>NW_024429191.1:89844044-92256544 GCF_017639785.1 Mesocricetus auratus | reverse complement strand
TGTTTTCTTTTTTTTTTAAGATTTATTTATTTATTACATATACAGTGTTCTGCCTCCATTCCAGAAGAGGGCACCAGATTGAATTGTAGATGGTTGTGAGCCACCATGTGGTTGCTGGGAATTGAACTCAGGACCCCTGGAAGAGCAGTCAGTGCTCTTAACCTCTGAGCCACCTCTCCAGCCCTGGAAAACTGTTTTCTGAGGAGGTCACATCACCACACACTTTGGTTGATAGCCCAGTTGCTGTGTATCTTCTCCAGCACTGAGTTTTGAGATTCATTTTGGGTATGTTTCCTGGGACTTGAGTTTGCATTTCCCTAGACTACTGATCTAAAGCCTGCCGTCACGTGTCTCCTGGCCATTTGTGTATTTTCTTTGATTCACTTACTGATCACATCTCCTTTGTCTCTTTATAGACTACAACTTCTGCCGCTGCTGGCTACATGCTCACGGTCCCTTTGTGTTTGGGTGTCTTGAAACGTTCTCTAGAGTCTTCTTCATCTCTCTTCTGAATAGACAAGTCTCCCTAATCACAATATGCAAACACTCCACTGCTCTAAAGCCTGCAGTGGCTCCCGTAGTCCGCAGGGAGAAGCCCCAGTGTCTCTACCTGCCATTCAGGGACCTCCAGGCCCTGCTCCCCGTCTTTCTCTCCTGCCCTCCACAGCTTCTCTCTGCCTTGCCCCTGACTTAAGAATACAGAATGTAGGCTGGGCGTTGGTGGCGCACGACTTTCATCTCAGCACTCTGGAGACTGATGCAGGTGGATCTCAGTGAGTTCAAGGCCGGCCTGGTCTACAGAGCGAGTGTCAGGATAGGCTCCAAAGCTACACAGAAACCCTGTTTCAAAAAAAAAAAGAATACAGAATGTCTTGTTCCTTTTCCTGGGTCAAGGCTACTCAAACCAAGTCTACCCGTTTCCAGAGAGCTACTGGCTGGCTCTACCTCACCTGCTTTCTGCCTCCTCCAATGTCCTCTTTCATTTTTTAAGAAGTTTAAGCAGGCAGGGTGGTGGTGCACACCTTAAATCCCAGAACTGGGGAGGCAGAGGCAGGCAGTTCTCTGTGAGTTCAAGGTTAGTCTGGTTACAGAGAGAGTTCCAGGACAGGCTCCAAAGCGCAGAGAAACCCTGTCTGGAAAACCAAACAAAAGTTATTTTATATTTACGAATGTTCTTTTTCATGTGTATATGAGCATCACATGTATGCCTGGTGACCATGGCAACCAGAAAAGGCTGTCAGGTTCCCCTGGAACTGGAGTTGCAGAGGATTGTGAGTTATTGTGTGGGTGCTGGGAACCAAATTCTGGTCCTTTGCAAGAGCAGCCATTGCTCCTAACTGCTGAGCCATCTCTCCAGCCCTTCCCCCAAGCTCTCCTGACACCTGCTCAACCCTTTCTGCCTTTAGTTCATTACTATAGATGCACCAGGGTAGCTGGGGGTTGACTGCGGGAACTTCCTATGTATGATTAAGGTGGCAGGATCTCCCAATCAATTCAATATTACTACTCTTACACTTCTAAACTGTGTGATCTCCCTCCCTGAGAATTCTAGTCTGGTGGTAGGCACTCCAAGTGGGAGTTAGGGAGGGAGGAAGGCCACATCCTTCTCTGCCTAAGGCCACCTGTTGACAAAAGAAAACTGGGTTTGGAGGTACTCTGGATTTCTAGTTCAGCCGTTCAGTAACTGTGGGTGTTGGCACAGATCAGTTAGTTAATTTCTCTGACTCTTCATTAATATTTTTTGAGACAGGATTTCTCTAGGTAGCTTGGAACTCATTCTGTAGACATGGATGACGTTGAACTCATAGAGATCAGCTTGCCTCTACCTCCTGAGTGCTGGGATTAAAGGTGTACAACATCCACTGCTCATATTTTTAAAAAAGATTTATTCATTTATTATCTATAGTGTTCTGCCTGCAATTATGCTTGCATCCCAGAAGGAGGCACCAGATCTGGTTATAGATGGTTGTGAGCCACCACACAGTTGCTGGAAATTGAACTCAGGACCTCTAGAAGAGCAGCCGGTGCTCTTAACCTCTGAGCCATCTCTCCAGCATCCACTTCATAAATTTAATGAGCAGGACTCATTATTAAAATGAAAAGGGGATGTGGAGCCAGAGACACTGCTCAGTGGTTAAGAGCACTTGCTCTTCTTACAGAGGACCTGAGTTCAGTACCCATCACCCACCTGGTGACTTGCAACTGTCTGTAATCCCAGTTCCAGGGATCCAGTGCCCTCATCTGGTCTCCTGTGAGGTACCAGGCACTCATCTGGCACACATACACACATGCAGGCAAAAAGTCATACACATAAGACAAAAACAAGTCTTACAAATAAATAACTAAGGGCTGGAGAAATGGCTCAGCAGGTAAAGGCCCCCACTGGTTGCCAAACTCAAGTCTGGCCCCTGGAACCAAACTGTTGGAAAGAAATATCCCAACTACATGGGAGACTGTCATCTCCACGGCTCACTGGGAATATACAAAGCCTCTTGAGTATGTGGAAGTCGAGGGAGCAGTTCTAGGAGGACACTGGCCTGGCGAGGAGATCTTGGCCTTGGCCCATCGAACCCGGTACTCCGGAAGCTGGGGCAGGATTGTCAGTGGGAGCCCCACCCGGTTACACCATCCATTGAGAGAAGCCTGACTGCAAGCCAGACAACACCTTCCAACCCAGAACTGGAAGAACACAGATGAATCCATGAAGGGTTGCTCCAGGAGAGGAGTCGAAGCCAGGGCTCTTCCTCCCTGACAGGATCCCTCCTGCCCAAGGGTCTCCTGGGAAAATGCTGCTGTCTCCTGCATACCAGACCCAAGCAGTTTAAAAAAAAAAAGGTTTTGATATGAAATTAGGGGGAGTAATGCGAAGATGAAGAGGGGATGAGAGGGGAGTCAGGTCACTTCTGCTAAAACCACACACACACACAGACACACACACACACACACACATCCCATACCTGCAAAGAGAGTCTCTGGGTACTGCCACACCAATAATACACACACACACACACACACACACACACACACACACACACACACACACACACTCCCTACCAGCAAAGTGAGCCCCTGAGTTTTCTGCTTCAGCAATCCAGAAGTGCATACGTTCCAGATACCACAGATGAATATGCATGCTGCGGGGAGGTCCTGAGGTAGCTGCAGAAGGCAGTTAAAGTGCTTGCTGCCCAGCCTGATGACCTGAGTTCTGCTCAGCCTGATGGCCTGAGTTCTCTGGGACCCGCATGGTGGAAGATGAGAACTAATTCCCACGAGCCCTCTGAACTCCACGTGGACACCACACACATCTACACACACACACACATCAATAGTTTAAATGAAATAAAATTTAAAAGGAGAAATACTCAGGTTTTGGGCCTAAGAACGCAGAACAAACCCCAGGAGGAGACCGAGAGGAGAGGGAGAGGTGGTGGATGAACGGCTAAGCCCTCCCGTGTCTCCTCCTTTCCCCCAACCCTGTTCCCTCTACCCCAGGTTGGCCCTTGTCACAGGGTCACACTCCTCCTCCCCTGGCTTCTCCCTCTCTAAGCTGTTCTGGTGCTGCGGGCTGGCAGGGTGGCTGCATTCAGGCCCCGCCTAGGTCACGGGTCACGGCTGGCCCGTGGAGGCAGAAGGTACCGAGCCTGTCACGCTGGCCTTGGGCTGGTGGTGACCTCGGGCTGGTGGTGTCCCAACTCCGTGCGTGACTCCGCCCTACCTCCCCCACGCGCGCACGCCCGTTTGTCTTCTCTGGGAGCAGCAGACGCTCACGCCCGAGTCCTCCTCGCTTGTCCCCAGCCCCGTGAGTCCCGGGATCCCATGGAGCCCGCGCACAGCGCGTCCCCGGGGGACGGCGCTGCTGAGGTGCTGCTGAGCGAGCTGGAGCGGCAGGTGCAGGACGTGGTGCGGGCGAGCTCCTGGTGGGAGCGCCGCGGTGTGGACTGCGCCATCCTCGCTCTCAGCCTGCTCGCCCTGCCAGCGGGTGAGACAAAGGCACGGGCTGCGGTTGGGGGTGGCGCGCAGGCTGGAACGGAACCCCAGGATCCCGCTTCAGTCTCCAAAGTCTAGTTGAGGGGCGTCTACCCCGTGCCCGGCTGGAGGTGGGAGAAAGTCCGACGCTTGATAGTAGTGAACGAAAAAGTTGCACGAGGAGTCCTGAATGGATGAGGAAGGGGATGGTGACAGGTGGAGAAGGGGTGGGGGTGGGAGGGGGGGTAGGAGAGGGATGGCAGAGATGGGCAGAGTGGGACTGAAGAAGCAGCCTGCACCTCTCTGTGACATCCAGCCCCCATCTCTGCTCGGGCTGGGGCTCAGGAAGGTGACCTGGCAGACGTGGACAGCAGAAAACCCTTGGCAAACCCACGGGGAATTTTTGTGTGTGTGTCCCAAATTCTATATAGAGAGGCCATCCACCATTCTCAGACCCAGGAACTTGTCCACCGCAGACCCAGGGCTGGCCCTCTTTGGCTCGGGCTTTGGAGATGTATGTTGTGCATGCGTATCTGGATCCGTATTTCCAAAAGATGGCTAAAGACCCTGATCCCTGGCCCCTCCTCTTTGCAGGGTTCCTGTGCCTGCGCTCCCATAATGTCCTGGCCTTTGCCACTGGCATCACAATCTTGGGCGTGTGCCATTACACTCTCACAGTCAAGGGCAGCCACCTGGCCACTCATGGTGCCCTCACCGAGTCCAAACGCTGGGGCAAGATCCTGATGATCTTCTTTGTGGAGGTGAGCCTGGCAGAGGTGGGGCAGGCAGTATCTGGGCGTCTATCTCTGTGTGTCCATGCACATGGGCAGGCAGCTGCTGCGGTGGGCAGGTGGATCCTAGTGTGCAGTGTGCAATTCAGTTCCTGTGTGTGTGCCCATGTATTTCCTAGTGTGCAGTGTGTGTGCCATGTAGTCCTCCAAACCCTAGAGAGGAAGTTGACATTAGTGAGTAACCCTGCATCCTACACAGCCTTGTATCTGCTTCTGATGATGAACTTGGCTTATCTTGTGACAATCTTTATTGGTTGTGTGGCATAAACATTTCTCACATCATGTTCCCTGTCCCTGGTGGTGTAATTTTTAAAAAAAGCAGCGTGTGAGAGAAACATGCCATGCATTCATCAGAGTTCAAGTGGAGGGTTCTTTTTTTTAATTAGGGGGAAAGGATAGTAAAAGGGGGAAAGGAGAGGGGGGGAGACCGGCCTCTGGGGACAGGAGCAGTGGGAGAGGGGGAGATAGAGAGAGAGACAGAGACAGAGAGAGGAAGAGAAGGAAAAGGATGGGAGGTGGGCAGGGCCCTTTTAAAAGGGAACACAGTGAATGTGCACAGGTGGTGCTCTCAGTGGCACCAGCTGAGGGCGGGGGTCAGAACCCCAAGGGCTGTGGTACAGACGCCTGAGCACCAACACCTGGGCCCCTCTAGCTCTCTCTGTAGTATTAGACCTAAGGTGGACAGTTTCTTCTTCCGTCCGGGATGCCCGCACCTGGCCGTTCTTGCTCTGGGATGTGCTGGCTCACGGAAACCTCTGGGTTCTGCAATCAGGGATTATTATTTGAAGGGGGGAGGTGTCACAGCGCTTCAGCTCTGTAGCTTGCTCTTTCACCTGCTGACGGCCGAGCCTGAGAGGCTCTTTGTTCCTTCAGCCCTCGGGGAGGCTCTGCGGTCTTTCCTTGCTCTGCCTTCCCACCCGTGGGCCTACTAGGAAGGCAAAGGCCTGGACAATTGCTCTTCAGGCCTCCCCAGACCCTCTGCCAAACGTGTTCTCTCTTGTACTCCAGGGGGGCCCTCACCTCGCCACCCAGATTCCTTAGGAATAGCTGGGGAAGCTGCCAGAAGGAACAGGCATTTCTGGGAAGGACCCATTATTGGGGCCAACCAACCCAGTTGCTGTATTTTATTAAGTCATGTAACTCTTTTTTAAAATTTTATACAATTTTTGCTTTATTTACATCTATTCGTTTGTTTTGTATGTGTGTGTGGGGTTGCATGCACCATGCATACCAGTGAAAGTCAAATGACAGCATGCAGGAGTGGTTCTCAGTTTTCTCTTGCCACCCTATGGATCCTGGGGATCCAACTCAGGTCCTTAGGCTTGACAGCAAGTTTAACTTGCTGGGTGGTTTTTATTTATGGGTATGTGTGTGCAACTACCTGTCTATGTGTGTACTGCACGCATGCAGTGCCTGCGGTGCCTGCGAAGGCCAGAAGAGGGCATCGGATCCCCGAGAATTGGAGTTAGAGGTGGCTGTGAGCCATCCGACGTGGGTGCTGGGAATGGAACCCAGGTCCTCTGCAAGGGCAGCAACTGCTTTCATCTGTTGAGCTATATCTTCTGCCCCCTAAATCATGAAACTTTTTATACAACTTTATGTAAGCACCACACACACACACACACACACACACACGCGCGCGCGCGCGCACAGAGAGAGAGAATCATTTCTTACCTAGCACTCCCTGCCCTCTCCTCCCCATCCCCCCATGCCTTCTTGTCAGTCCAGGCTTCTGAAGGGTTAGGGACATGAGGAACCCACAAGCTGACTATTCCTAGGGTCAGTTTTAAAACATTTCCCTTTCCAGGGAGCTCTAGGTCTGTCCAGACTCGGAGGCACAGTTGGAGCCTGGGGTCGGGGTCTGTAACCCGCCGGGAGAGGCAGGGGGTGATGTCTGTACTGTTTGTATGGACAGCATCCTAATGTTGGGACTCAAGAGTGCAGGCTTAGTTCTGCTTGGGTTTTCTAAAGTGGTGCCAGGTTCTAGGGCCTGTGGCTGACAGCGGATAAGAACCGCTGTCAGCCACAGATTAAGCACCTGCAAGGGTTTGTTGTGTGGCGGTTGCTCTGAAAGACTCTTATCAGGCTCTAGATGACTTGTGCCTGATCAGGCGCAAGGCCTTCTGATTTAGACTGCCTGCGGGACAGAGGGACCCTCCTGTGTGCGGAGTGGAGGCAGGGAGCTGAGACACTGCTGTTGAAATGTCCTCTTAGCGTTCCCTGCTTGGTAGCGCCTTCAGAAGCCTGGCACAGGGACCTGTGGAACCCAGACAGCCTTAGGCCTGAGTTCCGTTTGTTGCCCCCTAGCTTTGCCCCATGTGAACTTGGCTCCATGACCTCATCTTTTCCTCTTTCTTTGACCCAAGTTCTTAGCAGTTCTTCCATTGGTATTTGCTGACTGTGACCTTGCATTCCACTTGGGGACAAGGTCTAGGGGAAAGATAGCTAATGGTGTGTGTGTGTGTGTGTGTGTGTGTGTGTGTTGTTCTGCAGGCCTGTGGCCTTTTGTGACTGGGTAGGAAAGGCCTTGATTCCCCCATCACGTGACGCTGTTGGCTGCCGCAGTGGGCTTTGGTGAGCTGTGAGCAATGGAGAGGTAGTTTTGTCAGCCAGACCCTCTAAGTGACCCAGGCTGGGTGGCATCTCCACTCTCCAACCTTAAGCTACGACTCTGGCTCCCTCTAGGACCAGTTCCCAAGTATGTGGGAGTGTGGGTCAGCCCCACCTAGCTGGCTGGGACAACATCTTTGTAGCCTTGATTGGAGTCCCAGCCCCAATAGTGGTGACCTTGAGCAAGGTGGTTAATTCTATATCTGGGGTTAGTTTCTGTCTGTCTCTCTCTCCCTCTCTCTCTGTCTCTCTCCTCTCCCTCTCTGTCTGTCTCTCTCTCTGCCTGTCTCTCTTTCTCCTTTTTAAATTTTATTTAGAGGACCAATGCAGATATTCAGTACAAAATACACTGCTGCAAACAAACTTTCAAGTCTTATGATAATTACAGATTCATTGAGCATCTCGATGTAGGGCAGAGAAGCCTAGTGGATCGGATCGGCCATTGCTGTTTCCAGAAACAGGGATGTGTGTCATTCAATAGCAGAACCAAGGACGCTGATGTTGGCACTTGTATGTGTTCAGTTCTGTGCCCTTTTATCACACGTATAGATTCTCAAGATGCACAGTCCCCACAGGCTGTAGGGATGAGTGTTTGCCCTGCAGGCAGAAGGATGGGAGACTAGATCTCCAGATGGTGATGGGTGGACTTGTCGGCCCACCTGTAAGTCCAGCTTCAGGAGGCAGACAGTGGAATCCCCAGAGGAAGCTGCCTATCAAGGCTAGCTGTACTGGCAAGCTCTGGGCTGGACTGAGAGACACCACTTCAATAAATAAGGTGATATCAACTTCAGGCTTCTGCATACACACTTACCCATGTGCACATACATTGACACACACACACATGCCTGCATACGCACGCGCGCGCGCACACACACACACACACACACACACACACTTGAAAAGTGGGTTGGGGTGGGAGAAGCGGCTTGGTCTTTAATGTCAGTGGTGTAGAGGCTGGGAAACCCTGGAGGTATTTTGGAAGAGCTGCTGGTCAGGTGTCTGGAAGCCACTAGATCCTCACTGGGACCCAGATGAAAGGGGCCCAGAAGGTCCATGTGCCAGGCAGAAAGGTTTGCCAGGAGAAAGCGCTTAAGAAGTCCAGCAGTAGTCAGGCATGGAACCACACACCTTCCACCCAGCACTTAGGAGGCAGAGGCAGGCGGATCTCTGTGAGTTTGAGGCCAGCCTGGTCTACAGAGCAAGTTCCAGGACAGCCAGGACTACACAGTGAGATCTTGCCTCAAACACCAAGTCTGGGGCTACGTTTTCCTCTCGGGACATCGAGGGATCAGTCCCACCCATGCCCTCCTTTTATTTTATTTTATTATTTCCTCTTTTTTTTCTTCTGTCATTTAATCAGGAGTTGGGGCTGTAACTCAGTTGGCAGAGCACTTGCCCAGTGTGTACAAAAGCCCAAGTTTAATCCTCAGTACCAAGTTTAATCCTCAGTACTACATAAAGCCAGGCCTGGTGGTTCATACCTGTACCCAGCACTAGACATGTAGAGGCTGGAGTGTCAGGAGTTCAAGGTCATCCTCAGGTATACAGGGAGTTAGAGACCAGCTGGGAACTAGAGACCTTGCCCAAAGAAATAAAAACTGCTTTGCAGGATTAAAAAACAAGCATGAAATTACAGCACAGCCTAAATTGGGTTGAAACTAGGTCGCTCTGCTAGTTTGACTTGTGGTAGATGAAGCAGGCAACTGGCTGGAGGCTGTCGGTAGAGAGGTCAGGAGGAAGATAAGAGGAATTGCAGGGCCAGGCTGGGGCGCAGGGAAGGGGGGTTGCAGGAAGATGTTGGCTGGGTGCCATCTAGCACAAGGAGGTGGAAGGGGAGGGGTGGAGGAGTGAGAAGGGTCAAGGGAAAAATCTAGGTCTCCAGGTGGAAGCCAGAGCTGTCATGGGGCCACTCCTGAAATGGGCTAGGAGCGGAGGCGGCAGCATGGGCAGGGTTAGGAGAGGGGTGATGGTCACTGTCCCTCAGGCTGGGGGACGCAGGCTATGGCCAGCCCAGCCTCTGGCTGGTTCCCGGGGACTAGGTGGTCCCTTCCCAGCTCTGAGGGGTGGTCCCTCACCAGTAGGGTTTGTCAGTCAAAACAATTGGAAAAATGTGAGCTTCAACTAAGCCAGCAGTATTTTTTTTTAAATAAATATACCCGAATTGTGACATGGGTGTTACTGCAGTCTGGGCTTTCCGGTGCTGCCCCATTCAGGGAAAGCAGGTGCCTGAGGGCGGGTCCTCGGGGTACTAGGAATGGACAGTGACTTAACCACTCTGGGGAGAGGAGAGGGACAATAGTGAGGGCCACAGAAGAGAACCCTTCAGTGGATTTGCTTGGCCCAGAGTGAGCCATACGATGGAGTTGAGCATCGTTCATGCCTGCCCCTGGTATCCCCACAGGCCTAGCGTGGAGCCCCCAACACCCTCAGGGGCTGCACAATGCTTAAGTGAACAGACAACTGCAGGAAAAAATAAATCAGTCAGGGTTTTGAGTGCCCTAGAGCTTAAACAAAGAGCTGTCAGGGAATCCATACCCATTCACACTGCTCCCAACATATCCTGGGTGTTCACAGAACGTGAATGCTTAGACACACAGCACTCTTGAATCTTCCTGAAGGCACTCACCATGGAGGTTGGTGAGGATATTAAGGAGTCACATCAACCTTGAGGTTTCTGGAACTTTCTCTGAATCTGGATGAGGAAACGTCTTGGGTAAAACTTGGAAATGGGGCTGGAGAGATGGCTCAGCAGTTAAGAGCATTGACTGGCTGTTCTTCCAGAGGTCCTGAGTTCAATTCCCAGCAACCACACGGTGGCTCACATCTGTCTGTAATGAGATCTGGTGCTCTTGTCTGGTATGGATAAAAAAAAACACTCATATACATAAAATAAACAAATAAAAAACACCACCACCACCAAAAAGACTTGGAAATGGTGCCGGGCGGTGGTGCCGCACGCCTTTAATCCCAGCACTCGGGAGGCAGAGGCAGGCGGATCTCTGTGAGTTCGAGGCCAGGCTGGACCGACAGCCTCCAAAACAATACAGAGAAACCCTGTCTCGTAAAACAAACAAACAAACAAACAAAAAAACAAAACAGCAAAAAAAGACTTGGAAATGGTCCTTTACAGCTATATCTGTAATCCCAGCACCTGGGAGGCCAAAACAGTGAGCATTTACACATAAGTGTGCAAACTTACATGTGGACACATGAATATACAAAGGAGGGGGGGCTAGGTATCTAGTTATGAAAAACCTTAGGTAAGTTCTTATTCATAGAAAAAGACAGAATCCCTCATTGGCTCTGCACATGGGTACCAAGTCACAAGTCACACACCCGAGGGCCTGGGACCTTGCTAAGAAACCTCCAGGTACCTGAGGGTACCCGTCTCTAGACGCGCAGTCCTGGTTAGGCTCCGGGCTGGTTCTGGCATTGACTAAGAACATTTAGTTATTGGTCTGCAGGGAGAGGGGGAGCAGGGGCCAGAAGCAAAGTCAGCTGTCGATGGGCAAGCCGGGAGCTGCACGCAGCTGCAACTCTTGGTAAAGGAGAACTGGCCTGGGGGGAGAGCAAGAAGTTACTTCCAGGTGTCCCAGACATGGCTCAGGAAGTAAAAGCTACTATACAGTCCTAGTGACCTGAGTGTGATCCCTGGACCCTGCGTAAAGGTGGAAACAGAGAAGTGACTCTACAGAGTTGTCCTCTGACCTCACATGCATCGTGGCATTCGAGTGCCACCCATGCACACACGCATGCACACACACGTACACACACGCACACATGCACCCACGCATGCACAGCCATAGACACGCGTGCTCACACACTAATTAACAAAACAAACAAAAGGAGTTAGCTTCTTCTGCGTGGGACAGATCCCCAGGGGTGTAAAGCATACACTGGCAGGCCAGTGGGTGAGGCAGGCCTGACTGTGAGACCTGGTGCTCGGCCCATGCGCCCTGCAGTCTCCCTGCCTCACAGCGGCTGGCATTGAGAAGCTTCCCCTTCTCCTGGAAACAGGAAAGCATCTTCACTAAAGTCAAAATCTTCTGGCTTAGCTAAAACCCTGGAGGCCTTACATGTGCATGCTCATCTGCATATATCTGCCTAAGAAACAGCCTAGCACCTCTTTTGCATTCAGAACGGTTGCTCTCCTTGGCAGAGTGTGTGCTGTGCCTTGGTGAGTAGCACTGAAGAATCCCGTGGCAGACTCATGCCAAAAAAGTCACTCTAGGGAGATACTGGCTCTGTGCATACCTGTGCCCCAGTGCCCCTCCAGCCTGCATTATGGGCTCTTTGGAAAGTGGCCCCCATGCACCCTCAAACCACTCCTGGAAACTTCTCCTTGCTCCTCTGAGATCAGGCTGCCGAGGATTGTCAGGAAGGTACAGCTGTTTGCCAGGTACACACACAAAATAATTGTGGCGGATTCCCGCTTTATCTGCACTGACAACCTCTGGGCTGGTGGCCGGTGGGGTAGTGGCAAACCAGGGATCCAGCCTCCTGGTCCCTAAATGCCGTGCAGAGCAACATCAAGCAGATGGCAGTGTGCTACCCGGGGGGTCTCGGATGCTTGAGAGATGATGGACAAGTTAGACTGGCTGTGGATGCAGGGGAGGAGGGATGGGTTTGAGGAGGGTGGAGCGTTCTTGAGGCTCTCTGGGTTCTGCTTCGCTCAGTTGTGTCCAACATGGACCCAGCACCCTTTTGGCTCCCCCTCTAGGTATGCACAGCCTTTCCTGCAGAGGTCGCCAAGTTCAACCACGTCAACATGCACCATGGCTACACCAACGTGGTGGGTCTGGGAGACTCGAGCACATGGAAGGTGCCGTGCCTCAACCGATACATCTACATGTTCCTTGCACCACTTTCCATCCCCATTCTAACTCTACTGGTCGCTCTCGGTGAGTACTGGATGGGCGTGTCCTGAGGACCTGCCCCAGCCCGCTTTCCTTCCTCCCTTGCTTTGGGGATTCTGCTTGTGAAGACGGCTGGGAGTCAGGCTGGGAGTCAAGACTGTCAGAGGCAGCCAAGCTGGGTGGAAAGAACCCCGGGGCTGGTCCAGGTCTCTTCTTCACTTGCTGGCTGGTGGCTGTGGGCAGGTAACTTGACCTGCCTGCCTCAGGTCCTTCACCTGCTCAAGGATGGTGTGAAAACATAAGGAGCCCACGGACGTAAGGGAACTTTGTTGGGACTGGAGGGATGGCTCAGAGGTTAAGAGGGCTTTGGCTATTCCGCAGGACCAGACTTTAATTCCTAGCATCCATGCTGGGCTACTCACAATCCCCTGTAACTCCAGCTCCAGGGGGAATCAATCAACACCTCTGGCTTCCATGGGCACCAGCAGTTGCACACAACACACGCACACACTTCTAACAAAATTTTAAGAGTGGGGGGACCACTTCGTGGATGTCCCGGTACAAACCACACTGTAGGTTTAATTACTGCCATCATGGGACAATACCCAGGGGTAGGAGAACAGGGCTATGGAGCAGACCTTGACCTTGGCCACGGTGCAAAGGGCAGACATGCTTTTCGTGTTGTCTGGGTTCCCTGGATACACTCACGAGCACCCTCTACTTTAACACTCCTGGTTACATCACCTCTTGTCCCTCTGACAGAGCGTTTGAGGAAGGAAGAGCTGAGAGTGGCACTTCGGACGTTGGTCTTCATGTCATTGGGCCTTTATTCTCAGTACTGGCTGCTCCTGAATGTGTCGGGCTTCAGAAGCCCCAGTTCAGCGCTGGCTTGTATGCTGCTTGCCAGATCCCTGCTGGCCCACCCCTATCTCCATGTCAACATCTTCCAGGTAAGCTCTCAGCCCTGGAGACAGGCAGCAAAGAGAAGCATCTCCAGGGTGTCTGACAGTAGACCAGACCCAAGGGTTCTGGAGTCTGGGTGGAGAGAGGTCATCGAAGGATGCTTTCCCCAGTTCCTGCCCTATCACTGTGGGCCCCACAGGAAGTGTGGGTTTCACGGACGCCTTTGCCAGGTCCTGGAGACCCTCCTCGCTTTCTTCTCCGGTCATTCAAGGTCATGTTTGCACATCCTCCTCTACGGTCTCGTCCACCAGTGCATACAAATACCTTCCCCACTAGGCACTTCCCTGGGTCTAGGGTGCTTGGAGGTAAACAAGTACTTCAGTTGATGGGATACATTGAGAAGGTGGGGTAATTAGCTGCAGGTGTGCTGAGAGCCACAGGACTACGCAGAGAGATGGAACAGGTCTTCACCCACAGGGGAGCAGCGAGGTCTCCCCGTAGAAATGGTGCCAGCCTTGAATGCTGAACTCTTGGCTGTTCTCAGGACCTCCCACCCAGCCCCATCTCCTGCCCTGCCCTTAGCTTGCCTTGTGGCATTGGCTGGGCCCTCACTTTGCTCTACTTGAGTTTTGTTTTTTTTTGTTTGTTTGTTTGTTTTTTTTTTCCGAGACAGGGTTTCTCTGTGGCTTTGGAGGCTGTCCTGGAACTCGCTTGGTAGTCCAGGCTGGTCTCGAACTCACAGAGATCCGCCTGCCTCTGCCTCCCGAGTGCTGGGATTAAAGGCGTGCGCCACCAACGCCCGGCTCTACTTGAGTTTTGACACACAGGTAAGAGCATGTCACCAGCGTGAGGCATATAGGGTCACAAGAGCAAGCGGTGAGTCACGGGCATTTGAATACCAGGGCTCTGAAAAAAAAATGCATAGGCAAAGCCCTTCATCGTCCAGGCGGGGAGAGGCCCAGCTGTGCGGAAGACTCAGCTCATTGCAGACGGGGTTAGCCCTGGAACTGGGCTAGAGCTCATCTCTCACACCTGTAGGGTCCCATTGGTCCTTGTGTGCTTGGTGAAGACACACCCAGGGTCCTGTAAGCCCACGCGGGGCGTGACCCATGTGTCTGTCACAGCACATCGGATTGCCTATGTTCTCCCCGGACAAGAAGCCCCGGCGGATTCACATGATGAGCCTGGGGGTGCTGAACCTGCCTCGGCAGCCGGTGCTGGACTGGGCATTCGGCCACTCACTCATCAGCTGCCACGTAGAGCACCACCTCTTCCCTTGGCTCTCTGACCACATGTGCCTGAAGGTAGCCAGAGGCAGGGAGGAGGGGAGGGGAGGAAGGGCCCGTTTGAGGGTGGACGGTGGGAACCCCCAGGTACATCCAAACTCCATGTCCCCTCACTGACCTTTTCAAAGGTCACCCATGGAGGACAAGTGACCACATGGGTTTTATAGCAAAGTCACCTGGGTTTCCTAGCAGCAGTTGTGACGCTGGGCAAGTTCACTGAGCCTCAGTTTCCCTGTCTGTAAAATGGGAGGGGACAAGGTTCACCTTGATGGCTTTGAGGATGAGATTAGATCTGAAATATTTGACCCAAAGAAGATGCTTGGCAGAGGGAGCTGTGCTCACCCCTTGGGCTGAGGAAGGTGGACATGCAGTCAAGGGTCTTGTGGGGAATGAGGATGGGGCCAATCCTCCCCTCTAGGGTAGGGTAGAAGGATGCAAAAGTCCTCCTATCCTCCAGTCCCCCTCTACCCCAGCAGACAATGGCTGGGGTTGGACAAGGGGGAGCTCCTGGGATGGGCAGCCTTCTGCAGGCCTGCGACTCAGAAGGCTCTCTCTCTCTCTCCTTGACTCTTTCTCAGGTGAAGCCCTTGGTATCGAAGTTTCTTCATGACAAGCAGCTGCCCTATAATGAGGACTCATACCTGGCTCGCTTCCAGCTGTTCCTCAGTCGTTACGAGGAGTACATGGTGCACGCCCCGTCCATCACCGAGCTGGTGGGGGTGCAGTGAAGGCTGGGCCCCCTCTCTAGCCCAGTCCTGGCCCTCCTGCACTGCTGGCCCCGGTGGGACAGGTGGACCTGGGACATGGTGGCCTCAGGCAGACAGTGACGCAGAGCAGAGTGTGCCTGATGTCCTGGGGGACCCCTGCTCTGCCGGCTTTTCTGGGAGCTGAGTGGGGTCGGGGGCTGGGAGAAGGGAAGAGAGCAATATGGAGGCTGTGCGTCTTGATGCGCTCAGACCTCAGCCGACCCCATCTCAGGGTCCCCTTCTCTGCTGCATCTGAGCCGGGGCGGGGCTAAGGGGGCTGGTGACGGGTGAGGTGCGATCCTGTGCCCAGGTGGAGGGGTACAAAGAGAAGGGCCAGCCTCCTCAGCTCAGACCTCCCTAGTGCCTAGGCCGCACACTTCCCAGGCTGCTGCCTCCTCCCGTACCTCCCCCAGGGCCAGCAGGGTGAGGTCAGTTTCTGGCAGCCCCGCCCCTTAGCTCTTCAGCCATAGGAGCTGGTACCAGAGGGGGCTCAGAAGCTCCAGGACCCACAGTGTCAGTGAGCAAATGCCTCAGGCATGAAATTAGAAAAAGCACCCCCAGCTTTGAGCACGGCCTTGGCTACTCTACACAAGTGTGCTTTGCCCCATGTTTAGAAGGATCCGAGCTGGGTAAATTATACCGGGAGGCAGCTGAGGTGAACTGGAACTGGGCTAGCAGGGCAGAGAGGGATGAGCAAAGAGGGATGGGGGGGGTGAGATAGGAGAGTTGAGGACAAAGCTGGACTTGGCTGCGGGAGAGAGCAACCTGGGTGAAAGCTGCAGGTGCCAAACCTAGGAGGAAGCCAAGCTGGGGGACAACACAGAGATCCAGCCCAGGAGGCAACTGAGAGAGGCTGGGAACTGCCTCAGGCACAGAGTGGAGCAGGGAGTTCATGGAAGGACCCAGTGCAGACTAAAGGAGGGACAGCCGAGGTTAGACCTGCCCCTCCTTAGGGGCACTTAGTTCATGCCCTGGCTTCTCACCTCAGCCCCAGTGACATTTGGTTGGTTCCTGGCAGGCTGTGCTGAGCACCGTACGCACCCCTGGCTTCTACTGACTAGATGCTGGGAGCCCAAATTATGACAATCAAAACTGCTGACACAGCCAAATGTCTCCCGAGGGCCAAAGCGTCCTTGATGGAGAACATACAAGCCATCCTTCTGAGCCTATAACTGCAGTTAAATCATTGGAAGACTACCCTGACGATGGCAGGGTAAATGCTCGCAAAAGGAAACCCATGGGACGGGCAGTGGCTGGGAAGACCAGCCTGCTGGAACCGCCCCTGGGGTCTGATGTGGCCTAGGCAGAGGTAGCGGTCACTGGCCTGGAAATTCTCCTGCTGCTGTCTTGGCCTGGCCCTCCCCTAGCGGAGACCACTGCTCCTTCCAGGACCTGCTCCTCCAGCTGTGGCTCTTTGGGCTCTTTCTGGGCAGGGCCTGGCCTGGCAGTGGGTTCTAGCTGCTGTCGGCCCCTAGGTGCTTCTCTGCCTCTGTATCTGCTCCGAGTTCCTTCTTCACCTGCTCTCAACTCTCCCTTTGAATGTGTGCACTTTGTCCCTGCCAGGAGGTTCACAAACAGCACTTTTGGCTCCAAGCCGTCCTCCTGGGATGGGGTGGGCTTGGCAGCCACCACCACCTCCGGCTTTGCTGTATGTCGTTGCTGCTCATTTGAAATGCATTAGCAGTTCAGAAGGGGCCTTACAGTCTGAGAGTGTGATTCATCAAACTGCAAGCTCTCCCTATGAAAAATGCAACGTCAGAAGAGGGTCCAAAGCTAATGATTAAAATGATCCAAATGCACAGCTAATGACTCACTGCTATTGATCTGGGTCTGAATGGGGTGCATTTCAGGGCAGCAGCTAGAGGCCCTGGTAATAGACCTGACTATACTAAGGACACACTAGGAGCAAGTCAGTTTCCCTGAAATGCGGTCATCTGTTACTCTAAGGATGCAGGCTGGGAATACGGAGCTAAGACAAAGCATTACCAATGCACAAAGTCCTTCCAGGGCTCTGCAGTATCCCGGGGTCTAATGCAGAGCAGTGTATGGGGTGTGACAAAGCTAACTGATGTTTGCTTACCACATACGGAAGGCCCCTTTTGTTTTTATTTTGTTGCTTTGTTTTCTTGGCTGGTCTGGAACTCACCTGGTGGCTGGCCTTGAACTCAGAGATCTACCTGCCTCTACCTCAGTGGTTTTTAACTTTTCTAATGCTGCAACTCTTTAATATACTTCATGTTGTAGTGATCCCCCCAACCATAAAACTGTTTTCATTGCTACTTCATAACTGTAATTTTGCTACTGTTATGAACTGTAATGTAAACATTTGCTAAGCAGGATATCTGATATTCAAGCCCTGTGCAAAGGCTGTTCAACTCTCAATTGGTCCTAAGCCACAGGTTGAGAACCACCGCTCTACCGTCAAAATGCTGGGATTAAAGGTATACACTACCAGGCCAGGCTAGCATTTTTATCTGTCATCTAATTTTAATCTTTACAAGTTAGAATGATTCTTTTCTCGTGTTATAAAGGGAGAAAGAAAAGTTGATATTAACTCATTCAGTATCGTAACTGTTAAATTCAGACTCAGGATTTGAACTCAGTGACTCCAGAATCCATGCTATTGACTCTCAGACACTGCTTCAGAACGGGAAGCCCTATAGAGATTTTGGGTGTCTGAGCTCGAATTTCTATCTCTTTCTTCTACAAGACAGGATAATTGGTGACTTTATCATTAACTGAAGCTCAGTTGGCAGAGTGTTTGCCTAGCATGTAGACCCTGGAGTCAGACCCCATCACTGCATAGGCTAGGTCTGGTGGCATATGCCAGTGACTCTCAGCTCTTGGGAGGTAGAGGGAGGAGCATCAGGAGTTCAAGGTCATCCTCAGCTACCCTGCAAGTCAAGGCTAGCTTGGGCCACATTAGATCCTGTCTAAAAGAAGAAAAGGGGGCTGGAGAGATGGCTCCTTGGTTAAGAGCACTTCTTCCAGAGGTCCTGAGTTCAATCCCAGCAACCACATAGTGGCTCACAGACCATTAGAGGATCTGATGCCCTCTTCTGGCATAAAGGTGTGCATGCAGATAGAACACTTGTATACATTAAACCCATCCATCCATCCATCCATCCACCCATCCATCCATCCATCCATTAATCAAAGAAGAAAAACCAGAAAGATAAATCCCTTATGAGTGCTAGGCACTGTGTGACGCTCTGGGAATGAGTGAATGAGATTGTCCCTTACCCCAGCATCTTCATAAAACCTACAGTCCAATGTAGAATATACAGTTTTGTGAAAAAGGCCAGATAAATACTTGAGGTGTTGTGGACAATGTGATCTCTGTCACAACTACTCAACTATGCCATTAAAGTGTTAAGAGAGCCACATGAGCATGCTCCCAAGGCTTGGGGACCATCGTGGAAGTGGGGGGACAGAAAGACTGTAAGAGCCAGAGGTCAGGGAGTCATGTCATTCTGGACACGACAGGACCGCTGTACTCATGTACTCAGAACAGCCAGTGGTTGTCCACACAAGGTCAAGCCAAGGAAAATTCTAGCATAGAGGGGCTTCTTAGAGTTTCTATTGGAGACACTATGCCCACGGCACTTATATAAAGGAAAACATTTCATTGGGGCTGGCTTACAGTTCAGAGGTTTAGTCCTTTATCATGGCGAGAAGCATGGAGGCCCACAGGCAGATACAGTGATGGAGAGGGATTAAGAGTTCTACATCTCGGGGCTGGAGAGATGGCTCAGCGGTTAAGAGCACTGACTACTCTTCCAGAGGTCCTGAGTTCAATTCCCAGCAACCACATGGTGGCTCACAACCATCTACAATTCAATCTGGTGCCCTCTTCTGGCAGAACACTGTATGTGTAATAAAAAAAAAAGTTCTACATCTGGACCCTCAGGCAGCAGAAAGGAAGAGTGACTCTGGGCCCGGCTTGAGCATCTAAAACTTCAAAGCCCGCCCCCTGTGACACATTTCCTCTAACAAGGCCACACCTACTCCAACAAGGCCACACCCTTTAATAGTGCCACTCCCTGAGCCTTTTCCATTTGAACCACAAGGGGAGAAGGGCTCACAGTCCCCACTTCTAACTGAGGTTCTCCGAACGTTGGTGCTTTCTGGGGAAGGGAAGGTCAGTTTTCTTTAAGGGTGTGGCCCCTGGTAGGTCCACCATGCCATGAGTACTGGGATAACAGAAACTGGATTCACTGGGTTATTTAAAAAAAAGAGAGAGAACATGAAGTTGGGGTGGTAGGATGGATCTAGGAGGGATTAAGGGGAGACACAGGAAGTGAATGTAATCAAGATACATTGCACAAAATTCTCAAAGAATTAATAAAAAGTTTTAAAAAGAAACGAACACGGTAGCGTCCCAATAAATTTTATTTATAAACAAGTAATTTTCATGTCATAAAATATTAAATAAAAATTAAGATGGCTCAGTGGTTAAGAACACTTGCTGCACTTGCAGAGGGTCAGAGTTCCATTCCCAGTACCCATGTCAGACGGCTCACAACTGCTGGGAACCCCGCGCTGGTGGGTCTGAAGCCATATATATATCAACAGAAATGTTTCGTGGGTCACACGAAATAGGCCTGTGGGCAGCATCTGATGTGTTAGAGAATGATATTTACATCTCAATAGACAGCGAGGGAGTGACTTGAGTTACAGCAGAGGACCCTGGGATACACACTGTGTTCCGGTTCTCAATTTGGGTGTCAGTCACGTCATTACACCTTATAGCCCACCCAACTATGATTATGATGTGTGCATTCTCCTGTATGCTAAAATTCAATTACAAATAATCACTTGTTTGTTTGCCTTTTCAAGATAGGGTTTCTCCGCATAGCTCTGGCCCTCCTTGAGCTGAGTTAGGTCAGGCTGGCCTTGAACTCAGAGATTTGCCTGCATCTGCCTTCTGATGGCTGGGATTAAAGGCTTACACCGCCACAGCCTGGAGGTGTGTGTGTGTGTGTTTGTATCTTTTTTCAAGACAGGGTTTCTTCTGTGTAGCACTGGCTGTTTTGGAACTCACTCTGTAGACCAGGCTGGCCTCAAACTCAAGAGATCCATCTGCCTCTGCCTCCCAGTGCTGGGATTAAATGTGTGCACCTTTAATCTTAAAAAGAATCTTAAAATAGTGTCAAAAGTATGAAACATAAAACAGGGGAAGCTTCTGTTCTAGATTAAGCTCCCACACAAGGCTCTAGAAGACCAGAATAAAAACCAGCATGGAGGCAACTCAACAGGAAGTTAGCCAAACTGAAATCCAGCCGTTCACCTGGCTCAAGCAATCGGATGACAGGCAGGCCAGTCAGGCCAGTTTTACCCAGTACGGAGACATTCCCACTGCCATCTACCTTTCACAAAAGAAGCAGCACGCCGTTTTGTGATACCAGGGTCACTCAGGCTGGCCTTGTTGCTGCATTATGAAACAGAAAATTAAGCAAGGAGCAAGGGGTGCAGTTAAAAGGCAGAGCAATTGCACAAGTCCCTGGGTTTAAGTTTCGACAAAAATAACTAAGAGTCAGACGCTGTGGGGATGACAGGGTAGGTTAGTCTTCCAAGCAGGGGAAAATCCCTAAGGGGAGCATTAGGCTTACTGGTCAACGGTGACGATGAGTCCTGCCCTTGCTTTAGTTATATTTCTGGTGTTGTGGTTGCACATTAAGTAGACGCTCCAGCATCCTTAGCTCCTGTCCTTGTGTAGAAAACATTTGTGGGTCAGCAAGAGGGTAAAGCATCTTGCCGCCGGGCCTGCCATGAGTTCGATGCCCAAAAACTCACGCAGTGGAAAGAGAGAAGCTGAAAGCTGTCCTCTGACCACCACATGCCAATAAACTGTAATAAAATTTTAAAAATAGATATTGCTTATGTTTTGCATAAATTTCCTTCTAAAACATATAATTAGAATGTGAACGATTTACCTTGATCACTGAGCTTTTTGGGTGCCTCCTTAAAGTCTGCCTCTGAAGGCGCTGTCTCACCCTGATCCCTGGACTGCGGGACAGGGGTTGAAGGTCGGGACCTGCTCTCAGTGCCAGAGCGGAGTCTATTCGCGCGTTTCCTCCCGTATAATGGGGAGAAAGTGACGAGAAACAAGCTCTTGAGCGTTTAATTATCTTCCCCGGTCTGCCACGAACAGCATCTCTTCGAGACCACACCAATTCAACACCTAGACTTTAAAAAGAGGCATCCAGAATCGGGATACCAGAGACTTCCGGACTCTGGGCTCCTGATTGGCTGGGACAAAAAAAAAAATCACTCAAGGAAGGCATCCTATCAAAAAGGCCACACGGCAGCGGTGCTTGCGTCATCAGCAAGCGACCAGGCTTACGTTAAGTAAACTCCTTTCTCATTGGCTCCCCTTCTCTAAGAGCGACTGAAACGGCGTTGGGGATTCGCGTTTCTTCAAATCCTAGACTTCCGGCATCCGTAGCGACTAGGAAGACTGGGAAGAAATTTGTTAAGCTTTTAAAGTTCGGACGCTCTTGGGGGTAGGGGGTAGGACCTCGGAAGCTGGGGGCGTGGCTCTCCGTGGAGGCGGGGCTCTTCGGGAGTCGCGAGCGGAGGCTCCGTGCTGGGCTCTCCCGGCGAGCGGGCGGGAGGCGAGGTCTGGGGCGGGCCACGGTGATGGGCGGGCGCAGAGGACCGCCCCGCGGCGGGCTGCAGACCTGCGCTCCGCACCGAGGAGTCCCTGCGAGCCTTCCCGCCCGCTGCTTGCTCTTCTCAGCCATGGCTCTTCGCTGCTGGCGCCGGTGGCACCGGTCCGCGTGGCCTGGGGTCCGGCCGCCTCCCTCCAGGAGCACTCCGAGTAGGAGCGGGGCTCTTGGGGACTGCACCAGGGAGATGGGGGGCCGGGGGAGCTGTGATCAGGAGCAGGGGTCCGAGCGGAGCTGAGGCGGGGCTGGAGAGGGGCGAAGCTAGAAGGCGTCCGCTCCGGCGGGAGAAGCGGGAGTGGTGCCCAGGGGAGGAGGGTCTGTGCGATGAGGTGCGAGGCGTCCTGCGTAAGACGCGGGTCGGTGAAGGCGAAAAGGCTAGACCATGAGGTCCGCGTGTGTGAGCGAGGTGGATGGGGATGACAGGGGGGCGAGGGTATGGGCGGTAGAGTTCTGTGGAAAAGAAAGGAGAGAGAGAGAGAAAGCACGATAGAGACGTGATGGGGAGAGGAAGGCGTGGACTCGTACAGGGAGCCCCAGAAGAACACTGAAGTGCTGTGCGGGGCAGACTCAGGGGCCACGGGGGTCTGGAGTCGGCTGTCGTTGTCGGCGTAGCGCGTTCGTAGGTGAGGCTTGGGGTTCTGGATAAAGACAGCCTGTGACACTCAGATGAAATGGTGGAGCTCTGAGGACCAGAAAAAGAGGATGCAGGTGAGGGTGAAGGGTTAGGCTGCAGCTGGACAGAATTGGTTTGGGGTGGTTGGAGAGTGTTGATGTAACCTTGCTGTCCCCTCCCCTGCCCAGCCCCAGGCTTCTGCCAGCAGTTCTCCACACAGGAGACCCCTCGGATCTGTGTGGTTGGCAGTGGCCCAGCTGGCTTCTACACAGCCCAACACCTGTTAAAGGTAAGCCCCCCCTCCCCCTCTCTCTCCAGGCGCCTTTCTCATCGTTCATTTCCTGCCCGGTCCTGTGGGTGGGCTCCAGCCCTTCGCTTTGCCTGATAAGGAAGGGCCTCCCGGCTCTTCTAAGCTGTGTCCTTTCTACCCGATCCCACACCTGCAGCTGAGGTTCCCAGCCTGGGTCGTCCCTCAGCTGTGAGACACGTGTGTGTCCCATGCTTGGTGGTCAGTGACAGATGGGCTGCGCTCACGGCCTCACCAAGCAGCAAAGTGTTTTTTTCAGTCTTGCGCGATGGATGTATCCTCCCCTTATCTTCTTTTACATTTCTCCGTCTCCAGGCTCTCTCGTCCTCAGCTTTGCTGCCCTAACCCCAGCCCAGCCCTATGCCCATTTTCTCCCGCTAAAGGCCAAGGTCTCAAAGCTTTCAGTATTTGTCTTGTCAGGCAGGCCTCCAAGGCTATCAGATGCACTTGAAGTTCTGACTCAGACCTTAAGGCAAAAGAGGAAGGGGGAGGGGCTGGGGAGAAGGCCCCATGGTTGTCTCACAGAGGATGGGCATTGGGTTCCCAGCACCCACTTAGTGGCTCACAACTCCAGCTCCAGGGGATCTGATGACCTCTTCTGGCCGCTGCTTACACCCTTATTCATGTACTCTCTCTCTCTCTCTCTCTCTCTCTCTCTCTCTCTCTCTCTCTCTCTCTCTCTCTCTCTCTACACACACACACACACACACACACACACACACACACACACACACGACTAAAAATAATAAAAACAAGGTTTTTTTGTTCGTTTTTTAAAGAGTAAGAGATACCTGGGCTGACTGAGACGAGACAGTGTTTGAACTTTAGAGGGCTTGTGATATCCACAAGGCAGGAGGAAGGGCGGTTACATTGATAATGCATACAGACACTTGGAAGGCAGCGGGACCCGCTGGCCTGGATTACTCAGGGCTGACACTGGAAAGGTCTTACCGAGACCTCTGCTGAGAAGTGACCGGCACGTGACTCTGCAGCTACTCGCAAGGGTGGGGGACGAGGAATGGGGTGAGACACCCCGGATCTCAGGTTCGGAGGTCTCCCGGTGAGGTAAAGAGGTAGGGTGAGAAGAGGGGAGGAGAGGGAGGCCGTGACACAGCTACAAGATTTGAGGTCACAGGAGGGAGTGGGTAAGACGTCCCTAGGACATCCTGATGTGTGTCCAGAAGGAACAGAGGACTCCAGGCCAGAAGTGCCTCAGAGCCTGTTCCTTTCAGGACAGGGGCAGAGACGCGCAGTCGACAGGAGGAGAGAGGAGGTTCTTTAGAAATGGGCCTTTGAGGTAGGCTGGTGGAGAACCTTGTGCCCAGAAGGAAGTTTCCCTTTGTAGCAGGATGGAGTGGAAGATGGAGGCAGGGACGTCAGGCTGTTTAGGGATGCCGTATACATCCCTAAGCGGTTTGAGACAGAAGCATGGGGAGGGTTTTGAACAAGAAACGGTGTGCCCCAGTGGCAGCCACAGTCGTAATGTACCCGGATAAGTGTTGTGTCCTCCCACTGGGGGAGCCCAGAGCTGAGAGCTTGGGCCCTGACTCACTCAGCCTTGAGTGTGACCCAGAGGGATGGGACATTCTGTTGCACAGAAACGTGCAGAAGCTTTCCCTGTGATGGCCAGTTAGTGTTGGAACTGGGCCTGGCTCTGGCTGTTGACTTCATGGCCTGAGCTCTTTGTGGGTTCAGTTTCCATGGCGTTTGAGAGAGGTGATTTGGGAGGCCAAGGATAAAAGAGGCGGATGGGCTGGGGGGCTGGACTTGGGGGAGCAGGATTTGGACAAAGGCAGTGTTGGGAGGTCCTTTTGAACTGGCTGGGATAGGGCAGGACACAGGGCGAGCCACCCTACTTCCCTGGCCTCCCAGTTCACAGAGGAGACTGAGGCCCAGGGTGTCCTGGGGCCTCCCAGGCCCATGCTGTTGGTGGCAGCAAAGCCAGACCAAGCTTGCCTGGCCGAGTGCAGTCTCGTCCTTCGCTATGTCTTGCGAAGTGCCCTGGGAGGACAAGAAATGTGGGGCAGCTGACAGCTGGGGACAGGCCCACTGCCCTCCCTCTTGTCCCCTCATGCCCCAGCTGTGCCCATTCTCTCTGCCCCACACGCCCCAGCTGTGCCCCCACGCCCTGTCTTGCTGATCCCTGTCCCAGTGGCATCATCTTGGAGACTTAGACAGGGTCTCAAAGGCAGGATCTCGGGTCACGTGGTCAGCATATCTAGAGGGTGAAGGTCTACATCTGGCCCAAGGATTAAGCCCTGATACTTGCAGCTTCTCCTATCCTCCTTCGGAAGTCCTTGAATCTGACCTCAGCCTGTCTCACTGCCTATGGTCCTCCAGAACCCTTGTCAAGGCAGAAGGAGCGTCAGAGCCTTCTGTCTGCTCGTGGATGGTGGGAGCCGGGTTCCTTGGCCATTTGAGCTGCGTTTTCTTGCTCCGTCCAGGGAAGGGGGCTCTGTGGGGGCCCAGCCTCCCTCTTGTACCAGCAGCTGTGCTTTCCCCCAGCACCATAGCCGGGCCCATGTGGACATCTACGAGAAGCAGCTTGTGCCCTTTGGCCTGGTGCGCTTTGGCGTGGCACCTGATCACCCCGAAGTAAAGGTGGGTGTCTTTCGGTGTGGGGGGTGGTGTTGGAGACAGCAAAAATGAGGACAGAGAGGCTCCCTGGTGTGGTAGAAAGACCCTCACTGGGCTCTGTGTGTGATGGGACCCAGGCTCCACCCTGGGGGTCATGGGGTGAGGGTGGTGCTGACCCCCGGGAGCTGCCCCATCTTCTGATGTCCCTCTCCCCATGCCGCCTGGCAGAATGTCATCCACACGTTCACACAGACAGCCCGCTCAGATCGCTGTTCTTTCCGGGGCAACGTGGTGGTGGGCAGGGATGTGTCGGTGCCGGAGCTTCGGGAAGCCTACCACGCCGTGGTGTTGGTGAGTGCCCATGGGGTGGGGCTGATGGGAGACAGGAGGCTGGTGCTGAGGTCTCAGGCCTGGCTGGGGGCTACATCTCTCCTCAGAGCTATGGGGCGGAGGACCACCAGACCCTGGGAATTCCTGGCGAGGAGCTGCCTGGGGTGGTCTCAGCCCGGGCCTTTGTGGGCTGGTACAATGGGCTTCCAGAGAACCAGGAGGTGAGTCTGGGGAGCACTCGTGCTGCTTCTGGCCGGAATCGGCATCTCTGAGGGGTTAGAATTTGAGGTCAAGGCAGTGAGGAGTCAGCTGAGGATATGTGAGTCACTGACCACTGAGCCAGGTCATCTGTAGAGACCTTGGGGGTGGGCGGGGGGCGGGGAGCGGGCTACAGTGCACGGTCTAAGGGTAGGGCAGCCTGAGGCACAGCTGGGCCTGTCCTAAGGTGACTAGAGCTAGGGAAGGAGACACTCTATCAAGACCTTTCTCCTCCAGCTGGCACCGGATCTGAGCTGTGACACAGCTGTGATTCTGGGACAGGGGAATGTGGCTCTGGATGTGGCCCGGATCCTGCTGACCCCACCTGAGCACCTGGAGGTGAGGGGCAGTCGGCGGCAGGAGGGGTGGAGGTGGGAGAGCAGAGAATGCCCCAGCAGGTGGGGTCCAGGCCTCATCCCTCCAAACAGCCCAGTGCCCGTGTCCTCCAGGAGTCCTGGTAGATAAGACCCCTTCACACTCCTGTGTGCCACTGGGCATGGACACTCACGTTCTCCCTGTTTGGAACATCTGGACTGACCTGCTAGTTCAGAATTAATATTCCTCCCCCTTTTCATTCCTGGATCAACTATTCCTTCTGCCAAGAGGTCTCCCAGGCTGTCTTATGTCGGTGTTCCTTCTGTAATGTGGTCTCAGTTACTAGTGCCCTCTGCATCCGTAATCTTGCTTCTCTACGTGTTTACGTTCTGTGACGAGATTCGATTATCTATCTCCCCACAAAATAAGGATCCTGTGGGGTTCTGAACTAGCCTGTTTGGCTCACATATATTGCTCTTGCACCCTTAAACCCCTTGTCCAGTTCTGGATTCGTAAGTGGAAGCATCAGAGGGAATCCTGTTACCTAGGAGCCATTTGCAGAGTTGGTGCCAATCCCATATGTAGCCACCAGGGGGGTGCAGTGGTATAGTGTTTGGCTTTCTCTGGTTTGGAGCCGGAACAAGACCAACAGGCTTGGCAAGTACCCTCCTGCAAGTCAAGACAGACCCCCCCCCCCTTTCTTTTTCTGAGTTAAGGTCTTCTTATGTAGCCTTTACTGGCCTGGAACTCACTGTGTGGATCAGGCTGGCCTTGAACTCACAGAGATCCACATGCCTCTGTCTCATGTTCCACCATGCTTGGCCCTAACAGCCTCCTTTGTTTCAGAAAACAGACATCACAGAATCTGCCTTGGGGGCACTGAGGCAGAGTAGGGTGAAGACTGTGTGGATAGTGGGCCGGCGTGGACCCCTGCAAGCGGCCTTCACCATTAAGGTACTGGGTCCAGCGCGGAAGGAGCCTGGTCCCAAGGAGAGGCTCCCTTGTGTGTGCTGGGGTTGCCCCAGAGCCCTGGGAGCAGCCGCTTCCCTGGATGGAACAGTGGACCCCAGGGATGCTGGTCTTTCCCCACACTGCTGCTGGTCTCTCCCACCAGGGCTGAACTCTGGGGGGGTCCAGAAGTGCTCAGTGTTCTGGACCTGACCTCTTCCCCATCCTCACCCCCACCCCCTGCCCTCAAGGAGCTTCGAGAGATGATTCATTTGCCAGGAACTCGGCCCATTTTGGATCCTTCAGATTTCTTGGGCCTCCAGGACAGAATTAAGGGTGAGGGGCCAAGTCCAGCCCCCACCCCTGACTCACAGGCTTGGGGGAAGGTGCCCAGCAGGGACAGCCCCGAAATATCCCATGTTGCTGACAGATGTCCCCCGTCCGAGGAAACGGCTGACAGAGCTGCTGCTTCGGACAGCCACAGAGAAGCCAGGCACGGAGGAGGCTGCCCGCCAGGCACTGGCCTCCCGAGCCTGGGGCCTCCGCTTTTTCCGAAGCCCCCAGCAGGTGCTGCCCACACCAGATGGGCAACGGGTAGCAGGCATCCGCCTGGCAGTTACCAGACTGGAGGTGAGTCTCGTGTTACCCAAACTCCCCCCTTCCATCCCAACCTGGTGTTACCCACATTCTCCCCGACAGGGTGTTGGTGAGTCCACTCGGGCAGTGCCCACGGAAGATGTGGAGGACCTCCCTTGTGGGCTGGTGCTGAGCAGCGTTGGGTATAAGAGCCGCCCCATTGACCCCAGTGTGCCCTTTGACCCCAAGCTGGGAGTCATTCCCAACATAGAAGGCCGGGTTGTGAATGTACCAGGTGAGAGGCATGGGAGGCTGGGCATCTGATTATTAATGGGAGGCTGGAAGGCTGGAGTCCCAGGACCGCTCATTCTACAATGATGTAATGTGAGGCAGCTCTTGAGACAGGCCCAGACCTAGAACAGAGCCCCTCCCTCTCAGGCAAGCTGGGACGTTATTCAATAACAGTTACTGATGCCTGCCCTGCGCCAGCGCTGACACTGATGGGAGCCCCCGTCCTTGGGGAGCTTCACTCTTCTTACCCATGTGCCTATCTTGTTGTTCATTCATTCATTCATTCATTCATTCAGTAAATATTACTGAGGGCCTCCTGAACGGTGGTGAGCAAGTCTCAGCTCACGCCCCCAGTGAGCAGCTCATCCATAAGGAGGACGGCACGGGAAAACAAGAATCTATCGTGGGTCAGACATATTAGATTGGTGCACACCTTTAATCCCAGCACTTGGGAGGCAGAGGTAGGCGGATCTCTGAGTTCAAGGCCAGCCTGGTCTACAGAGTGAGTTGAAGGACAGCCAGGGCTACACAGAGAAACCCTGTCTCAAAAAACGAAATCAAACAAAAGTCACACAAAACACACACATATACACACTACCATGGTGAACCAGTGGCTGTAGTAGGTCAGGCCTCTGGGGTCTGAAACTGGGAGATGTGGTGTGTGTGTGTGTGTGTGTGTGTGTGTAGATTGGGAAGCAGACTTGCCAGGCAGTATCTCTTGCCCTTCTCAGGCCTCTATTGCAGTGGCTGGGTAAAGAGGGGACCCACAGGTGTCATCACCACGACTATGACGGACAGCTTCCTCACCAGCCAGGGGCTGCTGCAGGACCTGAAGGCGGGGCTGCTGCCCTCCGGCCCCAGACCCGGCTATGCAGCCATTCAAGCCCTGCTCAGCAGTCGAGGTCTGAGCCTAAGGCTGAGGTCTGGGAGTGGGGAGGGGTGAGGGCGACTTATCTTTGGAACGGTACCCTTGGTAGGGGGGGTCTTGAGGAGTTGAGGGAGTCGGTGGCATTAGTTTGTCTTCCTATCTGTCTTAGGGGTGCGGCCAGTCTCTTTCTCAGACTGGGAGAAGCTGGATGCTGAGGAGGTGTCTCGAGGCCAGGGCACTGGGAAACCGAGGGAGAAGCTGGTGGACCCAAGGGAGATGCTGCAGGTGCTGGGGCTCTGACCCTGGACCCCAGCCCTACCATGAAGAAGAGTCTTGCGCAAGGATGAGGGGGCCTGAGGCAGTCTGAGCTGGACTCTTCTCCCAGATACAGTGCTCACTGCCCTGGCCTGGAAGCCGGGCTGTGGCCCTTCCATGGGCCTCTGAGCTCCGCCTTCTTCAAGTTGACCTTGCCAGTGTGGGTCTAAGCCAAGGAGGGAACCTTAAGCTGGGGGTGACTGGATGTACAGGCTGACTCCACCCCCCCACTTCCTTCCTGATGAACTTTGAGGGCCCCTAAAATGGGAGCACAGCGAAAATAAAGCAGCTCTACCTAAGTGCCACGGTTGGTGGGCTACCTTTGGGGGGGGGAGAGTCACTTTCTGGCTTGTCTGTGGCTGCCAGATAGAACTAAGGAAAGAACCTTGCTCAAGAGCCTCTTGGGGCCCCGGGGGCCGGGCGCGTACCTCCCCTCCCTGGCCTGCCTGTTCTCTGCTTCTGTGGCCTCCCAGCCTTCAGTTCACACTTTGGTCACTGGTGACAAGTCCCTTAAAACAGTTGACAAAAGAAGAGAAGGGAGGCGGGCGTGAGGGCACTGGGCAGCTTGTCCCCAGCATGTCCGGTCTCTCCCGATTGCTGACAGGCTTGGTCTGGCCCTCCAATCTCCACATGCTCCGTGCCTTCCCGTTTTCAAGCGTCCTCACAAATCCACAAGCCTTTTCAAAAACTACCCCAGCCCGCGGCAGTTTACAGTCTCTTGTGGCAGCAAGATGCTGGCCTTACTTTATGAACTGAAGGAGCCTCGAAATTAACTGGCCCAAGGTCACACAGCTAGGGAACTAAGGACTCAAACCCAGGGTTCCTGGCAGGCAGGTGTTTTTCTCCGAGGCTGCCCTTGCCTCTGAGCGTTGGGTCTGGGGATGGTCCCTGAGCAGGAGAGAGGAGAGGTGGGCAGCTGGGAGTACAGGCTGGCAGGGAGGGGCCTAGAAGGGTCAGGGGGTGCCGGTGGCCGGCTGGGGCTGGCCAGGGCAGGACGGAGGCAACCGGCGGTGAGCTCCATCGCAGTCGGCTGATGAGTCCCGAGAGCGGGAGGCGCGCCTTTGTGCAGCCCGGGACACAGCCCTGCCGCGGGGCGCGGGCCGGGAGCGGGGGCGGGCAGCTTCCAGGCCGCGCCATCCTCACTGGTCCCGCCGCGCCCGGCTCCGGTGCCCGCCGAGCGCACAACCAGTGTGCCAGCTCTCAGAGACTGGTGCTGGGACAAGCATCACACGGGAGGCGGCCGCGGGCTTTGGGCGTAGGTGGAGCGCCCCTTCTCCGGGTGAGTGGTGGCCGGGGGCTGGCGATGAGCAGGGGGGGCGCCAACTTTGCAGGCAACTTAAGGGGCTCTGGTACCGCGCGGGCAAGGACGGTGGAGACAGACGCGGGACACCCGAGACTGTCCGGCCAGTTCGGGGAGTCAGGGACCCGGGGGACCATGACCCTCGCGAGCCAGACCGGTGTTGAGGACCTTAGCTAGCGCAGAGGAGGCAAGGTGAGACAGGCTTGGGAAGCAGGCTGGCCGCGGGCGCGAGGGAAGGACGCAGGCGGAGAGCCCAAGGCTTTTGTCCCTAGGGTCGCTGACTCTCCTTCCCGTCGCCTGTCGCGGTGGCCCGGCCAGGCTGGGCACAGTCCCCGGACGCGGGAATCTGGATTGCCTGGTCCAACTGTTGCGGGTGGAAGCTGCTGAGGCAAGGAACCCTTCAGAGGCCAGGACCTAGGACCGAGGCTGGGTTCGACCAGAGCGCAGGGCTGGAAAGGACACAGCTTGGAGAGCAGAGGGGGGGCTGTGGCAGTAGCTGGGCTGGTTCCTGCTGGGCACCTGCTGCTCATCTGCCGTTCATCGACCCCCTCATTGGGGTGAGTTCCCCAAGCCCTCTGCTTCCCATTCTCCTCCTGCCCCTTCCCTGGGAGCTCCTAACACTCCATCCTCTGACCTCCGAGATCAGTGGGTTTCTGGGGGTGACAGGATTTGCCCAAACGCTGACCCTACGCCCTGGCTCCAACAGGAGGGTGGGCGGGAAAGGCCACAGGAGAGCCCGTTCCCTGGTGCCCTGGGCCCCCGGAAGCACCAGTTGGAGGCTGTGGTCTCCTGGGGCTTCTACAAGGATCCCCCGACGGCTAGGAGAAGCCTTGGTCTCTGACTGCAGAAGCCCGTTTGTGCTTGGCCTAGGCGGGCAGGGGGAGAGCTGCCAAAAGCCAAGGTACCTAGCATGCTGCAAATCTCCCATGGGCATGTTTGGCGACACTTCAAAGGTCCTGTTGGGCGAGAGGCAGAAATATCCCTGGGGACGCTGACCCCATTTGATCACTTTGTTTCCCAGCCCCCCCTCCCCAATGGAGTATCTGGTACAGCACTCTTAGTATTCAGATGGTGGCCCAGTCCTGTCCCCATCAGCAAATCCCCTTCCCCTCAGCTACAAGACAAATTTCGGGGGGAAAAATCCTCATTTGGAGAAGATGCCATCCCATTGGCTTTTTGGAGCAGGTCCAGTTCCGGCCTCTGAGCTAGTTTCAAAACTTGTTAAGAATAAGAACGAGAAAGGGACAGGTCGGAAGGAAACCGGACGACTGGGGGTTCAATCTGGAGGGACCTGGGCTGGGTCCTGAACCACAGGCCATCCTGCCAGGCTAACCCGGCCATCCCTTGCCCAAGAACTTGAGACCCACACCTGGCTTGAGGCAGTGGGTTGGGGGCAGAGGACCTGAGGCATAGAGCGGGGGGGGGGGGTTGGGGGAAGAGAGAGTTCAGGGGGCAGTGGCCAGGCTGGGGGCGAGAAGTGCGTGGTGCTCAATTTGGCCGCCAGGAGGCGTGGCGCGGGTCCCCGCGCCCGGAGTCACCGCCACAGCCGCTGCATCGCGAGTGTCCTTGAGCGGCGAGTGATGGTGGCCCTTCGGTGCTCGCGCCCCCTCCTCCCGCAGGGGCAGCCGGATGCCACGTTCCCTGTGAATTATTTATCGCCGGCCTAAAAATACCCCGAACTTCACAGCCCCAGAGTAAGATTCCTGCGAGGGGAGGGGGCGGGGTGCCCCCGGGGGCTGAGAAGAATCAGCCCCGGGAGGGGGCAGTTAGTATTGGAAGAGGCAGAACTCAAGTGTCCCCACCAGTGTGGACGACGTAGAAGCTGTCTCGTTCTAGGTGCCTGGGGTGTTATGGGGGCAAAAGCCAAGGAAGGAGACACCGGGTAAAAGAGGGTAGTATCAGCGTGGGTCTCCCACTGGCAGGAATCAGCAGCCTAGGCGGATGATACTAGCTTTTGGGGACTAGAGCTTGTGGGCCTTGGGAGTGGGGGAGCCGTTAGCATCCCGGGTGTGAGGGCGTGTGTGTAAGTGTATGCACGGCCTTGTCGATGAGCCTGTGTGTGACTGGGGGTTGGTGGAAGCTGAAGAAAAGGTCTTTGAACTTGTGGGGGGTAATGGACCCTTTCAAGAGGGGCAGAGAGTCCTAAAGGACTGGCCACTGCTAACCTCTCCCCTGCACTCTCGGGAGTTCAGCAAACACAACTTTAAAGACCCTTTGAGAGGGAAGTGTCATCAGAGAGGAACAAAGGTCCAGCAATGGTGGAGGACCTGAGCAGGATCAGCTCTGAGCTCCACACCCTGCAGGAGAAAAGTAGAGGAACCCAAACACCCGTCTTTTTCCTGGGGGTCCAGGGCTGATGGGTCAAGATTCAGGGCGGAAACCTATACAAGGGGGACTCAGGTTGGACTCTGAAAGAAAATGGGATTTTGCTGGGGAGAGGCTTCCCTGACCCGAGGAACAAGCAGGAAGCAAGGCCTGGAGATGAAGACATATCACAGAGAAGCAGGGGTGAGCATCCTAGCAGGAGAAGACAGTGGATTTGGGTTAGCATGGTCCTTGGGAGTCATTTGTGGGCACCAGAGAGAAGCTGTCCTGCTTGACCTCTGTTGGAGGGACCGGGTGAAAGTTCTAGCAGTCAGGGCAGGAAGCAGATGGGGAGGAAAGGCTGGGAGCCAGGGACGTGGAATGGGATGGATCTTGTGAGGAGATGCCCTCTCACATTGCTTTGTAAGCTCAGAGACCTGCCGGATGCTGCGGGTCTTACAGTCTTACAACCTGCCTCTGTTTCCCCTCCTCTCCACCTTTAATCCAGGAGGATGTTTTCACATTGCAAGAACACTGGCAAGGAACATCCCCTTTCGGAGTTGGGAGAGAACCCAGGCCCTTCCCCGAGACTCACAATGTCCAGGAGAAAACAAAACAGCAGCCTCATGTGTGGTTTTAAAACTTTTAGTACCAACTGGGCGGTAGCACATGCCTTTAATCTCAGAGGCAGAGGCAGGCGGATCTCTGTGAGTTCAAGACCAGACTGGTCCACAGAGCAAGTTACAGGACAGCCAAGGCTACACAGAGAAACCCTGTCTCAGAAAAAAAAATCTAGTACCAACATTAATAAAAGAGGAAAAAGCCGGGTGTGATGGGCACATGTCTTTAATCTCAGCACTGGGGATGAAGAGGCAGTTCTAGTCTAAAACAGTGAGTTCTAAGCTAGCTGCAGTTACAGAGTGAAACTCTGCCTCAAAATAAATTAATAGTTAAATAAAATGGAAAATAAAATAACTGTCTCCCAAGGTGGTGGCAGCAGTGATCCTTGAGCCTGGGATGCCCCTCTCCCGCTGGGTTACGCTCTGGCTGGGCTCCTGTATCATTCATCCAACATTTTGTTTTGGTTTTCCTTTGCCCCTTCAAACTGTCGGGGGGGGGGGGGGGGTGGAGGGTGGGGTCGGGGGGTGGGGGGACCCAGCCATTCACCTAGCTCCCTTGGCCAGGTGTGAGGAAGTCACAGGCCTGGCCTGTTGAAGCTGCCTGCCTAGGCCTCCTCCCTCACAGCCCTGGTGGGGGAAGGGAGCTGGGTACTGTTCCTGCTTTAGGCTCCCCTCCCCTGTCTTCTCTTTAAATTCAATTTGGAATCAGAAAGCTGTGGATTCTGGCAAATGGTTTTGTACCCTGTATCCCACTCATCCCTGATTTGTCACCTCTGTTCTTACCAGTAGTCTTTCACCCCCAAGGTCACTTGTACAGACTGGGGACCAGCCCCCTTCCTGCCCCTTTAAGGATGGTGAGAAGGCAGGGAGGACACAGGGTCCCTCCCCAGGGGCGCCTTGCCCCCAAGAACTTTATTTACTCTTTCCTGCAGGCTCCCTCCCCTGACACACTTGTTAAAAACCAAACCTGAATAAAACTACAAGTTTGATATGAAAAAAAGAAAAACATGAAATTCTAATAGTATGATTTATTTAGTTAAGTACTTAGTTAGTTATTGGTTTTTTTTTTCAAGACAGGGTTTCTCTGTGCATCTCTGGCTATCCTGGAACTCAACTCAACTCTGTAGAACAGGTTGGCCTCTAACTCAGAGTTCCTCCTGCCTCTGCCTCCCAAGTGCTGGAATTAAAGGTGTGCACTACTATGTCTGGCTTAATATGGATAGTTTAATTCAATATATCCAAAATATCATTTTAACATGTAGTAAATATAAAAATATCAATGAGAGGGCTGGAGAGATGACTCAGAGGTTAAGAGCACTGACTGCTCTTCCAGAGGTCCTGAGTTCAATTCCCAGCCACCACATGGTGGCTCATAACCATCTGGTGCCCTCTTCTGGCATGGAGGCAGAACACTGTAAATATAATAAATAAATAAATCTTTAAAAAAAATCAATGAGGAGAGCTGGGAAGCTGACTCAGTGGATAAAGAACTTTCCATGTAAACGTGAGGACCAGAGTTTGCATCCCCAGAGCTTATGTAAATGCTGGGTGGGCACTGTAGCCTGCCTGCCTGTCACTCTAGTGCTCTGCCTGCCTGTCACTCTAGTGCTCTGCCTGCCTGTCACTCTAGTGCTCTGGGTTTGAAGGAAAGACTCTGCCTCCATGGATAAGGTGAGGAGTGAGTTAGGAAGATTTCTGATGCCTCAGGCCTCCACAAGTGCATGGGCACCCATACACACTTGAACATACACACACCACACACACTTGAACATACACACACCACACACACCCATACACACTTGAACATACATATACCACATACACATCACACACACCCGAACATACATACACCACACACACACACATACACACTTGAACATACACACCACACACACACATACACACTTGAACATACACACCACACACACACATACACACTTGAACATACATACACCACACACACATACACACTTGAACATACACACCACACACATACACACTTGAACATACACACCACACACACATACACACTTGAACATACACACCACACACACATACACACTTGAACATACACACCACACACATACACACTTGAACATACACACCACACACACACATACACACTTGAACATACACACCACACACACACATACACACTTGAACATACACACCACACACACATACACACTTGAACATACACACCACACACACATACACACTTGAACATACACACCACACACACACACACTTGAACATACACACCACACACACACACACACACTTGAACATACATATACCACATACACACCACACACACCCGAACATACATACACCACACACACACATACACACTTGAACATACACACACCACACACACCCATACACACTTGAACATACATATACCACATACACATCACACACACCCGAACATACATACACCACACACACACACATACACACTTGAACATACACACCACACACACACATACACACTTGAACATACACACCACACACACACATACACACTTGAACATACACACCACACACACATACACACTTGAACATACACACCACACACATACACACTTGAACATACACACCACACACACACATACACACTTGAACATACACACACCACACACACACACACACACTTGAACATACACACCACACACACATACACACTTGAACATACACACCACACACACACACACTTGAACATACACACCACACACACACACACACTTGAACATACATATACCACATACACACCACACACACCCGAACATACATACACCACACACACACACATACACACTTGAACATACACACCACACACACACATACATACTTGAACATACACACCACACACATACACACTTGAACATACACACCACACACACATACACACTTGAACATACACACCACACACACACACACTTGAACATACACACCACACACACACACACACTTGAACATACATATACCACATACACACCACACACACCCGAACATACATACACCACACACACACACATACACACTTGAACATACACACCACACACACACATACATACTTGAACATACACACCACACACACATACACACTTGAACATACATACACACACACACACACTTGAACATACATATACCACATACACACCACACACACCCGAACATACATACACCACACACACATACACACTTGAACATACACACCACACACACATACACACTTGAACATATACACATACCACACACACCCATACACACTTGAACATACATATACCACATACACACCACACACATCCAAACATACATACACCACACACACACACACACACACTTACTTGAACATACATATACCACATACACACCACACACACCCGAACATACATACACCACACACACACATACACACTTGAACATACACACCACACACACACATACACACTTGAACATACACACCACACACACATACACACTTGAACATACACACCACACACATACACACTTGAACATACACACCACACACATACATACACACTTGAACATACACACCACACACACATACACACTTGAACATATACACATACCACACACACCCATACACACTTGAACATACATATACCACATACACACCACACACATCCAAACATACATACACCACACACACATACACACTTGAACATACACACCACACACACACATACACACTTGAACATACACACCACACACACACATACACACTTGAACATACATACACCACACACACATACACACTTGAACATACACACCACACACATCACACACACATCACACACCACATACATACCACACTCACACATACACACACACCACACACACACCACATTAAAAAAACAAGAGTATTACTGAGGTAGCTTGTATACTGTTTTAAACCATCTTCACAGCATCTCTGATGTTCAGGGTACCTGCGTGCTCACAGCACGCCTCACTTCAGTGACACACATGCACTTCAAATTGGTCAGCCCGGGTGGGTGAAGAGGGCCTATTACTGGGAGACAGAGATGGTGGAGGCTTGGGGCTCCCCAATGAGAGGAACCTACAAGAACTGGATGAGCACACAGGCCTTCAAAGGGGCGGTGAGCATGACCGTGCCCTTAGCTGTTGTGCTTAGAAACGAGACCGTCCAAATCACATGGTGCGGTGTGACTTAAAATCCCATCCACACCCAGTCATGCTTCCAAGCTGCCATTCATAGACATGGAGCGATCTCACGGGTTCGAGTGACCCTACAGCATTCCTCCCTCTGCTGCCAATCCTCTCTTCTTTCTACCAGGCGCTTTGGCTTAAATCCCTGACATGCTAAATTTCATCCTGTCTGTCAGCGATAACACTGTCAACTGTTATCAGCTCCTTATACCTGTGTGAGCAAGTGCTGGGCCCTCAGCTGGGAGAAGGTCTGCTTGGCGGGGAGTAGGGAGGCCGGGTCTGATGGAAGGAGGGGGAGGAGCTTATAGCAGCCTGCTGGGTCAGCATCTCCCACTCTGAGTTCCTGGAGGGCAGAGACCATGTCTACCCAGGTTGTGTTAGCATCTCACCATCCAGCAACTCAGGCAAGGCGATCTGGGTGGTTCTTCTTTAAAGATTTATTTATATTCTATGTGTACAGTGTTCTGTCTGCAGGTCAGAAGAGAGCATCAGATCTCATTACAGATGGTTGTGAGCCACCATGTGGGTGCTGGGAATTGAACTCAGGACCTCTGGAAGAACAGCCAGTGCTCTTCACCTCTGAGCCATCTCTCCAGCCCCCCAGAAGGTGATCTGTGCACATGTGTACCAAGCCACACTTCGCAGCTGAAAAGTCACTGTGTGTGGTCCCCTTCAGAGCTGTCTTCTCAGCAGAGGAGTCTACTGCACACTCCCTGGTGACCCCGCTGCTCTGTTTGCTTAGAGAGAACTGGAGACTCAGGAGGGAAGCCTCTGGGGGGGGTTGTCACATAAGAGGGTGTCACATAAGAAATCAGACTTGGAACAAAAGGAAGAGAGATATGCAGTGGCCTGTAGAGCAGAGGAAAGGTCTGGAAGGAGCCATGGCTGCCCTGTGAGTTCCGAAGCTCCAGCCCGGGGTGCCATGTGCCTGGGTGGATTTGGGGTTCACTCTGCATTTCTGTGGCAAAGGTGTGCAAATCTCCTGCGTGGGAGTGTCAGGCCCACTCGGATAATTCTTCCACCCCCCCTGCTAGTTTTGTCAGAGGTGAGAGGAAGAGGAGAGGGTGACACGTGCTGTGTCTGTGGGCACCCGGGGGTCATGTTTCTCTCACCTGCTTAGCTCTTGGTCTTGATCCAGAGTGAATCTGTGTAGCAGACACACTTGAGTTAGACATAAAAGAAGATTCTACACGGCAGCTATGGGATGAGAAAGGGCAGATGTGAGCTGGATAGATACCTTAGAACTTCAAGTGTCCTGAGCCCAAGTGAGTTGGCCTCGACCCCCCCCCCGCTTGAGACGGCTGTCCTAAATGAGCTCCCTGAAGGGAAGGTGACAATGACATCCAAGCTCCGGGGGAGTGGATGTGCCAGGCAGAGCCACACAGCGGAGGGCCAGGGGCTGGCTCCATGGCAAGCAGAACACTCTGAGCCCTACTATTTGATGAGGGATAGATGCAAGATTCAGTTTGTCTGTGGAGTGGGCGGGACCACGGGAGTGCCAGGGGCCATGGGAGGAGTGCCAGGGACCACGGGAGTGAGTGACAGGGGCCACGGGAGTGAGTGCCAGGGGCCACGGGAGTGAGTGACAGGGGCCACGGGAGTGAGTGACAGGGGCCACGGGAGGAGTGCCAGGGACCACGGGAGTGAGTGACAGGGGCCACGGGAGTGAGTGCCAGGGGCCACGGGAGGAGTGCCAGGGACCACGGGAGTGAGTGACAGGGACCACGGGAGTGAGTGACAGGGGCCACGGGAGGAGTGCCAGGGGCCACGGGAGTGAGTGACAGGGGCCACGGGAGGAGTGCCAGGGGCCACGGGAGTGAGTGACAGGGGCCACGGGAGGAGTGCCAGGGACCACGGGAGTGAGTGACAGAGACCACGGGAATGCCAGGGGCCACGGGAGGAGTGCCAGGGACCACCTGTCTTCATCTGGCAGAGGGGCTGCGGCCTGCAGGGTAAAATTTGCTGATGCAGTGAATAGCTGGATCTCTCATTTTGAAAGTTCAGGAAGGCTAAGTGACTTCTCAAAGACCACACAGCAGAGGCTGGAGATGGAGAGAGGGCTCAGTGGTTGCAGAGGCCTTGCTGTCATTCCCAGTACACACGCCTGTCTGCTCACAACTAACTGCAGCTATAGCTTCAGGGGATCTGACTCTACAGGTACCCACGCATATGAGTACAGACCCCTACACAAACACACATCTTCACATAATTTTTTAATAAATCTTTTTTGTTTTAAAGATCACACAGCCGGTAAGTGGTGCTCCTGATTTGAACTCAGCTCTGAGCTCTTGAACAACACACTAACATTCCTGGGTCTTTGCTAGGGCAGAACCCAAATAACTGGGTTTGGGGATGGTGACCTTTCTAGCTATTCATAGATAAGGGTGACACACCTTGTCCTCGATTCTGCCTCTCCAAGGTGCCCTGGGGATGCTCAGCTAACCTGTCTCTTTCTCTGTGTCTCTGTTTGTCTGTCTGTTCTGTCTGTCTGTCTGCCTGTCTGTCTGTCTGTCTGCCTGCCTGCCTGCCTGCCTGCCTGCCTGCCTGTCTGCCTGCCTGCCTGTCTGTCTGTCTGCCTGCCTGCCTGCCTGTCTGTCTGTCTGTCTGTCTGTTCTGCCTGTCTGTCTGTCTGTCTGTCTGCCTGCCTGTCTGTCTGTCTCTCCTGTGGAGGGAGGTTCTCTCTTCTCTGTCATCTGGCTGTGTGTTCTCTGGTCCTTACCTCCTGTCTGTCCATCTCCCTCTCTCTGTGCCTGCTCTGGTTTTTTCTGCAGGACCTTCCAGTGGACATGGGTGGGGCCCTAGGGCCGGCCCTGCTGCTCACTTCACTCCTTGGTGCCTGGGCAGGGCCGGGCCCAGGGCAAGGAGGGCAGGCAGTGACGGTGGCAGTGGTGTTCAGCAGCTCTGGGCCACTGCAGGCCCAGGCCCCTACTCGCCTTACCACCCAGAACTTCCTGGACCTGCCTCTGGAGATCCAGCCACTCCCAGTTGGCATCAACAACACCAACCCCAGCAGCGTCCTCACCCACATCTGCGGGCTCCTGGGTGCCGCCCGCGTCCACGGCATCGTCTTTGAGGACAACGTAGACACCGAGGCAGTGGCCCAGCTACTGGACTTCGTCTCCTCCCAGACGCACGTGCCCATCCTCAGCATCAGTGGAGGCTCTGCTGTGGTCCTCACCCCCAAGGTGCCTGTCTAAAGTCTCTTCCTCCCTCCCTGAGGCCAGAGCTAGGCTGGAGCTGGGGCCCAGGGCTGCGCTTGGAGTAGGGAGCAGCTTAGGTCTTCAGGAGCTAGGGCTGGGTGGGACTGAAGATATGATGAGGGAGGGGGGGAAGTTCCCTTGCTACAGAGCAGGTGCTCTGAGGTGCTGCGCATTGGTGTCTGGATGAGGTGGGCAGACGGCCTTCCAGCTGTGATGGCCTGACAGCCTACTCTGCTTCTGCGGCTCATTGGGCAGGCCCTGGACCCTTTGGAAACTAAGCGTTCACACGTAGGGGATGGCACTATAGGGCCAGGTCACTGCTCCAGGCCTGGGAGAGACAGACACACTTGGTCCCTGGGGAGAAAGTTCCCAACACAGATTCATATACAACTCCAAGTGACAATTCCAAGTGACAGAGGTATTTTGAAGAAAAGACAGATGCCACCAGGGAAGGAGTCTCACAGGGCCTGTTTGGAGGGGGTGTTGGTCAGCTACGACCTTTCAGCCAATGGTGTCTGCTCTGAGACCAGAGGCTAAGGGGCAACTGGGAGGGATATAGGGGTCTGCTGGGAGCTTCTGCTGAACAGAGAGAAGCCTGGAGAAGGAGATAGGACTCCCCACTTGGGAAGCTTCTGGCTTTATTGTAAGTAAGAGCCAGACAAGGAAGATGATTTGTCAGAGCACTGGTTTGATCCGCTTCTGTTTCACGGCTCCTCCATCGCAGAGAATTTTGAGAACATACAGGAAGAGTATGTCCAGCTTGACCCACCTCCCCTCCCCGCAATCCTCCCTGGCCATTGCTTCCTCCGCTGCGGGAAACCGAAGCAGAATCCCAGACAGCTTATTATCCCACCCATACATATTTCAGTGTGCACCTCCAGCAGACAAACACTTAAAAAAAATAAACCCACCGTACGTTATCACCTCTAAAATAAATAACGAAAATTCCCTCAGCCTCCTCACATATCCAGCCAGTGGCCACCTTTCCCCACCGCCTCATAAATGTCACGCATGTTTACTTTTAAGTCTGTTTGCTTGGATTAGAAGCCAAATAAGATGCTCACACGGTGGCTGCAGCTCCAAGCTCTCCGCCTTGCACCCCGCCCCCTCTTTGAGACAGGGTGTCAGTCTGTAGCCCCAGCTGCCGGCTGGAACTTGCTGTGCAGACCAGGTTGGTCTTGAACTTGTGGCGACCCTCCGGTCTCCCAACTTGTTTCTCTTTTAATTGAAACGTGTCTATTGAAGAAACTGGGTTTGCAGCCTATAGTTTCCTTTAAAAAAAAATCGGATCGGAATGATGATAGTGACAAGGCGTCTTGGGAGGAGCCCGTAGAGGTGAGGAGACCTTAGGAGGAAACTGCTCACTGAAGTTAGCAGTGTCTGTGTTCTTTGGGTCATAGAGGTGTAAAGGAAGAACTTTCTGGCTCCCGAGGCTCTGAGCAGAATGGTGCTTTCCTGTTATCTAAGTCTGGGCCGGGCATCAACTCCCAGGACTTCGTTTCTCGGCTCTCATGGTTGCCTGGGAAGAGCGCAGAGCCTTGCGCTGGAATTCCAAGACTCAGATTTGGTTGGTCTGGGCAGTGCTAGTCAAACTCGCGGCTCAAGGGAAACCCGGAAGAGCTTGCTCATAGGCCGATTCCGGGCATCACCCTGAAATTCTGTTGGGTGCCATAGGTGCTGGTGTGCAGCTAGGACTTCTGGGTTTTTTGTTGTTTGTTTTGGTTTTTCGAGACAGAGTTTCTCTCTATAGCTCTAGCTGTCCTGGAACTCACTCTGTAGACCAGGCTGTCCTCGAACTCACAGAGAGCCGCCTGCCTCTGCCTCCCGAGTGCTGGGATTAAAGGTTTGTGCCACCACCGCACGGCGACTCCTGGATTTCTAATAAATTCACTGATGGTGCTGAGGCTTCTGATCGGTGGTCCAGCAGGGCCAGGTTGGGGGGCGGGAATTTTAGTTTGCAAAATTTCTCAGGTGAGTCCAATGGGCCACAGACCAGGGCTTCCCCGGGACACTGAGCCCTCACCACCCTCCTACTCTAGGGTTTCAGGAACAGGGAGAGGTGGGTGCAGGGGCGCAGGGCGAGGCTCATTCCGCCCCGCCCCTCACTCAGGCCCGCCACACCCCGTCCCCAGGAGCCTGGCTCCGCCTTCCTGCAGCTGGGCGTGTCCCTGGAGCAGCAGCTGCAGGTGCTGTTCAAGGTGCTGGAGGAATACGACTGGAGCGCGTTCGCCGTCATCACCAGCCTGCACCCGGGCCACGCGCTTTTCCTCGAGGGTGTGCGCGCCGTCGCTGACGCCAGCTACTTGAGCTGGCGCCTGCTGGACGTGCTCACACTGGAGTTGGGCCCGGGCGGTCCGCGAGCTCGCACTCAGCGCCTGCTGCGCCAGGTCGACGCGCCCGTGCTGGTGGCCTACTGCTCCCGCGAGGAGGCCGAGGTGCTCTTCGCTGAGGCTGCACAGGCCGGCCTGGTGGGACCCGGCCACGTGTGGCTGGTGCCTAACCTGGCGCTGGGGAGCACCGACGCGCCCCCGGCAGCCTTCCCGGTGGGCCTCATCAGTGTGGTCACCGAGAGCTGGCGCCTTAGCCTGCGCCAGAAGGTCCGCGACGGTGTGGCCATCCTGGCCCTCGGTGCCCACAGTTACCGACGCCAGTACGGTACCCTGCCTGCCCCGGCTGGGGACTGCCGAAGCCACCCAGGACCTGTCAGCCCTGCCAAGCAGGCCTTCTACAGGTAAACACCCGCCCGGTCATGTGGGGCACTGCAGGGGACTTGAGGGGCAGTGAGCTTGGGCTCCTGGTCTCTCTCATCTCCCAATAGCTCCCACTGGCATATGCTACATCAAGTTCCTTTAGGTCTCTGGGACTTAGCATCCTTATCTAAAGAAACAGCGGGTTTTAGGGTGTGGAAATGTCCACGGGGGTCAACACAGGGAGACGTTTAAAACAATAAGCACACGAATGCCCTACGATGGTGGTAGTGTGGGGTGCCCTTGGAGAGCCACATTCTGGAGTGGGACACCCTGGTATCTCTCTGCCTCACCCCCCTAGGCACCTACTGAATGTCACCTGGGAGGGCCGAGACTTCTCCTTCAGCCCCGGTGGGTACCTGGTCCAGCCCACCATGGTGGTGATCGCCCTCAACCGGCACCGCCTCTGGGAGATGGTGAGATGGGGGCGAGCCCGGGGCCCTCTGTTCCCTGTTATTTCCCCGCGGCTGAGCAGAGTCCCTTCCCCGAGAAACCTTTGAGGCCTCCCAGATGGTTTAGGTCCCCGTGGGCTCCCAGAACACAGTGCTTTCCTTGCACTACTGAACTTAAACATTTCTGTCACACAGTCCTGGCCCTAGGGGAGTGACCTATGTCTGAACTAGCCAGCTGGCCTAGTAAATAAGTAGAATAAGGGAAGATCAGTGCTTGAACACAGATGTATGCAAAACAGCACCGGGCATGGGGTGACTATTCATGCCTGTAATCCTAGCACTCAAGGGGCAGAGGCAGGAGGATTGCTTCAAATTCGAGCCTAGCTGGGTCGATTTGATTTATATAGCAAGTTACAGGCCAGCAGGGCTACACAGTGAGAACTTGTTTTAGCGCCCACCAAAACAAAAAAGGAAACCATCCAAAACAGCCAGTGAGTAGAGAGGAAAGGCAGGGATTGGTTTTGCTTCCGAAGGAAGAAACCAGGGCAGGCGGCATTACTGAATGTGGGATTTGTAAATTGGACTGTAGAGGGGTAAGAGCCCTGTAGGATGGGTACCAGCCTGGTATAGACAAAAGACTGTTCAATGATGGTGGAGCATTGGGGGGGCATGAGAAATGGGGGAACACTGGACACGGATGTTGGCTGAAGACTTCGTGCTGGCGTCATGGTGAAGTGAGCATGGCGAGACAGCCTGAGCTTTAGGGAGGTGCTTTGGGCCAGCATCAATGTGGCGACAGCCTTGGAGACCACAAGGCCTGGAGGAGGCTATGGGGAGCCTGCCCTTTGTCCGTGTTCAGCCGTTGGCCTCTATTTCTGTCTTCCAAGCCTCTCCCCAAGCCTCCCTAATCTGTCTGCCCCGGGTACCTTTAGGGTTCATGGTCTCCAGAAGCCCTATCTGGAGGGTAGGCGGTGGGGGCGGTGCTGCAGGCTTGGGCTGAGGCAGGTAGTTCCCTGCAGGTGGGGCGCTGGGATCGTGGAGTCCTGTACATGAAGTATCCAGTATGGCCTCGCTACAGCACTTCTCTGCAGCCTGTGGTGGACAGCCGGCACCTGACGGTGGCCACACTGGAAGAACGGTCCTTCGTCATCGTAGAGAGCCCTGACCCTGGCACAGGCGGCTGTGTACCCAACACTGTGCCCTGCCGTAGGCAGAGCAACCACACCGTCAGGTCTGGTGTGATCTGGGTGCTGTCCTGGGTGGGTCAGCTGCTGTGTGTGTGTGTCTCATGCTTGCGTGGGCGGTGGGGTCCACACACCAGGCTGGGAGGCACGGCTGGGGCTGAGAGCTCTGGTGAGCTCTGACTTGTGTTGGTGGCTGCAGCAGTGGGGACATAACCCCCTACACCAAGCTCTGCTGCAAGGGTTTCTGCATCGACATCCTCAAAAAGCTGGCCAAGGCGGTCAAGTTCTCCTACGACCTGTACCTGGTGACCAACGGCAAGCATGGCAAGAGGGTTCGCGGTGTGTGGAATGGCATGGTCGGGGAGGTACGTCAACCCCCGTGCAACCACAGGTTCGACTGGGGCACCCTGATTGCTTCTAGATGTCTTGTTTCCCTCAGCCACGTGGCTGTGCAACGGGGCTGTCAGCTCTGCAGTGAAGTCCTGGGAACTGAGCTCTGAGGACCCAGGGAGGGGGTAGCCAGGTCCACTGGCGGCTGCTAGTGCACTTCCTGGGTGGGGGCTGGGGAGAGTGCTGAAGTCCTTTCGGGGGGGACTCTTCGATCTCCTCCTGCCCCTAGGTATACTACAAGCGGGCAGACATGGCCATCGGCTCCCTCACCATCAACGAGGAGCGCTCTGAGATCATAGACTTCTCGGTGCCTTTCGTGGAGACCGGCATCAGCGTGATGGTGGCAAGGAGCAATGGCACCGTCTCCCCCTCGGCTTTCCTGGGTGAGTTTCCTGGCCAGTGAAGGCTCTGGGCACGGGGATCCAGGGTTGGGCATGGGGGGTACAAACAGAAAGGTGGAGCTTGGGATGGACACTCAAAGCCAAGCGTGGTACCCTTGAGAGCCTTAGAGGGTAGGGGAGGCGAGTGAAGCGAAATGATGGTGTGAAGCCAATGTGAGTGGGTTCTGGGCCGGGTCAGGGTGAAAAGATTCGGGTGTCAATTGGAGCCGCTGATTGGCTGGTGGCTCCAGACTGTGTGGTCATGGACCAAGGATGAAGCATGAGAGAGATGCTAATGGCTTCCTTACTCCATTAGGTATCCTAGCTATTATTAGAGGTCTGTCCCATTGTGCCAGGCCCCCAGCCAGGTTACAGGTTACAGCATTCAACTAAGGTCCTTCTCTTTCTAGGGTGTCCAGTGGCGGGGGGGGGGGGTCAGGTGGGCTTGTAGCACGAAGTGGCTCAGAGAGCTGTAAGGACAGGTGGGATTCTGGGGGAGGGCCTGAGAGCTGGCTCAGTCAGTGTGAGCCCCCAGCTCTGTCCCTTCTTGCTGGGTGGCTTTAAGAAAGTCACAGAGTCTAAAGTGGTGGTGCACACCTTTAAACCCAGCACTTGGGAGGCAGAGGCAGGAGGATCTCTGGGAGTTTAAGGCCAGCCTGGTCTACACAGTGATAGTGAGTTCCAGGCCAGCCAGGGCAAAACACACACACACACACACACACACACACACACACACACACACACACAAAACCTCTATGAGTGTCAGAAAAGACAGTCAACCCCACCACTCCCTAGGATGACCTTCCCAGCAAAGGAGCAAGTGCTTCAGATAGTAATGGTTCCTTAATCCAGGAGGCAAACTCTGAAGGGTCCCATATCAGTGGAATATGGAGTAAGACTTGCCCTCAGGGCCTTATTCTCCAGGCAGAGGGATTGGAACCCTCCCCAGTAACAGGCCCTGCTGGAGATGTAGGAGCTATGAAGATCTAAAGTAGAGTGATGTGTGGTCCCGGGGCAGAAGGAAGGAGGAAGCCTTGAACACCGTACACCGTCCTTCCTTAGGCTCTTTGGCACTCGGTGGCTCTGGGGCACTTTGGCCCCACCCACAGGGCTGCCAGGGTCCTCCTCGGCACTCATCTCCAGTTGCTGCTGCCTAGTCCTGTTGGGATGGGGCGGGGTTGAGGTCTCTGAGCCGCTCGCCTTGGTCCCCAGAGCCCTACAGCCCTGCCGTGTGGGTGATGATGTTTGTAATGTGCCTCACCGTGGTTGCCGTCACTGTCTTCATGTTCGAGTACTTCAGCCCTGTCAGCTACAACCAGAACCTCACCAAGGGCAAGAGTAAGCTGTTCCACGGGCCTGGGTGGAGGGACAGGGTGGGTGGAAAGACCAATGATGAGGACCCCACCAGGCAGAGCCCTTTCATAGTGGGTCAGGAAGCCCCAGCATTCACCCTCTCAAACCCAGAATCTGGAGGACCGTCCTTCACCATTGGCAAATCCGTGTGGTTGCTGTGGGCACTGGTCTTCAACAACTCTGTTCCCATCGAGAACCCCCCGGGGTACCACCAGCAAGATCATGGTCCTGGTGTGGGCTTTCTTCGCTGTCATCTTCCTTGCCAGCTACACGGCCAACCTGGCAGCCTTCATGATCCAGGAGCAGTACATCGACACTGTGTCGGGCCTGAGTGACAAGAAGGTTCCTGGGCCACAGCCAGGTGGAGGGTGGGGACACACCAAGGGTGGGGACAGACCTTGGACGGGCAGACACAGTCTGGGGAATTGGGACTAAGGCTGGAGTGGGAAGAATTTGGGGGGCCTGGGGAGAAGGATCCATGGCTGCTCAGGTCCGCAGTCTGAGTGGCCTTGGCTAAGTCTCCCCATCTCTCAGACTTCTGTGTCTCCATCTGTTAAAGACGGAGGGGACACGGGGGGGGGGGCGCGGGGGGGCGCTGGGCTGTGCCTAAGACTCTGCAAGTCAGACTTGGGGCTGGGACTCTGGTTCCCTAAAGGCGAGATGAAGAGGGTGGGAGTGGCTTGCTTTCTGCCCGCAGTTTCAGCGGCCTCAAGATCAGTACCCGCCCTTCCGCTTTGGCACGGTGCCCAACGGCAGCACAGAGAGGAACATTCGGAGCAACTACCGTGACATGCACACCCACATGGTCAAGTTCAACCAGCGCTCGGTGGAGGATGCTCTCACAAGCCTGAAGATGGGGTGGGTCCCCAGCCCTGTGCCCTCCTCTGCTTCCGGCTCCATGTCTCCCCGGGAAGCACCCTTAGGTGTCCCTTCCCTTCCTTAGAGACCTGAGGTGGGGACAGTGGAGCTGGCATGTCTTGTGGGGCTCCCAGGGAAAGGGATCTTGAGGCAGAGTAGAAAGTGAAATGGATATTTACCATATGGGATGGAAATACAGGTGAAGTGTTGACCCGAGTTTGGGGTGGTGACCACAAAGTTGCAGGCTCTTGAGGGCACGAGGGGATGAGCAGAGGGACCGCATATTCCAGGGCAGAGTTCTCTGTCCTCTCTGAGGAGTGAGGAAGGGGTCCTTGCAGGGGGGGGGCCTGCAGGCTCCTGCACTCAGCCCCTTGGACGGCCCGGGGTTGGTCCTTCCCTCTCCCCTGCCTGGGTCCTTGGCCCTGAGGGCTCAGCCTGTCTCTAGGAAGCTGGATGCCTTCATCTACGATGCTGCTGTCCTCAACTACATGGCGGGGAAGGATGAAGGTTGCAAGTTGGTCACCATTGGATCTGGCAAGGTCTTTGCCACCACTGGCTATGGCATTGCCATGCAGAAAGACTCCCACTGGAAGAGGGCCATAGACCTGGCACTCCTGCAGTTCCTGGGGGACGGTGAGTGCCATCGGTTGTAGGGTGGAGCACAGAGCCTGTGGTTATCAGCATCTCCATCATCATTTCTGCGTGCACAGAGCCTCCTCAGGGAAAGGCCTCTGGGGTGGTGACGGCGCAGTTGGGGTGGGGAAAAGCCGATGAGCCCTCGGGAAGGGATCACTTGTAAGAAGGAGCAAGGACCAGAGCTGGGGTTCCCCCAAAGGGCAGGAAAGGCAAGGATGCACTCACTCCAGTTGCCTGGTGGGGTTCTGAGTGGCTGAGCGCCCCCAGGTACCTTCTGGTTTTCCTAGATGAGTATTTCTCTTCTGTCATCTTGAGATTACCTGGGGATGGGGACAAACTTCTGCCTGCTCCCAAGCTAGAAGCAGGCTAGCCTTGGCAGCAGGGCTCACAAGTTGGAGTGGCCAGCCCAGCCTGCTCTACACCCAGAGAAAGCTGAGTTTACAGTTCCCTCTATAGCTGATAGCATGTTGTCTGAGCTGGGTATGGGGGGTGGGTACCTGTAATTGTAGCACACAGGGGACCCAGATGGAGAGGTCATGAGTTTGAGGACAGCCTGGACTGCAAATCAAGAGCTTATCTCAAAATAAAACAAAACACACCCCATGCCTCGGGGCTGCAGGGATGCTTCAGTGGCTGAGAGCGTGCACTGCTCTTGCAGAGGGCCTGGGTTTGGTTCCCAGCACCCACATCAGGTAGCTCACAACCGACTGTAGCTCCAGTGAGATGGGGATTGGATACCTCTGGCCCTCATAGCACCCACACGATGCCCATGCACAGACATACATATAATGAAAAATAAGTCTCACCCCCATAACCTTAAACTCAAAACACTGTCAATACCATAAATTCTGAGTCACAGTGAGAGCAAACAAGAGTGTTTGTGATTTCCCAGGGACCCAGCTCCAGCTTGGCATGTCAGTGGTAAAGAATGTATGAGAGGAATGAATGATCGAATGCTAAAATTTAACCAACTGGCAAAGCCTTAGCCCTCAGGCATGGTAGTGTCAGCCTGTAATCCCAGCACTTGGGAGGGGGAGGCAGGAGGCACAGTAATTTGGCCAGCCTGAGCTACATGAAACCCTGTCTCAAAACAAAACAAACAACAGCAAAGACAAGACTTCACGGGGCACATGGGAGAGGGCAGGTAAAGGGCGCAAGGCTGACTTCCCTTGCTAGTTTCCCTCTGCCCTTTCTTCTTGCTTACTGGCTGCCCTTGTCCCGCTCTCTGCAGCACTGGGCCCCACTAGGAAACACGGATGTAGGACTGTCCTCTCTCCAGGCTCAGGGAGTGTTGGCGGGGCTTGGGGCAAAGGAGGCGGTCCTGAGTCCTGTGTGTACCCTCCGGCAGGAGAGACCCAGAAGCTGGAGACCGTGTGGCTTTCAGGCATCTGCCAGAATGAGAAGAACGAAGTGATGAGCAGCAAACTGGACATCGACAACATGGCGGGTGTCTTCTACATGCTGTTGGTGGCCATGGGGCTGGCCTTGCTCGTCTTTGCCTGGGAGCACCTCGTCTACTGGAAACTTCGCCACTCAGTGCCCAACTCACCCCAGTTGGACTTCCTGCTGGCTTTCAGCAGGGTAGGTGCCTGACTCTTCCTACACAGGTCTCGGTGTTAGGGACAGCAACCCAGCTGGCTGTGGACCCACTTACAGATGTAAAACCGAGATCTTGGGAAGAGGCGCGGTTTGCCAGTATGGTGGGGCTTTGAGTCCTCCCTGTCATTCGCTAGAAAGTGTCGTTAGAACAAATAAACCTGACACTTCATTTGTCTGCAGAATAGCACATCGCCTGACACACAGGGAGCACACAGTTGGGGTTTAAAAAGCTGTTTCTTGGAACATGGCTGGGGACGGTGATGGCTGGTCTCTGAGAAGACCGCTCAGCTCATCGCCTGTCTCTCACTCTATTGCCTAGGGCATCTACAGCTGCTTCAACGGGGTACAGAGCCTCCCCAGCCCCGCGCGGCCGCCCAGCCCGGACCTCACAGCAGGCTCAGCCCAGGCCAATGTGTTGAAGATGCTGCAGGCGGCTCGAGACATGGTGAACAGCGCGGATATGAGCAGCTCCCTGAACCGCGCCACACGCACCATTGAGAACTGGGGCAGCAACTGCCGAGCACCTGCTCCCACCAGCTCCGGCCCGCGGTCATCCACCCCGGGACCTCCAGGACAAAGGAGTCCCAGTGGCTGGGGGCCTCCTGGTGGCGGCCTCCCACCACAAACGCGCAGGGCCCCGCAGCTCCCCGGCCGCCCCGCGACGTGCGGGCCGCCTGTGCCCGAAGTGTCCCGAGCACCCTGCAGGCACGCTTGGGATGCGCGGTGGCCGGTGCGGGTCGGACACCCGGGGCGGCACCTCTCGGACTCCGAGCGGCGCGCGCTCCGGGAGCGCTCCCTGTTGTCCGCGCACTGCCACTACAGCTCCTTCCCTCGAGCTGAGAGATCCGGGCGCCCCTTCCTCCCGCTCTTCCCGGAGCCCCCAGAGCCCGACGACCTGCCGCTGCTGGGGCCAGAACAGCTGGCTCGGCGGGAAGCTCTGCTGCGCGCGGCCTGGGCCCGGGGTCCGCGTCCTCGCCATGCTTCCCTACCCAGCACGGTAGCAGAAGCCTTCACTCGATCCAGCCCGCTACCTGCCAGGTGCACCGGTCACGGCTGTGCCTGCCCCTGCCCCCAACGCCAGCCATCCTGCCGGCATTTGGTTCAGGCACAGTCGATGCGGCTGCCGTCCTACAGGGAGGCCTGTGTGGAGGGTGTACCGGCAGGGGTGGCCACCTGGCAGCCTAGACAGCACGTCTGCCTGCACACCCATACCCACCTGCCATTCTGTTGGGGGGCTGTCTGTCGTCATCCTCTACCCTGTGCCAGCCACAACCCCTGGCACGTCGGAGCGTGGGAGCCTCCATTACACAGACGCAGGACCCTGGGGCTGGGCACAGGCTACAGGGACAGTGGGGTGCTGGAAGAGGTCAGCAGGGACGCCCGTGGGACACAAAGTTTCCCAAGGTCCTGCACCTGGAGGCGGATCTCCAGCCTGGAATCAGAAGTGTGAGGAACTGGCTGCTCTGGTTCCTGTTCGACTGGATTTGGTGGCTGGCCTTGGCCATGTTTAGTGGGCAGGCAAGCGTGGGCTTCTGGGCTTCTACTTTGAGATCCTGGCCACGGGACCCCAGTGAAGATGATGTCTGCCATGGCCAGCTTGTGACCTTAACCGGCTCAGGTCCTGGTGTGGGTTGGGATCTTACCCATCACACAAAGCCTTGCAGTCACAGGGAGTAAAAATGGGTCTCTGTCCCGGTGCCAGCCAGTTCCTGGTTGTGGTTGCTGTGGCCCTGGGCTGGGAACACAGAAACTGGAACTGGAGGAAGGGGTGGGGCCATCCCACCCCTTGCTCCAGGAGGCTGGAATGTCTTCTCATTAGATCACGGGAGCATTAAAGCAATGTTTTACAACCCACTTGGTACACACTGCCTCATTCTACCTCCTGGAGGGTGCATGGTACAGCCTGGGGTGTATTATGGGCTGGACGTCTGCTTACAGCATGTGAACAGCTCTGTCTAGGGAAGCCTTAGCTTCAAGGGCGTCCAAGAGAGGTGGGAATAGGTGAGGCTGAGGCAGGGGGCTCCTGGGCAGTAGAAACCATTTGGTATTCAGGTCCAGTCCCGCCTACTCTGTGACAACTGTGTTCACTATGGGGGCTCTGGAGCTCACGAGTTGAGTTCATCACTCAGTAATCCCTGAAAACGGAGGCTCTTTCTGGGGACGGGCTGCTGGTCTGTCTGGGGAGTCTGCCAAGCTTGCCTGGGGACTGGCCCAGGTCTCTGGGAGGTGGCACAGGTGCTGTTCTGGGTTCAGCTTCCACTGTGCTTTTCAGGTGGGATAATTTGCCCATGTGCCCAGCTCCCACCCTCCGTCTGGGGTGCCCTTCTGACTGCCTTTCATTGTCACATGTCACTGGTTCTGGGCACCTCTGTAAGGATGGCTTCTGCCATCTTATGAAGCCTTTCAAATTTTCCCGCCAGCAATTACATCTGCTCTCCAATAATGACTCTGTGAAGTAAGCAAGCATCGGTCACCATTCCAAGTGTGGTCAGCATTACTGGTCCAGTCAGACCCCCTGTGCTGCTACGGATGTAAAGCAGGGGTCCCGCTGTCCTCTACAGGTTAGGTGGGGTGGAGGCTGGCAGATAATTCTTCCATGTGACAGGGAGGGAGGTGAGGCCAGGGGAGGGGAGTGCTGGGTGCAGTGACCCCTAGTGTCCTCTATCACAGTTGCCTCTTCAGTCTCCAATGACCACTATGCTTGGGGCCACAATAACTGAGCTTTTTTAGTTGCAAGTCAGATATGTTTCCATTATGGGCAGAATCTGATCACCCTAAGAATGGGTAGCCCCCTCTTTTACAGTCATAATCACTGCCTTACGGCTGTTTTCAAGATAGAACCAGGCAACAGCAACAGGTGGATTGTAAGCCTAGGTGAGTACTAACAATAGTGCTCTCTGGAAGGGAGCACAGACAATAGTGCTCTCTGGAAGGGAGCACCAACAATCTGGAAAGAAGCATCAACAATCTGGAAAGGAGCACCAACAATAGTGCTCTCTGGAAGGGAGCCCGACGTTGGATCCAGACATGACCCAGCGGTGACAGGGTTAACTGATAGCTGTCAGTTTCTGGACCCCGTTTTCCCACCCTCCTGGGTCTGTGTGCAGCTGTGGGAGAAGGCTGCAGCAGGTGAGCCGGGGAGGAGGCGGGGGGTCTAGGCTGCTCTGCTTGCTGCCCAAGATCATTAATAACCAAGAACTGGAAAGATAATTAAGAGTCAAATGCGGAACTGAGCCCGCTGTTGGCTCCAAGGAGGGCTGCGGCTGCTTGCTGGCCCAGGTGCCAGCAGCCCGGCTCTTTTCTAGGCATGTATAGGGGGGCAAGGGCCGATGTCTTGGCTTCTTGTTCATGGTGGAAGAGCTCTGGCTCTCTCAGACCTCTGGGAGGAGGTAGAAAGACCAAGGGGGGAGGAGAAATGTGAGGTCACAGGAGAGAAAGCATCTAACACGGGTCCTGACAACCCCACCTCCAATGCTCTTTCCTTCCTTTTGATGTGGCATGCAGTGGGACATGCTTACAGTCTGACCCAGTTCCCTCCCGTGGCTGCCCTCGCTGCTTCCCTTGTTTGGTTTTAGTCAAAAGCTCACACACACACACCGGCCTTTTCCAGGGGAGCCGGTGCTCATAAAGGGGGTGGGGATGGAGTGACATTTCTAGCCATGTCCCTCAGGCTTTACTTACCTTGCTCTTTGCAAGGGGAGGGTCACCCTCAAGATTCCTAGGAGACTAGGGAGCCACGGCCAACCCTTCTCTTTCCCAAGCCCTTGCAGACTCCGGGCTGGTACCCAGAGTCTGAAGTGCACCAGGCAGCGGCTACAGGACTCCCTACATTTCACTAGGAGTTGATAGAGCCAAGTAGTACCTGCCAGTCTCAGCCGAGTTCTGTCTGCCCTGGGTTAGTAGTGCAGTCACAGCTGGCAAATGACTGAGGAGACAACTGTTGGTAATAGCAGCTTTATTAAGGACTTCGGTGCTGGGCTACGTTCAGTCCTTTCATTCCATGATCTGGAGGTACCTAGAAGAGGGGCGGTGCAGATGCCCACTGCTCAGAGGCCACGGGGTCTGATAGTTTGGTCCTCACAGTGTATCCAACACTGTTCCAGGCCTGAAGCATGCCCCTGGGAGGGTGGACAGGGCTTGCCTGCAGCCTGGCTATTGAGAGCTAACCTCAGTGGCCCCTGGCAACAGTCGGCAGGCAGGCCTCAGCTTTCCTCTGCCCCCGGGCCTGGAACCACCAGAGACTCCTCTTCCGCTGGAGCCTCATGAGGCTGGCATTGCCTGTTGCTGAGGCTGCTCTTGGCCCTATGTGGTGAGGACAGCTGTGTGGCCTTGGGCCTGGCCTGGCGCCCACTGCCACTTTCTGGCCCTCAGCAGTGCCCCGCAGCCTGTCACCTGCCATCTGCCCCAGCTCCCAGCCTCGGGTGAGGCACAGCCAGAGTTCCTGGCACTGTGCTCTGTGCACAGCTGGGCCCAGTGAATGCTCGCTCCCACCTTGACCTGGCCTGCCCTCGGGAGGGGCTAGTCCGGAGAGCAATGCAGGTAGATGACAGTGCCTACTGCCAAGTTCCAGACCTCCTCCAAGGAGAGTCGGATCTGGGCCAGGCCGGGGAGGCTCCTCTGCTGTCTGCCCCACCAGTAACCTCAGGGCCTCTTTGCAAACAGACACCATGGCCTGGCCCATCACCTTACCCAGGGGATGCAAAAGCATTTAATGTGCTTGATGCCTGTGGGGGACCAAGTGTCACCCACACCCAGGGACGCTAAGCCCGACTCCTCTGCCAGTGACAGAGGCCTGGTGTGGTGAGGAAGGTGACCTCACGTGACTTCTAGCAGACCAGACAATGGGTGGAGATGGAAGAGCAGAGAACCTAGACAGCGTGCAGGGGTGGGGGTGGGGGGCTTCAGCTTGGCATCAGTGGTCACCGGGTCCCTCCTCCCTCCTAGGCTGGGGCCTCCCCAACTTAACCTGGAGGTGGAGGGGAACCATGGACCACGCTACTGCTGTGTGTGGCTCCAGGTTGCCATATAACTCAACCTGGGCTTTATGATGCTAATGAACTTTCCACCGACATTTGGTTTGGAGCCTGGGGGCAGGATGAGGTGTGTGTGTGTGTGTCTGTTTCAGTAAGATGATTTAATTTGCTTTGTCCTTAAGCAAGAGGGAGAAGGGTAAGTAAGATATTTTAATTGAGTTTTCGGCCCGCACAAGGGAGGATGGGCGGCCTTCCTCATCCCGGGACCTGCTTTCCCCACTTGGCCCGCCCTGGGGCAGGGTCTTCTAGGAAGGCGCTGTGATGGCAGATGGGTGGAGGGCTGTCTGCTCTTCATGTGGCTGGGCAGTGATGATGCTCAAGAACTACTAACGTGGGACAGCGGTGACGAAGCTGTAGACGGGCCCGTTGTGACCTAGAGATTCTTAGACACAGGGATGCTGGGGCCAGAGGGCCAGAGGCGGCAGGTGCCACCAGTAGACCCCACACTCCTTGAGGGTTCTGCACGGACCCCTGGGTCACAGGGCACCCAACAGCACAGCAGAGCTCAAGCTTTAAATACGGCAGGATGTAGAAGGGAAGGAAGGGGTGGCTGGCGCAAGTTCCCTCATGAGGGTCGAGCAAGGCACTGGAATCAAGAGGGAGGGCTGGGGGTCTGAGACCCTTCACCCCAGAGGCAGCTCTGTCCAGAGCAGGCGGGACTAGGCCCAGGGCTGGGGCAAGTCAGGGTAAGGAGGGATCCCTGGTGCCCAAAGCAGAAGGCACATTGAAAATGCAGTTCATTAAATCGCTCGTCATTCCAAGGCATTGGGCCTAGTGGGTGCATGCTGACTGGATGGGAGGCAGCGGGGAGCCTGGCCTCCTTCCACACCCCCTCCAGTTCCACAGGAGCCCCTGAGCACCCACGACCACACTCCTAAGGCCACTACCACCTTAGTGTTGCAATGCAGCATGGGAGGAAGCTAGGCTACGGAACACAGGGCGGACCTTTCGCAGGGGGGCACTCTGCTCTCTCCCTGTCCTAGATCCAGGGCAATCAGCCACGATGGGTAGTGAGGGCAGCTTCTCAAGCCGACCCTGCACTTCAGGAGGCCCCTGGGCTCCACAGCAGAAGCCAGGGGGCAGAAGCTTTAAACCCTGTGGCTTTAAACCCAAGGAAGGGTTGCTTCATCTGTCTGCTGCACCAGAGGTGTCACCCACAGCAAAAACTCTCACAGCTCTTGTCTAGGGACCCTGGGACCAATGAACACTTCCTGTCCTTGTCACCAGAGCTGGCCAGGCCTCCCACAAGAGGAATACTTAGCAACTGTCAGGACTGTCAGGAAATGGGCCCTGCCCATTACAAGTAGGCCAGGTTAGGAGAGCCGGGGCCTGGGAACTCGCCTTTGAAGAGGCAGCCGCTGCTAGTGGACGGTGGATGATGCAGAAGGGGACAGGGGGTCTAGTATAAATAGCAGCAGTGCCAGCACTGTCTCCCCCGCTGCACAGAGAAAGGAGCCAGCCTCCAGTGGCGGGAGTGGAGGGATGTGTGTGACAGACTGGGTCCATCCCAGAACCTGGGGACAGCCACGTTCCCAGGCAGGAGGGCTGTCTTGCAGGGCGAGGCCTGTGTCGGGAGAGGACACCAGCTGGAGATGTAGAAGGCCTTCTCCGAGAGCCCCGGTCTAGCATGCTCATGTAGACTGGGTGGCACTCAGAAACTGCTCGGAGGCAGGGAGGCTGGCGCTGGGCTGTCCCTGCCTCCTGTTGTCAGGTGCATCCTGCTGTCAGAGCTGGGTCTCGCTGAGGACGATGTTGGCTGTGACAAAGAAGAAGCAGGAGAAAGCCCACAGTAGCACAAAGGCCACCCAGAAGGTGTGGCGGAACGGGGACCTATGCTTGTTGACAACTCCATAGCCAAAGGTCAGCTGGGTGTCCTTGCGGCAGAGGTACACCAGGAAGGCGGGGATGACATACTGGATGCCGGTGCCCGCGTAGGCTCCTGTAATGCCCACCAGGGACTCCAGGTCATGGGTGCAGAAGGCCACCAGAATGGGAGGCACCAGGGTGATGGTGGGAAACACCACGCGGTCTACCACCCACGGGTACGTGCCACCCTCTCGGTGGAAGAGCGTCTTCCAGTTGTTGCGCAGGGTCACGGCAATGATGGGGAAGTTGGTGCTGATGGTGAAGACGGGGAAGAGGCCCAGGAAGAATCGCACAGCAGCCAGGCTCACAACATCGCACCTTGCAAAATTGAGGGTGTACATGTCCATGAGGCTGTCGCCACGGAAGCAGAAGATGGCCGTGAAGGAGAGGAGTCCGTAGAAGGCCAGGATCAACCCGTAGTCCAGGAACACCAGGCGTGTGATGTGGCGCTTGGAGGAGATGGGGGTGATGAGGGAAGGCAGGGAGTGTTGGCACATGAAGGAGTAGACACACACCCCAAACAAGTTCCGAACCCCCAAGAAGTTGGCCAGGGGTGGGTGCCCCTCTCCTTGTCTGTTCCCGATGCGCACCAGGGCCAGCACAATCATGATGGCGAAAGCTGTAAGACAAGGAGGGGTCAGTTGGCGAGGGTGAATGGTCTCACCCCTCAGTCGCTGCTCCGCAGGGCTGTGTAAGGACTGAACCCCGGGGGAAGGAACCGTGAACCCCACAGCCACGTGGGAGCTGCTGAGCTTATGTGTGTTCCAGGTGCCCATGTCCGGTTCTCCCCCCTCTTCCCAGAAATGGGCCTGGACGTGACCCGGACGAAGAAGAAACTGGGCTGCTAGCAGGATGGTTCCGCCTGGCAAGGAGCTACCGGCTCCCTCCTCGTCTTCCAAGGACTCTCAGAGACAGGGGCTTCCTGTCAGGGGCACTCATCCTGTCAGGCCCACACTGAGCCCTTGTCTCTTCCATGGTTTCCAGTCTCTGTGCCTGTGGAGCCGGGTGTGGTGTGAGGAGCCGAGGGCTGAAAGGCACACAGCACATCTGGGAGGTGGCGGCCTCAGGCTGAGGTCCCCAGCTACAGGTGGGTCAGAGGGCAGGAATACCGGGAGCTGTGTGAAGGGCTGGGTGACCAGGGCCTTCAGCAGGTGGGAAGAAATGACACCAGAGAGCAGTGCTAGAGACAGGTGAAGTCTCAGGACTGGTCCTAAGGCTGGTGGCAATTGGCACGTGGCTCTGTTATCCTGGGCTTGGTGGCATAGTTAGGGGACGGGAAATTTGCCACAGAAGAGCGTCTATAACCCTATCTGTTCAGATGAGCTACAGGCTTTCCCTGTAGCCAGAGGCAGCTTGGCTCCGCCTGTGGACGGCTCACCAGCCTGAAGATACCCAAGTAGAGCACTCACTACAGCACAGTCAATGGCAAGCTTCCTGGCAACAAGACGGCATTTCTAGACCTCTGCAGCTTCCGATGTCTGCTACTGACATCACCCAGAATGGCCACACACAGGGACCTCCGGGTTTTCGTCTCCATTTTGAATTTATATAACCCTACTGTCTCTATTCAGAACAGGTCTGACACTCCCTGTCCACAGGGCACGTGACACTTCTTTGTGAGCAGCAGGACAGAAGAGGCTGACATGTCCCCATCTGGGTGCCCCATCAGAGGATCAGGGCTCTTCCTCGGTTTGAAGCTGGGGGACCAGTAACACCCGCCTCGGGGCACGGGTACATGCCTTGGTTCTTGGGAGATTGTGTGGCTGGATTCACAAGAAGCCAGACCAGTGTCTCTTCCCGTGATGACACCTGGGAGTAGGCTGGAGTCATTTATTACTTTTAATCAGAGCTGCGGTGGTGGGAGGAGGGAGGGGGAGCAGGGAGCTCAGAACAGGACTGTGAAAACTGCCAATAGAGATGATGATTTGTTTCGGCTCTCACAGCCCTCTGCTCCAGGGCATCACAAATCTTCCAGGCCCTGCCCAGTCAAAGGGAAGCAGCAGCCTAGCTTCTCTCCCAGCCTCAGCCCACGACCCCAGGGGCCGGGCTCATCCCAGAGGTGTAGGGAGCTGCAGGAAGCACACTGAGGAGGCAAGGTGTGGGGACCCGGAAGGTGACCGGAAGTGGTGCCTTGTGTGCTTGTGAGGGCCCCAGAGCCTAAGAGCAGCACAGCACTGTGGCTCGGGTGCCTGGCAGCCCATTATTCAGGAGGTGGGAGCAGACAGCTGGGCCATTAGGCCACCACAGGGGGTGGGGCACTGGATGAGGGCCAAGGGAGTAGCTCCTGCAAGGCAGTATTTAAATCCTGCTTTGCCGTCACTGTTTGGGATGCCACCTGTGACTCGGCCACAGCCAGCATGAATCTGGAAAGAGGCCAGTGGAGAAATCCTGCAGCTGTCTGTTGCTTGACCTTGGCCTTGGGTCTTAAGCAAGAAGGCAGGAGGCGGCTGGCTGGTGAGGTAGATGCCAGCACCTCATGGCTGGGTTTTGCCTCAGGTGCTGGCTAAGCCTTTCTGCTCTCTGGGGGCAGCACTTGGACAGCTCTGGCTGGGCGCCCCTCCCCCCACACCAGCCTTTACTGCAGAAAACCCAAGGCTGTCCCAAGCAGCAGGTTCCCAGGCAAAGACACTGACTATGTAAGTGTGTCCACCCCTCCCATATCTACCCACTGACCTGGCCTTCCAGGGGCTATGTCAGGCTTTTCTAGATCTTTCAGGGTGGTCTGTAAAGGCGTGGCTGTGGGCGATGAGGCACCACAGTTCCTCATAACTAGTCTTAACTGTTAGTGCTATCCCATAGACAAGTGGCCAATCTGGTTGTTAAAGTCTTTGTCGAAACCTCTACGCCCCAGCTGGGGTCTGACAGTGCAGGCCTGGAATCCCAGCTATGCAGGAGGCTGAGGCAGGAGGATGGCAAGTTCAAGCCCAGTGCCTGTGCTACAAAGTGAGTTCAAGGCCAGCCTGGGGAAATAAGTAAGGTTCTGCCTCCAAATGAAAGTGTGTCTAGAAAAATGGCCCAGTAGTGGTTACGAGCACTTGTTCGGCTTCCAGGGGATCTGAGTCCAGGTCTCAGCACATAGCTCACAATTGCCTGTAACACCAGTTAGGCACACACACGTACACACACGTGGCATGCACTTACACAGACATATGCATATAAATAAAAGTTTAAAAATAGTAAAAAATTAAAGAGGGCTGGGCTGCATTTGGAGCTCAGTGGTAGACTGCTTTCTTAGTATGCACAAGGCCCTAGGTTTAAGCCCCAGCAAAATATGCACACAGACACATACGCTTTCCCAAAATCAAATCTTCCCTTGAGGGTCATTTTATGGAATGGCGGCTGCTTCTTCTCCTCCTCCTCCGACAGGGTTTCTTTGTATAGCCCTTGCCGTCCTAGAACTCCCTCTGTAGACCAGGCTGGCCTTGAATTCACAGAGATCATCTGCCTCTGCCTCCCGAGTGCTGGGATCCAAGGTGTGCACCACCACCACCCAGTGAACGGCAGCTTCTCTGTTATCACCCAAAGGGGACAGGCTTATCTGTGTTCCCTTTCTCCTTCCCTCTCCTTAGCTGCACTGGGCACTATCTGTCAAAAGTAGAAACAATATAGAAAGGCCACTGGACCAAGTTAGGGAAAAGTACAGCATCTAAGAGATGAGGTAACTCCTGAGGGCCTACTGTGCGCTAGGCCCAGTGAACACAAAAGGAGACACACCTTCACACCAGAAGAGAGGAAGCTCTACACACATGTCCAGAGAACTCTCTGGCCAGTCACAAGCAGGACCCTCGTTGAGGCAGGGGAAGCACACAGAGACCAGAGGAAGAGCCCCAGCCACATCCAAGAAAAGGGGCCCAGCGACTCCCGCCACCTTGAGTACACTCGGATGACACTGTCCCCAGGGAACAGAAAGGGGAAACGAAGAGTGCTGGTCTGGCTTCCAAGCATCTAAGTTCAAAAGAAATATTTACGCCCTTGACTGGACAGGCACGGAGAAGGGAAGGGAAGGAAGCAGGGGGCTCCGACCTGCAGCGGTCCCAAGACCAGGGTGCAGGACTAAGTCCCATGCTCCTGGGCCCAGACTCCTTTGTCCCTGACACTTCCTGCCTTCCTGAGTGCCTGAGGAGCAGAGTTCACGAGCTATCTCCCAGAGTGATCACCCCGTCCCTGGGGAGACGACTACTCCAAAAACTCATTAGGTCTGCTAATAAATCAAGGTGAGACAGGATGGCAGGCTGTGAGGACAGACCGCGCAGGAGGCAGGGAGGAGCTGCTGTGCGGCCCTGGCCCACAGTGGCTGCTTGCTTCGAGCTGCAGAAGAGGCACAGACAGACGCACACAGAGGCGAGACGGCGCGTGGCCTCCAAACATCCAAGATGTCCCCATCAGAGGTGCAGGGGTCCGCCCTTGGGCAGTGCCGGGTGTGTCTGTCGCCCTATGCTGGGCTGAGCTCTGAGTACCCATATCTGTATTGCACCTGCATTCCACACCGGAAGTCACACTCCAAGGGGTGTGGAGAAGCACGGAGGAGCCAGGGAGGGCTCAGGAGGCTGGTGAGAGCTTCACATCAGGTCGCATGGGGAACAGCAGGCCTGGGCAGATCGTCTGTACAAGGGCGGGGGTGGGCGCAGGAGACGTTTATTACTTATAGAGACAACTGTGCAAGGCTTGGCCTTGACCATCACTCATTCTGCGGTCTCACTGAGTGTCTGTGGAGTGCTGGCACTATTCCGGTCACTCAGGGGTAGGTGCACAAGACAGACCAGACATAGGTCCTGTCCTTGTGGAGTCCAGAGTGCAGGAGAGCCAACAGGTAGAAGGTGCCAAAGACAATCGCAACAAAACAGAGAACTGGTTAGTGGTCGCCTTAGTGACCACATCCCTGTGGCTAAGAATGGTCCAAGTTCAAGGGTCGAAGCTCACCAGGAATAGGGGAGGGGAGGCAGGTGCCAGGTGTCAGGTGCCAGAGGCAATATAAGGACCTTCCTGGCTGCTCTGCTGCCCAGGTCTGTGGCTGTCACACCTGCTCTTGGTTTCGGAGAAGAGGGCTCATTGCAAGGCAGTGATGAGGGGCCAGCTGCCATCCCCGACTCCGCCTGAAGCCATGTGCCGCTTCCAGGCAGACTTCTGACAGCCGATCTAAGTCCTACAAGCTGGCCTTGCCATATTGATTCACCTTGAAGCGCAGCCTGCTCCTGGCAACTCTTTGGAGGGAGCAAGGGAGGGAGGGAGGCAGGGAGACAGGTGCAGAAGGCAAGCCATTATCTGAGGAGCCGAGACAAAACCAGGCGCTGCTCCTTAGCCTTGAGTGGCCAGCTGGGAGAGATGGCACCTTTTCCTTCCCTGTGTGGGCAGCTTAGGCCAAAAGCCACTCGGGCACTAGGCCACCCTGCAGCACCAGCAGCACCTGGGTGGCCTTCTTCCCTCTTCTCTGCTGTCACCAGCCAGATAAATCCCCATGGGAGCTGTCTGGCCCAATGCTGTCTGTCCGTCTGACCTTAGGGCATCCCCTTGGCAGGGAGAAAGGACAAGCCACGCCCTCCTGGGTACCTGCCGAGGACGGAGGCACGATGATCCCTAAGAGCATCAGACTAAACAAACAGTGCCTCTCCTGAATCCCTATCTTGCCACGCAGGCCTTGTCTTCTTGGGACTCACTCAGGGCCGGAAAGGTGAGTACAATTTTACTGACCAGGTGAAGCCACAGATGGAGTTACAGACCTGTTGGGGCTGGGTGAGCAGGAGTCTGACGTTTGGGCATCCAGAACACATGTCTTAGGGCAATGAGAGGACAGGAAATGGTTCTGCCCCCCCCCCAGCATACATTCAGTTCCCAACTCATATGCAGAGATTGGAGTTGCCAGAGACCAGCTCCATTGTCCAAGCACTGGAAACACGGCCTGGGGCAGCCACCCAGGAGCTAGCTTGCACTGGAGGTGTGCAGAGGGGAGGGCTCCTGTCCAGTCCTCTCAGGCAGTACTGCAGGTGACCTGGCTGTCATCCTTGGCCTCCCAGTCTCGGTGTGGGGCTTCCTGCTGCTCAGAGTGGTGTGGAGCATGGCAGGACCTTGCCTTCCTTGCAGGATCCCGGCATGAATTGGGACACCTGCCTAGGTGCCGCTGACGCTGGGGCACATGGACCATGGCTCTCCCACCCCTTTTCCTGGGGACACTATGACTGTGGAGGAGAGACATAGACTCCTTCTTAGTGACTTTACTGTTTCCCTCCTCCCTGTGAATTTCACAGGGCTGAAATGGCATGGGGGACTTCTGAACATACTGAATACTGCTCAAGTCTTTCCTAGAAGGTGGCAACAAAACCACAGAGCTTACGCCAGCGAGATGGCTCCCTGGGTAAAGGGGCTTGTGGCCAAGCCTGATGGCCTGAGTTCAACCCCTGGGACTCATATGGTGGAGAAAATCGACTCCCGCAAGTTCTTCTCTGACCTCACATGTACGCCAGGGCACGCACACACAAACACATACACATCATATATACCCCAACTTACATGTAGCTAAGGGTGATCTTCAAGTCCTTATGCTACTGCCTCTACCTCCCAAGAGCTGAGATTACAGTGTACCACCACAACATTAGCTTCTTCATACTGATTACATACTGAAAGATACTTTGATATGTTTAGTGGGCTTTTTAAAAAATCAAGTATATCCTTCAAGATTTATTTATTTTCATTCCTGTGTGCACACGTGTGTGTGGCTGGGAAGGGCACACTGCTACTGGAGCTACAGGCGGCTTTGAGCTGCTGGGAACTGAACTCGGGTCCTCTGGGGGAGCTGGAAGCCATCTCTCTGGCTCTGAGCATAATCCCATGGGGCAGTGGAGGGTCACTGGCCAGTGTTCTTTGTGGGTGCCTGTGATCTACCGACTTATTTGGTCTCCGTACCGTCAGACCTCGTCGTCGTTAAGGTTTAAGTACGGGAAGAGCTGAGTGTCCTGACTCTAACCTCTGTCATGTCCTCTGAGTTACACCAGGAACCTGAAGGTCTGGGCTGGAGGAATGGTTCTGTCTTTGAGAAGTAAAAGGAGGGCTGGGACAGATCAGCTGGGAGAGCGTTTGCCTGGTGTGTGAAAGGCCCAAGTTCAATCCCTAGCATCTGGAATGACAAGAAAAGGTGAAAGGCCACACAGGCCCGAGTCCCCATGGGTTATGACAGCAGAGAGAAGGTGCTGACTTAGCCTAGGGGGCTAGGGAAACAGCATGGGACCTAAGACACCAAGCTAGAGGGTTATCTTGATACAGGACAAGCTGGGACACAGTCCTTCCTGTCTCCTACAGCAGGACCTTAAAGAGTAAGAAATACAGCTGTGGTGGATGGGGACTTGTGTCCAGTGAGGCCGGACTACATGCTACAGTCCCGGTGTGTCAAGGCCCAGGCCCTTCTCAAAAGCAGCCATTTTTCTTCATGCTTCCTAGAGAGCACGCTTCAACTCAGAGCTCTGCTCTGGTCCCAGACACCCACTCTGGGTCCGGCTCAAGCTTGTATTGCCCGACCCTGTGCTGTTTCCTCAGTCTTGTTTGTGGCTCTGGCTCCAGCTTAGTACATAGAGGAAGCAGCCATCTATCGAGGTGGCCATCCATCACTGTGGCTGTCAGAGGGACAGCGCTGTCTTCTCCCAGCAGAGAGTCAACATGCCGGAGCTAATGATAATGAATAGCCAGGGTGCACGCATCAGTGGCTGGGCCCGGTGCTCCGGGAGGGAGCCGGGTCTGGTGGAGGACATGGCTACAGCTTTGTCCTTCAACACCACATTGCCCTCCCAGGACGCAGGGTCTGCTTCTGCCTGAAGCTGGGTCATGGCGGGTAGGGTGGAGACTGACCAGGCAACATGAGCCCAGCTGCGAAGTGTCCCAGCCCTAAAGCAGGAGCAAGCGATTGGGCGTTTGTTCTTTAACCAGTGGGACCAACTACCTGCAAAGGGGGAGCCACATCCAGACACAAGAACTGGGCTGGGGGTCAGTGCTGCCCCGAGAAGCTGCTGCATCTGACAGACGGCTGAGGCGTGGAGTCTGGTTTTGTTTCCAAAACAGTCCAAAAACTTCAAGTTACATCGGGTTCAACCTGAGTGCCACGAAACTGTTGCTCTTGGGGCAGACTGCTGTGCTGGACACGGGAGAAGGCGGGCAAGATGGACAAAAGACAAATAACCCTGACAGCCAGAGCTTGACTCCTTAGAACCCACACAGGTGGAAAGAGAAAGGACCTCAACAGGCCATCACGGAATATGCCCTCCCCCAGACACACACTGACACACGCACGCGCGCGCGCGCACACACACACACACACACACACACAGAGCACTAATAAAGTTAAGTGTTAAGTGGAGGTGCTGAGGGGTTGGCCCTGAGGGAAAGAGAGGAAGGGAAGGAGGTGGCCAGAGTAGCAGCAGTGGCTCAGGCAGGGGCTAGGGGCTGACTGAGGGCAGGGACTGAGGAAGCACCCCACTATCACGCCACAGCCTGCCTTCCCACGCTGAGGTTCCCAGCACTAGCACACTGGGCACACTTCTTGTGCTCGAAAGAGGAGACTGGTTCACTCTAGTGACTCCAGCTTCCTGAGCTCGCCCTGAACGCCCAGCACTGGCACCAGCTAACCTGAGGGGCTTTGGAGGTCAGGGGAGGGCGATGGGGCTCCCGGGTGCAGGCAGCTCACACCTGCTCTACAAAGATCCTAGGCGCCTCTTCTTGCCCCATCTAGGGTAGTTAAAGCTATACGAGGTATGTGTCCCTCCACTGTATGTATGTCCTGTCTTCACAGACTCTTTGATGCCTGAGTTAGTCTATCCTTCCTGCCTGTCACTCACCTACCTGAGCAGGGGCCAGAGGTCCCTGTGTTCCCAGGAAGGACAAGACAAGCTTGGGTGGAGTTTGATGCATTTTGGGGTTCTGGGTAGGACTTTCCTTGAGACTATATGGCCTGTCTCTGCTGACCTCACGTGAACAACTCACTCTAAACACCTTTTCTACTAAAAGGAGGGAACTCAAGCTCGCTGGCTCCTTCCTATGCCTTCCAGAAGACCAGACTCTGTCCACTTTCAGAACTAATTCTACCCCATAGCTACAAGCTTCTCCTGGAGGGGCTTGGAGCAGAGCTCTCCCTCTCCATCTGAGACAGAGACACAGGGCAGGCACGCGATCTCCAGAGCAGCTGAGCTCCTGGTGTGAAAGCAGGAGTTCCAGTCATATCATCCTTCAGTGCCCCCCCCCCCCCGTGCACACAGGTGGTGTCTGGGAGACAGAGTCTCCATTTTTCATTCCTGGGTTGTCAGGGCAGCTTGGTTAGTGACTGTGGGGACAGCAGAGCCAGGAGCCTGGCTGTGAGACAGCCAATCTCCTTTCTGGAGATTGAGACAGAAAGCTTCAGGTCCTGTCGCGCCCCCCCCCCCACACATTGAAGGCTGCTTGGCCTTCCTCCAGAGTGGCCAGCTAGTGTAGCGGGACTGAGGAGGAGAGTGAGGAAGGCAAGGAGAGGTGACAGCCACCTGGGCTGAGGTGTTTTGAGTCCCCTGGTCTGATGGGGTATCCATCCTAAGCTGCAGGGCTGCTTGCAGAGGTGCATGCAGAGCAGAGCAGGCAGAAGTGGGGCCGCTTAGATGGGAGGCTGGGAGAGAACGGCTGCCTTCTCTTGGTCTTGACAGATGCTGGCCGAGTGCAGTTGCCAGCCTATGGCTGGCTCTTCTCTAGGAAAGGCTAATGACATGCCCGCTTCACCCCATGGCCTGTCTGCAGAAACCCCAAGTTCCTCTCTTCACAATGGTCTTTTCGTGTGCAGAGAGAATGTCTAGAAAACTCAGGGTGCAGTGAAGACCACCAAGGTCTTGTTTGGTCCTCTCTACTTGTGGGGTGGCCACGGGGAGTCCTGGGTACTGGTCACTGGGCAGGACAGTTTGAGCAGAAGAGGGGGCTGTACCCAAATGGGGAATGGAGATGGGAGTTGGGACCCACAGCTTTCATTGTGTGAGACGAGGCTTTTCCTGGACTTCTGGGTAGCAGCAGCTAAGGGACAGTACAGGAATTCAAAAGCCACTTGCCAACAGTGGACGACAGATGACCCAGGCTTACAAGACCCCGACTGCTGGCGGTGACAGATCAGAGCAGCCCCCTGGGAGACTCTGCACTGGGGCCCCCACAGCCCTGGAGACAGATGGAAACCAGAAAGCCCTCCTGTCCCCAGGTGAAGGTCTCTTCTTAGGGACCTGCAGACTTACTTGTCTCCACCGCCTAGTTTCACCCTGCCTGCTGGCTTGGAAAACAGATCTGGGGCACTTGTAGGGGGTGGGGTGGGAGAGCAGGGCTGAGCGCCTTCCCCAGGCAGAACAGCCCTAGCTCCTCTCTGGATGCCTGGCTGGAGAGGATGCTATCTGACCCACTTTGAGGGGAGTGTGGAGCTGGAGAGCAGGGGTTGGGGGTTCTGAATGCACAAGCAGAAGGGAGGGAGCCCTACGGGTCCTCGCCAGCCCAAAGGAGTGCGATGGTGCTCCAGAGCGGCCTTTATTAGAAAGAATTGTGTTTTTAATAACACCAACGGGGTGCCCTGAGCTTAGCCAGCTGTTGGTGAGCCAAAGTGGGAGGCATCTGTGTGCGAGGGGGGGGTGGCTGGGTGGATAATGGGACTGCAATAATAATGCCATTGTGGCCTCTTCTAGCCCACGGGCTCCCATGGGGCAGCCAGCTGGGTATCCAGGGAAGGAGCTACCTAACAAGTCTAAGTCTTGCTGCTTTGAGGTCGGGCCCTGGTTGCTGGACCTTTGGGAAGGAAGGATAGTGCCGCAGCTGACTCATGTGTCCCTGGGCCACCTGCTGCTGACAGAGCGCTAGGACCAAAGATAATTCCCCACACCCCAACATCATGGACGAGTCTGCTCACTTCTCTCAGGTGGTGGTGGGGGTAGAGCTGGGTGCAGGGACCACAGGTGGGTATGGGGGGAGAGGGTGGCACAGGCTGCTTTGCTGGGAATCATAGCTCTTTTTTGTTTGTTTTGTTTTGTTTGGACATGGCAGAGGCAAAGTCCCTGACCTCACAGCCAGTCCCAAGGGAGGTCCATTCTGAGGCTGCTCTCGGGATGGGGAGCCACCTGTGGTGGCAATGAGGGGATGCGCCTGTCTGAGTGCCGAGCAGGTGCCAGGCCTGGATCTAACAAGCACCCTCCGTCCCGTCTCGCTGTATCTTCACAGCCCTCGGCGCGCAAGTCTTTTTGCCACAACACAGAAGAGGGCTCCTGAGGCTGGAGGCTTGGTCTGTGCACAGTGGGAGAGGAGGCCAGCAGGCCACATTAAAGGAGCAAGGCCAGCAGGTGCGGCAGCCAGGGGAGGCCCTGTGCTCACACAGCTGTGGCCAGTCTGGAGCGGCTGCCTTAGAGAGCTAACCGGAAGACCACAGGCTGACAGTGAGGTCTGTGCTGGCCTGGAGGATAGCCTCCCTTACTAGGGACAGCAGAGACTCTCCTTGGCCTTGTGAATTCAGAGGCATTTATGATCTAAGTACCCTCAGGACTGAAGTGTTGGCCCAGAGGTTAAGAGCACTTATTGCTCTTTGCAGAGGACCCAGGTTTGATGCCAAGCATCCACATGGCAGTCAACAACTGTCTAACTCCAGTTCCGGAGGCTCTGACGCCCTTTTCTAACCCTCTGGCATCAGGCACTCATGTGGTATACATACATACACATGCAGGCTAAATACACACACACACACACACACACACACACACACACACACACACACAGTGGTGGCTTGAAAGAAAACAGCCCCCAAAGGGAGTGGCACTATTAGGAGGTGTGGCCTTACTCGAGGAAGTGTGTCACTGTGGGGGTGGGCTTTGAAGTCTCTTTTGCTCAAGCTTCCCTCAGTGTGACAGTCAACTTCCTGTTGCCTGCAGGATGCAGCACTCTCAGCTCCAGCACCGCCTCCTCCTGCACACCGCCATGCTCCTGTCATAAGAATGGACTGGACCTCTGACACCATGGGCGAGCCACCCCAATCACATGTTTTCCTTCATGAGAGTTGTTGTGGTCATGCTGTCTCTCCACGGCAATAAAAACCCTGACACACACACACACACACACACACACACACACACACACACACACACACACACACACGATCAAAGCACCCCAAATCAGCAGTCTGGCATGTGAAATGAATCCTCGTTGGCATTTGTCACCTATAACCTGACATTTTCCCTAGACAACCGGCTATTTGCAAAGGGCATTTAGGTCTTCAAATCCCACTGTGGAAACACAAGGCAACTCACAAAGTGAGGCAAGGGCAGAGGACGTGTCCTCAGAGGGATGAACCCGAGGCTCCTGGGCACAGCTCTGGGGGCCTTCGATTGACCCCAGCTTCATTTCAACAGATGGCAGAACAAATTCCTAATTAGGCGCCAGAAATGTTCCGGCTTAGCACATTTATTCACGATTTTCCGGTCCCTTTGGTGCCTATTCTTGCTCCTTGTCTTCTGGAACCTGAGCCAGTTTACTGCCTCTCTGAGCTCCCTACTCAGCTCTTGAAAAGGCACAGCCTTCGTCTGGGGAGAGGAGAAAGAGTGTGTGCTGGCACAGTGTGGGGAGGAGGGGAGTTACCCAGGGAGGTGGAGGAGTGTGGGGAGGAGGGGAGTTACCCAGGGAGGTGGAGGAGTGTGGGGAGGAGGGGAGTTACCCAGGGAGGTGGAGGAGTGTGGGGAGGAGGGGAGTTACCCAGGGAGGTGGAGGAGTGTGGGGAGGAGGGTCCCGAGGGGGACGTGGGTCCCGAGGGGGACGTGCCACACAGCTGCTTCTCAGAGCAGAATGACAACTTGGCAAAGGCTCCTGAGGACAAATGGGGCTTCTGAGATCGCCCTTCTAAAAAAACTGCCTCGGGGTGAACTTGGCTCAGAGAGACACCCTTGCCTAAGGCCGGCTGAGGTCTCTTCTATGAACAGGGCTGCCTGTCAAGTGTAGCTTGGGGACTTCGGGGAGGGATTCTGTTGTCTGGTCTCCTCTTTAGAGCAAGACCTGCGTTAGGTGGAGGAAAAAGTCTGCTCCTAGCTGAGAAGAGAACTGCCCAGGCAGCTCCTCTGGCCCAGCTGCGAGCTTAACCCGCTCACTATGGTCTAGTTTACTTAACAGCAATTTTCCTTTTCCTGGGCGGCTCTGTCACTAGAGGCTCAGCTTTTTAAGTCCAAAGGTCTGAGTCTCTCACGGAGAAAAATGACTGCTCTGTCGCCCACAGCAGTGCACCTGCCCGCCCACCCGCCTGCCTGGGAGGCTCCTGACATTTGATTATCTCTCAGCTCCAAGAGAGAAGAGAGGCAACCAGTGTCAAAGGCAATGTGTCAAGACAGCTGTGCCGCTGCCGAGAGACAAGAGTCAAGGACCCCCTAGCTGGTCTCTGCTCAGGCTCCCACTGCTGCCCACAGGCCTCTCAGGACCACTGTCTCCTGCTCTACAGCACACAGGAGCTGCTCAGAGAACCCAGGAGACCCAGGGGTTCTTCTGCCTTGTAAGAGGCAAGGTGCAGGCAGTTCCCAGGGGGGGAAGAGCGACTTTGAGTCAGAGACTTACTTATACACTTTGAACTTTCTTTTACTTTGTTTCTTTTCCTTCCTTCCTTCCTTCCTTCCTTCCTTCCTTCCTTCCTTCCTTTCTTCTTTCTTTTTCTTTTTGTTTTTTTGGAGACATGGTTTCTCTGTATAGCCCTGGCTGTCCTGGAACTCACTCTGTAGACCAGGCTGGTATGGAACTCAGAGATCCGTCTGCCTCTGCCTACTGAGTGTTGGGGTTAAAGATGTGTGCCACCACCGCCTGGCTTTATTTTGTTTCTTTAAAGTTTATTTTTATAGTATTGGTTGTGAGCCTTAGCCTTTAATAGCTAAGCTCTTTCTCCAGCCCTGTGTTCATTACTTTAAATGTGCTTGTCTGTCTGTCTGCATGTGGGTATATACGCCGGTGCCAGTGTGGGCAGAGGCAGCAGATCCCCCTGGAGCTAGAGCTACAGGCAGCTGTGAACCACCCATGGGTGCCGAGGACACGTATGTGCACCTATTCCTGTGAATGTTGGTGGCAGTGTGTGAAGGGAGGTCCGAAGACAGCCTCTGGTGTCACCCTTGGTCTCCGGCCTTGATTTGCGACAGTCGCTCTTGCTTATTGCTGCATATAGGTTTGAGTTTCTGGAGATCCTCTGTCTCTCACCCCATCTTCCCATAAGAACTGGGATCCCAGACTCCTGCACTGCCGTGTCCAGCTTCTACGGGAGTTCTGGGGAGCCAAGCTCAGGTTATCCGGCATGTATGGCAAGTGTGGAGCCAGCTCACTAACACACCAGGTGTCTGGCCAGATTCACGGGGAGGGAAGAATGGAAGGAGGGAAGGCAGGTTGGAGGCAGCCGTCCAGGGTCCAGGGCTTGCTGGCACCAGAGCTCTGCTGTAATTCTGACCCAATTCTAGTTCTTGCAAGAAACATTTATTTACTGTTAGCCTCTTCCTTTCCCTTTCACAAACCCCCTCCCCCCTTTCGTTTCCTCTCTTTTTGAGACAGGCTCTTATGCAGCCCAAGCTGGTTTTTCTATGTAGTTGAGGCTGGCCTTGAACTCCTGATCCTCCTGCCTCCTCCGAAGTGTGGGGATTACAAATGTGTGCTGATACACTGGGCCCAAGCTTCCCTCTTTAGATGAATACATCCTTCAAAAATATAGACGTTAAGTGCCATTATAAGGGCTGTTGTCCCCTTGTGGGCTGACAGAGGAATCCATCAAGCTGGTCAGAGTATTTGCTCCCTTCCCCCACTCATCCCTCAATGTCATCCCAGCCACTGAAAGGAATGAGAAAGAGTCAGGCCAGAGCTTAGTGAGCCCCTTCCCAGGCCAAGGACGACAGGCAAGCACCATCAGGGCAGAGGCCAGACTTGAAGATCCAGCCTCAGGGAGTGAAAGGAACGGAGACAGGTAGGTGTGGGCAGAGAACATTCCTCTCCTAAACCCTGCCCACAAAAGACATCCTGGAGCTCTCACATAAGCCGAGATATAAGAGACGGGAAGAGCTTGGGTCTGACCCCTGCCAACCCTGGCTTTTAGGCACCAAGCCTTCCGGGGCTCCTATATTAGAGAATTTGGGGGGCTGCCCCGACCCAAGCCACAGTCTGCTCTAGCTGGGCAGGCCAGGCTGTCTGAAAGGATGGCCCTCCCTTTCTACTGTGGAAGCCAGGACTCCCATGGTTCCTCCTACTGCGCTGGGGGAGCCAGGGGCTCGCAGAAGCGGCCCTTAGCAGAATCCTCACCCGGCTCGTACGCACAGAATCAGCAGCAGCCTGCAGCCTTGGTCCTGATGGGAGTCAAAGAGTCCCAGAGGCCAGCCAGGAAGATGGGCACTCTGTGCAAGGGGTGGAGTAGGATGGGGACTACTTGACAAGCCCCAGGTAGCCAAGGCTGGCCTTGAATTAGCTCTCTTTGTGGCTAAGTATGACCTTGAACTTCTGAGCCTACCTCAATCTCCTGAGAGCCACAGTCCAGGTACACGCCACCATCTCTGGTTTTATTTGGTGCCGGGCTTCATGCATACCAGACAAACACCTCCTAAGTTACGTCCCCACCCCACTCTGTTTTAGCTTTTATACTGAGAAAGACAGACACACTACAGCTAGCCAGAGGAGAGGCAACACAGCCCCACAGCTGATCGTTCCCAAGCCTGCTGCACCAGCCGCTGGCTCCTTCCCAAGGTGGCTGGCTGCTGTGGCAGAGGGGACAGACACCTGCTGCTAACCCGGCTCAACGGGGAAGACCCCCAGCGTCCACCTGAGGACACGAGTGCTATCGCCCGGGGTATCGGTTAGCTGGAAGCCACTGTAGATGGCATGGGTACCTTTCCACACCCTGCTGGTCCAAAGCTCAGGGGCTGAGGGCAGCTGTTACCCTATCTCACTGGGTTTTATGGCTGGGCCACATATCACACTCCCGAGAAGGCAGAATGATGTTGTTCCTGTCCCCTCCAGGGGGCACAGCCAGACCTAGCATGGTCATGTGAAGGAGGCCGGACCAGAATTAGCCGTTCAGGTGTCCTAGCCCAGTTCCATCCATTCACTGTGACCTGGAAAAAGTCACTCACATTCTTTGGTACTAAATTTCCCCAGCAGTAAAAGGCCGACAGAGCATTCGCCCTCTCCTTGCCCTCTGGAAAGGTCAGAGGACCAGGCGGCCGACTGGATGGAGCCGCTGCCACGTCCCAGCTGGGAGTTTGCCTGGCTTCTCTGCAGAGTGGAGGGGTGGGTGGGGGAAGAAGGGGAGACAGTTGGGAGATTTCTCAGACTCACCGATCCATCTCATCAGAGAAGTCAAGATCTGCAGGTACTTAGTCTTCTGGACGTCGAAGAAGGTGAAAGGTCCGAGGAGGAGGGTGAAGACAGCCTGGGGATGAAAAGAGCCATGAGGTGGTGTGCAGAGGTGTAGTCACAAAGCAGGCTGTGAGGGACAGCAGCCTGCACGCACGGCTAAGGCCCGGCAGTGACACGGCGAACACTTGCATTTCGTGACAGAGCCTTCCTGGGGCGAACCGGCATCACTGAAGGTGAACACCAAGGGCCAGAGGCAGGGTGGGAGGGCCAGAACCTCTCTGCTCTGCTACTTATACTTCCTGCTCGGATGCCACTGCCACTTCTAGGCGAGGCCCAGGCTTCGTCCTGGGACCTCCACCCAATCCATCCCGTTGGCTCGGCAGGCACCGATGAGGGAGCCTCAGGCCCAGCAGTGTGCTGCTGTGTGTGTGTGGATTGGGGAAGAAACACCAGTGAGTCGAGCCAGAAGGAATACCAGACAGGCCTCACCATCACAGGGAAGAGAACACAGGGAACAGGGGACATGAGGGCTCCGGCTGGCCGAGGATCTGAGAGGACAAGGATGTCCTCTCTCAACAAGGAGGGGAACAGAGGGCAAGCCAGGCTGCTGGGGCCCTGGATTGCAGGGAAGACCCAGGAGTGGGGTTGGCAAGCCGGTTAGTGGCAGAGTGCTTGCCCTGGGTTCAATCCCCAGCACCACATAAACCAGGAGTGGCGGCACATGGCCATTATCCCAGGCCTGTTCCTCCAGCACTCCGAGGGTGAAGGACTGGGAGGCCAAGGTCATCGTCATCTACACAGAGGAGGTGGGAGTGAAGCTGGGGGGGGGCGGCGGCGGGAGGAGAACGGCTCCCAGGCCGGGGCCTGTGGCACTGGCCCTCGGTGCTTCCCTTTTCTTTGGAGAACAAGGGAAAATGCTTAGCTTAAAGAAAATAAACTGAACTGTGCCTTAGGCTGCTGGTCTGTGGGTATGCAGATCCCTCTACAAAAAGCAACTGGGGTAGATATGGTGATGTCTCAGAAAGTGAGTGGAGGGGTTGGGCTTTCCATGCCAAATTGGCTGCTCAGGAAGCAGAGGGATTAAAAGCTGCTCCTTGGAGTTAAGATGGTACCATTTCCAATCTGCTGCTCGGAAGCAGGCGAAACATCAGCCCTTATTAACATTTACACTGTGCCATTTCATCACGCACGCACCAGAGATGCGGCATGGGATGCGGTGGTCGGGGTCTGAAGAACTTGGGGAGAAGAGCCTACCATGCGGAGCTGGGCTCTGACCCTATGAGCAGGGTGACTGCATCACAGCTGCCGAGTAGTGGGGGGGGGATGAGACAGTTCCTGTGGCCGGCAAGAGGGAGCTCCTGGGGGCGGGGAGCCCCCTCCACCCCCTCCACAAGGAGGGCAGGAAGTGGGAGAAGCTGTGACCTCTTATCCAAGACCATTATCACTGTGAGAATGAATGACAGTAGGATGCCAGCGCCTCCCAAGAAAAGCTCTAATTAGCTGGGGTGGGTGAAGGCATCCTGGCAGTCACCAGGGCTGGGAGAGTTCTGGAGAGAAGGGCTTTCTGCTGGGGACCTCAAAACCAGCCTTGCTTCTGTTTGGGAAAAGGGGGTGGGGCAGGGAGAGAAGCCTTTGTTTAGGCTGGATGACAGCAGAAGGCAGGAGAAGGGACTCTGGCAAGGCAAAGGCAGGTGTCTGCTTAGCCCAGGCAGGAGAGCTGACCACAGGAAGAAAATGCAGACCAGCCACCACCCCTGGTCCAGCATGTCTGCATGCAACACCATTAGGGAGTCATTTAGGAAAATTCCCACTTTGGGAAAACTTTCCATTGATGAAGTTCTCTTTTGAAGCAGAGAGCGGGAGGCTGACAAGGAGAGGCACGCGCGCGCGCACACACACACACACACACACACACACACACACACACACACACACACGCACGCACGCACGCACGCACGCGCACAGTTGGCTCTGACCAGTGATGTCTCTAGTTGCAAACATGGTGTCCAACTGTGGAAGTCAGACATCTTGGGGTGGCTTGTGTGGAAGGTCAGATGTCATACAGAGCATGATGCCTGATTTTTAGAAGGCTCTAGTGCATAAAGACAGGGTGATGGCAGCTAAGAAGCCTGCTGCTGTAAAGGCCCAGAGTCACCCTCCAGGGACCCCTGCACAGAAGCCTCACCTATCTTCCTCGTGCTCAGTGCACCCCTGTAAAGAAGCTACGGGTAGAATCCTAGGTGCAGAGGGTCCCTGGGGCCAACTGAGTGCCAGGGAGTCAGAATGAGGGCCCACCTGCTTAGTGTTCCACATTCAGGCCAGACACCAGGTCTGTCCTCGGAACGGGACCACACACCGCTGGCTGGATGGTGGCTGTGCTTTCTTGGTACTCAGAAACACAGACCGGCCTCATGGCTGAGGGCACTCAGGGCCCACCAAGTCACAGGCAGCACACACAGACCGCCTAACGGCAGTCCTTGCACAGGGTGCGAGCTCACGCAGCAGAGCGAGCCCAGATGAAGCAGCAGACCTGGAGCTGGGGCTAATTAATGAACAGGTGTCTTTTGCAAATTAGCTCAAGGCAGAACTAAGCAATTGCAGGCGTGGGCATCCAGAGTGACAGAGGTCGGGTGTGGGGCAGGAAGAGAGGGTGGCTGAGGCCTAGCAGAGTCCACTGAGGAGCGGGTGATGATCACCAGCCAGATGAGGTGCACTCTTTCCCCTTTACAGGGAGACGAGAGAGAAAGCCAAGAGACAGCCTATCCTCTTGGGTCTCTCGGTCTAGCCCATATGACATTATAAATTAGCTGGCTCCTGAGCAAATTTCCCAACCCCCAAATGCCATTGATCAGTTCCAACTCAGTCTCTGTTCAAGGACTCTTGTCCCTTCTCATTACAGAAAGCAGAGACACCGGTCACAGCAGCCAAGTATGTTTCTTGAAAGAAAGGAAGGAAGGACGGAAGAAAGAAAGAGAGAGAGAAAGAAAGAAAGGGACCAGCAATGCTTTGATCTTTAATGAAATCTTCAAGCTGGTTTCTGGGAATAAAGTCCGAGACAGACCGGGAGGGAGCAAACAGGGCTGCTCAAACCTCTCTTTCTGGGTCAGTGAGTTTCGCTGCGTGCTGAAGGCCCCACAGCAACATGCTGGAGCCTTGATGGACACGCGGCAGCGCATCTTCCCAAGGCACTGCAGGCAGTAGTCAGCCACGGCTTTTTTAGAATGCTCTGGAGTCTACTGTTTGTCAGGGCTGTCTGCGCCCCAGGCAGGTGACATTCACCCCAGCTGCTCAGGTGTCAAGTGTCCAGTCATCTCCAATCTCGTTCTTGACTCAAGGATGAGATTTCTGTGGCTACCATAACACGTCCCCCAAGTAAGCGACTTCCAGACCACAGAGTCTCTCCAAACCCAGGTGTCCCAGGGATGGCTCAGCAAGGCTCCCAATGGTGCCGCATAGCGCCCCCTGCAGGACAATGCCACACCCAGTACATGAACCCAGCAATAGGGCTGCCTGAAGCTGAATTTCTCCAGCCTGTGTGAGAAGTGGCCCTCAGTGACAGAATGGGGACTAGAGAGCTCCTGGTCTGCACCCAGTCCCCTGTGCCCTGGAAACAGACCAGAGACTGGATGACCTGGGGCAGGCACTGGGAGCCTCACACAGGCTGGATGGGCTGTGGACTCCACCCTCCCCCATAACATGGGGTTTTGTTGAGGTCAGGAAATGCCAAGACTTCAGCTTCTTATTCAGGAGCTTTCAACCTCCCTGGTGCTGCGACCCTTCCATACAGCTCCTCATGTTGTGGGGACCCATAAAGTTATTTTTGTTGTTACTTCATAACTGTAATTTTGCTACTGTTATGAACTGTAAGTACATATCTGTGTTTTCTGATGGTCATAGGTGCCCCCCCCCCCGTGAGAGGTAGTTCGGGTCCAAAGGGGTTGAGATCCACCGGCTGAGGCTGAGGACTGCTGTTCGAGCTAATCCCCAGCCTCGCGCCTTTGCCCTCTGGACCCTCCCGCTGACAGACCCGCATCCCCTTCTCTGGCCCACCTCCAAAGCCCATTCAAACACTGCCAGTCTCCTCTGCAGTGACTTCAGGCTTCTCTAGGGCTCGTGACTGAGTCACCGGAGCATGGTGGCACCACATGACTTCCATCCTGCAGGGAACAGGGCTGTGCTCCTGCATCTCTAGCAGGGACCACATACCCTTGCTATTCCAACGGATAGGGAAGGCTTTGCACGTGTGACACCAGCGAGCATGACAAGTATCCGTGGGCTGTGTGGCACTTGGTGCAGGCAGTGCCGGGGAGGAAGGTGTCATCACCGTGTTGGGGAAGGGGCAACCCTGGCTTTGCTGATCTGCTCTGCCCCCCCCCCCCTTCCTGCCACAGCACACCAGGAAGAACACCTGTTGAAATACGATCACCGTGCTGGGGGGCGGGGAGTCCCTTTCCAAAAACAGTTTGGAGGGCTGGGAGGTGTGGCTCAATGGGAGAGCGACTGCCTTGCACGTGAAGCCCCCCCCCGCCCCCCCCCCGCCCCGTTCCATCCTAGAACTGAGGAGAGGCGCAGGGTATGAAGGAGAGGAGCCTGGCACTCAGCTCCCGCCATCAGCATGGCTGCCCCCCCCAAAGGAAGGGATCCCTCTGGACTGTAAACACATGGTGACATCTTAGAAGACCCTCAGGTACTAAAGGCCTTCAAAGGGGTTGGTCTTTCAGAAGCATCTGTCTCTTGGTTGGATTCCCAGTCAGAGCCCCGCCACCAGCTTTTGCTGAACAAAAAGCAGCCCCTGATGCCTGCTTGTCATCTTTCCCTTGCCCAGAAGAGGGGGAGTGGCCTGTGCTTCTGACTGGAACTAACTTCAGCTCTGGCAATAAGACGGTGGGAAAGACTCAAGGAAGTGCATCTGTTGTGGACGGGTGGGGGGGTGGGGGCGTCCCTGCCACCCCTGTGAGTGCACCTGACAGACAGAGGAAGAAGGTCCAGGTCAGTAGGCTCACATGGCATCTTTCACTCCCAGAGGCGGCTGGGACCGAAAGAGGGGGTGCTGGACCCTGCTGGCCACTATGTGCCTTACATGGGCACTGAGCAACTTCCTCAGGTCTCCAAGTGTCTGTTTGTTTACATGCCTCCAAAGGTGAGTTTTCTGTCCATGGTACCTCAGAAGAGTGGGTTGGGGCTTTCAAGGACTCTGGCACTTTCCATCCCACTGGTCAGCTCCTGGGGTCGCAACACAAAAGGTCAAGAAGCTCTTATTCCATGCGTTCCCTGCTAGCTCGGTGTGGGTGGGGGCATTTCTCAGAAACGACAGCGTTGGGCCGCTGCGTGCCAGGGCTTCCCTAAGCACACAGGGTCTGGAAGGGCTCAGGGCAGAACTCACAGGCTTAGAGCATTCGGGCCCTGGGAGAGTGGGTTCAAGTGGCGATGGCCAGGTGCCACCAGCACAGCTGAGCTGTCTGGGTACTTCAGATGGGAGGGGGAGGAACACCAAGCTTGCAGGGCTGCTCCTGTTGAGTGCTAGGGGTTAAAAGCTAATTGGGGTTAATAGCATCTCGGCATGAACCCATCCCTGACTGAACTTGCAACTTGTCCTTGAAGCGTAGTGAAGAAATGCTTCAAGGATTCTATTTTTATTTCTCAAGTGGCTGTGAACGTTTGGGGCTGGGAGATCTTATTTGCCTAACTGAATCACAACTTCTGGAGCTTCATCTACAACAGGCAGGTGAGCTCTGAGTGGGAGCATGAAGGGGCACTGAGCTCAGGTCACAGGGATGGGGTGGGGGTTGGGTACGGATGCCCTTGTTAAGCCAACTCTGCTGAGCCACTCAGTTTCTCAAAGTATGTCACATGTAGGACATTTTTTCAACTAGTGATTGATAGGGGAAGGCCCAGCCTATGGTGGGTGGTGCCATTCCTCGGCTGGTGATCCTAGGTTCTAGGAAGGCAGGCTGAGAAAGCCATGGGGAGCAAGCCAGTAAGCAGCACCCCTCCATGGCCTCTGCATCAGCTCCTGCCTCCAGGTTCCTGCCCTGCTTGAGCTCCTGTCCTGACTTCCCTCAGTGATGGAGGTGTAAGATGAAAAAAAAAAACCTTTCTTGCCCAAGTTGCTTTGGTCATGGCGTTCCATCAAAGCAGTAGTGACCCTAACTAGGACAGAAGCTGGCATGAGGATAGCAGGGCATTGTGTGACAGACCTGACCATGTCTTTTTTGAGGGGAGGATTGGACAAGAAAAGCCACTGAGTGCGCGAAACTTGGTGAGCTGTGTGTAGAAATGTGGGAAGTAAGGATGATGAGAAAGATGCAGACCATGGAGGCCTGGCCTGTGAAGTTCCCGAGGGAAGCAAAGGCTCTGCTGTCATCTGCGGTGTCTGGTCAGCTGGCGCTGAAGAATCAGCCGTGATTAACAAGAGACAAACAGCCCTTAATCCCAGCACTCAGGAGGCAGAGGCAGGTGCATCTCTGTGTTCGAGGCCAGCCAGGCAGGGAGAGAGAGGGAGAGAGAGGGAGGGAGAGAGAGGGAGGGGGAAGGAGAGAGGCATCACCAGGTGGTGCTGGTTTTGAAGGCATGAAGGGGTCACTGAGAGGTTACTGGTTCAAGGGCAGTGCAGTTGCAGCAAGCGACACCAGAGCTTGGAGAGATCCGCACCACGTGACAACCACCAAGGACAGCACCAGCAGTGGATTGGACCCAGCTGGAGCCTAGACACCAAGCTGTGTGTGTGCTTCAGAGGGCAGAGCTGGAGAAGTGACCCAAGCCCCCTTGAGAAGCCAGAGATGGTGAGTGAATCCCAGACAGTTGGACGCTGAGTTTTTACACTGTTGGAGTTTGGTTTTGCCTTGTCCAGATTGCAACTGCACCCTGGTTCTTCCCTCCTGAAGTAAAAAAGTACTTAATTTATTTTTGATTTGACAAAGGCCCACAGTTGAGAGGAGACTTTGAATTTTAAGCACTAAAATTTTAAGTGTTTGAATATTTTGTTTTGTTTTGTTTAAGACAGGGTTTCATTGTGTAGCAATGACTGTCCTGGAACTTGTTCTGTAGACCAGACTGGCCTTGAACACACAGAGATTGCCTGTCTCTGCCTCTCAGGTGCTGGGATTAAAGGTGTTTGCCACAGCCACCAGGTTAAGTGTTTAATTTTTTAAAGATCTATTATTTAATTGATTAATTTATTTAATGTGTATGAGTGCTCTATCTGCATGTACACCTTTTGACAGAAGAGGGCATCAGATCTCATTACAGATGGTTGTGAGCCACCATGTGGTTGCTGGGAATTGAACTCAGGACCTCTGGAAGAACAGCCGGTGCTCTTAACTACTGAGCCATCTCACCAGCACCAAGTGTTTAAAAGACTGTAGGACTTTTAGAATTTGGAATGTTTATATTGTAACGCTGATGTTAATCTTGGGAATGAGTAAGAAAGGAAAGGTTATGGCTTGACAATGATGCGTTTGTGTCAAGTTGACAAGTGGTCAATCGCGCGGACTGGGTTTAATGTCAACTTGACACAAGATAGAGTGATCAGAAAGGTGGGAGCCTTCTCAATTGGAAAAACGTTCCCATTAGATCTGCCTGTAAGGGTTTTTCTTTTTAGTTAGTGATTGATGGGGGAAGGCCTAGCCCATTATGTGTAGGGCCACCCCTGGGCTGGTAGTCCTGAATTCTGTAAGAAAGCAGTCTGCTAGGCTGAGCAGTGGTGGCAAATATCTTTAATCCCAGCACTTGGGAGGCAGAGGCAGGCAGAATTCTGAGTTTGAGGCCAGCCTGGTTTACAGAGTAAGATTCAGGACAGCCAGGGCTATAGAGAGAAACACTGTCTCAAAAAAAGCAAAGAAGAAAGAAAAGCAGGCTGCCTTGGTCATGGTGTTGCATCACTGTGATAGTAACCCTACTCTCATAACAGCCCAGGTACGGGGCCTATGGTACTGCCAAGACCTGCATGCCAAGAAGGGTCTGTTAACGCTATTCACTCTTGTTTCTTTGAGATGGGGTCTTGCTATGTCCCTCCGAGGTATAAATGATCTTCTTGCTTTGGCCTCTTGAGTAGTTTGGACTATGGCTGCACGCACTACCACTTACCACATGCTGTTTTATTTTATTTTTATTGCCCATATGAGTTTAAGTTCAAGTACTTCTGATCATACAGGAGATGGCCAGTCACCATGCTGAAGATGGCCAGTGGAGGAACAGATGTTGTACTGAAAACTGTGTCAACAACGTATGTGTGCCAAGCCAAGACCAGTGAACTGCTGTCATGGCTCATTTGCCAAAATTCTAGGATGAGAGTTGTTATGCCATAGAGAGGAGGGCATTTTCTTACCAAACTATAAGGTTTCAGAAATGACCTGCCCTGGCCTGGGGTGGGGGCGTTGCTTTGTCTTAGGAGCTGTTGACCACAGGGGCCTTAATGAGCAGCTCCTGCATGTGAGTTAGCACTAACCCCTGTAAGTCCAGAGCCTGCCCCCTCTGTCCCTGCCGCCTGCCCAGGAGGCCAATCCAGTGCTGTGGCTGGGAAGTGGTGCAGAAGACAGGTCTCCTGGGCTCTTTAGGACCTGAGAAGGGAGGGAGGAGCTAAGGGAGACCCAAGGCTACAGGGCACGGCCTAAAGACTCCTTAAAGCAGTGGTTCCCAACCCTCCCAGCACTGCAACCCTTAACACAGCCCCCCAAGTTGTGGTGGCTCCAACCATACAATTATTTTTGTTGCTACCTCTTCATACCTGTGATTTTGCTACTGTTATAAATTACAATGTAAATATCTGTGTTTTCTGATGGTCTTAGGTGACCCTGTGAAAGGGGGTCATGACCCCCAGGTTGAGCATCGATGCCTTAGACCCTAGGGCACACCATTGCCTCCTTGGAGACTTGGATCTGTCCATAGGAGATTACCAGAAGCAATTGAAAAGCTGTTCTTGAGGTCACTTCTTTGTTACTTCCTGAAGACAGCAACTACAAAGCCACTTTTGAATGTTTGTCATACCCCCAGGTCCCTTTCTTCAACTTTCTGCCCCTCCTTTTATGTTTTGCTTTCATTGTTTTTAACTGTGTGTGGGCATGCGCACACATGCACAAGTGCCCACGGAGGCCAGAGGAGTCAGATCCCCCGGATCTGGAGTTCTCTGTCTGTCTGTCTGTCTGTCTGTCTGTCTGTCTGTCTGTCTGTCTGTCTGTCTCTGTCTCTCTCTATGTAGCCCTGACTACTTTAGAACCCACTATGTAGACTAGGCTGGCCTTGAACTCAGATCCACCTGTCTCTGCCTCCCAGTCTGAGATCAAAGGGGTGCGCCACCACTGCCCAGCTGGGGTATGGGCTCTTAGCTGCTAATTTGTCTCTCTAGCCCTCTGCCTCCCATTAAGAATTTATTTATTTTCTATGGGGGGGCATGTCAGAGGATAAAAGCATGGGATTGGTTCTCCCTTTCTGCCTTTATGTGGGTTCTGGGAGCACAGAGCCATTGCAGGCTTGGGGAGCAGGTGCCCATGTCTGCTGAGCCCCCACCGCTTCCCTTTTGGAAGACAACTGCAAACAAGCAGGAGGAACAGAAGGAGGAACCTATTCCTGAATCACCTTCCTGACCTTTGATTTGTGACAGGTCTTTATTGGTGCCCTGGGATGCAAAAAACCAAAACCAAACCAAACAAAACAAAAAAGCCCACCTTTTCCTTTTAGCCTCTACTTGGGGGGGGGGGTGGAAAAGAGGAAAAAAGTCACCCTAAACAACCTGGGAGGGCACTCGGGGTGCCCGAAACACCTCACTGATGGTCTGGAAATTCCACACGCTGTCCCCCTGCCAAAAGGGGCCCATGTCTGCCCAGGACACAGTCATGCCCCTGGCAGCCAACTCTGTCACATCATCAGCCCCTCTGGCTCCTCCTTCCAGATCAAGACAAGGTCCATAGCTTGGCTCAGGCAACCTCCCCAGTGGCTAGGAAGGCTCTGGGGCTGCATTCCAAGGGTGCTGCTGGTAACCAACTCTCCCTGCCCAGAGCCTCCTCTGGAGTCTCTGGACTTTCTAGAGGGGATGCGGGACCGCTGCGTATCATCTAGAGAGGCTTGGCCTTGGGGGCCGGGAGGGCTTTGAGAGCTGCCAGGTGAACCAGCTCTTTGGAATGCCTCCCGGGTAGGACTGCTTTCTAATCCTGGCTACTGTTTCCACTTCAGAAAACAGGTGTTGAGAGGGATTAAAAGCTTTGTCCAAAATCTCAATTACTTAGCTGTAGCTGGGATTAGAGCCGGGGTCACCTGTATCCAAAGCCTATTTCCTGATTAGAGTACTCAACTGCCTGTGACTGTGCCTACACAAAGAGCCACTTCTTCCACTGTCCCCCAACACCCACCCCCCCTCAGACCTGGCTCCCTTAGGGGAGGAGACTGGGCAGGTGGGATGGCCTTAGGCTGGCACAGACATTGTTTCTCTGGCCCTGTCATTTGGGTCCATGCCTGCATGCCTGTGTGGTCTTTCTCAGCTGACAAGCCAGATGGTACCCGGTGGTGGGCACCGTTCCAGGAATCTGATGCCAGAGCTACAACCTTTGTGGTTTGGGGGAAAAGATAAATATTGTGGAAAGCCCACTCAGTCATTGGCATAATGACTATAAGCCATCCAGGTTTACAATGGATGGCTGTCTCCTCACAAGTCAGATGGAGGGAGTGGGACCCAGCAACACCAGGAGAGAGGTCACGTGGGGAGGGGGAGGGGGACAGTGTATATTCATGCATGTACACAAACGGGCATGCATATATGCATACATACATACACACATATACACACACACAATGGGCCGCGGCAATGGGGAGCTAAGAGCTCTGCCTGGAGGAACGGAACTGATTTTGGAGGCAGCCATGCTCCGGTGACTCCCACTGGGCATGTGAGATGCAAAGAGGAACTGGGGGGGGGGGGAGCCGGGGCCGAGAGCTGGGGCCTGCAACTTCCAAACACGTGACGGTACCCCCCCCCACTTCCCTTCAACTTAGTCCCCCAAGGCGCTCTAGCATCTTCACACAATCAGGAGTTCGCCTGAGAAGACTGACTCAGTGACTCAGTGAGGGGCTGCCGAGATTAGTTTGGCCTGTGGGCATGTCTGTGACGGCTGTCTTGATTATGCTTCTGTGGAAACACCTGTCCTACTGTGGGCAGCACCATGCCCTAGGCAGGGCTCCCGGCGGGTGTGCCTAAGTGCAATCGAGCAAACACTAACGGGCTTGCACGCATTCACCCTCCCTCTGCTCTTGCCTGTGGACGTGAGCAGCTACTTCAGACTCCTGCCTTGACTTCCCTGCAATGAAGGACTTGGTCCTGGAATTGTAAATTGAGTAAACCCTTTCTTCCCTAGGTTGCTTTTTTAAAAAAGTTTTTTGAGACAGGGTCTCTATACAGATAGCTATGGCTGTCCTAGAACTCACTCTGTAGACCAGGCTGACTTCACAGAGATCCTCCTGCCTCTGCCTCTAGGATGCTGGGATTCAAGGTGTTTTGTCACAGGAACAGAACTAAAACGAAGGGGGATGGGTTTGGTGAAGGACGTTAGGGATTCGGCAGCTCTGGAGGAGAGCAGTGCCTTCTGGCTCTTTGGGGCCGTGGTGACAGGTACAAAGCCCAGAACTTCTTGAGCACTACAGACTCGGGTTACTGGCCCTCACTTTAACTACTAGTCAGACGTGTTTATCTTGGATGTCAGGGACAGGTAAACAGGATTGCCACATTGCAATCACATGAGAAAGCTGGCCATGTCCTTGGTCCCTAGCCACTGTGAGCTGGGGAACCAGCTGTGTTGAAGGTCACCTTGGCCCTGACAGGTCCTAAGAACCAAAGACTCTCTCCAAAGCCACAGAGAAACCCTGTCTCAAAAAAACCAAAAAAAAAAAAAAAAAAAAAAAAGAACCAAAAACTCCAAAGGAAAGGCAGGCTGTGCCACGAGTAATGAGGGCATGGGGACCCTCTGGGCCATCCAGCCAGCCCCTAGCTCCCTTGGGGAAAAGCCCACACACTCCAGCTACCTGATTCTGTAAGGATGAACCTGCTCAGATACAGCTGATAGTGGGCAAAGCAGGCACGTGGCTGTTCAAACCTCCCTGGCTCACTGGAATCCCAGTGCTTTTGGGCCTGGGGTCTGGCCCTTGATCTGTCTTAAGCCAGGAACTACAACAGGCAGGCCCACCACCTGTAGCTGTCTGGGGCTGACACTACTCTCCACAGAGGTATCAGAGGCTCTCAGCATCCTTCCTCCGTAGTTATTCTCTCTTCTGGGGAAGAGCATGGAGGAGGGAAAGCTCAGGGTGGGTGGGAGGGAGGGAGGGAGGGAGGGAGGGAGGGAGGGAGGGAGGGAGGTCAGGTGCTCAGAGTTATGAGCCCTGCAGAGAGAAGCACACAGGCCAAGCTGGATCCACCCATTTTCCCTGCTGATCTCTGACCTCGAAACAGACCAGGAACTGAGTAACCTTGGAGTTGGGGAAGGAGGGCGACAGTACATCAGGCTGCCCGCTGAATGAGCTATTGGACTGGGCATGGGTTATCACGCTGGCAGCCCCAACTTCCTCCCCAGCTGCTGGTCAGTGGGAGGTGCCCTCCATGTGGGGCTGGCAAGCTGTGGGATCTGCAGCCCCCAAGTAGCAAGTCTGAAGGAAGCTCGGGGGACCATCTGGTGGGGATGAGGACAGCACCTGCTGCCCTCAGGTAACGTAGCAGCCTTCCACAGACTTTTCCCTGAGGGTGCCACGAGCCTGTGAAGTCAGGTACTACTCTCTGTGGGCACGGGGGCATGGATAGTCACAATTCAGGGTGTCACCCCAGACTGGGGACCTGTGGATGGCCTGGCCAACCTCCTTTCTCTGGAAGGCCCTGACCATCCACCCTTTCCATGACAGTCTTTGGAAAGTAAGTCCATGAAGACTAGAACAGCCTCTCCTGGGACAGGGGAGCTTTGTGCTGGCAAGGGTACCAATGTGAAAGTCAGACTCCTAGGCGTCCCCCATGACCTGGGCATCTGCTAGGTCAGTCTGACAACTAGGCTTAGGCTAGAAAGCCTGGAGTCCTTAGCCCATACTAGTAAAAAAAGTGTGTGTGTGTGTGTGTGTGTGTGTGTGTGTGTGTGTGTGTGTGTATGCGTGCATGCGCACATGTGCTCATGCATGCACTCAGCACACACACCACAGATGTATGTGGAGGTCAGGGGACAGCACTGGAGTCAGGTCTCTCCTTCCACCTTTAGGGGAATTCTGGGGATTAAACTCAGGTCACCAGACTCTCATGGCAGACACCTTTGCCTACTGAGCCATCTTGCACCCCATCCCCCACCCACACTTTGACAAAGCGGATCTTGGTCAGTGGAACAGGAACCAGATGCCCTCCTTACTGGCCCGGGGAAGGGGCAGCGGGGAAGTGTCTTAGAGGGTACACTGCTGCTGGAGTTGGGGGAATACAGCCTCTCCGGGACAGTGGGGTGGGGTGGGGGCAACCCTGCTATCTAAGGTGTCAGCACCTCTGGGCCCCGTGCACTGGTCCCATCAAGGCTTCTGAGAACCTTTTTTTTTTTTTTTTTTATCCATGCTGAGAAAGCTATTGCCACAGGCTGACTGAAACACCCTGGGTGGCTTGTGACCCTGCCTTCTAGAGTCACACTCCCACACTATCCGCTTAGCAACACCCCAGGCAGTGCTTCCCGACTTGAAGGCTTATTAGGATGTGCCTCCGTCTTCTCTGCTCATCCACAAGACTTCCCGAGCTCACGATCATTAACCACACAGCATCATTAATATGCACCTAATTGTTTAGCTCTGAGTCAAGTCCTTCACACTTGTGCTCCACACTGCTTCCTGCTGCCTCCGAACCCTCGGGGGTTCTGCGGCTCCTTCTCCTCTGCAGGGCACACTGGAGAATGCGCACGCTGTTTTTACCTGCACACCTGGAGTGCTTTGCTGCCAGTGTGCAGGGCCAGTGCTGGGACTCAGTTATGTGACGGAAGTGCTTACAGAATGAATGCTTCATTTCATTAAACAATTATTGCTGCCCCCAGGGCCACTGTGCTGGCTGGTTTTACGTCAACTTGACACACGCTAGAGTCATCTGAGAGGAGGGAACCTCGATTGAGAAAATGCTCCCATGAGATTGGGCTACAGGCCAGCCTGTAGGGCATTTTCTAAACTAGTGAATGATCCATCTCATTATGAATGGGGCCATCCCTGGGCTGGTGCTCCTGGGTTCTCTAAGAAAGCAGGCCGAACAAGCCATAGGGAGCAAGCCAGTAAACTGCGCCTCCATGCTTCTGCATCAGCTCCTGCCTCCAGGTTCCTGCCCTGTTTGAGTTCCTGCCTTGACTTCCCTCAATAGACTGTGTGGTTCAGGATGTGCAGGCCAAATCAACCCTCTCCTCCCCAGGCTGCTTTGGTTATGGTGTCTCATCACAGCCATAGTAACTCCACTAAGACAGCAGATACTTAGAAGGGCTCTGCTTATACTGTAACTGAGAGTGAGCATTGCTCAGAGGGACAGTCCTGCCTCCCCAAACCCAGCAGGGTCAGCAGGTGTCATGACCTGACCTCTGGGACAGAAGGAGCAGACCCGGAGTATTTAATCCTAGTTAGATGGGTTTGTGGGCTGTAGTCTTGTTCTGAATCTTTTTTCCTCACTATGAAATAAAGATGGGGGAGGGTAAGAGTCAGGAACCCACCTGAAGTCAACAATCAGGACACTTCTGTACAGAATGTAAGGTGGGTATCACAGCACACGCTATAGTAACACTTGGGAGGTGGAGGCCAAAAGAGCATGTGTTCAAAGCTAACCTGGGCTACACAGAGGATTGAAAGCCAGCCTGGGCTTACAAAACAAGACCCTCTCAAACAACTAAACCAGGCTGGAGCGATGGCTCAGTGGTTGAGTGTGTTTGTTCTAGTAGAGGATCTGAGCTGGGTTCCTAGCACTCACACTGGGCTTATAACTACCTCTGACTCCAGCTCCAGGTGTCCAGTGTCACCTTCTGGAATCCACAACCACTGACACTCACATGTGCACAGACTGTCCTCAAACATACACACATAATTAAAATAAATTGAAACAAAACAAAACTCCAAGCCTAAACCAACTAACCAGCCAAAGTAGGGAGCCACTTTTAGCCCTGTGCCCAGCCATGGGCGTCCTGGAAGCACAGGGCATACTGAGCAAGGAGTGGCCCGGACTGCTGACTCGTGGGAGCCTGCCCAGGACCCAGCTCCTATAATATGGCCAGAAACATTACCCATGTCCATGTCCATGCATACACAGAGGCGTGGATCAGCCCGGTGGCCGGGGAAGTGTGACACACCAAGTTTTTACCCCATGACAGTGCTGCTCACAAACAGGGAGGGCTCGCACGTACAGCACACTCTGGTCAGTGTGCTCACAAACAGCCCTGAACAAGCACGAGGCAGAAGGCCCTCGGCAGGGATGAACACACCCCACGGAGACCTACTTGGAAGCTCCCCAGCCAAACTGGCGATGGCGTGGGTGTGGGTGTGGGTGTGGGTGCATGCCATGGCTCTGGGATGCTCTTCTAGCTCAGGGTCCATGTGTGGGGCTGGGTGGGGATGTCCCTGGAACTACCCTTTGGGGGGCTGCTTATAGACACCCCGATCTGGCATCTGCCTGCTTCTCCGGCTACCTGAGCCAGGCTTTGGATTTCTGTACCTGTGTACACGAATGCCCAGTGCCTTTCTGTACACAATAAACAGGTCCTGAAGTTCCACTTTCAAGAGCTCAGTTTTCACAGGACAACATTGTAAATATACCAGGGACTGTGCCATGAGGTGGGAACAACTTAACAGTTACCCAGCTTGGCTTGTGTGCTTGCATTTTCACACAATGGGAATACATCAGGGGCAGGGCCTCCACCAGCATCCCTGAACTCGGGAATGGAGAGAAAAAGGGGCCAGCTGCTAGGTAAGTCCAGCCATTATCTCCTCAGGTGCCCCAGAATGAACTGGCTCACTTTGGGGACATGCTGTCTGCAAAGCTGTACCAGTTTCTAGACAAAGGAGACAGATTTGGGACAGGAGAGGACTGGAGAGACACTGAACTTACCAGGATGAGCAGGGGGTCTGAGTGGTCCTTTTCACCCTGACTAGCATACATGAGGGGCAGGTGAGGAAGCAGCTGCGGCACAAGACTCGCCTGTTGCCTAAGGATCCCGAGTCCCTGAACTGGGCTCTTCACTGAGGTGACACGGGGATCATACATTGTCCTCTAAGCCAGTGCGTCAGGTACTAGCTGTGGTAGCAGCAAGACACGGGGCAGGCATGATGGATGGTGGGCGTGATGCCAGATGACAGAACCCATGTCCCCGAGAGAGAGGGTGCCATTAAAAATAAAAACAACTTTCCCACTGAGCAGGAGGAGGGAGCTCAGGCCCAACACCCAGGGGGCCCGGTGGGGGAGGGGAGAGGGAAGCTGTCACTGTGTGGCTCAGGGAGGTGACACTCGAGTGTCCTCAGGAAGGAGAGGCTGGGCCTATGGCAGTGAACGAACAGGAACAGAAAGGTCTGGAGGCCTGAGGGACCACAGCAGGGTGATAGTGTCATGGTAGGGTCTATGGGATCCCTGGACAGGGGTTGATAAATCAAGTCAGTACTGGAGCAAGTGACAGGTAGTCTGAATGTCATTTAGAGAGACGCGCGCACGCGTGCACACACACACACACACACACACACACACACACACACACACACACACGCGCGCACACGAGACGTAAAGAGCTCTCTGGGAAAGAAAACCACAGACCTGTTCCTGTGTTATTGATTTCCTTGTAAAGAAAAGAGACAAGCTAATCCTTCCAGGGCTGTCATTCCAACCTGAGCTTGGTCACTGCCAGATGCTGGGATTCACTCCACATTAGGCTGGGAGAGCAGACACCTGAATTTTCCAGGGAGTAGGGAAGAAATTTACCCTTCCCTGAACCCTAACTCCCAGGATGAAAGCAGATGGTTCATCATGCATGGGGATAAACTGGGTCTGGGGGCCACACCCTCCGAGTGACAGGACTGGATTTGGTCAAGATTGCTCTACTCATGCCCGTGGGACCACCAGCACCCTTTCAGGAGGGAGAGCGGGGCAGGTGGCCAACGAGACAAACCTAAGTATGCAGGGTGTCTCCAGAACGGAAGGGGATGGAGTTGTCTAAAGGCATGCTGGGAGGGGGAGGGAAGGAGAGGAGACTGCATCCCTCACTGTGTCTGTTAGGTCTGTTTTTTTAAAACATCACCTGGAAACCTGCAACCCCTACAAGCACTGCCCTTGCCACCTCAGGCACCGGGAACTGCCCCAACCGGCTCTGGTTTGATGCTGGGGTGAGTCCTAACTTGTGGGAGTGTGACAGGATGAAGGGTGCTCCCCAGAGACACCCCTCACCAGGCTGCCGTATTTTCTGACCCCTCAGTTTCTAAGAGGGACAACCCTTTGGGGTCTTCCTCAGATGGCCTTATCAGAGCTCTCACCCAGTCACCCTAAGAGAGGGTCCCTCCCTTTCCCATCTCCCCGTTTCCATCCAGGGTTTGCAGAGCGTACAATGGGGGGGGGGGGTAGCACGCATCCATTTTCTCTGCAGTTTTGCTCAGCCTGAGTGTGTGACAGCCTGGAGGCACAGCTTGGTGACCTGGAGAACAGCCAGGTCCTGTGACATTGCTGCTGCTGCTCCCAAGACTTACGCTTCTTGTTAATGTCCCTTTCTCACTGGTCCTGAAGGCCTCTAGGCCACCTCCTGCCCCAGAATGGGTAAGGATGAATATTCAAGCAGTGACCCACTTATTAGCAGATGCTAGACAGCCCCAGGGCACAATGGCTGATGTTGAAAGAACAAAGCAACTTTGGCAGCAGAAGGCAATGTCCTTGGGAAGAGGCTCGCTTCCAACCTTACTTGAGGTATTAGGAAAATCCACTCTGCTCCCTGAGAACAAGCGGCAGCCTCAAAATCAACAGGGGGAGGCGGGCGCAGACCAGTGCAGCCCAGCTCCAGGCAGAGGTCAGGCTGCAGGGTTGGAAAGCTGGTGCTTCCCAAGCTGTGCAGCACAGCCAGGGCTGCCCTGCAAACAGAGCACTCTGTCCCGAGTCTGTAAGGGGACCTGAGGATAGCCTACTGAGCCAGGATGCCTGCCTCGGTCCGGGGAGCCTGAGGAAGTCGCTCTTTGGGATGACAGCATCAACTTGATGGTGTGACTGGGAGGTCTAGGCCAGAGCCACAGAAGCCACTGGTAACACTCCATGCCCATGTCAGGTGTGATGGAGCACTCCTGCAATCCCAGCACGGGGGAGGTGGAGGCAGGAGATGAGGACTTAAGACCAGATTTGGTAGCATGGTGAGTTCAAAGACAGCTGAGACTACAAGAGCCCCTAATGACAAAACAAAACAACGTCCTGGAATCCAACAACGAATGAGCCTCCCCAAGCCAAGGTGAGCTGAGCTGAGACAGAGCTCTCAGAGCTTGGCTGCGGGGTCTCACACCCTCATGAAGAGGACACATATATGCCTTCAATATGTTAGGAAGATGTCACAGATAGGGCAATGCTACAATCAGAGGAGTGGGGGGAGGGCTCTTGCATTAGGAGGAACCCCTAACGTAAGCTGGCAGGATGGCCTGCTCCTCTAGGAAGAGGCTGGCAGGCAGCCCCACTCTGAGCTCCTATCTCTCCTTCAGGAATGTATCTGGAGGGAGGCTGGGGAAGATGCAGGGGACCTGTCGGTTGTGACTCGGCTACATCTCTCTTCCCAGTCAACTGCCCCAGAGAGAGACCTCACAACTTCTGCTGAGAGCAGAGTGGGGTCACCCTGTCCTGCCCCAAGCCCCCCTGCTTGCTCGACATGGCCAGTTTGTGGCTGAGTCTCCAGCAGACTAAGCTTCGCTCTGCCATCTGCGCCCTGGATCTGTTGGGCCGGTGCCTGTTGATACCCGTGACCCTGCAGCATCTGCCCACCTGAAGAGGCGGATGCTGCCAACTTTAGGCTCTCGGGGAGCCTCCGCTGACCCGTGATGGCCTGTGGGAGGAGGGATGGCGCTAGGTGAAGAACCAGGGCATGGGGCAGAATGGCAGGCTACAAGAGCTGCAGGGCCAGGGACTGCAGAGGAGGGCCACAGCAGCCTGGGCCACAGCAGCCTGGGCCAGAGCGGGCCTGGGGTAGAGCCGGCCTGGGACAGAACTCAGTCACATGCAATCCTATTGCTTCACTGGGACCCTGGCTCCTTGGCACTGTGACACAGAATCAAAGTGGCACGTTTTTCTTTTCTTAGGCGTGTACAATATATACATGTGAGGGTGCACCCACTTGTATGTGAACATGCGCAAGCCAACGACATGCTCCTGTAACAGTCACACGTCTCCAGCAGGGTCTCTTGCTGAATCTGGAGTTCACCATTTTCGCTAGACAGCTGGCCATGAGCCTCTGGGGTCCTTCTGCTCCTCAGCCCGCCCAATCCTGGCCTGTGCTGGGATTGGATGTGCATGCCTCCGAGACTGGTTTTCACACTGGCACCAGCTGTCTTCCCTCGGGTCCTCACTTTAACCACGGAGCCCTCTTCTCAACCTGGCCCCTCATGCCTTCCGGTCCCTGCCACATTGTGACTCTTGTCCCTCCCAAGCCAGCGCTGGGACACGCACCGGTGCAGAGACAAGAATTCGAGCTTTTAGAGCCAGGGCCCCTGACACTCTCCCATGTCACCTTTCAGAGGAGCAGGGGGAGGGGGCTGAGGACTGGAAGCCAGCTGAAGCAGATCCTGTTAACTCTCGTGGGCCCGAATGGCAGTCCCCAGGTGGCTGCTGTGGTACCATGTGAAGACACCTGAGAGGGCACTTGAAGCTTGGGTGGTGTAGGGGACCCTGGGCGCCCTGTCCTCAGGCTGACACAGGGATGAAAGGGAGAGACTAGCTCTTCAGCTGCACTGGGAATCATGGGAAATGGCTGGGGGCCACCATGGACACTGGGAAGGGAGGAGGAATTTTCCATCTCTTAAGGGAAGGGCTTCGGGAGGCAGCTGGTAGCTGCTGGTGGAGAGAGTTCCCTTCTTGATGTCATCAGATGCTACCCACGGGCCGGTCTCAGAGGTAGTTAATATCCTACCTATTCTCATTCTCTGTGCACTTCTCGGGGGCTTCCCTGAGCTAGTTTCCAGAAGACTGTCTGCAAATTAAGCCTCAAAATAAAAGGCTGTTTCTTTATCCTACAGGACGTACTGTTCCAGAATGGCAATGAAAACACAGTTATTACGTAGTCTTTTTAAAGATGCAGGCCGCGGAGGGCAGCATCTACCTGAGGTGACTTGTGTGTGGGGAGGGAGGGAGCTCCGGTCTACTCCCACCGCTTGCTGCCCTGCTAACATAGTGGGTGGATCCCGACGAGCCGAAAAATCAGATCATCTGGTGTTGAGGGCATGCTGGAGCCTTGGGAAGGGATGGACCCCTTAACTTAAATGACAAGAGGCCAGGTTAGAGGATGTCAGCCCTACTTCTAAGATCCAAAGAGGCTACTTGCTAGGGTCTAATTCTCCTTAGTTGGGAGGGAAAGATGCCCTGATCACCTGTCAGGAGACTCAGGCCTGAGGAAAGATGCCAACATCTCTGTTATCTCTTTTCTAGCTCCTTGGCGGCGGTGGGGGGGGGGGCGGCGGGGGGGGAGGGTTGTACAGATGGATACAAGCCCTAGCACTCGTGTCGGGAGGCTGTGTTGCTTTCCTGGACCACAGACCTTGGGAACAGCATGAAAAGCTGCGAGGCAACTTCTAAGCGAAGGTTCTGGGCAGACTGGGGCTCAGGCACTGACAGTGCCTGCTACCCAGAGAGAAGGCTGCCGGGGCAGGGGCGCATGGGGGCGGGGGCGGGGTGACATGGACAGACGACTAGTGTTCCCCTTCCTACTCCTAAGGCTTGGCCTCTCAGGCTGCAGTGTTTGCAGGCACCAGGACAATCAGTTCCATGAGTTATAAGTGCAATATCCGGGAGATGCAGGCAGTAATTAAAGCCCGTCTGCTTTCCAGAGGGTTCCTTCTGCTCTGTCAGTTATTGAAGTTATTGAGACTCAGGGAGGGGGCTTCCATCATGTGGAAGGCTTTCGGAAAAGACCGAAGGAACAATGAAACACGGCAATAACAGTTCTTCTGAATAATTCACCAAGCAAGTGGCGGCAGTCATACCGTGCTCACTGTGTGGCGGGTGAGGGGCTATCAGGCAGAGCCTGTACACTGTGGGGGCCTCCCCGGTGGGGGGCCCACCAGAGCAGCTCAGCTGCTGTGACTCCTCCCTGGAGCACCAGCCACCTTCCCCATTCTCCCCCTGCTCCCTACACCTGCGGAGGAGCCGACTCAGAGGGCTCCGTCGCGGCAGGCAGACTGAGACGCTAAGAGGCCAGCACAGCCTCAGCTGAACCTCTCCCTTGCGCCTGCCTGTTTGGTGGGTTCCTGTGCCCACTCGCACGGCTACATGGGTGGACCCGGGCACCAGATGATTCAACGTGCTATCAAATACCTGACAGACTTTCAATAGGAGGATCGAGGATGAAATTCTAACAGCTCACTAAGTCCTAGTGAGGGCTGCATGCCCCAGAGAAATAGACCACAGAGTGACAGCTACAGAAACACAGACGAGGCACAGCTCCTGAACCCCAGCCTGCAGGGACACAGACGGACGAGACACAGCTCCTGAACCCCAGCCTGCAGGGTCCTTCGGGAGCCTACTTGGCTGGAAAGGTGAAACCCACTCAGTAGTCCTTGGGATTACTAAGTCCAGACCCCGGCAACACAGCTGACAGGGTCCATGGAGCCCTGAGCTGGGACAGGGATGACCCGAGCCAACAGGCCACTGACAGAAAGACCCTGCTCCGCTCTCTCCTCACTCCATAACATCCAGCAAAGCCACCACGGCCAGGACTGAGAGACATCCAGCACACCTGACCATGTGCCAGGGCTGAGAAGAACCAAGTGGGGGCAGAAAGGACTAAGAGATGCTGTAAGCGCTGGAGGGAAACACTCCCGAGCCTGCCTCTGAAGCAGGCAGAGACAAATTGCCTCTGGTGCCTTGTCGTCCTATTATCTGAGGCCTGTCTGGAGTATTAGTCAGCTCCACCCCCACCACGCCACAGCACGAAGCAGTCAAGAGTGAGGCAGGCGATTCATCCTCTCCCTCATCCACGGGAAGACAGGAAGACGGCTGGGCTGAGCCCAACCCGTCTGGACAGGCTGTCTGTGGCCAGGGTCACCTAGAAGATGGACCGGTCTTGTCTATCCTGTTCACGAGACCCAGAACCTGCTGGTGTGCCCCTGCCCTGGTGGGCCTAGAGTGAGGCCAAGACCCGGAAAGTCCCTGGAACACAAGACCCTTGCAGGTACCCCTGATACTGCGCAAGCTCACAGCAATCTACTGGCTTGGACCCGGAGAACCATTCCAAGCCACATTGACCCTGAGGCTAAGACCCCACTCCGAGCCAGGGTGTGGCGGTGTGCAGGTCCCACTCCTCTCTGGAGGGAGGGCTGAGGCAGAGAAGAAAGGTGGTTCCAACACTTTCCGCCACCCCCGCCAGCCTGGTGTGCCCCAGGCCGGGAGAGGACACTCACCAAATAGATCCGGTAGGCATCCACCCGGCCCAGGGGCCCCCAGCACAGGTCAGTGTCGTTGTATTTGGCGTCTGTGTCCACACCACAGGAGTCGTTCCCAGACACACTGCTGAAGAGAGAGTCGGCAAGCCTGGCTCAGCAGAGGCCCCCGCTAGACTAGGAGACACCACGGGCCTGCACCCCCGCCCTTCATCAACTGTCTCTAGGACGAGCCGCACTTGTACATGCAGCACCGTGACTCGGTGGCCGGGAATCCTGGCTACCTTCTTGATAGAGCAGGAAGGGGACAGCCTGGCAGAGAGCACGCCTTGTGAGGACATAGGGCTCAGCTGGCCCCTTTCGCGTGGAGAAGGAAGGACCTCAGGTGTGCCGTGCCTCAGGCCGTGGGTGTTTCAGGGCTGTGCTTCCACAGAAGAGCCTGCGCCCCGCTGGCGGAGGAGGCTCGTGGGTCTGCACCAAGTGGGGATGATGAGGGGCTACTCACCAGGTCACCTGCATGAGGGAGAAGGGAACCGCCGCAGCGTAGATGGCGAGGTCTCCGTACAGGTAAACGATGATGCAGAAATAGAACAAGTTGACCCCCACTGAAAGCAACAAAGCCACAGGTCAGGGAGCCAGAGACAGACGCGGCTGCGCTCTTTTCTGACGGCCGAGTCTTTGCCGTTTCCGCTGCTCTCAGTTCTCCAGGCCGTTTGCCTTCTATAAAAGGTGGAAAGAAATGACCCCAAATTCCTGTTTCTTATTCTAGCTGGCTGCACTGTGAGGCCGGCAGGAGATGCATCAGCCTGGGACTGGTGCCTGAGAGAGCTCGGCGAGGCCTGGAGATCAGAGAGAGCGATCAAATCCACACTGGCAGGGCGAGAGAGACGGCTCGGCGGGTAAGGGCTCAGCTCGCCACCACGCCTAAGGATCTGAGTTTGATCCCTGAAGTCTACGCGGTGGGAGGGGAGAACCAATCTCAGCAGGTTGTCCCATGTCCCCCACAAGTCCCCTCAAACAAAATAAATACATAAAGAAAAAAACATAAAAAAGGAAATGGATTTGGGTTCAAACGTCCAAGCTGATGCCTAGGCACTGGCCGCCCGTGCTGGCACCTAAGGATCATGGTCCAGACAACCAGCTCCAATCTTGCATTTAGACAAAGTGTTCGAGTTCCTGATGTCACCAGTCTTAAGTGCCTGACTTCTCTGAGGACACGAAGAAAAATGAAGTGACAGTTCCCTTCTAATCCTGGTGGCTCACAACAGCCTACAGGTCCCCAGGGGAAAGCCTGGGACACATCAGTCCTGGGCCACGTGAGGTCACCATGCTCCTCAGAATCCTGACAAAAGTGTCCAGGAAAACAATTAAAAACAATTTTTTAAAAAACCCATAAGGGCACAGGCACAGCGCCTGCTCTTTAAACTGGACAGGTGTCGTTCCTCTACCTGATTCGTGAGAACTGACCCTGATGTGGCTTGAGGCCCCCTGGGCTGTCTGTCATTCATGACCCATGCTCTAGGTGCTTTTCCTCTCTGACGCCCATGGTCTCTGTGAGAAGGAAGGCATCACCTTCTCCCCTGTTCCGCCACCCGCCAACAGCTACACCGCTGGCTGTTTATGAACTGCCGTCAGCCCTCCTTGATCGATACAATTTCATTACTAGACACAAAGTCGGGGATCAATGGACTTCCTGAGAGGACATTAATGTCTGGGTCTGGCGTCTCTAATTACAGAAGTGGGTGTGGGACCCTGGGGAGCCTTCTGTGGAGGGCGCAGCGCTGCCAAAGCTGACAAGAACAACCTAACAAGGCAGAGTAGGGGGTGGGTCTGCAGCCCGCCCCTCACAGAGGACAAGTGTCAACGTCTGAGGGGCTTTGACAGTCACGTCCAAGAGGCGATACTGGAACCAGAGGCCAGACATGCTGCCTCATCATCCTACAGTGCTCGGGACAGGCTGCCATGGCAAAGGGTTGCCAGCCCAATGTCACCAGTGCCAGCCTGACAAGTCCTGCAGGAGGCACCGGAGGGGCTCTTCAGTAGTTGGTGCTGCTCCTTTATTGGAGATGTGGGCAAACAAGACAAACAAACACTGGTATAGAGGAACCTTAAAGTAATCAGGGCAGGGCATGGGGACCCGAGTTCAGATCTCCAGGACCCCAGAAACAAGCCAGACAAGCTCCTGCAACCCGAGTGCGGGCACATGGAGGTGAGAGGGCTGCGAAGCCGTGGCCACTCTGTGTGGATCAACAGGGGAGTTGCAGGTTCACAGTGTGAGACCCTGCCTAAACTCTCAGGAGGAAAGAGAGGGAGACGCTGGATGTCAGCCTCTGGCCTCTCCACTCATGCACACGTGTGCACGCACACTCAGATGAACATGTACACACACGAACATGTGCACACAGGTACAGAGCATACTGATGAGCACAGTGGTTTAGAACGCGTGTGCTCTCCCACTGAAGGCTACTGTAGGTTTTTCAAGCTGGGATTTGGAGGAGACCTCTGGCTGCCAGGAGGGGATGCTCATGCGCTGTCCCTGAGTGGATGGTGGGTGACGGAGACGGAGCAGAGGAGTGGGCCTGAACACAGCCAGGCTGGCTTTGATGAACTGTGGAAACCCTCTGCCAGGCTGGCCTGGAAATGCCGATGGAGCCAGCCTTGGCCAGCCTGCACCCACGACCACCCTTCCTGCACCGGTCACCAGTCTACACCCCTGCTGACAAACTCAGTGCTCGGTGTTTAGTCCCAAGTCAAGGAGATCCCCATTTCTGCAATCCCCCCCTCTCTCCACAGCCACGCTCAGGACCAGAAGGAACCGGCAGAGATACCCCACTTGGCAAATGGGGAGACTTTGGCAAAGGAGCAAAAAAATCTTCTAAGCGTAGAGGCTATGCTCCGTGCCCAAGGAAGCAGGGACAGGATAGATCTGGGCATCAAATATTAAACACTGAAAACGGCCCACTTTCAAATAAATAAATAAATAAGTAGAATTTACCACAGAGGCAGAAAGGGCTCACTGGCAGACACTGGAGTCAGGTGGACACCTGCAGTTGTAGCAAATGCCAGTCAGGAACAGGCAGCGCCCGGAAGGAGCATGTTGCCTCAGCTTCCCAGTGCTGGATCCCTGGGCAATTCCAGTGTGGGCTCCTAGCGCCCTCTGCTGGCTGAGAGGGGACAGGTGTGTGTGGCAAATTCCACGGCTGTGTGCCAGTGGCTTCTCTCTCTGGAAAGTGACCTAGGACCTGTACTAGTAGGATGGATAACCCTTATTCTTCGGGTCAGTGGACATGGAGGTACCCCAGGAAGGTAATGGGGGGCAGGTCAGGCCTTGCAGCAAGACGGTTGGTTCCTCTGGTGCCCTGCTCCTGCCCATCTGCCCTATCCTTCAACATGGAGCCCCTGTCCCGCACACCACCCCTGATTGACTTGTTACCTTTATTGAAGAACATGGAAGCCATCTGTCCCATTTCCACCCGGTCTGTGATTTCAAAAAGGTTGGGTGATGAGCGTCTTTCTGTGGGGCCAGAACAGAGAGGAACCTGGTTGTTCATCAGAAGAACCCCAAGCGGGAATTCTCCAAAACAAGCCAATCTCCAAGCTTCTCCAACTCTTGAAACTTTCTCTCCCCTCACTGCTGGGTCCCCACGCACGGTGGTTAGGCGCTACATTCCCAGCCCCCAATCTAAGAGTCAGGCATGCCCCTATGGGGACAGCAGGTGTCCCTAACTCTACCAGCACAGGTTTGAGACAATGAGATAGGGTGTGTGCTGGGTGGAGTGGGGTGTGTAAGAGAGGATGAGGAGAGAAGCCTGTGGATGGACGCAGGCAGACCCTGACTATTTCAGTAACAGAGGGCAGGACACAGAGCTCTCGCAACTGTCAAGTGACACAGGGAGCCAGCGGGGGATCTGTACTCCACGGCCCTTCTACAGTGACACTCCAGAGTATGTCTGCAGGGAAACTCCCCAGGAACCTCTCTACAGAGACAGGCAGTCCTGCTGACTGGGGTGAGGGGTGGGAGCGGGTGGAGCTTGCCCAGCAGCCCAGGACTTACGCACAGACAGGATGGGCCGTTTCTCTGCCCGCTCATAGTTGTCTTGGGTGAGGATGTCACTGTCTGAGGTGGTGGAGGAGTCTTCGTCTTCCTCTTCCTGGGAGACAGTAGAATGGAGAGGAGGAGGAGGAGGAGGAGACAAAGAGAGAGCTAAGTGCACAGTGTTAGAAACCCCAGTCAACAGTGGCCTTCTGGCTCATTCTCTCCAGGTGTCCCTTGGAGACTCCTGCCATAGCAGAAGGTGGAGACAGTAGAGTCTCTGGGACAAAGGCTCAGAGTGACTGAGTGAACTCCAGGCGGCTGTGTTGGGGACGAGGTTGCAGTGCTATGACAACAGCCACCGCGTGTGTCCCTTGGGCTTTATGTGGCTACTTAGCTGTGGCCCTGGAAGCTTGCCGAGACTGCCTTGGGCACACAACGGGACGAGGGTAAGCACACACCTTGTGGGTCTCCATCCTCTTCCAGTGGAGCTGGGCGTTGGCTGCTGCCATGGCCTCCATCACGAAGGTGGTTGTCACAAAGCTGAGGGGGATGCCACATGTTAATGACATGGAAAGGTCGCGGGGGAAGCTGAGGGGATGCCACATGTTAATGACATGGAAAGGTTGCGGGGGAAGCTGAGGGGATGCCACATGTTAATGACATGGAAAGGTTGCGGGGGAAGCTGAGGGGATGCCACATGTTAATGACATGGAAAGGTTGCGGGGGAAGCTGAGGGGATGCCACATGTTAATGACATGGAAAGGTTGCGGGGGAAGCACAATCTGACTGCAGCAACAAACCCACAGCATTCTCTCCTCAGAGAGCTGCTCCCTACAGAAGTTCTGGGACGGCACTCCCTGACCAGAATCCGTGGTTTTGGGCCAGTGAGACGGTTCAGTGGGCAAAGGTGCTTGCTGCCAAGCCTGACGATGGGAGCCGATCACGGGGACCCACCCGGTGGGAGGAGCAAACCCATTCCTGCAGGGACGCGCCCGCTCACACACACTGACGTAAAAGGAGGCTGAAGTGTCACTGCGCACAGCACATGCTTTGTTTTCCTTAAAGTCACCTCCGACACCAGAGTCTGTCTCCAATGCACAGGAGAGAGGGGACGAGAGAAACCTGTGGGCTGTGCTAGGTGCTTTTATGTCAACTTGACACAGCTGGAGTTGATGGAAAGGCCGGAACCTGCATGAGAAAAGGCCTGCAGATCCGCCATAGCACACTTTTTGTTTATTCTTATTTATGAGCATCGGTGTTTGGCCTGTATGCATGTCTGTGTGAGAGTGCCAGATCTCCTGGAACTGGAGTTCCGGACAGGTGCGAGCTGCCGCGTGGGTGCTGGGAATTGAAACCGAATCCTCTGGAAGAGCAGCCAGGGCTCTCAACCTCCGAACCATCTCTCCAGACCCCTATAGGACACTTTCTTAATTAGTACTGATTGGGGAGGACCCAGCCCACTGAGGGTAACACCATCCTTGGGCTGGTTCTATAGGAAAGCAGGGTGAGCAAGCCACGGGGAGCAGTCTGTAAGCAGCGCCCCTCCATGGCCTCTGCATCAGCCCCCGCCTCCAGTTCCTGCCCTGTTGAGTTCCTGTCCTGCTTCCAAGCGTCTGCCCTGCTGAGCTCCTGTCCCACCTCCCCTCAGTGATGGACAGTGATGTGGAAGTGTGAGCCACATAAACCCTTCCCCCAGCTTGTTCTGGTCAGTGTTTCACCACAGCAATGGTGACCCCAGCTAGGACAGTGGGTGGCTACTCAAGCTGGGGTGGAGTGACATGTGGGTGACGCAGCACTGCTACTCAGAAGGGGTCTCCTGGGGCCGGTGCTAAAGTGGCGCTGGGAGGAGGCAGGCTGACTCACAGTGGGGCCTCTCAGAGCTTCTGGATGGACAGCAGGCAACTTTCACTTCTCGCGAAAACACAGACCAGCGGCCAGCTTTCTGTTACACGTTAACGTGAGGGCCATGGGGATGGACGGCTGGAGATGCATCTCGACTCTGAAATCAGCCCCTTTTCCTTTGCCAGCACTTTCATTATCTAAATAATGTGGCTCACCTTTAAATAAGCCTGTGTTCCTGGTCTCTAAAGGGAGACTGGGAATGGTACCAGACACCTGCCCACAGCCTATAGGGCAGACAGAATGCACTATGCCCCCATTCGCAGGAGATGCAGTAGACGCAGTAGACGCAGGAGACGCAGGGTGCTGCCTTCAGCGGCTGTGGCCCTGGGCACAGATCTACTTGGGCCAACATCTGTTTCCCTGCTTTTGAGGCCAGCACAGCTGTGTCCCCACACCCTCCAATCAGCGAGCAGTAAGCGCTCAGCCCTGTAGTCAGGTGGGAAAGGGCCTGCTGAGCTGCTCAGAGTTAGCCTGCCCTCCACCAGAGGGTAAGGGACAGGAGGTGGGCAGTCAAGCCTGAAGAAGCCCCAGAAAGGGCTCTCATTATCTTGCCTGACTGGATCTTCTAAGGACTCCACATGTCCATGTCTTATTGGAGGTAAAACTGAAATCAATCTCAATTAGACATAAGAAAGCTTTTACAGTTGCACAAAGTCAACTCATTGATCACACTCAAACATAAATGGGCTTAGCAGGACGGGCATGGTGGCCCCTACCTGGAGGCCTCCAACAATCACTTCCCATTCAGACGGCTGCCCCTGCTGAAGGGCCTTTAAAGGGGACACAGTGACATAACAACGAGGACCAGGGCACGAAGCACATAATGAGCCAACAGCACTCTGAGGCTCACCCCAAGGTTCCCCGAAATAAGCACACAGAGAAACCCAAAACCCTGGGTGTGGTCCCCTCCCATGAGCCTCTTCTGGGTCTGTTTCCTCCAACTTGACCTTTGTTTCATTCTTTCACGGCACCCTCCCCTCAAACCTCTGATGTGTTGCAGCCCCTCCCGCACCCACACCCCCTACTCAAATGCGCAGTCCCCCACTTCCCCAGCCCCCTCTTCCGCTATGCTTTATCTTTTTCTCTTATCAACTTGCAACTTGCTCTACAATTTTTGGGTGGCCTTCCCTACTCTGTCCCCACCCATGACGTGGTCGGAGAAGGCAGAGAGGTCTTTGTTTTAAAGTCCCAACCTCCTCGTGTGGTGTGGAGAAGTGCTGTGTCTCAGGGGAGGCGCTCCTCAGAGGTGCCTCCAAGTTCCCTCCCACTCTTTTTAGGGGCGGTGTCTACTCTGTAGCTGAGGACGACCTTCTACTCCTGATCGTCCTGCAGCTGCTCCCAGCCCCCCAGCGCTGGGATTACGTGTGTGCACCACCCCACCGGGGTCCCTTCTGTTTTATAAGATTTATCTATTTTATTTTTTATGGTTTTGTTTTGCCAGCTTGTATACACGTGCACCATAAAAACTGCATTGCCCATGGAGGTGAGAGCATTGGATCCCCTGAGCTGGAATTGTAGAAGGCTGTGTGCAGATGCTGGGAACCGAACCCAGGTCCTCAGCAAGAGCAACAAGCGCTCCGAACTGCCGAGCCATCTCTCCGGCACCCACTCCCAGGTTTTTAACATGGATTCCTACCTGGTGGAGGGGGTGGACTTGCCTCTGAAGTCCCACTGTCATGGGACTTCTGAGTGATACTGGAGTCCCTGAGAGGTGGCTGTTTGCTCTGGGGTACCAGCTGCTGCCCCTGCCAACATCTGGTTGACAAAGCAAGTGTTCCTGAAGGCCTGGGCAGGTGGGGTGGACACAAGACAGGTCCTTAAAAAACCGACTGCCCCTGTATGTGTGTATGTGCATGCGTATATACATGTATGTGTGTGGGGGTGTATATATCCATATGTATGTATGCATGTATGTATTCATGTGTGTGTGTGTACATGTGTGTGCCTGGGTGCTTTTCATTTACTTGGTGAATTATTTGAAGCAAATCCTAAACTGCAAGCTGATTCTCCAGCCAGCCGTAAGGTCTGCTAGACTCCTCTTCAGTGGCTAGGTGCTGTTTGCTCAGAGAACAAGGACTGATGATGGTCACAGAGATAAAAAGACAGTGGAGAAACTGAGTCTTACTGGACTAGCTGGCCAGAACCTTGTGAGATAGCCCAAGGCCTCGCTGGTGTCCTGGCTCAACTGCTCAGGGCTGTATAGTTGTTCTGTTAGCAGGAGGCCCTGGTGACCCTTGGATCCATTTTCCTTCCTCTGGGCCAACTAGTTTAGGACCTACTTCCCTACATGTATGGAAAACAGCAAATTTCCTGCCTCTTCCTCCAGTTCTGTCCCCAGCCCAAGAACGTGGCAGCACCCCCCCCATAGCTCTTACCACAGCTCTTACCTCATGAAGCCCAGGAATACCAGCAGGACAAGACTGACAAGCCACCCGGCGGAGGCAAATGCTTTGGGCATGGTGAGCGCGCCTGTGCCAACGATGAGGTTAAACATGTACACCAGCCCGACCTGGAACCAACAGTGGCAATGTTCAGTCAGGGCACTCATTAGTCGAAGGATGGCTTTGGGTGACATCACAACTGTGGAGGCCTTCCTAGATCTTCACCAGGGAGACAGGGGAGGAATGGCACCTGGGTCCTAAGGAGCCAGGCCCTGTAGCCAGGTGTTGGGAAGTCAGACATTGGCATGGACACCCAGAGAATGGCAGCCCTGAGACCTCCATTCGTGTCTATTTAAGTCTGTTTCCGACGATCCAAAACAATGTCATAGACAGCTGTGATCTGCTCAACCTGGCTGGGGCTTCCTGAAGACAGAGGACCATAGGCAGGACGCTGGCCCAAGGCTGACCAAGACCACTGACCTCTAGAAACCCCCGAGACGCCTGATCCCTGGAATCCCCTCCTCTACACCAGTGCTTGCCACTGCCCACCAGACAGACACTCGACTACATCTTTCTCCCTACACCAACTTCAGGGCTGTTTCGGTTCTGTTTTGTTTGAGACAAAGCCTTGTTATGTAATCCCGTCTGGCCTAGTGCTATGTAGCCCAGCCATGGCCTTAAACTCATGACAATCCTTCTGTCCCAGCCTTTCGAGCCTTGGGATTACGGTCATGCATCACCACAGCTGACTACCAAGTTCAGGGTTTAAAACAACAGTAACAACACCTGAAATAGGGTCAGAGACGGCTTAGAGGGTAAAGGTGCTTGCTGCCAAGCCTGACAACCCAAGTTCCATCCCCAGGACCCACGTGATAGAAGGGGAGAACTGATGCCCACAAGTTGTCCTCTGACAGCCAACCATGCGAGTGCATGCACAGCACACACACACACACTACATAAACAAAGATGGAAACCCCTGTGCTGTGAGTGCATGCATATGCACACACACACACACACACTACATAAACAAATAAAAATGGAAACCCCTGTGCTGTGAGTGCATGCATATGCACACACACACACACTACATAAACAAATAAAAATGGAAACCCCTGTGCTGTGAGTGCATGCATATGCACACACACACACACTACATAAACAAATAAAAATGGAAACCCCTGTGCTGTGAGTGCATGCATATGCACACACACACACACACTACATAAACAAAGATGGAAACCCCTGTGCTGTGAGTGCATGCATATGCACACACACACACACACTACATAAACAAATAAAAATGGAAACCCCTGTGCTGTGAGTGCATGCATATGCACACACACACACACACTACATAAACAAAGATGGAAACCCCTGTGCTGTGAGTGCATGCATATGCACACACACACACTACATAAACAAATAAAAATGGAAACCCCTGTGCTGTGAGTGCATGCATATGCACACACACACACTACATAAACAAATAAAAATGGAAACCCCTGTGCTGTGAGTGCATGCATATGCACACACACACACACATACTACATAAACAAATAAAAATGGAAACCCCTGTGCTGTGAGTGCATGCATATGCACACACACACACACACTACATAAACAAAGATGGAAACCCCTGTGCTGTGAGTGCATGCATATGCACACACACACACTACATAAACAAATAAAAATGGAAACCCCTGTGCTGTGAGTGCATGCATATGCACACACACACACACACTACATAAACAAAGATGGAAACCCCTGTGCTGTGAGTGCATGCATATGCACACACACACACTACATAAACAAATAAAAATGGAAACCCCTGTGCTGTGAGTGCATGCATATGCACACACACACACACACTACATAAACAAAGATGGAAACCCCTGTGCTGTGAGTGCATGCATATGCACACACACACACACACTACATAAACAAAGATGGAAACCCCTGTGCTGTGAGTGCATGCATATGCACACACACACACACACTACATAAACAAAGATGGAAACCCCTGTGCTGTGAGTGCATGCATATGCACACACACACACACACTACATAAACAAAGATGGAAACCCCTGTGCTGTGAGTGCATGCATATGCACACACACACACACACTACATAAACAAATAAAAATGGAAACCCCTGTGCTGTGAGTGCATGCATATGCACACACACACACTACATAAACAAATAAAAATGGAAACCCCTGTGCTGTGAGTGCATGCATATGCACACACACACACACATACTACATAAACAAATAAAAATGGAAACCCCTGTGCTGTGAGTGCATGCATATGCACACACACACACACACTACATAAACAAAGATGGAAACCCCTGTGCTGTGAGTGCATGCATATGCACACACACACACATACTACATAAACAAATAAAAATGGAAACCCCTGTGCTGTGAGTGCATGCATATGCACACACACACACTACATAAACAAATAAAAATGGAAACCCCTGTGCTGTGAGTGCATGCATATGCACACACACACACACATACTACATAAACAAATAAAAATGGAAACCCCTGTGCTGTGAGTGCATGCATATGCACACACACACACACTACATAAACAAAGATGGAAACCCCTGTGCTGTGAGTGCATGCATATGCACACACACACACACACTACATAAACAAATAAAAATGGAAACCCCTGTGCTGTGAGTGCATGCATATGCACACACACACACACACTACATAAACAAAGATGGAAACCCCTGTGCTGTGAGTGCATGCATATGCACACACACACACACACTACATAAACAAATAAAAATGGAAACCCCTGTGCTGTGAGTGCATGCATATGCACACACACACACTACATAAACAAATAAAAATGGAAACCCCTGTGCTGTGAGTGCATGCATATGCACACACACACACACATACTACATAAACAAATAAAAATGGAAACCCCTGTGCTGTGAGTGCATGCATATGCACACACACACACACACTACATAAACAAAGATGGAAACCCCTGTGCTGTGAGTGCATGCATATGCACACACACACACATACTACATAAACAAATAAAAATGGAAACCCCTGTGCTGTGAGTGCATGCATATGCACACACACACACACACACTACATAAACAAATAAAAATGGAAACCCCTGTGCTGTGAGTGCATGCATATGCACACACACACACACACTACATAAACAAATAAAAATGGAAACCCCTGTGCTGTGAGTGCATGCATATGCACACACACACACACTACATAAACAAATAAAAATGGAAACCCCTGTGCTGTGAGTGCATGCATATGCACACACACACACACTACATAAACAAATAAAAATGGAAACCCCTGTGCTGTGAGTGCATGCATATGCACACACACACACACTACATAAACAAATAAAAATGGAAACCCCTGTGCTGTGAGTGCATGCATATGCACTCACACACACTACATAAACAAATAAAAATGGAAACCCCTGTGCTGTGAGTGCATGCATATGCACACACACACACACACTACATAAACAAATAAAAATGGAAACCCCTGTGCTGTGAGTGCATGCATATGCACACACACACACACACACTACATAAACAAATAAAAATGGAAACCCCTGTGCTGTGAGTGCATGCATATGCACACACACACACACTACATAAACAAATAAAAATGGAAACCCCTGTGCTGTGAGTGCATGCATATGCACACACACACATACTACATAAACAAATAAAAATGGAAACCCCTGTGCTGTGAGTGCATGCATATGCACACACACACATACTACATAAACAAAAATGGAAACCCCTGTGCTGTGAGTGCATGCATATGCACACACACACATACTACATAAACAAATAAAAATGGAAACCCCTGTGCTGTGAGTGCATGCATATGCACACACACACACACACTACATAAACAAATAAAAATGGAAACCCCTGTGCTGTGAGTGCATGCATATGCACACACACACACACTACATAAACAAATAAAAATGGAAACCCCTGTGCTGTGAGTGCATGCATATGCACACACACACATACTACATAAACAAAAATGGAAACCCCTGTGCTGTGAGTGCATGCATATGCACACACACACATACTACATAAACAAATAAAAATGGAAACCCCTGTGCTGTGAGTGCATGCATATGCACACACACACACACTACATAAACAAATAAAAATGGAAACCCCTGTGCTGTGAGTGCATGCATATGCACACACACACATACTACATAAACAAATAAAAATGGAAACCCCTGTGCTGTGAGTGCATGCATATGCACACACACACACACTACATAAACAAATAAAAATGGAAACCCCTGTGCTGTGAGTGCATGCATATGCACACACACACACACACTACATAAACAAATAAAAATGGAAACCCCTGTGCTGTGAGTGCATGCATATGCACACACACATACTACATAAACAAATAAAAATGGAAACCCCTGTGCTGTGAGTGCATGCATATGCACACACACACACACACTACATAAACAAATAAAAATGGAAACCCCTGTGCTGTGAGTGCATGCATATGCACACACACACACACTACATAAACAAAAATGGAAACCCCTGTGCTGTGAGTGCATGCATATGCACACACACACACACACTACATAAACAAATAAAAATGGAAACCCCTGTGCTGTGAGTGCATGCATATGCACACACACATACTACATAAACAAATAAAAATGGAAACCCCTGTGCTGTGAGTGCATGCATATGCACACACACACATACTACATAAACAAAAATGGAAACCCCTGTGCTGTGAGTGCATGCATATGCACACACACACACACTACATAAACAAATAAAAATGGAAACCCCTGTGCTGTGAGTGCATGCATATGCACACACACACACACACTACATAAACAAATAAAAATGGAAACCCCTGTGCTGTGAGTGCATGCATATGCACACACACATACTACATAAACAAATAAAAATGGAAACCCCTGTGCTGTGAGTGCATGCATATGCACACACACACATACTACATAAACAAAAATGGAAACCCCTGTGCTGTGAGTGCATGCATATGCACACACACACACACTACATAAACAAATAAAAATGGAAACCCCTGTGCTGTGAGTGCATGCATATGCACACACACACACACACTACATAAACAAATAAAAATGGAAACCCCTGTGCTGTGAGTGCATGCATATGCACACACACACATACTACATAAACAAAAATGGAAACCCCTGTGCTGTGAGTGCATGCATATGCACACACACACACACTACATAAACAAATAAAAATGGAAACCCCTGTGCTGTGAGTGCATGCATATGCACACACACACACTACATAAACAAATAAAAATGGAAACCCCTGTGCTGTGAGTGCATGCATATGCACACACACACACTACATAAACAAATAAAAATGGAAACCCCTGTGCTGTGAGTGCATGCATATGCACACACACACACACATACTACATAAACAAATAAAAATGGAAACCCCTGTGCTGTGAGTGCATGCATATGCACACACACACACACACTACATAAACAAATAAAAATGGAAACCCCTGTGCTGTGAGTGCATGCATATGCACACACACACACACACTACATAAACAAATAAAAATGGAAACCCCTGTGCTGTGAGTGCATGCATATGCACACACACACACACTACATAAACAAATAAAAATGGAAACCCCTGTGCTGTGAGTGCATGCATATGCACACACACACACACACTACATAAACAAATAAAAATGGAAACCCCTGTGCTGTGAGTGCATGCATATGCACACACACACACACTACATAAACAAATAAAAATGGAAACCCCTGTGCTGTGAGTGCATGCATATGCACACACACACACACTACATAAACAAATAAAAATGGAAACCCCTGTGCTGTGAGTGCATGCATATGCACACACACACACACTACATAAACAAATAAAAATGGAAACCCCTGTGCTGTGAGTGCATGCATATGCACACACACACACACTACATAAACAAAAATGGAAACCCCTGTGCTGTGAGTGCATGCATATGCACACACACACATACTACATAAACAAATAAAAATGGAAACCCCTGTGCTGTGAGTGCATGCATATGCACACACACACACACACTACATAAACAAATAAAAATGGAAACCCCTGTGCTGTGAGTGCATGCATATGCACACACACACACACTACATAAACAAATAAAAATGGAAACCCCTGTGCTGTGAGTGCATGCATATGCACACACACACACTACATAAACAAATAAAAATGGAAACCCCTGTGCTGTGAGTGCATGCATATGCACACACACACACACACACTACATAAACAAATAAAAATGGAAACCCCTGTGCTGTGAGTGCATGCATATGCACACACACACACACTACATAAACAAATAAAAATGGAAACCCCTGTGCTGTGAGTGCATGCATATGCACACACACACACACTACATAAACAAATAAAAATGGAAACCCCTGTGCTGTGAGTGCATGCAAATGCACACACACACACACACTACATAAACAAATAAAAATGGAAACCCCTGTGCTGTGAGTGCATGCATATGCACACACACACACACACTACATAAACAAATAAAAATGGAAACCCCTGTGCTGTGAGTGCATGCATATGCACACACACACACACTACATAAACAAAAATGGAAACCCCTGTGCTGTGAGTGCATGCATATGCACACACACACACACACACTACATAAACAAATAAAAATGGAAACCCCTGTGCTGTGAGTGCATGCATATGCACACACACACACACACTACATAAACAAATAAAAATGGAAACCCCTGTGCTGTGAGTGCATGCATATGCACACACACACACACATACTACATAAACAAATAAAAATGGAAACCCCTGTGCTGTGAGTGCATGCATATGCACACACACACACACACTACATAAACAAATAAAAATGGAAACCCCTGTGCTGTGAGTGCATGCATATGCACACACACACACACACTACATAAACAAATAAAAATGGAAACCCCTGTGCTGTGAGTGCATGCATATGCATACACACATACTACATAAACAAATAAAAATGGAAACCCCTGTGCCGGGCGGTGATGGCACACGCCTTTAATCCCAGCACTCGGGAGGCAGAGGCAGGTGGATCTCTGTGAGTTCGAGACCAGCCTGGTCTACAATAGCTAGATCCAGGACAGCCTCCAAAGCTACAGAGAAACCCTGTCTTGAAAACAACAACAAAAAAATGTGAAAATCCTGACACATAATTCATGTGCTATAAAATTTAACTCAAAAGGCATCACCAGACCCTGCTCAGGTTACCTTGGGCATGACAGTGCACCTCTGGCCTTCTGAATTATAAGTCAGACTTTTTATAAGTGACTGTAAGTGTCTACAGCAAACACATTTTCTACTTGGCTGGGGTCAGTTTTATCACTGGCACTTTGAAGCCAGCGCGTACCTGGCTAGTATAAATTAGCTAGCTCAGTTCTGCTCAGTCCCTCATTCAACCATTACTGAGCCTCCTGCGGGTCTGGTCCTGTGCTTGGAGATGGGGATTCAATGGCACTAGACAGATACACCCCTTCACCTGATAAAGCTATCTACAGACCACAGAGACCATGGGGATGGTGACAGAGAGCACACTGTGAGAGAAATGGAATGGAGACAGGAACTGTGGCTTTGTTATGAGAGGTGATGTAGAGTGCTTTAAATAAGTGCTACCTCGGCTGGCTCTGGGGGCCCACTCTCGCAAGCCCAGCTTTGGGGCTCTAGGGGGGAGGATCCAGGTCTGGCCAACCTAGGTTTCCTGGTGAGCTTTTGGAAAAAAGAAAAGCATGAGCTGGTGGGAGGGCTCAGCAGGTCCAAGCCCGTACTGAGAAGCCTGACAGCCTCGGGTGGATCCCTGACCCTGTGTAAGGGTGGAGAGAACCAACTCCCCGGAGTCGTGCAATCCCCTGCTCTGTGCGCCTCCCTCCTTCACAAGGAAATAAGGACAAGGGAAGGGACTTCAGGCACAAAAGTCTACAGGGAGCGGTGGAGGTGTTGAGGTTCAAGGGGACACTGAGACAGATGGTTGGGGCAAGGACTTACGAGTATTAATGCCATGGACAGACAGACAGACAAACGACAGCATGGTGATGGCTCTGAAGAGAAGAATCTGAGCCCCGTGGCACAAGCGGGGGTGTCTTTCAGCTTTTATGATGGGGATGGTTTCCCAGTGTAGCCTGCAGCCAGGCTCTCTGACTGCCATGCTGGGGACAGGAAAGGGGGTGGGGAGTGTGTGGCCACCCACATTTCCAGTTTTGATGAAACGCAGCATGTCCTTAGGTGAGACCCTGGTACTTAGACGTCTGTTAGCTAGGGGTTTACAATGTCCAGATCTGTACAAGGGGAAGGCCACTGCAGGGACCATGGTCTGAGCAACAGCAGAGTTTAACATGGCTCTCTTACAGGTGTCTGAGTGGCTGAGGTTAAGTGAGCCAGGCCATGGAGGACACAGGAAGTGTGCTTCCTCATGGAAGCAACAGAGGTGCTATGTTTTGGAGGGTGTTAAGCAGGTATGACAGGCAGGACAGGGCAGAGGTTCCTCCATCTGCATCCTAGCTGAGGTCGTTTCCAGGTTTAACTAGAATTCTATTCTAGGAACCACAGGTCAGGATGTCCTAACTAACTTATCTTAGTCTTTGTGAAAACTGCTTGTTTGTGCGGAACCTTCTCCAGATAACCGCTTATCTTCTATCTGTTAAAAATGCTTGCTTCAAACTGCTTACGCCACAAAGCCCCCCCACCACACTCCACCCTGCGGCTGCTCAGTGAGATGTCTGGATGAGGTTTCTGCCCTTAAAAACCCCATGTTCTGGACACGGGCCACACCTAAAGTGTCCCCCCCCGCCCCCGCCACATCCCTGCCACTTGGTTGGCTGGAATAAAAACTTTCACTTGGTCACACGCAGTGTCTGTGTGGTCATCTCTGGTGGGCCCCCTGTAACAGGGCACTGACAACAGACCCCGGCTGACCCCTAGCATCTGCTGGATTCCCCGAGGCTTTGCTCTCCGCCTGCCACCACTCCAAGAAACGCCAAGCAGGAGTGAGAACCTTATGAAAACAATTTGAGTGAGGCTTTCTCACGGTAGAAATAAGGAAAAGACAGAGGGCTTTAAGAAAGCGACAGTATTTAGGCAAAAACTTTATGGGAGAATCAAGTAGTCTATGAAGCATTTGTAGAAGCTGGGCTCCTTTAATCCCAGAACTCGGGAGGCAGAGACAGATAGATCTCTGTGTTTGAGGCCAGCCTGGTCTACAGAGCAAGTTCCAAGATATCCAGGGCTATACAGAGATACCCTGTCTGGAAAGACAAAAACAAAAAAGCATTTGTAGGGTAGAAGAGACGGCTCAGTAGTTAAGAGCACCGGCTGCTCTTCCAGAGGACATGGGTTCCATTCCTAGCACCACATAGCAGCTCACAACCATCTATAAATTCAGTTTTGGGTGATCTGGTGCCCTTTTCTGGGTTCTGTAGGAACCACAATCATCTGATACACTTACATATATTCACGGAAAACACAAAATTTTAATTAAAAGAATAAACTAGGAAACAGAAGCTGTCCTGTTTTGTTGCTATTTTTAGGTCCAGAGTAAACACTGTGTGTCCGTTGGGAACTCAGGGGGCAAGGCAGGATTCCTTTGCCATCTGTGGGTCTCAGCAGTCTGGTAACATATTAGATCCTCTTTACTTTGGGGAAAGGTTTCAATGAACACCGGTCATGAGGAACCGACAAAAGGAAGCTGTTCTCAACTCAGCCACAGGCCAGGTCAAGAGGAGCTGTGCTAAGGGAAAAAGAGGTCACATGACAGTGGGAAAGCAACCTCCTTGGAGGGGCGGCAGAGAGTAGACGAAGGAGTAAGACCCTGCTGTGTTCCCTGGAGAAGCTTACACAGGCAGGCTCACCCAACTCGTCTGTGGCTGAACTCGGGGAGCCCAGCCCCAGGAGCCCCAAACCCTAGTTCAGGGTTCTATCTGCCTCTCCTCCAGCCAGAAGACACCCACGACACCACGCACCATCTCCTGAAGAGCCCGTCTGGTGGCAGTCAAAGGACTCAGAAGGCTGGCACGGTGTGTGAGTCTGTAGGGTTGGGGAAGACGGCTCCGTCAGTAAAGCCGTGCAAACACGAGGACTTGAGTTTAATCCTGAGTACACACAAGGAAACCTGGGGGTCAGCGGGGCGCGGAGGAAGAGGCAAGTGGATTTCTACGAGTGTGAGACCAGCCTGGTCTAAATAGTGAGTTCCAGGACAGCCACTGCATAGTAAGACTGTTATCCCAGCACTAGGGACACAGGAGGACCCTTGGAGCTTGCTGCCCAGCGGCCAGGCTGAACTAGCAAACTACAGGTTAAGAGCACTTACTCCTGTTGCACAGAACCAGAGTTTGGTTCCCAGCACCCACGTCAGGCAGCTCATAATTCGCTTCTTGCCTCCATAGGCACCTGCACTCATCTTCATAGACAGACACACAACAGGGTTTTAAAGTAAGAATAATTCCGCCAGGCTGTGTTGGTGCACGCCTTTAATCCCAGCACTCAGGGGCAGAGGCAGGTGGATCTCTGTGAATCTGAGGCCAGCCTGGTCTACAAAGTCAGTTCCAGGACAGCTAGGGCTGTTACACAGAGAACCCTGTCTTGAAAAATGAGAGAGACAGAGAACAATTCTAAGGAGACTGGGAAGAAGGGGGAGGGGAGAGAGAGAGGGAGGGAGGTGGCAGCAGCAGGGGTAGTTGGTGGTGGTGTGCAGCTGGAGAGATGGCTTAGTCGTTAAGACCACTGGTTGCTCTTTCTGAGGATCCAGGTTCAATTCCCAGCTCCCACATGGCAGCTCACAGCCATCTGTAAGTCTAGTTCTAGGGGCTCTCATGGCCTCTTCTGGCCTCTGTGGGCACCAGGCACATGGTACACAGGCATACATGCAAGCAAAATATTAAAAACAAAAACCAACTCTCTCTCTCTCCCTCTCTCTCTCCCTCCCTCCCTCCCTCCCTCCCTCCCTCCCTCCCTCCCTCCCTCCCTCCCTCTCTCTCTCATCCTTACTCTAGGGTGGTGGATGAAGAAACCCTAAGGTGGTGGGTGAGGCGGTGGAACGGGAAGGAATACAAGAGCCAGAGGCCGTGGGCGGCTACAGGGAAACAGCCCTGAATTCACAGTGGTCGTGACAGCTTGCACAGGACCTGTGCAAGCTCAAATGTGACGAAATCCCAGCTCGGGGGGAAGGAGGGTACTGAATCAAGTAACCATCGGCAACTGAAAGCTGCTGAATCAGTAGCCCCTGGTAAGTGACACGTGACACATGCTCCAGTAGAAGGCCACATGTCCCAGAATGCATTGGTAACACAAACTGAACTTGATAGATTTTTGTTTTGTTTTTTTAAAAAAGGACACAAAGGAGCGGGTAGGGAAGCAGGATGGATCTGGGGGGAGGAGGAGGTTAGTATGTTCAAAACACATTGTACAAAATTCTCAAAAAGACTAATTAAAAAAAAAAAAAGACTTGGGGCTGTAGAGATGGCTCAGAGGTAAGAGGCTCAGAGGCTGCTCTTCCAGAGGTCTTGAGTTCAATTCCCAGCACTGTATAATAATGAATACATGTAATGAGATCTGGTGCCCTCTTCTGCATACATGCAGCACTGTATAATAATTAATAATTAAGTCTTTAAAAAAAAAGACTCCTGGGAGCTGGAGAGATGGCTTGGTGATAAAGAGCACCTGTTGCTCTCACAGAGGGCCCTAGTTCAATTCATGGCACTCACGCAGTGGCTTAAAATCAGATATAGCTCCAGTCCTGCGGATGGGGGGTGGGGGTCTGACGTCCACTCCTGGCCTTGGTGGGCACTGCATGCATGTGACCTATATATGCAGCCCAAATATTCATACACATAAAAAATAAATCTTTAAAAGAAAACTGAAGATTACAACCATGGACACCTCCTGGCTAATACTGCCCATCGCCATTTTTCCCACACCTCTCTCTACTATTAAGACTTTAAAGACTTATTTATCTTATTTATATAAGTGCTCTACCTGCATGCACACCAGAAGAGGGCACCAGATCTCATTACAGAGGGTTGTGAGTCACCATGTGGGTGCTGGGAATTGAACTCAGGACCTCTGGAAGAGCAGCCAGTGCTCTTAACCTCTGAGCCACCTCTCCAGCCCCTACTCTTAAGATTTTAAAAAGCAACATCAACAACAAACCCCAGCACTTGTTTATGGCAACTGCAATGACCTCGGATAAAATAAAAGCACATATAAAATGCAAGAGAAAAAGAGGGATCTGGGGGAGCAGGGCTCCTGTGGCACGCACGCCTAACTGTCCCTTTTCCTATGGACACACGGTAGCCGGCGTCAAGGGTCACTTGAGCAGGTGGAAGCACAAGAAATGGGGACATAAACCACTCTCCTTCTAGAACTCAGTCACGGCAATGACTCATTTCCTTGTCTCTCAGTTTAGTTATTGTAAGAAGAAGCAGGAACTGTGTCAACTTCTGGGGACAGTGAGGACATCTTACTGCTGACAGAGGAGACTAGCAAGTACCACACGACTGCACAAGCAGGCGGGTCACTGTCCCTTCCGCTCCAGCATTCAAGACAGACCTCCCCAGGTGAACTACAGAGGTGAATACGAGGGGGGCAGAGCAGCTGCTGAAGCTGGGAAAATTCTAGAAAAGGAGGCTCCGTGGAGGAGAGCCGCTTTCCGTGGCGATTAGCCGGCAGCGGTGTGAGTCAATGCTGGTTATTCACAGGATCACCTCCAGCCTCACATCTAGTTAAGGCCCCCCCGTGCTGTAATAACCACAACCAGCGGGCTGTTATGCAGAGAAGATAAACTGAGTGTGGGGGGACCGAGGGGGGGCCATAGACTCAAAGCAGGGAGAAATCAATCGCTCTAATTGGCATCATTGCAGCCTCTACCAAACTGCAATTGGAAGTCTCTGCAGTTCACTGCCTCTTTCAACATCCCAGACCATAAAAGTTGCGAAACTTAAAATTCAGCTAAAGACGAAAGGGGATGCAGACTGCTGAGGTGGACGGAACTCTAAGACAACAGCTGTCAGTGACGGCCATCTCCACGGCAGAGCTGAGAGCAATCGGTAGAAGTCCGAGACACACATTATGGGAGACTAGCAAGTTGGTTGTGTTTGGCTTGACGCTGTCTGGACCTGGAGAAACAGCTCAGCACTTAGGAGCCTCTGCTGGAGTGGGACCAGGGTTCATCCCTACTGCTTGAACCGGCTCTTTGGAGCCCATTCTCTTTGCAGGGTTACCTAGCTCGGCCTAGATACAGCAGGGAGGGCCTTGGGCCTACCTCACAGCGGTGTGCCAGACCTCACTGACTCTCCATGGGAAGCCTTACCCTCTCTGAGGAGTGGATGGGGGGGGTGAGGGGAAGGTGGGGGGAACAGGAGGACGGGAGGGAGTGGGAACTGGGATTGGTATGTAAAGTGAGAAAAGACTGTCTCAAAATCTCAAAAAAAGAGATTAAAAAAAGAGCACCCGCTGCTCCTGCAGAGGCCTTGAGTTCAATTCCCAGCACCTACACTGGGCAGCTCACAACCACCTGAAACTCCAGCTCCAGGGCTCTGGTGCCCTCTTCTGGATTTGGCAGGCATGCACATATCCACTCACAGAGGAGTCATTAAAAAGTAAAAACTTTAAAAAATACCAACTAAACAAAAAGGGGAATGAGCCTGAATTTTTGTTTTGTTTTTCGAGACAGGGTTTCTCTGTAGCTTTGGAGGCTGTCCTGGAACTCACTCTGGAGACCAGGCTGGCCTCGAACTCACAGAGATCCTCCTGCCTCTGCCTCCTGAGTGCTGGGATTAAAGGCGTGCGCCATCCCTTCAAGACGAATATTTATAGTCTGAGCGCCAAGACGGCTGAACCCTGAGTTCAGCCTAGGAAGTTTCGGTCTCGTTTTTCACGAGGGTCTACCTAAACCAGGACAGTCACTAACACGGCCCAGGGACGACAGTGGCTTCTCCAGATACCAGGGGCACCACGGTGGGCAGAGCACATTGACGGAGGAAAACTCACATAAGGAGAATAGAGCTCCCCGGTCTCTGTGATTTCACCCGCCATCTCCACAGAATGAGAAGGGTTGGCCGCAGAGGCTGCTTCCGTGTAAGGCCAGCACGTGTGCGAGCTGCGGCTCCTAAGACGAAAGAGTAGAGCTTAGTTTTCTGATGGACCGAGATGGGGATGGGGAGACTTGCGGCCTGCCTCTTTCCCCTCTAGTCCTTTTATCTCGAGACCCCTTGGCCTCAGGGTCTGTCATGACACCGCCTTGGTGGGACGTAGCTCCCTGGACAAGCCCTTCTGACTTCACTCTTGCTATGCAAAGCACTTCTGCTCACACCCCAAGTGGCTGAGGAGCCTGCGAAGCCACTAAGCACCTCTAACCTAAGGTGCGTATGTCAATTTCATTCCAGTATCTGTGAGCTCACTACTATACACGACAGCTCGCACAACGGTCTGCCTCTCCACCCACAGCAGAGAAAGAGTCGGGGTTTTCCTAGGGCGCCCCTCCATCCTAACTCCTTGCCCCAAAGCTGCTTTTAAATGGGGTCCCCTGCTCTCTCACCTGGACTTCTACCCTACCTTAGGGTCCCCCCACCCTTAAACCTCCCTCCCTTCTCAAGACCCCAGCTCTGAGCCTCTCCCTCCCCTCCCTCCTGGTGAGGCTCCAAAATTCAGATCAGCCTCCACCGTATGCTACCCTCCCGCCCGTCCCAGACCTGCAGCACAGCTAGCTCCTGGCCACAGTGGCCACCGCCTCCAGTTCTGTTGCTGCCACCCGGCGCCAGCTGTCCCGCACCAGGGCCCGCTGCGCGCATGCGCATGCTCCCCAACCCCGCCTCCCAGGAGAGCGCGTCGGGAGGGGCACGCGGTTCTGATTGGGCGCCTCCCGGGGGCGTGGCCGGGATTGGGCCCAGCGGCCGCCGTCTGCGTGGCGGAAGTGGCGGGTCCGCGTCCCCCGCGCATGCGGAAAGCCTGGCTCTCTGGGAAGAGGCGCTGGCGCCTGTTGTTGGGGACGCCCTTCCTCGGCGGGGGATGGGTGTGAGCTTGGCAGTTTGCACTTTAAGGCTGTTAAGGGGTCGAGGAACAAGTGTCGAGCCAGGCAAAGGGTTGAGGCTTTGGAACTTGGTGTGGGGTTTGGGGACCAGAAACGGGGAGGGCCAGAGCCGGGTGGCGGGGAGGCTGGAGGGAAGGTTGGAAACAGGCTTGAAGAGGGGTGGGCTCCCCGCATCGGAATCCTGATTATGAGGCGCTCGGGTTTGATAGATCTAAGTTCTTGGGGGTAGAAACCGCAGCCAGTACTTGGCCAGCCCCTGAGATGAGAACCGAGGATTGTTGACCGTTTTGGTTGTTGTTTTTTTTTTTCCTGGCAAGAGTTTTAGGAACTTTGTTCTTTCACGTATTTGTGAGGAAAAGGCAGAACGCCCCCTTGTTAACATATCCCCAACTCTGCAGGAAGAGCCTGAGTTTCCACCCTACGTGGTAAAACACTTGGGGCTCAGAAGTCTTTAGCTCGCCCACCTGTAGGCAGCGGCAATGAGGCTGAATCAGAACACCGTGCTGCTGGGCAAGAAGGTGGCCCTAGTACCCTACACCTCCGAGCATGTGCCTAGGTAACTGTTCACCTGGCTGGGAGCAGTTGTAGCTGCGTGGGTGGGGCAGGGGCTGTTGGAAATGGGCGCAGTGAAAAGGCCTTTCTCAGTTCCTAATCTCAGAGTCGGTTTTGTTTATTACTTGTGCGGCGCTGCAACGCCTTTGATCCCAGCACTATACCCAAAGAGGCAGAGGCAGGTGGATCTGTGAGATTGAGGTCGGGCTGCAGGAATGGCTCAGCCATTAAAGGCTAGGCTCACAACCGAAAATATAAGAGATTGAGGCCAGCCTGGTCGACATAGTAAGTTCCAGACCAACCAGGGCTCCATAGTGAGGCCGTGTCTCAAAGGGGGAAAAGTTACACTCAGGAAGAACTCATTTCCCCTTTTTTTTCCCCCCTTTTCACCTCTCAGCTTCCTTCTTGGCTTTTCCAGTAGGAACTACATCATCTAGGTGTGTGTAGCAAAACACAAAGAGGTGTCTTCTTCCCCTGTTCTAAGTTGCTGATGGCATTTCCTGGTATCAGATGTTGAATGTCACATTATTTTGATGCCTACTGTTTAAAAGGCCAGAAGTGAGTTGCAGACACACTTTGTGGCGTTCGTTAGCAAATGTCTGGTACATTGAGAAACTGGCTTCGTAGAGGATGTGTGTGTGTTTGTGTGTGAGATTATCAATAGTTTTGCTTTGGAGAGGTCTCTGGCACCCTGTCTTGTGGAGGTCTGCCCAATCCTCCTTGCTGAGGCTGGCTTGGCATATACTTATCCTCAGGAATTGGAGGAATGCTTGGCTTTGCGCTGGCTGGGTGGGAAGCTGGGCACATCGGGCTGCCCCTCTCTGCTGCTGCTTGGGGAAAGCCTTTTCTGACTGGCCATATCCTTCTCCTTGAGTCTTCTCCCGGTACTGTGGGGCCAGATCCCAGCCTTCCACCTCATCTCAGAGGGCACAAACCCACACTGTGTGTTTGTTCGTAACTTTACCCTTCATAGCTCTTTGGAATTTTGGCGCCGACAGACTGACACTGGTCTCTTTCCTCAGACAAAGCCCGAGCACTCATCCTCTCCAGAGAGGGTCTCCTGTAACCCAGGCTGGCCTCCAACTCTTGATCCTCCTGCCTCCTGCCTCCTCCTCCTCCTCCTCCTCATCCCAGGCTATCCCTCCCCAGCGAAACCACCCTGTTGAAATGGTACCACTCATCTAACTCCGAGTCTTTGCTGCCCCTCCCCGTCCCCGCCCCCAGGTACCACGAGTGGATGAAGTCAGAGGAACTTCGGCACCTGACGGCCTCAGAGCTGCTGACCCTAGAGCAGGAGTACGAGATGCAGTGCAGCTGGCGTGAAGACGAAGACAGTGAGGGGCACCCCCACCCCCAGGGCGGCCTCCACTTCTCCTTCCTTTCTCCCCTCCCAGCCACTGGCCCGCTCAGGGGGTCACTAAACGGTGCCAAGACGTTTGTCAGCTGCTTACACTTGAGCCACTTGAAGTGGTGCCTGTGGCTGGCTGCACTGTCCTGTTTCCTGAGCGGGCACCCGGCTTGGAGGGGTTTAGAGAGGATAAAGCAGTTTGGTTTCTAGCTGTCAATCTAGGATTTGCTCTCCTGTCCCTTGCTCCTTTGAGTTCAGACGCCTCTTGGACATGTCCGTCTCCCGCGCTTCAGATCAAAGGCGGACTGGGAACTGTGTACCAGGCTCTGGGCCCCTTTTCTCCTGCTGTGCTCTGACTTGGGTGGGAACCCCATGCTCACCTCTTTCCTGGGAAGACTGCAGGCCCTAACCGTCACCTCCACCCTCAGAGTGCACCTTCATTGTGCTGGACGCAGCAAAGTGGCAGGCCCAGCCTCGGCCTCCCGAAGAGAGCTGCATGGTGGGAGATGTGAACCTCTTCCTCACAGATCTGGAGGACCCCACCTTGGGGGAGATCGAGGTCATGATTGCAGGTTTGTCCCACCTGACCCAGCCAGAACTTCACAGAGCTTAGTAGGCGCCCAGGGGTAGCTCAGTCAGCTGTGGGCAGCTAGGTCTTGACTGTCAGCTTGCTATCCTGTCCCACACCCGGCATAGTGATCAACCCTTGGGTTCATGCTTTCTCCCATATGTCTTGGTATGAACTTATCCTGTGTGTGTGTGTGCTGGCGTGAGGGCGTGTGTGCTTGCGTGTGTGTATGTGTGTGCGCGCGTGTGCACGAGTGCTTTTATTCCTCATATGCCATCTTTCTAGGTTTTGTTTTTTGTTTTTGAAGTTTCTTTGAGACAGGGCTTCTCATCAGCCTGGAGCTTGCCAGGTAGACCAGGCTGGCTGTGCCTCCCCGGTACTGGGCTCCAAATGCATGCAGTTACACCTGGCCTTTTACACGGGTTCTGGGGATCAAACTCTGGTCTTCCTTGCAAGCCCTTTACCACCACCGTCTCCCATCCCTTAACCCCCTGAGTTTCTAGTCTCCAAAACTCCATCTGTTGTATGCTTAGGAGGGGATCCTCCAAAAAGAAGCGATTCAGAAGCTGTGGAGGAGCCCCTTCTGCTCCTAAATCTTTGGTCCTTCGCTTCTCCCAAGAGCTCCCTGGTGAAGGGAAGGGGGGCCTCAGATTGCTGGGATCCTCATGCCTTCTCTCGCTGCCTGTGCCTTTCTTTTCCGTGGGCAGACCAGTGAGCTAGTGCCTGTAAAGTGTACTGGAGCCTGGTCCCTGGTCCCAGCAGTGTCCTTTCTCCTAGAGCCCAGCTGTAGAGGCAAGGGCCTTGGCACCGAGGCGTCTCTCCTGATGATGTCCTATGGTAAGACAGAGCTGACTACAAGGGGGTTAGTCTCAGCTGAGCCTTCTTCAGGCACAAGGGAGGAGGCAGGTGGCAGACAGGGGCAGGAGGGCTAGAGGAGAGGTTTTCATTCTATCGCTGGGGCAGGAGGGCTAGAGGAGAGGAGGTTTTCATTCTATCGCTGGGGCAGGAGGGCTAAGGAGAGGAGGTTTTCATTCTATCCCTGGGGCAGGAGGGTTAGAGGAGAGAAGGTTTTCATTCTATCGCTGGGGCAGGAGGGCTAAGGAGAGGAGGTTTTCATTCTATCCCTGGGGCAGGAGGGTTAGAGGAGAGAAGGTTTTCATTCTATCGCTGGGGCAGGAGGGCTAAGGAGAGGAGGTTTTCATTCTATCCCTGGGGCAGGAGGGTTAGAGGAGAGAAGGTTTTCATTCTATCGCTGGGGCAGGAGGGCTAAGGAGAGGAGGTTTTCATTCTATCCCTGGGGCAGGAGGGTTAGAGGAGAGAAGGTTTTCATTCTATCGCTGGGGCAGGAGGGCTAAGGAGAGAAGGTTTTCATTCTATCGCTGGGGCAGGAGGGCTAAGGAGAGGAGGTTTTCATTCTATCGCTGGGGCAGGAGGGCTAAGGAGAGGAGGTTTTCATTGGAGGGCTAAGGAGAGGAGGTTTTCATTCTATCGCTGGGGCAGGAGGGCTAAGGAGAGGAGGTTTTCATTCTATCCCTGGGGCAGGAGGGCTAAGGAGAGGAGGTTTTCATTGGAGGGCTAAGGAGAGGAGGTTTTCATTCTATCGCTGGGGCAGGAGGGCTAAGGAGAGGAGGTTTTCATTCTATCCCTGGGGCAGGAGGGCTAAGGAGAGGAGGTTTTCATTCTATCCCTGGGGCAGGAGGGTTAGAGGAGAGAAGGTTTTCATTCTATCGCTGGGGCAGGAGGGCTAAGGAGAGAAGGTTTTCATTCTATCGCTGGGGCAGGAGGGCTAAGGAGAGGAGGTTTTCATTCTATCGCTGGGGCAGGAGGGCTAAGGAGAGGAGGTTTTCATTGGAGGGCTAAGGAGAGGAGGTTTTCATTCTATCGCTGGGGCAGGAGGGCTAAGGAGAGGAGGTTTTCATTCTATCGCTTGCCTTCTCCCCAATAACTCTGGAGGAGTAACAAAGCTCGGTCTGACCAAGTTTGAGGCCAAAATTGGGCAAGAAAATGAGCCTAGCATCCGGATGTTCCAGAAACTTCATTTTAAGCAGGTAAGGGCGTCCAGTGGGGGAGGCCTAGGGAAGTAGAGCTGCTGGTGTTAGAACTCGGCTCTAACACTAGGTCTGCTCTCCCGGCTCCTACAGGTGGCTGTTAGCAACGTCTTCCAGGAGGTGACGCTCAGACTGGCAGTGAGTGAGGCAGAGCGGCAGTGGCTTCTGGAGCAGACCAGCCACGTGGAGGAGAAGCCCTATAGAGCTGGCTTGGCAGAGCCTGTGACAGCCACCCTGTGTGAGCAGAATTGGAACTACCCACTCCCCAGGCCAGACAACTGCATCGGGGATAAATGTGCAGTGTCTTCAGGCTGATCCAGGCCCTCCTAAGCCTGCCTTGGCTCCTTCCTGTTCCCAGCCACAAGCGGACCGTGGCTGCACGGAACAGATAGACTACTGGAGTCCACCGAGGCTATGGTGGAAGTGGGAGCTGGAAGTCGGAAAGCCTGCCTTTCCTGGGATCCCGGTGGAGTAAAACACGCGTTTGGGCATCTTCCCTGGTTCCTTCCTTCATCCTCCTGGTGGCGAAGGCTGGGGCAGGGCAGGGCAATCCTGTTGTCATAGGTGGCCTGTGAAGGGGGGGCTGGGCTGCCTGCTGGCCTTGGTCCTGCCTTCAGCTTTTTGGAGCCAGACAGGTCTGAGGGAAGAACTTCTGGATAAAGCTCCTTGTATCTGGGGAGCAACCCTGTGGGCGAAGCCTGGAGCCCACTACAGGTGCGAGAACCAGAGGCCACTGCTCTTCCTGTCAGCGCATTGCCTTCTGTCTCCCGGCAGCTGCATCCAACCGGGCCATTAGGGGGCAGCAGTGGCACAGGTTTGGGATGTCCAGGCAAAGTTGTCTAGGGTCTACAGAAGGGTGTCACATTGTGTGTCCATCCCCCTCCCCCTGCTTTTGACTTCTAACTGTCCCCATACCCTGAGGTAGTCAGCAAGAAAGGCCAGGCATATTTTCAAAACAACTCTGACAGAAGTTAGAGTGCATTTGTGAGATGGCTCTACATAAAGTTATTGCCAAGACCTCCAGCCCCTGCTCTTGGCATCTTATCCCGGATTGCAAGGGGAAAATCTACTATTCAAAATGCCTAAATTTGAGGCAAAGCTTGTTAATGGCTCCTTTTGGATTCTGGTCCAGACCTTAGCCAGGAGTTCTTGTCCAGCTTAGAGCCAAAGGTCCCTCACAGCTTCTCCACCCAGCAGGTGAGGTAGGGAGAGGCTCCTTCAAGCCTGGGGGCCTCCTCCTGGGGTCAAAGGGTGGAAGTGTGTGTGGACAAGGGAGGCCAGGCCCAGCTGAGCAGGCACGTACAAGGCACAGGTACTGTGATAAGGGCTCGGGATGGTTTAAGGCTGCTGAGACGGCCCTTCCCCCAGCCCAGAGAGGGCTCCAGGGCTTCTCGCCCAGAGCCATCGTCTTCCTCATCTGTTCCTTTCAGCCCGGCAGCCTGGCTCTGAGTGGTCACACTCCCCTTCATCTTTGAACACCTGTCCTAGGGCCTGGTCCAGCAGCTGGGTCTTCAGGGGCCTCCTGGTAGAAAGGCAGTATAATATATTCCCCTTTGCAAGGTCCCTTCCATCCCACCTCGACACACAATGTGCCCTGCAGCTAAGTGGACTAGTTTTCTCCTGTGCTGGTTATCTGCCTTCCAATCCATTGGGCAGATAAGGGAGGGTGTCCGCAGCAGACTGCTGAGAATCCTGTACTCCTGGGGGGGGAAGGGGGAGCACACAGAAGACAATAGGATGGGGAGGGGGAGGCATGGACGATGATAACAGGACGGGGGGGGGGGGGGCCCACAGACGATGATAACAGGGCAGGAAGCCTGAACCCAGCTCTGTAGTAGTAAGACTTCACTTGGAGCACACGTCTGGAATGAGGAGCCTCAGAGCCCGCTCAGCACGTGGACCTCAGCTTCCTCACCCCACAGTACCATAAACATCCCTATTGTCCCAGGGTGCACTGACACAGAGCTAAGCAGACAGAGCTGGAGGGGCCTTGTGGACTTCGGGTAGCTGCGAAGCACGCCCACTAGAGTTTCAGGAGCCCGAGATGGTCCTCCAGGAGTACCCCGCTTCTCAAGCAAAGGTCTGCATCCTGGGAGTGCTGCTCACTGCCCACTGCCTGAAGGTTGAGGCAAAGCTCCAAAGGAAGACGCACAGGCTCAAGTGGCTTAAAGGAACCAGTGAATTTCTGAAGGCACGTCCTTACAATGGCGGCACCTGGCCCAGGACAGGCAGAGGCTGCCAGGGTTCCCCGTGCTGCCCAGGCCGTTCGGGGTTAAAGTGGAAACAAAAATTTAAGGATGAGGCTGTTGCCATGCTCTGGGTACAAACAACTAGGAAAATCATAAGAATCATTAAAAGATGCTACACTCTATATAAAAAAAAAATCAAATAAACCTAAGAAGGCCAAACCACAGCTTTGAGGACCTCGGGTACCCTGCCTCTTATGAGCAGTGGCTGCAACAGTCAGTCCCTGGTCAGCCCTGGACTTGGTCATCACATGTAGTCGAGGGAGGTCTAAAGGTCCATGCTTGGTGCAGGTCCAGGTGATGTCCTAGGCAGACTGGTGAGGGGACACCTGGTAGGATGAAGCCCTCAGGGAGGAGTAAGGGGACAGGACAGAAACCTTCCCCTTCCCTAAGGTGGGCAAGAACAGAATTCCTAAGAAAATCAGATTTGTCAGGAAGAGGGGGATGCTGATTTGAATGTTGATTGGTGGGTGACTGGGGAAGAGGGGGAGCTAGGTTGGGTGGGTGGGCAGCTCCACCCTCCAGCGCTGGCCCGTGGGTGGCCGGTGTTCACAGGTTGCTGAATAGTTCGTTTTTCTTGCTCCAGTCCATCTGCGGGGCCCGCTTGCTACTGCGCTTCTGGTGGGCCCGCTCTTTAGCCACGGCCAAGGAGATGTTGAAGTCCAAGATGGGGTCAGAGGAGGAGGAGGTAGATGAGGGCTCTGTGGACTCCTGTCTCTTGGGGCTGTCTTGGGAATTTAGCTGTGAAGAGGAAGAAAGAGTCAAGTGTCTATCCCTAAGGGCTCCCTGGTCCTTGGTTTCAGAGAGGTGGATCCCTTGGGGCCATGGCCAAGGTAGCCAGGTCACAAGAACAAACTGCACCTCCCCATGTGACCTCAAAGGCAGGCTACTGTGCCAGGAACCAGAGTGGCCTGGAAATGGCTTCCCGTAACTCAGCCACCAACCCCCACGGGGCCTGCCTACCTCCTCACTGGTATCGCTGGAGGCAGATCTCGCCAGGGCTGGCCTGGGGCTCTCTGAGGCTGCCTCTACCAGGGCTTCACGGCTGCCCTCCTGGAACAGAGAGGAAAAGGAATGGGTTGGCAGGGGATGGGAAAGGAGACCGGGATGAGAGAAGGGTCCTTGATCAGGCTTGGCCACCCATCCAAATTCCAGATTTATATTACTGCATTCCTAAAAGGATTGGGGCAGCCTGGTTCCATCCATCACCTGGGCAGGGGGCGGGACTGCGGAATCTCTCATCCTCCCTAGCGCTTCTGAGCGCTGACTCACTCTTTTGGATCAGCAACCCAAGAGGGGCTTCTTGGAGCACAGGACCACCAAGGTCCTCCTGTTTGGCATGAGGAGCATATCCCTTTAACCCTCGAAGCCCTCTCCAGGCCTTAACCCCAAAGTAGCCAAACAGGGTCTTTAGGGAATAAGATGATAGAAAGTTCTAGAACCAAGGATGGGTGGCAAAAGGTGGGGACCATGGCCTGACTCTTGCCTCCACTAGGTCCCTATAGAGGAAGGAAGCCTTCAAACAGCTCTTGCCAACTCCAGGCTCTGTGGTCTGATTCTGAGACAGCCCATGCCAGAGTAGAGGTTTTGGCTGGGTGTGAGCCTGGCACTCAGCCCCTTCCTGGGTCCTTCCATGGCCTCGGCTGGCTCCCAGCCTCACCCCCTTTCCTTGTGCCCAAGGGGAGGGACTTTGTTCTTCCAACTCAGACTGGAAGTAGCAGGACCAACAGCCAGACACTGAGGCTCTGTTCTTGGGGGGAAGAATGGCCCCTTCTGTGTGGTGGGAGTTGGAGGCGGGGGCTGCCGAGGGGCCCCAGGCAAGCCTTTCCCAAGTGACAGCCTTACCCCTGACAGGGGCTGGGATACCCTGGCAGTCCCATGGCTTGGAGCTCAGGAAGAAACTGGAACTGATCCCTGATGTGTCAGCCTGAGCCAGACTCCCAACCATGCTACCACTCGCCCTGTCCACATAGAAAAGGGGGTAGGGGACCCCCTTACCTTCTGTATCTCTCCATTGGTGAAGGGCTCAGGCAAGGGGCCTAGATGAGGGAAACAGCAAAGGTCAGTCCAGAGACTTTGGGGGAGGAGAGCAGGAGGCCAGAGCTATGCCCTGGGCAGCTCACCAGACCTCATACTGGAGGTCAAAGGCCACAACGTTTTTTTGGCTGCAACCCACTGTATGTAATTTGGCATTTTGATGACCCAGTGCCCAGAAAGATTGTTTGACAATTTCAGAAAACAAGACCCCACCACAGTGCCATACTTTGGTATTTTCAACTACAACTTATTCTTACAATGCCTCATTTGGCAAACTGGGGGAACTTTTTTGGGTGTGTGCGTGGGAGGATCATACTTGAGGAGGACTACTTGATCCTGACTGGCAACCAGTGATGGACAAGACAGCTCCCTATAACAGAGTAATACTTGGTGCAGTTCTGGGGGCCAAACACACAGTCCTCCGTACACTAATCAGTGCCCTACCACTGAGCTACCTTTCTGGGCCTCCCTTGACATCTGATCCCCAATGCCAAGATGCCAGGCTTGCAGGAGAGTTAAGATGGGATAGAGTTTTAGGGTAGCCAGTCGAAAAAAAGTCACCTGTGTATGGCCAGAGAGATGGCTCAGTGATGGCCCGATGACCTGAGTTGGGTCCCCAGGACCCAGACGGTAGAAGGGGAGAATTGACCTCCACCCACGTACACCCTAGGGCAGGGCAGGGCCTTGGTATTCTCACATTCAGGGGCTGACAGCAGACTTAGGGCCGCACCTCAGATTATATAGCTGGCACCTGGCTGCCTTGGAGAGCAAACAAATGTTAACTATCTGGCACCTGGAAATGAGGGGACAAGAAGGTTCAAAGGCAGTGTCCTGAGGAGTCAGGAGAGGTCAGTGAGAGACAGCCAGGCCCAGGGGAAGTCACCTCCCATAAGGCTTGCGAAAGGGGGTAGGCTGGTCCACTTCCTGAGACCAGTGAAGACAGTGGGGGTGCTTCTGTATATTAGGTTATGATCCATGTGAATCCTCCCCAGGGCCTCCTGCCTCAGAGATCTGAGTTATGTGGACAATACTACAATCTCAATCCATAGGAGGCCGCAACTATTGCAAAGTCCAGGCAGGTTTCATTTTCGGCATAGCACAACAGATTACACTTCCAGAGCCATCTTCCCAGGCAGAAAGTCTGGACTAAGGAGTAGGGGTGCTCAGCCCCTCCTGCCTGGTGTGGTGGCCCTACTCACTTTGGCTTGGCTTGAACAGGAGGAGGTGCCAGGCTTGGAAAGATGACAGTGGGGGAGGGGAGAGGGCAGGGCCTGAAGGGGACCCATTACTCTCCAGAGTCAGCAAGCCTGAGTTTCCAAGGCAACTTGACAAAGGGGGAAGGGAGCACTGGGCCCCTGTCACTGGACTCTGATCTGCCCAGCAAAGGCTGGAGGCTGCCCCAGAGTTAACTCTTTCTTCTCAGAGGACTCCTTCACTGGACTAGGGAGAGGCCCAGGCCATGCCTTGGTACTAACCAAAATCTCACCCCCTCCTTCATGACAGTTAATTTCCATCACCTGCCACCGTTAGACACGACTGGCCCATTCCTGCTTCTAATCTCCACCAACCCATACTGTTAGGTGTCTCCTTACAAGTCAAGAAGCTAACCCCCCATTTCTGGCCAAGCCCTAGGCACTTGGCCACACCCCTGGCTTGAGGGCACCCAGCTGTGCACTCACCATCCAGGTGCTCCTGTGATGGGATCACTTTGCACTTCTTGAAGAACTCATCAGTCTCCTTGTCCACCACCAGCAGCTTGGCCTCGTCCCCTCCAGCCTTGATGGCAGACACCACGTCCCCATGCTGCTTGCCCTCCATGCAGACACCATTGACCTGTGAGGTAGGGCAGGGACGGGGGTCACCCACACAGGTCTGGGTGCTGGGGAGGGCAGGAGGAGGAAGTCCCATCTGGGAATGCCGCATCCCCTCGTGTGCTTAGACCCGAACCCAGCCAGTCAGCAGTTCTCTGACAGTCGGCTGGGAAGCAAGACAAACGGGAAGAGGCAAAGGAAATGCCCAGAGGAGACTATGCAAACACAGCTGGGAGCCAGGGGAGGCCTGGGATCCTGGACTGGGCTCTCCTCTGACCTCCCTCTCTGGGCCTTGGTTTTCTCACGTGTAAAGTGAGAAGTCTTGGAAGAGCTGATCTGCGGCTCTAAGGTTCTCACACTGTGATTCTGGGAGCAGCCCAAGCATTTAGTTCACATTTCCTCTGTCATGAGCACAGCTGAAGAACAGTGTCTCAAAACTGAACTCAGGAGAGGGCACTGGGTCCATCCTCGTGCCCGGCCCGGAGCACTCAGGCATCAGGAAGGCCATGCAGGTGATCTTGGCATCTCCCTGGATTTTGGCAGGTAGATCCTGGGTGCCGAGTGTGTGTTCGGTAAAGCAGAACCACTCAGCCTGTCCTAGTGCCCGCCTACACTTAACACCCTTCCTCTCTGTTCCTCCACTCTACCCATGCTGCTGCCCACCATCCAGCATCTCTGGGTTGCCCATAACCCATGGGCTAATCAAATCACAGGCGGTGTAGGGCTGGCCCGAAGCAGCAAAGACCGGGAAGGAAGAGCCTGGGAGAATACGGAGAATGTTGTAAAGGGTATCACCTCCACAATGCGGTCTTGGGCCCGGAGTCCAGAGGCCTCTGCGGGGGAGTCTGGGTCCACTGCTCGGATGAACTGGCCTGGCTTAGACTTGTCGCTGTGCAGGTTGAAGCCATAGCCATTGGGGCCTTTCTTCATGGTGCAGAGCCGAGGCCGGAGCTCGCGCTGTAGGGATATAGGAAGCAGCCATGTCATTCCACAATGTCCAAGCACTGCCTTCTCCAACTCTACCTCCCTCCAGTGGTGACTTGGAGCCCACAGAGCAATGCAGGAGAACCTGGCCCAGGGTTCAGGTGTGAACAGACACTTAGCACTGAAGCAAGCTGGATAAGCCATCATCCCCGCCTGGGCTAGGTTCCCTCGTGGCTACTCTATTACTCACATGTTTGGTCTTATCCTTCCCCACCCAAGGCTCATGTGGCCCCCCCTCGGCCTCGCTGGGCACTTGAGGCTCATGAGCGGACACCTGGCCCCTGGATCTGTTGTGAGGGTAAGGACAGCTGTTTACTGAAAGCCAGGCCGGTTTGTTTACAGTAAAGGCTTTCATCTCTAGTGGGCTCCCTTCTTGACTCCAGGGAGTCAAATGGCCCAGCCAAATGTGACCCTGATAACCTAAAGCCCAGTAAGTGGCTAGGGGAAGAGTCCTGGGGTAGGGTAGATGGGACCATCCACAGCTCTAGGTCCTGCCAAGGATATAGGGAGCAACAGGAGTGAGTGAGTGTGTGTGTGTGTGTGTGTGTGACTAATCCCCAAGGATTCCTATGGGGAGGAGACCATGAAAAGCAGGGCTGGGCCAATGTTGTCAAAAACAGTGGCCTGGAAAGCAGGGCTTTGGTTTTTTGTTTTTTTTTTTTTTTTTAATTTTGTTTTGGAGACAGAGTTTCTCTGTGTAACTCTGGCTGTCCTGGAACTCTGTAGACCAGGCTGGCCTCAAACTCTGAGATCTGCCTGCCTCTGCCTCCTGAGTGCTAAGATTAAAGGTGTGCACCACTGCCCGGCATCTTCATTTTAACATGACTTATTTTGTGTGTGTGAGAGAGAGAGAGAGCATGAGTATACCACAGCCCATGTATGGGGTCAAAGGACAACTCGGGAGTTGGTTCTCTCCTTTCACAATTGGAGGTCAGGTCATGAGACTTGGTGACAAGTGCCTTGACCCACTGAGCCACCCCCGCCCCCACCCCTGCCCCCAAGGACACAAGCAGGTGTCTTTTGTGCACCCTGACATTAGCTGGAACAATTTCAACATCTTCCGTCCTCTTCGGGTGGCTTAGCTCTGAAGCTGCAACCCTGATATTCTCATGACACAGACTGACAGATGGACAGACTATGGACAGGAGCCTAGAGAAGCTGGAGGCTTTGCAAGCCCTATCTGAGCACCACCCTGACCCCAACTCCAAGCCTGGGGCAGCCTACTCACCACTGGCTGGAACCCTGGGTTGCTACCTACCCTGTGGGGCAACAAAACTCTCCTACTAGCTTGAGACTTGGGGTGAATCATTTCCATTTCTGGGCCTCAGGGTCTTCCTTTACAGGGGGGTTATTCATTGTTACCTGCCTCTCTCGGTTGCTGCTGAGACCCAATGACACAGTATAAAGCAACACTTTTGGAACTCCGAGTCCCTGCCCAGACCTGGATGTCGCCATTGTTCTTACTAAGTCCCCATGCATACCAGGGCTTTGCCATTGTCCTCAACACTAAGGAACAGTCGTGTAACTCTGAGACACTGGGCTGGGGAGGGTGGTGGCCAGGTTGCTCTGAAACCCAAACCCTCAGCCGGGAATACAAAAGGTAAGGGAGGGGAGGGGCGGAGGAGTGAAGGGAGGGCTTTTGGGCCTTCAGTCCTACTTCACCAGCACTCTGGGTGGGGGCTGAAGAGATTGCTCGCTGGGGTAAGGTGCTTGCTGCCAAGCGCAGCCTGAGTTTGATCTCCAGGACACAGGACGCAAAGAGAGAAGTGACTCCCGCAGGTTGTCCTATGACCATGACTCTCCTACCCCACACAACATACATCATACATACATACATACATACATACATACATACATACATACACACACACACACAGTAAAATATAAAGATGTAAAAAAAAAAAACTTGGGCAGGCTTTGTGCACCTGTGTTCAGGATGCTGGTGAGGAGTGTGTGAAGAGTTCAGAATGCAGAGAAGGTGACAGCTGGGGTTTCCCCTAGTGGTTACTTACCCGGATCCCTCACCTCAAACAGCAACGACAACCAAATGAGCAGCAAAAAGAGGGTACCACAGGAGGCCCCTCCTTCCCTCAGCCTACGCAGCCCCTCACCCTGCACCTAACCCCTCCTGCAGCCCCCCCCCAGCACCATGTAGTTCTGGGAGTGAGGAGGAGTCTCTTCCTTGCAGCTAATCCCTGCACAAAGCTGCCACGGGCCCTCCCCCAGGCTGCCTAGGTGAGCTGAACAGGTCTGACGAGTTGCTGCCACCAGGACAGACGGGCTCAGCTTTCTGCCTTAGCCACACACCTCCTCCTCTGGCCCTCAGTGTGTGGAATCCCAGTTTGCCCCCCACTCCCCCCCTAACCCCCCCCTCAGGATTCCCTTTCCCCAGACTTCCCACAGTAGCCTGGCTGAAGTTGGCTAGCTGTTTTTGAGACAGGGAAATTACAACGCAGAGAAGCTAAAGCCCACTCAGTCTGACTGGAGACTTGCTCTCCGCCCACCACAACATCGGGTTTGCTCTTAAGCGCTGGGTCCAGAACTAGGCAGCCCGGAGTGAAGCCTAGTGACAGGCAGATGGCGGGGGCGCTTCTCACACTGACCAGGTGTCTGGGAGCTAATGAAACCACAGGCTTCCTCCTGGGAGCTCCGTGCCTCTTGTAGCCAGAGCCCCAGCCTGAGTGGTAGGAGAAAGCCTGCCCTGGGTGACGAGGCTGCGAGCATGCCCGGGCTGGCGCTGTGGCCAGAACCAGGCTGAGGGTTCAGGAGCGGTGACTCCCAGCACCGGGGCTGGGCTAGGTGTCCCTGTGATGCCCTCCTTCCGGTTCCAAGTGTGTGCTTCGGGTTTTCCCACCGCACCTCGGCATTCCCTTTCTGGTCATCACAGCTCAAGGTCCACTTGCATCCTCCTGGCAGCATTAGGACCAGGAAGACTTAGAGGATCCTGGCTGAGAGGATACGACATCCTCTACTCTATCGGCCTCTGGGTGGCGCTGTGGTTGATGCAGGGTCTGTGGGTGGCAGGGTAGGTGACTGGTATTCTCCAGAAAGCCCAGCTCCATGAAGCACTCACAGACCCTTCCATGCTAACGGGGCCCTTTGGGAAGTCTCCAGAGCAAGAGTTATCAATCAACCTGGGGGCCGAAAGACCCTTTCACAGGGGGTCACACATCAGATATCCTGCATATCAGATATTTTCATTATGATTTACAGTAGCAAAATCACAGTTATAAAGTAGCCCCGAAAATAACTTTATGGCTGGGGGTCACCACAATACCAGGAACTGTATTAAAGGGTCCCAGCGTTAGGAAGGTTGAGAACCACTGTTCTGGGTCTCTTCTTCCACAAGCGGGGTGGGGGGGGTGTTAACTTTCAGAGAAACTAAACTATTCCCTTCCTGTCCTCAGGAGCTGTCACCGCAGCTGCTGATTCAGCCCATCCCAGCTTGGGTGGAGCTTAGGAGAGTCCCCTGGGGGCAGGCCCCTGGTTCCCAGGCCTAGAGTCAAGTAGAGATGGGGGAGGGGCAAGGTACCAGAGCTTGGATTCTGCCTCTGGGAAAAGAGATAAAGGGGGAAAACTCCACACTATCCTGGGCTTGGTGTGTGGACCCCTCTACCCTAAGCAGCCGTAAGACTTGTGCCAACTCCAGTAGGAGCCACAGCATGGGGTGGGGTCGGGAGTCGGGGGCACCTTCATGGGAACATGGACCCAGAAGCTACATACAGCCTCCACATCATAAACTTCCAAAGTAAAAAATCAGGACGGGTTCAGGAGACTGGAGACAGAGGCAAAAGCCCCAGGCAATGGTGGCAGGCTGGTGTTAGTGGACAGGGATGTTGCTGGACTGAGCCTCTCCAAACCTTCCTCATGGAGCCTTCTCCCTTCTTCAGTGGGCTGCCCCTTGACCCTCTGCCCCCAGGGCTGTAACCCCACCCCAAGACCAGGCCAACATCTCCACCCACCCTTTGCAGGTCAGGATGGGGGGCACCGAATTCAATAGTCACCAACCACGGGCCACCTGGAAAGCCGAGGAAAGTCGATACCTTAATCCTAGCGCTGTCTCTGGGGAGCAGAGGGAGGTCTGCTGGGTGGCTGGGGGACCAATGTCTCTCTGGGCCCAGCCCCTCCCTGGCTGATACCATGGTGATGGGCTCAGGAGAAACAGCACTTCCCAAGGGCCCCAGAAGCAATGGCAGTGAGAGTGGGAAGCCCCCCAGGGTGGTCAGGGAACACTTTCTAAGACTGTTCTTCCCCAGCCCAGCCCAGCCCAGCCCAGCCCAGGGCTCTTATTTACGGAAATAAGTATGGTGTCCTGCTGTCCCACACAGGGGAAGTAGCCCCAGATAGAGATGAGGGACTAAGAGGGGCCAGGAGCAAGAGCCCTTGAGGGGAGGGGCTGGGGACATTTCTGCTTTGCTGTGGGAAGCAGCTAGGGTTTCTTTCCCAAGAACTTGGGGGACATAGGCGCTTGGAGCTGGCATCATTCCTCAAGTAAGCTTGATGGAAACGGCTTCATGCTGCCTAGGGTTGCCATGTAAAGGCAGCATTGGACGCCATCCTTTAGGCAGGCTGAGAAGTGGCCAGAGGCTTGGAACTCTGCTCCACTTCAGCCCCCGTAGGCTACAGATGTCTTCTGCTCCCTCCTGATGTAGGATCGGCTACTAGCAAGCCTGATGTCATCTCAAGTTCCCTGTAGGACCCTTCCTCCCCTTCCTCTCCCTCTGTACAAGAACACTTCTCGTCCCAATTGCGTGTGTGTGTGCGTGTGTGTGTGTGTGTGTGTGCGTGTGTGTGTGCGTGTGTGCGCGCGTGTGTGCGCGTGTGTGTGTGTGCACGCGTGTGCGTGTGCATCGTGGTGGTGGTGGTCTTTGCAGGAGCCAGGTAGCAGGAGGAACCCGGAGAGCTAAAATGGGGGCGTCTTCGGAGACACCAAGACTCGAGAGCCAGATCCTCCATCTGACTTGTGCCTCCCATCAGTGCTGGGCGAGACTGATGGGGAAGCAGGGTTCGGCTCTGTCCTCTCCCAGGCTGGGGAAGCCTGAGACAGAGCAGGCTGGTACCTGGGCTACTGCCTAGCTGGACACCACCCAAGGCTGGCAGCCAGGTGCCTTCCTGCCTGCCCGGTAGGCAGTCCACCATTACCAACCCCCACTCTTCTCCCAGAAGTTGCAGATTTATGGGCTGTCCCAAGAGGCTAAGCAAGGACATTCAAGGAGCTCATTGTGAAACTGGGGCTCATTATTGAAAGAACAATTAGCAGCTATCATTTACTGAATGTTTAATATGGACTAGGCACTATGCTATGGGCTTTATATCTATTTTCTCATATAAACCCCAACTGTACTCTGTAAGGGAGATACGCCCACATTTCACAGAGGGGAAAAGCAAAGTTCAACTTCATACGCTTGGTAACAGGAGAGAGCAGGATTTGAACCCAGGGCTGGAGAAGCTCGACAGAGTACAAATATAACAGACATGTAGGGAAACCTCAAAAACAGCGAGGCATAGTGGCAATGGCAATGCCAGGAGGCCAGCCTGGTCTACACAGTGAGTCTAGCACTGCCCCACCCTCAGGGGATACAGTCAAATTGTAACCAAAACACACAATATCATCACCTCAGGTGTGGGTCTGTTTAAAAACTTGAAATAGTTTCTGGGTGTGGTGGGGCATGCCTTTAATCCCAGCCCTTGGAAGGCAGAGGCAAATGGATCTCTGAGTTAGAGGCCAGTCTGGTCTACAGAGTGAGTTCCAGGACAGCCAGGACTACACACACAGAGAAACCCCGTCTCAAAACAAATATACAAACAAATAAAAACAAACAAAGCACAAACAAGAGAAGGAAGGAGTTTACCTCTTTTTATTTTTGCAGACTAAACATCTCTAATCTAAAAATGTGAAGTGCAAATTGCTCCAAAAATCTGAATTGTTTTTTCCAGACAGGGTCTCCTGTAACCCAAGTTGACCTGGCCTCAAATTCACTACGGATCCAATAGTGGCCTCCTGCCTCGACTTCTCAGAAGACTAAGGATTACAGGCCAGTGCCACCAAGCTCAGTTTTATGGGGTACCATGGCTAGAACTCAGGGCATCAGGCCTGCTAAGCAGGCCCTCTATCCACAGAACTACATCCTTACTCCCCGAATCTGAAATTTTTGGCATGGTATCACACATGGAAAATTCCATACCAGGAAGCGTTGGTTCCTAAACAAAATGTGATTACTCCCAGGCTGTGTGTAGAAACTACACTGAGACAGAGGTGAATTTCACCTGTAGACTTGGGTCTGGACCCTGCGTCTCAGGTTTGTTTAAGTCTTCCGAAGTTGGCAAACACCCAGAATTAAGAACACTTCTAGTTCCAAGAATGTCAGATAAGGGATATCGACCTGCACGAGGCCCCACGGCCAGCATACTTCCTCCTGGACACTTCATGTGGCTCAAGACTCAGCTGGCTCACTTCGGCCCCTGTGTTGCCAGGGACAGCCCCAGACAGCATCTACTCTTGAGCTTGCTCTGAGCAGTGGGCCTGTGACCCGACAAGCAAGTGGAGAAGCTGCTTTGAATCTGGCCAAGGCTCTCTGCATGTCACCATGCTGTCTTTGAAGCCACCTGACCTCAGGAGATCTATAGCTCGCTCTTATGTAGGATACAGGAACTGAAAAATGGCTGGGGCTGTGGCTTCGGATATGGAGTGTGAGCTGTTCTACCTGGAGGGGGCGGTTCAAAGCCAGCCTCCTGGGGTCTTCACGCTGCAGGGTTACTAGCAAGGAAAAGCAGAGATGGGAGGGGTGGGTAGGGGTTAAGACTTAGTTTCCCAGGCTACACCCCACCCATAAAGGGATAGAAACTACCCCTTCGGGGCTGAGCTTCTAGGAGGCATCCACACCTTTCTGGTGTGGCTAAAAGCTCTGGTTCCAAGAGGAACCTTAGTTACCCTAACCCCTGCAGGAAGCTGGTCCAAGCACCCTGAATCTCCAATTGTCTGTGTTGCTGGGGTTTTAACCTGTAGCCTTGTGTATCCCAGACAAACTGTCACTGGGCACAAAGAAGCCTGAGTTTATGACACTGTGATGGTCCTGATGTGGTACCTAATTTACCTGGAGAGCTGGGCTCTGAAGTACAACTCAGCTGTGTGACCAAAGGGAGGTAGGTACACACAGTGGGGTCATGGCTGGGGAGCCAAAATGCCTTTGCTTTCTAGCTGAGAGTCATCTTAATGGCTATCTCCATCCCTATAAGAGAGCTGCCTGCGGTGATGGTAATCACACTCACTAAATGCATTTCCTCTCCAAATAGGTCCACCTACCTTAGGACAGGTAGTAAACACCGATGATCAGCAACTACAGCTCACTTTCCCCAGAGAAGAGGCCACATCTCCAACAGACTTTGACATTGCTCCTTGGCCTTCAAACTCCTAGGCATTCCCCCACTTTCCCAGAGGGCTCCAGGGGGGGGCAAGTTCCTTCCCCACTGAGCTGGGGTTTCCTGAGAAGGAAGCCCCTTTCAGCCTCTAAAACAATCATTCCAGAAAGACAAACTTACCAACGGCTGAGGCTAAGAACTAGGAGCTCTGCAGGTCTCACCATGCAGCCCTGGCTGGCGTGGAACTTGCTATGTAGACCAGGCTGGACTCAAACTCACAGAGCTCTACCTGCCTCTGTCTCCCTGAGTGCTGGGACTAAATAAAGGTGTGCATGCTCTGCCACAACGGGCCTTGACCTGTCCATTTCAAAGCCAAACACCCAGTAGCTTCCTTCCAAAGCCAACCCTTCTGAAGCTTCATCTTGGCCAAGTTAACCCTGTCAGCTAATTGTGCCCGCCCACCTACCCTGCTTCCTGGGTACCCACACGGGCTTTGCCTCTAGGGTCAGGGTCAAGGCTGGGAGGACTCTGAATGAACCTGAGTGCTTTCCCATTCATGCCTGTCATCATGCTGCTCTTCCTAAGACCCCCGAAGACTGGGGACTGGTTACCCGGTTCACTGACTGGGAGCAAAGACTTGCATGGACTAAGGAGCAGTGCTTCAGACGCAGGAAGCAGCAGAGTGGAGACTCTCAACACTACTGTGTCTCACCCCCAAAGCTTAGACTTCCGGCCTCCCTGTGAGGAGGGGGAGAGGAAGGGAAGCTGCTAATAGGCAAGAAGGAGTGGTTGATTCCGTCTGGGCTTCCATCTCTAGGTGTACTGGAAGCACAAACAAGCCCAGGTGTGCTGGAGGGGGCAAACTGGGCAAAGCTCCCTTACAGCTGCTGTGGATTCACTCATTAACTCAAAACCACTATGATGAGCGCCTCCCTACAGTAGGTACAGAGCAGTGTTGGTGACGGAATACAAATAGCCCGAGGCTGTGCCCTGGGGCTCCTGATGTATTAGAGGTGAAGCTGTAAACACAGGAACACACGGAGACACGAGGATATATAGCTTGCTTGAGGGGATTCAGATCTTTAGCGTGGTTGGGAATGAGCCGGGCAGTGGGGAGGGTGGTACTACAAAGAACTATTATTCTTAAATATTGATTGATGCAGCTGGGCTGTGGTGATGCCTGCCTTTAATCCCAGCACTCAGGAGGCAGAGGCAGGTGGATCTCTGTGAGTTCAAGGCCAGCCTGGTATACAGAGCAAGTTCTAGGACAGCCAAGGCTGTTACACAAAGAAACCCTGTCTCCATAAACCAAAATGATAATAATAATAATGCAGAATCTGGTCTTGTAGCCCAGTCTGGCCTTGAAGGGGCAATCCTCCTGCGTTTGCCTCCCATGTGCTAGGATTATAGGCCTGAGCCGCCACACCCAGCTCATCACATAAACATTAAACATCAGTGATCTTTGAGCACTTCTGAGAGCTGGGCTTGGCCACAGCTGCACCTGCCCAAGTAGGGAGGAATCACTGAGAACTATTTATTACTTCAAATGCCAACAATCAACATTTACTGAGCACTTACTTAGTGCCAGGTATTGAGTGACTTATACACACATCCTTATGTAATCCTAATAACCTCATGAGGTCACTGCCATCATTCCCAACTTACACAATAGGAAACAAAGGCTTAAGGAGATGAAGAAACTGGACTCCAGGCAGTTCAGCTAGAACAGCTGAGCTGGCTGGGGTATGCCCCAGCCCCACTTTGGGCCAAAGCTCAAGGATTTAGGCCTTGTCCTATGTCTGGTAGGGAAAGACAATAGGAAGCAGGTGAAGGGCCAGTGAGACAGCTCAGACAGTAAAACTTCTGCTGTGCAAGCATGAGGATCTGAGTTCAATCCCCAGTGTTGTCCCTGTGTCCGCCCTGCCTTGACAAACCACCCCCCTCCAAAAAAAAGCCAGCAGTAGAGGTTTGGGTTTATAATCCTAGTAAGCTTAGCCAGATTCATAAATTCCAGCCTGGTGGGCCTTTAATCCCAGCACTCAGGAGGCAGGAGGATCTCTGTGAGTTCCTGTCTCAAAACAAATCAGCCATCCCTACAAATGTAAACATCCCAGGCCTTTGTGAGAGATACTGTCTTTGGAAACAAAGAAGGGGCTCAGTGTGGTGGAGCACACTTGTGACCCCGGCATTTGGGAGGCAGAGGCAAGAGAGCCTCTATGAGCTGCGGTCAGCCTGGTCTAGAGGCCAGCCACAGCTACATAATAAAACCCTGTCTCAATAAAGAAGTCTCGGTAGGCCAGCGGGGATGGCCAGTGTTCCAGGCACCTCTCATCACCTGCCCTGTTTGCTCTTGGCCCACCAAGAGGCCACTAGGCCAGTCTCTTCAGCAGCACCCTCCAGCTGACACCTCTTGTCACATGAGAACTGATGAGATTAACCGGAGTTCCCGCTCTGCAAACAAATCCAGGCCAAAACTAACTGTCAAATCTCAGTTGAGGAAAGGAATGCCTCAGTGTTTACTGGCATATTTTGCAATACTGGATGGGGTGTGGGGGAGTATCATCTGGAAGCTCACCACCACACCAGAATATGGGAACTCTGTACCAGAGAAACACAGCAGAATAAAGCTGAAGGGACGGGACTTTTCAAGGCTTGGGCAACAATGAACTTAACTATTGAACAGGGGACAAGCACTCCCTGGTGTTTTGATAACTACTGAAAGACAGACCATGTTGCCCAATGCTCCTATTTTACAAATGGAAGAATCAAAGCTCACAGAATGACTGACAAGTCCTATGATGATGCTATCCCCAGGATGGTTTTACTTTGAGTTTCCCGGTCTGCACCATCTACACAAACGCAGGTGTCCTACTACTGCCTAGGGCCCCCGATTCCGCGGCGTTCTCTCAGAGGGCAGATCTCCAAGAGGGAGCCCTGGCACTGCCTTTTTAAATACAAAACGGTCTGATACAGAGCCTTGCACAGCAGCCTCCACACGGCCCCTCGGCGCCCAGCCCCAGCAGCACACCAGAAAGAGCAAGGGGAAGAGCTGAGCATGGCTGCAAGTCGGTGAGTTTCTGGGGGGTGAGGGGAGGCTGCTGGTTATCTGTCCTGGTGCTAAAGTCCAAAGGGAAAGCCAGGGAGGTGGCGGGGGGGTAGGAGAAAAGGCAATGGTGAATCAATGAGCAAAGTTCAAATTGGGTTTGTGCCTAGGAGCAGAGGTCACCTGTTCCAGCTTGCGGCCGGGACTCTACTACTGTCTACTACTGCTTGCCAATGCCAATTTGGCACTGGCAGGAAGTGGGAACCTGGTGGCCCTGGCATTCCCAGCACCTAACTCTGGCAGAACAAGGCTTCTGGTGACCTCACTTCCACCAAACCAGTTGGTACTCTCAGGCTCCGCCTTCAACCTTAAGGCTGAAGTGTCCTTTCTCTTTTGAGGGAGAATCTTCCTGTCGCCATGGATACTGCTGCCTCCAGCCCCTATCAGGTAGAGAGCTAGTGCACACTGAAGGGAAGGGACCCTGCTCCCACAGCCTGTGCCCTGAGCCTGGCCTCCCTCTCTCCTTGCTCTCTAGGGAACGGACGCTCAGCTCAGCACAACAGCTCCTGTTTTGCCAGCTGCCCCTCCAGCAGCTGATCCAAACTGGGGTTGTTTGGGGAAAATACTAAGCACAGGCAAAACCAACTAGCCGGCTTGCTTTCAGGGCACTGGAGTGAGCAGTGACAATACCAGGGCGAGACCACTTGCCCATGGTGGACTCTGCGGGACACTGCCTGGCCTTAGGACTACGCCCTCCCCCAACCATCTTTCTCCTTCTCCTCCTCTTCAAGGTCCTCCCACCAGGCTCCCAGATACCAGCTAGCGAGCGCTTACTCCTCACATTCCAGAGGATCATAAATCCTCCAGGGTGGCAGAGCCACCACCCCCAAGACGTCTCTGCGCCTCCTCCCTGTACCCCACCCCCACCCCTCGCTCGGAGACGCTGGGACTTCCTCTCTTTCTTAGAAGTCACTTTAGACTTGAGAAGGATGAAGTCCAATCGGCGTGAGTTAATGATGCACAAACTAGGGAACCGAGGTGGTGCGGGCAGGACTTCGAAGACCTTCCCAGGGACCTCTAGTTACTCAGCATTCACGCCAACTTTTGAGGAGGGAGGGAGGGAGGGAGGGAGGGAGAGAGAGAGAGAGAGAGAGAGAGAGAGAGAGAGAGAGAGAGAGAGAGAGAGAGAGAGAGAGAGAGAGAGAGAGAGAGAGAATGAGTGAGAAAGGGAGGGAGAAAGAGTGTCCGGATGGGGGGCAGAATCCAATGGGAGCCGAGAAGGGGACCGAATTCCTTTGCGTCGCCTCCCCCAAAGTTCAAGGGAACCGAAAGTGCAGGCGGCAACCGCGCTCTGTTCCCCAGTGACCCCGGACAGGGTGATGGGGTCGCGGGTCGGAGCCCGAAGCTTGCCTCAGGAACATCGATGGCTTCGGGTCAGAGGGCGGAAGCCGTTTCCTCCACTCTTCTGGAGTTTCAGCAAGTGCTGGACGTCCGGGGCTCCCGAGTCTCTCCGGAACCCCAGTCCCATACCCGCACTTACCCGTTCCAGGTGGCTCTTTTCGGCCTCATTCTGGTTTTGAGCCTGCGCGTCAGCGGCGGCTGGCGGCTCGGCTTGTTCGGACTTCTGGGAGCGCAGCAGATCCTCCCCGATCGGGACGCCCAGCTTCTTGAGATGCTCGTCGGTCGCGGGGTCGACCACCAGCAGGCGCACGGCGTTGAGCGCCGCGCGGATGCGGCTCACCACCTGCTGATGCGTCTCCTTCTCCACATTCTCGCCGTTCACCTCCACCAATCGGTCCCCGGCCAGCAGCCCCGACTTCTCGGCCGGCGAGCCAGGCTCCACCAGCCGGATAAACTGGCCCACCTTGCCCTTCTCCCCGTGCAGGTGGAAGCCGTAGCCGTTCGGACCCTTCTCCAGGCAGCAGAGCCGGGGCAGGGGCTCCCCGGCCGCCGCGTCCGCGTTCATCTTGCCCTGAGAACGCTCAGTGCGGTTCCCGTCGGAGGCCGGGGACGCACGGCCTTTCTCCCCGCGACGCGGAGCTCAAGTTGGGAGCTGAGCACCGTACGGGGACACCGTGAGCAGGTGTCCCAGGAACGGCGGCGGCGAACGCACAGGAAGGGAGCCGGCCAATCCCCGCCCTGCGCGGCGTCTGAGCGTTCCAGAGCCCGCCCGGCTCCTAAAGCCGGGGGCGGGGCTGTATCGTGGGTGTGGATCACCCTGGACCAATCAGAAACCACAAGACCCGGGCTCTTGGGCCGGGGGTGCACAAATATGGCCAATCAGAAGGGTGGGGGTGTGGCTTGCACTCGGCGCGGCTCCCCGCAGTGGAGAAGAAAAGGGAGCCCAGGAAGTGGAAGTGTTTGTTACCAAGTGCGGAGTTGGGCCGATGGGGCGGGGCCGGAGCCCGGGCGGGGGCCGGGTTCCAGGTACTGAGCCCAGGGGCCTCGTGGGCTGCGCTCTGGTTTCCACGTCGTGGAGTGGGATTTAGAAGAGCCAGTCTCGGGGTAAAGGATCCTCAACGTTTTAACCGCCGTCAGTCTAAGCCTGTTGCACAGCTTGGCTGGGGAGGGGGATGGGAGCGACAGTTGCCTAGGAAACCATCCCCCACCTCCCCACTCACTCCTCCTCCTCCCCGGGGCCAGCTTAAGAACCGGACGGATGTCTTCTGTAACACAGTAACACTGTAACAGAGTAACTGTAACAGAATAACTCTGGAGCGGGGTTGTTTAGGTAACAAAGTTTCTACTTGTGGAGTCACTGCACTATCCCAGGACTTGGCATAAAGAGAAGGTTTGGGCTCTGATCCCTTCTAGGAACGTGTAGGGCGGGACAGAGAGGCCAAGGCTCCTAGCAGCCCACCTGGAAGACCAGGCTGCCTGAGGGTAGATCAGTAAATAATAAGTAAATAAATAAAAGACTTGGTTTGGGCAGCAGTCTTTCTTTGGCTAGGGAGAGGGGGCGGGGAGAGACAGGTAGTCAATCTCAGGATTCACTCTGGAGGGAATGGAGGCCTGGCTTTTTTCAACAGAGAAAGAAAAATGACTTGGATTGTGAGATAAGCTTTCCAGCTCCCTCTGGCTCGCAAAGATGCTGGTCTGGGGGAGGGCAGTCAGTTAAGGGTGAGGTGAGCCTATAAGGACACCAAAGAATGAGGAAGAATGAGGATGGAACGATTTGAGCATTGGGTAACAGTTTCCCACAAAATGCCAAGCAACAAACTTCCCAACACGATCCCTCTTCCTCTGGGAACAAAGAAAAAACGCCAGGGTATACTTTCCAAAATACTGCAATTTAATTCTGAAAAACACAAATGCCAGAGACCCAGAGCTATGTGACTGGAGTTCCTGCAACCTGCTCAGAGTCCCAGAAGAGAACAGGCAAGCCCAGGCTCCTCCTTGATCTGACTGTGAGAGGTCACAGAGAGCTTCCTTATCAACCCACGTTTAGAGTGCTGACTGCTCAGAGAGCAAGATTTCTGCCTTGAAAGCAAATGCAGTAACCTCATAAATGTGCAATGCATACTTTCTTGGAGAGTGGCAGTAAAGCTGCCTGCGGTCATGGATCTACACACCTCCAGAGTCCTCCTAAGGGTGGCTTTAGGAGACACATGGCCTTTGGCCTATACGACTTCCTTGCTGCCTGCCCTTCTCCATACCCAAAGCTTGACCAACTACCTTGTTTTGTATATTACATCGGCTCATCCAGAAATGGACAACTTCCCACCCTCTTACATGATTTAGTGGAAGAGGAGGAGATGAAACAGTTTTGGCCCTAGTATTGGTCTGAAGTTAAAGGGAAGAGACAGAGAGCTGGGGCTTAATGGGGAAACTTGGACCATGGGGTGTTGTTCAGTTCTGCCTCACACCCATTCTAGGAGCCGGTGAGTTCTTTATCTGGCTCTTCCCTCTGCCTTAAATAGCTGTGGTGCTGTACACCTTGTCACAGGATTGGGAAGGAAGGGATTTTTTTTTTCTTGGCTCTGACCTCTGGGGTCTAGGAACCCAGGCAGAAGGCTGATGAGAGAGATTCCATGGGATGGTGGGCATCCCTTGGGATGTGAGGTCCAGAGAATTGAAAGTAATGTTTTCAGGTGCCCCACTGTGCTCGTGTGGCAGAGAAAAAGGGGCACACTTCCAGGAGGAGAGTGAGGAAGGCCAGAGGTAACTGAGCAGACCCCACCCAAGGGACTGCTATTCTTCTCACACCCCTCCCCCCATCTCCACATTTACCTTTCCTGTGGCATTGGGCTAGCTCCCAGCACTAAGGCCCTTCCTATTGGGGAGCTGGAGGAAGAGAAGGCTGGGGTCTCCTTAGCCTCCCTAGTGAGGATTGTCACAACAGCTCCCACATCCTAGTAGTGCTTCAGTGTCCCCTGGTGCCATGCCAGTGCAGTAGCATCTTGCTAGGAGGCCCAGCCTTTTAGAACCTACTCCCAGAAGGCAAAAGGACCAAGTCCCTGCCTATGTTTTTTTTTTGGGGGGGGTGGCACACTGGTGCTTTTTTTTTTTTTTTGGTTTTAGGTTATATATACTAAGATAAAGTATGGTTATTTTACCCTTCCCATGACACAGGGAAGCTAGAGAAACTAGGGTGGCAGCTATCTCCCTGGCCAGGGCTGCCCACTGAACCCCAGCTCTCTTCTAGTTGGCTTGGCAGTTAGAATAACTGCCTTCCCAAGGGTCTCTGCACCTCCTCTTAGCCCCTCGGGAGTCACACAAAGGAGCAGCAGCTGGGGCGCTTCTTCTGGGACTCCACATAGTCTCGGATCTGGAAGCTGGGCTCATCAGGCTGCCTGCCTGCACGGTATTTCAGCTCCCTAGAACAGGAAGAGTCATGTGCAGAGCTGGGACTGGAGAGCCAGGCATTCCCTACTCCCCCTCCCCCCATCCTGGCTTCCCAGATCGTCTCCCACCCCAACCCGGGCTTCCCTTCCCTGCTCAGCTCTCACTTGGCAATTGCCAGAAAGGCCAGCTCCACATTCATGCCAGTCTTGGCACTGGTCTCCATGAAGGGAACACCATACTCCTGCCCGGGAGAGAGTATTCTCAGGGCCTGTTTCTGGCCTCTCTCACCATTCACCTGACCCCATTGGCAGCCACTTACCCTGGCCAGCGTCTCTCCATCCTCGGAACGGATCACCCTTTCACTGCTTACATCCGCCTGTAAACCCATGTGGGTCAATCAACTCCGGGGAAGGAAGCCTTGACCCCAGGAAACCCATCTTTGGCCCCAGGAGCAAGCACAGCCTGCCCTCTTCTGGTAGCCTGAGGGACTGCAGGTAGGTGTGCTTGGCCTGGGGCCAGGGTTTCTGTGTTGCTCAGGCCGTGTGCCCGATGCCCGCCCTGTGCACTTGGGGAGGTGTGTAACTCTAGCAAAGGGTGTGGTGACCCAGCTTCATCAGGTGACAACAGCTGACTTAAACACTTTGTACCTAATCCCTGACCCCTGATCTGTCTGTCCATAATGATCTAGTGATGGCTGACAGATGAGTCACCTGGCTGCAGTTTAGGTTATTGGTGGAAGGGGCTGCTACTACTAAAGCTTTGGGGTAGGACAGGCAGAAGCCACAAGACATGTCTGACTTCCATACTGGAGACCTCAAAGGCCCCCCCCCAAGGATTTAGGTAGCTATGGGGCTAGGCGGGGCTGGTGCTGAGTCAGTGGGAGAGAAGAGCCATAGTGCATGGACTCTAGCACAGAAGCACTCACCTTGTTGCCTAGCAGCATAATCACCACATCTCTCTGGGCATACTCATGAATCTCCGTAAGCCAGGCCTGTGGGAGAGGGGAAGCTGAGCCAGGCTGGGCCCAAGGACCAGGGTATTCTTCTCCTGGAGAGCTGCATTGGGATGCTAAAACCACAGAGGGGCTCAGCCATCCAAAGCAATGGGATCCGCCATGTGTCACAACACAGGCTTATACTCCCCGCACAGGGGCAGGAGGGCAGATCCAGCCTGAGCTACAATATCTAGGCCCTGCCTCAAAGCAAAACAACCCAGCAACAACAAACGGGAATTGGAGATGGAGGTAGAGATGGATAAGCTTGGCTGGGGATGTTAATACACTAGTAACAGGCTTTTCTTCAGCATACAAGGCTCTGGGATTCATTTTTCTGTATTGCCTTTCTGACCAAAAAAGTGCTGAGATCGATTAGTGATGTCTGGCTTGGAAGCAGCAACGCCATGCAGTTTCCATCCTTTTATAGCTATCCGTCTTATCCCCTCAGTTTGCTTTTCAGTAACCAGTTCTCAAGGTCTAGGAGCACATGAGACCTATACAGTGTTGTGAACAGAGTCATGCTTGTATCTATTGGTTATGGCCTCTGTTCTCTAATGGTTTGGTTGTGAGGACACAGCCACTCACTCTGTCTTCTTGTGTTGCAACTTGACCTGGATGCATGTGGAGTTTTCTGCTTGGACTTTCCCTTGGGTCCCTGCGGATCATTGTCCAGGGTGGAGCTGGGACTGTTCTGAACACTTTGATATAAAACACACTCATAAATCACAGTTAGGACTATACAGTCAGCACAGGGCACATCAACCTGCTTGGTTTCCATGCCTACATAGCAATGAAATACCCAGTCACTGCTGAGTGTTTTTCAAAGGTGACAGGCTCTGTAGTCTGCCTGTTTTTACAGAATTGAAGCAATCTGGCCCGCAGAGGCCCTGCTGTGGCTGCTCACGACAGTCAGGGTTGTTGGGGGGAGGGAAGGACCTTGGGAGGGGAGGACCTACCCTGATGTTGTCAAAGGAAGATTTGTTGGTGATGTCATAGAGCAGGAGCAAGGCTGGAGGGGGACAGATAGCAGAGGAGATCAGGGCATCAGCAGGGGTGCTGCAGAGTGGGGACGGGTCAGAGGACAAGGACTTACCCTGAGCATCTCGGTAATAAGCATGGGTTACACTGCGGAAGCGCTCCTGTCCTGCAGTGTCCCAGATCTGGGAGAGAGAGAGGAGAGGTGTGAAGGAGCAGGGTTAGCTGCTGACTGGAGAGCTCATGCTGTGGCGTGAGAGCTGTCTGTGAGATGGGGGGGGCTGTTTCCTACTGTGGGTTCTCACGGGGCTCCCCAGCATCTGATGACATCTCCAATGGTGTTTCTGGGGTCTTAAACTCATTAACTACTGTTTCCTCTTCTCCAGCCCAGGGGTTGGGGTGCTCGGAGCAGCAGAGACTTGGAAAACAGTAAGGGAGGCTAAGCCTAGCTGAGGGCATTGTGAGTTGCCTTTGATAGGAGAGAGGGTGCCTGAGAACTGCTTTTTTCTGCAGATATCAAACAAAGAAAAGCAGTTTCCTCTCCTGGGCCCCACAGGAAGTTGCCCCAGACTGAGGGCAGGGCTGTAGGCCTGTGGTTCAGGTTCAGAAGCAAGTGCAAGCCCCTCCCCCATCCCAGCCACTGCTCCTACCTGAAGCTTCACCCTGGCACCATCCACTGTCACCACCTTGTTCTGAAAGAGAAAAGGGCAGAGGGTGGGGAGGGGATGTTGGCTGTTTCTGAGGTCTGTCACTATCCTGTCCTGGTCTCTCTCCAGGCCCACAGGCGGTGTGGTGAACCTGAGTCATCTTCAGTCAGATCACCCTATTAGAGCAGTGGGGGACCTGTTTCAAGATTCCTCCACTCATCGTTCACATAACTTAGTCAGGCAAGGAGAACCTTCAAACCTGCCTAGTTCTCCGTGAGCCACCGTGGGGTTGCTGGGAATTGAACTCAAGACTTCTGGAAGGGCTGCCAAGTGCTCTTAACCACTGAGCCATCTCTCCAGGCATGCCTAGTTGCCTAGTTGTCTGTTGGACTCAGCAGGCAGCACAGGGAGTGTGTGGGAGGGTCTGACCCTTCCCTGCTTCAGTCTCTGCCTTCCAGAGTTCAACTTTAGAGATGAGGCACCCATTACATCCTGAGGCCTTCAGAGGCTCATTCTGCAAGACCACCGGCCCTCCAGTTACCCATAATCCTCTCAGTGTAGCCTCAGGACTCCATTCACTGGGAGAGGCGCAAAGACTCTTCCCCTCCGGGATCTTTTGCTGGGCAGCCCCAGCAGTCCTGCTTGCACACGGATAAGGATAGAAATCTTAGAGTCCTTAGGGATGGGGGGCGGACAGCCTCGAGCGCTCCATCTCCGAACCCAGCCTTCCAGCTTCTCCACAATTGTTTCTTGAAGACTGACCTTGAGAGGGACCCAGCTTAGATGGCTACCTTGCTTGGGGATGCTATCCTAGAGCTGAGAAGAAGGTGAGCAAGATGCCAACTCTACCCAGAATCCTTTGACCGGGTCACCTCTGTGGTCCTGGTGGGAGTACCTCCCAGGCAGCAAGCCCCAGGTGCCCTCAGGAGTCAAAGACAAGGAGAGGGTACCCTTCTTGAGCCTAAGCTGTCACCAGCTCACTGCAGGAGGAGCCTGCAGCCGCCTCACCCTGAAGTCTATGCCGACGGTGGCTATGAAGGTTCCGGACAGGAAGGCCCCGTCTTTGAATTGGATCAGGAAACAGGTTTTGCCGACGCCTGAATCTCCCAGAAGCATCACCTAGGAGATGGGGGCAGAGGCAGTTAATGGTGACTGGGGAAGAGACGGGGTCTTCTGGGATTCCAGAGAGGACTGTCCTTAAGAGGGTCAGAGAAGGAGAGAAGGGTGGAGAGGGACGCCATTTGGACGGCGGAACACGGCCTCCAGCCTGCCTTTGCCCTCACCCCCGCTTCCTGTCTCCATTCTCCTTCCCTCAGCCTCCCAGCTCCTCCCTCTGAGCCTCTTGTACTAGCCAATGTCCTCAAAGTCAAACTATAACCTCCAAAAACGTGCTTGGAGATCCCCAGAGGATGTCACACTCTGTTGGGCTGTACCTTGGATATCTATTTGCCCATTGCTGAACAGTGCGGAGATCATTGCTGGTTTGAGTGTGTACTCAGGTGTACACAGGTTGGTGGGGCTCCACACAGGGAAAAGGGCCTCTCCCCCAGGAGCCTAGCAAGACTTGATGGACGGGTGGGGGCATGGTGCTGCGTGCCCTCATTCTAGCATTTGAGAGGCAGAAGTGGGCAGAGCTCTATGAGTTCTAGGCCAGGGAATGTGAGGGCTAGCCAAGGCTAAATAGTGAGACCCGTTTTTTGTTGGTTTTTGTTTGTTTGTTAAAAGACTTGATGGGTGGAACATTGTCTTTAAATTGCTATTGCTGGAGTTTTCTTTTGGGTCAGACATTAATTTAGAAATGTCTAATGAGGGCTTACATTCACAATAGGCTTGCAAGAATTAGGGAATGTTGACATTTATTCTGAGATGGGGAGACAGTTAGTCTGAAGTTTTTAGCAGAAATCTTCCAAGAGGAACAAATGGTTGCAAATTGGCATCCTTGGGCCACTGCAGGGGAACATGTAGGAATGGTGGGGGCGGGATCTCTTTGGTCAGTCATCTCAGAGAATGGAAGTGTAGACTCAAAGCCAGAATGTTCCCAACCGTCTGGCTAGACTGATAATAAGGGTGGAATTATTGGGCTCTCTAAACTTGATGGTGAAACCAAAAAGCTTTTCTTCCACAGATACGGGGTCTTGGGATCTATTAGTTGACTTTAGTGGAAAGATGTGGGGGTGGGCTGAGTTCTTCTACTATAAAAAGCTTACTGTGTGCTTTTGGGGAAATTCCTTAATTGTTTCTGAAGTTTACCCATCATAATGGGTGGGAAGTGGAAGGAACACTCCTTTGGGGCCTTCCTAGAATTTGTTAACATCTAGGGTCAACAAGGTTGATGTGAACCACTCAGGACTCAGAAGGTTGGCCCTAGGGTGGGTACTGCCTACCTGAAACCCTAGACCTCCTAAGGTGTTCCAAGGCTCTTTCCCACCCTGTTCCTTTCACACAACTACAGATGCAGGACTAGGTCAGGCCTTGGCAGGCTGGGGGTAAGCTACTTGGCTGGCCAGGCACTCCGATGGCTCTGGGGCCCCAGCAACCCCCGCCTCCCCCCAGGAAGGGGGGTGGGGAACACTGGTACTTGTTTACTTTACAGATCACAGCTGCCTTGAGCAAACCATGCAGCCTGTCACCCAGCCAGTCAAGTCCACCAAACACGAACAGCTGCTCAGCCTTACCGCCTCCTAGGTAAACAGTTCAGCTGGCCCGCAGGGCAAGGAGGTCAGGAGATTCCCCCTCATCAGCCCCGGGGGGCTTGCCATCAGCAGCTCCCCTCCCTTGAAGACATAGGGCCCCATTTCCTGCCACAAGCCCACACAGGACGCCTATCTCAACGGCTAGGGGTGGGTAGGCTGGCAGTCTGGCTTCCCCTGAAACCCTGGGGGCGGAGACCTGAGGCTCCTAGTGAGAGTGAGACCTAGTTTTGGGGAGGTATCAAGACCCTGAAGGAGGCATGCATCCTTCGAGGATAGGCATCGGTTCCACCCAGCACAGCCTGGCTTAGCTCTCCCTAACCTACTGCAGAGGAAGAGTGCAGGCTGCTGGCTGGCTCTGCATCTCTTTTCAGGGTCCCGTGTACTTGCGTACTCCAAGGGCACGGATGAGGGAGGTGGAGGCAGACTAGGGTCCATGCTTTTCCCACCTGCTTTTGTACAGAGCATCCCCACAGAAGGTGTGCACCTCAGAGAGTTGCCTTTACAGCCATCAGAGCAGGCAGGGTGGGCCACTGTCCACTGTCACTAGCTGCTGTGTCTTTCTCAGCTTCTAACAATTCCCAAGAAGACTTGCGGGCTGGCTACATACACCTTAAGGGGTAGGGGGGATGCTAGCTTAACACTGGGAAGAGGTGTGAGACTATGTCTGGAGGCCGTGGGGAGGAAAGGGGTGGAATTTGCTGCCGAGTGGGGACCCAGAGCATTGAAAGTGGGTGACAGATGTCAGTCTTTGAGGCTTAGCTGAAAAAGGGGCAGTAACCTTGAGCTGCCTCTGCAGGCATCCGTGTCTTCAGGGAGTCCCCATGTCCTAGCACCTCCAAAGTGTGGCAGAAGAGAGAACCGGGTTGTTGTCCACAGGGTGGGGGTGACTAAGTCCTTCTGATCTGTCCTGCCTCACGCCCTCCGAGGTTAGCCTAGATCCCTAGAGACTGAGATGAGCCCAAGGATTATGCTCCAGACCCCAGACGCAGCTGACCCAGGAACGACTGATTCCAATCTAGACACTTCCAGAGAGGAGAGTAGACGGGGAAGACAGGGTCCTATGGCAAAGGACACCAGGAGGGATGTCCCTTAGAGCCGGCCTAGGGGCCCCCAGCACTGGGCGCAGCGCCCACCCACCTTGCACGTGAGATCGTAGTTCGGACTGCAGGGTGGGGAGCGCTCGGGGGCCTCGCCATCCCCGGTGGTAGCAGCTCCGGGCGTGCCAGTCATGTCCCCGGACAGTCAGAGGTGAGCCGGGCTCACTGCAGGCAAGGGAGAGCGCGGAACCGCCCTGCCCTAGGCTCCGCCCACTCCTCCCTCCCCATCCACCAACCGGCTCGGACCCCGATAGGCTCCTCCCTCCGTCCCGCCATCCCCTCGACGACGCCTGCCAGGATGTCTAGGACTTGCCTAATGTGCGCCCGAGGGAATGGTAGGCCTCCGGAGAGACATTAACCTAGTTTTAGTGCTCTTACAGCACCGAATGAGTCCAAGTACAGGACCAGTCCCCTAAAGTCACAGCGGCGGCGTTAGGTTGCCATCGAGGCAGCTGACCCGGGAGACCCAGCTAGCTGCGGAAGGTGTGGCGCCTGGTTTCCTACTGCGGCTGGGCAGTGTGGCCAGCAGGGGACGCCCGAGCTCCAGCCAGCTGCCGGCCCGAACTCACCTGCAGGCAGGAGGCTGGGAACGCCCCTGAGCAGTGTTTGACAGGGAGCTGCATCCTGAGGCTCGCAACCAAACAGTTCCTTTTTTGCTGATGGACCCCAGCTCGAGCTCATCTGAGTCGACTTTTGTTCACCGACCCTCACCTCGGAGAGCACTGGCGCTGTGCCATCTGGGGAGCTCCTGGGTGGTGCTAACACTTGGAGCCATTTGCGGTATATCGGCTCTTATTTCTCGCTTATTTCTTGTTGGTCTAAGCCCCTAATGTCGCACCATGGGAACGCTCTCAAAGGTGGGCCTTTGCAGCCCTCCTTTCCAAGGGGGCAAGGTAGGGCCAGCCTTATGCAGGTGAGGCCCAGGCCTGGCCACCAAGTGAATTTGTGGATCATTTCGAGCAGTTTCCAGTACAGCCCAGGAGCCCTGGAGCTCCCAATGGCAGAGGACGTAGAGAATCTGGGGTTGTCCTTACCAGAGTTCAGTGGCATGAGGTCAGCCACCCCCATCCCCATGTTGTACAGAACGGAACTGGGTGGTGGACTGGGTGAGGAGTGCTGGGGAGCATACCCCCAAACTTTTCAGGTGAGGGCAGTGAGGGGCAATGTCAAGGCTTGTTTGGGGGTGACTACTGACTTGGGCACAGGCCATGTGCATCAGCAGGAACAATTTCATGGGATCTGATAGAAGAGCCCAGAGAATGGACGGAGGTGACCTTGTCACCCTGCCCCTAACCCTAGCCGTGACCCTAACCCTTGTCACCCTAACCCTGACCCTGACCCTAACCCTAAGACGTGAGAATTGGAGAGGGGGAACTAGCTAGCCCCTTGTTCACCACCCACTGGAAACTAATGTTATGCATTACACTGTGTCAGCCAAGAGATACAGCTCCAGGCACTGGTACTCCAGAATGTGACCTTCCTTGGTAACAGGGACATTAGAGATGTAAGCTACAATTTGGTCATCCTGGAATAGGGGCCCTGTGCTGGATAATGCCGATCATCAACTTGACAGGCCCCGAATCACCTGAGAGACAGGTCTTTGGGCATGCCTGCGAGGGATTATCTCGAGTAGGCCTGTGAGGGATTATCTCGATTAGGCTGGGTGGGAGAACCCAGCCAGGAGGAGGGTGGACCAGAAGGAGGGAGCCAAGTAAGCACAAACTTCCAGTTGCCGTCTGCCGTTTGTCGCCCCGGCTGCTGGGCTGCCCCCCACGATGAACCAACCCCAAGACTCCCTTTCTTAATAAGTTACACCAGCGTATTTTATCACAGCTGCAGAAGTAACGGAGACAAGCCCCTAAACCAATGTGTTGTGAGGAAAGACTTAGAGCAAATAGGGAGAAGACAGTCTTGTGAAGACAGAAACATGAAGGGTGTCTGGAGCTAACGAAAGCTGGGAAGTCGTAGGGAGAATTCTAACTTGAGCCTGCTGACACTTGGGTTTGGGACTTTGGTTTGTGTCGTTGGCTCCATATTATTTTGGGAGGAGGTGGAGGCTTCAGGACTTGGGGCTGGAGGAAGTAGGGCCTGGTTGCACTCTTTTTAGTAGGGTTTGTTTGGCATGGAGCAGACCAGGCATCTCCAGAGATGGCAGAGATAAGAGCCTTCTTTTAAATTTTTTTTTCAAGATATATTTATTATGTATGCATCATTCTGCCTCCATGCATTCCTGCAGGCCAGAAGAGGGCGCCAAATCTCATTATAGATGGTTGTGAGCCACCATGTGGTTGCTGGGACTTGAACTCAGGACCTCTGGAAGAGCAGCCAGTGCTCTTAAGCCGTCTCTCCAGCCCTGATAAAAGCATTCTTACAGAGCACTGGGGAGAATGAAGTTCTGTTTTGGGGCAATGATTGTTGGGTCCTGTGGGTTATGGTCCCCGGATCTGCAGCATGCAGGCATCGAAGTATGAATATGTCATGCATTGTTCCCTGGGATGCTTAATACCCTGTGGTGTATTCAAGGGTAGTCCCGAGTAAGTCAGAAGCAAGAGGGTCAGTAAGGACTTTCAGAGTGGGGCTGTGTAGAAGAGGTGCTCACTAAATGTGGCCTTCAGGAGAGGGAATAATCCAGAACACAACACCAGGCTTTCTGGCCTCTGCTCTGATGCTGTGTGCATGCCCTGGCAGCCTGTGTCTCCCCACAGTGGCTCACACCTCATGTCACACCATAGTCACACTCTGTGACACTGACACTACAGCACAGACATCCCTCATGTGCACATATCCCATCATCCCTTAACATACAAGCTTCGTATCACAGACACACACTGTATATGGTATATCATAACATCATAATGCATATCATAATAAGCATACAAAGTCTTACTCAACTCCTGGACACATACCCAGACACATACCTCCCTTCATTCCACACAGATGCATGTTGTTACCACACGGAAACCACAGACATAATTTGCATTGCACTCAGAACACAGGACACATCAATGCTCGCATACCCTCAAATTGACCACATACTTCATGCGGTGGTTTGAAAGAAAATGGACCCCAAATGGAGTTATGGTTACACTACTGGGGAAATGGCCTTGTTGGAGCAGGGGTGGTCTTGTTGGAGGAAGTGTGTCACTTTAGAGGCGGTCTTTGAGATCTCAGATATGCTTAAGCCATGCACAGTGAGACAGTTCTCTTCCTGTTGCCTCTGGATCAAGGTGTAGAATTCTGTAGCACCATGTCTGCCTGCATGCCATCATGCTCCCCGCCATGACAATAGTGGACTGAACCTCTTATATTTTTGGTTGTGAGCCTAGCTTTTAATGGCTGAGCTATCTCTCCAGCCCATGGACTGAACCTCTGAAACTGTAAGCTACCACCTCAATTAAATGTTTTCTTTTATAAGAGTTGCCGTGGTCATGGTGTCTCTTCACAACAGTAGAAACCCTAAGACACCTCACATCCTTACCGGATGCCCAAATCACCCTCAAAATCAACCTCTCTCACTCCCCCAGATGTGAAATGCACACACCTGATCGGAAGCCCATGTCCCATTGTGTTATAGGTCACAGCCCACAGACTCACACAGTCATCCTGGTAGAGGGTGGGCCAGTGACACAGGCACCTGTTCTCTATTTAGAGGAGCGCTGGGGTTCCTCCCAGACATGCAGGTGGGTTGAAGAGAACCCCAGGGCGATGACCACACACCACAGTGACTGCAGAGTCCAGATGTCGAGGGGAGACTAGGGTAGAAGCTGGAGCAGCAAGGTCAACACTCAGGTTTTGCCAATTAGTGCACAGATCACCTGCAGCATAGCTCCCAAAGGCAGACTCTGTTCCCCATCCTGACCCTAACCAAACGGCCTCTGCAGGTTTTTACACACACCAAATGAGTGTTGAGAACCACTAGCTTCAATTGTGTGCGACGTTGAGCAGAAGATGAAGGGTTTAGGCTTTAACAGGCAGTAGTGAGATGATGGCAGATGGACAGAGGAAGGTTTTGGAGATGAACATTGCTTGGGTAAAACTAGAGAGTCTGAGGAAAATAAGGACAAGCTGTAACAAGGAAGATCTGACCTGCAGTGGGAGAGGGGTTGACTGGAAAGGTTAGTGTTTCATGGTCTGAATACAAAATGTCCTTGTGTAAGTTTCTTTTTACAAAGTTCCTAGTCCCCAGCCAGTGGCATTATTTTGGGAGATGGTAGAATTTTTTTTCGAGACAAGGTTTCTCTGTATTGTTTTGGAGGCTGTCCTGGAACTCACTCTGTAGACCAGGCCGGCCTCAAACTCACAGAGATCCGCCTGCCTCTGCCTCCCGAGAGCTTGGATTAAAGGTGTGCACCACCAATGCCTGACTGAGAAGGTAGAATTTTTAAGAGTTGAGTCCTAGCTGGAGAAAGTTGGTCGCAGGTCTGTGCTTTGGAGTCATCCTTGGTCTCCCTCCTTGGCTCCTGTCTGCTGTCAGGTGAGTAGCTCTGGTGCTGTGTCTCCTTGTGATCCCCGCATCAACAGAGCCAAGGACCACAAAAAGGAGCCCTGAAACTGTGAGCCATAATAACCCTTTCCTCGAGTCGTCTATGGCAGCCTTTTACACCTGAAGTGACAAGAAGTCTAATGCATAACGCTGGCTCTTGGGAACCTATTGCCTATGGGGGGTTGCCTTGTTCAGCCTTGATGCACGGGGGAGGAGGAGCTTGGTCCTGCCTCAGCTTGATGTGCCTGGCTTTGTTGATTCCCGTGGGAGGCCTGACCTCATCTAAGTGGAGACGCTAGAAGAGTGTGGATGGGGGGTGAGTAGAGAGAGGTGGGGGCGAGGGAGTGGGAGGAGAAGAGGGAGGGGAAACTGTGGATATGAAATATATTTATTTATTTATTTTAAGATGTATTTATTTATTTATTACATATACACTTTTCTGCCTACACGCCAGAAGAGGACACCAGATTGAATTGTAGATGGTTGTGAGCCACCATGTGGTTGCTGGGAATTGAACTCAGGACCTCTGGAAGAACAGGCAGTGCTCTTAACCTCTGAGCCATCTCTCCAGCCCCCGAAATATATTTATTTTTAAATAATAAAAAAAGATTAAACTGGGCCTTTGTATGCTAGAACCAAGGAAAAGGAAGAATCAGGCATCACGCAAAATGGTATACCATAAAGCAGGATTTGTATTTCCAAATAAAGTAACTGGATTAAACAGTTTTAAAAAAATTGGTACCAGGAGTGAGGGTGCTGCTGTGACTAACCTAACTGTGAGCATCTTTGCCTGTGGAACTGGTTTGCAGGAGGAATTCGGAAGAGTTTGGACACGTGGGCTAGCAAAGGCTCTAGAATGTTATAAACTGACTTCAATAGGCGATTGTGATGGGAGTTTGAAGGGTCAAAACGATGACCAAAAATGTGGGCAATAAAGATGGAGTTCATGAGGTTGCAGATGGGCATGAGGATTATTTTTGGGGGGAGGTAGATTGGACTATAAGCCATTCATGCTAAAATCTTGCTAAGAACTTTTTAACATTTTACCTGGGTTCTCAGACTTGGTAGAGGGCACTAATTAGTCCAGTGGAGGAAGTTTTAAGGCAACTCAACATTCAGGCTGTGGCATTGTTATTACCAGCTGCTTGCAGCCAGGTTGATAGTGAAGGCTCAAGAGCAAAAAGCTGAACAGAAAGTCTTGAAAAACTTGCAGTTTGGTTAAAAAAGCCTGTGGGAGGGGGCGGGGGAGAAACTGGCAGATAGTGGCACACAACTTTAATCCCAGCACTTGGGAGGCAGAGGCAGGTGGATCTGTGTGAGTTTGAGGCCAGCCTGGTCTACAGAGCAAGTTCCAGGACAGCCAGGATTGTTATACAGAGAAACCCTGTCTCAAAAACAAACAAACAAACAAAGAAAAACCAGGAGCTAATGAAGGTAGGGATCCCTTAGAGACTGGTACCATTTAGAAGAAGTCCAGTGTTTTATCTCAGAACGCTAGAAAAGACAGAGTGCCTGACTAATACCACTGTGAATTCTGTTGATGGAAGCACTCCCGTAAACCCAGCAGCAGGACTCTTCAGCCAGCATGACAGGGCTTGTGATACAGAATTTGGGGGATACCAGGACTTGAGAGGTGACAGTTCCATGCCTGAAAGGCCATAGACCCGGAATTTTCCCAGTGAAGGCAAGTCCATCCCCTCTTCTGATACCCAGGCTGCATGCATCCAGCCTCCTGAGGAGGACCAGCAAGAGCTTGGTGGCCTCTTCTGCTTCAGTTATCATTACTCTGGAGTCTAAGCCCAGGCCCAGGATGCTTGCAAATTACTCCGTGTGCTTAAAAAAATTCAGTTGTGGCTTGAGATGATTCAGTGGCTAAGAGCACTGTCAGCTTTTTCAGAGGACCCAGGTTTGATTCCCAGAACCCCCTTGGCAGCTCACAGCTATCTGTAACTACAGTTCCAGCGGATCCATTGCCTTCTTCTGGTCTCCATGGGCACTAGGCACAAAACAGCCACACACGTAAAAAATAATAATAATTAAAAACATCTCACTGGGTGATAGGTCAGTAAGCAAGGGTTTTATAACCAGTGTCCTTCAGCATCCTTGCCTAGCAGGATATAGGAGAGTAACTGTTGCACACAGATCCAGCTTTTGTGGCCAGGGGGATGGACCAGGAGGGAGTGAAAGGTTCCTGGCAGTAAACAGAGCAGTAGTAAGGGGGAATAGTCATCGTCACAATCAAGCTATTGTTAGACTCCATTGCTCTTCCTCTGTGTGGTTACTGTCACATGTAGTTCATGTCATGTGTGGTTATCCTGCCTGCTGTCACTAGTGCGACTTTCCCTGGATTTGGGTCCCAGCTGGGGAGCATGGTTATATTTGTTTGTAGTTCAAGGTCCTGCTCTTGACCCACTGTCTCCAGGCTCAAGCCTCGATCAAGCTGCTCCTATTCTGGATGCTGGTCTTGGTTGAGGATGTAAAAGGCTATCCCCGGGTCAGCAGGAGATGTCTCTCACACTGGCTGGGGTGCTTGGATTTCTCAGTTTTCTGAGATTCTTGCTGGTAGATTTGCCTTAGTTTTCTTTTCTTTTTTTTTCAAGGCTGGAAAACTTTGCTGCCTTAGTTTCCTTGCCAAACTAGTAGCAAAGTTCAGAGATGATTTACCGGTCCCCCTCCCCCCCGTGTCTTGTTTGGACCAGAATTTTCAGACCCAGGATCACCTACTCTCTGATCTGCAAGTCAGGAGCAAGGACAGGTGGGAAGATGTGGGTGAGACTGTCAGGGAAGAGGGGTGTGGCTGGAGTAGGCATCCCTGGCACAGAGTCATCCATCTTGCCTCCAGACAGGTTGATCCAACAACATGTAGCATGTAGCATGGTGTGCCCCAGCCCCAAATGTGACCTCACAGACCCAGTGCCCAAGACACGACACCTGCTTTCCCTGTCTCTGAGATATTAGGATTCTGGAGACTCAACAGCGTGAGAAAGGGGTCTCATGGAAGACCTTTCCAAGAACTCGAGGGATGAGAGAGTACCTGTAGGCATGGGGAAGTCAGGGAGGTGAGGGTGTGTGGCGGAACAGGGCTGCTAGACTGTGGAGGGCTGTGGAGGAGGGAGCCGGATTCCACTTTCTAACTAGATACCCACACCCTACCCACACCCCAGTGCTGTGCCCCACAGACCGAGAGCTACAAACCAGACTGTCCTTGCTTGCTGACTTCCAACCCATGTGGCCATGCAAATGTGCACATTCTGTGCTGTCATTTGTCATTTATTGCCCTTCCAGAATCTTCGCAGCCATTAGGTTGACCTGAGTATCTATGGGCAGATACCCTTGTTTTGTTGGTCTTTAGACTCAGGGTAAAAAAGACCCTCCACATCACCCATGGCCAAAGCCCAACCCTTCCCAGTCCTCTTCAACTTGCCTTCATCTCTGGAAATAGGCAGATTATTCTAATGGTCTCACATAAGCACCCACCTATTTCTGGCTGGCACCTGACACACATGCACATGCAGGGGTTCCAGATCTGGCAGAGTCAGGGAGTACTCACTGTGAATCCAATGCCCACGGTGGCTGAGAAGGAGCCAGGGATGAACTTGCCCTGGTCGAACTGAACCAGTAGAGATGTCTTCCCAACGCCACTGTCACCGACCAGGATGGTCTGAAAAGCAGCAATGGAGATGGAGTGAGGGCTCCAGGTGGATTAGTTGTGACTACAGGTGGTGATTCTTTCTGAACACACACACACATACCCCTTGATTTTTTTATTGAAGTCACTGAAAAAGGGTCAGAATATGGAAGAAAACTACACCAAACCAAGTTCACGAATACCTGAGACAACCATAAGAACATGCCATATGGGTTCCCTCCCATCCCCAGGCTCCTCTGATGCACTGGGGTCTGTTGATCTGCTCTGAGCTCCATCATTGCTGTGTTTGCACTGGGGTCACATGGCCCATGGACAAGTCTGAGGCAAAGGCAAAACACGTCAGGGACATGTCTGGCCTGTTCCTGGAGGATACTAGACTCCTCTAACAGCTGGCTTCTGCTTGAAGACCACTGCCCCTGGAATTCTGACCTGGGTCAGAGTCCAACATTTCCCTAGCTTCCCTGGCTCTCACCTGACTCTCCATATAGGTGTTTCCTCAACAAAATTCTTGCATGTTTCATTTTGGTGTCTGCTCCTTGGAAGGCCAGATAACATGATGGATTTCCCATGCGGGGCTAGTCCAAAAGGACCCAGGTGTGGAAAAGATGTCGGGATGCCTAGGGCGAGCCTTGGGAATAGTTCACAGCTGGTCCTGGGCAAAGCCCTTGGAGAGGACAGTGTCCCAGAGTGAGGAGGACTTTAGGAGACAGGACAAAAGTCATTCTCCCCTGGGAGGCCGGTCTGAGAGGGAGCAGAGTGAGAGCCAGCCTGGAGACTTGGGTGACATGTTCCAAGCACAATCATAAAGCACCCATGAACCATGAGGCTGTGCCCACCAGACTCTAAGAGCAGGAGTGGGGAGCAGTGGACAAGGAGACAAAGGCCTTGATTTCAAGGTGGGCAGTAGCCGCTTTCTAAAGACAACCACTGGAGGTCTTTGGAAGGCTTAAGGGAGGCAAACATCACCTGCATTCACAGAGACACAAAAGCAGAGAGACTGTCAGGGCCTCAGGTCCATGTACCCCAGCCGCTCCGGGCTCTGAGAGCAGGGAGGGGGATCTGTCTCAGAGTGGGTTGAACATGGCTTTGTCTGTGTGATGTTGACTTTGGACGTCTCCTGATGATGGCTCTTCAGCCTCTACCTCCCAAATGAAATTCAGCTGGGCTTTCATTTCCTCCTGGATTGAAGAACGCCGTTTATTTGCTATGAATAGTGGCTTTGTTAATTTGCATCTCACACTGAACTTCCCCAGGCTTCAAGACGTGCTTCTTAGAGAGAATAATCTAGAGGAGCCTGCATGTCCTGGTTCACTTCCTAGAAGACACGACAGACAGAGTCCTTTCGCCCTGTGCCCCTTTTCCTCCACATGGTGAAGAGGCCCATGGGTCTTCCTTCTATCACTGTGATGTTTTGACCTTTGTGAATTTTGTGATCTCTTTTCTTCATACCCAACCCAACTGAACTCAGGCTTAGGGCAGGGCCGTCTCCCAGTTGGTCTTTTTACCGTCAAGAACCTATTGATGGGGTTGGAGATGTTGTGGCTCAGCAATTTTTATTTTATGTGTATTGGTGTTTTGCCTACATGTTTGTCTGATCTTGGAGTTACAGTTGTGAGCTGCCGTGTGGGTGCTGGGAATTGAACCCGGGTCCTCTGGAAGAATAGTCAGTGCTCTTAAACGCTGAGCCATCTCTCCAGCCCCACATGTACAGTTTTGATTCCCAGCACCCACGTGGCAGCTTGCAACCATCCATAACTCCAGTTCCAGGGGATCTGATACCCTTTTCTGACCTCCACGCCATACACATGCTGCACATACAAACACACAGGCAAAATGCTCATGCACGTAAGATAAAATAAACCCTCTAAAATGAATATATTGACAATTGTGCTGAGGGTTTATTTTTTTTTAAGTGCCTCCTTAAGATGTAGCTATGTCCTAGAACTCATTATATAGATCAGGCTGGCCTTGAACTTTTAGGGGTTCTCCTGGCTTCACATACTGAGTGCTGGGGTGACAGACATGTGCTGATCCTGTCTGATTGTCAGTGTGTGTGTGTGTGTGTGTGTGTGTGTGTGTGTGTGTATTTTTAATCTGGGCAATCACAGAGAGTGTTCAAAGCCTCATTGACTACTTTGCCTTAAACCTAGAGCCTCCCTTAGACCTGTCTATTGTCTAGATTAAAAAGTTATTACACTTTATTTTCTGTTTGTGTGTGTGCCTGCACATGCTACAGCATGTGTGTGGCGGTCACAGAACAGCTGGCAGGTATTGTTTTCCTTCTCCTGCCATGTGAATTCCTTCTCTCCGTCCACCACGTTGTTCACAGGGATCGAACTCAGGCTGTCAGGCTTGGCGGCAGACACCTTTATCGCTGAGTCATCTCTCTGGCCCTTATTGTCCAAAGTTTTTACTGTGATTTCTTTCTTCTAGAAAAATGTATTAATTAAGTGAACGAATCTGGGCCAGCAAGATAGCTCCGTGGGTAAAGTGCTTGCCTTGCAACTCTGAGAAACCAAGCTGATCCTTGGAACTCATGGAAAGGTGGAAAGAGAGTTGACTCTGATAGCCACATGTGTGCCTGAACACCCTCTCTCTCTCTCTCTCTCTCTCTCTCTCTCTCTCTCTCTCTCTCACACACACACACACACACGCACACGCACACAAACACGTCATGCTCATACACACATACTACCAATAAATAATAAAAACAGTTAACAAATCCTGGCTGGACCCGGACCTCGGTGTCGGTGTCACCTGTCTGCGTTTCCTTCCCCATTTCTTCCCTCGCTTCTGCTTTGAGAAACTTTCACACGGTGGCTTTAGGTTCCCGGTCCTTCTGCCTCCGCCTTCTAAGCACGGGAGTTGCAGGTGGGCACCGTGACGTCTGGCTGGGTTGCTTTTCTTCACCAGCGTCTGCCCTTGCGACTCCATTATTTACGAAGGGGATCTGAGGTAGTTTATGACAGGCCCACGTGCGCCAAAGGGCGATTGAAGATAGCGTCTGAGAGAGCTCTGGGCAAAGGAAAGTCCGGGGAGGCCAACCCCTCCTCCCGGGGGCAGATAGCCATCGCTGCGCTCAAGCGTTACATTTACTTTTACCTTCCTGGGTGTCAAGACAAAATGGGGAACTGTGGGTTTCTGCGGTATGTGTGTGACAAAGCCTATTTGACCAATGACCATTCTCTCCAGTCATGTGACACTAAGAGTCACCCTCAGTGACAAAACGAGCAGCAGCCTTTTGCAGGAGATGGGACTCTTATTTGCTGATGCTGGAACCCCACGGTAAACCCCAGAGCAGCGGAGGCCTCCCTGGGCGCAGGACTCCATCACCCCATGGCAATACTGAGAAACTAGGTGAAGGGCGGCCCTCTCTGCTCCTACAGTGACTCCAAGTGAGCTCCTTAACCAGACAGGAAGTTCAGATGCCATCCAGATCAGTTCATCTGGGTTGGGGCTGTGGCTCCGTGGCAGAGTGTGCTTGCCGTTCCTTCGGGGTTGCAGTGGAGGAGATCTTGGCGTGGCTCAAAGTCTGATACTTGGGAGGTCTTCAGCTGCGTAATTAAAAGACTTTAAAAGCAACGCTGGTTTCCTTGCGGAAAGCTGATTTTTACTTGGAGACTGTAGCCTGTTGGACTAGGTAGGATGGGGCACACCTCTAATGCCAGCCCTCAGAATGCTGGCACAGGGGGTTAAAGTCAGAGGCCAGGCTGGAGCCATACAGAGTCCATATGGGGCTGCACGGTGACCCTGTCAAACACAAACGCACAAACACCTGCAGCTTTAGCTCCTACCTGACAGTGTCCATGCTCTCACTATGTTGGACTTTGGACGAACCAGACACCACAATCATATAAGCCATTTTTTAGAACAAAGTCCTGTGTGGGGTTTAATCTTTTTTTTGTCTGTTTGGGTTTTTTTTGTTTGTTTGTTTTTTGTTTTCCAGACAGGGTTTCTCTGTGGCTTTGGAGGCTGTCCTGGAACTTGCTCTGTAGACCAGGCTGGCCTCGAACTCACAGAGATCCGCCTGCCTCTGCCTCCCGAGTGCTGGGATTAAAGGCGTGCGTCACCAACGCCCAGCGTGGGGTTTAATCTTTATTATCAACTTGGCTGAACTGAGGCTTTCAGGGACTCCTAAAGGACATGTCTGGGTGTGCCTGAGGGCATTTCCAGAGAGGATTAGCTGAGCTGGGAAGACCGAATGTGGATGGCACATCCCATTGGGTCACAGCCCAGACGGAACGGAAGGGAACTCAGAGAAAGCCAGGTGGATTCCGGCATTCCCCAGACTCTGCTTCCTGCCTGGTCACGTGGTGCTCAGAACTCCTCTGTTTCATGTCCCCACCACCAAGCACATGGGACCAAGTGGCCGTGGACTAAACTCTCCCAAACCATTAGCCAAATAATCCCTTCTTCCCTGAAGTTGGTCAGGCATTTTGATGGCAACAAGGAAAATCTAACTAATATACTGTTTGTGTAGCGCTAGAGAAATCTGGCAGACAACACGATGTCTAGTAGTTTGAGAATGGTTGACACCGGCTGGTGTTTAGGGAGTGGGCTTTCATAGTGGGAGCAGGAAGCCTTCTGGAGAGCACTTACCATATCGAAGTTACCGATGCAAATTCTTTTGGCTCTCTTTGCAGATGTACACCAAGATACGTGTGAAAAAGTCACATTCACTAGAACAAATGACTCAAGTAGGTACTAGGGAAACAAAGCCCAGAGTGTGCGCAGTGGAAATCTAGGAATGAAAAAGGCGGACTACGGAGGTGGTGAGTGGACAAAAGCATACTTTCCTATGGCTGTGATTAAACACCAGTACCAAAGCAATTTACACAAGGAGGGCTTATTTGGGCTTGCGGTTCCAAAGGGGTAAGAGTCCATCATGGCAGGATAGAACGGCCAATCCTTGGGTGCTACACAGAGCATCCCAGAGCCACACATCATTTCCATCATGCAGCACAGCTCACAGGCCCTTACAGTGTTAGAGCCAGTCACCACTGTCCTCCCCCGCTTTCCTTTTCCCGAGACAGGGTTTCTCTGTATTGTTTTGGAGGCTGCCCTGGAACTCATTCTGTAAATCAGGTTGGCCTCGAACTCACAGAGATCCGCCTGCCTCTGCCTCCTGAGTGCTGGGACTAAAGGCGTGCGCCACCAACGCCCAGCCTGTTTCCTTTTCTGATGGTACTTGTTTCACAGGATGGTTTTCCTCACGACAGACAATAGTATGTCGGGTGGTATGAGCTTTACGTCAGTGTGCCCATCTGATTTCTGGGACAGACCATGCATTTCCCTAGGAAAAGATTAGACGTGTGAAATATAAACCTCAATATTTAAAGTGATCTCTCATGGTGACGAGAGATTAGGGGCCATTAAATTCTTCCTGCCTGCCATCTTATCTATTTCCTAAAATGAGTGTGTTCTACTTTAGTAAGCTAGGCAAGTGTACTATTTTGAAGTTTTTATTTTATTTTTAATTACATGTATATGTGTGTGTCCGTTTGTGGGTATGTGCACACATGTGCACCTGCATGTGGAAGCCAGAAGAGGGCATTAAGTTTCCTGGAACTGGAGTTACAGATGGTTGTAACTTAAACTTCAGAAGACACCGGAGCTCCACAGTTCCAGGACTGGCTGTGATCTGAACAGCATTAAGGAAACAATGAGGAGGTATGTGTAGGAAGGCAGGAGGCACCATGGGCAAGCTCTGTGAGGGAGACAGATAGAAGAGGAGTGCGCAGGAGTCAGGGACAGCCAGAACTGCAGAGCAGATGGGCAGGTCTTGCTTCTAGGGGCTCTTAGCTTTTTTCAAATGGCACTGTAACTCAGCAGTGAAAGACTCCGAATTCAAGGGCACAATCTGAGCCAGAATTTGGTCTGGGTGACCATTCTGCCCTCAGCTCAGCTCCCTGGGATGCCTAGGGAGTGCTGGCTGGTGACCAGGGCAGCTCAGCTCTTCACTGTTTGTCTCTGGTGCCCACCCAGCAGGTCAATGGGCTCCTGGCTGAGGCAGGAAGTGCAGGAGGAAATATGGGGAGTCCTAAACTTGGTTCAGGGGCCCCTGAACACCTCACTTCTGCTGTATCAGAGTAGGCAAACAGGTCACGAGTCTGCCGTAGGTTCAAGGGGAAGCAGACTCTCTCTTTAGAGAGAAAAGCTCTGAGGTAAGAGGATGTGAACCCAAGGGAGGGATCACCACAGATTAGCTTCAGGCCTGAAGCTGATGCATTCAATGCTGGGAACCTCTGAAGGAATCATTGTGAATGCTGAATTTGGCATGGGATCTTGAAAGGAGTCCATTCAGCTAGGGATGTGACAACTCAGCTTCATCGACTCTGTGACAAAGCTCTGGAAGCCCTACTAAGTGCAGTTGAGAAGGTAGCAGGAGGGCAGGGAGCCCCAGCCATGACCCAAGAAAGTATGGCTGACAGTCGCTTCTTGTCACTGAGAGATTTAGGTCTGTGGGTTCCTTTTTCTTTTTCTTTTTCTTTTTTTTTTTGGTTTTTCGAGACAGGGTTTCTCTGTATTGTTTTGGAGGTTGTCCTGTAACTTGCTCTGTAGACCAGGTTGGCCTCAAACTCACAGAGATCTGCCTGCCTCTGCCTCCCGAGAGCTGGGATTAAAGGCATGCGCCACCAATGCCCAATCTGTGGGTTATTTTCAATTCTAACAGTTTTTAAAAAAAAAGATTTATTATTATAGTGTGTGTGAGAGAGAGAGACAGACAGACAGACAGACACACACACACACACACACAGAGAGAGAGAGAGAGAGAGAGAGAGAACACCTGCCACATGTGTGTGTGTGGTGTAGGTAGAAGAGGGCATCAGACCCCTGGAGCTGGAGTGACAGCTGACATGGATACTGGGAACCAAACTCAGGTCTTCTGGAAGAGCACCATGCTCTTTGAACTACCAAACCATTCCTCTAGCCTCTATTTTTGATTGTGTGTGTGTGTGAGTGTGTGTGTGTGTGTGTGTGTGTTGTGTGTGTGTGCATGCCTGGGTCTGGGTGGTGCATGGGATTGCAGGTGTCCATGAAGGCCAGAAGAGGGCGACAGATCCCCTCGTGTTGTAGTTACAGACAGCTCTGAGCTACCTGAGAACTGAACCTGGGCCCTCTGCAAGAACAGTTATGCGGTTTTAACTGCTTACCTATCTCTCCAGCATCTTTACCTGGCTCAGCCTTTGGCTACTAGTTTTCATGGTACACTTTGTTTTTAAAAAGTTATTTATATTTATTTGTTTGTTTGGTGCATTGTGGGAGGGAGTGGGACAGTGTGTGTGCCTCAGTGTGTGTGTGTGTGTGTGTGTGTGTGTAGGTTGTAAGATAGTCTGCAGGATCAGGCTGTCTCCTGCTACCATGTGGATCTTAGGAATTGAACTCAAGTCATAAGGCTCAGTGGCAAGTGCCTTCATTCGCTGGGCCACCTGACCGTCTCTGCAGTACACTTCTTGTGGAACTTCTAGTATGGGAAAGATGAGATCTGGACCCAGGACCTCGTGCAAATGGCAAACTCTCCATCACTAAGGAAACATCCTGTCAGTCAGGGGTGCGTCCCACAGAAATGGGGTGGTTCCCCAAAGACCATACGTAGTTTCAAGTCCAAAGGGATCAAGAGGGCGGAAGTCTCTCCTTTGTAACCAGGGGCTCCTGTGGACAGCACACAGATGGGCACAAACACATGAGGACATACACACAGATAGACACATGTACACATAACGTATCATTACATACCACATGGCAGACAATACACGTGTATACACAGTTCTCTCCACAAATAACAATACATGCAATGCATGTGCACATGTGTGTGCGTGCATGCGTGCGTGTGTGTGTGTGTGTGTGTGTGTGTGTGTGTACAAAGTGAACACATATTGTGTAAACAGACTGCTTTAGGGAAGGGAGAATCCTCAATGGTCTGTTCTATGGGAACTCATGACTAGCCTGGAACTTACTACAAAGTTGAGGCTGGCCTTGAACTCCTGATCCTCAGGTATGCACCACCATGAATAGCTTCAATGCCCTGTTTCACCAGTGGGGATATGGCATGGCCTGGGAGGTAACTGAGTTATGCTGAAATCAATGACCCAGCCAGGTTTGGGGCCCCTAATGGGTCTTTGAGGACACGGGCAGGGCTCCTGAACCTCCTGACTCTCAGAGCCCACAGAGGACTTTGAATGAGGGCCAGTGTCCTCGTCACTCACAACCTCTTGGATAAGTCTGTGTTCTTGATTCAAAGACTGGCCCTGCATCTTAGATGGGCCAGTCTGTGAGGACCAGAATCAGAAGTCTGGCCACAGGCTCCCGACAGACAGCTCTGTTTTTTGTTTGTTTTGTTTTGTTTTTGCTTTGTCCACCCAAGAAAGGACCCTCCAGGACCCCGCCCCTTGGTTTTCAGGGCACCCCAGCCTGGGCATCACTGCCCTGAAAGGCATCCCAATACGTGATACAGAGGGTTCCTATCTCAGCAGCCCTGCACGGTGCTGGGCCAGAGATCTGTTTGATCAATGTGGTGAGTGAGACTCCCCAGCCCTTGTTGGCTTTTCCTTATGGTCTAGGAACATGCAAAGTGAGTGGCCGTCTCTGGCCACATCCTGGAAAAGTGGCTTATCAGCGGCTAGTGTTTCCAGTGTAAAAAACCCTCCCACAGGCTTCCTCCATTCTGGGTAACCTGACCAGGGCTCGAGGGCACTGTGAAGCCACGGTGTCACAGGGTTTGTGTGTGGCACCTACCAAAAGTGACTCTACTCCAAGGGCTTGCTGGAAAGGATTGTGTGTGACACGGAGGAGACGTGATGGCAGAATGAAGAGTGAGACCATCGAGGCTGCCCTTCGTCCCTTTGGCGTTTGGACAAATGGTAACGGTGAGGAGGGCGTGGGAGCAAGCGTTAGAAGGTATGAATAGCAAGCTGATTTCTTTGGGGGTGGGAGAGGCCCCAGGCATTCACTAAAGCTCTGGGGAATTCAGGTCAATTACCCAGTCTATTACCCAGTGGGCTGGGGGCAGATCAGCCAGTGTATTCTCAAAGCTGAACGCCCCCCCCCAAACTGGGTAAGCAGATCATTGCTCACACATCCTAATTACATGAGCCCCTGTCTTTGTAATTCCGTAGGAGGTAGTAGCACTGGGAATCAAATTTAAGGCCTTTGTCAGGTGAGACAAGAGCTCTGCTATTGGGCAATACCTCCTCTCTTTTTAGACAGTTGTCACTATGTAGCTCAGGCTAGCCTTGACTTAACTATGTGGCTCCGGTTCTTGGCAAACTTTCACCCCCCCCCACTTTCTGCCTCTTGAATTCTGGATTACAGCTGTGTTCCAATACCCCTGATGAGGCTGGGTTTTTAATACCTCCTCGGTTTCCTCCTGTCTCGCCATTCCAGTGTCTGTTCTAGAATCTCTCTGCTGATCCCCGTCAGCCTATGGAACCTCTGGACACTGGGCTCCAACCACTCTGGCTATGGCCGAAGTGACCCCGAATCAGCGGATCTGTATGTACAGAGTAGGAGGCCCCCGGCTGTCTTCTCAGAGAAGTCACTCTGGCTCTGGGCAGGGTGGTGTTTCTCAAAACCTTCCTCAGAAGTCCGGCTTCTTGCATCACATCTCACTCACCCCTACCTCCTTCCTCTTTTTGGTTTTATTCACCAGTGGGAAGTGGCTGAAGAGGAAGTGCCGGGGTGAGAGCGAGGGAAATCAGAGGCCCAGGAGACACAGGAGTCGAGCATGTAGCCCGTCCTCACCCACCGACAGGCGCCACCAAGACAACAAACGGACTGGGTGAGAAGATGCAGCTGCTGCTGCTGGTCCCCATCCTCTTCTGGGTCTCAGGTGAGCACGCAGACCACTGGTCTTCGGAAGACAGCCCTGGTGGCTCAGGAGAATACCCGAGGGGGCTGGGCTGTTGTGAAACGTGCACCCCCAAGGGAAGGCTTTGGGGAAGACGCCAGCTCACGTGAGTAGGACACTGAGGGAAGAGCGGAGGGACCTGCTATTCAAAACCGATGGAGGGGTGACTGATGCCAGCTGGGACAGGAGGAAACAACAGAGGTGGCAGAGGGACAGAAAAAGTGAAGAGGAGGCCTGCGACACGGCCAAGGCAGAGCGCTGACAGCAACTTTCTCGCGTATTTCTTGTTGTACTTTGTGATGGGAGGGATGTCGTCTATGTAGCCAAGCCTGGCCCTCTAACTAGTGATCTTCCTGCCCCGGTCTCTATCTCCAAAAAATGCTTACATTATGATTCATAACATAGCAAAACTACAGTTATGAGGTAGCAACAAAAATAATTTTACAGCTGGGGGTCACCACAACACGAGGAACTGTATTAAACGGCCACAGCATTAGGAAGGTTGAGGACCCCTGCTTTAGTGCATGCTATGTTAGAGCGCAGAAGGGGGTTTTCTTGTGATGGGGTTGTAGGCATGTGCCATCACACTTGATTTGATGTAGCTATAAGTGAATGGATACAGTTTTGATTTCAAAGAAAGAGAATTTACTGCTGAGAGCAGTGATGTTCTAGGTATGGTGGTGCACACCTTTAATTGCCTCATTTGGAAGATAGAGGTTGGTAGATCTCTGTGAGTTTAAGGTCAGCCTGGTCTACTTACCAGTTCCAGGCTAGTCCCGGATGTACTATAAGAATCCATCTGGAAATAAATTGTACAAAGCTACACAGAGAAACCCTGTCTTGAAAAAACAAAAAAATGCATGAAATAATAGGTTTGTGATGCCATTTTTTTCATGTGTGCATATAATGTTCTCGGATCATTGTCTTCTCCCCCCATTTCTACTGATTTCCTCCCTTCTACTCTCATGTCTACTTTGTTTAAAAAATCTAGACTTTTGCATATGAGAGAAAACATGTGATACTTGTCTTTCTGAATCTGGCTTATTCTCTTTAATATGCTGGCCTCCAGCTAAACGTACTTTCTTGCCAACACAATCGTGTATATACTTACATATCCATCTGTCAATGGACTTTGGTCGGTGGCTTGGTGATCGTGAATACTGCTGCGATGTAAATGGATACACAGTTACTCTGGAGCAGCAGTTGTTCTCAACGTGTGGGTTGCAACCCTGTTGACAAGCATCTAGCTCCAACACTATATTTACATTATGATTCATGATAGTGGCAACATCACAGGTACATAGTAGCAACAAAAATAACTGTGTGGTTGGGGTTCACCACAACTGCGTTAAAGGGCCACAGCATCAGGAAGGTTGAGAACCACCTCTCTAGGGTGTGCAAACTGCAGAAGGGGGTATTCTTGTTTTGTGTTCTGGTGGTTTCCACTGTGCCATTAGGATGGTTTGAAATATCATCAGCAAAAGGCTTTCAATTTCGTACCCCTAGTGCATCTTCCTCCAATGGCCTCCTCCCCGACTTTGAGTTTAAGTCCTAAGTCCCTGCAAACGGCTTACAAGGAAGGTGCTTACCACCTGATTCCTTTTTGCATAGCATCCTCTGTTAGAATCTGTTATCATCCTTTGTTAGCATCCTCTGTTAGCATCCTCTGTTAGCATCTGCTCCCATCCCGGTTCCTCCTTTTCTCCCCTGCTTCCTTGCCTGGTTCAACCCCTTCCCCGCATGGCTTTGAAGACTCCAGGTTTGCTTGGTCTCGGGGCTTCCTGTCCCCTCTGCTCTAAGTGCTCTTTCCCATGTTGTCCCAGGCTCCTCACCTCCTCCATGTCTTCATTTCTCCCTGCGGGCTTCATTGGGGACCTTAATTAAAGCTGCTCTTCCTGCTAGGGTCTGACCCACTCCACTCAGGAGGCATAGACAAGGGGAGAGGGAGTTCTAGGTCATCCTCACCTACAGAATCCAAGGCTTGAGTTATGTGAGACTCTGCCTCAAAAAGAAAACAAACACAAAACCAAAACAATGAGTCCCCCGTGTTGTCCCCCCATCCCACCCCACCTCTGCTGTCATCTGTGCCCCCTTCCCTCATCTTAGTGGAATGAAAGCTCCCAGAGACTTTTGTCCCTAAAACCATGGTGAGTACTCATCTGGCAACTAGCAAACTGTGTCCATTAGAGTCGTTGTTTCCAACATTGTTCTTCCTCCATGCTGGGAAGACTGAACCCAGGACCTCACACATGCCAAGCAAGCACTCTATCAACCAAGTCATATACTCAGTACCATGGTTTTGCTTTTTTGAGACAAGGTTTCCCTGTGTAGGTCAGGCTGGCCTTGAACTAGTTGCATAGTTCACAATGGCTTCTAGCAGGTGCTAAGATTACAGGCATGGTCCTACCGTGCCTGGAGCATGTTTCCTGTTGTTGTTTTGCGCCTGTGTGCTCGCATGTGTGCGCACATGTGTGTGTGTGCGCGCGCGCACGTGTGTGGATGCATGCGTGGAAGTCAGAGGACAACTTATGGGAGTCCATTCTGTCCTTCCTCCATGTGGGTTCTGGGTATTGAACTCATGTGGTCAGTTTTTTTTTCATGTGGTCAGTTTTGACAGCAGGTGCCTTTACCCAGTTTCCTAACAAGGCAACCTAGAAATTGATAACATGCAGTAATCTCAAGGAAATGGGAAGAAAATGACACAGGTGAGGCGTTGACTTATGTAGTAAAGTGATGACATCCACCACTTTAATGTCGGCGGGGTTGAGAAGTGCTCAGGGGTCAGGAAAGCGCACCTCTGAGTGTGTCTGTGAGGGCACTTCCAGGATCCAGAGGCTCAACCATGGGGAGACTGACACTGACATGGGCAGTGCCATTCCACAGACTGGGGAGCCAGATGGAATCCAAGGGGAAAAGGCCCCTCTCTTTCTCTCCCTACCCCACTCCCCTTTCCCCACCCTACTTCCTGATGGCCAGAGACAAAAACAAAAATAAAAACAAAAGCAACAGGCTAACTAATGTCCCAACTAAACCTCAAAACTTCTCTGATAAAGAATAAAAGGGAGGAGAGAAACATCAATTAAGTAGAAAACTGTGTAGCATAAGAAGAAAACAGTGCATGTGATAAACACATGTGGTTAAAACAGATGTGTGAAAACCTAATTCATTGAAGGACATTTCATAATTGCTAAGCCACCTTCCTCCTCCTTTTTCTTACTTTTGTGTATGTGTGTGTGGTGTATGTGTGTGTGGTGTATGTGTAGTGTGTGGTGTGTGTGTGTGTGTGTGTGTGTGTGTGTGTGTGGTGTATGCATTGGGTGCATGTGTGTGGGTGGTTGTGGATGTGGATGTCAGAGGACAACTTTCAGGAGTCACATCTACCAGGTCATCTGCCTACCAGATCATCAGGCTTGGTGGCAAGTGCCTTTACACACTGAGCCATCTCCCCAAATTTTTTTTGTAAAGTAACATTGCAGTGTACCCCAAATCTTTCAAAGGTGAGAGCACAACATGTATTTTCAGAAGAAACCCCTCTCATCCTCGAGAACACGTGTGACACTGCAAGGCAGGACACTGGAATTAGCATGGGATGGACACATAGGTCAAAGGAACAGAATGGGAAGACCACCTGGAACTCACACATTTGTTTTTTGACAAATGCACCTATGTGGTTCATGGAGACAATGGGACCTGTGTGCCAGGGGCCAGAATATAGAATCAAAGTCATTCTATCCAGGGTGGGGGACTACAGGAGGTACCCCCTGGGACCTCCAGCAACAGCCTCTCAGGGGTGTTAGATGCTGGACCTCCTCAGGATGGATACCATAGCCCTGGGAAAACGGGTCTCCTCCTCCCTCTCCACATCAGCACAGCGTGAGGATTGTAGTAAGAGGATCGTCACAAATATGTGCGTTTTCAACTGGAGAGGTGTCTCAGTGGGTAAGAACAGTCACTGTGTGAGCAAGGGAACTTGAGTTCGGATCCCAGTGCCCACATGAAAAGCCAGGCTGTGGTTGCTCATGGGCCTTTCACCCTAGTGTTGTGAGGGGTAGAGACGGGACTGGGTTGCTGGGCTTGCTGGCCCGTAGCATAGCTTAGACTGTCTCAAAAGAATGAAGCAGAGGGGTCAGAGAGATGGCTCAGTCGTTAAGAGCACTTGTTCTCGCAGAGACAGGACTCTGGTTCGTTTCCCAGCAGCCACACAATGGCACACAACCATCTGTAACTCCAGTTCCAGGGGATCTAACACCCTGTCCTGGTCTCTGAAGGCACCAGGCATTCATGTTGGTACACAGACACATGAGCAGGCAAAATGCCCATACACATATAATAAAAATAAATTTTAAAAAAGTAAGGCAGAGAGTGATAGGACAAGACACTCATGTCTCCCTCTGTTGTCTACATATTAACTCAGGCGCATGCATCAAATATACCCCATACATGCACACATGTTGGGTTATAAAGAAGTGGGGGGCACACATGTTGGGTTATAAAGAAGTGGGGGGCACACATGTTGGGTTATAAAGAAGTGGGGGGCACACAGGTTGGGTTATAAAGAAGTGGGGGGCACACAGGTTGGGTTATAAAGAAGTGGGGGGCACACAGGTTGGGTTATTAAGAAGTGGGGGGCACACAGGTTGGGTTATAAAGAAGTGGGGGGCACACAGGTTGGGTTATTAAGAAGTGGGGGGCACACAGGTTGGGTTATTAAGAAGTGGGGGCACACAGGTTGGGTTATTAAGAAGTGGGGGGCACACAGGTTGGGTTATTAAGAAGTGGGGTGGGAGTAACTGGTTTTTGACTCATTTTCACTATGTAGCCCAGGCTAGCTTTAAATCCATGATTCTCCTGCTTCAGTCTCTTAACTGCTGGGATTAGGTGTGTGCAGCAGCACATCTGGCAGCACCACATCTGGCAGCATCACTCCTGGATGTTCTTTATGTGGTGGTGGGAGGGCAGATGTTCGGGATGATGTTGGCCACTCTATGTAGTCTTGGCTGTTCTGGAACTTGCTGTGTAGACCACACTGGCCTTGAACTCAGAGACATTCTCTGCCTGCCGAGTTCTGGGATTAAAGGTCTGTGCCATTGTGGTTGGCCGCTTTTTTTTCTTTTTGAGAGCTGTAATTGTTTTTTCAAGCATTTTCCTCGCTCCTCTGACTCAGCAGGATGTTGAGGGACAGCAGGCAGCCTGCGTTGGAGAAGGGGTGTCCCTCCCTTGACCACTATTCAATTAACCATGCTTTTGGAACTAGCACTATGCTCCACCCTTGGAGTGGAAGATCAGTGGTCCATTGTTTTCTATTTTCTAGGTTTTTCTACTGCTAAGGATCCAATCACAGGTTCAAGCACGGTGAGTGGCCAGGAGCGGGGCTCCTTGACTGTGTGGTGCCGGTATGACCCCCACTGGAAGGGTTACAAGAAGTACTGGTGCCGAGGAGCAGATTGGGGTACTTGTGCGACTCTTGTCAAAACTGATACATCGGAGAAGTTGGTGGAGAAGAACCGCGTGTCCATCAGGGACAACCAGACAGACTTCATATTCATAGTGACCATGGAGGACCTGAGGATAAGTGATGCCGGCATTTACTGGTGTGGGATTCAGAAAATTGGTAGCGATCCCGGCTTTAAAGTTAATGTGAACGTTGATCCAGGTGAGAGTGTGGGTACATCTCTTTAATTGTCCTTTTTGGTCCCTCGGGTCCCACCTAAAGGAACTTAGCTGTCACTGGAGTAAACGCTGCACAGGAGGCTGAGCCCTAAAGACCCACATACCTTGGTTGACTGCTTGTGGTTTGGACAGGGTTTCTCTTAAATGCCTGCTGCCTCCCGGGCTTCCGGGCACTTTTCCCTCCTCTTCTCTGCACAGCCCCATCTTGAGTCTATGGCCAAGAGAGGGGAGGGTGGTTGTCTCCAGCTCCAACTCATAGGCCAAAGATACCACTTCCTGTGGTTCCTTGAGTCTCCAGGAACTGCCAGTGCTTTCCTGGAGTTCCATGGGAAGGGTGCCTTGCTCCCCAAGGAGCTCTGGGTGGTGCCTTCCCCTGAGGCTGTGCTCACTGGCACTATCTATCCTGAGGGAAACCATATCAGCCTAGTTGGGGTGCTGTGGTCCAAGGTCTAGAAAGGCCCTTATACGCAGTTGTGTTCTGTTCTCCCAAGGAGCCCATTTGTGTCTTTTGTCTAACGATGTTCTCTGTGTGAGTCCTTCCAGAATGCGGCAACTCATGGTGGTGGTGGTGGTGGGGTCAGTTCAGAGGTCTTGGTACATCAGCTTCGAGTAGTTTCTCTCTTGGGCTCTGGTCTGCCACCTCAGGCAGGCAGCACCAGGTCATAGGGTATTTTTAGGATACAGACGGCAGATGGGGACCCCCGCTACCATCACCAGGACTCCCTGAGGCTCAGTATGGTGCAAAACTTGCATTGTCTTGCCGACAATACCCTTGAGAAGGGGTGTCCTCATTATTTAAACTTGCCCCCATTATTGAAACTTGTCCCAAGTAAAGTATCTTCCTAACTATTAGGATTTTCTTTCTTTTTTTTTTTGCTATCAAAGGGTTTTTATTTATTTCGTGTATATAGGTAGGTGTTTCGTCTGCATACACCTATGTGCACCACACGTGTGTCAGGTACCCATGGAGGGCAGGAGAGGACATTAGAACTGGAGTTACAGACGGTTGTGAGTCGTTATGTGGGTGCTGGGAACCTCTGCAAGAGCATCATTTGTTTTTAACTGCTGAGCCGTCTCTCCATGCCCAGTATTGGTTGTCCATCCCATGTCTCCCCCACCGCCACCCCGAAGTATGGCCGTGGCCTCAGAAGTTTCAAATCTAGGCTATGTTAGCCACTGTTTAAGTTCCTTGTCTGCCCCCGTCTTTGCCTGATAAAGCTGGCCAGAGGCCCTGGCATGGCAGTTGGGGTACTCAGCTGGGCTACAGCTGCCCTTGATCTGGGACTCTCCCTGGCTCCCTCCAGGGCTCCACATCATCCCTGGTGCTGTGCCCAGCCCCATCTGCCTCAGAAGCTCTGGGCCGTCTTAGAGGTCAAGAGGGTGCTAGTGGTCCAGCTACAGTTGCCTGCCCCAGCCCTGCTCCAGAGTCCTCTGGCTGGGATGACCCACACTCCCTCCCAGGCTTAGAGTAAGAGCATCCTGTGAGTGGGTGGCTTGAATAGTGTTATAATCTGTCTTATGCCAAGCACCCCAAGCACCCACTACAGCATTGACCACGCTCCCTATCACCTCCACCACCACCATGTTCACAGAGAGCACTGCTGGAAAAGGGACCAGCATTTTACCACCGGTGAGCAGCCCCTACTCCGCTGTCAGGTAAGCCAGTTTGGATGTTGCTGTCCTCTGTGGTCTGGTTAGTTCCAAATCTTCCAAGAGCGGGGTCTCAGAAGTCTCCAGCTCCGTTTGTGTGGTTAAGGATGCTGGCCCGCCCAACTTGCCGTCAGATCCCAGTGAGCCCTCGCCCTGGAACAAAGGGGTCGTTTGTAGGTTTGTCGGTTCGTTTGTTCTTTCAGTCACCCTCCTTTAACGGGAGCTGACTTCTTCTGGTAGGCATGCGCTGGGTTCTGGAGACATGGATGTAGTGCTAGGTGGGAGAGAGGTTTTCATAGGAAGTCAACAAGGACAGTGTGACCGGGATGTGAGTGTGTGTGTGCGTGAGAGAGAGAGAGAGAGAGAGAGAGAGAGAGAGAGAGAGAGAGAGAGAGAGAAAGAGAGAAGGGGGGCTGTAGGGCCATGGGCACGGCTTTTGGTCCAACTTCTAGGAGGCCACGGAGAACTTGTGGAGGATTTGATTCCCTAGAGCTCTTCAAATGGCTGTTAAGGGGCTGGAGAGATGGCTCAGTCATGAGCACTCGCTGCTTTTAGAGAGGATCTGGGATTGATTCCCAGCATTCACATGCTGGTCACAACCACCTGTAACTCCACTCCCAGGGGATCCAATGGCCTTTTTTTTTTTTGCCTCTGAAGACACTACACATGTATACACACACACACACACACACACACACACACACACAAATAATAATCAAATTACTGTTAAAATAAGAACTGTGATATTGGTAGGTACTCAATGTCTCTAGCCCACCAGCAACTTATGAAGGGGTTTTGTTTCCCTTTCCTCCCCCCTTCCTTTCGTTTTCTTTTCTTCCCCACCCCCATCTCCTAACAGAGTCTCCTGCAGCCCAGGCTGACCTTGAACACACTATGGATGGTCTTCTGGGCCTTCTGCCTCTATCTTGAGGGCTAGGATTACAGGTGCTTGCTGCCACACCTTGTTTAAGCCTGTGGTTCAGTTTAGAGCCTCATGCATGCTAGGAAGAGGTTAGAGCCTCATGCATGCTAGGAAGACCACTATGAGCTGAATGTTATCCTCAGCCCTGCCTGATGCCGTCTTTGGCCTAGCCTATGATCACCCCTTGAGAGGAATGGATACTTACAAATGTATCCATTTTACGGAGGTAGCTTCCTCAGAGAATCTTGACCCTGAATCTTAGATGGAAGTTTTTTAACAAGGCCAGAACCTGGTTTATTCTCTGGTAACTTTCCCAGACCTATGCATGCCCAGTGAGGGCCTGCCCAGGAGCTGGGAAGCCTGACTCAAGCCTCTGGTTGTACAGTTCTTGCTGGACTTCTAGAGTGAGGGTCCCCTGACTGGAAACCAGAGTTCTGCAGGCCGTAAGGTGTTTTTTGGTCCTGCCTCTGCCGTCAGGTGGCTGGGATTGGGCTCAGAGGATGGGGGCACAGGCCTGGGTGCACATGTCTTCTGCAGTTCCAGTCTTGATGGTAGCGGTGGTGACAGTGACGGTGGTGAAGACAGCGGAGGCAGTGGTCTTTTGGATCTCAGTGTGCTCCTCCCGGTTATCTCTGCGGTGCTGTTGCTTCTCCTGCTGGTGGCCTCGCTCTTCGCTTGGAGGATGGTGAGGAGACAGAAGAAAGGTGAGTGTGTCTGGCCCTCAGGCTGGGGCTGGTTGGACGGTGTGGGCTGATGGTTAGCATTGCTGTGTGACAGCTGGCCTCAGAGACTATCCAAGCAGTCTGGGAGAAATGTGCCAGAAAGGTCACCACCAGCTGGCAGTCTGAGAGGCTGGAGGTGATCTGGAACTCCACTGGGAAGATTTGGAGTCAGCTGCCTGCCCTGAACGTCCTTGCTCCTCTCTGATGCCTCCTTCCCTGTTTCTCAGTTTGGGTCAGAGTGGCAGAAGCAGCAATGACTTTAGGAGGGCAACCCACTCTAAGGAGATGCGGTTGTGAGGGAGGTGCCAAGCTCACACGGGAGAAGGAAGATACACACACACACACAGACACACAGAGACATACACACGGACACACACACAGACACACCCACACACACAAACACACACACACACAGACACACACACACAGACACACACACAGACACAGAGACATACACACGGACACACACAGACACAGAGACATACACACGGACACACACAAACACACAAACACACAAACACACAGACACACAGAGACACACACACACACGCAGACACACAGAGGCATACACACACGCAGACACACAGAGACATACACACAGACACACACACAGACACACCCACACACACACAGACACACACACAGACACACACACATATCAGTGCATGTGTGCTCTACACACACATTCGTGAGTATGTCTTTCCAGGCATCAGGAGTGTCAGTGGGACTCCAGCTTCTGCTTCTTCCCAGCCCATCAGCCCCTTTTCTGCCTGACCTGCTTGTTCTAGGTGCCCCTGCCTTTCAGAGAAGAGAGCTCCCTCTCTCAGATCACAAGGTCTCTCAGATCACAAGGTCTGGCCTCAACCAAGCCCTTTCCTGTCTGGCTTCACTTCCACATTTTCAAGTAGTTGTAGAATGTTTCTCAGAATGCCCAGGGACCTGAGGTGTTCCCACGCCACCCCCACTCCATCCCTACCTCGACCCCACCCCCACTCTATCCCCCCCCCACTCCATCCCCATCCCTACTCCACCCCCACCCCCACTCCATCCCTACCCTGAGCCTGGGAGTGTTTTTTTGTTTTTGTTCCAAGGCAGAATGAGTACCAGGACTACACAGTGAAACTCTGTCTCAAAAAACAAAAAACAAAGCAAAGTAAAAAAAAAAGGGCGGGTTTCACTGTGTAGCTCAGGCTGTCCTGGAACTCACTCTGTAGACCAGGCTGGCCTCACACTCACAGAGATCCACCTGCCTCTGCCTCCCAGTGCTGGGATTAAGGGCGTGTGCCACCATGCCTGACTAGACTAGGTTCTTTTAAAAACTTAACAATAATTTTAAACTGTGTGAGTGTGCATTAGAGCACCCACATGTGCATACACACCATAGCACGCATGTGGAGATCAGAGGACAACGTGTGGGAGTTGGTTTTCTCCTTCTACTATGTGTGTTCTGAGAATTATCTCTGGCTGTCAGGTCCCAATGCCAAGCACCTTTACTCTCCTAGCCGTCCTGCTGGCCCCAAGACCCTGGCTCTTATTCATCCCTTCTGCTCCGAAATTTGTTGACCGAGACCCAAGTTTAAGTATTTTCTCCATTCCCAGGCCTCAGGTCACTTGATACTAAGAACTGGGGTAATCCTCTCTCTCTGTCTCTCTCTCTCTCTCTCTCTCTCTTGTCTCTAGAGCCCAGGGTGGGATGTAGGCCGAAAGGAAGAAGGTCGAGGGTAGAAAAAAAATTACAAAACCCAGCACTCTCTCTTTCCACCACTTGTCCATGCCACGCTGGCCTAGCCCGGGCATCCTAGCTGGGGCAGAATGCACAGCTGTCCGGCAGAGCCAAGCATCTGCGGGAGGCAGGCCCCGACACCCTGTGGCTCAGAGCCTGGCTGCACACAACCAGAATTCAGTATCAGACGAAGGCGGTATAAGGGTCGAGCGCCATGGGACGAAGGAGGACCAGACGGCCCAGTTGCTAGTAGGGGCAGACGTGACCTTGAAGTGGCCTTGTAGGAGGTGTCGGTGGAGGAAGGATGGCCGTAACAAGCAAAGATGTGAATGAGACCCCCGGGACCCTGCGGGGAGAATCTCAGCTCTAGGAGATCGGAGAGCTGGCAAGGCCACCCCAGGGGTCATTTGCATAGGTCTGTGAGGTCGGGCACAGGTAGGTTAAGGTCTCTATTTCTGGTGGAGAAATGGAAACTTTCACCACAGAAATAGCTAGTGTCACAGAGTGTGCCTCCCAAAGGGTCAGAATTTGAAATCAGGTTTCTTGTCTCTGAACTAGAGCCTTCCTTGTTTGTACCTCACCCCACCCAACCACACCCAACCACACTCTACCCAACCCCACCCCATCCCACACCACCCTACTTCTCTTCCTTGCAAGTCTCAAGGATAGGTTTTCTAATTTCAGATTTTTCTTTTTCCTTTTAGCTGCTGGGCCACACTCAGAGCAGGTAAGTGTCCCAGAGGCCAGACATGAGGAACCGGCAGGCTTCGTGCCTTCTTTCCTCATTTTCCCCCCTCCTGGGAGCCTCTAAGTCCAAATGCATCAGATAAGCTACATCCCAAAGTGTCTACAGACTCCTGGCTCCTGCAGGGCTGGAGGGGATGAAGGATCTAGAAACAGCCAGAGGGAGGAGGATGAGGGGTCTAGAAGCAGTCAGAGGGGAGGAGGCCTGGGTAGATAATGGAGTTGGGGATGAGGAGCATAAGGAACTGGGGGAGGGGTCCACAGGAAAGCAGTGAGGCCCATGTCCCTCTGCAAAAGTAGACTATTTCCACAGGCTAATTCTATAACTTGCACATCCTGTGTCCCCAACCCCAGGTATCCCAGTCTCTGGAGGGCGATGTCTGTTATGCAAACCTGTCCCTTAAGCAGCCCAGACCCTCCCGTGGCCCATCTTGGAAAAAGGGCTCCTCCATGTCGTCCTCTGGCAAGGCCCACCAAGAGGAAGTAGAGTATGTCACCATGGTATGTCTTTCATGGGGCTGTGGAGATGCGCGTCTGCCACGGCCCCACCCCCTTCGGAAGCCAGCTCTGTGCCCATGTGGACACAGCTGTCGAGGGGGAGGTCTGAGCAGGCCTGGCAGGTTCCCACACCATACCCCAAGCCTGCAGACTTGGACCTGTCCAGTGTGGTCCTAACGCTGGGCAGGGAAGAGTCACATTGCCCACATGGCTTAGGAGCCTGTAGGAAGTGGTCCTCCGGGGCAGAGGTGGGAGTCTCCCGTGCTGTAGGGGTGCCTGATGGAATGGAGGGAAGCTGGAGCCCTGACCCACCCCCTCTGAGGACTTTCTTGTCTCTTCGGGTGGCCACTGTTTCTCTCCAGCCTCTCTGACCTTGTGACCCTCTGTATCACAGGCTCCCTTTCCCAGGCAGGAGATTTCATACGCAGCTCTGTCTTTGGCGGCCTTGGGTCAGGAGCCCATTTACAACAACACTGGTTCCCTCGGCACCCACGTTCCCAGTGCCAGCCTTGAGGAGTCTACGCAATACAGCAGCATCAAGAGGCCCTAGCCTGTGGCCATGCCTTGATCTCGGTCCCTGGAGAAGGCCTGGGAGCACGTTCCTGCACGCCTGCCTCTGCACCTGCTTCCTCACCAGGCCTGGCGGGTGACTCTAGCTCTGTTCAGCCAGCTCTCAGGGCCCTTTTAGCTCTACCTTGAGCTTGGAAGTCCAGCCTCAGGGGGTTCCAGTGAATTCAATGTCTCTCCACATCCCCTCTCACCGCCAAGGTACCTTTTTTGGGAGTTGCTACGGATGGAGGCAGCTTCAGGGATGCTGTGTAAGTCATAACAATGATAACAGTGGTAATAATAGCAGTTAGCCTCTATTTATTGTTTGTCATATGGCCTCCAAAGCCATCTTCATCCTAATGCCCATAATCTGTGCACTACCTTATACATCGAAAGACAGGTGCATGCGTGTTTAAGTTAGGACCTCGAGATGATTTTGTATTGTCCAAGGAGGCCCAAGATTAGATCACAAGGGTCCCTCCCTCTAAAGAGGAATAGAGCAAGTCAAAGAAAAAAAAAAAAGAGGATGCATGGTTGGAACAGAGGTAATGCAGCAGGAACCAGGATGCTGCGATCTCCAGGAGCCAAAGAAGGCGAGTAGGCGAGCATCAGACTGTCTCCTGAGTGGGACATCCAAGAGGAATTCATCCTGAGCTGAGTGGAACTGTGTACTGTGGCTTTCAGAATTGTAGAAGAATAAAGTTGTGCAGTTTTTATTTATTTATTTACTTTTTTTTTGAGGTAGGGTCTCTCGACATCACCCTGTTTTAGTCACTGTATAGACCAGGCTGCCCTCCAGCTCATAGAGATCTACCTGCTTCTGTCTCACAAGTGCTGGGATTAAAGGCAAACACCCCCGTGTCCAGCTAAATTGAACAATTGTAGTGGTTGTCATCATTGTTCTTTTTTTTTAATTTTTTGAGACAGGGTTTCTCTGTATTGTTTTGGAGGCTGTCCTGGAACTCACTCTGTAGACTAGAGTGGCCTTGAACTCACAGAGATCCACCTGCCTCTGCCTCCCAGTGCTGGGATTAAAGGCGTGCGCCACCACTACATCATTTTAAATGAAGCCCCTGGATGACTGTTACAAGGGCTACAGGGAGCCACAGGCCGGGTGTCCTTCTCTAACTGCTTTACGTATGGTATTGAGCTTTCGTGAGGATGCTCCTCTCCCCATCGCGTTCTGCAGGTGAGGAACCCATCACGTAGTGAGGCTAAGACATTTTGTGTCAAGCTTTATGGCTAGTAAGCACATGAGGTGGATTTCAACCCAGAAAGGGCTCCAGGGTCTGGAGTCTTTGCCAGTACCCTACCCTGTTTGTACATGGAGGAAAGGGTTGGTGTGCATGTGTACATATAGCTACTTGTGACAGAATAGAGTGTTTGTAGACACTGGGCTTGGTGCCTTTATCCTGGGGTCCTAACAATCCTCTCCTCAGAACACATCCTTGGTTTCACGGTGTTGCAGCCTCGACCAAGCAACCGTCTCGTCTCTGCCTGTTTTTTGTCCTCTCTGCCCACATTAATTCTTTTCCCAGGAGTCAGGGTAGTCCATTCAAAACTCAGAGCTGATGGCTCCCATCTTATGACCTCCACAGCCTCCTCCTCTGTCTGTGAGGTGCCAGGGAACCCATGGGCTCCTGCTTCCTCATGACTCCCATCTGCCTACTTCATTCTTCTCTGTCCAGCCCATACCAGCCTCTCCTCTTTCCTTACCAGATGCTACACTTTGGATCTGGAAGGTCTCCTAAGGACCAGGTGCTGCTGGGAGCCTTTGCCATTTATTTATTTTTTATTTTTTATTTTTTTGTATTTTTTATTTTTTTGGTTTTTTTGAGACAGGGTTTCTCTGTATTGTTTTCAAGGCTGTCGGTCCAGCCTGGCCTCGAACTCACAGAGATCTGCCTGCCTCTGCCTCCCGAGTGCTGGGATTAAAGGCGTGCGCCACCACCGCCTGGCCACCTTTGCCATTTATTACAGAAATAGCCATTAATATTCTAGGTACCAACCCACCAGAATTAACTTCTGATGGAGAAAACTTGCCTTGCAGAGTCTGCAAGAAATACAGACCCAGAATATCTGTTGCTATGAATTTGGCTGTATAATCTTGACATACAGAATATATACTGGTGCTTTACACTCTCAAAAAGGCCCCAGAGAAAGGGATTTCCTTCTCACCGGGACGTCATTGGTAAGAGCTGCAGCCTCCAGATCTCACATGGCCCCCTTACTCCACGGATCCCTCCCCTGCCTCTTAAGTTCGCCCACACATTTTATAAGTCACATCCTCGCTGAGACTTCAGCTTGCACAGACAACATTTTACAAGTCACGCCTCCTCGCTTTTGTCAAGATCTTATCTGCCTTCCTGGCTCTGCGATGTATGTGTGCCTGGTATCCTTGCTATTATTGCCAGAGAATTGCCAGTTGTGTCTGTGGGTATACAAACTGGGAACCTTGTGGGATCTAGGAGGATTTTTAAGAAGACCTTCTAAAGAAAACTTTCAGGGAGACCTTTTAGGGAAAGAACTTCCGAGGAGAAACCTTAAAAGAGACCCTTTTGGGAGAGAACTTTAGGGGAAGAAGTTTTTTTTGAAGAATGAAAAGCCATGAGAAGAATGATAAGTGTATGAACTGATCCATTGGCCCTCTGGTCCTTTCTAGCCAGCCCTACCTGCCTGCAGTAAGTCTCCTGCCCGCACCCCTCCTTAAAAGGCTTGATCGCCTTTTAAGGCTGTGGTACTACTGGGAGTCAGTGTAAACTTTAGAGGGCGGGGCTTAGTGGGAGGGAGCGGTGCCGCCATGAGTCTACCCTGGCCGCTCCTCTTTCTGCTTCCTGGCCACCGTGAAGCGATTGGCTTTCCTCTACCGCAGGCACCAGGCACCCGGTCAGAATATTCCGTCTAGCCGCAAGCACCAGAGGCGCCAGGGCCAGGCAGCTGTGCATTAAAACCACGAGCAACTCTTTTCTTCCTTATAGGTTATCATCTCATATTTTGTCAGTGCAATGGGAAGCTGACCAAGGAAGAAGCGGTACTGTTTCCTTCTCAGGGCTTGGCGCTTGCTTGCTATCCCCTCTTTCTGGAATGTTCCTCCTGCAAATTTTTAAATAACTCCCTTTCATCATCACATCTTGGCTCCCCTCTACGGGCAGCTGCCCCTGCTCTTCTCCTCCAGCTCCTCTCTGTCCCGTTGTCCTGTTTTATTTCTCAGTGCTGGGGCCAAGTAAACAGCCTGAGGGGAGATAGCCCATTAGGGCTGGGAAAGTGTGATGTCAGGAGAATGGGGCAGTTGCTCTCACTGCACCTAAGGCCAGAAAGCAGAGAGAAGTCAGGAAACCGGGCCAGGCTAAGAAACACCAGTACCTGCTCCCAGCGATCCATTTCCTCTAGGTAGGCCCTCCCTCAGTAGCCCCTCCCACTGGTGACCTACTTCCTCCAACTAGACCTTAAACTCCCTACTTCTCACCTGTTGGACCACCCCAAATTGAGAACCAAGTATTCAAAGATGCGAGCCTAAGAGACACTTCACATTCAAATCACACACGGGGCTACTTTGAGTCATTGGCTGTTTATTGATATGTGGGGTTTGTTGTCGTCCCGTCGTGTGTGTCGTGTCCCCCCCCCTCCCCGTGTCCACTAGGCTGTATGCTACCTGACATGGTCCTGTCTCAGTTGTTCATGATTCTGTAGTGAACGGGCGTGGTCACAGGTGTTGATGGGGTGGGGACAGGTGGCTGGCTCTCTCTTGCTTCTGGTCGGGTCACAGAGGGCTGCTTGGGTGAATCCTTAAAGGGGGAACCTGGGGGGGGGTCACCCACTTCTTGTGTAAGTGCATTCTCCCCGAATAAACTTCACTTTACCTGTACTGAGGCTAGTGAATCTTGATTCCCATGCAATATGATTCCCTTCTGCTAATTGGCACCTGGTGCATGATGGGTTCTTAGATGTGTATTGATTGGCATAGTGAATGACAGATAAACACAGGTGGTTAGCACTTGAGACCCCAGCGTGCACTAGAAGCAAGGGCATTGATGCCCATCATTTTGGGAAGGAAGCCGGCCAAACAATCCAGGATTTCAAGACTGGCTCCCCAGCATGGCTATGGAGAGACCTCCTTCTCCTCTTTTGAAAATGTGGGGAGGGGTAAGGAGCCATGGAGCCCTGTGATGGAGAAAAGGGCATATTACAGTTTTGGTAGGGCTGAGGGTGAAGTGTCATGGAGGATGACAGGCAGGTCAGAGAGGTATGACAGGCAGGCCGCCCAACAGTGCAGAGGCCAGAGAGGTATGACAGGCAGGCTGCCCAACAGTGCAGAGGCCAGAGAGGTATTCTGTGGGCTGCTATTGGCACATCTTGAGGTTGTCTGTCTACAGACAGTTGCAGACATGGGAAGTGGATCTGGGTATGTGACCTTGGTGACCTTGGTACTGAGATCCTTCATTTACTGCTCCAAAGAGGGTTTCTTTAACTCTAAAGAGCTATTCTGATCCATCCTGGGGAATCATCCAATCGATTGAATATTTTTTTATTTTTAAAGTTTTATTTATTTATGTCTACAGTGCTCTATCAGCATGTACACCTTTTGACAGAAGAGGGCATCAGATCTTGTTACAGATGGTTGTGAGCCACCATGTGGTTGCTGGGAATTGAACTCAGGACCTCTGGAAGAGCAGCCAGTGCTCTTAAGTGCTGAGCCATCTCTCTTGCCCTGTTTTGTTCTGTCCTTATTTTGTCCTATCTAAAAAATTACATGTATGTACTTATTTCTATGAGTGGGTACCCGAGTATGGCGGTCTGAGAACCATATGCCGGAAGCAGTTTTCTTTCCACCCTGTGGGTTTTGGAGATTGAACTCAGTAACAAATGCTTCACCTGCTAACGCATCTTGATAACCCCAAGCTTTACTATTCTATTTTTTTGAGATTTTATTTTATTTTCATTTATTTATTTATTTTTGTTTTTTTCGAGACAGGGTTTCTCTGTATTGTTTTGGAGGCTGTCCTGGAACTCGCTCTGTAGACCAGGATGGCTTTGAACTCACAGAGATCCGCCCACCTCTGCCTCCCGAGTGCTGGGACTAAAGGCGTGTGCCACCAATGCCTGGATTGAGATTTTATTTATTTATTTTAAGATTTATTTATTACATATACAGTATTCTGCCTACATGCTGGAAGAGGGCACCAGATTGAATTGTAAATGGTTGTGAGCCATAATGTGGTTGCTGGGAATTGAACCCAGGACCCCTGGAAGAGCAGTCAGTGCTCTTAACCTCTGAGCCATCTCTCCAGCCCCGAGATTTTATTTATTTTTATTTTATGTGTATAAGTGTTTCCCTGAATGTATGTCTGTGCACCTTGTGTGTACAGTGATTGGCATCGAATCCCCTGGGACTGGGGTTACAGATGGTTGTGAGCTGCCATGTGGGTGCTGGGAACTGAACCCTGACCCTCTGGAAGAGCAGCCAGTGCTCTTAACCACCGAGCCCATCTGATCTCCCTAGCTCCAGACTTGACTATTCTTGAGTTGATCTTTTGGGCTGTTTTGACCTAGGATGTTTTGAGACCTATCAAGCAAGAAGTGCCTACACACAGATCTTTAAGTGGAACAGTTTAGAGCCAAGAAAAATGAGAGAGAGTTACAGTTCCACCTCCAAGCCCCAAGTCAGGGCATCATCACTCTGTCACCTTGGCTACTGTGCATACAGCACTTTTACTTTGGGGTTTATTTTAAGCAATCTGCCCTAAACAGAGCATATAGACATATGCCCATGCTGCTCAGCAAGGGATTCATCTTTTTTGATGGCACACGGTCACAGATCCTCGTGAGCAATATTTCTATGAGACTTCTGATGCAAATGAGGAAAGAGGCTGGATGTGGGGGTACATCCCTTTACCCCCAGCATTGGAGGCACTGGCAGCCCAATCTCTGTGAGTTATAGACCAGCCTGAGCTACACAGCGAGACCTGTCTCAAAATATAAAACAAAACAAGACTCAAGCCTAGAAATGCGAGGAAGGCTAGAATTTTGCTCAGTTTGGCTTGGGTGGGAGAACCTAACAGCACCCACTTCTATCTGGACGATGGCTGTGGGCTGAAAATGGGAGCTTCATGTTGCTTGGCTGTCTAAACTTCTGGATGTAGCAACAAAAACTTCTGGATGTAGCAACACTTCACTAATGTCTACAGAGTTCATGCTTGACAACTACGTAATGAAGCTAGCCTCTCTCCCAAACTGCTCACATACAAATCTTACAGTGATTTAATAATTTTATAGTTTTGCTAGGACTGCTTTCTTTTTCTTCTTTTTTTTTAAAAAAAGATGGTAAGCTGCTGGGGTCTGTAGAGTTGGCTCCACGGTTATAAGAGCATGTGCTGTCCTAGAGGTCTCAAGTTCGGTTCTCAGAAACTTTGTCAGGCTGCCTGGAATCACCTGCAACTCCAGCTACAGGGTGTCTGAAACCTTCTTCTGGTTCCCTTGGACACCAAGCTCATGTGCACATATTCTCATACACAAACATACACAGTTAAAGATAATAGATTCTTTAAAAATATAGTAAGTTGCCACTGTTTTGTGCATGATTGTATGGAGGGGTCACGCACAGGTCATGGTACCAGTCTGAAGGTCAGAAGACAATGTCAGGGGTCAGTTGTCTTCCCTCACCTCTCCAAGAGTTTCAGGGTTTGAACTTGGGTTGTCAGGTTTGGCAGCAAGTGCCTTTGCTCTCTGAGCCATCTTGCCAGTCAACACTCTGGTGACTTTTAATTGCCTCACACAGTCTTTGAAAAAGGCATCTGTAAGAGAGACATATTGCTGCTGGTTGTGATGTTCTGCTCTCAAATTCCAGAAACCTGAATTGATGAATTTTTAAGGATTTATTCATTTACTGTATATACAGTATTCTTCCTGCATGCATTTCTGCATGTCAAAAGAGGACACCAAGTCTTATTACAAGATGGTTGTGAGCCACCATGTGGTTGCTGGGAACTGAACTCAGGACCCCTGGAAGAGCAGCCAGTGCTCTTAACCTCTGAGCCATGAAGTCCCCGACGGTAGTTGATACACACACTGGTTCAGCCAATTCCATTGCTGACAGAGCAGATTCCTGACTGTGGTACTGATGGAAATATCTAGATGCTTTCCAAATTGGGTTTTAATGACTCAAGTCAGTGTCCACCCATTTGATTTGTTCAGATTGAAGCTAGAGATTGGAGGATGCTGGGGAGGGAGGAGAGTGGGGGAAGGGAAGCGACCAAGCATGTCCAGGAGGCTGGGAAGGGAAATTCTCTTACAAGGGACACAGATGTGTATGGAGTATTGTCTCAGGCACATCCTGCTGCTCGAGGGCTTTGCTCAGGAATATGTGAGTGGTTGGCCAGCATCTTCATTGCAAGACAGTGAATTTGGGCGTGTGCTGCCGGGGTCTGAGTGCCGGTGGCATTGACCATCTCTGTTATGGGTTCCGGGAAAACATATTGTGTTGAAATCGGCTCCAGGATGCTATAGTGCTCAGCTCTGGCCAAGCGCCTGCTTATTTATTGCGGGGGTTCCCCTCCTTTGGCTCTTGAATTATTAATATTTAAAGATTCCACTTGATGTAAAGTGGGGAGAGGTGGAGAGATGGCTCCATGATTATTAACACTCGCTGCTCTTACAGGGGACCCAGGGTCAGTTCCCAGCACCCACAGGAAGGCTCGCAACAGCCTGCAACTCCAGTTCCCAGGTATTTGGTGCCTTCTATTGACCTCTGCAGGCTCCTGTGTACATAGTAAACTGAGGTACACACACATACACACAAGGTAAACAACTCCTTTGAAAATTAGGAAGGGTTGGATTGTTCCCTCTGGGGACTTGTGTGCTTCATGTTGGCTTCAGAACTTTTCTTTTTCAGTCATCTGAGGGGGTTAAAAATGTGAAGGTCAGCTGAGTGTTGGCTTGAAGCCAAGCATAGTGGCGAACACCCTTGATCCCAGGCCTTGGGAGGCTGAGGCAAGTGTATGCCTGTGAGTTTGAGGAGAACCTGGTTTACATAGTGAGTTCCGGGCTAGCCAGGGCCACATAGAGAGACCCTGTCTCAAATGAGCAAGCAAAAATATAAATGTTGTATTGAAGCAAGGCTGAATGAAGCTCACTTTGACTGACCACGAGTTTTGGACATCTATTTATTTATTTACTCATTCATTATTCATTCATTCATTCATTCATTCCTGTATGTGTGCTGGGGATTGAACATGGGGCTTGTGTGTGGTAGGTAAGCATTCTGTCACTAAGCTTTATTTCCAGCCCTCGATGTGATACCGTGAAAAACAGCGTGTATTTGACACGTGAGGCTTAGAAAGACCAGATAGCTGGAATCCATTATTTTCATGTACCATTAAGGTTTTAGAACAGGACGGGCAGATGGAGAGGTCAGCCTTTTTATTTTCTCAGTGTGTACATTTTTGTCCGGTGAAACTGTAACTGGTTTTGGTCAAGGCATTGAAAGTTAATTAAGCCAGGGAGTGGTGAAACAGATACAAGCTGTTTCAAATGTTTTGTTCTAACTCAAAACTTCTAGCCTGTAGTAACATGATGATACTTTATTTTCTTTTGGTTTTACGAGACAGGGTTTCTCTGTATTGTTTTGGAGACGATGATACATTTTTTAAGATTTCTTTTTGCTTATCTATGTGTTTGTGTGTGTCTGTGTTTGGACGCACATGTAGAGATGAGAAGAGGGTGATGGGTGCCCTGCAGCTGGGGTTACAGGCAGTTGTGAGCCACCGTGTGGGTGCTGGGAGCTGATCTAGGGTCCTCGGCAAGAGCAGCCAGTGCCGCAACTGCTGAGCCGTCTCTCCAGACCCTACAGGTTTCACTGTGTAGCCCTGGCTGTCCCGGAACTCTGTAGACCAGGCTGGCCTTGAACTCACAGAGATCCACCTGCCTTTGTCTCCCTGGTGCTGGGATTAAAGGTATGCACCACCACTTCCAGCTTCTCTCCTGATATTTTTAATGCAGAGTTAAGGCCTTTTCTTTTATTTTTTTTTCCTCACTCCACTGAGAGGCAGGCCCCCATGTTTTTCCTGTGAGAACCATGGCGTACATTGCATTGCCTTATGTTCTAGTTCCTTTAACGGGAAGCACAATTCTAGCTACTTATGAGGCAATCCGACCCAAATTCTTCACACTTACATTTTCCCTCTTGTTAGTGTGCAGTCCCCCCCCCCGCCCCCGTGCTTGTCACAGTGACCAGTGCCCGAGCAGAGCAGCTGGAGGGAGGGAGGATTTGCTGCAGCTCATGGTTTCGAAGTCCATGGAGAGCAGATGGCATCATAGTGGCCAGGAAGCGGAGGAGACAGACATACAGGAAGAGGCTGCAGTGAGTTACAACTCTAAGGACCTCCCTGCCTCGACCCCCCCCCCTCCACCCCTGCCAGTGACCTGCTTCCTCCAACTAGTCCCCACACCACATCTCCTTTTTACCACCTTCCAATGAGGCCATCCCATTACGACTCCATCAAAAGATGACTCTGCTAATGAGATCAGCACCCTCGGGATCCCATCACTTCCCCAAAGCCTGTCAGCTGGTAACCATGTCCCCGGTTCATAGACCTATGGGTGCATTTCATATTTAAACCCTAATGAATTCTTAATTTGGTAGCATTTTTGAAATTTTATTTAGTGCATATGCAGGAGGACAGAAGAGACCATCAGATCCTTCAGAGCTGGTGGTTCAGATGGTAAGAGCTGCCATGTGGGTACTGGGAATTGAACCCGGGTCCTCTGGATGAGCAGCCAGTGCTCTCTCTTAACCACCGACTCATCTCTCCAGCCCTGGCAAATTTATTTATTTATTACAGATTTTATGTAGATTCTTTTCAAATCATTCATTTTCACTTTTGTGGAAATAACAGCCCTGCTCCATTCACTTTCTTTTGCCAGTGGTTAATATCTTTTCAAACGTGTGTGTGTGTGTGTGTGTGTGTGTGTGTGTGTGTGTGTGTAAGTCAGGGGCAACCTGTGAGAGTCTGTTCTCTCCTTTTAGCATGTGGGCCCGGGGCTCATTTGAACTCAAGTCCTCAGGCTGGGTGGCAAATGTCTACCCACTGAGCCACCCTCTCAACCTCCGTATCTTCTGTTCATACTTTCCACTTATCGGCACATGGAGGCATTCATTCAGTGATATCATTATCGTCCACATCGTGACTGGTGTAGATAAATGTGGGCTCCTGAGCAGCGGACTCTGGCTAACTGAGTGCCTCTGTGGGGACAGCAAAAGCAAGGGACTTTCCACAGTGAGCATGTGGCATGCCACATGGGTCCAGTCTTTCTCCAAGAAGCTGAAGGGCATTGGTTGATCTAATAAGTTGGACAAGAGGAGGTTGGTTAAGAAAGTTGTTATTAAACTGCTATTGCTATATTTCCATAAAAGAACGGACATTTTAGCACCCAAGTCTCAAAATAGAGTTATTTCCTGAGGGGGCTGTGGATGCTGCGTGGTCGGCTCGGTGCTTGCCTTGTAAGTCTGAGGACCAGAGTCTGATCCCCAGAACCCACTTATGAAGCCAATTGTGGTGGCGTGTGTTTGCCACCTTTCTGCTGGTGAGGCAGAGACAGGCAGACAGACCCTGAGGCTCACCAGTCAGCCTTAGCCTACTCGGCAAGTTCCAGGCTAGTGAGAGACCTTGTCTCAAAAGGAAAAGGTAGACAGGCTGAGGAGATGACCCAGTAGGTAAAGAGCTTGTTCAAGCATATGTTATCATGCAGACAGGAGTTTGGATGCCCGAAATTCATGTTAATACTAGGTGGATGTCTATAAATAAGCTGGCGTCTTATTTCCATTCAGTCCAGGGCTCCCCTGAGCAGGCAGGCTCACAGACAAACCATGTGGATGACCTCTGGGTTTGACTGAGAGACTCCGCCTTCATGAACAAGGTGAATAATGACTGAGAACGATCCCTGGTGTCAGACTTGGGCTTCTACCTACGCACTCACTCGCATCCACACATGGGCACCCACATCCACACGCAAAAGCACGCACACGCCACACAGACATTAAACGTGGGAAGCCAGGTGGATGGAACCCGGATGGAACCCGAGCAACGGCATCCAAGTAACCTCTGACCTGCACAGCTTCCCAAGAAACAGCACCAGTACTTTTATGCCAATGTCTGTTTTTGCTGTGTTTGCACAATTTCCCATGCATTAGTGGCTACTCTGTGGCTGGCTTGGTCCTTACACGTGGAGGAGGGGCTGGCAGGCATTGACCTGGTCCGCACCATTTCCTGTGTGTGGCTTCTCTCCTCTGTGTGCCGGCTTGTGTGTGGACTAGCTTCCCCGAGAGCCTCAAACAAGAGAGCATCCTTTACGTCGGAATGCTGACTAAGGATGTCCCCTCATGTCAACCCATGATCCATCGGTTGTGCAAAGGGCCCCTTCAATCAGTCAGCCTCCTCTTGGCTCCGCACATGTCCCTTTCCCAACACACAAGGTTCCTTGTGACCTCACCCTCACATGTCCCTCTCTGATCCTGAGAGTTTGTAGTTCTTGCTTCATGGAAGGGTGACTTGCTTATTTGTCTTGCTATGGTACGTCTAAGGAGGGCCTCAGAGCTAAGGGGCTAGGGGGCAGTGGCAGGGGCGGGGGAGGCAGGCTCCTGAGATCAGACATGCGGAAGAGACAAGGGGAGCCCCGTGGGGCGGAAACTGCAGAGCGGGGAGCGCAAACTCTTCTTCAGTATGACAGACCCTAGCATCAAAAATCTGGCCCTGGGGATATCTGGAGTCGCCTGGGTTCACCCCTCCCTCATCACCCGCCTATGCTCTGGGCCTCCAAACCAGTCACCTGCAATCCCATCTCCATCTGCTAACTGTGTGTGTGTGTGTGTGTGTGTGTGTGTGTGTGTGTGTGTGCGTGCACACGTGCGCGCGCGAGTGCTAGAGCTCATTGTGGGGAAGGCAGGTCAATGTCTTCCTCGATTTCTGTCCATCTTATTTCTTAAGGTGGAGTCTCTCACTGAACCTGGCTCTCATTGTTTCAGCAAGACAACCTGGACAACAAGTCCCCCTGTCTCCACTTCCCCAGTGCTCGGATGACAGGTGCATGCCACCACGCTTGGCTTTCCACACAGGTGCCGGGGATCTGAACTCAGGGCCTTATTTTTGCATGGTAGGCACTGTACCAGCGGAGTCACCTCTCCAAACCCCTACCCGAGGGGTTTCTGAGACAGAGAAGCAATAGGTCACAGCTCTGGTGAGTGCCGGTGCCAGCTGCCTCTCTGCCCATTGGATCGAGCCGCAAAGTTCATGTGGTGTACTCATTCTGAGAGTCTACACAGCCTCCGCTCACTAATAATAAGTCACAAAAGCAGAAGGAGGAAGCTCCCAGAGCCCTGGTGTCCTTTCATAGAAATGGCCCTCTGTTTGGATGGTGACAAGGGAACCAGTATCAAGGTAGACAAAGCATTTAATCATTAGATACAGGAAGTCATGAGCTCCGATGAGAAGGGAAAGAAAGCGAAGGGGTCTCCAGCAAGTCACAGAGTTGGCGTCTGTGAAATCTGGTGTCTGGCTTGATTTTCTGTAAAGATGTGGTTAAGGAGTTCTCCCCCTTTCCCTGGGCAATGCATTCCAAGATGCCACATACATGCGTGTAATGGTGGGTAGCACAGGAACACACACACACACACACACACACACACACACACACGCACGCACGCACACAGGATTTTTTATTACATATGTTGAGTACATTTTTATTAAACTTTTCCTCAGACATAAAAGTTTCAATTTTTGCCAGGTGGTGGTGGTTGCACACCTTTAATCCCAGCACTGGGGAGGCAGAGGCCAGTCTGTGAATTCAAGTCCAGTCAGGTCTACAAGAGCTAGTTCCAGGACAGCCTCCAAAGCCACAAAGAAACCCTGCCTCGAGAAACCAAATAAATAAATAAAATAAAATAAATAAAAATAAAAATAAAAAAGTTGTGAAGGAAAGACTGAGAGCAATTGTGTTCAAACTCTGGAGGGCTGAACTTCCCAAAGCAATGGTATATGTATATAAAATTCTATCCACTGTGAAACACTCCCTCTCGTGTTGCTGAAGCTAGCTAAGAGGCTACCCATGACACCGCCTGACCGGAAGCAGCCATTACAGGAATCATGTGGGTACGTATATCCATGCAAATTACTACATTAAACGCAGTGAGAGGTTAACAATAACAAACAAAATAGAACAATTGTAACAATATACTGTACATTCTCATTTCCTCATTGTATAGTAGTAAGACTCTTTAGAGCCCCACCCCCTCTTCTTTAAAAAATATCTCATTTAATTTTTAATTGTATTTGTGTGTGTGGGGGTGGGCGACGTGTATGCCAGTGCTACATCCTCTGGAGCTGGACTCTCAGTCAATAGTGACCCATCTGACATGGTGAACTCAAACTCGGGGTTCTCTGGAAGACCCTGATGTGCTCTCAACAGCTGAGTCATTGCTCCAACCCCACATATTATTTTCTGGGGACACAGCTTCACTACTTAGTCCTGGCTAACCTGGAACTTTCTTTGCAGAGACCAGGTTGGCCCTGAACTAGCAGCAGCGATTCCCCTGCCTGTTTCCTGGGTGCTGGGATTACAGGTGTGCTCTCTCATGCCTGGCCTTAAAATACTTACTTTGAATCAACAGTGCCACGGGCAACTCTTTTCTTTGCTTTCCAAAGGGCACAAATTACTTTAATGATAGTGGTTCCTTTTATTCTAATAGCCAGTAACAAAGTGTCTTTTGCTGGTCTGTTGCCATGCTTGAATCGGATATCAAGGCCTTTGACTTCCTCCTCAGTCCTGTCATAGCCACTTACCCCATTTAACCTGTGCGAGGCCAGGCACCTGGCCCCTTTGGTCATCTGCCCGGGACCCTACTCTGCCGCTGCTAGCCTGTCCCTTGCCAGGAAAACACTCCTATTGACACAGCTAGGAGAGGAGAGCTGGCCACTCTTGGGCCATCTGACCCATAGCAGAAGATGGCCAGTTACTTGAGGAATATCTTGAGTAGCGTGAGGCCAACAGTGTGGAGCTACACCCCAGGAGCATCCCAGACTCACTGCACAGAGCCAGGTGACCGCAGGAACGGCTGCTGCATTTGCAGGGTCAAGTAGGAACAATCAGTGGGTTCCTTGCCTAATAATTACCGGGGCTTTCAAGACGGCCACTGCCGAGCATTCAAGTGAGCCCAGGCTCGGCGAACTCGGGGCAGGGCCCTGTGTGTTTGCACAGAAGACACACCCTCCAAGCCTTCTGCCTTTCCTCCCACGGGTCATGTGGTGGCAGCTCAGGCCCTAAGTACTCTTTGGTTCCTGCACTGCGGCCCAGGCTACACTTCCTGAAGGCTAAATCCTCTGCCTCAAACCAACCTTTTCCTTGGCATCTGGTTCATCTGTTTCCATCAGAGAAATGCCTATTCCAAGCCAGAGGGTAAGGTCCACCTTCACAGCCTGGTTGAGCTGCTCCACATACAGGGTCAGACCAGCGTGTTCCTAAGACCGGTGGTTAATGACCAAAGCTCTGTTATTCAGTCGCTAACTGTTACCACATGTGGGACACCAACAGCCCAGATTGGGCTGAATGGTGAAGAGTTCATTTCTTTTTCGGTTTCTGCTCATTACAGATTTAAAAACACTGAGACTCAGCCTCACCCGGGATTACCACAGGGACACCTGTTGCTTTGGTATGGCTCATTCTTGGCTGCTAGCGCCTCTCTGAATCCCCCTTTTCTTGGGGCGGGCGTTGGTGACGCATGCCTTTAATCCCAGCACTCGGAGGCAGAGGCAGGCGGATCTCTGTGAGTTCGAGGCCAGCCTGGTCTACAGAGTGAGTTTCAGGACAGCCTCCAAAACAATATAGAGAAACCCTGTCTCAAAAAAACAAAAACAAAAAATCCCCCTTTTCTATCCCTTTCCTTCTCCTTCTCTTTGAGACAAGGTCTCACTATGTAGCCCTGGCTGGCCTGGAGCTCACTATGTAGACTGGCGTAGCATGGAACTCAGAGATCTGCCTGCCTGTCTACCAATGGCTAGCATTAAAGGCTTGTGCCATCACGCCAGCAGCCCCTCTCCCATTCTTGGCCATTAGAGCTAGGGTGAAACATGAGGTTGGCCTGCAACTCATGCTTAAACCATTCTATCTATTGACCACCATGATTGGTTCAGTCATGGGCACGTGACCATTTCAGCCTCTACAATGGTTGGTTCAGGAGTGAGCATGTGACCATTTCAGTCTCCAAAGAGCCTCAGGTCTCGGTTGAATCTAGTTGCTGTAAAGTTAAGATGCAAGCCTTTAATCTCAGGACTCGGGAGGCAGAGGCAGGAGGATCTCTGTGAGTTCGAGGCCAGCCTGGACTACAAGAGGTAGTTCCAGGACAGGCTCCAAAGCCACAGAGAAACCCTGTCTTGGGAAAAGAAGAGAAAAAAAAAGATATAGGACGTTTTGATAACCATATGGCTTCACAAGGACCTGCCCACCTGTGTGAATCATGTTATTAGGAAGGGAAGGGAGCGGGGAAGGAAAGAGAAGAGAGGGAAAGAGACACAGAGACAGAGAGAGGACAGAAGAGAAGAGGGAGACAGGAAAAGTCCTGTCTGCCCCAGGGGAACAGTGGGAAAGAGAGTTAAGTGTGTGTGTGGGGGGGGGAGTTCTTTTAAAGGTGCAGATCACATAACCATGGAACCCTGGGCTGACCAGGGAACTGCCTGAGTGCATTCTGCCCGGTGACAGGGGCAGGAGAGCGCAGTGCCCGAGTCCTAACACTCAGCACAGCTCTTTTTGTTCTCTCTCACGGCTCCTAAGCCCGGGATCCCCAAGGCCTTGGCACTGGCACCAGCTGAAATGAAGGCAGAGAAGTGAGGTGATGAGTCTGGGTATGACTAACAGAGGTGTCTGAAAGGAAGCGTTTCTTCCTGTCACTGTCCCTCTCCGGTGACCAGGCCACATCCAGGGCAAGTGCTTCCTGAGAGGACAGTGGGAAGACCGGGCTGCCTGTCTTATTAAAGTCCCTCTCAGACGCAGCTGACAGAAGCAGAGGTCAGGTAGGGAGGAGACCAAAGGGGCCACAGGGGCCGTAGATTGAAACCAGCCTCGTAAGGGGAGACAGTGGCTACACCTCATGGTCCCGGCAGCATTATACTCTGAACCCTGCAAACCCCCTTTAGCATTACAGGAATATATATATGGGCCATGGAGATGGCTCAGTGGGCAGAGAGCTTGCCTAGCAAATATCAAAACTCGAGTTCGAATCCCCAGACCTACTCCTGTGAAGCTGGACACAATAGCTCACGTCTGTAATCTCAGTGCTCCTACTGTAGGAATGGAGGCGGAGACAGGAGACTTCCGGTAAGCTGTCCTGGTGTAGGCAGTGGGGAACATCAAAGAGATCCTAGCTCAGATGAGGTGGAGTGTGAGGACTGGCGTCAGAGGTTGTCCTCTGCCGTCCACCCGGTATCGTGGCATACCCACACTCACACATGTGGGCATGAACACACACCACACACACACACACACACACACACACACACACACACATTCAAAAACACAAACACCCAACAGCAGATCCTATGGGCCTGAAAAATACACATGATATACCCCATACCCCAAGGCAGTAACAAATAGGTGTCCTTCTTGACGAAGCCCCTGTCCCCTCCTAGCTGTAGCCCCCTGCACCCCAACTCTTGCTTGTATTTAGGCTTAGACATCTCAATGTCTGTAAAATGAGATCAAGTAGGGTGACTGCAGATTTCATGAGTTCACAGATATAAATGCTTGGGGCAGTCCCCAGCCGCCTGCCTGTGAGTGTCTATCATAATCATTAGGCTGTCTACAATGGCACATAACTCTGTTTTCCCCATCTGGTCCCCATTTTCCCAGCTATAATACGGAGTTAATGATGACAGCTACCCAAAAGGTTTGCGGTAAGAAAGTGTCAGAGCCTATATTAAAAAAAAAAGTGAACTGTCAGTTGCTTCACAGATGAGTCATGTGTTTTAAAAAACCACTTTTAATAATAATTACGAGTTCTGCTGGGGCCCTCTAGACTATCATGCGGAGACGATCTGAACACTTCTCAGTTCAAAATTGAGCAAACTGGCAAAGGGGCCCCCCACGAGAAGGAGGAAGAACACGTGTATGGGCGTCTGCCAGTATGCCTTTCCTTCACTGGTGGCCGCACGGATTTGCAGCCCAGCTGCAAATTTTCATTCCCTGGCAGAGGTTCTGTGACTTCTCAGCGTGAGTGTGTCCCCTGGAGAACATCTCTGACCCAATGGATCTGCTTGTTTAAAAACTCCTGAATTGCTAAGGCGTGGCATGGGTGCAAAATTTAAACAGAGGGACGGGGAAGAAGAGGAAGCGGAAGGCTGGCCTCTGAAAGGCTCACAACAGCTGGGTGTGGTGACAGCCACACACCTGTCATCTCAGTTCTTGAGAAGCTGAGGCAGGAGGATAGGGAAGCCCACCTAGGGGCTACCTGGGGGAGACCTTGTCTTTGAAACAACAAAAATCCCCGGTCCCAAAACAGAACCAGAACACTCTGAGAACATGTTCTTTATCACCAGTCTACAGTTTATGAGAGAGGTGTGAATACTGTATGTGTGCTTGCGTGTGTGTGTGTGTGTGTGTGTGTATGCGTGCACGCGCACGATAACGGTGACCCGGCTTTAGACACCTAAAAACACACCAGTTGTATTTGGTGAAGCCCAGATTGTTAAATTAACACCCTTATGATCTTACGTAAATCCATCTACCAATAACTAGACATTCACGTAAGAGAGGAGTGTGTGAGGTTGGTTTCAGGGAAGTAGGAACTATTGACTGGGAGAGTTCAACAGCTGGCTGATTTGAATTTACTACATAAGGCCTCACTGCCCCCAGGAGCAGACTGAGGTCTGGGCAGGTGCTTGGTGGGTGGGGTGAGGTCACTGAGAGGTCAAGATTCCAGGTCTGTTGCTTGCTGCTGCCTTGCAGCTCTCTTGCTTGGGCTAGAAGATCTCCTCTGGTTGGTGGATGGGAGGATGCCAGGGAACAGTGTCCCTCACCACTCACCAGCTTAACAAAGGTGCCGTGGTCTCTACAGTCACCTGCGTCCCCAGGGACTTGTGCCTTTTGCTTGAGACAGCCAGCGAGGAAGGAAGCAAACAGCACTTGGGGATACATTTAGTGTCTCTGCAAGGATCCAGCTCAACACTTGCCTGGCCTGACACTCACCTCTGTCTGTTTACATTCAACTCGGCTGGAATCCAGCAAACACCTCTGACTCTCCTCCCCTGAGCAGCCTCCCTTTAATGTGGAATCCCCAGGGTCTCTTTTGGAAAAAGCCTGAGACCTACTAGGTTCTCAGAATGCAGATCACTGCGCGCGCGCGCGCGCGCACACACACACACACACACACACACACACACGTATTCCATGTGCAAGCAGATACATGCCATCAGACACACACAAACCCACAAGGATTCATATATAAGCACAGCCTTGAAAATGAAGGCAGTCACAGCCCTTTCCCCAGATCAGCTCACGAGAGAAAACATGCCCCAAAGCAGTGAGTCTCGGATGCTTCCTCACAAAATACCCTGGGGACTTCAAATTAAAGGGGATGGGTTCTCAAAGGAACAGGGGCATTGGGAAAGCCACTAATTCTGGACCAGGCCACCATCATTTCCTGTTAAAATCATCCCAAGGAACGAGCCAGCGCCTCTCCCCAAGCCAGCTGCCTGCTCTTGGAAATGGGCAGGGCCAGTTCCTTAGCCCAGGGAGTCCCAGATGGCTCCAAATTGCCAGTGATGTAACCTGTGCTTCCTTTATTTATCCCGAGCCTCCAGAGTGCTCACGGGAGAGAGGAAATCAAGCAAATGGAAAAATTACCCAGCCAGAATGCTAGCTTATTTCTGAGGTCAAAAATCTGGCAAGAACTGGAGCTGTTCCCTCCAGTCAAAAAGTAATAGCTCTTCACCCACAGAATGTGCGTTTTCCTATGGATTTGGGTCCTTTGACCACAACATCGAGTTCCATTTACACTGTTTGATTGACAGGGATGCCTTTGAGGGGTGGAGGAAAACAGAATGCTGGGTACCGTTTTCTACTGGTTTGTTTGTCTTTGCCTAGTAAGTTGGGGTGGGGGGTAGTGACAGGAAAGAGTAATCTTACTTTGTGTGGCTTTCCCTAGGACCCTTGGTGGTGGCTCAGTGCAGCGGGAAGGTTGGCTGGGATTTTCTCTCAGATGTTGACTCCCATTTGTTCGAGACAGAGACTCACTATGTAGCCCCGGGCTGGTGTTGGCTTAGAGAGTCCCCTGCTTCTGCCTTTCAAGTGCAAGGTTTACAGATATGCACATTGACAGCCGGTTTTAGATGTTACCCTTAACCAGGGGCTCTTAAATGAAAGGGGACATTTCAAAATGGTGTCGGAAGTGGCCATTTCCAACTGGGTTATCCCATTGCAGCTCCTGAGTCTGTGCATGCTTGTGTGTGTGTGTGTGTGTGTGTGTGTGTGTGTGTGTCTTGTCTGAGTGATGAGTGTGTGCGTGCCAGGGACTGATGTTGAGTGTCTTTCTCTATCATGTTTTGTTGTTGTTGAACCTGGAGCTCGATGAGATGATTTGGCTAGACTCTGGCCAGGAAGTCCCGAGGATCCTCCTGTGGCTGCCTCCCCAGGGCTGAGATTACAGGCACACGCTGCTGTGTCTGGATTGTACGTGGATGCTGGGCTTGAACCCAGGTCCTCACACTTCACAGCAATTGCTTCCTGTGCTGAGCCTTCTCCCAGCCCTGGGCTCATGTCTCATGGGTCACAAACTTGTTGGTGGAGGAGACTATTTTCTGTGTGTGTCCTCTGTAGTGCCCCAAACTGTAGAGCCTTACACCTTGGAGTGCCCAACATATGTCTGATGAATGAAGAGCTGAGACGTGGGTTACCACGGATGCAATAACCACGACGTGGGAGCAGCGACGGGTGGAGGTGCAAGAGAGGACAGGGTGTGGCTGACAGCCCCCGGCCCCTCTACCGTCCACCGGAGGAGGTGCCACAGCAGACTCAGACACCGAAGCACCCTTTGCCCTTATTTCCCTGCTAATTTCATTCAGCAAAGACCAAGCATGGGACAGTGAATGAACAACCGTGTCTTTCTGCCCTCCTTGCTTTTCTGAGATGCTGGGAGGAGGCTGGCTTTGGCTTAGTAATTAATTGCTTGACCCTCTTGGGACAAGCCTAGCATGAGTAAGCACTTGTGCTGAAGTCCCTGAGCCACGCCTCGCTGACATCTGGGGCCAAGGCTCCATCCTTTCCGTGCCTAGAACTCAAGGTCAGGCCTGGAACCAAGGCTCCAATCCAAGACCTGTTTCTGAGGCCCTTCCTGCCATTGTTGCCCTGGATGGCTCTCGACATCGACCTGGTTGCCAGACAGGACCGAGGGTCCTCTGAGAAAAGTCCAGCACCATTGTCCATATGTTTTACATTATTTAGTTGCATCAAATATTCATTTTTTGTGAGAACAATAGCAACTCTAAAAACCCCAAGCATTTGATGGATGAACTGAATGTCTCCTCACAGTTCCCAAAACCAGGCTCACACTGTACACGTCTCTTAAGAGCGGCGTGTGCTCCTCTGGGTCAGTCTGCCGCTCACAGGACTGACTGAAGGTCAGGTGGAAACCCCCGCCCCAGAAGTGAAACTTCATGGGGTTCAGCGCGCCTCACGCCCCACCTCTCTGAGAAAAGAGACATTGCCATAGGAAGCCGGGACTGAATGTTGGCACAGGAGTCATATTTTCTGCATAGGTGGGTCATGTGAGCTGTTCCAGTGGGATTGTGCCTGTGAGGTGTGGGGTTTGTGTGTGTTCGAGAGTGTGTGTGTGAGTGTATGTGTATGTGTGTGTGCACCTGTGTGTGTGAGTGTGTGTGTGTTTCTGAGTGTGAAACTGCTGCTTTCTCACAGAGCCTCACTTTAGGTGGGAACTGAGTGTGATACCCGCTGAAGTTGTGTTGAAGCCTAAGATGTGTGTGTTAGCAGCAACTGTCACTTATTGATGCTTCCGATATTCCCGAGATTACACCTGTGCTTAGCGGTCTGGTGTCCCATACCCACACTCAAAAAACAGTAGGCCGGATAGTATTTCATAGCTTAGAGAGAGAGAGAAAAAAAATCCATGTGGGTAGATGGGGGTAAGGATAAAGAATAATGATACACATGCATTAAAATGTCACAACAAAACACACGTGTTTATATTCTAACTAAAATTAGTAAGAGTAAGAAAGAAAGATGAGTAAGGCTTACAGATGTTGCTCAAAGCTACATCAGGGACAGAAGGAGCTCGAGCCGGGGTCTCTGTCCATCATGCCACAGTGTTTCTTGTCTGGTGAGCTTTTAGCAATGGGACTATATAGACCACCTCACATAGTCTCATCGCTAACACTGGAGGAGGCTTCTTCCTCTGTGGTTTGGTCTCTGGGAGGTAAAGGAGGAAGTGGGGCAGGGGACAGGCTGAGGGCTTTCTGGGGAGCTGCTGAGGTTCTATTTCGTTATCTTGGATCGGGTGCAAGGGGTGTTGCCTCCTTGATAATCCATCAAGGGCCAACCTGAGATTCAGGATCTGTGCTATTTCCTGTAAATCCTCACCCCAGGGCTGCCCATGGTGAAGAACACTATTTGCTCTTCCAGAGGACCTGGGTTTGCTTCAAAACCAAACCAAACCAAATCAACCAAACTAACAAACAAAAACCCCTAACTGGGCATGGTGTCACATGCCTAGAACCCCAGCCCATGGACCTTGAATTCAGGATCAGCCTCTGCTTCTAAAAATAAAACATACCTCAAATCCTAGCCACTACTGTTGGATAGGAGACCTGCCTCTCACTGCTAGCACATTCCAATGAATCAACAAAGATTTCTTGGACTCCAGAATAATGCAAGACTTAGAACAACTCCAGCATGGATGCCCTGACCTTTTGCAAAGGGTTTGGCAGGTGGATCCCAATAAAAGAAGTCACATGAAACAATAAAGTAACTCTAAGAGGAGGTTTTCAGCGCCATACAAGGAGAGGTTTACACACACACACACACACACACACACACACACACACACACACACACACAGTCACAGCACTGAGTACCACAGACAGTGGTACTGAGCTCCTGTCAATATGCTAGCGACAGCATGGAGAAGACCAGGTGTTCACCATAGTAAAGGGACACGCGTTTTTCAGGCAGAATGAGACCTGTTAGAATAACATTGCTCTTTCTCTGCCGATCAATAAGCCCAGAGGAAGTGAAGGTTTTTGTGTGTAGATGAGAGAGAAGCAGGGAAGACCGCATCTAATCAATAATTTGAAAACTCTGACTTCCCAATCTCAAAGTGTTCAAAAATGAAATTTGTATCTTTATTTCATGGCTTAAAATGAGAGAAACTCTTGAGCTGGAGAGATTTGCAGTGGTTAAGAGCACTGGTTGCTCTTTCAGAGGACCAGGGTCCTGCTTCCAGTGCCCACGTGGTGGGTTGGGGCCATCTCTAACTGCAGTTCTGTGGGATCTGACGCCCTCTTCTGGTCTCTGCCAACACTGCACTGCAAATGGCATAGGGATTTGCTTGCAGGCAAAACGCCCGTGCACACAAAACAAAAATGAGTAAGTCTTTTTGAATCTTAGAGAGACTTATATACTTACTATATTTAGTCACCAAGCTGGTTTGCCATTGGCCTGTTGGTAAAGTCCCTTGTTTCCATGTGCATTACAATGGACTACATTCACAGCCTATGAGACCACGGACCTTATTCTGGTTTTCGCCAAACCAATGGTTCTAAAGCTCCCAGACTTCTTCTCTGGGCTCTAAATCTTCAGCGATCTGGAGGGAAAGGACACCCAGGTTTCTCAAACCTGTTCACCTGCACCACTCACTAGTGGATTTTCTGTTATTTGGATCAGACGTAGCTAGCAGGGCACAAGGCATACATCTGAAACTTAGATGCCCATGTTTACTCCCCCAGGACCTTGTTAAAATGCAGACTCATCCAGCAGGTCTAAGATGCTACTTCCTAACGGGCTCCCAGGTAACTCTCACATTGCTGGCCCCTGGGGCCACAGGTAACTAACTCTAACAGTGCTGGCCCCTGGGACCACACTCTGCTGAGGGGTTCTGGAGGTGTGCCATGAACAGGAAACTCAACTCAGACTCACAATCCTTGACTTTTAGTCACTTTGCCTCTGTGCTTGTTTTTAAGACAGAGAAGGATAAATCTGGTTATTTTAAGGCTTGCATCTATAGACCACTTGGGGGGGGGCATCTACTTTGAGTACAGCAATTTGTCTGCAATTTGAACACCAATTTCTCTGTCTCTGTCTCTCTGTCTCATCTCTGTCTCTGTCTCGCCCCCCCCCCCCCCCACTGCATAGCTCACACACACTATGTGGCTCACTACATAGCCAAGACTGACCTGGAACTCTCTATGTAGCCCAGGTTGGCCTTGAACTTGGGTTCCCTGCATCAGCTGCCTCCTGCAAATACTAGGATCACAGGTGTGCACCTCCACACCAAGCTACAGATCGCTGCTATGGATATTTCAACCAGGTGGACCACTGCTCCCAGATTATATGGAGCTGGAGCTTGACAGACACACCTAGGAGGAGAACCGCAGCCTCCCAGGGAAAGCTCAGGCACTTGTGCACAGGATTTCAAATGGCAGAAGAAAGCGAGAAAGAGGTGCGTGGGGGAGGAGAGGGTTAACTAAATGAATGCATGCAGTACCCCATTATTTGGGCCTCTGGAGGCAGCCCCTCCCCCAGCGTGCACGTATGTCTCTTTTGAACATCAAACAGGATCACACAGAAAGGCTTTGCCCAGGATCACAGATATTCGCTAGTTTCTCCTTTAAGTCCCAAAGCAAAAGTCAGGGGAACAGAGAGAACTTCCGGCATTGAGGTGGGCGCCCCGGGGAAGAGTTTTACCTTGTGTAAGACATGATCACTGAAGTGAGGGCCAGCTCCGCCCTGGTAGGAGTCGGGTCTCTGCAGATCCATGTTCAGCTCCGAGCCAATAGCTCCCAGCTCTCCCAGGGCTCTGCGTCAGCGCTCCCAGCAGCTCCGCCCGGGACTCTGCGGGGCGCGGTAGGCTCTGGTCCCTTCACCCCGGGTCCCAGCCGCATCCGTGATCAGCACCGGACAGCTCCTAGGGAGGCCTTGGAGGTACTAGATACCGATTTCCTCCCCTAGATCCCAAAGGTTCAGAGTTCGGCAGGAGAATCGCCGTTGTGTACCCAGGGCGGGAGTTCTGAGATACTGGCAGCCCGGGATCACCTGTCTTGTGACTCCAAGATGCTGAGAGCGACGCAAGATGTTGAGGCTAGCTGAGGTGTATGTGCGCATCGCATTCGGGAGGACCAGCTGCACGGGCACCGCTGCGTCCTCCAGGCGCTGCGGTCCAGAGCTCTGGGTTCTCCATCCTCAGTGACCCAGCATCTCCCTTAATGGCTCAGACTCAGCTCTCCTCTCCTTCGGTGCTGGCGCCGCTTTTCTTTTGGTCCCTAGACAGTTCCTTTCAGGAGATAAATAACCGGTCCAAGTCCAAGGCTGGTAGAGGCTGATAGATAGGCAGTGGGGGATGAGGTCTTTAAATAAGCAAACTTATGCTCAGCTGAGGAGAGCACACAGACCCTCTCACGACATATGACCCCGCAGTTAACAACATTTGGCTCAGGAGAGGCTCAGGACGGTAAGAGCACAGGATCCAGAATTCTGACCTCAACTTTGAAAGTTGTAACACTGGGCCAGATACTTAATCTTTCCTAAGGGGGTGCGGGGGCTTGCTGGAGCTCTGATCCCAGAACTGAAAAATAAATATATGGAGATGATTGTGATACCTATCTTATGATGTTGTTATGGATATTTTTCTAAAAAGATATTTTTCTGGGTGTGGTGGCACATGCCTTTAATCCCAGTACTCAGAAGGCAGGGGTAGAGGTGGGGGGAGTTCTGTGAGTAAAAGGCCAGCCTTGTCTACATAGTAAGTTCTAGGTCAGCCAGGGCTACATGGTGAGACCTTGTCTCAAAAACAAAATCCCTCTAAAATATTTATTTTATTTGTGTGTGTGTGTGTGTGTGTGTGTGTGTGTGCACATGGTGGAGGTGCCCACGGAAGTCACAAGAAGGCGTATGATTCCCCAGACTTACAGGCAGTGAGATGCTGGATGTGGGAATTGAACTCGAGTCCTCCGTTAGAGCAGCTAGCACTCTTAATTGCTGGGCCATCTCTCCAGCCCCGGTTCTGAAGATTTGGTGAGTTAATTCATGTGCCTGGAACAGTGCCCAGGATATACTCAGCGCTCAGTAGATGCAGGTAATACAGCCTGTGGGTGAGGAGACAGAGCTCTGGTGGTGACACCACAGGAACTCCCTCTTAGGACATTTGATTGTTAGCCTTTTATTCTATCTGATGACAAATCCCCCAGGTGTTCATCTGAGAAAATCTGAATAGATTCTAGGCTGACAAGTACCCTCATAAGCACCTAAAAATTACGGCCATTCTCCTGCTTGCACACTTTCTGATGAGATGGTTGCCGGAACTGTTCGAATCCCCGTGTGAAGGCTACTTTCTCCTTCTCCAACCTTTCAAGATCTTTTTGTCCTTGGGTGACTTTTTGAAAATGATACGACTTGATATAGGGTTTAAAAAGTTATTCTGGGAGCGTGGAGAGACGGCCCAGTGATTAAGAGTGCAGTTTGATTCCCAGCACCCAAGTCAGGCATTTCCCAACTCCCTGACTCAAGCTCCAGGGGGAAACTGACGCCCTCTTCTGGGCACTGCTCTCATGTCTGCACATACAACTAAAAATAACAAAGATAAGTGTTTTTATATTTAAAATTAACATTTAAGCCGGGCTGTGGTGGCGTATGTCTTTAATCCCAGCACTCGGGAGGCAGAGGCAGGCAGATCTCTGTGAATTCGAGGCCAGGCTGGTCCCACAGCCTCCAAAACAATACAGAGAAACCCTGTCTCGTAAAACCAAAAAAAAATTAACATTTAAGACATATCCTATTTGATGTTTAAGATCTGTGGCTTGGTTTCTGTAACTACTTTTGGAAAATTCTCTGCAACCAGGATTCCTCAGATTTCTTCTGCTTTGTTTTCTCTTTATTCTCCTGCACATGTGCTATGCATTTGAAATTATCACACAGTTCTTGGTTTTCCATTACTTTTCTTTTCTTCTTTGTGTTTTCATGGGGGGGGGAGCAATGCCTTGCCCGTTAGGCAACTGGGGCATTTGTGTTTTCATGTAGAAATTCTCAATTGATCTGTATCTGAGCTCATCGTTTCTTTCTTCAGGTATGGTTAGTCTACTGCCAAGCCCATTAAGGTAATTGCTGTTCTACTTTTAGAAAATATTTACTTTAAAATTTTATGTGTAGCTTGGCAGTGGTGGTATAACATCTTTAAATCCTAGCACTCAGGAGGCAGAGGCAGGAGGATTTCTGTGAGTTCAAGGCCAGCTTGGTCTACAGAGCGAGTTCCAGGACAGCCAAGGCTACACAGAGAAGCCCTGCCTTGAAAAACCAAAGGAAAAAAAAAAGAAAAGGAAAAAACCATGTGTATAGGTGTGTGCCCGCATTAAGTTTACATGAATTACATGCAGATAGGAGCCCATGAAGGCCAGAAGAAGGTATCAGATCCCCTGGAATAGATCTGCAGGTGGTTAGGAGCCATCATGTGGGTGCTGGGAACCGAGCCACATCCTCTGCAAGAGCAGTAAGTGTTCTTAACTGCTGAGCATCTCCACAGACCCTCTGTCTTACTGAACATTCTTCCAGCTTACACCGCCCACACGTGGTTGCATGTTGCTTACTTTACTAACAGGAGACTCCACATTCATTATCAAGTTATCTGAAATCAGTCCAGAAACATTAAAACCCTTCCAGCATACTTTTTCTCCCTCTTGACATTGGGCTTCCCTAAGTCACTCATAGAGAACGAGCCTGAGTCTTGAAGACCTTCTATATCATTGTTATATTAGAGCCTTGCTAGTTCAGCGACGGCAGGGGTGTCCTCCAGTGCAATCAGTCTGTGAGTGTGCATTGCTGGCTTGGGGCAGTCACACTCACACTGGTCCACACCCAGTGTCTGGGGCTTTCTCCACATCAAGAGTCAAGCTGCCTCACCTGGCTGTGGCTCCCGCTCCGTGGCGGCAGACCTCAGCCGTGGCTTTTTGACTTTGCTGTCTTCTGCAGATGCCATGGTAACAGTTTGCACTGCAAACCCAACTCCCCGATGGGCCAAGAACTATTATTGATTTTCAATCTGCCCTCCTTTTTCTTCATGCTCATTTAGGAATGACGATTTCCGGCTTTTTAACCTGTCTGTGTTAAAACCCAAATTTAGAATTGAAGTATTATCTTTCTTGGGGGAAAATACCCTAAATATTTGCAATCATCAGTCTCTGTGTTGGGGGTCTTTTTTGAAAGCTTTTTATCTTTAAATGATTCTTTAAATCATTGTGTTTGGGTTGGTTTCTTTTTGAGGGTTGAGGCCACTCTTGCGGGAAGTACTGTTACCACCCACAGATTCATCTTGCTGGCTCTAGTTCCACTCATTTTATTTGTAGTTTTGTTGTTTTATTTGGGTCTTTATTTTCTTTTATAGACAAGGATTTTCTGTGTAGTCTAGGCTGACCTCCAATTCATGATCTTTCTGCCTCAGCTCTTTGAATGCTGGGACTGTGGGCATGGTCTCCCCGTTTTTATTCCGTTTATATCACAAATCCACATCCACTCTCTTTGCCCTTTTCCTCCTTGCTCTGGAATGCCCCAATTTGGGAAGGAAATGGTTATTTCATCTTGCACTTCTATCATCAGAAGTCAAGGCAGGAACTCAAGCAGAGATCTTGGAGGAACAATGTTTATTAACTTGTTTCCCTTGGCTTGTTCAGTTACCTTGTAGAGCTCAGGACTCCTGCTCAGGAGTGATACCACCTATAGTGGGCTGGCCCTGCTTATAGCAATCAGCAATAAAGAAACCCCCCCCCATTGACTGGAGAGATGACTCAGTCGTTAAAGTCTAAGCTTGCAACCAAAAAGTTAAGAAAATGCCCCCATAGACTTGCCTTAGAGGCCAATTTGATGGAGACAATTCCTCAGTTGAGATCCTCTCTTCCCAGGCATGGCTAGGTGTATTAGTCGGGGTTCTCTAAAAGAACAGAGCTGATAGAATGAATGTCTATTTAGAGGGGGTTTATTAGATTGCCTTACAGGCCGTTGTCTGGGTAGCCCAACAATGACTCTCTCCCATCAGAGATGCTAAGAATCTATTGTTGCTCAGTCCAGGAGGCTGGGTGTCTCAGCAGACCCTGGCCTGGAGGATTGGATAGCCGCTGGTCTTCAGTCTGCATTGGAATCCTGAAGATGTTGGTTCTAATAGGAAAAGAGCAAGGCAGCAGTAGGATAGATGGATTTGCTGGCAAGAGCAGGGGGCGGGGGGGGGGAGAAACAGGTAAGAATTGAAGCTTCCTTCTTACCTGGGCAGAAGGTGCCGCCCACTTTTAGGGCGGGTGTTCCTGCTTCAGATTAGCTGTTAAGAAAATCCCCACAGGAGTGATCCTGAAGGCTTGCATTTTAGTTGATTCCAGATCCAGTCAAGATGACAACCAAGATCAAACATCCCATAGGTTTGTGCCAAGCTGGCAAAAACTATGACACAGATTCTTCTCAAAGTTCCTTCCTCCCCACCTTGGCTTTGAAGTGAGTGCTGAGACCTCTGTACTCAGTCCTCCTGAGTGTGTGTGCATGTGTGTGTCTGAGAATCTCTGTACACTGTATAGGTGTGTGTGTGTGTGAGTGTGTGTGTGTGTGTCTGTCTGTCTGAGAATCTCTGCACACTGTATAGGTATGTGTGTGTGTGTGTCTGTCTGAGAATATCTGCACACTGTATAGGTGTGTGTGTGTCTGTCTGTCTGAGAATCTCTGCATACTGTATAGGTGTGTGTGTGTGTCTGAGAATCTCTGCACACTGTATAGGTGTGTGTGTGTCTGTCTGTCTGAGAATCTCTGCATACTGTATAGGTGTGTGTGTGTCTGAGAATCTCTGCACACTGTATAGGTGTGAGTGTGTGAGTGTGTATAGGTGTGTGTGTATAGGTGTATGTATAGGTGTGAGTGTGTGAGTGTGTGTATAGGTGTGTGTGTGAGAGTGTGTATAGGTGTGAGTGTGTGAGTGTGTATAGGTGTGAGTGTGTGAGTGTGTGAGTGTGTATAGGTGTGAGTGAGTGTGTGAGTGTGTGAGTGTGTATAGGTGTGAGTGTGTATAGGTGTGAGTGTGTGAGTGTGTGAGTGTGTATAGGTGTGAGTGTGTATAGGTGTGAGTGTGTATAGGTGTGAGCGTGTGAGTGTGTATAGGTGTGAGTGTGTATAGGTGTGAGTGTGTGTCTGAGAATCTCTGCACACTGTATGGGTGTGTGTCTGTCTGTCTGTCTGAGAATCTCTGCATACTGTATAGGTGTGTGTGTGTGTCTGAGAATCTCTGCACACTGTATAGGTGTGAGTGTGTGAGTGTGTATAGGTGTGTGTGTATAGGTATGTGTGTATAGGTGTGAGTGTGTGAGTGTGTATAGGTGTGTGTGTATAGGTGTGAGTGTGTGAGTGTGTATAGGTGTGAGTGTGTGAGTATGTATAGGTGTGAGTGTGTATAGGTGTGAGTGTGTGTGAGTGTGTATAGGTGTGAGTGTGTATAGGTGTGAGTGTGTGTGAGTGTGTGAGTGTGTATAGGTGTGAGTGTATAGGTGTGAGTGTGTATAGGTGTGAGTGTGTATAGGTGTGAGTGTGTATAGGTGTGTGAGTGTGAGGTGTATAGGTGTGAGTGTGTATAGGTGTGAGTGTGTATAGGTGTGAGTGTGTATAGGTGTGAGTGTGTATAGGTGTGTGTGTGTTTCTGTTTTCTGTACTGTTGCTATGTGGGCTCACTAAGGTGCACACATGGAGACCAGAGGACAACTTTTTGGGAGCTGGTTCTTTCTACCACGTGGGTTCCAGGGATCGAACTCAAGCGTGTCCCTCCGTTTGTTGCTCTGTTGATGATAGTTCCTGATTCTTGAGCCTCCAAGTGTAAGGTGGCATTAGCAATCCATTCTTCCTTTCATCTCCCCCAACTTCTACCAGTAGGATTAACTATGGAAAATCACTTGTTTTAGAATTATTTTGTATTTGCAGAAGAATTGAACAGATGTTGCAGAGGTTTTAATGCTCCAAGACCTGTGTTCCTCACTATCAGAGCCTTAGGTGGTCTTGTTCCTGATATGGTACCAATGTTGTGCCCAAGTTGCAAACTTCCCAGAGACCACCAGGAAGACAGACCCACTAAACTGCAAAAGCAAGGTTTAATGATTGTTCACCCACCCATGACAGGGAACCCGTCTAGCAAGCTGACTCAGCAGCCCCCAGAGGGAGTGAAGTTCCCTGTCTACTGCTAGGTTTTAAAGACAAAAGTTACAGGATTACATCAGCAGGTACGGGTTGGTTTCTGATTGGTTGACATTTGGGAACAATTAGGAGAAATTTTCAAAGTCATATTTTGGCATGAAATACCTATGTGCCAATTATTTTCATTGGTCAGTGCTGAGAGGGAACATTCTATGGTTTCTATGGCATTGTCTTATTGCTTGCAGGTGGCCTGTTGTATGTAGATACCAATAGTTTTTAGAACTATATCCTGGAGACTACAGGGGAGGTTTTGGTCCCCCTTGGAGTTTCTTTTGTGGTCAAACAGTTCTCAGGAACCCAGCATCTAGGAGGCTGGGGGGGTGTGCTCTGGAGTTTTTTTGTGTTCAGTTTTGGCACTAGGTTCCGGGAGGCCAGAGGATCTGGAGTTTCCTTGTATCAGAGGCCTACGTGTCTCTTCTGTAGCCTGTCATGGCTGCTAAAGCAGGAACTGAGTGAGGGTCTGGTCCCTTTATTTCTAAATTATTAGAAGTGAAGCCTTTGAGTTTAGTTTACTCCTTTCAACCAATACTGTTACATTGTTGTCCCAGAATTCCACATTTATTCTTACTTTTTCTAATTTATTTATTTAATTTTATGAATGACTGTTTTGCCTCGTTTGTGTCTGTGTACCACGTGAGTGCCTGATGCCCTCAGAGGTCAGAAGAGGAGTTGGAGCCCCTGGAGCTGGAGTTACGACTGTGTGGGTGCTGGGAAATGAACCCAGGACCTCTGCAAGAACAAGGAGTCCTCTTAGCTGCTGACTATCTCTTCCACCCCCACGTTTATTTATTTTTAAGTGATACAGTTAGGGTGTCAAAGATGAGTAGAAAACACTCATGAAGGTAGACATAGGCTACTGAGCTGGAAAAAGACAGATGTTCAAAAAGCCCATTGCATTGTTTACTTCAGGGGGTGCTTTTAAAATTTTGATTCCCCAGTTTTCTGGAAGCTCATATTAATATATTGAATTCTATGTCTTTTTATTCTACTATGCTAGGTAAACAGGAGACATTTTCAATGTCATCTCCTCAGTTTGAAGATAAAGTGTCCCTCATAGGCTCATGTGTTTGAATATTTGGTTCCTAGACAGTGATATATTTTGGAAGGTTCTGGAACTTTTAAGAGGTAGACCCTTTCTGGATGAACGGGGGTCACTGGGAGTGCACTGTAAGGTTTTATGGCCCAGGCTCACTTCCTGCCTGCTCTCTGCTTCCTGTTCTGCCGGAATATAGCTGCACAGTTAGCCATGTGCCACCATGTTTTCCCTCCATGATAGACTGCATCCCCTTAAGTCATGAGCCCAATGAGCCCTTTCTCCCTGGAGTTGCTTCTTGTTTGTTTGTTTGTTTTTGTCTTTCTGTGTAGCTTTGGAGCCTGTCCTGGCACTCACTCCTTAGACCAGGCTGGCCTTGAACTTACAGAGATCCGCCTGCCTCTGCCTCGAGTGCTGGGATTAAAGGTGTGCGCCACCAGCACCATGCAGCTGGAGTTGCTTTCTGACAGAGGAGGAATTAGGAGACCCTCCCGTCCAGGAAACTCTCTTGAGTAAAAGTCATTCACCGCCTCTTAGTGTTCGCTATGTTTCCCGAGGTTCTCACATGTCAGATTCTGAATCTCCTGGAGGGCTCCCCTTCTCGTCTGGGTCAGACACTTCTGCAGTGCTACGACCAAAATGCCTGCCACAAGCAATTTAACAGGGAAGGTTTGTTTTGGCTGTGTGTTTCAGAGATCTTTGGCCCTTGGCTTCACTGGTCCTGGGGCTGTGGTGAGGCAGAGTATCACGGCAGCGGGAGCGTGTGAACTCACCTTATGACATGTAGGAAGCAAAGAAAAGCAAAGGAGCTTGGGACCAGGCATGATTTCCAGGATCAGAGACATGGTGATCTGCTTCCTCTAGCTGAGCTCTACCTTAGCCTCCACAGACACACAGACATGCACACATGAACACACCACACACACACACAGACACACACATAATACACACGCACAGACACACACACACACACACAATACACACACACAGGCATACACACACATGCATACACACAGGCACACACACACACACACACACACACAGAGAGGCACACAGACACATCAAGCTTACAGAGAGAGCTGGAATTTGAACCTATCCATAACCAGTATACTATTTTGATCTTGAAATTTTAAAGTGGATCTGATGTGGAGATTAAGCAACAGGTGCATTCTGGGTCATTAAGGAATTGTGCCTGAATTACACTGATAAATTTTGGCTGGCAAACTGCTGAGTCCAATGGGCAAGGTTTATCCAAACTCCCACAATAAACTCCACGAGGCTTCAGAAGGCTGTGAGACAGGCGATGGGATGGATGGCTTTCCACTCTCAGAGTTCCAGCAGGATCTCTTCCTTCTGGAAGGACTCGTACAGGTCCCATAACTAAGGTCCATGACAGCGAGGGCTACACTGTAGGGGCCTCTACCACCCCAGCCTGTCCTTCCTGGGTGGGAATGGAGGTTATGAGCTGGGCTGACCCAGAGAAAACAATGGTGCTGGCTCCAAGAGGTTTGTTCTCCATCCATCCATCCATCCATCCATCCATCCATCCATCCATCCATCCATCCATCCATTCATCTTCAGCCAGACTTGGGTATACAGTCAAAGGAGCCACAGTTCCTGCCTCTGAAAAGCTGGCAATGTGCCCCGTATGACTGGCAGGCACAGCTACTCCTGCCACGTGACCAGGGCCATCTGGGCACATGAAGGAGACAATATAGTGTAAGTGGCTACAACTCGGATGTTGGAGCCAGCAGACATGGGTCTCCATCTTGACCTGACGTTTATTGTACATACAGCTTGGTCTGCTCCTCACTCTGCCTTCAAGTGGCTTTTTTAGGAGGCTGTTGTGACAATTAATTGAAGGATGCATAGAAACCCTTAGCACAGGGTCTGGCCCATTGCGTGTGCTCCATCTGCAATTAGGAAGTCTGGAGGGCGGGCAGACACCCTGCTCTCTGCCTGGAGCAAGGAGGGGGCGGTGAGAGTCAGAGAGCGGCTCACCCAGGACATGATCACCCAGCGTCTGACCTCCTCCTTGAGAAAGGCTCCAAATGAGCCAGATGTGGCACACACCTGTAATCCTGGCACTTAGGAGATTAAGGGGGCAGTGATCATGAGTTTAAAAGTCAGCCTGGGCTGTGTAGTGAGAGGCTCTGTCTCAAAGGGGAGAGGGAGGGAGGGAGGGAGAGAGAGGTGGGGGAGGCCACCCAGGTAACTTTCCAGGACACAGGCTGCCACATGGTTGTCCTTTGTCCTCCTCCTTTAACACATGCTTTCGGGAGAATCAAGGATGAATAATGAATGAACCATGTACTGTACAACCAACGTGCCAGACTCTTTTTTCCTGTTTAATTGCTCTAATTTAATCTCACCCAGTAACCTCCTGACAAAGAGTACCATTCCCAGCCCAGAGCTGTCAAAATGAGACGCGGGGACAGTGAGCACCATCAAGTTCATGCAAATGACAGAGTGTAGGTAGGCTCTCCCCAGTCATGCTGGCCCGGGCTGAACCACAGGTACGGTCTTCATAAAGAATCATGAATCACACCCGGTTCAGACTACAAAAATTGATGCAGAGCTTTTATCTCCGTGGTTAGAAAAATTCCCTGTCACTGGCACTTTTTCGGGTGCTTGTCCCATCATTCCCTGGTTGCTGTCCAGAGACCCAAGAGCTAAGAAGACCCACCCCCATCCAGAGGGGTACCTCTGACGACTCCATCACATGTCACAACTGCTCTAGCACCCTGACCACGAGGGCAGCCCCATGTCCAGGACTCCAGGAGCCTGTGGTCCTTCCACAGTCCTTCGCACCACAGCTCTCTCCCAGGGAGAAGCGGAACTTGAAAGGAGTTTCCTCTACGGTGCGATGCGCTCTGTGACTCACTGCTGCCTCCTTGTGGACACTGTCTTCAGCAGCGTCTCCGGACCTGGCCAGAACTTTACTATTGAGAATGAATAAACTCACAGTCTCCGAGACATGGGGATTCCTCAGACACTCAGAGCACAGCAGGCAAACAGATAAAGTCCAAGTTTACTTGCAGCCTTTAGCCACCCTTCCTGCTCCATTCCTTCACTGTGTGGTGGAGCCTTTCTTTGTACCTGAGAAACGCACCCCTAGGAGAGAGCCGGGTACAAGGACAAATTTTTCCGAGCACAACCCATTCCATGCACGGTGACCGCCGTTCACAGTAACGGTCCATTTCAGAACGCTTGGGGCTGGAGAGGTGACTCAACACATGCTGTTCTCACAAGGGTCTTGCGCTCCATTCCCAGCTTGCCAGCATTTGTAACTCCGGTTCCAGGCGGGTCTGATGCCTATGGCCCCTTCTGGCACCTGCATTCCTGTGCACATACCCCCCCCCATAATTAAAAATAAAACACGCCTCAAAAAATTCTTGCCACAAAGAATTCCAGGTGGCAGAGTTCCTAATTCCACCACGTGTATGGTACATCGCACTGCTCTTATAAATGTATCAGTTATTATTTGTCAGCTAAAAATAAGTCAGGATCAGAAACACATCTCAGCATGCCACCCCAGCCCACAAATTAAGGAAAATGCAATAAACATTTAAAAATAAAAATATTTTTAGTATTTCTGTGATTTCAACTATGCACATTGCCTACCAGGGAGGAATTTCTTCTTTAAGCATCGGCCTTGACTGTGGCTAATGCAGACAGTTCTCTGTCAGCAGCAGACCTCAGAGCACAGGGCAGGACATCTCTTCCAGGGAGGCGCTGTGTTTTGAGCACCTTTGTTGAGATCACACCTCACTTGGCTGCGATCCTCTCCGGCAACCTCTCCCTCCCAGCCTGCCACCTGCATACATGGGTCCGTGGATTTAATTTCAGGCATTCCCCAAAAAGCAACAGAAGGTGCTCTCAGGTCCTCCAGGCTGTCTGTCCCCCTCCCCACATGGACAATTGTCCTCCAGGATGTCTGTCTCCACCCCCAGGTGCACAATTGTCCTCCAGGCTGTCTATCTCCACCCCCCTAAGTGGACAATTGTCTTCCAGGCTATCTGTCCTTACTCCCCGCAGGTGGACAGCTGTCCTCCAGGCTGTCTGTCCCCACCCCCCTAGGTGTACAATTGTCCTCCAGGTTATCTGTTCCCACCCCCCTAGGTGTACAATTGTCCTCCAGGCTGTCTGTCCCCACCCTGAGGTGTGCAGTTGAGCATGGAGTCTGGGAGAGGATATCTGCATTCTTCTATCTAAGAGAAAGTCATTTATGCATTCATCAACTAGTTTTTCTTTAAGATGAAACTCAAGGTATACCAGATTGGATTGGACTATGGTTGGACTAGTTGAACTCTGGTATATTTATCATTCACCGATAAATGGTATCCATTCATTCTTTCTTTCAGTCCAATGCGGTAAGAGCATGGAAACCCTATGGAGCCAATACTTTCATTCCAATGCGGTAAGAGCATGGAAACCCTATGGAGAAGCCCAGAGCTTGGTGGTGACCTGTTTTAACCGTGTGCTGCTCTTGGAGTAATGGCCGTCTTGTTTCCATGTTCATAATTCCCTTTTTCCTTACACAGCTTTGCTCAATCTAATTGGTTTCCTAAAATGCCTTTTTTTAAAAAACTTTAGTTGCTTTTGAAAAATTGTTTTGTGATAAGGTCTCCCTATTTAGCTCTAATGGTCCTGGAACTTACTACATAGGCCATGCTGGGCTGGAACTCACAGAGATCCCCCTGCCCCTGCCTCCTGAGCGCTGGGATTAAAGGTGTGTGCCATCCACAAGCCGGCTAAAATGTTTTAATTTTATTTATGTGTTTCTGGGGAGGGGTGCAGGCCTGGCACATGTGAGTGCAAGTGCCCTCCGAGTCCAGAGGGTGGCATGTGATCTCCTGGAGCTGGAGTTACAGGAGTCCAGAGGGTGGCATGCGATCTCCTGGAGCTGGAGTTACAGGAGTCCAGAGGGTGGCATGTGATCTCCTGGAGCTGGAGTTACAGGCACTTGTGAGCTGCCTGATGAGGGGTGCTGGCAACCAAACTGTTTTCCAGAGCAGTAAGTACACACTCTTAATGGTCATTGTTAATAATTAATTTAAACAGGGTCTCACACTGTAGCCCAGGCTGGCCTCAAATCCATTGCAATTCTCTGGATTCCCGAGTGCGAAGATGCTCGGCCTCCTTGGTTTTTCGACTCAAGATCACTCTGGGAATTCTCTTATCCTAGCAAGTTGCTACTGTTAACTGCTCTGAGAGGTGCTTGTTAGTGTTGTGTCGAGTGAAGACGCCACAAGTGTTCATCCAGTCTCCTGTCCAAGGACACATGGCGGCTGCTGGTTTTATTTGTTGCAACTGTGAACTTCACACACATGCTTCCTGTTGCCCATGTGTGAGACATCCTTTTTGCTTCTGCATCTGAGAATCCTCTATTCAAAGCCAGCTGCAAGGGCTGCCACCATCTGGTAAGAATGAGGAACTGCATGCTGGGGAGGTGCTACTCTTACAGAAGACCCGGGTTCGGTTCCTAGTGCCTACGCTGGGTGGTTCATAACCGCCTGTAACTTCAGGATCCTGAACTCACACGTGTATACCATCCCCTCACATACATGTTTGCACACACATACTCTAAAAACACAGTAAACTGGACCTGGAGAAATGTTTGGTCAATTATGAGTGCTTACAACTCATGCAGAGCACCTGAGTTCAGTTCCCAGCATTTACACCAGGCAGCTCTCAACCACCTGCAGTTCCAGGAGATCCGATGCCATCTTCCGGCCTCTGCAGGCACCTGCATGCCTGGACTGCACATAAACTTAATGCAGACACATGCACACAAATAAAAATTGAAAAAAAGAGAAATAAAACTTTTTTAGAAATTAAAGGGTTGCAATAGCCCTCACCTTGTGGGACTGTGGTGAGTCAGGAGAAGAAACATGGAGCACATGGTGAGTGCTCAGCTTGACCATTCCTTCATTCTTATCATCAATCGGCAGATGCTATCACAATTGTGCTAGCCCATGCGTTGTATGTGCTACACTACAATGCTGTATTGGTGCTCTTACTAAAACGTGCAACTTACAGGAATTTGGGGACCAAGAATAACATGCCTCACTGGGGCATATGCTTGGGTAGGAATTGTTCTGAGCTGTTAGGACTTCCACGTGGATTAAATGAGATAAACCGGGGACTGGTGGGATGGCTCAGTGGGTAACGATGCTTACCTCTCAGACTTGGGTTGAATTCAGTCTCTGAGACTGCCAGGGCAGAAGTAGAAAACAGACTCCCACAAGTTGTCCTCTGATGTACACATGTGTACCTTTACATGCATGCTCCCAACGTGCGTGTATACACACACACACACACACACACACAGAGAAGCAAATAAATATACAAATAAATGTAATTTTTAAAACAAGATAGCCACATACCTTTCCTGAAGCCCGGCTCACAGTAGATGCCCAAGAAGTAGCCTGTGTGTGATTAGCCCAGGCACCATTTAAGTTCCTTTGCAGGCAGAGTATTCACTGGGTAGGGATGAAGAGAGGAATTAGTTCACATAGTGAATTTGTCTGAGAAGGTGTCTGTGCTGGCTAATTCTGTGTCAGCCTGACACAGGCTAGAGTTATTTGGGAAGAGGGAACTTTAATTGAAAAAGAAATGCCTTCACCAGATTGGACCTGTAGAGGATTTTCTTGATTACTGATTGATGGGTGGAACGTGGGTGGACCAATCCACTGAGACAGTGTCATCCCCGGGCCAGTGATCCTGGATGGTGTAAGGAAACTGGTTGAGCAAACCACAGGGAGCAAGCAGGTAAGCAGCATCCCCATGGCCTCTGCATCAGTGCCTCATGGAATGGAAGCCATGGTGACGGGAGGGTGAGGGAGCCATGGTGACAGGAACGTGAGGGAGCTGGTCAGCTGCTGCTCCAGGCTATACACCGGCTGTTTACGGCCACATTTCCTGCCATGATGGTTATTATCCCAAAGCAAACCCTTCCTTCTGTAGGCTGCCTTGGTCAGAGAGTTTCATCACACCTATAGGAAAGTAACCAATGCACTGAAGTTTGGGGTTGAGTCCAGCCTTCTCTAGCTGTGAGACTTTGGCCAGGTCACTGACCTCTGTGTCTTAGTGACCTCATGTATAGAATAGTCACATTATTAATGTGCAGGATTGTTTCAAGGGCAATGAGTGGTAATATTATATGTCTGTCCGAGTTGGCAGTCATTGTCAACTAGACACAGCCTAGAGTCATCCAATAGTGGCGTCTCAATTGAGGAGTTGCCTAGATCACACCGGCCTTTGGGGCTTCCTTGATTGCTAATTGCTGCAGAAGAGCATTGCCCGTTGTAGGCTACACATTTCCTGCTCAGAAAGTCCCAGGATGCATACGAGAGGTAGACATGTGTACAGGCTGCTTTTTTTAAAAAATATTTTATTCATTTATTATGTATACAATCTTCTGCCTGCATGCCAGCAGAGGGCATCAGAGCTCCTTCAAGGTGGTTATAAGCCACCATGTGGTTGCTGGGAATTGAACTCAAGATCTTTGGAAGAACAGTCAGTGCTCTTAACCACTGAGCATTCTCTCCAGCCCTACTGGCTGCTTTTATGTGGCGACTTGACACAAACTAGAGGAAGGAGCCTCAGCTGAGGAAATGCCCCACTAAGATCCAGCTGTTAGGCATTTTCTCAATTAGTGACCAATGGGGAGGCCCAGACCGTGGAGGGTGGGGCCATCCCTGGGCTGGTGGCCCTGGGTTCTATAAGAAAGCAGACTGAGCAAGCCATGAAGATCAGTAAGCAGCACCTCGTGGGCTCCGCACCAGCTCCTGCCTCCAGGCTCCTGCCCGGCCTGAGCTCCTGTCCTGACTTCCCTCAGTGACGAACTGTGATGCGGCAGTGTGAGCCTTTCCTTCCCAACTTCCTTTTGGGCCGTGATGTTTTTGTCAGAGCAACAGAAACCCTGCCTAAGACAATAAACTCGAGCCCGTGACTGAGCCAGGAAGCGGTGTTCCTCCGAGGTCCCTGCCTCAGGCTGCCGTCTTCTTGAGTTCTTGTTCTGCGTCACCCAGGGATGCATTGTAACATGAAACGGTGAGCCCACGAACCCTCCCCTCCCCTGAGTTCCTTTTGATCACGGCATTTGTCGCAACAGTGGAATGAAACCAGGACCATGACTTAGTGAAAAGGCTCAGAACAGTTCCCTGTACTGAGAAAGTGAAAGGTAGGTGTTAAATCCCTTTGATTTCCACCGTCACAGTCGTCACCGTCATCGTCACCGCTGTTATTGTCACCACCACCATACATTATCATCACCGTGAACATCACATCACAGATTCTGCTTATAAGCTTCCTTGGATGGTTGTTTAATGAATCGGTGCTTTGAAAGAAGAGTACAGCAGAATGGAGCAATGGGCTTTGCTCCCTGGTTACCTTGAGGGAAAACATGTTCTCAGTAAAATAAAAACAGGGACACCGCTGCCACTTGTCCACTATAATTTCATAGTAACAGAAGTGTGAGCAGGGCATGTGGTTTCGAATGTAAAGGGCCACATTTCTCAGCCTCCCTTTCAATGAGGCGTGGTCGCATAACTGAGTTCTGGTGGCCAGTGGGAATGGTGTCAGAAGTCAAAGCCACAAAGAGAGAGGAGCAAACCCCTCTCTCAACTTCCACCTGGATGGAATACGCAGGTGGCTATGGAAGCTAGTGCAGCCGCCATGCCTTGAGAGGTGAACTATGTACTGGAGGGATGGGGACATGTACAGGAGGGATGGGAACATGTACTGGAGGGGTGGGAACATGTACAGGAGGGGTGGGGACATGTACAGGAGGGATGGGGACATGTACAGGAGGGTACAGTCACGGGTGAAAAGAGGTCCATGGGGCTGCTGAGTTATTCACCCTGAATATTGGAGGAAAGAAAAACAATTTTATGTTTTCTTTTGTGCTTGGGATCAAACCCTCAACCTTGCACCTGGCTTCTCCTCTTGTAACACGCTACCTCTGGGGGACACCCCTCACCACAGTCTGGTTTTCAGTACCAGTGAATGCCCGCAGGGCCTGAAGTGCACCAGGCCAGTGTGCTACCATTGAGCTACACCCCCAGCTAAACTGATAATTCTTCTATCTCATACACGGCACAGTTAAATTATCTTTTAGTACTAAACAATATAATTGTTCTGTGTATGAAGACTGGACATTCTCCCAGGTGGTCTGAAAAACAAAGGAATAAGGAAGGATGAATGGAAAGCCCTGTGTTGATGCTATCAGGAGAAAAACACGGGGAAGAGCCAGGCATGGCGGTGCATGCCTGTAAACTCAGCCTTAGGGACAGAGAGACAGGAGGATCAAGAGTTCAAGGTTCAAGGCCAGTCAATATGTAGTGAGTCTGAGGCCAGCCTGAGCTGTGAGAGAGAGACCCGGTCTCAGACAAACAGTATATATCACATATGTGGACTATATTGCATGGTGCATATTTGTATTTTTAATTAGGTGTACGGTGCGTATACTTGTGCATCTTCACGTGGAGGTCAGAGGAGGACATCAGATTCCCTGAAGCAGGAGTCTGCCTGACATAAGAGCTGGTGTACTCCAACTCAGGTCCTCTGCAAGAGCAGGCTGTGCTGTTAACCGCAGAGCCATCCCTCTAGCTCAAGAACTCCCTACGTTTTTGCTCCAGGTGGCTCCGTTGTCTCCATGCAATTCTGACCATGGAAGGAAGAGGGACAGGAGCTACAGAAGAGAGATTGTTCTGGGGTCTTTCCTTGGCCTCCCCTGAGCTCCCCACTCCTGTGATCTCTGGGAAAGAATCAGAGAAGACACACAGTGTGTTTAACAATATAAAGTGCTGTGCTCCCTGGGGTGTGGGCAGATGAACGACAGAGGGACCATCACTTCAACCTACAACTTTTAGGTAGGCTTTGTACTATTTCTTAAAGTCCCTTGCATAGGCGGCTGTCTGAGGGGTGCTTTCCCAATCAGGTGACAGACATGACCATTGTGATGGACTCTTCTGGGAGGGGGCGTGGTATGTCTTTACCAGAAAGCCTCAGCTGTGTAGACATCTCATGGCCTTCCATGTAGTTTGAGATGCCAAATGCCCAGCTAGGACCAGAGATAGGACTCAGATCCCAACCAGTAACCAGAGGAGAGTTTTTGTTTTTCACTCCGACTTTACATGCTGCTGGTACCAAAGGAGGAGTTCCATCTTCAGTGACCTTCAAGCCTGCTAATATTTAACTAGTTATCTAACAGAGTGGAAGGGGAGTTGGGGGTGGACCAGAGGATAACAGGGGAAAAAAGGGAGAGATGGAGGCGAAAGACAGAACATAGTTACCTTCAAGTTAATGCTTCAAAGTGGAAGGTTTTTAATTCAGAGACAATGTTTCTTTACACCTGATATTTTAGAGTGGGAACAAATGGAAAGTCTTATTTCACCTGCTCTAAAAATTGAGCATGAATGTGCAGGGAGGGAAAAAATAGTGTCCTCTACAGGGTGATAAAGGACAGAGCCTGTGACAGTCAGGTGAGTTTCAATAACAGTCACATCCAAACATAACGGAGGTGAGGTCACCAGGCAGGGGATATAGCTGAATACAGGACAATTTAAAGACAAACTCAGTGGACAGGGCTTTGGTCCCATGCATTTCCATTTCCTGGGCCACAGGGCTGGACCATGGCTATATTATAGTGCTGTCCTATCAGCGTGACATCGTGACATCGTGACATCGTAGGCTGCCAGGTAATGAGTGGCTGGCTGTGAGACACACTAAATAAAGCCAGCCCAGAATAGTCTCCCTGAGTCTCGCACTGCCTGTTCCTCTAAGGTACCCCATCATTTCACGACCTCATTGCTACCCTGCAGTTTCCATGTTGTACGAGGCGCAGGGAAGGGGCAGTTGAGACTCCATGGGGCGGGACAGAGGGTAGTAAACTGCACTTTGTGGTTGTGTGGAATTGCTATTTGCTTCGAAATGAATGCTTGGACCTGAAAACAAAGCTGGCTTGAGCTTTGCTTCCCTCGGAGCTGGTGGGGCGGTGTGGAATGGAGGTGGGTGGCTGTGTATAGGAAGAGACCCTAGGTCTGTGGGCATGAGTTCCCTTGCTGCTCTTTCCCTAGGTCTGTGGGCATGAGTTCCCTTGCTGCTCTTTCCCTAGGTCTGTGGGCATGAGTTCCCTTGCTGCTCTTTCCCTAGGTCTGTGGGCATGAGTTCCCTTGCTGCTCTTTCCCTAGGTCTGTGGGCATGAGTTCCCTTGCTGCTCTTTCCCTAGGTCTGTGGGCATGAGTTCCCTTGCTGCTCTTTCCCTGCCCAATGGATTACTTATACTCGCATGGTCCCTCCATTCCGTGGACCACAGAGAGCTCATACAGAAAACAGGAAAGGGACCCAGGGAGATGGCTAAGTGCATAAAATACTTGCCTTGCAAATGTGAGGGTTGGAGTTTGAATCCCCAGCACCCACGTAAAACCAGAATAGGCGTGACAGCCCACTTGTAACCCCAGCACTAGAGAGGTAGAGGCAGGTGGATCTGGGGGAAGCTAGCTAGACTGGCTAAATCAACAAGCTTCAAGTTCATGGAGGGACCCTTAATCTCCTTTTCTGTTGCAGTGATAAAATACCTTGGCCAAAATGACTTAGGGGAGAGAGGGTTTACTCCAGCTCACAACTTCAGGTCTGTCACAGAAGCAGCTGCGTGAGGGAGTTGGCCGTACCACGTCCATCCTCAGTAAGAGATCACTGAGTGCATGCTTGCTTGTTCTCAACCAGATTTCTCCACTTTTCTGTGGTCTAGGATCGCCTGCCTAGAGAATGGTACTACACCTAGTGGACAAGCCCCTCCTCTCAATGAACATACTAGGATAATCTCCAATAGATATGTCCATAGGCCATCCGGATCTAGACAGTCTCTCAAGACACCCCCCGGCCCCCAGCGACTCTAGATTGTGTCAAATTGACAAAGGTGACTGTCACAGCTTGTCTCAGAAAATAAAGTGGCAAGTGACCAAGGAAGATACCTAGTGTCAACCTCTGGCCTCCGCACGTATACATGCACAGCATGTGTGACCCATGTGCAAATACCACATACATATACACATACATATACACATACATATACACATACATATACACATACATATACACATACATATACACATACACAAAAAGAGAATGGATTGTAGGGAGTGGAGGAACCCTGAGTGAGTGAAGTCCTTGTGTATAGTTGACATGGGCACGACCATGCCAAAGACTTGAATGCACAGACCCATGGGAAATTGGCAAAGCTGTTCCCTCTATGGGCCAGGCTCAAAGTTAGCAAAGCCTTCCTCTGTCCAAGTGTGAGTGTTTACAGATGATTGGGCAGTGTGTACAAAACTAGCAACTGCAGCTTCCTCGTCCTCCCAGATGTTTACGGCCCGAGATCGCCTGGCAAGACTGGGTAGCCCCTTACCCTGTGTTGCACGTGATGAACATTCTGAGGTTCTGGGTTCCACAGTAGTAGGTGTGACCACACCCCCACCTGACCTCAGCGTTCCCGAACGCGTGCCAGGGTCTGTCCTGCCTTCATCCCCTCACCCCTAGTCAGAGTTCCAGGACTCATGCCAAGAGTGTCACAGTAGCAGAAGAGAGTGTGACCTTGAGCCAGATGAGGTGAATCGCAACAAGAAGAATTGGCTGTTATTAGTAGGAGCTGTTTCTTGCCTTTGCATATTTGTAGACACATGGGCCTTTGACAAGGCTTGACTGACTGCACGGGGGGTGGGCTGCACCCACCCTTAGTGTCACGGTTCTGCAGTGGGGGGAAATGTCCCCTGTCCCTCCTGCTTCGCCTGCCTCTCACCACCTGCAACCCTTCCCGTGGTTGCATTTACCTGGCCTCCACTCCACCCCTCCACTAAAACGCCTTTGAAAAGATCCTCCGCGGTTCACACGGCCGACCCTGGGGTCTCCTTTGCATATCTCCGGGGCCTCCTCCCTCAGGCTCTAGACTGCTCGGCTCCTGTGGTTCTGAATGTCTGGTTCCGGCCTTGCCCCCCCCACTTCCTCTTTCCTTATAGGGTGCCTCATTTTCATTCTTTACATTTTATTTTTCCCCAGAATTTTGCCTTCTCTCCCCCTATTTTCTTTCCACATGTTCACTGGTTGGTTTCAGCCACTCTCAACTACTCCCCTCCACCCCCCATCCCCCAATACTTAGGATCAGCCACTGCTTTTAGCGACAAGGCTCTCCTGGGATGATTGATTGTCAAACCGATTTCAGTTCTCAGCATTTCATTTTTCTTTGAATTGAGACTCAGGAAGGGAGGGCGCTCTCAGAAACACAGAAATCTGGGCCGTGTCAAGTGGTTATATTTTTATCCCTTGGAGGAGGCTGTGTGGAGTGGGGGAGAGAACAGGACAGGACACAAGTCAGAGAGGCCCTGGGATAGGCTGGAGGGGTGGCTCAGCCCTTAGAGGCTAGGCTCACAACCAAAAATATGAGAGGCCCTGGGGGGCAGGGCAGTCTACTGATTGGCTCCCATTGTCTCCAAGCTTCAGCTGTATCCTTCGATGGTCTTTGATGAAGGATGGGTGACAACCCAGCATTCTTCCAACGCGTGTCCCCATTTCCTTACGTGTGTTCTAGGTGGGTTTATGATGCCTGCAAACAAAACAGTCCTGGCCATGATGGGCTCTAAGGGGACAGATGTCCCATCCAGGCTTCTGTCATAAGCCGCTGGACAAGGGTGCTAGGGACCAAGCTGGGATCCTTGTAGGGCAGTATCCACTCTTAACTGCTGAGCCATCTCTCCAACCTCCACAGGTGAAATTTTTTTCTTTTCTTTTTTGTTGGGAGTGGTGATGTTTCAAGATAGGGCCTCACTATGTAGCTCCGGCTGTCCTGAAACTCATTCTGTAGACCAGGGTGGTCTCAAACTCACAGGGCTGCATGTGAAGATTTTTACCTGCATGATTTATTTGAAACTTTTTAGCAGGCACCTATACCTATAACCTGAATATCCACTTGAGGGAACGGACTTCCTGGGGAACAGCGGTGGCAGCTGACCATAGGCTGAAGCCAGACTCCGAGCCCTCATTTATAAAAAGCATCCCCCCTCTTCTCCTCCTCCTTCTCTTCCTCCTCTGTTTCTGAGACAGGCTGAGCATGAGTACAGCTAATAACCAGGAAACAATCTAGAAAATAAGAGCTAAAAGACGTTAGTGCCCACCCGGCAGAGAGTGGCAGTCTATTGCTTAGGTAACGCAGACAGCAATAGAATACAAAACACATAGCACGCCTCACCCAGGTGAACTGTGTCAGAAATCCTTCTTGTGACTTATTCTGACTTTGCTAAACAATGTTCAGAACGAGCATTCCTTCTTTCTCCCCCTGAAATCCAGATGCTAACATACAGTTTCCCCATCCCCTTATCCATCAACATTGATCCTAAATCCATTCATATTCTCTCTCTCTCTCTCTCTCTCTCTCTCTCTCTCTCTCTCTCTCTCTCTCTCTCTCTCTCTCTCTCTCTCTCTCCTCTATTTCTCTCTCTAAGTGGAGAGCCTGTTTTCCAAGTAGAAGTAGGAATTGCTACTTCTACCTAAAATACACGAAATGAAGGGGCTGATAAAACACACCCTGTGTGTCTGGCAGGGCAGTATCTGCTGATTAACTGTGATTGATGGCGGTGTCTCACAGGGCTGAAAGCAGGAAGCATCTCTGGAGATTAGAGAGAAAGAAAAAAGTGAGCAATTTTGTAAATAAGAATGTTCTAGAAGGTTTTTGTACAGCCCAACCAATCATGGAGGGTCTGGTGGATTCCCAACACATACTGAGTCTTTCTGTCTCTGCCATGTCTTCCTACCGGAGCGCTGTATCCGGAGGATGAGGCATGGATGGTTCTCCCTGCTGTGAGGAAGGCTTGGGACATGCTCGGTAGACAAAGCTCTACTGTGTGTCTAGTTTACTTTCCCCTTGCTGTGATACACACCATGACTGAAACCAACTGGATGAGGACAGGCTTTATTTCTGTTTACACTTCCAGGTCGCAGGACATCACTGAGGGCAGCCAGAGTAGGAACTGAAGCAGAAACCATGGGAGAATGCTGCTTAAGGCTCCACCAGCTTCTTGTATAGTTCAGGACCCTCTGCCCAGAGGTGGACCATCTTCCATCAATCAACAATCATAACAATCCCTCACAGACACGGCTGCAAGCCAGTCTGCTCTGGGCAGTCCCTCAACTGCGAATCTTCTTCTGCCGTGCCTCTTAGTTGTGTCAAGTCGGCAGTAAAAACTAACCAGGAGGCAGAGGCGAGCCTGGCCTACACAGTGAGGTCCAGGCTATCCAACGCTATGTAATGAGACCCTTTCTCAAAAAACAAAACAAAACAAAAACCTAATTAGACACTGTGCAAGCATGAGGACCAAAGTTTGGATTCCCTAGGAGCCACATACATATACCTGGCTATCCTGCAACCCCCGTGCTTAGGAGGTAAGACACAGGATTCCTGGGGAGAGCTGGCTAGAGGGACTCCCTGACTCATAGAGCTCCAGGTTCAGGGAGAGACTCTGTCTCAGGAAATAAAGTGGAGAACCATGGAGGAAGACACTGGGCATCAGCCTGTGGCCTTCACACATATGTACATACACTGCCTACCTACAGGCATTCATACCATTTAAACAGAGAGAGAGAGAGAAGAGAGGAAGAAGAGGAAGAGGAAGAGGAAGAGAAAGAAGAAGAAGAAGAAGAAGAAGAAGAAGGAGAAGAAGAAGAAGAAGAAGAAGAAGAAGAAGAAGAAGAAGAAGAAGAAGAAGAAGAAGAAGAAGAAGAAGAAGAAGAAGAAGAAGAAGAAGAAGAAGAAGAAGAAGAAGAAGAAGAAGAAGAAGACCAATGATGAGAACTCTGCATGACTGGCTTAACAGTTTTTAACCAGAGAGAAAACTAGAATTGGGGAGGGCATGCATGCATGTGTGTGTATGTGTTATGTATTGTGAGAAACGGGTTAGTGGAAAAAAAAGAAAGGAAAGGACTCAGCTCCCTTGTGAGGAACAGTGAGAGCAAACCCTTGCTGGTCTGAGAGATTAGCAGGTTTCTGGCAGCCTGGACCTGTTTCACGGCCCTGCTTTTGTGTGTGTGTGGGGGGAGGGGGATGGGCAGCTCCTTTATGTGCGGCCACGTCTTTCCCAAGGATCGTGACACACATGCTCAGGCCACCTCTGAAGCATCTACGTGCTTCTTGTGTGTTCTTTTCATGTAAGATTTACATAGTGTAAATTTGCTGTCTTACCCATTAGAAACCTTATTATTATTGAGTGTGTACACGATATGGAGGTGGGGTGCATCAGTGGTTTGCACAGAGAGGTCAGAGTCGGTTGTCTCCTATCTTTACATGGGTTCCGGGACTTGAACTTGGGTCTGCAGCTTTTGAAGCAAGTGCCTTTACATACACACTGAGCTATCTCACCAGCCCTTAGCACTATACTTCCATACTCTATTTACACACACACACACACACACACACACACACACATATATATATATATATTTACTTTGGGACAAGGTTTCACAACTGTAACCCAAGATGGCCTGAAATGCACTCCTGCCTCCTCCACCTTCCCAGTGTTGGGATTTCACTTGTGAGCCCAGCTCTCAGCTCTATTGGTTAAGGGAACTGTGTATGCACGTGCATGCGTGTGTGTGTGTGTGCGTGTGTGTGTGCGTGTGTGCGTGTGTGTGTGTGTGTGTGTGCGCGCGCGCATGCGCATGTGTGTGGAGGCCAGAAGACATCCATGGATATGGTTTCTTGGGCGCTGTCCACCTTGGTGTTTTGAGATGGGGTCTCTCACTGGGACTTGGAGCTCACCGATTAGGCTAGGCTTGCTGGTCACGTAGCCCCAGGGATCCTCCTGTCTCTGCCTCTTTGAAGCTGGGATTCCAAGTGTGTGCCACCATGCCTGGCTTTTTATGTGACTGCTGAGGATCAAATTCAGGACCACATGCTCCCACAGCAAACACTTTACCAGAGGTGCCGTCTCTCCAGCCACAGAAATTGTCGCTTCCCTATCTAATCGTCTTGTGTCTTGGTTGGCAATCAACTAGACATGCCTGAATCTAATCCTGGGTGTTATACGGTTCCGTTGATCATTGTGTAACTTTGCATATCGGTTTGGTGGAACCTGAGATAATTAACATGCTGTGCTCTCCTCTCTAGCGATTCTAAACTGTCCCAAGTTGCTCTGTGGCCGGGGCTTATCGTTGGTTTATACCTTTCTGCTCGACTAAGCCCACCCCACTCCATCTCTCTTCACCGCATGAGGCCACACCGAAACTTCTGTGGGAGTGAAACTGCATGCTGGGCCTGCAGGGGTTGCACAATGAGGTGTTGGCCAGTTCCTGACAGTGATTGCAGTGTGACTCATTGAGATTCCCAAATGCCAAACCATTTTCTGTTGTTCTGCTGACCGATAACCAGTGGACTGTGAGTGGGACAGCCCCGAATTTGGGGTCGCTTACAGAAAGGTTAGGGTGCGAGTGTTGGCTTGTCAACCCTCGTGGTCCTCCCACAGCCACAGATGCTGGGAACAAATTGACTGCAGGTGCGGGGTTGGGAAGGGGAGTGGCCGGCGCTGGACTCTCACCGTGTGGAGGAATGTTGGCTCTCATTTCCATGTGATCAGTTGTTCTTGCTGAGGATTCCCCTGTGCAAAGGGGGGATAGTAATCAGCCCTTTTTTCAAGGTGACTGTGGGCAGTCTCTCAGAAAACAGGGTCCTTCTTATCATTAAATTGACCGTCGTTGTCACTGTTATTTGAGATTGGAGACAAGGTCTTTCTATGCAGCCTAACTGGTCTGGAACTTAATACATAGACCAGGCTGGCCTCAAATTCACAGAGATCCACCTGCCTCTGCTTCCCAAGTGATGGGATCAAAGGTGTGTGTATATCACCACTCCCCAGTTTATTGTCATTTGGACACAGGGTCTTGTTGTTATCTCAGGCTGGCCTTAATCCAAGATCTCCCTCCCTGCCTCAGTTTCCCCAGTGCTGGAATTACAGGCATGAGCCATGACACCTGGCTGTGCATATATTTGTGTGTATCTGTGTCTGTTGTGTTTGCGTGTGCTGAATTCTCATGTGCCTTCTGTCTTTGCATGTATACTACATGCACCTGTGGTTTAAAATAACTTATTCCTTTTATCTGTTTATGTAACAGGGGGAGTATATATGTCACTGCGCGTGTAGGGCAGAGCACAACTTTCAAGGTTCGGCTTTCTCCTTCCGCCATGTGGGTCCTGGGGATCTAACTTGGGTCCTCAGTCTTGGTGACAGGCATCTTTACCCACTGAGTCGTTTGGACACCCCATGTGTTTGTATCTCTTATCCGTGTGTGTGCTGAGTTTCTGTAGCCTGTGGTCTGTGTTAGTTACTTTTCTCATTGTCGTGGCACAGTGTCTGACAGAAGCAACGTAAGAATGGAGGGAAAGGTTTGTTTTGGGCTCGCAGTTTGAGAGGATTCAGTCCACCACGGCAGGAAGCGTGGATGGAGGGCAGGGAAGTAGAGCGAGACAAGGCTGGGGTTCAGCTCACTGTCTCCTTTATTTTGTCTGGGACCCGGGCTCTTGGGGTGGTGTTGGCCACAGCCGAGGTAGATCTTCCCTCTTTAGTTAAATTGCTGGGAATACTCTCACAGACACAGCTAAAGGTGTGTCTCCTAGGTGATTCTGAATCCCATTGGCAATGGAGATGGACAACCACATTGGGTGCAGATGTGGCCGTGTCTTGGGCATCTGTTGCACACATTCATGTCATGTCTGTCATGTTTTGTTGAACGGGGATATCACAGGCGTGTGTGTGTGTGTGTGTGTGTGTGTGTGTGTGTGTGTGTGTGTGAATATGTTCTGGTTTTGGCTCTGCGTGTGTTGGTGTGTTGGGTCTGTGTGTCTGTCCACTTGGTGGGCATGTGTTATACACTACCTTGAATGTGCGGGTTTGAGTGTGGATGTTCACTGGTGTAGTGCAAGGTGGGTTGCAGGAAGGTGGGCTCGGGGGCTGGAGACCAGAGCCTTGGGTGTTCTGGAGACTGGACCTCTCGGCCTCAGCTCATGCAGAAACCAGAGGGTCAGGAAGTGTCCAGCCGTTTCAGCTTTGCCAGCTTTTGATGGACTCCTCTGGGGCAAGTCAGGCAGTGGTGACAGGGACGGGCTTATCAACGATGGCTTGGTAGAAGTGAAGGCTGGAAAGGACCCGGAGGCAACGCCATCTGGAAGTTTTCTCCTGGTGGAGCAGGTCATAGGGCATCAACGACACAGGAGCGTCTTAGGCGTCAGGCTACGTGATGTGATGATCTCGAGTCAGACCAGGTCCCTGACTGGGAACATGCGTGCTGTATGAAAAAGGCCTGCTACATGCAAGTCCCCATCGGGCTGGGGGCTGCCGTGCCCATCTTTGTAGCATTTCACACGTGGTGCTGAGCCTCCCTTAATATCTACTCCGCAGACAACGATTAATCAGTGGCCGAGTGGGGCACGCTCTAAAGGCCTACGCGCTGTGTGCATTTCTGTGTCGCCTCTTGCTGTAGAGCTCAAAGTCCAGCCTCAAGTTACTTCATCGACAAAGTGAGAGGGATATAAAAAGACACACTAACTCTTCTGACGTGCCCCACTCCATTGGCCTTCACCGAGCTGTCAATGAACTCTGGCAGCAGAAGAAAGCTTTCTTGGCCAAAGAACCCCAGTGAGACCTTTATTGGAGAAATTTACAGAAAACAGCCCCAAAATAGATTTCAGATGGAGAAGTTAAATAAAAATCCAGGAAAGCTAAAAATGAAATAAATAAGAGCTTGAAAGTGATAGTTTTTGAAGTCATTCTATCCCGGGGCTTGTTTGTGTTGAGCAAATGGTCCATAGGGTTCCTGGAAGAGAGCGTCAGATGTCAAAGGCATGGATGGGGCTTGGAGAAGGTTGACACGCTGTGGTCTGCAGTGTCCTCTGGAGAACTGGCGTAGACCGGGTGACTGCGTGGTCGGCCTTGGTGTAGATGTCTTTGACATGGAGGGGTCTCTGGCTTGAGAGTTCACCTTCAGCATCCTCACATGGGAGATCCTTTTTTATTTAATTTAAAGAAATATATATATATATATTTTATGTAAACAGCATTCTGTCTGCATGTATGCCTGCAGGCCAGAAGAGGGCACCAGATCTCACTACAGATGGTTGCTGGGAATTGAATTCAGGGCCTCTGAAAGAGCAGCCAATACTCTTAACCCCTGAGCCATCTCTGCAGCCCAGCAGGAGATCTTATTGATGGCTCTACTTCAGGCCAGCCATTCCAGCTGGTGTTGCCTGGAGTGGGGATGAGGTCACTGGGGCCACGGAGAGAAAGGAGAGCAAAGAGCAAGTCACTTCCCTGCAGTCCTCGTGTCCCTCCATAGGGTGAGCCGTGTCTGCCTCCCCTGTCGTTGTCCCCCCCCCCCCGCCCCCGCTGCCATTTGTAATGTTTCTGAAGTGCCCCTGCTCGGCCTGCTCTGTGTGGTGAACCCCACCCCATGAGGCTGTGAAGCCCTGCTTCAGCCCCTGTTAAGCTCTTGTTAGAGAGGTAAGGCTTCCTGCTGTCATTAGTTCCGTTTTTGTTGTTGTTGTTTTGTTTTTCTGTCTCTTGCTTATTGAGTTTGCCTCGACTATACATCCAAGTGTGCTGTCTGACTGCTTCCAGGATGCTCACTGACACCTACATTTCTCTCCACTGCTGTGTCCATGGTGGAGAGAATATATTCATTAACAGGGTGTGCAGTTAGCGATGATGTGTGTCACACAGGCCGTGTGGGCAATATCTTGTCAAGATTTGCTTGTGTGGAGGTAGAGAGATGGCCAGTGGTTAAGAGCACATACTGCTGCTGCAGGGGACCTGAGTTCAGTTCCCAGTAGCCATGTTGGGTGGCTCACAACTGCCTGAAACCCAATTCTGGGGGGATCAACGCCCTCTTCTGGCCAATGCAGGAACTGCACACACACACACACACACACACACACACACACACTTTTTAAAAAGAGAAAGAAATTGCAGTTGAGTGCCAAATTTGCAGGGCTGACTGCAGATAATTCTGTTTGCCCCATGCATTGAGCACTCTTTCCAACGAAAGTAGGCCTTGTCTGTTTGGGGAAGTTGTGGGCTACTCTTTAAAAACTGGGAGGCCTGTGTGAATTACTACGAGATTCAAAGCCACAACGTTTCTGTTGTTTTCCTGCTTCTAGTTCTTCTTTTTCGGGAAGCTGGAATTTTCACTCCTGACATGAGGAAGAAACAAAAACCCCAGCGCAGAGGAGAAAAATCAGAGCACCTCCATGCAGCTGGCAGGAGCCCTTAGCCCCAGCCCCCCAGTTTTCACAGAGGAGGCAGAGAGGCAGGGCGGTGCTCTGGTGCTGGGTTAGTGGGGGAAGACCGTCCTGGTGGGATGGGGAGAGAGAAAGAGAGAGAGAGAGAGAGAGAGAGAGAGAGAGAGAGAGAGAGAGAGAGAGAAGCAGCAGCAGCAAGCTCCTTTGCCCACTCGGCCATCTCACTGGCCCTAAGTGCCTGTTTGGGAGACTCTCTTGTGGGTTCTAACTCTCCCAAGACACCTCAGTGATGCCGCGAGTCCCCGCCCTGGCTGTTCTGTGGCTGCGGTGACCCTTAGAGGATCCTAGCTTGCAGCAGGGAGCTCAGTTGTTGCCCTTGTCTGGCAGGAGCTTAAGCTGTTGGCTTTTCCCCCCATTGAACCTCTTTAGATCCCCCCTTCCTGCCCCTGCTACAGCCCAAGGCCGGGTCCCCGCTGGCCTGCACTGGACCTTGTTCATAGCCTTCCCCTCCCCCTTCCCCTTCCAACTCCTGACTTTGACTCACTGCAGATGAAAACGTTGGGTCTGCAATTTGTAGAGAATTCCCATATTTGGAGCCTCTGGGGGAAGCTCTTACGTACCCAACCTGCTGATGCCTATGGATTTGGGGTCCAGTGAGATGACATCACATTAGGCTTATTTTGCCGGCTTTAAATCATATGTGCCTTTGCCATCTCCCATTCCATTTATTGTTATTTACTGATTTTTTTTTCTTTTTGGAGGCAGGGTTTTGCCTTGTTGGCCCCTAACTCACTTCCGTAGCCCAGGCTAACCCTGAAATTTACAGCAATCTTCTTGTCTCCACCTTGGGAATGCTGGGACTGACTCAGGCACGTGCTACCATACCAAGCTTCCATTTTGGCTTCAGGTTTTTGCTTTAAAACTGCTTGGTTAGCCACTAAGGAAACACAAATCAAAACAACTCAGATACCTGTGAGAATGGCTAAAATAAAAAACACCAACCTAGATGCCCCTCAACTGAAGAATGAATAGAGAAAATATGGTACATTTACACAATGGAGTACTATTCAGCAGAAGAAAAAACAACAATGGAATCTTGAAATTTGCAGGCAAATTGGCAGCACTAGAAGAAACCATCCTGAGTGAGGTAATCCAGTCACAAAAAGACAAACATTGTATGTACTCACTCATATATGGATTTTAGACATGGATCAGGGGAATGCCAGCATACAATCCCAGTGCCAGAGAGTCTGGGAAACAGGAAAGAACATAAGAGAGATATGCATGGTACCCCAGAGAAGGGGAATGAAGCAAGATCTCCTGAGAAGATTAGGGGGGGAGGAGTGGGAACTGGGAAAAAGAAAGGGGGAGAAGAGGAAGAGAGAGGAGGTCATGGGGGAGCAAGAAGGTTAAGTTGGGGGAAGAATAGGGGGAGAGCAGGATGAGAAATACCACAATAGAATGAATCATTATAGGCTTAAGGAGAGATCTGGTACCAGTGAGATTTCCAGAGATCTACAAGGTTGATATCAACTGGCAAACTAAGTAATAGTGGAGAGACTACCTTAAATGCCCATCCCTGACAATGAGTTTGACGACTACCTTATATGCCATCCTAGAACCTTTATCCAGTGGCTGATGGAAGCAGAGACAGATACCCACAGCTAAACATGGAACTGAACCCATGGAACCCAGTGACAGAGAGGGAGGAGTGATAAGCAAAGGGGTAAAGAATGAGCTGGCGAAACCAACAGAAACTGCCGACTTGAACAAGGGGGAGCTCTTGGACCCCAGACTGACAGCTGGGAGGCCAGCATGGGACTGATCCAGAACCCCCCGAATGTGAGTGTCAGTGAGGAGGCTTGGACAACCTATGGGGCCTTGGGGAGTAGATCAGTATTTATTCCTGTCATACAAATGAAATTTGTGTGTCCATAGCACAAAGAGGGATGATCTCTGAGCTTGGACTCTCAGAGGACAGCCTAGGACCCTACCCTGAATGAAATGACAGACTCTAGATATCCCCTATGGGAAAGGGAATGGGGATAGGGTGGGAGGCTGGGGGGGGGGTGCAGGAGGAGGGGAGGGAGAGGGAACTGGGATTGACATGTGAAGCAAGCTTGTTTCTAATTTTTAAAAAATGTAATAAATAATAATAATAAAACAAAACAAAAACCTGCTTGGTTTTGTTTCCAAAAATTTTTTTTGGTTTTTACGAGACAGAGTTTCTCTGTATTGTTTTGGAGACTGTCGGTCCAGCCCAGCCTCGAACTCACAGAGATCCACCTGCCTCTGCCTCCCGAGTGCTGGGATTAAAGGCATGCGCCACCACCGCCCGGCTTGTTTCCAAAATTTTAATTTATTCTTTGAGAATTTCACACATTTATGTGATATGTTTTGTTTAGATAAACAACTCTAGAGATCAGATTAGGTAAGGAAAAGCATACAGCTACACAAATACATACACATAAACACACAGACAGACACATAGAGACACCGAGACATACATACACACAGACACAGACACACACACACACAAAACTAAACAGCCAAATGGAAAGAGTTGGAGACTGGTTTGATCTTATTCATTTGTTTGTTTTTAAACATTTATTTGCTTTTATTCATGTATATGAACATTTTGCCTGCAGGTATATGTACATGCACAGTATTCATGCCTGGTACCCGTAGAGGCCAGAAGAAGGTGTTGAATCCCATAAAACTGGAGTTAAAGACAATCATGAGTTTCCATATAGTGCTGAGAACTGAACCCTTGTCTTCTGGAAGAGAAACAAGTGATCTTAACCAATGAGCCATCTCTGCAGTCCCTGGTTAGACCTTCTTGGTGGGGAGACCTGAAATCTCCCCTTGTTAGCATTCATATATATATATATATATATACATATATATGCATATGTGTGTGTGTGTGTGCTCACAACTGTCTATAACCCTATGTCCAGGGGATCTTTTGTCCTCTTCTGGCCCCTCTTGGCACCACGCATGCGTGTAGTGCACAGACATACATTCAGGTAAACACACACACACATACACACACACATGCACACACATACACACATGCATGCACACACACACAGACACACGCACCCCAAACTAAAAATTAAAAAACTCTTTAAAACGCATCATCATTATTTTTCTGGAAGAGGGAACTTGTCTAGACTCCAGTAAATAGCCTCCCACCCCATGCTCGTGCGGGCATTCATGATTGAACTCAGTGCCTGCACAAAACACAAACAAACAAACCCCATGAATATAGGAGGGGGCTTGTCAAGAAGAATGAAAGGATTTAGTGGGAGTAGAAGTTGGGCAAGAGTAATGCAAGTGAAAATAAAATACACTGTGTACACCTGAGATTGAAAAAGAGTAACAGATAAGCAAAGGCAACAACAAAAGAGTTGCCATGATTATTCTGCCTCATAGATGAAGAAACTGGAGGGAAGAATGATCCCACAACATGATCAAGGGCATGCTGTCAGTCCATGGCAGAAATGGGGAGCGGGGGCTGGCTCAGGGGGTAAAGGTGCTTGCTGCCAAACGTGATGACCTGAGTTTGGTCCCAAGCACGACGTGGTAGAAGGAGAGAACCAACTCCCTCACGTTGTCCTCTGATCTCCATGCATGCACTGTGGCGTGTGTGCACACAGTGGATAAATAAAAAAAGATAAATAAAGTTACAAAGCGATGGAGACAGGATTTAAGCTGGCATGACTCTGGCATCTATGCCTTGAGTGTCGACCTTGATTCTGAATTAGGTGAACACTTGGTAACTTAAGTAGTGCTTGCTCACAGGAAGTCAGAACATCAAGTCTGGAGGGATAGTGATTTGCTGGATTAAAGGAGGAGGCCTGGAGTCAACTGCAGAGGTAATTGTTGAAAGAGACAGAGTGCTCATCTCTGCTCTTTGAGTGGGGGCTCTTATGACTTTACAGCGAAGGGAAGCTATGGAGATCAAGGAAGTGTACTGACTTAGAAACGGGGTGTGAGAAGCAGGGATTCCCTGAGCTGGGGTTGTCACACACAGCAATTGGCTTTCCCGAGGGTTCGCTGTGAAACCCTGCTCTCATTAAAGGCAGGCTCCTGCGGTGGGTCTGTCCACTCTCTGAAGGGGCCCTTGCTCATCTTCCTCTTTTGTTAAATTGGGAAGTGGCTTAGACTAAGAAGGAAGTAGTGAGAGAAAAAACACAGACAGAGCTTGAGCAAGGAGTGGGTGCCAGTGGTCACCTGGCTCTTCCTGGAGACAGCACCCATCGAGGCAGGAGCATGCGGCTGTGCCCAGCTCTGCTCCTTCTCTGCCTGCGAGGTGAGTGGGGCTATGGATCTGTGAATCTGATCTTGCAGAGGGTGGCAGAATAGGAGTCCTGGGTTCAAGCCAGAATCGAGGTGTCAGCAGAAGAGGCAGGGGACACGTCTATTTACCCATCTCTTTTTCTGTCTATATACTCCAAAATTCATCCATGGACTCTACAAACACGTATTAAGTAGCAACTGCATGCCTGGATTGTTCTGGCTGTTGTAACTATAAGCAAGTTCCTCAATCAAGGGATGAGACAGTCAAGTAGTTTTACTACAGCGTGGGACCCTCTGCAACACACAGCGTTCATGTAGAAACAGGCTATGCCAGGGACCCCCAGCTTTTCTCTCAGAAGCATGGAGGCTTCTTCAAGGCTTCACAGAAGTCAGTCTTGAAGGACGAACAGCCTTTCGGACAGAAAAGCAATGATTTATATTAAGTGGAGATCGTGGAAAGGGTAGATGTAGCAATGGCTTTGTCTTAGTGACATTTAGTTCAGAGAGGTTGGAAAGGTGTGTGAGAAATAACGCACAGACAGGTGTAATGGTGTGCACCTGTAGTCACAGCACCCAGGAGGCTGAGGCAGGAGGCTTGCAGGGTTGTAGGGTTGCCTTGGTACATAGTGAGATCTTGCCTTTAAAAAAATCTTAAAAAGATATTTAGGCCAAGCATGGTGTTACATGCCTTTAATCCCAGTACTTGGGAAGTAAGGGCAGAGTGGATTTTGGTGAGTGAAAGACTAGACTTGTCTACAAAGGGAGACTCCTGTCTTAAAAAACCAAATAAAAAAAAAAGAAAGAAATACATTCTCTTGTGGGAAATAGTTGAGGATGAAAATTAGAGACTATTTCTCATCCTTGCAGATAAGTTTTATGTTTGTTTGTTTTTTTTTAATGGATCCTCACAGTATGCAGAATTTAAAGGTTAGGACTTAAAGGGAGACCAGTTGAGGGACTCTGATCACATGTAGTTAGCTTTGCTTTTTTTAAAAACTATGTGTGTGCCTGTGTGTGTGGTTGTGGGTGGGAATGTGAGGGCAGAGGCTAGTCTTGTAGAGTCAGTTCTCGTCTTCTCCTTTATGGGGATTCTTGGGACCTAACTATGATGGCCAGGTTTGCACAGCAAAGCGCTGAGACATCTTGAAGACCGCAAAACATAGTTTCCTCATGAGTGAAGTGAGAGGAGACTGGATGATCTCCAGGATCCCTCAATACCTTCACATCTAGATCATTCACCAGGGGTTGTGGCACACACCTGCAATCTCAGTGCTTGGGAGGCAGAGGCAGGAGGACCAAAGGCTTAAGGACATCCTTAACTACATAGTTAGTTCGAGGCCAGCTTTGGCTACATGAGGACCTGGTTTAAAACAACAAAACAAGGTCTAGATCTTTAGGCTAAGTAAGACAATAAGATGCATAGTATCACATGTATGAGGGGCTAAAGTGACCTGAGTGAATGCTATGATCATGATGGTGGTGGTGATGGCAGTGGTGATAGTGGTTGTTGTTGTTGTTGATGGTGGTGATAACAGTGGTGATGGTGGTGGTGATGGTGATGGTGATGGTGATGATGGTGATGGTGATGGTGATGATGGTGATGATGGTGTGATGATGATGATGGTGATGATGGTGGTGGTGATGGTGATGATGATGATGGTGATGATGGTGTGATGATGGTGATGATGGTGGTGGTGGTGGTGATGGTGGTGGTGGTGGTGATGATGGTGGTGGTGATGGTGGTGGTGGTGGTGGTGATGATGGTGGTGGTGATGGTGATGATGATGATGGTGATGATGGTGGTGGTGATGATGGTGGTGGTGGTGGTGATGATGGTGGTGGTGATGATGGTGGTGGTGATGGTGATGATGATGATGGTGATGATGGTGGTTGTTGTTGGTGATGGTGATGGTGATGATGATGGTGATGATGGTGGTGGTGGTGATGATGATGGTGGTGGTGGTGATGATGGTGGTGGTGGTGGTGATGATGATGGTGATGATGGTGGTGGTGATGGTGATGGTGATGATGATGATGGTGATGATGGTGTGATGATGGTGATGATGGTGGTGGTGGTGGTGATGGTGGTGGTGGTGGTGATGATGATGGTGGTGGTGATGATGGTGGTGGTGGTGATGATGGTGGTGGTGATGATGGTGGTGGTGGTGGTGATGATGGTGGTGGTGGTGATGGTGGTTGTTGTTGGTGATGGTGATGATGATGATGGTGATGATGGTGGTTGTTGTTGGTGATGGTGATGGTGGTGGTGGTGATGATGGTGGTGGTGGTGGTGATGATGATGGTGATGATGGTGGTGGTGATGGTGATGGTGATGATGATGATGGTGGTGGTGGTGATGGTGGTTGTTGTTGGTGATGATGATGGTGGTGGTGATGATGGTGGTGGTGGTGATGATGGTGGTGGTGATGATGGTGGTGGTGGTGGTGATGATGGTGGTGGTGGTGATGGTGGTTGTTGTTGGTGATGGTGATGATGGTGGTGGTGATGATGGTGGTTGTTGTTGGTGATGGTGATGGTGATGGTGATGGTGATGATGGTGGTGGTGGTGATGATGGTGGTGGTGGTGGTGATGATGGTGGTGGTGATGATGATGGTGATGATGATGGTGGTGGTGATGATGGTTGCTGTTGGTGGTGGTGGTAATAATGGTGATGGTGATGATGGTGGTTGTTGTTGGTGATAGTGATGATGATGGTGATGATGGTGGTGGTGGTGTGATGGTGATGGTGGTGGTGTGATGGTGATGGTGGTGTGATGGTGATGGTGGTGGTGTGATGGTGATGGTGGTGTGATGGTGGTGTGATGGTGATGGTGGTGGTGTGATGGTGATGGTGGTGGTGATAGTGGTTGTTGCTGGTGATGATGATGGTGATGGTGGTGATGATGGTGATGGTGGTGGTGTGATGGTGATGGTGGTGGTGTGATGGTGATGGTGGTGGTGTGATGGTGATGGTGGTGTGATGGTGATGGTGGTGGTGTGATGGTGATGGTGGTGGTGTGATGGTGATGGTGGTGGTGTGATGGTGATGGTGGTGGTGTGATGGTGATGGTGGTGTGATGGTGATGGTGGTGGTGTGATGGTGATGGTGGTGGTGGTTGATGGTGATGGTAACAATGATGGTGTGGTGATAATACCTTGCCTCTCAGGACCTCCTCTGTGACCTTGTTCCATCAACAACCCCTTCATTTTTTTCTGATAATTTCTGCTGCTCACCTGAAAACACTCTCAGGGGTCTCTCATCTTATTTAGAAATGTCCTGATTTTTCTGAAGGTGAGGTTTCTGAGCTTGGGGAGTATATTCACTTACTCTGAAGACATGAGCTTTTGCTCTGGATCACTCACATATCCCTTTCTCTTTTTGGCAAATACGTACTGAGCAGAGATGTTGTGTGAGACAGAGTATCAGACACTGGGATTCAAGACATAGATCTGACCCTGGAGGAGCTTGAGTCTTCAGATGGTGGTGATGGTGGCTGTGATGGTGATGATGGTGGTGTGGATGGTGAAGATGATGGTGGTGGTGGTGATGATGATGATGATATGCTCTTCATACGATTTGGAGAGTGTGGTGGAAATTCTGAAACTGCTGGAATAGATTTCAGAAACAGCAGTGATCGGAGCTTCCTTGTCCTAGACCATAGGAAACCACTATGGGCTTTTCCCTTCTCTACAGTAAATGGCAGCTTAAAGTTAGATATGATGCAAATATTGACACTGCAGTGACCTGCAAACACCATTCCTGCTTCTCTGAGTAAGTTTGTTTACATCTGACAAAATCACCCAAGTGCTGTCATCTAGCACAGTTAAAATGAAGACAAGAGCCTCTTTTTGCCCATCTTCCAGGAGCCGGATGGCCTCCCAACCTGACCCATTCACCTTTTCCCCAAGAGTGTGTTTGCACGTGGGCAGGCAGGTGCCCACGGCCAGATTCAAACACTGAAGTAATTTGCACAAAGTGCGCTCTCCTGCGTCTCAGCCCTGACACATCACCCTCTTCTTTTGTTTGTTTGTTTGTTTACCCTCTTCTTTCACAGGATTCCTCTGCACCCACCAAGGTTATAAACACGGTTTGGGAAAAGGCAGTCATTTTCCATTTCTAGAGGAGGCCCACAAGGGTTTATATCGTGAGCCTGAGAACTAGGAACGAGGAAAGGATAAGAAGAGAGATGGAAGGGGCAATTCCAGAGCATGTGGGGGACAGGCAAAGAGAAAGGGAGTGATTTTTTTTTGTGGCTTTGGAGGCTGTTCTGGAACTCGCTCTGTAGACCAGGCTGGTCTCGAACTCACAGAAATTCACCTGCCTCTGCCTGGGTGCTGGGATTAAAGGCATGCGCCACCACCACCCAGCAGGAAGTGACTTCTGCTATAAAAACCATCAGAAAGAGCCAGGCAGGGTGGTGCCCACCTGACATGCTAACACTCAAAGGGTTGAGGTGAAGAGGACGGTGGATTCCAGGCCAGCTTTGCCTTGCTGGGGAGACTTTGTCTACAGAAAAAGAAGGGGGGAGGAGGGAAGAAAAGAGAGAGAAAGAAAACCAAAAACAAACAGCAATGACAACAAAAGCAAAATAAAACGAACAAGCTAGGCCCAGTGAGACGGCTCATGGGCGAAGTGCTCGCCACACAAGCCTTGAGTCTGAGCCGAAGAACCCACAAAATGGAAAGAGAGAACTGACCCCCTAAAGTTGTCCTCTGACCTCTGCAAACACCACACCCCCATCCATAAATAAACAAAAATTTAATGAGAAACTAGAACTTCTTTTTTAAAAAGGTATTTGTTTATTTTACACCCGGACAGCAATTCCCCCCCACTCTCCCCTCCTAGTGCCTCCCCCTGGCTCCCCCTGCTCGCCCCCAATCCAGTCCTTGCTTTGGATAACCTTTCTGTACGCAGTGAACATATGTTGCTCTCATTAGTTGATAATAAAAGCTGCTTTGGCCCATAGCAAGGCAGAATATAGCCAGGTGGGAAAGTCAAACTGAATACAGGGAGAAAGAGGGGTGGAATCGAGAGAGACACAAGCCAGCTGCCCAAGAAACAAGATGCCAGCAGACTGATGAAAGCCATGGCCACGTGGCAACGCATAGATCTACAGAAATGAGTTAATTTAATTGTAAGAGCTAGTTAGTAATAAGCCTGAGCCATAGGCCAAGCAGTTTGTAATTAATATTAAGCCTCTGAATGATTATTTAGAAGTGGCTGCGGGACGGGGACAGAGAAACCTCTGTTTACAACTCCTCCTCAGTTTCTATTCAGAAAAGGGCAGGTCTCCCAAGGATATCAACAAAACATGGCGTATCAAGTTGCAGTAATACTAGGCACCTCACCTTGTATTAAGGCTGGGCAAGGCGACCCAGTATGAGGAATAGGGTTCCAAAAGCCAGCAAAGAGTCAAAGACAATCCCTGCTCCCGCTGTTAGGAGTCCCACAAAAAAGCTATGTAACTGTCACCTATATGCAGAGGCCCTAGGTCAGTCCCATGCAGGTTTCCCTGGTTGTTGGCTCAGTCTCTTGTGAGCCCAGGTTAGTTGATGATGTGAGTTTTCTTGTGACATCCTTGGCCCCTTGGGCTCATACAATCCTTCCTCCCTCTCTTCAGCAGGATTCTCCCAGCTCAGCCTAGCGTTTGGCTGTGGGTCTCTGCATCTGTTTCCATCAGCTGTTGGGTGAACCCTCTCTGGTGACAACTGGGCTAGGCACAAATCAATGAGTGTAACAGAGTATTGTTAGGCATCATTGACATTCTGTTTTTCTCCAGCCGTGTCTGGTTCTATCCTAGGTCTCTGGGCCATCCAGCCTCTGGGTCCTGGTCTTCCAGGCAGAAACCAGAACTTCTATTCATTGTATATTTTATAGTCCATACTTTCAAGTTTGTAATGTTATTAGAACTTTACTTGATTGACATGATGACTGCATACACTTAGTTATTTATGTGCAGTATGTTATTTTGATGTATGTACACATTTTACAATGCTCAAATCAGCCCTGACATTTATCAAAATATGAACGAACCTGAGGACCTTATATTAAATAAAATAACGTCTTGGTGTGATGCCTCGTGGTGTAATCCCAACTCTCAGGAGGCAGAGGCGAGAGGACCTTGAGGTCAGGACTGTCTCAAAAACAAAAACACAAAGGCATTTCTGACCTGCCCCTGTTGCTATGTAGTGGAGAGGCAGGTTCCCTCCTGAACATTCTGGAAGCTTCTTAGATTTGATTAGATCAGTGGCTACCAGAGTCCTGGCCTCTGGCCTGAGGTGCCCCACGGGCTTCATGGAGGTGCTGAGAGAACCGCCATGACCAGCTGCCTGGTGGTGGAGACCCCGGGGAAGGACGGCAACCCCCATCCGGGGACAAGGATAGTGTACAAACGCTCAGATTGGAATTTGGGTGAAACTGTCAAGCAGTCTTGCCGCCCAGACTCCTGTAGTCAGTGCTGCCATGTCCTCAGCTGACGCAGGCTCTCACTCCACACAAAAGATGTTGCTCAACTCCGTCATTCACTGTCTTCCAGTCAAGATGGCGCTAAGTCTATCTGAAACGCTCAGTTCAGCAAATGTGGTTTTGAAAGGGCAGGAGACCTTCCAAAGATGACTCACACAGAGCCTTCCCTTTTAGAAAACATAATTTGAATGAAATAATGTTTTGCTTTTAGGGCTTTTTGTTTGTTTGAGACAGGGTTTCTTTGTGTCTCTGCCCTGACTGTCCTGGAACTCACTTTGTAGACCAGGCTGACCCCAAACTCACAGAGATCCGCCTGCCCCTGCCCACTGAGTGCTGGGATTAAAGGTGTGTGCCACCACACTCAGTGAGTAAAATAAGTTTTAATGGAAAAACTAATAAAAGAAGAAGCAATTGAAGTGCAGAATGTTGAGTACCATCAGGGCCTGTGGTGCCCACAGTAGATGGTCTCATCGGGACTGTTAAGACCATTTTTGGGGGGGGGGTTTACGAGACAGGGTTTCTCTGTATTGTTTTGGAGGCTTTTAGTCCAGCCTGGCCTCGAACTCACAGAGATCTGCCTGCCTCTGCCTCCCGAGTGCTGGGATTAAAGGCGTGTGCCACCACCGCCTGGCTCCTGTTAAGGCCATTTTAACCTATGACCATTTGTGACCTTGGCAGAGAAGGCAGCAATGTCTTCATTTTAGGGACATACAGTAAGGGGCAACTAATGGAGGCCCCCTTCCCACACACTGGGACAGTGGGGGCTTCCTCCTGAACCCTGGATTAGGAACAAAGCACACCCAAACACCTGTTTTCACAGAGAAAGCCTTTGTTAGCAGAGAAGGTAAGTTAACGTGGCTGCTTTCTGACTCAGACAGAAAACAGCAGCAGGGGAGGTCTGTGTTCAAATGTCCTAGGATGTCATGGTAAAGGAAAGGATGAAGGAGAAGGGGAACAAGGGAAAGGGGGCATGGGTGTTTGTCCTGGAGGGACAAAGGACTGCCTTTGGATAGAGCAAAAGGCAAAAGACACACAGTCAGATAGGCAGTTTATGAAGGTAAAGGGGGAACCCCATGTTAGGGAGAGGTGTTTCTTTTTAGTTGGGCATGTTAACTAGGTGAACCAAATGGGGTTTTGATGGCTGGGCTTTAGTACTTCGATAACTGGACCTTGGTAGTCAGCCTTAAGAGAAGGAAGTGAACAAATAATGGAATAGACCTTGGGGGCTGGCTTTAGGTTGTAATCTAACGGTTTTCAGGAAGGCAGAGGGAATAGGAAGAGAAGGACAAGATGCCAGAGCCACTTGCTTGACGGAGCCAGTGTCCCAGGGGGCCGGTGTCCCTTCAGCAACTACAAGGAAGAACTGAAAATGAGACCTAGATCCATCGCCTCTACTGAGCTCACCACTGGCTATGGAAGCGTCTAGAGGCAAGACAAGCTTGTATGTTCAAGAAACATCCCAGGATGCTTCCTGCTTGTCCAGTTGTTACAATGTATGAGTTTTCTCACTATTGTAACAAAATACCCAGCAAGAAGCAATTTAAGGGAGGAAGGGCTTTTGGGGACTGTTGTTCAAGGGAATAAGGCTTATCAAAACAATTAATAGGCCTAATAAAGATATCTTTTTTCTTATTTTTTTTCAAGACAGGGTTTCTCTAAGATACAAGTTTCTTGGGCAATGTGAGGAAAGGAATAAAGTCTTACCCAAGGGCATGCAAATTCAAACCTTCAGCCTGGGCCATTGCTACTTTAATGCTAAATATCTATATTTTAAATGAATGCCAAGTCTATGACAGCAGCCTTTTCAACATATACTGGCTTGCTGGAATGTTCTCATCCCTGGTGAGAGGCTCTAGGACAAGGGGGCTCCACTGCCTTATCTTGTCCCCATAATTTCCCTTTCTTTCTATACTGCCCATGTACAGTCTCAGTTTACTCCAGTGAGTCTATGGATTGGCCCTTTCTTCTTCCAGGGATATGAAAGTAGTCAGCCTGAACCATGTGAGTGGTGCTGGATGCTGGAGTTTGTATCCAGTGTGTGCAATTATCCTCCATCCTCAAAACACAGACCAAAGCTACCTGCAAAGTGCAGTCTCTTGGGACTGAATAGATGACTCTGTGGCTAAGAGCACTTGTTGCTCTCACAGAGGACCCAGACTTCGTTCCTAGAACTCACATGGAGGCTTGCTACTATCTGTAACTAGTTCCAGGAGTCTTCTTCTGACCTCTGTGGGTGTGCACGCTACATACATAAAATAATTTTTTAAAAAAGGAGTCTCGCCTGGCAGTGGTGGTACACAGGGTGGGGGTGGGGAGACAGGGACTGGGATACAGTTTCTACTTGTCTCTCTGACACAGCCTATAGTCCATTTGCCTGGGATCCCAAGTGCAAACGTCTCTCCTGGCCCTCTTCCTGAATCTCCCCAAGCCTCAGGAAAAGTTAGTTACTTCCCAGCCCATTGGGAAGGAGACCCAGACTCAGGTTCGTGTTTTCCAGGTTGCTTATCTCTGACGGGCCCTGGCTCTGTGTCTGGCTACGTGGGAGGCACCGTTCATGTGCGGTGTCAGTATGGAAAATCATACAAGGACCATGTTAAATACTGGTGTCGAGGAAAGCACGACACAGATTGTAAAACTATTGTGGAAATCAAAAGAAATGGGGAAGAAAAGAAGAATGGCCGTGTGTCCATCAGAGACCACGCTGAGAACTTCTCCATGACAGTGACCATGGAGAACCTCAGTGAAGATGACGCTGGATCTTACTGGTGCAAGATCCAGACCTTCTTTATCTGGGATTCGTGGTCACGTGACCCAGCAGTCCTCGTAAAGGTACATGTTTTCCCAGGTAAGCACAGAGCTTTTAGGAAGTGTCCATGCTTGGGGCATGTGGGTGGGGATTCTCTTGTCATGTGCCTCTGAGTACTGTCCTCATCTAGGCCATAAGACAGGAGTTGATGTATAGGTCGCACAAATCACCCGAAACTTGATGTCTCTAGGAGGAGTGAGAGACGATCTAATTCTTCCTTAGTGATGAGTGAAAGTGATCTGTAATGAAGGGTGTCTGAGAGTCCTCCATGGTGTCTGGGAGGATTATTGGGCCATAAGCTGAGATTTGTGTTCTTTCACACTGTCTGTCAAGGACTTGTCACCAAGCAGGGGGTGCCCTGGAAGTTCTCTCAGATGGCAATGGGAACAAAGTCTGCGATGACATATTGGCCAGTCTTTGGCAGGAAGGCTTCTTCAGCCCCTGAGAGCCCCATCCAGGATGTGGCTGAGGTTTGGCTTAAAATATTTCTTGAAAGCCTGTGTGAAATTATGTTTCTGTGTGACCTCAGATCCACACAGATCTCATTTAGTGCAGGCTTGGGACCAAGCAGCGACCTAATGTGCATCTTTATCTCCAACAGCCACAACTCTCATGGAGACCACACTTCCAGCTACAACCCCCTTCCTCCCACTAGTGAATACTGGACACCTGAGGATTAGCACCAGTGAGGTGTTTCTCCTCCAGCTATGGTAAGGATCCAAGTCCTGGACAGAGTCACGAGCTGTAGGATTCTGGGGGTCAGGCGTTTCTGGAGTTTCTTGTCCTGCCAGGTCCCGCCGCTTCAGCCTCAAATGAACACACAGAGACTTACATTAATTATAAAACTGTTGGCTGATATCTAGGGCTTCTTATTGGCTAGCTCTGTCTTAATTATTAACCCATAACTATTAATCTATGTATTTCTATACAACCTTATCTTATCAGAGAACACCTGGCACGTCCTTTCCTTCCAGTCTCTATATGACGTCTCCTCTCTCTCTCTCTCCCTACCTTTCCCAGAATTCTCCTCATCTCCTAGTCCTGCCTATCTTCCTGCCTCTATTGGCCAATCAGTGTTTTATTCGTCAACCAATAAGAGAAGCATATATACAGAAGGCCGTCCCCCATCAGTCGGCCGTGTCACTCACTCACGATGAGGAAACCTTACTATTGAGTGATATTTCCTCTCGTTCTGATCTCGGCTTCCACATTCTCCAAGCCTGCGTGTAGATGCCAAGTATGGCAGAGGGGTTGGAGGGACACAGGCTTGGGGCAGAGTCTGTGCTTGGTAGATTCGCAGACCCTTTCCATTCCCACCTCTCTTTTCTATTCTTCCCCGCCGGACTCTAGACTTAGAGTTCTAGTTCTGTGCCTTTTAAAAATGATATTGTTGAAGGCCAGGGAGGTGACTCAGTGGGTAAAGGTGTCTGCCAGCAGGTCTAACAGATTTCGTTTGGTCTCTGAGCCCCGCCATAAACAAATAAAGGTAAAGGTCTTTGTTGGCTGTGGTCCTTGCTCCCAGGAGCTCCCAGGGCAGCCTCAGCTCCAGGCTGAAGTTTACATTCGTTCTTCCTTCTCTCCCAGAGGCACTCAGAAAGGGCCATGCTCCCTGTGCTATGTGAGATCTGACCCCCCCCCCCCAATAAAGCCAGTTAATAACTGGGCGACAGTAGGTAGCTCTGGGCCATGCTCCTAGAAAACTGCGTCTGCCTAGAACCCTTCCCTCTCTTCACCAATCACCTCCCCTTAACAAGAGATGGGGGCGGGGCAGGGGGCAGGACCACGGGAGCAGACTTCCTTGAGTCATTTCCTAGTTTGAGTCTGGATCATCCAGGCTTTCGAGGCAGCTGTTAGGAAATGCGGGGCCAGACAGGCGGGTCCTGGAACCACCCTCTGAACTCATTCTCCATCCCCACCTGCCCCGCAGGCCCCTGCTCAGCAGCGTCCACTTCCAGGTCCTGGTCTTCCTGAAGCTGCCCCTGTTTCTGAGCATGCTCTGTGCTGTCTTCTGGGTGAACAGGCTTCAGAAGACTCCTGGGGGAATTTAACGCGAACTGCCCAAGAGCTGTGACATGGAGTAGCCCAGGAATGCCCTGGGAGGGGCTCAGCCCTGCAGACCGGGTGAGGCACACTGGACTCCAGACTGACTCTGCACGGACGCACAGTGCCTGGATTCTGGACTTGACTATTCCATGTCTCAAGGGAGGGTCCGAGACTCTGAGATACCAGACTCCCATGAAGTCCTCAGCATGAAAGAGGGAACAAAGCAGGGAATGATGGCGGCACACCTTTAATCCCAGCACTGGAGAGGCAGAGGAAGGTGGATCTCTGTGAGTCCTAGGCCAGCCTGGTCTACATAGTGAGTTCCAGACAGCCAGGGCTACATGATGAGACTGTGTGGTATCCCCCACCCAAAAAAGAGGGACAAGACTCCCCTGGCCGTGTGTTAGGGTCCCCCTTTCCTGTTTCCAGATTTCTCAGTTTGTGCTCTCACCCACTCCAAGGGTAAGAATCCTCTAGAAGGTTCTTGAACACAAGCCCCTTGATCTCTGTGACATAAAAGCATCTCAGGTCATTGTCTCCGATGGCAGCAATCACCTCCTCCCTACAGAGAAGAGGTTCCCTCAGGAACAGGTCCTTCATAGACTTGGATCACAGGCCATGTCCCCTCTTCTAGAACAATCCCAGAAGATTTGGCTTCTGGCTGAGCATCTTCACTACCCACTATCCCAAACACGCAGCATTCTTTTGCCCCATCTGATCATTTTAGCTCTCCATGATCTTGAAGCCTCCTTATGTCCCTATGACCAGAGAGTGTGTATCAGAGTTCAACCCATGCTTGCCTGGGCTGACAATAGTCAATCAGTCAGCTTGACGGATCAGCAGTAGAGAAAGAGCCCTGATTTCACTCTGTATTTCCTAACCCGAGGTCACCTGCTGTGCATAGTGTTAATGGAGGGTCCATTTTTGTTCACTTTGGAAGCTGGCTGAGTCCACCTTGGGGACAAAGACAGATAGCTGTTCAAAGGCAGGTGCAGGGCCAGTGGTGAGGAGATCTCACATCATCTGGGCATCCATTGGACATCCCCAGAAAAAGCCCTGTTTGCTGAATGCTTGCCAAGTTTCTGCCTTGATGCTCTTTGCAAGGAGGCCTCTCAGGGTTAGATACAAGCATCACCATCTCCATTCACTCCAGTCAGTCAGGTCAGACCTCTCTCTGCACCCTCAGGCTCAGGCCTGCCTTGAACTAGTGATGCCAGTTTCCACAGAGAGGACGTATTTATAAGAGCATCATAAGTGAGGATGGAGTCCTGTAGATATCTGGTCTGTGGGCCTGAAATTGTGGCCACATCTCTTTGGGTGTAGCTTCGGGTGGACAGAAGTAGAAAGAGAGGATCTTGAAGTGTGGCTTTCCTTTGAGCACTGTTTCTGTTGGGCCAGTTGATCTGTTAGGGAGAGCAGGGAAACACTCTGGTAGTTCTTGGTGTTTTTCTGTGTAATTGTTCCCCAATAAACACCCATTTATCATTTATCCTGGGTCTAGTGATATAATTACATCCCCGCCTTCAAAGACCCAGGGAGTAACTTTCACAAGAATAATTCTCCATGGAAGCTCTATCCACGGACATAGTTTCTTAGGGTGAGGCATGTCTGTCAGTCCAGCATAGGGAAGCTTTTTTTCTAGCAGTTCAGATGGAGTGTGTGGATTCAGCATCAACTCTGCCTACATTTCTCTTCTGAACACTGAACATACTTGAGCATACTAAGACTCTGAATATAATATAGGAGAGCTTACCTCACTGATGATGTGTCATCTTCAAGGACAAGTCAGAGAGTGGAGGGTCTAAGTTTGTGAGATGGGAGTCACTGACAGGTGTGGGAGAGAGAGGGGCAGGCTTGGATGCTGCAGAAGCTAACTTTTCTGTGTGTGACTGCGTCACCAGACAGGGTGTTGACTAGGAGTTAGAGGTGTGACCTACCAGAGTGTCTCTCCAACTTTGGTTTTGTCACCTTGAGAATATTTTGGAAATGTAAGCATTTCAGTGTCATATTTTGATGTCAGTGTCATCGTCATCCCCCCGCCCCAGTAAGTTACAATGCCTCTGGTATCCATAAAAGCAGATGTGAATTCGTTCCTCTTCATTACTGGGTATTATTTCATCATATAATGGAATAAATTCACAACAGTTTGTTGGGTCCCAGCCCCCACAGGATCTCTGTGAGTCACTGGTCAGCCAACAAGTGCATCCTGTTTTGCAGTCCAAGTGCATCCCGTTTTCTAGTCCTGGCTTACTGTCCCTGCATTACCCACTGACACCAACATCTAACACGAGGAAAACACCATCTCTTCCATCTGGGGTTTTTCCACTGTGCTGTAAGCCTGTATATAAGGCTTTCTCTGCAAGAGAGAGAGGCCTCTTAGCACTTGCAATAAAGACACACACACACACACACACACACACACACACACACATGCATTCTCTTAGCACAAACAACTGGACGTCTTGTCTTCTATTTCCCCGACACCTCGGACTTGCTTGTGGCACGGGAGCCACATTTAACTACTAGTTCACTGGAGTAGTTGGGTCATTTCCATTACAAATAAAACTGCTATCCACAGTCATATATATTTTCTTTTTTAAAAAATTATAACTGAAAACCGGGCGTTGGTGGCACACGTCTTTAATCCCAGGACTTGGGAGGCAAAGGCAGGCGGATCTCTGTGAGTTTGAGGTCAGCCTAGTCTACAGAGTGAGTGTCAGGATAGGCTCCAAAGCTGCAGAGAAACCCTGTTTCGAAAAAAAACCATAAATAAACAAACAAATAAATGGTAGTTTGGCCTATTGCTCAGGATTATTATTAGCAAACTCTCACAACTTAAATTAACCCATAATTCTTATCTATGTTTAACTACATGGCTTGGTACCTTTTCTCAGTAGGGCATTTCCATCTTACTTCCTCTGTGTCTGGCTGGTGACTCTCTCTCTGCCTTTCCTCTTCCCAGAATTCTCCTAGTCTGGTAGTCCCATCTCTACTTGCTGTCTGGCTACTGGCCAATCAGTGTTTCATTAAACAATATGAGTGACAAATCTTTACAGTGAACAAGAGCATTATCCCTAATCATTTCCCCTTTTTTCTTTTCAATATATATGTCTTCTTTTATATGACTATACCTTTTTATTTCTCCAGTGTGCAAGCTTGCACAACTACTAAGATAGTATATGTTTAGCTTTATAACTCGACTATTCCAGCATGCTAATATTATCTTATTTTCCCATCAGTAAGGAATGAAAGACCCAGTTTCTTGGACTATGAACATTATTTCCCTTAAAGAATTTAGATTTTTTTATGCAGAGGGTGCTTTGCCTGCACATATATCTGTGTACTATGTGCATACATGCCCGGTGCACCTGGCGGTCAGAAGAGGGCATCAGATTCCTTGGAACTCAAGTTATAGATGGCTGTGAGTCTCCATGTAGGTCCTGGGAGCCAAATATGGGTCCTCTGCAGGAGCAGCAAGCACTCTTATTTTTTTTTAATTTTCATGTTTCTTCTTTACATACATTACATATTCCAACTGCAGTTTCTCCTACCTCCACTCCTCCAACCCCCCCTCTTCTCTCTCCCCTAAATCCACTCCTCCTCCATTCCCCTTAAAAAAGAGAGAAGGCCTCCCATGGATATCAATTGGACAGCATAAAAATTACGATAAGACTAGCAAAACTCTTTTATTAAGGCTGGATGAGGTGACACAGTAGGAGGAAAAGGGTCCCAAGCACAGGCAAAAGAGTCAGGGACACCCCTCACTCCCAGTTTTCCAAGGAATCTCCATACTGATTTCCAAAGTGGCTGTGCAAGTTTGTACTCCCACCAGCAATGGAGGAGTGTTCCCCTTGCTCTACATCCTTGCCAGCAGGAGCTGTCACTTTTTTTTAAATCTTAGCCATTCTGACAGGTAAGATGGCATCTCAAAGCCAGGCGTTGGTGGCACATGCCTTTAATCCTAGCTCTTGGGAGGCAGAGGCAGGTGGATCTCTGTGAGTTTGAGGCCAGCTTGGTCTATAGAGAAAGTTCCAGGACAGCCTGCAAAACAATACAGAGAAACCCTGTCTAGAAAAGCCAAAAACAAAAGATGGCATCTCAAAGTAGTTTTGATTTGCATTTCCCTGATTGCTAAGGATGTCAAACATTTCTTAAAGTACTTCTCAGCCATTTGAGATCCCTCCGTTGAGAATTCTCTGTTTAGATCTGTACCCTATTTTTAACTGGATTACTTGGTTTGTTGATGTCTTCTTTCCTGATTTCTTTATATGTTTTGGATATTAGATGTGGATTAAGGTACAGATGTGGAGTTGAAAAAATCTTCTCCCATTCTGTAGGTTGCTGTTTTGTCCTATTGACAGTGTCTTTTGCCTTACAGAAGCCTTTCAGTTTCATGAGGTCCCATTCATTGATTGTTGATCCCAGTGCCTACATTATTGGTGTTCTGCCTATAGCAAATGAAGCTAGAACTTCAGTTACTGTATTCAATAGATATGGAGAGAGTGGATTCATGCTCCTGAATTTAATGTAATTGATTTGAGTTTCTTGCCATTTAATTTGAGATTGGCTATAGGTTTGCTGTGAATTGTCTTTATTATGTTTAGGTATGTCCCTGTGACCCTAATCTCTTCAAGACTTTTATTATGAAAAGGTGTTGGATTTTGTCAGTCTTTTTCCGCATCTAATGAGATGATCATGTGGGGTTTTTTCTTTCAGTTTGTTTATATGGTGAATTACACTGACTGATTTTGGTATATTGAACCTTCCCCGCATCTCTGGGATGAAGCCTACATGATTGTGGTGGATAATCTTGTTGATGTGCTCTTGAATTTATAGGAGTTGCCATGGTCATTGTGTCTCTTCATAGCAATAGACATATTTTTGCATATATGTTCATGGGATAAATTGGTCTGTAACTTTCTTTGTGTGGTTTGGGTGTCAGGGTGGCTGTGGCCTCTTATGATGAATTTGACATTGTTCCCTCTGTTTCTGTTTGGTAGAATAATTTTAGAAATATTGGTGTTAGCTCTTCTTTGAGAGTCTAGAAGAATTCTGTACTAAATTTCTCTGGCCCTGGACTGTTTTTCGGTTGGGAGACTTTTAATAACTATTTCTTCTTCCTTAGGGGTTATAGTCTACTTAAATTGTTTATCTAATCTTGATCTAACTTTGGTAAGTGGTATCTATTGAGAAAAGTATCAGTTTATTTTAGATTTTCCAATTTTGTGCAATACAGCTTTTAAAAATATGACCTAATAATCCTTTGGATTTCCTCAGTGACCATTGTTATGTCCCCTTTTCATTTCTGATTTTGTTAATTTGGATTGTCTCTCTGTGTCTTTTAGTTAGTTTGGATAAGGATTTGTCTATCTTGTTGATTTTCTCGAAGAACCAGCTCTTTGTTTCATTGATTCTTTATATTGTTCTCTTTGTTTCTATTTTATTGATTTCAGCCCTCAGTTTGATTATTTCCTGCTGTCCACTCCTCTTGAGTGAGCTTGCTTCTTTTTGTTCTAGAGCTTCCAGGTGTGCTGTGAAGTTGTTAGTATGAAATCTCTCTGATTTCTTTATGTAGACACTTAGTGCTATGAATTTTCTTCTTAGCACTGCTTTCATTGCGTCCCATTAGTCTGAGTATGTTGTGCATTCATTTTTATTGAATTGTAGGAAGTTTTTAATTTCTTTGTTTATTTCTACCGTGACCTGGTTATCATTCAGTAGAGAGTTGTTCAGTTTCCATGAGTTCGTAACCATTCTATTGTTTCTGTTGTTGAGATACAGTTTTAATCCATGATGGTCTGATAGTATGCAGGGGGATATTTCAATTTTCTTTTATCTGTTCAGACTTGCTTCATGACTGAGTATGTGGTCAATTTTGGAGAAAGTTCCTGAGGTGCTGAGAAGAAAGTGCATTGTTTTGTGTTTGGGTGAAATATTCTGTAGATATCTGTTAGGTCCATTTTGTTCATAATGTCTGTTAGCAGCAGTATTTCTCTATTGAGTTTTTTTCTGGATGATCTGTTCATTGGTGAGAGTGGGGTACTGAAGTCTCCCACTATCGATGTGCAAGGATCCATGTGTGATTCAAACTTTAGTAGAGTTTCCGTTACAAATGTAGGTGACCTTGTGTTTGGAACAATGAAAGTTAATAAATGAAAGACCATCTTGATAGATTTTTTTTGATGAGTATGAAGTGTTCTACACCATCTCTTTTAATTAACTTTAGTTTGAAGTCTGTTTTGTTATAATAGAATGGCTACACCAGCATGCTTGTTAGGTCCATTTGCTTGAAAAATTTTTTCTTAACCATTTACTCTGAGGTAATGTGTATCTTTGATGTTTAGGTGTGTTTCTTGTATGCAGCAGAAAGATGGATCTCCTGTTTTCACAAGCATTTTGTTAGTCTGTGTCTTTTTGTTGGGGAATTGAGTCTATTGATATTGAGAGATATCAATGGGCAGTGATCCTTAAAATCCTGTTACTTGGTTGGTGATGGTGGCAGTGCACGTGAGTGTGTGTGTGTGTGTGTGTGTGTGTGTGTGTGTGCGCGCGCGCGCGCGCGCGTGCGTCTTCTTATGGTTTTGCTAGTCTGAGATTATTTATTGCCTGTGTTTTTAATGGGTGTGGTTAACCTCCTTGTGTTGGAGTTTTCCTTCCAGAACTTTTTGTAGGGCTGGATTTGTGGATAGATATTGTCTGAATTAGACTTTATTATGGAATATCTTGTCTTCTCATTCTATAGGAGGCTGGGCTGGAATCTGCAGTCTCTTAGAGTCTACAGGACATCTGTCAGGCCCTTCTGGATTTTAGAATCTCCATTGAGAAGTCAGGTGCAACTCTAATAGGTCTGTCCTTACATGTTACTTGTCCTTTTTTTCCTTGAGTCTTTTAGTATTTTTCTTTGTTCTGAATATTTGGTATTTTGATTATTATGTGTCAAGGGATTTTCTTTCCTGCTCTAATCTATTTAGTGTTTTGTAAGCTTCTCATACCTTTATAGGCATCTTTTTTTTCTTTAGGTTAGGAATTTTTTCCTATGATCTTGCTGAAAATAATTTTGGGTCTATGAGCTGGGAATCTTCTCATCTTCTATTCCTATTAGTCTTAGGTTTGATCTTTTCATTGTGTCTCAGATTTCCTGGATATCAGGAAACTTTCTAGATTTAACATTTTCTTTGACCGATGTATCTATTTATTCTATTGTATCTTCAATGCCTGAGATTCTCTTTTTTTACATCTCTTGTATTTTGTTGGTGATGCTTACACCTATTTACTTACCTAGATTTTCTATTTCCAGAATTCTCTCAGTTTGTGTTTCATTGTGTCTATTTCCATGTTTAGTCCTTGAATAGGTCTATTCATTTCTTTCAGCTTTTTTATTGACTATAATGAATTTATTCATTTCCTCTTTAAGAACCCCCAACATCTTCATAAAGTTGGTTTTAAGGTCTTTTTCTTATGCTCCTCCTGTAGTAATTAGGGGTTGCTGTAGCAGGATAGCTGACTCCTGGTGGGTGACCCATTGCATTGGCTGTTGTTGATTGTACTCTTAAGCTGGCCTCTAGGTATCTGGGTTGATTATAGATCTAGGCGCCTATTTCTGAGTTTGTCTTTTTTGGATAGGTTGTTTCTGTTTCCTGTCTGTCTTCTTGTAGGTGTCCCCTGGACTTCTTGTAGTCTGCTTGGTCTATTGGAAAGCAGGGAGTCTCTGCCCCAGTTGGGGCCTAGAATAGGGTGACTAAAAGGGCACAGCCCAGGGGACAGGGTGATGGGGTGCCAAGATAGTGAAATTGTGGGGGACTTGGCAGATGGGAAGCCTACCTGGACTTATCTCTGCCTGCTTGGTCTCTGGTAGAGCAGGAGTCTTCGCCCCAGTTGAGGTCTGGGGCACAGAAACTAGGAGGGTTTAGGAATGGGATAGGGTTGGGCAGGGCACGGAGATAGTGAGAGAGTGGGGGAGTTTGGCAGGTGGGCAGCTTTTCTGGATTTCTCCTAGTCTCGAAGCATGCAGAGGTCATAGGAGGGTGTGTGTCTAATGTATCGGGCAAAAGTCTGGAGATTTAAATGGAAGACAAGATGTCTGTCATTTGTACTAAGAGAATGTGTGTGTGTGTGTGTGTGTGTGTGTGTGTTTATTGCAAGGAGGGAGCAGCCTTATATACAGACTTACAACGCAGTGGGAAAACCCCAGGTGTAAGAGTTTGTGTTTTCATAATTAGAGGTTGATGCCAGTGGGGCAAGGCCGGGGCTGTAAGCCAGTATGCACCTGTGGTTATCGGCTGACAAGCAACTCACAGAGACCCCATGGGGACTGGGGCCCAACAGGTGTGAGATGTCCTGCTCTATCACACTCTCCATCTTATTCCCTTGAGACAGTGTCTCTCCCTGCACTGGAGTTTGCCACTTTTTGGTTAGGCTGATGGCCACCAGGCCTGAGTTTTGTAGCTTTTTATTTAGTATCTGAGCTCATGAATTGTTGGGGACTGCTAGAACCTTGAACAAAATGGAGTCTGTCAGCCATTTCTTGGCCTTCTGCCTACGTGACTGCGAGCACACATGTCCTTGAGACAAAGGAAAAGGTTAACCATAAAAGTTAAATTTACACAGGGCAGCCCACCCGCCTAGCCAGGGGGAAGTAACCCTTATAGAGAAATTGTCTTTGTTAACAAAAGGTTAAAGTGTTCCTTTGAATACTTCCTACCCCTCCCTAACTCCTGCCCCTGACAAGCATTTGTGGAATGCGACTGATGACTGATGGAAAATTACAGCTTTGTCTTTACCGTATTTGGTGTATATTTGAGTTGAGACTTGATTGGCATACTTGTACCACCCCCTGAGGTTCTTTTCCTATAAGAACCATCTCACCCCAAAAATAAACGCTCTTGATCAGTGAATGTTGTCTTGAGCCTGTTTCCTTTAACCTCTTGAAGTTTACTTTTAAGATCAGATCTGCTCGTGAAGACCCACCAAATTAGTAGCGACCCTCATCACCTCATCCCCGCAGGTCGGGGATCCCCTCCGGGGGTCGCAATGAATTGTGATTTATTTGGGATTTCTTGTTCAGTGTGGGGGTGGGATGTAGTTCTCGGTGTTTAGTTTTCTAGTGTGTGGGTATCCAAATGTCTCAACAGCGTTTGTTAAGCTTGCCATCTTTCCAGGGTTGCTTTTGGTTTTTTGTCAAAACAAACAACAAACAAAAACAGTCAAACCCATTTGAGTGGAAGATGTGTGACATCACCTAGAGTCCAGGGAGAGATGAAGCCACCAAAAGATGGGTTCTGGACCAAGGACACAGCACCCACATTGGAACTTACACACACAACAAATTTCCCTTAATTATTGTGGGCAAAACAGAACGTGTCTGTTAGTCCCTGCAGAACCTCAGATGCTAGTCTGCGACCTCTGACTAGAGGATGGAGACTTCAGAGCTGTGAGTGTATCCTGGGGCCATATGGTGTCCCAGCAGCCATGGGGACTGACCTAAGGTGCACAGATGGGCCTGCAGGGATGAGGTGGGGACCAGTCAGCAGGGCACATTCAATTCTTCTGCCTGTCTTGTCACTGGGGCTGCGTGGTGTCACACCTTCAGGTCTTGTCCTTTTTTATATATAAATGACATTTTTAATATTTTTATGCATGAAAGTTGATGAAAAACCATTACTGGTTCTATTAAAACTGAACATTTCAATTGAAAATCATAATAAGTATACTTATTAAATGCCAGTTTCTAAAATACAGCTTTAAAACATATAACATACTTATTTAATCTCACACAAAGGAACTAAGACTGAGTATACATGTTACACGCATCAAGGCTGGATTACAAATTATCATAGTTACCATCATTATCATCATAGTTGTTGTCACCATCATCTTCACGTTTTCTCTTCAGTGCTGACCCACTGACTGCATTTTGTGATATGATATTAGCAGTAATAAGAATGTGTTTGGATCCCATTAATGGACAGATTAATCAGAGCATTCTGAACTGCTGATGTTGCAGGGATTGAAGCTCTCACAGCAGGGGACTGAGAAGTGGGCATCTGTACTGTAAACCTTTGTCCTGTGAGGGGCATTGGAGAGCCTACTTTAGTTGAGACAGTGAGGGACACTGGAGTGCCTACTTTAGTTGAGACAGTTTAGTTGGAGTTGGTGGCCCTACCGTGGGAGTATTTGATCTGCTAGAGGTTGAACCAACCCTTCACCGTGGAATTGTTGTTCTTCCTAAAGTAGATGCCTTGTTTTGTAAAGACTTAGGCCCATCATTTGAGGCAGTTAAACATTGTCTATCAGGTGGCAATCTAGTACCCGAGTACGGCTTGATCAGCAGCAAAGGGGTTTGATTTCTTTGTCTTGCTATAGCTAATAAAAAAGTCTCTCGTGGGAGGAGAGATGAAAGACTGGCTATCACTAGACTGGAATGCCAACTGGACATCATCTGCATCAGCAGCAGCTTTCGTAACACGGCCTGAATAAATTTTAGCACCACCTAGAACTGTGATGGCGCATCAGAAGGCAAACTCCAGTAGCTGATGGTGACTCTCAGCTCATATTCTGTAGTCCCCATGTCCTCCAGGATCTGCGCCATCTTCTGTGCATCTTTTGGCATGCTCTGGGGAAGAACCATCTTGCAGGACTCCATGATGTCTAGGGACGAGACTTCTTGAGCCAAATCACCCATATGAACGCACTTCAAGTCCTGATCTTCAAGCAAGTTTTTTTTTTTTCTAGCATGCTTCTTCCAACTCCTGGTGTGCTGGCGAGCAAGCTGTTCGGACGGTTCGTACTCCTCCTTCACACGTAGTTGGGACCCAACACACTCTCCATGGAGGAGCCAGAGAGCCTTGCTGTTCTCATAATAAGCAATGAGACAGTCCTAGGCTAAGATCCTTTTCTGTCTTAATGTCCTGGCTGCAAATTCTTTAAAACTCCCATTACTCATCGGGATCAAGCTTCCTTCCTTTCCTTGAGTCCGGGTGTTCTGAGACGTCTTCAGCCAGTAGATGGCAGTGTGTATCCATAAGCTACTCAGGAACGTCAGCCTAGAGTTTTTATAGAGTTTTTAGAACCTGCCAACTTTCAGGGTTAGTTGTCCCTCTTCATTCAAACTTCTCTGTGCACACCCTCACAGACGCACCTACAGGGTAGTCTCCTGGGTGATTTCAAATCCAGCCAAGCTGACAACGAAGATCAACCATCCTAGACATGCCCCTTGTCTATCTGTCTGTCTCTCCCCTCCGTGTGTGTGTGTGTGTGTGTGTGTGTGTGTGTGTATCTGTGTGTATGCTTAGAAACTTCCTCCCATGAATTTGATACCAGGCATACACTGCACCTATATCTATCAACACAACTGGTCCTCTGGATTTAAACCAACTGCAGATTACCACAACTTGGGAGACTGATACAAGACAGGGAGAGAGAGAGAGAGGAAGGGAGGGAGGGAGAGAGACAGAGACAGAGAGACACAGAGAGAGAGTTTGCAGCCAACTTGGGCTACACAGCAAAACTTAGTCTTATAAAAAACAAAACAAAACAAAACAAAAAAACAAAACAAAGGGTTCAAGAGGTTGTAGATTTAGTTGGGTGTGTAGAGTCCTTGCTAGCATGGGTGAAACCTTGGGTTCAGCCTTCAGCCGCTCACAAAACTGAGCTGGAATGTGAAGGTCTGTAATCCCAGCACATTAGTGGTGGAGGAAGGAGGATCAGAAGAGCAAGGCTAGATGGGGCTACATGAGACCTTGCCTCAACCCCAAACTCTCCCTCTTTCTCTGAGCCAACGCCTGTGGTCCTAGCAGCCACACTCACTCGATTCTTCACGTTTCACCTTGTCCTACCATCCATCATCCCTGCCCTATTCACAGTTCACCTCTTACTCCTCCACGAAACAGGACCTAATGATCCATCAGGCCTAAACTCAGATGCAGATAAAATCCCATTCCACCCATATTACACAATCAAAGACCTGTTGGGGGTCTTCTTACTATTAACCGCTCTCATAATTTTAGGATTGTTTTTCCCGGATATTCTCGGAGACCCAGACAATTACACTCCTGCAAATCCACTCAATACTCCCACACACATTAAACCAGAATGACATTTTCTGTTTGCATATGCTATCCTATGATCTATCTAACAAACTAGGCAGTGTTCTAGCCCTGACCCTCTCTATCTCAATCCTATCTGTATTACCTCTGCTTCACACATCAAAACACCGCACCATAATCTTCCATTCTATCACACAAACCATATACTGAATTCTAGTAGCAGACCTACAACTACTAACCTAAATCAGAGAACAGCCCATAGAATACCCATCCATTACCATCGGTCAACTAGCCTCAATCACCTACTTTGTTACCATCGTTATCCTTATACCAATCACAAGCATAATTGAAGACAGCATCCTAAAATTCACCTAAATGTCCTGATAGTATAAAAATTACTCTGGTCTTGTCAACTTCTATCTTCTCAGGACATCAAGAAGGAAGGTTTACCCCCTACCATTAGCACCCAAAGCTGAAATTCTAATTAAACTACTTCTTGTACATAAATTTACATAGTCCATGATACATTTATGTATATCGTACATTAAATTATCTCCTCCTAGCATATAAGCATATATTACTTACTAATGAACTAAGACATACTATGCTATTCTAACATAATATACACTCCACCATGTCTATTACTTAATTACAATAAGTTTATGTCCCTTAAATATACCTGTATTATCTTACATACCCCATTTCCGTCATATCCCTGCTTTTCCATATGACTATCCCCTCCCCCATCTGGTCTAATTATCTACCATCCTCCGAGAAACCAGCAACCTGCCCATATCTGCCCCTCTTCTCTCTCTGGGCCCATTTTAACTCGGGGGTGACTAAAGTGAAACTTTATCAGATATCTGGTTCTTACTTCAGGGCCATAGAATGTTTTATCGTCCATACGTTCCCCTTAAACAAGACATTTCGATGGTACGGGTCTAATCAGCCCATGCCCAACACAACTGTGGTCTTGTGCCTCTGGTATTTTTTATTTTTCGCTACGCTGTGACTCACCATAGCCGTCAAGGCATCAAGGTCAGACTTCAACTACCAAGCTCTCTCCACCATTCTAGAAATTCACCAAATGTGACTTGAATTTTAGTATTTGTAAAAATTTAACACAATAATCTGCCATCCCTCTAATGCCTATATAGATCAAAATTTACAAGTAGAATTCCAGTATTGATTTTTTTTTGCTGTTCATGTAGCTTAATATATAAAGCAAAGCACTGAAAATGCTTACATGGATTTTTAATCCCATAAACACAAAAGGTTTGGTCCTGGCCTTATAATTAATTGGAGGTAGAATTACACATGCAAAACTCCCTACAACAGTGTCAAATCTCTAGGTTTTTATCTTAAACTCTAAGGAGAGGGTATCAAGCTCATACTAATTGCTAAAGACTGCCTAGCCATGCCCACACGGGACTCAGCAGTGATAAAAATTAAGCCATAAACGAAAGTTTGACTTAGTTGTCCCTCACAGAGGGTTGGTAAATTTCGTTCCAGCCATCGAGGTCATACAATTAACCCAAACTAATTATTCTTGGCATAAAACGTGTTTTTAAATATAAGTAAATAAAATTAAAACCCAACTAATATGTGAAAATTCATTGTTGGACCTAAACCAACAACGAAGGTAATTCCAGTTATACTAATACATGACAGCTAAGATCCAAACTGGGATTATATAGCCCACTATGCTTAGTTTTAAACTTAAATAATTAAATAACAAAACTATTTGCCTGAGAACTACTGGCCACAGCTTAAAACTCAAAGGATTTGGCAGCACTTTATATCCATCTAGAGGAGCCTGTTCTACAATCAATAAAATCTGTAATACCTCACCACCCCTTGCTAATCCAACCTATATACCACCATCTTCAGCAAACCTTAAAAAAGAACAAAAGTAAGCAAGAGAACACCATAAAGATGTTAGGTCAAGGTGTAGCCTATGGGTTGGGAAGTAATGGGCTATATTTTCTTACTAAGAACGTACATGCTATCCTTTATGAAATCTAAAGGACAAAGGAGGATTTATTAGTAAATTAAGAATAGAGAGCTTAATTGAATAGAGCAATGAAGTATGTACACATGACCGACAGCCTCCTCAAATTAGACTAATGATCTCTTATACCTAATACCGATCAACAAGTTTATGAAAAGAGACAATTTGTAACAAGATAAGCATACTGGAAAGTGTGCTTGGATTAACCACAGCATAGCTTAAACCCCATAAAGCATTTGATCTACACCCAGAAGACTCCACACCCAATAGACACTATGAACTAACCCTAGCCCTGAACATCACCTAAACTAAATTGTTTAAATGAATAAACTAAAACACTTACCAAAAGAAGTATTTGTGAAAGAAACTTTTTTCCAAGGAGCTATAGAGACAGTACCGTAAGGGAAAGATGAAAGATATGTTAAGGATCTGATTAAAAGGTGGGGTACAGAACTAATTAGAGAATTCTCAATAGAGGAGTCTAAAATGGCTGAGAGACACTTAAGAAAGTGCTCAACATCCTTAGCCATCAGGGAAATGCAAATCAAGACAACTTTGAGATACCACCTTACTCCTGTCAGAATGGCTAAAATCAAAAACTCCAACGACAATTTATGCTAGAGAGGATGTGGAGAGAGGGGAACACTCCTCCACTGCTGGTGCGAGTGCCAACTTGTACACCCACTTTGGAAAGCAGTATAGAGATTCCTCAGGAAAATGGGAATCAATCTACCACAAGACCCAGCAATTCCACTGTTAGGCATATATCTAAAAGAGGCAAATTCATACAACAAGGACATCTGCTCCACTATGTTCATAGCAGCATTATTGTAATAGCCAGAACCTGGAGGCAACATAGCTGCCCCTCAACTGAAGAGTGGATAGGGAAAATATGGTACATCTACACAATGGAGTACTACTCAGCAGAAAAAAAAACAATGGGATCTTGAAATTCGCAGGTAAATAAATGGATGGCACTAGAAGAAACCATCTTGAGTGAGGTAACCCAATCACAAAAGGACAAACATGGTATGTAGTCACTCATATATGGATTTTAGACATGGATCAGGAAAGTGCCAGTCTGCACTTCCACTGACAGAGAGTCTGGGCAACAGGAAAGAACCTAAGAGATATGCATGGTACCCCAGAGAAGAGGAATGAGGCAAGATCTTCTGAACAGATGGGGAACACGGTGAGGGGTGGGGGGGAGTGGGAACTGGGAAGAAGAGAGGGGGAGAAGAGGAAGAGAGAGGAGGTCATGGGGTAACAGGAAGGTTGAGGGGGGCATAGAATAGGGGGAAGAGGGAATCATAGGTTAGAAGACAGATCAAGCACCAGTGTGACCTCTAGTGATCTAAAGGGATGACACCAACTGGCAAGCTAAGCAATAATGGAGAGACCACCTCGAATGCCCATTCCTGATAATGAACTTGATGTCCATAACCATCCTGGAGCCTTCATCCAGTGACTGATGGAAGCAGAGGCAAACACCCACAGTTAAACACTGAACTGAACCCATGGAACCCAATGACAGAGAGAGAGGAACGATGAGCAAATTGACAAAGAATGGGCTGGCGGAACCAGCAGAGACAGGGGAGAGACTTGGACCCCAGACTGACAGCTGGGAGGCCAGCATGGGACTGATCCAGACCCTCTGAGTGTGAGAGTCAGTGAGGAGGCCTGGGCAACCTATGGGGTCCTGGGCAGTGGATCAGTGTTTATCCCTGGCATACAGACATCGTGTGTCCTTAACACAAAGAGGGATCCTCTCTCAGCCTGGAATCTTAGGGGGGGTGCCTGGACCCTGCCCTGAGTGAAATGACAGACTCTAGATATCTCCTATGTGGAAGGAAATGGCGATAGGGTGGGAGGCTGGGGGGAATGGTGGGAGGGTGCGGGAGGAGGGGAGGGAGAGGGAACTGGGATTGACATGTAAAACAAACTATTTAAAATTAAAATTAAAAAATTTAAAAAGAAAGCATCCGGGCGTTGGTGGTGCACTCCTTTAATCCTAGCACTCAGGAGGCAGAGGCAGGCAGATCCCTGTGAGTTCGAAGCCAGCCTGGTCTACAGAGCGAGTTCCAGGACAGCTTCCAAAACAATACAGAGAAACCCTGTTTCGAAAAAAAAAAGTACATAAAAGCAAAGATTAAACCTTGGACCTTTTGCATGATGAACTAACTAGAAAACCTCTAAGAGAACTTTAGCTAGAAACCCTGAAGCCAAACGAGCTACCTAAAAGCAATGTTGTGAATGAACCTGTCTATGTACCAATATAGTGGAAAGACTTCTAGGTAGAGGTGAAAAGCCTAATGAGCTTGGTGATAGTTGGTTACCCAATAAAGAATTTCAGTTCAACTTTAAGCCAGCCATAAGAAGTTATAATCTAAATATAAGCTTAAAATAAAGCCTAAAGAAGGACAGCTCTTTAGGAATGGAAATAACCTCAAATAGTGAATAAGATAATAAACAAGAAACCATAGTTGGCTTAAAAGCAGCCACCAATAAAGAAGGCATTCAAGCTCAACATCCAAAGACCACTAATACCTAAAATCATATAGTCGTAATTGGGTTAATCTATTTTTATATAGATGAGATACTGTTAGTATGAGTAATAAGAATTACATTCTCCATGCACAAGCCTATAATAACCCGGATAACCATTGTTAGTTAACGTCCATACAAGTACATTAGCCCCCTATAAAAAGTATTTGCTATATAATGTTAGTTCAACACAGGTATGCTCAAAGGAAAGATTAAAAAATTAAAAGGAACTCAGCAAACATGAATCCTGCCTATTTACCAAAAACATAACCTTTAGCATTACAAGTATTCGAGGCAATGCCTGTCTGGTTACTGAGTTAAACAGCTGCAGTATCCTGACCGTGCAAAGGTAGCATAATCACTTGTTCCTTAATTAGGGACTAGAATGAATGACTAAACGAGGATTCAACTGTCTCTTATTTCTAATCAGTGAAACTGACCTCACCTTGAAGAGGCGGGAATACAACAATAAGACAAGAAGACCGTATGGAGCTTTAATCTCATAATTAGTTTTTACAACAAATAACCTACTGGCTATAAAACATTAAAACATAAATTACAGATTTCGGTTGGGGTGACCTCAGAGAATAAGAAAACCTCCGAATAAGCCGAAGCACCTATGGTCTCATTGACCCAAAACATATTTGATCAACAGACCAAATTACCCTAGGGATAACAGCGCAATCCTATTCAAGAGTTCATATTGACAATTAGGCCTTACGATCTCAGTGTTGGATCAGAGCATCCCAATGGTGCAATAGCTATTGAAGGTTCGTTTGTTCAACGGTTAAAGTCCTACGTGATCTGAGTTCAGACCGGAGTAATCCAAGTTGGTTTGTATCTATTGATGATTTCTCCCAGTATGAAAGGTCAAGAGAAATAGAGCCTCCTTAGCATAAGTGCCCCTAAACAATTAATGAAACTGTCTCAATATAGTAAATCCATACCAACCTGCCTAGACAAGGGTGCCTTATGGTGGCAGAGCCCGGAAATTGAGTAAGACTTAAGGCCTTGTTCTCAGAGGTTCAAATCCTCTCCCTAATATTCTAGTTAATATTCTCATACTCTTAGTTCCAATTTTAATAGTTATAGCCTTCCTCACATTAGTAGAACAAAAAATCTTAGGCTATATACAACTATGAAAAGGTCCTAATATTGTAGGGCTATACGGGGTCCTCCAACCATTCGCTGATGCAAAAAACCTACTTATTAAAGAACCCTTACACCCTCTAGCTGCCTCAACATCTCTATTTATTATTGCTCCAGTATTATCACTCACACTGGCATTCAGCTTATGAATCCCTCTTCCTAGACCTCATCCACTAATTAACATAAATATAGGAGTCCTATTTATTTTAGCCGCCTCAAGCCTATCTGTCTACTCAATCCTATGGTCAGACTGAGCACCCAACTCAAAATATTCCATATTTGATTCCCTACGAGCAGTCCCACAAACAATCTCATATGAAGCAATTATCTTACTATCGGTCCTTCTTATAAGCGGCTCGTTCTCACTCCAATACCTTATCACCACATAAGAACCTGTATGACTCCTACTAGCATCCTGGCCATTAGTCATGATATGGTTCATTTCTACTCTTGCCGAAAATAACCGGGCCCCATTCAATCTGACAGAAGGAGAGTCTGAACTAGTTTCAGGCTTTCATGTAGAATATGCCACAGGACCATTCACATTATTCTTCATAGCCGAATATACCAACATTATCTTAATAAATGCCCTATTGACTATTGTATTCTTAGGACTCCTACACGAGCCGTACAATCCGGAAATCTGTACTATCAATTTCATAATCAAACATTAATCCTAACTTCCCTATTCCTATGAATTCGAGCATCTTACCCACGATTTTGCCATGACCAGCTAATAACCTTCTATGGAAAAACTTTCTACCACTAACACTAGCCCTATGCACTTGACTCGTCTCAATTCCAATTTTTATAACAAGCATTCCTCCCTACACCTAGAAATATGTCTGACAAGAGAGTTACTTTGATAGAGTAAATCATAGAGGTTTAAATCCTCTTTTTCTAGAATGATAGGAATTGAACCTACATCTTAGAATTCAAAATTCTACGTACTACCTATGTACTACATTCTACTACAGTAAGGTCAGCTAACTAAGCTATCAGGCCCATACCCTGACAATGTAGATTTAAATCCCTCCCTACTAATTAACCCTATCACCCTTCTTATTATCTATTTCACTATTTTCTCAGGCCCAATAGTCACAATACTCAGCACCAACCTCTTTCTTATATGAATCGGTCTAGAAATAAACCTGTTAGCCATCATCCCTATTATAGCTAACAAACCTAGCCCATGAACTACAGAAGCAGCAACAAAATACTTCATTACTCAAGCCACAGCCTCAATAATCTTTCTACTCTCTATTCTTCTTCTTCTTTTTTTTTTTTTTTTTTTTTTTTTTGAGGCTGTCCTGAAACTCGCTCTGTAGACCAGGCTGGCCTTGAACTCACAGAGATCCGCCTGCCTCTGCCTCCCGAGTGCTGGGATTAAAGGCTTGTGCTACCAATGCCTGGCTATTATTCTAAACTATAAACAATTAGGAACATGAGTCATTCAGCCCCAAAATGACAGGCTAATTACTACACTAATATTTATCTCGTTAGCAATCAAGCTAGGCTTATCACCTTTCCACTCCTGAGTGCCAGTTGTCCCTGGCCAGAGGAATCCCTGCTCTAAGGTCCATAGCAGCGCTGCCCAGGCTGAGCCTTTAGAAGTGCCCCTCACTGCCCTGGGCTTAGCCTGGGCTGCCCCGGGCTCCCTTGCTACTATAACCACCAAGCCTTTGCTTGTTCTCCTTTCCCATGAACCTTTGCACTTCACTCACATCCCCGGTGAGCAGAGGGGTTTCCTGAAGTCCACCTTCTGCATTTGCTTCTACTGCCCTGTCTATCTGCATCTCCCCTGGGAGTCCCACCCATCTTTCAAGTTCAGATCTAGCCTTCCTCAGCCTTCAGCTGAGGAAGTTCCCTATTCATCCAGTTGCACCACACAGGCAAGGACTTGGTCTTCTCAGAGACTGACATCCTCCTTCTTGAAATACGCAAAATTGAGACGTCATCAAGGAAGTGAATGAAAGACCTGAAGGAAACTCAAGCTGACCTTCAAGTTCGTGCAGCGGGTTGGCGTCTGTCACCACCACGGGCAGAAGAGGAGACAGGACCATGTGGCTGCTCCCTGCTCTGCTCCTCTTCCTCCCAGGTAAGTAGCTGGGACTTTAGGACATCACAGTGTCAGCGGTGAGGGAGGACATGGACATTCAGCCCTGGGTTGGGGAAAACAGGAAGGACGAATTCATTCACCAAATGCTTACTCCTAAATAAAAAGCAAGACTTTGGCATCTGGTGGATCCTATGAGTGCCACAGAAAAAAACAAAAACAAAACCAACTTTTAAAAAAGTCTTCCAGAATGTGTTTCTCAATTCTGATTGCTACACAAAGGTAGATGAGAGAATTGATAACTAATTATTTAAAAAATATCCTTATAGCGCTGGGCGGTGGTGGCGCACGCCTTTACTCCCAGCACTCGGGAGGCAGAGGCAGGCGGATCTCTGTGAGTTTGAGGCCAGGCTGGACTGACAGCCTCCAAAATAATACAGAGAAACCCTCTCTCGTAAAACCAAAAAAAATATCCTTATAGCTTTATATTTGGCACTTTTGGGATAGGCTCTCATGCAGCCTAGGTTGACCCTGAACTTCTGATCCTCTGGCCTCCACCCTCTAGTGCTGGGATTTCTAGCATTTCCAGTTACATTCTGATTTCTAATTGACACAATTGAACATATTTATAGAGGCTGGATGTGGTAGTAAATGTCTTAATGTCAGAACTCTAAAGCAGAGGTAGTGGACCTCTGTGAGTTCAAGGACAGCCTGGTGTAAATGGGGAGACCTTTGTCCAAAAGTAAAAAGAAACCGGTAGGTACAATGTGGTATCTGCATGTGTATTACAGGATCTGAAGGTCACATCAGGGTAGCTGGTCTTTCACCACAGGCATCTGTCATTTCCTTGCACTAGAAGCATCTGAAATCTTCTCTATGAGGTCTCTTTGAATATTGAATTGCCAACCGTATTTCCCAGCTGCATTGTACAACACTGGAAGTGTCACTTTCATCAAATGACACCTCTGTGTCCTAAGCAGTGTCCCTCCACCCTTTCTCCCCGTCACTGCTTCTCTGAGGTTAACTCCCGTTCTTTATGAAAAACTATGTGTCTGTGAGGAGTATGCAAATTGACAAAAAGGTAACCAACACAGGCTATATCCTGTGCAGTTGCTGTGTTATGTGGCAGGTCTATGTCTTTCTGAGGAACTTCCAGAATGTGTACACTCATGTCTAATTTACATTCCAGCCCGCAGTGTGTCAGACTTCCCTGACCCACACACACATCTACAGTTGCCATATTTTATCTGTGTGGTAATAGCCATTCCCACGGGGTGGGGGGTGATGATGACTCTCTGTGATTCTGAGTTGTGTCTGTCTCCTGACAATTAGTGACATTGGGGCATTTGCCATATGTTTCTTGACCTTTTGAGAACTGTGTGCTCAGTTCATCTGCTCATGTGTGGGTGTGAGAACGTGTGTGTGCCGGTGCACTGCGCATGGGTTTGCACACACGTGAAGGCCTGAGGGCAAGAGGCGGTTTTCTTTAATTGCTCTACACCTTTATGTTTATTTTATTTTATTCTTGACACAGGATCTCAGTATGTAGCTCCAGCTGGCCTGCAAATCTTTACATAAATCAAGCTGGCCTGGAACTCACAAAGATCTGCCAGCCTCTGCCTTCTGAGTGCTGGAATTAAAGATGGGCACATCATGCCCAACTCCCACCTTTATTTTCTGAGACAGGGTTCCTCATTGAAACTGAAGTTGGTTTGGTGGCCAAGGAGCTTCCAGGAAGCTCTGTCTCTACTGTTTATCTCTGTGCCGGGCTACAGGGACATGCCAGCACTCCTGACTTTTTACATGGCTGCTGGGGACACAAACCCAGGTTCTTCATGCTTAGGCTTACACAGCAGGTGTTACACTGACTAAGCCATCTTCACAGTCCATCATGGCATCATTTTTAATTGGATTATGATTGCTGTTGGACTCTTTGAGTTGAATTCTTGCTCATATAGTCTGGAAATTGATCCCCTGTCAGGTGCATAGTCTGACCTGGATGCTGTTTCCTCACTATGTTGCTTGAGTCCTTTTCTTTTAAAATAATTACATTTAGCAATTTTGTTTTCTTACCTGATGGGGGATGTTGAAGTGAGATATTCACCCTCCCTGTATGTTTTAATATTAGTACTCGGTTGACATGAGACATTATTGCTCCAGACAGCACCGAGCTATTCCTGAGTGTTGTTGGGCCCTGATGACACGCCTTCTGGAGTTCATTCTCTCCTCGGTTAGGCCTTGTGGGCACAGAGCTGCCCCCACCTCGACCACTGACTTTGGACATGCTGTCCTACTATGCTTGCAGGACATAAACTTAAAGAAGACTGCTGAACCTTGCCATGTCAGGATAAGGTAGCCTTTCAACCTCCCTGCTTCTATGTTGGTCAGTCTGATACTCTAGGCCTTAGCCAAAGCCGGCTGCCTCTATGCTGCTGTGAGTCTTTGGGTGACTGTCCAGATGGTCTGCTCTTTCTGTCTTTGCTTGCACCTTTGGAAGTCACTCGCTTGTACTTCCTGCCTACCCTAGTACTGTTATCCTCCTTCTCAGGTCATTGAAGATTAGACTGTCAGAATTATTGTTCTCTCTTCCTAGATAGAAATATTAGGTACAAGACTTAAACTTTCCAGTTTAGGACAACTTCATAGTAATCTCTGTTATGCCTGTACCCTAAGACTGGATATGTAGTTCATGCCAATTGCTCTATGGTGCTTCACAGGCAGTAGGTCATAAACTGTGTACGCTTTACCTTTCCTTTCCTAGAGCACATTTGATATTTGCTATCATTGCATATAGTTTTGTATCAAGCATAAATTGTCTTCCTTAGATTAAAAGGGGACTTGTAGTGAGATATTCACGCACGCACGCACACACACACACACACACACACACCCGCACCTGTAGCACTGACCACGCCTTATGCGTGGTCACAGGTGCAGACTTGATGGTTAATAGGATTGAATTGGGGCTGGGAAGCCCCTTCTTCGGGTTGCAGAGAGCATCTGGGTGGCAGGGTCTGCATACTTGGAGCGGGAGCCTGCGATCGTCATTCGTTTCCTGTGTAAGTTATTTTCTCCTAATAAATTAATTCCACTTCATCTTTTCTGGTCAAGCATCCCGATTTCCACGTGCTATAGGATGCCCTTCTGTATATGTGTTTCTCTTATTGTGTGATGGCTGAAACACTGGGCCAATAGCCAGGCAGGACACACAGGCAGGGTGACCAGACGAGGAGAAGGCTGGGGGAAGAAAGGCAGAGGGAGGCCTCAAAAAGAGACACCGTGTAGCTGCTAAAGGAGTAACAGGTCCGGGCATTCTCCGGTAAGCCAAGACCACGTGAAAATACATAGACTAATAGCTACGGGTTAACAGTTAAGTGAGAAGTAGCCAGTGAGAAGCCCAGGTCATCAGCCAGGCAGTATACAAATGAATGTAAGTCTTTGTGTGTTTGTTTGGGGCAAAGCAGCTGTGGGACCAGGTGGATCAGAAACCTCCATCTTCACTTATCTGTGCCGTTAGGAGCACACTATTGCTGCTGCGGCGGCTGCGGCTGCTGCTGCCTAAGCCAATGCCCTGAAGCAGGCTTTTGTTATTGATGGGTTTTGTGCATGCTGTGTGAGCACCCTGCACACTGAGCCGCCTCCATAGCCATCACTGGGAGACCTGGGTCAGATTTTCATGGATCGGAAGCACAGCACAGGGTCTGAGTGTGTGCCGTCGGCGCCCTACCACACGGCGATCAGATTCGTTGGCGTCATTTTGGACAGCTTCTTGGCATTCATCCACGGTGGCTCTCTACAGAGCCCCTAGAGACTGCTGGGACTGACTGAAGTGGCCTCCGCACGGTCACAGGATGTGTCTTCCTCAGGTGGACCTCCTGAGGGTCATGGGTACTGAAATGAAGGCAGGTCATGTCCCGTGGACATGGTCTTCTGCCATTTCCTATGCTCCAGGGTAAGGATCCGTTTAAATACACCGTTATTGGCCATTGGGCTTGGAGAGGGGTGGATGACAGGAAGTCATGATTACTCAATGTCACCATTTTATCTTCTGAGAGCTGTAACTGGGCTCCTCAGCCATTTTTCGAGTCTTTGACCAATAGAAGAATGATTATAAGATGTCTTGAGAAAGGGGTAGTAGCCCTTCACTGACTGTTATTAAGTTGTAAACTCGTATTTGCCTTCCTTCCTCTTGGAGTGGGGATCAGTGGTCCATTGTTTTCTATTTTCCAGGTTTTTCTACTGCTAAGGATCAAATCACAGGTCCAAGCATGGTGAGTGGCCAGGAGCGGGGCTCCTTGACTGTGCGGTGCAGGTATGACCCCCACTGGAAGGGTCACAAGAAGTACTGGTGCCGAGGAGCAGATTGGGGTACGTGTGCGACTCTTGTCCAAACTGATACATCGGAGAAGTTGGTGGAGAAGAACCGCGTGTCCATCAGGGACAACCAGACAGACTTCATATTCGTAGTGACCATGGAGGACCTGAGGACAAGTGATGCCAGCATTTACTGGTGCGGGATTGAGAGAATTGGTAACGATCCCGGCTTTAAAGTTAATGTGAACATTGACCCAGGTAAGAAAAAAAAATTCTAGAAGTTGTGACTGGGGTGAGGGGTCAGGGACACTGAACTCATGACTGAGAAAGTCTTACTGGAAAATGCACACACAGTCTCTCTACTTGGTCCTGTTTTCTACTGGGACAGAAGGGGAGGGGGGAGCCCTTGTCTTCCCGCCCACACATGTATGTCTTACACATTCTCACTTGTCCAGAACTGGGAACTGAACTCAGAACCTCATGTGTGCTAGTTAAGCACTCTACCACTGAGCTAAACTCCCATCCTGAGATGCTCCCACCCCCACCCCGCACACCCGCCCGGCACCCCCACCCTTTAACATAAAATAGAGGAAGCCACAGAAGCTCTATTTCTGGGCAAGACAGAGTAACAAGGATAAGACCTGTGTCTGCTGAAAGTATAACAAAGAAAACAGACAAAGCCAGTGAGATGGCTCAGAGGTTAAGAGCACTGCTGCTCTCCCGGGGTTCTCAGCACCCATTGGGCAGCTCACAAGCATCTTCACTGCAGCTCCAGGGATCCGATTCTCTTCTGGCCTCCGTGGGCACCGTGGGCACACTATGGGCACCGTGTGCACGCTATGCTCATAGATAAGGGCAAACAAGCACCCGTAGTCAGACAGGTAAATTGTTTTTTTTTTAAATAGACAAAACGTGCAAAAGTGAAGTCTTCCTGCACACCAGATAGCAATGAGGACGCCGTGAAGAAGCGAGTTTAAAGGGGGGGAACTGCTTTCACTGCGGGTCATCTTCCTTCAGAACGGAATTAATGTACACTTTAGGGTGATGTCTGTAGAACAAGTTCCTGAGTTCCCAGTGGAGAAAGCTTTAGGCTATACCCAGAGCTGGGCTGTCCTCAGGAGGAATGAACCATGTACTCTTTCTATCTTTAGACCCACAAATACCTGTTCTAACAGTGACAACCACGGCCCCAGTTTTGACATCCACACCTTCAACCAGGGAGAACACTGGAAACCATGGAGAGACTCAAACTAACCCCCCCACCTGGTAAGCAGAGCTGGGCCCAGGCAGCTCCTTCCCACTGGGCTGTATCCTGTGGCTGCTCCCTGGGAAGGGTCCCCAGATAAAACATAAGATGTCCAGACCTTCTAGAGTTCAGGACAACCATTCATTTCTAGGACAGTGGTCAAAGGAAAAGGGAGGGACAGCAGGCAAAGCTTCCCGGGGCTAAGGTGCAGACAGCTTGACCAGCCAAGCTCTTGCAGAGAGGCCATCTTAGTGTCATCCCAGGCTTGTCCTTACTGGTCACGGAAGGCTGAGACCTCTATGCCAGGTGACATCTTCCTTCCTCTCCCCTTCCTTTCCTGCAGGTCCCTGCTGAGCAGCATCTACTTCCTGATCCTGGTCTTTCTGGAGCTGCCCCTGCTCCTGAGCATGCTCAGTGCAGTCCTCTGGGTGAGCAGGCCTCAGAGGTGCTCTGGGGGAGGTGAAGTTGGTCTGGAGAAGTTCCAGAGTTCTGATGCCCGGTGAAGAGAGAAAAACCTCCCAACAGACAGAAAAAAGTGTGTGTGTGTGTGTGTGTGTGTGTGTGTGTGTGTGCATGTGTTTACACATTGTGGGTGCATATGTGTAGGAAGAGCACAAACTCAGGTGTCATTCCACTGTTGTCTGAGACAGGGTTTCTCATTGGCCTGGACCTTTGCCATGTGTGCCACGCTAGCTGGTGGGGAATTCCTGGGACCTACCTCCCTCCACCTTCCAATCTCACCATTTTCCAAGCACATACAACAGCCTCAGCTTTAAAACACACACATACACACAAAAACCATAAACAAACAAAAAAAATACATAGGTCGTGGTCGTAAACTCATGTCCTCATACTGCAAGGAAGGCAAGCACTTTACCAACCAAGCCGTCTCCCAGCCTAGAAAAGAATATTTCTGTGGAGGAATGACTGTGGTCAGCAGTTCTATGACTCTGGGTACTGTGCTCTCAGTCCCAGACTGCTCCCCCTCCTATAGCAGAGACAGCATAGGTTCTGGAGTCCCTCTCTCAGAACAACCTACACTGCCTTCCTGGGCCTTTCTTCCTCTGACAGCCTCCAATGAAATAGAAATTACAAGAAAAAAATCATGTTTCCTTTTAGGGCCCCGGTTCCTTGGAGTACATATGTCATCCTAAGTCTGTGGACCACTGCCAGATGTTTGACCAAATATCTGGGAAATGTGGCCTCACCAAGTGGCATACAAGTTCACCACTGTCCTATTGGATATCTGTAGCTTACAGAAAGAACACAAGGTATCAGTCAACACACCAGTGACTAAGTGTGTTCCAAACACAGATGGAGCAGTTGACAGTGTGACTGCCCCACTTGTCCCCTCAGGTTCCCATGGAGTATGCCAATCATGGTTCCTGAAGTCTAGATCCCTGGCCCGGTGAGACCAAATGGGGCATGCTGCAGAATATTATTTTAACTATGTAAAGCCGTATTACATTTGTTTATGTTGCAGAATGTTACTTTAACTGTGTAAGGGTGTGTTACATTTGTTTATGCTGCATTTGTTTAATTATGAAAAGATGTGTTGCTGTTTAACCTCGCCAACCTAAAGCACCTAATGGGTTTAATAAAAAGGTGAACGGCCAATGGGCAGGCAGGAGAGGGATAGAGAGGGCTGGCAGACAGAGAGGACAAATACGAGGAGAAATCTAGGCTAGCGAGAAGAGAAAAGCAAAGAGACTGGGAAGAAAGAAAGAAAGGCAAAAATCCTGGAGACAAAACATAAATGAGGAGAAGCAGGATAATTTAAGTTATAAGAGCCAGCCAGAAACGACCCCAAGTGAAGGCTGACCATTCATAACTGGCATGATTTGGGAGCTGGTTGTTGGTCCAAAAGGAAAAGTCTGTCACAGGGGAGTTAACTGGGTGAAGGGTGCTGTCCTCTCAAGAACCATGAGACCACATGAGCCCACTGTGTTGTGAAATTATCATTTTGTACACTGTGAAGATTTGCCACTTGGATTGGTTTAATAAAATGCTGTGGGCCAATAGCAAGGCAGGTTTTGGGGAACGGTTGGAAAAAGGGGAGTCTCCAGCTAGACACAGAGGAAGAAGAACATGCAGGAGGACAGGTGACAGCCGCAAGCCATATGGCAGAACGCAGATTGATAGAAATGGTTTAATCTAAGTTATAAGAACTAGTTAGAAATAAGCCTAAGCTATAGGCCATGCTTTTACAATTAATAAGAAGTCTCTGTGTCGTTATTGGGGTGCTAGCTGGTGGGACACAGAAAGACTGGCTACACCATTGACCACTGTTGTCCTCCTGTTCCTTCAGAAGCATCTGTTCAATGTCTAAGCACCAGACATCATCCAAACTCAAGCTGAAAATAATAAGACAGACCTGGTTAAATTCTGCAGGGCAAGCTGAAAGGTCCAAAGGCAAATGGTCAAGAGGAAAACAGTTGTTCCTGGCTCTCCAGCCTCACTGAGTGCAGCACCCACAACACCAAGTCTTCTCATCCCTCTGGGCTATGACACTGACAGCCCAAAGTCACAAATACTGTGTGGAAAGACACCCCATGTTAACATCTTCTCCTTGATGACAGGTGTTGCAGCTCCAGTGAGTCTGCCTTTGTTGAAAGAAGGCTTTTTGCTTGCTAAAGTGGAGTAGTGGACAGTAAATTGCCTGTTTCCCAGCCGGGCGGTGGTGGCGCACACCTTTAATCCCAGCACTGGGGAGGCAGAGGCAGGCGGATCTCTGTGAGTTCAAGGCCAGGCTGGACCGACAGCCTCCAAAACAATACAGAGAAACCCTGTCTCGTAAAAACCAAAAAAAAGTTGCCTATTTCCCATCCATACTGAGGCAAGAAATCCTAATTAAACGTAGTGGAAGTATGTGTCCAGGTGCACACATACACACACATACACACAAACACGCATGCCCAGATGTCATGTAAGCAGGAGGTGGGCTATTTAGAAAGAAGTAGCCTGGGCAGTGGTGGTGCATTCTTTTAATCCCAGCAATTGGTTGGCAGATTTCTGAGCTGGAGGCTATCCTGGACTACAGACTATGTCTCAGGATAAGTTGGGATATTCAGAGAGACTATGTCTCAAAGAAAGAGTGGGGGGAAGGATGGAAGGAAGGAAGGAAGGAAGGAAAGAAAGAAAGAAAGAAAGAAAGAAAGAAAGAAAGGATGAAAGAGGAATTAAGGGAGGGAGTGAGTAGGGGACAGAGGGAGTTAGAGAGGGAGGGAGGGAAGAAGGAAGGAAGGAAGGAAGGAAGGAAGGAAGGAAGGAAGGAAGGAAGGAAGGAAGGAAGAAGCCAGTCAGTGATGGTCAATTCCTTTAATCCCAGCCCTCAGGAGGCGCAGGGAGGGGGGGTCTCTGTGAGTTTGAAGCCAGCCTGGACTACAGGGTGGATTTGATGATGGTCCAGGCTCCACAAAGAAACCCTGCCTTGAAAGGTAAAATAAAAGAAAGAAACAAATCTAGTCCGCTGTCATTTGCTCATATGATGATAGATAGATCTTTTGTCAAGTCTTTCTGAGATGGGAGTCCCTGAGCAGAAATGGGAGATGGGCTCACTCTCCCACCTTCCTCAAACACCCCTGGTCTGGCACAAACAGATCATGACGAAACCACACAGACACATTAGGGGAAACTAGACGAAACTTGCTCCATGCTACACAGATAACGGTAGCTGATGTCTGTAATCCCAAGTCTAGCAAGCTTCCTCTATCCCACAGCCTGCGCAGTTGGTTCTGTCCACTAAACATTTGTGTTTTGACCAGGTGCATTATGTCATTGCCCATCTATGTGAATACCACCCAAATGTCCAACACAATTTAGCACTGTCTGCACTCATAAAACCTCGCTAATGACCCCAAAATGGGGAGATTTCTTGTGAGAGAGGTCCTGGTCATTGTCCCCAACATGTTTCTTCACCCTGGGATTCAGAACAGACTTTCTCTGACTCAAATCTGAGGTCTCCAAGGCCACAGAACAACTAACCTGGGGACTGAAAAGGAGAATTTGTGGTATCCACAGGGCCCTGCCTCCCATCTCACGGCCTCCATCTACAAACAGCAGTATCTCCAGACCTCAGCAAAGACCCTCCACATCCTATCTGATTCTCTTCGGAGTCTTGTACTTAGAAAACATTAAATGTGTGTGTGTGTGTGTGTGTGTGTGTGTGTGTGTGTGTAATGGTGCAAACACACATGTAAGTAGACTTTTCTGTTCAGGCAGCACACTCCCCAGTAACCACAAAGACAATTAATATTAATTATTAATTATAAATGCTTGGCCAATAGCTCAGGCTTATTATTAGCTAACTCTTACAACTTAAATTAACCCATTTATGTTGACTTCCATTCTGCCACGTGGCTTTGGTGCAGTATTTCCTCACTGTTCTCCATCCCCTACATTTTGGAAAGGTAATGTATAGTCTAAGCCATTATATGATGGAAGTATATGATCTGCTTTTTTATTTGACTTTACAGGGCATTATAGTTAAGAAATTGCATGACTCTTGGAAGAGACTTTGGACGTTTAAACGTTTTTGAGACTTTGATGGAGTTTTGAAACTGGACTAGGTGCATCTTGTTATTATTAAAGGTTTATGTGCCCCAGGGAGTATGATGTAGTAGTTTGAATGTATTTGGCCCCCATAAGCTCATATGGATTGACACTATTAGGAGGTGTGGCCTTGTTGGAGGAAGTGTGGCATTGTTGGAAGAGGTTGGATGACACACATTTTTAGTCCAGACCTTGAGGCTGGAGTGCACACCTTTTGTTGGAAGTGTGTCACTGTGAATCTTTTTCTCAAGCTTCACTCAGTGTGACAGCCAGCTTCCTGTTGCATCTGAGTCAAGACATAAGGACTCTCAGCTCCTGCACCATGTCTGCCTGCACGCCGCCATGCTCCCTGCCGTGGTGATAGTGGACTGAACCTCTGAAGCTTCGAACCAGCCCCCTCAATGAAACATTTTCTTTGTAAGAGTTTCTGTGGTCACGGTGCCTCCTTACAGCAAGAGAAACCCTGGCTAAGACAAACTATCAAAGACCCCAGAAGGTTGAAATGTTATCTAACAATAGGGACAACTAACTGGCTTCCTAGACAGTCACCAATGTTCTTCTGTAACTTTGGCCTACAGGCTTAGCATATGTAAAAGGCATTTTTCAGAAGTGGGGAATTGTGAAGGGATGTCCTATCTTGTCTTGGCAAAGTTTCACAGGACATTTATATAAACATATTAAACATATTAAATGCCATATTCTGTAGATCTTTGAAGGGTGCAAAGATTATCAAAGTATCTAAATGTATCTGTGTATGACCTTGAAAACTTTCCTAACATGACTATATGTTTGATTGTAACTATTAATCTGTATTTCTTTTTTTAAGATTTATTTATTGTGGAAAAAAAGTTTTATTTATTTTGTGTACAATTTTCTACCTGCATGCCAGAAATGGCACTAGATTTCAATATAGATGGTTGTGAGCCACCATGTGGTGGCCGGGAATTGAACTCGGGACCTCTGGAAGAGCAGCCAGTGCTCTTAAATGCTGAGCCACCTCTCCAGCCCCTAATCTGTATTTCCTAATTATACATTACTTTTTTTGGTTTTTCGAGTCCAGGTTCCTCTGTATTGTTTTGGAGGCTGTCCTGTAACTCGCTCTGTAGACCAGATTGACCTCGAACTCACAGAGTTCCACCTGCCTCTGCCTCCTGAGTGCTGGAATTAAAGGCATGCACCACCAATGCCTGTCTTATACATTTTTAAATGAGCGATATAAACACAACACCTCAAACAAGAGTAGAAACTTACATACAGTATAACAAAATTAACTTTAAATATGTATCAATAAACCAAAATCCATACCAATGAGATTAATGATTGATTTTTTAATTAAAGTTGATTCAATAATATATGCTTTTATCTCATCATTTCTCTATCACATCCCCCCTTTACCTTTAGAAAGAGATCTTTGAATTTAACTCTTTTGTTTAGATTTTTTTCTATGATCAATAACAACTTGTAGTCAACCCCCCTGAAATGATAATAAACATCCATGGCCCATTTGGGGAATGTGGTCATTGATCTCTAGAATGCTTCCTATTGCTTGTGGGTGCTGGTATCTTTGGGGGAATCTTGAGAAATCAGAATAATTGTTAGGTCTTGACTGGAGCAGTTTGTGGGGCTAGGTCATCTCAGCCAGCAGCCTTGAAGCTGTTTTGGATGCAGAATTCTGAGGAGACTGTAAGAGGAGTCATCTGAGATGCTGGAATTCCTGGGTCATCTGTTTTTCTTTGGTGTTTGGTCACCTTGATCTAAAAATACATAATTGTTAAAGGCAACATATATTACAACCATGGAATATGTGGTGTGCACAAGTCAGTTAAAGATTTTTTTGTTTTATGTTTGAGCAGGTAACATATACCCTATGTCTATAACCAGGATTACGGGGGATCTTCCTACATCAACCTAATCATCTTTATCCTGGAATGAATCCACAGACTCTTGTTTCCTGTGGAAAGAAAAGCATAGCCTCTCCCCCAAAGCAACACACCTTTGACTTCCATTTTGAAGTCAAGATATTTTTTAAACATATAGGTTGCTTTAATCTAGCTGCTTTCATAATCCATTCTCTTAGGAGCCAAAAAGTTTCAAGACAACACAGTAACAAACAGGATCCAGACTCTCTGTGTGTTTTCCATGTTTATGTGACTTTTTTGTATTATATTTCTTTACTCCTTTTTTAAGGACTTTGCTTATTATTTTAAATCTACATTTATTTGTTTTTTATTTATGACTGTCTATATTCCTTTTCTCTCCTAAAACCTTGTACATTTTTAGAAACACTGTAACCCATTTAGAATTTTCTTTTCCATCTAGATCTTGAGGGCTAGGTGGTGGGTGGCGCACGCCTTTAAGCCCAGCACTTGGGAGGCAGAGGCAGGAGGATCTCTGTGAGTTCAAGCACAGCTGGTCTGCAGAGTGAGTTCCAGGACAGCCAGGGCTACACAGATAAACCCAGTCTTGGAAAAATAAATAAACAAAAAAGAGGATGATTAGGGAAGCAGACCAAGATAGAGGCAGAACCTGGATCATGAGTGAAAGAGTCCATGTCATTTACAAATAGGAAAAAGTCACCTTGTTTTTCAGTGAAGTAGTGAGATAAGCAGATCTATCTGTCTGTCTGGGCCACGCATCCATCCATCCATCTGTTCTAGTGTATATTTTTTGTTGCTATGATAAAACAGTGACCAAAGTCAGTCTGGTGCAAGGAAAACATTTATTTGGCTTCCATGTCATGGTCCGTTTTGAAGGAAGTGGGCAAGAACTCAGCAGGAACCTGGAGGCAGGAACTGAAGCAGAGGCCAAGGGGAGCAGTGCTTACTGGCTTCTTCTAGAGGCTGCTCAGCCTGCTGTCTTATAGAACCCAGGACATGGTAGCATCACAATCGTGGGATGAGCTCTTCCATATCAATTTTCAACCAAGGAAATATTGTAGGGATGTGTCCACTGGGTCAATCTGATGGAGCCAGTTGCTCAATAGAGATTCTTTCTTCCCGGAGTCGATAGTTTGTATCAAGATGACATGCACTTACTAGACACTATCACCTGTCTGTCTTTCTCTTCTTTTCTTCCTTTCCCCTAAAGGCCTTGTATTAGTTAATTTCATCTTACTGTGATCAAACAATGACAAAAGCGTCAGGAAGGAGGGGATTCTTTTAGCTCATGGCTTGAGGGGATTTAGGTGGGCATTGTGGAAGTGGCACAGGGTGGGTATGAGGTGGATGGTGATGCTGTAACCATGAGTAGAGAGCAGAAAGAGGTGAATGTTGGGTCTCCACTTCCTTTTCTTCTATTTATTCAGTCTGTCATCCAGCACACAGTACGTGTTTGCTCACAGAACCTGTCTCCACTCACTGAGAGGGACCTACATCTATCCTGCTGCTTGGAGAGGCCTGGATCGCAATGGAAGACCCTGAAGAGACACAGGTAGGGTGCCACAGGTCCAGAGATGCCCTGCTAGGCACGTTACATGTATTTGTAGCTGTGGAATTGTTGTGGTGAGCATGTGATATATCTACACACACACACACACACACAGACACACACACACACAGACACACACACACACAGACACACAGACACACACACACACACACAGACACACACACACACTTCCTCTTCTAGTATCTGCAGGTTGTTTCTCAATGACATATTTGCTTCTCACTGCAGGGTAGAGCTTGGCAAGAGGTATCTTGTCTGTTTCTTCTTTTCTCCATGGCAACTCTATGTGTTTCTGTGTCTTTGTTTGATCATGTGGCCAGACAGTTGTGGGTGAGTGTGAATCAGCTCCACCCCAGGGAAAGCTCTTGCCATCACCTTGCTGCCCTCCCTGACTCTTGCACGAATGACCATCTTAGACGGACAGGCGAGGTCAAATCTTGAGAGCTTACCCAATAGGAAGACAGCAGAAGCCTGGAACCCTGGCTCTGTGGAGTGCAGACCTCACCAGACTTTGGCAGGATCTAAAAATAAGTCGCTAGTTTCTATAGTCTCTGAAGCGTGCTGTCAAATGTGTAGTTCTATTTACTCTACCTGTCATGAGCAAGGCATAAGAGCATACCCAGTGTGGGCCCTGATTTTAAGAGAATCATGGGTTAGTGGACACAAATGCTCTGCTTGCAGCTTTGTCCTACTGCTTATTCTGGGAAGGGGGAGACAGTTGCATCAAGACACCAGATTCCTCTGATCTCCTTCCCAGGGCATCAGGGTAACCACCCGCTTTCCAAGATCCTGATTTCAGGTGTCTCCTTCCAGGCATCAGTGTCTAAGCATGGAGAGAGTCCAGCCTGAGTGCTTGGCTTCCTACATGCCTCATCAGATTCCCAACTGAGCATCAGGCAGCAGCACCAGCAGCTCAAGGTCACTCTGCATTATTTATCCTAGCCTTGACCTTCATGACATCACTCTTTGTATTCTAATTCCTCTCAGACATTCTGACCAGGTCAACATCCTCATTCTTAGAATTGAAGAATGCAGAAGAGACTAATGGGGTGATCCTGACCTTGTGTGGGAGAGACAGGAAGATCTTTCTAAGTCTGAGACCAGGTGGACTACAGCTGGTGTCAGGTCAGCCAGGAATATATAGCTAGACCCTGTGTCAAGAGGACTGGGAAAATGACAAAGAGGAGGGGTGGGGAGGAGGAGGAGCAAGGGGAGGAGGGAGAGGAAGCAAAACAATATTTCGTTGTGCCATTCTCCTTCTCTGTTTTGCCAGATCTCCATGGCTCCATCCTTCCTGTCAAGATCAGCTGTTTTACACAAATTTGCTGGTTGTCTCCTTCTAAAGGTCAACTTCCTTGTTTCTGCTGTCCATAGAGAAGAGTCCTCCTCTGACCAGTGCTTTCCACTCAGTAACATTTATAGACAATTCAAGGCAATGCGCTTGAAAAAAATGTCATAGCAGTGCTGAAGAAGGGTTCTAGAGAGCAGATATGGTGTGTGTGTGTGTGCATGTGTGTGAATGTGCATGTGTGTGCATGTGAATGTGTGCATGTGTGAGGGTGCATGTGTGTGTATGTGTGCGTGTGTGTGAGTGTGTATGTGTGTGTGTGAGTATGGAGTGACTAGGTATAATTTCTCAGGTACTGTGCCCTTTGGAATTTTTTTATTGAGACTTAGGGTCTCTCATGGCTGATTGACTGGGGTGGCTGTCCAGTGAGCCCTAGGACTACACCTGCCTCCACTTTCTCAGCAGTGAGATTATAATCCTGTACCCCCACGCCTTGAGTTTTTTAGCCCTGTGTTCCAAGGATTGAACTCAGATCCTCATACTTGCAAGCACTTTACCTACAGATCTGTCTCCCAGCCCCAGAATTAATTCTTATAAAGCAAACCAACAAGTCAACATGATAACACATGTATCTAACCCCACATTCAGGATGTTGAGACAAGAGTATGGCCACAAGTTCAATGCCAGCCTGACCTACATTGAGTGTTTCAGTCCAACTGAGTTACATAGTAAGAACTTGTCTGAGAGAACCAAAAAATAAAAAACAATAGCCCTAAGTAGTGATATATACCTATAACCCTAGCAACTGGGAGGCTGAGACAGGAGGATCAAGGGTTGGAAACCAGCCTGGGAGCCAGAGAAACTTTGTCAAAATTTTAATTAATTTAATTAAAAACAAAAATCAAATGCCTATTCCAAATAAAATCAAAGTTATATCTTTGGAAAGATGTCAGTAAGTATAAAGAAATAAGAGAAAGAGCCATTATGTTGACGGCTGCGACTAAATTAACTTGGACAGTGTCCCATCAACCTCATGTAGAATCTGTCACCCCCTCACTATCGTCCATTCTATTCCTGTGGTCCAATCTCCAAGACCTGTCTGGAAGACATGCTATCTCCAGGAGCCAACTTGATGGCCATGCTGCTTACTTCCCACAGAAAATGGCCCCCAACCCTTGTCCATAAATACACTTGAATTTAGTCTAACCTTCCTGCTGTGACTGGAGTCCCTAAGGTCACTGAGGTTCCTGGATCCACAGAACTCACAGAGCAGAGCTGTCTCCACACAGTCACTAGGGGTCACTAGATCACCAAAACACACTAGAACAGAGCTGTCACCCCAACAGCTGTGTTACTGCAGCAAAGAGTGTTATGTCTCTGTCCTCCCATGATGATGTGAGTTTATGTGACACATGGACCCTCAGAGCTGAGATTGTAGGGGCCACCATGTGGTTTCCTGCAACCTACAGTGAACTTCAGGCATCTTCAGCCTGGGCGAGGGGTAGGGTAAGCTGACTCAAATTTTCCAAGAACAGGAAATAAACTTGTGTGGTTAAACAGTCTAGAGTTGGTAGTTTTGCTTTGGCAGCAACTGTTTTAAAAGCGGATGAATCCAGTCTGTGTCCACAGGCGGTTTGGGATGGGGATGGTGACAGTGCATTTCTGGGAGCATCGGCAGCTGTGCCTTCTCTTTCTCAACTCTTCTCAGCCTCCAAGACGGGTAGGTGGAGCAATCTCACTCCTGAACTTTATCGGGAGAGCAAGGCTCCTGGGGTCCACACTCTTGGAAATTACTGAAGTAGCATGGCTATTCCCTGCACGTTAGCTACACAGGAAAGGCCTTGCTACCCTAGGCACATCCACCATTGCAATTATTACCTGTTCAGGATCAAGAGGGGACATGGCTTGTCACATACATGCAGGTATTGTCATGTGTATAAGATACCATATACATGTGAATGTTCCTCACATGTGCTACACAGGCCACACACATGTATGCAGCACACATGTAACACACATGTGCAGTGCATAGTGCACGCACCATACATGATATAAATACCACATACATTATATGCATACAGCTATACATAGACCACATGCCAATATGCTACACACATGATGCATATATACCACATATATCAGATGTATATGTGTGTACCCCTCTTTACAATTATTATACCACACACATACCTTACCAATGGTCCTATATCTGGGACCGAATGAGAGTGCATTAATAGGGGTGACTATGATGGTCATGGTTGTAACAATACAATAGGAATAATGTCTTTGTTGCTCACACACACACACACACAAGTACACATGTCCACTCTTTCATATACCCCACACAAAAACAAGCATGTACCACACCTTTCACTTAGGCTACCAACCAGCTCCCAAATCATGATATGGGGACTTCTTACTCGTTTTGAATGTTCAGCCTTAGCTTATGCTAGCTTCTGTCTAGCTGGTTTTTTCTTTAACTTACATTAAGCTCTTTCTCTTCATCTATGTTTTGCCTCAGGGCCTTGTATCTTTCATTCCTTCTGTATGTCTCACTTTCCTTCTGTCTCCATGTCTGTCTGGTTGGCCCCAGGAGTCTCCCTCTCCCTCTCACCTCCATTCACTTCTCCTTCTTTTCTCGCCTCCCTAGATTTCTTCTTCTATTTAATCTTTCTGCCTACCAGCCCCACCTACCCCTCCTTTGACTAGCTATTGGCCATTCAGCTCTTAATTAGACCAATCAGGTGCCTTAGGCAGGCAAGGTGAAATAACAAAATATTTTTCATAACCAAGCAAATGCAGCCAAAACAATTGCAACACGTATTTACATCATTAACAAAGGCAGCAGAAACAAATGTAACACACCTTTACACACCTGAAGTAGTATTCCAAGCCATAAATAAATATAACACATCTTTACATAGAGCAAATAATATCGCATAGCACACATATGCAGAAACAGGCACACAATCGCATGCACAAAACCTAGTCACCCTGACCCAGATCCTCCCTGTTTCCATGAACACCTTCTTTCCTTGTCCCTCACTTCCTTACCCCTCAGTCTCAACTCCCTGGGTCTGGCAAAGGCAGTGTCCCTGCTCAGCCTCCTCTAAAATGGAGGTCACTTTAGGACCTGATCCCAGGAATCCTTAAGCCTGACCTACCTGAGAAGCCAGAAGCGGGACTCATGTTTCCCAGGGTTCTTTATTCTGATCTTGCTAGCACTGTGCAACTTCTGATGGAGGGGAGTTCCTGTGCACACAGTGTCTGTACGAAGAGGAAAACAAGCCATGAAAGTGTGTTGGCCACCCACGTTTACCACCCTGGAGGATTAGCAAGACCCAAGATACAAAGCGGGCAATGGTCAAGCATCCATCAGAATTGTCCCATGAGCCTCCCATTCAGAGAGAACTCAAGAGGGTTTCGCTGTGAACAACACAGGCATGTGTAGTGTGGGATTCATAAAAGTGGATCTGCAAAGGGACCACAAGGACCACAGTATGTCCCTACCTTCCAGATTGTCATGTCTCTATCCCAAGATGAGTCCATGATCCCATCAGCAGCAGAACTATCCAAACATGGGGCTGTCTGTCACAGCCCCGGGAAAAGACAAAGAACAGACGACCTGACAGAGAGGAAGAGATCAGCAGCTGTGAGTAAGCAGTGTGTATGTTGCCGTGTGTCTGAATGTGCACACATGTGTAACAGAGAAGGGACAGCTCTGTCCTTCAAACCCTCTGTGTGTCCTCGCATGACAGCAAGGACCACACATTTCCAGCTGACATGTGAAAGACCTGAGCCTGACTTCTTCATGACTTCCTGTCGTGATGAAAGCCATGGCATCCCTGAAGGAGCCTCGAGTCCCACCTGGCCATCTTCCCATCTTCTTTGAGAGAACAGACCTCGGAGCATCTGCCTCCTTCTATCAAAAGCTCCTGTGGTCTGGGCCTGAGTGATCAGCTTCTTGCAATGGAGGTTACTTTATTGCTTTTTGATTTGTTTTTCACCTTGGTGTGTTTGGGGGAACACATGTGCCATGGGACATAGCACATGTGGATGTCTAGGACATGCTAGTCATCCAATGTCGGTCCTCAACTTCACCTTGTTTGAGGCAGGGCCTCTCTTGCTCTGCAGACACCAGGATGGCTGCCCCATGAGCTTGCAGTCAGTGGAATAAGTGCAGATGACCAGGGGAGAGCCCAAGCCAGGGAACAGCAAGTGCCCATGTCCCTCACATGTGTCACCACAGCCTCCAGATATTGACACATACCCAGAGGTGCACATGCCTCTCAGGTTGGGGGCATCACCGGGCTCCATGAAACATTCCCTTGCCTTCTTCCCAACATGAGAGGAAATGTACTGCAGCACTGGGAACTGAGTGTCAGAGAGGAGAGATCTGAGGCTAGTCTTCATTCTCCTCCCAACACACAACACCTACCCAAGAGAATGACAACAGTTCCATGTCTAGGTATGGGGTCAGGAGACAGAAGAAGACAGAGCCACCAGGTGGACACAAGGGATGGAGGATTTCTGTAAGTTCAAGTTCAGCTTGAGTTAACAGTGCTTTCCAGCCCAGCCTGGGTTGCTATGTGAGACACTGACTCAAATAAACAAAGTCTGAGACCTACCTCAGGTGGTGGCGCGTGTGCCTGGCATGCATGAAGCTCTGGGTTCATTCCTGAGCACGATATAAATGGCGTGTGCTGGCACACCCCTATAATATACAATATAATATATAAGGAGGTAGGAGCAAGATCACTTCAAGGTCATCCTTACTGCACAGAGGCCAGCTTGGGCTGGAGAGGCTGCCACAACAAAGCAAACAGGATGAGATGGGGGAGAAGAAAGCTGTGACTTACAGGTCTGTGCCCTTTGTGGGACTCAACACCAAGATGAACTCTGACTGAGGTGTCTGCGTAGCCAGACATGGTGCCAGAGACCCCATGGACTAAGAGCACTCTATGGAAGGCTAAGCTGAACGGTGAAGGAGATGGTTCCTCTGTGCTCACAGAGGAGGCGCAGAGAAGATGCACAGCTCTCAAGTCCACTCAGGAAGTGATGTGTCACAGAGGGTGGGCAGCCCAAAGAAAGAAGGAAATGCACCCCAGCGCTCTGCCAGCAGTGGGAAGGTTGTGAAGCCCTTACCTGAGGGCTAGGGCACTGGTGGCACCCTCAGTCCATGGCCTTGATGTCCTCTCACTGGGAGTGATAGGGAGCAGCGCCCCTGAGGCCTGGAGCATCTTCACGGCACTTCCTGCCCGGTCCATCTGGAGCCTCGTGTGGACCAGGAAGCAGAGCACAGGAAGGAGAACTAGACACGTGAACATCGTAATCCTAGGACACCGCCCCTTCTGTGCTCTTGGTCTTGGAGAGGTGCAGGTGACATCAGAGCTGAAGAAATGATGCCAAGAGTGACCAAAGTGTGGCTGCCTTCAGCCCTGCTCCTCTTGCAGGTGCTGGGTGAGCATGGGGACAGGGGTGGGGTCACAGCTGTGAAAGGAACTCCTGGGGAAAGTGAGAGGACATGACAGGGCCATGGGGGTGGGAGAGAGCAGCCAGCAGAGGCAGATGGGGCCTAGAGTGAGGGCAGGAGGGGGTAGGGGAGGGCAGGAGGGTGGGGGAGGACAGGAGGGGGTGGGGGAGGGCAGGAGGGTGGGGGAGGGCAGGAGGGTGGGGGAGGGCAGGAGGGTGGAGGAGGGCAGGAGAGTAGGGGAGGGCAGGAGGGTGGGGCAGACCTCAGGACACAGCCATGTCTAGCACCCCAGAGACAGTCAGCACCTACTGAGAGGGCCAGCTGTGACAGTCGTTGTCAGAGAACAACAGTCTCTATTGTATACACAAACCCATCTTCATACACGTGCACGCTTACCAATACACACAAGTACTCATTCCCACAGAGACACATGTCCCATCCACAGAGACATACACACATATATGCACATATGTAAAGTCTCTCTCTGTCTCCCTGTCTCTCTCTTTATCTCTCTCTCTCTCTCTCTCTCTCTCTCTCACACACACACACACACACACACACACACACACACACACACACACACACAGTGTTGTTTCCTCCTATCCCTTCCTTTCTCCAGAGACAAGTCCCTCCCTGCCCCCTCTTCAGGACAACAGAGCCGCTCACCTCAGTGCTGACTCCTGGCCTGACAAAGCCTGTCTCCTTTCTCACCGCTGCCTCCAGACCAGGCAGACCCCTAAGACCTGACCAAGGGAGGCCTGACCCCCATCCAGCTGTGAGGGTGCTGAACTGGGGTTTGTGTTTTCCAGGCTGTGTCCCTCTGCGTGGCCCCAGGAAGGTGGCAGGCACTGTGGGGGAGTCCCTGAGTGTGCAGTGTCAGTATGAAGAGAAATACAGGGCCATAAACAAATACTGGTGCCGAGTGTCCCTGATACGATATTGTCAAGATGTTGTCAAGACCAGAGCCTCAAAAGAAGCTAGGAATGGCCACGTATCCATCAGGGACGATCCAGCCACCCTCACCTTCACAGTGACCTTGGAGAACCTCATCCCGGAGGATGCAGGCACCTACATGTGTGGGGTGGATATACCATTCATCAATGGCTCCTGGTGGGAGATCACTCCCTCCTTGGGGATTGATTCATACTTCAGGGTTGAGGTGTCTGTGGCCCCAGGTAAGCACCCTCATGTCATGGCATCCTGAGTCCCCACCTGTCATCCACTCTTGAAAGTAGGAAGCCAGATACAGTAGCATGGAGACCATGGTCAATCAGTGACTCAGGACACAAGGAGTGTGAGTCCACAGGTGCAGTTGTGAGAGCATGTGTGGCATGTGTGACAGCGTGTGTACACCAATACATGAGTGTGCCTGCACACTTGGGCAAGATGGGGAATGTGAGACCTTAGAAACTGTCTTCTCTGTATATTTACTTATTTATTGGTTTTTTTTGTTTTGTTTTGTACTTGCCCATGGTGTGTGTCCCTCAGAGGAGGACATCTGGCACTTGGTTTTCTTTCCCACTGGGTGGGTCCTGTGCTTAAACTCAGGTCACCCGGCTTGGCAAGCAGGGACCTTTACCCACCGAGCTGTCTCATCAGCCCCTGTTGGAGATTCTCTGTGTGTCCCATGTGACAGCCTCAGGCCTGAAGCTTTCCAGACACAGGCCCTGAACCACTGGCACTTTGTGACCTCCTGTCCTGATAGGAGACGAGTCCTCTCCCACATCCCATCAGGTGCTGTCCCCATCTCCATGTGGGAAGGGTACCCAGCACACCCACTCCCCATCACAGGCTGCTCTGGCCTCGGAGTGAGAGGACACTCCCCTTCCATGAGGTCCTCAGGGACCAGCCTCATCTCCGTGGTTCTGGGGCCTCTGAGAGGAAAGAGACACAAGAAGGAGACTGCACTGTGTATCAGGGTTACAGATCCCTGAGGAACCCAGTCAGCCCCTCCTAGTTCCCTTGTGTCCCTTGTTCCCAGGAACATTTTCCTGTAGGAAGAAATGCAGAAAGTCCCCCAAAAGTGTCCCTTCCCAGCAGAAGGTCAAGGGGGACGGACGACAGGCTCTGGGTAATTGTGGCCCCAATGTTCTCCATGCCCGCAGTTCATTCTCCCGTAATGGAGCCTCCCTGGTTTTTAGAACCCCAATGAGTGCATCTCTTTAAGGGTCAGGTGGTGGCAGGGGATGGAGGGACTGAACTGCTCTGTGTTTCTCAGGGTTTTTTTTTCTCTGAGAGAGGTTTTGTGTAGCCCAGGTTGACCACAAACTCACTGTGTAGTTGGGATTCGTCTGGAGTCACTGATATTCCTGACTCTGTCTCTCCGGCACTGGAATACAGGCTGGCATCACCACACACAACTTCCTGCTCTGGTTCTCGGTTTTGGTTTTCCCCCTCACTTAAGATTCTCCCCAGCATCCTCTGTGGGCTCGTACTGAAGAGTGCGAAAGAAAATCACACTGGGGTCACTAGTTCTCTGCAGTAGAGGCCACACTGCACAGGGTCCTTCAAGCATCGGCCTTTCTAGAACTTTCCATCTGGCCATTTCTCAGTGGCCTCTCTGGCTGACAGTGTGGGAATGACAGAGTCTCACCACCCCGTGTCTGTCCCCAGAAGGATGGAAGACAAGGAGGAAAAGGTGTGACTGAGGCCGAATGGGACCTGGCACCAAGTGTCTTGTCACTGACACTTAAACTCTCTTCTATAGGAAGATCGACCAGCCACAGTGCATGATGGGAAGGGCTGGGAAGGGAGGTCCTGACCAGGCCTTGGTGTGGCCATGGGGCTTCTGGGTTGACACACAGCTGTCCACCATGTCCCTAGGGACCTGTGTGAAGCAGAGCTGCAGGGGTCTCAGTGGGTAGGAGATGGACTTAAGGTCACTGACACTGTCTTGTGTTTCCATCTTCTGCTGCTGTCACAGGCTCTGTCCCAGAGAACAGAACAAACACCCTAAGGTTACCCACATCTTCACCGGTGCACACTCAGTCCAGCGTGACCACAGAGGACACAACTCCAGATCCCACCCCACCCCCTCGGTGAGGAACCAATCAATATCCCTGAGGCCTCTGGATTGGGGGTGGGGGTAATGCTGAGAGGGTGGAGGCAGAAGGGTTGAATCTCCCTCCTTGGGCCCCTCCTGCATCTCCCAGCCCCACACTGACCTGGGTGGGTGTCTTTAAAAGCCAGTTGCTCATCTAAAGACTGAGAAACAGCAATGACACCTAGACACAGACCTGGTGAGATGGACTTAGTTTCCTGCCAAGAGGTTACTACACAAGCACATCCATAGCCTGGGGTTACGGCTCTGCTGGTAAAGAGCTTGTCTTGCAAGCACAAGGATCTGAGTTCCTGCCACAGCACCCAGCCACCTGCCAGGCACGGTGGCATACATTTGATATACCCCAGCTCTGGAGGTGTAGACAGGAGCGTCCCTGAGACACACTGACCAGCCAGCCAGCCTAGCTTACTTGGCAAACTCCAGGCCAATGAGAGATTCTGTCAGAGAGCAAGACAGATGGGCCAGGCTTGGTGGCTCACGCCTTTAATCCCAGCACTTGGGAGGCAAAGACAAGCAGATCTCTGTGAGTTTAAGACCAGCCAGGACTATATAGCAAATTCAGTTCTAGCCAGAGCTACATAGTGAGACCTATCTCAAGACAAACATAACCAGGTAAGGATTCTTGACAAATGACACCCGAGGTCATCCTCTGACTTAACATTCATGCACACACATGTGCATCTGCATACACACACATGCAGAGAGAGACAGACAGACAGACAGACAGACCACTAAGTTAGTGAATTAACTAATGAAAATCAGTACAGTCACTCGGTGTACTGGCACAAGCCTTTAATCCCAGTACTTAGGAGGCAGAGGCAGGAGGATCTCTGTGAGTTCAAGACCAGTCTAGTCTATATACTGAGTTTCAGGACAAACTGAACTACATTATAGAGATCCTGTCCAAAAACACAAACAAGCAAAAAATAAGTAAATAACAAATAACAGCCACCAGGAGGAGACAGAGAGGACTCAATTGAGAAGAGAGTCTGGGTGTGTTTGGGGGAGGCAGTGACTGGATAATGGTTTAGGAGTAGTGTTCCATGGGTTGGTCTGGAGACAGAGGGCCAGGCCCACAGATCAAGGCTACTTCTTGGACTATCAGTAACACTGGTCATTTAGACAGGGCTGCTTTGTCCCTGAACACAGCACTGTGGACACTGACCTGGGGTAAAGGGACAGGCATACAGTGCAGGGTACCAGTGCTGCATTCTGGGAAGGGAGCTCATTGTCACCCTGTCCCCACAGGTCCCTGCTGAGCAGCATCTACTTCCTGATCCTGGTCTTTTTGGAGCTGCCCCTGCTCCTGAGCATGCTCAGTGCAGTCCTCTGGGTGAGCAGGCCTCAGAGGTGCTCTGGGGAGAAGCGGCACTGTCCCGATTATGAGAATCAGTGACATCTGTTGACAGCAAAGCCCTGTCCCTGTCACTGCACACAACTCCTCTGCTGCAATCTGAGCTTCTGCAAACACTGAGATTTTTTTGTTTGTTTTCTAGAGACAGGGATTCTCTGTATTGTTTTGGAGGCTGTCCTGGAATTTGCTCTGTGGATCAGGCTGGCCTGGAACTCAGAATTCTGCCTGCCTCTGCCTCCCGAGTGCTGGGATTAAAGGCATGCGCCACCAACGCCCGGCAGAATGCTGAGATTTTTTAAAGATTCTTTGTGCTGAATATACACATTTTTAAAAAGTTCCCAATAAATACATAGACATTTTAATAGCGAGTCTTTACTTATTTTTTATAATTTCACACATGTACAACACACGCTTATCGTGTCCACCTCACATTCCACCTCCCTCTCCTCAGAGCTGTGTTCTCTCCCCCTTCATGGTCCATCCCCCTTCTTTCCATTTTTCTTTTTCTTTCTGCAAACACTGAGCTCAGTTACTACCACCTTGAATGCTCACTGGTCCTGCTGTCTTGCTCTTGTGCAGGTAACCGCAGCTGCAGCGTCTTGAGTGCAGAGGTCATGGCAGCCAGAGCACAGCATCTCCCAGCACTGTCCTCTTCCTCCTCCCTGGCTATGGGATTCTTTCCTCTCCCTCTTCCTTCCAGAATGTTCCTGAGCGTTGGGGTAGGGTGGGGGTGCCTTGGAGTAGAATAAGGTGCCTTGGAGTGGGGTGGGGGTGCTTTGGGAGGGAGTGTGTACTTTGGGGTATGGTGGGGGTTTGATACAGATGTCCCATTTAGGGTTCAACACTCAATAGTCACTTTTTCTCAGCACTAAGACCACAGCAGAGGAAAGCTTCTCCAACCAAGGCTGAGGACAGCACTAATCAAAGTGTATAGACACAGATATTTAGAGGGCAGTTTGACAACATGTCCCATGAATGCACACACCTTACATGCAAATACTCTTGACGCTCCAGATTCTGAAATAGAATATGGTCCATACTGATGATCGCACTCTCCATCAGATGTCACCTTCCTGATTTCCACCATCCCTTGGTGACATCCTCAACGTGATATGTTTTTATCTGCTGAACTTAATGTGTTGTCACATATATGCACATTGGTTTCCCAAAGGTTTAATGTCTCTATTTCTGATTATTATTATATAGACAGAGTTATCCTTTTTTTTTTTTTACTGTGGAGCCCTGGTCTAGAACTCATTATATAGGCCACGTTGGTCTCTAACTCAAAGATTCATCTGTACCCTCATGCCTGGACCAGAGTTACACTCCTTTCCCTCAGTGATCAGGAGTAAAGCCTGATATGCAGGACAAGCACTTGGCCACAGAGATGCACCCCAGCCCCTTCCTCTGTCTGTCTGTCTGTCTGTCTGTCTGTCTGTCTGTCTGTCTGTCTGTGTCTCTCTGTGTGTGTCTGTCTGTCTGTCTGACTGTGTGTCTGCCTCTGTATCTCTCTTCCTTTCTCCTCCTTTCTTCCTTCCGTCTTCCTTTCATTAGTGGGGTCTCATACATAGCCCAGGCTAGTTTCCAACTCCTCATCCTCCTGCTTCAGTTTTCCTAGTTCTGGGATTATAGGCATGTACTACCATGCCCAGTATGCATGCTTCATTTCTAAGTCCTTGGTTTCATCATTTGACATTGTGCCTTTGAGGTTCACGCACACTGATGTGTTGACACTGTAACATGCGTCTTGTTTGTGTTTGAGGTTCACGCACACTGATGTGTTGACCCTGTAACATGCGTCTTGTTTGTGTTTGAGGTTCATGCACACTGATGTGTTGACACTGTAACATGCGTCTGGCCGGCTATGTTAGCACTCTGTTACATAGTTTCCCTGCTGTGCATAAACACTTTAGAGCCTCGGTTTCCTTTTCTTCTCCCACCTTCCCTCCTCCTCCTCTTCCCACCCTCCCCCACCCTGTGTTTGTGACGAAACAGAACACAAGATGATCTTTTGACATATTCTCTCTATGTAGTCCTAATGGATGTCCTGGAACTCACAGGATCCACCTGCCTCTGCCTCCCTAGCTCTGGCAATAAAGGTGTGCACATCATGCCTAACATGGAGACATTTCTCGGTTGAGGCTCCCTCTCTCAGGTGACTCTAGCTTGAGTCACGTTGACATAAACCCAGCACAATGCATCAAAGGCCCTTTTGGGTAACTTTCCCAGCTATGGACACGGACCATAACCGCAGTTATTTGTGAGCCTTGAAAATACTTTTTTAAGAGTCGGTGAGATGGATCAGCTCTACTGTGAAAGCCTGGACACCTGAGTTCAACACCCAGAATTAAGGTGGAAGGAGAGAACCAACTCCAAGAAGTTGTCCTCTGGCTTCTTCATCAAGCTGTGCTGCACAACCACACTCATAAACACATCGAACACACACATACACAAGAAATAAAGTTTAAAATAAATAATGAAATGTTCTTTAATAAACTAGTTCTTCTTTGAAAACTGTTCATATGTCTGTTGAATTTGATTTTGAATAACAGGTTTATTCCAAGATTTTTTAAAGATTTATTTTAATTATTTGTGTGTGGCGCTCGCACATGCGCGTGCGCGCACACATACACACACACACACACACACACACACACACACATGTAAATGCAGTACCCATGGGTAACAGAAGAGGGCGATGGATCCCTGAGTTAAGGGTGGTTGTGAGCTGCATTTTGTAGGTGTTGGGAACCAAACTTGAGTCCTTTGAAAGAGCAATATGCATGCAATCACTGAGCTGTCTCTTCAGTCACTATTTTATTTTTTAATATTTTTAAAGATTTATTTATCATGTATACAGTGTTCTGCCTGCATGTAAGCCAGCACACCAGAAGAAGGAACCAGATCTCATTACAAATGATTGTGAGCCACCAGGTGGTTTGCTGGGAACTAAACTTGGGACCTTTGGAAGAGCAGCCAGTGCTCTTAATCTCTGAGCCATCTCAGTGTAGAAGCACAGGCACATACTAACACACCCAGTCTCTCTCTCTCTCTCTCTCTCTCTCTCTCTCTCTCTCTCTCTCTCTCTCTCTCTCTTTCTCCCTCTCTCTCTCTCTCTCTCTGTATGTTATTGAGGGATCTAACCAGGGTTTTACATGTGGTAGGCCAGAATGCTACCGTTTAGCCACATCTCCTAAACCTGTGCAAACAGCGCCATCGACTGAGAATAAATATTCAGCCAGGTGTGCTGAGCACAGCCCACAACACTTGAGCTGGGAACTCGGCTCGTCATTACAGCATAGCTCATTTCTCCATCTAACACCCAGAACGTGCTACCCTTAACCCAAGACTGGACGTCCCCACCACTGGTCTGCAGGCTTGCCTCTCTGCCTCTCCTGCCCTGCACAATTCCCTCGCCTCCTCACTTCTGCTGAGTGACCAGCTCTGCAAAAACTGATGCCTCTTGTGCTGAGTAATTGGCAGCAGGAAATACCCACGCTATAAAAGGAAGCAGATGGGTAAGACACTCACAGGCAACCTGAACAACAGAAGGGGTCAACTGGGCTCTCCCGCGCTTTGGAATCCAGCTGGGATTTGGATTTTCTGCTGGCTGTGGGTCAAGGGTGTGGAGTGGGAAGGCGAGGCCATGTGGCGGCTGTCCTCAGCTCTGCTGCTTCTCAGTTTCCCAGGTATGTTCAGCTTGGGGCTGCAGGAGCAGAGCAGGAGGCAGAGGTCTCTGTCCTGGGTTTGAGGGGAGCAGCACCTTCGGGGAGATGAAGCTCTGTCGCTTCATTCAGCAAAGGAACCCTCGGTTCTTCATCACAGACTTGGGAATGTGAAGGGAAAAGAGAAATGAGGACGGTCATTAAAGAGATCCCAGGTGCTCTGATGGGTGATGTGTGCTTTAGAATAAGAGTTAACAGCAGGAAGAAACAGGACAGAAGAGGAGGGAGATGATACCACTGAGGGAGCTACAGAAAGCCCCTCCTGGACCTGTTCCTTCCATGTCCAGATGAAAGGCCAGGGGGCCCACAGGAGGCAGCAGCTCCAAGAAGAGGATAATGCATTGGAAAGGAACCCTGACTGGAAGACATGTGGAGGGTGACAGGGCAAGGCCTCTCCGGGCAGGACTAAGTCCACAGCTTTAAGAGAGCATTGGGGTTAGGGAAAGAGAACAGTTCGGGTGGCTCTCACAGGAGCAAGGAATGACACTAATAAGAAACTAAAACCAGTTTGCAATAAGACATCCATGCCAGAAATGAAGCTGACATGCTGGGTTCAGCTGAGGGGCAGGGGAGTAGCTGACATGCTGGGTGCAGCTGAGGGGCAGGGGAGTAGCTGACCTGCTGGATGCAGCTGAGGGGCAGGGGAGTAGCTGACATGCTGGTGCAGCTGAGGGGAAGGGGAGTAGCTGACATGCTGGTGCAGCTAAAGGGGAAGGGGAGTAGCTGACATGCTGGTGCAGCTAAAGGGGAAGGGGAGTAGCTGACATGATGGGTGCAGCTGAGGGGGAAGACAGGCTCAGTCCAGTCCCAGCAATGTCCAAGCTGGAAGAAGGATCCTCTGGATCTTTCTGAATGCTACTGTCACGATCCAGGTACCAGACGAGGGCCATCTGAGACCACACAGCCTGATGTCCAGCACTAGAGGTTTATGACAGCCAGTGTCCGATGGAAAGCAGCGTAGCAGCAGTGCAGAGAGGCTCAGCAAGTAGCTTACCCAGGCTTTCTCAACAATGCTGTGGAGATGCGTCTATCTGCTGGCAAAGCTCACGCTTTCCCTGCTCTGTCGTAATGCCCCATGTGCTGTGGTGGCAGAGACATAAAGAAGATGGCTCGGATTGGCATTTCCAGGGTGGCGTTGGCTGAACTGATAGCTGACCACTTGCGGAGGGAAGGAGAGGAGACATCCAAGTAGATGCTAATTCTCCAGTTAGACTCCTAGGGGAGTGAGATCAGGGCTTACAAGGTTATCTGGCTGAGTCCTTCATGAGTCTCCTGTGGCTGCTATAACAAGTGACACAAACTCAGTGGCCCAGAACAACACAATTTCATCTCACTGTTCCAAAATCAAGAGCCAAAATGGTCTCACTGGCTAGAGTCAAGGTTGTCTTCCTTCCGGAGCTCCGGAGAACGATCCGTTTCCGGGCTTCATCCAAAAGTGCCCCCTGCATCTGCTAGCCCACGGCCTCTCCTCCTCTTCGAGGCCAGCAGCAGAATGCCTTCCATCCCAAGCCATTTCAAAACTCATTCATCAGGACACGTAGAATAATCTAGGACAGCCTTGCCTCAATGTCCCTAGTCACACCTGCAAGTGCCTTTATTCTTTTTAAAAACACAGACAGGGATATGCACATTGAAGGGTCTTTTTATGTTTGTTATTTTCTATGGTGTGTATGTGCGTGCTACAGTGCTTGTGTGGATGTCAGAGGACAACTTCATGGAGTCAGTTTCTCCTTCTACCTCTTCGTGGGTTGCAGGGATTGAACTCCCTTTTCCAAGTTTGTGCTACAAACGCTTCACCCATGTATCCATCCCAAAAACCTCCCTTTGTCCGTGTGAGGGCACACAGTAACAGGTCGGTATTAGAAGGCCAGAAGTCGGCACTTAGTAGGCAGAGGTAGATATATGTCTATGAGTTCAAGGCCACCCTGGTTCATGTAGTGCAGTGGTTCTCAACCTGTGGGTCGTAACCCATTTGGTGGAATCGAACAACCCTTTCACAAGGGGCTGCCTAAAACCATTAGAAAACGCAGATGTTAGAAGCAAAATTACGGTTATGATGTTGCAACAAAAATAATTTTATGGTTGGGGGTCACCACAACATGAGGAATTGGTTAAAGGATTGAAGCCCTAGGAAATAGTGAGTTCCAGGCTTGCAAGCGCTACATGGTGAGATCCTTACTCAAAAACAAACAAACAAAAAAACAAAGTGGACAGTCTGTAAAGAAGGGTTATTCTGTCAGCCATAGATGCAAACCTCAAATAAAAACTTAATTAGTTCTATGGAGAACCAGCCTGTCGTGCAGACCCACCCCACTCACAGAGACCAAAGTCTAAGGCTGAGAGATGCTCAAGAGAGGCTTCTACTGCAGCATCTGCTTCTTTGTCTGCTTCCAGGAGACTGAGAACAGGGGTCACTGTAAGGTATCTGTGTTTAGTCAGCTTCAGTCACGGGAGTCACTCCACAGACCAGCAGGACACACATAGACACTCTCCAGTCCATTTCGGGCTCTGGTTCCTCTGCCCGCTGTTAGAGAGAGGAAACAGAGCATGCTCGGTGGAAAGGGGAGTAGGATACGGAAAGGGGAGTGGGATACGGTGGGTGTTTGGAGAGCGTTTGGGCTACAGGTGTCAGTTGGAAGTCATCATTGTAGATATTAGTTAGGACCACAGACATGAGGCAAGAGAGGCTAGAGAGAGGGTCCTGGGTGTGGTGCTTCATGGTCAGATCAGAGTCACCTAGGAGACACACATCTGGGTATTCCTGTGAGGGTCTTTCCAGGGACGTACACGATCCTGAGTGTGGATAGCGCCACGCCTTGGGGTGGGAGTCTGGACTGAGTATCTTCTTTTCATGACAAAGCCGGCTGAGCACCAGCATTCACATCTGCTTGCTGATGGCAGAGGCAATGTGACCGGCCACCTCATATTCCCAACACCACACAGTCCCAGCCATGATGGATGCAGCCCTTACATGGAGAACCAGGATTGAAAACCAAAACCAAATCCCTGCTTCCTCCCTTAGGTTGCCTTCAGGCGCTTTTTGTCAGAGCTAGGGGGAAAGTAACTCACACCCCAGATCTCCCCAGTTGCATGTGGCACCGGCCCACAATGGCTTGCAAGAGTTGGTTTGAGACATCTCAGCTCAGCTCCGGGCTCACTGACAGCTTGATGTCAGTCACAGCGGGGACATTTATGCCACAGACATTGGCAGATGTTACTAAGATAGAAGGATGTTATCTAGATAGAAGTTTGTTAAGCATTTCCCAGCATGACTCTGGATCCAGGGAGAGAGGAAAGGGAGAGGTCACAGAGTAGAATAGTCAGAGAAGGAGGTGACCAGATAACAGAGGCAAGAGGACACTGGAAAGGTGACAGGAATTCAGAAGTGTCACATGATGCAGGAGGCCTGGGGAGACGGAGTCTGGAGAGGCCTGGGTGTGGCCATGCCGGGGTTAATAGCAAACTGGACCTCAGAGGAAATGGGTGTGAGGATCCAAGTGGGTCATGGCGGCTGGAGTGACCAGGACCCTTAGCTAATCCTTTGGATACTGGGCTGGCTTAGAGGAGCAGAAGCCGTACCCTGCCATTCTGTTTTCCAGGCTGTTTCTCCATCCAAGGCCCAGCATCGGTGAGAGGCCCAGAGAATGGATCGGTGACCATTCGATGTCGCTATAGCTCAAGGTGGCAGATGTACAACAAGTATTGGTGCCGAGGAGCGGACTGGAGCACCTGCAGGGTCCTCATTCGAACCAGGGGATCAGAGAAAGAAAAGAAGAGTGGCCGGCTGTCCCTCAGGGACAACTGGAGGGACAACTCACTCCTGGTTACCATGGAGATGCTTACGCAAAATGACACAGACACATACTGGTGTGGTATTGAAAAGTTTGGAACTGACCGTGGGACCAGAATTAAAGTAACCGTTTACTCAGGTAAGCACTTCCCTGGGGGTACCACAGCGCTCTGGTGCTGGGGCTAAAAAGACTAAAAAGAAAAGGACTGAGAGTCTGGGAAGACAGACAGACAGACAGACAGACAGACAGACAGACAGACAGACAGACGGGACAGGGTGGTACCAGAAGTAAGGAAGAAAAGCAGGCCAACAATTGTCATGGATGCCAGCCCCTGAGGTCTCTCCGAGGAACCCAGCTGACACGCGTCCTGACTGGCAGATGTTGGTGTGGGGCTGAGACTTAGACATCTCCCTCTGAGACCCGTAGCCCAGCCCTGCTGCCCTGCTGTCCTGGAGCCACACAGCCCTGGAAACTCACATGCTTCCGCTGGAGTCTCGGATGCCTGGAGACGTCCTCAGCACAGCAGGCTGAGAAGTTTCTAGTTTTCCAAAACTTGGACCCTTCGCCTGTCAGTGCGTGGGACAGTGAGGGCGAGCTAAGACATCGTGGGAGAGGGCCCCAGCGTTGAAGCCCGGGACTAGCCAAACCACAGTGACTCTGGCCCCTTTGGAAGGCCTGAACGTTGCAGGTGACCACTTCTGCTTTTTCTGACTCCAGAAGAATAAGCATGGAGTAAGGGAGACCCAGGCTTGCAAGTGTTTAGTAAATGCTTTAAAGAAAAATGGAGGCTTTGACTACTAAATCAGAATCACAGTTGCCCCGGGTTCTCCTGACTTCTCCCTGCCTCAAACTCGGTGAGGGACTCCAGGATCTCCTGTTGGTGCCTGAAAAACAACCCTTCCTACTTCCACCCAACTAGTCATGCTCAAACCTTCCTCAGCCCGGCGGCCACGCCGGCTCCCGAGAAGACAGCAGCAAACAGTGTGCACTGGAACCAGTGAGAGAGATGCGGAAGTTGCCTCCCAGGGAAAGTAAGGTACAGAAAGGGTCACCCCCAAAAAAGATTTCCCCAGGGACACCACTCAGGGCAAGTTGGGAAGATCTGTGGGGACAGAAAGGATTTGAATAAGACATTTAGGCAGAAGACAGGGTAGCCAAAGATCGTGCTCAATGCTAAGCTTTAAGTGTCCAGGGGGACTGGGGACGCCAGCCTGCATGGTGATTGTGACCTCTTCAAGGACCGAAGCTGCCCAGAGTTCTGCTCAGCTTGCAAGTGTGATTAAAGCCCATAAAGAAGGGTGTTCTGGGTCAAGAGCTAGCCCAAAGGACAAGTGTAAGCCAAGGATGCTGGACTCAGGAATCCATGACCCAGCCACCCACTACAAGGCACCCCACAGTTTCCTCACTGTAACATTTCCTTCCTCGTAGTCATTCATGATTTAACTAGCATGTGCCTTCTTGCTCAGCAACCTCCAGGAGTCCCTCTGTCTCTCACCACCCTAGCCACTAGAAACTCATTTCTGAGGTCGTCTGTCCTAGAGTCTTACTCGGGTACTATTTGGATGGAAAGGAACAAAGAGACTATGGTGTGTCTCCTCCTCCAGAATACACTACAGTCTTTCTCCTCAATTTCTGTATCTATATGCATATTTTTGTTAATATCTCCTACTAATAAAAATGGATGAAGTGACTGTGTGGGGGTCAGGAGGTTCAACAGAAGCCAAAGGACTGTATCAAAGAGATAAGGCACCCTAATCCAGAGGAATAGTTTTATGTCTTGGCACAAACTAGAGTCGCTGAAGATGGATTCTCAATTGAGAAAATGCCTCCATGATATCGGGCTGTGGGCAGGCCTGTAGGTCATTTGCTTAATTGGTGATTGATGGGGGAGGGTCCATCTTACTGTGGGTGGTGCCATTTCTGGGTTCTACAAGAAAGTGGGATGAGTATCTGGAAAGATGGCTCAGCAGGTGAGAGCACTGGTTGCTCTTCCAGAGGACCCAGGTTCAATTCCCAGCACTTACATGGCAGCTCACAACTCTCTGTAACTCCAGCTCCATGGGGATCCAATGCCCTCACACGGACACACATGCAGGCAGAACACCGATGCACATGAAACTTTTTAAAAGAAAAGAAACTTTAAAAAAAGAAAAACCATTTTAAAAAGAAAGAAAGAAATCAGACTGAGCGAGTCACGGTTAGCAAACCAGTAAGCAGCTCCCCTCCATGGCCTCCGCGTCAGATTCTGCCTCCAGGTTCCTGTCCTGCCTGAGCTCCTGTCCTGGCTTCCTTCAGTGACTGACTGGGATGTGGAAGTGTGAGCCACATAAACCCTGTCCTCCCCAGCTTGTTTTGGTCATGGTGTTTGATCACAGCAATAGTGACCCTGACCAAGGCACCCAGTGAGAGCTGGTTGGCTGGGACGCCATCGTGAAGCATGTATGAACCACCCCCAATCTGTTCCCTAACCTATGGCCGTCTTCGCTTATGTCTAGAAGGAAAGGATACCATGTCTTCCAAGATGCTTTCTACTATGCCCACTATGGACAGCAATGCGTATGTGATGTCTTCTGACTTGCACAAGAGGTGAGTCCTGAGGTCCTTTCTCCATCCTCATCCCTGTGGGTCCCTCCTACGGGGATACCAAGCCCATGTTCTGTTGCCAGATGCCAATGATTGCCATAGCCAAGACCCACTATGGTCCCATTCCAGCCCCACCAAAAAGCTGCTCTGTAGAGCTGTCCATCACTACCCAGCCCTGGTGGCATTGTGGCAGCCAAGGGGACAGACATTCCCATAAGGTCCCAGTCCCATCACAGAAGCAGGGCAGGGAGAGAGATTTGCCAACCTGGAGCCAGTGTGAGGACAGAGTAAGCAGACACAACCCAGATATGGAAAACTCTAGATTTCTGCTGAGATAAGGGAAACTATGGGGGAAAAGAACCCCAGAAAATAAAATTAGGACAGAGGGACAGGCCACACGAAGACCACCTGGAGTCACTGAGGAGCCTTCCTGGCTGGGTGGACCTTGGGGAAGTTCCCTGGGGGATCTTCCGAGTAGGATGTGGGCCTTCAGTTTCAGGCTGTGATGAGTTGGCTATTGACTTCCCAGAGTTGGGGTGTGGGGCATAATGGTGCTCAGAGGCTTGGGACCCTGATGGCTGTGTCTTTCTCATAGGACTCACTACTTACTCCTGGTATTTGTGAAGGTGCCTGTCTTGCTCATCTTGGCTGGTGTTGTCCTCTGGCTGAAGGGGTCAACTCAGAAGGTCTCTGAGGAAGAGTGGAGACATACCTTCTGTAGCAATTTGGACTCAGAACTTACAGTCAAAGACATTGCTCCTTAGACTGCTTTGTAAGCAGAGCTTTCCCATTCTGGACTCTCACTCCAGAGACCACACCACGGAAGAAACATCTTTAAGTCCTCGGTGGGTAGTGACTGAGGCTGGTGCCCAGAGGGCTTGGCCAGGCATGATCTCCACTCTGCACACCATGGGGCCACCACTCAGGACCCCCTGAAGTGTCATCACACCTGAAGTACCAGTAACTCGCTCCCCCGTACGTCCTCACCTGCCCTATCCCATCTACCCACCACGGTCAGCCTGGGGTGAGAACTGCTGGAATGGAGCCCAAGCTGCAGAAAGACAGATGTGTGTCCCCTGCTGAGAAAGCTCCTGAGACAAAAACACGGAGAAGCAGAAGGGCATGTTAGATCCCTGTCATAGAGAGCTAGGGGAGGGTGGGGCAAGCAGGCGTCCATCCTCCGTCTGTCCCGGACACTGAGCCCACCCCTAGCATTCACCTTGGAGGAAAGGTGAAGAATAAAGCCCAGCTGACAGGCCCAGGGTCTGGAGTGTAGAGAACTCAGACACCCGTGACTCGGCCATGGAGCTGGGGCTGCATTTCCCAGCAGGTGTGTTTTGCTCCAAGGCCAGGAACAGAAGGTCACACACCCTTAAATAGAGCCGTGGCCTACACAGACTCATGGCATGCTGGTTTTAACCGAAGGTTAGCCAGGGGAGAGTAGCAGAGAGAGCCATGTGTCTCTTGACCTGGGTCCTCTGCAGAAAAAGTCCGGGTTATGGTAGCTCGTCAGAGTAACTGCCAACAGCACCAGCCAGGAAGGGGGAGACAGCGAGAATAATCCCTTATCGTAGGGTTCTTCTGCTTTTAACTGTGGTTAGGGGAAAAACAAAGGAGCCTAGCATGCCCTTTTCATGAAATTTCCAGTGCATAGCACAGAGTTGGTGTGTACAGTGCAAAGGCAGCAGATCTCTAGAACATTCAGACTCAGACTCTAAGCCCCACTGGGCAAAACCTCCACCAAGTCCTGGCTACCACCATTTCCCTTTTGTCCCCCATGAGTTTTGCTAATATACCTGGGTGGAACCTGGGTGCTATCCTGCGGTTGTTTCTTAGTTAGCATCGGGTCCCCAAGGATCCTCCATCTTCTAGCAGATGACAGAACTCCATTATGGCAAATGCTGAGTGAAATTCCACCGTGTGGACACGTGACTCATTTACTAACAGCCCTTTGTCTGTTATTACCTTGGCCTTTGAGGACAATGAGCCTGGGTGTGTTGGTATGGCGATAAGATGCTGTCTTCAGTTCTCTTGGATATAGTCGTGAGGGTTAACCTTGACTGTCAATTTGAGTCTCCTGTGAGATGCACCTCTAAGCTTTTCTATGAAGGTGCTCCCAAGGAGGTTTAACTGAGGAGGGATGGCCCACCCTGACATGGGCATTCACCATCCCATAGCCTGGGGTCTCAGAGTGAATAAAAAACGAGGAAAGGAAGAAATCAAAGCGAGCACCAGTTGGTTCTCTCTCTCTCCTTCCTGAGGATGAAGTATGACTATGAAGCTCATGATTTGGCCACTACAGCCAGATCTACTCCTGCTGCTGTGCCTTCCCCAACATGATGAACTGTAGCCCTTCAAACCGTGAGCCAAAATAAATCCTCCCTTCCTCACAGCATGGAGACAAGTAACTAGCATGTGTACCAAAGAATACTATTGCTGGGCCATGTGACAATTGTTCTTTGTCATCCCCCCCAAAAAAGTTCTTTTTTAAAAAAACTGTAACTTTTATTCATTAATTATGTGCATTTCTGTGTGGCTTTGCGTCTATGAGAGCAGTGCTTGTAGAGGCCATAAGAGGGCATCAGATTCCCTGGGACTAGAATGACAGATGGCACTGAACTGCCTGATGTAGATGCTGGACATCCAATCTGGGTCCTCCGCAAGAGCAATGGGTTTGATTAACTGCTGATCTGTTGCCCCAGCTCCTTTTCGTTCAATTTTTAGTCAGATCATTTCTCTACATACTCCAGATATAATGTCTCTTCAAATATATTATTTTCAAACACTCTCTCCCATTCTATGACTATTCTGATATTCTACTGAGAGTGCAGCTCTTTTTGTCAGAGATGGAGAGAATGGATAATTTATGGCGGGGGAAAAAACGTGACTTAAAACCTCCTGGCTTCAAGAAGTAGATAGAGAATTTCACTTTTTATAAGAAGATTATAGTGGCCAGGTATGATGGCACATGCCTGCACTCGGGAGGCAGAGCAGGCAGATCTCTGTAAGTTCGAGGCCAGCCTGGTCTGCAGAGCTACACAGAGAAACCCTGTCTCCAAAGACCAAAAAAATTAATAAATCCCAGCACTCAGAAGGCAGAGGCAGACTCTGTGATTTCAAGGCCAGCCTGGTCTACAGAGTGAGTTCCAGAACAGCAAAGGCTGTTACACAGAGAAACCCTGTCTTGAAAAGACCAGAAAAGAAAAAAGATTAAGCCATATATACCTGCATATAAAAAATAGACTGTCACATACCAAACTATCAATGTTATTTTTGTTAAGTGAATAAATATTCTTCCCTTTACTTTTGTGAATTTGTTTGTTTATACTAAAGTCTCAAATATCCCAGGCTGCCCTTGAATTTATTATGTAGCTGAGGATGACCTTGAACTCATGCATGATCCTCCTGCTTCTACTTCACAACTGCTGGAATTATAGGTATGCACCTTCACAGGCAGTTTTGTGTGGTGCTGGGGATCCAACTCAGGCAAACACTCTACCAACTAAGCTACATTCCAACCTGCTTTCCAATTAAAGTTTAAAATCTTTTTGCTTTTCGAAAATCTCATGTATACAAGGTATTGTCACATCCATCTCCACCACTGTCTCTCATCGTCATCTCAATCTTGTTAACCCCCCTCTTCTCAGCTAGTCTCCCTGCTTTCATGAAACAGCAGCTATGTGGTCACAATTGCAACATTCCTTCCAACCATTGTTGTGGCATATTACTTTAACTATGGGAAGGTGTGTCTCATTTGTTTATGTTTCATTTGTTGTGGAACTATGTCAAAGGTGTGTTGCATTTGTTTCTGCTGTGGAGTATTACTTTAACTATGGGAAGATGTGTTACATTTGTTTATGTTGTAGAACATTACTTTAACTATGTCAAAGGTGTGTTGCATTTGTTTAGGTTGCGTTTGTTTAAGAGGTATAGATGTGTTACATTTGTTTATGTTGTAGAACATTACTTTAACTATGTCAAAGGTGTGTTGCATTTGTTTATGTTGCGTTTGTTTAAGAGGTACAGATGTGTTACATTTGTTTCACCTTGTCTGCCTAAGACACCTAATTGGTCTAATAAAAAGCTGAACGGCCAATAACCAGGCAGTAGAGGGTTAGGTGGGGCTGGCAGGCAGAGAGAATAAGAAGAGGAATCAAGGCTCAAGAGGGAGGAGAACCAGAGAGAAAGAGAGGGAGAGGCCCGGGGCGGCCCAGGACGAGTCAGCCGGGGAGACACAGAGGAAGCAGGAAAGTAGGACATACGGAATGAAGAAAGGTAAAAAGTCCCAAGACAAAATGTAGAGAAAGAGAAAGAGGTCAAAATAAGTTATAAGAGCTAGTGGAGCAAGCCTAAACTAAAGCTGAGCCCATTCATAACTAATAAGTCTCCATGTCATGGTTTGGGGGCTGGTAGTCTAGAAAGTAAGCTACAGAGCATTCTTCAGTGTTCTCTGGGCCTTGGAGAGGGGTGATACAGATGTCGTGTTTAAGGATGAGCACCCACAGTCACTTATTCTCAGCACTTTGACCCATTATGAGTTTCCTTTTCTCTGACCAAGGCCAAGAGCTGCACCAGTCTACAGGCATGAACACAAACATTTAGAAAACAGTTTGACTCTGTGTCCCTTTGGCAAAATAGCAGGGTAGTTTTGATCAAGTTTACAGTGCTAGGCTTTCACTATCTCCCATGGAGTGGCTTCAGATTCAAGCAGAAAGCGGTTGTTTACCCCCAAAAACAACAATGCCACGTTGGCACCAGTGAGTGTATCTTGCCTGGCAGGTTGCTATTGAAATATTTAGGGTCCACATTCAGGTAGGACCACTGACCTTACCACTTGGTAAAGCTCCCCTAAAGTGCCTACATTGCGTGCTCCTGTTCTATTAGCTTCCAAGGAGAAGTTTCCCACTCAGTTCCAGCTTAATTCCTCTGTGTCCTGTAACCACACTGTATGATATCTTCGGCAACAGAGTAATATGTGTGTGTGTGTGTGTGTGTGTGTGTGTGTGTGTGTGTGTGTGTTGCCTACATATATGTACACATGCCACATGCATGCCTGGTGTCACAGAAGCAAAAAGTGGGTACTATATCCCCTAAAATTGGAACCACAGATGGTTCTGAGCTGCCATATGGTGCTGGGAATTGAATCCAGGTTTTCTACAAGAGCAGCCAGTGCTCTTAACCACTGAGCCATCTCACTAGCCCCCAATTATACTTTTAAACATTCTCACTTTGCTCACATTTCTACTTTGCTCATAGGTAGGCAGTTTTGAATCTTACATTTGGCTCCCCTCCTAGAAAGGTCGCAGCCTTCTGTCTCTCCCCGTTCCATAGACCATCTTCCAGCCCTTGTCTCCTTGTCTCAGGGCATCCACCACTTCCCCTATGCCCTCACTGTTAGCTACACAGAAGTGTAAGCTGGTTTATTCGACCCTCATGGGTGGACTGTTGCAAGTTCCTTCCTGTTTCTGCCTGTCACCTCATCATTATCTTTATCCTAACACTGGTTCCTCCTGGTTCCCAGGAACTACATAGCATGCAGTCATCACACTCGCCCAAGTGAGATAAACCATCTCTTCTAGAACATTCCAAGAGGCCCTCTTTCCATGCCTCTCTTGAAATTTCCTTGTCTGGTTCAGATTCATGGAATTACCCTTAAACCAACCAATGACAAGATGATTGGGAACTCCTTGCAATTGGGGTATAACTCTCTGCCAATTCATACTCCAACAAAACATCACTGTCTTAGCGTGCGTGACAGGTGGGCAGGACACCGCTCTACAAACGTCACTCTGTTCCTGGACTTCTCATGTGCTGCCCAGGTCCTGCCCCTTACTGTGTGAACACAGCAGCTCCTTGCTCTCTCGTCCTATCTCAACAGAGAGACCCGATTACACACGAAAGCATTCCTTCTCCTGTACACACCTGGTAGTCAGGTTGTGAATGACATTTTGTGACTGAGTTCTCTGTAGGATGCTGCCTTGGAAATCTGACCTCTCCTCGGCCTGTCAGCTCAGTCTCTTCCAGGACAAGGCACCTCTCCTCTTTGCAACAGAAGGTTCCATGAGGACACGGGCTTCTCACAGCTGAGTGACCATTGCTTTGCAGATGCTTGAGACAAACCCAATCGTCATATTCCTGCCAAACAATCAGTCAATATTGAGACTTTATTTAGCTGACAAATTTTCCCTTAAATCTATTTGTCAGGGAACAACTGTCTCTCCAGTGTTAACGTGGGTCTCTCTGATTCTGGGGAGGGTAAGTCTTAATTTTAGGTTACTCTCAGATGGCACAAGACATCAGAAGATGGAACGCTGCTGGCCCAGGCTTGGGAGAAAGAAGCGGCAGAAATCCTACAAGTCATAGCTCAGAGTCCCTGTCAAGAGGTCCCTGCATATGGCTGTGGCACCCAGGGTGACCCTTTGACAGAGCTCCATCTTGGACATAATTAATCTTAGCCATCAGTCATAGCCATGTATCTGGGTGATCAGAGATTCAACAAGATGTCACCTGCCATCAACCCTTTCATTTACGTAGGAGAGTGAATGCTCTGATGTGTGTCTTCCAATGACCCATTTGGTGATAGCCCTGCTGTGAGCCGCTGGCATGCTACTGTCTGCTTCTCACAGCAACTAACCCTGGAAAATGCCCAGTGACTAGTCTTGCTGGGATGACAAATAATCAACACTGTCCTCCATCAGACACACGGAGCCGCCACCCAGCATGGGACACCAAAGATCTCTGAATACCGTTTCAATTGATCCCACAGAGCAACTACGGGAAGAAGAGGTCCAGCGCAAAGTGTTCTCCACGCACCTAAAAGACACATGGAACCTTCCTTGAAGACTCTGTGGGGGACACTTTCCTGACCACAAAGAGAGGATAGGCTGGCCAGAGACAGTATGAAGCTGTGACCTGGAATGGAGGGATGGGTACAAGGTGGAGGACAGTGGGCTTGGTGGAGCATGCAGAGGAAGCCACGTGCATTCTGCTTATGGTGGCACCAAGGTGTCTTTCTGCTTCTAGGACATTCCCTCCCATCTCACAGTAGCAGGGCTAGGGTTACAGATGTGCACCACTGCGTCCAGCTTTCACCGTCTCTGGGGATTAAACTCAAAACAGTGCCAAACGCCTCTGCCCCTGTGAGTCATCCTGCTTGCTCCGGGCTTTTCTTGGCCCGTTTCTACAAGGGCACGTGAGCTCTCTGCATGGCAGCCACCACCACAAGTTTGTTGTTGGAGACCAGCAGTGGGAGGAAGAGGAAGCTGTGGAGAGGAAAGCTTGTTTACCCTCTGCACTTCCCCATCCCTGAGGTCATGGCAGCATCTGGAGTCTTACCGTTAATAGATAGATGCTAAATGAAGGACAGAGAGAGTGCTGGGAATGGAGGCACAACCTGAGATCGGGAGCCCGAGGGAAGGACGTGTTGTTGAAGGGTTTCCTTTATTTTTCGTTTGTTTGTTTTTTGAAACAGCGCCTCGCTCTTTAGGCCTGGCTGACCTCAGACTTGCAGCAATCCTCCCACCTCAATTCCCAAAGGGTTGGGGCTCCAGGGGTGAGTCAGTGTAGCAGCTATAATTAACTCAACAGCTCAGAGACCATTTCAAAAGACACAGGAACAGTGTTGGAACGCTCAGGGAGCAGGGGCTTGGCTCTGCTTTTCTTTATTTTCAAGCATTGAAGCTTTTTTTAACCTTTACTTCATTCTGTGTGTCACTTTGCCTACAGGTATGGTGCACCACATGTGTGTAGTGTCCTCAGAGGCCGGAAGAGGGTTTCAGATTCCCCGGAACTGCAGTTACAGATGGTTGTGAGCCACGTTGTGGGTGCTGGGAATCACACCCAGAGCCTCGGGAAGAGCAGGCAGTGTGCTCTTAGCTGCTGAGCCATGTTTCTAGGCCCTTTTCTGATTTTTTCTACAATGAACACTCCTGCATAGTTTTGAACATTAAAAATAAATTCCCAGTGCCTTCAGAATCATTTACAAATAAAAACCTAAATGTGTTCATGCCACCCTGTGAGCCAGTCTTTACTCTCTGGTCTGGTTTCTCAGCATGCCCCACATCCTGTGTTCTGAGGGTAGCACACACCCCCTTTGTTGTCAAAGACACCATGAATTTGGGTGGAGGGATTTTTTACTGGGGGGGAAGGGACGGGGAAAGAGGGGAGGGGAGACCTGCCTCTGGGGACAGGAGTGGAAGAAGAGAAGAGAAAGGCACAGAAGCAGAGAGAGAGAGAGAGAGAGAGAGAGAGAGAGAGAGAGAGAGACAGGGAGAGAGAAGGAGAGAGAAGGAGAGAGAGGGGGCAGAGAAGCATAGAAAGAAAGAGAGAGAAGGATGGGAGGTGGGCAGGGCCCTTTTAGAAGGGAGCACAGTGAATGTGCACAGGTGGCGCTCTCAGTGGTTGTCAGAACCCCTAGGGCAGGCTGGTACCAACGCTGAACACTAACACCCTGCTCCGTACATCCTGGACTTTGACTCCCTTCCTTGGTCGGTCACTGGGCTCGCTTCCACTTTCAGGAAGCCACTGGGACACCTCCCCCTCAGCGAGTTGCCTGTCCCTCTGTTTACTGGCTCCTCAGCTCATCATGTAGCCAAGCATAAGTTTGAATCCTGGTCCCCAGTGCTGGGATTACAGGCATGGGCCGCTGTACCCAGCACCCAGGTGTCCTTATCTTTGAAATGTGCGGTATTTCCTTGGACAGTTTTAACATCCCTGCGTAAGCTGGTCCCCAAGCCCCTTTGAGAATGTGTCACCACTCAGTATGTATTTATTCGTAAGAAGAAGGGAGGGCTGGGTGGAAGGGAGGAGGGAGGGAGACAATTCACATAGAGAATATTTTTGGTCAACGACCCCTCTGGATGCCTCCACTGAACAGTGTCCGTAGATGCTGCCACTCCCACATGTCGCTTTGCTTTCCAGGCAAGTCAGGACTCTTAGTCTGGCAGTTGCTTGTGCTTCACAAGTATGTTGTGGGCTCTGCTGAGCCAGGTGCTCCAGATCTGTGGGGCCTAATTCAAAGGAACTGGGAAGAAGGAACTCGACAGAAGCAAGGAAACTGCACATGAACGAAACCAAGTCTGGAAGAGAGTCTGGGTGACAACAAAAACCAACGCAGGGGCACTGGGTGGGCACTGTGTGTAACAACAAAGCCAGAGCAGTAGCACTGGGCATTGTGTTCCAGTCCTAACTCTCAGGTGGCCCTGAATGACATAGTTCTTTCTTCCTTTGGGTGTAGGAAGCCTTGGCTTCTATTCCCCAGCACCACATAAAACTGGGTGTGGTGGCACACACCTGTTATCCCAGCACTTGGAAGGTGGAGGCAGGAGGATCGGGAGTCCAAGACCATCCTTTGTTACCCGGCAAGTTTGAGGCCAGAACATGAGATCCTGTAACAAAAAAATTAAAATAAACTGGAGGGGCGCACGCCTTTAATCCCAGCACTCCAGAGGCAGAGGCAGGCGGATCTCTGTGAGCGCAAGGCCAGCATGGTCCAGTGTTCCAGGACAGCCAGAGCAACATAGGGAAGCCCTATCTCAACAAACAAACAAACAAACAAACAAACAACAAAACAATCAAAACAAAAGATTTGTGTGTCTTCTTGCCTCACTATCTGTCAGTCTGCCCCCATATTTTCTCTGCTCATCCCAGGGGCAGTGGCTGCCCTTTCTTGGGGTGCAATCATCAGAAAACTTAGAGAATCAGGGTTTCATGAGTGGGCACGACAAAGGAAACTCACGATCAAGAAGTTTGGGTTCTCTTTCCACATCAAGGGAAGGGCAGGAGAGTGGAGTGCTGGGCAAGGGTTTTCTGGCCTTCCCCTTAATTCAAGCTCTTCCCCTTCTCAGATGCAGGGTCCAGAAAATACAAAATTCACAGTCTTGGCTGGCCAGCTAGAACAGGACACATGGAATTCTAGCCACAACCACAGGGTGGAGACATATGACTGTCTAGTTCCTCCACTTGGGTCTAAGGCAGAATCAGCTCCACAAACCAATACTGGAGGCGACCCGGTGAATTACTGAAGTCCAAAGTCAAAAATAAAACCATCCCTCCCTCCCTCCTTCCCTTCCTCCTTCCTTACTTCCTTCCCTCAGAGGTTTTCAACCTATGAGTTGTGACTTCCTTGGTAAACCTCAATCTCCAAAAATATTTACGAGTTCATAACAGTAGCAAAATTGCAGTTATGAGGCAGCAACAAAAATAACTTAATGATTGGGGGTCACCAAACATGAGGAACTGTATTAAAAGGTCCAGCATTATGAAGGTTGAGAAGGACTGGTCTACATAGTCTAGGTTGACCTTGAACTTGCCCTCCTGCCTTGAGTTCATGGTTTAAAACTTTGGGTCAGTCATCCTTCTCTCATCTTTGGATAGATGAATAAAGATTAATCTAGGATACCTTCCATATGCTGAGGAGTTGGGGAGTTAGCTCAGTTGGTAAGGGGCTTGGCTTATAAGCAAGAAGACCCAAGTTCCATTCCTAGAACTCACAAAAACAAAACAAAACAAAAAACCTGGGCATTTCAGCAGGCATTTGTAATCCCAGTGCTGGGGAGGTGGACACAGGTGGATCCCTGGGGCTTTCTGGACAGCCAGCCTCACCTACTCAAGAAGAAGGGGGGGGGGACTGGAGAGATGGCTCAGCGGTTAAGAGCACTGGTTGCTCTTCTAGAGGTCCCGAGTTCAATTCCTGGCAACCACATAGTGGCTCACAACCATCTGTAATGACATCTCCTGAATTGTAAAGGAAAAGAGAAGAGGGCTGGAGAGATGGCTCAGCAGTTAAGAGCACTGGCTGCTCTTCCAGAGGACCAGGGTTTGACTTGGTCCCAGCACACAAATGTCGGTTCACGACCATCTGTAACCCTAGCCTCCCTGGGCACCAGACCCTCATGTAGTACACAGGCTTACATGCATGCTCTCGTTTTTTTTTTTAATAAAGGGGGTGTAGGCGGCATTGCAACTGCCCTTTCTGGAGTTTTACCCACCACTGAGCCTAGTCCAGGGACTCCTGAATTTAGCTAAGAACTTAAAGTAAGACGTAGCTGTAAAGTAGCCTCGGCTTCCTTTAAACGTAGCTCGGTGGTAGAATGCTTACCTAGCATGACCATGCGGAGGAATATTATGGGGATGGTGCTGATGTACTTACATGAGAGTGTAAAATGCTCTCTGAGGTTGCCGTGGCATGAAAACACTAAGGGGCAGGGAGAGGAGCTGGGGATGGGAAGGCTGACATCCACGTGGCAGGAGCAGCATGAACATGCAGACCGCATCTATGTGTGTCCGGGCTAGATGACCTGGCACAGTCACAAGCCACATAACCACACTGAGTCAACGACAGGCCACATATGCAATGTTGGACCTAAAAAATGTCATGAGATGGACAATTACCCCCTAGTGACGCCAGAGCTGGCTAACATCGCCACACGTCATTACTTGTGGGTTGACCCGTGTACTATAAACACACCTGCGGCCATTTGCCAGGAATAGGAGACCGTGGCGCGTGTGGGCTGAAGACATGACTCTGCGGCTAGAGTATTATTTGCCCTGCATGCTCCCAGCCCTGGGTTTGGTCCCAACATTGAAAAAAAAAGAACAGTAAACCAATAAATCTGGCCATGGTGGGTCATGTGGAGGGTTAGGGTCAGAAGGTCAAAGTTAACCTTAGTTACCCAGCAAGTCTGAGGCTAGCTGTGCTATGTGAGATGCCGTCTTACATCTATATGTCTACATATATGTGTATATATGCATGTATAAATGTGCTTTGCCTTACTTTAAAGTGTACTCACTATTTACTAAAAAGAAAAATACAACCTTCTGCAAAACAGTTATGCAGCAGCCTTACCTAGCTCTAACTTACCACACCTTTTCATTTGTGTGTGTGGATGGCATGAGGAGCACACACGGGCCGCAGCACACACGTGGAGGTCAGAGGATAACCCTGTTCTCTCCCTGACCCTCACGTGGTTCCAGGGGTCAAACTCAGGGGATCACACTCACACAGCAGGCGCCTTCGCCCGCTGGGCCTCTTCGCTGCCCCCCTTCGTGTCTTCTGAGTGCTTTTTATTTTCTCTTGTGCTTAATCTAAGCTCACAGTGTCTTGTCGTATTCACAGTGGCATTAGGAGCATGTGTGTGTGTGTGTGTGTGGTGTGTGTGTGACAGGTACTGCATAGGTTTATACACTATAATCATTCACGCAATGATAAAATCGCCCACAAACTCATTTCTCAGAACATGTCCTCACTGTTGAGTGACATAGCACTGCATCTTTCTGTGGTTTGGGTGTCCTCCCTCAGGCTCACACCGGAACTGGTCCTATTGTTTAGTTTGGCTCTGCAGACAAGGTCTCACTCCATAGCCCACCTGTCCTACAACTCACTATGTAGCCCAGGGTAACTTCCGACCCTCTGTGGTCCTTCTGCCTGGGATGACAGGTATGAGCCACCACAGGTGGACTCAGGTTGAATTTAATTGCCACTGTGATGGCACTTGGAGGCAGAACCTTACAGAGGGTGATTAGAAGTGGGTGGGGTGGCCCCGTGGTGACACAGCACAGCATGGCGGGGATGCATGGCAGAAGTTCGCGCCCGATGGTGGTGAGAAGCAGAAAGACCCGGAGGAAGGGGTTAGGTGGTGTTTATTGAAGGTCTACCAACTTCCTACGTTCTACAAGCTGACAGCCAAGCCTCCAATACCCAGGCCTTGAGGAGACCTGGCTTCTCTCTGAGGGCTTGTCTCTCACTGGTGAGCTGAGCCCTCCCTGTGGCCATTTCTGTCCCCACTCTGTTCAGGGGCTGCACTGGCACTGCTGCTTATGGGAACCCCCCTCTAGCTGGCCCGTTGATCAGCAGAATATCTACTCAAGCTCATAGCTTGTGGTTGCAGTCATGGGTTACAGACTGTCTTAAAGTCCACACAGATTTACAACCTTACAGCTCTGGGTCAGAATGCCTAAACCAAGGTGTTGAAGGCTGTGTTCCTCCTGCGGCCTCTAGGGGGAGCCCCTCACTTACCTTTTCCTATTGCCAGAGGTCCCCTGAATTCTTTGATTCATGGCACCTACATCCATCTTCACAACTTTACATCTCCTGTGTCCTCCTCCTCTCTCTCTCTCTCTCTCTCTCTCTCTCTCTCTCTCTCTCTCTCTCTCTCTGTCTGTCTCTCTCTGTGTGTGTGTGTCTCTCTCTCTCTGCCAGCTTTGGTTAACAGCGCTAACTAATGCTGGCCCTCTTTTTAGTCTCTTACATACAATTAAATTACCTTGATATTTCAGACTCATCACATACACAGAGAGAGAGAGAGAGACAGACAGACAGACAGACAGACAGACAGACAGACAAAGACAGAGGGACAGAGAGAGTGTCACTTAAAATCTATACGCCACCACCTTAAGCAAAGTGCTTTTTAACTAAGGTATATCCACAGGTTCTGCAGACGGAGACAAGGACATCTTTGCAGCTGGGTGTTCTGTCCGCTGCAATTGGCAGGCAGCCTGGGCAGAGAGGGACACTCCAAATCCCCTCTGTTCCAGCCAGGCTTTCTGTTGCTGTGGTAAAACACCAGGGACAAAAGCAACTTTGGGAGACAACAGTTTATTCCCACTTCCACTTCCACATCCCAGACTATCACTGAGGGAAGTCCCAACAGGATTTCTGAGCCGGGAGCCAGAGGCTGGAGCGGATGAAGAGGCCATGGAGAGAGAAGTGCTGGCTGCTGGCTTGCTCCTCGGGGCTTTCTCAGTTTGTTTTCTTATGGAACCCAGGACCAGCAGCAGCTCAGGGGTGGTACCACACAGAGTGAGCCCAGCCTTCCCATATCCATCGCCAATCAAGACAATGTGCACAGGCCAGTCCGGTGGGAGCATCTTCTCAATTGAAGTTCCCTCTTCCCAATGACTCCAGTTTGCGTCAAGCTGCCGTAAAACTAGCCCTGCACGCCCTCCCTGGGCGGGGGAGGGGTGGGGGTGTGGGGGTCGGAGGTGTCTCCGCTTGCATAATATAAGATACAGCGGGCGGGCGGCGTTGAGCCAAGCTGAGCACCTGAGGCAAGAACTCATTGGCTCTGAGGACGTTGTGGTGCGGCAGACGGGCACACGTGTGCTACAGAGCGCGCGAGGCGCCATAGAGCGAGAGAGGAAAGGAAGGCAGGGGGTCAAGAGGAAGGTGGAGGAGATTACAGAAGCCGTGCTGAAGCCGTGGCCCTCCACTGAGGCTGCGCAGGCAGCTTCTGAGCAGAGGCCACGGAAGGGCGGCCTCGCTGCAAAGCTGTGGTTCTTTGTGCAAGGTCATCATGACTTTTGCGCAGAGCTGTGGCTTGGGAAGAGTCTTTGGTGACCGCTACTTGTCATCAAGTAAACACACACAGTGATCTTCTTCATAGATGCCTCCACTCGGGCAAGCCCCTCAGAACAGATGCTGAATTTTAACCCTTTGCTGTGCAGTAGAACGAGGTGGGGCCTTGAAGCGTGATAGTCCTGGGCCTAGACCTGTAATGCCAGCTACTAAAGAAGCTGGGGGCAAATTCAAGACCTGCCTTGAGTTACAGAGTGAGTTCAAGACCAACCTGGGCAATTTAGCAAGAAAGACCTGGTCTCTAAATAAAACATTAAAGAGAGGATTGGGGACAGAGCTGAATGGCAGGGTGCCTGGCAAGCATCCTTGAGGCCCTGGGTTGAGTTACCAGGTCTGTGGAGAGAAAGTGGGTAGGGGATTAGGACAAAGATTACTGGATAAGTGAGTTATCTCAAGAACAGGTATGTTGGGAGCCAGGTGTGGTGGTACACACCTTAGTCCCCACATTCAGGAGGCAGAGGTAGGTAGACCTTTGAGTTTGAGGCCAGCCTGGTCTACAGGGTGAGTTCCAGGGCTACACTGTCACTCAAAAAAAAAATAGGTCTGTTGGGCCAATGAGATGAGATGGCTCTGTGGCTAAGGGCACTTGCTGCCAAGCCTGGCAGTGAAGTCAACCCCTGAAACTCCCATGTTGGAAGCAGAGAACTGACTCCTACCAAGCTGCCCTTGGATCTTCACACACACACACACACACACACACACACACACACACACACACACACACACACACACACAGTACTCCTCAGAGATGTTGGGGAACATTGTCCCAGACATGACACAGCCACCACCATCTTGAAAGCACAGCAGCCATCATTACCCACACTCATGAGACGTCCTTCCAAGCATCCCCATCAGTCCCTCACCTGGGATCCCAGCCCCTCCCTCCTGCGGGCTCCCCTTCCTGCCTTTGCCTAGTTCTTCCCAACTGCATGTGGGGAGGGGCTGGAGTACATAGGAGATGGAAACATAGCTGAAGTGGGGGAATCCCATATAGAGAGATTTGGGGGAGACCCGTGCCTACCCTGGAGTGGGACTTGGATTGATGCAGCTGTAACCTTTTCACCCCAGCTTCTGTAAGGAAACCCAGCAAGCTCATTGGTTCATCAAGCTGGACTGGGGTGCATTGTTTCTTTGGGCTGAGCCCTCTCTGAGCTCACATCTCCCCAGGAAAAGGACATGACAGGCGGCACTGCCGAGGTTCCTGACTGGACCCCGGGTTCCTGTCCTCAGTGGAGAACATGCTTTCCCGTGGGGTGTGAGATAAAGGCCATCCCGCCTGCCTCCATCTCCTGCTTCACTCACTCCAAGCCCAGGCTAAAGAAGACGTGGAATCCATCACCTTAGCTTTTGACCTAACGGGGCCTGTCGAGCCCGATGGCCACTTTGAGTGTGTTCATACGTGCGCGTGCAGGCTCACATGTGATGGTCAGAGGACAGTCTCAGGTGTGAGTCCTCAGCTTCCACGCTGTTTGAGATGTGGTCTCTCTGCGGCTCGCACTGCCGCATGCCAGGCTAGCTGGCCTCCAAGCTTTGGGGTCCTGTTTCCACCTCCTGCGTTGCTGAGGCAGGGCTGGGGTTACAGGCTCTCTTGGCATACATCCTACCCTTTAAAATGTTTTTTTACAATTGAAATTATCACTATTTGGGGGAGGTGGGCGGCACTCGTGTGCCATGGTATGGAGGTCAGAGGACAACTTTGTGGAGTAAGTACTCTCTTTCCACCTTTACAAGAGTTCTAGGGACCAAACTCAGGTTGCCAGACTCGTGTGGCTCTGGGGATCGAACTCGGGTCCTCACACTTGTGTGACAAGCTCTTTTACCCCCTGAGCCTCCTCGGCAGCCGTGACAGCCACTCTTCAATATTAATTTGAAGCATCTGGCTTTTATGGTTTTGGTTTTACAAGACAGGGTTTCTCTGTGTAACAACTCTGGCTGTCCTGGAACTCACTCTGTAGACCAGGCTGGTCTGGAACTCACAGAGATCCACCTGCCTCTGCCTCCCGAGTGCTGGGATTAAAGGTGTGCGCCACCACCACCCTGCAGCTTTTCTGTTCTATAACAGGGAATTGTCCTCTGCGACATCTGTTTACAGAGGACCAGACCTGAAGACTCCTCCACTGTCCACAGCCCTGAAGAAGGGAGGTGAGTGGAGAAGGACCATGTCCACATCCCTGTAAACCCAAAAGTCCATGTGGGGCGGGGGCTTTGTCCTGTGCTTCCTGGTGTCCAGCCTTCTGCCTGTCATGGCGCAGGTCCCTGAATGCTCTGCAGTGAGAGACTGGAAATCTATTAAGTGAACGCGTGGTTGAATAAATGAGTGAGTGGGTGAATGGGTGAGTGGATGCTTGGATGAATGAATGGGCAAACGAATGAGTGAGTGGGTGAATGAATGAAATCCCTTTGGGCTGACCTGCACCAGGCAACAAGGACAGAAGACAGGGGAGAAGGAGAAGAGAATGAAGGGAGAGACACGCCCTTAGGAGGAGGAAGCTGCCTCTGCCTGGACACTTGGCACTTGGTCTTCCCACAATGAGTGGCTCACACAGGAAGCGGGGCTCTCCTCTCCCGGCCGGCCCCTCCTTGTTTGCCGTCTAGGTTAGGGCTGTTTGTGGGCCTGGCACTCTGTTTTTGGCCGCAGCCTCCCCACTTCCCTCTGAAGGCTCTTGAGTCCCATCTGCACAATCCAGGGCCCGCTGCCCTTTCAAGTGGAAAGAGCCATTGGTAGGTTTGGGGCTGAGGTCTGGGGCAGAGCTGAGAGCGCACTAGTGAGCACCACAGACCCTAGGGCCCCTCCCCGAGACGTCCCCAACACTGGGGGCCCCGCTTTGGGTTTCGCATCCATCTTTGTATGTCTGCCTCTTCCCCTTTAGTGTCGCAGAACATTAGTGCAAGAAGCAAGGGAAAAGCCGGGCGTTGGTGGCGCATGCCTTTAATCCCAGCACTTGGGAGGCAGAGGCAGGCGGATCTCTGTGAGTTCCAGGCCAGCCTGGTCTACAGAGCCAGTTCCAGGACAGCCTCCAAAACAAGACAGAGAAACCCTGTCTCAAAAAACTAAAAAAAAAAAAAAAAAAAAAAAAGCAGCAAGGGAAGTATCTGGGATGACTCACGGGTTGCTTGCCACATGCTCACACACACGTGTGGGGCGGGGTGCATGATGAACCGAAATCTAAAGCATCCAGGCTGGGGAGGACTCTCACGTGGGATGCCCTAGGTTTAGATTCCCCAGCACTGCAAATATCAGGTACGGTGGTACACACCACATACATAAAGGCGGGAAGGTCAGAAGTTGAACACAGCAAGTTCAAGGCTAGCCTGGGCTATGAAAGACCCTGTCTTTATAAAAAACAAAACCCGAAGAAGTCACGAATAACCATCATCTCCCCATTCTTAGGAGATGACTTACCCTTGAAGTTGCTTCTGGGACAACGTGAAGGATTATAAGAAAAAAATCACTGTGTCAGATACGGTTTTCAAGCCGTCGGTGGCTGCTGCAGGCTGGAAACACTCGCAGTGCCCCCTGGATTCAAGTTTGAATTACCCTGTTGTGTGTTCCATCGGGGACAGCGGTTACAACTAACCCTCTCCAATGCAGTGGTGACACATACTTCTCAAGCCCTTGTACCCCAAAGCTCCTCTGATTTCAAAACTGGGCTTTAATATGGGGCTACCGGCAGAGAGCAGGCATCATTTAAGTCATTTTCTTCTTCTCCCTTTAGGAAGACATTTTAAACTTTTTTTCATCTTTTACCTGAGAGTCCAGAGAAACTCGCCCCCGGCCTTGGAGCCAAGGGCTAGGCTCCGCTCCTCAGAGCTTGGCTTCAGGTCTCTGTGGGATGGGGGAGCTGGTGTTTTGTGCCTCCACGACTCCCCATCCTTCGTACCCTCATGGGTCCTTTGGTTCTCACAGAGATCACCGATGTTCCTGCCGGGCGGATGCTACAAAGCTAACACCGGTGCCATTCTGTATGAACCATGTCACTTCCCAAAGCCCCACGGGATGCAGCAGCTACACCTTCTACACCGAGGCGGAATAAAATGCAGGCTAAGAGGAGAGAGCCAGTGGGACAGGCCTCTGTCCCCATGGAGCCTTGGTTCATGCTCATCTTGAGTGAAGCCAGCAAGGCCCAGGACTTTGAAGGCAGCAGCCTGCTGGGAGCTCACCACTGAGGGGATCGGTTGACAGGGAGTCACAGGTGAGGGTCAGAGAGGCCTTTCCGGGGCTTCCGGACCTCGCTGTACTCTGCTTCCTGGTTCTGAGGCAGGCAAGGGGGAATTCCCGTTGGCTTGAGAACCCTGCCTCTGTGAGTCAAAGGCCACAGATGCGTAGTGAAGATCTTCCTTGGGGAGCATCTGTGGGGAGAGACCCCAGACTCAGAGAAGAAGAGTACACATACCCCCCCTCAACTGCCTAGAACTGGACTCACTGGCCCACCAACCTGGTCAAGCCACAGCGAGAAGTCCCCATGCTGGGCATATCGTGGCCAGCAGAGGTAGCCACAATGGTACAATAGGCTTTTTGTTGTTGTTGTTTTGTTTTGCTTTCTGGTTTTTTGAGACAGGGTTTCTCTGTGGCTTTGGAGGCTATCCTGGAACTAGCTCTTGTAGACCAGGCTGGACTCGAACTCACAGAGATCTGCCTGCCTCTTCCTCCCAAGTGCTGGGATTAAAGGCATGTGCCACCACCGCCCGGCTGGCACAACAGTTCTAAGGTTTACTGGCTCTGCTTGGTCACAGGCTTACTTGTCCCAGGGGGAAAAGGAAATTAGCTTCCAACCCATTTTGCAACCATTAGCTACCAGGCGATGCCAGGCTATGGAATAACCCCTTTGTACATTGTGAAGATGTGTTGTTTTCATTGGTTTAATAAAGAGCTGACTGGCCGATAGCTAGGCAAGAAGAGGTTAGGCGGGAAAGCCAGACTGAGAGAATGCTGAGAAGAAAGAGGGTGGAGTCATAGGGAGTGGCCAGCCAGGTGCAGAGGGAGCAGGATGTATAGAAAATGAGATAACAAGCCATGAGTCCTGTGACAGCGTGTAAGATAATAAATACAGGGCTGGAGAGATGGCTCAGCGGTTAAGAGCACTGGCTGCTCTTATAGAGGTTCTCAGTTCAATTCCCAGCAACCACATGGTGGCTCACAACCATCTGTAATGAAATCTGGCGCCCTCTTCTGGTCTGCAGGCATACATGCAGACAGAATACTATATACACAATAAATAATCTGAAAAAGAAAAAGAACCATGCAAGATGGTTTCTCATTTTAAAAAAATGTGGGCTATTTTAAGTTGTAAGAGCTACTTAGTAGCAAGCCTGAGCTATCAACCCAGCATTTATTATTAATAGTCTCTGTGTGGTTATTTGGTAGCTGGCTGGTGGGACAGAAACTTCTGCTGACAATACCAGACCTTTGCCAGTCCCATAGCTGGGACTGAGAACGTGTCACTTGGTGAAGGAATGGACCTTGCAGATACATGGCACCACCTGAGGAACTAGAGATAGTCAGCTGCTTAAAATGAGGACATCAAGGTCCCTGCCCACACCTCATTCTCAAAAGACACCGGCATAGGCCTGGAGAGATGGATCGGCGGTTGAGAGCCCTGGCTGCTCTTCCAGAAGACCTGGGTTCAACTCCCAGCACCCATATGTCAGCTCACAACTGTCTGTAACTCCAGTTACAGACTCAGACAAAACACCAATGCATGTAAAATAAAACTAACTGAATCATTAAAAAAAAAAAGCCACTGGCACACGTGAGGGGAAGTCATAGCTTGGGGGATCCAGAAAGGATGTGGGACTGAACCCCTCCTTATTCCCCTCATGGGGCGGGGTCAGCAGCCTGGGTTGAATGGGGCCAGTGGAGGCATTCAGGGAGATGAGCCGCTTTTCCAGGTAAGTGTATGTCACCCATCTCTGCCACCAAGCCATGACATCCCTCGGGGCACCTGAGGAGGGTTCCCTGGGCTCTGAGCCTGGGAGGGGGTTTCCTTAGAAAGCCTTTGATGTTTATCTCTCGCTCTCTCTCAGCTTCTGTTTGACCTGGCCTGTGACATGGCAGGTCACACCCAAGGAGGCCCCCTGCCCCATTCTCCTGTTTGAAGGTAGTGGAGTCTGAGGCTTGACCACACCTCTAAAGAAGAGGTGAGGGAACCAAACTAAGGAGACACAGCAGGCTCTCACTTGTTGACTGTCAACCCTGTAATCCTACTCCCTGCTCCTAGCTACAGTGACACATGCCCCCCCTCGCCAACGCCCCCCCGCCAAGGGTCTCCACTCTCCCCGTTCCTATCCTGCCGCCCTGAGCCCGTGCCCGTTCCCTCTCCGTCCTCCCCCACCTCTGTGTGGTACCCTCGGCGGCCCAGACCCTCATGCTAAGGGAGCCAGGCTCTCAGACTCACCACCATGCTGTACTCTGCCTCCACCTGGCTCGGTGGCGCCGGCTCCTCCCCCAGGGGCCATGCGTGCAGCTGGAGATTCACGTACTGGGACTCCCTTGGCTCAGCAGCCTGTGCAAGGCCAAGTGTCTTCCATCCATGGAGTCCTCCCTTCCACGCCCGGCCCTGCTCCTCTCCCTCCCGCCTGCCCACCGCGCTCTGTGTCAGCCCTGGTCTTCCCATTCTTCCTCCTCCCTCACCCTGTTCTCTCTAGGGTCCGCCTTCGTCCAAGTCCACTGCCCTGGCCAGAGGGGAGCGGACTCTTCAGCCCGTGGGACAAGAGCTGATCACTAGATCTCTGGGTGCTGTTCTCCTGTTCTAGAACAATTCCATCCGCCTGTAATAGACCTGCCTGCCACTTCTACCAGCCCAGGGACTCCCTGACAGCCTCCTTTTGCCCCTCCCCACCCAGCCACCCTGGCTCACCCCCTGATGTAGCTCCCTTACCTGCCTGAGGTTCCGGGACAGCTCTGGGTCCTTGTCAGCTGCAGATAGAAAGATGAGGAGGTGAGACTACAGACAAAGGCAGGCAGGGAGGAGGGGAGCGCTATGCTATGAAATTTCAGGCATAGAGCTGGGGTTTCTAGAACATTCCACAGTAGTGGAGATGCTGTACTATGTTAAGTGTAAAATTACAGTTTAAATGGTGTGAAGTTTTTGCTTTGCTTTGTTTTGTTTTTCTTTGGGGGGGAGGGGACTGTTGCTATGCTGACCAGGTTGTTCTCAAACTCTCCTAATCCTCCTGCCTCAGTCTCCCAAGTGTTGATGGTACAGGCCTGGAGAGATGGCTCGGAGGTTAAGAGCACTGGCTGCTCTTGCAGGGGACTTGAGTTCAGTTCCCAAGGCCCACATTGGTCAACTGAAAACTGCCTGTAACTCCAGTTCTGAGGAATGAGTGCTCACTTTTGACCTCCAAGGGTTCCAGACCCATCATACACAGATACACAGAAACAGACACACAGAGACACACACACACACACACACACACACACACACACACACACAACCGCCCTCCAACACACATATACACATAATTAAAACATGGATTTTTTTTCTCCTTTTTGGTTTTTTCAGACAAGGTTTCTCTGTAACTTTGGAGCCTGCCCTGGAACTGGCTCTGTAGACCAGGCTGGCCTAGAACTCACAGAGATCCGCCTGCTTCTGTGTGGAGAGCTGCACCACACCGCGCCTCAAAGATGGCGCCGGCTTCCGCATTCCACCATCCCGACGGTGAGTGCGCTCGGTAATAAACAACTCCTTATTTGGCCTGCTCCCATCCCGCTGGGGTCACGCCATCATCATCAGATTGCTTATGCATTCTGGTGAGCCTATGGCTTGCGCACACGTGGCTGCTCAGGGTTGGCTGGCCTCGGCTATTTAGGGAGCAGGAGGGGTTTCTCCCGTGGCTGCCTCCACGTTGTTCATCAAGGTCCTGAATAAACCTCTTGTGAGAAGGATTCCTGAGTGCGTCTTCCTTGCTGGTCGAGGTGGTCGTGACACTTCTGCCTCCTGAGTGCTGGCATTAAAGGCATGTGCCACCACTGCCCCGCCCATAAATATTTTTTCTCTCCATTTTCTTTTTCTTCTTTTTATTTGGTGGGGGGGTAGATTTTAAAGAAATCACATAGGCAGAGATAAAAGACTGGAAGGAACTCACACACCCCTACTACAGTGGCTGGTCTTCTGGGAGACAGGATTTTGACTTACCATGCACCTCAGATAATTTTGTTTTCTCCTCTGTTGCTTTCACCTATTTTTCAAGTTTTCTATAGCAATCCTCCCCTCCCCCTGTCTTTTTTGTTTTGTTGTTTGGGGCAGAGTCTTCTCTACCTATTCCCAGCTGGCCTTGAACTCACTGCAGTCCTGTTGCCTCCGTCCCCAAGTGCAACGATTACATGAACCAACACGGGTCGCGCACACAGAGTTGCGTATCTTTCACAAAGGGGAAGCGACCCGTGGGGCTGCGCGTTTCTGGGTGAAAGGGCACCAAGTGAGTGCTCTGGGACCTGCAGAGCTGGAGCTGTCCAGGTTGGGAAAGTCCCATGCGGTTAGTGGACCACATGACAGCTGCAGCTCCGGAGGAGGCCCCTGGGGTGAGATATTATTTATGATTTATTGAAGCTTGCCTCTGAGGGTACAGAAAGCAAAGCCAGCCACACTAGTTAGCTATAGAAGCCAGGAGGTGGTGATACACACCTTTAATCCCAAGGACTCCGGAGAAAGGCAGATGGATCTCTGAGCTCAAGACCACCCTGGGCTACTGGAGAGTGAATTGGAGCTCACACCTTCAATCCCAGGATTTGAGAGGTGTAAAAGGTAGAGGCATTCAGTCTGAGAGTCTCTAGTCACATTAAGAAGAGCACAGCAGTCTGAGTGAATCTGAGGAGCAGTGAAGTCGGGAACAGTCTGAGGATCGCCCCTTTGGTCTGAGCTGAGGTAGAGGTGAGAGCTAGTGGCTGACTGCTCTGCTTTTCTGATCTTCAGCTTGAAGCCTGAACCCCAATATCTGTCTCTGGTTCTTTTATTTTTCTTGTTACAGAGACTGGAGATCCAGACAGTAGTGGTGCACACCTTAAATCCCAGCACTCAGGAGGTGGAGGCGGGTGGTTTGAGGCCAGCCTGGTCTACAGAGCGAGTTCCAGGACAGCCACGGCTACACAGAGAAACCCTGACTTCTGACACAGACAGAAAGAGACAGAGTCCAACTGGAAAGAGAAAGCGCTCTCCCATTGTGCCCCTATGCTGTGAGGTGGCTGCTGCCCCATGGGCAGCCTCCAGGAGCAGCCCGAGGAGAGGCTGAGGTCTGGAGTCCCTGTGCATACAGAAGCCCTGACAACAGCTGTAGGACAGAGTGGCCTCATTTCTGCTACCACATCCTCAGTGAAGTCTCAAAAGGCTTCAGGAACACAAAGATGTCCCTGAGGGCCGTTTGCTCATAGGATCATAAGTCTCAGCACAGGAAGGGGACTAGCAGCTCCCCTGGAAGAGGCCTGACCCTTTCCCTTCGTCCTAGAGCTTACTCACGCTTCTGGATTTGTTGGGAGCAAGTTTGCTGACACACCCTGTGCAAGTCCTGTCTGTCAATCTGAACTTGGGGAGGGTGGGACTTCAGGTGCCTGTGTAACTAACCGTTCAACATGAAACCCAATGGTGACTGGGGACCTTCTCCAGCCACAGCCCAGGCCTGAAGCAGTGCACAGGCTACATGAGGTGGCAGCCAAGGGATGCCTGGTGAGAACCATCTAGTACAAAAAGAGCTATGACAGCCAAGGTCCAGGGGGACACCCAGGAGGGCCTCAAACCTTCACGGGAAAAGTCTGAGGATAGGAAATCTGAGGGCAGTGCTTGGAGATTCAGGATTAAGCCAGGGAAGGCCAGCGGAGGTGCTTTCAGCATGCAGAGTAAGCCCAGCAGAGAAGAGAGAGGCTGAGGTGCCTGTCTGTCTCACAAACAAAAGTCGTAAGAAGCTGGGGAGAGGGGGCTGGCAGGGTGCACCATGGAGGCCGAGCAACCCTTCAGAGACAGTTGTGTGGGAGGCCACTAAAGTTTTCAAACGGAAGAAGACACTGCGCCCCACCCAACCACTCAGGGCCCAGAAGAAAGGCCTCTGGGGAGCTATCTCTCCAGGTGTGTAACCACTACACCCAGGGACACCCCGGGGGCCCTCCCTCTAGGGACATGTTGAGTGTGTGCCGTGAGGGCCAGTGCTTAGTGTGGGGAAGGAGCACAGAAGATATAAGACGATGGCCAGAACCCGTCCACCCTGGAGAAGGGACAGAACCCATCCACCCTGGAGAAGGGACAGAACCCCCCATCCACCCTGGAGAAGGGACAGAACCCATCCACCCTGGAGAAGGGACAGAACCCGTCCACCCTGGAGAAGGGACAGAACCCATCCACCCTGGAGAAGGGACAGAACCCATCTACCCTGGAGAAGGGACAGAACCCATCCACCCTGGAGAAGGGACAGAATCCATCTACCCTGGAGAAGGGACAGAACCCATCCACCCTGGAGAAGAGACAGAACCCATCCACCCTGGAGAAGGGACAGAACCCATCCACCCTGGAGAAGGGACAGAACCCATCCACCCTGGAGAAGGGACAGAACCCATCCACCCTGGAGAAGGGACAGAAGGACACAGGAAGTTAGCTCACCTTTGACCTGACGCTGCTGGAACATCCTCCAGGCCAGCAGAGAGGTCCCCACCAGGAGAAACAGCAGCAGAGCTAACACGGACAGCAGCACCGGGAGGCTTTAAGGGGAGGGAGTTAGTTATTCAGTGCTGGGAATCGAACCCAGGGCCTCATGCATGCTAGCCTAGTGCTCTACCCAGCCCTGGTGTCATCACCAGCTCCTGACTTTTAAAACAGACACATAAAGTCGATGTTTTTAAAAAAGAAATCAGTGAGATGACTCAGGGGTAAAAGCACTTGCAATTCAAGCCCCGGGTCATGAGTTCGAGCCCCAGAGCTGACTCCTGAAAGTTGTACACATATGTACACACACTCACACACCATAATAACAATAACAATACGATCTTATGACGCTGGGAGTGCTGATCCACAATTTAAATCCCAGTGCTCAGGAGGCAGAGGTGAGTGGATCTTTCAAGGCCAGCCTGATCTACATGGAGAGCTCTGGGCTAACCAAGGCTATGTAGTCAGACCTTATCTCAAACACACACACACACACACACACACACACACACACACACACACACGGCTTCTTTTGGACCCAACAAAGCAGGTCTCTGCCTGCCTTCAACATCTGCAGGTTAACCTCCAGAAGCAGCATGCTTGGGGACTGCATTTTGACTTGTCTGGCATCATATTTAGAAAGGTTTCCAGGCGTGGAGTAGTAAGGAGAGAACCTGGGCCCTGGAGAGAGGCCACACCTGTCCCAGGATAGCTTCGGGTGTGGCCAACACCTCTGTAGACCGTGGCATCGTGTCAACAGTGTCCACGATGGAACACCCCTGCCTGTTGCTGGGGAGATTGCTAACAGGAGCACCTTTGTTGATTGTGAGCGTTGGAGTGGCGCTTATAGAAGTGTCCAGGTCTCTGTCTACGGACCTCCTGCTTTTGCATGGTGGTAAATACAGCCCAAATACCAAATTGTCAATTTACTTAAAATATGGTGAGGTGGGGTGGTTGGATTTCCCCCCCGATGTTTTCGTAACTTGATTGCATGGCTCTTGGGTGTGAACTTTATAGATGACAACATTGTGTCACAATGTCAAAAGTCTAGATGTGCCTGCATATAGCTAAAAATGGGATGCCAGAATGAGGCTGCTCACCAGGAACCAATGCGGGGTCGGAAACATGACAGGGGTCCCACCAGCGGGGAGCAGGGGGGAGGGAGGAGGGAGACTGGAGGGGGCGATTCAGCCGTGGTGCCTACTTCATGAGACCCCAGTAAAAACCCTGAGAAGGAGATGGGGGAGCTCTTGGTGGAGACACACGGAAGCCCTCCCCCCCTCCCGGGGGTGATGCACCCTGACCCTGCCTCAGATAGAATGTACTAGGACACTTCTTGGGATTCTCCCAGTCTGGCCTGGCTGTCTCTTCATTTGTCTCCTCATAATCTTTATCTCTTATGATAAAACCATTTCCATCGGCGAAGACTCTAGTGAGCTCCTGAACCCAAGAGGATCATGGGAGCCTCGACATTTATAGCTAGAAGTTAGAAGTGCAGGTAGTCAGAGCCTTAGCCTATCGGATCCCAATGGGAAGAGAGTGGACAGTCTGAACACTTGAAAAGGCTGGTGACAAGGGGAGAGCCTGTCTTCAGTTTCCCTATGCAGTTGGTGACTCCCCAATGTCTAGAGGGGGGAACCCAAGAATTTGGAGTCATGAAAGCCTGTGCCCAGCTCTGTGTCATCTATAATGGCTGTATGCCTAGGCAGATTACTTAGCCCTCTGAGCCTCAGTTTAGTCATCTGAAAATCAGCATGGTATGATAATTTGGATGAGAATGCCCCCCATAAGCTCATATATTTAAATACCTGGTCCCCAATTGGAGGAACTATTTGGGAAGGATTAAGAGGTGTGGCCTTGTTGGAAGAGATATGTCCTTGGAGGATGGACTTTGAAGTTTCAAAAGTCCACACCATTCCCAGTTAGCTCTCTCTGAGAGATGGCTCAATGGCTAAGAGCACTGGCTGCTCTTCCAGAGGACCTGAGTTCAATTCTCAGCACCACAGGGCAGCTCACAACTGCCTGTAACTCCAAGATCTGATACCCTCACAAAGACATACATGCAAGCAAAAACACCAATGTACACTCTTAGACCCCAGACCAACAGCTGGGAGGCCAGCATGGGACTGATCCAGACCCCCTGAATGCGAGAGTCAGTGAGGAGGCCTGGGCAACCTATGGGGCCCTAGGTAGTGGATCAGTGTTTATCCCTGGCATACAAACAAACATCATGTGTCCATAACACAAAGAGGGATGCTCTCTCAGCCTGGACTCTTAGGGGGAGTGCCTGGACCCTGCCCTGAGTGAAATGACAGACTCTGGATATCCCCTATGTGGAAGAAATGGCAATAGGGTGGGAGGCTGGGGGGATAGTGGGGGGGGTGCGGAAGGAGGGGAGGGAGAGGGAACTGGGATTGACATGTAAAACAAGCTATTTAAAATTAAAATAATAAAAAAAACAATGTACACAAAATAAGAATAAATAAATCATTCTTTTTAAGACATGAGCTCTTGGCTACTGCCCCAGAGCCATGCCTGCCTGCCTGCTGCCATGCTCCCATCATGGACTCTAACTCTGAAAGTGTGAGCCCCAAGTAAATGCTTCCTATTATAAGGTGTCTTGGTCAAGGCGTTTTATCACAGTCATAGGGAATATCTAAGATGTGGTAACATGAAGATCATCACGAGGCAGGAAAGAGACCATCCTATGAGGCGCTGAGCCGTGCCTGGGGGGGATGTCACCAGACCCGTCCATGCTACTCTCTTTCCGTCGCACCCTGTCCTTCCGTCCTCCTCAGCCTGAGCTCTCCCTGTCGTCGGCATCGGCAGGCCTAGTGTGCTCAATGACCTGTGGCCTCCTACCCGGACTGGAGGCCAACGGCACGGGAGGTTCTAGCCAGAGGGTATGGCAGCAGCACATGGTCGTAGTGCCTACTAAAGCCCCATCTGAGGAGAAGGGTCGCCACCTTCACGTCAGGAACCAAGGGTTCTTACCCCAAGCCCTCATAGTTCTGGAAGCCCTTCTCCTGAGGGGACCACATGGCTGGGGTGGCCACCTTCAGATCAGGGACTAGGGCACCTCACCTCAAGCCCTGGGGCTTAGAATGCTCATGGTGTTCCTTCATGGTGGGCCCTCGGGTGGGACCCTTGGTGGCCAGGCTGGGGGCCAGACTGGGGGCCAGGCTAGGGGCCAGGCTGGGGGCCAGGCTGGTTGCCAGGCTGGTGGTCATTGCAGGAGTCTGCGATACTGATCCTGGAGATAAAACCACAGATCAGACCTAGGGAATCTCCTCAGCCTCTGCTACTGACCAATGGCTTCCTTCCTTCCTCCTTTCCTTCCTTCCTTCCTCCCTCCCTTCCTTCCTGCCCTTCTTTTCCTTCCTTCTCTATCCTTCTTCCTTTTCTTTTTTTCTTTGTTTTGTGAGGCAGGGTTTCCATATGGAGTTTACAGCCCCGGCTGTGGTGAACTTGTGATCCTCCTGCATCTGCCTCCAGAGTGCTAAGATCACAGGCGTGCACCACCCTCCTGACCGGCTGACAGCAGGTTGTTTTTGAGCTGATTTCACACTGAAGGAAGGAGCGGGATGGAGCCTCCCCTAGGTCAGCTGATCATTTGCACACACGGCATAGCCGCCACCCCCAACTCTCACCTGAGTCAGAACCACACACTAGATCTGCTCCTCCCGCCTCAGCCTCGTGCTGCCAAAGAGAACTAACTGCAAAGCTGGCTTGTCACTAGCGGAGGGTCCCTCTGCACACATCACTGTCACCATCTGTCCCCTACTGACCCTCTGCTCAGGCCCCCAACACACCCACGAATTCTAGCTTCCATGGGTCACTCCACAGGACACAGACACACTCTGCTCTCTCTGCCTCCCATCCCTGATGGACCAGCACCTCCCCCCATGATGCAGCTACTCCAGGATGCCTCCATGACTGATGCCCTCTCCCTGTCCGTCCCCCACCACACACAATGTAATCTCAGGCCCTGGGCTGATTCCTGCCCCAGAAATTCCCGCCACTTTGTAGCTATCATGGTAAAGTGCTCATTAGGAGGACTCACCCACCGGGGTGCTTACCTGGGACCACAGACACCTCAACCCTGAAGTAAGAATCAATCCCTAAGGTGGGAGTGATCTCCCACCAGGAGCCATTGATGAATGGTATATCCACCCCACACATGTAGGTGCCTGCATCCTCCGGGATGAGGTTCTCCAAGGTCACTGTGAAGGTGAGGTTGGCTGGATCGTCCCTGATGGATACATGGCCATTCCTAGCTTCTCTTGAGGCTCTGGTCTTGACAACATCTCGACAATATCGTATCAGGGACACTCGGCACCAGTATTTGTTGTTGGCCCTGTATTTCTCCTCATACTGACACTGCACACTCAGGGACTCCCCCACAGTGCCTTCCACCTTCCTGGGGCCACGCAGAGGGACACAGCCTGGAAAACACAAACCCACGTTCAGCACCCTCACAGCTGGATGGGGTGTAGGTCCCCAAAAGTTCCACTCTCCATTCCCTCACCTCCCATCTGTCAATCACCCCTCAGCCCCCTCCCTTCTGCCTTTCTCCTTCCTTCAACCCTAACCCCCCAGTCTCTCCCACACACGGGGGCCTCGTGTTTGCAAACATGCCAGCCCTGGGCATCTCAGGACCCGGGAGAATAGCCACCCCCTGTGGTCCCACTGCAGGAATATGAGCCAGAGCAGGAGAGAGGCCAGCTGTACGTATGCCCTGCTCCCCCAATGTGCTCATGACCCTGTGACCAGGAAGGGGGTAAGGGGATGGGCAGAAATTGGGAGGGTTTGCTCTCTCAACCTAGGTTTACCTTGCTGATTCTGAGGTTCTGTTTTTTAAGATTATATGCACCCCACACATGCATGCACGAGCCCCTGGAAGCCGGAAGAGGGTGTGAGGTGCCCAGAAACCAGTTACAGGAGGTTGTGAGTCACTATGTGGGTTCCATAACCCAAACCTGGGTCCCCGAAAAGAGCAGTCAGTGCACTCAACCACTGAGCCGTCTCTCGCCCGTTTTACTTTTCAACTTTGAGCATATGTGTTTGTGTGCAGCTTTGTGTTCAAGAGCACGAAGCCTGCAGGGACGAGGAGGAGACATCAAGTCCCGCTTGACGCTGCACCCCCAGCTCTGGGGCTGCAGACACAAACCACGTGCAGTTTTTAAATGGATGTTGGGATCCAAACTCAGGCGCCCACTTTCCCCACTAAAGCCACGCCAGTCCTGAAGCGTCATTAGTAAACACCGTTTCCCAGCCCTCCTGTGCCTTTCCCGTGCGGACGGACGGACAGACGGAGGACCCTAGGATGCTTCCCCTGCTCATCCCACTCCCGCCCCCACCCCCAGCAGGCGGCTAGCTTTCCACCGTCCACCTCCGCCCCAGCGCTTTCAAAACCCCTTAAATCCTGAAAGAAAAAGAAGAAGAAAACCCAAGCAGATAAAAGGAAAAATAGCCAAGATGATTTTCGTCCTTTTATAAATTGGTGTGTAAACTCAGACAGGAACCAAATGCTTGTTTGTTTTTTGATTTTTTTTGAAAATGCAAATGACCAATATGTGCCAAGAACAGAACATTTTGTTTCATTTTGCTTTTTTTTTTTTCCTTGTCCTTTTTGAGACGAGGCTTTTCTATGCAGCCCTGGCTGGCCTTGCAACTCACTGCGTAGATGAGGTTCAAACTCAGAGATCTGCCTGCCTGACCCCAGAGTGCAGGGATTAGAGATTCCTTTTCTTTGGGGGGGAGGTGGCCGTTTATAGGGTGCCCCTGCCCCAGTGGATAAACCACACCTGTATGCATAGAGGCAGTGCTAATCGGACTCAATGGTTAGTTAAGAAATAATAGGGAGCTGGGGTAGACTCGGGGGAGGTTGAGGGAGGGGCGAGAGTTGGATATGACCAAACTACACTGTATTTTCAAAGAATAAAGAAAAGTAGCGTGTGGGGCGCAGTGGTACACGCCTTTCACCCCGGCACTCTGGGGCTAGTTTCCACCGAGGCAGCAGCCCTGCATCTGCCCCAAAGCACTTTCATCATCAGCTGTCACCCAGGTGCCTCTCCGCCATCAGCTGTGCGGCCTGAGACAGCCTTAAGCACCCACCAGCCCTCGCTCTCGCCTCCCCTTTTCTCTCTTGCTCCTCTTCCCCGTCCTCTGCCTGCCTGCCTGCCTGTCTGTCTGTCTGTCTGTCTGTCGCCTGCCTGCCTGCCTCATGACTCCACTCCAACACGGCCTTTCACTCTTCCCTTCCCCCTCCCCCCCAATAAACTTCTTGCACTAACTCTGCTGCAAGCAGCATGTTTGTTTAGTTGCATCCTTCAGCAGGGCCTGCCAAAAGTTATCCACTTCACCTTTCTTTGTTTGTAATCCTTACACTCGGGAGGTAGAGGAGAGCAGTCTTGGTGAGTTTAGGGCTAGCCTAGTCTACATAGAGTTCCAGAATTACACAGTGAGACCTTTTTTTTTTTTTTTTTTTTGGTTTTTGGTTTTTCAAGATAGGGTTTTACTGTGTAATAGTCCTGGCTGTCCTGGAACTCACTCTGTAGACCAAGCTGGCCTCCAACTTGCAGAGTTGGCCTCCTGAGTGCTGGGATTAAAGGTGTGCGCCACCACTACCAGACTCCCTGTTTCCTATTCTAACCCATCCAAAATTCCTCTTGGCACCCCTCCTGGGCAGCCACTAGCCCTCGCTGTGTATGACTTGTCCCTTGTTCTGAGAGCTGGGTGCTTAGCAGGATCCTGCCCCTTCCCCCCTGAGCAGTGTGGACCTTTGGCTGTCCACCTTACACAGAGGACGAAGCTGCCGCATTCAGTTTTGTGCACAGAGGAATCCAGACTCCGGTACCTCGCATGGCATCTCCCTGAGGCCTCCCACCCTCCTGGGCAGATGGCCTCCTCACCTGGAAGCCAGAAAAGCAGCAGCCACACAGCTGAGGCCAGTCGGATCATCTCTTCCACGCTCGGGTGTCCCTGGCGGCCAGTCCCCGGCTGGACCCTCCACGGTTCAGTCCCGTGGGGAACGGTCAGTCTCCGAGCGCTCACTTCTGCTTTTCTTACTCTGGCTGTTTTGTGTCTGACTTCTCTTAGTTCTGTTCCTGGAGCTACTGAGAAAGTGAAAGAATCTGCGGGCGCCAAGGTCAGCTGAGGAAGCCCGGGTGAGGTGCAGATCCCATCAATGCCAGGGTGAGACCTGTAGCTGTCAGCCCTGCTGGCCCCTGCTTGCCTCCGGCTCAGGCTGCAGGGCCAGGCTTCTGTCTGATTGGCACCCAGTCACTACTCTTGCGGGCAGGATGGAAGCCTTGCGGGAGGAAGTCCCTGCTGTTGCTGCCTGGGTGATACCCACTGTGACGCCTTCCTGGGTGATACCCACTGTGACGCCTTCCTGGGTGCTCTGCTCCTATGAACCCGTTAGGACTAGACCCCCAGAGTTTAATAGCCCCAGAGTCCCTGAAGGGTGCCTGGTCTTGACACAGGCTGTGACCTTTCCTGTGTAGCTGCATTGAACCTGAGAAGGGATCCAGACAGCCTGCAGTCCCCTTTTTCCATGATCCTCCTGTCAACTCCCCCAGCTCAGACAGAAAGACCACCAGAGCCCAGGAAACTCTGACCTCAGGGTCAAACAGGCCACCCGGTGGCTATTAAACCCACACAGACAGCCCTGTGCCAAGGATAAGGTCCCTAGAGAGCCCTTCCTTCCAGATCCTTCTAAGAGCCTCATGCTTTCCTCCTTCCTGTCACAGATGCCCCTAGGAAGACATGTTCTAGTTACCGCCAGAAGGGTGGAAAACGGAGCTGTCCTTCGGGAAATTTCTCTGATGGCTAAGTGCAGTCGCACACCCTATTGTGCAAGTACTCCAGAGGCTGAGCTTGAGCTCAGAAGCTTGGGAACAGACTGGAGAGGCTGTCTCAATGACAACAAAAACCACCACCCTGTGCCAATGGTGATAACACCATAGCTCAACTGAAGATCAGTAAGAAACTGTGTTCTAGATACTTGACACCATGACCACAGCAAATCTTCTAAGAGAAAACATTTAACTGGGGCTTCTTACAGTTTCAGAGGTTCAGTCCATTGTCATTATGGCCAGAAGCATGGGCAGCATGCAGGCAGACACAGTGCTGGAGAAGGAGCTGAGAGATCTACACCCGGAACCACAGGCACCAGGAAGAGAGAGACACTGGGACTGACTTGAGCATTTGAAATCCCAAAGCCCACCCACAGTGACACACTTCCTCCAACATGGCCACACTCCTAATCCTTTCAAATAGTGCCACTCCCTAGTGACCAAATATTTAAATCTGTGAGCCTATGGGGGCCATTCTCACTCAAACCACAACAATACTTCTTAAAAATAAAAACATACTCAACTGGACATGGTGGCACACACCTTTAATCCCAGCACTCTGAGGCAGAGGCAGAAGGGACCTCTGTGAGTCTTAGGTCAGCCTGGTCTACTTAGGGAGTTCCAGGATAGACAGAGCTACATAATGAGACCCTTTCAAAAAAAACACAAATAATAAAAATTTGTATTTACGTATATGTATGTGTGTCTGCTTTTCTGTATGTGCACCATGTGTGCAGTGCTTTCAGAGGCCAGAAGAGGGCACCAGATCCCCTACAACTGGATTTACAGACTATATTTTGTTGTTCTGTTCCGGTTTGTTTTGTTTAGCTTATACTTCCAGGTGACAATCCATCACTGAGGGAAGTCAGGGTAGGAACAGAAACAGAAAAACCATGGAGAGAAACACTGCTTACTTGCTGGTTCGCAGCCTCACATTTAACTCCCTAACTCACACAGCCCAAGACCACCTACCCAGGGATGGCACCACCCACAAAGAGATGGGCCCTCCCACAGCAATCAAAACCAAGGTAATTCCTCAGAGACATGGCCTCCCATCAACTGTATCCATGCAGTGTCCCAATTGTGACCCCCTCAGACAACCACTCTGGGCTGTGTCAAGGTGACAGCGGAAGCTAACAAGGTCACTTATACTGTTGATGCTGTTGTACTAAACATGAACACATAGAAGAGGGGTCCTGTTGGGTGGTTTGCTTAGCCTGATCATTGTAAGATTCACAGGTGTCCTATGACCCAACAGGCATGGCTGTGCGCTTGAACACCCTGGGTAGACAGAGAAAAAATGAGACTAGGCACTCGTGCAGCTGGTTCACACGCGTCTGGGTGAGGTTGAGAAAAACCCATGGCTTGTAAGCTGGCTGTGATGGTACGGACCTGTAATCCCAGCTCTTGAGAGGTTGAGACAGGAGGATCAGATGTTCAAGGTTATCCTTGGCTATCGAGTCTGAGGCTAGCCCAGGCTACATAAAATCCAGGCTCAAGAAGGTGGTGGTGTTGGAATGTGGTTCAGTGGCTAAGAATGCTTAATGTACAAGCATAAAGACCTGAGTTTGGATCTCTAGCACCCAAGTAGAAATCTGGACATGGTGACACTATAAGAAACAAATCCTGGCCAGGCATTGGTGGCGCACGTCTTTAATCCCAGCACTTGGGAGGCAGAGGCAGGTGGATCTCTGTGAGTCTGAGACCAGCCTGGTCTACAAGAGCTAGCTCCAGGACAGCCTCCAAAGCCACAGAGAAACCCTGTCTCCAAAAAAATTAAAAAAAGGAAAGAAAGAAAGAAAAAAGGAAAAAAAAAGGAAACAAATCCTGATGGCCAGTCTCTGTATGAGGTCTGCTCAGAGCTCTTAAGAAAGCCACAGGTACACAGATGAAGCTAGCCTCCTCTCCCTGCAGCTGGCAGACAATGCCTGCTTGTCTCGGAACTCTGAGAGTTGGGAAGTTGCTAGGGAATGAGCTCAGGATCAGAAAAGGGGGAAGTCTCATGCCCCAGGTACTCACTGGATAAGGCTTTGCATCCTGTACCGATAGAGCGGGGGCTTGGGGAGGGGCTGTACTAGAAGAATGTGAAGATTGGAACTGTCAGAGTACCAGCCTATAGAATGGGGACTGGAATCAGGGACTTTAGAAACTGCTTTTTATGCCAAATCGGTGCACCAGCCATCTTTGCCTTTTATCCACGCTGCTGTCCCGCTCTACAGAGTATTAGAAACTGCCTAGCCGGACAGTAATGGCGCACGCCTTTAATCCTAGCACTCGAGAAGCAGAGACAGGTGGATCTCTGTTAGCTTGAGGCCAGCCTGGCCTACAGAGTGAGTGCCGGGACAGGCTCCAAAGCCACAGAGAAACCCTGTCTCAAAATAGGGACAAACACAGAACAAAACAAACTGCCTCACTTTCACTCGTCTCTTTAATTTATTACAGAGTGGGGGGTCTTGAGTCCCACAACCTGCATCTGTAACTCCAGTGTGAGGATGACAGGGACACAGGATTGCTGGGGCTTGCTGGCCAACAGTCTAGTCTAAATATGTTGAGTTCCTGGGTCACTGAGAGATGCTCAAGGGAATAGCGCCGAGAGCAAGGGAGGAAGACGTTGGACACCCTCCTCTGGCTTTCACACACACAAACGCAGGTGTGTACACCTGCACACACTCACGCACACACAGAGGTCCTGCGGCCCGTGTTAAAGGTCAGCAGTGACAGCCCATCTGTGGGAACGAGCTGTGCAGTGATCATGAGGACACTTGAATATGAATGCCCCTTAATATCCTAGACTCATCTCCTCCCGTGAGGAAACGCCTTTACTTTTAGTGGAAGGCAATAGGGACAGCAGATCTAATGGGGAGGAGGATGCATTGGGAATCATCTCCAAGAGGCCATTTTCCTTGGAACAGAGAGAAACCTTGAACTATTATTACAAAGAGGAGCTGGTCTGAGCCCATTCCTGCCATGTCTTTCCCCTCAAATAACCCTGACCAACAGCCAGCCCGAAGACACATAGGAAGACACAGAGGACGGAAAATCACCACAGGGCACTGAGGTACCAGTGAATCAACACTCCCTCACAAGTTCCCGATGCCCATCACCTTACCAGATGTGGGAGGAAAACCCGAGGACCACGGGGCTCAGCCCTTCCTCGGGGAGTCCTCTCATCTGGCTCAGAGCCTCTTCTCGGGGTGGACTCAAGGTGGATGCCATTCAGGAAGGGTGCTGGGGTGACAGATTGAGGCCATTGACTCCTGCACATTGCACGGCCCCCAGAAAAGACGTGTGGAAGTGTTTGATACTGTTGTTGCTGAGTGTGGCTGCCATCTTGGATTAGTGTGGCTGTGATGGAGCTGCCCGGGGCCCTCAGGAGTTGAGGTCAACTGGCACTCCCTCACAGAGAGAGGGGCAGGCTCAGGAGCCGGCACCCTGTCCTTCCTCCTCGGTCATATAAAAAGGAAATGCTTCTTTTGGTCTTTGCCTGGTGCAGCTATTTTAAGTTTTGACAGTTGTGCAGGGCCTCATCGGAGTGTTGCTTGTCTTGTATTATCTGTGTCATGAGTGGGACGCCTCCTCAGTGTCATAGTTGCCTGTAAGTCCCCCGGGGGAACTTCCCCCATGATCTCACCTCTTTGAAACACCCCATGCCTCTGCAAGTAACCACAATAAAGTCACTGATTCACCATGCTGGACTTGACAGCGTTCTTTTTGGAGGCATCCGTCGGTGTTCTCTCTGTCTGGGATGAGCTCTCCTGCTCACCTGTCTCTGGGATACACAACCTTTCCTTTGCATATCTCCAAGGAGTCCAGGGATGGCTTTAGGCCTCTGAGTACTCCAGGGCAAGTCAGAGGCTGGGCCCCAAGCAAGCACTGGGAAACAGGAAGCAGGTTTGTGTGGCTGTGTTTCCCATGGTAGGAAGAAAAGCTCCGCAGCCACAAGAGAAGCAGAAGGAACAGACTTCCTTGTACACCCTAATGCCCAAGGGCTTCTGCTGTGACCCCAACGAGTACAGCTTGGGCTTTGTGAAGGCTACACAAAGGCAGAGATACAGGCTACACATGACAAGCCGTAAAGAAGGGATACCTCAGGGACAGCCTGAGGACTAGGAGGTTTTGGGATCCCTTCAGCCACTCCGCAACTATCTGGCCTGGCCCGCCTCTTTTAGACTACCTGGCCTTTCTTTGTCCCACCATCCTGTCCATCTCTGGGGAAATAACCTTGGCTGGCAGATCCTTAAGGAACCCAGGAAGCTTGAACCCATGTCTAGTGTTCCCCTTGGCCCCCAGTCATAGTATACCAGCTGGTCATGATGACCATGATGGGTCCCTCCTCGTCTTAGGGTAGGGGTAGTAGGTAGCAGAAGGCCACCTGCCTCAAGGAGATCCCTCAACTGTGACAATAATGGGACATCTTGGAAGGGAAGGGCAGAGCTGGGAGCTGGGGGGGCGTGTCCTCACTCAGATCTCTCATATACAAAATGGAAGCTCTACTCCTCACTCTGCCCACTTCACGGGTCTTTGGAAAGCTAAAAAGGAAACCAGAGAGGTGTGGCGGCGCAGATCCTTGCACTTAGGAGGCTGATGCAGGAGGATCACAAGTTTGAGACCAGCCACATGTCTGTGTTTACCTCGACTCAGTCTCAGAGGGACAGAGGACTTACTGCAAGATTCCGCATCTGTGACATTAACCCCAAGTCCCCTGCCATGACTCCTGGGGAATGGTCCACACAGGATGTGGGAGGCAGCGGCTGGAAGAAAGCAGCAGGGAGCACCTCACCCGCCCTCTGAGGAGCACAGTGTTAGGCGGTTGAGGCCTGGGGAGGGAAAGTCGAAAGCCTCACAGGAAGTGACCGTCTCCCAGTGCTTTGGCAACTTGGCAACCTCCGCTATCTCCTCCTTCCTTCTCTGTGGCGGTGGGGTGGGGGTTGTGTATGTGTCCCAAACTACCCGGGCTTCTTTCTTTGTAGAAGACATCAGACAAAGGCAAACTCTTGTTGGCCCTTGCCCCTGGTCTGGTTGGAGACAAGGATGGTGGATACAGAACAACCTGGTCAGAATCAGTTCAGATCCCTTCATTAATATCTGGTTTTGAGCCGGGTGTTGGTGGCGCATACCTTTAATTCCAGTGCTCGGGAGGCAGAGGCAGGCAGATCTCTGTGAGTTGAGACCAGCCTGGTCTACAGAGCGAGTTCCAGGACAGCCTCCAAAACAATACAGAGAAACCCTGTCTCGAAAAAACAAAAAAACTCACTACATTAAAGAATACTACATAATATCTAGTTTTGGATAGGTGGATTGCTGACGCCCCAAGGATGGCCTAAGTAACCACTAAGTTCTCAGGAAAGCCAGTGGCTTTAAGTTATAGCTAATTTTGCCTGTGTGGTATTCAAGGTTGAACCTAGAGTCTCATGCATGCTACAGAAGGGTTCACTAGAACCTTTGGGCTTTACTTTTTTTTTTTTTGAAAAAAAAAAGAGTTTCCCATTAAATTGCCTAGACAGGCCTTGAACATTCCATCCCATCTGCCCCAGCTTCCTAAGGAGCTGGAATCACACAGATTTGCATCCCCAAGCCCACTAATAATTAATTTTATTTTATTTTATTTTTATTTTATTTTACTAGTGGTTTTTCATATCCAAAGCTGTCCCTGAATTCAATTTGTAGCTAAGGATAGTTTTGAACTTCTGCTCTTCCTGCCTCTGCCCTGTGAGTGCTGGGATTACAGGCATGGACCACCATGCCCAGTTTTATGAGGTGCAGGGATCCCAACCCAGAGCTCTGTGCATGCTGGGTAAGCCGCCTCCCGACTGAGCCACATCTCCGATCCTATGACTAGATGTTTCAAAATTGAATCTGAGGTGCCTTTTGCATACAAGGCAGGTAAGAGATACCCCCTAAACCCCTCCATCACCTGGCTGAGCCCTGCTCTCCTCATTCCTGAGGTTGCTGTCCTCTGGGGAACCAGTTCACCCTTAAGCAGTAGTGAGTGTTCCAATGAGCTGCTTCTCCTCTGCTTGCAGAGCTGAAGGAAACATGGAGATGTGTGTTGGGGGGTGGTGGGTAGGGGACAGCGTGTGTCTCAGTGGCCACCACCACCATGGCCAGCAGAGTAACAATCCACAGAAAGTTATAAGGTGCAACATGCATAGGTAGCCAGTGTTGGCTCAATCTTCAGGAGTGTGACCCCTAGTAGTTTATTCTAGGCATATTTAAACACAGCACAATTTGGTGACATTTTTCCTGATGATAATTAATCCTGTGTGCACCATAAAACTTAGAATGTGACTACATTGAAACTCTGTGTAAAGTACGTGTGACATTTTCCATTAAGATGGTTTCTGTAGATTGACAACCTTGCGATAAGGGTCTGAGGGAGGAGCTGGTGTGGTCTTGGCCACACAGATAGAACAAAGGTCAGCAGGCTTTAATCACATCTGCCCCAGCCTTCTGGATGAAAAACAGATAAATTATCTGTAACGTTTATTCTTTCCTGCCAGCTGCCTGGGTCCTACTACTGTCTCAGCCCCCAAATAACACAGGAGACACTATATTAATTATGAAGCTGTTGGCCATTTGCTATGGTTTCTTGATGGCTAGCTCTGACTTAATTATTAACCTATAGTTACTAATATATATTTTTATACAGTCTTATCTTACCGAGGATGAAGCCTCATGAGTCCTCTCTTCCCGGGATCACATGGCGATTCTCCACTCTTGAATACATTTCCCAGAATCCTCCTTGATTCCTAGTCCCACCTATCTTGCTTCCCTATTGGCCAACAGTGCTTTATTTATCAATCAGTCAGACAAACATATACACAAGATGAAGCCTCCAAACTGTGAAAGGTCAACCTGTGTGTTTAACATTCTTGATTTCAGCCTGGTAGTGGTGGCACGTGACTTTAATTCCAGCACTTGGGAGACAGAGGCGCTCTGTGTTCAAGGCCAGCGTAGTCTATGAAGAGAGTTAATTTCAGGACAGCCAGGGTTACACAGAGAAACCCTGTCTCAAAAAAAGAAAAAAATGTTTTGTTGTGGTTTCCCTAGTGCTTATCTGTGAACAGAAGAACCTCCACGCCCCCCACAAGACTGGATAAACCAGACACCAAAGCCATCAATGCCCTCCAGGAAGGCAAAGAACTCCTGGACTCCCTGTTCTCCAAACAGCCAGGAGTCAGTGCAGCCAGCATGGAGAGGCTCCTTCTCAGTGGAACCAAGGGAAACACTGACTGTGGCTGGCCAGGTGGAACTCCTGTGAAGTCAAGTCCTTCCAGGTCTGACTCTTGCATGCCTGGCTGCCTCCATCTGGCCCATCTCCCCATAGCTGTCTGTCTCTAGAACTCTTCCCTGGCAAAGACAAACTCCTTATAGAGCCCCACCAACCAACTGAAACCCAAGTCCACCAAAGTCCAACTTGGAGAAGCAGGGAAGTGTTGAGTCTTTTGGGCTTAATTACAGAGCAGAAGTGGGAGGTTAATTATAAGAGCCTGTGTGACCCTAAAGCAGCTATGTCACTGGAAAAGTCATCTCCCCAGGATAGATGACTTTCCCATGTCTGTGGGACACACATCAGACACACACATACACACCAGATACACACACACACACACACAATCAGACACACACACACCAGACACACATGCACAGACACACACCAGACACACAGACACACACACACACACATGCAGACACACACACACACAGGAACACAGATATGTTTCTGTGAAGAAACATCAGTAATTAACAGTTCAATTTTTTGTTTGTTTTGAGACAGGGTTTCTCTGTGTAGCTTTAGCTGTCCTGAAACTCACTCTGTAGTCTAGGCTGGCCTCAGAGATCCACCAGCCTCTGCCTCCACAGTGCTGGGATTAAAGGCTTGCGCCACCAAACACAGCAATAGCTCAATTGTTTAAATCTTATTTTAGTCTTTTTAAGACAGTGTCTCACTGTGTAGCCCTGGCTGGCCTGGAACCCACCATGTAGACCAGGTTGGCCTTGAACTCACAGAGATTCACCTACCTCTGCTTCCCAAGTGCTGGGATTGACGGCATTCTGCAGCACAGCTGGCTAACAGCCTACTCTTGAGAGTCTCTTACAAGTTGTCACAGCTGCTCTGAAGAGGGCCGTTGTTACGCTGGGAGGGCAGCATGCTACAACCTCATCCCAGGTGAGGACCCTAAAGACTCCGAGGGAAGAGGAGGAGAACGAACAGGAACTGGGCCTGAATGAAATAAAGCTGGGGTAGACCAGGTGGCCAAAGCTAGGAACAGCCAGGTGGTGGAGCGAGCACTTCCTGTCCCCATTTGATTCCCCAGGGGCCCAGGAGCAGTGACTACAATTCAGGCTGGGGCCACCAGCTGTGGAGAATGTACAGTCCACAGCTCAATAGATAAGAGGCTTCTGCCAGGTGTGGTGGCATACACCTTTAATCCCAGCACTGGGGGAGGCAGAGGCAGGTGGGTCTCTGTGAGTTCGAGGCCAACCTGCTATAGACAGTGCTGCACAGTAAAAACCTATCTTAAAAATAAAAAAGGAGGGGGGAGGATGGAAGGAGGAAGGGAGGAAAGGAGGGAGAGATGCTTTCTTGGGCCCTAGGTGAGAGTCCAGACAGCTACAAGCAGTCCCTTTCGCCATCTGCTGGCCAACCCTGGAATTTTGGCTCTCCTGAGCAAGCAGAAACTTCTGTACAGGAACTGCAGGGGTGTGTGTGTGTGTGTGTGTGTGTGTGTGTGTGTGTGTGTGTGTGTGTGTGTGTGTGTGTGTGTGTGTGTGTCATTGATGCCTCTAGAAGTCTTCTACCCCTACCTCCTGCCCAACCAAGGAGGCCTCAAACACAGGGAAAAGGTCCTGAGGCCTCCTGAGAGACAGTTAATGGAGGAGAGACTGAGAGGAGCCTTCCATGCCAGTCTGGAGGGTGCCGGGACACTGACACTTTGGTTTTGGGTCTCTCAGACTCCTGCCTAGCAACCAGTGAAACCAAGGGTACTCCGGTCCTCAGTGGGACCACTGCCCCTAAACCCGCTGCTGCTGGCATCAGCCTTGTAGGGTAAGCAGAGTGTTGTGCTGTTCCTTGCCTGCTGGACTGCCAGGGATGAAAGGCTTGGCCTAGGGTTTTGGCTTCTCGTTGGTCAAGACTGGGCCTCACCATGTATTGCTACCTAGCCTGCAGCTCATTCTGTAGACAAGGCTAGAGTCACACACACACAGATGCTCCTGTGTGCAGGGGTTAAAAACATGCACCACCACACCCAGAACAGCCTAGGTTTTGAACCCCACCCTGCACGAACGGACAAGCTGAATATCTAGCCTCTCCGAGTCTCAGCTTTTCCTCCTACAAACTGGAATAAGGATGCTATCAATTTGTAGATCCAAGGTCCAGAAGGGTTCGTAGTCATTGTTATCTCCATTGACTTTGTTTGTTTGTTTGTTTGGTATGTTCAAATGTATTCGAATGCATATGTGTGTGAAAGCGCATGTGTGTATCTGTGAGTGTCCAGGTGGAATCCAGAGGTCAACCCTGGTGGCAGTTTTCCTGGGTGTTGTCCCCCTTTAGGTGGTTTTGGGGGAAAAGGTAGGAGGGGCAACAGGCTCTCTCTCTAGAAACTGAGGCTTACCAATTACATTAGGGTAGCTTACCAGATAGCCCCAGGGACCCTCCCATCTGCTTCCCCAGAACAGGGATTACAGGAACCACATGTCCATCTTTTTTTGTTTGTTTGTTTGTTTGTTTGTTTGTTTTGGTTTTTTGAGACAGGGTTTCTTTGTGTAGCCTTTGATGTTTGGAACTCACTCTGTAGACCAGACTGGCCTCAAACTCACGGAGATCTGGCTGCCTCTACCTCCAGAGAGCTAGGATTAAAGTCATGTGCCACCGCCACCACCAACTACCATGCCCAGCTTTTTATGTGGGTTCTGGGGATGGAACTCAGACCCTCACACTGGCTTGGTGAGTACTTTACCAAAAGAGCTACCTCCTTAACCCCCTCTATGGCCGTTAGGACAAAACTACCCCGTGTTTACAGAGTTATGTCACAGTGTATTCCTTACCCTGGAAGGAAAAGTATGGGCTTGGGACCCCCAAGACCAAGTTCTCAGCACAGAGGACATTTATTTGCCCCAGAGAGACAGAAGGCAGGGATAGGGGACAAAGACAGGCGATAGAGGGAGAAAGGAAAGGGAACAAAGGAGGAGAAAGGGGACAAGGGACAGAGGGAAGGGATATTTGTCGGGAAGGGACAAAGGACTGCCTCTGGATACTGGGGAGAAGACATGGCTCATATACAAAATGGCATTTTCTAAAGGTAAAACAGGAAACCCCATGTTAGGATGAGGACTTTGATTTTGATTGGGCAGGTTAATTAGGTGAGCCAAAGGGACTCTTGATTGCTGGTTTCAATACTTTGATAGTCTCAGGAGGAGGAGTTGGCCAAATAAGGGAACAGACGGTGGGGCTAGCTTTAGGAATGTAATCTAAGGGTTTTTGCAAGATAGAGGAAACTGGGGAGGACAAGGCCTGTCAGAGTCACATGCTTGAGTGGGCTGGTGTCCCTTCACATCTTACAAGTCTAAAGTGGGCAGAGCCTCCCCTACCCTCGCTCTATTTCCCCATCTGACCCCACCCGTGACCCCGAGTCAAACAGCAGCAGCAGGACACATCCCTGCAGGTCCTCTGTTCTTGCTGGCATCAGGGACTCTACCAGACTTTCTGTCTCCACCAGGTGGCACTTGACACCTAGGCCTTGTTTATTTGCTTAACAAATATTTCATGGCTGCCCTTGTTATGCCCGGCTCTGGGCCCAAAGATAGGGTCACGGAGATAAGAACGCAACAACTTCTCCTTTCCGGGAGACCATGGTTTAGCAGGAATCGTGTAAACAAAGACAAGAACCAAAGAGATTCCCTTAAAAGGTGAAAGCTGCTGCTAAACTCCCCCAAACCCCAGGGATCACCGGAGGGAGCACACAGAAGGGTGGCAGCAAGTAGTCTAGAGAGGCCGCCCCAGCCTGCGCTTTCACCCTGGTGGATCTCTGTCCCCTGCACTTCTAATCCCAGCACCCAGGAGGCAGAAGCAAAGAGATCCGGAGTTCAAGGTCATCCCTGCAACCTTGGCTACACAGTGAGGTGTCGTCCTGTCCTGTGTCATCGTCCCCCACCCCCCACCCCACCCCACCCCCCACCCCAACCCCACCAGCCTGGGACACCTGAGAACTCATCTCAAAAAATCAGAAAATTAAAAAAAAAGAATTCCAAGATGTCCCTACACGGGATTTGTCTGGAGGGGGCAGGGCACAGGCTTAGGTTGTCTGGCTCTTTTTACCCCACAACTGAATCCCACACCCGTCCCTAAAGATGAGCCTTTGTAAAAGCTTTCCATTACTGTGTGTGTGTGAGAGAGAGAGAGAGAGACAGAGACAGACAGAGAGACTGAGAGAGAGCATCAGAGAGAGAGCAAGAGAGAGAAAGAGAGAGAGAGGGCATCAGATCACCTGGAGCTGAGTTACAGATGGCTGTGAGCTAATGTGCATGCTGAGACCCAAACTTCCCCCAAGCAGTCTTTTTTTTTTTTTTTTTTTTTTTTTGGTTTTACGATACAGGGTTTCTCTGTATTGTTTTGGAGGCTGTCAGTCCAGCCTGGCCTCGAACTCACAGAGATCCGCCTGCCTCTGCCTCCCGAGTGCCCAGCCCTCCCCCAAGCAGTCTTAACTACTGAAACTGCTGAGCCTTCTCTTCAGGCCTTTCCGCTCTTTCCTCTTTCCTTCCTTCTTTCTTTCTCTCATAATTTACTTAACTTTTAGTCTATGTACATTGGTGTGAAGGGATCAGATCCCCTAGAACTGGAGTTACAGATAGTTGTGAGCTGCCATGTAGGTGCCGGGAATTGAACCTGGGTCCTCTGGAAGAGCAGCCAGTGCTCTTAAGCCCTGAGCCATCTCTCCAGCCCCCAGCCCATGCTTTTCTTATCTTTGAGACAGTCTCACTCCCACCTCATCCTCTGCAAGAGCAGCAAGTGCTTTTAACCATGCAGCCATGCTTTTCCCCAGCCCCAAGCACCCACGCTGCCTGTCTTTCCATCTGACCTGAGTTCAGGTCCCAGCACTCACTGAGGGTAGTTTACAACCACCAGGAACACCAGCTCCAGGGGATCCAAAGCCCTGGCCTCCAAGGACACCACACCTACATGGACATCCTACACACAAGCACATACATACACTCATAATTTAAATTAAAAAAATATTTTTAAAATGGGAGACTTGGGGACTGAGCAGTGGATAAGAGCATTGGCTGCTCTTTCAGAGGACCCGGGTTCAATTCCCAGCACCCACATGGCAGCTCTCAATTGTCTGTAACTCCAGTTCCAAGGAATCTGAAGCCCTCATGCCAATGCACATAAAATAAAATCAAAAATTTTTAAAAAGTGACTAAGAGGCTGGAGAGAATGCTCAGAGGTTAAGAGCACTGGCTGCTCTTCCAAAGGTCCTGAGTTCAATTCCCAGCAACCACCTGGTGGCTCACAACCATCCATAATGAGATCTGGTTTCCTCTTCTGGCATGCAGACATACATGGAAGCAGGATGTTTTATTCATAATAAATAAATATTTTTTTAAAAAAGTGACTTAGAGCTGGTGGTGGTGCCCCTGCCTCCTTATGAATTCTACCCCCAGCACTGCAGTGAATCAGGAAATTAAACTCATGGTTTATTGTCACAGCAAAAGAGAGAGATGGAGGAAAGAAGAGGGAGAGAAACAGCAGGGCAGCAAAAGCCTCGCCTTCCTCTGCCTGGCACCCCCCACCCTACCACATATGAACTTGAATCTCATTTTCTAAGTGTTCCTTCCCAGAGCCCTTCTATGCAAATAAGGGAATCTGAATACGGTGGGTGGGGCTAGGGAGCTACTAAAACCATTCGATTTGAGTCTGGGATTGGAATCTCTTAAATGCACTTTGCAGTAAGGTGGACTCTGTACCCACAGAGAGCATCCTGCCCCCACCCCTGCTCTGCTACCCTCTCCTATAGGGGTCTGGTACAGGGGCTGGAGAGGATCTGCCTGGGCTACAAATCCCAACTGTGTGTGTGTGTGTGTGTGTGTGTGTGTGTGTGTGTGTGTGTAGTCAGGTCTCATTATCTTTATGTTGTTTCTGGAGTGTGTGTGTGTGTGTGTGTGTGTGTGTTGGGTGGTATTCTATTTATCCTCCTGAGGGTCACAAGATCTGAGTTCAGCCAAGTGTGACCTGCCCCCTGCTGTAGCTGGACACCTGCTGCCCAGACTCTCCCTGACTTTGGGCCTTGACCGTGGGTCTTTCTGGTGACCCAGATACCCTGACCGAGTGTGCAGCAAACAAACCTGTGTGACTGGCATTCCTGTCCCGAGACAACTCATCTAACCCGGCAGGAAGTAGGGAGCTGGCGATTCAATAGTACCTGTGTTGTAGTCAAAGGTCAGGGTTCCCAGGCTGCCCATCAGCAGAGAGGAAATGCAGAAATAAAGCAGAATCTAGGACTATGTGGACTCTATGGGTCCCTGTGTGGCTGGCTCAAAGGTCCTCTGTAACTGCCTAGGGGACCAGACTTCGGCCCAGAAGTTGGACAATCCTAACCAACATTTGCCACCTCTCCAAGCATTTTTGGTTGTCAGAACCTGGGGCTTGGTGGTGATCCTTATTTCTAGTGGATAGAGGGCCCCACTCAGCATCCCACCACACACAGCCTCACCACCACCAAAAGAATAGTCTTCCTTCCCTGTTGTCAGGAGTACAGGCTGAGGAGCCTGCCCCTCCTCCCCGAAGCCCAGCCAGCATAGCGGAGGGGTTCCCTGCCCAGGCTGGCTGGTCTGGGAACTGGTCCTCTCTACAGAGGCCTGCTTCCTTGAGCTAGGCTGGACATACACAATCCTGGGCTGGTGGAGCGGATGGGACTGAGACTTCTGAACTATCTCAACTCCAGCCTCTAAGGATGGGGAAAGGTGGGGGACACCGTGGGCTAACCCCAACCATCCCCACACTCTTTTTCCCATCCCCCACCCCATTCTCACCCAGCTAGGGACAGCTGGCACCATTGGCTAGCGCTCAAAGGGATCTGATTGCAGGGCATCAGGGCGGGGCTTAGAAGGGAGTAGGAGGCAGTCTCGGGTTGGCTGGGGAATGCAGGGGCAGGCCCTAGAAGGAAAGTGACAACGGGGCTCCAGGTGTTCAGGCCACCTCCCCCATCCCGACACCCCAAAGCCTAGGAGAGAGTAGGGGTGTTTGCAAAGGATGTCCTGAGCCAGCACCCTGGTGATCCAGTAGGGTCCTGTCGGAACCTCCCGCGTTGGGATTCAGTACAAAACTTTCCCAGGTTCAGACCCTTGCACCCTGTGGGGGATGGGGGTAGGGTTTCAGTCTCTTTATGGACACTCCAGGGAGCCAGCAGGCAGACAGCTGGCTAGGATGAGCCTCCTACCCAACTCAGCTCCTGTGTAAGCCACAGCCCTGCAGCGACCTTTCCTCTGCCTGGCTCTTCTTCAGACTTGGCAGGGACTGCTGTGCCAAAGCAGTCAGAGCAGAGTCAGGCCACGCCATGACAGATGTCCTGTGGCCGGGAGAGTTACTACCACTCTGGAACAGCCATTTAGAGCCTCCACGACTTCAGAGCTCAGATTTCTCCCAGTAAAGGAGGAGAGGGACCACAGTCGCTCCTCTCAATGCCCCTATAGGGATTTGGGGGACAGTGGTCTGGCCCCTGCCCTCCAGCCTGGCTACTTGGTTTTCCCGTGCAACTAGGCCACCCACCAAGGCTTTTCCCCTTACACATCAGGAAACAGCCAAGACAGATGAACATATACTCCCAACCCCCCAAAACAGCTAATGCACCCACTCTGGGGACCCAGTGCCTAGGGCAAGCAGGGATGTGGTTAAGTCCAAGGACAGCAAATGGTTCAGTCTAGAGGCCCGCTAGTATGGGAGGACACATTGTTTCCCTTTGACAGTGGTTTTCGTGTGAGTGCTCTTTTGTCACTGGTATTTTACAGACAAAGAAGACCTGGACAAGGTCAAATGAACCGTGGAAGACCACAGCTAGCAAGCGCCCTCCGTTTCTTACACCATGTATAGACACCTCCACTCCACAGAGTCACTTCCTGCTACGAAGGTAAGGGAGTCTCGGGGAACAACCTCTTTGAGACTGCTGGTACCCCCCTCTCAATTACTGACACCCCAATGGGACCCACCGCCCCTTCTTCTCCCATTAACGGCTACCTTTCCTCGATGAGGATGAGGTCAGAGCCACATGGGGCCTGAGGGGGATGAGGTCAGCGCACTCTGGCTGGTGCAGATGCTAAATAATTCACAAGGCTGCTCTAAGTGGGGGCTGCAGCTTCCTGGAGGACCCAGTGCGGAGACAGCAGACAGGAAGTCTGCTTAGCAGCCCCCCCCCAGCACAACCTTGGAGTGTCCTCGGTGGAGCTAGAGAAAGTGCTGGTCTTGATGAGATGTCTGCGTGGTTACAGTCAGGCAAGCCACCTAAGCTTTCCACCTCTTTGGTGACTGAAGTGTCAATGAACAAGTATGGTGGGCCTCCAGAACAAGCTGGGTGTGGCCGTGACCAGGCCCCTTGACCTGGGGCAGCTGGGATCATCCCCAGAGTGCCTTTCTGTGAGCAAAGCGTCTTATGAAGACGAAATGGGGCTGCGGCCTGCCTCCGCAGTCATGCCAGAAGTAGCTGGATTGTCTGTCATCTGAGGCGGCCCCTCTCCACCCCCACCCCTCCTCTCCTACTTCTTGTGTGGGAAGCATTCACCTGTGCTTGGCTGGTAAGAATTCAGTGTCGTTGTGTCATTGTGCTCCCCAAGTCAGGGTTTCTCTGTGTAACAGTCCTGGCTGTCCTGGAACTCACTCTGTAGACCAGGCTGGCCTTGAACTCAGAGATCCGCCTGCCTCTGCCTCCCGAGTGCTGGGATTAAAGGTGAGCGCCACTACTGGGCTCATTGTCCTTCTTCTTCTTCTCCTTCTCCTTCTCCTTCTCTTTCTCCTTCTTCTTCTTCTTCTCCTCACTCTGTAGCCCTGGCTGTCCTGGAACTCATGAAGATCTGCCTGCCTAAGTTTTCCAAAGTACTTGATTAAAGGCTGGGCTCATTGTCCTTCTTCTTCTTCTCCTTCTTCTTCTCCTTCTTCTTCTCCTTCTTCTTCTCCTTCTTCTTCTTCTTCTTCTTCTTCTTCTTCTTCTTCTTCTTCTTCTTCTTCTCCTTCTCCTTCTCCTTCTCCTTCTCCTTCTCCTTCTCCTTCTTCTTCTTCTTCTCACTCTGTAGCCCTGGCTGTCCTGGAACTCATGAAGATCTGCCTGCCTAAGTTTTCCAAAGTATTCGATTAAAGGCAGGCAACAAACATCACGCCCAGCTGAGAATTTTGGAAGCCTGGTTTTCTCCCTTATAAAGTCTCTAACCAAAGTTACCTGGAGTCAAACAGCCATTACTGGTCTAGTAGAGATGGGGGTGGGGGTGGGGTGGGGGTGGGGTGAGAGGTAGGCAGGTCAGCTTACAGACACCCCAGAATGCCTTAGAAACACACAGGAACACAGAGGCGTTAACCCCTCACAAAGAAAGGGCAGTCATTTAATTATAAGTAGTTACAAAGTTGAACCTCCACTTACATTTACTTAACAGTGTTGCTGTGACATCTACCAAGAGACTGGCCTGTGAATGATGAACTTGAACAGGCCCATTCAAGACTTGAGTGTGGAGCCATTCCCCCACCCCCCACTCTCCTTAAAATGTACTTCTCCACTGGAACGGAAGCTGGAAGATACAGGGTAAGTACCATGGATACTTCTGCATCCAGGCAGGCTCACGTCTTCCAGGAACCCATCACTCCTCAGCTGCAGCTGAAGCCTGGCCGGGGGCTATAAACACAGCCACATCCACCACAGGCTGCACACTTAGGCATCTGGTGCTTTCGGAGTCGTGAAAGAATCGCATAAGGGAACAAACTAGGCCCTTGCTTTCTGTGACAGATTCCAGAGCTCCAGGTCAAGAACAGTGTGAGGTGCATGGAGACCCCCTTCTTTTGTATGAGTGGGGGGTATTAATATCACTTGTAGATTCAGCACCCTCATTCAACAGAGAAGTCAAGGCAGGAAGAGTCACATTTGGAGGTATAGTCCCACTCTGTGGGGACCTTTCACCCAATGATAAAAGGCACAGGCTGCTAGGGACATCATGGGAGCCATGAACTCAGCATGGTGCACCTTCCTGGGAAGCCACAATCATCTCCATCTCTATCTACCTCGGCACTAAATAGTGCTGGGCTAAGGGCCAAGCTCCAGGGCATACTCGGGGAGGGCCTGGAGGAGGCTCTGTCTGGTACCCAAGGGTAGAATAAAGGATGATGATGTGGAGATCTTTGTTCCAGGGTCTGGTACTATGATCATCTCAGTTATCGGTGTCAGCAGCTCGCAAGCCTGAAAATGGCCCTCTTCGGGTTCCTCAGGTGCATGTCCTAAGTAAGGCCAAGGACACTAGAGCCTCCTCTAGTGATGAAAGTGACAGGGCTTGTCCAGGTGTCCCAAGGACATCTGCCCAAGCTGAGGTAGAAACTTAGACATTCTCCCATAAGCAATCTCCAGTCCTGGGCCCCACTCCCCAGCAGCCTGGCACAGGAAAGGTTCAAGTCACCCTGAGAATGCAGTCCGGAATCCCACCCACTGTCTCCTAAGGGAGCTCCCAGACCCCAACCACAAATGTCTAAGTAGCCCCAGCAGGTACCTGCAGAACCTAGATATCCGGGTAATTCTGCCTCTGCGAGCCATCCTGGGAGCTGGCACAGAAGCAGACCGGGGAGATGTGGCCGGGGGGATTAACTGAGGTACATACACGGTACAAAGTTCTAAGCACCGTGGTGGCCCACCACCTCTTAGACTCTCATGTGGAGTTCCCTGTGAGGCAGAGCTGGGGGGGAAAGCTTCCCCAGGTGGGACGAGAGTGTTGTGATTCCCATTCCCAATGGGGATGGGCAGCGGGGAGGGCAGGACAGGCAGAGTGAATGGTCCTGCCCTGGTGAAGGTAGGGTACACTCAGTCCAGGAGCAAAGGTGCTGGGACCTGGGACCCTCGGGTCATGAGAAACAGCCTGCCCAGCCTGGGCTCTGCTCCTAGCTGGTAACTTTGCACAGTCTAGAAGATGGCAGGAGGCCCAGAGTAGAGCAAGGGATAACTTCTGTGTGGCTTGTCTCTAGAGACTCACAGACACGCATATGACACGAATTGTGTGACACACCAATGGGTTACCAGCATAGCCAAGAAGGCCCAGTGTCAGAGCAGTGGCGTCGCATACCTGATGTTCACAGTGGGACAGCAACCACCTGGAGGGTCACATGGGGACACAGACTCTGTGACGGAGGGGCGGGGGTGTTAAGGCAGGCAGGAGACAGGAGTCAACAGTTAGCTCCCTGTAGCTGCAGTCACTTGGGGACCAGGAGGTTGGGATGGGCGGGTAAGAAGGTAGGTGACCCTATGAGCACCAGTCACATGCTTCAGGCCTATCCCAAGGTCCCTACTCAGTCCAAAGCTTCATATTGGTGGCCTCTGGTCCCTCCCAGCTCCAAGGACAAAGGTGGGAAAACTGCTGGGCCCTGCTCAGCGGGATGCAGAGCAGTGAGGGTGTCCGGATGAGGTGTGGTCCAGGGAAGAGGGCATCTACCATCTCGTTTTGTTTTTCGGGGACTGATCCTAAAGTAACCAGAAAGAACAAGAGTCAAAAGGGACGGACCCTACTGCTCATGGCCCAAAGCACTGGGTTGTACTTTTTAAAAAGAGGCTCGGTCTGTAGGGAGTGATGCAATCTAAACATAGACGTTTGGGAGAAGTCTGGAGTTTCCTTCCAACAACCTTTCTCTCCCTTTCGACAAAAACCTTTTTTTTTTTTAAAACCGGGCGTTGGTGGCACACGCCTTTAACCCCAGCACTCGGGAGGCAGAGGCAGGTGGATCTCTGTGAGTTTAAGGTCAGCCTGGTCTACAGAGAGAGTTCCAGGACAGGCTCCAAAGCCACACAGAGAAACCCTGTCTCGAAAAAACAAAAACAAAGCAACAACTGAATAAAAAACAAAAAAACCTGCCCCCCCCCACAACTGGTGTCAGAAAATAGCTAAATAGCTTCTGGCTAGTTGAGAATGAACATTCCCAAGCCTGAGATGAACAGGTTCTCAAGTCCTGTTGAAGGACCTGGAGATGACCTCCAAGGGTCAGAACACTGTCCCATCCAGAAGGGACAGAGGCAGCTCAGAGCCCAGAACACTGGTTTATTCCAGGGAGAGCCAAGGACGAAACCTGGGGCAGTCAGTCTGTCCAGTCTTGGTCCAGCCACCTAGAGGCTCTGTGGCCTGACTGAGTCACTCCGTTTATAAAAGGGATTGGGACAACTACCCCTAAGACCCCGTATAACCCTGAAGTGAGAGCATTCTGATATTTTGGCTCTGGAAATGAAGGGAAAGATTGGTCCAGTCCTGTCCCACACCCCATCCTACCCCACCTGCCACTGTTGGTGAAAATATTTAGTGATCCCCAAATTCTAAGCACATGGATGCTGTGACCCCTGGACCAACCAGGCCTGCCTGTCTTTGTGAACTCACATTATAAACAGCTCAGGCCCACTCCGAGCCACCCCACTCATGTTTCGAAGCATGATCTCAGAGCCTGGAGCAGAATGGTCATCCACCTCACCCTCTAAAGTATGTTAACTTCCTATGGGAGAGGCCCAGATGAGCTGACCCCCTCTGTATCCCAGAAATGCCTACTGGTGGGTCCCCCACTGCACCCCCAGAACTGCCCACTGGTGGGTCCGTCTCCCCTGTTCTGTCTCTGAATGTAGCCAGGAGGGGAAGATGAGACCTTCAGGAAAACTGCCCAGGTTGGACACTCCCAGATATGGGTCCAGACAAGAGCCCAGATGCTGGCAATTGATGGCAGACACACCAGAGGGCCCCACCCTGGAGGAGGTGCCAGCCCCTTACCAGGGAGACACAAGAAGCATCAGCCCCAAGAGCTGGGTGTGAGGAGGAGAGTGGGGTTCGCTGATCCATGGAGAAAGGAAGGAGTCAGGAGGGGAGAGCCCAGTCAGAGACCACAAGCCCAGAGCAAGAGTTAATAAAGCAATAATGTGTTTATTAGGCGCCCCTGCCCCTCACAGAGGAGCAGGATCCAGCCCAAGGCATCCTCTCTGAGCTCTCTCTGGAAGCACAGGTGTCACTGGAGACTGTAGGCATAGGATCAGCCGCCACCCCAAGCAGAACACTATTTGAATGGAGCAGATCACCAGAGGCGGCCCTGGCATGAATCAGGGCAGGTGCCTGGACTCCACAAATACTGAGAGGGAGGGGGCCCCAGGACCCCCACCCAAACACGGGCAGATCAGCCGACCTGACGGAGGCATAAGCCACCCTGAGCCAGTGAGGGAGAAGGGAGCCCCAGAGCACGGTGTCCCTAGTGCTCCTGAGCGCCCTCTCCAAATCCGCCCACTTCCTCCTGGCCACAGCTGCTGCCTCAGTCCCACACATAGGGATTTCTAAAGACCTGAGAGAGCTTGCCGTCCTTTGGTGGTGTGGCCACCTGGTGGCTCTGGATCATGTACATGTCTTCAGCTCGCAGGGTTGAATTGGCACTGCCCATCACCTGGCTGTTGGCGGTGGCCCGTGGGAGGATGACGTCGTACGCGCCTTCGGACTGGAAGGAAGAACAGGCGGTCTCACAGTCAGGGGATCGGGAGCCAGGTTCCGCCAGGACAAACGCACAAACACTCAGCTTCCTGTAGGCTGTGCCTGCCAGCTCCCCACCTCTTGACCCCCACCCCTACCTCCACCCCCATTCCGCCAGGGCCCGGCTGGCAGGATAAGATGGATGACTCTACTTCTGGATAGAGGACAGGCTCTCTGAGCACAGAAGAGGGTCCTGGGGCTTCCTAGAAGAGACCCAGTGTCTCTGAGTTCCTGCCCCTAGTTCCTCGGGGAAACCTCAGGCCAGCTGCCGTTAAACTGCTACTGGGTGACTGGTACCACTCACGAGTGCCGTACCCAAGCCCCCAGAATGTCACTACAGCACTCAGTACCCTTCTGATAGGTCCTGTAAGCCCCCAGAATGTCACTACAGCACTCAGTACCCTTCTGATAGGTCCTGTAAGCCCCCAGAATGTCACTACAGCACTCAGTACCCTTCTGATAGGTCCTGTTAAAGTCATCTGGCCCCAAATGTTCTACCTGGAAGGTACATGAACCCCTTGGGTGGCGGCACCTGTCTCATCACCATGTTAGACAGATGCTACCACTAAAGCTCCAGGCTCCCAGGACCCCAAGCCAGCAGATACAGATGACCTTCCCACCTGGGGGGTCCCCACTTCCGGAAACATCCAACCACTCCCTGTCATCTAGGACACTTGGGTCTGGGAGCTTCAACATGGGAAGGCACCAAAATTCACAGGACTGTGTGTCAAGCCCTACCCCAGTTGAGCTCCACCCCTAGCTGGGCCCCACCCAGATAGGCTGGCAAATGTTTAACTGCAGGGATGGGAAAGTCCTGACGGTCCCTGTAGATCTGCCTTGGGGAGTTACTACTCCCCTTTAGGTTGAACCCAAGCTACCAGGCGATGCTAACAGGTTACCATCACAGAAGTCACAATAAACTGCCCCACCTTGGGCCCAGTCTGCATCTTAAGCAAGTTCTCAACTGCCGCTCGCCTGGGTGGTCTGAGGACCACGGTGTGAGAACTAAGCAGAAAGAACAGTCCAGCTCAGCTCACCCTCCAAACTTGGGGAGAGGGCTGAGGCGGCTCCTGCGGACAAGGTTCAGAGGCTGGGGGTGGAGAGGCAGCCTCTGATCATCATGGTGTGAATGGAAACTGCTCAGCTCTGCTCCAGGCTGCAGCTTCACACTCGGGAGAGGAAAAGAGCTGGGGTTGGGTGTCTCAGACACAGCAGTTATCCCCTGCTCCCAGCTTCGGGGTGGGGGGTGGGGAAGGGATGGGAATAGCACCCTGCTGACCTCCTGGCTTCCTGTTCCCAGAATCCTGCCAAGGCAGGTCGCTGACCTCTCTGGCAACCGCTGGCAGCAAGGAGGGGGACATATATGGAGTGGGAATCTAATCCACCTCCTTCCTGTTCCCACCGCTCCCCCCCCCCCAGCTAATGGAGTACCGGCTCCCAGAGCCCAGGGGAGTATAAGGTCAAGACTTGCTAGCCAAGCGTGGAAATAGGGTCTCATATATCCCAGGCTGGTGGTGCAAGTTGTAGCCAAAGATGCCCCTGACAACCTTGAGCCTCCTGTCTCTGCATCCCACGTGCTAGGATTACAGGTACGTGCCACCAGGCTGAGGGTGGCGCCCAATGATGCAGGGCAGGTCCCACTGCAGTGTGCTAGCACCCTGGGCTGGCAGGGTTGATGCCCCCGGAGTTTGCCGTACCCCAATGCCTCTTTCCAGCCATGAGTTCACTGCCTGCACAGCCTCTCTACCAGCAAAGGAGGCTGAGCTCTGTGGCTCTCAACCAAGACCCGGGAACCCGAGGGACCGACTCACCGGGCCTTTGTGCATCAGGGCCATCTCGGTGGGCTGGTACACGCTGGTCAGCAATTGCCCATTGTAGCCACTGTAAGGTGACACGGGTCTCTTCGCTGCAGGGAAAAACAAGGTCAAATTTGAAGATTTCTGGACTCATCTCCTCCTTCGACCCACAGCCCAAGCAACTGTCCTGGACATAGGGAAATGGGGGCCCTGGGGTTCTGGTGAAATACAACCTGAGAGTGAGGTTGTGGACTTGGTGCCCCTCCCATGCCTGGTGCTCTTTTGTTTAGATGTACAAAAGGGTGCTGCTGGCCCCTACATTGTGGGACAACCCCCCCCACCACACACACACACACACACACACACACACACACACACACCAGTCCTCCTCCATAGCCCAGAAAAACACATTTGTCAGCAAACCTCACATCTTATCCGCCCTCAGGGCCAGAGGCCATGAGGGGCACATGGGCCTTCGGCAGTTTTCCAAAATGGCCAACCTCCAACTCCCGCCTCCACTACTATGGACCCGCTGCCAGGCCCACAGGGAAACACGGCTGAGACCCCACAGTTTTTTATATGTTCATGTTCTCCAGGGGGCATGGGTAGCTGCTGGTGCCTTTGGGTAGCCATGCAGAGCCTGGCTAGGGAGACTTGGTGCTCAGTCCATCCTGGTCCCCCTAGCAGGTACCCAGAAAGATCTGTAGTTCCCTGCACCTTCTGATGTGGTTTCCCATCTGATCCACTCTGCTGGGCACCTCTGGGGGTATCTGAGGAGAGCTGCCTTCCTGAGGGGGCCAGGGATGCAGGATTCAGCTGTCCTCTGCTGGGCTGAGGGACCATAACCTACGCAGGATTCCTAAGTGCTGACCTCGTGCTATTGATTTTTCCATTTTGGAAAAAAATGAAATCCCAGGAGTATCTCCACGAGAAGAAAAAGACTAAGAACGCTCGGGCCTGACAAAGCAGTGCTAAGATAGGAGCGGGGGTGGGGAGAGCGTTTGCCCTTCCTCCCAGCCCCTGCCCAGGCCTTCTGTCTTTCTGGCTTCCTTAATGGCCCCCTCCCTGCTCATTCAGTGGCCCACTCTGTGTGCCAGAAGTCACCCCAGTATGGGGACAGCAGTCATCTCCAGGGAGTAAGATCACAGACTGTGTGTCCACAAGAGCAAGGGTCACCGATTTCCACAAGGCAAGAAGTATGAGGGCCACACAGTGCGCACAAGGGACCCCCAGGATTTCTGATTCTAGAATGTGCATTGTCTCTAACTGAACTTCCATCAGAGATCCCAGAGCCAGTGTGTGACGACCAGGCTGCGTCTAAAGCCCTGACATATCTTACAAATTTGGCGTCTGGCAGAGTTCTGGTCATGCAGCTCATGAGTCACAAGCCCTTGTGTCTTAGCACAGAGTCCAGTAAACAGCAGGTATCCAAATAAATGCTAACATTTCTTACAGTTAACAAATGTGCTGTTAAGGTCACGATGGGCCATCATGAATGCTTACTTGTGGTACCAGAGACTAAACCAGGGGCCTCAGGTCTGCTACACGAGCAACATACCACTGAGCTACATTACATGCTCTGTCCCTGAACTCAGGGTCTTCAAAGCAGACAGATATTCACAAGAACTTCCCATTTTTCAAGAGAACGGGCTCCTTGACCTGCAGTGAAAGTCATGGCATAAAGGAAGGCTCAGCCAGGCAGGGGTGGCGCACACCTTTAATCCCAGCACTTGGGAGGCAGAAGCAGGCGGATCTCTGTGAGTTCCAGGCCAGCCTGGTCTACAAAGCCAGTTTCAGGACAGCCAGGGGCTACACAGAGAAACCCTGTCTTGAAAAACAACAAAAAAGGAGGATGTCTCAGCCAGATAAGGGCACTTGTCACTAGGCCTAACAGAGTCTGATCTCCAGAAGCCACATGGCAGGAAAGAAATGACCGACTAAATAGATAAATGTAAATTGTAACAAACAAAACCTGGAAATGGTGACACAAACACATACCTATAATGCCAGCAATTGGGAGAAGGAAGGATCTGGTAAAGACCCAGCTTCAGCTACATAGTGAGTTCGAGACCAGCCTAGGGTACGTGAGACCCTGTCTAGTCTCACACAAGCACATCCTGACACACACAGATACACCCCCCACAAGGGTGTATACAAAGTCCTCACCGCACCTGAGGCCGGCTCATCCATAGAAAATGCCTTGTTCTCCACAAACATACTCTGGCCCGTCTGCTCTTTCAGGATGGTCTCATAGCCCACGCCTCGGGTAGGGTACATGTCCCCCTGGTAGCTCTGTTCTGGGCTAGGTTTGGTCACCTGGGAGACCTCGGGGATGACATAGAAGAGGACAAAAGTCCAGGCATTGGCGGCGAGGGCAATGGCCAGCGTGGGGTCATCCCAGGCGGGGCTGTGGCGCTGCTTATTGCCATAAGTGTACATGACAATCCACACCACCCAGATGGCAATAGAGGTGGCTGTGGTGAGCAGCACAAAGACCCCGTGCTTCCGCCAGCGCTTAAAGCGGCCGCACAGGGTGGGCCAGGCTCCCAGGAAGGCTCCCAGCAGCAGCAGCATCACATAGATGAGTGCCATGACGAAGTCCATGTTGGCGATGGCACAGGGTGGGGTCACGGTCCCGTCGGCACTGCCATTGCCCAGAGGGCCAACCTGGCCACCTCCCCGTACCAGAGTGATGATCAGCCACTCGGTGTTGATGATGACCTCCACAAGGGTAAGAAGCAGGGCCACGGTGAAGATCACCCAGCCTCGGGGCCCGTGGTTCTTCCGGGCTAGGAAGTTAACAGCAAAGACATGGGCTACCAGGCAGGAGAAGCAGATGGCAAACAGGACTCCGAAGAGGAAGCGCCGAGAGGCGCAGGTGGAGAAATCTGGCTTCACCACGCAGGCAAACACCAGGCAGAAGAGGCCCAGGGTGCCCAGCAGGAAGAACACCTGGGTGCCCAGGAGGCTCCGCTTCTTAGTGTCCTGCACAAACGGAAGGCTGGCCACAAGGATGATGGTGAGCACGAACGTGGTGATGATGCCAGCCCCGGCCACTGCCTCCAAGACGATGCCCCAAGCCCCAGAGCGGTCACAGAGGTTGTAGTACAGCGGATCCAGATCTGGGCCGCAGCCGGGTGGAACATGGTTCTGGGCCCAGGCCCCGGGGAAGAACACAGGCAATCCTAGGCACACCAGCAAGGCTCTGTGGGTGGCCATCCTGGCTCCCAGGCCAGGCTTCAGCTGGGTCCCTAGAGACAGGAAGAATAGGCAAAATCAATTCTCTGAGGTCAGGTATCAGTGAGAGCGATATTGCTTTCTGAGTTGATCAGGAGACATGACCCTCTCAGCTTCAGAGTCCTTATTTTATGTACTTTTAACTTAAGCAATTGATATTTTATGTGTATGGATGATTTGTTTGCATGTGTGACTGTGCCTGGTGGAGGCTGGAAGACTGTGCTGGAGTCCATAGAACTGGAGTTAGAGACGTTTGTGAGCCACCGAGTGGGTGCTGAGAACTGAGCACCAGTCTTTTAGAAAAGTAGCAAATGTCCTTAACCACTGAGCCACCCCTCCAGCTCTTCAGAGTCCTTCCTACCCAGAATTCACGCAGGTTTATCAACCTGAGTGGATAGATGAGGCTCATCTGTCATCCCTGTTGCTTTTTCTTTTTTTCTTTTTCTTTTTTTTAATGGGTTTTCATTTTGGTTTGAGACAAGGTTTCTCTGTGTAGCCCTGGCTGTCCTGGAACTTGCTTTGTAGAGCAGGCTGGCCTTGAACTCACAGAGATCCTCCTGTCTCCCAAGTGCTGGGATTAAAGGTGTAAGCCACCACACCCGGCTGTCATACCCATTCCTAACCATGGAAAGGAAGAAATGTCTTAACTGCTGGAGAGATGGCTCAGCGGTTAAGAACACTGGATGCTTTTCCAGATGACCCAAGTTTGAATCCCAGCAGCTACATGACGACTCACAACAAACGGTCTACAACTCCAGTCCCAGAGGATCTGAGCCTGGTCTCCTCAAGCCCTGCACAGACAAGACATATGTATATATATATTAAGCCTTGGGGTGGGAACCACCAGTGAACTTTCAGTGCCCTCCTTAACCCATCAAAACCTGGGTTTAAATATTCTTTGAACACAGCACCACTCAGCGCTGTCCTTTCTGTCTTGGGACTTCCGGGTAAGACACTGTGCCCCTCAACTAAGTCCCAGAAATGCCCAAGTCCAGAGTCACAATGATGACCATTCCTGTTGTCAACTTGACTACATCTGGAATGAACTAAAACCCCAATGACTGGGCATCCCTGTGAGGGATATTTTTTCCTTAATTAAATCATTTGAAGTGGGAAGACACACCTGTAATCTGGGTCACGCTTCCTGCTGACAGCCTACATAAAGGACATGGACGAGGCAAGTTCTCTCTTTGCCTGCCTGCCCTCACTCTCACTGGCAGGTTCATTTCCTCACTGGCATTATAGCACACTTCTTCGGGATTCTGGAATATACTTACGACCGGCTGAGACACCCAGCCTGGAGACTGAACAACTGCTGTATTCTTGGACCACGCATTGGTAGACAGCCATTGTTGGACTAGCTAGACCAAAGCCTGTAAGCCATATGTTATATACTCGTTCTATAGGTTCTGTCCTCTAGAGAACCCCGGCTAACACAGCCACTCAGCCACGCATTCCTCTACCCACAGCACTTAGCAAGCACCTATAGCAGGAATAACCTACAGCTAGGGGAAACAATTAGTTTCTCAACTGTTCTAGTTTGCTTTCTGCCGCTTCAATAAACACAGATGACCAAAAGCAACTTGAGGAGGAAAGGGTTTATTTGGCTTACAGGTCACACAGTCCATCATCAGGGGAAGCCACGGCAGGAACCTGGAGACAGGAAATGAAGCAGAGACCAAGGGGGAATGCTGCTCCCTGGCTTGCTTCCCTTAGCTTGTTTACGTACCTTTTCTTACTTACTTACTGTTTGTTTTCTCATGACACAGGGTCTTGCTATGTAGCCCAGGCTGGCTGGAACTCACTACATAACCCAGGTTAACTTTTGACTCAGACTCCTAGCGCAAGGGTTATATGCATAGGATACCAAAACTGGCTTCTGGTTGTTCTGGGTTTTTTTGTTTTGTTTTGTTTTTCACTTTTAGTGCCAACTTTCCTTTTCAGACTCTAGAGTTCATTGTCTAATTCAGTACTAAAGACAAGGAAAACAAACAGATTCAGGCTGCAGAGATGGCTCAGAGGTTAATAGCACTGGCTGCTCTTCTAGAGAACCCAGGTAGGATCCCCAACACCTACATGGTGCTCACATCCAATTCCAGATGGTGCACAGACACACATGCAGGCAACACATTAACACACACAAAATAAAAATAAAATAAATCTCTTAAAAAGAAGAAAAAAGAGCCGGGCATGGTGGTGCACACCTTTATCCCCAGCACTCCAGAGAAAGAGGCACGGGGATCCCTGTTGAGGTCAACCTGGTCGACACAGTGAGCTCCAGGCCAGCGCTAGAGAGAACCTGCCTCAAAAAAACTAACCATAAACTAACACACGCAAACACACACACACACACACACACACACACACACACACACACACACACACACCAAGAACCAGGCAAAGACAACAAGACCCCAAAGGCACTAATCTTTAGAGGAAGAGTTTAAGAATTGCTGTGAAATAGGGGGAAATGGCCTATTTATTAACACAAGAGCGGTAACATCACCCACATGCTCACTGTAGCTATACCAAACGTTGCAGATTTGTGCCACAGAAGCTGGCTGCCCAGACAGTTTCCCTGTGTGAAGCGAAGGGGGTCATGGGCTAAGAAAAATTCAAGATCAAATCTGGGGACTGGGGTGCGGCTCAGTGGTGGATCAATTCCCTGACTGCGTAAAAAGTTCTAGGTTCCATCCCTGGCACTGCTCCCTGCCCCCGCAAAAGAGACTTACTTTGTGAGTTTTTCCATTCAAAGCTTTAAATTGACTTGGAAATTGTAGTGGTCTGAATGAGAACGGCTCCCTTAGGCACCTATATTTGAATGTTTGTTCCCAACGACAAAACGGAAGGATTAGGAAGCCTGGCCTGGTTGAAGGAGGTGTGTCATTGGGGGATGGGATTTAGGTTTTCAAAAGCCCAGGCCATTCCAAGTCAAGCTCTAGGTGGTGCCTCCTACTTGCAGATAGGCCCTGAGCTCTCAGCTGCTGCTCCAGCACTGAGCCTGCCTGCCTGTGGCGGTGATCTCCACCACCATCTTAGGCTCCAACTCTCTGAACAAAGCAAGCCCCCAATAAACTCTCATCTGTAAGTTGATTTAGCCATAGAAAAAGGTCTAACATAGATGGTTTAAAGGCTCTGAAAGAAAGTATTAATTAGCCGGGTGTTGGTGGCACACGCCTTTAATCCCAGCACTGGGGAGGTGGAGGCAGAAGACCAGATCCTTAGCTATACAGTGAGCCAGACATCAGCCTGAGTCACAAGAAACCCTGTTACAAAACTAAAAGCCAAGAGAGGGAGAGAGGGAGAGGGGGAGAGAGAGAGAGAGAGAGAGAGAGAGAGAGAGAGAGAGAGAGAGAGAGAGAGAGAGAGAGAGAGAGAGAGAGAGGAAAAGATGGGGGAAGGAAGAAGGCTCAGTGGTTTAGAGCACTTTCTTCTCTTACAAAAGACCTGGGTTGGGTTTCCATATAGCAGCTTACAACCACCTGTAACTCCAGTTCCTGGGGCCCAATGCCCCCTTCTGGCCTCCACAGCTCTTACATGCACATGGTGCACATAAACTGGCACAGGCACACACATAAAAGCAAATAAATAATGCCAGGCAATGGTGAGGCACGTCTTTAATCCCAGCACTCGGGAGGCAAAGGCAGGAGGATCTCTGTGAGTTCGAGACCAGCCTGGTCTACAGAGCGAGTTCCAGGACAACCTCCAAAGCCACAGAGAAACCCTGCTTCAAAAAACTAAAACAACAATAACAAAATAAATAAATAAATGTGCTAAATGAATAATTCAAACAAAAATTCATGTAGCTTAAGCCATCTCAGTTCCTTCCTGGCTTTTCCTCAGCCACTATCTATTTCCTAAAACTAACATGCATGCTTCAACTCCTAAAACTAATAAGTACCATTGTAAAAGCTAGTTGTCTTCCATTTCTAATGCCAAACTTTACCTCCCCTTCACCGAGACTCTATATATTGGTAAATCAGTAGAGTCACTGGTATTTACAACAAGAACCATGGGAGTTAATGGGTGGGGAGTTATTCCCAGCCACCCAAGAGATAATTCACTGGTAACAATATCACAGGATCCTAAATGTCCAGTGTTTCAGCAAAGGCAATAGCTAGAATTTGGGGTACAGCTAGAGACTGGAATACTGATTACAGCCAAGAAGCATGTGTCCTTTGGAGGGCTTCTCACCCCACTTTCCTAGAATTTGGGGTACAGCTAGAGACTGGAACACTGATTACAGCCAAGAAGCATGTGTCCTTTGGAGGGCTTCTCACCCCACTTTCCTGGACCAGGTCCTAGTCCTAGAGCAAGCAATCAGGACCAGGGACACTGCTTGGCGGGGCACAGAGTTTGCCTGTCTACGTGAGGGCCCTGGGTTCAACCCCCAACACCGGGAGAGGGGTAGGGATATAAAACAGGGAATGGCTCTGAGTCCACCAGTATTTACTACCTGCCTAGGGAGACGAGGCCTGATTGCTTCTAGAGTTCTGGAAAATACAAAGATGGACAAGCACAGTCGCTGGCCTAATGCTAGCTAAGGTCTAATAGAGATATGGCAGGTATGCAAAACATGAGGCAGATGAATACACTACACAGCATGGGACAGCATTCCCTGTATGAGGTGCTCCAGGTAGACAGAGTAAGGGAGCAGGAAGAACGGGGACAGGGGAGAAGACCTAGTCTGAAGCACTCATGGGGAATGGGGGATGTGGCTCATGCTGTCTAGCGTGCAAAACGTCTTCTGTTTGATTCCCCAACACCTCCAAAAAAGGGGAGGGGGGACAGAGCATGGCATAGGCGCGCACTTGTAATCTCAGCTGTGGGGGAGGGGGTGGAGACAGGAGGGTGGCTAGGGCTTGTTGGCCAGCCAGTCTAGCTGAATTGGTGAGCTCCAGGTTCAGGTGAGAGACCTTGTATCAACAAATAAGGCGGCCCCCACTCAGGGACACTGGAGAGCGGGAAGAACGTGTAGAGCCCGAGGATGGGGGGAGCACTGTGAAGTGCTGTCTCTTGGACATGCGACAGCAATGTGCCCATGAACTCACTGCAGCCATTATTGCCCGCACAAGGTCAAGTCAGCAACATCAATATTCCAACAGGCTGAGTGGATTATTAACAAACAAAGAACACAACTCGAAGTGGGGCCAGGAATGTGCTAGACGTGCCTGCAGGGAGCGGGAGGCAGGAGCTGGGGGCTGCTGGGGAAACAGAGTCCCTGTGTTTGCATGTATGACATTGTCCAAGAATAATAAAAGACACACATGTATATTTGTAGTTTAGAGGCCAGATCACACTGTGTAGCCCTGGCTGTCCTGGAACTCACTCTGTAGACCAGGCTGTCCTCAAACTCACAGAGATCCACCCTTCCTCTGGCTCTCGAGTGCTGGGATTAAAGGCACGCATGACTACCATGCCTGGTTAAAGATACGCAAAGTTAAAATAATGGCTCAGCAAGATGGTTCAGTGGTAAAGACACTTGCTGCCCAGCCTCAGGACCTGGAACTGACTCCAGTACTAAGTTGTCCTCTGGCCTCCGTGTGAGCGCTCACACACAGAGAAACTAAAAGTAGCCAGGTAGTGGTGGCGCTCACCTTCGATCCCAGCTCTCAGGAGGCAGAGCCAGGTGGATCTCTGTGAGTTCAGGGTCAGACTATCTACAAAGCAAGTTCCAGGACAACCAGGGCTACACAGAGAAACCCTGTCTCGAAGAAAAAAAAAACTAACAACAAAAAAACCATAAAAAGTGAACAAATAAATGTAATAATAATAATATTAGGTGAAGAGCAACTGAGGAAGACTCCTGACGTCAACCTTAACCTCCACGTGTACACACACATGCACACGCATGGACAATCAGAAAACACACCACACAAAGCTTTTTACTCAGTACTTGGCAAAAATGCACCAAGAATGCTAATGGTAGGGGTCTGGAGAGATGTTTCAGTGGTTAAGAACACTGACTGTTCTTCCAAAGGACGCAAGTTTGATTCCTGGCATCCACATGGCAGCTCACAACTGACTGTAACTCCAGTTCCTGGGGATCTGACACCCTCTTCTGGTCTCCCTCGGTACCAGGCACACACACACACACGGTGCACAGATATACATGCATGAAAAACACCCATAATACACAGCTAGTTATGTTTTTTAAAAGAATGCTAGTAGCAGTAAATTAATAAAAATAAATTGTGCTACGTCAGACATTGCCATAAGACACAGATTAAAAGGAGGCAAAGCCTTGAGTGACACAGGCATTGAAAAAAGATGACAGGGCCGGGCGGTGGTGGCGCACGCCTTTAATCCCAGCACTCGGGAGGCAGAAGCAGGCAGATCTCTGTGAGTTCGAGGCCAGCCTGGTCTACAGAGCGAGTTCCAGAACAGCCTCCAAAGCCAAACCCTGTCTCGGAAAAAAAAAAAAAAGAAAGAAAAAGAAAAGAAAAGAAAAAAGATGACAGCTGCCAGTATCCCGAGTCCAGTCTCCAAATTCACAGCAAGAGAAAGAAAACTAAGTTCAAGTAAGGGGTGAGCACGGGAGGCTGGACTGGCAGCGGACATGGAGTTGAGGCAATGAGGGGCTGGTTCAAGGCAATAAGCGGTTGCTGCAAGCCGTGCTGAACATGATGGGGACATCGCCAGAGTCGCACTCTCAGAAACTGTGCCCAGCACAAAAGCACAAACCAATCAACTTATTGGAGTCTTGTTCGTCTAGTTTAAGGAGCAAGGCCACAGGTAGCACCATAATGGCCAGAACAGAGAGATTCTTGTCACACACCCCGGCCACAACCCTACCACCGCAGCCCCTCCCCACTGCAACCCCTCCCCCACCACAGTCCCCTCTCCCCCCACACACACACAAATCTAAGGACAAGGGAGATCTAGGAGGAAAGGGTTCAGCAGGCCACATTACAGGTTTACATCTGATAACAGCCAGGTCATCCCAAAGCGGTGGGGGGGGAGGGGGATGTAGGTCAGCATGGGCATGTCCCCGTACAAGGTTCTGGCTTCCTTCCCCAGGGAAGAAGAGGAAGACCGGGAAGACACAAGTGCCTCTGCTCTACTAGTCCCCTGCACCTCACAGACACTGGGGCCAGAATTAGGGAATGGTTACAATCCTGTACTATTTATTTCCTCTTGCCTTTGCTACAGGAGGACCAGCTTCCGCCTTGACCGGACCCTTCAAATCTCACCTCTCTCACTAAACCTCCAGCGTGGAAAAACTGGACTGCCCTGAAATGTACCATTCCCACCCTAAAAGGTCTCACTTTTCTGCTTCCCCAGAAAACAGAGAGAAGGGCAAGAGAGGACATGGAAACATAGTCAGGCGGGGACATCGGGACAGCTGGGCTGCACTCTCTCCCCTGCGTAGGACAGAGGCCCTGGGTGGTGGTGGGGGGCAGGGGGGGAACAGAATAAGAGAGCCAGCAATCCCAGCAATTGGGAGGCAGAGGCAGTGGATCTCTGTTCTGTGTTCAAGAGCCTCCTGATCTATGAAGTGCGTTCCAGGATGGCCAGAACCACACAGTGAGACCCCAAAACAGCAAAAAGACAGTTGAAGAGAAGGAAGCACATTAGGGCACAGTCCAGTCCTTCGGTCCGGGAGTACACATTCAGCCAGATTTATTTTGATTTTTTTACGTGTATGAACGTTTTTCTGCATGTCTACTGGTATACATGTGTGCCTGGTGGCCACAGAGGTCAGTAAAGGGGATCAGATCCCCCGGAACTGAAGTTACAGATGGTTCTCAACCACAATGTGGGTGCTGTGAACTGAACCCCAGGCCCTCTGCAAGAGCAGCCAGCGCTCTTAGCAACTGAGCAGGTTCTGATAGCCACCTACTGCTTTTTTTTTGTTTTGTTTTGTTTTTTGTTTTTTTTTGTTTTTTTTGTTTTTCGAGACAGGGTTTCTCTGTGGCTTTGGAGGCTGTCCTGGAACTCACTCTGTAGACAGGCTGGCCTCGAACTCACAGAGATCCGCCTGCCTCTGCCTCCCAAGTGCTGGGATTAAAGGCATGCGCCACCAACGCCTGGCCCCACCTACTGCTTTTTAAAGGATTAAAGGGTAGGCAGGAGAGGCCAGCTCCACCTAGAGGATCTTCAATAGCTCTACGTGTACCCACCACACACACACACACACACACACACACACACCCTGCATTCAAACTGAACCTCTTAAGGTCTGAACTTTCAAATCATGTGACCCACCTCCCCTACCAGGCTCTAAGTCAGTGGTTCTCGACCTTCCTACCGCTGTGACCCTTTAACACAGCTCCTTGCGTCATGGTGACCCCAACCATAAGATTATTTTCGTTGCTACTTCACAACTGTAATTTTGCTACTGTTATGAATCACAATGTAAATGTTTGTTTTCTGATCTTAGGTGACCCCCATGAAAGGGTCGTTTGACCCTGATTGAGAACCACAACCACTGGCTTGAGTCTTCAGGGGTTGTTGTGATTGTTGTGAAGGACGGTGTACTTCTGAGGCTTCGACTACCTGAACACAGTAACCATGTGAGTGCCATCCACTAAAGGACATAGTCCCCATCTCTTCCAGGACCCTCCTGCCCTAGAGGCCTGCCAGCCCACAGCCAAGGCTCCAATCCCAATTGTTTTCTGTACAAAAAAAAAAAAAAAGGCTTTTAACTTCAATTCTCTGGAATCAGTCATACGATTTTCTTTTCTTTTCTTTTTCTTCACTTTTCAGGTCAGGGTTTCTCTGTTTAGTTGTGGCTGTCCTGGAACTCCCTTTGTAGACCAGACATAGTGATCCACCTGCCTTTGCCTCCCGAATGCTGGGATTAAAAGCATGGACCACTCCTGGGCATCATACAAATAGTTTTAATCACCTCAGAAATCAGCCTTTCCCCAGGGTCAGTCAGCTACCCAGTCCCAACTCTGGTCCGAGGTAGAGCAATCAAGTTCCCAAATCCCCTTTCTCCTTCTTTTTGTCTTCAGGTGGAGCCAAGAAGCCTTGGCAAGACTGGCGGGCTGAGACTCTGCCAGCCCTGACTAGTTTTAAGCAGTCACAAGTAAGGCATGCAGACCTTCACCTTCCAGAGGAACATCCCCTTGGTCTCCATCATCAGATCAGCACGCACACAAGCACACATACATACACACACGTGTACACACCCACACCCACACCCACACCCACACCCACACCCACACCCACCGTTGAGATAGAAGGCTGCCTGGTAGGATCAAGGCTACAGTGGAGGGCACAAGCCAAAGGCCATGACCACCTACAGTGCCATTCGACGGAGCAATGCTCCAGCCAGGGACACCACAGAGCATCCTTCTTCCCTGGCTGCGTCCCCTCAGCAGCTGACCTGGAAAGATGGGTGGACACGAGTCTTCCTCTACCCTCTCATCCACCACTTCCTCCTTTTTTCACCGTCTCCGGACTCGTCCTATTGTCTCAGCCCTCTACCCAGTGGGCTGGTCAACGAATCCGGTAAGAACGAACCTGGGGAAGACGCTAATGCATGGAAGGACCCACAACCCGTTTACTGTCCTCCGTCCCCCTTTCATGACCAAGACTGGGTAACTGGACCAAAGTACTCCAGCTTGCGGAGTTTTAGAAGCCTTCTAAGCAATCAGGGGTCTGCTCCACTTTGGAATGTGCCCCACCCCCATCCCTAACAGCACTCCCTCCCGGCCACAGAACAGACACTGTTGGGGGGAGGGGGGTTCTGCAGGCGCACAATGCTACGCTTCCATATATTCTAGTGTCTGTACTTCAGGATCAAGATCATGAAGTCGTAAGTGACTTAGAACTTTGTACGTGTAAAAGTGTGGGCGTGAGGTGGAAGCGGAAAGCGCTCTGGATAAACCAGGGGCGAGCAAGGGATGGGATCCAGAACCTAGGCCTCCCTCCACTAGGAGGGGCGGCGCAGGCCTCTGAAATTCCAAACTTCCCGCGGAGAGATCCGGAGTCCTCGCCTCCCCATTCCAACCAGACTACTAGGTCTCCGCTGCGGCGCCCCTGGAAGTCTGAACCAAAAAAGCAAGGAGCCAGGCTCTGTTCCTCCAATTCCCTCTGGTCACAGAAACCTGCCTTCCCCACGCACCGCAACGAAATGAGGAAAAGGACGCCAACTACAGTCACAGTCCACCGTGGCCTCCCACTGAGTGAGTGGGGAGAGAGACACCTCTCGGACACTCCGATTGTGGACTCCTTCCCTAGCCGTCTACCTCGAGACGCAGCACCCTGCTTCCCTGACCCATTAAGTCCCCAGCGTGCTCAGGTTTGGAAACTTTCTGCGCACTTGTGGAGTGGGTGCATGTTCGCCCACCCCTGGGGTCCCCACCCCGGGCCTCGGCCCTCGCCCTCTCCCAGCCAGCTGGACTCAGGTCTTCCGGCCTGCCGAGGGCGAGGGCGGAGCGCCGAAGCAACAGCCCTTACCTGGGACTCGCCGCCAGCCCGCTCCGGCGCCGCGCTGAGAGCCAACTTCGGCCCCAGGCAGAGCGCCGGCAAGCGTAGGAGGGACTCAAAGGAAGGCGCGGGGCCAGAGCCCGCTCTGGTGGGGGGTGATCAGGCCTGGGAAGAGGTGCAGGGCCTTCCTCCCCGGGACCCCAGACTGAGCTGGGTGCACTCGGTGGCTCGCTCTCCCGCCCGCCTCCCCGGGCGCAGCGCTCCCCTCTCTCGGCCAGGGTGGGCCGGGCTGCATCACCGTGACATCACCTCCATTCCGGGCGCTCCTCTGGCGCCAGCAGCGCTCCAGGTACTAGCGATCCGCATCCCCAGTAACAAAGCTCACCCGGCCCTGCCCCCTCGGACTCACCTCCAGGCTAGGCAGCTGAGTACTTTCGAGCTGGGAAGGGAGATCCGAGTTTCTGGCCAAGCCGGAGTGTGGGTTGTTGCTGTTTACTGCCACGCCCCCGCACGCGGGCGCGCGCGCACTTGCGCGTACTCACTTTCTGGACTCGCCTTTCTCTCCCGAAAGCGGTTCGGGGTGCAGCCCAGCACACTCCTTGGTTGCATCTTCCAGCGATCGCACGCACCCACAGACGCGCGGTGGCTAGCTTGGCGCGTTTCTCCGTGACAGACACCCAGCCTTTGTCACTTTCGTCCTGGCTTTTCCACGAGATACTTTCCTGGCACAGTTCGCTGCTTCCCTCTGGAGCGAGGCGCACACTCAGACATAAAGTCCGTCTTTGTCACGCCTTCCGCGCCCCCTCCCCTCGAGAGCTTGCACACGTGGACACGGCACACACTGAGCGTACTCCTCTTTCGTGCATGGTCCTTCCGGGAAAGCCCAGTCTCCAAGATCACGAGGGAATGTCACGGCGTAAGCCCCTAACTCTGTGGGCTGAGCCCAGAACCCCTACGGATTATTGGCCGTCGTAGTCGGCCTGACTACCCCGCGCCCGAGTTTCTCACATCGCGGGCTCCCCTCCCCGCGTCCCGGTTCCCTGTGGTGACCTGTCCTAATTAGCCTTCTCAGTTTTGTTCCCCGAGGTACAGTATTTAACACGATCCCTGTGGTCCTTGCGCTCTTGGTCACGTTCCTGACTCCGAGTCCGGACACTCCCGAAGTCAGGGGACCTTTCCATGAATTCGGATTCCCCCGAGCCCCACCCCCACTCCCTGCACCGGTGGATCCACCGGTTGCCACCCTCTCTTCTCCAGCCCCTGGAATCTGCTGAAAAGAAACCGCAGAAATAGGGAAGCGAATCCCAGCTGAGGCCTTTCTGGCCCAGTAAACAAGAGATTTTTTTTCCCCCGGCCACTTTCCCTGAGGACTTGGGATCCCTCGGGAGTGGGCCGCGACGTCCTTGTGGCACCGAGTGGGTCTGGTTGGATTGCGCTATATCCCCGGAGGGGACAAGTCGCAAGAGAAAGAAGTTGTTGGGCCTGACAGGAGCCCTGGGGACGCGGGAGAGGGCAGGACATCGGGTCTCGGGGTGCGGGTTCTCGTGGTGCCTAGTTGCCTGGGGGAACGCCAGGAGCGCGGTCGGAGCCAGCCGGTGGCAGGGCAGGCGGCAGGGCGTGTTTGCTCAACCCTGAGCGCCCTCGAGGGGGAGGGAAGGCAGCTGGTCACAGGCGAGGGGATAACCAGCCAGGTGGAGGAGGGCAGGGAGCTGGTGACCCGCGCCTCCCCGGCTGGCTGTGTGTTTGCATGCCTCCATCTATGACAACCTGGAGTCTCAACTCAATGAATCACCCGGAGTTGCTGGAGCGATAAACCTCAGGCCGGTTCCTCCCCTCGCACACAGCTCTGCTCTTTTCTGACTCTGGGAGGAATGTTTGCTTAGGGGGGGGGCGGTGGGGACTGTGCGGCCCAGGATTTCTAGAACCCTGAATCCTTCCCTGTGCCTTGTCGATTCCATCCGGTCTGGGGAATGTGGCACAGCCGGAACTATTTCAGTGGATGGCTGCTGCAGGGGTACCTTCTCCCACTCCCAAATCCACCTCCCACCCCAGAGTTAGGATCCAGTGCTCAGGTGTCAAGGCTTGAACGGCGCAGGCAGTTGGTGCCCACGCTAGCTAGAAAGGTAAACATACTGGTTAAACCTAAGTGAGCAGAATGACTGCCCTGGCCTCTGCCTGCTTTTCCTTAACTAGGCGACCGGTGCCTAACTGTGCTGAGATAGTTCATTGGCAGATGTGAAAAGCCAGCTAAGTGGGGAGAGGAGGCGCAGGGAGCCAAGGGAAGGAAATGGTCTAAGACCGGTGGCAAACCTTCTCACTTTTCTTTCTCTCTTCCCCACAGCCTCCAGAACGGTGACACCCCCCCCCCCGGATTGGTGACTCACACCTGCAATTCTAACACTTGGGATAGAGGCAGGAGGATCAGAAACTCAAGGCCATCTCAAGACCACCCTGGACTACACAAGATTCTTTCTTAAAACAGAGCCACCACACTGTTAGCCGCCCCCCCCCACTCTTCCCACCACCACCAGGCAGGGGTGTCTGGTGCCTAGTCACCCACTGGGAGTCATTTAAAAAGGGGCTGGCCCACAGTGACTGAGCCCTGCCCTCCACCAGCCCGGTGAGGTAGTTGGCAGTAGAAATGAGGCCAGTGTCTGAGAACTCTTTGCTCTTCCCTGTTCACCCAGGCACCCTTCTGGAACAAGATCTGCCTTTAAAGGACAAAGCAGGTCCCTCTGGGCAGATGATTCCCACCTCTGGTTCTGTTCTCCAAGATCCCTACTGCACACTACCTAGGTCTTAGGAGAAAGAGTTGCAAGTGAGTCAGTCCCTGCTGCCGGCTACAAGAGCTTGAACGTTGTGTAGACCTGCAGCAGCTCTCTGACTCCAGCCACAGGGACATCTGTGTTCCCTAATGTCTCTCACCCTGATTTAACTCACTGTGGACTCTCTTCACAATAATATAATCCCATCAGGAATGGCCCACTGCGGGAACTGCCCACCAGCTCCTTCGAGCACTCCTGGAGTTGCAGGCTTGGCAGGAGCACAGCGCTGTCCTACCCTTCCTTCACTCTAGGTGCTTGCTCCTGCTTGGAAGGCAGGCTGGTGACATCTTTATGCATTTGTTCTGTCTGTCTTTGAGCTACCAGAGGGCCCCTCAATCTCAGAGTCTTGGAAGTGCCACCTGCAAGCTGTGTGGCCCTCTTGACCCCCTTACTTTCCTCTTTTGTAAAATGAGAGTGATAAACCCACCCTCCAAATATAACATGTCTAGAATGTCCTCCCCACGAGCCTGGCACTTACAAGATGGGTCTGAGGCCAGACTCTTCCTCCCTGTGTGAAGGTCCAGCCCTGGGAGCCATAGATCTTTCCACAAGAAGGCAGCTAATTGCTCTGAAAGCACACCCTGAAGGAATTTGCTTCTGCAGCATTGTTTGAATCTCACCATCACCTGAGAGGGCTTGCCTGTCTGTCTCCTGCTGAGCTCTGGCTTGTGCTGGTCTCTCTGTCTTCTTCGAGCTCTGCCCTGTCTACCCCACATCTCTGTCTAAGCAGAAGTTTTAAAGACTCCTCCCTTCTTCAGCAGATCTCTGTAAGTTCAAGGCTAGCCTGGTCTACAGAGTGAGTCCCAGGATAGGCTCCAAAGCTACAAAGAAACCCTGTCTGGTAGGGGGAGGGGTGTGGGTGTGGGGACTGGACAGCCATCTTCTCCCTGCCTCGATGTCCCGACCTATCCTTTCATTTCCCCCAGAAAGGACTTTTTGTTTGGTTGGTTTTGGTTTTAATACCCAGTTTCTCTGTTTAACAGCACTTTGTAGACCAGGCTGGCCTCAAGACTGTCTCTGCCTCCCCAGTGCTGGGATTAAAGCACCACCATGCTTGGATCAGAAAGACGTATCGTATTCGACTTGAAATGGTTCATCAATTAAGAGCACTGTTGGAGCACACCTTTGATCCCAGCACTCGGTGTTATGATATGCTGCTCAAGGTGGGACCACGGATCCCATGGCAGGGGCCAAACACATCACCAGGCAGAACTTACATGAAAAGGAAGGGAGGGAGAAAAGGAAAGAAAGAAAGAGACAAAGGCCTTCTTGCCTTTTCAGAAGAATGGCAGAAAGAGAGAGAAAGTAGGTGGAGTTTGTCTCTTAAAGAGACCCTTTGTGCCTTCCTACAGAGACCAGTGACTCTGCCAGGTCCCCAGGGGCAGAGCCAGGTTTGCCTGAATGATAACACCGGGGAGGCAGAGACAGGTGGGTCTCTGAGTTAGAGGCCAGCCTGGTCTATAGAGCTTGTTCCAGGACAGCCAGGGCTACACAGAGAAACCCTGTCTCAAAACACAAACAAAAATAACAAAAAGAATCCAGGGTAGAAATCTGGTGACCCATTTTGGGTAGACAATCCATGTGCTACAGGTCACACATGTTCCCAAGAGGGAACTTCCAGCTAATCCCAGGAGCAGGTATCCTGGATCACACAACATGTGGAATCTCTGAAGGGACTTATCGATCAGGAGCCCTGATGGATTAAAAAGAGTCCCTCCGAGTCAGGCATGATGGCACATCCTGTAATCCGAGAGAGAGAGAGAGAGAGAGAGAGAGAGAGAGAGAGAGAGAGAGAGAGAGAGAGAGAGAGGAGGAGGAGGAGGAGGAGGAGGAGGAGGAGGAGGAGGAGGAGGAGGAGGAGGAGGAGGAGGAGGAGATCATGGGTTCCTGCCTGGGCTTCACTAGACTGGGTCTTAAGCACCCACCCCCAAGAAAGAAGAAAAGAGAAAGGAAGGGGTGGGGACAAAAGCAGTCAGGCTATCCTGCACTGAGCTGAGTTGGGGCCTGGAATTTGTGTGGAGGAGTGGGGGTGGCTGGGAGCCCCACTGCTGCTGGTAAGCGGGGTTGTATTTCAGCTCTCCTTGCTTCTGGGCCTGTAGTGCCCCAGGCACAGTACAAGACTCCTTTCCCTTAGTGCTCATAAGGCTTCCTGCTGTGAGCTGAGCCTGCTGAGTTATTTTGAGGGGATTCATACAAGGACAGCCACTTTAAGAAGCAGGGAGCCAGGACCCGAGGGAGTTAAACACTCACTCCCCACTACGACTGGCTGATCTCTCAGGAATTGTACCCGGAAGCAGGCTTTGGGTAGAGCCTGCTGGAATGTCACCTGATGCTGAACCCTTCCACGAAACCTGTGCCTCCCCTGTCCTGTGCCAACCTCCCACCTTCTACAGCTCAGAGGCTCAATGGCAGTAACCAACTTCACTGGGAAAAACACTGGATTTCCGTGCGGGTCTGGCCAGTTCTCATCAATAAAGGACACAGCTCATCCTCAGAATCAGGCCTGAAATCCAAGTCTAGGCATTCGAGACAATCAACTCACCCAGCTCTTCCTAAAACCAAGACAGAAATGTGTGACCATGCTGCATCCTGCTCTCCCTACCATAGAGAGTGCCATCCCAGTCTGAGAGCCTTTCAAGAGTGAGCATGCTTTGTGACTGACCCCTAAATCCCCCAAACCAAAATGTGTGACCATGCTGCATTCTGCTCTCCCTACCTTAGAGAGTGCCACCCCAGTCTGAGAGCCTTTCAAGAGTGAGCATGCTTTGTGACTGACCCCTAAATCCCCCAAACCTACCACGCTGACCATCATGCAAAGCCCCATCTAGTGAGGGATGTTCACTGCTCTGATCATAGCTGATAACGGCTTCCAACGACTGCTAAATCAAGGTCGAAACTCTCTCTGGCCTGGCCACAAGGAAAACCCTTCCTGTTCCCTACAGGAAAGTCGGGCTAGAGAGGCCAGATCTAGCCTCCCACACTGGTCTTCCTGGGGCTCACTCCCGCTGGCTCCCTTTCTTAATCCCGGACTGACCCACCCCCTCTCAGCCCTCAGGAGCCATCGGCACTTTGAAGCCCTGGGGATTCTATTGGAAAGAATGCTGGTGACACTAGAGTCCTCCTTCCCTAGCACACATCTAGGAATCTTCCATTATTTAGTGTCTGTTCAATAGCTTGGTTGGTGGATTTTGCTTAGCCTGGCTGGCCATAAATTCTCTAAGTAAGCAAGGATGACCTTCTGCCTTTATCTGTCTCCTGACTTCTGAGATTACAGGTATGAATCACTACTGCTGGCTTTATTCTTTACATTGCTAATTTTTTTATTTTGTTTTCGAAACAGGGTTTCTCTGTGTAACTTTGGAGCCTGACCTGCCTCTGCCTTCAGAGTGCAAGCGCTACCACCGACAGCGATACATTGTTAATTTTTAAAGTTGTTTTTAAGATGACCACCCCAAGTATCTGATCTCGTGATCGGAACCTCCCCTCCACCTGACTATATTGTTCATGATACCTTACACATAGGATCTTGCCTCCCCAGCTGTCTGACAGTCTCTGCTGGGAACCGATTCTAGACTCCAAAGCTCTCCTTCCCAGCAGGATGGTTCACGTCTAAAAATGTAGGCACTAGCTATCAGTGGATTGATCGGATTGATTGTCAAGGGCTATAGGAGGCTGTCAGGCTTCTGTAAAGGGAAGGGAGGGGCTGCTTGGAGTTTACAAGAACCCAGTAACCAGGTCCCTGGCTCTCTGGCTCCCTGGCCAGGGCTGATAGGCTCAGAGATGGAGCCTAGTCCATAGTACAACACCTATGATGGCTTACCTCTATATAGCATTAAGCCGTTTCTGTCTTTTGCACAAATGATGCTTACAATCTTGTAGCTATCCAAATGATAAATTGGATTTCACAAGATAGGCATTATTAAAGGTAGATGGGATTCCACAAGGCAGATATCACTGTCTCTGTTTTATAGATCTTTACAAACAGAGCCATAGAGGCTAAAACCAGCCGTGAGTTACAACCATTTGTTTCAGCGCTTTTGTATTCTGCTCTGTTGCTCTGTACCCACACCCCATCTCCTGCGTAGCCCTTAGCATTGTCTGCCTAATGGAGTGTTATCCATGCATGCGTAAGATTTGGGGGAAGGTGTGTGCCGGATTCATCCTTGTCTTCCCTTCAGTTACCACTCATAAAGGGCATTAATAGATGGAAGATCTGCAAAGGCCTAAGACAGTTAAGTCAGGGTGGCAGGTCTGTCCAGCCCCCATCCCCCACCCCCGCCATGTGCCCCTATGCCCTCCCTTCTCTAGCCATCCATTCGCCTTCAGAAGCCAGCTGCAGCCTGGTTCCCCTTCTCTGCTGGTGGCCACTGGCCTCAGGGGTCACTTCAACCCTACAGAGCCTGCAGCCATTTGGCCATTCACCAGCCTCTGCATGGCTCTTCTCCGACTAACCCAGCAACTACCAGCGTGCTCCACAAAACAAAACCTTATTTATGTATTGTGTTTGTTTGATTGATTGGTCTTGAAGACAGAGTCTCAGGTAGCCCAGTTTGGCCTTGAATTGGCTATGTAGCCAAGGATGACCTTGAATGGCTGGTCCTCCAGCGTCCACTTTCTGGGAGCCGAGATTACATTACAGGTGGGCCCCACCATGAGTTTATATTCAGTGCTAGGGATGAGCCCTGGGCTTCAGGCAGGCTGAGCAAGCACCCGATCAAGTGAATCAATCTTCCGGCCCTTATATGCTCTTAATTGTTGTGAGTTAGCCAGGGCTTCAGTCTGTAGTCCAGACTTGCCTCAAATTCATGGCAATCCTCCTGTCTCAGCCTCCCACCAATATGCCTGGCACAACAAAAAGTTTTAAAAGACCCAGTCATTGCCTCCCCCTATTCTTGAGCTCAGCTCAGATCTCTGGTTGAGGGCCTCATTTGCCTGCATTCACTGAGATGGTGCCTCCAGCAGGGCAGGGCAGGGCAGGGCAGGACAAGGCAGGGAGGGGCAGGCCAGCTGGCTTCTGGGCTGTGTTCAGGGCCAGCTGTTTCCACTGCTGCTGGGGCTTGACTGTCTCTTTCACCGGAAGCTCAGTTGCGGTGTAGCTCAGGCTGCCGGGAACCGGTGCGCTATTCTGGGAGTGTGATGGAGCTGGGCAGCCGATGAAACTTCAGCTCCTTTGGTTTCCAGCTGGTCTCCTCCCTGCTGACGAGAAGGCAGAGTTCAGGCATTATGCAAGTTTGGAACCGCTGATGGCGCGTCTGAGGGTCTTAATAGCAGTTGTGGTCGCGATAAAGAGGGACCTGGCAGAGCAGGCGGCCTGTGAGCATCTCTTGGCCTAGCAGCCATCTTTCTTCTTGTCACTCACGGGGGCCACAGTCCTCTTCCTCCCATTTTATAAGTCCTCATCCTCATGTCTGGCCTGCTTTACAAAATTAACCCATTCACGGCCCTTCTGAAGCAGTTTCTCCCGGTTAGGTCCAGTAACCAATGTACTCCCATGTCCTTGCCTTTTTAATATTTTCTTTACATTTACTTATTTATGGTGTGGGGGGAGGGTTGCTGCATGAACATACAATTCCAGAACTGATTGTGTTATTTGCTTTGAAAACTAATTATCTGGGCCCATTTTTGCCTACCAAGTCCCTGGGAGCCTGCTTGGTATTCACACCCCAAAAGGGCACACTGGCCTTTAGAAATAGTAAGGTCAAAGCTGGGCATGGGCAGAGGCAGGCAGATCTCCGTGAGTTTGAGACCAGCCTTGTCTACAAGAACTAGTTCCAGGACAGCCTCCAAAGTCATAGAGAAACCCTGTCTCGAAAAACAAAAACAAACCCAAAAACAAAAAGCTGTGCATTGAGGCACATACCATTAATCCCTAGCACTCGGAGGCAAAGACAGGTAAATCTCTATGAGTTCAAGGCCAGCCTGATCAACCTAGGAGCTTCAAACAAGTCAGCACCACATAATGAGACCCAGTCTCAAAAAAACAAAAACTAAGGTTGGGGCTGGAGAGATAGCCCAGTGGTTAAGAGCACTTGCTGCTCACAAAAGGACCAAGGTCCTGTTCTCAGCACCACACGGTGGCTCACATCCATATGTAACTCCAGGGAATCTCCGGATGTTCTCGTCTGGCTTCCACGAGCACCACCAGGCATGCACATGGTGCCAAGACATACATGCAGGCAAGTATTCATACATAATAACAAGTAAAAAAAATTAAGTAAGGTCAAGTAAAGAGGAACAGATGGGAAGGAGATACAGGCAAACCACAGAAAGCAGGGTGCTGCCAGTTGGGCCACTCCTTGGGCTACAGCGGATGAACAGAAGGGGAAACTGAGAGAGGGTTCACCCCTGAGGCCTGCTGGGAGAAGTCAGCCAAGCAGCACAACCATTCAGAAGCTGTGTACCCAGGGAGGCAGAGACCCAGCTCCTTGCCCACGCATTGCAGATGTGGAGATGAGGCCTGGCTCGGACCTCCCAGCCTCAGGGGTTCCCTAGGTAGGTGACTCTACCACACCTTTACAGCGGTCCCCAGAGGCAGGGGCTGTTACCCACTTTACAGGCAAGCAAGCTGTGTGCCCTTTGGGCTTCTCTGCCATCCTGCCAGCTGTGCCCTTCATTGGTTGGTGAATAAAACACTGATTGGCCAGTAGCCAGGAAGGAAGTATAGGAGGGGCTACCAGACTAGGAGAATTGGGGGAGAAGAGAAAGAGATAAATAAACAAATAAATAAATATAAAATAAAATCAGAATAACCAGGCTAAGAGCTTACCAAACCCAGGAAGACTGCTGTAAAGAGGAAGACATCAAATACTATGGTGGTAATGGCTCCCACCAACATCTGAACGCAGGGTGCTTGTGAAGGGGTCAATGGAGAGACACCATTGTCTCTAGGCTTTAATTCAGCTTAGTCCCTACTGCTGATGTGTCCTAATCGAGCTGCCGCCCATCCATGGACCTGGATGAAGCTCTGAGCTTTGTCTTGTGGCTCAGCTCAACCTCCAGGGCTGGTTCAACCCATGACCCAGAAGCTAGGCTCTGAGTTTCCCTGCTTATCTTATCTCTCATCAACACAGGCACCTCCATCCTTATAGGTGCTCTGCCTCTTACAGCAGCTTTGAACTCCTTAGGATCCTTAGCCTTTCTGTGGCCACTCTGTTGCACACTCATACACGCATGTGCATACACACACACAAATGTATGTATATATATATGTATGAACATCATTACTGTGTGTATGTACTCTGTGATCTGAGAACTGATATAATAATAATTAAGACTGGAAAAAAAGAACTACTGTTTGCCATTGACCAGCTATCCAGGCAAACTGGGACTCCTCAACAAATTGCAGCCTGTAGTGGCATCTTGTTTCGCCAGTGGACTTGCAGTATAAAACTGGCATACTTTCTGAATTTATTCTTATTAAATAGATTCTGACACTATGGGAAGACACAAATGTATCCATCTTTTCCCCCCCCCTTCGGACATATGATATGACATCACATTTTGTGCTCATGACCAGAGCAGGAAGCAGGGGTGGGGGTCAGGGGTCAGGGCAGTGCAAACCCTCATAAACATTTTCTAGTTATCAAAAGTTGTCATCAGGCCTGGGACACGGATCAAGTGGGTAAGGCATTTGCTGTGAAACTAGATTTGTTCCCTCGAACCAGAACTGACGCCACACACCAGGGGCTGGAGATCCTAATGACCATTCAGGGACAACCATACCCAGTAACCTTTCATCTTGTTTTCCCGGCACACCTGGTTGGGAAGAGTCATCAGAAAGCCAGGAGCACACCTGAAGGCTCTTTGCATCCAGTTTTTATAAGGGATCCCCCAGGCAAATGCCACTAGCCACTGAGCTGTCCTGCCTCTGCCCCAACCCCGAGGCCGCCTTTGCCTCCTTCACTCAGCCATTCCCAGGTTCCTGCTCTTAAGTGGCAGGAGGAGGCTTAGATTTAGAAGAGAAGGGAGAGCGGGCAGTTCTTCCACTCTGGCCTGAGGCTCCCATGCCTTGGGCTTCCTCAAGGTCACTTTTAGAGCTTACACTAAAGCAGCCTGAGCCCAGGGCAGTGGAACAGCAGAGATTTACTCCCGGCAGCCCTTTCGCCTTAATACCAGATTGCATTTCAAAACAGTTGTCTTGCTCACTGGGCCATTTCCTAACTAGGCCTGCAAACAGCAGCTCAGCAACTTCCCTGTCCTTGGAGCTGCTTTGGTGATGAAAAGTGATCCAAGAGAGCCCCTCTGGGCCTTGGAGGAGCTTCGGCAGTCAGCCCTCTGCCTGCTCCTGATGGGTATGAAGGGCTCTATTCTCAGCAGCACATTAATTGTTCTTAATTATTTTGGGGACAGGATCTCATGTAGCCCAGGCTGGCCTTGAACTTGACAATATGCCGCCAAGGATGACACTGAGCTTCCCATCTCCCTTCCTCCATCTCTTGAGCGGGTGCACTGTAGGCTTGTGCACCAGTAGGGTTCCTTTTCTTTTTTTTCTTTCGTTTAAAGATTTATTTTAGCCGGGCGATGGTGGCGCACGCCTTTAATCCCAGCACTCGGGAGGCAGAGGCAGGGGGATCACTGTGAGTTCAAGACCAGCCTGATCTACCGAGCGAGTTCCAGGACAGCCTCCAAAGCCACAGGGAAACCCTGTCTCGAAAAACCAAAAAAACAAAAAAACAAAAAAAGATTTATTTTGATTTATGAGTATGTTCGTCTGCATGTACATGAGCACCATCTGTGGACAGTGCCCACAGAGTTCAGAAAAGGGCATCAGATCCCTTGCAACAGGAGTTACAGACAGTTGTGAGTGCTGTGGCTCCTGGGAGCTGAACCCTGGTCCTCTGCAAAAGCAGCCAATGCTCTTAACCACTGGGCCATCTCTCCAGGCCCAGCACCTAGGTATTTTATGCAATACTAGGATTCAAACCCAAGGCTTTGTACAGGCTAGGCAAGCCCTCTACCAACTGCATTCCCCAACCCTATTAGATATTAGCTAGTCCTTTCCAATGATCCCTTGGAGACTAGGTCTTACTCTTAGCCCAGGCTGGATAACATCTCTCTAGCCCTTGTCTCTGTCTGTGTCTCTGAAACCCCTAGTTTTCTAAAAGTTCTGTTTAGAGTAGAGTCCCTTCCAAGGCACACTGCCCAGGTCCTTGTTCCTGGGGCTCGATGCTTGCTCTCTGAATGTGGCACCCATCCATGGCTGCCTGGAAATGCAGAAGCAGAAAGTAGTTTCTGGTGCGGGGGTGGAGTGGTGGTGGTGGTGGTGGCAGGGGTGGGGGGTGGGGGGTAATGGTGGGGAGTAGGGGTGGTTGCTCAGGTTCATCTTCTTCCCGCTATCATAGCTTCCCGATCTGCAGATAGCATGTGTTCTGTCCTCACACAGAGCCATTTCCTCTATGTAGTCAATCCAGTCCCAGAGTCGGTCACTTCCCTCAGGGCTCTCAAGAGCTCTCCTCAGTTCACCTTTCGTACTGGCTGGTTTTGTGTCAACTTGACACAAGCTGGAGTCATCAGAGAGGAGGGAGCCCCAGCTGAGGAAATGCCTCCATGAGATCCAGCTATAAGGCATTTTCTCAATTAGTGGTCAAGGTGGGAGGCTTAGTCCATCTTGTGGTCCTGGATTCTATAAGAAATCAGGCTGAGCCGGGTGGTGGTGGTGGTACAGCTACACTTGCCTTTAATCCCAGACTTGGGAGGCAGAGGCAGGCGAATTTCTGTGAGCTCAAGGCCAGCCTGGTCTACAGAGTGAGTTCCAGGACAGCCAGATAGTACACACAGAAACCCTGTCTCAAAAAAACCAAACCAAATCAAACCAAACCAAAAAACAGAAAGCAGGCTGAGCAAACCAGGGGAAGCAAGCAGTAACAGTAAGCAGCACCCAGGGCCTCTGCATCAGTTCCTGCCTCCAGGTTCCTGCCCTGCTTAAGTTCCTGCCCTGACTTCCCTTTGGTGATGGACATCAATCGATGAGAAAGTGTACATTGAAGAAACCCTTTCCTCTCCGACTTGCTTTTGGGTCATGGTGTCTGCTTGCAAAAATGGAAACCCTGACTAAGGCACCTCCATTTGCAGATGAGGAAACAGGGCTGAAAAAGTGAAGTGACCACCACTAATTACAAGTGATGCCTGAGCCACCGCTGATTCCTGGAAGTGGCGCCAGTACCCAGGACAGCCCTTGCTGTGCTTCTGCCTCCTGTCTCTGTCCCTTCGACCTGGCAAAAACAGGCCTGACCAGCTCTGAAGCTGCTCTCCAGAACGGCTTGGGCTTGGGGACAGCTAGGAGGTTGGGCAAAAGAGAGCCACAGACAGTAGCCACATAGCCTGGGTCTGCTATTCCTTGACAGTGGGGCCTGTGATGTCATTTCCTGCCCAGGAACAAAGGCAGCTTTGCTGCCTGCTCCCTGTGCTGGTTGTCATGGGTGGAGTGGACTTGGTCAGGTTAAGAGATCTTGGAAAGCTGTTTAGTGCTCTTCAAATAAAAGGTATTGTCAGCCTCTTGGATTCCTTGGAGAGCCATGAGTGTCTAGCTGCTTTACAAATATTTGTTAGTTTCTATGAAAGGGCTCCCTACCAAGCCCAGAAGGACAAAGTCCACCCTTGCATTCTTCTCTGTAACCACAGCTGGTCCCCAAAGCTAGAGAGACCACTGGGTCAAACCACTGAGGAGGGACATAAATATGTTGTTGTCCCTCCTCCCTCCCAAGGAACCAGTGTACAAGAGATGATAAATCTCCCACATTATTCCAGTAATTGATAGCTATATAAATAAGATACCCTAAACTTAGTACCTTAAAACAGTAAGATTTATTTATTTAGTGAGACAAACTCTTATGCAGCCCAGGCCAGCCTCCAGCCGGACATATAGTCCAGAATGACCTTGACCTCCTGATCCTCCTGCCTCCTTTTCCTGAGTGCGAGCATTAGAAGGTGTTCATCACTGTGCCTGGTTTTCTACAGTGCTGCCAATCAAATTGAGGGTTTTATGAATGCTGGGAAAATAATCTGCCAACTGAACTGGGCCTCCAGCCCCATGGATTTACCTCTGTCTCTCATGGTCGTGTGAGTTGGCAGGGCTCAGCAGGTAGGTTCTTCCTTGGATCACTGTGTATTTGCAGTTTGATAGCAACTAGGGCTGTGGTCATCTGAAGGCCCAACATATTTGGATAGACAAGACGGCAACTTGGGGCCTCTCCCCAGGGTGTCTGTCCAGCAGTATAATCCAGGCTTCTAAACGGCAGCTCAAGGTCCCGGTTACAGTTAGCCTTCTAGGGGATGTACATGTGCCACACTCTGTTGGAAGGGACTCATAAGTTGGCCCATGTTGAGGGAGGTGGCAGAAGGGACATGGACCATGAGAGGGGGAAGGAAGTGAAGTCTGATGGCTTCAGAGACAAGTGCTGCCCAGAACCAGACTCGGTCTCCACTTCTAAGGCTCCTGAAATGCCCAACTTACCAGAGTTGTTGTTATGGCAACGTGGAAGCCCTGGCTTTGGTGGAGGATGTGGGTAGAGGCTGAGTTTCATTTCCTGATCAGAAAAACCATTGGGCATCCATTTCCTGGAGTCACTCAGGTTCTGTTGGGTTGCCAGGGCAGTGGGAGTTAGGTTTCTAAAGTTGGCCATCACCACCCGTGTCATACTTCTGGGTCATGACCAGCCATATCCATTCAGTGTGATAGCTACATGGGCATTTTTTATTGTTCCCTGGACACCCGTATAGGCCTAAATACCACGGCTAAACAAATGATTCTTTTGGCTTCTCTCTTCAGTGAGGAACTTGTTACCAGCTCTGTCTGCAGGTTTCAGGACTAGAGGAGAGGAGCCCATGCATGGTCAGCCACACCTCTCTTCTTACATCCTCCAATCTTGATTTCAAACTGTGTTGTAGCCCTGGATTTTCAAGCCACCCCCTCCCACCCCAGCTGATTTCTCCTTTCCCTTGCCCCCTTTCCTGTCTACGCTCTTATCCTACCAGCATTGTTGCATGCTTCAGATCTGACAGGTTATAAGAGGCGGCAGGAAGGTGCTGGAGAGATGGCTCAGAGGTTAAGAACACTGGCTGTTGTTACAGAGGTCCTGAGTTCAATTCCCAGCAACCATCTCTGGTACCCTCTCCTGGCATGCAGGCAAACACGAAGACAGAATACTGTATACATAATAAATAAATCCTAAAAGAGAGACAGAAAGGCTGGGCCGTGGTGGCGCACGCCTTTAATCCCAGCACTCGAGAGGCAGAGGCAGTCGGATCTCTGTGAGTTCGAGGCCAGGCTGGACTGACAGCCTCCAAAACAACACAGAGAAACCCTGTCTCATAAAAGAGAGAGAGAGAGAGAGACAGACAGACAGAGAGACAGAAAGAGAGAAGACTAGTGTTGGTGGCACACGCATTTAATTTCAGCACTTGGGAGGCAGAGGCAGGCAGATCTACAGAGTGAGTGCCAGGAATAGGCTCCAAAGCTACACAGAGAAACCCTGTTTCGAAACCCCCCAAAAAAAGAAAAGCAGAGAGGGAGAGGGAGAGACAGACAGACAGACAGACAGACAGACAGACGGGAGGAAATACCCTGCAAAGATCACATGGAATGCATTAGTTTCTTGTGTCTGCTGTGACTTTAGGCAAGAAGTTAGACAGTCTCGGAGGTGGGCAGAAACTCAGATCAAAATGTCAACAGGACAATTCCTTCTGGCAGCTCCCCAAAGAATGCAATCCTCACCCCTCTCTCAGCTGCTAACAGATGCCAGAAGTCTTTGGCATTCCTCGGCTTATATTGTCACAAAGCATCCAACATGTCACTCCTATCTCTATCTCAATCATCATGTGACCTTTCCAGGTCTCTAAGTAGCTTCCAAGCCATCACTGGTTCCAATTCGGACAGTCTTCATTGGATTTAGGGTCCCTTCTACTCGGTGATGGTGATGGTGATGATGATGATGGTGATGATGATGATGATGTTCTCAGATGCTATTTCTTTGTTTTTGAGATAGCTGAATGTATCCCTGGTGGCTACATAGTGATGACCTTGAACTTCTGCTCCTCCTGCCTCCTCTTTTTTTGTTTGTTTGGTTTTTTTGACACAGGGTTTCTCTGTGTGGCTTTGGAGTCTGACTTGGAACTCACTCTGTAGACCAGGCTGGCCTCAAACTCACAGAGATCTGCCTGCCTCTGACTCCTGAGTGCTGGGATTAAAGGTGTGCGCCACCACTGCCAAGCTTGCCTCCTTTTCTTAAGTACTGGGAGAATAAGTATAAATCACCATGCATGGTTTATGCTGGGGAGTCAAAATCAGGGCTTCATACATGCTAGGCAAGCCTTCTGTTCACAGAGCTACGTACCCAGTTCAAGCACCATCTTTGGGATAAGGCCTCCCTGTGTGGTACACAGGCTGGCCTTGAACTCATGAGCCATCTGGCCTCAGCCCCCAGGTGCTGGGATTTCAGGTGTATGGCACCACTCACGGGTATCCATCCAAATCTTTTTTTTTTGTTTTTTGTTTTTTTTTTTTTTTTTGGTTTTTCGAGACAGGGTTTCTCTGTGGCTTTGGAGGCTGTCCTGGAATTCGCTCGGTAGACCAGGCTGGTCTCGAACTCACAGAGATCCGCCTGCCTCTGCCTCCCGAGTACTGGGATTAAAGGCGTGCGCCACCAACGCCCGGCCCAAATCTTATCATAATACTTAATTACATTTATCAAGGCCCAGATTTCAATAAGGGTGTGGTGGTCCAGGACTGTTATCTGACACCAGTTGGCCTAGCAGCAAACACTCAAGTACAGTGAGGACCACAGAGCAACACTAGACAATACACAGCCTCTGGGTATCCATATCCCACTAATGCCCAAGGGTCTTTCCCCGGGAGAGACCGCAGGACCCCTAGCTGAGCACATGGTGGCTTAGGGGCAGCTGAGCTCTCTGTCCCCACAAAAACTGGAACCAATTGGCCTATTGTCTGCAGAAGCACCACCACCCCAGACTCCTCACTCCCATCCTTTTCTTGTAGATCACCTTTCTTGGTTCCGCTCTGATTATAGTTAAATCTGTGTGCTATTGGACAACTAACTGCTTCCCTAAGCCTGGATTTCCTCCTCTGTAAAATGGGAGCCGAGATGGCTGCCTCATACCTATTCATACATATTCAATAAAATGCTGGGGCTAGCCAATGAGCCAGCTGAAAACGCACTTGGGGCCAAGCCTGACGATCCGAGTTGGATCCTCAGGGTCCACATGGTCGGAAGGATAGAGCCAACTGCTGGGAGGTGTTCTCTGACCTCCACACACGTGCTATGGCACCGCACAAATTCATGGGTGCCACATAAACACGCAAAGTAAATAAACATACGGCTATAATAAAAACTATCGCCAGGCATAGTGGCTAGCGACTTTAATCCCGGCACTCAGAAGGCAGAGGCAGGCAGATCCCTGTGAGTTTACACAAGGTGATGTCTAGACCAGCCACACTTCCACAGTGAGACCCTGTTTCAAACAAGATGCAGGGCAGGAGCCAGGCATGATGGCCCACGCCTTAATCCCAGCCACTCTAGAGGCTGAGACGGGCATATCGTTACAAAATTGAAAACAGGCTGGGCTAATAAGCCAAACATTATCTCAATAAAAGCCAACAATATGGCTGGTTAGTGGTGGTGTGCACCTTTAATCCCAGCACTCTAGGGCAGAGGCAGGTGACTCTTAAGTTTGAGGCCAGCCTGGTCTACAGGTCAAGATTTACAGCCAGCAGCTATAAACCCCATCTAGGAAAAAATCAAAAGCCCAAAGAAACAAAACAAAACAATGGTAGAGTGTGTCTAGCATATGTGAGACCCTGGATTCAAGTCTAACAGCACCACAAAAGAAAAGAAAGCAAAGGAAAAGAAAAAAAGGCATCCAGGCAGTGGTAGCGCACACCTTTAATCCCAGCCTTTGGAAAGCAGGTGGATCTTGTGAGTTCGAGGCCAGCCTGGTCTACAGAGTGAGTTCCAGGACAGTCAGGTTTACACAGAGAAACCCTGTCTCAAAAAACTGAAAAATAATAATAAAACAACAACAATAATAATAATAAAGAAAAGAAAAGAAAAAATGCCCTTTCTAGTATGCGGGAGGTGCCCAATGAGCAACCTGCTAGTCACAACCACAGGTTAGCCCTGCTTGTGTGCATATAAGGTACATGTGGCTTTGGAGACATTATCTTTCTCAACCCAGAGCTAAATACAAATCTGCGCCTTGTTGTATGTGTGCATGTGTGTGATTCTGTTGGTCACAGGAATGGGGAATCTTTTAAAATTTTTTTTAGTTTGTATATGTTTTGCCTACACATATGTATAGGCACATATGTGCCTCAGAGGTCAAAGGAGAGAGTCCTGGAGGTACAGACAGCTGTGAGCCACCATGTGGGTGCTTGGAATTGAACCTCAGCCTTCCCTCTGGAAGAGGAGCCAGCGCTCTTAACTGCTGAGCCATGTCTCTGCCCCAGGATCTCTTTTGAGACACTGTATCCTAGGCTTGTCTGGAGCCCACAACATAATCCAGGCTGGCCTCAAGCTCGCTGTGGCAGAAGACGCTCTCAAACTTCTGGTCCTCCTTCCTCCTCCTCCCATGGGCTGTGATGATAGGCGTGCCTCACCACCCCTGGTTTGATGTGGTTGGCAATTGAACCAGGGACCCTGAGCAGGCTGAGTAACTATGTCACATCCCCACTACCACCATTTGTCCTTACAATGTGATATTAGAACCCAGCCCTGTGCATTTGCTGACTGCTGACTCCCTCTGCTTCCACGCTATGTCACTTAGCAGTAGAGGAGATCACGTGACTGCGAATTTAATTATCCTTGCTATCTAACCCTTTTCAGACCCTTTGCCAGACTCCCAGGCTTGCCCTCTGCATCAGATAGTTCTAGCATGGGCTTCTAGCGGGCAGGTAAGAGGAGTGTAGGCGGTTCCTCTTTACGATGGGTCCTGAGGACTGTAGTCAACCAGAGAGGATGTTTTGGTGTCAGGATGTATTCAGGACTAGGGCCTACTTAGGGTCCTAGGTATCCCTGACTTCAGCTCTTCCCTGAGACTGCCACTGGGTACCCAGACAGCCAAAGTGCCGCCTTGACCTCTGGGCAGCAAACAGCCCAAGACAACTGCCCCCCCCTCCTGCCCCTGCCCCCCACCCCACAGCCCAGGAAGTCAGGAAAGGACTTGTTCGAGTTCCCCACCTCCCACCCCCTGCCCCAAACTGACTGCGGAGCCTCGGGGCAGAAGGTGAATTTCCCCTGCCTGAGACTGAGCAAGGCTGTAACCCGATCTCCTCTGTGTTAGTGTGACCGGGTTGAAGCGGCTGTCTGGCACTCCCCTCCCCCCATTCCTGTCCTCTCTTCCCACTCCAGGAAGAACAAGGTTTTTGGAGGCTGTTGTTGGTCGGAATGACAGTTGGCCAGGACTGCCTGGTTGGGATCTCCTTACTTGCTCTCCTTTCTTGCTTCCGGGGTGTCCTGGGTTCTCCTGCACTGTGACCTCTGCCACTTTCCAGAGTTGGCAGAGGGTCTGAGGAAGGGGAGGGCCTGCTCTTCAGGGACCTGACAGAGGAAAAGCTGAGTACCCACTACCTTACCGACTTCTGGCTTCAAACAAGAAGTAAACACATGCATAGGCACACGGCCCCTCCTCCTCCCCGCCCAGTGCCCAGTGATGTGTGCCAGCCCTGGCTGTGCTTTTGGTGCAGAGAACTGCTGGCTCAGGCTGACCACAGCTCCTGCTGAGCCGTCATCGTCCCCAGAAACCTGGCTCCCGAGGAGGGTGCCTTGGCGCCCAGTCCCTTACTCTGCTGGCTTGCTGTTCTGCCACTGATTTTTTTTTTCCTAATGGGCTCTGTGCTGAGCATCCTGTCCCTCTCTCTTTGGTATCACAAGACCTGCCTGCTGGCTGGTGTGGCCAGTTTGCCAGGAAGCAGCATATGCCCCATACCTAGGAGGCCAAGAGCAAGAAGAGACTAGCCTTTACCCCTCCTAAACATGGAGTCCCACCCCGATTCACTGTCACCCTCAGATTTCCAGACCTAGGGAGTCTGTGGTTGACTGTGAAGTCATTTGATAAATCCCGAGCCAAGCGGTTCACAGTATCGGCTCTGAAGAATACAGCACAGCTTCCCAGGGCTGGAAGCTCCTTGAAGACTTGCAAACTGGAGTCCAGTGTGGTTTGCTTTTGGCACTGAGGATGGATCCTAGGACCTTAGGTCTGCAAGGCACAGAAGTCACATCCCTAGCCCTCCCTACACCATGTTTAAATCCCAAAGGGAATCCATATCTGTTTTAAAGATTGGAATTAAATTTTATTGAAGGCAAAAGCAGACATTCCCTTAACTTCCTTTACTTTGCTGCTGTACTCCCAGGGACACCATCTGAATGGTTTGGAATAGTGGTTCACAACCTGTGAGTCGCTACCCCTTTGGGGTCAAATATCATACATCAGATATTTACATTACAATTCATAACAGTAGCAAAATTACAGTTACAACGTAGCAATGAAAGAAGTTTTTGGTTGGGGAGGATCACTACAACATGAGGAATTATGTTAAAGGTCACAGCATTAGCACGGTTGAGAACCACTGGTTGGGACAGTCTCTTTCCAGAAATTTCTTATGCTTAATCACTTGCATCTTGCAATAATTCCATGAGATGAGCAGGTCAGAACACAGATAGCTAGTTTACAAATGAGCAGAAGAGGTCGGGACTCTCCTAACATGCCTGAAGCCCTGGGTTCAATTTGCCAGCATTGCGTAAACACTCAATTATAAGCCGGGCATGCTTGCCTTTAATCCCAGAAGAAGCAGGAGGATCTCTGTGAGTTAGAGGCCAGCCTGGTCTACAGAGTGAGTTCCAGGACAGACAGAGAAATCCTGTCTCAAAAAGATCAAAACAAAACAAACAAAAATAGAAATTAAAAAAAAAAAGCCAAGCAAAGCATGTTTCCAACATTTCAGTGATATTCTGCAGGACACGGCAAAGGACTGCTACCATTTCTGCTGACTAAACCCAAGTGCTACCTAACTTGCTGTGGCGAAGGAGCAGAGTGTTTATTCGTCTGAGTCTTTTTATAAACACGGACGAGTGCCAAGTGAGAAGAGGAAAGCAAATTTGCATTTCTCATGGTCCCGGGGCAAAATACAACCTGTTCTACCAGACGCAGATGAATGGCCATTCCTGAACTTTCTATAAAAAAAAAAAAATCAGCATTTCTAGTTCACAACTGTAACTCCAGTTCTAGGGGATCTGACACCCTCGTAGACAAACATGCAGGCAAAACACCAACACACATTAAAAACAGAACAACAACAACAAAACCCAAAACCGCCACCACCAACGAAAATTGCTGAACGGTGGTGGCTCATGCCTTTAATCCCAGCACTACACAGAGAAACCGTGTCTTGACCTCCCCCAAAGAAAACCATTAAAACAAAAAATTTTTTAAAGATTTATTTATCACATACACAGTGTTCTGCCTACATGCCAGAGGAGGGCACCAGATTGAACTGTAGATGGTTGTGAGCCACCATGTGGTTGCTGGGAATTGAACTCAGGACCCCTGGAAGAGCAGTCAGTGCTCTTAACCTCTGAGCCATCTCTCCAGCCCTAAAACAAAAATTCTTAGAGCAACATTTCTCTTCACTTATGTATCCCTGGCTGTGGTGGAACTCACTATGTAGAACACACTGGCCTCAAACTCACAGAGACCACATGCCTCTGCCTCCTGAGTGCTGGGATTAAAGCTGTGTGCCTCCACACCTGGCTCCTAGAAATATTTTTCAAAAAGAAAATAAAAACTTGGTTTTTTTTCCCCCTTTTGTCATCACAGATCTCTGTTTAGGTGACCAGCAAGTTGTCACCCAAGCTTTTCCTTTAAAAACATTTATTTATTTATATGTTACATATGTGGGTGTTTTGCCTGCATGTATGTGTATGTACTACATGTGTGCCGTGCTCACAAAGGCCAGAAGATGGCACTGGATCTCTGATGGGGAAGTCCTGTGTATATGTCAGTAAAGCACTGTTGGCCAATAGGGAAGCAAGATAGGTGGGACTAGGAGTCCAGGAGGATTCTGGGAAAGAGAGGCAGAGGCAGCCATGATGTAGCCGCCATAGGAATAAGAAAGAGGTCCGGACCGTTTTCTCCGGTAAGAGAAAATACTTAGATTTACAATTATGGGGTAAATACTTAAGTCAGAGATAGTAAGAAAACAAGCAAACGGCCAACAACTTCATAGTTAATATAGCCTCCTGTGTGTTCATTTGGGACTGATGCGGCTCTGGAACCAGGCTGGCAGGAAGACTTCACTCTACAGGTCTCCTGGGACGGAAGTTATAGATGGCTTTGAGTGCCCTGTGGATGCTGGGCACTGAACCCTCGATCGCTGCAAGAACAGCCAGTGCTCTAACCACTGAACCATCTCTCCAGGCCCCTATCCCATTTTTAGAGGAAGAAAAGCTCATGTCTGTTCATACACACACACACACAAACACACACACACACACACACACACACACGCTTGTGCCTACACACATGCAAACACACTCTTGAAAATGAGGGTGGGAGAAGCAAAGTAAAACATACACAAATAAGCAAACAAAAGTATGAACTTGAAGGTCAGAGAGCCCGCCCTTCAGACTGCTTAGGTCCCGCCGAGGGCAAGAAGAAACAGCCAACTGTGGGAACAAGAGAAGGGAAGGAGAAAAGAGCATCCCACTGTCCCCGGCAAGCTGACAATGCAAAAAGCATGCCCCAGTGAGCACAGAGAATTCTCTTTCTGGTTTCCACAACGGCCCACAGCAGAGTGGGAAACCAGGGCCCTGTGCGTCTCTGGGCTGCTGTTTCCTTAGACTTTGGTCATGCTGTCCTGTGGCCAGCCTCTGAGGCAGCTGTTTTCACGGCTGGAGCTGTGGACAGCCTGGGTTTGCCCATGCAGGGTACCAGAAGGAAGTATCTCAGGCCGGGCAATTTATAAGTGACAGGAAGGTAGCAGTGCCCCATGACTAGGTAGCTTGTGAGGATTTCGTATTTCAGATATGGCACCTTTTCATAACTCCTTGGGCCTCTTTTTGCGCTTAAAACCATTTCTTTCTTCTTTTTTCTTTCTTTCTTTCTTTTATTTATTTTTTTTGTATGCCTTTGATTCCAGCACTTGGGAGGCAGAGGCAGGTGAATCTCAATCTTCATGAGTTCAAAGCCAACCTGTCTACAGAGTGAGTTCCAGGACAGCCAGGGCTATACAGAGAAACCCTGTCTCGAAAAACCAAACCCAAACCAACCAACCAACCAACCAAAAAACCTTTCTTTTAGCTAGGTGTTGGTGGCTGCACCTTTAATCCCAGCACTTGGGAGGCAGAGGCAGAAGAATCTCCGTGAGTTCAAGGCCAGCCTGGTCTACAGATCTAGTTCCAGGACAGCCTCCAAAGCCACAGAGAAACCCTGTCTCAGAAAAACAAAAACAAAAAACCTTTCTTCTTTTATTTACTTATGTGTATGTACCTACATGAATATGTATGCACTAAGTGTGCACAGATGCCCAAGGAGGCCAGCAGAGGGTGTTAAGTCCCCCAGAATTGGAGCTACAGGTGTTTGTGAGCCACCATGTGGGTTCTGGGAGCAGAACTGGGATTCTCTGCAAGCCATCTCTCTGGCTTTTTTTTTTTTTTTTTTTTTTTTTTAACGAGACAGGGTTTCTCTGTATTGTTTCGGAGGCTATCGGTCTAGCCCGGCCTCGAACTCACAGAGATCCGCCTGCCTCTGCCTCCCGAGTGCTGGGATTAAAGGCATGTGCCACCAACGCCCGGTCAGAGATGTTCTTATAACACACAGCAGACAAGTGTGTGCGTTGCCCTTTGACCCTGTGGAAACGTTCCATTTCATTCATTCCCTGGGACCTACAGTCAGACAGTCCAATTAATTCTCCATTACTTCACTTGCTTGATTTTCTGCTTCATTATGTTTCTAGAACTTGGCTCCTATTCAGACCTGGGCAATTGTAATTCTTTTGTCTGTCAGTCAACTGGAGTCTTTCATGGGAGCATGGAGGCCAAGGATGGGACCTCCTATTCCTTAACATTGTCACAGAGAAACATCACCCAGCCCGGTTCCCAAACATGAGCACGTAAGTGGATTCTTCACTTCTAGAAGAGGACTGCTGGGTCTTTGTGTGCCCTGGGTAGAACCTGCTACACTGCCCTCCACGGAACGGAAGTTGGTTTACAATCTGGCCAGTGGAAAGTGCCCTTTGTCAACCCTTCGGAAGTCATTGTCAATCTTCTCTGTGGGAAATGGGCCCTAGACCAAGTTTTCTTGCACTTCTTTGACCAACAATGACACCAAACATATTTCATCACTCGTCCCTCTGACCAGCCCCAGAACTTCAATATATGGCATAAGGGCTTGTGTCCTACCTCACCTTCAAGATGTGGGAGTAGATGTGTGGCTTCTTGCTGAGCCACCCCTGGGAAGGAAAGGGTGGTGGGCTCAGCTTATTTCTCCCCTAGGAACCACCTGAGTTTCCAGTTTGGGGAAGACCTTGGACTCTGACATTCTTTGCCATTCAGTACCGAGAGAGAGAGAGAGAGAGAGAGAGAGAGAGAGAGAGAGAGAGAGAGAGAGAGAGAGAGAGAGAGAGAGAGAGAGAGTGCCTGTCAAACCTAGGCTTCCTGGCAGGGGTAGCGGTTATAGGAAGGAATCAGGCCAGGTGTATTTAGGAACCAGGGCCTGGAAAGGCTCCAGGTAGAATGGGAGAGATCTATTCAGAAGGAACCGATGAGCAAAGTCCTAAGCTGGACACTGGACAAGGAAATAAAAGGAGCCAGGCTGGTGTGAGTGGCTGGAGAGGCCCTTGGGTGGGGAGGACTGGGGGTGCTTAGGAAATGTCTCCCCTGGAAATCAGAGGAGATGCATTTTCTATGCCTGGCCCTGCTGCTCATCACTGATGCAAGGTCGGTGCTGTGAGCTGTCTGCAGTAGGGGCTTGAGATGCTCAGTAGCTGTGTGGGGGAGAATTCAAGACCCTTTGTGCAAACTGACCAGTGAGAAGCCTGGTGCCCCGCTGGCCCTCTCTGAGTGGGTTCCAGTGTCCCTGGGGCAGCCCAGGTCAGGCCCCTGTAATTTGACCTTGGTGCTGGTCCTATACATCTGGCTGAGTTTTGCAGATGCCAGGATGGACAGGAGGAGCCAGTGGCTGGATTCCTGGGCCCCTGGGGAGTCTGAAGCCTGTTATTTCCTGACTCAAACAAACAGCAAATTTTCTCTGGAAATTGCTGAGGCAGAGGCCTCCCGGAGCCCCTTGAAGGATGGGCCATGTCACTTTCTAACCCTGAGGCTTAATGCTGGGTCTTGGTATCTGCCAGTTACAGTGGAGGTCCTATCTAAAACCAAGCCCTCTGTCAGGTCCAGAGCCGGCCTCCGGGAATAGGTGGTAGCTGTGGCAAGGGGCCTCATTCTGTGCCTGGTCCCACTGCACCCCATCGAGGGAGGGGCAAAGCGGGTGGGTGGGGCTTTTTCTATAACCAGCTTCCCCAAAGCCACAGTTCAAAGCACAGTTTTCTTTACAGCTGCAGGCAGAGATGATCCCACCCCCTTGCCTCCCTGGGGGAAAAGCACAAAAAAGTTGAGTGGCCCCTGGGGCTCCCAAGAACTGCTTAATTGCTTTCTGAGAGAATTGTCACCTTCTTTTGGTTCCCTCCCCCTCATCACTGCCCTCCCAAGTCCTGCCCCCCAACCTCTGGAGGCTCTTGCTTGGGGAGCAGGGCTGAGGCTCAGAGATCTTGGCTGCCTCCCAAAGTAACCAGCAGCTATGTGCGGAATAGCAGCTTGCTTCTCCAAATACATTGCCGCACCAACCGCCCCTGCTGCAAAAAGAATCCTATGTTTGGGGAATAAGTGTGCATTTTGCTAGGAGCCAGGCGCTCGTCGACAGCAGATGGATGGTGGCCTGGGCTGGCTGAGTGGGCCAGATTTCAGCACAAGCAGACAGTGTGAACCAGGATGGGGACGGAAGCCAGCCAAGGAAAGCGAACCGTGGGGCTCGTTGGAGGTTTGCATCCCGAGAGCTTCATCAGCATCTTGTGAGGCTTGGTTAGGAAGGGCAGCTAAAGAGAATCACAAAGAGATCATTGACTGTGTAACAGTTCAGATACCTTAGAGCAGCGGTTTCTCAACCTTCCTAAAGCCGCGACCCTTTAATACAGTTCCTCATGTTGTGGTGACCCCCAACCAAAAAAAGCTATTTTTGTTGCTGCTTCATAACTGTAGTTTTTCTACTATAAATCATAAACATTTTTGGAGATGGAGGTCTGCCAAAGAGCTCGTGTCCCACAGGTTGGGAACCGTTGCTTTAGAACTTATTTCTAGCCGGGCGTTGGTGGCGCACGCCTTTAATCCCAGCACTCGGGAGGCAGAGGCAGGCGGATCTCTGTGAGTTCGAGGCCAGCCTGGTCTACAGAGCGAGTTCCAGGACAGCCTCCAAAGCCACAGAGAGACCCTGTCTCGAAAAAACAAAAACAAAAACAAAAAAAGAACTTATTTCTAGTGGCTGGAGAGATGGCTCAGAGGTTAAGAGCACTAGCTGCTCTTCCAGAGGACTTGGGTTCAATTTCCAGCAACCACTACAGTTCTAGGGGATCCAGTGACCTCTTCTGACCTCTGTGGGCACTAAGCACATACATGCTAATAAAATACTCATACACATAAAAATAAAATACAAATATAATTTTTTTACACAATAATAGAAGTGGGTGATGGCTGTACCCCCTCACTGTGATTGAGGGACCAGGATCTTTTGATCTTGGGGTCACCCACAACTGGCAGAAGAACTATGGAGGTGTGCTTGAGTCTGCTCACAGTCACGTGACCGGATCCTGTCACAAGGGTGGTTGGGAATGCATTCTTTGCTCTTCAATGAGGACTCTCAGAAAAGAGTGGGGGTTCTGGTAGGTAGTTAGCCATCTCTGCCGCTCACCACCATGGGATGAGTGACTCATGCTGAGGTGTTTTGTTCCTGATTGTTATTATTATTATTATTATTATTTTTTTTTTTTTTTGGTTTTTCGAGACAGGGTTTCTCTGTGGCTTTGGAGGCTGTCCTGGAACCCGATTGTTATTTTTGCTTTCTTTGGGTTTATTTGGTACCTGGAGAGAGAGCCTGGGGCCTCACACATGCTAAGTAAGAGCTTTACCTTTGAGCCACATCCCAACACGTTCTCTCTCTCTCTCTCTCTCTCTCTCTCTCTCTCTCTCTCTCTCTCTCTCTCTCTCTCTCTCTCTCTCTCTCTCTCCAGGTTTTCTCTCTGTCTCTCTCCGTCTGTCTCTCTCTCTCCAGGTTTTCTCTCTGTCTCTCTCTGTCTGTCTCTCTCTTTACAGGTTTTCTCTGTGTAGTTCTGACTGTCCTGGAACTAGCTTTGCAGACTAGGCTGCCCTGGAACTCAGAGATCTGCCTGTCTCTGCCTCCCAAGTGAGCCACCACTGCTGGCTTTTTTGTTTTATTTTGTTTGGTTATGGTTTTGGTTTTTCCAGACAGGGTTTCTCTGTGTTTGGAGGCTGTTCTGGTACTAGCTCTTGTAGACCAGGACGGTATCGAACTCACAAAGATTCACCTGCCTCTGCCTCCCAAGGGCTGGTATTAGAGGCGTGTGCCACCAACGCCTGGCTAAAGAGTTATTTATTTATTATGAATACATTATCCTGTCTCCATGTATATCTGCAGGCCAGAACAGGGCACCAGATCTCATTACGGATGGTTTTGAGCCACCATGTGGTTGCTGGGAATTGAACTCAGGACCCCTGGAAGAGTAGCCAGTGCTCTTAACCTCTGAGCCATCTCTCCAGCCTGTGTGTTTGTTTTTTTAAAATAAAGCTTCTAAGATGGAGTCTTGCTCTTCACTTACGAGTCCTGCTGGAATAACTAGGAAGGAGTTTGCCTTTGTAAAGAATTTTTGGAGCTGAAGAGCTGGCTCAGCAGCTGTGTGTGTTGCTTTTTCAGAGCACCTAGGTTTGATTCCCAGCACCTAGGTTCTGGGTTCACAACAGTCTGTAACTCCAGCTCCAGGTGATCTGGTGCCCTTTTCTGGACTCTGAGGGCACCTGCACTTACAGGTCTACATGTACACATGCACACGTGATTAAGGGTAAGTCCAGTTGAGTCTCCAGCGGGTTGGTTCCACAGGATCCTTGGGGAGTCCCAAGGTCAAGATCTAGGCATTGGTTTAGCTGAGCTTGCACCAAGAGCCTTGAGGAATGTGGTGGTTTGAAAGAAAATGTCCCAGAGAGGGCGTGGCACTATTAGGAGGTGTGACCTTGTTGGAGGAAGTGTGTCACTGTGTGAGTGAGCTTTGAGGTCTCTTTTGCTCAAGTTTCCCCCAGTGTGACAGTCAGTTCACTTCCTGTTGCCTGCACGATGTAGGATTCTCAGCTCCAGCACCACATCTGCCTGCAGGCCAACACACTCCATCATGATGATAGTCTGAAACTGTAAGCCAGCCCCCTCAATGAAATGTTTTCCTCTATAAGAGTTATTGTGGTCATGGTGTCTCTTCACAGCAAAAACAAAACAAAACAAAACAAAACAAAAACCTACTAAGACAAGGAAGAACCCTTTCAAGGTCATGTGGGTATTGACATCTAGTTCCTTGCGTCGGGAGGACTGAGGTCCCTGTTTCTGTGTTGACTACTGGCTGAAGTCAATCTGACATGCTCCATGCAGCTCCCATATTAGGTGCATCAGTCTCGATTGTGCTTGCAATCTCTTGTTTTCCGCTTCTGAAGAATCCTCTGCTGTCAGTACATTCCCGTCATTGGGTCGGGCCCACCCAAACAGCCATCCTACTTAAAGATTTACTCAATCATTTTATGTACATGTGTGTTTTGCCTGTGGCTAGGTATATGTCGCACCTGCTGTGCGGCCTGCATCCGAGAATGTAGCGAGGTGGTCGGGATAGATGACACAGAGACCGGTCGGTTGCTTTAAGAAAACTTTATGCTTCCCAAGTCAGCTTAGGAGGAGACCCCAGTCCGCTTAGGAGAGAGAAGTCTCAGGAGAAGTCTCTCTAAGAAAAAGGAGCTTCCCTTTTTAAGGACTTCTGCCATTCATCTACATACCATTCTTTCCTCCTGGCTGGTGGACTAATCTCCGGCCCCAGAATCGGGGAGACACCACAGGGAAACAGGAAGAGGCATCTAGCCGTAGGGGGTGTGAAAGGCATGGTATTTCAGTGAGCAAGCCCTATCTGAGCCCTAAAGCACTGAATTGTTTTCAGTAAACATTACATAGATGCCTGCTCCCAGGCCGAAGGGGAAGTGGGTTTCTGCTCAAGGTCTGGTGTCCCCACAGGTATATGCACTGTGTACACTCCTGGTGCTCCAGGAGGTCAGAAGAGGGTATCAGATCCCCTGGAACTGGAGTTTCAGGTGAGTATGAGCTGCCATATGCACGCTAGGGATCAAACCCAGGTCCTCCGGAAGAAGAGCAGCTGCTCTTAACAGCCTGAGCCGTAGCTCCAGTCCCAGGACGGTGTTCATTAACGCTAAAGGGGCTTTGTTTTCTGCCTGAAGAGCTACTCACTTGGAGTGACAGATGGGCCTGGCCACAGCCTTTGCCATAGACAGGGGCCACCTGGGAACCGAAAGGAAATGTCCCTTCCCCCTGCAGGCTCCTCTCTCAGAGCTTCATAGAGACAGCACTCCCTCAGGAAGAGGCTCAAGATGGAATAGAACACATGGACCCCAGAGAAACACTTCTGACCCTGAGTCTACAGGACACTCATTCCTTGTTAGGCTGGCAGCGACTACAGGACTTGGCAGCTCCCTGGGCATTGACTGGCCTAGTTTCCATCTCGTCCAGAACTGTAGTTCCTGATTTGTTCCCATAGATGGCCCTGGGAAGGACGGGGGAGCTGGATGGCCCTGCTGGTGGGGCTCCCCCACAGCCATCTCATCATGGCCTCTGGTTCCTTAAAGGCCCTTTATTGCATCTCCAGGGGTTTTCTAAGCAGGACACTAGCTCCTCCCCCAGCTGGCTCTTTGCAGGGGCCAGCCCCTGCTCTCCCACTGGGCCTGTGTCCCCCCCCCCCCCGTAGTTACACAAGAATGTGGGCACCTGTAGCAACAAGCTTTAGGAATGTTTTCTTAGCTGCTGGGTGAGGGGTGGCGGGACTGTCCTGGGGTTCCAGGGAGCAAAAGGACCCCTTTGTGTAGCTCCCTCCTTCTGGCCTGGGGCTGCTGTCTCGCCTTCCTGCTCTCTCTCTCCCCTCCCGGAGGACTTTTGGGTCTTGGGGAATTTCAACAAGATCCTTCTCTTTGTGTCGAACACTTGATGCTTAGCCTCCCATAAGGCACCTGTGTGACCTCACGCCTTCCCTTTTTCCTGCATGCCACGGGAAGCAGCAAGAGGCATGGCAGGATACTCCGAAGGAACTAGAACCACAGGGAGTTGAAGGACCCAGGCAGACCCCAAGGCTCTGCACTGGACAGAAGGCAGCACCCCCACCCAGTGAGATGTGTGTCTGTGTGTGTCTTGCCTTTGCAGCTGTTCGACACCAAAAGGACAGCATCCCACACGCCGGATGGCTTGCTACCCCCTGTGTATCTGTCAGGTGCTGTGTTAGGTGTTGAGATTGCATGGGCAACCCCCACGGCATCCCCAGGCTAGAGTGTGTTGGGGGCTGGCTTTAGGGAGAGGTGGAATGAGCAGCTGAGAAATCAGGAGAGCAGGGCTGGCCATGCTGCGGTACAGGACTCATCCTGGAGGCCAGAGAAGCCACTAGAAGACTTTATGCCGTGACAGGGTCAGGACCACTTCAGAAGAGATGACAGACCACAGAGAAGAGGTGACCTGCTACCAAAGTCCTGCTGATGTGACAGAGGCCCGTGGGCAGGGCTCTCCCCATAAAGGTCCATAATCCACTATCGATTCATAATGGAAACAGCCTGTGCCAGCCTGAGCAACTGGTTTCTCAGAGTCTGCTGCTGCTGCATTTTGTCATCCTGTCTCCACTAAGCCTTCTGGCTTCTGGACAAACACCCACCCCCTGTCTTCCTGCAACTCTACCCTCTTGGCACCCTTAAATCCCTACATTGTCTCTCTCCTTTGCCTGCCCAGCCGCATGGCATTTCCTCCCCTTAGGCCCCACTGAGCTTTCTGCAGGAAAGGGGGGGACGGATGACAGGCAAGTGTGGAGGGGGCTTCCGCCCCCGAGCCCCTTGCTTTGAGCTCCATGCATGCCCTTTCCTCAGCTGAGCGCGACCCTGTTTCATTTCTGTTGCTGTGATAAAGTACCCCAAGCAAAGCACCCGAGAGAAGAGAGATCTCATCCCCACTCTGCACCCCCCCCACTCCGGGCTCGAGCGTCCAGATTACAGTCCATCGCTGAAAGGAAGTCATGGTGGCAGCAGCCAGTCACGTTGCAGCCATGGTCAAGAGGCAGAATGCGGGGACTGCCTGTGTTCAGTTCTTCTCCCTCCTTTCTCCCCCACTTTCGTTTTCTTTTTATTTCCCTTTTCCCCTTTGTTTGTTTATTAATCTATTTAATGTACACTGAGGTTTTGCCTTCATGTATGTCTGTATGAAGGTATCAAACCCCCTGGAACTGTAGGGGTTTTTTGGTTTTGCTTTTTTGTTTTGTTTTTTCGAGACAGGGTTTCTCTGTGGCTTTGGAAGCTGTCCTGGAACTCGCTTTGTAGACCAGGCTGACCTCAAACTCACAGAGATCCGCCTGCCTCTGCTTCCTGAGTGCTAGGATTAAAGGCGTGTACCACCACACCTGACTTCCCTTTTCTTTTGAATTTTTTTTAAAATTAATTTTCCATATCAACCACAGTTCCCCCTCCCTCCCCTCCTCCTACTCCCCCCCACCTCCTCCCACCCGACCCTGGCTTCCCCTTTTCATTCCATCCGGGGCCCAGTCCGTGATCCATATTTGAGAGGGGGGGTTCTTCCCACTTCATTTAACCCAGTTGAGAAATTCTCTCAGCGATGCACACACAGGCCAACCTAATAAAGGCAATTCCTCCCTGAGATTCCCTTCCCAGGCCAGTCTAGATTCTGTCCACACTACTCCACAACCCCTTCCCCCCACGCACCCACACCCAGCTGCACACACGCCCCTGTCGCATGCTTCCCCAGAGCCCGCTCCTTGGATTGCCCTGGATGCACTCTGTACTTTCACTTTGCTTCTGAATAAAACCCCTTCCAGCTTTGCCGTTTGAATGCTCTTCTTCAGTCCTTTGAACCAGACACCAAACAACAAAAAACAAACAAGAAAAGCCTAAGAACAGCTGGTTTCTGTAGAGACCACCTCCAACAACCTCACCAGGAGCCTTAGGCTACCCAGCTCTGCGTACGGACTCACTGCAGAGGCCCACGTCCTGCCCTGTGAGATGGTCCACGGGGCTATGATGGGGTGTCCCGGCACTAACCACACCTGCCTGGACTCACTCAGGTGGCGGGCTGCATCCTGTGTGACCAGGAAGTTGGCTGGGTGTCCTCGGGCTCTGGGATTGGAGAAGCCGCCCTCAGATTGCCACCACAGCTCTTCTGCAAGGCCTGGGGGAGGTGTTCAGCCAGCAGAGAGCACAAGGAAGCTTTGGAAAAACCAACAGCCTGCACCTGTTGCTCTCTGGGTCTTTTCTCTCTGTAGGTGTGGTCCTCCCCGCCTGAGGTGATATTTAGGAGAACTGGGGAGGAGGAAGCCTCAAGTTAGTGGGAACCCTACAGGCAGCCACACAGGAAGTGGTTTCTGCTTTTTTTTTTTAATTGCATTCACAGAATCAAGGCGCCGCCTGCCTGCACCTGACCTGGGGCGCCCAGGGGAGCCGGCCTTAATCCTGGCTTCTCTGGGGCTCTAAAGAATCCAGATGACAAAAGGTTGGGTTAGATTACTTGGGTGAGCTCCTGCTTCTGCTTCCCAGATGCCAAAACTGGGCCTTAAGGAGGAGTGGTGACCTAGGCTGCTCGGCTATGGGAGGACAAGTCAGGTATCTGGCCCCTAAGGTCACCTGAGACCCAGGCACCACCGGCTCCCTATGGCTGATGCCTCCAGGGTTAGTCTCCTTTACCTGTGACCACAGATGAAAGAGAGTCCCAGGAGTCACAAGGGTCAGGAACAGGGACTGTGGGGCATCGTGGAGTTCTGTTCACCTGACATCCAGTCCCTCCCTCTTACTGGGTTATTAAGATCCGAGCCTGATCCCTGTCAGCTCTTACAGGCTAGTCTCCATCACCCATACCCATCAGAGAAAGGTTCAGGCATTACGCTGGCCTGCCCCTGTCACCTGGCAGAATGCTCTCAGGCAGTGCCCTGGTCAGCCCAGGGTTCCACGACTACTAGTCTGCGCGCAGGTGCAAAGGGCCCCTTTAAAAGACAGACTCCGCCCACTTATGCTCTCTTTGCTCTCTTCTCTTCCCCTCTTCTCTTTCCCTCTTTGTCTCTTCTAGCTCTCCCCCTCCCCCACCTGGAATAAACTATGATTAATGTACTCTCTATGGCTTGGGTTCCATCCCGCTGGTTCCATCTCCATTGCGTGCTTTCTCTTTAACTTAAACAAAAGAACAACAACCAGGCCAATTAGGCAAGTCAGCAAAAAGCAGAAAAAGGCGACCAGGTCCATGTGGTCACAATGGACAGATGAACAACGACGCTCCGCCCCCCCAAGTCCACCGTCAGGGTCCCAGCAGGAGCAGCTTCATTTTTTAAACTTTCTTTCATTTTTGAGATTATAATATAGTTGCACACTTAGATCATTACCCCCTCCCCTTTCTGCTCTTGGGTTTAGGTTTGATGGAGGGCAAGAGGTGTGTATGGCTGGGTAAGGTGTCCCATACATCATCGTCTGGGCTCCAGTCTCTTCCTCAAGTTGTCAGAGCTGTGTGAAATCCCTTCCTGGGAGACATGCTCCTCCTCTGCCTGCTGCTGGATTTCCATGGAAATTCCAAATTCTCTGGGAACCACGGCTCCGATAATGGCAGGGAGGGCCACAAGTAGCTCTTCAGAGCAGTGGTTCTCAACCTGTGGGTGGCGACCCCTTTGGGGGTGGAGTGACCCTTTCACAGGGGTCGAATATCAGATAGCCCGTATATCAGATTCATAACAGTAGCACAGTTACGAAGTAGCAATAAAAATAGTTTTATGGTTGAGGGACTGTATCAAAGGGTTGCAGCAGTTTCTTCTGCCAGAGCCCCAGGCCAGCATCCAGCAGGATGTGTTTGAGTCAGTTGGGCAGACAGGCCTGCATCAGGCTGCTTTGGCCGCCCTTTCCCGGACACCAGGTCCCTTGCCACTGGAGGGATGAATAGTCTTTGATCGATCGGCCACAGACTGAGTGGCCAAAAACATAGCTGTTTGAATCCCCGGGTCCCCACTCTGTTCATTTCTACCAGGTTCTCTCACTGGGAACATGGGAGTCAGCGGTTGAGACCTTAGCCAGAGCCTGGAGACGGTTTACAGGGCTAACAAGCTCAGAACCAGGGGTGTGTGTGTGTGTGTGTGTGTGTGTGTGTGTGCACATGTGAATGTCAGTATGGAGGCCAAAGCATAACAGTGAGTGTCATTTGTTCCTCAGGCATCATCTATGTTTGCTTTAGTGCGTTGGCAAGATGGCTCAGCGGGTCAAGGTGCCCGACCCACAAACTTGACAATGTGAACTCAGTTCCTTGAACCCTTGTAGAGACAGGAGAGAACGGATGCTGTAAAGTTGTCCTCTGAACCCCTCCAGCAAGCTGTGACACTCACATACCCTCTGAAAAACGTAGTTCTCGTATTGATTGCTATTGTGTATTTGGGGGATGTAGGCACAAACACATGTCACAGCATGCTCGTGGCGCTCGGGGGACAACTTTGTGGTGTCAGATCAGTTCTCTCCTTTCAGTGTGGGTTTCTTTCAGGAATCAGACTCATGGTGTCAGGGTTACCTTTACCAACTGAGTCATCTCCCTAGCCCCCCCATTTTTCTTTTTCTCCTTCCTTCCTTCCTTCCTTCCTTCCTTCCTTCCTTCCTATAAGTATAAGCCACCACACCCAGATTTTTTGTTGTTTGGAAACAGGGTTTCTCTGTGTAGCTTTGTAGGCTGTCCTGGAACTTGCTCTGTAGACCAGGCTGGCCTCGAACTCATGGAGATCCGCCTGCCTCTGCCTCCCGAGTGCTGGGATTAAAGGCGTGCGCCCCGCTCACACCCAGGTTTTTCTAACATGGGTCCTTATGCTTACCAGGCAGCTCCTTGCTAACTAAGCCATCGCCCTGGGATTCTTCCTTTTATTTTGTTTTACAAGTGGTCTATATAGGTAGTCTTGGCTAAACTGGAATTTGCTATATAGATCAGGCTGGCCTCAAACTTATGATGACCCCTCCTGCCTCTGCCTCCAAAGGGCTAGGATTACAGCATGTGCCCCACCACACTGCCACTAACTAGAAAAGTAATGTCCCCTTATCAGGGAAGTCAATATAGACTCGATCCAGGATGGACCTGCCTGGATTGATGGTGGGTGGTTCTTGGGTCACTCCTGGATGGGCCTATTGCTCACCCTGGTAAACTGAATCTCTGCTAGGTCAGGGGGAAGCACTCCGGAGTGGTGGGAGCGTGTCTGGATCTGGCTGGTCTGTTCCTTTCACTTGGAAAGAGGAAGGAAGAAGCCATGGCAAGATCAGCCAACAGGACCAGGCCCTTTGTCCCTGTCCCCGAGGCCAAGATGTATACCACATGTGGGTTCTGGGGAAGAGTGCAGACAGTCCTGGCAAATAACAAACCATCTTCCTTGTGAGATGAGAATCCAGCTGCCTCTCCACCTGGAGCCCCTGGGTGACTCCAGGAGGTTCATCAGTTTCCATGCTGTCAACGAGCTCACCTGGCAGTTGTGTCACCTAGGGCAGGGCCACTGGAGTACTCTCACTGAAGGACACAGAACTTCCTTCCCTGTCCCTGTTGCTAACTACCTTCCCAAAGTGAAAGCATATCTCTGAGAGTCTGGGCACCCGGACCAGAAAGGATTTTCAAGGCAGATGCTCTCCACCACCCCATTGCCTAGACTAGAGTCCCATCCGCCTGCCCCAGCTGCAGGAGCTCCCATAACCAGTCTAGACTGGTCACATGCACCCTGGCACACTTTGTTCCCAGTCCTCTTTCCTACAATCCTTCCATGTCCCAGAGGAACTGGCTTCTTTGGGTAAAAAAACAAGTGCCTTCCCTATGGGGCCCTGAAGTCCTGAGCCCACAGCCTATTCTTGAAGCCAGCTCAGTACCCCAGCCATCCCACAATTCCACCCAGCTTCATGAATGCTCAGGCTGCTCCCGCCCTCTGGGCAGTGTGACAAGTCGGGACATCCTGGTTGGCATTCCAGCAATGTTCGCCCTCCCTGGCCTGCTAAATATACACCAAGGAGGAATCTGGGAAGAAGCCACCACAGACGGGGCTAGCTCTTCCACTGGCCAACAGTCACGTTGGCAGCTGGGCTGGTTGGAAGGGCCCCAAGGTTACTCCCAGAGAGATCCCCAAAGCATCTGGGGAGATAGGAGTCCAGGCTCCTCACACCAAGGCAGAATGGGGTCTTAGGCATGGCCTGTAGGAAGGAGACAAATTGTGCCTCATTGTCCCCTCAGAGCCCCAAAGGTGAGAGGGAAGAAACTGAGTCAAAAAAGCAGGTGTGTGTGTGTGTGTGTGTGTGTGTGTGTGTGTGTGTGTGTGTGTGTGTGGTGGAGCTGGAGAGATGGCTCAGAGGTTAAGAGCACTGGCTGCTCTTCCAGGGGTCCTGAGTTCAATTCCCAGCAACCACATGGTGGCTCACAACCATCTGTAATGAGATCTAGTGCCCTTTTCTGGCCTGTGGGCAGAATGTTGTATACATAATAAATAAATAAATCTGGGCTGGAGAGGTGGCTCAGTGGTTAAGAACACTGGTTGGCCTTCCAGAGGTCCTGAGTTCGATTCCCAGCAACCACATGATGGCTCACACCATCTGTAATGAAATCTTGTAGCCTCTTCTGGTCTGTAGGGATACATGCATACAGAACACTGTATACATAATAAATACAAAAAATTTTTAAATAAATAAAAAAAGCCAGGTGCTGGTGGCACACATCTTTATCCCAGCACTCAGGAGACAGAGGCAGGTGGATCTTTGTGAGATCGAGTCCAGCCTGGTCTACAGAACAAGAACAGGCTCCAAAGCCACACAGAAACCCTGTCTTGAAAAACAAAGAAGCAGGCAGGGGATCCACTGCTCAATGATCCTAAACTAATTACTCTAGAAAGAGCTGCACGGCCACAGCTCCCCTTCCCAGAGAAGGCAGGCAGGCACAGCGTCCATGCCTGTCTTCTCTCCAGCATGCTCTCCTTAGCTGTGATAACACCATGACCAAAAGCCACTTGGGTTTATTTGGCTGATTCTTCTGCGTCAGAGTTCATCACTGAGTCACTGGGGTAAGTCAAGGCAGGAACCTGGAGCGTTGGGTCCCAGTCCGTCCCCGCCCCCATCTCTGTGCATGGATTGTCAGCTGATAGCCACAGGTGCATCCTGTTCTCTAGTCCTGGCTGACAGCCCGGGCCTTGCCCCACTGACACCAACATCTAGTGTGAGGAAAACATGGACTCCTACACCCGGGGTTTCTCACTGTGCTGTAAGTCTGTACATAAGGCTGCTCTCTCCTTGCAATAGGGGCACACACACATTCTCATAGCAAAACGGCTGGACGCCTTGCCTTTCATTTAAATCTCCAGGCTTGCCGGGCATTGGTGGCACACACCTTTAATCCCAGCACTCGGGAGGCAGAGGCAGGAGGATCTCTGTAAGTTCGAGACCAGCCTGGACTACCAAGGGAGTTCCAGGACAGCCTCCAAAGCCACAGAGAAACCTTGTCTCGAAAAATCCAAAAAAAAAAAAAAATTTAATTAAATAAATAAATCTCCAGGCTTTTGCCCGATACATTGGATTTGCTCGTGGCGTGGGCCCCAAGGAGCTGAAGCTGAGGCCTTGGAGGAATGCTGCTTGCTGGTCTGGTCTCTGTGGCTTGCTCAGCCTGCTTTCTTTTCTTTTCTTTTTAAGAGTCATTTATTATGAATACAATGTTCTGCCTCCATGTATCCTTGCATGGCAGAAGAGGGCACCAGATCTCATTATGGATGGTTGTGAGCCACCATGTGGTTGCTGGGAATTGAACTCAGGACCTCTGGAAGGCCAGCCAGTGCTCTTAGCCTCTGAGCCATCTTTCCAGCTCTTTTGTTTATTTCAGTGCTGGGGATCAAACCCAGGACTTCTTGCACATTAGACAAGCACTCTACCTACCAGACTGAGCTAAATCTCCATCCAGTTCTAGATATATGTCTGTCTGTCTAGCTACGTACCTTTTGTCTGAGTCAGGGGCCTTTGTGTATAGCTGAGGCTGGCTTCAAACTCATTATAGCTCATGTGGTTCTCGAACTCATGATTCTCTTGCCCCTGCCTCCCCAGTCCCAAGGTTATAGGCTGGGTAAAAGACTCTTTCCCGCTTTGGGGCAAGAGGAAGGGTCCCACCAGAGAGTCTGTGGGCATCTCTAGGAACAACAGTGGTGGGTGTGGGATGTGGCGAGCCCAGTCCTTTTCCCACCTCTGCTCATGACTCACTGTGTCGTGACTCACCTTCCTGTCAGGTTCAAACTCCCTTGGAGGGCAAGATACCCAAGCGCTGCCCAGGGCAGAAACCAATCTCATGGGGGCAGGGGTAAGGGTCCTGTGGAGCAAGTGAGACTCCAGACTGGACCCAGACAGACCAGACTCGCCCATGGTGGGAAGGGAGCCGAGCATTGCCGAGGTCAGCAAGACGGCCTGGATCCTGAGTGGTCCAGTGACGAGGTCGTGAAAGCCCATTCTTCATGCAACAAACCACCATAGTTGCCCGTGAGAAAAGTGCAGGGACCCTAGGCTGGCCAACCTGGTGCGGAGGAGGGGTGGGACTTCTGGGTGGACACAAAGACAGGCGGACAGCTGAACTCTCCCACCCACTTAGTCCCTGCTGGCTGTGGGCCCTGAAGCAGTCACTAGGGTTTCCTTATAAAAGCCAGTTAGTTGACCTGGCCCCTGGCTAGTGAGCCAGATGGGTTAGCCAGACAGTCCTGCAGCGACCCCTGCTGGAGGAGATAGCAGGGGCGTTGGCAGCAGGATTCTCGGTTAGCCAGACAGTCCTGCAGCGACCCCTGCTGGAGGAGATAGCAGGGGCGTTGGGCAGCAGGATTCTCTTAAGGAGCCCAGGACAGACCTAATGGACGATTAGAGTCCCAAGATACTCCCATGCCAACACTGCCCCATGGCCATTTCAGATCAGCAGCCCGGACAGCCAAGGGACTCAGTTCAGAAATAGGGCTGGGGGTAGCTCAGTGGCAGCATGCTTACCTACCATTCCTGAGGCTCCAGACTGGAGTTTCAGTGGGAGTAGGGTGTGTGTGTGGGTGCTTAAGGGTGAACGAGCTCATAGGAACTAATTAGAGGGCATGCTGGCTGGTTTAAAGGTCATCCTCAACTACACAATGGATTTGGGGTCAGCCTGTCTCAAGAACAAAACAAAAGGACAAGGAACTTCAGAGATGTGGGAAAATCCACTTCTGTTGTCCCAGCCCTAGACTGTCCAACTTTGTGATGTCAGCCTTAGAAAATGAATTCCATGGGTCCATAAAATCATTCTCCTGCCAACTTCCAGTCAAACCAGCAAAAACTATATGGCTTGGGAATTGCTGAGAGTAGTGGCCCATGCCTTTAATCCCAGTACTTAGGAGGCAGAGACAAGGCAGATCCCTCAATTCCAGGCCAACCTGAGTTCCCTGACTGCCAGGGCTCCACAGAGAAACCATATCTCAAGCATCACCCTTCTAAAAGAAGACCTGGGGAGAAATGGGAGACCAAGACAAGTGACTGTCCCCAAAGCTAATGAGGCTAAGTGATAGTCAACAGGACTAACTGACTCATGGTCACTAGGAAGCCAAGGACCCCAGGAAGGACTGCACCACTCCGAAGTGGATTCTGATCAGTCAAGATGTTTCTACCGGAATGTGGGTGGGTGGGTGGGTGGAGGGGCAGGGAAGGACAAACAAACTGTTAGGGACAGGGCTTCTTCACCTCTAAAAACCACTTGAGGGTTTATCAACAAGAAAATCCTTAAAGGAAGGTATAGCGCCTCACATGGTGTCCTCAGTACCCAGGCAACTGTGGCAAGAGAATCGCTCCAAGTTCAGGTAGTCATCAGTTACACGGTGAACTTTGATTTCAACGACCCCACCCCTGTCCCACGCCCCAAATCCTTAAACAGAAGTGCACAAAGAAACAAGAACAGATCATTTTGGGAGTTTAATTTGTTTGTTAGTTTTTAAAAATATTTTATTTATTTATTGTGTATACAATCTTCTGCCTGCCTGCCAGCAGAGGGCACCAAATCTCACTCAAGGTGGTTGTGAGCCACCATGTGGTTGCTGGGAATTGAACTCAGGCTCTCTGGAAGAACAGCCAGTGCTCTTAACCACTGAGCCGTCTTCTCCAGACCCTTGTTTGTTAGTTTTGTTTTTGCTGGATAACCCAGGCTGGCCTCAAACTCGTGATCCTCTCGCCTCAGTCTCTCAAGCACTGGGGCTACAGGTGTGTACCGACATGCCCATCTGAGAGCAGATACGCGATAGCACTTGTTGTTTGCATTTCAAGGATACACTTAACAGAATGGTATCTGATTAATTGGTAAACTTTTTTTTTTTGAGGTAGGGTCTCACATAGCCCAGGATGGCCTCAGGCTCCCTATGTAGCTGAAGGTGACCTTGAACTCCCCGTACTCCTGTCCCAGTCTCTCCAGTCCTGAGACTGCACTGTCTGCCTGCCTGCATCACTTCTGTCTGCCGGTCTGCAAAAAGTGTTAGAAGTTGTGACCCGGGGTTGGAAAAGACGGCTTAATGGTGAGCAGCACGTATTTCCTCTTCCAAGGGATCCAAGTTCGATCCCCATTACCCATATCAGGCAGCTCACTGCCACCTGTAACCAACTCTACAGGGATATTTTGGGACTGGAGAGATGGCTCAGCGGTTAAGAGCACTGACTGTTCTTCCTAGAGGTCCTGAGTTCAATTCCTAGCAACCACATAGTGGCTCACAATCATCTTGAATGAGATCTGGTGCCCTCTGCTGGCATGCAGGCAGAAAACTGTATACACAATAAATAAATAAATAAATAAAATATAAAAAAAGAAGTTGTGACCCAATGCATTTCCTCTGTGTTCTGAAAACCGTGTTTTAATTCTTTTGCGTGTGATGTGCAGTCTTGTGTGTATTCATGTGCCCGTGTGTGGACGCACACAGAGGCTAGAGGGTGACATTGGGTGCCCCCCTCAGTCACTCTCTACCTCATGTATTGACGAAGTCTCTTACTTGAACCTGGAGCACAGCCGCCTGGCTTGCCCTGGGGTGTTCCTGTTCCCATCTCCCGTGTGTTCAGATCACAGATGGCTGCCAGGCCTACCTGCCTCTCACCTGGGTGCTGGAGATCCAAACTCTAGTCCTTATAAGGGGTCCTGTCTGAACACCTGAAGCCACGCGCCTAGGATGTGGCTACCACTGAAAGTTCATGAAAGTTCACCGGCAAAGCAAGACGCCATACACTTAACCCACTGAGCCACCTCCTTGGTCTCACTTTAAAAAAAAACAAAAACAAACTTATTTTTAGACAGGGTCTGGACGTGGTACCCAGTGGGTCTCCACTTCCATTTCTGGTGGCTCACAAGTCCCCACCTGTGCGGATCTCTATCTGCCTCAACGGTACCTCTCCAGTCATTGGTGACATGGAGGGGGGAAGGGAGGGGGTATTCCTGGTTTCTCCTGTGCTCAGGGACATGCGAGAGCATTTTCTTTCTCTGGTCTCCCTGGGAACATTTGGAAGTTCTTTCTGCATTTGGAAGAAGCCTCCTGTAGCTGGCCCAGCCCCCTGGTGTGGTTGCCATTGTTGTCTAGGAAGACAATTGCTTGTCCCTGATCCTGGTACTCCCTTGTGGCGTTTCACAGCTTCCCCATGGGGGAGGAAGAAAGGACACCAGTATTCCATCTGGCTCAACAGCAAAGGTGTAATGAGAAGCTTTTTCTTTGCTAGCTGCTTGGGTTTATCCCCCGCCAGCCGCCTGGGCTCTGCCGCATTGTAGTCCCCAAATAAACACACAGGAGGCTATATTAATTATGAAGCTGTTGGCCTTGCTTGTTTCTTACTGGCTAGCTCTGACTTAAGTAATTACCCCATAATTGTTAATCTAAGTATGTCTCTTACCGGAGAATAGTTCCGGGCTCCTACCCCATGGCGTTACATCTCGAACTCTGTGTTTCTCCTTCCCAGAATCCTCCTGGACTCCTAGCCCCACCTATCTAGATTCCTATTGGCCAGCAGTGCTTTATTGACATATACACAGGACTTCCCCAACACAAAGGCAACTATTGCTTTCTCCTCAGAGACCCCATGTAGGGGATGGACTGGTCTGAGCTGAGACAGACGCCGTCCATTCCTCCCGGGGTTCCCTTGTTTCCTGCACCCTCTCCCCTCAGCAGGTAACAGAGACCCATGCGTCCACCTGCCCCACACACATCTGGGGATGCATACCGGAGACTCTGATGCCCAATGCCCACGGTGGCAGAGCACGCCCGCCCCCGGCAGTTCCCAGACTCCTAGCCTCTTTCTCATCTCAGCATCCTGTGTGTCTCAGAACCAGACCTGCTGGCCTAGAACACACACGCATCTGCTCTCACAGGGTGTAGCCAGAAGCACCCCACGCCACCCCCAAAAAGCCCTGGAGGGGCAGCCTAGCCGTCTCCAGTACACCAAAGCCACATCGAGACTGGAAACCATCACCTCTCAGTTCAAGCCGTGTCTGTGACACACTTGGAAACGTTTTTGCTTTTTCCGAATTTAATGGGGTTGAGCGTGGTGGCTGAGGGACAGGGATGACAACTCTGGCTGTCCTCTTCCCACGCATGGTTGAAGGCTCCTACTCTCCTGACAAGTGAGAGAGGAAGGGTGGGGGGCTGAGCATTTGTTCTGCACCAACTGTGTACCTGGCCTCCATCCGCTCCTTAGCTGGCATCACCCAGACAGTGGCAGTGAAGGTAGGTGGGGCTTAGCCTATCTAGGAGAGAGGTCAACTCAGCCTGCCTGGGAAGCAGAAAGGGCACCAGCTGGCCCCTAATGTGTTTACCCAAGGCCGGCAGCAGGTGGGCTGTCCATCTGCTCAGCCCTTTCTGCTGAGCCCCAGAAGGGGAAAGTGGGAGGAGGAGGGGAAGGGGGAGGGGGGAGGGAGAGGCAGAGCCAACAAGAATGGCCCAGCAGGGGTCAGAGAGTGGGGAACACTTTCCAGCCCCATCAGCCAACTGCTCTGCCTCCCTTCTTATACTGGAGAAATACCTTTCTCCAAGGCTCAGGGGTTGAAGTCACCTACACACACACACACACACACACACACACACACACACACCAGTTTCTCGTACCCGGGGGTGATGAAGGCAAAGCAAGACCCATAGACCCACTGTGGTGCTGGTGCAAGAGAAACCTAGAATCAACTTCAGATCGATTCTTCCCGGATGGGTTAGGCCTGGGGACACCCAATGTTTGTTAAGACACTGGGAACCTTTATTTCTTATCTAGGCACCCCCCCATTGCTCAGCCAAAATCATTGGCTCCCTCAACCCAGAAAAGGCCTTGAGTCTCTGCTCATAGCCTCCTTTTTCAGACTCCAACTTTAACACCAGAAGCCAAAGAGGCCATCACTTTAGGGAGTGGGAGGCAGGCCAGGTTCACATGAATACGTGCATCTGTCCGTCCATCCATCATTACATTCATCCATTTGGCTCACGTTAACGTTTGCCCTGTATGTGCCAGGCAAAAGGCCCCTTCAAAGGGGGTACCCCAGCAGCTGTTCTGATGTGTGGGCCAGCAGAGCCCGGTCCTTTCCCTAGAAGGTGGGAATTGGGATGAAACTAACCTACAGGGTAGCTAATTTTTTCCTTCTACCCGGAGTCACCCAAAGGGGGAGCCTTTTCCTCTTCCCCAGATTGCAAACTTGGAGAATTTTTGACAGATACAATTGCAAAGGTGCTCCCAGCAGTGGGAGCACGTGTCTTTCATCTCAACACTTGGGTGCCAGAGGCAGGTGGATCTCTGAGTTTGAGGCCAGACTGGTCTACAGAGCGAGTTTCAGGACGGCCAGGGCTGCACAGAGAAACCCTGTCTCGAAAAATCAAAACAAAACAATTGCAAAGGCCTCTTTGCCGGTGGCCCTGAGGCCCCCAGGATATCTAGCCTGGTCCTCTTTCTCTACAGTTCTCCCCCTACAGACTTCAACACAAGTTCCATCACCGTGCCCTTTGGCTGTGACTTTAAGGTGCAAGACGTGTGGGCATCATGGATGACTTGCCGGACTGTGACTCTGAAAGTCTTGCTGATGAAGCAATAGAGACCGAAGTTGATAGCTGTGTTGAGCATGGCCACCATGTTGGCTATGTCCAAGGCCAGGTGGACCCTCCAGTCCCGGTGAACGGGGGCCACATACAGGTGGTACAGCATGACACAGATGCGCGGTGCCCAAAGGAGAGCGAAGAGGGAGGTGACACCCAGGAGGATGGCTGTGCTCTTGCTCATCCAGGGACGCAGCCCTTTCTGGCTCCTCTTCCGGAGCCGGAGGATGATGGCTGAATTGGTGACCAGGAAAACGTTGCAGGGGATGAAGTAGACGATGAGGCAGTGAGCCCACTTGAGGAGTTTGTCCATAGTGCTGGGGGGGTCTGCGTCCCTCCACACATCCAGCCACCAGTAGAACGGGATGCCAGTCAGCAGGGCAGTGCTAAAGACAGCAGCAATGGCGCGGTGCGTCCTGCCTGGGGATGAGGTAGCCCGGTGGCGCAGGGGCCGGCACAAGGCGTTGTAGCGATCCACTGTGAGCAAAACTGCAATCCAGACCGACGCGTGATTGGCCGCAAACTCCAGGATGTTAGCTGTGCGCACCACAGCCTGGGGCACCTGGCGGGCCAGCACGGCTCCCTGCAGGAGGAAGCCCGCAAACACGATGACCACTTGCGTGACGATGTCTGAAACTGTGAGTGCCAGGAGATAGTGGTAGGAGGGCTTCCTGGTCCTAGCAGCAAGACGGGCCAGGGCCACTGTAGTCAGGAGGTTGACTGATGGAGACCCAGGTCATGGAGGGGACAGAGAAGTCAGAAGCATTAGAAAGGGGTGTTAGTAATGAGCTTCTCAAGAGGTTTGCATGGTCCTTCTGATCTGCCTTTGCGAGGGACAGTGCTATGCTGTTTCTAGTTCCCTCTTTACCTCTCCCTGCAGCCAAGCAAGTGCTGTATACTACTGTAGTACATCCTTAGTCCAGCAGCCTTCTCTTTTACTTTGTATTTTGAGACAGGGTCTCTTTAAGTTGCCGAGGTTGACCTGGAACTCATGTGGTAGCCTGGTAGGCCCTGCACTTCCTGTTTCTGCCTCCCCAGATCCAGCTGGTCTCAAACTTCCTATAGAGTTGAGGATGGCCTTGAACCTCTGTCCTCCTGCCTGTCTCCCAAGCACTGAGATTACATGTGTGCACCACTAAGCCCAGTTTATGTGGTGCTGGGATCAAGCCCAGGGCTTTGTGCAGGCTAGACAAACACCCAACCAGCTGAGCCACCGAAAGCCCTCCAGTGGCTTGGAAGAATAAGTGACAGATCACTTGCCTAGCATGCCACAGGTCCTGGGTTCTGTCCCCATTACGCACAGAACCAAGTCAAATGACAACAAAGCTTACTGGCAAGCTGGGCGATCTGTTCAGGCTTGCCCTGTTTTACCCCGGGCCATGGATCTCCTTGGTAATAGATGGACTCATCTAGGTGGGCATCCACACGCTGGCATTCCAGCCTGTGTCTTTCTCACGGGTTTTATGCCCTTCAGAGCAGAGGTGTCCTGGGAGCCAGGTGACTAGACTTAGGGTATGACCCCAGAACAAGGCCACCGGCCTTTCCTACATCAGTACACTGTCCCCTTCTCTGGCTCCACTCTGCACAGTTACACAGGGGCCGTGACAGTGCTGCACCGATCCTCTGTGGTTGAGCCATCTCGAGAGAATCTGGACCGAATGGAGGAGGGCCCTTGCTCTGGCTCAGTCTGAAGTCCCAGACCCTGACTCCACACTCACCAGGCAGTCCTAGGCTCAGCAGGACACTGTAATATATGACAGGGATGTTTCCAGCCACACATGGCGACCTCTCTGGGATCTCCGGCCAGTGACCATCCACATTGCGGTATCTTGGGTCACTCCCATTGAGCGCAGGAAGCAGGGTCACTTGTGACTGCCCAACTAGAGAGGACGGAAAGGCAGAGCGACAGCACTTACTTTTTTTGTTTGCTTTTGCTTTTCCATTGGGGTTTCATTGACAGCAGCCCTTGCCTGGCTCTAACTAAGGTCCTTCCATTCAGTACTGCTCTGTGCAGAGCCCTGGAACAGACAGCTAAGGCCAAACGTAGTCTCTGTCACCATGGGACTCTCACCCCCCCCCTCCACTCCGTCTGCTCTCTTATCAAGAGTCCTTGGAAGTAGCCTACCTCCCCCGCACCATAATCTTTGCCACTAAGGAAACCGGCTACCCTGTGGTAGTTGTAGACACTCGGGATCTGGAATGGCCCTGGAGTGACTGCAACTTTAGTAAAGATGGCGATAACTCTGGCTGGTGGCGGCTCCCAGCCGATGTTCGGTTCCATTCAACAGCCAGCCGCTCTCAGGCAAGACTAAAGGATCCCTTCCTTCCCAAGTCAAGAGTGTCCCTCTTCCCAGGTTACCACTACTGATGCTCAAATGACCCAGATTGTCCCAAAGGCAGCACCACTGTTGAGGGGCTAGCATGGAATGAGGATCCCTAGACTCATCTGCCTTGGCCTCAGATACGCTCTACGTCATTTTGGAGTTTAGCTTACACTTTTCTTTCCCACTGAAGGTGAGTGGAGATCCTCCCTCCCTCCCCCCTCCCAGGTCCACCACCCATCCCCACCCCCACCTCAGGTCCCACACCTGTCCTTTATCTTACTATACCCCTTCCCTGTTGGAAAGCATTTTACCCGCCTCTGGCTCCGCAAGTCCCATAGTGCTCAGGCCTGGGCCCCAGGTCACCAGCAGCTTTTCCTTGGGGCCTCCATGGTGCCGGCTGTGCCTCTCACTGGGGGGGAGTTGCCACACACTTCTCCTTCTCTGCTTCTCCCGGTAGGTAAGTCCGGTAAAAGAGTCTGTTGGTGCAGAGAGTGTGGGGGTGGGGGTGGGGAAGGAGAGAAGGAAGAAGCAGGAAGGGCGAGGTGCCCGGCCATCCATCGAGTCTCCAGTGGATTCAGGAGGAACAAAACAGCTTCTCCTGTGGTACAGTGTTGGCAGGGAAAGTTTGCTGGGTAGGGGGCTTCAGGACAAAAAGGCTGTGGGTCAGGATTTGCTTAAAGGGGTATGCCTGTGCTTGGGGGAGGCAGGGAAGTAAGTGAAAAGGCAGGAAGGCAGGCCTGGCTCTGGACAGCTGCCCAGCTCTAGGGCCCACGGCAAACTGATCCACTCCGTGGAGGCAGCCACACCCTGAAGTTGAGGCTCTTGGGGAAGGATGAAGGACACAGGAGACTGATTCTATGGGCACCCACACGATGTTGGTCAGAAAGGAAGGCATTTGTGTCCAGGAGCTGGGGGGTTAGCCCCAAGCCTCCGGAAAGCAGCAGCAGGTAGGGTTTCTACGCCCAGAGAGGTCCCAGGAATCAGGGTCAAAGGAGTCTTACCTGTAGACACCACAATGGGTGCTTAGGATGAGGTCCAGGGGACCTGAAAGAGGGGGGATGTTGGGACAAAGTCCACGAGGAAGCCACGTGCCGTGTTACCTCCAGGAGAAGGCTGGCCAGACTGCTGGCTGTGTGGAGCGCATAGGACCCAGTGGCCCAGCAAGCTGTTGCTTGTTTTTTCCCCCTGGACGTGGTGCAGCCAAGCAGCTCTCAGGAACACCATCCCCGGGTAAATAGACACCAGCCGGTGCCAGCAACGCTCCAAGGAAGCTGGAATCTGTGGCCAGCAGTTCCCTGCACCTGGATGCAGAGGATGCCGAGTAACCAGGCTGGCTTACCCAGACTCTCGGAGGACTGAGACCTACCCTGGAGCCGCTTTTCATGGTTGTCTTAGTCACTGTTCTATTGCCGTGAGAAGACACCGTGACCAAAGCAACTCTTATAAAATGAAATGAAACATTTAATTGGGGCTTGCTTACAGTTTTAGAGGGTTAGTTCATGATCATTATGGTGCTGAAGTAGCAGCTGAGAGCTTTGCGTTCTGATCCACAGGCAACAGGCAGAGAGTGAGAGACTGGGGTGGTCTTACACCAGGTATCACACCTTCTCCAATAAGACCATAGCTCCTAATCCTTCCCAAACAGTTCCATTCACTGTGGATCAAGCATTCAAACATATGATCCTGTGGGGGCCATGCTCATTCAAGACACCACAATGGTCTAGTTTCTGGAAATGAACCAAGAAAAGTAACAAGGAATGATAGGCATTTTCTGGCTCCCTAAGGTAGTTCCCATGTCTGGGGCTAGAGCTAACCCATCTAATCCCCAAGGTTCACTCTCATACTCACTGCAGAAGCCTTCTGTGCCTGCCCCCTGGTGGCCACACAGGGATCCTGCAAGACTGCACCAGGCCCTCAGGGCAGCAGGAAAACTGGGTCAGGTGCTATCTACTCAGGACAGGTCCCCAGATACAGCGTTGGGAATTCAGCTCAGAAAAAGCAAGTGCTGGGGCTGGAGAGATGGCTCAGTGGTTAAGAGCACTGGCTGCTTTTCCAGAGGTCCCGAGTTCAATTCCTAGCAACCAGATGGTGGCTCACAATCATCTATAATACATTCTGATGACCTCTCTGGCATGCAGGCAACATGGAGACAGAACACTGTATACATAATAAAATTAAATTCAAATGCTACAGATAGGCCCTGCAGACTTCCACTTCCTGTACCATGTACCATGAGGCAGGAGTGAGTTAGAGGCAGGCCCGTGCTTCAAGATGCTGGGAAGATCAATCATGTCTGAGGAGCCAGGAAGGCTGACTATTCTGTTATTCTGTCTTTTTTGGAGGGATGTACACTTTATAAGGAAGTTTAAGTGCTCTTCATACAGAGGCCAGTGCTCCCCGTCACAGCTCTCCTGTGAACTATACAGATACCCAGAGCCTTTGGATCAGGGGCAAGGCCAAGACAGCGGAGAGGAGGGAGGCTACCATTGCTAAGAAGGACACCTCTTCATGTGTGCCTGCAGCCAGCTTAGCTACTCCAGTCTCAACTTGGCCCTTGGTTTCTCCCTGTGAAAGGGACCTTCACACACACACACTCACACACACTCACACATACACATTCTCACACACACATGCACACACTCACACTCTCACACACTCACACTCACTCACATAAATGAAAATAGGTAAAGTCTGAAAGTTGCCTTGGAACTGGAGAGATGGCTCAGCAGTGAAGATGCTAGCTAACCCTTCCAGAGGACAGGGGTTCAAATATCCAGCACCTACGCGGTAACTCACAGTCATCTGTAAACTCTATTTCCAGGGGATCTGACGTCCTCTCTGGCCCCTGTGAGTACTACATGCACGCGGTGCGCAGACATACACCCAGGCAAAGCTCCCACACATATTAAATAATAATAAAATATTTTTTAAAAATTGTCTTTCAATCCTCAGGGTGAGGGTGTGGCTTTCTAGACAGAAAATGCTGTGATTCAGGGACACGTGGGTCCCAGGACCCTTCATACCCCATAGGAGACGTCATGCCTGTCAATAGTATTGAGCTCCACAAAAAAAATGAGGTTTGCAGGATCCACAGCCATGGGGACAGTACTGTCAACACTGTCACACAGGGCATGGCAGTACCTGAGAGGGCATAGGTGGTGGCAGGAACAGGACTGCCAAGTCATCACCAGGCACAGAGCCTCTTCAGAGGTAAGTGGCCTCTTCTTGGTGAGGGAGACTCTTCCCTACCTTGCGTCTGTGTCTGTGGCCAGGGTGTGCCACTGATGGTGCAGAGGAAGGAGGCTGTGCCCCACAGGCGGGTAGCTGTGACCTAATTGGCTAAGGTGAAATGTGCTGTCAACCAACAGCAGCGCACCTTGATCTCGTTCTGCTCAACACCTTCAGCTACCACCAGCCCATCCAGAGATCCTGCTGGGAGCACCATGTGGGTCGCACATCCGCTTGTCCCTCCACCTATGCTCATCCTATGGCAGCCCCGCTGGCTAACTGTCTACTGGCATTAACACACAAGGAGACCAAGGATCGGAGAAAGTAAGCACATTTGTGGGGATCACACCGTGACAGCTGCATTCGGACTCGGGGTTGCCTCTCCCGTTGTCTCCCCCAGGACTGTTCTGCTTCACCCCCTCACACAACGTGATAGGGAGTCAAGGCCACTGTAAGCTGAGGCTCCAGGGAAGAGAGGTCTGTGGGCCAGGTGACTGGCTGCGTTGAATAGAGACAGACATTCCAGCCAGGGGAAGAGCATGATCAAGGGTGTTCAACAGCGTAGTGGTTTTTCCCCACTTTGGGGGCTCAGCTCCCAAATAAATACATGGAGTCTTATTCTTACTTATGAATGCCATAGATTACCTTATTTCTAGCCAACTTTTCTTAACTTAAATGATCCCATCTACCTTTAGTCTCTAGAGTTTTACCTTTCTGTATTATATACACCTTTCTTTCCTTCTTTCTCAGTGACTGGTTGTGTGACTGGCCCCTGGTGTCCTCCTCTCCTCCTCCTTTTCTCTATCCTCCTTCTTCTCACTCCTCTTCATACTACCCCTCCTTGCCAGCCCCGCCCATACTTTCTCCTTCCTAGCTATTGGCTCTTTATTAGACCAATCAGGTGTTTTAGGCAGGCAAAGTAACACAGCTTCACAGAGTTAAACAACACATCTTTGCATCTTAAACAAATGTTCCACAGCATAAATGAATGTACCACACCTTAAAATAATATCCCACGGCAGAACAGGAAAGAAGCTGTGACACCGTGAGCTGCCCACAGCATGCGAGTGACTTTAGGGAAAGATGCTCTACCCTTTTTGTTTATCTTTAGTGAGCCTATTGGGTGTATTGAGTCCGGAACCTAAACTCACAAGAGTCCCTCTTCCCCAGTGAACTGAATCATTCGTGAATGCACAGACGACATTATGGGTGTGGGAAGGCTGCTAGGTAGAGGCAGGGTGGGTCTTAGGTTCGCTCATCCTCCTTGTCCTCTTAAGCTCCGTGTCAGAGTGATCCTCTGTAGTTTCCAAAACTCACCTTTGTAGTTTCTGAAACTCACCCTCCTGTCCATGACTGTAGAAGTTTCTGGTTGCTTCTAGACCCTCTTGAGATAACTTGCTACATGGAGATCATTTCCCAGGAAAGCTACCCTGAGCTTTGTGGGAACACCAGACCTTGAGCAGAGACCCACTTCCCCTTCTGCCTGGGAGTAGGCAGCTGTAAGACAATGTTTAGTAAAAACATGTTTACTAAAAACGATACAATAAGTTCCTGGCCACTTCCCCTTCTGCCTGGGAGTAGGCAGCTGTAAGACAATGTTTAGTAAAAACATGTTTACTAAAAATGATACAATAAGTTCCTGGGAAAGGCCTTCCCACAGAAACCGCCCTGACCTCGACCTTGTCCAGAGACTAACCGCACCTTCAAAAACCCACACACATCCACCTCTGGTGTCAGAGCAGAACCAGCCAGGGTAGAGGAGAGAGCAGAAGCTTCTCTGGTGGGAGCTTTTCTTAGGAAGTTTTTCTTGAACCTTTTTGGAGCCTGTTTAAAGTTCTCTTTATATCATTGAACGAGTCTCTGTGTTTTCAATACCCGACACCCTCCGCACGTTCTCGGACACAGGCCGTGCAGCAGACTTGACAAGCTTATGCACACTTATGCCCTGGCTGTGCCAGCCTTGACCGAGCATAGACAAGTCCTGTAGAGGATGCACATGTACCCTGGGTGGGAAGTCACACTCCACTGGCTCCTCTCTAGGGACTATTTTTTTTAAGATTTATTTATTTATTACATATACACCAGCCACCATGTGGTTGCTGGGAATTGAACTCAAGATCCTGGAAGAGCAGTCAGTGCTCTTAACCTCTGTGCCATCTCTCCAGCCCCCGGGACTATTTTTGTTGTTGTTGTTGTTGTTTTTGTTTTTTGAGACAGGGTTTCTCTGTATTATTTTGGAGACTATACTGGAACTCGCTCTGTAGACCAGGCTGGCCTGGAACTCACAGAGATCCGCCTGCCTCTGCCTCCCGAGTGCTGGGATTAAAGGCATGTACCACCAATGCCTGGCCCTCTAGGGACTATTCTTGCTCGTGAGATCTTCAGACTTGTGCTCAAGGAACGATGGGGCTTCTGGACCACAGTGGCGGTGGAGTAGAGGACAGGGAATACAATGTGGGGTTGTCCGTCTGTCACCTGTGCAGGCTGAGCACTATGCTGTACACATTCTGGTCCAAGACGCTCCCACCACAGCCATGTATGAATACATAGCACACACATGCACGTGGGTTTGCACACACTATGGCAATGGAAACTTCACCCAGTTTCTAAATCATTAGAAGAGAGGCCGGGATAAGGGAAGTTAGAATCGTGGAAAGGGCCTATCAGAAGTGGGGAATAGGAGGTCTTCTTGGTAGCCCGAGAGCTCCTGGTTCCTCACACTTGAAATGCCAATCACCTCTCTAGCAGGTGGGTCATAGCTTGGGGTGTCCATGACAATCTGTCGGTTTACTTAGGAAACACGACGTCCAGGCCTGTCACTGAGAATTCTTGGTTCCTAGTGGAGCATGGAGGATGCCACTGCAGGTAGGCCAGATATCAGGAGGAGCCGATGAGGGTCCCCAAGGAAGAGAGGGTGAGAAGCATGCCCACTGAATACCAATCTTTCTTGTTGTTGGGAATTGTGCGTGGAAGTAAGGCTGCCTCCAGAACTGGACTGCCCTGTTCCACACAGGCTCAGACAGCCTAGGTGCGGTACAGTCTACAGGAAGGGTAGGCAGGCAGCCAGCGGGAGACGATGGTCCATCTGGACAAGGGAGACCAGGCCTGAGAGAGCTGGGAGGCGTTTCCGCTAAGCTGACAGCTCTGATTCTGCCAACCCGGACAAGGTTGGTGCCAGACCCAATTCTCGCTTTCTCTGTGGCTCCAGGAGGAGGTGAAGCTTCTGGGTCTCTCGGCACCACAAAGAGACAGAACCCAGTGCATGGAGCTGGTCCTTGGGATCCAGAGAGCAAAGGCGAGAAGTTCCAACACATCACCAGAGCAGGATCTGGTCTCTGAGAAACTCAGATTTCCTGGGATCCACTGACTTCCATGTGTCAACCTCAAGGGAGTTTCCCTCACAAGGAATGGGGACAAATCCTGTTTATTCCATGCAAAGGTGAGATCTCAACAACACACACACACACACACACACACACACACGAATGCAAACACATACACATGTACACACACATCACAAGCATGTACACCCAAACATACACACATGTGCACACATGCACGGGGCTCTAGACCCCACCCTCTCTGTCCCTATCACCTTTTGTCAGAACATTCCTCTGTGCTGTCTGAGACAGAAATCTAGCTCCCTGCCTCAGTTTCCCTATGCATGGACTACAGCGCCAGGTGTGCTACAAATGTTTTGGGGAGGGGAAGGCTGGGAACCAGGCAGAAGCTGGTGAAAGACACCCTTCTAGGGAGGGAATCTTGAGACGCATCGCCATGCCTAGCGGTGAACTAAAGACTTGGGATGTCTGGATAGGGAAACAGGCTGCATCTCTGGCGGGAGGTGGCCAGGCCCCGTGCAGCCTCCCTTCACCCTCTCCAGAGCATGACAGGAGCTTCCTTCAACAAGCAGCATGAGAATAATCCCCATTATACTCCACGCCCCTATTCAAGGCCCTCATCCTCTCCTCTGGAGAACTGGCCCACCCTAAAATGGGAGTGGGGGAGGGGTGGAACCCCGGGCCAGCTCTTCCTCGCCTCTTCCAGTCTCTCCCTTTGCAGCCTGCTCACCAGGACACTGCCAAGTATGCTCTGTGCCAGGGTGGAGGCTGGGCCTGGGGGCTGGGGCCTTGGGGAGGGTGGCTGCCAGGGGTCCTGAAGCCCGCTGCTTGCCCTTCAGAGAGCTTAAAACTTCCCCCAGAGAGCAACGGCTAGCCCTGCCGGGTTGTCTGGAGAGGTGGGGGAGGAGGGTGTCCGGATCTGTTCCCCTTGGGGGCCCAGGCCTGCACAATAGCCCCTGGGGCTGCCACACTCTGGCTTAAGTAGTTGCCTAGGCAACAGCAGGGGCCAGCGTCAACCAATCCATGGCAGAGACTGGTAGGGGAGGGAGGCTGGGAGGGAAGAGGGTACTGTCCCTTTGCCGGGTCCTATATAAGGAGGAGGGATGGGACTGGAGTGCTCTGGACTTGACTGTCCCTGCAGTGGACTTAGGGACAGAACACAAAGATGCTTAGGAGGGGCCACCGCAAGCCCGGGTCCTGGGGCAGCTTCTGGGCTACCTTGGCCTTGGTGGGACTGGCCACTCGTGCAGGTGAGCGGGCTGTGGTGGGACCAGGTACCTGGTAAGAAACAAGGTAAGGGGTAGGGACAAGAACTTCTACTAGGAGCTACACAGGGCTGACCAGGAGGTGGCGTGGTCCAGCCAGCCATGGAGAACACCCAGAGACCTAACATCTCCAAGGACAGGTCCTCAGAAGGGAGAAGGGGCAGACTGCCCTCAAGGGAAAGAGGGGCTGGGCAGCAGGCAGGGGTCTTGATGACAAAAAGACCTGCTATTCATCATCTCAGGCAACTGGGTCCAGGCAGACACATGGGGACGTCATCAGCATTCAGGTCCTTTAGAGCGACAGCTGGGGGGCAGGGCTGGGAAATTCACCCGCAGCTGTTCCCTTTCTTGCTGGGTCTCTGTCTCCCACATGCAGATGCTCCCTCTTGTGAGCCTTTCTTTCATCAATCCGCATGCAAGTCCCGTGCCCACCGTGTGTGTGTGTGTGTGTGTGTGTGTGTGTGTGTGTATGTGTGTGTATGCGTGTATGTATGCGTGTGTATGCGTGTGTATGTGTATGTGTGTATGTGTGTGTGCGTGTGTATGTGTGTGCATGTGTGTGTGTGTACGCGTGCATGCATGCCCAAGAAGTGCCTGCCAGCGCTCTTCTGCAGCTCTCAAACTGTCAGACACCCTCTTTTCTCACCTTGCAAGGCTCCCTGCACTGCTCTGGCTGGGGGCTGTCCTTTGTATAACTCAGTTTGTGTCCCCATTTGACCCCATAGCCTCCCTGAGAACACAAGAGACAGGTCTCCCTGGGGGGGAGGGGTGGCAGCTTCTACACTTAGATACCCAGAGAGTCCTATTCTTTCAGCGGCTGGCCCTTGGTTCTTCCTTATCCGTCTCACAGGTGGGGAATCCAATAGGGCAGAGTTGGGGCTGTGCTTCCCAGATGAGTGTGGTGGTGCACCTCCCCCCAGCACACGGGAGGGAGGAGGATATTAAGAGTTCAAGGCAAACCTCAGTTAGTGGTGAATTCAAGGCTAGCCTGAGCTACAAGAAACCCTATCTCAAAAAAAAAAAACTAAAAAGGAAACAAAACAAAAGGAATAAAGAAAGAAAACAGACAGACAGAAAGGAAACCCATGCCTGCTGTTGTAGCTTTGGTTTCACTTCGGTCTCCCCAATGCTGTCCCTAACCCCAGCCCCGCAAGCCCTTTCCCACCAAGGGTCCTTAGGGGCTTTCCCTTGTCTCCGTGTACTCTTTCCCTGGATGACTTCAGAGTGCTCATTTGTATATTTACTTTTTAAATTTATTCTATTTGTGTGTGAGTGATGAGTGTGCATGAGGAAGCCAGAGTCAAGGTACCACCCAACAACCTACCTTGTATTTTTGAGACGTCCCTTACTAAGTTGGGGCTCACTGATTAGGGTGAACCGGCTGAGCAGGGAGCTTCAGGAATCCACCTGTCTCTGCCTCCACAGTGCTAGCATTGCAAACATGTGCCACCACACCCAGATTTTAAAAGATTTATTTATTACAAACATAGGTTCTGCCTGCATGTCTGCCTGCAGGCCAGAAGAGGGCATCGAATCTCATTACAGATGTCTGTGAGCCACCATGTGGTTGCTGGGAATTGAACTCAGGACCTCTGGAAGAGCAGTCAGTGCTCTTAACTGCTGAGTTATCTCTCCAGCCCCACACCCAGATTTTTTACCTGGCCTCTGGGGACAGAATTCAGGTCCTCAAGCTTATATGTCAATCATTTTACCAAGGGAGCTTTCTCTCTGTCTCTGTCTCTGTCTCCCTCTCTCTCCTTCCCCCCTCGGAACCCTCCCCCACCTCCCCCCTGTAACCACATTTTATTATTTATTATGTACTTTGTATGTGGGTATGTGTGCTCATGTGCCACAGCCCCCAGGTGGAGGTCAAAGGACAACTTTTAGGAATTAGTTCTCTCCTTATACCTCGTGGGTCCCCAGTATCCAGAGCACGCTGTCAGCAGGTACCTTACGGGCTAAGCCATCAGATTGCCCCCCCACACACTTTTTATACCGGGTCTTGTTAGCAGTAGCACTTGGTCTGATACTTTCTATGTAGCCCAGGCTGGCCTTGAACTCTGGGCAATCCTTCTGTCCCACCCTTACATTTGCATACTTGTGACACGGGTGTTCTGCTCCCCTGAGCTTTCCCGGGCGTGAGAACTGGGTTTGGCTCATTCACTGCCCCACACAGCAGTCACGTGACATGACAGGTGCTCACTACACAAGAGTAGGCCACTTCTGACAACGTTTTTTTGGGGGGCGAGGTGAGAGAGGTGGGGATTCAGGGTTTTCTTCACCCTCCCCTGGACACCAGTTCACGGAAGCAAAGGCTGCTCCGTGCCTTCTTCCTGACCAGAACCCACCAGGCTTCTGAGAGCTCACTCCTGAGTGTGTGTGGGGCCACCGTGCCCACCCAGTGAACTCTTGCACACCCGTGTACACTTGTGTGTGTGCACAGCTCCCTCCCTAGACTTCCAACCCTTCTCTCACACCTTGGCACATCTGTCACCAGCTGGTCCCTTCGCAGCCTTAGTTGGAGGCCCCAGGACGGGCGCCTTCTCAGGCTGTGTCACGTCCCTTCTTGCTGCAGCTCAGAGGGCAGATGTGGGCGGGGAGGCAGCAGGCGCCTCCATCAACCACTCCCAGATGTTGCTCCAGCGGCTGCAGGACCTGCTGCGGCAGGGCAATGCCAGCGATGTCGTCCTGCGAGTACAGGCTGCGGGCACCGACGAGGTCCGAGCCTTCCACGCACACCGCTTGTTGCTGGGGATGCACAGCGAGCTTTTCCGCGAGCTGCTGGGCAACCAGAGCGAGGTGCTGCTGCAGGAACCCCGGGACTGCGCTGCTGTCTTTGACAAGTTCATCAGGTACGGAAGGGAAGAGCACCGTGCTGCACCCTGCCCACAGCCCCCCAGCTCCTCCGTATCCAGGGGTCACAGAAGCCTGGCTTTAGAGGCTATTACACCTGCTTTCACAAGTCATAGCACGGCACAAAACACACACCTCCTTTGTCCCTGTTTCCACTGCCCTCCCTGCTATGGCCTGTGTACCACTTCCTGCCCTTGGGAGTCCCTCCTAAGCTACTTACAAACCAGGCCGAGAGAGCTTATAACAGATTCTTGGACGGTCACTTTCTTGGGTGGTCGCTTTCAAGTCTCAGGTTGAGACCAGCCATTTCTTTCTTTTCCTTTTTTTTTCTTTCAAAGATTTATTTAAGTTCTGAACATATGCTTGGACGTCAGAAGAGGGCACCAGATCACTTTATAGAAGGTTGTGAGCCACCATGTTGTTGCTGGGAATTGAACTCAAGACCTCTAGAAGAGCAGCTAGTGCTCTTAACCTTGACCCATCTCTCCAGGCTGAGACCAGCCATTTTTGTTTTTCTTTTGAAGATTTTATTTATTTATTATGTATACAGTGTTCTAGAGGACACCAGATTTCACTATAGATGGTTGTGAACCACCATGTGGTTGTTAGGAATTGAACTCAGGACCTCTGGAAGAACAGCCAGTGCTCTTAACCACTGAGCCATCTCTCCAGCCCCGAGACCAGCCATTTCTTTTCTTTTTTTTTTTTTTTTTTTTTTGGTTTTTCGAGACAGGGTTTCTCTGTGGCTTTGGAGGCTGTCCTGGAACTAGCTCTTGTAGACCAGGCTGGCCTCGAACTCACAGAGATCCACCTACCTCTACCTCCCAAGTGCTGGGATTAAAGGCGTGCGCCACCAACGCCCGGCCAGCCATTTCTTAAACCTGTGTGTTTTGGAACCACAGAGCTAAGGAGTGGAAAGGTTAAGCTAGGTCCATGTCACCTTTCTGCTTCCTGCACAGGAAAAGACTTGGAAAATAGTCTAAGAAGGTGACCCTATTCTGATGGCTTAGACAAGGTGGCTGCAGGATCCCAGACATCACTTCCAAGTTCCAGGCAACGGGAAGAGGGATAAAGCAGAAGGGTTTTCCATAGAGCCCAGGGGGGTGCTGTGTGCCAGTGAGTCTGCCAGGAAGAATGAGGCATGTGGGGTGGGGGTGGGGGTGGGGGGACAGTACTGTTATGAGAGCCAGAGAGAGTAAATACAGCCAGCAAGGGAAACTGGATAACGAGAAAGGCCCAATTGCAAAGAGAAGGGGAGCCCGGGGTAGGAAGTAGCCTGGGTTGGCTGTGTACTCTGTAGCAGGACTTTTCACTGTCTCTCATTGTGACAATTTTCCGGAGAGGCTCTTCCCCTTTTCTAGATAAGCTTAAGACTTATCTAAGTTAAAGAACTTGCCTTGCCTAGTGGCAAGGAGCAGGTCACATGGGCATCCAAATCCAGACTGTGGACTTGGAGGTTATCAGCAGCCCCTTCTCATTTTAACCTGTAGTTAGGTATCTAGGAGATGCTCAGTAGATACATATGGTTTCCACAGCACCAGAAGCTAAAAGAGCAGGCTGGGAGGGAACTTAGTAAGCCTCAGGGCCCATTCATCCTGTTTGTTCCTGATTACAAAAAAGGGCTGTGTTCTGGGAAAACCAGCTAGAGGTGGAGTGGGTGGCCTTGTCCAGGTCCAGCCCTGCCCATCTTCCTATTTTTGCTTTTATTGTTACTATTATTATTATTATTATCGTCATCACTACTACTATTATGTTTTTTGAGACAGGATTTCTTCTGTGTAGCCCTGGCTGTCCTGGAACTCACTCTGTAGACCAGGCTGGCCTCGAACTCAAGAGATCCACCTGCCTCTGCCTCCAGAGTGCCACCACCGCCTGGAGTCTACTTTTTTAAGTCTTATTATTAGTTTATATGTCTGTGCGAGTGTATTCAGTGTGTAAATGGGTGTCCTCCCGCCATAAGAGGGCTGAAGTTATAGAAAGTTTCAAGGCACCCAATGTGGGTGCTGGGGACCCAATTCTGGTCCCCTGGACAAGTGCTCTTAACCGCTGAACCATCTCGACGGGCACCCTCTCCAACTCTATTGCAGGTACTTGTACTGTGGCGAGCTGACCATCCTGCTGGCCCAGGCTATCCCGCTGCACAGGTTGGCCACCAAGTACCGTGTGGCATCCCTGCAGCGAGGTGTGGCTGACTACATGCGTGCGCATCTGGCTGGAGGCGCGGGCCCTGCTGTAGGCTGGTACCACTATGCAGTGAGTACCGGGGATGAGGCTCTACGTGAGAGCTGCCTGCAGTTCCTGGCTTGGAACCTTTCGGCCGTAGCGGGGAGCGCCGAGTGGGGCGCCGTGAGCCCCGAGTTGCTGGCACAGCTCCTGCAGCGCTCGGACCTGGTGCTTCAGGATGAGCTGGAGCTGTTCCACGCCTTGGAGGCGTGGCTAGGTCGCGCGCGGCCGCCCCCCACAGTGGCAGAGCGAGCGCTGCGCGCCATCCGCTACCCCATGATCCCTCCCGCGCAGCTGTTCCAGCTGCAGGCGCGCTCGGCCGCACTGGCGCGCCACGGCCTAGCGGTGGCAGACCTCCTGCTGCAAGCATACCAGTTCCACGCCGCCTCGCCGCTACACTACGCCAAGTTCTTCCACGTGAACGGCAGCGCCTTCCTGCCTCGCAACTACCTCGCGCCTGCCTGGGGCGCCCCGTGGGTCATCAACAACCCGGCTCGCGACGATCGCAGCACCAGCTTCCAGACGCAGCTGGGTCCGAGCGGCCACGACGCCGGTCGCCGGATCACCTGGAACGTGCTCTTCTCTCCGCGCTGGCTGCCCGTCAGCCTGCGACCCGTCTACGCGGACACTGCAGGTACTGCGCTGCCTGCCGCGCGCCCCGAGGACGGAAGGCCACGGCTGGTGGTCACGCCGGCCAGCAGCGGTGGCGACGCGGCCGGCGTGAGCTTCCAGAAGACGGTGCTGGTGGGTGCGCGCCATCAGGGCCGCCTCCTGGTCCGCCACGCCTACAGCTTCCATCAGAGCAGCGAGGAGGCTGGCGACTTCCTGGCCCACGCAGACCTGCAGAGGCGCAACTCGGAGTACCTGGTGGAGAATGCACTGCATCTCCATCTCATTGTCAAACCCGTGTACCACACCCTCATCAGGACGCCCAGTTAGCCCCTGGAGTGAGAAATAAAGGCCTGGCCTGGATGGCGCTCCAGGGTCTGGGGAGGGGTAGGCGAGCCTGGAAGTGACTGCCAGCCTGGGCCCTGGGTGTCCAGGTACGGCTGGTTGCGGCTGGGGTGGAAGGCAGGCAAATGTGGTAGGTAAGATGGCTGTACTTCCAGGAGTGCCTTCCCCTGCTGACTGGAAGGCAGCGCTCTTGGTCCAGAATAAACCGATGCTCAGAGAGGCAAGGAATAGAAGCAACTCCGAGTCTCAAAAGTCTGGGGTTCACACGCCCTCCACTGAGCTTTTCCCTGAGAGTTCCCATCCAGACATGAACCAGGGCAGGGAAGAACGACCTAATGGTCAATGATTGACAGCCAGCATGGGCAGTCTCCCTCTTGGATAGGAAATTTCACGTATGAGGCGAAGGTGCTCCGTGAGCTGCGACCTCCAGTGTGGACAAACGTCCCTACAGCTTGTGAGGCTCTCTGCCAAGTCCTTGGGCTCTCGCGCAGAGGGGTCCAGGCTAGCGGGAAGGCCCTTGAGAGACTGCCACAAACTAGACCTTGCTCTAGTCTCATCCTTTTGGGGAGGGAGAGTCTCGGCACCTTAGGGGAAAAAACCATTCCCCAGATATGTGTAGGTTTGTGTCAAGGGAGATCGGGCGCTGGGGGGGTGGGTCAAAGGGCCAGAAGCTGGATGAATCTTAGGACCAGATATGGCACGTTCTGAAAACTAAACACAAGCGTCAAAATCCCAGTAGGACTTTATTTAAAAGAAAAGCAAGAAAAAAAAGTTACAAAACCAGACTCCCTCCCCATCCCTCCCGACACTATGTGAAGTCCTGTGGGCTCCTTTCCCATCCCCCACCCGCCCCCCTTGCCCAGGGGTGGGCCTGGGAGTCCTATCTCACTAACAGCCCCTCTCTCCCCATTGCAGAAGCCAAGACAGGCCCCCAGGTCTGTGCAAATTTTTGGCAACAATGTTCTGTCCAGGGCTGGGAGGCCAAGCTGCGGGGTCTGGGCCTCCCTTTCTAGTGGCCTGGAGAGCGGGGAAGAGTTACGGAGGCAACCCCGCCCCCACCGTTTCCGGGTCATGGGAGCCCAGCCCTCTGCAGCTCTTGCTCCATGGGATCCCCATCTGCCTAGCTTCTACCTCCCGGTTCCTGCCACACCCTGTTCCAGTCCTGGGGGCAGAAGAGAAGGCACCAGGGGCCCTCAGTTGTGCCGGAGGCGTCCGTCTTTGCCAAGAGTGTTTGAACCATGGGGCAGGCTGGGCCCGCGAGTAGCTCTACGGGAAACGCCAGCTGGGTTGGGGGGAACAGGAAGGGGTGAGGGGTGTCCAGAGCCTAGAACAGGGGAGAAGCCAGCATCAGGCGCTGAGGAATGCCTCCCCTCCCCCCAACACCCAGGGACCTTGAACTTCATAGGGGAACAACCCCTGCTTGTTAGCCCACCGCACTGCTTCCGGAATCACGCTTCCAACCAGGGGCAAGAGTCTGCGTGTCTCCCCCTCCGAGCTGGCCAAGGCCTCTCCCACCCCGACACTTCCTTTGCTGGTACTGACCTGTGTTCTGCCCTGGAGGAAATTTGACCTTGGCTAGAGGCAGCGTGACTTTTGCCAAATGTCTGACGCCAGGGGATGGCCGCCCACACACTGGCATCCTCCTGTCTGAAATGCCCTCCGAGGGATGAGGCCCCGGCAGGTGTGTGTTGGGACGAGACAGCTGTACAGTAGGGAAACAGTGAAATGGGGTGGAGAGATGCTTAGCGCTCAGTTACAGAACCCAGTCCTTGCTACTTTGTCAGGCTGGGGACCGTTGCGGTTCAGATCAGGACCTCTGGGTGTAGCCAAGGGCTGAAGCGTCCTGTAGCTTCTCCGGGGAGCTAGCTCTCGGGCCCTCACCCATTAGGAACGGAAGCAGACATCTCAACCCCTGCGTCTGGCCTCACCCCCTGTCCTGTGACCTCGAAGGACCGAGACCTCCGCTTCCTCCTCTTCGCCTCCAGCGACTCCTCCCTTTTCTTGCTAAGGCATTTCTTCTGAGCACGCACCCAGGGCCCACTGCCATCACCTCGAGGTCCTACCGCCCGAGAGGGGCCCTCGCCGGTGCTGCTGGATAGATTGTCCTCGCTGATAGCATGCTGCAGTGTGGGGCTGGGCGGCCGCTTGCAGGCCAGTGGGCCGGATGGACGCGCATCTTCAGCTTCGCTCAACGAGTGGAGGGACAGGCTGCTGCGTTCTGCGGCAGGTGCCAGCAGGTGGCGCCCCTCCGATCCCAGGGCCCGGGAGCGCCGCTGGGCGGCCTTCACGGAGATACACTTGGTCCGAGTCAAGATCTCTTTCTTCTCTACAACAGATACCCAAACCAAGGTCAATGTCCCTTCCTGCACCCCTTCCTCACAGGTCAAAAGTGAACACGGGCCAGGACTCACAGATTTCACCCAAGGAACCCTAACTCGATAGCGCCCCCTCAGAATCTTAATTTCATTTGTAAATGGGAATTACAAAAACAAATACTCTGGGGCTACTTCAAAGATTGAGAGTCTAGACTGGTGTCACAGGCCTGTAATCTTAGCTCCTCAGGGGGCTGAAGCAGGAAGATTAAAAGTTCAAGTCTGCCTGGACATGGTGGCGCACACCTTTAATCCCAGCACTTGGAAGGCAGAGCAGGCAGATCTCTGTGCGTTTGAGGACAGCATGGTCCACAGAAAGAGTTCCAGGGCAGCCTGGGCTACATAGTAAGACCCTGTCTTTAAAAAAAAAAGGGGGGGGCCTGCCAACTAGGCAACTTAGACATGATCTCAAAATGAAAAGTGAAAAAAGGACAGAGGATATAGCTTAGCAGTAGAATGTCTCCTGTGTGTGAGACCCTAGATTCAATCCCTATACCACCCCTCAAAAAAAAAAAAACAACCATATGTTTTATGAGACTGACGAGCTGCCTACTGCGCTAACGAGGCACCTACAACATATGTTTTAGACAACGGGTTTAGTCTATTGGTCTAGGAGGCAGAGATTCAATTAGAATTTTCTAGAATCCAGTGGGAAGGGGGTTTCAGTTTAATTTTTGCTTTTTGTTTTTCAAGACAGGATTTCTCTGTCTTTGGAACCTGTCCTGGAACTCACTCTGTAGATCAGGCTGGCCTCGAACCCATAGAGATCCACTTGTCTCTGCCTCCCGAGTGCTGGGATTAAAGGCGTGCATCACCACCACCCAACCAAGTCTCCCTATTTTATTTCTGATTGTTCCCCATCTTCTGTGTGTCCTTCTGGTACAGCCAATGAATTTGTGCCTTCTTCAAGGGCAGAGAGAAGGAAGGAGCTTCAGGCTTGGTCACCAGAGCAGTTTAGACAATGTCAGGCAGTGGGAGCCTGGGCTTGTGAAGTGCAGGGCACACACCCACCTTTATGGGACAGAGGGATCTCTGACAGGTTTTCACTGCTGTCCGGGGAAGAGTTGATCTGGCTGCCCAGGCTGTCCTGTGGTGGGGCCTAAGGGGTGAACCGTTTGGAAAGGGGAAGGCCTTGAAGACAGCAGGGACTCCCACACTACACTCTGCAGAGGCTGCGTGGCCTTGGAGGTGCTAGCCCTTTTGGAAGAAACCCACCCGCTGCTGGACACCCAGATCTCACCTGCTGGGTCACCAGGGTGCCCACCTGGATGGGAGGTGGAGTGGGCACAGAGGAATTCTTCGCCTGCCAGGCCCTGGGACTGGTCTTGAACACATGGTAGGACTCACTGCGGTTGGCAGAGGAACAGGAGGAGGCAGCCGTTGACCAGGCTAGTCACACCAAAGTCCACCCCCCACCCGGGGAGGAGAAACTGTCGGTGCCAAGGGAAGAACCCTGACTGCAGACCCATGGCACTGCCTCCCCTGCTTCGGGCTCCATCTTCCCTACTGAGCTGACATTCCTCACACGGGTTAGGCAGCATTAGGATGTCTCACCTGTCTGTGCCGAGTGGGGGGAGGGTGCTGTTTTGGGGGCGCTGGGTCTCAGAGCTCAGTGTCTTCACACTCTCCAGGTCAGAGTCTGGGGTCAGTGTGGTCCCTGCTCCAGTGATTCTGGGCAAGGAGCTGTCCTGTGTGTGTGATGGGGAAGGGAGGGGATGGTGACAAGGATGAGCAGTCAGAAGACTTGCACCCAGTAATATCGCAGAGTGACAAAGGCCGTAAGATGGGCTGGGCACCCTGAAGGGCAACGGGCCTACGCTCTGGGTCCCGAGCCACTTGGAGTCTGCTAGGCAGTCTCAGTGGCACAGCTCAATGGACATTAGGTCCACTTTTCCCTTGATTTTTAGAAACCAACCAATTAATTAATTCATCTATTTATTGTCTGAGATAGAATCTTGCTGTACCAACAAGGCAGATTTTTCAACTCTCCTGCCTCAATTTTCTAACTGTTGGGATTAAAAACTATCCTATTGACTAGTGGTCACTTGGGATATCTTAGATGGCCATTCCTGACCGTGTGACCCTAGGTGGGGACAAGTGTTTGGCCAGGCAGTAATGTCCAGGAATGGGGACCCTCACCCAGGTTTGACAAGGCAGAGAGAATGGGCAAGAGGGGAAAAAAAAAGCAAAGCCATCTCATGGAACTTGGCTGGCTTAATGGGATTCCCCATGTCTGCGAATTTAGGCCGGCCCAAGCGCCCACCTGCAGGGCCCTGGAGGCCACGCGGTCCATGATGGTGGCCCGCTCCAGGCTGCCTTCTTCCAGTTCCCGAAGGTAGACTTCATAGAGTTCCTCCAGGTGCCGGGGAACCTCCAGATTGAAGTCTGTGCATGGAGGAAGGAGAGCTGAGGGCTCGGCATGGGCCCGCAGCCCCTCACACAATGCCCCAGACCTTAGGGGGTGGCAGGCTCGGCCCTACCATCGATGATCTGCCGCTGGCCCTGAATGATCTCCTCGCAGAGGCTGCGGTGCTGCTCCAAGCGGCGCACGGCCTCGCGGCGGTGGCGCAGGGCACTGTCGCGGAGCAGAGCATGCGACTGCATCTCAGTGTTTTCCACCTCCAGCTCGTGCACTCGACACAATAGGCTGAGCACCTCGCGCTGCTCCTCCGAGCCGATGCGCCGTGGCAGCGTCTCTTCCAGGCGCCGGCCCCGCGCTCGCAGTTCCCGGCAGCGCTGCTCCAACGCCAGCTGCGGGGACAGCGGCAGCGGCACGGCTCAGCGCTAGGCTAGTCCCACCCGCCCAGTCAGGCCCTGCTCTCAGGCCTTCTGGCCGCTCTCCAAGCCCAATTAAAAAAATATGAATTAATGTAACTACTTACAGCCTTCTAATTAATATTATTGCTCTAAGCTAACCTTCAAAGCTTATTTTTGGGTCTTGCAACTATTCGGCGCCCACTTGACTCAACCACGCCCTGCGGCAGCCTTTATTCCAACACAGAAGATAAAAATATGTTATTGTATTGACTACCATGTTCTTAGTCCCTGCTTTATGCCAAGCATTAACGTAGCTGTCTCCAGCGACTCTGTTCAGGCATCACCATGGGTGCTCGCATTGTAGAAACTTGGCAAGGTCGCCCAGACTTGTGGCTTATGCTCTCTGGTCTCCCTCTTCGCCAGCCCTCCGCCTCCTCTTCCCCACTCTCTCTGCACCCAAGGCCCATATACCTTCTGCTTGCGCAGTTTCTTCTGTTCGCCCACTAGGGTGGCGATGTTTTCCCGGGCTGAGGCCACCTCTGGTGGCTCCAGGTTATCTGGCTCATCTCCCGTGTCTGAGTCCTTTTCACTGTCATCTTTGGTGTAGGACTCCTTCCTCCGCTCCTCCCGCCACTTGAGAGCCCGACGTGACTTCTCGTGTTCCCAGCTGCCGGCAGCGCCCCCCCAAAGAGAGACACAGATTCAGCACACGGGGCAGGGCGCTGGGTTTCTATGTTCTGGGCTCCGCCGTGACAAACCTGAACCTGGGGTGGGCCCGAAGGTCCCAGGACAGGGGAAGCATACCCCGCGATGGTGAGTAGGTGCCGGGAGGTATCGATCTGGATTTCCATGGCCTGGTTCTCCAGCTCCAGCAGGCGCCGGCGCATGTCCATCTGCTCGTGGAAGGCACTGATGAGCTGCTCCCGAAGCTGTCCCATCTCCGCCTGCCCTTCCTGCCCGCTGTGTAACTGTACCTCGGCTGAGGAGTGGGAGTGGTGTCAGCACAGTGGCCTGCTCAGGCCGACCTGGGGGCTCTGTCCCCCAGTTTCCTCCTGGATCACTGCTTGCATTTCCAGCTGCTTGGATTCCTCTCCTCCCACACACCCCACTCCCACAATATTATCTCCAAACTGCAGCCCAAAGACGACTGTTGCTTGCCCACACGGATTGAGATTGTGCTAGCCCTCAAAGCATCCTTGTGCCAACTCTGAAAAGGTGTCCCTGCTCCTCTGCTATCTGGTGGAAAACCATTACAGCAAACAGGAGAGTCTCGGTGAGCGGCACGCCTTCTAGGGCCCCACAGGGCAGCCCTCCCTGTACATCCTCAGATCATCCCATCCCATCCCCGGCTCTGCGAAGTAGAGGTGTGATCCCATTTCACAGGGGAAGGCGCTGAGATGTAGATATCACTTAGCCAGAGTTAATGCTACTGGTCCGAGGATCTCATAAGGCCACCTGGAGAGGGTTGCTAAGAGCAGCTCCCACCTCCAGACCAGCAAGACTGGATGCCTACCTTGGATATGGCGAATGTCACCCCGTTCCAGTCGGCCCCGGCCCTGGCCCCGCCCCGCCTGCTGGTCAATCTTGCACTTGAGTCTCTGGATCTCGCCCCGCAGGTCCGCGATGATGCTGGTGTACTGGGCGATGTGGTAGGAGACATTGAGCAGGTTCTGCTTCACCTGCAGGGAGCCCAGGATCAGGGGCGAGGGGTACCGTCACTCCAGGAGCCACGCCTGCCTGTGGAGTCCTCTTCCTTTTGCCAGTTCTTTCCAGTGGCAGCAATGGCCTCCTGGCCCCTCCCCACAGCCTCCTATCGCATCTGCACAATTCCTTTAGGCCTGCAATCCTCAAGTTCCAGTCCTGCTCTTCAACCTCAGTGGCTCCCTGTTGCCCGAGGAGCCCATTCCTTCACTGGGTATTGAAGCCTTGATTCCTTTCCCCCACCCCATTTTACCTTTTACTTTATGCGTATGCGTGTGTGTCTGTGTGGGAGTGTGTGCACACGAGTGTGGGAGCCTGAAGAAGTTTTAGATCCCCTGGAACTGGAGTTACAGGCAATTGCTAAGTGCCCGATGTGGGTGCTGGGATCTGAACTCAGGTCCTCTGGAAGAGTTTTGAACCATTAAAACTCTCTCTCTCTCTCTCTCTCTCTCTCTCTCTCTCTCTCTCTCTCTCTCTCTCTCTCTCTCTCTCTCTCTGTCTGTCTCCCCCCCCCAGGGTTCTCTCTGTGTAACTTTGGAGGCTGTCCTGGAACTCACTCTATAGACCAGGCTGGCCCTGAACTCACAGAGATCCTCCTGCCTCTGCCTCCCGAGTGACAGGAGTAAAGGTGTGTGCCACCATCGCCCAGCTGGACTCTGTTTCTGTATCTGAGTGTTCTGTTCTAGTCAGGCAATTCTGCTGGTCTTTCCATACCCACAACAGATAGTTCATCTCTACTTCTCCTTTTCCTGGCTTGCTTGGCACCTACTGTTAGCATCAATTAAATAATTAGCTGCTTTTTAAAAAAATAGGTCTCATGTGGCCTGTTAGCCTTGAACTCGTTGTGTAACCAAGGATGACCTTGAACTCCCGACTCTCCTGTGTCCACCTTCTAATACAGGGCTGCAGTGTTCACTACCATGCCAGGGTAAGCCTGTCACTGTGGAGTTCCCGAGGCTGCATGATCATGTTGGGGGGGGGGAGTTGCAGACATTGGAAGAAGGCTGGCTCACTACATACTACTTCAAAGGTAGCCTTTCTTCCCCTCACACCCACACAGGCTAAGACAGCTTCCTGACCAGAGAACGAGTTTGACCATGAACTTGGGAACCAGGCAGCCTCAGCTCCAGTCTCTGCCGTCCTCAGAGTCACTTTATGTCCTTAAGCTTCATTATCCTAAACTGTATGGTGGAGGAGCGTTAACTCCTGCTTGGTTCTGAGTGTGCTACAGTGCCCAGAGGGGCACCAGGTAAGGGAGCCTTCTACTGTGACTATGATGGGGACATACTTTGGACACAGAGGCCTGAGTAACCTCTGGAGAGGAAGGGAAGGTAGAGGGATGGGATGGGGGCAAGCCTGGAGTGAGAGGCAGAAGAGGTGTTTGGGAGCCAAGGGCTCCAGGCGTGCATACATGCAGGCAGGCCAAGGGCTCGGGGCAACGCTGGCCTGGGTAACGAGGTCAGGGCAGAAAGAGTGGAGGGGCTGGCAAGGATCCTCCAAGGATGTCACATCTCAGTCCAGGAGGGTGTGCTTTGGGGGAAGTCCAAGGGCCCTCACCCGAGTCCTAATATTCTTGGCTCGGCCGGCGTAGGTCAGGGTATTCCGGGACTCCTCGAAGGCGGTGCTCGCCGGGCTGATGTGGGCAATCATCACTGTGCGACTGTTCCCCCCTAATGAGTCCTGGGGAACAGGGATGTTGGCTAGCGGGCGATCACCTTCCCTAGAGACTCCCCAAGGCTATTTACCAAACCTTCTTTGGGTGTACACACATGTACACAGACACACACACACAGGCATGCATGCATGCCTGCACAACACGAACATACGCATATAGCGGTGGTCATTTTCAAGTTCCCCTACTCCCTGGCGTGGGGATGCAGCCCTCATGGTAGCCAGATGCAGGCCTTCATAGACTACAGGCCTCTGCCAGGATCTTGTTTTCAGCACTTACAAAGTTTAAGCCTACAGGGAAATTCCTTAACCTGTCTGTGCCTCAGTTTCCTTATCTGTAAATGTATTCCTCCTAACTCACAAAGTCACTGGGGAGGCTTTTGGACTGGTGGGAAGAAGCCCTTGAGCCCAGCAAAGCATGGGGACTCAGTGATACCACGTCTATCACTGGAGCCCGAGAGTGGCCGTGCCATGAGTGAGCAGCCCCAACAAGCAGCTCCGTTGGCTACAAGGCTATCACCAAGGCCCTGCACCTAGGCTCTCTGCAGCTCACAGCCCTGGGAGGAGGTCCTGGCCCCGCTCTTGTTCATTCTCTACCTGTGCCTTGGCTAGAGTTGCCAGAAATACAGAGAGCACCTGCTTGCAATCAGATTTCAGATAAACCGTGAACGGCCCGCTTTAGCTTAAGGGTGTCTGGAATATCGCATGGGGCACACTGATGCACAGTCAACTTGGCGATTCGTCTGAGATCCAAGTGGCAACAGCTGCGCATTGTGTGTGGCTGGCCTGGCAGGCCCACTCTTGACGCCAGTGCCCAGGTCCGGCTTGTTTTGGTACCTTCAGGAGCCGGGTGAGCTTGCTGTCCCGATAATTGATGTACTTATTGCCGCCCTTGTCGCTCAGGGCATTGATGCAGTTGCCCAGGGCCAGCAGAGAGCGGTTGATGTGGGCCCCCTCCTTCATGCGCTGCCCCCGGTTCTGGGTCTGGAGAGACAGCAGGGGACATAACATACTGAAGCTTCGTTCTGTCACCCAACAACACCCACATGATCCTGGCTGTAGAGCATGGCCTCTCTCCCGAGGTTCCTGAAGGTAGAGGTGACAAGGCATGGAAGGAGGCTTTGCTCTGCCCCTCCCCCCCACGTCGTGGCTCCTCCAAGCAGCCTGCCCCTTCAAGATGTCAGGCCCACTGCTCAGCACCTCCCTCTGGGGACCCCACTGGTGCCCTGACATCCTTGAGACACCCTGCCTTCCTGACTGCCTCATCCAACTTAGCCTCTCCCTGAGGTCCTTCCTCCTCTGAAATGTGGCCTCACCTGGAGGGACATCGCCCCGCCTGCCCCACCCCTTGCCTCTCTTTGGGGAGCCCTCTCTCCAGCTCCGCTGGACCCCTGGAGCAGGCCTCACCTGGGAGGCGCGCTCAGAGCCGGCCAGGTCGATCATGAACAGGCGACCCTGCCGCACCTCCTGCAGGATGTTCTTGACCCGGCTGCGCTGGCGTACGGCCACCTGGAGCACTGCGTGGGAGCGGGAGGATGTCTGATTGGCAGCTGTGGGCTCCTGTGTCCTCTGCCGGTTTCCCTTCATCAGCAGCTGCATAATCTGGGGAGTAAAGATGGAGGTGATGGCCAGGGACCCTGTCGAGAGGAGCCCGAGCTTGGTGAAGGAGGTCTAACTGTGAGCTCCCAGGGGGAGCTACAGGGCCTGGACAGGTCTCTGTACAAATGGAGAAGCCCGCTTACTAGGGTGAGTATGTTAGGGCATTGTGGGGGTGCGACTTCTCTTGCCACCACTCAGGGTACTCTGTCCCAGTAGTTCCCTGGCTTTGGTCCCTCGGAGTGATTGTCCTGTCCACTGGCCCTAGCCAGTTGCTGGAGACTTGCCTCCTTGGCATTGATGGTGGACACTTCGGTGATTCCGGCCACTTGGATCACCCCTTTGGAGTCCTCCCTCAGCTCCAGGTACCCCAGGGCAGGGTTCAGCAGGTCCCGGATCATCTCATTGTAGATCTGATGGGACAGTGGGAAAGCGGGAGGGAGATGGACAAGCTGCCCAGCGAGCGGTCCCCTCCCCGCTAAGAAATGAGGGACCCATGATGGTAGAGGCCTCAAGGCCAATATTGCAGGAGGTTTCTGAATGACCCGGGACTCCCTTTGCAGAGAGGCCAGTCCTGGGCTGGACACCTGGACCTGATTCCTGGCCAGACAAGGGAGCTCAGCTTGTTGCTAGGCAACCTTCAGGCTACTTCTCTTAGGTGTCACCACCCCTGCCCCAGTCAAGGCCAGCCCCGCTGGCTGAGTCAACACCTGCTGGCTGCTCCCCTCACTACTCCTCCTGAACCATCGACACCCTGGGAGATTACCAGCTCCCAGAGGAGCCAGATGGAGACTGGCTTGCTGGATTAGATTGCCCCCTCCCCTCCCCTCCCCTCCGCCCAACTTCTGTGACTACCTCTCAATCCATGAAATCCTTAATGGGAAGATGATTGCTTAAGGTAGTGGTTCTCAACCTTACTGATGCAGCGACCCTTTAACACAGTTCCTCATGTTGCGGTGACCTCTCCCAACTATAAAATTGTTTTTGCAGCAGCTTCATAGCTGTACTTTTGCTACTGTTACTAATCATAATGTAATTATCTGATATGCAGGACATCTGGTATTAGTCCCCTTCATGAAAGGGACATTTGATCCCCAAAGGGGTCACGACCCACAGGCTCAGAACTACTGGTTTAAGGAATGGGCTCAAAGGGTTGGGGGCAAGGTGAGCTTTTGAGGATGCTGGCTTGGCGGCTTGCTGTCCCGGCTTCTGTGAAGTGCCACACCACATTAGAGCCACGGGGTCCCTGCTGTGCTACCATTGTGTACCACAGACACAGGTGCCTCTCTTCTCCATGTCTCATTTCTTGGTTTTGTTTTTCAGGACAGGGTTTCTCTCTGTGTAGCCCTGGCTGTCCTGGAACCTGCACTGTAGACCAGGCTGGCCTTGAACTCAGAGATAGGCCCATCTCTGCTCTCCGAGTGCTGGGATTAAAGGTGTGTGGCACTGTGTCAGACTTTTGAGTCTCAATTTTTATCAAGTGGGGCTAATGCTATACATGTGGGGAACGGGCATACTGAGCAACCCAGGGACTGGCTCTACGGAGGGGGAACCACCAAATTTCATATGCCTCCTATCTAAGCCTGATGGGGACTTACCTCCAGGTAGGACATGGACACCTCATACTCCATGTCATTGCTGGTCTCCTCGATGGCTCGGAACAGGTCATTCAGGGTCCGGACATAGATGCCTGGCTCATGATCAGTGCCCAGCATGGTGTAGGTCTTCCCACAGCCTGGATAGGTCAGGTTGGTGGTCAGCAGGACAGGGGCGAAGGGGGGTGAAGCCTTATTGAGGAGGTACCCTGGACCCCTGAGCTGTCGTCCTTGAGGATGCACCCTCCTAGGTGGCTGAAGAATGGGGCCTTTGCGGGACAAGGGTACTGGGTGAGGCAAGGTTCGGACAACCCCATGCTCCATTCCGGACCCTACTCGGGCCAGGACAGTTCTCCCATGAAGGGTTTGGTTCTCAGGGGAGTGGACAACGGTGCTGCAGTCTTTCCTGTGTCCGTGTTTCCTCCTCACCTGTAGGGCCGTAGGCAAACACAGTGGCATTGTACCCTGAGATGACACCTTCAATGAGGCTCTTGGTGGTGGCCTGGTACACCATTTCCTGCGGTGGAGAAGACATCTGTCAGGGTCTGAGACAGTATAAAATGTGGGTGCTCCCAGGCAGGTCCTGACTGTGAACAGGTGAGGTGTCTGTCCCTGGATCCCCAAGCTAGAGGTAATTAAGTGGGGAGAGTGGAGGAAGGGAATCTCTGCTTACACGCCTCAGGGGTGACAACAGCCTGCAAGAGGGTTCAAGACACCCGAGAAGCCTCCTCTATGGGTGACTCCCCCACCCCACCCCTGCTGAGGGTGCAGAGTCGGCCCCGGGGCATCTCAGCGTCCAGAAGGTGGGCAAGATGGAATCCCTAGGAGGGTGTCAGTTTCCTTGGGTCTGCCCGACACCTGTTCTTTCCGTACCAGATGGGCTTCACCGTCCTTCCCCCATCCCGCCCCGGCCCGTGTAGACCAGCTGTGGAGGTCTCATGTGGCTTTCTCTATACCAGTCGGTACGTGAGTGCCAACCTAGTGTTTCTGCACAAAACCATGTGTGCGGCCCCGTCGGGCCATGCAAATGTACAGGTGAGAGGCCACACAAGTACAGGTCACACAGATGGGCAAAGTTCCAGGAAGTGGACCCTTGAGTGAACGTTGGAGAAAAGGTGAGCAGGGTCCCCTGAGAATCCTCCCTTGCAGGGCAAAGCGTGGAGGGGTCTTTCCTGCTTCCAGACAATGTTCCCCCTCACCTGGGTGGCCGTGAAGTCAAAGGCCACGTCGAATAGGTACGACTTCTCCCGGGACCGGTGTGCCCGCAGGATGTCATCAGGGTCCTCCATTGGGTCCATGAGGACCACCATCTGTAAATGTCCCCGAGTGGGGAGACCACAGTCAGATGGGGTTCCCACAGCCTGCAGACCTCTCCCACCACTATCTGAGCTTCAGGTGAGGGTGCTTGGGAGACAAAAGCCTCTTTGGCGATGAGTGACTGTCCCCTGGAGATGGCACCATCCCAGGGCAGCAGAGAATGCTGTGTGTGTGTGTGTGTGTGTGTGTGTGTGTGTGTGTGTGTGTGTGTCATCTACAGTGAACCCAGGATCTGAGGCCTCTCCCACTAACCACAGTGCCACTTCCCATGCTGCCTTGACTGGAGGAGGAACTGTAACTCCGCTGGCGGTCATAACACATCTTTTGTGACAAGGTCCATTTCGCCCACTACACCCCCATCTCTACTGCAGCCTTGCTTTGTGCTATTTCAGTAGCAGCAAAGCTCGTGCTCCCACCTGACAGGTGGGGTGGGGCGTTCGGAGTCCAGAGATACTTTTGGGCTACACACTAGTCTGTGGAGGATGGAACTCAGAACCCAGAGCCTGAGTTCCATCCCAGAAGACTTTCCCCCTACCCCTGAGACAGGGTTTCTCCATGTAGCCCTGACTGTCCAGGAACTTGCTCTGTAGATCAGGCTGGCTTCGAACTCAGAAATCCGTCTACCTCTGCCTCCCAAGTGCTGGGATTAAAGGCATGCACCACCATGGCCCTGCAAAACCAGCAGACTTAACCGCACCTCTGCAGCTCCGTGGCCCTTGGGCCCTGCCTGGCCCTCCTAGACCAGCCTCCCGACCGCTGTAGGTCAAGGCAGGCAAAGAGCTGCTGACATCTGGTGGACACGTGTGAAAAGAGCAGGCGGGCTTGGGTCCTTCCTATGTGAACTTAAAACTAACCGCATCCCTGGCCAAGACCTGGGGTTAGAAAGAGAGACTGCAGGACCCTAGGCTCACATTCCACCCCCGTGAGGTTGGGGTAGCTGTACTCCATGTATGTGTGTAAACACAGGCGTTAAGGTGTGGATGGGGCTGCCTGGGTTCCTCCCTTGTTCTAAGAACCATCTTTGAGCCACTCCAATCTGCCCAGATCCCAGTGTGCGGAGCTTTGCTGAGGGTTTGAGGATCAATACAGGGCAAGTGGCTGGGTTCTTGCTGGGGCTCCCGGTCTAGAGTAGGGTTTGAGATAAGAAATGTCAGAAAACACTCAGGTACTCACGGGGGTGTGTCTGAATTTTAGGAGAGGGCAAAGGGGGTGGGCATTGAAGGGGACACTAGGGATGCTTTCTGAATCTTAGCCCTGCCTCTCGTTAGCAGAGTGGCCTCATGCCTGCATGGGGGCCTGCCTGAGCCTCAGTCCCCTCCCCAGGGGAGGAAATGGTGGTGCAATCTCCTTCAGGGCTGTGCACAGCCCATGAGACAAAGTGCGTGACACATGCCGCGTCTCGGATAATCCCCTTGCAAGGAGCCACGAAGAGGGAGAGTTGGGCATGGAAGCAGGGGAGGGCAAGTCACTGACTGCCCCAACCCAAGACTCTGCTATCGAAAGTAGGGTGGCAAAAATGAGACAAAGAGAAGACAGGCGGAGAGTGGCAACAGCAGCCGCTCCCTTACACAATATAGGTGCCCCCTCGAGGTGCCTGGCACCTGGAGCGCTGAGCATGGTTCCCTAGACACCAGCCTCTGCCAGACAGCCAGGGGAAATAAGCCATCCCATGATCCTTACTTAATGAGGTGGGGCTGCTCCCAGGGGCCAGATGCTGGCTGGCCTTGGAGCCCAGGGAGGGGAGGGGCAAGGAGGGGAAGGGAGGGGCGAGGAGGGCAGAGAGGGCACTCTCACACCCAGGGCACACTGCCATCCACTCCTGGTGCACACTAACTTTGGATCTTGGGGCACACTGGCAAGCATTGTTTCTTTGTTCTTTGTTTTCCTTCAAGACAAGATCTTGTCTGCAGTCCTGCTAGCTTCGAGCTTAGGGCAATCCTCTTGCCTCAGCCTCTCAAGTGCTGGGATAACAGGCATACACCCCCACACCCAGCCAATACCACATCTTTACTGAGTGAGCCCCTCAGTGTGGGTTTCTCATTATTGCTCTCAGACAAGGGGGTCAAAGCCCAGCCTCCCGTTGCTTGGAAATGGCAGAGGCAGAGTCAGGGATTCTGGCCACTTGGCTCTCAGGCTGGTACCTGAGCATTCTCCAAGCCTTCCCCAACTCTCCTGCTCCCTCTGCTGTCACAGGGGCTTGTGGGGTGCCTCTGCAGTTTTCATGGTCTAAGTAGTCCCACAGCCCCCAGCCCCCAACCACCACCGCTCACATTAGTCCTGGGTGCTCACTCCACCTTAGGGAATGCGATACACTACAAGTAGGTAAACCGAGGCCTCACAGAGGGCCAAGCAGGAAGGGGGCTGGCTGTTACAGGGCAATTAAAAGAAGGCTGAGAGGATAGCCGTGCCAACACTCCACCCCTCCCAGGGATCATTTCAGGAGAGGCAGGGCTCATGACTTTGCAAAGGCCTTGTGAATAGGCCAGGCATGGAGAGACATCCAGGGGCGGCAGAGGTTAGTAATGAGGGTGAGGTGAGACCAGCCTGCATGCTCAACCAAACCCAGGAGCTGAGGAGGTCCTCAGTGGAACCCTTTGAGTCCCACAGTCAGGCGTGTGGATTCAGGAGGATAAAGGCCTTGGGATTCCTTGCAGACTCCTCCCTGAGTCCATGTCCTGGGATTAACCACAAACACACACACACATGAGCGAGTGCACACACACACACACACACACACACACACTAGACACTTGAAACAGCCTGCACCTGGGCTCTCTGAATTCACCTGACCCCTCAGATAGCTACAGCCCCCGTCCCCCTTCCGTGATTCTCCAGCGGAGGGTGACTCCCCGAGACTGCCAATCATATGGGGTTCCAGGCGAGCAGGCTAGAGGCAATGATCAAATACAGGCTGGGTGCTGGCTTTGTGCAGGGAAAGGCCACCAAGTCTGTCCCCTCCCAGGTGGCCAAAGTCTAGCAGCCACTGTGACCTCAGTGCTTGCACTGTTCCCTGGGGACTCACCTGTCCTCAGCCACTGGCCCCTCCTCAGGACACCTGCCCGGAGCCCTCCATGCCTTCTTGGTTTGATTCCTATCCTAGGCTATCATCAGCCTGAGCCCTGCTCAGATTCCAGACCCAGATGAAGACAGACTCTGGCTCTGAGGGTTCTGGCATGGGTTCCCCAAGGCCTGCAACAGGAGCAGGGCTAGCTATAACAACTCTCATCTTGGGCACTGGGGTCCTGTGACCACAGAGCCTCGAGGGGCTTTGGTTAGGGGGGGAGTGAACAGCATGTAGTGTCGTGCACCATAAACAGATGGCCTTTGTTATGGCTTTCAGACATCCCCAGGTTCACCTGGACACCCAGTTCCTTTGATGCTGGAATGCTCCTGCATCAAAGCACTGTCATCTCACCTGCCATCACCCCACTGAATGAGGGCCTTGTTTGAGCTCCATCTGTTGGGACCCCAGCCCCCACAGCACGCTCCAGAACATCACTGCTCTTCCAGGCCACCACAGCACACAATGGAACCCTTGTACCCCTTGACCAGGTGAACCAGAGCTGAGCCAGTAAAGATTGGCCAAGGAGCCTGGGCTGCCATGGAAACCAGCTTGGGGTGTTCAGGCTAGTGCAACTTATTCGTGAAGCACCTACAGTGTGACCCAAACATGGGGAAGACGAGGCCTGGTGTTCTGCCTTTGACACTCTCAGATTCCTAACCCGGAGAGAGCTGGTGTGCAGAGGAGAGACCCCCAAATCCAGCCCTGCCAGGACTGGATGGCAGCCTGGAAGGGATGACGTCGATAATGTACTTTCAAGGATGAGCAGGAGACAGGCAAGAGAGGTTGGCGGGGGTGTGGAAGAAGAACATTCTAGAGAAAATCATGAGCAAGGCCAAGAGGTGAGAGGCCAGACATGGTCTCCAGTCTCCAGGGAGAAACACAGGTTAGGAAGAAAGCCTGGAGTTTTGCCTTTGGTCTTCCTCGCTGGCTATTCTCACGGTGCGGACCCAGGGCCTGCTATGAGCTTGCGATGGCCCTGTGAATGTCACCCTGGGCTGGTACACAGTGTATGCCCAAGGACATTTGCTAAGTAAATAAATGCCCTAGGAGGCAGTTTGGGGTGTTACATGCACCCTGCTAAAGGCTTGGCATGTGTGTTCTCATTCTTATGGCTTTCTTTGCAGTGCCAGCTGCTTTGGAACTCACTCTGTAGACCAGGCTGACCTCAAACTCATGGAGACCCACCTGCCTCCGCCTCCCGAGTGCTGGGATCAAAGGTGTGCACCACCTCCTTACTCTCACTATGACCCCATCCTCACTTAAATAACTACATCCGTGGGTATGTGTTTCCTAAAAAGCCCTTGTTTTGGGGGCTGGAGAGATGGCTCAGTGGTTAAGAGCACTGACTACTCTCCCAGAGGACCTTGGTTCAATTCCCAGCACCCACATGGCAGCTCACAACCGTCCACAGCTCCTGTTCCAGGGGATCCAATACCCTTGTAAAGACATTCATGCAGGCAAAACACCAATGTACGTAAAACAAAAATAAATAATAAAAAAAGCCCTTGTTTAAGGTCCTAGGGTTAGGACTCCTACATATGAACGTGGGGTGGAGATGGGAGACACAATTAATCTCTAGCAAAGTGGGCTTTTGCTCCGGACAGCTGTCTGCCTAGTCGCTCACAGGGGGCAGCAGGGATGGGTGGGCTGAGGTTGAGGAGTCTGGGTCCTAGAACCAAATCCCTTTGCGTCTGACAGACCAGGGCCCTGTGCTAAGAGCACAGTTTGATGCAGTCTGTGTCTCCTCCACGGCCCAGCCACAATGAAGACCTAATTACAAAATGCCAGAGAGCCAAACCTGATGGCTCATGCCTGCAACCCATGGAGGAGGCAGAGGCAGGGGGACCACAGAAGTTCGAAGCCAGCCTGATCTATGTATAGAGACCCCAACTGAAACAAACAACAAAACCACAGCTCTGCATAGGTGGACGGTTATATGGAGAGGCAGGGAAGACACAGCCATCTACGAGCCTGCCAGAGGGGTGTGCACACAACTTCCGTCCACCAAGCCCGTGAGACGACAAACTGTCCTCTCAGCCACACAGCCCCCCACACACACTTCCTTACACTTTGCAAACTCACGTCCACGTTCCTCAAGGCAGCTCCCCTGCCTCAGGGGAGCAGGTGTGGCCACAACCCAAAGTAGGTGCACACAGGCCCCAGGGACTTTCACGCCTTTGGACAGGAGGCTTCACTGAAGACAGGGCAAGAGAAGGAAGTCAGGCAGCTCACCAACCTCCTTCCCCATGGGTGGGAATCTGCCTGAACTCGAATAGCGCTCACATCCACACCCAAGTAGCTCCCTCCAGGATCAGCTGCCCTGCAGCCCGTGGGCCTAACCCAGCAGAGGGCCGGGCAGCTGTGGGCCTCCTCAGCTAGGTCTTCACTCTGGCCTGGCTCTTAGGTCAATGAAGATGTCATCAGGAGTTCTAGAGCCACTCAGAGCTCTGAGCTCCTGCAGGGAAGTGGGGAGAGGGTGCCTAGTCCCTGAGAGATGCCCCAGTAGGGACCAGGCTCTCTGGGCATCTCCTGGATGAGAGGGACTTTGCACACGACATGTCAGGCATTTCTCCTGCTGAGCTGACGGTGCCTTGGTCAACCCTGCAGCCTTAGTGGGATTCCCTCTGGCCTCCTGATGGTGGTGACACCTAACCCAGTGTCATACTACTGATCATTCCTCACTGTGGCTGTCCTTTGTGTGGTGACCACAAACCCTAGCCCCTACCCACCAGATGGTGGGAGCAGTCTTCCCCCAGCTTTGATGTTCCCAAATGTCCCCTTGAGGGCAAAATAGCCCCAGTGTGAAGCATAACAACCCACACACTTCTTCCCTGGCTGCAGAGCCTGGCAGTGAAGATCCCCAAAGAAAGGAGGGCCCCAAATGGGGCATCAGAGACTATGCGTCATGTGACCTTGAGCCAAAGGCATCACTTTTTTAGGGGAGCCGTGGATCTGGCCCAGTGGAGGGAAAGGAGGACTGTCAGGGATGAAGCAATAACACGAGAAGCCACAATGACACCCCAGCCTACTCAGGAAGCTTCAGGTTGTCTCTGGCTTCATCCTCAGCCCAGAGACCCAGGCTCACAGTCCCTTTATTCAGATAGGTGGGAGCAGAACAGAACCCCGATTCTGGGTGGCTATCAGACATGAAAGGCTGACTCTGGATTCTTGTTTGTTAATGAGAACATCTGCTGCTGGTCACATTTCTAGCTATAGACATACAGACCCATGGGGCCTCAAAAAGGAGACTTTGATGCCAGGAAAAGCAGAGCCTACTGGGCTCATAAGGCTGCCAAGGCCTAACCAGCAGCTGAGGGCATAGCTACACCTGGCTGATATCCTACTCAGGACCTCATCTGATTTCAGGACTGTGAGGACCCCGAGGCTCCAGATGACCTAGGATGTAGTCTCATGTCTCTCAGGGAGCCTGCTGATTTCTTTATCACAGACCCACACGGATGTCCCAGGTGCCACCGAGAACCACACACGATCTCTGGCGAGGTGGGCCCACCAGTCTGCAGTAAGAAGCACCCCTCTCCCTGTGCCCATCCAAATGCCACGTGTAGGAATCCTTGTATACTTGTAGCATTACACACCAGAACCAGAAAACCAGAACCAACTCAAATGTCCATCAGCTGTTAAATGGGTAAACAGGTGACGGGATGGCTACGCACTAAAATATTACTTGGCCATGAAAAAGGGTGATGTTCGGACACAAGCTAGACTATTCGTGAACCTTGAAAGCGTCACACTAAAGGAAATGAAACCAGACGTGAAGGGCCACAGGGAGTATGATCCAATCACAGGGGCGCACAGTGGAATGGGGGAGATGGGAAGCAGCTTAGTGACTGCCTGGGGACGTAGTTACACTCGCACTGTGTCCTGTGCTCTGCCCTTGGGGCCTGGAGCCCAGGAGCCTGGAAACGTACGAAGAGAGCCCCACCTCCCACCGTGCCCAGCGCAGCAAGCAGGTTAGTTAGCTCCTGCTGCGTCCTTGGGATCTGTTACTTTACACTGTGTTTGTCTCTCACAACGGCCTCCTTGCCTCATCTATAACCCTCGCCACAGCTCTTGAGGTAGACAGGACAGGCGCTCACTCTCCAGTCCTCTGACGGGAAACAGAGGCCCAGGGAGTCATCAGCAGCCCTCAGGCACCCAGCCAGGGATGACAGGGTTGGGCCTCTGGCCCAGCCCTGTCCCCTTTCTGCCCCATGTAACCCTCCTGTCTTACACCTTCCTCTTCCTCGCTTGCTCTGGCCCCTCTGCTGGCCTCCTGGAGAGCTTGTGTGGCTCCACAGGACCCCAGAAATGGGCGGTTGGACAAAGGCTAATTATGGGATTACACATTTCATTGCTTGATTTAAATCCTGTAGATAAACGTGGTGGGAGGAGTCTGGAAGGAGGCTTTGGCAGGGGTGTGTGGGAGGAGAAGGTGGCTGCTTGTCCTGAGCCCCGCCCCTACTTTCCAGGCCCCTTCCGCTTTCTTGGCCTCTTTGGGGGGGTTTCTGGCTTCAGCATCCACCTCACCCCAGCTGCTATTAAGGCAGGAGACCCTACCGCAACCTTCCAGGAGGCAGCCACAGGGGACTGCAGAGAGACATTGTGGCAGGCAGGGGCTTACTCAACTCTGGGGCCAGAAGCCACCCCACGGTGACTTTGGGAGAAGTAACTCTCATGTCCCCTTCTTCAGGCCAGGTGTCATGTTTAAGCATCGCACTGATCCTCTGATGCTCTTCTAAGAGAGGCTTGAAGATCACTGTCCTGGACTGAACTAGGGCTCTGTGATCTCAGGCCCTCAGAGCCACCGGAACTATCCCCTGACAAATCCAAGACCCACTTCAACTTTCCCAGAATCCAGACACACATTGGCCTACTGTCTTCCTTCCTTCCTTCCCCCTTTCTCCCTCCCTCCCTCTCTTCTTTCCTTTTCCTGTGTCTATCTTTCTTTCATTTTATTTTTTTTTAATTTGTTTATTTATGTTGTAAGAGGGCACCAGATCTCATTACGGATGATTGTGAGCCACCATGTGGTTTCTGGGAATTGAACTCAGGACCTCTGGAAGAGCAGCCAGTGCCCTTAACCTCTGAGCCATCTCTCCAGCCCCCCCAATTTTATTTTTTAACGAGGCAGTGTTTCCTCACATAGCCCGGGCTGGTCTCTCACTTGCTATGTAGCCGAGGATGACCACGAACTTCTGATCCTCCAGCCTTTACCTCTTAAGTGTCAGGGGTACAGGTGCGCCACCATGTCTGTGGTGACGGGGACTGAATCTTCAGCTTTGTGCATGCTAGGCAAGCATCCTACCAACTAAGACATAGCCCTGGATTCACACTGTCCTCTTGATGCTCAGGGAGTCTTAGCCTGCTGACACTCCCTCTTCTGCTAAACCTCATTGCCACAGGCTACCCAGCTGCAGATGTCCCCCAAAGGATACGCTCAGTCCCAAGGCAGGCTCCAGACCCCTCATAGTGGCTGAAGTAACTTAGTCCCCTCCACCTCTCCCTGCTTAGGACCCACTGAAACGTGGGCTGTAGAAATACCTACTAACTGCAGCTGATGACCAACGGGCTGGCTGAGCTCCTGGGAGGGACTATACTATAGCCTTGGATACCTTACTTTGAGGTGACACCCACAGAGGAACCCACTCAGCTCTGAGTAGAGAGACAGGAAGCAAGAAGCTGGATCTATCACCCAAGCCCCTAGGGAGCTGGCTTGGTGAGCTCCTCAGAGGGACCAGGACATGGAGACCATGAGAGCCTCAGCCCCAGGGAGCACGAGGGGGTGGGGGGGACGGCAGTGCTGACCACAAGGGCCCAGCCTCACCACCATTGCTATACTGTCCTGTGTCAGCTCGCCAGCTCACCCCACTGCCCGGCCGTCATGCCCTGCGACTTCAGAGAGAAGAGACAGCTGGCCTGACTACAGCCGGGGCCTTCCTCTGGGCCAGATGAACAGCAGGGCTTGGAGAAAGGGGAAGGGCCAGAGGGCTGCCTAGAACCGGAGGCAATGATCTCTCCTCCATGTTAGTTTTTGGATTCCCACGTCTTAAACACCTAGTTGCCAGGGTCTATGTGCCAGGAGACAGCTCACGGGAGGCTGTCAACGGGACCTTTGTTGTAGCCACTCCCAGGCAGCAGTAAGAGGGGCTAGGCCATGAGCCAGGTGTTGTTGGCGCATGCATTTAATCCCAGGTAGAGGCAAGAGGATCTCTGCAAGTTTGAGGCCAACCTGGTCTACAGAGTGAGCTCCAGGCCAGTCTCCAAAGCAATACAGAGAAACCCTGTCTCAAAAAAACCAACCAAACAAGCAAACAAAAACAACAACAAAAAAGAGGGGTTAGGTCAGGCCCTCCTGTACAAGCCCGGTTTGGAAGCCACTGGGGAGCTGGACAGGGTGTGCAGAGGGTGGTGTGGAGGGCCCTGCACCGCCAGTATGCTTAGGTAGCGCTCTCAGAGCCTCTGCTGACAAAGGGAGCCTGTTGAGCTGGCCCAGCCTGGTGGGAGGTGTATGTAGCTCACTGGGGTAGGCTAGAGCCAGGCTGGGCAGACCTCCCTCTGCCCTCCTAGACAGAAGGAGCCAGTGTCTGATAGGCGTGGGTACTTAACAGGGACTGTTCCCATCACTTCATATTGATCAACCCCCAAGGTGGCCAGGAGCCAGGAGCAGCGGAGAGAGACGCCATTGTCCCAGCCAGTGAACCTGATATCCTCGGAGGCAGATGGACAAACAGGGAGTGGCTTTGTCTAGAAGGAGGCTTCGCCTCCCAAGCGCTTTGCCTCTTCCAGCTGGTCCCTCTCAAGAGCCAGCGCAGCGCTCTGGGGGCCCCCTCCTCTATTCACTAGAGCTGACTGCCGTACACAGAGCTCTTCCCTTGCAACAGGCACTGGGCAGGCATAAGTAAAGATCTCCCCAGAGGAGCCCTTTTGTGGGGGCTAGAAAGATGGCCCAGCCGGGGAAGCCGCTTGCTGCCAAGTCTAGTCATCTGAGTTTGATTCCGGGGAGTCACATGTGGGAGATTACCAGCTCCCCCAAACTGCCCTCTGACCCCCAGACACACGCCGTGATGTGCGTGTATCCGATCCCTAGTCTCACTCTAGGATAAAAAGTTAAGAAAAAAAAAAGTCTTGTTGTAGAGCGCTTGCCTAGCATGCACAGAACCTTGGGTTGAGCCCCTAGCATTTCATAACCTGGGAATGGGGGGGCACACCTGTAATTTTAGCACTTGGGAGGAAGAGTAGGGAAGATCAGATCGTCTCTGGCTTCATAGTGAGTTCACGGCTAGTCTGTCTCAAACAAACAAACAAACAAACAACCTCAAAACCACAAACCACTAAAAAGAAGACTGGGCAGTCTCCCCCACTTAGCGCTGAGGCTCCTATACTGTCTGCATACATTCTCTCTGTTCCTGCTCACCATATGGGGTTCTTCCAGGCACACCATTTCCCCCAAGGACTTCGAGAAAGGGGGCAAAGGAGAAAATCATTGGGGTTTCCTGAGCCCAGCCCAAAGGACCGGCCTGGGGCAGCATCTGTCCATGGTCTTTCTAAGTTATGCAGCTTCCTCTTCATGCTCCCTGATCCTGGAGCCCATCCCACAGCCCAGCCAGCGGGCCCGGCACTCAGAGTAGCCAGTCACACAGCTCTGAAGCTCGGGTGAGGGTCACCAGCAGGCTGTCACACCAAACCTGTTCCAGTCCAACCACTGTGCTCTAGTATCCGAGTCTTGGGGTACCTACCCAAAAGAGCACCAAACAGGCCCTACCTATGTCACCTCACCTCATGCCCCTTGCCCCCGTCCTTGGACCATACTAATGTTTTCTCAGTGACGAGGCTGTGCTGTGACCCCACCTCGAGGGTCTTGCGCACTGTACACGCCTCTGGTTGCAACTCCCCCCTTCCCCCGAGTACATCCCTAAAGATCTCTTTATCATCATCGTCATTATCCTTATTATCGTTTTCCAGACTATGTAGCCCTGGATGTCCTGGAACTCACTCAGAGATGCACCTGCCTCTGCCTCCCCAGTACTGGGACTGGAGGTGTGCGCCACCGCCGCCCAGCACGCCGTCTTCTTTATAACCCTCTCCAGTTCCAGTTAAGACAGGGTCTTGATTTGAAGCGCAGGGTAGCCTGGGATTCCCGATCCTCCTGCCTCAGTCTCATGGGTATGGGGACTACAGACATTGCCATCATATCTGGGTTCACCATCGCCTCTCCTTATCTTTTTCCTTCTACTTTTTTTTTTTTTTTGGTTTTTCTGAGACAGGGTTTCTCTGTGGCTTTGGAGGCTGTCCCTGGAGCTCGCTTAGTAATCCAGTCTGGTCTCGAACTCACAGAGATCCGCCTGCCTCTGCCTCCCGAGTGCTGGGATTAAAGGCGTGCGCCACCAACTCCCGGTGAAAGGTTTCTTTTTTTTTTTTTTTTGGTTTCTCGAGACAGGGTTTCTCTGTATTGTTTTGGAGGCTGGCCTCGAACTCGCACTGTAGACCAGGCTGGCCTCGAACTCACAGAGATCCGCCTGCCTCTGCCTCCCAAGTGCTGGGATTAAAGGCGTGTGCCACCAACGCCCTCTTCTACTTTTTTCTTGTGTGTTTGCATGTATGTTTGCAGGTTTGTGGGTAGGAGTGCTCTGAGTGCGTGTGTGGAGGCCTAAAGTTGATGTTTAAAATGACTGTATTTTTCCTGAATTGCTCTTAAACCTTCTTGATCACTCATCTGCACCATGCGCTGAGGCGGGGTCTCCCAATCAAATCCAGAGTCCACAGATATGGCCATTGTTGTCAGCTAGCATGGCCATTGTTGTCAGATAGCTCACTCTTTGAGTTCCCTGTCTCTGCCTTCCAAGACTGCCACCACACCCACAAACATTTCTGTGGCATTTTACGTGGGTTCTGGGGATCCAAACTCCCCATGCTCATGAGGCAAGCAAGCTTTTTAACCGCTGAGCTATCTCCCCAGCCTAGGTCCAGTGCCCCTTATGCCTCTCCTGGCAACAGGCTCTTTTTTTCCTACCCCCCACCTAGGCTGCAAGTCCTCATTCGCTTTAATTCTTAGGGCACCTTGTCTTCTCTCCCCACAGTAAACTTCAGCAACAGAGGGGGGGCAGAACTTTTCATGTCTGAGTGTTTTTCCAGCTCCCACCACAGTTCCCAGCATGCTGCGGGTTCTTTCGAGTAACTATCGCCTCATATGCCCTCCTCCATCACAGTGACACGAGGACCGTGACACGAGGACCAGGACAGCAGACAGTGAAGGACTTTGCCAAACTTGCATGCTCTAGAGGCGGGCTTCTGACAGACCACCTGAATATGTGCTTTGTGGATAGCACGAGTATCAGGTGGGGAAAGTTTACACCACGTCCACCAAGGTGTATTTTATGGTCTGGGCCCACCCAGGCTCCGAACGCTCCTAGCTCTCATTGGGCTGATTTAGGAAGCCTTCCTGGAAGAAGAAGGCTTGGTGACGCTATGGGTAGCCCACCAGAGGTGTGGTGAGACACAGAGCTCTTGCTGTCCAGCCAAGCAAGCTGAGCAGGTGCCCTGTGGTTCCCGGTTGTGGTCCCCAAGTACCTGCTCGTCCATCTTGTGAGCGATGAGGGTGGCTCCCTCCTCCAGCTCAGCCACGCTGATGGGCCGGACCCTAAGTGCCACCTGGGAGGAAGATGAGAGCCCTGGGTTAGTAGGACCACATACTTGGCCATGGATGAAGGGACGAGAAGTCTTTGAATTCCTTCCCTAACAGCCCTGTGTTCTCCAGCATCCAGCCATTTCTGGCTCCTTGCTTCTGAAGAAAGCTGTCAGTCTAGGGCATCTCCCAAGGCAGAGGGCAGCAGGTCCATGGGGATGTCTGGCTGAGTCGGAGTCTATGTCTCTTTTCAAAAGTCTACACCTCGGAGGAGCCCCAAGGGAAACACTGTCTACACAGGCTGCTTCAGTCACATATCCAAATTAAACACGTGCTACTCCCTTGGGCTTAAATCTGGGGCCTTGGGGACCAGAGCCACCTGTCTACGAGTGCGGTGCTTCTGGAAAAGGTAGTGGGGCATGACAGGAATGGCTTGGAAATTATGACGGGATCTAGAGATCTTCCCCTTGTTATCCTAACAACCTGCGACAGCATCCTAACACTCCCAGGAGTGTGTCATCAAGGGCTTCCTTGCTCTTTATTTCCTGGCTGGTGAGAGAGATGGTGAGTCTTCACCCAAAAGAACAGAGTTAGGGAGTAGGGAGACTTTCTTCAGCTGAACTAGTGGGGAGATTTTTCTTCTGCTGGATACTGGCTGGATCCAAAGGGTCCTCGGCTCATTTCATCCACACAGCCTGGCAGATTGTCCTCATCAGCCTCCTGGCTGGACCTCCTTGCAGGGGGGGGGGGGACCCTTCCCTAATGACAACGAGCATTCTGGAGCAAACCCTTTCAAAGAAGCCATTTTTGTTGCCAGAGAAGGTGCCACAGAGTCTGGGACTGGCCCTTGGGGCTGTGTCCAAGCTTCCTTTTGTAGAAGCAGGTTCCCTACGTGGGGGGGGGGGGGGGGATGCATTGTGGTAGCATGCCATCTGGCTACAATCATCATCTTCTGCTGCAGGACCATTTCCACAGATCAAAGACTAGGGGCTGGGAGAGAGAGAGAGAGAGAGATCTCCACCTATCCCCAAGGACCAAGGCTTCTCCTTGTGTCTTCAGCATCCACCACGGATAGTCAGGAATCTCCATCTTTGGTCTCTACCTATCCCTAATCTCCGAGCCGTATTACCATCCGTCACAGGCCGGGAGACCCTGGGGACTATCCAAGCGGCTTTCAGTGTGTCTCTGAAGTATTTGGTGTCCTGATTTGGACAGAGCCTGGGTTACAGTCTGTAACTAGCTACTCCAGACTTGGTGCTGACTCATCCTGTTTAGGTGGCTTTTGTCTTCCTAATTGTGGCTCCAGCCTCCTTTAGAACAAGACCTGGCCGGGCCTAAGCTCTCTGGGCTTGCTTGAGATTCCCAGCTTTCTTCTCAGGCAATCAATCGCTCATGTCTCTTTTGGGTCTTGACTTCTAAGTCTTGGCCCAAAGAAGGTTCCGCTTGGAGGGAGGGAAGTGGGGTGCTAACTTAATCAGCCTCAGGAGGCTCCACCACCCCTTACGGCCACCTGCTCTGTAGAACTTGGGCAAAGTTGTTCTGCACAGTCCCAGACCACCACATCTCGCCTGTCCTCTTAGGGGACATGGTGTGTGAGGTTGTCAGATACCAAGATTGGTGGAGGGGACTAAGGAGGAGCTTGATAAGGGGTCTCACCATGAGTTGCTGGTCCTTAGAGTCACCACTGTCCTTCATGATTGCGGCAGGTAGAGAGCCTCAAGCCGCGACAGCTGGCATGGCCGAAAGGCACCTCCACCGTGGTCACCTCCTCGGGTCGCTCTTCCGCCTCCTCGGCTGCCTGACAACCCGAAACCAACAACGCGCCTGCCGCCCGGGCGCTGACCAGGAGGCGGGGCCGGGAGGGTTCGGCCGGCTCCGCCCCGCCCCCAGTGCTCCCCCGCCCCCTTGCTCGCTCCGCCCCCTGCTTTCCGCTCCCTGAACCTGGGTGAGCAGGACGTCCCCACCCAGAACGTCCCTCCGGCTTGCGCTGCGTCTGCAGCAACTGCTGCTGGTGCTGACGCGCTCTGTCAGATCGAGTGGCCTCCGGGCCTCAGCGCCCGGGCCTCCTCCCCGCCCAGCGGCGTCCGTTTGGTGGCTTCTCCTCTCACCGGCTCGCGGGCTCTCGGCTGTGTCCTCTGCGCTCTCGGCATCCGCCTGGCACGCGACTCGCTGGGCAGACGCACCCTTGTCCCTGCGGCCACGATCATCGGCTGCCCTTCTGACTGTTGCTGGGCGTCTCCGGGGCGCACCCGGCAGCCTCGGGTTTCCATGATCAATGCGGGCGTCGTGGCTGTGGGAGCCAGTGCCTAGGGTGTTGGTGGCTGCACCCATTGTTCAGAGAGGATGAGAGCGTGGGTGAAGGGCTGTGCCTGTGGACCTGGCTTAGTGGGGTGTATCTCATGGAAAAGTCCCCTCGGTGTTGACCCACCAGCAAACCACGCCTGAGGCACAAACCTAGAATCTAGGTCAAAATGAATGGACCCAGACTGCCTGCCAGGATAGCACCACCTAGGAGAGTCCACCTGTGGCCCTAGGTTGCATTTGGCTTAGGTTAACTATGGATGCGGCTCAACACTAAGTCATAGGCTTACTTAAAACATGCCGAGGGCCCTCTACAAATGGCCCATTTGTAAGGGAGCTTGTGGTCAAGCCTTACTACTTGAGTTCAATTCCTGAGACCCACGTGGTGAAAAGGCCAAAACTGATTTCCAAATGTGGTCCTCTGACCTCCACATGGGCATCCTAGTACATGTGCATAATATATAAAAGTAATTTTTTAAAGTATAAATGCTCGGGGAGAGGGGAGCTGGAGTTAAGAGATCGGGAGTTAAGAGCACATGCTACTGGGCTGGAGAGATGGCTCAAAGGTTAAGAGCACTGGCTGTTCTTCCAGAGGTTCTGAGTTCAATTCCCAGCAACCACGTGGTGGCTCACAAACATCTGTAATGAGATCTGATGCTCTCTTCTGGTGTGCAAGCATACATGCAGGTGGAACACTGCATATATAATAAATAAATCTTTAAAAAGAGAGAGAGAGAGAGAGAGAGAGAGAGCACATGCTACTTTGGCAGAGGACCTCAGTTCCCGGCATTGACACCAGGCAGCTCACAACTCCAGCACTAGCGAACAGATGCCTCTGACCTTAGCAGGCACCCCCCCCACACACACACAATTTTTAAAAAAGTCTAAAAAAGACTATTAAAATAAGTCTTTCTTTTAAATGACAAATTTCTTTTTTAAAAAGTTTTTGAGACAGGGTTTCTCTATGGCTCTGGCTGTTCTGTAGACCAGACTGGCCTTGAACTCAAGAGATCCCCCTGACTCTGCCTTCCGAGTTCTGGGATTAAAGGCATGTGCTACCACCGCCTGGCTTGTGTTTTTGTTTTTGTTGTTGTTTTCTGGGTTGGGGGAGTTTCTAGAAATTAAAACAAAACAAAAAACTGCATTGCACAGTGCCCCACCGTTAGCTTTATAGATAACAGCAGCACTTTTCAATGTCAAAAGGCTGCCCAGGTGAGGGGGGAAGGGGCGCATGGACTACGACAATGGGTAAACAGTTGCCATTGTTGGTAACAGTAGCAACAAAGACACTCAGGGAGCCCGATGGAAAGATTCCTTCCCTCAGGAGGCCTGGGCAAAACAGGATTTTACTCCTAGTTCTTCAATCAGCTTAGCCTCTGGGAGCCGGGTTTTCCTGTCCCTGCTGCCTGTCACCTGGAGAGTGTTGGAACTCTTCCTGAATATCACCTGTCTCCCCTGAAGCTGAGCCCAGAGCCCCTGCAAAGACCAGAAAGGGAAACTCCGTGGGGTTCAAATCCAGGAAAGAAGCTGGAGAAGTTAGCACTCCGGTCCGTCGGGGCTGTCACCGCCACCTGGCATGCACCCAGACACAGAGCATGATGTCACCCTGTGCCTTGGGACTGGTTTCCCGGGCTTCCCCCAGGAGCTTGTGTTGGGGATAGTTATTAATAAACAGCCGCAGGAAGGAACTGGCAGCCCTAGGTTTGATAAATATATAAACCAAGCTGTGTTTGGAAACCAAACTCTTCTGCAGGGGGTCCCCAGCAGTGCCTGACCCTCTGGTCCCAGCAGCCTCAGAGGCCGGCCATTTGCAAATGGGTGGTCCTGAAAAAAGAATCGGCTGTGAGTTCAGGTGTCTCCTGCCTGTTCATTTTGTTCTGAAGTGGAGATCAAGACTGTTAGCCCAGGCTGACCTCAAACTCACGATCCTCCTGTCTCAGCCTCCCAGACATGAGCCACCACTTCCCTCTGCTAGCGTTTTAGACCCTGAATTGACTCTTTGGATTACTCAAGACGGTCCCTGGTCTCTGCAACTTTGGCTTGTTTTCTTTTTCTTTGTTATTCCCCCACATACAGAATCCCGCCCAAGATGGTCCGTTATGACTGATGAGTGAAAAATAAGCAGATTTGGAGGCAGATATGGCTGTGTGTAGGTGTAATCCTAGCACCCGGGAAACGGAGGCAGGAGGATTGTCGTGAATTTGAGGCCAGCCTGGCTTACATAGAGAGATCCCATCTCAAAACAAGTCACTTCAAAGCTAGAGGTTCCAGACCATTTGACATGGAGACTCATCTTGAGGTTATGCCTACTTTCAAACATTCTCTTTGGTGACTTTGAGGTTGTAGGGTTAGGGTTAGCAATTTTTCAGTTGTTATGACAAAATTCCTGACAAGAGAAACTAAAGGAAGAGAAAAAGGAAACTAAACGTTTATTTTGGCTCACAGTTTGGGGGTACAATTCAACTCGTGGTGCACACCTTTAATCCCACCCAGAACTCAGGAGGCAAAGGCACTTGGATCTCTGAGTTTGAGGTCAGCCTGATTTATAGAGTGAGAAACCCAGTCTTGAAAAACCCAGAAAGAAAGAAAGAACGAAAGAAAGAAAGAAAGAAAGAAAGAGAGAAAGAGAGAAAGAAAGAAAGGAAAGGAGAGGGGGCAGGAGCATGAGGCAGAAATTATATCAACAGTAAGGAAGAAGAGGAGGAGGAGGAGTGGAGGAACCAGGAGGAAGGGGAAGAGGAGTAGAGGGAGGAGGAGGAGGAAGAGGAGGACAGGGGAAGAAGAGGAGGGCCAGGAGAAGGAAGAGATGGTACTTGGCTCACTTTCTCCCTACTTGGTTCCCAACTCCAGCCCTTGAGGATGGTGCCATCCACATTCCTGGTGGTTCCTCCCCGCTTTGTTAAACCTTTCTGGGGGCATCTTCAGACTCAGAGGCGAGTCTCCACGCCGATGCTGATGCTGAACCCAACACACCTGTCACTGCCCGCATCTTCCCCTCTAGGGGATGTGGATGGAGCTCATGGCAACACTCTCTCCCGTTTTCATGAGAGTGCTCAGACTGGGGGATGTGGAGATGCTGCAGATACCAAGGCTCAGACTGAGTTCATTTAAACTATACACCACCTGGCTGCCTCACGCTGCCTCTCGGGGTCTCAGCCTGTCAGTTTGTCACGGAGGGCACCTGACAGCTTCTCCCTGTACTCCTGAGAATCTAGGATGCTTCCTCCTGTTATCCCTCTCATAACGCCTATATTCCTCAAAAATGTCACCCCAGAGGCTGGGATGCCGGTCAGTTGGTAGAGTGCTTGCCTAGCATTCATAAAGCCCTGGCTTCCATCCTCAGCATTGCATAGACAAGCATGGCGGTATGGACCTGTAATTCCAGCACTGGAGGTGGGGGTGGGAATTGGGAGTTCAAGGTCATCCTCACTACATAATGAGTTCAAGGCCAGCCTGGGCTACATGAGACCCTGTCTCAAAGGAAAAACAAAACATCATCCTGTCCAACTGTCTGTGTGTGTACTAGTCTTTTGCCAGCACCATGTGAGTTCTAGCCCAGGGTGGGTGGGCCCAAATCTGTTTTTTCCAACACTCCGTGGCAGGGACCTAACTCAGAGCTGAGCAAAATCACTGTTATCCAGGTAGTAAGCACCCTACTTGGGTTCATTCCTGCCCCATCTGTAAACTCCCTGTTGTCCTTGGCTCCAACTCACTCTCTCAACTTACAGCCAGAGATGTTTCTCTTAGCTAGGATGGGGATGACTATCTGACCCTGGGAGATCAATAGTTGTCATCCCCTGCTTCAGCATTGTGGCCATCAAGCCTAGGGACCACTTTATTTGGTTAAAGATGAAGGGTGACAGGGCTTTTCCTCAGCATCCTGCTCTGGGACCCCAGCACCCAGTGGCCTCATGGAAGAAATGGTAGTCACAGGGCTGTGATGTCTGCAGTGACACTGTCACAGACCTAGGATGGGTACATATAATGGTGTGGACACAGGGGTCTCGCCACCTTTCATGCAGCTTACTACGGCTCTCCATGTCATATCCAGCCTGACATTGGCATTTCCAGATCCTCTTTTGGCCTCTGCAGGCACCAGGCATGCCCGTAGTACGTGTATACCAGGCAACGCTCATGCTATAAATTAAAACTAATGAATCTTTTTGGAAAAGATGATAGTGGTAGGGTACAGTCCATGAAGGCAGGGAGTGTATGGTAACATGGATGGCTTATGGGTGCATCAGCATGTATGTGAGGCTGCTTTGCTTACGTCTGGATGGACCCGAAGGCACTGAGTGATTTTCCTGTGTTTCCCTTTTCATTCACTCTGAGACCTTAGTCCATAGGATGGTGCCATCCACATTCAAGGTGGCTCTTCTCCCAGTTAAGCATCTTTGAAAACATCCTCATAGATACACCCAGAGGTGTGGCTCTTAGGTGTTTTAAACTCAGTCAAGTTGACAGTGAAGACTGTAAGGAGATGGAAAGGGACCCTGACAGTCAGGAGCCAAGGAATACCACAAAGTCACTGTAAGCATAGCAGCTTATAGCCCAATGTAACAATTCTGCCCCTGTTCCACTCACATCCGGTGAAATGTTAAGCTCTGCTTTAAGGGAAAGTTTCCCCAGCCAAAGTGTTACAGCTCTGCTCAGGTCCCACCGACTCTGTAACTAGGGGGAAGGTTTCTCCCAGCAAAAGTGTTACAGTTCTGCTCAGATCCCACAGACTCTGTAACTAGGGGGAAGGTTTCTCCCAGCAAAAGTGTTACAGCTCTGCTCAGGTCCCACCGACTCTGTAACTAGGGGGAAGGTTTCTCCCAGCAAAAGTGTTACAGTTCTGCTCAGCTCAGTTCTGGGTCCAGATAGAGTTGTTACTTCTCTGTTCTGCTCCTCTCCTGTGAAAGGTCATCACCCAAACCTCATTCAAGAGAGTTACTATTAGAGAAGAATCCAGGATGGTGGCAGTGGCAAACTGAGCAGGGTACAGAGCTTATATAGGGTTTCTTGAAGCGGGGGACTGGCAGAGATTTCTAGGGTGCCTTGGAATTAGTGAGTTTTTCTGCTCAGAGATTGGGATTTAGTGCTCAGGGAACTCAGGGATTAGTGGGACTTCAATCCCTGCTCCCAAGTCAGGGTAGGCTGTTTTCCCCGGGCCTCTTTCACCCTGCAAAGATCCACAGCCACAGAGGGAATGGACAACAGCTTCCAGGTGCTTAAGACAAAGGAGGTCGATGCAATAAAGCTGGCAACGGGGACACCACGTGCACAGAGCTCCCCAGCCCCTTATCCAGCATGGTGTGCAGGCTTTTTTCTTCCCACAGTCTGTTCTAGAATGCCATCCTATCACAGTGGTACCCTCTGTGCCCACGGGAAAGCATTTTCAGGTCCTAGCAGGTGGCCTGTTCTTGCAAGCACAAAACAAAGGCCAGTGTTCCAGAATAGCAAAAGAATGTTCTTCTGCCTTGAACACACAGTGTCAGCCCCTCAGAGGGGCTCATCAGTGCCCAAGTCAACAAGTAGCTGTCTCCCCCCACCCCCAGAGCGCTGCATTTGGTTGATTTGGCTCTCCAAATCAGGTTTCTGCACCCTAACTGCATCTCATTTTGTTTGCTTGTGAGCGAGTCTCTTGTAGCCTAGGGTGGCCTTAAACTTGTTATGTAGCTAAGGATGACTGATGTCTGGCTCCTCTCCTCTTCCTTCTGAGTGCGGGGATTTCTGGTGTGCCACCCACCCCCTCGTTTCTGCAGGGCTGGGGACTGAATCCAGAACGGAGGCAGGCACTACCCCAGCCATTTACTGACATTTTGGACAAGACCATTCTTTGTGGTAGGGGTCTAGAATCCTGGGAACCCTAGAATGCTGAACAGTATAGCACCCATGCCCTTCTGTGTGAAATGCCAGGAATAACTCACTTACCAGGTGTATTAACTCAAAATGTCCCAGATGTTGCCAAATGTCCCAATAGGGCAAAAATCCACCCCACAGAGAATCACATTTTCAATAAGAGAGTCCCGTAAGGCGGCATGGCTGGTCTCTATGTCTCTATGTCTCTATGTCGCCTTCTATCCTCTTGCAGTGAGGAGCCTTCTGCTTCCTCCAGTCCCCTGTGCCTGCTGTCTGAACATAGCAGCAGGCAGGGAGTAGGGCCCAGCTGAGCCCACTCTGGAGGCTGGAAGGAGGAGCTCCGAGTGCAGAGTGTGTGATATACACTTAGGGATCACGGACAAGCCTGAGCTGAACTCTACCGTTTGCTTTTTCGAGACCCAGCTCCTCCTCCGGCTCTCTGTCACCTGCCACACTGGTGGTGTGTGAGTGGAAAATGGTGAGGCCCTCCCTGGAGCCCTGTGAAGATCTAACCCTCAATAAACATGAACATGACTACTGACATCAGAGTCATGCCAAATGTAGCAACTCGATGTCCCCTCACTGTCTGGGGCAAAAGGAATGGCCCGTGTCTTCCCTACACAAAATATCCAAACTCTAGTGTGTGGAAGTCAACTTTAATGTTGAGGTCCATATTCATCTTATTTTGAAATACATTCTCTCACTGAACCTAGATCTCACTGATTCATCTAGGCTGGCTAGGCAAGGAGCCCCAAGGAGCTGCCTGCCTCCACCTCCCTAGTGCTGGGATCACAAGTACTTGGCATCATGCCTGGCTTCGTACAGGGTCCTGGGGGATCAACCCCAGGTCCTCATGCACAGCAAGAATTGTACGACTGAGCTAGTTAGTTCCCTGCCCTACCTTTTTGAGACAGTGTTTCTCTATGTAGCCCTGTCCTGGAGCTCACTTTGTAGACCAGACTGGCCTTGAATTCACAGAGATCTGCCTACCTCTGCCTTCCAAGTGCTGGGATCAAAGATGTGTGCCACAATGCCCAGCCAATGACGTTCTTTTTGTTTGTTTGTTTGTTTTTGTTTTTGTTTTTTTTGGTTTTTCGAGACAGGGTTTCTCTGCATTGTTTTGGAGGCTGTCCTGGAACTCACTTTGTAGACCAGGCTGGCCTCGAACTCACAGAGATCCGCCTGCCTCTGCCTCCCAAGTGCTGGGATTAAAGGCGTGTGCCACCAACGCCCGGCTGCCAATGACGTTCTTAATGCAGGCACTTTAAATCTCTGCTGACAGCCACAGACCCTCTGGGACTTTGTATGGGTATGGAACTGGCTCTGAGGTGGCCTCTACCACTACTGTATGGAGCCGTGACTTTGGGACCCACGCCGGTGCCTACCCCCAAAGGGCCTACTGCTCTGCATAGTTCTTGGCCCACAATCAATTGCCCCATGCTCTGGTCCCTGCTCCACTCCTCAGCTGCCGTGACCAGGTAACTCTCCTAGAGCCTCAGTTTCCTCTTTGGTAAGACAGGGACTGAGAAACACAAACATTCCAGGAACTTTGGAAGGATTGTAGGAGATCAATGAGAGGCCCCAAGTGTGGGATTCATGACAAACACTGCTGTTATCACTGATTTAATTTGCATAAGATGCATAACAATAAAAAATATGCATGGACAAGGAGAGCCAGGATCACCCTACCTACTCTCTCGTAGACCGCCCTCACGTGGCTGCATGCCAAGATACCCCTTGGGGTTGCTTGGAAGGCACTGGAGAGGAGGACAAGACTTTTGTTCCTGTTACAAAGTAGGTGAGGGGGCGGAGAAGGCAAAAGAAACTTGCCCCTCTGTAGGTGTTCCGGAGGCCCCTGTACCATGGGGCAAGCTCAGCTGAGCTCTGGGAGTTTCTAGAGAAAGGCATTGGTAACTACTGATCGGAGATCCTGTGATGGGCAGAATGGAGTCTAACTGAAGGTCCCATGTGTCCTGAGCCAGAGAGAGCCACAGAGTGGCTGAGGCTGGGGGAGCTATCGCAGGGATAAGTCCTATCCCTTCCCCCCAGAGAAAGGCACACACTTGGGGCTCGGCCCGGGTGGGGGCTAGTGATTTGTCCTTGATCTCCCCACCAAAAATTGTCCAAGAAGGAAACTCAGCTTCCACTTGTCAGAAGGGGTGGCATCAAGGCGGCGGCCAGCAAGGGACACAAAGGGACAGCGCCGTGGGCAGACGCTGCCCTAGGTGGACACATCTTCTCTCTCTTCACCCCCCACGTCTTCACCCGTGTCTTCTTCCTCTCCGATAACTTCTCCCAACATTTCCTCTCCACCGTCTGTCTCTACACTTGCCTTTTTCTTTTGAAGCAAAAACAGAAATGCTGGTGAGGGGCAGGCCCTCCCTGATTCACTGAGATAAAACCCCAAAGGCCAAGGGCAGGGAGCTGCCAGGAGCCCAGAGAGTAAGTCCCTAGGCGCCCGTGGTGTCCACTCCAAGCTGGCCCAGCAAGGGCCCAGACCCATGGGATGGAGGAGGCAGGTGAGACTTTGGGAAACTGTGAGCCCGGCTTCTACCACTTGCAGTGTGGGCAACCTTGAGCCTGCTCTGCATGGGGTACCTGGATGTAGGCATGACGCCTGGAGGGCTGGGCTTAGAGGTAAGAGTGAAGGAAGAAAGTGTATAGGGACAGCATCCATCCACCCCCACTTTCATTCTTTTGAGAGGAACTCTTGCAACATAACAGACGTTGGCCTCAAATTCTGGGTTTTCTGGCTCGGGTTCCCTGCAGTGCTCAGGTTACAGGTATGGGTTATTCGTCCTCGCTTCCGAGTGATGCTCTCTGACCCCCAATTTCAGGCTAACTACAAGTACTAAGAGAGGAGGAGGTATTGCGTGGGCAGGAGAGGGGTTGAATCTGTGAGCCTCAACACTTTCTCTAGGACAGCTTCATCTAGAATGTTTAAAGGTTGCAAGAAAAGCACTCCAGGAGGTAGCACACCGAGCACACGCCTCCTGGTCCCATGACACTGTAATCTTTGCCTTCTGAAGAATGGGGTGGACCAGGAGTGACAGATGGGAAGAGCCTGGGGCTTCAGACCAGAGAGACAGGACTCTAGTCCAGCCTGTGCTATAAATGGGGGCTCCCCTCCCCACCCACAGCATGGCTCTCAGCCAAGGGCTGTCCAAATACGAGTTACATCACCAAAATCACTCCCTGTCCTCAAGCAGTGGGAGGGAACAGCAAGTGTCTCCAGGCAGAAGGAGGTGCTGGGGAGATGGTTCAGGGGTTAAGACTCGCTGCTCTTGAAGATAATCTGCATTCAGTTCCAGAACCCATGTCAGGCGGCTCATAACCACCTCTAACTCCATCTCCAGGGGATCCGAGACCCTCCTCACGTGACGTTACCCTCCTGCCTGAGTCTGTATAAGTGAGCATTGCAGGTGCTCATGACCCCACCGGGTTTATGGTTTGATATTGAACATGGAAGCCAGAGCTTCATGAATGCCAGACAAGCAGTCTATCAACTGAGCTGCACCCTAGGCCCCTCTAAATAATTCTTATATTTATTCAGGGTGTGCGTGTGCATAGGCGTGTGTGTGTGCATGTGCGTGTGCATGTGCATAGACGTGTGTGTGCATGTGTGTGTGCATGTGCTGTGTGTGCGCATGCGTGTGTGCGTGTGCATAGGCGTGTGTGTGCATGTGTGTGCATGTGCATAGGCGTGTGTGTGTGCATGTGCGTGCATGCGTGCGTGCGTGTGTGTGTGCCTGTGTGTGTGTGTCTGTGTGTGTGTCTGTGTGTCTGTGTGTGTGTGGGCACTTATGTGACCATGCACATGACCTGAGTTCCACAGCATCCCTGGGGTAGTCAGAAGACAACTTGTGGGAGTTGGTTCTCTGTTTCCACCATGTGGGTCCCCAGGAATCAAACTCAGATCATCAGGCTTGTAGTAAGTGGCCTTTACCCATAAAGCCATCTTGTTAACTCCACTAAATACTTCTATTTCTTTATTTTGAATGTGTGTTTTGCTTGCACGTATGTCAGAGTACCACATGTATGTCTGATGGCCACAGACACCTGAGGAAGGCGTTGGACACCCGTGGAATTTGAGTTGAGTTAGACAGTTGTCTATGGTCCTCTGGAAGAGCAGTCAGTGCTCTTAACCGCTGAGCCATCTCTCCAGACCCTCCCCTAAATACTTTTTAAACAAGGGCCCCACACTTTCATTTTAGCCTTGAACCCCATGCCACAAGCGGGCCCTGTGACACAGCTTAGAAAAGCAGGCACTGGTGTAGCCTGGCTGCATTGTTTTCCTGGCCCCTGGCTCCTTCCTGTGTAGACCCCTAAGGGCAATGATATACATGAAGAAGATTCTTTTCCCTTTGACCCCAGAAGGTAACCAGGCACCATCTTTACGGCGCTTTCTCCGTTTTCCAGACGGCAACTGAAGAGATGAGAGGGAAGTAAGAGGCCAGGTGACAAAGTCAGAGAATGCTTGCAAGCTGGGGCCAGGGGCAGGGGAGCAGTCACAGGCCACAATCCTGTCACCTGGTTGGGCTAAGGCAGAACAGTGCACACAGGGCAAATACCACAGCCCTTTCCTCCCACAGGCCTCAAAACCCTCATGCTAACTCATGGATTCCCAGGGCCCTGATTCAAGGGCACCACACATGTTGAAGATGAGCCTACCATGGTGAGGAGGATAGCAGGAGGCATGGAACTCCAGCCCTCAAAGGAACCTGGTGTCTCTTAGGAGACAAGTTTCCTCAGGAGATAGAGGGAGTCAGCCCTTTACCAGTGGACAGTCAAGATCCATCCAGGAAAGTTACTGGCTCTGAGGTCACCCAGGAGGCCAGCAGTTGGGCAGAACTCAGGCCTCACGGCTCTCTCCCAAACCCAGCCCACCCAAGACCCTGCTGAGATGCTTACAGGCTTTGGTTTCTTCTTCAGAGCCTCTGCCTCCTTCTTCTTCAGCTCTGAGAAGATGACATCGAAGAACTCCTGCTCGGCTTTGGTGACTAGCTCTTCAAGGTTCAGGGCCGCCTCCTCATCCCTCTGGTCGTCATCTTTGCCCTCTGCCTTGCCTTTCTCCTTCAGCCGCATCTCGCGGTGCCTGGCCTCCAGGATCTTTTCCCGCCGGGTCTCACGTTCAAACATCTGGGACAGACAGGGACAGGCTGGTGGTAGGGGAGGTAGGGAGACAGCTGGAAACCCCAAATAGTCTGGGCTTCTATGGAAATTTGTCCTGGGTGAGGTCTGCTGGGGGTCATATCAATAAAGGAGGGCTGGTCCAGGAATGGTGATATACACTTAGGATCTCAGTGCTCAGGGGAATGAGGCAGGAGGATTACTGCAAATATAAGCCAGCCTGGGCTTGTCTGATATATATATATATATATATATATACATATATATACATATATATATATACACATACATACATACATATATATATATATATATATATATATATATATATGTTTTCCAAGACAGAGTTTCTCTGTATTGTTTTGGAGGCTGTCGGTCCAGCCTGGCCTCAAACTCACAGAGATCCACCTGCCTCTGCCTCCCGAGTGCTGGGATTAAAGGCGTGCGCCACCACCGCCCGGCCGTCAGATATTTTTATTACACTGTGTGAAGCTGTGTCACTGTTTTACCTTGCCTGCCTAAGGCATCTGACTAGTTTAATAAAGAGTTGATTGGCCAATAGCTAGCTAGACAGGAGAGGATAGGCAGGGTTTCTGGGCAGAGATAGGAACTCTGGGATGAAGAGAGACAGGGGGATTTGTCAGCAAGACACTGAGGAAGTTGGACATGTGATACTGAGGAGGAGAGGTAAAGAGCCACGTGACAGAACACAGATTAATAGAAACAGATTCATTCAAGTGATAAGAGCTAGTTGGGAATAAGCCCTAGCTAAGGCCAATCTTTCATAATTAATAATAAGTCTCCATGTCATTATTTGGGGTCTGATGGTCCCAAAAGAAAGTCTGACAACATGGGCTACTTGGCAAAACCCTGTCTAAAAAAAATCTATGCCATAGCTGAGAGATATATTATGTATTGAACTACTTCCTTTGAAATTAAAGGTGTCAGCATGTAATTACGCATCAAGTAAATTTGTAACTGCAAAAATGCACCTCTGAGTATGTAAACCTTGAACATTTGCTTTTATTTATTTGTATTCATGTACTGGATACAAACAAACAACTAAGCCAGATATGGTGGCGCATGCCTTAAAACCCAGCACTCAGGAGGCAGAGGCAGGTGGATCTCTGTGAGTTCAAGGCCAGCCTGGTCAACATAGGCCAAGCCAAGGCTACAAAGTAAGATCCCGCCTCAAAACAAACAAGTACATACTTGTTCACAGTGCTAGGGACGTAGGGCAGCTGTTAAGAGTGCCTGCCTAGCAGAAATCTGGCTGCATAAACGGTACGGTGGCACACACCAGCAACCCCAAGTCTCTGGAGGCCAAGGCGGGTGAATCAGAAACTCAAGGTCATCCTTGAGCAGGGACACTGAGTTACTCAGTTCCAAGGAGGTCCAGATACACAGGCTACAGTGAAGAATGTCCTTGGGGTAGGCAAGATGGTGATTTTGGTCCTCAGCTCAGACATGAGGCCTCTGCCTCAGGCACAACCACCAGGCTATCCTGGCTTCAACACCAAGAACTTCAGTCCTAGTGTCCCCACGCTACTGGGGAATGAGCCCCAGGGTGGGGAGAGGGGTTGTGTTGGATCTCAGTACTCTATCATCCATCAGGCAGATCACTTCCATTGTCTTCTCTGTGGACGAATGCTAAGCCTTTAACTGAGAGACTCTGCTGCCAAAAAAGTCCCATTGTTTTACTCTGTCAAACCTCTTTGATTTACAGCTGAGAAACTAAAGTCTGGGCATGCGAGTGACCTGGCCAGGACTGCTGGATGCTAGCAACGGCGCAAAGGCAGATCAACAGTTTGGTGACGCCGCCATGCTGCCCTGGCCAACAGTGACAGCCCGTTTCTCCTGACTCGGCCAGGTCAGGACCTGTGCAGAGTGGGCCTCGCCCTGGCACTCACGGAAGATGCTATGTTCTTCTCATTCCTCTGCAGGGTGGAGAGACTGCTGGAGACCTCCAGCAGAGTGGTCGTTCCAAGCTGGGAGCCACAGGCGATGAGACAGCCGGTGTCCTGAACCCGGAGGCAGAAGAGGGCCTCATCACACACCTGCTCAAGGGTCAGCAGAGACAGGTAGAGCAGGAAAGAAAACTAAAGTCACAAGTATCCCATTAGCTGGCCCTGTTCAAACACCCCCAGTAATACACCCTTCCACGGCGGAGGAGGTTCGTTTGCTGACAAGACCCTCATTGTTGGTGTAACGCCATTTGTGCTATGGATCACTGAGCTCCCTGGCCTCCCATGGCTCCAGCCAGTGACCTCAGCTACAGTGTGCTGATATAGGGTGATGGGGGGGCAGGGGCTGCAGACAATCTGCATATAGGGGGTCTGAGTATAGGGATCACTATTGGAGAAGGGAGAAAATGTCTACTTCTCTTAAATTATCTCCTGTCTTATTGTTGTTTGAGTCTGGGTCTCATGTAGGCCAGGGTGGTCTTGAGCTCACTGTGCAGACAAGAATGGCCTTGAACTTCTGATCCTCTGGCTGCACCATCACACCTGGTTTCTGGCACACTACAGACAGAACCCAGGGCCGTGTGCCCACTAGGTCAGTGTCCCACCAACTGAATAAACTCGTTTCTTGTGGTCCTGGTGCGAACTCAGACTTGATGAACGCTAAGCAAGTGCCTTGCCACTATTTAAATCCCCGGGATGATTCTTCTACATCATCCCAGCTGCAAGTCTCCTGGCCCCTCAGTTCTGCAGGAACCCATGCTCCCAAGGCCAGAGTGTAGCTGGGCAGAAATCACATTGCCCAGAGAGACCCTGTCCGAGTGCACCTACTACCTAGAGCAGCAGCAAGACACACATACATACATGCACCCAACCCCCCACCCATCCAGAAAGGACCCCGGAGGGAGGGAGGGAGGACATGTGACCTTCAGGCTGAGGGCAGGGTCACACTGCTTGAACACCAAGTCCCAGATGTCCAGGGTCCCATCCATCTTGGTGGTGAAGAAAACTGCTGGTCTCACGGGGCTCCAGGCTCCATCGGAGAGGTAAGACATGTGGTACCTATAGGAGCCATGTGGTGAGTCAGAGCCTGTGTTGGGAGGGAGCACTAAGGCTGGCTGGCCCATGGTGCCTCTCGCTGAGGCTCCCACAGGGCCGGGTTTCTCTGAGTCCTTCTGGGTAGGAAGTTCTTTCCTGGGTCTGACCTCCAGCATGGCAGCCTCACTCTTCCATGGTTTCTCAGGATGAACTTCACAGGGGGTGTGGCTCTCCCCCATCGGCTGGCTGGCCATTGGTATTTCTCACAGAGTCAGAGCTGCTGGAACTGGGATCCCAGGAAAGAAATGCCCAGGAAGTTCACAATTCTGAGATGGGAGCTGGCTCTGTTTCCTCCTGGCCCTTATTTTAGATTTTCAAAAGCTTGTTTGGTGAGCAGGAAATACATTTGTTTAATAGTTTTAAAGACATATTTTTTACGTGTAAGTTTATATGTGTGTGGGGGCATTTGTGCCACAGCACGAGTAGGAGGGCTGAGGACAACTTGCAGGAGGGTTCTGGGGATCAAACACGGGCTGTCTGGTCCACACAAGCACCTTCATTCACTGTGGCATCTTACCAGGCCAACAGAGATTCAGCCCTCAATGTGGAATGTTTTTAAACTCTGTCTGTCTGTCTGTCTGTCTGTCTGTCTGTCTGTCTGTCTGTCTGTCTGTCTGTCTTTCCTTGACTTTTCTTCCAAACCCATTCCTCCTCCTCCAAAGAGGTATAGCTGAGGCTAGACTAAAATTTCCAGCTTCATTTGCTTCATATGAACAAACAGTTGATCCACAGCAGAAGAAATGATCCTAACAAGAAGAAACTGGAGATATTTGTTTGAGACAGTTCTCACTGTATAGCTCTGGCTGGCCTAGAACTGGAAGAGATCCGCCTGCCTTTACCTCCTCGATACTAGGGGAAAAAGGTGTGCGGCACCATGCCCAGCTGACTGGAGATTTTATTTAGTTTAATTTCTACTTTATGTGCATTGGTGTTTTGCCTCCATGGATGCCTGTGTGAGGGTGTCAGATCCATCGACAGGTGTGAGCTGCCCTGTGGTTGCTGGGAATTGAACCCAGGTCCTCTGGAAGAGCAGTCAGTGCTCTTAACCCTGAGCCACTCTCCAGCCCCCAACTGAAGATTTTTGAAATTTTTAGTGTAAGTGTATTCCAAATACTACATGAGACATATTCATACTCATTGGCATTGGCTGGGTGTGGTGACACAGCTTCCTTCCTTCCTTCCTTCCTTCCTTCCTTTTTTTTAAACAGGGTTTCTCTGTGTAACAACCATGGTTGTCCTGGAACTTGCTTTGTAGACCAGGCTGGTCGCAAACTCACAGAGACCCGCCTGCCTCTGTCTCCCGAGCGCTGGGTTTTAAAGAACATGCGCCACCACTGCCCAACGACACAGACTTTTAATCTCAGCCACTTGGGAGGCAGAGGCAGTGTCTTAGGGTTTCTACTGCTGTGATAAAACACCGTGATCAGGAGCAGCTCGGGGAGGAAAGGGTTAATTTCCCCTCCTACTTCTAGGTAGATAGTCTGTCACCCTGGGAAGTCAGGGTGAGAAAGAACCCTGAAAGCAGAGGCCACAAGGGAACAAGGCTCCCTGGCTCACCCCTCAGGCCTTGCACACCCTGGCTCTCTTACACACCCAGGACCACCTGCCCAGGGGCAGCACTACCTTCAGGGGGCGGGGCCCTCCCGCATCAATCATTAACCAAGATGCAGATGTGCATACAGGCCATCTGATGGAGGTGCATCCTCAAATACGGACGTCTCTTCTCGGGTTAACCCCAGCTTGTATGGAGTTAACAAAACAAAACAACCAAGACAGGTAGGCTGATCTCTGTGAGTTTGAGCCAAGCCTATTTACACAGAGAGCTCTAAGCCAATCTGGTCTACACAGTAGGACCTGTCTCAAAAAAAAAAAATCTAAAGTGTTAACCAGGCATGGTGATACACACCTCTCCAGTACATGCGAGGTAGAGACAGAAACACAAGGCATTCAAGGTCATCATTAGAACGTCCTTTAAAACAACAACAAAAATTTTAAATGAAATTTAAATTTCACTTAGAATGTGGTTTTTTGTTTGTTGGGTTTTTTTTTTTTTTTTTTTTTTTGCTTGTGGGGTGGTTTTATTTTGTTTTGTTTTGTTTTAGACAAGGTCTTTCTATGTAGCTCAGGGTGCTTCAAACTTGGGATCCTCCTACTTTGGCCTCCAGAGTGCTGGGATTGCAGGCATGAGCCGCCATGCCGAGTCTGTGAAGTGGGTCCCGTGCCCCTTCTGCTTACCTGGTCCACATGATAGATGACTCCCTACTGTCCTCAGACCAGATGCGGGCTGTCCAGTCACCAACCGTCAGGAAGTTCTTCGGGTAGAAGGGGTTTCTCTGGAGGGCATAGATGGGGCCGTGGTGGCCTGAGAAGGTACAGACGATCTTCTCAGCTGATGTCTTGGCCTTGCGGTTGCAGGAGATAACGATGCCCTGCTCCGTGCCCACCATGAACTTGGTTGGCTGTGGGGGGACGATGATAAAAGAGGAAGGTGTCATGAGACATCAGCTCTAGGCTGGACCCACGTGACCTTGGCTCTGGTGTTCTCTGAAGGGTCACTAGGAGGGCCCTCCACACAGCTATCACTGCAAGCACTATGCAGTGTGTGTGTGTGTGTGTGTGTGTGTGTGTGTGGTGAATGTGCATTTGTGTGCAACAGTGCGTATAGTCCAAAGGAGACTTTGGGTGTCTCCCTCTACCACTCTGCCTTGCTCCTTTGAGGCAGGGTCTGTCACTGAACTCGGAGCTCTTGTTTCAGAGAGGCTGGCAGCCAGCAAGCCCCAGTCACCCTCCTGTCTCCGTTCCCCAGAGCACTGGAGTTAAAGAAAGCGGGTGCTTTACCACAGAGCCACCTCTTCAGCCCCAGGAAGCATTCTGTCATATGATTTTGGATATTTGTCTATATGTAGAATAACCAAGGCCTAGGAGTAGACACAGTGTGGCTCAGACCATGCCGAAGCCGTCTCTGGTACCATAGTGACCATGCCGCCAAATCTGACAACCCGAGTTTGATGCCTAGGACCCAGGATGGAAGGAGAGAGAACCAACTCCTGCAGGTTGAATTGTCTCCGAGACCTCCACAGGTGCATTACACATAGGTGCACCAGTACATGTGTGCACATGCCAGGACATGCACACAAACACATACACGCACACACAAAGTTAATGAACTTTAAAATTACAAATAAAAGCAGGAAAAGGGCTAGGAGTGCAGCTCAGTCCGCAGAGTACTTGTCGAGCAGACACGGAACCCTGGCTCAGACCTTACACAGCAGGCATGTGGTGCGTTCCTGAAATTCTGTAGTCAGGCGCAAGAGACAGGATCAGAAGTTCAAGGTTCCCCCCAAACACTTAGCTAGTCTGAGGTCAGCCTGGACTAAATGAGACCCTACTTTAAAAGAAAGGAAAGAAGCCGGGCGTTGGTGGCGCACGCCTTTAATCTAGCACTCGGGAGGCAGAGGCAGGTGGATCTCTGTGAGTTCAGAGACCAGCCTGGTCTTCAAGAGCTAGTTTCAGAACAACCTCCAAAGCCACGGAGAAACCCTGTCTCGAAAAACAAAACAACAACAACAACAACAACAAAAAAAACAAAAAAGGAAGGAAGAGAGGCAATTGCTGTATGACCCTTCTTTTTAGATGTCCCTAGAGTAGGCCAGGTCATCAAGGTAAAGAGTGATGAGAATTGCTTGGGTCTCAGGGAGAAGGAAATGAGGACCTGTTTTTCTCACAGGCATAGGGTTTCAGTTTTTGTTTTTTGTTTTTGTTTTTTGTCTTTTGTTTTTCTCTGGCAGGAGAGCTGGTTATTGGGAAGGAAATCATATGCTTCACTTTGAACATTTGAAAAATCAGTTAAAATGAGTGCTAGGCAAAGAGGTTTGTTAGTTTTTTTCTGTTTTCCTTCCTTCCTTCCTTCCTTTCTTCCTTTCTTTCTTTTGACATATGGTCTAACTTTGTAACCTTAGCCGTCCTGCAACTTGCTGTGTAGACCAGGCTAGCCTTGAACTCCCAGGGATCTGCCTGCCTGTGTGCCTCTGCTGGCACTAAGGCTCAAACCATCAAGCCCAGCTTTAACTGGAAAATGTAGAAATAACCACATTCCTTTTGAGGAAGGACCGTGTTAAAAGCGTGAGTCAGCAGAACCCACACAGCTATGAGGAAGTGCCATCGTGTTTATCAGTAACATAGGAAGCGGGGCTCCTGCCCACCCAGACATGGTAAATAACATGTCACATCTTGATAAAGAGCTTCAGCTTTGAAAGACAGGAAAATTGCTGAGCCAGTGGCAGGGAAGGGCGTGTGACACTGGGTAGAGCACCGCTGAATTGGCCCTTCAGAGCGGGTTAGCTAGAGCAGACCTGTAAACCAGCACCAACTGGTGGAGGCAGGGGCATCGGAAGTTCAAGGTCATGAGTCTGGAGGTGGCTCCACGGATGAAGGACATAACCGCCAAGCTTGATACCCTGAGCTGAGTCCCCGAGACCCAAACGGTAAAGGGGAGAACAGACTCCCACAAGTTGTCCCCTGACCTCCACAAGCATGCCCCCCCACCAAAAATAAATACTTAAAAATGTAGTATCTTTTTTTTTAAGTTCAAGGTTGTTTTTGGCAAGATAGTAAGTTCAAGTCCAACCTGGGATACAAGGGACTTGTCTAAAATAAAAAACTAAGAGACACTGGAGATATCAGTTAAGAGCACCTGTTGCTCTTGCAGAGGACACAGGTTCGACTCCCGGCATGGGCATGGTGGCTCACAAACGCAGCTCTGGTTTCAGGGGTGCTCTCTTCTGACCTCTTCAGGTACCAGGATTGTAAATGCAGGCAGTAAACTCACACACACAAAGTAAATAAATCTTTAAAATAAATGAATAATAGCCGGGTGGTGGTGGCAGCGGCACACGCCTTTAATCCCAGTGCTCAAGAGGCAGAGGCAGGCTGACCTCTGCTTCAAGGTCAACCTGGTCTACAGAGCCGGTTCCAGGCCAGCCAGGACTACACAGAGAAACCCTGTCTTGAAAAACGAGAGAGAGAAAGAGAGAGAGAGAGAGAGAGAGAGAGAGAGAGAGAGAGAGAGAGAGAGAGAGAGAGAGAGAGAGAGAGGTAATTTTATTTGAAGCATGCAGAGACTGGAAGATGGGTTAGTGTTAAAATGTTGGCCCCAGGTTCAGTATTCATAACAAGAGACACAGAGACAGAAAGAGAACACAAACTGAGCTTCTAAGTTGGACATCAAATAAAAAGACCAAATTTGGGGGGGGGTCCTGAGAAAAAAGCAATTACGCCAGCCATGGGGTACCCGTAAGTGGCCAGGTTCGAAGCACCCAACCTGCTTGTCTCAGACATCACATTGGGGTGGAGATGAATCAGAGCTGGGGGTTCAGCTTTATCAGGGTGCTCAGACCAGGGTGCTCAGTTTACTGTCACCGAGACTCTTCTTGTCTGGGGGAAGCAGGGATAAAACCAAGGTCTTCCAGGAGCACGGTGGCTGCCCATGTCTGGGAAAGGCTGTGTGCTCAGGGACCAGCCTGGAGAAGAGGGGACGTTACATCTATAGTGCAGCCTAGAAATCCCAGCACTGGGGCACAATGTCTTACCGAGCCCCGAGTTCAGGGGCTCCTCCTGTGCCATGGTGGCAGGGAAACTGGTTTGTCTTCCAACTTATCAACCCAGGGTGGAACTCTGGCCGGTGGCTGAGGATCCCCGGGGCAGGTGTGAGGCCAGAGCCACCCAAGGTCCTAGGACAGGACCTTGAGCAAACAAGTGACACCCCCAAAGTGTGGGTAGGGGGACAAGCTTGGACCTCAGCAAGATGTAGAGGAGAGACCAGCCCAAGCCAACAGCCACCTGCAAATGTGATTTTCTTGCTTTATTTAGTGAGAGGGTGTTTGTTCCTATGACTGCTCAGCTCAACTTTAAGCTTTGTGATTAAATTTTATTGGTTTTTGGTTTTGTGTGTTGGAGGCATGGTCATACTATGTACTCCTGGATGGCCTAGAACTCTGTATAGACCTAGCTGGCCTTGAATTTTCAATGATCCTTCTGCTTCTGGCTTCAACTTTGAATTATTATTATTGTTATTATTATTATTATTTCCCTCCAGAGACAGAGTTTCCCCGTGCAGTCCTAGCTGTCCTGGAACCCGCTCTGTAGACCAGGCTGATCTTGAACTCACAGAAATCCATTCACTTGTCTCTGCTCCCCAGTGCTGGGATTAAAGGTGTGTGCCGCCGCCGCTGCCGCCGCCGCCGCCACCACCACCACTGGAGTTTTTGAATTTTTTTCTCTTTTTTTAATTTTATTTTTAAATTTAAATTCAAATTAGAAACAAGGTTTCTTCACATGTCAATCTCACATCCCTCTCCCTTTCCCTCCCCTCCTCCCACCCCCTCCTACCACCCATCCAATACCCCCTCCTTTCCCTGGGGAGGGTGAGTTCTTCCATGGGGGTGTCCATAGTCTGTCATTTCATCCAAGACAGGGCCTAGAACCTCCTCCAAGAGTCCAGGATGAGATTGCATCTCTCACTGTGGGATGGGCACCCAATGTCCATTTGTATGCCAGGAATAAATACTGGTCAACTACCAAAGGCCCCATAGATTGCCTAGGCCTCCTCACTGACACCCACATTCAGGGGGTCGAGTTTTTTAATTTTTATTTATCATCATCATCATGATTATCATCATGGTGTGTGTGTGTGTGTGTGTGTGTGTGTGTGTGTGTGTGTGTGTGTGTGTGTGTGCACCATAGCATACTATGTATACACAGAAGTCAGAGGACCACTTCCAGGAGTCAGCTTCCTTAAATAGTGGGATCTGGGAATTGAACTTGGGCCATCAGGTTTGTGCATTAGATGCTTTTGCCCACTGAACCCTCTTTGCTGTCCTCTTGTTTTCTGTTTTGTTGTTGTTTTGTCTTTTTTTTTTTTCAAACAGAATCTCACATTTGCTATGCATGACCTTGAGCCCCTGACCTTTCTGCGCCCATCTCAAAAGTGCTGGCCTCACAGTCATGTACCACCATTCCTGGCCTCTGGGGTTTCCTTGCCCCTTGAGACTTGCTCTAATCGTGCGCAGACACGATTTCCCACCAGATTTCCCACCAGGCTCCTCTGCTCTCCCTTCCTTCCTCAACACCTTTTTCTTCCCCTGGGGAAGGGAAGTGACCAGCCTGAGGCCTCAAATGAAGCCAAAGCAGTGTGGATACTGGTCCTGACCAGCGATCATCCCTCCCAAAACTGTGCTTTTCTGGTTTTAAAGCTTAACTCTGCTCAGAAGGGCGGGCCTCAAACCAGTGAGCATAGAGGCCTTTGTGGAAGTGCTCTGCTGCCCCCTGCTGGAACAGCACGGTAAAGCCTTCACATGGCGTAAAGCTGCCTCGGGAAGGGCTTCCTCTCGTGTCTCCTACACCAACCCCCGCAAGTGAAGATGAGGAGAGCAAGAAACACCCACCAAAGTAGACTCGAACTCCAAGGAGATTGCGCCCAGGGCGTTCTCCAGCTGTTCCTTTCTGGAGATGTCCATGATGACCACCTCGGTGGGCTCGCTGATCTTGCGAATGTCCCACCACATGACCTGGCATGGGAAGACAAACGAGAATTTGAGGACCCTGGCTTTTGCCCCTTGAACCATCCAGAGCCTCAAATGATGTGGGACCAATGAGAACAAACGTATTTGTAAGATTCACAAAGGCCAACTGTGTACCATTCAGACGCGGGCACCAGACTCTCCCTATGTAGCAACATCTAGCAAGGTGAAAACAGGACCCAGGCATGGCCATATGTGCCTGTTGTCCCAGCATCCAGGAGGTGGAGGCGGTAAGCTCAGCAGTTCGAGGCCAACCTGGACTACATGAGATTCGATCTCAAAACAGAAACAAACAAACAAAAAATCAAGGCAGGGTAGCATTCCCACTGCCAGCAATGTATGCCATAGATTTGCCTGTGTAAGTATGTAAAGATCCGGGCACATATGCATGTCTCACTATTCCTTTTGTGATGCTAACAGAATGTAAAATCTTCTTAAACAAATCATAATGTACCCACGCCAAGCAGTCAACGTGCACAGAATCGGGCTTCGTGAAATTTGAAGCGCCTGCTGAGTAGGCTCAGGGGACGCAGCAGGTGTAGACAGGTGTCACACGTGCAGAAGGGGGAGGGCAGAGAGATGGGTGTTTGCTTGAGTACGCAGAGAGCACCTCTCAGGGCGGACACAGAAAACGAACATCCCAGGGAGGGGCTGGGGCGTTGGGGATAGAGGCGGCATTTCAGAGACTGCCCTTGAATCCTTGGGATCATCCAGTATTCCATGTTAAAAGGGGGAGAGTTTAGGGCGGTGAGATGGTTCCGCAGGTAAAAGTGCTTGCACCAAACCCGAAGACCTGAGTTTGATCCCCAGTACCCACGCGGGCACCATGGTATGTACCACTGCCCCCAAATAATTCTTCCCCCTCTGTACGCCTGCCTCTCTCTCTCTCTCTCTCTCTCTCTCTCTCTCTCTCTCTCTCTCTCTCTCTCTCTCTCTCTCTCTCTCTCTCAGTGTAGCTCAGTGGTAGAATACATCCTACGCGCAAGGCCCTGGATTCCAGCCCCAGCACCACACAATAAAAGAAGTGACACAAAACTGAACATAAGGCAATGTTCTCTGGATGCCTCTCATGGGTCCCCCTCCCCTCCCCTTTCCTCTCCTCTCTCCTTCTCTCCCCTCCCCTCCCCTCTCCTCCCCTTCCCTCTCCTCTCTCCTTCTCTCCCCCTCCTCTCCCCTCTCCTCTCCTCCTCCTCCCCTCCCCTCCCCTCCCTCCCCTCCCCTCTTCCTCCCCCTCCCCTCTCTCCTCCCCTCCCTCCCCCTCCCCTCCCCTCCCTTCCCCTCCCTTCCCCTTCCCTCTCCTCCCCTCCCCTCCCCTTCCCTCTCCTTCCCTCTCCTCCCCTCTCCTCCCCTTCCCTCTCCTCTCCTCCCCTCCCCTCCCCTCCCCTCCCCTCCCCTCCAGGGTCCAGCCAGGTGGTACCTGCCCATCCGTGGATGCTGAAAAGCACTCAGTGCCTGTCTTTGACTGCAACCAGATGGTGCCATACACTGGGTCTCGGTGGCTGAACTCGATGGTGGACAGCTCTGCCACCAGGCTGCCCTTCCGGGTGTCCCAGCAGGCTGACGGGGAGAAGAGGAGACTATGAACTGAAGGTGCCAGAAAAGCAAACCAACCTAACCTGTAGTAGAGCTTTTCTTGTGACCGAGCAGAGTTGAAACTCTGAGGTTGAGACCAGCCTGGTCTACATATCAAGTCCCAGGCCAGCCAGGGCTACATAGTGAGATCCTGTCTCAAAAAACAAAAATAATACACAAGAAGGATGTCATCAGATACTATGTGAGGCCTGTAACAGGCTTCCTGTACTGTTACAACCCACCTGCCTGTTATTTTCACTGATATTGGGCAGTAGGAGGTGGGTGTTCACTTACTTTGTTTTGGGTTCCTTGAGACAGGGTTTCATGTAGCCCAGGCTGGCCTCAAACTTGCTATGTAGCTAAGGATGGCCTTTAACTACTGAGTCTCCCGCCTCCACCTCGGGAGTTCTGGGTCTGAAGGCTTGTGCTGTCACTCACGGCTTCACCACTCTCTGAGAAAGGCCTTGGTTGGTGGTTTTTCTGCTGTGCAGCTCTAAGAACTTTGGGAAACTATTGTCACTTTGTTCTTTAGTATCTGGTGTCACCTGTCCAGACCATGGTCACTCATATTTGACCTTAGAACTGTCTTTCACTTTCCTTGGAGGTGAGAGCTGTGTTTGGGGGCTGGTGAGTGAGTGTGTGTGTGTGTGTGTGTGTGTGTGTGTGTGTGTGTGTGTAAGAAGCATGGGACTGGAGGAACACTGCTTCTCTGAGGTTGGATTTTTAGAATCAGGGCTACATTCGAACCAGCCTGTGTTTCCTACCAGCCGCGCACAATCTATGCAGAGACTCAAGGAGCACAGATTTCATTCATTCCATCATGCCCCAGACATGTTCTGAGACCACCCTACGCCCTGGTGAAGCTCCTGGGAATGGACCAGGCTCAGTACTGGGAGGGGACAGGAGTGGGGTCAGGAGGTAGAGAGGCTGGGCTGGTTGGTAGGGAAAAGTGGCAGAGAGAGAAGGCTGAGGGTAGAGCTAGCTAAGCAAAGGGGTGAGACCAGGACCCAAGGCAGGGGAAGCGCAGCAGAGGCCAGAAAGTAAGAATGTGGGCAGATCTCCCTGCCCTCCCTGAAGTACAAATGGAGGGGCAGCTGGAGCGATGGCTTGGTGGGTAAAGGTTATTTTCACGAAGCCAGATGACCTGGGTTTGATTCCCCAAACCCACCTAGTAGCTCACAACCATCTGTAAATCCAGTTCCAGGGGATCCGTTACCTTTGATGGCAACTAGACATACACATGGTACACAAAATAAATCTAAAAAAATTAATAATGAACAATAATAAACAAAGCAGGCTGCTGAGACAGCATCAGGTAAAGGTGCCTATTGCTGCTCCATAACCTGAGTTTAACCCCGGAGAGCCACATGGGAGTAAAGAACCAACTCTGTCAAGTTGTCCTCTGACCTCCACCCATATGCCGTGGTACCCCGCTGTCTTGTTAGGGTTTCTACTGCTGCAAAGAGACACCATACCATGGCAACTCTTATAAGGAAAACATTTAATTGAGGTGGCTCGGTTACAGTTTCAGAAGTTCAGTCCATTCTCATCATGACAGGGAGCGTGCCAGTGTGCAGGCAGACGTGGTGCTGGAGCTGAGAGTGCTACATCTTTCATGCAACAGGAAGTCAACTGCCACACTGGGCAGCACTCCAACATAGGAAACCTCAAAGCCCGCCCCCACAGTGACACACTTCCTCCAAAAAGGCCACACCCCCTCCAACAAAGCCATTCCCTATAATCCCATTCCCTATGAGATTATGGGGCAAATTACATTCAAACTACCACAGCCTCCAACACAATAAAGCTTTAAATTGTAAATTAAAAGCTAAAGAGAGTTTAATCCCAGCACTCGGGAGGCAGAGGCAGGCGGATCTCTGTGAGTTCGAGGCCAGCCTGGTCTACAAAGTGAGTTCCAGGACAGCCTCCAAAACAATACAGAGAAACCCTGTCTCGAAAAACCAAAAAATAAATAAATAAATAAATAAAATAAAATAAAATAAAAAGAAAATAAACAGGGATGGAAGATGGTTCAGAGGTTAAGAGCACTGGCTACTCTCCCAGAGGACCTGGATTCAATTCTCAGCACCCATATGGCAGCTCACAACTGTCTGTAACTCCAGTTACAGGGGATCCAACACCCTCATATAGACATTCATACAAGCAAAATACCAATACACATAAAAAGAAATACTCATGGGTGTGCTCAAGATCCTGCCGTTATCTCATCTTTGTGCTTTGCCAACAAAGGGGTAAAGCTTGCCTGCCTGCCTGCCTCCTGCCCTGGTCTGGCTTGTCCTTCCTCCTGAGAGCCATCAAGGGTCCACATACTTACTCAGAACCATTTCCAGGAAAGATGATTTTGGAAACCAGCAGACATACTTGCTCATAAGTTTTGACCTAGTAGGCCCCAAGTCCAAGGCTTTTGTCCTTGGCCTGGCCAGGCCCAGAAATGTTTCTTTGACTAACTTGCTCTGCAAAACAACGCTTCAGGGTGGGTTCCGAGATCCCAGAGACACAGCTGGAGTCTGCTTCCTGTGGAAGCAGGACCCCAGGGCTGAGCCGTTGTGAGCCAGTATGAAAAGTCACTGAAAGGAGTCATGAATAATGAATGAGTGAATACTGAATAAGTCATGACAACAGCTTGGCTATGGCCTTTATGGCTCAGACAATGGATAATATAGCAGGGCAATGTATGGGGCCCTTAGCTGTGACACAGCCTGGCTCCTCCCTTGGGGATAGACCTGGGCTTTTCTCTCAGGGAATCAGGAGTTTAAGGCTAGCCTGGCCTACAAAATAAGACACAGTCTTTAAAGCAAAAATACATTAGGAAGCTGGAGAGATGGCTCAGTGGTTAAGAGTGTATACTACTCTTGCCACTGGATCAGACTTGGGTTCCCAGCACCCACAGCAGGAGGCTCCCAACTGCCTATAACTCTGATGCCCTCTTCTGGCCTTCAAGGGCACTGCACTCAAGTGCACATTCGCACATAATCAAGTAACAAAAGACAAAAGCAAATCGGAAAACAAGAGCAATTAAACCCAAAGCAAAACTAAACACAGTGGCTCAGATTTATAATCCCAGAGCTCAGAAGATGGGGCAGGAGAATTAATGCAAGTTTGAGGCCATCCTAGGCTACACAGTGAGTTCAAGTCCTATTTGTGATTCATATGGAGACCCTGCCTTACAACATAAAATGATAAAATAATTTAAAAAGCCCAAATAGCCAGGAATGGTGGTGTGTGTCTTTAATCTCAGCACTCGGGAGGTAGAAGCAGGCAGATCTCTGAGTTTGAGGCCAGTCTGGTCTACAATGCAAGATCCAGGACAGCCAGGGCTACACAGTGAGAGCCTCTCTTAAACAAACAAAAATGAGAGCTGGATATGGGAAGCACACCCAGCACTTGGGGGTGGAGCCAGCAGAATCAGCAGCCTGGGCACATGTACACACACACACACACACACATATAAACACATACATACACATACACATATACACACACATGCACACACACATACACACACCAGAGCACATGAACACACACACACACACACATATAAACACATACATATACATACACATATACACACACATACACACACATGCACACACACATACACACACCAGGGCACATAAACACACACACACACACACATAAACACACACATACACATATACACACACATGCACACACACATACACACACCAGGGCACATGTACACACACACACACACACATAAACACATACATACACATATACACACACACGCACACACACATACACACACCAGGGCACATGTACACACACACACACATATAAACACATACATACACATACACATATACACACACATACACACACATGCACACACACATACACACACCAGGGCACATGCACACACACACACACATATAAACACACACATACACATATACACACACATGCACACACACATACACACACCAGGGCACATGTACACACACACACACATATAAACACATACATACACATACACATATACACACACATGCACACACACATACACACACCAGGGCACATGTACACACACACACACACATAAACATATACATACACATATACACACACATGCACACACATGCACACACATGCACACATATAAACACATACATACACATATACACACATACACACACATGCACACACATGCACACACATGCACACACATGCACACACACCAGGGCACATGTACACACACACACACACACACACGGGCACATGTATACACACACATACACACATAACTGAAACAGAAAATGTTATAAAAATTGAAGTAAAAAAATATAAATGAAAGAACCAGGTGGTGGTGGTGCACACCTTTAATCCCAGCAGTTGGGAGGCAGAGGCAGGAGGATCTCTGTGAGGTCGAGGCCAGCCTGGTCTACAGAGTGAGTTCCAGGACAGCTAGGGCTGTTACACAGAGAAGCCCTGTCTTGAAAAAACAAAACAAACAAAAAAAGTGAAAGATTGACAAATTGACACACACACACAAGCTCCAGGTATTGAAAGCACACAGGAATCGTGGGTGATGAATGGTGTGTTAGAGAGTCGGGTAATCTAGATGAAATGGAAACATCCCAGAACATCAGGCGCTGCCAAGGCAGTCAGAAACAAACCTGGCAGAGTAGGGGCCCATCTGTAATCTCAGCACTAGGGAAGTGGAGGCAGGAGAATCGTAATTCAAGGTCAACCTTGGCTATTTTACTGAGTTTAAGTCCAGCCTGGGCTACATGAGACTCTGTGTCAATAAGAACACGGGGGGGGGACGAGAAGGGGGGATGTCAAGAGTCACAGAAACCAGAGGACTGAACTCATTCATTAGCTCCCAGTAAAGAGTAGCCCAGGGGCTGAGAGACATCACTGGGTAAAGATACTTGCCAAGCCTGACAACCTGAGTTCAATCCCAGGACCCACAAGGTGAAACGTGAGAACTGATCCCCACACATCCTCCTTGGACTCTCACAGACCCATCCCCCACCTCACCCCTGGCCGCCTCCTCAGAACCACCTTGGGGAGTTCAGCTGTGTACCCTTAAGAAAGGATTATCCCAGCTGGCCTTGTTGACTGCACTCTAATAGAGGGGAGGCAGTCAGGGGACCCCCACCTGAGTATCAGGCTGCCCTACCACCCATTGTAGCCAGCACCGCCCTAACTACTGCCCTAACTGCCTGGGGGGGGGAGGTGCATGTTGCTGGGCACCTATCCCATGAACTTTTTCCAGATTGGACTCCACGATGGCCCTTAACATTCCTCCATGGCTGACCCTGGTCCTTGATTTTATTTGAACTATAGCTTTAAAACAAAACAAAACTACATTTCCTGGGGCAGTGGTTCCTTTAAATCCCAGCACTTGGGAGCCAGAGGCAGGCAAATCTCTGAGTTCGAGGCCAGCCTGGTGTACAAAGTGAGTTCTGGGACAGCCAGGGCTACACAGAGAAACCCTGTCTCAAAAGATCAAAACCAAAACAAAACCCTACATTTTATTTATTTATTATGCGCATACATGTGTCTGTGTGCCTAGGTGCAGTGGCAGTCGGGTGAAGGTCAGAGGTCAACTGCTGTCTCTGTCTACCGTGTGGGCTGCACAGGTCAGCTCAGGTTAGCAGGCTTAGTGGCAGGCACCTTCACCCACGTAACCATCTCCTGTTGCATGATATTTGATCACAATGTGAACCCCCGAGATTGCGTTATTTACTGGGGAAAAAAACAACAAACATGTTTCTAGTTGTGATGTGGCTCAGCCCTAGCACACACACACCTTTAATCCAAGGGCTTTCTGCTTGAATATTGTAAATACAATTAAATAAGTCAACCAGCTGATAGGAGGTGAACACAGGATTATTGAGAGAAAAACACAGAGAGTAAGGAGGAGTCGGGAGGATGGATAGAGAGATGCACAGGAAGGAGAAGCAGGGGGGAGGGGGAGAGGGGAGTGGGGTACACTCAATTTGATGAGTCTTGTTGGAGATGGCGGGAGGCTTTGGCTGAGGAGGAAGGTCAGCCAGGTGCTTTCTCTGCCTCTCTGAGCTAGCCGGCCTTCACCCCAGCATCTGGCTCCTGAGTCTTAATTGGTAAAATCGAACAATTGAGATTTTGTTAAAGACAACAATCTCCCTGGCCTGAATTATAATTTTTAAAAACTTCTTGCTGCCTGGTAATGTCAGATTTACCTGAATGAGTATGACTGGAGGCTAGCCCAAGGTGTCAGCAACCCTTGACTCCCAGGGGACTGCGGTGTTAGCTTCCCGAATGGCCTGCCTGCTAAGTCCAGGCTGGGCCCTGGCGGCCACGTGGGTTAGCGGTGTCCTGCCTCTCCTTACCTATCTGCCCATTGTAACAGCCCCCTAGGAGCACGTGGGAATCCTTGGGGTTGTACTCCAGGGTGATGAGAGGAGAAGATGGCTTCAGGGCAATTTCAGGTCTGTTGGGGTTTTCTAAAATAAAGAGGGGGAAAAATCCATTAGGCCTACATAGAGAAAGGGCAGGGTCGATCAGTTCAGCCCATTCTCCATGGTACAGAGGGTGACATAGACAGCGTGGAGCCCTTCCTCCCCTTGTGGTCTCTTTTGCCTGAATCTTGGCTAGTGGCTTTATTTGGGGGACGTGGAGGTAAGAATCAGGCCCAGGGAGGAAGGGCAAAGTCTCACCCCACCTCCAGCCCCACCAGAGGTGAGGCTCCCAGGGAAAGGGTAAAGCTTCCTCGGGCAGGCTGGAGTGGATGCTGAGATCGTGTACAGAGAATGTCGGCCGTAGCTTTCTTCTCACCAGACATTTGCAGCCTGAAGACGGCTCGCCTACTGGGATGGATCCCACTAAGATGACCCAAGCCTGCCTCCTAGATCCAGCTGTACAGAAACCCTGCCTCCTTGTTTATCTGCATGTGCTGACCCCGTATTCTTGTTCAGCTGTATGCAATAGCCCCCACGTCTCTGTTCAACTCTATACAACAAACACGCTGAGCTTCCTCCATACTGATTTCTCCAGCAGAGAGCCCAGACCGCCCCGCCTCAGCCCTTCAGTGTGTGTCTGTGTTTGTCTTTTCTTCGCTCCTTTGCTGTTTCAGCCAGCCCAAGTCCCAGGATCCATGATTTGATGGCACTGAGGTTTTCCATAAAGTCTACTCTTGGGGCCAGTAAGATGGCTCAGTAGAGGCACTTGCCGTCAAAGCCTGGTGTGACCTTGGTTCCGTCCTCAAAGACCAGATAAAGGTGGAAGAGAAATGACCTCACAGAGTAGTCATCCAACCTCAACTTGTGCACCGTGACACACATGCCCCCCCAAACAATATCTATCTGTCTTTTTGTTTTTTAAAATCTACTGTGACGTGGAGGTGCACGCCTTTAATCCCAGCACTGGGGAGGCAGAGGCAGGAGGACCTCTGTGAGTTCGAGGCCAGCCTGGTCTACAGAGCGAGTTCCAGGACAGCCAGGATTGATTTATAGAGAAACTATCTTGAAAAACAAAAATAAAAACAAACAAACAAACAAAGTCTACTCTCTGTCAATGTTTTCCACCCAGGTCTGAAGACCAGGGTTGAAACTGGAGAGCGAACCTGGGTGAGGGCGGCCGTCAGAATTTGATGAGCTGCAGAAAGCGGCTGCCTGTCAGTTCTGAGTTGTGCCTACATGTTTCATGTCCTTACCATTCCTCCCTGGGGAAAATGGCCTGTCACTGACTGCCATGAGTGAAAGGCAGGGGTCAGGAGTGGTGGGATGGTTTCCCTCTGCTTGGATCCCCGCTTGGTCACATAGGAACCCTTCTGTTATGGGGATTCCATGACTCTGGGATCCCACAGATCCCTGTCTTAATGACCCAGATTAGCAATCTGGAGTTGGGCTGGGGAGGAGCGACTTGGAACACTCACAAGCCGTAGAGTCCATCCCCAGGGTGGAAGGCAAAAGAAGAGTGGACCGGAACCTCCCGGGTCTGGTTTGGCTCTGTGGAGTTGTGCCTGCCCACGCCCACACAGGGAAGAGACAAGAGCCTTCCTCCTGGCCCTGGCGGCGCCCCAGAGTGTCTTTGACCCCTCGTTTCCAGTCTCAGCTCCCTGAGTTTGGCTGGCTGCTGACCTGGCCCCTCAGCCCTCCCTGGCCAGTGGAACCACCTGTTTCCTCACCCAGGTCCCAGATGTACGATTCGTAGCTCATGCCCATGGGGGCTCGCTGGAAGTTCAAGCAGGAATAAGCCACCGCCAGCTTCCTGTTGCCATCAGGGTGCCAGGAGAGGTGGGTGGCTGTCCGCTTGATCTCCTGAGGGTCCCTGGAGGGAGGGCAGGGAAGGCAGAGGATTGGAGGGTAGGGTGCCCCCGATCCGAGTCTATCAGATTCCTTTGCAAAAGATCCAAGTAGATCTAAGCAACCCTATCACTTAGGAATTGATTTTACGAGGTTGAAGCTGCCAAATCCTGGCTCAAGCCTGTAATCCACAACTCAGGCTGGCTTAGGTTACAGAGTAGATGGACCTTGTCTCAATAGATAAATAAATCGATGCAACATAGATAGATAAATGGATAGATAGATAAATAAATAGAACAAAGCGAAACCTACAGAACCGTCCCCCCCCCCAAGTTGACAAGACTTCCTTAAATGGAAAGCCAATCTCAACAGCTCCACCTAGAGGAAACAGCCAGGGAAGCAGATCAGTGAACTTGAGCCTAATAATAATAATAATAATAATAATAATAATAATAATCCTTAAACTGAGGATACCCTTGAATTTCTGGTTCTCCTGTCTCCACCTCCCAAGTGCTGAGACTACAGGCATGCACCAGGACACCCAGTTTATAAGACACTGGGGATCGAACCCAGGGCTTGTGTATACTAGGCACACACCAACACAGGCTGTGTCTCCAGAAAGAAGGTTCCTGTAAAGCCCTGGCTGATCTGATACTGTAGTTTAACACTTTCCTTTCTTCTTTTTAAAGACAGAGTCTCACTGTAGCCCTGGCTGGCCTGAAAAAAATCACTGTAAACCAGGCTTGACTTGAACTCACAGAGATCCGACTGTCTCTGCCTCCCGAGTGCTGGGGCTAAAGGCACATGCTGCCACGCTGGCCCAGTTCAAACACTTACCTGGTGAAAGTTTTGACTGCCAGCCTTATCTCATAATTATGGGATAGAAGAGGTGGAGAACCCAGCCAGTTCACTACTTGGTATTCGTCCAAATGCGTTCAAAACTCCTGTCCAGCTAGGCATGGCAGCACACACCTCTAACCCCGACCCAAGTCCTAACCAAATAAAAGGGAGATCTGGGGGATGTAGTTCATTCGCTAGAGTCTTTGTCTACATGTATGAAGCCCCGAATTTGTCCCCCAGTTCCACATAAAACAAGGGCTGTAATCCTAGCACTTGGAAGGCAGGCAGAGGCATCAGGAATTCAGGGCTAGTGTTGGCTACATAGTGAGTCTAGGCCAGCCTGGGCTACAAGACACCCAGTTTCAGAAAGGAAAAAAAGAAAAAGAGAGAGGAAGGGGAGAAGGAGAAGAGGGGGAGAGAATCAGAGAAACAAGCCCATTAGTGAGAAAAAGAAGGCAGACTAACAGGGCCACAAAGTGTAGGGCATTGATGATGATAAAAAGATCAGCGGGGCCGGGCGTTGGTGGCGCATGCCTTTAATTCCAACACTCGGGAGGCAGAGGCAGGCGGATCTCTGTGAGTTCGAGGCCAGCCTGGTCTACAGAGCGAGTTCCAGGACAGCCTCCAAAGCCACAGAGAAACCCTGTCTCGAAAAACAAACAAACAAACAAAAAGATCAGTGGGTACCAGGAGTTGGGGGTCAGGAGAATGAATAGGGAAAGCAGTGAGGACTTTTTAGGGCAGTGGAAACCTGCTCTGCATTGGACTTTGGTCCAAATCCACAAACCATGAAGCCTGCCTAAGAGTACCCCCTAGTGGAAACCACGGCCTCTGCAGAGCAGAGATTTGGTAGATTGGTTAACTGGCTCTTTTTTTTTTTTTTTTTTTTAAGACAAGGTATTATTCAGCCCAGGCTAACCTCAGACTCCCCTCGATTGGTTAACTGGCTCACCTACCAATCTGACCTGGACCCCTCCCTCTGGAGCTACCTGAAGACGTTGATGGTCTTGGCTGAAGGGGCCTCTTCGGTCACCTCCACGCCATCCTCGTCATCAAAGTATTCCTCGTATATATCAATGGCGTTGTTCTGTTTGATGCAGTGCTCCATGATCTGGGGAGACACCCAGAGTTCTTAGCCGTGAGAGACCTCTGGCCCTACCCAGCGGGGCTATCCCACAGTCTGAGAAGGAACAAACATGGAGTGGTCCCTGCCCTTGTTCCATGGGGGAAGCATCGCCTCCAAAAGAGTTACAACTGGTTCTTAGGGACACAGGTATTCGAGCATGGCCCGTGTAGCGTTTTACATCAAAGACAAACCACCCCAAAGGCCCTGCCTGTTGTTTCTTGTTCAGCAAGGTCTAGCCCAAGCCCAACACCTTTCCAGGAACCTTCTTTGATCCCATCAGCAGGAAATCCCCCCTTAGGAAGCAAATGTGCAAGTCCTTGTCTCCAACAGTGTTCCTTTTGATGGTATCTGGCAAAGTCTGTGCATCTGTCTCTCTGCCTTAGACTCTTGGAGTGAATTAGACTCTTTTGGGGCAGGAAGCGTGTGAGATTCAGTTTGCAGCCTCTGCTGTGTCTGGCGGAGATGTAGAATTCAGTTCTGTGCGTGAATGTGAATTACTGACTGACTGACTGACAGGCTCTTTTGGAGTACACTTTTACCCAAGGGACTTCCCGCATTTTATTTTTTAATTACTATTGTTGTATGTGTGCCCGTCCGTGTTTTGGTGGGATGTGCTCACCATTGCGCATGTGTGGCAGTCAGAAAACACCTTACAGGAGTGAGTTATCTCCAGCCCTCATGTATGTTCCAGGGCTGCAACTCATGTGGTCAGCCTTGGTGACAAAGGCTGAGCCATCTTGCCAGCCCTCTCCCAGCATTTTGGTCTCTTTCTAACACCTGTTTGTCCATAGGCGCTTATGGTCAGCAGTGAGGTCCCCCTTCCCTGAATGAGAGCTACGGAAGCCTTCATGGGGCTATGCACAGCCCGGGCGCAGGCCCAGGCGAGGGAACTGGTGTTGGACAGCGGGAGCTGGGGAGGAGCCTAACCGAGCCCAGCTGCATGACGGTATTGATGTAATTCTCATCTTTCTCCACTTTCTTCCGGAAGCGGATGGTCTGCTCCAGCTCCAGGGGGTTCACATCCTTGGGCCAGCCCCCCTCAATGTGGTTAACCCCACAGCTCTCCATCTCAAACCGCTCCGTGTTGGCCTAAACAGAACAACAGATGAGAAGATGTCACAGGTTTAAGCATTCAGCCATTTCTACAAACCCAGATCCTCAGGTCTCGGGTCCCAGGGACCCTGAGCTCTTTAGGGGGTACTGAGGAAGGGGTGCCCTGACCAAAGGCACCAAGTGAGGCCCTACCTGGTCCTCAGGTGACCACAGGTGGCCTCAGTAGCACTACCTTGACAGCTTAGCATGGGGCAACGGTGGTCATGGAAAACCCAGTTTCCTATTTATCTTGAATAGGTCCAGGAGCCCAGCTACCCATCCCGGGAGATGTCACATTAGCAGTGATTAATACTCCCTCCTTTAGCATCCCAGAGACTGCAGTTTCAGTGTGACTTACCATGTGCATGCTGTGGAGCCGGCAGAACAGTTTTCCCAGCCAAAGCTGCCTTTCCTACCCCATATTCATTCATTCATTCATTCATTCATTCATTTCATTTGTTCATTCATTTTATATGAGGCAGGGTCTCACATAGCACAGGTGGGCCTCAAATTGACTGTGTAGCTTGAGGATGATATTGAACCTCTGGTCCTCCTGCCTCTGTTTCCAGGGTGCTGGGACTATAAGCATGTCCTGCTTTTATTTTTATTGCTTATTTTATTATTTTTTTTTGTTTTTTCGAGACAGGGTTTCTCTGTGGCTTTGGAGGCTGTCCTGGAACTCGCTCTGTAGACCAGGCTGGCCTCGAACTCACAGAGATCCGCCTGCCTCTGCCTCCCGAGTGTTGGGATTAAAGGCGTGCACCACCAACACCCGGCTTTATTTTATTATTTTTTAAAAAGGTTTATTTATTATGTATACAGTGTTCTCCTGCATGTAAAGAAGAGGGTGCCAGATCTCACTACAGGTGGACAGTTGTGAGCTGACGTGTGGTTGCTGGGAATTGAACTCAGGACCTTTGGAAGAGCCATCAGTGCTCTTAACCGCTGAGCCATCTCTCCAGCCCCTGTTTTACTTTATTTGTGAGACAGGGTCTCACTTGGTAACCCTAGCTAGCCTGGAACTCGAGATGTGCCTATCAAGTTGGCCCTAGCTAGCCTGGAACTCGAGATGTGCCTATCAAGTTGGCCCTAGCTAGCCTGGAACTCCAGGTGTGCCTATCAAGTTGGCCCTAGCTAGCCTGGAACTCCAGGTGTGCCTATCAAGTTGGCCCTAGCTAGCCTGGAACTCCAGGTGTGCCTATCAAGTTGGCCCTAGCTAGCCTGGAACTCCAGATGTGCCTATCAAGTTGGCCCTAGCTAGCCTGGAACTCCAGATGTGCCTATCAAGTTGGCCCTAGCTAGCCTGGAACTCCAGATGTGCCTATCAAGTTGGCCCTAGCTAGCCTGGAACTCCAGATGTGCCTATCAAGTTGGCCCTAGCTAGCCTGGAACTCCAGATGTGCCTATCAAGTTGGCCTTGAAGCCAGCATCACCGGCCTCTGCCTTCCCAGTGCTGAGATTAAAGACGTGCACCACCACGCCCGGCTCATGCTTGGTTGTATGCAACATTTGGGATGGAACCCAGGGCTCTCTACGTGCGCTAGGTAAGAACTCTGCCAACTGAGCTACCTCTCCTCAAAGTGTGGTGCAGCCATCACCTCTCTGTAGTCCCAACGCTTTTCATTATCTTGCAGGAAGGGATCCCCATGCCCAATAACTGGTTGCTCCATCTCCATTCCTAGAGTGGGATGCTTTGAAGCTACACCTGGAAAGCCCTAGGTGGTGCGCCGTGCCACGAACACCAGTTAGGGATGGGCCACACTCACACCTATTCTCGGCCACATCTGGAGTTAAATAGGTCCAGGAATCCACCCACCCATCCCAGGAGATGGCGTATTAACAGTGATTAATCGTCCATCCTTCGCCAGGCAGTGGTGGTGCATTCCTTTAATTCCAGCACTCAGGAGGCAGAGGCTGGTGGATCTCTGTGAGTTTGAGGCCAACCTGATCTAGCCTGGACTACAGAGTGAGTTCCAGGACAGCCAGGGCTACACAAGAAACCCTGTCTCAAAAGAAAAAAAAAGCGTCCTCTATCCTTCAGCATTACAGAGACTGCATCAACAGCGATTCAGAGCGTGGGCTTGCCGTGTACACCCTGTGGGCACACCTGCTCTGGCCCACGAAGAACTGGTGTTATCCACTCCCGATCCTGGCACCTGCTGTCGTCCACTCTACCAGGCGGGCCTGTTTCCCCACTGACCACCCTGGGTGCCCACGGCAGAACCCACCTCGTGTTCTGACATACTGGTCGAGCACTGGATGCCTGTGTCCACTGGGTTCCGCTCCACATACAGGGAGGACAGCTCAGGGTTGGGCGAGATGTCGATATTCAGCTCAGCCTGGCGGTCTGAGAAGTTGCACTGTTTCCCAAACTCGCTGCGCTTCTTGACGTACACGTAGACGATCTCCATGGTGATGGCTGCGACGGCTGTTGGGGAAAGGAACCGTAGAGGAGAGCCTGAGACTGGTGAGGGGTCTACCCAGATACTGCCTGTCTCCTCGGGTCCCACCAAAGGCGGGGCCGTGTTTTGCAACTGGTTAGCAGGGAGCCAGGTTAGGGAATCCTAGGAGATCTCTCCAAGAAGCTACACCTGTATTTTTAAAACATCACTTAGGGACTAAAGAGTTGACTCAATGGGTAAGAGCACCGGCTGCTCTTCCAGAGGACCCCAGCTGGGGTCCATTCCAGCAACCACAAGGCTGCTCACAAGCACCTGCGACTCCAGTTCCAGGAGACCCAACATTGCCCTCTTCTGGCCTCCGTGGGTAGTGCACACACATTGTACCTAGACATACACACAGGTTGCAGGTACCCCCTCCCCCCCACATACACACAATCTCTTAAAAATAACCCCATTCGCTGGGCGTTGGTGGCGCACGCCTTTAATCCCAGCACTCGGGAGGCAGAGGCAGGTGAATCTCTGTGAGTCCAACGCCAGCCTGGTCTACAGAGTGAGTTCCAGGACAGCCTCCAAAGCCACAGAGACCCTGTCTCGGACCCCCCCCCCCAAACAAAATAATCCCATTTAGCAAGACACCTTGAAGGTGGAGGCAGGAGAATCAGAACTTTAAAATCATCCTAGGCTACATAGCAAGTTCAAAGCCAGCCTGGGTTACATGAAATCCTGTCTCAAAACACAAAACAGAAGCAAAGCAAAGCAAACAAACAAACAAACAAACAAACAAAAAACCCAAACCAAAAATCCCTCATCTGTACTTCCAGCCCTTGGAAGACTGAAGCAGGATTGCCATGAGTTTAAGGTCAGCCTCTGCTTCGAAAGCAGCTTGTGTACACAGTGAGGCTGTCTAAGATAGACCTGGAGAGATGACTTAGTGGTTAAAAGCACGTGCTGCTCTTCCAGAGGACGGGAGTTTGGTTCTCCAACTGCTTCTAACTCTAGCTCCAGGAGATCCAGCGCCACCTTCTGGCCTCTGTGAGTTTGTGTGTATGTGTCAACCCTGCCCACCCCCTCCCCCCCCAGCTGAAAATATCTTTTTTGAGACAGGGTCTCCCTGTCTGGTCTGGAGCTAACCATATAGACAAAGCTGCCTTCAAACTTGGAGATTCACCCGCCTCTGCATGCTGAGTACTGAATTTAAGGCATGAGCCACCATGTCCAGAAAAATAAAATCTTTAAAGAAACAAAATAAATCGAGACAAGAAACTTCCTCAAACAGTAAGAATGACAGAGTGCCAACTGTGTGCTGAGTGTAGATTACACTGTTTGTTTCTTGCTCTTGGCTTCTGAGATGAGCAATTAAGTCGCCATTTCACGTGAACATCCATAACTTCAGGTGGCTTTCCTGGCGTCACATAGCTGACAAGTAGCCCAGGTGGTTTGCCTGGCTTCAGAGCTCTTACCCACAAAATTACACACTTTCTGCTGAATCAATATACTTCCTGGGAGGCCGGAAGCAATATTGTTGAGCTAAGCCCACCATCACACTCAATATTTGAGCCACATGGTACACAGGTTAGAGAGGCCTGAATCTCTTAAGAAGCAAGCCCCAGCCACTGGCACAACTGTTCAAAAGGCTCATCCATGCCAGAGTGCCAGATTACCAGGCTCGACACTGCCCCTGGTGGCCACACAGGGGATCTATGGCTCCTCCATCCCTCTACCTATGTGGATCTGTGAGCCACCTTGAGAAGGGACAAAAAAGCCAGGTGGCTTCTGGAACTGGACAGCCACTCATCTGTGTCACTTGGCCATGAGAATCCAAGAACTGGGGCTGGTGAGATGGCTCAGCAGGTAAAGGGGCTTGTGGCGCGAGCCTCATGACCCGAGTTCAAATCCCAGAGCCCATGGTGGAAGAGAGAAGACCATCTCCAAAGGTTATTCTCCGCCCTCCACATGTGTATGGTGGCTTGTACAATGCCCACACCTGCACACACTCGCTCTATCCTCTCTTTTAGTTTTGCAAGGCAGGGTCCTCTGTGTAACGGCCCTGGCTGTCCTGGAACTCTCTTTGCAGGCCAGGCTGGCCTCAAACTCATGGGGATCCACCTGCCTCTACCTCCCAAGCACTGGGATTAAAGGCATGCGCCACACTCACTGTAAATTAAAAAAAATGTAAAGAAGTCTGCCAAGACCCTGGGGCTGGGGCCCTGCCTGCACAAGCAGTGTGTCTGTGGCTGGGTGACCTCTAGGTACAAAGGTTAGGGTTACGGTTAGAGGCTGTTGGAAACACAGTGTGAGGAAAGCCCTCCTTATCAAAGTCCCCAGGACACAGAAAGTCGATGCCAACTGCCCTGCACTCAGCACAAGGGACCTTCTGACCCTGTGCATTAGGAGGCTGAGTACAGGTGGCTGGCCATCTGGGACATTGTACTGGGACTCTGGACTTCAGCTTGAGCTGCGTCAGACCCTGTCTGGTGCTGAAGGGATGGCTGGGTGGGTAACAGCACTCACCCACCGCTCTACAGAGGACTGGAGTTTGGCTCCCAGCACCCGCATGAGGCAATACAGACAAGTGGGCAAACACACATACACATCACTAAAAATAAAACTTTCCAAGAGGCTGGGGAGGTGGCTGGGTGGTAGAGAGAACTTTCTGTTCTCTCAGAGGACCAGGGTTTGAGTCCCAGCACCCACATGGCAGCTCTCAGCCATCTGTACCTCCCTCCAGTTCCAGGGGATCTGATGTCGTCTTCTGGCCTCTGAGGGCACCAGGCACACACGCAGGCAAAACATTCATACACATAAGATTAACACTTTAAAAATCTTAAGAACAGCCGGGTGTTGGTGGCGCATGCCTTTAATCCCAGCACTTGGGAGGCAGAGGCAGGTGTATCTCTGTGAGTTTGAGGCCAGCCTGGTCTACAAAGTGAGTTCCGGGACAGCCTCCAAAGCCACAGAGAAACCCTGTCTCGAAAAAAACCAAAAAAAAAAAATCTTAAGAACAGGAGGAGGGTGGAATGGGAGAGGGGAGAGGAGAGAAGCGGCATGGGGAAAAATGCATACCTCAATTTAAAAAAATATCTTAAAAACAATGGTTTTTTTAAAGATCCTATTTCAAAGACAGACACACACACACACACACACACATACAGAGGAGAGAAGGGGAGACAGACAATAAAACCCAGTTAATCACTAGACGTGGTGGTATGTCTATAATCTCAGCACGGTAGGAGCAGAGGCGGGAAGATCACTGCAAGTTCTAGGCCAGCCTAGAACAGAATGAACGTCAGACCAGTCAGGGCTACCCAGTGAGACATAAACTCAAAAACTTGTTTAAATCAATCAATCAATCAATCAATCAATCAATCGTCAATGCAACCACGAGTAATGGAGGCAGCCATGTCCTGATGCAAAGAGAACCAGGGTCAATGAGACAGAAGGGGAAGGTCAGCTCTAAACCTTCGTTCGTGCTTCCGGTCAGCTGATCTCTGACGAGCCATCAGGGGATGCAAGGGGAGGGAACGGCCTTTTCAGCAGATGATGCTGGGACAACTGGGAGTTCCCAAGCGAAGGATCGGAAAGAGCAGTACCCCATACCCACCCTGAAAAAAAAATGAGCTCAAAATGAGTCGTGTGGTTCTGAATGCAAGAGCAGGAACTATAAGACTCCCTGATTATGGGAGTCGGACCCAGGGCTCTGGCTGCTGAGTCCTGACCTCTGAGAGGCTGAGAGCTGGGCATGTCCTTCTAGAAGCAGGTGCTGGGGTGGAAGGGAGCAGCAGGGCAGAGGCTGAGTGAGAAGACAGGGGCATGGGGTTAACTCTCCACTCTCGGCACCCTTACATTGCTCCTTGAAGGCAGCATGGTGACACACCCCTGCAACCCCAGCACTTTTGGGTGGTAGAGGCAGAAGAATCAGGAGTTCAAGGCTAGGCCCAGCTACATCGTTCAAGGCCAGGTTGAGCTACATGAGACCCTGTCTTGAAAACTAACAACTAAAAATAATAAAAGTGTACGTCAAACCACTCCCAAAGCCAACACAAACCACACTCTTGGAGAAAGTGGGTTGGACAGCCTCCCTTAGAGGTGGGAACCATGGCTCAGAGGGCAGAGGGTGGGCAAAGCAGCAACTCTGCATAAGGGCGCCCTGATGTCTTGTGTGGATGAAATCGAACGAACCCTTGGGGGAAAGAGTGCAAAGTCAATTAGATTCCCTGTCTCCCACCAGTCGTGAGAAGCGCCGTGCCTCCCAGACCCGGCAGCTGGAGGCAGGCAATTAGGGGCTGTCTCTCTCCATCTCCCATTGCTGTGACACAGCTGACTCCTAAGGCGACATAAGGACGCTGAAGAGATTGAGAACATTCTGGGAAGAAAAAAAAAAAAAAAAACACCCAGCCTCTTCAGCCTCAATCAGATTCTAACAGCTTTGCTGTGTCCTTGGCGTTTCCCAAGGCCAGGCCCTCCTGGAGAACTGAAACATTGTTTTGTGTCTGGAGGCCGAGACAGAGGGGCATTTAAAGGCTAGCTTGGTGACAAGAAGAACAGCACGTTCAAGGACCCAAAACAGGCTCTTTTCTCACAAGCTAGCACTGGGTGAAGATAAATGACAAGGTCAGCCAAGGGTGTCCCAAAAGTCCTTCCCCTCTTTTGGGAGACAAGAGCTGCAGGATTGAGCTTCCCCGGGGCCTGAGCAGGGTCTCTGCAAGAGGGATGTGTGTGTGTGTATGTGTGTGTGTGTGTGTGTGTGCAGCAGAGGGGACCAAGAGTATTATTGTTGCCTAGGAGTGTCAGGGGGAGATTGCCCCTGTGAGAATCTAGACACCCTGAAGTATGAAGAACCACAATCTGGCCCCGCCCCCATTGCTAAATCTGGACTCTAGAACCTCACACACACCCCAGTCAGTGCTCTACCACTGAGCTACACCCGGCCCCAACAACTCTCAAACCCAGAGCCACAAAGAACCTCCATAGCCTGGTCCAAACACCAAAGCATGTGGGGGAGAGTCACGATGGATCCTTCACCCCATCTCAGAACAAAGCTTGCCTCATGCAGGGACAGTGAGCAAAGCCATTCCTAGAGAGAAGCTTTCTGTGGCTTAACGGGAAGCGTGGTACACGCTGGGAGGGGAGTCCGGGGAATGGCAGGAAGCAGGGGTGTTGGTGCCCGAGAGAGGCCAGGAGGAGGACCAGCCTTCGTCACTTGGGGCAGCCCATCTGTGTGCCTTGCTTGAGCGATGGATGCAGAGGGAGGGCTCCCTGTGTGGATCCCATGACTTTGAGAACCTCCTGGACCCGGCTGGGAAAATGTTTTCATGACCCTAATGGGCATGACAAGGCCAGCTCTCAGGCCGAGGGGCAAATGAAGGAATGCATTTACATACAGTGCCTGTACCCAGCCCACAGTCCTCTTGTGACCCCCCACAATTGCTCCCCCACATTGACTTTATTTTCAATCATGGGGGGGCTGTGTGTGCACACAAGTGAATTGGGGTGGAATCCAGAAGTGTCAGATCACCTGGAGCTGGAGTTACAGGGGCTGGGAGTCACCTGATGGGGGTGTTGGAAATCGAACTCCTGACCCTCTGCAAGGTCTTAACTGCTGAGCCATCCCTCTGCAGGGCCCCTCTCTCTAAGTTTTTGAAACAGGTTCTCACTCTTAGTTCAGCGAGCCTGCAGCCTATGGAGAGTAGTCTAGGCTGGTCTCAAACTCTCAGCTATCCGCCTGCATCTGCCTTCCAAGTAGTTCAGGGATGACAGGCATATGCCTTTCCCTCTCCCTCCTCTTAGTAGAAAGCTCTCTTAACAGCCCCATCCTCCCCGGGTAGAACGTTCGCTTCATTCACCTGAAAGCCCGAAAGAAGTCCCGCCCACTCCGGGACACCGTCGGGGTCAGGGCCTGGTGGGGTTGTGGTGCAGAAGGCCAGGTGCTTGGGGGTTGCCGAGGTCCTGGAACTTGGCGAATATTCCGGGCAGCGAGGATTAATGCTGCGGGAAGAGCGCTAGGGAGCGCTGGTCCTGATCCAAGCATCCGACAGTTCTCCTAGAAGGAATCCAGGTTTCTTGCACTTTTGGTGATTATTACCCTCAGGGGCTCTTCCCTCCTCTCGCCAGGTTTTCTCTCGGACTTGGACGTCCTCCCAGGCGCCAGTCCCTTACCTAGGCTCCGTTTCTCCTGCCACACCGCGCCCGGGAAGCGCCCAAGACACGTCCCGGTTCCAGCTCCAGTTCAAACGGCTGGGAGCTGCGGAGTTTACCGGTTGCCTAGCAACCCTGTCTGGGCCGAGACACTGGCCGTTCCGAAGGTGATCTGGAGCGCGTGACATCGGCCCCCACCACCACTACCACTACCCCACCCCACCCCTACCCCATTCCTGTCGGAAGCAGAGCCCTTCTCTTCTCCCTTATCTGGGGGTCATCTGCAGAAGAGGTGGTGGAAAGTTAACCAACTTGTAAATCCCGCAAATGGGCATAAGCGCTGGGCAAAAAAAAAAAACCCGCTTACCCAAGGCTACAGTTATGCATCCGGCGAAGTCTCCTGAAAACGCAAGCAAAGTGACCGGTGCGTGGGAAGCCCTGCGCCTGGGTTAATGAAAGCCTGCTCTGTTCAGTTCTGATTTTGTCTGATTTGTCACTGTTTGCTGCAATGTCTGGGCCTCTTCGGCTGCCATATCCCCGGCACCGCCACCCTTCTGAATACATCTCCAGAATGGAAATTCCTTGAGGGTCAGGCTGAATGTATGCACGACTTAGCTGTGTGGTTGGCGCGTTGGAAACATGGTGTCATTGCATGAATGAAAGAGCTAATGGATACATGAATGACACAATGAGAGACGTGTTTCTCGTGAGCTTAAGGCAACGAAGTGAGAAAATGCAGGAGGGATTAGAAAACCGGCAAGATGGCTGAGTGAGTTACAGTCATCCTGACAAGTGAGAGTTCAAATCCTGGAACCCAGGTAAAAGTGGAAAAAGAGAATAGATTCAACAAAGTTGTCCTCTGACCTCCTACACCTACGATACTACTACTACTACTAATACTAATAAAATCAGTAATTAAAAATTAAAGAAGGGGGGTTTAGTCCTACATCTAGGGTTGGTGAGATGATTCAGTGGGAGAAGGGGCTTGTTACCACTTCCAAAGACCTGGGTTTGATCCCTGGACACATATGATGAAGGAGAGAGCTAACTACACACACACACAGTGTTTTTGTTTTTTGTTTTTTGTTTTCTGAGACAGGAAGAAAACTACAGAATCTCCTATAGCTCCCCAGAAGACCCTAAGAGCATTTGGAGCTGGGGACCCTAGCTTGGTCATTTATTTATCTCGTTATTTTTAGCAAGTCCCTCTCCCTCCCTTGTGATGGCTTGCACGAATTTGGATCCCACAGGCTCATAGATACTCATGCTTAGTCCCCAGTTGGGCAAGCTGTCTGGAAAAGATTAGGAGGTGTGGCCTTGCTGGAGGAGGCGTGTGTTTGTGAGGGGGGAGCTTGGAGATTTCAAAAGCCCACACCAGGCCCAGTGTCTCTGTCTCTTCCTGCTGCCTATGGATGAGGACGTAGCTCTCAGCTATTTCTCCAGCGTCACGCCTGCCTAGGTACGTGCCGCCATGTTTCCTGCCACGATGATTATGGACCAACCCTCTGAAACTGTAAGCAAACCCTCAATTAAAAAGTTTTCCTGCGTAAGAGTTGCCTTGGTCATGGTGTCTTTTCACAGAGATCGAACAGTGACTTAAGACAACCCTGCGGTACTGGGACTGAGCAGGGGCTTGCGTCTGATAGGCTAGAGCTCTACCAGTGAACTACACGCCCAGCCTTAGTTTCCATTTCTGGGACTTAACCTCCCTCATCCTCACAGTAGGACAGTGACAGTTCTTCGGGCCCATGTGTGATCAGACACGGCAGAGCCCAGCCCACCGACAGCTCTGCGCTTGGGGCTACAGGCTGTGGAGGACGAGGTGAACCTGAGGCCAGGCGTGGGCACTGGAGATTTGGACGAAGCCAGGCAAAGACTGAGTCACCAAGATGTGGGTTATGGGGCTGGAACTGGGCCCTAGAAAATGGTTTTGAGTTGCCGGGGAGAAGGAGTGGGGAGTTATTCCCGGGGTGGGGGCGGGGTGTGATGTGAACCAGAGTAACAAGCTGTGTCTGCTCCAGGATGAGCAATGTGGCTGGCTGGGGTTGCAAGCCGGGGCCCCTCTGATGACGAGTGGGTAGGGAAGCAGGGGTGGGGTGCAGATAAGAAAAAAGGGGGGCTGGAAAGGAAACTGGCAGTCGTTTTTATTATAACAATGATGTTATCCCTGACCCCCCACCCTATCCCACCCCACCCCACCGCACCCTACCCCATTCTAGCCTCACTCAGACCTGTGTGAAGCCAAGCGATAATGGAAAGGGTTACCTCGCTCACTGGCTCACTCGCTCACTAGCTCTTAGCTCTTGGCAAGTCCAGCTTCAACCACCATGGGAGGCCAGCATGAAGTCATATAATTAGGAGTATTCATAACGTCCTGGGTATTTTTTTTCCCCTCAGCTTCTCGGATTTCCACCCAATCACAGCGTAACCGGCCACAGAAATTCTTTGCTCAGACCAGCCCCCGCCCTGGACAAACTCCAGCAGGTGCCTAGTCCATACCCCGCTGCCTTTATTTCCACCCCAGTTTCCATAAGACAGAGTCTCATGTAACTCGGGCTAACTTTGAACTTCTGATCCTCCTGCCTCCACCTCCTAAGTGCTGTGAGGACAAGCTCCAGCACACCAGACCTTGGAACTCTTTTTTTTTTTTTTTGGTTTTTCGAGACAGAGTTTCTCTGTGGCTTTGGAGGCTGTCCTGGAACTCGCTTGGTAGTCCAGGCTGGTCTCGAACTTACAGAGATCCACCTGCCTCTGCCTCCCGAGCGCTGGGATTAAAGGCATGCGCCACCAACGCCCGGCGGAACTCTTTTACAGAAAGATCAGTTAGTGATTTTTTTTAATTGGAGTATTTAATAGTACAGGGTAAGGGCTTCCATTACACACACACACACACACACACACACACATGCATACATATATAAAATGTACTTCGATCATATCTACTCCCCATTACCTTCTGTTTTCGCCTTTTTTGTTGTTGTTGAATTGTTTTGTTTTTCCAATTTTAAATTTTCCAATTTTAAAACTGAGGGAAGGGGGCTGGAGAGATGGCTCAGAGGTTAAGAGCACTGACTGTTCTTCCAGAGGTCCTGAGTTCAATTCCCAGCAACCACATGGTGGCTCACAACCACCTTGAATGAGATCTGGTGCCTTATGCTGGCACACAGGCAGAAGACATACATACATAATAAATAAATAAAATATTTTTTAAAAAACTGAGGGAAGACATGACGCCTATGCTTCTGAAATGGAACCAGAAGTTCAAGGTCAACCTTACACACTAAGCTTGAGACCAGCCTGGGCTGTACAAGACTGCCTCAAAACAAGCAACAAACAAAGCTAGACCAAGGTGGGAGCCTTTTGATTCCAGCACTCCTGAGGTAGAGGCAGGCAGACGTCTGATTCCCAGACTAGCTTGGTCTACATGGTGAGTTTCAGGTTAGCCAGGGCTACATAGTGAAACCTCATCTCAAATCAAAACCAAAACCACCAAACAACACACACACACACATACACACACACTCACAGAGAGAGAGAGAAACAGAGAGAGAGAGAGAGAGAGAGAGAGAGAGAGAGAGAGAGAGAGAGAGCAAACTAAAACAGGAAGCACAAGCTCATGAGATTCTTGCCCACAAAAGCTAACCCATATCCAAGCAATCAGATCTGGTTCTGGTACATGATAATTGGTAAACTCCATCCCAGGACCGAGACCATGACTCTACAGACGCCTCTGCTACCCTCGAATTCAGAGAAAGTAAGGGGCCACCAAATATTTAGGCTTTGTGGGTTAGGAGGCACATATCAAAGTTCTCATGGGGGCCGCTAAGGACAGTTCTTATCTGAGCGTGCTGGGCAACGAACAGGGCTGGCCTCTCCCGCATTGTGTGGAGAGAGGAGGGAGTGCTGGGCTGGGAGTGTAGCTCAGTGGTAGGAGTGGCCACCTAGCATGAGCCAGGCCCTCATTTCAGTCTGAACTTTGGAGAAAGCCCAGAGTACACACGGGGCCTTTCCCTGGTTCTGCAAGAGGAGCTATGGACAGAGGTTAGGGATGTGGCTCCCTGGATAAGAGCTTTTGCTGTGCTAGCCTGAGGACCTGAGTTCAAATCCCCCAGCCCTCACCTAAAAAACTGGGTGTGACTGGGCACATGCCTGCAATCTCAGTGCTGCAGTGGGGGAGACAGGAGGATTTCTGCCTGCCAGCCTAGTGAGAGACCCCATCACAAGGTCACAAGGGAATAAGACGGGGGTAGAGCAGAAGAGGCATTGTCCTTTGTCCTCTGGCCTATGTTCATCTCTCTCTCTCTCTCTCTCTCCCTCTGTCTGTCTCTCTCTCTCTCTCTCCCTCTCCCTCTCTCTGTCTGTCTCTCTCTCTCTCTCTCTCCCTCTCCCTCTCTCTGTCTGTCTCTCTCTCTCTCACGCGCGAGCGCGCGCGCACACACACACACAACACCATTGCCACCCCTACCACCACCATCACCACCACCACCAAACAAACAAAAAACAGGTAAATGTCACAGGCACCTGTGACCTGAGATAGTCACTCACAGGCCCATCTTTTTCCTTAAAAAAAAAAAATTTATAGCTAGGTGTACTGGTGCATACCTTTAAGTCCCAGCATTCAGGAGGCAGAAGTCACCAAGGCTAACTCTGGTCTACAGAGTGAATTCTAAGACAACCAGAGCTACACAGAGAAACTCTGTCTCGGAAAAAAAACATGTGTTTATGCTGAGCATAGTGGTACACACCTTTTAGTCTCAGCACTTGGGAGGCAGAGACAGGCAAATTGCAATGAGTTCTAGGCCAGCCTGGTCTGCACAGTGAGTTCCAGGTCAACCAAGGCTACAAGACCTGTGTGAGTGCATCATATGTGTGAATGCCCATGGAGAGCAGAAGAGGGCATCAGATCCTATGGACCTGGAGGGTCTGATCTTGAGTTGTCATTGTGGGTGCTGGGAACCGAACCTGGGTTCTCAGCCTAAGCAACAAGTGTTCTTAACTACTGAACCATCTCTACAGCCCCAAGATTGGCTTTTTAATTTCTATTTATGTGTATATAGGTCTCTGTGTGTTATCCTGGAAGAGCAGGGCAGTGGATCCCCTGGAGGCAGAGCTACGGTGGTTATGAACTGCTTGACATGGGTGCTGGGAACCAAATTCAGATCCTCTGGGAAAGCAGCAAGTGCTCTTACCTGCCGATCCGTCTGTCCGGCCCCTCATAGCCCCCCTCACCTCTCATCGGAGCCTCTTATAATCCCTCCCTCCACAACCTCGGTGGAAGGGAATGCACCCTCGATAGTCCCCAAAGCTTAGCAAGTAAGTGACCCAGTCAAGCGCACATCTTCAGAGACATGGTTTATTTCTTGGCTCAGGTGAGGGTGAAGACGTATCAAGCAGAGGTTTGCCCACCCGACTCCTGTAGAACCCGGAGGAGTTTAGTTTAACGTACATGCATTAAAAAGTCCTTCAGTTGCTGCAGAGGAAACATTAGAAGCAATGCCTTGAGGTCAGCCCAAGATCTGCACAGGGCACAGATACAGAAAGATGGCTCACAGTATGCGCGGGTTATAGGGGACACAGTGAGGCCGGCGCCTGGTGGCTTGGCTGGGAGCTGTCAGTGTGATGACAGGGAAACGGCCCTGTTGCACACTATCACAGGCCCTGCTTAGGTGTGCAAGGCCACGGGGCTTCAGGGTGTTGTGTGCTCTGGATTGGCAGGAGGTTGGAAGCACCAAATAGCCTAACCTGGTTCCTCAGCAGGCAGGACATCGGTCATTATTTTCTCCTAGCCAGAAAACGGCTTCAGAATAGAGAAAGCCCCTCAGTCTTGTGGGCTACCACGTCTCTCCCTTTACAGGGCCCTAGATATCCTTCTCCAGCCATCTGGCACAGGGTGTCTCACCAATCTTTATTTAAAAAATAAAAAAAAAAATAGATGGACTGAGTGTGGTGGCGCACACCTTTAATCCCAGCGCTCAGGAGGCAGAGGCAGGCGGATCTCTGTGAGTTCTAGGCCAGGGCCAGTCAGGGCTATATAATGAGACCGCAGTAACACAAAAGAAAGCCCCACACAACCCACTCCCCAGCCTCTCCTCCAGATCTGTAAAACGGCTTCTGAGAGAGAGCTGCAGTATGGAAACAGATGTAAGGCCCGAGCCTTTTGGAGGTGCCTGTGAGGGAGCTGTGGGTCTTTGGATCATCAGAATGTCTTAAAGTACAGGGAACAAGAGCCCAGTTGCTTTCAAAGTGTCTGTTCATACCTGAGACTGTCCCCACCTGCAGCTGAGACCCGGCTGCAGAATGGAGCCGGCCGGTGGAGGTTAGAGAGGCAGAATGTGGCGGGCCCTCTCCCATGCTCCTGCCCAAAGCTGCCAGGCTGCAGTGCCCAGCGTGAAGCCACCAAGCCCTCTGGGAAGTACTCTGAGTGCCATCCTTGGCAGAGTCTGTGTGGTCTCAGAACGTGGTTCCTGGGCTACGTGTTTTCCTAACACACTTCCAACTGTCACCTGCTAGGAAGTGATGACAGAGTTACGGGAAGGTGTGGCCTGGGCTTAGGGCCGTGCTACTAAGAGGCAGGGCCCAGTGGCAGGACCTTGAGACAATGGAGCTCTCAGGCTGGTGGTCGCCTCCTCACTGCCACTTAGCATCTGCTCAGGATGGGGCTTAGGGGGCTGAACCGGGTGGCCGGTTCTGGGACGGCAGCTGAGTCCTAGGACGGAGAGCTTGGCCAGAGAGGCTGGTCTAGTCTCGGCCTTGCATCCACCTGTGGCTTGGTCAGGTGTCCCAGCTGTGTCTCCGCAGCCACAGGACCTTCCCAGTCCAGGAACTTTCAGTTTCTGTTATAGAAACACAGCCAGGACCTGCAGCGGCTGGAAAAACCAAGCTGGGTGGAGGAGGCAGGTGCCCTGGAAGTTGCTAGGATGGGAACTCGTAGTGTCTCAGATGCTCATCCGCCACGGACATGTAGGTGGCCCTCATGCTGGGAGAGTACTGTGGTGGAGAAGAGGGACAGTCAGAACAGGGCACAGCTCACTGTCGGGTCAACCTGACACTATACAGCCCGCATTCCCGTGTGAACGCTGGTTCCATACCCATAGATTCCCATAGATTCAACTGTGGATCAAAGCTACTAAAAAAAGAAATGCCCGCACTAAGTATGTATGTGCTGGTTTTCTTCTATTGTTTCTGTTACTTATTTAGACAGGGTCTTACTTTGTAGTCCAGGATAGCCCAGAACTCCTTATGCAGCCAGGCTAGACTCTTAACTCAAAAGGATGGCTTCAGCGAGAGCTGGGATTACGTGTGTATGTCACCACACCCAGAGTCAATGAAGCAACATTTTGCAGAGTTGGATTGCTTTAGTTATTAAAAGTCACCCGGCTGTGATCCTGAACACACAGCAGGGTGTGTGCAGGTTACACGAAAAGCAGCGCATCGTTTTACACGAGGCACTGGAGCATCATCGGAGTTTGGGATCCTTGGGATCCCTGGAGTCAGTCCTCTCTGTGCACTTCTCAGAGGATGACAGCCTGGCCAGGGACAGCAGCCAGACACAGTGTTTTCATCACAAGGTGTCGTGTAGCTGGGGGAATACCAGCATGGCTTGAGAAGCTTCGTGTCCACCGATGCCTCCCGTCTGACACCCATCGGGGGCCCCGGGCTTTAGCCTCTAGCATAGCGTGCACACACAGAGCAGGGATCTTCCGTCCTCCGCCCCAGCACCCAGGCTGCTCTCTCACTAAGGTGTGGCACTGGGCTGTATCAGGTGCACCAGTTCGGAGCAGTTAGCTAGCAGCCAGAAGCCTGAGTGGCGCAGACCCATAGGTCCTAGGAGCCAGGTCTGAATCCCAAGTGTGCATTGTATGTGTGTAGCTGCCACCTACCTTGTTTTGTTTGCATTTGAAACAAGGTCTTTCGTTAACCTAAAGCTTGCCCAGTAGGTGAGGCTGGCTGGCCAGTGAGCCCCAGGGATTCATTCACCCGTCTTCGCCTCCCCAGCGTTGAGATTATAATACAGACTACCACACCTAGCTTTTTATAATGCAGGTACATGTTTTAATATTTTTATGCTTTTTATAATTCTGGAGGCTTGAATTCAGGTCCTCACAAGGCATTCACTTTACTGACTGAACTGTCATCCAGTCCCCATCTATACATTTTACCTTCTCCGTGACTTTGGCAGAGGTCTTCCAAACTCTCCTGGCCACTTGAAAAAATGGACCTAAAATAATTCAGCAAGATCCTTTTTCTAAGGGTCTTCAAATATCTAGGGAGTTTTAGACGTCCCCATGCTCAGGCCACACCCACCAAGATACTTTTTTTTCTGTATTGAGGTAGGACACAGAAAGTAGAAAACCAAACTTTTAAAAGTGTCACCAAGATTCTACTCCTTCCTTCCTTCCTTCCTTCCCTCTGTGTTTTTTTCAAGACAGGGTTTCAGGTTCCCTGTGTAACAGTCCTGGCATCTGCTTTGTAGACCAGGCTGGCCTCAAACTTAGAGATCTGCCTGTCTCTGCCTCCCAAGTGCTGGGACTAAAGGTGTGCGCCACCACCGCCCAGCCAGACATTTTCCATTTCTTTTTTTTTTTTTTTTTTTTTTTTTTTTTTCAAGACAGGGTTTCTCTGTATTGTTTTGGAGGCTGTCTTGGAACTCACTCAGTAAACCAGGCTAGCCTCGAACTCACAGAGATCCGCCTGCCTCTGCCTCCTGAGTGCTGGGATTAAAGGCGTGCGCCACCACCGCCCGGCCATTTTCCATTTCTTAACACCCATGATTGTTGCTGGCCTACTGACCCCAGGATCAGAGTCTCCAGGCCCCAGGGACATTTCTGAAGTCTAGGTCACACATAACAGGAAGCATGCCACCTGAGGTAGGATGAGGAGAAAGGGGCACGAGGCCCTTCAGGTAGCCCAGTGCATCTCCATGAGGTGATCTTGTCTCTTAGACACAATACAATGTCTAATGATGGCCCAGTTGTCACAGCTGGGGCAGGGCTGGGGATAGAATACTGTGGACATCTAGCAAGCGGAAGCCAGACAAGCATCCTACAATGCACAGGCCAGCATCAACACCCAGGACCACCCTGCCCATCAGAGCACCGGGAGCGTTGAGTGAGGCAGCCTAAGAGTGTTGGTTCTCTGCTTTGGCTCACAGGCCAGCAGCAGGTTTGCCTGGGAATAGCTAGATGTGCAAATGCCTGGGTGCTGGCCCAGAATCCACAAGCCCTTTTAAAAGATTCCAGTGAGCACACAAGCACGAGACCCCCCCCACCTCCCCCAAACTCTGAGTGAAATGGGTCAGTTTCAAGCAGGGTGGTGCTTTAATCCTTACCCAGTGGTAAGGATTATAAGGATCTCCTTTACAAGACGGAGAACTTTGAAAAGACCAATCAGAATTTTGTTCCTTGTTTCTGCTCTCCTTGGTCCTTTGCTGTCTGTAAAACCCATCTCCTGGGGCTGGGGGTATAGTCTGTCGGTAGACAGAGCATGTGTGAGGCCCTGAGTTCTAGTCCCTAGTACCAATACTACCCCTTTCAGGGCTTACAGCAGTACTGGTATTTTATGGGATAGAAGAGCTTGGAATTGAAGATAAAGCCAGCAAAGATCTTGAACTCAGGAATTTTCACAATCACTCTGAGTTGTTTTTGTTGGGGGGGGGTCTAGAAACACAAGAGAGATTCCCTGGAGACAGAGCTAAGGGGAAGACACTTTCCAGGCTGCGCTTTCGGTGGCCTTGCTTTCTCTCACTCATGCTCTAAGTCTGATGACTCTTTGGAAGGAGGCGGAGGCAGGGGCAGAACCCTCTCCACCTCACAGCCAGTGTGCTGCCTTCCCTGAGGCAGATGCCCACACCCTCATCCCTCCTGTTTCCATGGACGACAGCATCAATACCTGTCTCTCCAGATGTCCCTAGCAGGGGCAGAGGGTGGGAATCTTCCCCCGGAGCTGGCTGGGACAGGGCAGCTTGTAATCACCTTTGCCAAGGCAATGAGGGCTGTTCTGTCCTCCAGCCTTGCAAATAAGGTCAACTATTGTTTACTTCAGCTAAGGACACGGAGAGTGGCCTGATTGTCTCAGACAGAAGGTAACCTAAAAATCACTTTCACTTACAATCACAGTTTAGTGATTAATTCCTTTTTCACAGCAGCAGATTTTCCCAAATCATGTTTGGCTTAGATTAATAATAAAGTCAGTCTGCATCCCTGGGGCCTGGCAGCTGGAGGGAGATAGAAAGAACCAGAAGGCTGACTAGCAGAAGGCAGGATGGGATTTTAAAGGTGCAGCCTCTAACTCACTACTGCGTAAACCCTGGGAGGGGCATGTCTGTGAAGCCTGCACTTGGGGGGTGGCGGGGTGTTGTGGGATATTATTTTAAGACGTGGGTTGCTTTTGTTTATGTTGAGCTTGTTTAACTCCGTGAAGCTGTGTCACTTTGCCTGTCTAAAACACCTGATGGCTTAGTAAAGAACTGAGTGGCCAATAGCGAGGCAGGAGAAAGAAACAGACAGGGCTGGCAGGCAGAGAGAATAAATAGAAGGAGAAATCTGGGAGGAAGAAGGAGCAAGAGAACCAGGGAAGGACAACACTAGGGGACAGCCACCCAGCCAGCTACAGAGTAAGAGTGTGAAAGTAAGATTACAGAAGTAAGAAAAGGAAAAAGTCCAGAGGGAAAAAGGTAGATGGGACAATCTAAGTTAAGGAAAGCTGGCTAGAAATAAACCAACGTAAGGTTAGGCATTAAAAAAAAAGCCCCCAGTGGAGCTACAGTAAAACAAGGTGGGGGCAAAAGTTCAAGGGCAGCCTCAGCTACATAGCGAGCCATGAGTTAAGTTCAGGGTCAGCCTCGGCTACATAGTGAGCCATGAGTTAAGAGGTCAGGCTAAGGGAGACCCTGCTCAAAGAAGCAATAGTAATATGGGGATGGGGACAGGTGGCTCAGTGGTTAAGAGCATCTGCCACTCTTCCAGAGGACCTGAGTTCCGTTCCCAGCACCCACATGGTGGTTTAAAATCATCTGTAACTCCAGTCCTAGAGGATCTGATACTGTCTTCTGGCCTCCACGGGTACTGGGCATGTTTGGTGCAGGCAAACAACCCCCCCCAAGCAATCAAATAAATGAATGAATGAACAAAAGAACAAATAGATAGACAGACAGACAGACAAAGACCAAATTTTCTTTTGGTCTTACAATGCAAGAATAACGTTCTTTTCTTTTTCACTTTTTTTCCTTTTGAAGTAAGATCTCCTATATCTCAGGATGGTCTTGAACTTGCTCTGTGTGACCTTAGACTTATTAGAATCACCATACCCAGTTTTACACTGGGGCTGGGGTTTGAACCCCAGGCTTCATGTGTGCTAGGCAGGGACTCTACCAAATGACCCACATCCGTAGCCCTGGGAGCAGTTTCTTGAGGGCCATGTAAAGGCCATTACCACGAAGACCCCCCCCACTCCTCCCCCACCACACCCCCTGCAGTGCCCAGCTCCAAGTTGGAGCCCTGACCATCATGTGATATGAGAAATTTACTTTTCCCTCTAAGTAAAAACAATGGCCAACCAAGCATGGCTACCCTAACCACCAGGTGGATTTATGATGGGCCAGTGTGACAAATGCTGTCTCTGGTCCTCTTGCTTGAAGACAGAGGCCATTTATCTTGAGGACAGTCGTGCAATGGGCAATGCCCAGGAGACCATCTAACAGGGTGAGATTGCTTTGTTTCTCTATGGTCTAGGTAGCTGACGGCCCGTGACATGCGTGGCAGTCTCAAAGACCTATTTGATATCAAAGCTGTTGCTTTCTTTTCTATCTCAACGGGGATCACACACCGTGATGACTGACAGATTCTGTTTTTGATTATGTCCCTGACAGGGACCAGGACAGTGACTTCGCCACAGAAGGAATACTTACTGTGGGCGGAGGGGAACCTCTCCCGATGAGTGGCACATTCTCGTATCGTGGGTTCCCACCAAAGAGTATGGCCTGGTTCCTGGGGGCCGAGAGGAGAAATCAGGTGTGTGTGTGTGTGCTTGAACTTGTGCTCCTGGGAGTCGAGGGTGGTGGTGTTGGCCGGTGGAGGGATTGTGGGTAGGACAATCAAGGAAAAAGAGCTGGGCGTGGTGGCTCACACCTGTAATCCCAGGACTTGGGGGCGGGGAGATCGAGGACATCTTGGGCTACAGTGTGAAAGAACACTCTAGGGCAGGTCCCCAACCTTCCTAATGCTGTAGCCCTTTAACACAGTTCCTCATGTGGTGACCCCCGATGGGAAAGTTATTTCCTTGCTGCTTCATAACCGTACTTTTGCTACTGTCTTGAACTGTAATGTAAGTATCTGATGTGCAGGATAGCTGATAACCCACAGGTTGAGAACCACTGCTCCGGGAGACCAGAGAAGAGGCAGCTAACAAGGGACAGATGCCAGGAGCACCATGACTTGGAGAAATGCAGCTTCTCAGGCCTGGGGCTGCCCTGGGGGCTTGTGGCGAAAGCCCATGGCTTTGTACCTGCAATGTGCTTTTCTCCGTGGAGAGGTGACTAGATGCTCCTATTGGGCAACCTGTGGGTCTTTGGGGCCTTCCCTCCCCCGTTTGTTCTTGGGGACCAAATGCTCTGTCTACAAACTCAACCTCACTCCAGGGCTAGGAGGGCTATGCTTCCCAGCCCGGGTGTGGGAGACTTGGGGCCCTACTGTGCGTACATGTACTCGGAGACAGGGGCGTTGGAGATGGTCTGGGTGGGGGGAGGCTGGAGGCTGCACTGGCTGCCAAGGCCACTGCTGTAGCTGCAGAAACTGTGCAGCTGCCCCCTCATCGGGTTGTGGGCTGCAATGCGCCGAGCTTGGGGGTTGAAAGGGTCATCGTCGTCAATGTCATCGTAGTCTCTGTCCCTAGAGAAAGATACAGAAGTTGGTCAGCCATGAGGGGTGAGGCTCAAGGCCACGCGGTCCTATTCTGCTCCCCAGTCTCTCTTCCTAGGGCACTCTCGGGCCGTATGCATCTTCTTCAGCATGTGCAAAGGCCTGGTCCCCAGGGGTACAACTTACTCTACCTGACCCCAGTGCCATGTCCACCTCTTCTAGGCAGCCGCCATACCGGCTGTGTACATGGCGTTGGGGAGGTGGCCCACTCACTCTATCTTGTCCGTCCATTTGTGAGGTCCTGAAATCTTGTCTTTGTCTCTCTCCAGAAGGAGCCTGCAGATTCCTTCTTGATATCTTTGACCCTCCCTACTGCTTTCTGGGGCCCTCTCTCATCATGTCACCTTGTAAAGTCTTGCTTAGGAAGAAGAGCAAGGGCTTCTGGGAGGTGCCAGGAGGGTTGTCACCATCTTTGACCCAGTTACTTTTTCAGGGATCTATGTTAATTCTCAGGGAAACCCCTGCCAGTCTGCAGGGGCTGAATGCTGGGCCCTCTGCGGCCCTCCATTGTCTCAGGTGACAATTGGTGGTGCCACCACCGCAGGAAAACCCCTATGCGGCAGGGGGCCACTTCCTTTCTGGTACCCTACCTGCTGATGAAGTGTTTCCAGGCCTGAGGCCCCGCACAGGTCAGGGTAGAGAAAGCCATGGCAGCCAGGATGGAGAAGAGACCAAGGAATAGCAGGCCCTCAATGCCATCATAGCAGATACCAGTGAGGGCATCCAGGTAGTCCTAGGGAAACAGGGACATGTCATTGCAGGGAGATGTGTGGCAAAGTCTAGGGTCTGAGCCTCTCCACGGGAGCCCCTCTCCTTCCTGCCTTTGCCTGTCATCTTCAGGTTGCTCCCCACCCAAAGCAGAGACCACTGCCTTTTGGGGTCCCCAGTCTAGAGTCACCTGACAACTCCTTGGGACAGACGGGCCGGCGGCTCTACAAGGATTTGTGGGCCTCCTACTGTGTGCCAGACACTGGAGGCTGACTTCAAACAAGACAAATGAGGTGGTGGCTAGTTGTAGAATTGGAAACAGGTTATATCCATAACTCTTTCATTTTAAAAATTTTATTATTTTATGTCTAAGTGTATTTAAGTGTGTACAGTGTGTGTGTGTATACATACATGGGTCATAGCATATGTGTTTATTCTAAATCTATACAGGTTGTGGAAAATGTTGACATACATGATATATATTGGCTTACTGCTTAGGGGTGAGGTGCTCACATACCTCCAGTATCTCTTGTATTATTGTATATATGTGAGATTAGGTTTTTGGTATTTTTTTTTAGACAGGATCTCACTCTGTAGACCAGGCTGGCCTGGAACTCACAGAGATCCACCTACCTCTGCCTCCCAAGTGCTGGGTACTAAAAGTATGCGCCACCATATTTGCCCCCCCCCTCCAGAGCTTCACCATATAGCCCAGCCCAGATGGTCTTAAATTCATGATCCTCCTGCCTCAGCCACTAAGTACTGGAACTACAAGCATGCATCAGCATGTCTGGTATATTGTATCCTGGCGATGAGACTGAAACACTGACTTGCAAGACAGGGAGATGGATGGGTTGACCAGATGGCTATTAGTCTAGGTAGTGGGTAGCTATACACTAATCATTTAGGTCGAGAGTCTTCCAGTCTTCTAAAACTTTCCTGCCCAGCCTTTCTAGGTTCCTATTGTAAGTCCCTTCCATGGGGTGCTCTCCTGAAGCCAGAGAATCAAGAAGCTAGATACCTCCTTCCGCTTCCCACTGTTCGGCTTCAGCCTCATTCCTGGGCCTTAAGGGAGTCCAGACAAGTCCTAGGCCTTTGCTGGCTTCTCTCTGGAAAACCGTGCCCTGCTGGTGTACCCCACACCCTTCGCAGTCAGTCACCTAGTACCTTGTGCAGCCCTCGGCAATCTAACATGGCAGTCAGCTGGTGCAGGCTGGTCTCGGAGGAGTTCAGCAGAATCTGGATGCCGAGAAGGTCTTTCTGAAGTGGGGGGGGAGAGAAGGCAGGGCGAGCAGCTGGGGAGGGCGCGCATACAAGACGATAAAGAGCAGCTGTGCAAAGAGGCCTTCGGGTGAGAGGAAAGGGCTGAGCCACAGGGAGTGAGGGATGCCCAGGTGGCCGGATGCTCGCCCAAACCTGGCTGGGGCACAGGCAGGAGTGTGGCAGAGGACAGGGTGGATGGGGGCAGGGCCCAGCGAGGGCTCTCCTCCTCCCAGCACAGCTGCTGGGATGGCTGGTCCCTTACCTCTGCTGTAGGGAAGAGGGGAACAGCAAACTGCAGCAGGCCTACAACTTGGATCTGCATGGTGGTCAGTGAGCGCTGGAACACGGTCAGTGACTGCGTGGAGAGGACCACAGCCTCCCGTGAGAACCCATTCCCCGGAAGTCCTGCGGCTACCAGGAGGCTTGTCCTCTTGGTAGTCCCTCCTGGTAGTCACATCACCGTCAGGCAAATGTATAGGAGCGGGGCAGGCTGTACCCACTGTAAAGGGCTTCTTGGACTCTGGATTCAGGGGACAGGCATAAGGAATTGGATTCCGCTGGTTTTGGAACACTGGACCTTGACTCATAGAAGGAAACTGCTCCCCAGCATCCGGATCTCGAGCCATCTGGTCAACCCAACCACTCACTATATGGCATGATTATGCTCTTTCCCCAAAAGAAATCTTTCCCCCACATCCCTCTGTCTTTTTAGAGCTTCACAGTCCTCCTGCTTCTCACTATTCACATGTGGTCCTCATACTACATGGCACTTGCTGCCATGGGACCTATCCCCACGAGGCACACCCCAGCTCTCTAGGGAGGTGCACACGCGTGAGCATAGGAGAAAGGTATAGAATGCAGTAACCAAGGGCAAACCCCTTTTTGAGGATGGCCAAGAGAGGGACCGCAGTGAAGTGATGCCCATCTGTCCACCATCCTGGCACATGGTAGGGGCTCAGGGTCCAGGGAGAGGGAGGCCAGGAGGGGCTGTGGGAAAGGCGAAGTTGTGCTTGGATGGCTGTACCTGCTGGAAGGGGCTGCTTAGACTCTGACTGCATTGCAGGTAGTAGCGGGTCACCTCTGCAAAGCAAGAGCATCGGCGTAAGGAAGCTCACCGGAAACCAGACCCCTCGGCCTGCTCTGTGGTCCAGCCCACTCCCAAAAGGTGGTTTTCCAGGAAGTGGCCCAGTGGTCTAGAGGAAGCTAGGCCTGGGATACGGAGACCGCCTGATGAGCACAGGAAGAGGTGAAGTGTAGGAAGTCGGATCATGCAGGCTTAGCCTGAGGTTGGGGAATGGCTCTGGTGACAGAGGCCCCAAAGGACATTACCTGAACTGAGCTGGCTCCGTGTGTTGTTCAAGATGTAGATGTCAGGGGCCATGCAGAAGTCACTGGTACCCTGAGTCGTGGAGACAGGAGTGGGAAGAGGATGGTCAGACAGGCCCTCGGGCACCGGGAGGAGAGAGCCTGGCTCCTGCTGCCCTGGCCACTTTGATCTCTAACTCAGCCCAGGGCAGAAAAGAAGCTGGGAGCCAGATTATCAACTTTGAGTCCTGGCTCTGTCCTTTCCTACCTGTTACCTTGGACAAGTGACTTATTCTTTTTGTGTCCGAGTAGTCTCACCTATTGTGTAGACACAGGGACACTATTCACCTCACATAGGACTGTTAATGTAGGGGCAGCTGCAAGTGTGGGTCTGGAGTGGTCTTCCCTTGCTCTCGGACTTATTTGCTCTTCTCTGCTGTATTCTTGCCATTGCCAAGCTCTGCACACTCTGGCGGTCAACCTATAAAAGGTTGCTTTTTTTTTTTTTTGTAAACAAAACAGAACAGGATCTAACTATATAGCTCTGGCTGTCCTGGAGTTCACTACGTAGATCAGGATGGCCTCGAACTCATGGAGATCTGCTTGCCCTCTGCCTTCTGAGTGCTGGCATTAAAGGCATTCGTCCTATGCATGACTCTGACTTGCCATCTAAAGGATAAGACTAGGAAGAAGTCCATCTTGGCGCCTTTGGGGTCATGATTCCATTGCTGAGACCAGTAGGGAGCCAGTGGAAAACTATTGGAGTTGGAGCATGACCAGTAAGGTCAGTGTGACTGTTTGACAGAGGAGTGACAGGAGGATGCCATGTTCTGAGCCTAGAGTTGGTATGGGGTGCAATGGAGACCTGGAGAGAAGAGGCACCCCATCTTTCAGAGCAACCCGGCAAACTCTTGCTCCCATGCCCCATACTAAGGAGCTACCCAGTTCTCTGATGCATGATCCTGGAGCATGGAACTCCTTCAGGCAGCCCTGTGACACGAAAGGTACTCTGTCCATATGCAGCACCACCCCTCACCCACTGAATACAGGTTTTGAGCTCTTACTAGATACAGGCATGACTTTAGGACTGAGGACTGGTACTTGCCAGGGGCATGTGTTTGTGTCTTGGGATTGAGAGCAGAACATGTATGGGGGACACTGGGAGACAACAGGCTCCCCTAGATTCAAAAGTTCTCCAGAGTATCCCGACATTCATCTCCTCCCCCACACAAGCACGACCATTCCCCCCAACCCCCGACATATGCAGTCACCCACATGCACTCAGGACCTCGGAGCATGGTTTTATATACAAACCACCAACATACATAATAAATCACCGAGCCTATTATTATCAGTTAGAGCTGCAGCGTTAGCAGGCCTGGTGGTGCGCCCTCGCCCCTTGGCTGGAAAAGCAGAGATGGAGAGCCAGGCTGGGGTTGCTGGAGAGAAGCCTTGACAAATGGAGTAAGGCCACTGTCTTTGAATCACACCTCCAGAAAGACCAGGACCCAAAGAGGGGGAGCTAGGAACCCCTTTATGAGGCGTCACCAATGCTGAGGCTTCTCTTCCACCTCTGGTTAGGTCAGGCCTGGGAAAGTGGGCTAAGATATTGTGGCGGTACAAGGCTTACTGTGAGAAACCAAATCTGCCAATGAAGGTGTGCATGCGTGTGAATATGATACATGTGTGTGTGCACGTGTGTGTCCATACCTGTTCATTCAATGATGCATAGAAGGAAGGGCATGAGGGAAGAGGATGACAGGAAGAGGGCAGCTAGTGTAAGTAGGAAGGCTGGGAGAAGCTGACATTGGCCCAGGTGAGCTAGCCCAGGGGATGGCTGAGCCTACAGGAAGTTCCCAAGCATCTGAAGGGGTTATCCCTGGGTCCCTCACATGCTGAGAACTGTGTTAGAAGCCAAGATGGCTACTACACATTGAACAGTCATCGTGTGCCATCTGAGGCACCGGGTACTTTTATTCTCCTGTGTAAAACGGAGGCATGGAGGACTTCGGCAACTTCCAGAGGTTCTGCTGCTGGGAAGGGATGAAGGAATGACAAGACTAAGGCTGGGGGCTCTAGCAGCTATGCTCCTGCCTCTGACCCAGGAGGTGGGCCTGCTGCCCCTCAGGCCTGCATGCTCTGGAGTCTTCTGTCACCTTTGCTGCGGCCACAGCACCTGTGAGATGCCTCACCAACTCCTGCTCTCTCCCCCTCTGGGCATTGCCTCTCCTCTGCCCAAAGAGCCCCCGGCACCTGAAGGTTGTTTGTGTCTCATTGCCGGCTACATAGGGGTGGCCAGCAGGGCCAGTAGGAGGGCTTAGGGCCACAGGTCTGGGGGCTCTGAGCTTGGCTCCCCAGTCCCTACCTGCCCTCCACTCAGCGTGCCCCGGAACTATCTGTGTCCATACTCTGTCCTGTGGATGTCCCGCCTGGTGGGTAGGTTGGGGGAAGGGTGATGGTGTGACTCTGGCCCCACTGCCCTGGAAATCGGCCTCAGAGGACAGTGGCAGTGGAGGAACACAAAAGCTCTGCACAATGACCCCTTGACAGCTGGTGGCCCCCCCGCCCCCACCCCCAGCTCCTCCTTACCCCTTTTCCTATTAAAATGCCACGGCAGCATCGGCTCTGTCAAAGACCCATTCAGTGCCCTCACACCCGCCTCTCCTGCACAAGGGCCCGACTAAAGGAATTAGGGAGATGGCATGGCTCCCAGCTCCCTGGCATTCCACGGCACCGGGCTGCAGATAAAACGGCCTGTGGGTTCCTTGAACGCAAGATGCTTGATGGGAGAAACCCCTGCTGGGAGGGAGCCAGCTCCCAAGGGCAGCTCACGGTGGCAAGCCGGGGTGCTGGTTGCTTCTTCAAAAGGCAGAGGCTGCCAGAAAGGGGCCCCAGCCCCATAGGCTCAGCAGGGAAAGCTTCCCTACGCCCGCCCGCACTTGTATCTGGAGCAGAGGCTGCCAGCCAGGCAGCTGTGCCCATCACTCTGGGCAGTGGGGCCCCTCCCCACGCTGTTTACAACCTCCCAGCTCCAAAGGCCACCAGGATGCCTTGAGCACAGCCTGGGCCCCAGTGCTGTCTTCTTGGCACCAGTCCTTGGCACAGAAGGGGGGAGGTGAGAAATACCCACTTCCTTTCGGTTTTGAGACAGGATCTCATGTGACCCAAACTGGTATCAGACTTACAAATCCCTGCCTTTAACCCCTCACATGCTGGGATAACAAATGGGCTCTATCATGGCCAATTACGCAGCGCTGAGGATGGAGCCCAGGGCATGGTCTACGTGGGCCAGCACCTTACTGAGTGTCCCCGGCCTTCCCTATCCCCTGCTACATACAGCGCTAGAACTCAAACCTACGGCTTTTTACTAGAGTAAAAAGTTCTGTCACTGAGCTATGTTTCCAGCCCCCCCACACACACTTAGATTTATTTTATGTGTATGAGTAGTGTGTGTGTGTGCGTGTTTGTATACACGCACATGTGTACCGTGTGTGTCTGGTGTCCTGCTCAGCAGTCAGAAAAGGGCATCGAGTCCTCTAGAACTGGAGTTGAGGAGGACTGCGAGCCACCACGGGTGCTAGGAACGGAACCTGGGCCCTTCTCAAGAGCAGCGGCAGGTGCTTTTAGCCGTTGAGCCAGATCTCCAGGCCACAGCCTCCCAGCCCCTCAGAGCTGCCATACTAAGTTACTCAGGTCAGACTCCAGTTCACCCTGTAGCTCATGCAGGCCTTTAATTTACAATCCTGCCTCGGTCTCCAGAGTAGCCAGGGCCATAGACTTGAGTCACCAGAACTGCCTGCTCAGCACTTCTGAATAAGCGCCTATCAAGTGTGGCAGAGCCAGGTGGCACCAGGGACCATTTATCCTGTGGCTATGCCAGACCAGAGTTCCCAGGCAGCCCCAGGGACACCAGGCAAGGTGTGCTGTGGGTTAGGCAGAGCAGGTACAGATGGGGGAGGGGGGGACATGGCTTACAGCCCTCAAATCAGAGTGGGTCCCTGAAACCTCCTAGTGAAGTGTGTCTTCCCCAGAACACGCACAATTGTAGGTTCACACAGGCGTGCAGCAACATACACACGCGGAGCGAGCACTTATCACTAGTGATTCCCACCACATTGTGAATCTGCCTACAAGTTGTGGCTTCCACTGAGTGACTGTCAATAGGGAAAGTCAATCCCGCCCGCACCCCCCCTCGCTCCCCCCCTGCCCGAGTTTGCAGCCCAAGGCACAAACCGCAACCCCGCCAGCTGAGTGAATGAGCACTCAGGCAGCTCAGCTCCAAGATCAATGATTTTTTAAAATACATTCTCATATAGAAGTCCCTCACTTTCCCGTTACATTTGAGGCATGGCATTCTGAAGCACACACGTGTGTTTCAGAGCAGGTGTAAGGGCAACAGGGCTGCAGAGGGGCAGACGGTGGGAGACGCCGCCTTCTGGGTACCTGATATCTGGAGGAAGGTAAAGGAACCCACCCGGCTTCCGCCAGGTTAGCTCTTCACACTCGTACAGAAGCTCCCTGTCTGCCCACGCGCTCTCTGCTCGCCCAGACAAGCAGGGTGTCTTGTCTTGGCTCTGTGCCCCGAAGCCCTGTAACTTTGGATAAGCCCCTTCCTGTCTCTGAGCCAGGCCAAAGTGACCCAAGCCTCTTTAGTTCTAAGACTCTGGGATGGAAGCTGAGTGAGGGACTGAGCCCAAAGCTAGCCTGTCTGGGGTCTTTGAACAGGACAGGACAGGCGACTGTCTTGGTCAGAGCGGCTACCCACAATCCCCTCCACTTACCACCGCTGCAGCCGAGTCAGCAGCCAGGGAAGCCCAGCTGAGGATCAGGGTCAGAACTCCACAGCACAGCATGCTAGGAGAGAGGCAGACACTCTGGGATCTCGGAAGGATGGGCAGGAGGGGCTCTTTTAGACAGTGGTCATCCTACCCGCTTCAGCATCCTTCCTGCCAGGAGGAGCCCTACCTGGCCACGCTTTGGCCCCCACCCCCACCCCATCTCCATCACAAGCTAGGAGAGGGCTGTGGATCCCAGCGCCCTGGTTGAAGAGACCCAGCTGGGACAGCACAGAGAGAGCTGGGGTGTGGGGCATGTGACACACAAGGGACATCCTGGCTACTGCCCCTCTCAGGGCCTGGCTAGGTCCTCATCTCCCTCTACAGGGGGCCTCTAATCCCACTCTTTGCTTCAGGAACATAAACAGGGCTACTCACGAGGCTAGGAGACACTTGGAGCGCCTGGCCAGTCCCAGGCAGGTGACCAGGCAGATGACCAGGTCCAGGATGAAAAGAAGGAGGTAGAACAGCCACCTGGGTGGAGGCAGAGAGAAGGTGAGGATCCGCAAAATCAGAACCCCTCCCCCACACCTGCTGCCCTTGGGAGACCAGAAGAGCAGCCCAGGCCAGCAGGAGCACGGTTCAGGGGCTGCGGGTTCTCAGAGGTTCAAGTAGCTGCACCCCAAACTCTCCTACCCCTTGCCTTAACCATCTGGTGGAATACCTAGACCAGTACTGGGTGCTAGAACTTTCCATCATGGTGGAAACGGTCTACATCTATCCACCACTATTCACTGATGCCTGCTGAGAACCTAAAAAAAAAATGCCCAAGAACCGGAGATGTGAATTGTGCAAGAGAGAAAATGAATCGAAAGTGTGGTGGCAGAAACCCGGAACCCCAGCTCTGGTGAGTTCCAGGCTAGCCTGGGCTGTAGAGCAAACTTAGCCTACTCCCACAAAGGATAAGAATGTCTCAGTTTACTTAATATTACTATTTCTTTTTTTTCTTTTTTCTTTTGGTTTTTCAAGACAGGGTTTCTCTGTATTGTTTTAGAGACTGTCCTGGAACTCACTCTGTATACCAGGCTGGCCTCGAACTCACAGAGATCCGCCTGCCTCTGCCTCCTGAGTGCTGGGATTAAAGGCATGTGCCACCAACGCCCGGCCTTTAATATTACTATTTCTTATGATGCTGGGGAACAAGTCCAGGGCCTCATCTTATACACGCTAACAAGAGTTCTGCCATTGAGCTACACCCCAGTCCCCCAGTCTACAAACACAGACCGAGATGGGGAAGTGACCCTCAGCATTCGGGAGTTCCCCGGAGGAGGGGAAGGTGGGCTGCTTGAACCATTCATGCTCCTTATCCTGACCCCAGTAAGAAGAAGCCTCTCTTGATATAGAAAACCTTTACCCATTTTATCAAGGCCTTCACTAAAACGCCCACAGGACCAGCCAGATGCACTCAAGGAAAGGAGCCAGGTCAGCACGGACACCCCCTGTGGATACTCTCATGTGACAACGGTCTCCTCAGAGCTGGCAGGTCCTCTCAGTCCCCCAGGAGGAAGACATTTTGCCCACGTCTCACAGGAGTGATCCCAAGGGCCTGTTCATCTATCACATCTCTGACATCAAGGAAACTCGAAGTCTGTGGGGTGGGAGGTGGGAGGCCCTCCTGAATCCCAGAGTCCCCCAGGAGCTGGGGACTGGGTGAGCGCTTCCCTTTGAGAAAGGCAGGCTGACAGGAAAGGCCTTAGCATTTCCTCTGGACTCGGACCCCAGCAGCGGCCTCCTGGGTGGGGCTTTATGATTTAATAGGCTACAAATCCAGAAAACCAAAAGTACATTGTGCAACGTTGAGGCAGAGGCTCTGGTCGTCGCCAGTGGCTTGAAGAGGTGCCAACTCATTTGGGGGAGGGAGGGAGGGATCCAAAGCAAAGACCTGACACTTGTCACGAAAGACCCACATATCTGTTCTACCCTGTGTCGATGATACTGGACTTCTGATCGTTTGAGCACAATGATGTGCGTGTCACACACAATGCACGCACATTGCATGAGTGCATGCTACCATTCGGATGAAGGTCAACTCAGGACAGAGACAGCTGTCCCCTTTCTTGGCTCTCAACAGTGACCCTTCTGAGACCCTGGTATTTGGAAGGAGGGCAGCCAGTCTGGGGTCTATGACCTGAGTTTAGTGACGTCACCAGGGATATGGTTACAGAAGGACACAAACAGATGCTGGAGGAGACAGATGAGTTTGGAGACCTAAGCTAGGTGCTGTGGTCATTAAACTTGACTGTCAACTTGATGGGACCTAGACTCACCCAGGAGACAAATCTCTAGTCATGCCTGAGAAACATTTTTTTAAAACTCTGTGTGTGTGTGTGTGTGTGTGTGTGTGTGTGTGTGTGTGTGTGTGTGTACATGTCACAATACATGTACAGGTCAGAGGAAAACTTGCAGAAGGCAGTTTTTTCCTTCCATCATGTGGCTCCTGGAATTGAACTCAGGCTGTCACATTTGGTGCCAGAGGCCTTTAGCATGTAAACTATTTCAGCAACCCAAGATTTTCTAGATCATATTAATTGAGGTGGTGTGCTGGCTGGTTTTGTGTCTATTCGACACAAGCTAGACTCATCAGAGAGGAGGGAGCCTCAATTTAGAAAATGCCTCCATATAAGGTCAGGCTGTAGGCAAGCCTGTAGGACATTTTCTTATTTAGTGATCAATGGGAGAGGGTCCATTCCATGTGTGCGGTGCCTCTCCTGGGCTGGTGGTCTGTAAGAAGGCAGGCTGAGCAAGCCATGGGGAGCAAGCCAGTAAGCAGCGCCCCTCCTCCATGGTCTCCGCATCAGCTCCTGCCTCTAGTTTCCTGCCATGCCCGAGTTCCTGTCCCGACTTCCTTTGATGATGAACAGTGATGTGGACGTGTGAGCCGAATCAGCCCTCTCCTCCACAAGCTGCTTTTTCGACCATGGCGTCTCACCACAGCAATAGTCACCCTGACTAAGACAGGCACGAAGGACCACTGAATAAAAAGGGGGCGGCCTCGGTGCCAGCAGCCATCGCTGTGCTGCCTGACTGCGTGGGTGTGATGGGGCCGGCCGCCTCATGCTCCTGCTGCCGTAATGAGCCACGCTCTCAAACTGTGAGCCAAAATAAACTTCCCTTCCTTCCTTCAGTTGTCCGTGTCAAGTGATTTAGTCACAGCAACGAGGAAAGCACACAACAGCATGGGTTAGAGGCCAGGCGGCGCCCCTTAGTACTGCATTGCCGGGGCGCTGCCCAGTGAAGCTGCGGGGAGTGGCTGCGTCTGTAGACGTCGCCCTGTTGGCCCCTCCCACTGCCTCCCCAGCCCCTCACCTGTAGTGCTCCACATAGGCAGTCTGGTGGGACAGCTCAGTCAGCTGCGTGGTGACCTCCCTCCACACGGGCAGTCCCGAGAGCTGGTTGACGACGTTACCCGCCATCTGCTGCATGAACTTCAGGGTCTGGATGTAGTCGCCCCGAGCGGCAAAGATCTCGCTGAGCCGGGCCAGGTGCCGTTCCAGGTCCACTTTCATCTTCTGGGTGTTTCCAGACACCTGGGGCAGGTAAGGAGGGGGCTAGGAGTCTGGCCCTGGGGTAGCCACTGAGAAGGTCTCTACTGGAGGAAGTAGCGGTTGGCCAGCTAGCTGGGCTTGCAGCTGCTCCACACTGGCAGACCCTGGGAGCTCACGAGGCTGCTGCGGCGGGGGAGTGACCAAGGACAGAGGTCCTGCACCTACTATGTGTGTCTGGAATATCCCCCAAAGGTCCATGTTAGAGGTGTGGACCCAGACTTGGCGATCCTGGGAAGTGGCAGATGGTTGATTAGATCTGTGACAGGGCTTCAGGTCACTGGGAGATGCCCTTCCTCAACAAAAGGGGCCTGGAGAGATGGCTCAGCGGTTACGAGCACTGGCTGCTCTTCCAGAGGACAATTCCCAGCACCCACACGGCTACTTTTGACTGTCTGTAACCCCAAAATCAGACAAACACGCAGGCAAAACACCAATGCACATAAAGTAAAAGTAAATAGTTTTAAAAACAAAAAAGGACACTGGAATTCTTTCTTTCTTTGCCTCTGTGGACACTGAAGTGAGCAGCTCTGCAGCCCCGTGGGCTCCCCATGGCCTCTCAGATCAAAGGCTTCAAAGTAACGAGACAACCAGCACAGCTGAAACCTTCCAGGCTGCACAAAAACAAGCCTTTCTCCTTTCATTTCCTCCCTCTCGCTTTCACTTTAAAAACTGCGTTATTAGCCGGGCGTTGGTGGCGCACGCCTTTAATCCCAGCACTTGGGAGGCAGAGGCAGGCGGATCTCTGTGAGTTCGAGGCCAGCCTGGTCTACAGAGCTAGTTCCAGGACAGTCTCCAAAACAATACAGAGAAACCCTGTCTCGAAAAAAAAAAAACCTGTTTTATTTTTGAGACAGGGTCTCAGGTAGCCCAGGCTGGACCCAAACTTGCTATGAAGTTGAGAATGACCTTGATCTCCTGATCCCAGTACCTCCCCCTCCCAAGTGCTGGGACTACAGGTGTCCAGACATCCCCCCCCATAAATTTGATGATCTCGGCAATTTGTCACAATGCTAGAAAGCTGACCCAGAGACACACAGCCTTGTCATGTCTGGCTCTGTTTTTCTAGCTTTCCCTGGGCCTTGGCTCTCCAATCCAAGCCTTGCTGCAGCCTGAGTTTATCCAGCCTGAAAAACCTAAATCTTAACACTCTAGCAGGTAAACACTATACAAATAACTCCAAATATAAACCCCCAAACTCTGAAATCCCAAACACCTCAGGCCTCCCAAATTTCAGAGAGGCAGGGCTCAAGCTCAATCTGAACTCCGAATTAGGGAACCAAGAGAATTCATTTTTCTTCTCTGAACATTTGCCTAAAGTTTTAGCCACTTTGGGATTATGAAATCAAAGACTTAGAGCACCAGGCCACCACCTTGTGCTTTGGTCCAATAGGGTTCCCAGGCACCCTACAAGAGAAGGGGTTTGTCTCTGAGCTAGAGTCAGTATGTAGCGTCCCAACCACAGAGCAAGGCAGAACAATGGGGCCTTGAAAACAGAGAACAGACGCTGTCTCCTCCCAGCCAGGGACAGGAGGAGGAAGCCAGTGTCTTCTCTTGGGCTCATGTCCCCCTAGTCCCCCAGGATGTCTGTCCCACCCACCTGTCCTTTGCTTTGGCCTTAAGTGACCCCGGAAGCACATCTGTCTACACAGACAGAAGTGAAAGGAAGACTCCTTGCCAGCCCCTAACCAAGGGGCAAGGCACAGCTTATACTGTAAATGTCATGCTCAGGCAGCCACTAGGCTGGGGGACACAGCACCATAGCCCTCTGAGCAGAACCAGCATGCTGGCAGCTGGATTAAGAAGGGCTTCCTTTCTGGTTTATTCTGTTTTCAGACAGGGTCTCCGTAATTGCCTGGAGTTGGCTATGTAGTCTAGGTGGACCTTGAATTTGAGATCCTCCTTCCCCGACTTCTGGAATAATAGCTGGGTGACAGGACCATGCTGCCAGGGTCTGGCTTTGCTGTCTTGACATTGTCGGGCGCGAGCAGCTGAAGGAGGGCAGGGTGCCTGGTTAATCCTTACCCAGAAGTCTTAGCTCCCACAGCCTGCAGGATAAAGGCACAGCAGAGGGGCAGAGGAGGGCTCAGCAATGGAGCCCAGGGGAGCACTCTGGTCTTGGGGAATCATGGGAACTTGACATCGCCCTTGTGGTCTTCATGTCTTCCCCACGCTGTGACTTCCTGATTCTAGAATAGAGAATGGCTCTCTGTGTCAGCACTTCTTCCGTTTTCTGGACTCAGCTGAGTTTTTGGGAAACGGTGAGAGATTAAGAGACACCAAGGTAGAGACAGCTACCTTGGCACGCTGACTCATGCCTGTAGAACCCTAGCACTTAGGAGGCTGAGGCAGGAGGACTGCCTTGAAGTCAAGGCCAGACTGCACTACACACAAGCCCTGATCTCAAGACAAAACAAACAAAAGACAAAGCAAAATTTTAAACGTTGTCTTGGGCCTCTTCAAGCTCTCTACCTCTTACTTGTGTGTGTGACCCTTCTGCTTCAGCCCCGAGTCCTGGGATTATAGGCCTGTGCCACAAGTCTGGCATTTCAGTTTGTTACTGTCAAGGATGACCCTAAGAATAGACAAATCAAGGCTGGGCACGCAGCTCAGTGGGTAGAGTGCTCGCCTAGGATGCTGGGGGTCCTGGCTTTGATTTCAAGCCCCCAACAAATAGGGTGTGGTACCGAGCACTATGATCTCAGCACTCAGGAGACAGAGGCAGAAGGAGTTTAAAGGCCATCCTTAAGCCGGGCGATGGTGGCGCACGCCTTTAATCCCAGCACTCGGGAGGCAGAGGCAGGCGGATCTCTGTGAGTTCGAGGCCAGGCTGGACCGACAGCCTCCAGAAAAATACAGAGAAACCCTGTCTCGTAAAAACAAAACAAAAAAAAAAAAGGCCATCCTTTCTATATGGAGAGTTTTAAGCCAGCCTGAGCTATCAGTGTCCCTGACTCAAACAAATAAACAAACACAAGTCCCACAAAACAAACAGCAAATTCCCAAACAAACAAAAACCCAAGAAGAAAACGAAACGTTAAAAATTTACAGAATAGCCGGGCGATGGTGGCGCACGCCTTTTAATCTCAGCCCTCCCGAGGCAGAGGCAGGTGGATCTCTATGAGTTCGAGGCTAGCCTGGTCTACAGAGTGAGTGCCAGGACAGGCTCCCAAACAACACAGAGAGACCCTGTCTGGAAAAACCAAAAAAAAAAAAAAAAATTACAGACTAGCCAGGTGTGGTGACACATATCTGGTCTACACAGCAAGTTCCAGGACAGCCAGAGCTGTAGAGAGACCCTGTCTTTAAAAAAAAATTCACACAAACAAAACAACAACAACAATTAGAGAACAGGTCAGGATTGGTGTCCAAGGCCTGTAATCTAATTGCTTAGAAGGTTGAGGCAGGAGGATCAGTAGTTCTAGGATAGCCTGGGCTACATAGCAGAACCTTGCAGAAGGGAAAGAAAGAAAAGAAACAAAGCCACAACTCAATAAACATCTGTCAAGTCCATTTTTCCTTCTGGTATTGGTTCATGGGAAGGGATTGATTAGACAGACAGATAGATGATGGACAGACAGACAGACAGACCATGTCACAACAGTGGCCTCCTTGTGGCTTTGTGCTTGTTCACATGGTTCCCAGTCCTTGAGGTTCAAGAAGACAGAGGTGTGACGCCCCCAAGACAGACTGTGGCTTTCTCTGGGGAACGGAGGACTAGGTGAACAGCTCAATTCTTCCACCTTAAGGGGACTAGGACCAGTTCAAAGGAGTCACTCAAGGAGCTCATTAGGAAGGCAAATTCTCACCCTGCCTGGAAGGTGAATTGGAGCCCCAGCAGGGTGGAGCCTGCTGCCACGCCCTGACAAGTTCCCTAGGCGATTCTGATGCATGCACTAGGTTGAGACCCTGGGGCGGGGAGGGGGCGGGGGCGGGGAGACTCGTGCACAAGGGAGAACTCTAGGCCAGGTATGGAGTGGTTGAGAGGAACAGCAACTTAGATTCCGGGAAGTAGGGGAAGGGAAAGAACGCAGGGCTAAGATCTGAGACCCGGGCTCTGTGTTCTTGCTGTGAGATGCACTGATTTTCAACTCTTGGGTGATGCCACCTATCTGTGCCTCAGTTTCTCCCCCTGAACGGTTTCCCATAGGCCTACCGGTTCAGGATGGTGGGGGTTTCTAGCCGAAACAGGGGAATGCAGAGAGGGTCCCTGGCCTTTGTGCTTGGGGGTAGCCCTAAAAGGGTCTCTAGCTGCTATAGATCTGGGCTCCAGCAGGGCCCAGCTTCAAGTTGTCTGGGCTGGGGGTGAGTCTCCATCTTGACGCTGCCACCCACAGCCTCCCACAACCCCAGCACCTACCTCTACTTCATGGTAATTGCAGTAATTATCATAATGACACCATTTTCTTAATCCCCCGGGGAGAGTGCACTCTATAGTTTACTTTCCTTTGTGGTAATTCATCTGATGCCATTTAGCCATTTACCTGCAATTTAGACCCCACCCCTTGGATGACAGGGAAGGTCCTATAAGGATCTACCGTCTCCCTGGAGCCCTCAGGCCTGACACTGTGGGATACCCACCCTGAAGCCTTCACCAGCCCCTCAGGTAAGAGGGTCATAAACACTTCACAGTTGACAGCGCCATCATAAATCCCTGGGACAGCGGTCCCACATAGCAGTAACAGCCCCGGAGTAAGGGGCTATCTCCCGGGACAGGGTGAGGGAAGGTAAAGTTTTCAAACCTGCCTCAGGAGAGCTAGGAGCCCTAGGGCTTGTTCCCAGGTATCAGCACATTTCTCCCCTAAGATAAAGACTGCATTTTCCTTGCCATCGGGGAAGGTCACAGCTCTGGGGCATTCCAGCACTCAGGCTTCACCCAGTGCCAAGGTCACTGATGGCTCTTAGCGGGAGACAGTACACCACCCAGAACAGGCAGAAGGTGTCCCTGGGGGCTGGATCCTCATCAGGATGGGGTGAGTAAGAGTGGGGGAGTTCCCAGGGGTCACCTCCCACAAATACTGGGTAGTTCACATCCCAAGCAACACAGTCTGTCTCTTTAAGGTGAGATTTCCTGCCCCTGGGGGAGGGGGTGATGAAAGGATTAGAACCGTAGAGCTTAAAGATGCGTGCAGGGAGGGGGCAGATGAGGTTGAGTCCTCCCTAGGACGATGCCAGGGGAGTGCCCGATTCCTCTAGTTAGGGCTGGGTTTGGTGGTGGAGGCTGAGGACACAAATGTGCCTTTTGTGGGGACTCTTGATATTCCCGGGGTGTGTGGGGGTGTGTGTGAGAGTTCTGGTCTAGACAGGGTCAGGTGCCCAAGGACTAGTTTCCCAGAAATCTTCTTATGGGATCGCCTAGAAAATCAGCAGGACAGGCAGGCATTCTGCAGAAGTAACAGGCAGGCAGGGGCCAGGGCGAAAGAGCTCCTGACTCCTCCCACTCCAACACTCAGGCTCAGCCCCTTAGCTCCTCCTCCAAGCAACCTAACTTCTCTTAGTCCAGCTCAGTATTCCACTGTGAGCTTCGAACCCAGAGTCCAGAGACACACTGCTACATTTATGAGGTCTTCCCAGCCCCTGTAAACATTGCCCCTGTGTGTGCAGGCAGGGGTTGGGGTGGGTGGTCTTCCATTGTTACTAGAGACTTTTTCTCCACTTAAAGGGGCAGGGTGTGTGCCACCATGCTAGGTCCCTAGTGTCCCCTTTTGATGGGTGGATCAGAACTTGGTACAAAGTACTTAGAGCTAACATTCAAAAGTCCACATTCAGGGCTGAGGATGTAGCTCTATGGGTGAGGAGCTTGCCTATTCATATATGAAACGTGGGGTTCAAACCCGCACTGCATCCACTAGGCATGGTAGTGCTCACCTGTATTCAAAGCCCCGGGTCATCCACTAAGACTACAGAGCTCGACGCTAGACACCATCTCAAAGAAACAAACCACCGATGCTCAGCAGGTTATGGTGGCAGTAATCCTAGCACTGCGTACACAGAGGCAAGAAGGTCATAGAAAGTTCCAGGTGAGTCTGATCTACACCGTGGGTTCCAGGATACACAGCAGTGAGACCCCGTGCTTTAAAACCAACAACAAAAACAGCTTCAGAAAACCACGTTCAAGGTCTCCTTCAGGGGACGGGCAGTGCCCAGATGCTCTGCAGACTAACTGGGGCTGATGTGGGCAGAGCTGCTCTGAAATCTCTCTTGGCCTGGGTCATAAAAACTGCTTGCCTTTGGCAGGGTGACGGCTCAGATGGCAGCCCAGCCCACAGCATCCGCCACACAACTCGGAAGGGTGCAGCTGGGCCCCTGAGCTCTGACTGGCACCCTTGTTCTGGCCCTGCTGATCTCATGGGCTGTGTCTGTGCCCAGCCACCTGCCCACCATCCTTACCAGCTCGTCAATTCCAGAGAAGGTGTGGTTCGCGTTGTCCAGGGAGTAGATCAGCTGGTGCACCCCATCGTTGGTCTCACTGTTTCCATAGAAACCAACACCCACAGCGGCACTACAAGCAAAGCCCCGAACAAAGGTTAGGGGCGATGTACCCAGAAGAGAACGCTCTCATCTCTCTTTGTGGACCAGGAGGCCAGGAAAGGGTGCTGGGCGCCTTCCTCCGTTGCTTTCTGTGTTATTCCCTTGGGACAAAGTCTCGCACTGACGCTGGAGTTCACTGAAATGACTATGGCAGCAAGTGAGCTAGCTGTCTCTGGTCCCCATTCCCAGCACTGAGTTTGCAGATTGTGTGAGCTTTTTATGTGGCTGCTGGGAATCCAAACTCAGATAGGTCCTTGTGTTTGTACAGCAAGTACACTGCCCACCAGTCCCTCAGTCCGTTAAGTTCTGTCAGCCTTTCTTCCTCTGTCTGTCTGTCCTCATACTGAGGGTTGAACCCAGGGCCTCAGGCATGCTAATCAAACAATCAAACAAGTAGAGTCCCAGCACTTGAGTTTACCTTTTAAAAATTGTTTCTATAGCCAGGTGCGGTGGTGCAAGCCTTTAACCCGGGAGGCAGAGGCAGGAGGATCTCTGTGAGTTTGAGGTCAGCCTGGTCTATGTAATGAGTTCTAGGACATTCAGGGCTGTTACACAGAGAAATCTTGTCTTGAAAAACAAAACCAAAACAAACAAAAAGAAACCCCCAAAAATTGTATTTTTAGGGCTGCAGAGAAGGCCCAGTGGCTAAGAGCACTGGCTGTTTTTCCAGAGGACCTGGGTTCAGTTCTTAGCACCCACATGGCAGTTCGCAATCATCTATAACTCTGTAAGTTATAACTCTAATAACATCATCTACAAGTTCCAGGGGGATCTGACGCCCTCTTCTGGTCTCCATAGGAACTGTATGCACATAGTGCCCAGACCCACATGCAGGCAAACCATCCATACACACAAATCTTAAAAGAAAAAAATTTAGAGCAATTGCAAGTTCACAGCGAAACTGAGCAGGTGCAGGATTCCTCTATTCGTGTACAGTCCCCCATATGTCATCCTTTATGAAGCGGTGACATTGCGGTGATCACCCAGTGGGAGCATGGGTACTATCCAAGACTCACAGCGTGCATGGGGGTCACTCTTGGTTGAAATGCTACAGGTCTAGACATAGTGTTAAGTATTTACCATCAGAGTGACCCCTGCCCTGAAACTCCCCCACGCTCTGCCTATTCCTCCTCCCTCCCCTCTCCAACCCTAGGCCTTATGTCCCACAACTGGATTCGTGGCATGCAGCCTCTTCTGATGGTTCCTTTGCCTTAGTGACAGGCATTCGAGTCCCCAGTGTCTTTCATGGCTCAGCAGGACATTTCCTTTCAGCTCTGCATAATACCCTATTGTCCAAATGTGTCCAAGTGTATTTATTCACCCGGCTACAAAAGGATATCTTTGACTTGGTTCCAGGTTTGGGGAGCTGTGAATAAAAGCCACTGCAAGCAGTGTGGGCTGGACTTTAGCTGAGGAGCTTTACTCTTCTGGGGGTTGGGATGAGGGGCTATTACCTGAGGGTGACCACTAAGGACCACCAAAGTGACCTGGCCTGCTTGTCCTGGCTGGCAACATACTTCTAAAAGGGACAAAACTTCAGGTGGCCCTGGTAGGGTCTTGAGATCTGATTTGACATGCTCAGTGCCAGCCTTCAGGTCCCTCCTGACCTGATCAAGAACCTAGGACGTCCCTAGATACTCCTGATCTAGTCCTGTGCTATCAAGTTTTAGCTTCTGTCTGCCTTGTTAACCCACTAGGTCCTGATTCACGTTTTTGGGGTAGCTGACACGAGTCTCTAGTTCTGCCACAGAACGCCCCTTTGTCATCTCTTGCCTTCTGGTCTCTGAGACAGACACATGAGACAGGGTCTCATGTATCCCCAGCTGGGTCTCATACTCCCCATATAGTCAAAGATGACCTTGAACTCCTGATCCCCCTGTCTCCACGGCTGGTTTCCAATGTCACTCTTCAACCCAGACTCTGAGCAGAGTGTGGGAGCTGGGTGGTGTGTGTGTGTGTGTGTGTGTGTGTGTGTGTGTGTGTGTGTGTGTGTTCCCCACATTGGCCTGCTCTCATGTCCTCAATGACCTTACGGTCTGTGACAGCCCCTCCCAGAATTCCTCCTCAGGACATTCTCTCTTCTTTCCTATGGTGTCTTATTGATTTTAACCAAAAGCCAAACTTGAAATCCATCTGTGTGAAGTTTCATGGTTGGCTTGAATTCAACATTCCAGCCTGAGTAAATCATTTGCAGTCTTAACTCTGTCATCCATCATATTCTATGTGGCTCTCCCCTCTGGGGATCACAGGACCAATGGAGGAGCCTTCCGAGTTCTCATCCAAAATACAGACTCGGGGAAAGATAAGTGCAAGCACGCGCGCGCGCGCGCACACACACACACACACACACACACACTGATGCTTATCCTTCCTTCCTTGAGACAGCTGTAGCTGGGTTGTCTTCCTTTTGTAGATCAAGCTGGGCTTGAACTCACAGAGATCTGCTTGCCTCTATCAGGGATTAAAGGTGAGCACCACCACGCCTGGCTCCCATCAATATTCTTTGCATTCAAGCAGTAGTCGCACAACGTGCTCTGAGTAGGTTTTGCTGCAACATGGCTCTGTCTGTTTCTTTGTGGCTTTGGAGGCTGTCCTGGAACTTGCTCTTGTGGGCCAGGCTGGCCTCGAACTCACATAGATCTGCCTGCCTCTGCCTCCTGAGTGTTGGGATTAAAGGCGTGCACCACCAATGCCTGGCCCTTGAGTTTTTCCTAACAACAGGTAATAATTAATTACTGGACTGAACACTTAACACCATTTTTATCTGCTGCAAAATACACATGGCCAAATTACAATGGTTTTGCTTAGATTCTGGGTTAGCCAACATTAAATGCACTTTTCTAATGGTATTTGTACCTGACAAATAGGCTTATCTGGCAATAGCCCTACTGGAAATGTAGGAGTACCTGCAGTTTTCTGCGGATCCAGGGATTGCTGCATTGGAGCAGGCACTGCTGGTGTGTGTCTCTGGGTCCCACCTCTCCCTAACTGCCGTGTGATACCCTCCCCAGGTAAAGGGATTTTAGCACCCCAGTTCTGGATGCTCCCTGGTCCATCTCTGGGAACAGATCACCTTCCCATTAAGTCAGGATCTACCCATCTGGGCTGGAACTGTTTCCTGTAGGCCCTGACCCCAGCCACAAGTTTCATCATTTCTCGGTCCTTGCTCACTGCTGAGGATGGCTTATTGTTGGCGTTGGTGAGCCCCACCACACCCTCACCCACATGAGATCATGAACTCATCACCACACTCCATCTTGGCCAAAAGGCTGAGAAACAGTGAATGAATACATTATAATAGGAAAAAAAAAGGTGTTCAGGAGTAAGGTGACCCTCCTGCAGACTAGACCCTAGGACCAGTCCTTCTGACAAGCAGCAAGGGACTCTTACCTTAGAGGGTGGCCTCGCCCTTCAACAGCTCAAGGGGGGGGGGGCTACACACCGAAAAAATGTCTGATACAGAAACAAGGAAAACACGCCAACTCCTGAATAGAGCTTGCTCGCACCTCACGGGCTGGGGCTGGGTGGGTGCGGTGGGCTCTCAGGGCTGGGAACCTGCCTTCCTCAGTTAGAGTGCAGGAGAAGATCTACCTATGAGCATTAGAAGTTCCTGATCTCACGAGACAATGGAATTGATTGGGCCTAACTTCTGATCCTGCAGACCCAGGATGGCAGCGGAAGGTGATGCAGAGAAAAGAGATGCCCACTGTCACCTGGTCAACTCAGGAAGGGACCCATGTGGCTGTCAGGCCTGGTTCTGGTCTGGTAGAAGGGTTGGGGGGCACTATGTAGACTCCTATCACCACACTAGGGACTGATTGCCCATGCTTGGCCACAAAAGGGACGGTATTCACTCGGGGAGGAAGGGTTATTCCCTAGGTGTTAGCTTGGTGGGTGACGAGGAGCCATCTGGACATAGGGGGTGTCCTAGTCACAGGCTAGCTTCCCCTTGCATGTGTCCCTTGTGAGCCGAGTTGCATGGTGTAGCTGTGAATGGGACACTCACCAGCAGAGGAGACCGGCCACCACCGCCGTCCAGGTCACACAGCATGATTTGGGCTGCTTGGTCTGCGCTGTGTGGTCCCGCCGACAGCAGCAGGTGCACACCAGGTACACAGCGAGGAAGATGAGGTTCAGGCCCAGGCCAACGGCAGCTAACACCCCCAGGAAGAGCAGCGACTGTAAGAGGGAGGGGCTATGTCAGCTTATGGTCCGGCAGGGGGTCAGGGGCTGGACTGTATCCTCATGCCCAGCCCTCTAAATAAACAGCCTGCCCTACAGTTGGGTGCCAGGGTGGGGATGGTGGAAAAACAGACAGGGAGGACAGCTCAAATCCGGCAGGATCCAGAACCTACTAGGCGACAGATCTCTGGATGTGTGCGAGGAAGTTTCTAGATTAAATTTTTTTTTTTTTTTTTGGTTTTTTGAGACAGGGTTTCTCCATGTAGCTTTGGAGGCTGTCCTGGAACTAGCTTTTGTAGACCAGGCTGGCCTCGAACTCACAGAGATCCGCCTGCCTCTGCCTCCCGAGTGCTGGGATTAAAGGCGTGTGCCACCACTGCCCGGCTAATTTTTATTTTTTTTTTAATTTTATGTGCATCAGTGTTTTGCCATGGGAAGTTCCGGGTCTCCTGAAACTGGAGCTACAGACAGTTGTGAGCTGCCGTGTGGGTGCTGGGAGTTGAACCCCGATCCTCTGCAAGAGCAGTCAGTGCTCTTAACCACTGAGCCAATTCTCCAGCTCCTCTAGATTAGTTTAATAGAGGTGAGAAGATACACCGGAAATGTGGGAGACACCGTGCCATGGGCTGGAGTTCCAGCCTGAATACAAAGGAGAAAGTGAGCTGAGCAACAGCCTTCGGCCCCCTCTGCTCCCTGACTGCAGACGCCATGTGGCCAGTGGCTTCACGCGCTGCCATGATGGATGATGTACCCTAAAACTGTAAACTGGGGGGAGCCCAACCTTCCTTCTTTAAGCTGCTTTTGCCAGGAATTTTGTCACAGCAATGACAAAAATAACTATCGCATCTAAGCATGGCTAAGCCCAGGTTTCTGGATGAAGACGCAATCTAGGCCAGGCCTGATGACAAGCCCTGAGCCCCTTAGGAGCGTAAGGAAGGACTGCCAGCTGCAAACAGGGCTGAGGACAATGACTGCTGTGACCACAAGGACTGGGAAGAGATGCACGCTGGGTAGGACGCCTTACGTGCAAGGTGAAACTAAGCTAGGGACCCTAAGGATCATTGGTGCTGGCAAACGTGGGCCCCACCAGACGAAATGTGCCTGTCCTAGGTGCTGGGGCTACCCAGAGTCCTCAGCAGTCAGCTCTGTGTTCTAGGGAGGGTACAGAGGACCTAGGGTAGGTCATCTTTGGTGCCCGTCTTGCTGTACCCTGCCCCAGCGGTAGCAGTAAGGCCAGAATGTGAAGGGGGGCATGGAGATACCTCTTCAGCACACCTCCCCCCCTCCACAGCAGCTCAGGGTTCTCAAAGGGAGCTGTTGTCTGTCGGGAGGCCTAGGTGTCCCCCGCCACTGCATCATCCAATCCCTTGATTTGGCCAGATGGACACCAGATGGCCCTGGGATCAGTGGCCGTCAGCCAGGGCTGGACCTGGCTCTAAGTCAGGCTCCTGAGCTGACAGCCTCCTGGCTTCCCGTTCGGCCTCGGCCATGCCCCTCATCCTGAGCCGCCCCCCCCTCCCATGTCCCAGTGGGGGGAGTGCTCTTCCTAGGGCTTTTTGTCAGGGAACCTGTGTGGGTGGTAGCAATCATCTGGACAGGAGACCACAGGACACCGAAGTCTGAGGGAACACACTGAATGCAGGGGAAGCCTAGGCAGGCGACCTGCAGCAGGGCTGGTGGCTGCAGGCAGGGTAGACTGCATAGGTGACCCCCTGAGGGTGACTGCTCAGCTGCCCGTCCCTGTGAGGACTGCTGACTCGGGCTCTCCTGACGCTAACACTGGGTGGACAGACTTCTCGGCCTTAGGGACAAATCTGGACGTGATGCTGTCAGGACAAACGGGACATCTCGTTTCATTTAGCATGTGGCTCCCACTTCCAGCCGGGCAGCGCTCAAGCATGGAAGGGACCTCCTTCCTCTTCCAGCAGGTGGGAGACGGGCAGGAGCTCTGAGCACAGCGTCCTCCATCCCACAATCCCACCCAGAGCGGGGGAGGAGCACCTACGGACGACAGCTTCCTTTGAAAATCCTGAGCTGCTAGGTGGGCCTGAAGAGGCTGGAGGGTCAGAAGCTCAATGCCATCTTTGGTCGCATCCTTGATTTGAGGTCAGTCTGCGCCATATGTGACCCTGTCTCAAAAGTCAGCAACAGCAACCCGTGTGGTGGTTCAGATGACAATGGGGCACTATTATGAGGTGTGGTTTTGTTGAGGTGGGAATGGCCTTGTTAGAGGAAGTGTGTCACTGGGGTGGGATGTGGGGGGGGGGTTGAGGTGGGCTTTGAGGCTTCAGAAGTGAGGCCCAGCATCCCTCTCTCTCTCCGCAGCCTGCTGACCCAGATGTAGAACTCTCAGCTCCTTCTCCGGCGCCGTGTCTGCCTGCACACGGCCATGATGGGAACGGGCTGAACCTCTTGACTTCGGGTCAGCCTTAATTAAGTGTCTGCCTTCATAAGAGTTGAGTTGGTCATGGTGTCTCTTCACAGCAAGGACAACTAGGACAGACAACAACAAAATCCTCCAAATCTCAAAGAGCAAAACAAAACCAGAGCGGACCCCAGGCCAACTGCATCTCATTCGAGGGCTTCCAAGCGCAGAAGCAAGACTGATGTCTATAGACGGTAATCCCCTCCTTGAAACCGACTCACTCTTTAGGGCCCAACACACAGCCTTGTGAATACAATCATCACTGTTGGTTTTTTGTTTGTTTGTTTGTTTTTCCTATGCATTGGTGTTGTGCCATGGGTGGCAGGTTCCCTGGAACTGGAAATGCAGATGGTTGCGAGCCGCCATGTGGGTGCTGGGAATTGAACCTGGGTCCTCTGGAAGAGCAGTCAGTGCTCTTAACCACCGAGCCATCTCTCCAGCCCCACCACTGTTGGTTCTTAAATCTGATTATTTTTTTTATTTTTAGGTAGGGTCTCCACACCACCCTTGAGCTCACTATGTAGCCCGGGTTTACCTCGCCTTGTTGGTATCCTTCTCTTCTAAGTGCTGGGACAGGAAGTGTTCCCACCACACCCAGCCCTGGAAATGTCACTCTGCGGCACACATCTGTGCCCATCATCCTAGCACTCAAGGAGCCCAGGCCAGCCTGGACTTCAGGATGAAACCCTGTTTCCAAAAACTAAAAATAAGCCCCTTCTTTTCTCACAGGCCCCGAGATCCCACCACTAAGAAGCCGGTATCACCCCTGGGCGATTTGCAAGCCGCTGCACGTCTGCGCACACTGTGACCCATAGAAAAGAGGGGTGTCTCCCCGCCACAAGAGCCACACACAAAAGCCCACGCCACCAAGCACTAGAAACGGCACGGTGTACGTCGCTCGGGACACACCGTGTGCTGCAGTCATACAGTGGGATACTTCACAGGCATGAGCGGGTCCACGGAGGAAGGGCGGGGCAACAGACTGTGGCAGAGACTGTGCAGTCAGAGGTGGTCATCCGTGGCAATGGAGATGAAGGCTCATGTAGCAGCGCCTTGGGTGGTCAAGGGCACACGCTGGCAAAGACAATGTATTCCACACAAGGTGAGGGCCGCAGAGATGGCTCAGCGGTAAGACTACTTGACGCCAAACACAGGAACTTGAGTTTGGATCCCGGCTCCCACATAAAAAGTTTGTATATAATCGGATACATGGACACATGCATGCACACATACGCACGCATTCGTGCGCGTGCGCGCGCACACACACACACACACACATACACACACACACCCTGTAACCCCAGAACTATGGGGGAGGCAGGAAGGAGGCTTGTTGGCCTCAAGCCTGGCTCCAAGCACAGTGAGAGACTCTGTCTCATGAGATAAAGCCAGACACCAATGTCTCCTGTCCTCCATGTATGAGTAGGCGTGTGTGTATCCGCCACACATGCATTATTTATTTATCTTATGTGTGGGGCACACACACATGCCATGACTCTAGTGTAGGGTCAGAGGACAACTTTAGGGTGTCAATTCTCTCCTTAAGCAATGTGGGGGTATTGAACCCATGTTGTCAGGCTTGGTGGCAAGTGCTTTTTTTTTTTTTTTAACTCTCTGAGCCATTTCACCTGCCCCAGAAAGTTCTTTCAATAATAACGACTAATGTTGCCAAGCTACTAGGAGGATGTCCTCTGTGTTTCCCCCAAGCAGAAGGAACCATTGACGCTACGAGATATCCCCATCAGGAGGGAGATGGCGTGAGGACTGCCTTTCCGGTCTCTGTAAACCTGACCCACCAGCTCTCCATAGCTGGTTGCTGGATTTCTGATTCTTGGAAACCACGAGCCTAGATTTCCTATGGGTCCCCCTGAACTCCTGAGCCTGGATGTCCTGCACAGCTCCAGGTCTGGGCCCTCTCCAGGCCAGGCAGTTAGCTTCAGTAGGTCAGTGATAGCGGGCCAGGGCATAAAAGCTGTGAGCACGAAACCGAAATACAGGTGGGGTGCGCTTGTAAGCTCTTCCCCCCAAGATGCCTGGGCAATTAAAGGATTAGAGCTGGATGTTGGGTTGTCAGTGGCCAAGGGAACAGAAAAGGGAAGAAGACAGGAAGGAAAGAGAGGGCGTGGGGAAGACAGAGGGAGGCATAGTCAACTTGGTATCACCTGCTGCTCTGACGGTCCATTATGTGTGAGTTCCTAACTAGTACAAGGACAGGATGGGGGGTGCGGACAGAAGAGGGGGGTGGCTAATTCTACTCATACACCCTCAAGCAATTGCCAGAGCTTAGCAAGGCCAATATCCACATCACCCCATGCCTCCTACTGCCCCCCCACTACCACTGCTGCCTGCCCCAGAACTGTGCCCAAACTCAAGTTTCTCCCCCGCCAAAGCGCCTTCACTTATTTCTGGTCCATCATTTGCAGTCAGCACCGCACTAGTGTTCAGGCTAGGGGGACAGCAGTAGCCACTGTAGACAGATCCCCAGAGGCTACGGATGACCACCTGAGTGGTGTTGAAGCCTCTGGCTGAAATAGGTGGCCTCTCCTCGTGCTCTGATAGGGAGAGCACCACCTCGAAGCCTGGGAAGGGCTAACCCCTGGGAAAGTCTCGTGACTGCCTGATGACCACGACTCCAAGTTCAGATGGAATGAACGGGCTTCCTCATCCCGACCTTGGCTTGCCTCCCACGGGGCTGGGCTCTAAAAGTCTGCTTTTTCCTCCTCAGATCTGCCTCCAGCTGAACCAGGGCATCCTGTTATTCTCCCAGAATTCCATACTTTGTCCCTTCTATACTCTGTTGGGGCTTAAAAAGAAAAAAAAAGAAGAAGAAAAGAAAAAAAGACAGGGTCTATAGCTCAGACTGGCCTCAAACTCCATATGAAGCCAAGAGTGATTTCGTTTGCGTTTATTTTTTAATTACTTTTTAGACAGGGTTTTTCTATAGTTCTGGCTGTCCTGGAATCTACTGTGTAGGCCAGGCTGGTCTAGAACTCACAAAGATCCACTGGCCTCTGCCTCCTAAGTGCTGGGATCCCAGGTGTGTGCCACCCCGCCCAGTTTTGTGGGGCGCTGGGGATACAGCGCAGGGCTTTGTGCATGCTAGGCAAAGCTCCCAGCTAAGCTACATCCTCCCTCAACCTCTCACAGGGGACTCTCAGGGGAGTCTGTGAACTCGGGAAAATCCAAACCAAACTATAGCAGTGGCCACCTCCCTGTACCTCCCAACACAGGCTGAGAAAGGCCTGGGTGGGTGTGCTGTCTGCAGATCCAACAGGAAGTTCTGTGGACATGACATCATCAGGGCCTAGCCTCTCCTGAGTGGCTGGTGGATGGTGAGGGTGACAATTCCCCTGATGAGGAGGGAACCGAAGAGGCTTCTCAGAGAGACACAGTTGGACTTGGAGGCTTTCTAACTGAACTCAGCATTGCACACTGGGCACCTAGCCAGCGGGGTCTCCATCCCACACAGGGGTGACGGCCATCTGCTTCACACCTGCGAACTCTTGGGCCCTTTTGCTGCTTCTCCAGAGCAGGGCTCATCTCCCAGGGGCTGTGATGGAGAGCTAGGCTACTCCCCGCTACAGACAGAGTTCAGCAGAATCCCAATCCACTGCCCTGTCAGCCTCTGCTGGGCCCAGAGGCACGTCCTCCAAACAGCTGGGGACAGAGGCTTCCCGAGGACTCAGGCTCAAATTCAATGGGGGAGAGGATGAGGACTAACTGTCAGGAAACTAGGGACTTCCACTGTGCCCAAAGTCCCCAGGCAGGAGCAGGAGTGGTGACTGCAATTCCAGACCTCAGGGTGGGAAGGCAGATGGGCTCCCAGTGAGAAGTTATCCTCAACTACACAGGGACGCTTGTCTCATAGACAGACAGACAGATAGGAGGGGTGAGCGGGGGTGTAACTCAGTCCCTAGTGCTTGCCTAGCATGTGGGAAACCTCGTGTTCCACCCTCCGCACTCCGCGAACGGGGCTTGGTACAACAACCTAGCACAGGGGAAGTAGAGGCAGGAGTATTAGAAGTTCACTATCACCCTTGCTATCTGGTGGATTCAAGGCCAGTCTGAGCCGCATAAAACCCTGTCTCTCAATCGATCAATCAATCAATCAATCAATCAATCAATCAATCAATCAAGAGCTGGCGAGATGGCTCTGCATTAAGAGCACTTGCTGCCCTTGCTCCCAGCCCCTCCCGGGTAGCTCCCATCTGTAACTTCAGCTGCAGGCACTCAACCCCCTCTTCTGGCCTCCACTGCTCCCCGCTCCAAATCCCAGGAAGCAAAGCAGGGCCCTTCTTGCCCAGGGAAGTTCTGAGTCTCGGACCGCGCTCACCAAGCGGCCTGCCCTTCAGATGAGCCGCTCTGCTAAGTCGGGCTTTGATTTCTAGGTCCCAGCACACAAGGAGTCACTCCTGGAGCCCAGCTGCTGATTTCCAACCTGTGTAACGTGTGTGTGTGTGTGTGTGTGTGTGTGTGAATACGTGCACATGTACACACACTCTAAAAGTTTGTGACTTTCCCACGCATTTTTCAGTGTTCCCTGCTCAGGGTTTTTTCCTCTATTTTGTAGGGCACCTCAGAAACCCATCCCCTCAAGGCCATCTGTCTAATGACGGCATCACTGAGTCTGGTTCTGTCCTGGGCAAACTCAGTAGTGTAACTCATGGATACATGCAGACAAGGGGAAAAAAAATCTCACCTGCCTGTGGTCACACACCCATAGAACTGTAATCCCATCCAACCAGTGGAACGGTAATGCCCCTGCCTCAAACTATGCTGGCTTCAGAGGCGCCCCAGCCACGGCTGCCCTGCTTATCATGTCACCCAGGCCCTGGCACAATGCTCAGCCTCAAATTAAGTTTGCTGAACACCGAGCTGGCTGACAACAGAAGGTGCCCCGTCGACACCGTGAGCTCACCAGCTGCCTGAATCCAGTGCTCAGTACCAGAGAGACCCCGTGGTCAGACAAGGGAACTTACCAAAATAGGAGTGGCCTTAAATAACACCCAGTGCCAGACTTCCGCTAAGGCCCACCACATTCATCCCAGGGATTTGCTTTCCTCATAGCTGGGTCAGGATGGAAGCGGGGGGGGGTGGGATCATGGGAAAGAGACGAAACAAAAGGTGTGGGGGTCAGGACCCTGTAGGCAGGGACTGTGAGTAGTCCGGCTGCCATCTAACCACAGACTGGTGGGGGTGGGTGGAGTCAGGCTCGGGCTGTGGGAGTGAGGGAGTACCCACACCACCCCTCTCCCAGACAGGGGTCTCCTTGACCCAGCTGAGCGGATGGATTTCAAGGAGAAAACATGGTTGGGACCCAGAGCGCAGGCTCTGGGATCTCTCCACACCCCCAACCCAGCTGTTCGGAAACCGTATCCGTCCCTTTTCAAGGGCTTGCTGAAGGAAGACTCCCCGTTGCTGTGCCGGTAGTCACCAGCCCTCGGGGAGCACGCCTTCCTTCCAGGGTCAGACAAGATGCGGGGGTGGTGGGGGTGGTGCAGATCCAGAGAAGTTGGCGCTGCATTGTTTGGGGATGACAGCGCCCCCAGCAGCACGAAAGGGTCCCGACCTCCCAGAAGAGCAGGTGCTGACTGCCCAAGTCTGCAAGCAGCAGAGCCATTGAAGGTTATAACTAGAATCCCGGTACCTGCTCGCGGGCAGTGCGCAGCACAGGGATCGGAACGAGGGCAAAAAGCCACTCCTGGGCTCAGGCTAGAGAGGATCTGCTCGGCCAGACTGCTACGCGACTGCGATCAGGAGAAGGTACCACGCCACTGTAGGTAGAGGTCAAAGTCCGACATGGGCACAGAGCTCTGAACTGATAATGAACCTCTCTCCAGGTTGCCGCAAACTCTGAAACCTTGACCTATGGCGGGGACTGACTCAGCCGGGGCCGCAGAGGCCGTCGTGGGTTTGACCGCAGCTGAGATGGGCGGAGAGACGGTAGATGGGTCTGGATGGGAAATCAGGAGCCTGGACCTGCCCACCAAACCCTCAGCGGGAAGGCCCCGCGCATCGGGGAAATACCAAGAGCGTGGCTGGCCCGGGAACCAAAACCTCGGGATTTCAGGGCCTAGAAGGTGTCGGGACGTCAGGATAGACAGTACAGTTGCGGGGTGCGGGGTGAGATGGGGTGAAGCCACCTTCCTTGACTCAAACAGCTGTGGGCTCTTGGAGTCCAAGAAGTCTGTCACCCAGGCCGCTTCTCTCCGCCCCACTCAGCCTTTGAGAAGGGATCAGGGCAGAGGTGTTGGCAGCTGGGGCGGGGGAAAGGCGCGCCGAGGACTCCGGAGACTCAAGTCGGTTTCTGCCTAAACTTCTCTCAGGTCATCGAGACCGGGAGAAAAAAAAAACGTCTGGCGTTGTAGTCTCCGGAAGGGAACTTCGGGGCACCCCTGCGCACCCACCTCGGCCGCCAGCCACCCTGACTCAGATGCCCCACCCCCACCGTCAGTCTCCGGGTGGCTCAACCCCCGCCCCCTGCGCGCTTCCTCTCCTTCCTCACCGCACTCTAACTCCGATCTCTCCAGCTTTCCGAACCCCGAGGTTCCCAGCCAGTTCGAGTGTCAGAGCCGAGAGGACCCAACTGGGGACCGAGGGGGTCTGACCGCGGAAAGCACGGGCTGCTGAGGCGAGAGAGGATGGAGCGGGGACCTGGGCGCGCTCGGGCCAGCTCTGGCTTCGGCTCAGAGGGTCCCTTTCGGTGGCTCGGATCTGCGACGCGCGGGCTTACCTCCTGGTAAGTCTCGTCGCCGGGGCTGAAGGTGCTGTCTACCCGCTGCAGGCGCAGTCCGAGGTGCGGGACGCTGTGCAGCCACACAACCCACCACGGTGCGATGTACTCCACGCGCGCCGCCGGCATGGCTTGGGCAAGGAGCAGCCGGTCCGCTGCCACTGCCACGGCCGCTACCACCAGCCGGCTCCGGACGCGATCGGGCCCCGCCCCGCCCCGTCCCCGCCCCATGTCCAGCCCTAGGCGAGGACACGCCCCGCCCTGCACAAGGCCCTTACCCCAGGCCCTGGCCCACCTCTCCTCCAGGAATTAGGCCCACCTAATTCCAGAACACAATTAGACCCTAAAGCATCCACTGATCTGATGAGCGAAAAAGGTGGAAGGTGTGAAATGAACTTCAGTCCCTAAAATGTAATGCCTTGTTATCTCATCAAAATTGTGGACCTTTGATGGTGCATGCCTTAGGATGGGAAGGCAAAAAAAAAAAAAACAACAAAAAAAAACCAAACAAACCATGAGTTCAAAAGTCATCCTCAGGTCGGTAGTGAGTTGGAGGCCTGTCATTAAAAGGGGGGGGCAGTGACCATAATAATTAGTGATCTTGGCCTAGGAGGCTGGGCTAGCCCTTCTTTTGTTTTTTTGAGACAGGGTTTCTCTGTGGCTTTGGAGGCTGTCCTGGAACTCTTTCTGTATACCAGGCTGGTCTCAAACTCACAGAGATCCGCCTGCCTCTGCCTCCCGAGTGCTAGGATTAAAGGCGTGTGCCACCAACGCCCGGCTGGGTTAGCTCTTCTATCATTTGTTTATTTACTTATTTGTTTATGAGGCCTGGAACTCATTATGTAGACCAGACTGGCCTTGAACTCACAGCGGTCAGACGCCTCTGCTTGGGATTCCAGGTGTGTGACACCCTTGCCAGCTTGTTTGTTGCAGTGCTGGGGTGAGAACCCAGGGCCTTAGGCATGCTAGGCTAGGCAATGGCTCTGTTGCTGAGCCCTACCAAACCTGCTTAAATCTGCAGGGCAGGACAGGGCCAGGCAGAAGGAACACAGAAAGGCAGGGCCACCTACGTGCCAGACAGAGCAGACAAAGGCCCTGAGCCCCTGCAGACTACAGTTGGTGGACACGGTGGGCAGTCCACACACTCACGTGCCAGGTTGGAAGGTGTCCGGTGGCGGCGGTGGGAGCAAAACAGGGTGGGGCAGCACCAGGGCAGTCACGCTCAGCAAAGCCCCACCCATTACGTCTGTCTTTTGGTTAGAATTAAGTGCAGAGCTCCCAGACCAAGCGTTGGCATGGACAGTGCATGGGTTTGAGGCAGGAGGTTAGGTGATGGGCAGGGCCAGCAGGACAGGGTCAGGCTTGTCTGAGGACAGTGCTGGGTGGGTAGTCGGCCGGAGCACACTTGGTGCAGTAGGCAGGCACCGAGGTAAGAGAGGAGAGGCCAGAGGGGCAGGGCAATTAGCGTCTAGCTTGGAGAGTCCGCTAGGTGCTGATGGGGCTCTGATAATGGTAAGGGTCACAGGCACTGCTGGGTGGGAGAACAGATGCCCATGCCATCCAAGAACCTCGCCAGACATGAGTCTGGCGTTGCCCAGCCTGAGGCCTGTCCTCACCATCAGTCCCTGATCTTGGCTACCAGACCTGCACAGCCTCGTTCTCACAGGGATGTCTTACCAGTTCAACATTGTCTAGGGATCCTCCCCATCCTAGGACACCTAGTGACGATTGAGGCCCATTTCCTGTCTATAGCGTTCAGCAGGTTTTAAACCTCTCAATTATAAACATGCACAGTGTTTTGGAGTCCTGCGTTGTGTTTAGGGAGGGGAGTTTGGGGGTGCCCCCTGAGGGACCTCAGTGAGATGAGGTGATGATGGGGAGCCGCTGGATGATGTCTCCAGTGGATTCTGAGTGGCAGATGGGAATCTGGACAGGGGAAACCTAGAGTGCAGAGACGGAAGGATGAGCAGCTGCCGGGCGAGGGCAGGGAACAGCCATGGCTGCCCTTGTGCGTGCAGCTGATGGAAGTATTCTGTGGAACTGAGCAAGCAGAGCTGAGATTTGTAGATCCACACCAAGAGCGAATTCTTTTCTTTCCATCTTTTTCCTCTTCCTCCTCCCCCCACAGGGTTTCCGGGCTCTCAAACTGGAGGGATCTGCCTGCCTCTGCAGTATTGGCATGGAAGGCACATCTGGCTTCCCTCTTTTAAAGACAGGTTCTTGTTAGGTAGCCCATGCTGGCCTTGAGCTTGTGGATCAATCCTGCTGATCTCCCAGGTACCAAGATCACAAGTGTATTCCCATGCATAGAGGCAGGTGGATCTCTGAGTTCGAGGCTGGGCTGGACCGATAGCCTCCAAAACAATACAGAGAAACCCTGTCTCGTAAAAACCAAAAAAAAAAAAAAAGTATTCCCATGCATGTAAGTTAGAGAAAAGCAGCTGGTATGACCATGAGCCTGAGGTTGCAGCACTCAGGAAGCGGATGGTCACAAGGTCAAGGCAGCCAGGGCAATGTGGTGAGGGCCTCAGAAGAAAACCCTTCAGCCGGGCGTTGGTGCCGCACACCTTTAATCCCAGCACTCGGGAGGCAGAGGCAGGCGGATCTCTGTGAGTTCGAAGACAGCCTGGTCTACAGAGCTAGTTCCAGGACAGCCTCCAAAGCAATAGAGAAACCCGGTCTCAAAAAACCAAACGAAAACCCAGCTCTTCTACCCTGTCCCAAGTAAGTAATAATGCAATAGCTAGGGGAAAGGGAATGGAGGGTGAGAGCAGGAAGTGAGGCCCCTTGAAGCAAGGGGAAATGTACGTGCCCCAGCCTCTGGACCTGATGGTGTGGCCTCTGCTGGCAGCCAAGCAGAGCATCAATTTCCCAGGGGTCCCTTTCACAGCCAGGAGATACAGAAGCCCCAGGTAATACTGTCCATGTCCCCAACTAGTCACTTCTATGATTTTGAACCCGGTGCAGAGCTGGAGCGCTTACACTGCAGAAGCGAGAAAGTCTGAGTTTCCCCTCAGGTCATGGCATGGCCACCAGACTTCTGGGCATTCCAGCTGAGTGCTGACCCAGGGAGGGGAAGCCAACCACTAGTCCACCAGAGAGTGCTCCCTATGCTGACAAACACCAGCTCACCCGAGGGCACAGACGTTACTCAGGCTCTGGAGCCGGCTTGGAGGGTGGGAGGCACTGCGTGCAAAGGCGCCTTCAGTGCACAAGGCCAGACAAATGTTGTCTCTTAGGAGCCAGGGTAACCCTGAGAAGCATGCTGGAGACAGCTGTGGACTGTCTTCAGAAGCCGTAAACACCATGGTTGTCTTCTGTCCTGCCCACGCCAGGGATAAACAGAACCACCTCCCAAATGCTCACAGCTCAGACCAAAGTGATCTCCCCCAGCAGATTGCCTCTGGTAACCGGCTTGTGGGAACATTTAACAACCCTCAGCTGCTGGACTACAGCAGAGAAAGAACTGCCAACCATAGCACATTAAACTGGCTACGGCACTCACGGCCCCTACAGCCCAGCACACAGGCCGAGGCAGGGGATCTAAAGTCAGTCTGGGATCCCTGAGATCTCAAAAACCCCAAAGCCCTCCCCAGTTACGGGGCTCACTCACTGCAGTAGGGTGCCACCTGGTGGTGGACCCAGTGTGGTCCAGTCACTCTAACTGAAAATGGTTGGCATCATTAAGTCCAGAAATAGCTTCAAACAGTCACTGTTAACTCTGCCCTCAAAAACAATCACTTTGCCCGCTTGCACATTCAGTGTACAATGCAGTGCCCAGGGGCATCTATCTGCTCCCCTCTTCCTCCTGCTCCCGGGCTGTTTGTGGTAAGCAGGCCCTGATGCCATCCTGCATTCACCTCACTAACAACCCCATGCTTCCCCGACTTCCCAAGTTTCACAGGATGCAAGCAACGCCTCTTTCTCCTGCACCCGAGATATTCCAAGGGCAGAAGTCCAAGGAGGACGGCTACACGGCTCAGCCTATGGTGGCCAGGGGAGTGCACAGTGGCTTTCATTACAGCAATATCACTTCCCATATAAAGATGAGGAACACACATGTCTTTTTAGAGTTTTTAATAGTCAAACGCAGAGGTCTGGTTCATTTCAGCTCCTTCACTGCCAAACCTGGGGGAACAAAGAGACAGATGGTTGACATAACCATTGCCCTCAAACCTAGCCCACCGTCTTTTACAGGATCTCCTCTGAAAACTCAGGAGCTTGTGAGGATTAAATGAACTATAAACTAGGGCCAAGGAAGCAATTTTTGCGATCAGGCAGAATCTGAGAATCACAACCATGCCCCTGCACTGATCACAGCAAAGGCAAACACCTCCCACTAAGTGGCTCTCCTAGCCCTAGGGAGGACCTGAAGAAACTCGGCAACACGGGCCGTGCCCACCTCCACTGTCTCAGGCTTACTCACCAGGGGGCAGGGACTGTTTCAACTTCTCAGCCTTCTCTTTGTCTGTGATGACCAGGGTGTAAAGGTACCTGCTGCAGCGAACCTTGAACTTCACATTATCCTTGTTCTTCTTGATCTTGACAGCTGCCAAGGAGACCAGAATTAAGGATGGAGCTGTGGGCTTAGCAGTTAAGAGCACTGGCAGCCTTTTCAGGGGTTCTGAGTTCAATTCTCAGCAACTACATGGTGGCTCACAACCACCTGCAATGAGATCTGGCGCCCTCTTCTGGGCAGGCTTACATGCATCCATAATAAATAAAATGAGTGAATGAAAAAAGGATGGAGCTGCCAGAAAACCAGCAGAGAACCACACAGGTCAGACAGGCGAGCCAGCTCCTGCCTCCTCACTTTCGAGGCCCCTCCCCCGCTTTCTAACGCTGAATGTACCGAGAAGCTACATTTTCCTTCTTATACACTTAAGGGGTTTCTGTGCCTACTCAGTTTACTTGCACACAAAATCCACACTTGCACCTGAGCATCACAGAGCACTCTAAAATGACCTGTGACGACCTTTTAAAGGCATTGTCTGTAAAGGAAGGAAATGGGTGCTCTGCTGGGATTAATCACTTTCCGGCCTTCCACTTCTGGAAACCAATTTTCTGCGTACAAGGATGCTGTGGACACGCAGTGCCCTTTCAGGATGCTCTACTTCAGTGTGCAGGGAAGCTTCCCCTAAAGTTTCTGGTGGGACCTGGTTGTTTGGTGGCGCACGCCTTTAATCCCAGGACTGGGGAGTCAGAAGCAAGTGGATTTCTGTGAGTTTGGGGCCAGCCTGGTCTACAGAACAAGTTTCAAGACACGGAGGGCTTTCACAGTGAAGCCAGTGTCTGCAACCCCAACACATCTGTGATCACGTGTATGTGTGCGTATGTGTAAGGGCACAGGCATGATAGTGCAGGTGCCTGGAGCCCAAGAGAGGGCATCACTGCTGTGGGCAGTTGTGAACGCCTAGGATGCAGAGCATCAAGGGCCATTAACCTGTGTGGCTTTGTCTGCTAAGATGGGTTTCTCTGCCTAACAGCCTCTACTGGGACTTAAAAGCAGGCACCACTGCCTGCTCCGGGCTCTTAACTCTTAAGCCATCTCTCCAGCACCTGTCTCCTGGTCTCTACCCCATAATCTTGTGACTCTAGCTCAGACAAGGCCCAGGTGCAGCTCAGACCCCACTGTACAGATCTGGTTCTACTCCAACGTGGAGCCATTTCCAAGCCCGCAGCTACGTAGCAGCTGGACAGCCAGCTGCTTCCTAGAGCGAGCCGGCCACTCGGGTACCTGTCAAATCTCTGTCTCCAACTTCCCCACAAACCTCTCAGATACCACAAGCAACTCCAGGCTATAAGAGCAGTGAAGCACTAACTCTTCCAAGAGCAGCAGCACAAGATCGTGAGTATTCTCAACTCCACCTGTGGGAACTTCCTTGGGGACAGTTCACAGAAGCACGGGGCTCAGAGTCTGCTCAAGGCTATGAATGCTGACCTAGTCTGATCAAAGTCAGACACCAGAATGCAGCATTGTATGCTGGCGGTTCCCGTCCCCCTGAAAACTAAGTCAAATGGCATTTCTGGGCGTGACCATGTTCCTGAGGCAGGGTCTCATGTAGCCCTGAATTCACCGTGTGGCTGAGGTTACAGGGTGCTCCACCATGCCATTCACCCAGTGCTGGGAAATGAACCCAGGGCCTTAAGAGAGCTAGCTGGGTGGTCTCATACCCTCAGCTTCCAAGCATTTTTTTCTATTTTTGTTTTTCAAGACAGGGTTTCTCTGTATTGTTTTGGAGGCTGTCCTGGAATTCGCTCTGTAGACCAGGCTGGCCTTGAACTCAGAGATCCGCCTGAATCTGCCTCCCGAGTGCTGGGATTAAAGGTGTGCGCCACCAACGCCCGGCTCCAAGCATTATTTCAAGGCCAGCAATTCCACTTCTGGGTCCATACCAAAAGATAAGCAAACAAAGGCAGAGCCAGGCTGAGAGAAAGTGTGTAAGCAGCCCAATGCCATCAACTCAATGGGCTCCCCACAGTGGGGGCGCTGACCTGTAAAACCAGCTCTTGGGAGGCGGAGGCAGTTCAAGCTCGAGAAGCCAGTGAGAGCTGAGTGGGTAGAGGTACCGGCTGCCAGTGGGAGAACCAACCCTACCAAGTTGTCCCGACCTCCACAAGTGCACTCACACAGCAAACAAAAATGCAAACCATACACAACAAAGAAACCAAGTCACAGGTTAGGAGGCTGAGAAAGAATCACGAGGTCTGGGTTTTAGGTCACTCAGCGCCCACATGGCCTGTTTCTAAAAACAAAACCCGCCAGAAAGCAGGTTCCAAAAACACACCTACAAACAAAACTCACTTAATTCAATTCCCCAACCCGCTAAGGAACCAGATGGATCTCCTGAGATGCACGGGAAGCACCAGCAGGAGACTTCCTTCCCACCGGCGGTCACCAGGCTTCACAGAGCCAGATCAATGGCGACTGCTTGTTTGGACCAACGGGGAAAAACACCTAAGACCCCCGTGACCCATTCCAGGGCCCTTCCTGTCCAACCTAGCACTGAGATCCTTTCCGTTCACGGGCTGGGCCTTATCCTGAAGACGCATCCGAGAAGAAGGAAAAGGAAGCCACGCGGGGCTGGCGCACACAGCAGGCATTAAATACCCCTTTCCCCGTTACGTGAGGTTAAGGCCACTCCAGGTCCAACAGGCACGACCCCCCCCAAACATGCTTCCAACTGGGGACGACTCCCTCCCGGTGCGCTGAGACCATGGAAACCCGGCAGGGAGTACAAGCTACCCGGAACCTGTTTGTTCCACCCCCCCCCCGCTTTTCTGAGACAATGAACCCTGAATCCTTCCTGCTCTTTCATCTCCGCCTCCCAAAGCCCCGCGCGTGTGGCTCCCTGCTGGGGACACGGCCGAGGCTGGTCCCCGCCGCCGCCTGACGTCTTCCTGGCTCTGCTTCCTGGCTCACCCGCTTTGCCCTGTCTGGAAACCGGGGGGAAGCTCGCTATGCAGCCCGGGCTGGCCTCTAGCTCAACTCCCGGGCATCCTCCTGCCTCCACCACGCTGCCGTCGTGGACGCCCCCGCTGCCCCGTGCGCACCGACCCCCGGCGTCCCCAGCGCACGCCCCGCAGACGCTGCCGTCTCTCCGCCCCGAACCTTCTGGAAACCCCGGGCACTCACACTTGGCATCCTTCCGCCGGGCCGTGAGCAGGAAGTCCTTGATCTCCTCAATTTTCCGTGGCTGCAAACACAGGGTGGGGGAGATGGAAAATGAGCTCGGGGACACCGGCACCCCGGGAACCCCCAAGCCCGCCCGGATCCCCGCGCCCGGACTCACCATGGCGACGGGCGCTCGGCGCTGGGTCCGCACCTGTGGGCAAAGGGTTCTCCGCGTTCACGGGCTGCGACCCCGGCTCCCCCGCCCGCTCCGCCGCACGCCCCCGCTCCTCCCTCGCACGCTCCCCGCCGGCCCGAGCCCCCCGCGCTCTGCCCGGCCGCGGATGACGGCGGATTTAACTCCCTTCCCCACCTGCCCAGAGCACTCACAGCGGCGACGACCGAAGAGGACGGAAAAAGAACGAGACTTCCGCTTCCGCGCGGTTAAACCCGCCCAACAGGAACCTGGGTACAGTGTCTGCAGAGGGCCAAGAACCGCTTACGCGTTCACGCTTTCCGTTTCAGCTGCCCTGCCCTCTTCTGGTTCAGACTGGTAGTTCAGCTTCTTCTTCTTCTTTTTTTTTTTTTTTGGTTTTTCGAGACAGGGTTTCTCTGTGGCTTTGGAGGCTGTCCTGGATCTAGCTCTTGTAGACCAGGCTGGTCTCGAACTCACAGAGATCCGCCTGCCTCTGCCTCCGGAGTGCTGGGATTAAAGGCGTGTGCCACCAACGTTCGTCCTAAAAACTATTCTTTTTCTTCAAAGAATTATTTATTTATTTATTTATTTATTTATTTATTATGAATACAACGTCCTGCCTTCATGTATGTCTGCAGACCAGAAGAGGGAACCAGATCTCATTACGGATGGTTTTGAGCCACCATGTGGTTGCTGGGAATTGAACTCAGGGTCTCCTCTGGGAGAGCAGTCAGTGTTCTTAACCTCTGAGCCATCTCTCCAGTCCTCTTCTTCTTTTTTTTTTTTTTTGTTTACAGTTTATTTTTCTTTCCTGTGTTTCCGATTGCATGTCTATCTGTGCATCTCATGCGTGCAGTGTCCATGGAGGCCAGCAGAGGGCATCATCGGGTCCCTGGAACTGAAATAACAAACAGCTGTGCATTGCTACCTAGGGGAATCAAATCCAGGTGCTCTGGAAGGGCAGCCGGTGAGTGCTCTTAGGACTGTTTCTGAGACAGGGTCGGGTCACACACTTTCTTCATGATGGCAGAGATGACGACATTCCAAAGAGACGTTTATGTCTTCCCCCTTGTTGAGGCGAGGCAGAACTTCTGCGACCACCGGGGTAACCGGAAGCGACTCATTTATTGCATTTTGAGACCCATCGCCCAAGCCAAGAACTGAGCCTCCTGTGGCCAGATTCCCCAGCCCAGCTCCCGGCACCCGTCACTTCTTCAGGTGTGTAAGAAAGTGGCAGCTCTGGGAAGGCAGCGTTCCCTTTGCCCCGTGGGTCCTTCCCAGCGCCCTTCCCACCCGGCACTAACCTCCTCAGCACAGAGTTAGCTCTGATTCTTGCAATATAATAATGGCTTGGAGGGTAGGCTCTGGGAAACTTTGGCTATTGATTTCATTTTTATCCACTCTTATTTTATTTCCTACTCTCTACAAATGTCTCCATCTTATTATGTTTGTATCCCCCCAATTTAATAATCTCACAACAGAATGTAGTTGCCTTGTACTTATTACTGTGGAGCGGCCCCCTCAGGAGGAAGAGCATTTGGCCGTGAGTTTTACTCGGGACTAAACACCTCTGTCTCTCTCTCTCTTTCTCTCCTCCCTCCCTGTGGATGAAGGAATCTTGGTGGAGCCCCTGCCTCCTGGTGATACAGGGCAGAAAACCTAATTGCACAAGAATCATTTTCAAGAACAGAACTGTGTTTTGGAGCCAACAACCTGTCTGCCGCTAACCTCTTGGGAAGCTTCAGGTGAGATGCCTGAGGGCCAGTTGTAATCTGGCTGCTCAGTCCTGACCAAGGGCATTCCCACAATTCCCTGCCCGACTTTGCTGCCAGTGTCTCTCCTGGGCAGACGGGTGCCTTTCTGGTCTTCTCTGTCTCCCCAAGAAACCCGTCCTTTCAGTCAAACCCAGGGCCTCTTAACTGGCTGGTTGTTTCTGGTCTGCAGGCCTTTCTTTCCGCCCTCTCAGATATTACAGGGTCCCTTCATTGCCCGCTCGTCTTCTGCACAGGGCAGACCTTTAGTTCCGATGTCCCTCCCTTGTCACTCTGTATAGACCTTGTGGCAGTGGGGTGGATAAACTGTTTTTTAAAGACAGGCTCTCTCTCTATTGCACTGGCTGTCCTGGAACTTGCTCTGTAGACCAGGCTGGCCTTGAGCTCACAAGAGATTTGACTCTTCCTTCCGAGTGGAGTGTTGGGATTAAAAGCATGCACCACCACTGCCCAGTCTTTTTTGGGGGGGGAGGGGTGCAGGATATCTTGTGGCCCACGCCACAAGATATCTCTTTGAGATTCTGAACCATCCTGCCACTACATCCTACATACTACAGATGTAAGCCACCACGGACGATGTTGATGACGGAACCCAGGGCTTCCCATGCTAGGCAAGCATGCCACCAACAGAGATGTATCCTCGGTCCCCAGCAGGGCTAAGCACTTCTTGTATCCGTGCAGAGTTGCTTTGAGGGCAAGGACAGGGTAGAGCTTTCAGTGGGGAGCTCTTGGTTGTGATACTCATGTACAAGTAGGTGCTCAGTACTGACTGTGGAGGGTTCTCAAACTGGACGTGACATTTGCAAGCACTCCGTATAGGAAAGGGACGGCAAGAGGGAGGGACGAAGGGACAAGAAGCAAGCAGGAAGGGTTGGGTAAAAGCGGAGACTCGGGGACTCCACGCGGTGCCTAGCACACAGTAGGGACACAAAAGACGTTTGAAGTGACCAACTGCTGCCTCTGTTCCTTACTGCCGGACCAATCATATGGTGATGCTGTGGGCAGGAGGAGGGGCTGCGCCTCCCACTGGTAGCCATCCCGGGGAGACAGATGCCGGCCCACTTGAACCGTGTGATTTAAGAGAGCACAGAGCACAGAAACAAACAGGAAAACAAATTTGCTCAAGGACCAAGGTTTTCTCCGGATCCTCAGGGGAAACAATAACAAAATGTATGGCAGGGCGGAGCGTGGTGCCCAGGGGGAGGACTTCTCTGACTCCTTGGCGGAGGCTCAGGTGTGTGTGTGGGGGGGGGGGGGCGGGGTTGGCTTGGGACTCAGACAGGAAGGGGCTGGAGTCACTCCCTCCGTCAAGATCTGTGCCTGTAGCTTCCCCGCGATTTTCATAATCTATTTATTTATTTTTATTTTGTGTGCATTGGTGTTTTGTCTGTATGAGGGCAGTGGATCCCAGAGTTACAGACAGTTGTGGCTGCCATGTGGGTGCTGGGAATTGAACCCAGGTCCTCTTAACCACTGAGCCATGCCTCCAGCGCCCCCCCTCCCCGCGATTTTCAAACACGTGAGCCGCTAATGGGGGATCCTGCGGGAGAGGAGGGCTCAGACTTGAGAGCTGGCCAGAGTGGGGTCCAATTCGCCTGTCAGGGCCAGTCTGTCTGTGAAGCCTGGAGGGTGGGCCAGAGTCCCAGGCTGGAAGCTGAGGCACCATGGCGAGCACCATGGCGAGCCAGAAGCACGGGTAGAAAGACCTGGGAAGGGCTCTCAGACAGGGCTGTGGAGGTGCTGGAGCCGGTGTGAGTCGAGACCGGGGAGTATTTTCTGGTCTTTCACCCGTCTTGCGTTCATCTGCCTGCTGGACTGGGGCCTGGCCCTCGAAGCGTCTGCTGCAGGGCAAAGCAGGGACCCAGAGTCACCCTGCCCCCGTGGGGCCCCTGAAGACGCACACATTTGGATTTCTCTTGTCGTCGGTGTTCAGAGGCACCCGAGGGGGGCAGAGACCTGACACCCCACTCAGATAGGCAGAGAGGAAGTGTCGAATACAGTGTGACCTGAAGGAGCTGAGATTTGGCACCTGTCTGGGACGAGCGACGGGTTCCCAGCCCGATGGACAGAGGGAATATAGCCTACAGTCGGGAGAAACTGGAGTTCCCTGGGAATACTGGGAAATTCTGTGTGGTCAAAGCAGAACTGGTCCTCCCGATTCCCAGCTGTGCTACAATGATCTCCTGGCTTCCAGTCTCTAAGGCTATGTGTATGGTGGGGAGAGCCAAGGTCGCCAGCCATTGGGGCTCCCTCCCTTGCTGTGTGGGCTCTGGGCGCAGTGTCCATTCGACACCACACGGGGGCGCGGAGTCTGCGGCTGGAGACTGGCAAGGAGATCAGCCTTGCGGCTCGAAACCTAAATCTCAGGTTTATAAATTGTGGATGCGATTGGTGTAGTATTTCATACCTAGAGGAGTGCTTTCTTAGTTCCCGTCACACTTAGTCTCCAGGAAGACCCCAGGAGGCCCATGCCTTTGGCTGCCAGCATAGCTGGCCTTTAAGCCTGTCCTGTGGGAGCTGTCCATAAACCTCCCAGATGCTCAGCGCCAGTGAGAGCTTGGGTTCTCCATGAGTTTGCCGGCTACCTGGAAGAGCGAATGGGGATCGGAAGGGAGAGGAGGGGAGGGGAGGGGGGCCTGTATTTTTAGGGATCTAAGATGGGAAACCTAAACAGGGTACTGAGTACCTCCCTTTCCATCCCTCACGGGGTCTTCAAGGCTCACAGGTGGCCATGGGACGCAGGCAAGCTCAGCCAGCTGTTGAGCCAAGTGCCCGAAAACAAGGTTAGTGGGATGCAGTGATGCCTTGAGCCCAGCACTACTTGGATATTTATTATTATTATTATTATTATTATTATTATTATTATTATTTTGGGATAGAACCTCATGTAGCCCTGACTGTACTCAAACTTACTATGTAGCACAGGGTAACCTTGAAATTCTCATCCTGTGTCTTCCACGTCCTGAGTACTGGGATTACAGACAAACCACACCACACGGAGTTTATGGGTAAGGGGCTTCATGCATGCTAGGCAAGCCGCGTCCTAGGCCTGGAGCTCAGCATGACTGATGGCTGTTACCAGACCAGATCTGTGTCTCTGGGGCTGGGGGTGAGGCTGTTTGCAATGTTGGGGGGATTTTAGCAGCACCCTTGTTTGCACCCAGTTGATGTTGGATCTCCACAATCCTGACGGATAAAAATGCCCGCACACGCTGCCAGATGTTCCTGCAGGGCCGAATCTGGCTGGCTGGAAGTCTCCAGGGCTGGCAGGACAAAGCCAAGGGAATATTCTTTATTTTCAAGAATACTCTATTCTGGACCACCCCCCTTTTGTTACTAGGGCTGGAACCCAGAGCCTTGTAAGTGCTGGGCTGACACTCTGCTAGTGAGCTCCACTGGTGACACCCAAGTCCCTTGGCCAGGGACTTATTTATTTCTGAGCCCAGACCCCCGTTGTTGTTTTGCTTTGTATTTGACTCAGGGTCTGGTTAAGTAGCCCTGACTCAACCTGGTACTTGCTATGCACTTCAAGCTGATTTTCAGACTTCCAGCAATCCTCCTGCCTCAGCATGTTGGGTGCTGGGATAACCACCATGCCTGACTTCAGGCCAGGTCTTTGCACTCTGCTGTAATACCCTCTTCTTCTTCTTCTTCTTCTTCTTCTTCTTCTTCTTCTTCTTCTTCTTCTTCTTCTTCTTCTTCTTCTTCTTCTTCTTCTTCTCCTCCTCCTCCTCCTCCTCCTCCTCCTCCTCCTCCTCCTCCTCCTCCCTCCTCCTCCTCCTCCTCCTCCTCCTCCTCCTCCCTCCTCCTCCTCCTCCTCCTCCTCCTCCTCCTCCTTCTTGTTGAGACAGGGTTCTCTGTGTAACATCCCTGGCAGTCCTGGAACTTACTTTGTAGACCAGACTGGCCTTGAACTCATAGAGATCTGCCTGCCTCTGCCTCCAGAGTGCTGGAATTAAAGGCGTGCGCCACCACCATGCCAGGCCTACTGCCCTTTCTTTTTTTTTTTTTTGGTTTTTCGAGACAGGGTTTCTCTGTGGCTTTGGAGGCTGTCCTGGAACTCGCTCTGTAGACCAGGCTGTCCTCGAACTCACAGAGATCCGCCTGCCTCTGCCTCCCGAGTGCTGGGATTAAAGGCGTGCGCCACCAACGCCCGGCTTGCTGCCCTTTCTTATATTTACATATAGCCTAGGATATCAGAGAGTCGCTGCACTGAATTAGGCCTCCACCCTGGGCCTGCATCACAGCTACTCTCAGCCCAGAGCGTGGCTAGAGTGACTTTTCCACCAGGAAGTCTGTGTTTGGATGGGACAGGTAGATGCGAGGAGGCGCTGTGCACCAAATCCACGGTGAAGGCGCCCTAGAGAGAGCAAACGTTCCCCCAAGCCAAGCTCATTTTCCAGCTACCTGCTGTTGGCCAGGTCTCATGTCCCTCACCTCCCTGCATCTGTGTGTCTCCGCCTTTGTTCCCGCTCCAGGGAACCCAATGACTAGCAGGGAGAGCCGAGATGAACCAGGAGACCCATGAGAGAAGTGCCTCATACCCTATGGGCCGGAAGGGGGCCGTGGGATGAATCATCCTGGCTGGGGATGGTTTAGACCGGGGACGGTCGCGTTGTCCTGAGGATCCATCCAGCTCCTTCCTTCCAGAATGTACCAGCTGCCGTGCACAGACATTCCAGGGTGCAAAAGCAAAGGAGCGATCTGTTTGGGTGGCATTCATCCAGATGGTAGGAGGACAGTGCTCCTGCAGACAGGAGTCCAGGTTCACACCGGAGTTTGGCTAATCAGTCTCCAGAAACCGGTGCCTATGGGTTCTTTCAAGGAGGGTTGCAAACACCTGCTCTGAGCCCGGCTACTGCGGGCACCTGTGTGTTAAGTGATATCTTGCAGTGGCCTTGTTTCTGAGCAGCCAAGAGATCCTAGGGACACTGGCCTATGCAGGCCGGCAGGTGACGCTGTGACTGTTCACAAGGTGAGTGAGTCCCAGGCAGGTGCCGGAGGAGGCGGGCTACAGAGTGAGCTCCCTCCCTTGCCAGACCGTGGTGAGGCAGCAGGGACCCTGGGAAGCCCCAGGAGTCTCCCTCATGGAGGTGCAGAGTCAGCACTGACAGATGATGCTTCCTCCGGGCCCCTGCCTCGCTGCACAGGCTTTCCCTCTTAAAGCTGTGTCCCCAGCATCCAATCTCCTCCTGTAAAAAGGACAGATTAGACTGGTCTCCCAGCAGCAAGGAAAGTAATATCGGGGCTGAGGAGAATCCATCTTGAGCACAAGGGACAGGCACCCCTCCTATATATCAACACGTGCCAGGGTGAGGGGACATTGGAGAGGAAAGAAAAAGGGCACCATCCCTTCAGAGAGCAGGGCAGGGGCCAGCCTATCGGTGTGTATATATCTTGCATTATGCAGCGCGCGAGGGAAAATCAATAGAGCTGTCAGCGGTTAATGCATTCGGTCCTGCCACCGTCCCCACCCCGGCATGCACCAGACGGATGCTTCAAATTAAACAACAGGACAGGAGAGGGGCGCGGGAGGCCAGGAGACACACACCCTGACAGGCAGGAGGAAAGCAGAGGCGCAGCCGAGGGGCCAGGGAAATTAAAGTCCATCAATCACAAGGTGCAGAGAGCGTCCCCTGGCTTGAGTGACAGGAAGATGCTCGGTGGTGCCAGCAGAGGTGTCCGAGCAGTTGCAGGTTGCAGGCTTGTCATATCCTCTGGCTGGACCCTCAGGAGGAGGGGTGGGAGGGTAACACAGGCTTCCTGCCTTGCTGGTGTGTGTGTGTGTGTGTGTGTGTGTGTGTGTGTTGGGGACACACTGCTCACTGATGTCTGTTCCTGGAGGGCTCTAGTTCCTCAAGACTTAGGCTAATCCCCTGGCTCACAAGAATGGGTCTCAGAGAGCACCCCGACTCTGCTCGGTCACCCCGTCCAGTTCTCTCTGCCTCATCTGCCTCAGTCCATGGCTCATGCCTGCTAGTTGTCTGCTCTCCCTTAACCCAAGGGACCCTTCACCACTGAGCAAACCCTGGCTCTGCTCTGAGCCCTCCCTCAACTCTCTCACTAATGGCCACTAGGGGAAGGCCAGGGTGGTCCTGGCTTCTTACGTTGATCTTACAGACCACAAGGAGAGTGGGACCTTAGCCTAGGTTACACCCCAGAGAGAGCCTAGGTTACTCCCCAGTTTCTTACTGACTGCAAGGAAGTGGACCCTCAGCCCCTCAGGGAGGGAGCTGGGGAGGAAACACTTTCTGTTCACTGTCTTACTCCCCTTACCCTCTCTTGCCAGAGAGTCACAATAATGGAACCCAAAAGGGTCGTGGAGTGCTGGCTTGGTCTAGAGCAGTGTGTGGCTGCCCCCAAGGCAGAGGACCACGCCCCTGGGCTCAAGCTGGCATTCTGAGGTCCTATCCTATGTGAGACCCTCTTCCTCATCTCCCTGTCCTCCATCCCCACCCCCCACCCCCGCCCCCATTCCTCTCTCCCGGGCTGGGTCTTCAGTCCCTGGGAGACATCACAGACGGAGTGATTTCCAGCCGGCTTTCTGGCTCCCGGTGGGCACAGCACAGCCTGCTGCCTCCCGCACAGCTAAGCTGCCCCCTTCATCCAGAGAAAGACAGGCTCAGTGTTGCTTCCTTGCACAACAGTGCCCAAGACAGGTTCTACCAATTACCACTGGTGACCGAGTTTCCAAAAGCAATTACCAGAGCGCTGCAATGCCTCCAAGGTGTGGAGCTGGGAGAGAGAGAGAGAGAGAGAGAGAGAGAGCGCTGGGGTACCCAGCTGGAAACGGAGGCTCCAGGGTATCTAGACAGCGTGAATAGAGGCAGCGCAGGCCCATGCGCAGAGACCTGCCACTGAGCATGTGCACAGCTGGGAGAGCCCAGACTGGGAGGCAGGAGGCGCAGTAGGACGCAGCCCTGCAAGCCAAGGCCCCACACTTTAGGTAGCATCTCTCTCCCTGTGCCCGGGAATGCTAAAGCAGTCCTCATGATTCCAGATTTGTCTTGCTGGGATACTGGGTGGGGGCATCTGTACCTGCTCTCGGCCAGGACGAACGAAGCTCACTGCCAGTGGTCTCCATGGTAAACAGATGTCACCGCCACCTCCTCTAGAAAGAACATCAGCCACGCCCTGCTCCTAGGTTACAGAAGTTGCAAAACCCTTGAGGGAGGAAGGAAAGAGGAAGGAGTGACCCTGATCTGGTCCCTAGAGGCCAGGTCTCCAAGTGAGCTAGGTCTCTGTCCCACCCTCTACCTGCCTTCGGAAGCACTCGGGGTTAGGTCTAGGTGGCTATAGCCTGTGTTTTCAGGGGAGACTCTGCATTGGGGCTGAGGGGAGGCAGGGATAGGAGGGTGAGGAGGAGGAGGACGTGTGCTAGGTGCTGGCCAGGCAAGCGTCTGCCCACCTCCCTACAGTTCTGCCCTGCGCCTCCCTCAGGAGCCTCTGACAGGTTGCCCTGCTATCAAGGGCGCAAGACTGCTGCAGCTGACTGGTAATAGGGACCTTGGGGGGAAATCTTTTTTTTTTTTTTTTCGAGACAGGGTTTCTCTGTAGCTTTGGAGGCTGTCCTGGAACTCACTTTGTAGACCAGCCCGGCCTCGAACTCACAGAGATCCGTCTGCCTCTGCCTCCCGAGTGCTGGGATTAAAGGCGTGCACCACCAACGCCCCGCCTTGGGGGGAATCTTCAGCCAGGCTTCCACAGAGAGCGGCCGGCTGCAGTTGGTTGTCCGTTTGGCCTCCGTGTTGGGGAGGTGGGGGGGGGCAGGTAGGGCTTGAAGATGAGTATGTAAGTCTGCCTGGAGTCACGTCAGACCTGGGAAGAAGCTTGCTGGGACAGAAGGGAAGCTTTCCCATGTGACGCTGTAGCAGGGTGTGTCTAGACAAGTCAGACTGGCCGCTGGCTGACTCCCTAGCCCCAGTGAAGTGAGGAGGACAGTCTGCCCTGCCTCGGGCGACACTTGAGTGGCCGCTCCTTACCCCCTTTCCCACACGGCCTCACTTCCCCCTTTAGCTGTTTTGGATTGATAGTAGAAGAGGAGGAGGAAGAGGAGGAAGATGATGACTAAATGATTCCGAGGAAGAGGAGGAGGAGGAGGAGGAGGAGGAAGAAGAAGAAGAAGAAGAAGAAGAAGAAGAAGAAGAAGAAGAAGAAGAAGAAGAAGAAGAAGAAGAAGAAGAAGAAGAAGAAGAAGAAGAAGAAGAAGAAGAAAGAAGAAGACTAAATGGCCCCCAAGGATGTGAACTGAAGTTTCCAGAAAAAAGCCACACCCGTGGTAAGCAGTAAACATCTTCCCAGGTTGGCTGACTATGGAGGGCTGGAATGTTACAGATTTAGGGTCCAGATTCATCTTGGGTGGTCTACAAAGCCGTTATTGTCCACCTCTGTTCAAGACCTGATTGTGACTACTTGGTCACAATTTCAGAGTGTGTGAACAGACCCTCACTTCCACTAACCCAAAGGCCAAGAATGTCATCCTCAAACAGTGTCTGAGGCTCAAGTAGAGACTGAAACACTTTATTTTACTTACACGTGTGTGTGTATGCCTGTGTCTGTGTGAGTATGTGTTTGTGTCTGTGTGAATGTATGCATATGTGTGTGAATGTGTATGCCTATGTCTGTGAGTATGTGTTTGTGTCTGTGTGAATGTATGCATATGTGTGTGAATGTGTATGCCTATGTCTGTGTGAGTATGTGCCTGTGTCTGTGTGTGTGTTCCTGTGTCTGTGTGAATGCACATGAAGACAGAGGAGGACATCAAAACCCTTGTAACCAGAGTGACAGGCACTGTCGTCTTCCCATTGTGGGTGCTGGGATCTGAACTCAAGTCCTCATGACTGAGCAGTGAGCACCCTTCACCCCTGAACCATCTCCCCAAGTATCTTGAGTTATGACTCTTCATAGAGTCATGATATTTGGGGTGACTGAACCCTGTGCTCCCAGGTCATGGTTATTCATATTTGGCTCCAGAACAAGCTAGCTCTTGTTTCCTTTGAGGAGGGAGCTACATGTTTTTGACTGACAGGACGTTGAGGGTTCCTGGTTGGACACAGAATCCCATGTGGGAGTGTGGAATGGAAGGAGGGCCAGAGTCCTGGCGGGGACTAACAGGCGCCTGGCGGTCCTCCAGACGGAGGGAGGGACCACGAGGAAGCACAAGGCCAGCGGACGGCAGTGCCGCTCTGAGAGGCAGGGCCTGGAAATGCGTGGCACGCTCAGGGCCTTCAGCTTCAGCGGTGTTGGCAGCTGTGGTGGCTTCCTCTTCCTCTTCCCCTTCCCCTTTCGTTTCTTCCTCTTCTTGGTCCATGTAGTCAAGGGTAGTCTTGAGCCTCTGATCCTCCTGCCTCTGCCCCGTAAGTGTATGTGGCGGGTACCACTAAGCCAAGTTTATGCAGTGCTGGGGATCGAACCCTGGGCTTCATGCATGCCAGGCAACCACTCTACCAGCTGAGCTGCATCCCCAGCCCCGAGTCCAGCTTCTGTTGGAAGCCTTTACCTGCAGCGCTAGAGGATCCCTGTGGCGTAAACACTCAGGGCTGAGTTCTCAGGAACTGGTGGGAGCCACAGTGAGGTTGGGCCTTTGTGGAGAGATGGGAGGAGAGGATGGAGAGGCTGAGAAGGCCCTGGAACGACACACTCAGGACTGAGCTTTAACAAGGTAACAGAGGCCTGGGCTCTGAGTGGATGACTTTGGGGGTCGCGTGAGTCAGCAGCTCTGTTGCTGTCTGTTGCCCTGCTTCCCATCCCCCCCAACCCCCGCCCAGCTCTGGTCCTGTGAAGAACTGGAAGACTGTTTGTACTGGCAGTGGACACGGAGCCCGGTGCTCAGGATGCAGGATGCATTATTTTTTAATAAAGGAGGCAGGAAGACAAAGAAGGCAAAGACGCAATCCCCGTTCCCCCACAGCCAACTGCACCTCGGGGCCATCCCTCATCTTAATGAGCCCATCCAAATCTCGTTTGCTAATGAGGAATTTAATGGCCACAGACTGACAAGCGAGACTGAGAGGGGAAACAGGAAGGTCGTTACAAAAATGAAATGTGTAGCTGAGTGCCACACCGCTGCCATCCTGCCTGCCCACCCCCGAGCCTCAGCCCAGAGTGGGTGACACGATACAGGGTCAGCACCACGGACAGCGCAAAGCCTAGCTCTTTCTGTCTCCGGACTCCCAGAGTCTTTTCCTCATCATTTGCGCCTTCCTGTAGTTTTTCCTTGACTCAGGTGGGGCACCCCCTCCCCCAGCCAGCTTGTTAAATGGTTCTTTTCCTTGTGACCTTCCTGCTGGTTTGGGAAAGACGTGCTTGAAGCATCTGTGTCATTCTTGACGAACATTGAATGCTGAAGAAAATTTCCAAGAGGTGAATGAATGAATGAAGTAGTGAATAAGTACATGAGTAATGAGAGAATACATAAATACTTTTTATTTTTTATTTTATTTTATTTTATTTTTTTTGGTTTTTCGAGACAGGGTTTCTCTGTGGCTTTGGAGGCTGTCCTGGAACTCACTCTGTAGACCAGGCTGTTGTCGAACTCACAGAGATCCGCCTGCCTCTGCCTCCCGAGTGCTGGGATTAAAGGCGTGCGCCACCAACGCCCGGCAATACTTTTTATTTTTGAGATGGGGTCTCATTTATTTCAGGTTGGTCTTGATGTAGCTGAGGTTGACCTTGAACTCCTGATACTCTTCCCTCCACCTTCCAAGAGCTGGGATTATGGGCATGTGCCACTAGTTTATACAATGCTCGGAATCAAACCCAGAGCTTTGGCTATACTCTGCAGACATTTTGCCAACGAAGCTACCTCTTTAGCCTCAAATACTGGGTTTGAAGAAACAATCAAAGGCTAAAGAATGATGTCCAAAGTATTGAAAGAGCAATCCAAATCTAGATCTGAAAGAAATACCCCGTGATGGCTGGCATTATTTACTTGACAGAATCTAGAATCCTGTAGAAGGCAAGCCTCCAGGCATACCTGTGAGAGACTTTCTAGATTAATGTTAGCCTCTGAGGATGCGTGCGAGGAATTATCTAGATTACGGCTGATGTGAGCAAACGTCTCATTGTCTGGGCAGGAATTCTGGACTGGACTGTATAAAATAGAGCCCACACTAGATGGCATGCCAACATGAATGAGGCAAATGTCACAAGGTCACCTCTAGATAAAGAGCGAAGGCAATCAGTGACTGCCAAGAGAGGGAGAATCAGTTTTCTCAGGGACAAGTGTCCTGATAGGCTATCTAATCCCAGGTGGCCAGCTCTAAACACATACACATACATATGGACACAAATTGGACTCGATAGGTTCTGTGTGTGTGTGTGTAACAATAATAATCATGGAAGAAGAGATCCTAAATTCTAGTGGAGGTGGGGGACATGGGAGAAATTGAAGGGGTGGAGATGGTGTATTTATAGTGCTCATGTATGAAAAAATTAAAAAATCAGACATGGTGATCTGAGGACAAGTGTACATTCGTTGCTCCCCCCCCCCCATATTTGAGACAGGGTCTCTCTATGTAGTTCTGGCTGTTCTGGAACTTATTATATAGACCAGGCTGGCCTTGAACTCAGAGATCTGCCTGAGGCTGGGGTTATATAGACCAGGCTGGCCTTGAACTCAGAGATCTGCCTGAGGCTGGGGGGCTGGGGTTAAATGTGTGTGCTCCTGCTCCCCTGGTGCTCTCTGCTGCCTGACTGTGCATGTGACCAGCTTCCTGAAGCTGCTGTGGCTGCCCTGCTCTGGGGGACTGTGCCCTAAAATGTGGACTGGGATAAACCACCACCCTTCCCTGTTAAGCTGCTTTGTCATTTAGCACAGCAATAGGAAAACGACCCAAGACACCTTCCGTCCCTGAAGAGGCCACAAACATAAGATAGAGAGGGACATCAGAACAGAGGTTTCCAGAAATTTCTGGGTTCATGGGGTCATCTTTCCATTGTAGAACGTCACCAGAGTGAAGCTACATTACCCAGCATTCTTTGTGCGTTTTCAATGGCTGTGTGAGTCACTCACGGCCAATGGGGTGTGAGGAGAAGCAGAGTACAGGGAAGGGGCATGCTTTTTCCTTTCTCTCCTCTTCCCTGTTGGCTGAGGGCCGTGGAGGTAATGGCTGGTGCTGCAGCAGCCATGTTTAGACTCAGAAGCCAGGCAACACCATGAAAAGAGCAGTGTGTGTCTGGTGAGGACAGTGGGCCGAGGGCTCATTTATGTCCTTGTGCCCAGTGTCTTGGGAAGAAGCAAGGTGCCTAGGGAGGACTCTGGGTGAGGGAACCCAGGACCCAGACTGAGGCTTGGGACATAGTGAAGGTGTCAGGAAACAGCCTACATTGCAGGAAAGAGCTCTGGACAGGAGCCAAGATGCCCCATCCTGGCCTCAGTGGTTTACTTGGTTTCTCCCATGTTGGAAGGTTCAGAGAAGGCTGGCCGTGTGTGGGATTGCTCACCTGGCTGGGGCTAGGAGCCTGTGGGTGTGAGGGTGGTTTAGGAAGGGTGGCTCAGCTCTGGAATCTGGGAAGGGCTCTGAGGGAAGTTGTGGATCGCAGTATCTGCCCCTGGGCATCCTGTCCTCCTCTGAGTGCGGATGGGGCACGACTGTGTTTGAATGTCCCCTCCAAAACTCATTTTGAGATTGCACTGCTAAGTAAGCAGGTGTGGCGTTACACACCCATAATCCCAGCACGTGGGAGGCTGAGGCAGGAGGATCAGGATGTCAAGTCCAGCCTGGGCTATATAACACCCTGTTTTCAAAAACAACAAAAGGGGCTGGAGAGATGGCTCAGCAGTTAAGAGCACCGGCTGCTCTTACAGAGGACCCGAGTTGTTTCCTGCATCCACTTGGCAGCTCACAGCCCTCTGTAGCTCCAGCTCCAGGGGAATCTGGTGCCCTCTTTTGGCCTCTGGGTATTGCTCCCATGTGGCGCACAATCATAGATAATAGACAACCACTCACACATAACATAAAAATAAATCAATCTAATAAATGCACACACAAGGACTGTAGCTCAGAGGTAGGAAAGCCTGTCTGCTATGCACGGGCCTTGTGCCTGATCCCCAGCAACCTCTTTCTGTCTAACACACACACACACACACACACACACACACACACACACACACGCACGCACGCACGCACGCACGCACGCACGCACGCACGCACGCGCACACACACACACCCCAGAGTGGTGACATTAAGAAGAGGTGATTTGCCGGGCGTTGGTGGCGCACGCCTTTAATCCCAGCACTCGGGAGGCAGAGGCAGGCCAATCTCTGTGAGTTTGAGGCCAGCAATAGAAAACATGTTCCCCGAGTCTAGTAAATAAAATACAGCAAAGAGAAAGGTTTTTGTGCAAGTGTCATTTAGAACCCTAAGCAGTGAACATCAAGTGATTCAGAAGGGATGCGATCCTGGGTGGGCCGGGTCCAATCAGGGCAGGCCTTTCAAGTCAGGATTGGGTAATGGACCTGCCTTCAGCTCCATGGCTGTAAAGGGATGAACCTGCCAACCTGCAGGAGCTTCCTTGAGCCTGAGACTAGATCCAGCCCCGATGACATCCGTGGGTGGGGGGAACCTGGAACAGAGACACTGCTCAACTCTCCACAGCCCTCAGATCTGGGAGAAACTCTGAGCTGATGAATGCGGGTCATTTTAAGTTGCTAAGTGAATGGTAACCCATTACGTAACAAGAACTATTTCCCGTAGAAGGTCAGGCCCGTGTGTGGACATCCCTGCTGGAGCCCAGCCCCACTGCCCACCCCTCTCAGGCTGGGATCTTGTGGTGATGAGCCAAGGAGAAAGAAAATTAAAATCCAAGATGGAGTGATTCCAGACTGTAACCTCAGCAAGCAGCGGCACTTAGATTTCCCGTTATTGATCCCCTCGGTGAATATGCTCCGATCTTGTAATTACAGGGGGACTCTTTCAATTTGGGCTGGATTGTTTCCCCTCCCCCGCCTTTTATTTCTTTAAACTTCGGCTAGCGTAGATCCTATACATCTTCAGAGTCTAAGTAAACAGCGCTAATCATTGTAATTGAAAGCCGATCTCAGTGGCGGGGAGGCGCTCCCTCTTATCGCACTGGAGCAGGGGGACAGCTCTCAGGTTTGCTGCACAGATGAGCAATCGCCTCCACCTGCAGCGTCTCGGGTTCCCTTGATGCTAAACCGCTGACATCTGACCTGTGCTGGGCTGGGTCATGATGACTTTTGGAACTGCTGGCTCCATCTAGGCCAGTGAGCCCCTGAGAGCCGCGTCCTTCAGCTACCCTTTATCGAGTCAGGACAGTCCTCGAGCTCGAATCAGGAGCTGAGTGGTGGGTAATTTTGTGCCTGTCTCCCCAGACTCCTGGAAGACATTCTGATTAATGCAGCTTGGGAGGAAGTTTCCTGTGGGTAGAGACTCAGGAGCAGTGCTCAGAAGGTGGGGGGGGGGGGCTGGTGAATGGTAAAGGCACCTGCAGCCAAGCTGACATCCGAGCTTCGTCCCCAGACTCACACGGTGGAAGGCAAGAGATGTTCCTGAAAGTTGTCTTCTGTTCTTCATGTGTGCCATAGCGTGTGTGTGTGTGTGTGTGTGTGTGTGTGTGTGTGTGTGTATGTGTGTGTGTGTGTGTATGCATGCTGTTTAAAATAAATAAAAGGGTGCAAGACAGGTCTCCAAATGCACAATGGTATGACTCCAAATGTCAAGAATGATGGGCTTGGTGGCACATGTAATTCCATCATGAGAGAGTCTAAGGCAGGAGACTGCTCCAAGTTTGAGGTCAGCTTCATCTACATAGCAAGTTCGAAACCAGCCAGGGTTGCAAAGAGAGACTTTCTCAAAAACCAAACAACTGGGCTGGTGAGATGGCTCAGTAAGTGAAAGTGTTTGCTGCCAAGTCTGACGACTGGAATTTGATCCATAGCGCCACGTAGGGAGGGAGCTGATTGCGTTCCATGGCATGTGTGGGAACACACACATGCACACACACACGCGCGCGCACACACACACAAGCACACAGGTCTTTAAAAAAATATAATAAAAACCCAGCCAACTATAAACAAAACCAGGAACAGCTCATAAGTAATGTGGAAGACTCAGAAACTCCAAGCTGACCTAGGCCCTTTATTTTATTCCTGCTGTAGCTTTTGAAACAGGGCTCACCGGGTAGCCTGGGCTGGCCTTGAACTCTGTAACCTTCCTGTCTTCAGTGCTCTCACACTGTGAGGTCTCTGCCATCCTAACTGACCAACCCTCTCGTCTTCCTCAGATTCCTGCAGGAACTGCCCTCAGCCTCCTCCAGCTTCCCAGGCTGGCTTCCCTGTCCAGAGCTGCTCCCTACCTGCCAGCCCGGAGCACGTTCGTGAGAGATTGTTCTACAGAAGTAATGACTGCTGCGGGCGTAGGGGAGACATTTACCTCTCGCCAAAGAGCATTTCCCCAGCATGCCCATTAAACTCCAGCATTTAACCAGGAACTACAGATCTGAGCCCTGGGGAGGCCCCGGCACTTTGTAACCTGGGAGAGAAGGGAGCCACGGGCTCATGCCGATTTACCTCCCATTACTCTCTCTCTAGGTTTTAGCAGGGAAAGGTGGCTTCATAGATGGTTGTTTCTGGCCTGTGACAGATATTTGGCATTAGGAAACCTGATTGCTGGTTGACTGAGGCTTGTATTCAGTCCTCACCCACCCATCCATCAATCGCCGCTGCGGTAGTTTGAATGAAAATGACTCCCATGGCTCATGTGATTGAATACTCAGTCTCCGGTTGGTAGGACTGTTTGAGAAGGACTAGGAGGTGTGGCTTTTGGAGGAGGCTGTGAGGCTTCAAAAACCCTTGCCACTTCCACGTAACTCTCTCTGCCTTCTACTTATGGATCAAGCTGTCCCTGCCACCACACCTTGCCCCGCTATTGTGGACTCTAACCTTCTGAAACCATAAGCCCAATTAAACACTTCCTTTTAGAAGTTGCCTTGGTCTTGGTGTTTTGCCACCATACTAGAAAAATAATGATTAAGACACCTGCCCACAGGCTGGAGAGATGGCTCAGCGGTTAAGAACACTGGCTGTTCTTCCAGAGGTCTTGAGTTCAATTCCCAGCAACCACATGGTGGCTCACAACCATCTGTCCAATACTGCATACATGATAAATAAATAAATCTTTAAAAAAAAAGACACCTGCCCACTATCCATACATACATCCCCTACCCACCTGTACATCTATTGCCTGCCTGCCCATTCACACACCCTTCAGTCCTCCCATTCATCCTTCCACCCATCCATGCATCTATTCCTCTATCCATCTACCCACCACGTGCCAACCCACTCTCCCATTTACCCATACATCACTTGCCCACCATCCATTCATGCACCTGTCCATTACCTGCCTACTCACCCATCTATCATTTCATATACCCGATTATCAATATATCCTTTCATTTACCACCTATCACACACCCACGGACCCATCACCTGCTTACCCACCCATCCACCTGCCCATCACCCATCCATCCGCTATCTATCTGGTCATCCATCCTGCCCACTCACATCAACCTATTCATCCATCTCTCCAGCCATTCATCTTTCATCCACCCGTCATAGCCATATTTCCACTCGCCCATTCATGTACCCACCCACCCATCTACCTCTATGCAATCCTCCTACCCATTTACCACCCAAAAGTCATCCATCCTCCCACCCGTCCACCATCCCATCCATGCATCCATACATCCATCCTCCCACCCATCCATCCATCCATCCATCCATCCATCCATCCATCCATCCTCCCATCCATCCATCCATCCTCCCATCCATCCAATCCATCCAATCCATCCATCCTCCCATCCATCCATCCTCCCATCCATGCATCCATCCATCCATCCATCCATCCATCCATCCATCCTCCCATCAATCCATCCATCCATCCATGCATCCATCCTCCCATCCATCCATGCATCCATCCTCCCATCCATCCATCCATGCATCTATCCTCCCATCCATCCATCCATCCATCCTCCCATCCATCCATCCATGCATCCATCCATCCTCCCATCCATCCATCCATCCATCCATCCATCCATCCATCCATCCATCCATCCACCCATCCATCCATCCATGCATCCATCCTCCCATCCATCCATCCATGCATCTTTCCATCTATCTATTTACCTCCCCTCCACTTACTCACCTACACACCCACACACCCACGAGTGTATCCACTTATTCATTTGCTCATCCATCCACCCACTCTACTCCATCACACTGAGTAGTTTGGATGACTAGTAGACAGTCCGCTGGACACTGAAGAGCCTGACCCACTCATGTGCCTATTTGACTTGAGGGGCCATGGGAATTCCCTCTTCTCATGTGGTGCCTTGCATGGCTCTGAAAACTTGACTGTGGCTGCTGGAATCAAAGCTGCAGTGTAGACGAGAAGGAAGGAAGCCTCTACTCAGGGTGTGTGGGTTAGTGAGGTTGCTCAAAAGGGGAGGCCTAGCTCATGCTAGAGAAAGTGGCACTGGTGTCTGAGAAGGGCAGGCTAAATAAGGGGCTACAGAAGACATGTAGGCCTTTGTGAGGGGACCCATTACCTGCCCTCCTCACCTCCTCACTGTTGGTAAGTTCTCTCTCTCTCTCTCTCTCTCTCTCTCTCTCTCCTCACAAACTCTTTTTTTTAAAGACTTATTTATTTATTATATATATAGTGTTCTGTCTACATGCCAGAAGAGGGCACCAGATTGAATTGTAGATGGTTTTGGGCCACCATGTGGTTGCTGAGAATTGAACTCAGGACCCCTGGGAGAGCAGTCAGTGCTCTTAACCTCTGAGCCAAATCTCCAGTGCCCAAACTCTCTTTCTAAGATAACATCTCCCGTGGCCTAGGATGGTTCACACCTTCGGATCCTCCGGTCTCTATTTCCTGAGTCCTGGGATTATGTCCAGTTTAATGTGCTGGGGTTTGAACCCAGGCCTTCATGCATGCCAGGTTAAGTTCTTGAACTGAACTGCAGCCCCAGACCCCTACTTACTTTCTTGTCTCTTCCTGCCACTGAGGCTGAGGGTTCTTGGCAGTGACCACACATCCTGTTGGTGTATGCCTGGTGCCCTGCACGAGAGTTCATGAGTTCCTCTTCCACTTGGAAAGCTGCCCTGGTCTGAATCCTAAGCTGTACAGTGACCCAATGATGCGGACGCGACTTTCTTTCTTTTCCCTTTTCCTTTTTTTTTTTGTTTTTTTGTTTTTGAGACAGGGTTTCTCTGTGTAGTCCTGTTTGTCCTATAACTCATGCTGTAGACCAGGTTGGCCTCGAACTCACAGAGATCCGCCTGCCTGTGCCTCCCAAGTGCTGGGATTAAAGGCGTGCGCCACCACCGGCTGGCAGACCTGGACATTTTTAGTGCCTGGAAGAGCCCCTGCCTAAAGGATGGAGAGAGAGAGAGAGAGAGAGAGAGAGAGAGAGAGAGAGAGAGAGAGAGAGAGAGAGAGAGAGAGAGAGAGGATGCAGCAAAGGAGAGAAGTGAAACACTGAGCATGTTATTGGAAAACTCCAGTGGGCCCCAAATTCAGACATAATGTCAGAGAGCTTCCTGGAGGAGGTGATCAGGGCAGAGACTTGGAATAAGGAAGATTGGCCAGTCAAGGAGAGACCCTAAGGACACGAGGGGACAGCATGGGCCCTCGGTGTGGCTGTGAAGGTGAGGTTGCAGAGCCTGGGGCTGAGACAGGCTTGTGGACCACACTCAGGGGCTGTGCTCTGTTCTAGAGGTGACGGTGATGTAGACACGGATGGTCCAGGCTGCTCCGTGTGGTCCAGAGCTGGTGCCAGGCTGAATACTGCTCACCATCTGCAGACTGAACAGAGAGGGGACGCGTTCAGCGATTCATATAACTTCACAAAGTGACTCTGGGCCTGGTCATTTAACAAGGAGGAAAAGCAGGCTGTGTTTACACGCTCTTGAGACAGTGGTTCACAATGGAGCTCAGGCTGGCTTCTGAACTAACAATTTTCCTGTCTCAGCCTCCTACGTGCTGGGATTGCAGGTGTAAGCCGCCACGTGTGGCTTCAATTCCATTTTTTCTTTCTTTTTTTAAAAAATATATTTTATTTATTGTGTATACAGCCTTCTGCCTGCAGGCCAGCAGAGGGCACCAGATCTCATTCAAGGTGGTTGTGAGCCACCATGTGGTTGCCGGGAATTGAACTCAGGACCTCTGGAAGAACAGTCAGTGCTCTTAACCGCTGAGCCATCTCTCCAGCCCTCCATTTTTTCTTTAGCAATTTATTCTTATGAAAGTTTTCACAGTACAGCTTTGGGACATATGTTTATGAAAAAAATTGAATGTAGAGTTCCTTCCCACAACCTGCCGCCACACAGCTGGGCTACATAGGACCTTGTCTCAAATTAGAGGGTGGGGAGATCAGAGATGGGTCAGCAGTTAAGAACACTGGCTGCTCTTCTAGAGGATCAGGGTTCCATTCCAAGCACCCACAGGGCTGCTCATAACAATCTGCAACTCTAGTTCCAGAGGATCTGGTGCCCTCTTCTGGCCTCAATGGGCATTGTATGCGTGTGATGCTCAGACACACCTGCAAGTTGAAAAGCCCATACACAAAAATAAAAATAAGTACATTTTAAAAATGTTTAAAATAAGCAGAAATAAGGCTAGGCCTAATGGCTCATGTCTGGGAGACTGAGGCAGGAGGCTTGCTGGCCAGCCTAGGGAAGAGAGCAAGATCCTCTCAAAAAAAAAAAGTCAATATAACAAAACCCAAACCCAACCAAACTGAACCAAAAAGCAGACACAAACTAAAAGGTTCACTAAGTGAGAAATGACTAAATGTGATATAGTCACATAGAGTATTATTTAACCGCCAAAAGGATGGGGTTCCAATTCTTGCTGCAATGTACAGGAAACTGGAGAGTGAGTAGGAGATACCACATGTTGTCTGACCCCACTTCCAGGACATACCCAGGATGGGCAAACCCGAGGAAGCCGGTCATGCTTGTCATGGGTTGGGGGAATATGTAGAGCTTATTTCTGAATCGATGCAATGTTTTGAAATGAACTGTGATGGTCCCCAGCCTTACGAGTATACACTAGTCCACAGGGCTGCACATCTTAAGTTCGCTGGTGTGTTTGCCAAGGGCAGTGGCGTACATGTATGGAGTCTTGGCCCTAGGGAGATGGAGGTAGGAAGGCTTTGAGTTCAAGGTCAGCCTGGGCTCCATAGCAAGACCTCATCTCAGGAAAAGAGAAAAAGAAAAGAAAGAAAGAAAAGGGAGGAAGACTTCATGGCATATGAAATTTATGCGTCTATGATTTTTGTAGTGTTGGGGATGAAACTTAGGGCCATACCCGATCTAGACATGGAGCCACTGAGCAACATCTCTAGCCTGAATTTTGTCTTTTTTTTTTTTTTTTTTTTAGTGTCTTGCAGCTATGTATCCAAGGATGAATGACCTTGAACTCCCGATCTTCCTGCCTTCACCTCCGGTGTGCTGAGACACTGGCACCTGGTTTATAAACCTCTAGGAATAGAATCTAGCTCTTCTGCATGCCAAGGAAACATGTCACCAACTCTGCTACATTCCCAGTCCCTGAATTACGTGCCAGCAACAACAATTCAGGTGAGGACATAGCTCAGCGGAAAAACCCTCACCTAGCATGCACAAAGCCCAGAGTTCGATCCCCAGCACCGTGAGAAAAAGCTCAGCGGAAAAACCCTCACCTAGCATGCACAAAGCCCAGAGTTCGATCCCCAGCACCGTGAGAAAAAAAAATGAAAGTATTGATCCGCCATGAATCAGAAGTGAAGACTCCAACGTCTGCTACCCGAGGAAGCCAAAGAAGTATGGATGCAGGTCATCTTTTAGGTGAGGATGTTGCCCCAGGCAAGGTGATGGGTAGCTTTCCCTGGGACTGTGCTGAGTGTCAGGATGTCTGGGGTCCGACCCTGCTCCCTACTCCCAGGCAGCCCCCTGCACAAGGACACGTAAAAGCCTCTGCTTTGCTCTGACGGAGGGAGTAGACTCGGAGGGTGGAGTCTGGTTCAAGATGAGCTTATGAGAAATGATGACGTCTGTACAGCAGACTCCAAGCAAAACCATCTGTGATATGGCGGGAGTGCACCTTCTGCTCCAGAGACCCCTGGGCATCTGTCCATCACAGGTGTGCCAGCCAGCTGGCAGGATGGGAGGGAGGTGTACCACCGGCCTCTGCCATAGGAGAGGACATCAGGATGGGAGGGAGGTGTGCCACCAGCCTCTGCCATAGGAGAGGACATCAGGGGGGCGTTTCCTTGCTTTACAGAGGCCTCATTATTCTCCTACAGGAACCCAGAGGGGACTTCAGCCTCAAGAAGGGACAGGCAGTCCCAACAACCTGGGCTGCCTGCCTTTGACTGGTGTCAGGTTGGATGGTGGACAGCCATCCCAACTGTCCACTCTGGAACATAGCAGGTACGTACCCTGCTTACAAATGCTACGATCCGAGGGCCTTCTGGTGGATGTGCGTGTAGCATCTCATACCAGCCAGGGAAAGCCAGTCTTCTGAGATGCCGCACAGCAACTTCCTTGTGGTGTGACTTCCAGTGTAGGGTAGGGCTCTCTGCCTCCCACAAGCTCTTAGTTCCTACCCATGCACGTATACACATACATACACGTGCCCGCAGAAAAAAAGAGACTCCCGAGTGTGGCAGGGTTGGGGTGGGGGTGGTTACCATAACAACTGGGTTAGCTGCTTTTCTCAGTGAAACACCTGGCAGGGACAGCCTGAGGCAGGGAAGATTTATCTCGGCTCAGGGTTTCAGAGGGATTGCAGTCCATCATGGCCAGAAAGGCACTGCGGAGCAGCTGCTCACATTCTGTTGGATGAGAAAGCAGAGCAGGGTGGGGGAGGAACGGTGGGTAAAACCTTCAGGTAAAAGCGGGGCGGTGGTGGTGCAAGCTTTTCATCCCAGCACTCAGGAGGCAGAGGCAGGTGGATCTCTACAGAGCGAGATCCAGAACAGCCATGGCTACGCAGAGAAACCCTGTTCTGAAAAAACAAAACAGAAACAAACAAACAGACAAGACATTCCTTCAGGTAAAACCTTCAGGGGCTCTCTTCTGCTGGTGAGCCCCTCCCCCCTTCCTAAACTAGGGATGCAGGAGCCAGCAGGGAGGAAGGGGGATGGTCAGTTGACCTGGGTCTTCAGGTCGTATTGGTTGGCTACTGTGTTTCTAAAGAAAAGGACCCTCATGGGAGAACTGGAGGCCTTCACACGCTGTCTCCTGACATGTCTGGTTTTGTTTGTTTGTTTTCTGAGACAGGGTTTCTCTATGGCTTTGGAGGCTGTCCTGGAACTCACTCTGTAGACCAGGCTGGCCTTAAACTCACAGAGATCCGCCTGCCTCTGCCTCCTGAGTGCCGAGTGCTGGGATTGAAGGCGTGGGTGCGCTGCAACCGCCTGGAGTCTCCTGACATTTCTAAGCTTGCTGCTTGGCTCCTAGGCCTGGGGCGATGGGTCGGACCCCAGATTCTGATCCCAGTGTGGAGAAAGATTCCCAGCCAGGTCTTTGCAGGTGGTAGGGAAACATGAACCATGCCGAGGTCCTTAGAGGCATGGGGGCTCTGGGCAGGAGGACCAAGCACTTGCTGGAAAGTTCTAGAAGAGAGTGAGGTTGTGGACAGTCTGGCAGGGAAGAGAGGGAAGCCGTCCACAGGGGCACAGTGGAGGCTGGGGGCACGGGGCAGACCGGACGTCCTCATCATCATTTAACTTTCATTTTGCCACTGGTGGCATCACTCACTCGAATGCAGATCATAAAAATTACAATTGATGTTTCAATTAGTTATAATTTACGGAGTGATTACATTTAATTTCTCTTTTATTGTATTTTAATGGCTTCAAATTCCTTGTTGATGAGATTCAGCCCCGTGATCTGAAGTCACAGGCCACAGGGTGGGGAGGGGGGCTGAGGTTCTCACCGGGGCAGGTGGGCATGGTGCGGTTCTGGGACCCCTCGCTACTGCTGAGGTCCCCCATCTAGCCCCGAAGCCTCATAGCCCTTGCTGCCCGGACTGGAGCGTTTGGCATGGAAATGGAATCGGCAGGGTACGAGGGCAGTGGGAGGGGCTTGATGGTCCAATGCCCCCATCTGTCTCGATGGTCTTGCTAATGGGGAAGGAGACATGCTTTCGAAAGAATCTGGGGGAATGAGGCGGAGAGCAGGGGGTGGGTGAGGGGCGGGAAGCGGACTCAGGATCAAGATGAACTCAGGCAGAGGCTCTGCAGGCGCCTGAACATGGAGAAAGAGGCCGCTCCGGAGGACGAAAACTGTGCCGAAGAGTGGTGGCTCAGTGGTGAAGAGAATAGCCGCTCTTCCAGAGACCCCGGGTTCGATTCCCAGCACTCACAACTGTGTAACTTCGGAGGATTGGAAGCCCCTTCTGGCCTTCAAGGACACCCACTAAGCATGCGTGTGGTGCACATACGCACATGAAGGCAAAACACCCACTGGAGAGATGGCTCAGTGGTTAGGAGCACTGACTGCTCTTCCAGAGGACTTGGGTTCAATCCCCAGCACCCACATTGCCAGCTTAGCAGCTCACAGCTGTCTGTGACTCCAGTTCCAGGGGACCCGATACCCATGCACGTAAGGTAAAAATAAATAAATTATATAAAAGAAAACCCCAACCCCATACACATAAAATAAGAACAAACCAAATCCCAAATCAGCCTGGCACAGCTTGGTGCCTCAGTTACCTGCTGCTTAATAAAAACCATCGGCATGGCAGAAAGCACAAGGCCTTCTTGGCCTCGAGCCCACGGAATGTTCCGGATGGAGGCTCTTGCACAGCCTTTTCTTCTGAAGCTTTGGTTATGTTGGAGAAAGTTCCTAGCAGGCCCCACCTCTCCCCTGGGAGAGAAGCTGGGAAATGGCTGGAGGTGGCAGGAGGGGCGCTCAGCGGCTGGCTGCCGAGAAGGGCCCACGCCGCGCAGTGTACAATAGTGCCCTTGCAGCCCGGCTCCATGCCTGGACCCCAGCCTCCGCTCCCAGGCTATAGAGGATGAGTGACCGGGTAATTGGAGGCGGCCTCAGGGCGGCTGGTCCTGCTGCCGCTAGGTGGCGCTCACCGTGCTGTGGGCTTTGAAGGGGGCTTCAAAGTGTCTCCGGGAAGGCTCCTACAAGCCCCTGAAAAGCAAGCTGGACGGGAGGGGGTGGGGTGTTCCCCAGGAGGCAGGCAAGAGTCAGCCCATCAAAGTCCCGTGATCCAGACCCACTGCTGGCTGCAGGGGCTGTTGGACTTTTGCTGTTAAAGACCCCCGTGGTGAGATGTCTCTGGGCCAGTGGAGCAGACAGGCACCTGGGCTCCCACGCTCTCTGTCCACTGCAGGCACTCGGGGCTGAGACAGACGGAGTTCACCATGCCCTCTGCCCGCTCTTCTATGCAGTCAAGTCAGTGGACAGGCGGCAGAGTGCTTGCCAGTGCGGGCTCGTCCCGAAAGCCACAATAGAGAAGGGGCGATGTCTCCGAAGGGGAGATCCAGGAGGCAGAAGAAAAGCCGGGAAGGTGACTGCACTTTGTAACATCAGACAATTAAATTAGACAAGGGAAGGGAAGACCCAGCCCAAGGGTTCCTGTCTTCCTGACCCTGTCATAGTCTTAGGCCAGAAAAAAGGGCAGCTTGCTCTTATGTGAGTCTCCCATGGCTCAGGAATGTTGGCTTCTTGACAGGTTCCAGGTCCCCAGAGTGACCACCAAACACTCCAGGTTTTACTAATGAATCTATTGTGAAAAGGGGGGAGGTGGTCATAGGTCAATTCCACCGAGGGATTTATCTGTTTACTTTTGAGACAGAGGGTCTTTAGTTGCCTGGAACCCATTCTAGCCTAGGCTGGTCTCGAACTGTCAGTTATCATCCTGCTTCAGCATCAAAAATGCTAAAATTATAGGCTTGCGAGATCATGCTTGCAGGATTCCTTTACTTATTTGGAAATTATCTGATGAGGTGGGCCTCAATCTGGTTTAAGTGGCCTTTAAAAAAAATCTTAGCATTAACCGGGTGTGGTGGTACATTCTTTTAGTCCCCAAGCTCGCTTGGGAGGCAAAGGCAGGTGGATCTCTGTGAGTTCAAGACCAGACATGGCTACACAGAGAAACCATGTTTCAAAACCCCTCCACCAAAAACAAAACAAAACAAAAAACACCTCCCCCAGCCCCTCCCACAAAAACCAACCAACCAACCAACCAACCAACCAAACAAACAAACAAAACAAAACAACCAAAAAAACCCAACCAAGCAATCAACCAACCAACCAAAACAAAACAAAACCTCAGCATTAGGCAATAGCAGGAAGGAAGTGGCTGAATTGGGGGCCACAAGCTCGATGCAAACGCCACTGTGGAAAGCGACCTGGTGTCCCACCTGAGCAGCTGATAGGGCGGGCACGTGCTGGCCTCAGACCCTACCTAGCTTCCAGGAAATGATCAACAAGGTAGCTATCAGAAGGACCTCTGTCGCAGAGACCTGAGGCCCCAAACCCAGCCGTCCGCAAGTCCGAGCTCTCCCCCATCACCTAGGTGTGGCTGGGAGTGTGACAGACCCTTCTTTGCTTTTCTAGCTTTTGTTGGTGGCCCTGACTTGTGGTTGTGTTGCTCTGATCTCTGCCTCCATGGAAACATGGCCACCTTCCTTCCCGTTGCCCTGGTACCTGACTCATAAGGACTGCAGTTGGATTTACTCCACACTAACTCATGATGAGCTCACCTTGACCCATATCCAAATCACATCCGCAAACTCTGCTTTCAAGTGGGACTCCATTCTGAGAACCCGAGTAAACGTGACCTGGTGGGGTGGGGGGGGCAGTGTTCACCTGCACCCTTCTGCATGTTCCTCTCTTCCTGGTGACGCACCCTCCCTCCCCCAGTCTACATGATGCCGCTGGGCAGGTAATTATAGTCTCTTTCCTGTCCTCTTGGCCTCCCCGAGCATTTGCATCTCTGTCCCGGGCAGTAGGTGTGGGTACGAGGGGAATGGGGTCTGAGACAGCCCAACTAGATTTATGCCTAGGGGTTTGGTTATTCCCCAGGACACACACACACACACACACACACACACACACACACACACACACACACACACACACAGAGAGAGAGAGACAGAGAGAGAGAGAGAGAGAGAGAGAGAGAGAGAGAGAGAGAGAGAGAGAGAGAGAGAGAGAGGAGAGTCTTGAAGGAACTTGCTGTAGGGTCTGTGGCCATCCCCCTTCCCCCTTGCCTCAAGAGAGCTGGGGCTGGGTGTGTGTGCACACCTTTAATCACAGCACAGAGGCAGGCAGATCTCTATTGAGTTTGAGGCCAGCCTGGTCTACATAGTGAGCTCCAGGCTGGCCAGAGCTACACAGACAGACCCTGTCTAGAACAAAGAAACAACAAACAAGCAAGCAAGCCATTGGGTTGCAGGAGGAGGCAGAGTCTGTAGTGGTCGTGGGCAGACAGGGGATGGGAAACCCAGGCCAGTGTCATCTTTACCCCCTGCCGAAGAGCCGTGAAGGGAAATCCAAGGTGTGGTTCTGTTTCTTGCCAGGCGTATGTAAGCACCCAGGGATTGATGAGTGGCCATCCGTGGCTGTGTCTGAGGAGGGGCGGGATGACCAGCCATCAGAAACATTATTAGGAGGGATTTCCACTCTGGGTAGATACTGTACTAGATTAACGACTTCAATAACCACACATTAGACACCTCCCGTGTGCTGGGTCCCAGGGCTGTGGGGCTGTGGAGATGAAAGTCAGTCCTGAGGTAAAGTAGGTCAGCTGGAGGCGAGGAGGCTCAAGAGGTGGACTCTGCTCTGGAGGCATCGGGCAGGAGGTGGAATGCAGCGTTGCCGTGCGGGACGCAGCAGGTGCTTGGAAGCGTTTGTTGAATAAATGAATTTAATTATTTTATGGTTCACTTGCTTATGTCTGCCAGTGACTCATGCTGCGTGCGTCCTTCCCTTTTGCAAAACCCTGCATACAGGCTCAGATACACACACACACACAGAGATACACAGACACAGACACAGACACAGATACACACACACACAGAGATACACACACACACAGACACACACAGACACACACAGAGACACAGACACACACACAGATACACACACAGATACACACACACAGAGACATACACACACAGATACACACACAGACACAGATACACACACAGATACACACACACACAGACACACACAGAGACACAGACACACACACAGATACACACACACAGACACACACACAGATACACACACAGATACACACACACACAGAGACATACACACACAGATACACACACAGACACAGATACACACACAGACACAGATACACTCACACTCACACACAGATACACACTTACACACACAGACACAGATACACACACAGACACAGATACACACACACAGACACAGATACACACACATACAGACATATAGACATGCACACACACATTTACAAATGCACACATAGGCATATACACATGTGCATGCACACACAAACAGGCATACAGACATGCACACAGACAGACACACACACACACATTCACAAATGCACCCTCAGGCATACATGCACATGTACATGCACACACAAACAGGCATACAGACATGCACACAGACAGACAGACAGACAGACAGACACACACACACACACACACACACACAAGCTGTTGATCGCCCAGTACAATGCCGGGCACCTGAAGTGCTGAGTAAGCAGCTGTGGCCCACACGCCGGCCGGCATGGCTGTCAGACAGATAACTGGCAGCTAGAGGAAAACTGTCTTGCTCACTTTACTGTCTGCCCCTCCCTGCGGTGGTGGCGGGAGCGCTGTGTGGCCTCTGGAACACGGGTTTAGATTCAGCTCCTAATGACTCACTTTGTGGATTATCCACGGCCTGTTTCACTTATGACATCTCTCTTTCCACAGGCAAAGCGTCTGGGACACATTTAGCAAAGACTGGGCACACGTGGCCATTTTAACAGGGGTTTGTGACTCTCGTAGCGCTTGGGGAAGCCTTGGGAGGCTTTTCACGAGAAGAGGGGTGGAAGCTTCCAAGGGAAGCATGAGGTGGGGGTGGGGTGCTTCTGTGTCTAGAAACTCCTTGGGGCATGAGAAGGATCAGCTCTTGCCCCAGCAGTCCCTATTCTTGGAAGGGAAAGTCGTTGTTGCAGGTCCCATGTGCAGCCACTAGGTGTCAGTGTTTCTTAACACTTGGCACTGGGGATGGACTCAGGCAACGGAGTCCTAGCTGATGTTATGTGGGGTGAGTGTGCCTATTTTATAGGTGGAAACTGAAGCCTAGGTAAGGGTTTCCCTACGTGTTTTGCAGCGAGTCGTCTGAAAGCCCCTGAAATTCAGAATCACATTCAGTTCCTCGATTCAGTCCAGCTGCAGACTGTGTGTGTGTGTGTGTGTGTGTGTGTGTGTGTGTGTGTGAGAGAGAGAGAGAGAGAGAGATCGTGCTGGGGGACCAGGCATGGAGGAGAGGCAAGCTGGAGCTTGAAGAGAGGAGGTGAGAGAGAAGACCTGAGGGGCAGTAGCTGGGAAGACTGCCCTTTGCTTCCTAACTTCCTCATCTCTCTGCTTTGGGTTGGTTTTGAGATGGAGAGATGGATGGATGGATGGATGGATGGATGGAGAGGGGAAAGGGAGGGAGGGAGGAAAGGAGGGGTGGAGAGAGAGGAGGGGAGTTGAAGGGAAAGAAAGAAAATGTCAGATGAGAAGGGAAGAGGAGAGGAGAAAGCAGCCAATCTGGGGAGAGCCCTCCTCCCTCTGAATTGAAGTATGGGCCACACCAGGGACCCTGGAACTTACTTCCAGGCTCTCTGTGCCCTGGGCTTCACTCCTGGTAGATATGTCCCAGAGGCTTCCGGAAAATGTGCCAAGTGGAGATCGTAGAGGTGGAGGCTCCCCAGAACACCCAGAGGGTGAAGAACTGGATGACCCCGCCCCGTACTTTCCTCCAGCTCTGGGGGTGAGGCAGAGCTAGGGGTCTTCAAATGTCATTCAGGAAGTGGCTCGTGAGACCCCGGGGCAGTCCTAGAGATGTCTCCACTCAGGGTGGTGACAGCTACTCGCCTCCACTGGAGTGCGGCGGTGGTGGATCACAAGCTCAGGCGTTTGCACAGAGATAAGAGAGGTCATTGGCTGCCTCCCTAGCTTCCCCACAGACTCTCGAGTTCCATCATTAGAGACTGTGATTTATCTAGGTCAGGCCCTGGCTCCCCCTAGGAATTTTACATAGTTTCTTGCATGTAATAGACTGTTCAGTAAATATTTGTCAACCCAAGTCTCCATTAAAATGAAAATACCCCGAGGAGGGATAAACCATTTTCATTTGCTAACGCTTCTCTGTGAATTAGCTGATCGCACTAACTAGTGCCCCAGCAAGGTTTCTGAGGGCCGGTAGTTCCAACAGGAAGCATCTGGCTGGGTAAAGGAGACAGGCCGGGTTTGGGCAAGTGTCTGGGGGAGTGGCTGGAGCAGCAGTGAGGACAGACAGCTGTGCCAAAGGTCAACGTCAGGACACTGGAGTGCTTGCTGCCAATGAAGGCGATGGCCGCTCCCGGTGGAAACCCTCAAGTGACTTCTGTAGTCTCAGGGGAGAGACTGAGTCCTTGTCAAGGTACAAAATTGCTTTCTGATCTGCACAGCTCTCCAGCCCCAGGACCCTGGACGCCTCAGCCTGACTGGCTCTGGGAACCTAACAGCGAAGCCACAAGCCCTCCCTTTGCTCTTTGGAGTCCTCACCCGGGGATCCCAGCCCAACTCTCTGCCCATTCAAGCGGATGAGGCATTCGGCTTGAATGGACCTACCAGGGAGCCTGTGGTGAAGGGAAGCCGTGACTGGTGACATTCGATCATCGCCAGGGGTGACTGGTGACATTCGATCCCTGCCAGGGTGAGACACACAGAGAGGTCGGCTGGAGTTGAGAGCTGTCACCTGACACAGTCCTTCTCCTGCCCGGCACCCATCCACACACGTGTGGACCTTGCCTAATGAAAGCAAGAACAAATGCTTGTTGTAACCTGTGTTCTAATTTTGTCCCGTTGTCGGAACAGACCCTGAGCAAAAGCAGCTTGTAGGAGTAAAGGGTTCATTTGGCTTATGCTTTCCAGTCATTGAGGGAAGTAGAGACAGGAGCTCAGGGGAGGGACCTGAAGGCAGGACTCAAAGGGGGAAAGATGCTGGCTGATTTGCTCATTTCTAAGCTCACGTAGTCTAACTGGCTTTTTTTTTTTTTTTGGTTTTTCAAAACAGGGTTTCCCTGTGGCTTTGGAGGCTGTCCTGGAACTCGCTTGGTAGTCCAGGCTGGTCTCGAACTCCTAACTGGCTTTTTATTATTACTATTACTATTAATTTTATTTAACTTTTTGGAACCGGATCTCATTATGTAGCCCTTGGCTGGCCTGGAACTCACTATGTAGACCAGCTTGCCTCGAACTCATAGAGATCCATCTGCCTTTGCCTCCACATTGCTGGGACAAAAGGCCTGTTCCATCGTGCTTGGCTAGCTGACTTCCTTATACAGCCTAGGACCACCTGCATAGAGAATGGCGCTGCCCACGGTGGTCTGACCCTCCAGCATTAGCTAAGAAACAAGACAATCCCCTACAGACATAATTCTGGAAATTATGAGAGTCCCTTCTCAGATGACTCTAGACCGTGTTGACAGTTAAAGGTAACTGGGCATGCTGGTTAGTTTCATGTCAAGTTGACTCAAGCTAAAGTCATCTGGGAGGAGGGAGCCTCAGTTGATTGCCTTCATACGGTCAGGCTGTAGGCCAGCCTGTGGGGCATTTTCTTAATTAGTGATTGATGCGGGAGGACCCAGACCACTGTGGGTGGTGCCATCCCTGGACTTGTGGTTTTGGGTTGAGCAAGCCATGCAGAACAATCCAGTAAGGCAAACAAACCCTTTCCTCCCCAGGTTTGGTCTGGTCATGGTGTTTGATACAGCAATAGCAACCCCAACTAAGACACTAGGGTAAGGGACACTTAATGTCTCCTCAGAAAGGAGAGATACAAAAATCCCAGCGAGCATTCTGTTTAGAGCATTCTGTTTATCTTCGAGTGACAGCCATGGCACTCATGTCTGCGTGTTGAGTACCTCTCAAGTTTATCTGTAGCCCTATAGGAACACACTGTAGCTTGGAGACCAGTGCCAATAATCTTGGTATAAAATAAAAAATGAAGAAGAGCCAGAAATTAGTTAATATATGCAAATACCAACATGTATACATATCTAGCAAAACAGGAAGAATGGAGTCATGGTTGATTGTGTGTGTGTGTGTGTCTGTGCACATTCATGCGTGTGAATGTGGGCGTGCCCGTGCCAGGATGTGCTGGGGAGATAAGAGGACAATCTTGGGTGCTGGAACTTGTCATGATTTAGACAGGATTTCTGTGCTGTTTGTCTGCTGGGTGTGCCAAGCTAGCCGAGGTTTGGGGTGTTCCCACCTCCCACTTCTCTGTGGGAGTTTCTGGGATTACATATGCTGTGTGCTGGCTTTTACGTGGTTATGGGCATTTGAGCTCAGGTCTCGACCCTTGCATGGCAAACACTTTACTCACTGAACCATCTCTCCAGCCCATGTTCTTTTATTTTTACATTTTTTTATATCGTGAGCATTTTGTCTGTATGTGCATTTGTGCATCACATGAATGCCTGGTGTCTGCAAAGGCCGGAAGAGGGCATCAGATCCCTTAGAGCTAGAGTTGTGAAGGGTTGTGAGCCACCATCTGGGTGCTGGGAATCGAACCCAGGTACTCTGGAAGAGCAGCCAGCGATCTTGACCACTGAGCCATCTCCAGCCCCCTCCCCTCCCGTGCTCTTGTTTCTGGGGGACTGTAACTGATACCTTAGCGTCTGCATCTCTCTTTGCACATCTCTGGTGAACCACTTGGAAGTGGACTTGTTCACGGCTCATCAGAAAAGGTCCTTGAACTCTTTGACCCCACATGTAGCAGTGACCTCGCTTCCTTTGCTACCCAATCTAAAACATCCAGGCTCAGTCTCAACTTCCAATTTGGAGCAACCATCATTGGGCCTCTGATAGAACTATTGTTCCCTAAAACAATGGTTCCTTGCTTGTATCTTTTTTTTTAACTACATATTTATTTTATTTTATGTTCATGAATGTTTTTGCCTGCGTGTATGTGTGTGCACCATGTGTGTGCCTGGTGTCCACAGAGGCCAGGGAGGGCTTTAGACCCTTTGGGACGGGAGTTACGAACAGCTATGAGCTGCTATGTGGGTGCTGGGGGTCTCTTTTCCAGTGTCCTTGTGGAACACATCCCCAGTAGCCTCTTTAGAGGGGCGCACAGCAGGTTACGTTGATTTTTGATGTTTGGGTGCCTAGGAATTTATTTTTTTTCTTCGGGGATCGTTTGCCGGGCATATCTCCAACAGCATGTCTTCCTGGCATGTCTGTCATCTTCTGGGACCCAGGTCTCCCATTGGGAAGCAGCGTTTTTTTTTTTTTTTCCTTCTTTGTAGGACATTTCTCTCTTTCTCTGGAGGACCTGCAGATTCATGTTTTCCAAGCATGAATTCCGTTTGTGCTTGTTCTTAAGTAATGTTACTTACATGTTCCCCTTTGATAGCTGAGCGTTTCGTTTCACTTTAAATTAAAAAGCACTAGCTTTTTAAAAACGATATATATTTAAAACATTTTTATGTTTCTATGTGTGTGCCTGCATGAGTTTGTGGACCACATGTGTAGGAACTATTGGAGAGGAGGAGAGGGCACCAGATCCCCTGGAATTGGCGTTAACAGATGGTTTTCAGCTGCAATGTGGGTGCTGGGAGCTGAACCAGGGTCATCTGCAGGAGCCCCTGTTGCGGGCAGCCCTGCACGGACACCCCTTGGGGGAGGGGACGTGGAGTCAAGGACACAGACTCTGGGAGTCAGGTGAGTAACAGAGCCTGCTGCAGACTTGCTTATTGTGGAAATCCAGGCTTGCCTTTAAATCCCCTCAGCATTCCATTGGTCCTCTAGGCCTCCAGAGGTGTGTTGTCCTTCCCTCATTGGCTCTGCAGAGCATGCGCCTCCACACCTCCACGTCAGCAGTCTCTAGCTACTGAGGCAGATTCCAGGGTGGACCAAAAGGAAAGTTACTATGGCGCATGCTCAACTGAGCTTGACTGGCTGTGGACATCTTTCTCCTACAAGCAGCCAGTGCTGTTAAGTGCTGAGTGGTCCCTCCCTCCCTCCCTCCCTCCCTCCCTCCCTCCCTCCCTCCCTCCCTCCCTCCCTCCCTCCCTCCCTCCCTCCCTCCCTCCCTCCCTCCCTCCCTCCCTCCCTCCCTTCTTTCTTTCTTAAGACAAAGTTTCACTATGTAGCTGAAGCCCTGGCTACATAGATCATACTGGCTAAGAACTCACATGGATCCACCTGCTTCTGCCTCTCAAGTGCTGGGCTTAAAGGGGTGAACCACCATGTCAAGTTTCCCATACTGACTTTTTTTTTATTCAATGGTTTATTCCCCTGTTTTGTGTCTCTTTCTAAAATGCCTCTTAGCCCAATGATGGATCTCCGGGACTAGTCTGCTAAGTTTCTCTTCTTTATATTGTCCATGATTTTGTGCTTTACATTCCAGAGATTAACTTGCTCTTATAATCTTCACTATACCTCATACATCTTATCTGTGGCCCGTGTATTTCAGCATTTATATGATAAAATTTAAATTCTATTTTTTTTGTTGTTCTTTGGTTATTCCTTTTACATTGAGGTCTGTTCTTTTTTTCATGGGTGCAATAGTTTTCCACATTTCTTTGGTGATAAGATTGGATTGGATTTCCATTCACAGCCTCCCTCCCTCCCTCCCTCCCTCCCTCCCTCCCTCCCTCCCTCCCTCCTTCCTCGGTTTGTATCTAGGGCCTTATAGATGCTAATCACTGAACAAGACCCCCAGTCCCATTTTCTGTCTTTTTCTCTTTCTCCTTCTGTCTTCATGTGTATAGCGCTGCATTGATAGGTATGGTGGGGAATGTAGCGGCCTTCCATTTTAATGTGTGTGTTGTATGAACGTGTGTGTGTGTGCATGTTTGCATGTGCATGTTTGCGTATGTGCACATGGGGGCCGGAAGTCGACGCTGGGAATTATCTTCAATCAGTTTTACTGAAGCAGAGGTCTGTCAATCAAACCCAGAGCCGGCTTGCTCTGGGGATGCCCAGGTTGGAATTACAGGCAGCCACTTTGCTCACCCAGCATTTTACTTGGGTCCGGGGCTCCAAACCCAAGCCCCTATGCTTGTGTGGTAACTGCTTTAACCACTGAACCACCTTCACAGTCCCCTGTTTCTTTCTTAGTGTTGGAATTTGTCTAATGAGTCTCACTTTTCAATTTCTGTTGTGCCAGGCGTGGTGGCTCATACTTTTAATCCCAGTACTAGGGAGACAGAGGCAGGCAGATCTCTGTGAGTTCGAGGTCAGCCTGGTCTAAAGAGCAAGTTCCAGACCATCCAGCGCCACACAGTTAAACTCTGTCTCAAAAAACCAAAATAAAACAATAGCAACAACAACGCCCGGCTTCCTCTGTCACTTTTAACTAAAGATTTACTTATTTTTATTTTGTGCATATGTGTGTTTGCCTTCATGTATGTATGTGCACCACATGTGTGTAGTGCCAGCAGAGGCCAGAAGAGGGCGCTGGATATTCTGGAGCTGGAGTTACAGGCAGTTGTGAGCTGCCCAACATGGGAGCTGGGAACTGAAGCCAGTCCTCTGCAAGGGAGTGCTCCTAACTGCCAAGCCATCTCTCCAGCAGCCCCGACCCCCACCTAGTCTGAGACAAAGTCTCACTATGCTGCCCAGGCTGTCCTTGAACCCAGTTCCTCCTCTGCTTCCAGAGTGCTGGGATTGTAGCACATGCCACCACCGCCCTTGCGAGCCCCCTGCAAGCCCCTCCCCTTCATTAGCACTCACCCGATTCTCTCACCTTCCAGACGCGTGTCTGTTTGCTCATCCACTAGCCGCTGTCATTTATTTGTCAGGCCATTAGCTTGTTATCCCAGTTTCTCCTGACTGAAATGTTCACCGTGTGGTGGGCACTGTTTTAGATACAGAGAGGAAAAGAAGAAATACCGGAGTGGGGCTGGGGATGGAGCTTGGCCACAAATTAAATCCCTACCAATGTATAAACCAAACATGGTGGTGCCTGCCTGCAAGAGGAGACTCGGGAGTTCAAAGTCACCTCGGTTATATATATGGTGAGCCTGATTTACCTCAGCCACTTCCTCTCCATACCAGAAACGAGATTCTATGCTGACGAAAGTGAGTTTTTGGGGGGTGGGTGGGAAGTACACTATAAGTAAAATTGAAAACCACCAATGGTGATATGTTCTCTGCTGAGGTATCAATTAGTGGTTGGCCTGAACCTCCATTTTTTTTTTTTTTACCTAGAGCATTCAGAGAAGGCTTCCTGGAGGAGGCGGCTTTCGTAAGGCAGGCAGAGCTGAGCATATGAAGATGGGGACTGACGGAGTCATGGAAGAGGTGTGAGGAGGGAGTGTGGTGGCCCAGGTAGAGGAAACGGTTGATCTAAAGGCCGGAGTAAACTGGGCCACTTTCAGAATCAGGAGAAAATGGCGTCCGGGCAGTAGCACGGATGTTTGGGGCGTGTGAGGTCAGGGCGAGGAGTTGGCATGTTACCCTGAGTGTTAAAGAAGGCCGTTTAATCAGGGAGTAACTTCCTCTGATTTATAGATTTCACACCCTCAGTCGGCTGCTGAAGAGAGAGCGGGCGCACGGGCAATTGAGAAGCCAGGAGCCAGCAGTTAGGGGCGACTGGGGAAGAGCGGGCAGCTCGGGTGTGGCGGAGACGGATGGAGAGAAGCGGCTGAATTTGCCTTTGATTGATGGCAGCGTCTGCCCGCCTGCTGATGGATGCAGGAGACGGCGAGAGGAATCTCCGCTAACTCCTCGACGTTTTGGCTGCTGTGCGAGGCGGCTAGGCTACCCGGTGTGGTTCCAATAGCACCCGAAAGTCGCTGTTGCAGGTGTCTGGTTGCGAGAAGGAGCCATTTACTGAGTTCTGGAAAAGTTAGGCTGGGGGAGACTAACCTCTCCCTACCGTGTTTGCCAGCCTGCAAGGAGGGGCTGCGTTGGAGTCCGGAGGTCCGGGGGGGGGGGAGGTCAGAGTGGAGCAAGGCTTGAGAGCCACTGCTGGGCTCTACATGACGTGTGAAGCCACAGAGGTGGGCGAGGCCCTTGGGCTGGGAGCGTGAGAGAAGAGATCGGGACGAGAAACAGAGCTGCTGGCAGGCCAAGATTGCTGGGTCCTGGAGAACCCATGAAGGAGACAGGGCGATACAGGCCAGTAAAGTTAGAGGCAACTCAGCAGGCAGGATAAGGACTCAGAGAAGGAATTTCAAGAGGACCAAGGGTGGGCAGAGAGCTGCTTCAGTGGTTAAAAGCACCGCCTGCTCTTCAGAGGGCCAGCACTGAATTGTGGCTAGCAGCAACTCCAGTTCCGGGTATTCTACTGCCCTCCTCTGGCCTCTGCGGGTACTGCATGCACATGGTGCATATACACACATGCAGGCAACACTTATACACATAAGCTAAAATAATAATAACAAAAAGAAGACAAAGGGGGGGGGCAGTGCTTTAAATGACGTTGGGAGATAACCAAGGTAAGAACAGAAAGTTACTCTTGAGAGCAGTGGTTTTCAACAATCCTAATGCTGCAACAATTCCTCACGTGGTGATCACCAGCCATAAAACTATTTTCGGTTGTGAGCCTAGCCTTTAACGGCTGAGTCATCTCTCCAGCCCAGCCATAAAACTATTTTCGTTGCTACTTTATAACTGTAATTTTGCCACCGTTAGGAATCACAATGTAAATACTTGCATTTTTCCATTGGTCTTAGGAGACCTGGGAGAAAGGTCCATTGGAGTCCCCAAAGGTGGTGACCCACAGGTTGAGAACCACTTCCGTAGAGTCAGGGGAGTGGTGAAGAGGGCGCCGTGAGCTGTGGCTGACTCACCTGGATCAGGAAGCAGGGAGCCCAGGGCAGGAGGCAGCCATGGTGACCACACAGCTGCAGAGGACAGTTTACCTGGAGGACTGAGTGTTGGCATATACGTGGTGTGACCCTAGTGTGTTCCAGGCTCTTCACACTGGACACTCAGTTCCTGTGGTGTTCCCTGTTTGTTAACTGTCTACCCTCACCCCCTATCTCAAACAGAACCAGGAATTACCAGGTCCAGGCTTGTCTGAACGGAGCTGAGTCATGCATGCATGGAGGGTGCCTTAGCCCCAGCTGGGTGGTCTCTTTGTGTCACCTGACTCCCTGGCCCAGATGCCTCCTGGGAGTTTGGAGTTGGCCGGGGGAGGCTATAAATATCTTCCTCTTTCAGGAAGCTAGGTTTTCCTTATTCTTTCTCCCCCCCACTCTGCTTCCCTTCATTCTCTGTCCCTCCCTCCCTCCTCCCGGTTCCCTTCCCTCTCCTTTCCTCTCTCTGGGGGACGCTCAGAAGCTGCTGGTGGAACCTAGGGCTTCCTAACACATGTTAGAGAAGCACCCAACCCCTGAGCTCTGTCCTCTGCCCAAGGAGCGAACCCTTCCCACACAGGCCCTTAGTCCCCGAGTCTGGCTTCCTCCAGCCTGGCTGGGAAGTAGAGACGCTGGTTTGGAGCCACACAGCAGAAGGGAAACGAGTCCCATTCTCTCTAGTCCCACATGCATCTACCCGTCTCCTGATATTCTCCAACAATAAATTTCTCTCTTCCTTTCAACCCAGTTTGTGTTTCATCACCCGTGTCCAGGAGTCCCAATTAACCCCGTATTACTAACCCACCTTTCCATCAGAATGGAGCCGTTTGAGAGAGATGATGTCACCTGCCCACCTTTCAACGGCCGCTGGTGGGTTTTGGACGGAAGCCAGGTGTGCCGGCTACAACGTCCCAGGTCTCCCACACTACCCATCTCCGGAGTCCTCCTCCCAACACGCCGGGGACAGTGATTTCTTCCTCATCTGACCCCTGCCGCCGCTTGGATTCACATACATCTCCGAGCTCACGACAGCTCCAATTTCAAAAGTTGGCCTGTCACCTCTGTAAGTGTGCTTGAGTTTCCCAGACCTTTGTCCTGAATGGGCTCAGAAAATATGGTCCCCATTACCGCACCGGTGGCATTATGGCTCAAGTGTTCACTGTCTCGTTAGGGGAGAGTGAAGGCGGAAGGCTCTGGAACACAGGCACGGGAGGGGGGTGGTGAGTTGAGGGGCACAGGACCCAGCAAGTGGGAAATGGAACTTCAGGGGATGGAGAGGCAGCGAGGGGTGGAGGGAGTACAGGCTAGGAGAGAGCTAGAAGTCAAGAAGAAAGGATTCTGGACACGCAGGGCCTCAAGGCAAGGGAATCAGCACCCATCTTTCATTGCGTCAGATGGATTCTCCCGCATGGCCCCTTCCTGGCTTCTCACCATCCTCAGGTTCCAAGTTCCTCCCTTGGTTGGTCCCTGCCTCGTGGGCTTCTCTCCTACCCTCAAGACTCAGGTTTTGCAGCCCTGGGCTTCACTGGGCCTTGCTCTCCCTGTACCTCTTGATAGTGCCAGAGCCTTTCCTGCCTTCTGCCCATCAGCGCCCACAGCGTGGTTGGCCCCGCCCTCACTGCTCAGGTGGCTCCGCCTTAGCCTGGGTTCTCCCCAGGGTGGGTCCTGAGAGGAATGGTTGTTTTATTCAGCAGCGTGGTACTCAGAAGTGGGAATAAAGAAGGAGGAAGCAGGGAAGGAGGGAAAGCAGGCTACCACATGTGAGCCGACACACCCAGTCCCTACTGTGGGCTTTTTAGAAGATTTCTTGGCTGGGGCTTATGGGGTATAAATGCAGTCCTCGCCCCTGGGAGCTGAGATATGAACTTTATTATGAGCCAGAGGTCAGTCAGGGGTGACATAATGAGTGAGACTTTATCTAGAAAAAATCAAAATAAAAGAAAAAAGATTGTCTGGCTGCTATGTAAGGGACAGGCTTCAAGAGGAAGGAATGGGAAAACCAGTATGGTGGTTTGATTATCAATCTATCTACCTACATCTTTCTTTCTTTCTTTCTCTCTCTCTCTCTCTCTCTCTCTCTCTCTCTCTCTCTCTCTCTCTCTCTCTCTCTCTCTCTCTCTACCTATCATCTGTCTATCCACCCATCTTTTATCTATCTATCTATCTATCTATCTATCTATCTATCTATCTATCTACCTATCTACCTATATACCTATCTATCTATTTGTCTATCTGAGACAGGGTTTCCCTGTATAACCCTGGCTGTCCTGGAACTAGCTCTGTAGACCAGGATGACCCCAAACTCAGAGATCTGCCTGCTTCAGCCTCCGAGTTCTGGGATTAAAGGCATTTGCTGTCATAATCCCCATAAGATCATAGGGAGTGGTGCTATTAGGAGGTGCGGCTTTGTTGGAGTAGTTATGGCCTTTTGGAGGTCATTGTGGGAGTGACCTTTGAGGTCTCATTTATACCCGAGCAACACCCAGTGCTGCAGTTGACTTCCTGTTGCCTGCAAGATGTAGGACTCTCAGCTACTTCTTCAGCACCATGTCTGCCTGCAAGGCACAATGCTCCCTGCCATAGTGTCATAGACTTATCCTTCTGACACTGCCAGCCCCAACAAACTCTTTCTTCTGTAAGTTGCCATGGTCGTGTTGTCTTATCACAGCAGTAGCAAAGTAGCTGAGACCACCAGCTAGGGGTTCAGGGGACAGGTGATGGTAGGCAGGTTCCTCAGAGGCTAAAGGAGGTCATAAATTCAGGATGATTTGGGAGTAGAGTTAAACCCGATTGTGGGTTAGATACAGAGACTGAAGAAGATGTGAGCTTGGATAAACGGTGTGGACACGGGGTTGCACAGGGGTGACCTCCATGGACTGAGAGACCTGTCAAGTTGGCTGTCAATCCACAAATCCTGTTGTAGAGTAGGAGTCTAATCCATGTCTATTAAAGAAATGAATGGAAACAGCAGGAGAGAGAGAGAGACAGAGAGAGAAAGGGAGGCAGACAGAGACACAGAGAGACAGACAGAGAGACAGACACCAATGAACTGGGACTGTCAGAGGGCACCGGGGACCCAGGGTGCCTTTGCCCTTTAGTGATCTTTGCCCTCTGAGCTTGTCTATTTTGAAGTGGAGAACGCATGCGCAACCCTTGTTACTACATCCCTGGGACTGGTGCAGCATGGCCCTGAAAGACGGTTGCTCCTGCTCACATCTAGGAGCCGACAGGCGGTTGGCTATGTGCCCTTCCCATTGCTGGGGTGCCTTTGGGGGACAGCCCTTTCAACCTGGGTCTCTGAGGAGCGAGGATGAGCAGGCACCTGCCATTCTGAGTGGCCGGTGCATTGGGACCTGCCTGAGAGAAGCTTGTGTGTGACTGGACACAGGGGATGCTTGTGGCCTGGCTGGTGTATCTGAGCTAACACACAGGGAACACTGCATGCTTGGGGGTTTCACGGACCCCCTTAATCCTACTGGCTGCTGTCCCATCCTCTTATTGAGCCCTCTCCCTTCCGCCCTCAGCTACAGTCATCTCTTCCTTCCCTCTCTGGATATGAGGTTCCCCCGGCCTGGATGGAGAGTTATAGGTCCACCCTAGGGTCTGTGTAGGCCCTGTAAGTCCTGCAGAGTCCCTGGTTCTCGCTCTTAGTCTTTCTCTCTCGGTCTCTGTGTGAGTCCCTCCAGCCCTAAGCAATGTAGCTGGTCTCTGCCTCTTCTTCCACACTGTGTCCTCTGGTGGCCTTTCGGAGACTATGCTCCTAGCCTTGACGTTGCACTTGGCTGTGTGACTTGCAATTGCACTTTGGCAAACACAGGACCACACAGCTTGGCTCTCTCTCCTGAGCTCCTGGGGTCTCATTTTAGAGGAGCATTCAAGTGGAATCTAGACTAAAGAGGATGTACCGATGCACAGGGCAGCCTTGAACCCAGATGGGACCAAAATCTGACAACTTTTACCCAGAAGTAATGCCCCCGAGCCCATGAGCAAGAAGAAAGAAAATCCTGTTATCTTAAGCCGCCAAGTTTTGGGGTGGTTTGTTACACAGCAGCATTGCTACTATAGCTAACAAATACACCAACACTGAAGGCATTGACTGAGATTTTCCATTTTTGGACAGGCATGGGACTTCAGCGTTGGGCCATTGTTAGCCTGAGGATATCATCAAAAGTCTTTCTCAGCCTGTTGGTCCTGTGGCTTTGTGTGCTGGAGAGTGTTGTGCTTAACTCTGCTTTGTTGGAGCTGAGACTCAGCCTCCCAGGGGACAGGATCGATAGAGGACTAACATTGTAAGCTTCATGAAGACCAATTTTGTACCTCCCACTTAAATGTTTTATGTACCAGTCAGAGTCCAATCAAGAACACATAAACTATTCTAAGTGCTGAAAATGGGGATTTTAAAAAATAAGAATTGTGTCGTAGGGTGATGGAAGAAGAGAGTCAGTTATGGGATGGAAAGATGAGATTTGCAGAGTCAGGAGTGTAGAAGCCAGCCAAAGAAACACTCTGAGCAGAGCCAAAGAAACACCCTTTGGCCCTGGAATCAGAGCCAGTGAAAGAAATACACCCTGGCCCTAAACTAGAGCCAAAAGACTAAAAAGGACCAGTGAAGGAAACATACTTTGGCCCTGAAACCAGAGCCAAATATGACCCTGAACCTGTGCAGAAAACTAACCAATCCCTGAGCATGTGATCTAGCCAATCTAAGCTCAAGGATTGAAATCTGACCAATCCCCACCCTGGAAAACTCCCTGGACAAGCTCCATCCCTAAGAAGCCCTATATAAATCCTGTGTCTGTTCAGTTTGTGGCTGTCTGGCTGTCTTCTTCTACACTGGCAGAGGCAGCCGCTCTCCTGGATTCTTCCCTCCCAATAAATCTCTTGAATGAGGTTTGGGTGAGACCTTCCTTTGCCAGATCACCAGAGTGGAGTAGAAAAGTAACAACTTTTCACCAGAGCAGAGCTGAGAGGAGCTGAGCAGGTCTGTAACACTCTCACAGGGGAAACTTTCCCCTAGCAAAGAGGAGTTGCTACACTCCAGGACCTGTTACAATCCAGGACCAGCTTGGTCAATACAGTGAGTTTCAGGACAGACAGGGCTATACTGTGAAACCCGTCTTAAACACAAACAAAAATATTAAAATTATGTCTATCTGCCTGTCATCTCTCTGTCTCTGTCTCTCTTTCCTATCTATCTTACACTTACCAACCCAGTGTGTGTGTGTGTGTGTGTGTGTGTGCGTGTCTGTCTGTCTGTCTGTGTGTGTGTCCTTCTGTGTTTATGTGGCGGTCAAAGGACAACTTTCAGGTGTCAGTTCTCTGCTTCCACCACGTGGATCTTAGGGATGGACTCAGGTCACCAGGCTTGGTGGCCAGCACCTTTACCCGCTGAGCCACCCTGAGAGCCCCCATGCACTCTCCACTCAGCCTCAGAACATTTATATAAACCGTACGGTTTCACTCGTGAGACAGAAGTGAACAGCCTCAAATTCGAACTCCCTGTCCCACCCTTTGAACTGTTTGTTCTTTGTTTGAGGCGGGCGTGGGGGGGGGTTGTCTCACTTCGTTGCCCAGGTTGGTCTAGAACTCCTAAACTCAGGCAATCTTCCTACCTCAGTCTGGTGAGTGGGGCCACGGGTATGAACTGCTGGGCCCAGCCGCTGTCTTTCAAGTTCCCCCTGCCGCCCGTTACTCTCTTCCTCCGTCTCTGGGTTCCAGGCAGTCACTGGCCTAGTGCATGTTTTTTGTTTTTTTGCCCCAGGCAGGACCTTGTGCAAGCTGGGCAGGCTGCGTCCCAGCTCTGCCAGCCTTTGAGACCTGCTGTAGTTCTCTTATTACTACAGCATTCCACCTGCCCTGTGTCCCAGATGACCGTACCGCACACGGAGACATGTTTTGTCTGGTCCGTTCCCCGCTCTTCTCTGAAAGACTGCGCTCGGGGTGACACTCAACAAAAACTGCTGACTAGGGGGCTGGAGGGGTGGTGGCTTAGTGGTCAAGAGCACTGGCTGCTCTTACGGAGGACTCGGGTTCCAGGCCCAGCACCCACACATGGCGGCTTCACAACTGTCTGTAACTCCAGTTTCAGGGGATCCAATGCCCTCTTCTGGTCTCCACAGGTACTGCATACATATGGGGCCGTACATACTTACAGGGCTATATCGTGAAACCACCCACACACGTAAAAATAAACAGATCTTTAAAAGAAACGAACGTCGAACCAAACCTTAAGTGGGCGTGGGAGGATGGGGTGGAGATGGCTCAGCCGTTTAGAGTGTCTTAGCCACAGTTGTGAGGACTAGAGTTTGGACCCCAGCACCCACAGAACAAGCTGAGTGTCCCTGCAAATACTTGTAACCCCAACTCAAGTGGTGTAGGCAGACACAGGAGGATTGCTGGGACTTGCTGGATACTAGTCTAGCGGTCAGATGCGAGCCCCAGGCCTAAGAGAGAGAGACCCCACCCTAAAGGAATAGGCTGAGAGTAAGAGAGGAGGCTGCAGCTCTCTGCACAGGCGCACAAGTGCACCCCCCTCGTCCCCGGCCCCGTCCCCCTCTCCATATGCACACAGATGAACAGAGGGTGGGGGGGAGCTTGCCAGGTGGTCCAGAGTCGCTCTTGTGCACCCCCTCGTCCCCGCCCCCGTGCTCCCCCCATGGTGGATACATATGCACACGGATGAACAGAGGGTGGGAGGGGAGCTTGCCAGGAGGTCCAGAGACGCTCAGCCGGACTCCCAGGGCAAAGAACAGGGGGGCTTTCTGTGGATGGCAGCGGCCCTGTATGCACACGGAAAGATCTGGAGGAGGCTTTTCGGGGGTGTTGGCGACACAGGCCCCTTGTTGCAGCACACAGGCTGGCTTGAGGTGGGGGGAGTGGCAAGGAGCTAAAAAAAGCCCAAGTCGCATTGTCTCCGGCTCTCTGATTACCAGGTACTTAGCCTGCAGTCGCACAGCCTGCGGTGATGAGCTGTAATTGCAGGCGGTTCCCAGGGTTATTTTTTCCCCTAGCAGATAAAGTGATACCTGTAATTTCCCCAAAGATGCACTCCAGGTCAGCACCCCGAGGCCCCAGCCTGGCTGCCTTTCTTCCCATCAAAAGGAGTTTTCTCCCTCTCTCTTGGAGAGAGAGGTAGGCTGGCTGAGGGCGATCGGATCCGTGTCCTGGCTTAGGTTCTACCGACAGTTTGGTGGCAAGTTCTGGACCTCAGTTTATCCTCCTGGGAAGTGGTTGCTTGCGGGGGGGGGCGGGGGCAGGGTGTGAGTTAGGAGGCACAGACTCTCTGTGGAACTTTCAGGAGCTGTGGCCTGACCCAGGATTGGGAGATCAGGAGGCCTGGGAATCAGTCCCAGCTGCACGGAGTCTGGGGGGATCTAGTGGGAGGAGGCTGTCTCATTCCATGGGCAGAAAAGAGAGGAAAAGGTCACCTTTCTCCATCGCCTCCTTAGCACCTGGAGATGAGTCAATCCCAGAATCCTCTCTGCCTCAGGGAGCCTCCTGCTGTCCCCATTTGCTAGCTTAGGGCAAGATGGCAGGGGTGTGGACGCATGGGAATATGTCTACAGAGAAATGGGGAAAGGAGGGGGGAGGGACACTGAGTTAATCACTTATCAGGAGCCCATCTTGGGGTAGCTAACCTGGCCCCATGATACCAGCATTGTCCCACTCCTGAGGGCAGAGCCCTCCTGAAGCCACCCCCTCTTGACAGTTCCTACTCTCAACACTGTTAGACACAAACTTTTCAGGACCCTCCGAGGTCGTGACCCCTCTGGCTCCCCAGGTTGCAGCCCTAATTGTGCCTTCCATGTGGACCTCAGTATGGGCTTCACCCATGCACAGTCCTGGTTTTGGAAGCTCCTGCTCAGCGGGTTTTTGTGACCTGTGCTGGGGGCCAGAAGGGCCGTGTCCAGTATTGTCCCAGGGGGAAGACAAAGTTCAAGCTGTTCAGCTCCGGACAGCAGATTTTCCAAGCAATTTTGCAGCCCAGGCTGTCCACCCTGGAAGTGGGGGACAGCCTACATCAGCTCTGGCCTCAGAAAGTTCTGTAGGCCGAGGTGAGTGGGGTAGCCTGGTTACTTCAGTCCTGGAAACCATCACTGTGGGGTGGTCTCTGCCCCAGCCTGTCTCTGAAGAAGAACACATCTGAAATGCCGTCTTGCTCAGAACCTAAGCAGTGACACTGGCCACTGGTAGGTTTTCTGGGTTTGTCACATGGGCAAACAGAACATAAAAAGGCCTTAGATACTACCCTGCCTCAGACCTACATCTGAAAAGAGAAGACATATATCCCGCTGGAAAAAGCCCTTTCTCGGAGATCTGCAGAAGGACGGACCTTCTAGCCGGCTGACTGGTACTGGAGCCACGGCCACACCGGCAGTGACAAGATTCTCTCTAGGTGTCCCCTGTGTTCACACGGGTATTGTCATCTTGCACGCACCTCTGTTTCTGCCCCAGTGGGTACCCTAGAAGGTACTCGTTCAGTTCTGAGGTTGTGCAGCTGGGAAGCGTAGGGGTGAGGCGTCCCAGGGTGTTGAGTGACTTCCCCTCTCCTCCTCCTGCCAGGGCACAATTCCGGGTGTGCTTTGTTCTATTCCTAGGCAGTTCTGGAGGAGAAGAGCCCTTGTTGCTCACAGTGGTGGCGCCGACAGCACGCTGAGTGTGGACTGTCTTCCACGCTCATCTCTCTCTCCTGTTCTTTGATCCCCTACTCTCCGGGGTCACCTGCCCAGCTGCAGATCTAGGTCCAGACGACTTCACCAAGGTGTTCTCAGCTCAGCCTTTCCTTCCCAGATTACCCAGTCTGAGAGACACACATTTCAGAGGGTCCCCAAAGACACCACATACATGAAGAGGAACCAAGGTTTTGATGGCCCAGGCTGTGTCCCACTCCTAGTTAGGATGCTCCCAGGGCACGAGGTGGGGGCAGGGGATGAAAAGTTCACAGGGTGACCTGGCCTATTGCTTCTGTTTTGCACAGAAGGAGGCAGAGAGGCGTCATTGGTGACCTGAGTCTCAGTGGCCTCCGGGAGTGGCCTACAACCTGGCCACCGTGAACTTGGGTGAGGTAGCACTGTAGACCAGTGGTTCTCAACCTTCCTGACACTGCAAACCTCATGGTGTGGTGACACCCCTCCCCCCAGCCATGCAACTATTTCTGTTGCTATTTTGTAACTGTCATTTTGCCAGTTATGAATCATAATGTAAACATTTTTGGAGATTTGCCAAAGGGGTCATGACCCACAGCTTGAGAACCACTGCTGTGGCACTCGGGCCTGGAAGAGCCTGGGCCGTGCTGAAGTCTGTCTGTGTAGGCTTGCTTTTGTGTCACTCTCCTGGCTCCAGACCCCTGGTTGCCCTCACTCTCTTCCCTCTTCTGGCTGCCACTTGCTTGGTGTGGTTTTTGTCCCAGCCCACTTCGTTGCCTGCTGAATTACTTTGTGGATAAGGAAGAACCAAGTCCAGGCAACTTAAAACTGCAGAAATGGATGATCTCATGGTTCGGGGCACCAGAGTCTTGGTTAGCAGGGAGGGCAGGGCTATGCCTACCACGCTGCTATTTTTGTCAACTGGTCTTTCCAACAACCACTGGCCTTAACGTACAGATGAATCACTCCATCTCTGCTTTCATTATTACACACCATCTTCTCCCCGTCTGTATGCGCAGATTTCACTCCTTATGTAAGGACAGCAGCCACATCACGTTATAGACCTAGTGAGCTCATTATAACTTCACTACATATGCGAAGACCCTACGAGACACAAATAAGGCCACATTCATAGGACTAGGGGTTGGGATTTCAACACCGCATCTTTTTTTGGAGGGTGTGTGTGTGTGTCATAATTCAACCTATTACATCCAGTGTGCTCATTCTGTGTTGGCATTTGGGTCCAGTTCTCCCAGCCCGTTGACCCTTTTCCGCTTGGACTAGGTGCTGATGGTAGAGTTGGTGCAGGGTGGACAGGCGGAGTCCAAGGGAGGACTGCACGTTGTGTGGAATGTGCAGGGCAGTAACATGGAGTGAAGGGTGTGAGAGGAGGGGTTTGATGCCTTGTTTTTTGGATTTACATCTGAGCAGCCAGATGTATGTGTGTGTGCTTGTGGAGATTGACCGTGGGTGTCATTCCTCGGGAGCTATCCTGTTTATCTGTTGTTTTGAGACAGGGTCTCTCACTGGCTTGAAACCCACCAAACAGTTAAGGCTGGCTGCCTAGTGAACCCCAGGGATCTGCCTGTTTCTGCCTCCCCAGTGTGAGGATTGCAAGCATGTGCCCCACAGGAACGCATCGTCAATGAGGACTCCATCCTAGTTACTGGAGAATATGTGTCAGCACCTAGGCTTTCCTTGGTGGCATGGAAAACGGAGACACCACCTGAGAAGGTAGGACAGGCTCCAGAGAGCAGAGGTAGTCAGGGACTGTGTGGCCTCAGGGCCTGGGAACCCTGCGACAATCCATGGAAGCTCCCCTCCTTGCCTCTTAACTGGGAGGCTTCCCGGTCCCATCAAATTTAGATTAAGTATATAATCTGAAGGGATGCCTGCTGCTCTTCTGAGCTTCAGGGTATGCCATCTCCACTCTGGGCAAGCAGGAGCCCTATCTGTCACCCCCTAGTTCCTGCTGCTTGCCTTCCTTCGTGGATGGTGGTTCTGGCCTGGGAGACTATGGGGGAATAGTGCTGAAGGTCAAGCCTTGGGCTTTTCACATACAGACTCTCTCCTTTTTGACGTGTATGCGTACATGTACGTGGATGCACGTGAGTGTTTGTGTATGTGTATGCAGAGATCAGAGGCTGAAACTGGGCGTCTGCTTTTGGGGCTTCTCCACTTCATCTTTTGAGATGAGGTCTCTGAAGTCAGAGTTCACTGATTGGCTAGAATGGCTGGGGGTCCTCCTGCCTCTGTCTCTCCAGTGCTGGAGTTACAGGAGCAGGCCGTTACACCTGAGGTCCTAGTTTGTCCTAGCTACTCTTGCTGTGATAAAAATACCATACCAAACAAGTTGGGGAGGAAAGGGCAGGGACTCAAACAGGATCCTGGAGGCAGGAGCTGACACAGAGGACATGGAGGAGTGCTGCTTACTGGCTTGCTTCTCGTGGCTTGCTTAGCCTGTTTTCTTATAGAACCCAGGACCACCATCCCAGGAATGGCACCACCCACAATGGGCTGGACCCTCCCCCATTCATCACTAAATTAAAAAAATGTTCTTCTGGCTTGTGTCAGGTTGACATAAAATTAGCCAGTGCAGCCAGCTTAATTAAATTTTTGCTTTATTTTTGTTGTATGAGTGTTTTGCCGGCATGTATGTAAGTGGTGGCACACGCCTTTAATCCCAGCACTCAGGAGGCAGAGGCAAGCTGATCTCTGTGAGTTCGAGGCCAGGCTGGACCAACAGCCTCCAAAACAATACAGAGAAACCCTGTCTCATAAAACAAAAACAAAACAAAACAAAAACAAACAAAAAAAGATGGCGTTGGATGCCTAGGAATTGGAGTTGTAGTTATGAGTCGTCACGTGGGTGTTGCGAATGGAAACCGGGTCCTCTGGAGGAGCAGCCCAGTCCTCTTTACCCGCTGAGTCATCCTTCCAGACCCACACCTGGCTTTCACGTGGGTCATGGGGCATCAAATTACTGGCTGAGCCGTCTCTCCAGCCTGTTGGGCTTCCCCGGCATTTTGAGTTCGGACTAATAATCTCCAATGCACTCCAGGAATGAAGGCTCTAGTGTGGATCTGAGAACTTTTTGGGTGAGAAGAAACCAGGCCAGCCTCAGAGAGTCTGGCTCAGTTCCTGGGTATCTCTGGACCCTTCCCTGCCCCAGAATCCAAATAGAAACCAGTTTCCATGGCAAGGTGAGGCGTGCGTGGGTGCTGGGGTGTGTGGGGGAATAATGCTTCATTAGGAGGCACTAATGAAATGGAGATCTTCCAAGGCAAATGTTAATTGCAACCTGCAAGCGCGGATGTTTCTGGGACAGAAAGGCTTCAGGTGGGGAAGGTCAACCTGCCACGGTGGGAGGAAGCAGGTGGGACTGTCCTGTCCTGTCTGCCCGCCGTACCCCGCAGCATCAGGGATCCTGAGGGCCTCTGAGAGTGTGTGAGTCACAGAACATCTTGTCAACCGAGCGCCGGACTCGCCAGCAGCAGCTCTCTTCTTGGTTCCAGAATGGGCCTTACTCTGCGCAGGCTGGGGGACACAGCACGGGTTTGGGGGCATTCTGCATCTGGGCCAAGATTCCCAGGGAACCAATGAGGTGAGGCAACCTCACTTATCTTTCTACAGACCCAAGTGATGCCTTCAGTCAAGAAGCATTTGTCATCTACTGTGTTCTGGGAATACCCATCTAGTTCCTGCCATGGGTAGGTGGCAGTGAAAAATGAGGGTCAGCAGGCACTGTCCCCGTGGGGCTCACAGTCTAATGGGGAGGCGGTCAGAACAAGAATCATGGTAACTTGATGGTTTGAAAGAAAATGGCCCCCAAAGGGGGCGGCACTAGCAGGAGGTGTGACCTTGTTGGAGCAGGTGCGGTCTTGTTGGAGGAAGTGGGTGACCGCGGAGGCGGGCTTTGAGGTCTCAGTATATGCTCAAGCCACATCCAACGAGACAGACCACTTCCTGTTGCTGTCAAGTCAAGTTGTAAGACTCTCAGCTCCTTCTCCGGCACCGTGTCTGCTCTGCACGCCTCCATGCCCCACCATGATGACAATGGGACCAAACCTCTGAAAATGTGAGCCACCCAATGAAGGGTTTTCCTTTATAAGAGTTGCTGTGGCCATGGTGTCCCTTCACAGCAACAGAAACCCTCACTAAGATGCCTGGTAAGCTGTGGTATGGTGCTGGTTAGTTTTAAATGTCAACTTGCCACAACTTAGGACCAGCTCAGAAGAGAGCCTCGACTGAGGGACTGCCTGGGTCAGGTTGGTCTGTGGGTGTGTCTATGTGATCGTCTTGATTGTTGACTGATGTGGGAGGACCCAATCCAGGGTGGGTGTTGCCATTCCTTGGTTTTGGTCCTTAGTAGTATATGAGAGGAGAAAGCTGTCTGGGCATGGAAAGGCAAGCTCACGGGCAGCATGGATATGTCTGTTTCTCTCTGCTCTTGACTGTAGGTGTGAGGTGATTAGCTGTTCAGTTCCTTCCTTGAATTCCCCGAAATGACAGACCGTAACCTGCATCTGTAAGCTGGACAAACTGTTTTCTGGCTTATGTTGCTTTTGGTCAAGGTATTTGTTGGCAGCAATAAAGACTGAGATTCGGCAGGTGTCTTGGAGGGAATCAGAACCTAAGATTAGTCAGGAGTGAGCAAGCAGTTGGCTGTGAGGTTAGCACGGCTGGGATAATTTACAGGATTCAGGGGAAAGCTGAGGACAGAACCCAAGTACAGGGTTGAAGTTGACGATGGTCAGAGTGCTTCTCGGTGACGGCAGAGACAGAGGTGGGGGCGGCATGGCGTCTATGGTGGAGAAAGGGGCTTTGATGAGGCGGGGTAGGATGGCTACGGTGTGTTCAACCCATCATGCTGTTCCCCCAGGAGACCTCCAGGCTCTGAATCTGCCTGGCATCCTGGTGGCTTCCATTCTTTAGCCCATGTATATCAGTTTCCTAGAGACAGAAGGTGACTTGGAGTGTCACCTATTGCTGACAGTGGATTTTGCCAGCCAGGGAGTAGTGGGGCTTCTCAACCAAGGTCTTTTCAAACATAGAGCCTTCCTGGGTAGACAAAGCCCATATTTGGGCACGACATTTTCTGCACACCCACTGTCTGATCTGTTGATGGAGACTTCTTGTTATCTGGGCCCACAAAGGGACTTGTCACTGACATCTGAGCTGATGGTTCTGGTTTTCCCATCTTTCCTCCCCCTTCAGCATGGGTCAGGGACCCCTTCCCATTCAGGATGCCCGTGGCACACAGCTTGTGCTGGGCTGTGTAGATGAGCCCTGGGCCTGGTAGGCACTGACTCCAGGCCTTTCTTGGGAACTAACCCAAGAATGGCCCTCTTTGTGGCCATTCTTACGAACCAGAAAAGAAGTGGCCCTCTCTGGCCAGAATGCACACGGAGATCTATGGGGTTTAATAAGGACATCCAAGACAGCGTTATTGTGGTTTTCTGGTGACATTCGCTCTTTGGGGAGGTAAATTTCCTCCCTTTTAATCCACTGTTTCTTAAGCAGGTGACCCGCTCCGTGTTATTACAAGCAGGTTATTGTGGCCATAAATCCTTCTGCTTCTGCTTCTTCCATTTACATTAAATATAGTCTCGGTTATGGCGCCTAAATTAGCTTTCATAGGAGGAAATCTCAGTATAATTTAAAGGGGGCGAGGAATATGAGCAGGGAGGGGGAGGGGAAAATGAGATCAGAACGACGGTTGTGGACCCCAAATAAGGACTGAGCTGAGATCAGACTTTCCAAGGTGCTCAGAGCCCTCAAGATGAAGGTGTTCCGAAGCCCTGCTTCTGAAATCACTATGCAACATCTGTATTGCTCGCTCACTGGGTCAAAAAGATGGAGACACTCATTGCATGATTTCAGCTGTAGAGCATTCTAGAAAGAAACACAGCTAGGGAGATAGGATTGGCCAGTGGTTGCCAGGGACTCACTGGAGAACAGGGGTAGGGATGGATAGATGGAAACGGGGACATTTTTGGAACTTTAGAAGTACTTTGTGTGACACGGGCATGATGGAACCTTGATGTCGGTGGTGGTGGGGCTTCAGTGTCAGCCCATCTGTTTTAGGGTTTTATGTAACATGCAGCTGGGGTTTAAACAGTAAGGAAGACTATGAAGTGGGCAGGAAGGGCTTTTGAGAACTCTGTGCTGGTTTTTTTTGTGTGTTTTTTTTTTTGGCTGGAGAGACAGCTCAGTGGTTAAAAGCATGTGTGGCTCTTGCAGAGGACCTGAGTTTGGTATCCAGCACCCACGATGGGTGACTCACAACTGCCCCTAACTCCAGCTCCAGGGGATCTAATGCCCTCTTCTGGCCACCAAAGGGCACTGAACCACTCATTTGCATATACCTCTATATACATATACACATATGTATAATTACAAATAAAATCGTCTTAAAAATAATAAAAGTGAAAAGCACGGGGAGAGCACGTGAGCTCATGAGAGTCTCCTGAAGCTGTGTTGTGCCCCTGAATCATTTACCCACAGCACTCAGCGGACTGAGCCAGGAGGCGGGCCAGCGCTTGACATGCGGTTTGCACCCTCAGCTTCCTTCTCCTCTTGTCTCCCCTCTGTATCCAAGGGGCTGAGCTGCAGGAAAGAGACAAAACAAGCAGGGCTTGGGGGTGCTCGCCTTTAATCCCAGCACTCACTCTGTGAGTTCAAGGCCAGCCTGGTCTACATAGTGAGTTCCAGGACAGCCAGGCTTACATGGTGAGACCTCCGTCTCAAAAAAACTAAAGATGAAAAAAAAAAGATTCAAGGAATATTTTGAATGTTTGATGTGTGTCTCGTTGAAGTTTCTATTTGTGTTTTTCTGATGACTCAGAATGGGAAAATCTAGGCCCATTTGCTATTTTAGTGTCTCTAAAAACAGTGAAAGAGAGAGACAGAGATAGAAACAGAGACAGAGGGAATAACCCCCTCAATTTCCACCTTGTTTGAAGCAGGTTTTCCTTCTTTCTTTTCTTTTTTGGCTTTTTGAGACAGGGTTTCTCTGCATAGCTTTGTAAACTAGGCTGGCCTCGAACTCACGGAGATCAATCAGCCTGCCTCTGCCTCCCGAGTGCTGGGATTAAAGGCGTGCGCCACCACCGCAGGGCTGAGGCAGGGTTTCTTATTGCTGCAGATTTCCCCCCTCCCCTCCCTTCCATTTCTAGCTGGTTCACTGCGATTGCAGTTGTGTCACTGTGTCTGGCTTTTATGTGAGTTTTGGGGGTCTGAACTCGGGTTGTCAGGTTTCTGTGGCAAGCGCTTTTATGCCCGGAGCCATCTCCGGGCTCCGTCTTTTTTCTCCCTTAATCGCTTGTGCGCATGTGTGTGTCTGCGCCTGAGGCATGGTGTGTGTGGGAGACCGAAGGGCAACCTCCATCGTCGTCCTCACTACCCACCTCCTTGGAGACAGGGCCTCTTGTTTATTGACACATAGGCCAGGGTAGCTGGCCGGCAAGCTTCCAGGGGTTCTCCTGACTCTTCCTCCCCTACGGCAGGAGCCTGGGTATTATGAGTGTGCATCGCGTCTTCCAGCTTTGAGATGGGTTCCGGGGCTCCCACGTGGCCAGTGCTTTACCCACCGAGCTCTCTCCAGCCCTGTGTTATACTGGGTTGCATGAGGGCTTTGTGTTTCCTTCCCTGGAGTGTGTGTTCCCCTCTTTTTATCTATTATTTATTGTGTTATTCTTTTATCAATTGTATTGTCCTCTGTGTGTGTGTGTGTGTGAATTGTCTTTGGTAGATACATGTGTTACAAATATTGTCTCTCAGCCTGTATTTCCCTTTTCATTTTCTTAATGGAACCCTCCAGTGAGATTTTTCAATTTTATTGAAATTAATTTATCATTACAAAAATGATACCAGGCTGGAGAGATGGTTCAGTAGTTAAAAGTACTTCCTTCTCTTCTAGAGGACTTGATTTCAGTTCCCAACACCCAGGACAGGAGTGGGGGGGGTCATGACTTTATATGCGTGGCACACATTCTCAAATACATGCACATAAATAAAAATAAAACTTCAAAAATTAAAAAAACCCTCTGAACCTCAATCGCTAATGAATATATGTGTGTATCCATATGTCTGTCTGTCTATCTATCTATCTATCTATCTATCTACCTATCTATCCATCCATCCAGGTATGGTGGAGCACACCTGGAACACCCTGGAGAGCTGAGGCAGGAGGATTGCTAAGGCTAAAGACATAGCAAGTGCCAGGTCAATCAGAGGTATTGTAGCAACCCTGTCTCAAAAAACAACCAAATTAAAAAAAAAAAACGTGATTTCCTATGTTTTGAGAAGACTACAGTTTAATGCTTTAATACTAAGCTCTGTGATTTTTTCTTAAAGTAACTTGTGTATGGTATGACATAGGGGTTAAGGCATATCTCTTCTAAATGGATATTCCATTTTTCTAGTAACGCTTGTTGGAAACATTTTTCCATTGATTTGTCTTGGTACCTTGAAAAAAAGCAGCTGACTTTTCTTGGGGGAAATGTGAGCGAATGTCTATTCTCCTCAGCCAGGTCACCGAAGACAGACCAAATAAGGATATCGCCCGCCAGCGTCAAGTTTGGTGAGCCAAGGTGTTTTATTGGGGTTACTTACAGGAATATGGGTGATGGGTTACTTACAGTCATAGAAATGGCTCAAAGAAAGCTACATCACCAAAGGCCATCCCACCACAAGTGACAGCTCACGAAAGCTGGAAGCCGGGAGCACACTGCATAACACATCCGGGCAGCTCAGCAGGTTGGAGGCTTCCCTTCCAGGCTGCTTGCATGGTCAAAGCAAGCTCTCAGCAGGCCTTACCGCTTGTGTGAGCCTGGAGAAGGGGGGGGGGTCTAGTGCATCTGGTCTGTTTCAGGAAATGGATGAAGTTTCTGAGTTGTTTGCTTCCTGAGTCTTAAAGAACCTCGTCTAGAGCATTCTTAGGGAGCTTCCCTCCAAGGGGAATGGAGTTTATCTCAGAAGACATTGCTACTCTTTAGGGCTGGGGAGACGGCTCAGCAGGTAAAGTGCTTTCCATGGAAGTGTAAGACAGGAGTCCAGACCTCCAGCGCCCCCACGAAATGCTGGGTGGCCGTGATGGTCCTCCTGTGCCCCCAGCACAGGGGACATAGACATGGGCTCAGGGAAAGCTGACTAGCCAGACGAGCTGAACTGCTGAGTACTGGGTTCATCTGAGAGACCCTGCCTTGATCTATAAGCTGAAAAGTGGTTGAAGAAGACAAGGGAGACACCTGGCATTAACATCTGGCCTCCACTCACAGGTGAATACACATGTATGTAGACCCTACACCCATGTAAATACACACACAAAATACACACACATCTCATATATGCAAATACATGCACAAAGTCAGTGAACGAGACATGTAGGAGTCTATTTCTAGACTCACCATCACGCCTCATGAATTTATTGTCTGTCTGTGTACCAGTGACATACTGTTTTTGTGGCTAGTTTAAAAATCAGATCGTTTGAGTCCTCTTCATTTTCCAAAACTGTTTTATTTTCATCTAGAGTTTGTTTAGTGGGTAGTGGTTAGTGCAGAGACCCACAACTGTTCAAGATGTTGAGAATAGCCAACCGGGAGTGTTCAGTGGTAGATGAGATTGAGTGCTCAGCCCTTAATGGAGTATCTGTAGTAACCCTTTCACCACCAAGGCTCGGGGAGCACTGTGGAAGAGGAGCAGAAATGACAGAAGGGAAGGAGAGGAGTGGTGTGGAGGAGGAGGGAGGAGTGGTGTGGAGGAGGAGGGAGGAGTGGTGTGGAGGAGGAGGAGGGAGGAGTGGTGTGGAGGAGGAGGGAGGAGTGATGTGGAGGAGGAGGGAGGAGTGGTGTGGAGGAGGAGGGAGGTGTGGTGTGGAGGAGGAGGAGGGAGGCGTGGTGTGGAGGAGGAGGGAGGAGTGATGTGGAGGAGGAGGGAGGAGTGGTGTGGAGGAGGAGGAGGGAGGAGTGGTGTGGAGGAGGAGGAGGGAGGAGTGGTGTGGAGGAGGAGGGAGGAGTGATGTGGAGGAAGAGGGAGGAGTGGTGTGGAGGAGGAGGAGGGAGGAGTAGTGTGGAGGAGGAGGGAGGAGTGATGTGGAGGAGGAGGAGGGAGGAGTAGTATGGAGGAGGAGGGAGGAGGGAGGAGTAATGTGGAGGAGGGGGAGGTGTGGTGTGGAGGAGGAGGGAGGAGAGGTCTGAAAGACTGTCTTCTGGACACAATAGGGCTGTGTACACAGGAGCTCATGGCAGCTGTGGTTGCCTGCACAAGACCTGCACAAGCCCAAGCCAGGTAAAAGTTCCAGCACGGAGAGGAGGGGCTCCCCAGGCCCAACCCCCACTGAGGAACTTCTGACAGCTGGTGGATGCTGAGGCAGAGAGAGCCTCTTTCTCTGGGGTGTGGCCACCAGCAGGCTCCCCACACTCTGTGGTTGGCCCTGCACACATGGGCATACAGTCAATGCTGGTAGGGCTCAGCGGGTTACATAAAAAGAGGGCATGAAGTAGGGAGGGAGATGTGTTACAGGTGCTGGGAGGAGTTGAATGTGGTCACAATGCATCGGAGACATGGATAAAAGCTTCCAAAAATTAAATAAAAAACACCTGACTATGCGTTGTGCTATCCCATTTATTATTCTCACTGACTAGAGCAGGGGGGCTTTGCCCAAAGCTTGCTGGATCTCTTTTGGGCTGTGTAGTATTCTTTCTTGTTGGAGTAGCCTATAAGACTCTGTCCTCATAATGAAGGGCTCCTTCATTTTAATTCAGTTGTGCAGTGAAAATGAATCTGCTGTGTTGATTGCCCTCATTTAAAACCATGACTTGATTAAGACAGGAAACATGGGAGGCATTAGAGATTACACCAAGGTGATAGATGCTTTAAATTCTATCCAAGTCAAGGCCCCTATTAAAGACTTAATTTTAAAAAGAAAATATGTGTATGTGCCTGTGTGAGTTTATGTGCACTATGTGTGTAGTGACCTCAGAGGCCAGAAGAGGGCACTGGATTTCCTGGAACTATAATTACAGGTGTTATGAGTCACCACGTGGATGCTGGGAACAGAACCTAGGTTTTCTGCAAGAGCAGCAAGGACTCTTAATTTTTGAGATAAGGTCTATCTTCATGGCTTAGGCTGGATTGAAACTGGCTTATTAGTGAAGATAGGTCTTGAATTCACAATTCTCCTGCCTTAGCCTCCTGAGCACTAGGACATAGGTACAGACCAACACATCTGGCTTCTTTTTCTTTTCTTTTTTAAATTAAAACAATTTTTATTTTCCATACTAATCCCAGTTCCCTCTCCCTTCTGTCTCCCCCCCCCGTCCTCTCCTCAGAGAGCATGAGGCCTCCAATGGGTGATCATCAAAGTCTGTCACATCATTTGGGGCAGGACCTAGGCTACCTCCCCACCCCCATGTATCTAGACTGAGAGAGTATCCCTCCATAGGGAATGGGCTCCCAAAGGTCATTCATGCATTAGGGATAAATACTGGTTCCACTGTCACACATCTGACTTCTTTATATGGTTATTTTCAATAGAAAGTCCTGCTGGTATTTTGATGGAGACTATGTTGGACAGACCAGTATAGAGAGGATATTTTGCATTTCTGAATGCTATTGTTCTTATTTGATTTTCCAATTTTTTTTTTTTTTTTTTTTTGGTTTTTACGAGACAGGGTTTCTCTGCATTGTTTTGGAGGCTGTCAGTCCAGCCCGGCCTCGAACTCACAGCGATCCGCCTGCCTCTGCAGGGATTAAAGGTGCCACCACCGCCCGGCTTGATTTTTCAATTTTTGTTTTGCTTTTAAGATTTAGAAATCCAGGTGTGGTGGTGCACGCCTTTAAATCCAGCACTTTGGAGGCAGAGGCAGGCAGATCTTGTGTTGAAGGTTAGCCTAATCTACATAGTGAGTCTAGGCCAGCCAGGACTCTGTTGAGAGAGGCCCTGTCTCAAAAAACTACATACACAGAAACAAAAATATAGAAAAACATTTAATTACTGGTATACATTGGTCTGTTTTCTTCCATTTTAGAAAGTAACCTCCCCCCCTCATGTATGCACGCACACTTGTAGGCCAGAGGGTAACCTCTGTCACCCCTTAAGAGTTGTTCTTATGTTTCTGAGACATGGTCTCTCATTGACCTTGTCCAAACAGTCTAGGCCCCCTGGCCAGCAAGCTTCGGTGGCCCCACCTCTTTTTGCCCCACCCCCAACACTAGAGTCATGGCCACACTCCATTGCGTCAGGCTTTTCTGTGGGTTCTGGGGATTTGAACTCAGGTCCTCATGCTTGCCAGGTGGGCATCTTCCCCCATCAGGAAACCTTTTATATTCTCATTAATCTTGGCTGAGGTTTATCATTTTTTTAAATCCATCTTCAAAAATATTAGTAATTTGAGATTTGTTAAATTTCTCCATGTTTTTCCCTTTCCTGATTCGCGCATTCCTCCTCTTAGTTTTTTATTTAATTTTGCATGTTTCGACCTCAAGGTGTTTTATGTCAAACCCTTCTTTTCTAACAAAGACATTTAAAGGTATGAATCTCCGTACAGCCACTGCCTTGGTGGCATCCTGCAGATCTGTAAAAAAAAAAAAAAGAGTTTATTGAAGTACAAACTGGGTGCAATAAGACTCACCAGTTCAAAGCATGAAATCCACTGAGTTTCGCCTAACCATCTTACCCACATGACCAGCAGCACAGTCAAAACCTAAAATACTGTCATCACCTCAACAGTTTCCTTTGACCTATCATGACCAATTCCCCTACCACTGCCCTTCCTTCCTCCCTTCCTTCCTTCCTCCCTCCTTCCCTCCCTTCCTAACTTCCCTTCCCTTCCCCCCCTTCTCTGTTTTTCAAGACAGGGTTTCTCGCTATTGTTTTGGAGGCTGTCCTGGAACTCACTCTGTAGACCAGGCTGTTGTCGAACTCACAGAGATCCGCCTGCCTCTGCCTCCCGAGTGCTGGGATTAAAGGCGTGCGCCACTGACAGCCGGCTTCCTTCCCTTTTCTCCCTCCCTCCCTCTCTCCCTTCCCTTGTTTCTTAATATCCATCCATCCCTCCACTCCTCCATCTATTCACCCACCCACCCATCCACCTATGTATATGTGTGTGTGTGTGTGCATGACACGTGTGCATACATGCATCTTGGCCTTCATGGGAAGGCCAAAGGACAGTCTGTGGGAGTTAGCTCTCTCCTTTGTGCATACATGCACCTTGGCATTCATGGGAAGGCCAAAGGACAACCTGTGGGAGTTAGCTCTCTCCTTCTACTGTGGGTTTTGAACTCACACGGCAGTTGCCTTTGCCCACCGAGCCGTCACACTGGCACCTGCTCACTTGCTTCTTTTTTTTTTTTTTTTTTTTTTTTTTTGGTTTTTCCAGACAGGGTTTCTCTGTGGCTTTGGAGGCTATCCTGGAACTCACTTTGTAGACCAGGTTGGCCTTGAACTCACAGAGATCCACCTGCCTCTGCCTCCCGAGTGCTGGGATTAAAGTCGTGCGCCACCACCGCCCGGCTCACTTGCTTCTTATCACTGTAGTTTTACCCTTTGTAGAATTTCGTGTCAGTTGTATAGTGTGTTGTTTGCATCTGACTCCTCCCACTTTGCAGAAGGCTTTTTGATGTACACCCATGTTTTGTGTATATCCTAGTTTGTTCCTGTTGCTGGGCAGAATTCCCTCCAGCTGCCCCTTGCTTATCCTTTCTCCTGTTGATGGGAGCTGGGGTTGCGTCTAGTTTAGCACTGTTGTAAGTGAAGCTCTTATGGACATTCCTGCGCAAGTATTGGAGTGGACACGTTTGTTTGCTTCTCTTAGGTAAATACACAGGCGTTTCTGGGTCGTCTGGCAAATGTGTATTTACTTTTCCAGGAAATCTTACAAGGTGACTGTATAATTTTGTATTCTCATAGTAAATCTGTTCTCCATTATTCTGTGTTGGCCAAAAGTAGAACCATTATTCAGATTTGAGCAGTCAATTTTATTTTAAAGAAATAGAAAATGGAGTTTTTTTGAAAGACAGAGTGTCATTTTGAAGCCCAAGTGAGTTTGGATTTCTTATATAGCCCAGGTTGGCCACAGACTTAAAGCAATCCTCCTGCCTTAGTATCCAGAGCTTAACAGAAGTAAGCCAGCATGCCATGCCTGAGAAAATGTGTTATACTTAAGCTTATCCATTAGCCTTTCCTGAGAACCTTCCTTCCTTCCTCATTACTTGAGAGATGTTTTCTTGACGCATTTTTAACTAAAACTAATATTAGTGTGTATGCACATGTGTGTGATATATGTCGGTGGGTACATGCCACAGTGTGTGTGTGTGTGTGTGTGTGTGTGTGTGTGTGTGTGTGTGTAGGACAGAGGACACCTTTGTGGAGTCTTTTTCCTTGTTTATGTGGGTTGTGGGGTTAAACTCAAGTGGTCAAGCTTTCATAGCAAGCACTTTTACTCACCGAGAAATCCGCCCACACTCTCACACTCATACATATAACTAAAATAATCAAAGCAAATAGTTTTTAGGAAGTTTTATTGCAGCAGTTTTACCTTTTCTTTCTGTTTTTGGGGGTTTATTTATTATTATTATTATTATTTATGTGTATTATGGTTTTGCTTGCATGCATGTCTGTGGACCACACGTGTGCTGGTACCTGTAGAGGCCAGAAAAGGACACCGAATCCCCTGAAGGAGATACAGGGGGCTGGAAGCTGCCCAACAGGGAATGGAACTCCAGTCTTTTTAAAGAACAGTACAGGCCTCATCAGCCCCCGTCTCGACGAATTTTATTGAGACCGACTCACCTACTGAACATGGAACTCACCAGTTGCTTAGACTGGGTAGCCAGCAAGTTCCAGGCATCTGCCTGCTTCCACCTCCCAGGGCTAAGATTACGGGACAGCACTGCTGCAAACCAGCTGTTATGTGGGGCTGGGGATCGACTTCAGGTCCTTGTGCTGTGCGGCAAGCACCTGCTAACCCAGCCATCTCCCCATCCTTCCTTTCGGGATTTTTTTGGGGGTGGTATATACTTAATATTGAGAATTTGTGCTGCGTAGTTTCTTCAAAGTCCCCTAGGTTTTGTTGTGATCCATAATGAACTTGATTGGATAAATCTGATCCCTAAGAGGCTTGCATTTAGTCCTTGTGAAGGCATCCTGAGCGCCATTTCATCCGTTTGCTCAGTCTCATCACAAAATCAATATTTTTCCGAGACGTCTGTTTGCAGCTCTGTGTTATGAAGGCTTGTCGTACTGGTGGCTGCAAAGAATACCTTGATGAAAGTTCTTTGTCTTATGAGTTCCTATTGCTTTAAGTAGATTTCTGTCCTAGTCTTGGTGAGTTCGTGTGTGTCAGCATGTCATCTGTATGTGTGATGCAGGGGTGTGTGTATAGTGCAGGTGTGTGTGTGTATAGTACAGATGTGTGTGTGGTGCAGGTGTGTGTGTGATATGCAGGTGTGTGTGATATGCAGGTGTGTGTGTGGTGCAGGTGTGTGTGTGGTGCAGGTGTTTGTGGTGCAGGTATGTGTGTATGGTACAGGTGTGTGTGTGTCTGTGTGTGTGTGATGTAGGTGTGTATGTATAGTGCAGGTGTGTGTGTGGTGCAGGTGTTTGTGTGGTGCAGGTGTTTGTGATGCAGGTATGTGTGTATGGTACAGGTGTGTGTGTGTCTGTGTGTGATGCAGGTGTGTATGTATAGTGCAGGTGTGTGTGTGTAGTGTAGGTGTGTGTGTAGTGCAGATGTGTGTGTATAGTGCAGGTGTGTATGGTGCATGTGTGTGTATGTGATATGAAGGTGTATGTGATATGCAGGTATGTGTGGTGCAGGTGTTTGTGATGCAGGTATGTGTGTATGGTACAGGTGTGTGTGTGTGTCTGTGTGTGTGTGTGTGATGCAGGTGTGTATGTATAGTGCAGGTGTGTGTGTGTGGTGCAGGTGTATATGTATAGTGCAGGTGTGTGTGTGTGGTGCAGGTGTGTATGTATAGTGCAGGTGTGTGTGTGTGGGGTGCAGGTGTGTATGTATAGTGCAGGTGTGTATGTGTGTCTGTGTGTGTGTATGTATAGTGCAGGTGTGTGTGTGTGATGCAGGTGTGTATGTATAGTGCAGGTGTGTGTGTGGGGGGGTGTAGGTGTGTATGTATAGTGCAGGTGTGTGTGTGTGTGTGGGGTGCAGGTGTGTATGTATAGTGCAGGTGTGTATGTGGGAAGCCAGAGGCTGACATCCAGTGTCTTCCTCAGTGGCTCTCCTCCATATTTTTTGAGGCAAGTTCTCTTGCTGAAACTGCAGCTTACTGACTGGCTGGAGTGGCTAGCCAATGAGCCTGAGGGACCTACCTGCTGTCTCTGCCTCTCACCCCCATTCCCAGTGCCTGGGATTGCAGGCGCCTTCTGCTGGACGTGACTTTTGTGAGGACTCTGGGGATTGAACTCATGTCCTCATGCTTGCATGGCAAGTACCTTACTGACTGAGCTGTCTCCTCAGTTGTCTGTTCTCCCCATTTTTTAGCAGTAGATTTTAGAAGCTGTTTATCCATTTATTACGTGTCATTCATTAAAAATAAAAACACCACATTTTGTGCGTCTGTGTGCATCCATGCCGTGGCTTGAGTATGGTGATCGGAGGACCACTCGCTGGAGTGAGTTCCGTCCGTCCTCCATGTGGAACCTGGAGACTGAACTGTCATCGTCATGTTTGACGGCTTCCACGTCGGCCTGCTGAGACAGCTCTCTGGCCCAGATGCAGCTCTGCCCCCCCCCCCTTCCAGGGACATCAATACCTGAGCAAAGGCTCAGGGTGAACTTCCTGCAGACCTCTTTTTTTTTTTTGGTTTTTCGAGACAGGGTTTCTCTGTATTGTTTTGGAGGCTGTCCTGGAACTCACTCTGTAGACCAGGCTGGCCTCGAACTCACAGAGATCCACCCCTGCAGACCTCTTCTTGACCGGCCTCTCTCCCCCCACTTCTTTTCTGTCCAGTGTTTGTGTCTCCAGTTTCAGCCACGTAGCCTCTTTTCTTGTCCTTTGCTCTGTTTGGTTCCCCCTCCCTCTCTGAGGTTTAGAAACGGTCTTGGCAATGAGTGGGGGGGGGCTTGCCTTGTTTGTTTCTTTATGGTGGGAATCACTGTCCCGCCCTCTCTGTTGCCCAGTGTCCAAGAACCGTTTTCTTATAGGTTCTGTCCTGTTTCTAGGCGATTACAGTAGGAAGACACACAAAAACAAACACACTTTACTGTAGTCTTACAGAGCCTGTTACTGCTGGTTGCCAAGACATGAAGGAGTTTCTCTCTACTAATGCTAAGCTTCTCTTTAGTGGACATTAACTCAGTATCCTACAATTCAATTCATTCTGATGTTATCGATAGGTACTGACTGATCCCACAGGTTGAGAGTTTAGCCTCACTTGAAGACAGGTTGTGTGATCTGTGCTTCTTACCAAAGGGCTTGATGTGAGAGATCTCCTGGTCGCTGACTTTAGGCTTGATTAATTTGCCGGAGTGTTCCACAGAACCTAGGAAAATGCATCACTTTGTGTACATGTGTATGGCAAGGGAGGCAAATGAGTAGCCATAAGGAAGAGATGCAGAAGGAGGGAGCGGGGAGGGACTGCGAGCATCTGCACAATCTCTGGGCATCCCACCCTCCAGGCATCTGCGTTCGGCAGTCTGGGATCTCACTGGACCGAGTCCTCCTGGGTTTTGTTACACAGGCATGGCTGGTTCCAACATTAGCCACTGCTGGTTTGCTAAACTTTCAGCCTATCTCTCCTCCCTAGAAGTAGGACTTGAAGCTTCAGTCCTCTGATCCATGGTTGGTTCCCCTGGCAACCCCATCTTGAGGCTACCCAGGAACCTAACAAAAGCCATCTCATTAGAACAAAGGGTCTCTGCCTGTCACTGGGAATTCCCAAGGGATTTGGGAGCTGTACCGGACTTTCCTACTGCTCACAAAATGACAAGTGTCTTAGGGGCTCTGTGTTAGGAGCCACAGCCAAACACAGATATTAGAATATAAAATTCCTCATGTTCCCTTAACTACAAGAGTTCTAGGGGCCCTGTGCCAGAGATTTGGGGCAGAGACAAATTATCTATCTATCTATCTATCTATCTATCTATCTATCTATCTATCTACTTATCTATCATCTATCAGTCAATCTATTTTATTTTGAGCCAGGGTCTTCCTATATAGCCCTAAATAGTCTGGAGCTTTCTATGTAGACCTGACTCTGAATTCACAGAAATCCACCTGCCTCTGCCTCTGGAGTGCTGGGATTAAAGGTATGCAACATTATTCAGGGCTATATTTATTGGGTGATACTGGTAATATTTCTCTGTCTCTGTTTCTGATTCTCTGTCTCTGTCTCTTTCTTTGTCTCTGTGTGTATGCGTGTGTGTCTGTCTCTTTGTCTCTGTCTGTCTCTTTGTGTTTATGTGACTCTCTGCGTGTCTGTCTCTCCGTGTGTATGTGTTTATGTATGTATCTCTGTCTCTCTTTCTCTGTGTGCATGTATCTCTTCTGTCTGTCTCTCTGCCTGTCTCTGTCTCTCTGTGTGTATGGTGTTTCTCTGTCTCTCTGTGTGCATGTGTGTCTGTCTCTCTGTGTGTAGGTGTATGTCTCTGTCTCTCTGTCTCTCTATGTATATGTGTATCTCTGTCTCCGTGTGTATGTGTTTATGTGTGTATCTCTGTCTCTCTGTTTCTCTGTGTGCATGTATCTCTTCTGTCTGTCTCTCTGCCTGTCTCTGTCTCTCTATGTGTATGTGTGTCTGTCTCTGTGTGCATGTGTGTCTGTCTTTCTGTGTGCATGTATGTCTGTCTCTCTGTGTGCATGTGTCTCTCTGTCTCTGTGTGTATATGTCTCTCTGTGTGTAGGTGTATGTCTCTGTCTCTGTGTGTATATGTGTCTCTCTGTCTCTCTATGTGTATATGTGTCTCTCTGTCTCTGTGTGTATGCATGTCTGTCTCTCTGTGTGTATGTGTGTGTGCATGTGGAGCCAGAGGAGGATGTTGGATGTCCTCTTCTATTGCTCTCTGCCTATTTATTCCCTTGAGACAGAGTCTCTCGATGGACTGGAAGCTCACCACACTATGAACCCTGAGATTGTGCTATCTACTGGAAAAACCTGTTTCTAGCACTAACACACACCTTCAATCCTGCTCATTGTAAACAGGATTAAGCAAACCATAGGTCAAGAGGCAGAGCAAGCAACCAGTTGACAGGAGTGAGCAAGAAAAAAACCATAGGGAATAAGAGGGAGTGAGGAGGATGGAGAGAGACACACAGAGGAGAGAGAAGAGAGGGGCATTGAGTTGGAGGACTCTTGTTTGAGTCAGCAGGTGTAGGAGCAGCTTCTGGAATGTTGGCTGAGGAGGGAGGTCATTCGGGTGCTTTCTCTGCCTCCCTGAGATAGCAGGCTTTCACTCCAGCAGAGGCATACATGGTTTTTACAAGGGTGCTGGGGATTTGAACTCAGATCTTCATGTGTGCACAGCAAGCATTCACACCCACCAGTCATCTCCACAGCTGTGGGCGATTCTTACAACAGTTAATTCTCTGTGAAGAGAAAGGGAGTCCATCCCACAGATTCTGACATTTTTTTTATCATCATTTAGCTCATGTTTTCTGTTTGCCTCCTGTTGAGAAGTATGCTGCTAATTTATAAATATTTTGGAGGTATTTAGATGCTGATGTAGATATTTCTAATTCATCAGAAAACATACTGTGATAGTTCAGTGACTGAAATCTATCAAAACTCATGCTGTAGAAGATAATCTATTTTGGTGGCAAATCCACGAGAATTTGGGAAGGATGTGCATTCTATAGTTGCTGGATTGAACACTCTATAAACATCAATTAGGTCAAATTGATTGACAGGGCTATTCAGGACTTCTTTATACGTGTTCATTTTAAAAAGATCTTTTATCAATTATTCAGAGAGAGGCTTTGCAGCCACTCACTATGATTATGGGTCTATTTCTTTATGCGTGTCAGTATGTTTTTTCTTAATGTCTTCTGACAGCCTGTTATGGGGCGCATGCATTCTGAGGTTACTTCATTTCGTTGATATATACCTCTGCCTATCCTCATGGAATGTTCCTTCTTATGTCTGGTAATACTTTCCATCTTTTAATGTGCTCATCTCATGTGTGTATAGACACCTGGTCTCTCTAATGGCTACACTTTGTACAGTACAATTTTTTCAATACTTCACTTTCAACCCACCATGCTTTATATTTAAGACATTTCTCTTTTTTAATTAAAATTACTTTTAGCTCTTTGAGAATTTTATAAAATGTGTTTTGATCCTATCCACTTTCCTGGCCTCCCAATTCCTCCCAGATCCGTCCTTCTCTCCTCATCCATCCAACTGTGTATTATCTTTAAAAATACTGGTTTTTGTTTTATGTGTATGATGCTTGCCTGTATGTATATGCAGCACCTGTGTGCAATGCCTTTGGAGGATAGAAGAGGGCTTCAGATTCTCTGGAACTAGAGTTACAAGTGGCGTGAGCTGCCATGGGGGTTCTGGGAATCAAACCTGGGTCCTCTGCAAGATCAGGAAAAACCCTTAACTGCTGAGTCCTTTCTCCAGCCCCACTGTCTCTTAGTTTCAATTTTTAGTTCATTTATACTTAATGTAGTTGTTGAAATGGTTTGCTTTTGACCTATTATGCTGTCGTTATTGCTGTACAACAGAGAACCACACATTTAGATGTAGGGTCAGCAGATAGCTGTTATCTTGTAGTCTTTGTGGATGAAGAAGCAGGGCTCCACCTAACCTGCTTTAGGATCCCTCACAAGGTTGCAATTAAGGTACCGTTCAGATCTTGATTAGGGGGAACAATTCATTCCCAAAGTCACTGTGTGGCTGGTGGAATCCAGTGCATTGCTGCTCGATGGGAGGAGAGTCCGGATGTCCTGCTAATGGTTGGCCCCCTGCTGTCTTCAGTTTCCTACCAGGCAGGTGTCTCTATAGGACAGCTCATAACTCAGCACAGTCAGAAAAAGACAGATGCCTAGTCCTGGAGAGATGGCTCAGTTGATGAGGTGTCTGCTGTGCAAGCATGACAACCTTAGTTTGATCCTTCTCGGGACATGGTGCACTTGTAGTCCCAGCTCTGGGGAGGCGGAGACAGGCAGGTGCCTAGAGTTCACTGGCCACCCAGCCTGGACAAATTGGTGAGCCCTGGGTCCCAATGAGTGGGCCTGTCTCAAAAAATAAGGTGGATAGCACCCAATGAATGACACCTGAGGTTGACCTCTGGCCTCCACTTATATGTGCACACACATGCATGCATGTCTGCACCCACAGCTGTACTCCGCACACGTGAACACACACACACGCACACGCACACACGCGCGCGCACACACACACACACACACACACACTGAGCTACACTCACAGTCCTCCCACTTTTTTAAGCAAAAACGCAAGAAAAGAACACAGAACAAGTGAGACAAGAAGAAAAGAAATAGTTTTGCAGACAGATTTTAAGGTGGGCCCCAGCAGCCTCTGTGTTCTGTGCACCCTTGAACTAGAAAGTTCCTTGAGTAGACACGAGCTATGACTTCCTTTAAGCCAAAGGGATTGATGGACGACGTCCCTTGCACAGCTACACTGCAGAAAACTGTAACTGCCAAATCAGTGGAACAGTGTGTGTGTGCGTGTGCGTGTGCGTGTGTGTGATGATTATGTGGAGGTCGGAGGACAACTTCTAGAGGTTGGCCCTCTCTTCCACCTCACTGAAGCAAGGCCTGCCTTGTTTCTGCTTCCAGGCAGCACGCTCTGCTAGTGGCCTATGAGCTTCAGGATGATTCTCCTGTCTCTGCCTCCCATTTCACCACAGGAGTTCTGGGATTACGGGTGTGTGCCACTGCATTCAGCTTTGTCTTTTCACAGGGCGGGACGCCGGTTGTCAGACTTGAGTGACACGTGCTATTAGTCACCGAGCCTCCTCCGCAGCCCCCAAATTGCTTCTCATCTTTTACTTTTATTTTTTTGGTATTTCACATCTCTTTGTATTTTGTATTTCTTTGTATTTTTATAAATACTTGTTCTTTGCCTCCTTAATTTGTCACAGCATGCTTAGACAATGTTGTAACGTTTAGCCTGAAATGTAAGAATCTTACAACAGGAAATGTCTGTTTATTCCTTTGTTCTTCAGTTACTATGCCTTTTACAACCACAGATACAATGCTTATCAACATGGTGCTAGTTACCTTTCAACAAATTGGTCTTTCAGAATGCGTTTTGAGGGAGCAGGTGGGAAAATGGCTTCCTGTTGCCGGCAGAGGCTTGTCTGAGCCAACATCTGTACATGGATTTGGGTCTTTTAGAATCCGATGACTCAGGGGCTTAGCGGATGTGTCAGTTGGGAAAATGTCTGCTGCTTAAACATGAGAGTATGAGTTTGGATTCTCAGTACCCACGGGAAAAGTGAAGCGCTGCAGCGAGCATCTGCAACCCCAGTGCCAGGGAAGTGGAGACCAGAGCATTCTGGGATCTTCCAGTCAGTCCGTCTAGCCAAACCAGGGAGCACCAGGCTCCGTGAGAGACCCTGTCTTAAAGAACAAGGTGTTGGGGTTAGAGATTGAGAAGACAGTGTCAACCTCTAATGTGGGCACAAGCACATACACGTATGTGCACCCCCTGAATACACACACTCTGGAACATACACACACAGGCACATACACACACTCTGATGCACACACACACACACACGGCACACACACACACACACGCTCACACACACGCACACTCACACACACACGCTCACACACACGCTCACACACACGCACACACTCACACACACGCTCACACACTCACACACACACACACGCTCACACACACTCTGATGCACACACACACGGCACACACACACGCTCACACACACACACTCACACACACATACACACACAGGCACACACACACGCTCACACACACATACACACACAGGCACACACACGCGCTCACACACACACGCTCACACACACACCACACACACGCTCACACACACTCACACACACACACTCACACTCACACACACTCACACACACGCTCACACACACACCACACACACGCTCACACACACTCTGATGCACACACACACGCACACACACACACACGCTCACACACACACGCTCACACACACACACACACGCTGTTGACTCAGGATGTGCTGCTTGGTTTTGTCAACTTGACACAAACTAGAGTTGTCTGGGAAGAAGGGAACCTCAGCTGATGAGCTGCCCCCATCAGGTTGGCCTATGGCCATGTCTGGGGCATTTTCTTGATTTATGTAGGAGGACCCAGTCTACCGTGGGCAGTATCACCCTTAGGCAGGAGTTTCTGTGTTCCACAAGAAAGCAGGCTGAGCAAGCCATGGGGAACAAGCCGGTAAGCAGCGCCCCTCCATGGCTTCTGCTTCAGTACCTATCTTGAGTTTCTAGCTTGATCTTCCTCAGTAATGGACTGCAATAAGGGTGCATACATGGAGAGCAACCCTTTCCTTCCAAGCTGGTTTTGGTCAATGTTTTATATCGCAGCATCAGAAAGCAAATTAGGATGTAGGCCATCTTCCTCCAGGAGTGGGGAGAGGTCATATGACACCAGTGAATCAGGAAAGGGACACTAGAGCCAGAAGAATGCCCCAGAATGAGGCTCAAATATTTCAGATGTCTCTGCTTTACAGGTGACTCGGGAAGCAGGGGTGATGGCTCAGAAGTCAGCAGGAGGGGACATGGATTCAGAAGGTCCTGGTTCCATCTCAACTTTCTGCTCTGTTGTTGGGCATATTTCTCATCTGGCCAGAGCCTCAATTTTCCAAGCCATCGAGTAGGCAGATAGAAACTACTTCTTAAGTTCCTGAGGATTAAATGATCTGGTGCTTGAGAAGCCATTGGCCCGGTGCCTGGCAGCGCTTCAGCGTGTAAGTGGGAGCAGTTTGAAGCTGCTTTCACACACGCCTCAGGAGATCCAAAGTATCGGCTGGAGCTCCCTGAGTCTAAAACAAGAGTCAGCCTTGCTTTCACTGAGGTGGGCAGCTTGTCTGAGGTATAGATGATGTTGGCTTCTAGGCGTCTTGGTGATCAGAGGCCTTTGGTTCATGAGAGGCACCAGGCCCAGGGATGTACCTGGACCAGTCAGGGTCAAGAGGATATTTCCTTATGGAGAGAACCTTAGTCTGGAGAGCACTGTTGGAGTCCTGTCCCCAGAAAGGAGCAAGGTCATCTTTGGTACCTGATCATGATCCCGTCAGACTGGGGACCCAAGTTCAGTTTTCTTACATGAGTTCTAATCCTTAATACCTGACTTCTATGTGTACATACATGTGTGCACACTTGTACATTTGCTTTAGTTTGGGTTTCTATGGCTGTGAAGAGACACTGTGGCCACGGCAACTCTTATAATGAAAACATTTAGTTGGGGTGGCCCATTTCCTTTGGGGGCCATCTCTTTCAAACCACCACAACGTACATGAACACATGTGAATACTCCAAACACACATGTGCACACTGGAATAATTACATCTAGCAAGTTAGTCTCCAAAAACCCCTAATAACTGGTTTGCAGGACTCATGCCTTTGGGGGTGGGGGTGTGGTACTGTGGGAGGAGGAGGAGGAACTGAGGCATGAGAAGGTGAGGTCTTTGAAGACCCATTTCCTCACCTGCAGAAAGAGAGTTTGTTTTGATAAAGTTGGACCTCTCTTCCAACATAAGATTTTTAAAGATTACACTTATTCCTTTCTCTCTGTCTGTCTGTCTGTCTGTCTGTCTGTCTGTCTCTCTCACACACACACACACATACACACACTCACGCACCACACACACACACACACACACACACACACACACACTATTACCATGCGCATGAAGGGGTCAGAGGACAATTTGTTTTCACCTTCCACTATGTGGGTTCAAGGGATCAAACCCAGGTCTTTCGGCTTAGCTGCAAGAGCCTTTACCCTCAGAGCCATCTTTCAGGCTCCCTGTGCTGTGATTTTAACTGAGACCCAGCTCATGCACACATGCTCTCTCCCAGCCTGGTCACTCTTCAGCCAACTAGAGGCAATTGAGAGCAAAATGCAAGGCAGATTAATCGAGGTACACAGAAGTTATAGATATGCTAATGCGTTATGTTAATGACAGATGAGGGTGGGTAATTGGAGGTGGCAGGAGGGAGCATAGTTGTGAAGAAATCCAGGTTCTTAGAGAAAATATTGCATTCAAAGAGTTTAAGAATGATTAATGGGGCCTCTGGAATTACAAAAGAGCAGCCAGGAGAAACCATTGGGAACAGAAATTGCTCAGGGGAAGTGACCTTGAGGAGGCCATGAGACAGGTCAGGGAGGCTTTCTGTGTGCCAGGAGGTGACCCCAGGGAGTTCTGACCTGGTCTATGGATATGGTCACAGAAACTGGACCTGGCTGTGTCCCTCTGTCACTCTCTTTTTTTTGTACAGGGCCCGTGTTCTTTGACAGCTCCCATTACAAACAGTGGCTGAAGGGAGTCTGCTGTGCAGGACAGGACCTGGTGCAGAGATGCAGCAGAAAGCTGTATCTTGAAGGAGCTCCGTTTGTAGATCTTGGTTGCCTGGTCCCATGGGTGATGTAGGACAGAACGTGCCAGAGAAGTCCTCTGTGTCCTTGGGGTTGGGGAAACCAGGATCTACTGAGTCAACATGGAAAACTTGAGGGATGGCTGGGGCCAGGCACCTTCTTGGGACATGCTTGGTTCTTTCACAAAACTTGAACTTGGCCCCAGAGCCTTGTTCTGGGATCACTGGTATTCCCTCTTCCTGCAGGGACCAATGTGACTGAGGTTCCAGCATTTACAATTAGCTTGGGATGATGGGTGGGGCTTAGGGCTCCTAGGGACGTTGGTCTACAAACCACGTGCTGTGACTTGGTGTTGGTTTCTCGTCCCCTCGTCTCCCTTGGCTCCTGTTCCATGCCACCTCTCCTCCACAAACACCCTTTTCCGGACAGTCTTCCCAGTGAGTGGGTTCTAGAATCCTTGAGCCTTTGGGGGCTCATTCAATGGATGAGTAGGCTGGGCACTTCCTGACCCTGCTTCACCTCATGCTCACACTCTGTGTCAGTCACTTTTCTCATTGTCCTGACCAAATGCCTGGGAAGAGGCAACCTAAGGGAGGGTGGGCTTGTTTTGACTGACAGTTTAAGAAAGGATTCAGTCCATTATGGAGAGGAAGGCATAGCGTCTCAGGAGCATGAGGTGGCTGGTCACGTTACAACTGCAGTCAGGGAGCAGAGAGTGGACAGGAAGTGTGGCTCGGCTGTAGAACCTCAAGTCCGCCCATAGCAATTCACTTCCTCCAGCAAGACTCCACCTTCTGAAGGTTCCATGGCTTTCCACAAACAGCACCATTAGCCTGGAACTGAGTGGGCATAGTGGAGATTTCACATTTAAACCACTAGAGCAGTGGTTCTCAACCTGTGGGTCATGACCCCCACGAGGGTGGCATGCATCCTGCATATGAGATATGTATAACACAGATCCTCAACCGTAGCAAAATTACAGTTATGAAGCAGAAATGAATAATTTTATGGTTGTGGCACCATCACAACAGGAAGGGCTGTATTAAAGGGTTGCTCACAGCATTAGGAAGGTTGGTACTTCTTCTTTCTTCTCTTCTGAGGCAGGTTGTAACACCTAGGAAGAATTTTCTGCCTCCCCCTGAGGCAGGTCTGAGGATTCCCGGGAGTGACAGGGGACCTCCTCGTGCCTGGGGCATCTCTGAACACACAGGGATGCTGTGTGAGATGTAAGCACATGGGCCTTGCTGAGTCTCCCGTTTATGAGGAGTAGATTGCGATTTTCAATTTAAATCAATCTGCATGTCTGTGTGTGAGGCATGCTTGTAAGTATGCATATTCTCTCTCTCTCTCTGTGTGTGTGTGTGTGTGAGCCTCAAGTTGATAACAGTGCTATCTTAGTTTGCTTTCTATTGTTGTGATGAACACCATGTCCGAAAGCAACTCAGTAGGGGTGGAGAGTGTGTGTGGGGGGCTATTATTCCATCTTCACAGCCTAGTCACAGTTCATCACTGAAGGAAGTCAGGGCAGGAACTCAGTACAGAGCCTGGAGGCGGGAACTGAAGCAGAGGCCATAGAGGAACACTGCTTCCTGGCTTATACTCCATGGCTTGTTCAGTCTGCTTTTACACACAACCCAGGGCCACCTGCCTGTGGGCGGCGCCACCCACAGTGGGCTGGGCTCTCCCACATCAATCATCAAGAAAATGGCCTGCATATTTGCCTACAGGTCAGTTCGGATGGAGGTGTTTTCTGAATTGAGGTTCCCTCCTCCCAAAGGAGCTTGGCTTGTGCTGAGTTGACAAAAACCTGGCTAGCACAGATGTCTTCCTCTATCGATCTCCACTTTATTCATTGGGGCAAGGTCTCTCAATTGAACCCAGAGCACAATGATTCCCACTACTCTAGTCCTGCCTTGGCATCATGAGTGAGTACTTAGATAGCAGGTGGTTGCCTCTTTTATCCTGTTTTTTTTTTTCCCACATGGGCTTTGGGGATTTGGACTCTGGTCCTTACTTATATGCAGCAAGTGCTTTTATCCTACTCCATCTTATCCATCTCTCAAGCCCCTAATCATATATATGTATTTAATAATATACATATGTATTTAGTGTATATATAATGTAATATACGTATATTTAATGTGGTATTTCTGTCTACTCCCCCATCAAATCTAGTATAAGGAATTCCCAGCCTTGACTGTTTCTTCAGTTTTTGTTTCCTCATGAAATCTCCCGAGTCATGTAAAACTCAACATTTAAACAAATGTGCATGGTTTCACCTTGTTAATCTGTCTTGTTATAGAGGTTTCAAGTGTGAATTTAGGATGGGTGAGGAAAGACAATTTTAGTTTTCTCATGATAAAATGGGTTTTATGTATCTTAACACACACGTACGTTCATGTGTATCCCCCTTCTCCCCCCCCACTGCCACCAGCACACACGCCAAAGCCACTGTTACAGTCCCATCTACAGATGAGAAACGGAGTAAGATGATGCAGTCAAAGCTTGCCTCGCTTTGAGACTGAGTCTCCCTATGCAGCCCAGACTGGTCTTCACTGAACTCTTGATTTTTCTGCCATGACCCCCTGAGTGCTGGGCAGTGCCACCCACAGGCAGGTGGTCCCGGGTCCTATAAAGAAAGCAAGTTGAGCAAGGCATGGGGGAAAAGCCAACATCACAGGTGTGCGCCGCCCCCCAGAATGGTTAAAATCAACCTTGTGAGCTGTTCACTGGTCAGACAAAAACCCCAACCTGAGCAGGTCCAGTCCTAGGTTCTTTCCACTCTCCCAACGCTCTTCTGAACCCAAGAGCTTGGGGCCAAGGTCAGCTCAGCACCAAGTTCAAGGTAGGGGAGGGAGGCAGGAGCAGCCCGGGAAGCCATGGAGCAGGGAGGCAGGTGAGGTGGCGGAGGCGCCTTGCTCCTAAGTCTTCTCCCGCAAGGCCCACCGGCCTGGCTCATTTTGGGTGGGTAGCTACATTTTTACCAAATGAGCTTTTTAATTGCTTGATTTACTTATCTCATCTCGGATCTGCTGATATACTCCGCTGCCTTTTAATTGCTTGAAAAGTTGAGCAGTTTTTCATGTTTTAAGGAGTGCTGAATTGTATAATTAAAACGCTAACAGTGTAAATCAACAGTGCAGAAGAAAGACAGCGGAGAATTAAGCAAGTGTGCTGGCATAATAACAAAATCAAGTCGGCATGAAGAGGGTCCGTTGTTGAGGGGATGCTGAGTATGGACAGGCCTGGGGGACAAAAGGGATGAGGCACAGTGTGCTAACCTGAGTCCTTGGACCCCATGGAGAGTGGGGAATTAGACAGAGAGACTGCAGTTGCTGGAAGTCTACATAGCTCAGGGCAAAGATCTACCATGGAATGGCCTAGGGAGTGTGTGACTCCCGGTGGCTGGGAGGACACCTGGGAGGACACTTATCCAGGTTCTTAAATCCCAATTTCAGGAGCTCTGCTGGCTGCTGCTGCCGGTAGAGGAGGAGGAGGGAATGGGGAGGGCTTCTGTCTGGGCTTCTGCACGGGACTGTCTCCCTTCCATTGGAGACTGACTCTCCCCTCTGCGCTTCACTCCCCATACCGAGCAGGGTAACCAGCCATTGTTGGTCTCCAGTGTAACTGCCTTGAAGCTGGCCTCAGCCTCAGCCCACCCACACTGACAAGTCTCAGGCTGCGGACTTATTATTTAATATTTACAACACCCTGCTCCTGCCCCTCGTGATGGATGGTTCCCATGTCAGGATCAATATGGCCCTTGCAGCATTTACATATTTATATTATTAATAAGCAATAAGTCACCCAGGCAACTCTGCTCTGCTGGGCTCCCAGTGCATTCCCCGAAGACAGCTAACCTTGTCCCCTGCCCCTGGCACCGGGCCTGGTGGCTGGGCTGGGAGGAGACAGAACAGAGGGCAGAATCACATGAGGGCAGAGTCTAGACATTGCACTGGCAATCTCCGCCCCGTCTGACACCCTGGCTCCATCATGAGCTCCACTGTGGAGGAGGCCCCTTCCTGTGCCCCTGTGGGCAGTTTTCACTAGGCTAGTGTCCTTGATGCAACCTTGCTGTCTGTATCCCCACATCCTCCATGCCAGGTCCCTTGCAGCAGGTGGCTCAGCATGGAGATACCGTCAGCTGTCCTCACTCCCTCTGCCGGGAGATTCAGTGTCCTACCTTCCTGTTGAGTACCTTCTGGAACTATCGCCCCCTCTGCAACCCACCACTGGTTACATTCTGTTTCACTCCTTGGGTTCTTGTGACCCACCTGCCAACCTATCCGGTGTCACGTCTCCCATACTGTGTTGGTGTAATTGGTGCATCCTCCCTTCCCATCATCCCGATAAACCATACACAGATGCGTACATGATGTGTGCATATACACATGTGCATACTTTGTCATAACGACCTTCTGGTTTATTCTGTAGCATGTACCTAGAGCACTCTTCCACACATCTCCTTCAATACAAAATCTGTTTATCCTTCCTGGTCAGATCAAGTCTCACATGCTCCATGATAACAATTATTAAAGATCTTGCCTCGCAACATATGTATTTTTTAATTTGAAAATTACATTTATTTATCATGTGTCTGCAGGTCACCAGGTTCTGGGGGAGTCAGACTGAGTTCTTCATGCTTACAATGCAATCCCTTTACTCACTGAGTTTTCTCCCCAGCCCAGGACAAAGTTTTAAGCTGAGGGTCGATTCCGATTTGACTTACATTTTGAAAAGTTTGCTCTTGCTCTGTGGAGAATGGACGGGCAGGTGGTGGGAGAGCCATTAAGGATGCCGCAGCAACGGTCCATGGAGGAGGCTGTGGAGGGAGGGTGGCTTTAGGATGGGAAGCAGTGGACCAGTTTGAATGGTATTTAGGAGCAAAACCATCAGGATTCAGCGACATTTAGGATGCGGAGGACAGAGCGGGAGGCAGGGTAGCTGCCAATGATTCATGGCCCTAGACAAAGCCATTTATGGAGCTAGGAGAGCAGAAGGCCTCCACTGAGGGTGATGTGTGTGTGCGTGCATATGTGTGTGCATGTGTATGTGTGTGTGTAGGGTGAGGGTCTCTGAAGTATTCAGGAGGAGAGACTGGGCACGCAGACAGTAGATTTGTGGCGGATGCTGATATGTACTATAATTAAGACCTGGGTGGCAAGAAATGAGAGAAAGAGGAGACAGAGGAGTGACCAGGGCAGAGTGTCCATGGTCCCTACTTCCTCCTGGCTCTTCCTTAGGCGGTAACAGTCACTCCATAATTGATATCTGAATGAACTAATGCCTGTTCCGTCATCTTCTACAGGTTCCTTTCAGCTTTATTCTCCAACTGGATTAGAGTCACAGCTGTGTTTTGGTTTTACCCACACTCCTTTGCAACAACACCAGCACTAACATCCAGGAACAGAGGTCCTTTTCTATCCCAGGCACCGTCGGTCTTTCAGGGACTGAGAACGGTTATCCAGAGAGGTTGGGGTTAGCTCTTGGTCATGACAAGTCAGTCTGGAGATGAGAAGCTGCTGTCTAAAACCAACGTTATCTTCTGTTTGTGGATCCGCAGTCTGGGCAGGGTCTGGGGGCGTTATGCCCATGTCAGTTTCAGGGAGCTGGGCTGAGGCTGGGGACTTTGCTACACGGTGACTCATTCACAGGGCTATAAGTTGGGTCTGGCTGCAGGCACACATGAGCATACACCAACTGGAACACCATCACATAAGCAGGAACTGGTCGTGGTCTTGGTCTTTCCTCGGAAGAGGTTTGAACTCTCAACATCTGGCCATCTTCTTCTCTGCCCCATCCCCGTCTCCAGTGTGTGCACTGGAGGCCAAAGGTCAGTATTTCAATATTTTCCTCTCGCTACCTTCCCTTTTGATGCAGAGTCTCCCACTAAACCCGGAGTTCACCCATAGTCCAGGCCAGCTAACCAATGAGCCCAGGGGTCCATCTCTTTCTGTCCTACCCCAGCACTTGGCTTCTATGTGGGTGCTGGGGAGCCAAGTTCTGGTCTTCACACTTGCACGACAGGCACTTTACTGACCGAGCCATCTCTATAGTTCCTTCTCTATTTTTTTTTTTTTTTTTTTGTGCGTGGTGCTGGGGCTTGAACCTAGAGCCTTGTGCATATCAGGCAGGTGTTGTACCACTGAGCTCTGCTTCCAGTCACACACCTCCACCCCCTGTTCCTCTCCTTTGCCCCCCAGCAGTCTTCTGGGTGGTGTCCCCCACCCCCACACCGCATCTTTGCAGCTTGGCTGTGCCTGGCTCCACGTCCCTGCCGGCCCCCTTATTATTGGTTTATCCTCTTTCCTGCAAGCACGGGTCTGCTTTCTCTATGATGTCTTCCCTATGGATGTTTACCCAGACAGCAGTTGTTTATTTAGCTTCCCATACCCGCCCTTCCTCCAGAAAAGATATAAGGCAGACATAAAGAATGCATAAGATATAAGAAGGCCGACATAAATGAAATGCTTGGTCAAAGAAGAAAGGAGATGAACCAGAGCCAAAGTAATGTTGCAAATAGACCTGGCGGTAGGGCAGACATTGGATCAGGCTCGGTTCTGTTTTCCAATAATGAAGGTGAATGGGCCACACAGTCAAGTGCGTGGTTCACAGTGTCCAGAAGATGAAAAGAGCCCGGTTATAACTCAGCAGGAGAAGTGAACATCAAACAGTTCCAGACCAGAGGGAATGGAGAAAATACCACTTCCTTCATCTATAAGGATCTCTACCTGGCTCACTGTGCCCCAGTGGGGAAGGCTAGAAATGTCAGTGACGTCTTAATGCCGCTTCTGGGACGGTGACAGTGGCACCTAGAGAGTAGAGGCTGGGGATACTGCTAAGCACCCTACACTGTGCAGGTGACCCCAGTCACCTAGCTGATTCCAAATGTCATGAGTGCCTTGATGGGCGAACCCCACTCCAACCCTCCCTTTGAGCAGGAGACACGATACTGCCTTAAATGCAAGTCGGTTGGGGCCATGTGTAAGTAAGGTCCCCTTGGAGAAGTTGTTCATGCCCAGTCTGGCGCCGGGTCTCTATCTCTGGAATTCTTGACTGGGAAGGACAGAAAGGCCAGGTCCAAGTCTCCACCATCATCATGTGGCCCTGCCCGTCTTGAGTCTACAGAGCATGCAGGAGTGGCTACAGTCTTAGCAGGCTTCTGGAATGGTTCATCTATAGACTCCAGAAAGCTTGGGAAGGAAGCAGGAGCTGGAGTGCCAGGAGAAGCTGAAGAGGGAACCCCATCTTGTCCCCATGCACTTTGCTGGCCTCGGAGTTTCGAACATACTTTCTCCCCAGTGAAAATGTCTCTCTTTCACTTTAAGAAGGCGAGCAACCCACAGGGAGAACCCAGAATCCACAGGGAGCCTTGTGGTCTCTGGGGTGGCAGATACCAGGCATGACCCCTGTTCTATGGTGTGTTATTCCTTATGCATGCCCTTTTCCTTGAACTAATGGGCATGAAGCCCACACCCCTGCTGGGCCAGCCAAAGGGTCGGACCCTGGAAACACCTTCCTCTTTTTCTCCGGGGTGTCCTGCAATTTTGGTGGTTCCTCATACCAAAAGGTGTGTATGTGTGGGTCTATATTTGTCCTCTCCCTACCTTTTAGAGAGTATCTCACAGTGTAGCTTTGGCTGGCCTGGATCTTACGTAGACCAGGCTGGCCTGGAACTCGCCGCGTAGAGCAGGTTGGCCTGGAATTCACAGAGATCTGCCTGCCACATTTCTTTCCAACTAAAGGTGTGGGCAGCCACACTTGTCTGTCCTTCAAATCTGGGTTCCATGACCACTAAGCCAGTAGTATATTGCTCTCCTTTTAAGTGGCTCTTAGAACTCAGTCCCCGTATTGTAAGGAAACAAAGAGTCACATGGAGAGGCCTGTGTGGGGGCTGCGGCTGCTGGTCCCAGCTGAGGTCACAGACAGATAGCAGGTGACAACCGCTAGAAAGAAGAAACAGAGAGAGAGAGAGAGAGCTTTCAGATGATTCCAGACCTCTCCCCACTATGAGGTCACCCCCGCTTTGAGCCCTCCCAGACAATGCCATGTGGGTTGGAGATGAGGCTCCTTCCCAGGCCTGGCCCACACTGGAGACCCGGGAGGCATACAAATGAGTGCTACTGTTTAAGTTTCCAATTTAAGGTGCTTTGTAATGAAGCCATAGGTAACTGAAACACGTTCCTCCATGGCCGCTCCTCCTAGTCAGTCAATAAATACTTTTTAGCACCCATCACAAGCCAGCCACAATTCTGCATGCTAGGAATAGATTGTTGAAACGGCAGACAGGAGTCCTCATGTTGCTGGTGAGCTAGCGATGGAGGCAGGCTATTGGGAAGCGTAAATAACACACGGGCGAAAGTGCTCAGGAGAAAAACAACAGCAGAGGGAACGTGAAGTACATAAACAGGGCGGTGGAGGTGGGCTTCTCCCAGCAGGTGGTGTGCCATTTAGAGTTGGAGAAAGGGGGCCTCCGATAGGGCTCAGCGGGTAAAGGTGCTTGCTGTTAAGCCTGGTGACCTGACTTCGATACCTAGGTTCTAGCTGGCAAACGTAGAGATTCCCCAGCGTTGTCCTCTCATCCATACACACATGGCCTGGCACATGCACCCACACACATGCACATACAATAAAATAAAAATGGTATAATAAAGCGTGTGTGTGTGTGTGTGTGTGTGTGTGTGTGTGTTTTAACAAAACTAGATGGAGGAGGTGGGATTGTAGCTCAGTTGGAAAAGGATGCTTGCCCAGCCAGCATGCACAAGATCCCAGCTTGGGTCCTGAGCACCTTGTAGACTGGGTGTTGTGGCACACGCCTGTAAGCCCAGCATTCGGGAGGCAGAGGCAGGAGGATCTGAAGTTCAAGGTCACCTAAAGTAGATACGGAGTCTGAAGCTGACCTAGGTTACAGGATCTATCTAAGAAATGAACAAATAGGTACAATAATATTTGAAGGAAACAAGGAGCCAGCCACATGGATGCCTGGAGGAGGAACTATCTAGGCACAGGGGACATCAAGGGCACAGGTCCTGGAGCCACATGGCCAGGTGGAATTGGGGCAGATCAGTAGCAGGATGTAAGACCATGGGGATGGTGACCTCTGGCAATACAGGGCTCTGTGAGGACATTCTTACCCTCAAGGAAGGGCTCTGAACCACATTTTGCAAGGGCTGCTATGACTGGAGGGGCTCAGAGATGGAAGCAGGGAGACCACAGAGGAGGCCACTGCAATGGTATAACAAGCATTCTTCCCGCCAGCCTGGTCTCAGAGCGGCATCAGTCCCAAATGAACACGAAGGACACTATATTAATTATGAAGCTGTTGGCCATTTGCTATGGTTTCCTATTGGCTAACTCTGACTTAATTATTAACCCATAATTGCTAATCTGAGTATTTCCATGTGGCCTTCTTTTACTAGAGAAAGGGCCCAGACCTCTTAGTCCTCTGGCGTCCTACATGGTGACTGTCTGTGCCTCCCAATTCCCAGAATCCTCCACTTCTCCTAGCCCCACCTATCTTGCTTCCCTATTTGCCAACAGAGCTTTATTCATCAGCCAATAAAACAAACATATACACAGAAGACCATTCCCCATCATTTCCTCTTTTCTGTCTAGATAAAAAGGGTTTTAACTTTAGCATAGTAAAATATATAACAAAACAGTTATCAAGTAAGAACTATAGTTACAATATTTAGTCTATTAACATTTAGCAAGATTTAAAGAAAGTATTCTATCATCTATCATATCTGTGTGACTCTAAAGTCTTATATTTAGCTTATCTTTTATCATAACTAAAGAAAACTGTAACTATCTGTCTTCAACTCCATCAAAGGCCACAGAAGGATAATATATAAACACTAGAATTGACAGAAACATCTCGCTACCTGGACAGTCACCCGAAGTTCTTCTGTAACATTGGGGCATCCATCTTCAGCCCATAGACCGCAGTGTGTCTGGCAGACTTCTCTGTGAAGCAGGAAATTTTAAACTGTCCGTTTGCATTGGCAGTTTGTTAGTTACTTTTCTGTGTCCTGCAGAACATCTGGCAGACTCTTCCATGAAGCACAAAGCACAATGGCTGATTTTGCCATATTGAAAGTAAACTCCATAATGAGTTTTTTTGATGTCCTTCATCTTCTCTGATATAGATTGGTGCTGCCAGGAGCAGACATTTCTCATTGTCAAGAAAAATCCTAAACCATTTAAAATGCCATTTTCTGAAGGTCTTTGACAGAATTCTCATGCTTGTGAAGCCCCTCCCACACTGGACCCACATTGGTCAGTATGGCCAATGATTGACAGAAGTGATGTCATGCCATTACTGCGATTAGGTTGTAAAAGACAAGACCTCCTGTTAGGTCATGTGCCTATAATTCTAACCTTCAGGAGGCTGAGGCAGGAAGATTATGGGTTTGAGGCCAGTTTGGGCTACAAGGTCAGCCAAGCTAGTGAGACAGTATTTCAAAAGAGTAGCAGCCACAGACTGGAACTCTTATCTCATTTGACATTCCCTATCAGAGTCCTCACTTCAGAGGTGTCCAACACCATCTCTGGGGAGGTCTATATGAGTAGAAACTGAAGCTTCAAGCCAATGGCTTCACGAGTTGGTCTTCTTGGGATCTGACGCTTTGGCCCTAGCCCAACTATCAATGACTAAAGTTCCATGGAAGACAGATATGGGCCAGGGTCACCCAGCTGGGCCCCTCTTAGATTCCTGACCCTTAGAAACAGTGTGAAGTCATCAACATCAGCTGGTTTAAGCTGATGACTTGGGGAGGGTCACTTGTTACATAGCACCGGATAGCTGATACACATCCTAAGTAAACATCCATGCAGCAACGTTGGATGGGCAGCTATCTAGGTATGCAAGTCTGGAACACAGGGAAATGGTTAAGGCTGTAATATAAAAGTGTGAATCATTACTCTATAGATGATGTCAAAATGCCACCCACTGCAACCATTACTCTTTTGAAAATTTTTTTATTCTTTGAGAATTTCATGCATGAATACAATACATTTTGACTTTATTCACTCCCAATTCCTCCAGTTCCTCCAGGGTTCACCCCCATATCCCCCTCCCAATTTTGTGTCTTCTTTTTATTATTATCTATATGTGGCCCACTGAGTTGAGTGTGGTCAACTTACCAGGGATCATGTCCCTAAAGACTCACCTTCCCCTACAAACTTTCAACTATTAATAGCTCCTTAACTTGGGGTGAGGGCTCACAAACCCCTTCACACTCCATGATAGAATGCTGACTGGCTTGCTCTTGCAAAGATCTTGTGCAGGCAACCACAGATGTGCTGAGTTCTTGAGTTCAATGGTCTTGTCATGTCCAGAAGAGATCGTCTCACCCAAATCCTTCCTGACCTCTGGCCCTTACAATCTTTTCAATCTCTCTTCCTCCAAGTTCCCTGAATCTTGGGGGAGGGTGTGATATATATATGTCTCATTTATGACTGAGCACCCCACAGACACATATTCTCTGCATGATGACCAGTTGTGAATATCTCTACTAACCAAAGTTCGCTGCGCAAAGACTCTGAGAGCTGTACTGATCTATGGATATAGAGATATAAATTTAGAAGGCAGTTTGATTCAATGTCCACTTAGCAAAATAATGACAGTATGTTTACCCTGATGTCTTATGAACGATACTCTTTTTTGTTGTTGTTGTTGATGCTCCCTACTTCCCAGCTCCCTCCTCTGAGCTCCATGGCTCTTTGGCCTGCCTTGACTGTGACCTTTTCCCATGGTGGCCTTGCTTTGTCCATGTGTCCCTCACTAAGATCTGAGATGACTTGATCATCTCTGGGTCTGCTTAGTAATTCGCTTTGGAAAGCAGGAGTATATCATTGACACTGTGAATGGAGCAGACCTCCTATTGCTTGCCATCCCATGTTGGGTTGGGTGCACTACATTCCTGGCTGCCTTCTTTGGAGCCTCCTAGCGTGTCTTGTCTATGACTTACTCCTACTTGATGCTTTATTTCTCTGTACCACTCAATATCTACCAGTTGAGTCTTGGGGGGGGGGACTGCAGCCTTTACCTGGCTGGAGGGACCCTGGCAAGCTCTATGTCCCCACTCCTTCACTCTCCCTGGACCTCCTCCTGTGCAGCAAACCTGAAGAACTCAGACCTGGCATCTCCAGGAACAGCCCTCAGCCAAGGGCACACCGGGACTGTTGTCTACACTGCTTGCTGGGGCTGGATGCAGAGTGTTTCACATCTGTGTTGGTTTTTTGTTGCTGTCTCTAAGAGTTCATCTGAAATTGTGGCTGAGTGACCTTGAGCATGAAGTCACAGCCGCTTCAAGTTCATGTAGGCAATGGTCCTGTCCTGTCCAGCAACTATTGTTTTGTTGTAGAACAGCCCCCAGCTCTTACAATCTTCCCTCTTTCATGATGATCTCTGAGCCTTGAGGAGACCGGTGATAGGGACTTCCCATTTAGAGCTGAGCATGGATGGGGAGGGGTCTGATGGAGCCCCACCCCCAGCTGAGAAGCTTTTGGAAGTTGATGGCTGCTGAGAGAGGGGAAGTAAATTTTCTTCAGCCCCTACTAGGCTATACATACATGCTCCAGTAGATGGTCTTACATCCACATAGGCAGGCCTAAGAGGCTATACATACATGCTCCAGTAGATGGTCTTACATCCACGTACATATAGGCAGGCCTAAGAGGACGTGGTGGGTTTTAAGAAGAGCGCTTGGAGTTGGGAGGAGACAGTAGTAGTGGGGACAGAGGAGAAATTGGACGGCAGGGACTATGGAGTTGATTTGATCAAAATGCATGATATGCACGCGTGAAATTCTCTTTAAGCTCCACCACCTGCTTCAGCAATCGGTTCATTGCCGTGCCCACCTCGACCAGCAAAGAAGACGCAACACCCAGACTCTTCTTTAAGCAGTTTATTCAGGAACCTTGAACAATCTTCTGCTCCCGGGGAGCGCCAGGGAGCCCCAACCCACAGCTTAAAGGCCCTTGGGCAGCCAACCACAGTGTGCCATGTGGAACGTGCAGATAGGTCCACGTATGTGGAAGCAAGCCTGATATCCAGCCTTAACCAAATACAGGTGTTGTTTATCATAGAGAGCACCTGCTGTCGGGCTAGCAGAAGGCGGAAGCCAGCACCATCTTGAGGGTGGGGCCCTTTGCAGCTCTCTACAGTTCATTAGTAGATTTCCACTGCCCTCTTCTTCCTCTCCCAACAGGCTTCTCACAGCCCTGCCCCCACTCCCTTGGCTTGCCCTGTGCCAGGCAAATAAGCAGCTCAAGTTCAAATCCTTCTTTCAGGGTCTGCTTTTTGGGAAGTCTGACTGTGACCATGTTGAGACAGAATTTGCATAACTGGGGCAGCAAGATGCTCTTCAGCTTAGAGGACAGCCAAGGCAGGGCCTGCTGTCAATCATCAAGCCCAGGATATCAGGGTGGGCTGAGACCAAAGCACAGAGTGTGGAGGTGACTGTCCCTAACATCGCGAACCGAAGCCAACTAGAGGGCCTTTCAAAATGGGCCCGAGTTTGCTGAACCTCTCCATGAAGCAAGGTCTCTGGTCAAGCAGCCCTGCTCCTTATCCTTTAGCTCTGGTCTAGGCCAGGTCTTTCTCTCCCCAGCTTGGAAGGGGAAAGGAGGTCAGGAGAGACATATGGGTTGCTCAGCATGCATCCCACAGTTAGCACCACAGGGAGATGCTGAAAGCTTTCTGTACACGAGGAAGCTTTTCACTCCTGCACCGATGGTGTGACTTCAGGTCGGACTTCACGGCCACCCAGAGACAAGGCCCTCGATGCCCCCTGCAGTGCTTTTCCTGAGGGATTACAGCGGGAGGGGAGACTGTGTCAGGCTCTGGAAGCACCCCAATTTTCCCCAGTCCCCCTATCCTGAGTGTCTTCAGCTCTGGTTTTTAACCCTTCTGCTTGGATGTATGTCTTTTCCCATGTCATCTGGTATATGGTAGCTGTGTCCTGAAGTACTGCCACTTTTGCCTGGCTGGGGAGACCCTGGCAAGTCCCAGGCTTCCTTCTTTCTCCCTCTCTGGTCTTCTTCACCAAGGAAGATGGTTTTAGAGGTTCACTGTGAAAGAGACTGGCAAAGCTGGGGTGGTAACTCAGCTAGTAAAGTGGTTGCCTCACAAGACCTGAGTTCGATGCCCAGACCCCCAGGGGGAGAAATAAGCTGGAGTGGTAGTAGATGTTTGTATTCTCAGAGCTAGGGAGGCAGAGACAGGTAGATCTCTGGGGCTTGCTGGCCAGCCAGACTAGCCTATTTGGTGAGTTCCAGGCTAGTGAGAGACTCTCTTAATAAAGGGTGGGGTGGGGAGGGAGAGAAGGAGGAGTAGGTAGCACTAGAGCAATCCCAGAACCCCACTCCCATCCCCAGACATCCACAGAGTCCTCCCAACTGCCTAGCAATTTTGAGTCCAAGTCTCTGTACCTCCGGGCTGCCTATCCTGTGCCTGCAGGCAGATCCTTGCAGAAACCAGGCTCTCTGGACTCAGCTGCTGCTCTAGAGGCCGGGCAGGGACACTGAGAGGGTGGTATGCTCCTCATCTTTTCTTCTTCCACAGTAAAGGGACAGTCATGGTTTCTGGTTCTTGACAGACCAGCATACAAGGAGTGGTCTCATCTGTCTCATGTCTTGGTGAACAGCCCCTTTGAGGTCAGTGTCACAGGTGCATGGCTTTTGTGATAGTCTTCTTGGTTTAGTGCCCTCCTATTGCCATCTTGAAATCATTCTTGTTTGTGGTGGTTTGAGTAAGAGTGGCTTTCATAGACTCACATATTTGAATGAAGGAGTGGCACTGTTTGAGAAGGATTAGGAGGCGTGGCTTTATTGAAGGAAGTATGTCACTGGGGGTGGGATTTGAGGTTTCAAAAGTCCATGCTAAGCCCAGAATCTCTCTCTTGGCCAGCGAATCAGGATATAGCTCTCAGCTACTTCTCCAGCACCATATTTGCCTGTCACCATTGTTAGGATTCAGTGGAAGTATCTTGGTGAATCAGAGCCAAGGAATGCTGCAACAGAGATCATACGATGACACAGATCTCACACAAGAGATTTAGTGTGTGTGTGTGTGTGTGTGTGTGTGTGAGTGAGAGAGAGAGAGAGAGAGAGAGAGAGAGAGAGAGAGAGAGAGAGAGAGAGAGAGAGAGAGAGAGAGAGAGAGAATGAAAGGCAGTCTCAGAGCAGGGACATGAGTGAGACAGTCAGATACACAGAGATATAGAGACGGAGATATTTACAGACAGACTTAGGGACCAGAATACAGGGAGACCACTGTGATGGCGGGGATTTTTTAAAGGGCACACATGCGTCAAATAGGGAAAACACACAACTTGTGGTGACAGTGGAAATGGGTTGCAATTGGTTGGTGGGCGATGATGCCATGGCTTCTGCCGCTGAGTCCCCGAGGGCAGCCGTGTTCCCCATTACAGTGGTAACAGACTAAACCTCTGAAACTGAGAGCAAGCCCCAATTAAATGATTTCTCTTACAAGAGTTGCCTTGGTCACGGTGTCTCTTGACAATAGCTGGACAGTGACTAAGACATTATCCCCCCCCCGAGACAGTCTTACTATGTCATTGGCTAGCCTGGAACTCTCTATGTAGACCAGGCTGGCCTCAGACTTGTGACCCTCAGGTGTCTGCCTACTGAGAGCTGGAGATACAAGCATGAGCCTCCACTTCTTTGGTTTTCCCTGAAATTCTTTATACTTTGTCTGAGCTAAGGTCTCATGTAGCCCAGGCTGGCCTTAACCCGCCCCCCATATGTAGCTGAGAATGACGTTGAACTCCTAATCTTTCTATGTCTACCTCCCAACTGCTAAGATTACTTTCACGGGACATTGGCTTTCTAATACTTTTGGGCAAGGGACTGCATTTACATTTTGTTCTGGGCAGTCGGTTGGCCTGGTCACTGTGTTGGGCAGTGTCACTTGCTTCCTGCTGAGTCCTTTTTACATCAAGTTAAATGTCATTAGAAGCCCGGGGACTTGCTTGAGTCCACACATGAGGCAGGGCTGGGTTTTTTGTTTTTTGTTTGTTTGTTTTGAGACAGGGTTTCTCTGTGTAGCCCTGGCTGTTCTGGAACTCGCTCTGTAGATCAGGCTGGCCTCAAACTCAGAGAACCGCCTGCCTCTGCCTCCTGAGTGCTGGGATTAATGGAATTAAAGGCATGTACCACCACCTCCTGGTATCAGAGCTGGGGTTTGAACCTAGGCCTTTCACCTCCACAACTCCTGTTCCTTCTGGTTCTAAGCATGAGGATGAAGAGCCGGTGAAGGAAATCTGTGGCGTTTTGCATAGACTCTGATTTTTTTTTTCTCCTTTGCCATGCAAGTCACGGCTGCCTTGCCTGGGGCTGGAGTTCTCTCCTCCAGATTCAGGCTGCTGTTCTGATTGTCTTGGCCCAGCCTGGCTCCCTGCCTCCTGCTGTGCTGAGCAGGGGTGCAGCTGCCTCCCTGGGGATGGAGGACTGGCCTCAAGCTCCTCTGTCTCCTTCCTAGCTGGTGTCCCTCACCTGCCTGCTCTCTTCACCAGAGAGACCTTCAATTCCAGGCTGTAGAGCCGCCGCCGAGGCTCTGCTCTGGCTCCAATATGATGGATGAGGGAAGAAAATCTGGAAGGGGCTTAATGCTTTTACCAGCTGCCTCTAATTTCGTTTTGAAGGGAAGGCAAAGGGAAGGGGCACAGGAGGACAGGAGACATTTCCCCCGGTGGAGACGAGCTGGGAATCAAGATAAATGGCCGCTCTCTTCTGTTCCTTGCTCTGGCCATCAGGCCCGGGCTTTCAAGTACACAGTCTCCTGGCCACATCCCTCCCGGGTGCCCTGGGGCTGATTGGATGCCCAAGGATGCTGGGGTGAGAATAGGGTTGCTGTCCCATGTGCCTTTGGCCCAGATCCTCCGGAGACAGCTACAATGTGGAAAGCAGGGTAGGGAGTTTCGTGGAGGTAGCTTGACTCTAGATTTAAGTACATTTGCTTATTTGCTTACTCATTGCCCCCCCCCCCATGCCCCCAGGTTTATAGGTACCACGCCGAGCCAAAGGGCAGTCTTGTTGCCCTGGAATGCCTATGTCATTTCCTGGCTGGGTGACCTGCAGCAAGCTGTGTAACCTCTCATTTCCCTTTCGGGGACTCAGGGAAGATCACATCACTTCCCAGCACACATGTGAGCTCCCGGAGTGTGTGCAGGTCGAGTGCCTCGCCCCAGATGTGACACACTGCAAGGACTCCAGATGCACTCATCATTGTCGCTGTCTGGCAAGGGGCAGCACGTGGGATAGAGCGGGGACCCTGAAGGGGAATGGCAGTCAAAACTTGAGTCCTGAAGAGAAATTCCAAGGAGAGGTGGTATGATGGGGGTAGGGGTGGGGGTGGGGGCGGGCACGGGGAGGCCCCAACCCCTGTCACTGCAACATTGACTTTCAGCTGCAGGTTCACAGCTCCAGGGGGGACCCCTCGCTCCTTCCTCCCTCGTTATTTAAAGTCGGAGGGGTGTGTAAATCAACCAAAATAATTCACGAGCATCATTAGCAACTCCAAGGCGGCATCTTTTACCGGCAGCATTAAATTAAAAACAGCGCAAAACTGCAGCCTTTTAAAACACATCAGCCCAGCTTCCTCCCCCCCTGCCTGCTGTAATCCAAAGCTGCTGGGATCTAATGAAGTGAAATTAGCATCTCCAATCCCCCTCTGGCTACCAGGGCCTTGGAAAAAAAAAAAACATCTCTTTCTGATACGGAACCCTGAGGAGGATGTGAGAGTCGAAACGGGCCCCTCCCTCCAGTCCCTGCCCACTTGCTCTGGGGTCACCCACCTGCCCTGCCTATATTTTTATGCCTGGAAGAGTTGCAGGAGATGTCAGGCTGCAGAAGGGCCCAAGAGGAGGCCTCGGCCTCCGTTTTTTTTTTTTTTTCCCTTTCCCTCTTCTGCCCAGACCAGCCAATTGCCCTGTTCTGTGATGACGACACCCTGACCAACTGGGTCCAAACCCACTGGTCACACTCCACCTGTGGAGGTGGCCACCACCTGACTCTGTCTCATTCAGCCCCAGGAGTCATTTCATAGTCAGTACATAGTCTGAGCTCCTCTTCTCAAGGCTTCCTGAGGGGGACACTGTGGGTCCTAGGTGGCAGAACTCTTTGTTATTGGGGGACAGTTTGTGTACTCAAAAATGCTTCAGCAGTGTCCCCTGCACCCCCCCAATCCCAATCAGGCCCAAAGGAAATAACCTGATACTAGCCAAGTATCCGGAGGTCTGATACCTTCCCCTTCCCTCCCTCCCTCCCTCCCTCCCTCCCTCCCTCCCTCCCTCCCTCCCTCCCTCCCTCCCTCCCTTGCTTTCTTTCTACTATGTAGCTCAGGCTGACCTCCAAATTGCAATCCTCCTGCTTCAGCCTCTTGAGTGGCTGGGATTGTAGGCTCTGTGAGTTTTCTAAAGCAAGACTCTATCATTTCCATCCTTCCTTCAGAGTCCTTCTCTAGATCCCAGGATTGAGACTAAGCATTGGATCCCCGGCTGTTGGGTATCCTCTGCCGATGATGCAGATGCAATAGTCTTGATTGGCAGGAGTGATACTTAATGTGAAAAGTTTGTCTGGGATGGAGAGGAAAAGGACTGTATGCCCGTTAGAAGATGAAGAGAACCAGCTCCATCCCTGCCAGCAGCCAGCCCACCCTCACCCCTGCAGCTCAGTGGGACTCCTGGAGAAGGACACAGCGGGAGTATCAGTTCCTCCCAGCTACATCTCCAGCTTCTCCATTTGGAACCAGCTCCTCTCCTCAGTGGTGGGCTGGCTGGGAAGATGGGAGAGTGGAGTCTGTCTGTCACTAAGGGGAATGCATGAGGCCACCGTGGGTTTGGGTTGGGGACCCTGGATTGCTTTTGGAAGCTGAGTACCAGCTGGCGGTGTCACTGGTCCTGTCAGGAACCCCTGGAAGTACAGAGCCAAACCCAGGGCTGGAGCTCCCAAGGCTGGAGACAGGCTGAGGTGGGGTCTGCTCTCCTGCCTACTGACCCTCCTAGGTACTCTTGCTGTATCGAGTGGGTGTGCCCCACTCTGCCTAGCGTGGGACTCTGCATCTGATTGCTCTGAATTCAATACTGGGGGTCAGAACCCCAAACAGAACCCAGGACATGTTCCTGTCAGGCCCAGGAGGCTCAGTGGCTTCTCTCGAGTATTACAGCTGAACTTGGTATTGTCTTCAAGGATGCTCAACTGGGCACGGGGAGTACTATAGCTGAGCTTGGGTGGAGGCCTCACCCCTGTCCAGACTGTAAATGGCCTCTACCTTGACTCCCCAGCTCTCCCAGCCCAGGTCTCCCTCCCTTCTCCCAGTCTGAATCTGCCGGAAGGCCTGAATGTCAGCCATATGTTTCAGATGCTGGATTGCCGCACCGTGAGCCAGAAGGGCTGTTTGGGAGAAAGCATTCAGTCAAAGCTGTGTTTATACACACGAGGGCCAGGCGTCTTTTTATTATGCAGAATTATACACTTCTTAACACGCAGGCATCAAAAGCCATTTTTTTTTTGTTCTCCGGGTGAAGCCGCCACATGGGCAGGGAAAGTCAGCAGCGGGGTGGGTGGTGACGGGGGGGGGGCGGGGCGCGGGGGGGGTTGACTGCTCTTCTCTCCTTGACTCAAGAGCTCTGAGCCCCGAGCATCACGGATCTGAGAGATGAGCGTGCAAAGGCATGGTAACTGAGGCCTCATTCTTCCGAGGGGATCTGAGGAGCTGAGCCCCAGCGATACCGTTTGGCATGTTGCAGAGCTTAACGGGAAGCTCCAGCCAGTTTTGCCCTGTCCCTCAGCCCCAGATTCCCGGCTCACTCTCATTCTGGAAGGAACGTGCGTCTCCTCTTCTCTCTGGACCACGCAAATCTGACTCTAAAAACCTGACACTGAGGCCCCCATCCTCGAATTTAGGCTGAGAAGCTAACAATCACGACGAGAGTGATTAGCATAAGCCCTTCTCATTCCCCAGATATGCGCATGCGTGGCTTTCTCTCCACGTCATAAGCCTGGGAGTCCGGAGCTTGAGCCAGGAGGGCCAGCCTGGGTTACCTATCTATCTAACAACGCCCCCCCCCCACTAACACCTACATTCCCTGGTGAGATCTCCTTCTCTCTTGCTTATCAAAGGTTTCCTGCTCCTAACAGCCCCCTGTCTCACTTCCCTGGCGTCTGTGGTCTAACAACCTCCACCCCATGGCCAAAGCCACATTCCCCTATTTAAGCCTGTACAGAACTTTCATTAAATGGCAGCTTGATCAGCCATGTTGTCTTGCTGTCCATCCCCTCTCGTCATTCCAGGTTCCTGTGGCTCGAACCCATTGTGCCCTGCTGGTCGGGCCAGGTGAGCCCTGGATCTGCAATTAGGGTCTTTCGTTCAGCCAATGAGGAACTGGGCATTAGAGGACCCTGGTGCTGCGTCGGCTGCAAAGTGAGCTGCCCCACAGGCTTGTGACGATGGGATTAATTGACAGGGGTTGAGATAAAGCAGATAGACTGTTCAGTGTGCCCGGCGCTCGATGCCACTTCACGTCTGGTTTTATTAGTGGTGGGTATCCCGGAGAATAGTAGTTCAACTACCTGAAAGCCTTTTTATTTCCACCCTCCCCAGCGTCCCCAGTAGTGGTCAGGCCCCACTGAACAGACAAGAAAAGGGACTTTCAGGAACTCAAGGGACTTGCTGGATTGCCCTTGACTGTGGAGCCCCAACTCCCGCCCCCCCCCCCCCCCCAGACCTCCTCCCTGCTCTATGGCTGACTTGGTAAGTTGACATTTTTAAGAGCTAGATATCTGATCTCTGGAGAATGATCCAGACGTTTAAATACTGGAGATGCTGGAGGTCTGAGGCATATAAGTTATCCTTCTCCTCTTCTCTAACAGCTTGCCCTTCTGGGTCAAAAGGGTAAGAGGCCAAAGGAGTCAGAGGGGGGGCTCTCTAAAAAGCCCGTGTTTTCATGGTACCAGTGAGGAAGGGGTTTGGGGACACTGAAGACACCCAGACCCCCAGGTCCCACGGTGTGTGGAGTGCGTTTGCTTGGGAGTTCACTTGGCAGATGATCACACTGAGGCTGAGCCTGTTCATGACTGGAACAGGAAGATGGCTGGGGTGCTAGGTGGGCTCATGTCCTGTGTTGATGGTTTCTTCTTGTCCTTTAACAACCCTGTCAGAACACTAGAAATGTCTCATGCTGTGCTCTGCCCCCTTCCTCCCCCAAACATAGTAAGTCCTGTGGGCTCATGGATCAAGAGGTTTCCAAACAGGGCAGAGGAAACCTCAGCCCTTGGACCCTCCCCTCTTCAGTGGCAAGAGCAAACCAGCTTTCTGGTCTCTTCCTTCTCTACCTGCTGGAGAGGAGAAGATGCCCAGTGCCTTGGATACTGCTGGGAAGAGCCTGAATACCGAGAGCCCAGGAGTTGTCCTTGGTGAGGGAGCGATTTGCCATCTGAAGGGCGCCCCTCCCTCCCCTTGTGATGAAATTAGTTTCGAAGCACTGTTCTTGCATTTGCTTCTTCAGGGACATCAGGAAGCCCCCATCTCTTCTCTCTCCTTCTCAACACCCGCAGCCCCCCGAGATTTAGAGTCAGGGTGCGATCTTGCTTCCATTACTTTATTTTAGCGCCTGAGTTACTGGGCCATTATCCCTGGACGAGTTCTTCATTCGACCTCAAAACAAAATCCGAGGCACTGCCTAGCAGGACCCCCTTATCGTTCTCCGCCATCCATTTAGCCCCTTTATGGGCTGTGCTGCTGTCCAGGGCTATGCAACCTTGGGCTAGACCTCTTCCTCTCTGAGATTTATTTTCCTAATCTGTAAAATCTGGGAGTTGAGATAGATGTCCCCCCTCAAGCCCCTCCCATTCTGTGACTTCTCAGCTACTTCCAAACCACGACATAATTGGGTTAAAAGGGCTGCGGCCCTGTCCCAAGGACTGTCTGCCTCCTCTGGCTCCCCTCCCCAAACCCTGACGGCAAAACCAGCAAATCACACGGAGGAGCAAGGGTTGGGAGATGGACAAAGTTAATAGGAGGCAGTAAAGGACAAGCCGAGGGAGAGCTTTTCCTTCAGTGAACAAAGTGCTCTGGGAATTGATTCCCCCTGCTCCCCCTTACCCATTGTCCCCCTCCCTCCTGTTCCCACCCCAACAGTGCAAGAGGAAAAGGCGTTGCATCAAGATTAGCTGCTCTGTAGCGAGGCTGCAATTTACCCACACACTTATTATTCCAGGAGCTCAAACCCCATTCACACGACTCCATTCTGTCCTTGCTTTTCTTTGGTGTGGTAATTTTTTTTTTCCTTTAGACAACCAGGGTCTGGGAAAGAGATTCTCTGCCAGGTGCAGGCTCAGTGTCCTCCAAAGAACCCAGGCGGGGACACACTGGCTAATAGGTCTGTTCTGTTGGCAAAGCTGTTATCACCTGTTTCTCCAGATGTGACATCCTTGACCAAGGCCACAGCCGTCCTAGCCAGGAGTCTAGGTGGCCTGGAAGCCCCAACCAGCCTTCTAAGGGCCGGGAACCTACGATCCCCACCAGCTGCCTGCTCAGGCTTTGGTCTCCAGTAATGAAGTCAGCTGGGTGGGGGAAGCAGAGCAGGTGGCTCTGATAAGGATGGAACAAAATGAATGTGTTTTCAAAGTTTCCCCCCAGGCCCCAGCAGCATTCTGCAAAACTGTAATCCTATTTTGTAAATAGATGGAATTGCTTTTTTTTTTCTTCTCCCTTTTAACCCATTGGAGATACAATGCCAACTGTGCCTATTTCACAAAAGCATCCCCCCTCCCTCTCCCCCATTTCTCATTGAAAGCAACCTCTCTTCTCTGCCTCAGTGTCCCTGTGTGCTGATGAAGTGAATGATGCTCAGGACGGTGTTGGTCCCCAGAGTTCTGCTCTGACCAGCCAGTGCCCAGAGCTGTGGTCAGAACTGGATTCCACAGACTAACCAGGCTGTGAAGCTGGCAGGGAGAGCTGGGTCTGTCCAGACTCCCTCCTCAGTCTCTTCTGGACAGGCATTCTTGAGACAGGGGATGGGGGACAGTCACAAGGACCACTAGTGTACAGGAATGGCGTCTGACGACCCCTGAGGAATCTCTGACTGTTTTCTGAGCCAGTGGGGCCACAGCGGGACTTTTGGTAGGGCGGCCATGGCCAGATGTGGGTCTTAGGATACCTCTGGGGTATCAGGCAGAGATGGGGAACCAAGATGTAAGGATGGTGACGGCACTGCAGGGACCTGGCTTAGAGAGACAGTGGTGGCCATGGCTTGGTGAAACCTGAACAGGGCTCTGAGGACAAGTGATGGAGCCATCACTAGGCAAGATATTGTGAGATGCTATAGTCTGAGCATAACAGTCATTAACATCATTAACAGCATAACAGCCGTTACCATCTCCTCACTCAGAGGTGCTGTGGGTAACCGCAAGAGACACTCAAGGCTGGGCCTGTTAATGATCTCTCAGAGAGGGGCTGAGGTTGGGAGGGTTATTAGACCCCCACCTTGAGATTCCAGCAACCCTCAATCCCCACCCCTGTCTGTGGTGACCACCTGCCTTCATCCACCCATGCTCCTGTCTGTAAGTCTAGCTAACTCGTTAGTTCACCGAGCTAGACTTCATTGGAATCTTGACTTTGCCCGGCCCTTGGCATCTAATGTGGGACGAGAAGACATTTGTTTAGGTCTTCCCCTGGGAAACTTCAAACACAACAGAGGGGGATGCAGTGGGGGAGCCAGACTGATGAGCAGCATTCGAGATCTGAGTCTGAGATCCCCGGAACACAATGAAGGTCCAGGCCAAGAGAATGGCTGCTAAGATGCCAGCCCATGGCCGAAAGTGTCAGCAAGACACACACTCACATCCTGCAGATTTTGATGATGAGTTTATTGACTCACACACTTAGAGTGACGGATTTTATGATGCTTGAGTTACACCTCAATGAAGAGGTGGGTAGAGAAGAGAATGCTGGGACAGCTGTAGTGTCTATTCCTCCCAAAGGCAGGTCCACAAGGCGAGAGGGCTGGGCAAGGACTGTCCCTCTGCAACAAGGGAGCTATGCGACCTTTGGACAAATGGGTCTATGGAGGAGCTGGGAGCAGACATGTGGGCACAGTGGGTGGGGACAAAGCAGTCTTTGGAGCTCTTAAAGCAACTCTACACTTGTGCAGCCTCCTCTCTCAAAGATGGAGCTCAAGAAAATAGATGTTAAATAGCTACTGATGGCCAATGTCACTGATGCTGCCTCCCCCCAGCTTGCTGGAGTTTGGCAGTCTTCAAGACTATTGTAAGGGTAATGGCCTCTGTTAGACCGGATGTTAAATGTTCCCCCAGGTCTGCCTGCTCAAGGCTTGCTAGCCAGCCTATTGCTACAGGGAGGTGGGGGAGCCATTAAAAGGTAAGGTATAATGGGAGGTCTCTAGGTCAATGGGTGTGTCCCCTAGAAGGAGATCATGGCACCCTTTCCCGTTTGCTCTTTGGATTATCATGTAAATGGTTCTGCTCCACCACACAGCTGCACCAGGAGATGCTTCCTCCACAGACCCAAAACGAAATAATCCACGCTTCCAAAATTATAAGCCCAAAATAAACATTTTATGAGCTCTAGTGCTTTGTTACAGTGATGTAAGGCCAAGGAATACAGTGGCAAAGTGCTATTTAAAGAGTTCCTTTTAGGGCTGGAGAGATGGCTCAGAGGTTAAGAGCACTGGTTGCTCTTCCAGAGGTCCTGAGTTCAATTCCCAACAACCACATGGTGGCTCACAACCATCTGTAATGAGATCTGGTGCCCTCTTTTGAAGCAAGATGTTGTAGTCATAATAAATAAATAAAATCTTAAAAAAAAGAGTTTCTTTTAGATTAAGACTATCTTTTGTGTATATGTATACATGCACATTCACGTGTGTGAACGTGGGCACACGTGTGCCACAGAATACACGCAGAGCTCAGAGAACAACCGCGGACACTGGCACTTGCCTCCCACCTTGTCTTGAAACAGAGTCCCTGTATCATTTTTCCTTTGAGAATCCCAGGCTAGCCCACAAGTTCCTGCCTCCTATCTCCGCACAGGAGTGCTGGGATTGCAGCTGCTCGTGTTGCTTTGTCTGGCTTTTCCATAGGTTCTGGGTGTTCAAACTCGCTTCCTCATGCCTGAATGACCAGAGATTTTACCCACAGAGCCAGCTTTCTTCAGGGAGGGGCCGAGTGCCATGTAGCTCAGGCTGACTTCAAACTCCATAGGTAGCTGAGGACACCCTTGGCTTCTGACAGTTCCGGATTTCGCTCCCCCGTGCTGGGATTTACAGCCACGCGCCATCATATGAAGTGGTAGGGACTGCAGCCAGGGTGTCATGAATGCTAGGCAAGTGTTCTACCAACTGAGCTGCACCCCCGTAATTTGTAGAATAAGGATAATCATCACAGAGGAGGGCTAGCTGGTGGGCAGAATCACATCTGGCCTTGAGGCTCCTCCCTCCAGACTTTGCCTTGTACAGAACGAGCCTTCAAGCAGAGCAGCCGCTATCTTCACTGCACCAGCCGGGTTGCTTACCAAAGAGCACCACAGCTGGGCTTGTTGACGGTTAGTATTTCTCATAGAAGGAGGGGCAGGGAGAGTCATGGGACCCTCTTCTTAGTGACCAGCCGCTTCTCTCAACCAGTTGTTTGTAATTCTGCCCCAATTGCACGTGACCTGGAGTCTCAGACAGGGGCGAGAGTATACAGCCTGGGGGAGACTAGGGTTATTGGGATCTGTCTATGCAGCCATGGTGAAGCCTTCCAGTACAGCTGCTCCCGTCAGTGGCACTCACCCGGGCTCTGTAAATAAGCCCCATAAACTCACTGGTTCCCCAGAGCGAACACTGGCATAATTGAACTTTGGTTTGTCATTGGGACCTTGGAAGGAGGGGTGTGTAGACATGTCAAGTGGTCCCCTACCCTAAACAAGAGAAAATACTCCCAACACACCTTGGCGGCACCATGAATCTGATAGGAAGAACTGACCTGGCTGGTGCCTTCTCAGGGCTGTCACTAAGGAGGGGACGGCGTGCCTACCCCTCATGTGGCTGCTGCGGACAGTATCAGCAAGTTCCCGGCCTCAGACCCCCTTCCCTCGCTTATCCTTTCTGCCAAGCTGCAACCCTCTCAGCTTCATTACTGATCCTGAGGTTGAGTAACTGAGGAGGGGGCTGGGCTGGGACAGCCGTGGTGAGGATCTAGCAGGAGCCACAGTACTTCGAGGGATGGTCATGGTGGTGGCGGCGAGGGTGTGACTTCTAGAATGATGATGGCAAGGATCAGCTAGCTCTGCCCGTGTTAGCATCCCTTGGAGCCAGCCCCAAGGGAAGGAGAACCTGGGCCTCAGGTGGATTCTCTGAAGGTCATGTCTTTGAAATCCAATTCACCCCTCGTCCAGGACCTGAAATGGTCCATTTGCGGAATTTACTTGCGGTCTTCACCCCTCAGCTTGTTGGCTGGCTCCCATTCTGTCTTCATAACAGCATTTTAAGGGATTGACCTGCTGCTGCTAAGAGGTTCCTTAGGCTGTTGGGCCCAGAGTCTCACTTGGGCTATTCCATGTAATTGGGTTTTATGGACAGACAAGGCAATATGAAGGTACATGCATCGTGGGGATCCGGGAGCCTGCCAGATTGCTGGCAATAAGGGAAGACCAGGAAGAAATATATAGCCGTCACCATGGATACAGAATGAGGGTGTCCAGGTCATGGCAGTTCTGGGAGCCGGTGACCCCCCCCCGTATTCAGGATGCTTCCTGGTCCCCAAATGCACGCACATCCCTATGGTAGCTCTATAGGGTGGCGGTTGGGTAATGAGCCACAAAACAGGAGACCTGTTTCCTATGGTCTGCACACAGTAGGTGCTTATGGAGCCTGGCAAACAACTGTAAGGCAGTGATGCCAGGCAGAGACAGGACTGGGAACCCTGGACTCCTGGTTGTGGCTTTCTCGTGTGGGGCCATCTTCCTGCTAGCGATGTGCATTCGCACAGGCTGTTGAAGGCTCTCGTGTTGAGGACCTGGGAGGGTTTTGATCATCTTGCTTGCACAGGAGGGGAGTGAGGAGCAGTGACCTGTGACTCGTGGCTGCTGTGGTTTCTGGGCCTGAGCCAGTCTTTCCCAGGGACTTCTCATCTCTTGCTCTTCCCTCTCTCTTTCCCATTTTCCTTCTCCCTCCCTGGTGACCCAGGAAGGACAGAAGGGTCGCCTTCCTGTGGGGAGCACGGAGCTGAGAGGGAACAGCCGTGGGATACGCCAGGCTGGTACACACTTGGCGTGATGTTTATTATCTCTGTGCTAGCCATGCCCTAGACACTCTCCCAACCCTGTGTGGATGGCACCGTCATGGGTCCCCTTTGCTGAGAAGATGGGATGGCACAGAGCAGATATGTGACTTGCCCAAAGTCACCTAGCTAAGCAGAAATGTCATACTGGACCCACAGTGCTTGCTCTTAATCTGTTATTTTTGCTATAGTTAGAACCAGCCATTCTGATGACCTTTTGCATGATATGATCCGGGGGCAGCAGTGTGTGTGTGTGTGTGTTTGTGTTATATCAACCACTGGCACACCCACTGAAATTCTTGAACATATACCTGTGTGCATATGCCTGTGCACCATGTATGTGCCTGGTGCCCATGGAGGCCAGAAGAAGGCATTGGATCCACTGGGATTGGAATTACAGACGGTTGTGGGCTGCCATGTGGGCGCTGGGAATTGAACCCAGATCCTCTGGAAGGACATCCAGTGCTCTTAAGTGCTGAGCCATCTTCCCCTGTCCCGATTCTCAGGACACTCAATGTGTGTCTGGTAGATAGCTAGGAGAAAGATGGAGGGCAGGGGATACAAAGAATGGACACCAAGACAGGAGTCTGATCAAGGCAGCACCTTTCTTTATTTCACCCCAAAGGGATTTATACAGGGGAAGGGAGGAGGGGAAGGAATGGGGGTGTGTGTGTGCTGCAGCTGCAATGAGCCTGGCAGAGCAAAGGTCAGGGGGATGGGTGGGTCATCCTGTGTCCTCTGGTAACCTAACTGCAGATTCTAACTTTATCTTTCGCATTCCACCTTCTGTTGTTTAAGCCTATGTCCTAGTGACTAGGCAGATAAGCCGCAGGTCTGTTTCTGGAATTTGGCAGAGGTAGCAGGGTGGTCCAGAGTCACGTGCTCTCTATGAGGGTTGAGCCACGTCTTCTCTTATGAGTACGTGAGGCAGCCATACCTGGTTGATGGCCGGAGGACCCTGACATTCCCCAGCTCCCTCTTGAGAGTGCTTAGGGAAACATTTTCTTCTACTCTCTTCCTAACTGGTCTGTTAGCAGTGATGGCTGGCTGCTATCTGGTTCATCAGGATAGGAGCAGCCCCTGCTGGCTGCCGGGGCATCTCTTTCTCTGGTACCCTCACATCCCCTTCTTTCTTCCACTTTCCTTGTTCTGGCTCGCTTTGGCCTTCTGTACAGAAAACAGCTCACCTCCTTTCCTGGGTCCTTCCCCAGCCTTCCAGGATCGGTTTAAATCCGGAGCTCTCTGGCCACAAGGGTTCTGGGGCAACTTGTCTCCCAGGAAGGAGACAGGTAAGGGGCAGGCACAGTCACCCTGAATGTACCCTTCCTTTTTCTGCCGACCCCAAGCGCTTCTCCTGTCTCCCAGGAGGCTTCGAGAGGGTCCCAAAAGCCAGCGTGCTTCTCTCCTGCCTGTGGCTACCTCTTGCTTCGAACATCCATCGGCAGTGTCACTGCTGGGTTTCATTCTTCCATCGAGAAATGAAGGCAGCCCCGCCCCTTGGGGAAGCTGGCACCTCTGAGAGTCCTGATGCCCTCCCTACCAGTCTCCAGATAATGGAAAGTCATTTCCGGTGGGAGGAAGCGCTGCCGGGCCTTGGGTGCACTCTGAGTTGTTGCCTCGTAACTGCAACAAAAGGAAATGTAGGCCAACAGCCCTTGGAGCTTGCTGCTCCTGCTACCGAGAACTGCACTGGCCAGAAAACACTAATGGTCTGTTCCTCGTCTCCTAGCTAATGATAAATAATGTGTATTTTTAGTTTGGAATCGAATTTCATCTCTCAGTTGCTGGTGTGTTTCAGGTGGTTTTCTTTTTCTTTTTTTTTTCTTTTTCTTTTTTTTTCTCTCCCTTGGGGTTTGGAAACCAGGCATTTATGCACTTAGTGTGTGCATTTATTTCCCGCTAGGAACTGACACATGGACTCATTATAGCCTATATGTTTATCTTCACCCTCCCCCACTAAAAACATTCACCTGACTGGGCCAGATGGGGAACTGCATCTGAGAGGCCTCTTCTGAAGGCATCTTGTATACAGGGGACAAGGGACTGGCTGGCCTCTGTCACTGATTGCTTCTCCTAGTTGAATATGCCTCAGGTCTACCCAGCATGCGTGGAGCACTGGGTCGGGGATAAGCCTTTGGGAACCACTGGCCTAAATCCTTCCTGTGCAAAATGTGATCCTGGACCACAGCCTCAGGTCAATGGGATCCTGGCAGGGGTGGATGCTCCAGGTCTAAGCAAAGTCTTGCTGACTCAGTGAACTCCAGATTCAATGAGAGACTCTGACTCACACATGTGGAGGGGCTAGGGAAGGTAGTTCAGTGGGTAAGAGCAGTAGTGGGTAATAAGAGGCCCTGAGTTCAAATCCCCAGAACCTACATAAAAGGCAAACATGGTTCCAGGTCCCTGAAACCCCAGTTTCGGAGACAAGCAGATCCTCTGCTGAAATGTAAGCTTCAGGTTTAGTAAGAGACCCTACCTCAAAAAATTAGATGGATGATTGTTGAGGAAGACACCTTGTTGGGCAGTGGTGGCACACACCTTTAATCCCAGCACTGGGGAGGCAGAGGCAGGTGGATCTCTGTGGGTTCGAGGCCAGCCTGGTCCACAAAGCGAGTTCCAAGACAGGCTCCAAAGCCACAGAGAAACCCTGTCTTGAAAAACCAAACCAAACCAAACCAAACCAAACAAACAACCCCCACCAAAACAAAACAAAAACCCCAAAAAAGAAAGAAAAAGACACCTGGCATACTCCCAAGGCTTCACCTCTACCTGTGCTCTCACAGATACATATCCATGTGCTCAAATAATCTTTCCCCAACGCAAATAATGGTGACTGAAGAAGACACTTGATGTTGACTTCCAGCATGCAACACACACACACACACACACACACACACACACACACACACACACACACACTTATATACATGTGTGTGCATGGCAAGTTTTACAGCAAGCTTTTCTAGTGATCTGAATGTATCTTACAGTTGAGATGCCCTAGCATGAATCATATTCCAGTGTTCCCTTCCCCCATCCTACTCTCCCTGCAACCCTAATCCTCCCCACGCCTACTTGTCCCCACCCCAATTCTCTCCCATTCCTACTCCTTCCCACCCCCATTCCCTCCCATCCCTACTCCCTCTGGCCCTTATGCCCTCAACTTTGTCTTCAGATTAGAATCATCCAGGAGCTTTAAAACCATCCCTGAGATCACATTGCACCCAGACCAATTAAGGCAGTACCTCTGAAGCGGGACTGGAAGCATCTGCACATCTTATAAGCTCCCCAAGTGAAGCTTCGAGCAGGCTCATCTGAGAACCACTCTTCCAGCAGCTAGAGGGATTGAATTGGAAATACGCCCTGTACCCAGCCCTGACCTTGAACCCAGAGGGGTCAGTGTTCTTCCTCCATGGCCGCTCATCTACACCAACTCATTGGTCCAGAGAACTTCATCCAGGGTCGCAGGGTCATTCATTCACCAGCTCTGGGAGCTGGCTGGCTCTAGTGGTGTCTATACTCTGACTTCAGCTTGGCTGGCTGTGGCCGGTGGAGGGTGGACACAGGTAAAATTGGCTGAGTCAGGCACTGCTTTACCCCATTGGCCTAATTAGAGCAAGGAAGGCTCCTAAGGGCCTACTTCCCACAGCTGTGAAATTCCACTGTTTAAGTCCTTTTGAATTAAATCCAGCATCAAAAGCCCAGCAAACCAGCCTTCACTTTCTCTTCCAAGTCCATGGCAGACATCGTTAATCAATCAGAGCTCTCTTTCTCAGGAACTGAGGTTCAGGCAGATCGGACGGACCAGTGTGGGCACGGGAGATGGAGGCCTATCTACATACCCGGCATCAGCTTATCTGCCAGGGAGATGCTCCTGGGGTAAGATTACCAGAAATTCTCGGAGAACACCTGCTCCTTGGCTGTGCTGCGGGCGAGCCAATCATCGGTGGGGGAGAAAGGTGGCTGTGGGCCACTCTGATAACACAGAGCTTAGGGGCCAGGGAGCCTCACTGGCTTGTGCACGCAGTCTGGGATGGATGCTCTGACTTAGGCTATTATTGGTTACCCAGTTGCATCATCTTCAGAGAAACCATCTAGACCCAGATCCTGGATCCCACTTGTCCTGGCCCAGATGGAAGGTAGCCAGTGGGGTGTGTGTCCAGCAGCAGATGCTGGAGGTCAAAAGATTCTAAACGATATAACTTGGAGCATCTTCCAAAGAGTGTGGAAGTCAGGGTGATGCAGAGAGAAGGCATTGAGGCATCTTGGTCTTAACTGTATTTCATGACCCAACGTTCTCGCTGACGAGGCCACCAGCTTGCTGCCTGTCTGTTTTCCTTCTTTTTGTTTGTTTGTTTTGAAGACAGGTTCTCATGTAGTCCAGGCTAGCCTCAAACTTCCTATGCAGCCCAGGCTGGCCTTGAATTTCCCATCCTCCTGCCTCGACCTCCTAGGATCTAGGATCACAGGCCTGTGCTGACACACTCAGGAAACTGCACATGTCTATCGTACCTAATCTCTCACTTTCCCCCCATGCTAGACAAGTTCCAGAAGGTGGTCAGATGCCCCTTTGAGCCCAAAAGATCAAAGGGAGAAAATCTAGACTTCGAGTGCTTCAGACATGGCCCAGGGAGTTTAGGCGGCTGAGGAAGAGCCCTTACCTGCCTTCTGTCCCCAGTGGCTCCTGGCCTTTGCTGACAACTAAGGTGGAAAGGGAAGGTGGGACTGGCGGCGTACATGCTCCGTGTGGCTGTGGCAGTGGGACTTGGGATCCAGTGAGCAGTTCAAGTGTGTGTGTGTGTGTGTGTGTGTGTGTGTGTACGGGGTATATGTGCATCTGTGCGTGTATGCATGTGTGCATTTTGGAATATCTGTAACCCTATTCTGCCTGAGAACCCCTGTTGAGGCCTGGTTCTCTGTGTGGATAGGAGCCTGTGGTCCACAGCAGAGGAAGGGTCACCTCTGTAGTAGAAGCAGGCTACAGTCCTGTATGGAGAGGGCAGGTGTGGAGTCTCTCTCTCTCTCTCTCTCTCTCTCTCTCTCTCTCTCTCTCTCTCTCTCTCTCTCTCTCATCTATCAATCTATCTGTCATCTATCATCTATGTATCTATCTATCATCCATGTGTCATATATTATTTATCTATCATCTATCTATCAATGATCTATCTATGTATCTATCATTTATTTGTTTATCTATGTATCTATGCATCTATCATGTATGTATGTATGTATCTATCTATCTATCTATGTATCAGTCTGTATGTATGTGTGTATGTATGTATCTATCTATCTCTCTTATCTATGTGTCAATCTGTATGTATATGTGTGTGTGTATGTATGTATCTCTCTCTCTCTCTCTCTCTCTTTCTCAGTCTGTATGTACGTGTGGGTACATGTACCATGGCACACATGTGGTGGTCAGAAGACATTGTGGGGGTTGGTTCACTACTTTTGGATTGTGGGTTGGGGGACTGAACACATGTCATCAGATGTCATGTCACTGGCCCCAAGGTTATAGATTTCTTTGGTATGGAGCTTAGCAGAGCCCCTCCTCTTCTCACTTAAAGGGCCAATTACCCAATAATAAAGTGACTCCAGAGAGGCTGCCTTATCCCAGAACAGCTTTAGTGAGCTCCTTTTCTCTCTAGTGACCGTCACGTGGACACCTGTAGATACCCTGGGCCTCCTCTTCCTAAGAGAACAGCACTCACCTCTGCTGACCTTGACTTCACCCTCCCCACGCCAGCAGAGAGGCTTCTGCCCTGCTGCACTGACTGTCTCTGCCAGGCCAAAGCAGATTTCCAAGCCAGCACTGTCTCATTGTGGTAGGTGCTGGAGAGACTGTGACGCACAGAGTCCCATTTCCACAGTTTATGAGGTGTGGAGTGGGTGACACACCCACCCTGCACTTCCCATTTCTCACCGTCTCCTGGAGCCCCTTCCTACCCCTCTTGCAGCTGTGCTCTCCCGGCCTCTAGCAAAGCCTATTCTGCCTGGGTGGGTTGACTGGTCGGGAGAGTATTTATTTTAAGAGGCATTTCACCTGGGGTTGGGATGTGCTTGGCTTATTACCCATAAATATCAACTAACAGAGAAGAGCGGCCTCTGGGAGGAGGAATGGATGCTTGGGAGGGAGACTACAAGCTGTTTATCCTGAGGGGTGCAGGGAGCCGGCTACTTTTAAGCCCGGATTTTCCAGTGCAGCCCACAGGGCCTATCAGTGCTCTGGCACTGAGCCTTCTGGGTCTATGGTGCCCTCTCTCCTTCGTGTCCCTGGGGATCTGGGTCTGGCTAAGCCAACAGTCACGTAGATCCCATCCAGGATCCAACAGGGACTTCCTGGAGAAAGTGGCTTTTGGAAAGGCCCTGTTGCAGGAATAAAAGAGAGGAGGACATTCCAGGAGGGAACACAAATGGGAGGGTGTGGAGGGCCTACCTGAGAGACACGTAGAGGAACCCGAGGCTGATGGAGACAGGTACTGAGCGGCGACTACATGAGACCTACCGAAAAGACAAGTAGTGTACCCCCAAGTTATATAATGAGGACCCTCCCTAACTTGAGGGGGCAGGCCAGGGAAGCTATGCAACCCTTCAAGATTTATCATGAATTTTGTGGCACTTATAAGTTCCTCCCAGCAAACTATAGTCATCACTCCCCTTCTGGTCATTTGGCTCTGCTGACATGTATGGCCTGTTTGGTCCCCAGACCACGTTCTAAAATTATAGAATCTTGTCAGGGAAAGGGCAGCTCGTCCAACCTTCTGTCCAGTGTGACAGTCCCAGCCAGAGCAACTGACAGATGGCAAGCTGCTGATGCGTGCACACTGTCGGGCCGGGCAGCATACTACCTTATGGGGCAGCCCTTTCGCTGTGGGGACACTCTAATTGTTGAGAAGTTATTTTCTTCTGTTTAGCCAAAATCTGGCACTGTGATGCCCTTAGTCGAACGCCTGGCCTCTGGGACACCACAAAGGCAATCTGCCTCACTTCCGGATGACAGATTCCGCATGGCTGAAGACAGCACATCCCCCTGGATTTGCCCTTTCCCTGGCTAAACACCCCAGTTTCTGAAAAGGGCTACCAGGAGAAGGGCAGCTTGGGTGTCCTCTGTGACCTGTTTTCATCCTGCTCATGTCTTGCCTTCAAGTGTGACACCCTCAGAGGTCTTGGAACCAGGAACCAGCCCACTGGACCTGCAAGCTCAGTACTGGGTGGGCCTCAGTATCCCTGGCACCACAGATGCCAGCCAGGGTCCTGGCCCCAGAGCATCTGGGCATACAGTGTCAAGTTAAGTACAGGAATCTATATGTTGTATGTATGTATGTATGTATGTACTCATGTGTGTGTGGGTGTATGCACATCTGTGTGCACACGGAGTCCATAGGTCAAGGGCAGGTGCTTTGTGTTATTGCTGTACACATTATTATTATTAGTTTAAATTAAAGTATATTTATTTACTTATTTATTTATGTGTGTGTGTATGTGTATGTGTGTGTGTGTGTATACACATGTGCCACAGTGCGTGTATAGAGGACAGAGGACAACTTGTGGGAGGGAGTTGATTCTCCCCTTCCATGTGGATCCTGGGGATTGAACTGGGGTCATCAGACTTTGTGGCAAGCACCTCTACATGCCCAGCTGTCCTGCTGGCCCAAGTCCAGCCCCAATGAAGCTTGATCTGTGCCTCAAAGATTGGTGGGCCACGTTGGCCTTGGGTTCCTCTATGCTGGTTGTGCTGGCACCAACTCCAAGTCTGGAGTTAGAAGGCGCTCAGCTGCCAAGGCTTTTCCTGTGCTCAGCACCCACTCCATTGAAAGCATAGTGTGTACTTTACCACCATAGCTGAAAAAGCTTTATATCTGCCCATGCCCATGCCCCACAGGCAAGGTGAGGTTGGGCATGTTCCTGATGTTGTAGCATGGGCCCAGGGTTATGTCCTATAGTAAGAGGAGCAGCTAGGGGGCTGGAGAGATGGCTCAGCAGTTAAGAGCACTGACTGTTCTTCCAGAGGTCCTGAGTTCAATTCCCAGCAACCACATGGTGGCTCACAACCACCTTGAATGAGATCTGGTGCCCTCTACTGGCATGCTGAAGATTGTATACATAATAAATAAATAAAATATTAAAAAAAAAAAAGAGGAGCAGCTAGCTGACAAAAGCAAAACAAAACGAAATAAAAACAAACAAAAAAAAACACACACTGCTCTTTCACCGTTAGAACTATCAGGGGCGGAGAGGGGGGAATGGCTGCCCAGCTATGGGCTGTGTATCCCATCCCCTCTTGCATCTAGGAAGAACCCCACAACTGATTCTCAGCAATGGAATCTGAATGGAGATGACGGTGGAACTTGTAAGTCAAAGTGGTTAAGCATCTCATGGGAGATCCTGCATGAGCTCTGATAACCCAACAGAGGACTTGATGGATGCTTTAGGGACAGCAGAGCCTCAAGACGGAAGCACCCAGAAGAGCTGAGTGAGCATGACATCTACATTCCCCTTCAGTTGGATAAGGAATAAACCTCATTTGTGTTAAGCCACAATTTAGACACCAATTGCCAGCATCAGTTACCCTAATTAGCATATGCCACAGCCTCATTTTCCTGTTCCAAATATCGCTCCCATCTCCCTCTTCAGGGTCAAATTATATCACATGTCAATTAGGCTGCTAGTTTTAACTATTACTGAACTAGACTTGCTGGGTAACAAGTCTGCCTGAGTCATGCTGGACTTTGTGAGAGGGGAAAGATGCTGGACCGGAAAGATGGCTCAGTGGTTAAGGATGACGCCTGCCAAACCTGGAGACCGGAATTTGATTGCCAGGAGCCACAGAGTGAAAGGAGAAGACAGACTCTCACAAGTTGTCCTTTGGCCTCCTCCATGTGTGTGTGCCCTGCCCCCAATAAATAAATAAATTGCAAAAAAAATTAAAAGCTGAAGAAGAGTGATGCTATGGCTAGGTCTAGAAAGGATGGTCCCTTTGCTGACTGCTCTTTTCCCTCTCATTAGTTCTATGCCTATTCACTCACTCACTCACTCATTCATTCATTCCTCTTTCATCCTTCCAGCCAGAGTGTGCTGGGATTATACATGGGGTTGGCACCTTTCCCTTTTGTTCCCTTGCTGGACTCAGCAGGTCAGTGGCTGTTCTAGTTACTTTTCTTGTTGTAGTTAGTTGCTTTTCTCATTGTTGTGACAGATTGACTAGCAAAAGGGACTTAAGCAAGGGAAGGTTTATTCTGGCTCACAGTGAGAGGGATATATGCTATTATGGTGGGGAAGTCATGAGGTAGCTGGTCACATTGCATGCACAGTCAGGAAGGAGTGGGGGGGCAAAGCTGCTGCTTTCTTTTCTTTCTTCAGCCTAAGACCCCAGACTGTGACATGGGGTTACCAGTATTTCCGGTAGATCTTTCCATCTCAGCTAGCCAAATCTAGAAAATCCCTGAGGGGTATGCCCAGAGATTTGATTCTAAATCCTGTCAGGTTGGCAATCAAAATTAACCATCACAGTGGGAAACCTGTTTTCATTATAGGTGTGGCTACTGCACCTCTCAACAAACCTTGCTCTTACCCTGCAGTGTCAAAGTTTGAAACAATATGCTTTGGGCAATTTCATACTGGACAGAAGCTCATTAAGACTCAGGAAATTCTAAAGGGAGGTTTCCAAAGACTCAGGAAGCAAACAACTCACAAGTCTCAGGAAGTTCATGAAGCTGACCAGATGTTCAAGGCCCCTCCTTTCCTGAGTTTATATAAGTAGTAAGGACAGCAGAGGTGGATCAGACCAGATGAGGTGCCTGTAAGTTATGTAGTGAGCTTCAGGGTTTGTGCTTTTATGAGCCCATCACTCATGCTGGGGTATACTTTTAGTGATGCAGTTGTCTTTGAATTGTCCATGCTCCTGTAATCTATGAACCCCAATAGATTCGTTGGTTCATAAACTTGGACTTTGCTGTTACTGCTATTTCATCTGTGATCAGACATCTATCTGTTCATGTCTCCCTGAGAATAACGCCATGTAACGCCATGCCAGCTACATTAACAGAAAGAATTTAATAGAAGGGAGTATACATGAGTATAGGGAACCATAAGGGTTCTGCAATATGATAAAGTTCTGTGGGTATATAATGTGGGAAAGGAAGGCTTTCAGCTGTGGCAGGGGACTGGGAATGGAGCCAGCTCCACGGTGACAGTGAAGACCTGTCATCATGGAGGTAGTTGCCTTTCAGAGTTGTTTAGTGCTTCTCCTGGAAGGACCTCAAGGAGAAATGTGGCTTATGGAGTCCCAGGAAACCCACATCCCAAAGCACAATATGACTTGGTAGGTTTGGGGTTGAGTCAACTACATAAGAACCAGTTCAGGGGTGCTAGGGAGATAAGTCTGTAAAGTGCTTTCTGTACAAGCTTGAGGACCCGAGTTCAAGCCTCAGCACACACAGGAAAAGATGGGTACAGTCTAGAGTGATGACTCAGTGAGTAAAGTACTTGCTGTGAAAATGAAGACCCGAGTCTGTAGCCCATCATCCGTGTGAAAAAGCTGGGTACAATGGTGTCCATCTGTAATTCCTGTACTTGGAGGGGTGGAGACAACAGGCAGGTCCCAGGGCCTTGCTGGACAGCCAGCCTAGCCAAAATGATGACTTTCAGGTTCAGTGAGAAACCCTGTCTCTCTCTCTCTCTCTCTCTCTCTCTCTCTCTCTCTCTCTCTCTCTCTCTCTCTCTCTCTCTCTCTCTCTCACACACACACACACACACACACACACACACACAGAGAGAGAGAGAGAGAGAGAGAGAGAGAGAGAGAGAGAAAGAGTAGAGTATACCTGTACAAACATGCATACACAGAAAGCTATGAAAGTTTGTAATCTCACACTGGGAGAGTGGACACAGGCAGATCCCAGGGGCTTGCTGGACAGCCAGCTTAGCCAAAATGATGAATTTCAGGTTCAGTGAGAGTCCCTCTTCAAATCAAAAACTAAACTGGAGAGTGATAGAAGAAGTCATATCAACTATGACTCACACACACACATACACACACACACACACACACACACGCATGCACGCACATGCACGTGCACACACACAGTACACACACACACATGCATGCACGCATGCACACAAACCAGCACAGTTGTTAGCATGGATTTGCTGTGGGACCTCTCAAGTCTGTTGTTGTCTCTAGTCCCCAGTTGGTGTGAGCACTGACATCTTGGCAACACATTGACACCTGGATGTAGCTTTCCAGGTCCCAGACACACACCCGACATCACATGTAAGGTCTGTACTGCAGACCCCTCCTAGAAAGAATCTTACATCTTAAGTCAATCAAGGTCAGACACACACCCGACATCACATGTAAGGTCTGTACTGCAGACCCCTCCTAGGAAGAAGCTTACATCTTAAGTCAATCTAGGTCAGGTCCAGGGCTGAGATAAGCTATGTGGGTCTCTCATACAGAATGTCCTCCTGGACTCTTCTAGAAGGGAACCTTTGCTTCCCACAGTTGCAGCTAAGAAGCTGGTAATATTCCATTTACTGTTATGTGACCTTGAGTTACCGAATTACCTCCTCTAAGTCTTGATTTCTTTCTCATGAAATTCCTTGGAGGATTATTGTGCAGATTAGGGCTAATGTATGTAAAACATAGGGCCCTATACACTTAGACTCTAGATAAGTGGTGGGGATTTGATATTGATCAAAATAGTAAGTGTGTGTGTGTGTGTGTGTGTGTGTAGATGTAGAGGCCAGGGACAACAATGTGTATTCTTCCTCAGAGGCATCCATCTTGTATTTTTGGGACCTGGGACTTGCTGACTAGGCTAGGGTAGCTTAGGCCGGGGTGAGCCCCCAGGGTCTGCCCCAGGGATTTGCCATCCCTGCCTCCCCAGTACTGGGATGATTAGCATAAAACCACCACATCCAGATTTTTATGAGTCCTGGAAATTGAACTCAAGTCCTTTGGTGTGCATGGCAAGCACTTCATCGACTGAGCTGTCTTCCCAGCCCCTGCCCTCCATTCTTTATGGAGATGGCAGGGTCTCCAGAGCCAGGAAGGAGCTCAGGCGGAGATGGTGCATGGATGCCTAGCAATTTGGAGCTAGCTAAGGAGGTCCTGCCAACCCCCTGGGGGTGGGGACAGTGGTGACGGGGAACACTGCCCCATCCCGATGGAGCCCTTGTCAACCCAGACCAAAGGAAAGCGGCCTGTCTAGTGGGGACCAGTCCTCTAGGTCACAGACACCAGCAGGTTGGTCCTATAGTGGTCCAGAGGAGGCAGGTGGAGATGCCCACGCCCCATGCCTGGTTTTGAGGCCGCTGCTGTACAAGCCTGGATGCAAGTGAGTGGGTGTAAAGAATGTCAAGCAAGATTCGATTACAATTTTTATTTTGGAAAAACCTTCATCAAAATATGTATATCTAATTAGGACAATTACAGCACAGGAACAAAAAACTGATTAAAAATCAGACACTCCATAAATTATAAGTGTTTTCCTCCAGCTGGGGCACATCTCTGGCTGCTGAGCTACAAGGCCAATCAATGGAGCCAGGGCTCGGGGAGCAGGAGCGGGAGGAGGCGGTGCCCGGGACAGGATGGAGGGATGCTGAGTGCACACTGGGGGCTCTGACACTGCCCGAATGGGATGTAGCTCTCGGGCATGGGGGCTGCTTGATCTGCTGAGAGCGGGAGGAGCAGCTGTGGCCTCCTGGGCAGGGGCTCTGTCTGGTGGGTGGGATCTGGTGAGCCGTGGATGTGTCTCTACACGGGGCAAGTGTGTGCCGTGTGCACGTGTGCACACTCGGTGGGGCCAGTGTGTCAGATCTTGTGCGTGTGTGCAAGTCCATCGGCATGGGAACATCTGTGCAAACATCTGTGGCACTGGAAGAGGATGCCAATGTCTGGACTTAAGTGAAATGCATGGCTGCATCTGGAGTCTGAGCCACAGGCAGTGTGCAGAGCTTGAGCAGGCAGTGGGCCTGGGTGGCATGCTGGAGGGAGGCTCTGCTGCCATGCATGGGGTACAACCGTGGAGCATGGAGACTGGCGAGTCACCAGGCAAACTGAGCTGTTTTTAAGTAGCCTGGGATGGGGATGGGGGTGTGGTGCAGAAAGTAAATGGCTTGCTGTGCAGGCACGAGGACTTGAGTTTGGGTTCCCTAGTGCCTCTGAGTTCCCCCGTGCTGGGTGGAGCAGAATCAGGCAAGTTCCTGGAGCTCACTGGCCGGAAGTCTAGCCAAATTGGCGAGCATTAGGTTTAGTGAGAGACTATTTTTCAAAAACTGAAGTGGGGGGGGTGAGTGAGGAAGACAGTTTTTTCTTTTACCTCTGGGCTGCACACATGCGCACACACACCACACCCCAAGGAAAGGAGGGAGAGGAGGAGGGGCTGGAGAGATGGCTCAGCAGTCAAGAGTACTGGCTGCTCTCGCAGAGAACCGGAGTTCAGTCCCTAGCTTCCATTTGAGGCATCTCACAACCCACCCATCACTCCAGTTCCAGGGGATCTGATGCCTCCGGCTTCTGCGGGCACCCTGCTCCACCATACCCACAGATATTTAAGAGTAAAGAGAACTCAGTTCATACGTAAAGCCATTTGGCCACTTAGCAAGTGGTAAAATGGGAATGGAGAGATTTAAAGCTGTGTCTTAAGCTTGCCTAGCCAGTAGGAGACCTGGGTACTGAGGTCATGTGACCCCTGAACTTGAGCTAGGTATCTGGCCCTCTGATCTACATAGTCTCCCCCAGAGCACATTGCAAGACCAGACTTTTAATTAGCAGGCCAAGTTGAGATGCTCCTGCTTAGCCACTTGTCAGAGAGCGGCATGGTGGGGTGTGGGGGCGGGGGTGAGCTCCAGAGGAGAGCATTGAAAGGCTTGGACACGCGCCCTGGAAACTCTCCACTGAAACAGCTGTCTATTCTGCCTCTAAGTAGGGGGTTTATGTCTGAGCTGGATCCAGCTTTGACACTGGAAGCCCTTTTCATCCCCAGCCAATCCCTGGGAACCCAAGGCTGGGCCTTGGTCCCTCCATTCTTTCTCCCAGCTCAAGCCAAATCCCCGGAAGTCTGTACTCTTGCAGATGGGGCTTCTGCAGGGCACCTGGTATTTGGAAGCATGGGAGATTATAGCGGCTTCAGATCCTGGAAGCCCTGTTTAGAAGGGTGGGAGGGATGCGTAGAGGAACCTTCGACATGTCTGCATCATCTCATTCCGTGGCTACCAACTGGCTGTGATGTACCAAGAAGGGTTGCTTGGGCAAGGTGATGCTGGGGGGAACAGGACACAGACACGAGACTGGCAGGTGAGGTTGGTAAACTGAGGTTAGCTCCAGTTACTGTGCCTCTCATTTCCCTGGGAGGCTTCTTTGGTGTGGTCTCCCTGCTGATCTATTTCCTTGTCTGCAAACCAAGATACCTAGAGGAAACTTGCAGAAGTTTATTCAAAAGATCAGACTGCTTGACTCCAGAGTGTCCCATCTTGCGCGTGTCCAAGGTCCTGCCACATTGGCATTTTCTCTAGAGAAGGGTGGGTGTGGGTGTCAGGATTGTGCTCCAGCAGGCCCTAGGGGTGGGCTGGGGGATGAGAGCTGCTTTGCAGGTGACCAGGAAGTGCCCCCAGATGCAGCAGCCAGGTGTGAATCATTTTATCTCCCCAGCAGGGATCTTCCCCACTGTGCTGGACTGGGAGACTTCCTCTAGTTCTGTCACATGGAGGGTGTGCTGTGGAGGGGTCATTCATCTGAGGGTAGGAAGATGAGGGTCCCTGGAGGGGGACCACCCTCCTCAGGCACCCTCCCCACCACATCACATCCCAGTGTCACAGAGGCGGAGGCAGAGGTGGAGGAGGAGGCGGAGGTGGAGGCGGGGGCGGGGGCAGGGGGCAGGGGCAGGGGCGGGGCAGGGGTGGGGCAGGGCGGGGGCAGAGGCAGAGGCATCAGTAAAGGAACAATGTTATGATAACTCTTCCCACCAGCCTGGTCCCAGTGTCTCATCAATCTCAAATAACACACAGAGACTCTGTTAGTTACAATGCTGTTCGCCAATGTCCAGGTGGACTAGTTCTGTCTTAAGTATTAACCCATAACCACACACACACACACACACACACACACACACACACACACACACACACACACACACAAACACACACTTCTATAAGGTCTTATCAAGAATGCCAGGCTCATGCGTCCTTTCTTTCTGGGATCACATGGCAACTCTCTACTCTTGACTACATTTTCCAGAATCTTCCTTGACTCCTAGTCCCACCTATCTTGCTTCCCTATAGACCAACAGTGCTTTATTTATCAACCAATAAGACAAATATGTACACAGAAGGACTTCCCCAATCATCTCCTCTTTTCTGTCTAAATAAAAAAAAAAGGCTTTAGCTTTAACATAGTCAAACTATATGTAACAGAATAGTTATCAAGTAAGAACTGTAGTTACAATATTTAGCTCATTAACATTTAGTAACATTTAAAGAAAGTATTTTATCATCTATCCTATCTGTATGAGTCTAAAGTCTTATATGTAGCTTATCTTTTATCATAACTAAGGAAAACTATAATTATAATTATCTATCTTCAACTACATCAAAGACCACAGAAGGATAATATATAAATACTAGAATTGACAGAGACATCTCGCTACCTGGACAGTCACCGGAAGTTCCTCTGTAACATTGGGACATCCATCTTTGGCCCATAGGCCACAGATTGTCAGACTTCTCAGCAAAGCAGGAAATTTTAAACTGTCTGCCTGCATTGGCAGTTTGTCAGTCATTTTTCTGTGTCCTGTGGAACATCTGGCAGACTCTTCCATGAAGCAGGAACCCTTTAGAATGGTCCCATCAAGTTTAGCAGTCACTTTCCTGTGGGTCCTGTGTGTCCAGTCTATCAAACAGTAAAGGCAAGAACATTTTCTTGCCTAAATGGCTAATCTTGCCATGTTGAAAACAACTCCATAATGAGTTTCTTTGATGCTCATCCTCCTCTCAGAAGTAGCTGGTGTGCCAGGAGTAGTTGTGTCTCACTATCATGAAAAACCCTAAACCATTTAAATGCCATACATTCTGTAGGTCTTTGAGAGGTCTGAAGAATATCTGTCCATCTCAAATACATCTCTGAATATATCTAGAAAACCTAACTAACCTAACTATAAGTTCTGACTATTATAGGTGACTATATATAGTCTGTATTTAATTATGCATTACATTTTAAAAGATCAGTATAAACACAATATTTAAACAAGAGGAGAAATATACATATCACAAAATTGACCTTAAATTTGTATCAGTAAATGAAAATCCATACCAGTGCAAAGTATTCATTTCTATATCATATTCCCTTTACAAACAGATTGACTGTGATCATTACCATTTATAACCAGCCCTGTATAAATGAAAACAAAGATTTATAAGCAATATTTGGGAATTTGGGCATGTTCATGCCAAACTGTTTCCTGCTGGTTGGGGGCGCTGTCCATACCATGGGGATCATGACAAAACACAGAAACCTGGCTAGGCCCTTCTTTTTGTAGTCTGCAAGGCTGCATCATCTCAGCTGTTTTAGATGTTTGATTGCCTGAGACACTGTTTCAGGGGGTCTTGCTTCATCAAACCATGTTTAGTCTGGAAGGAATCCATAGCTTTACATTTTCTGTGGAAATACAAGCAAAAACTCTTTTCCCAAGTAATCTGTCCCTATATTTAAATTTAGAAGTCAAAGCATTTTAAAAATATATAAATTGGATTAATTTAGCAGCACCTATAATCAAATGTATTTTAGCACCTGTAGCATTTTCCTCAGCAGTCAAGCAATTTAAAAGACAACACTATAGTATATAGTATCCAGATTCTCTGAGTATTTTCTGTATTTACCTTGCTTTTTATTATTCTACTTTTACTTCCTTTTTTTTTGAGACAGTGTTTCTCTGTGGAAATCTGCCTGCCTCTGCCTCTGGAGTGCTGGGATTAAAAGCGTGGGTCAGTATACCCAGCTACTCATTATTTTTATTTTTCTCACCCAAACCTATGTATATTTTTCTTTACTGTAAATCTGTATCTTTTTCTAAGCACATGAGTCTTATGTGCTCACTAACAGCTGTAGTTTTGGCCGGTTATTATGTAAATCAGGAAGCTGCTCTTAAAAGGAGTTGCGGTGTGTCTCTCAATGCCTGGGAAACAGAGCTCACCCAAGAAAATGCTGCTACCAAGAAGCTGTGCTTGCCTCTGTTCTTTTGTTTCTAAAATACTTTTTTTAAGGTTTTGCGAAGTTTTTATGTGCAAGTTCTTAGTACCCATGTTGTCGGCACCATATTGCTGCGATTACTCTTCACGCCAGCCTGGTCCCAGTGTCTCGTCAACTCCAAATAACACACAGACACTCTGTTAGTTACAATGCTGTCAGCTAATGTCCAGGGCTTCTCATTGGCTAGTTCTGTCTTAAGTATTAACCCATGACTACTAATACATATATTTCTACAAGGTCTTATTTTATGAAGGACGCTGGGCTCATGCGTCCTTTCTTTCCGGGACCACATGGTGACTCTCTACTCTTGACTACATTTCCCAGAATCGTCCTCGACTCCTAGTTCCACCTATTTTGCTTCCTTGTAGGCCAAAAGTGTTTTGTTTATCAACTAATAAGACACATGTACACAGAAGGACTTCCCCCATCAGAACAAGAGTCAGTGTGACCACCAAGGAATGAACAGAAAGTAGCCCCAGGGTGGAGTCAGACCTCTATATTCCTTGTAAAATCATTCATTTTTGTTTTAATTATGTATCTCTGTGTGGGTTAGCGCACATGAATGTGATACCTCTGGGGGCCAGAAGAGGGCGTCAGAGTGTGTTAGATTCCCTAGAACTGGAGTTATAGGTGATTATGAGCTGTCCAGTGTGGGGGCTGGAAACTGAACTCAGGTCATCTAGAAGAGCAATGCCTTAGTTTTTTTTTCTGTGCTGTGATGAGACACCATGACCAGGGACAGTTTTAGAGGAAAGACTTTGTTGGAGCTTACAGTTTCAGGGGGTCAGAGACTGTGACCATCATGGTGGGGAGCATGGCAGCAGGCAGGCAGGCGGGCGGGCCGGCGGGCGTGGTGCTGTAGCCATAACAGAGAGCTCACAACTTAGGAAAACAGTAGAGAGAGAAAGAGAGGGAGGGGTAGGAGAGAGGGAGAGGGAGAAGAAGAGAGAGGAAGGGAGGGAGGGAGGGCGAGAGAGAGACAGAGAGACAGAGAGACAGAGACAGAGAGAGCACGCTAACTAGGAATGGTCTGAGCTTTTGAAGCCCCAAAGCCCATCCCCAGTGACACACCTCCAACAACAAGGTCACACCTCCTAATCTTTCCCAAACAGCTCCACTAACTTCGGACCAACAATTCAAATCTACGAGCTTCTGGAGGCCATTCTCATTGGAATCACCACAAGGAGAAAGTGGTCTTAGATACTGAGCCATCTCTGCAGCTTCCCAGACCTTTTGATTCTTAACTTGAACCCTTTCTGGAAACACATGTTCCCTTTGGGATGCAGAGTAAAGTCCTTTCTTCCCCTCTAATTTTTTTTTCTAATCCAGAACCCTCAAACCTCCCTCTTACAGTCCCCTCCACACTGATTCATCTGACGACATCAGTGTCCACACACAGCCCCTGCTCTGTGATCTGAGACTTGGCCAACTGGCTATCTCGCCTTCTCTTACTGTAATTACTTTCCACTGCCACATGGTGTCACTGTTGGTGATTAGTCTGGTGAAGCTTAATGGGGGAGACCAATGGCCGGTCATGCTCTGCCTAACTCATAGTCTAGATGAAAACACCCTGGCATTCGGCTGTCCCCCGAGCAACTAAAAAGAGCTGGGATCTTGATACCCTTGGAGGGTGTTGCTTTGCTACAACCTGGGCTAGCAAAACCTAGGCGATGACGTTGCAGGCTGCCACACCCCCACTACCAGCAACTCCAACGGAAAGTACTTTAAAAATGAATGTATGCATTTGGTCCAACTCAATAAAGATGACCTTTAAAAAGATAGTTACAAACGACCTTTTTTACACCATCTCCTACCTCACATACAAAAGACGCTCAACAGAAACTAAAGCCGTTAAAACACCCTTCGTACTTTAAATGCCTGCTTGCCCTCACCACCTCTAAATTCTGAGACATCATTTCATAGGAGAATCTGTGAATCTGCAAACTCACATCATCTCACCCTCATACCCAGAGATATTTAATATTAAATATGTACCAATTTCTTCCTTTTAAGATATTTGCAACAGTCTTTCTGGAGTATTCCCCCCACTTTTTATTTATTCATTGTATATGAGGAACACATGGTATGGCGTGCCTGTGGAAGTCAGAGGACAACTTGGGGGAGTTGGTTCTCTCGTTCCACCATGTGGGTCCCAGGGACGACACTCATGTTGTCAGACTTGGTGGCAGGTGCCTTTACCCACTGACCCCTCCTTAGCTTTTTAAAGACTTTCCCCTTTTCCAAGAGCTAGGCTTTAGTTTTTAAAAGAGAATTTCAGGTGGATAGCTAAATTATGTATAAAATACAAAGTTCTTTTAATCCCTCCACAGCCTTTCCAAGTAGTGGTGCCTTAACCCACATTTATTACAGTTGGAGACCTGACAGAGTAACAGAGCAAACCCTGAGAAGACTCTGCTTGGCTGGCTGGAACCACAGCCTATCCCTGAGCCAAGCATTCAGACCAGAAAACACGGCATCACAACTATTCAGTCACTTGATCACGTAGGATGTCATGGCATCACCTGGGATGTTGTATTAGTCAGGGTTCTCTAGAGGAACAGAACTTATAGAATGAATATCTTTTTATAGAGAGAAAGAGGAATTATTAGTGTGACTTACAGGCTATGGTCCAGCTAATCCAAAATGGTTGCCTGTGAATGGAAGGTCGGATCGGAGAATCTAGTAATTGTTCAGTCCATGAGGCTGGATGTCTCAGCTGTCTTCAGGATGTGCCAGAATCCCGACTAAGTGGCCTCTAATGTCAGCGAAGGAATGGATTTGCCAGTGAGAGCACGAGCAAGCAGGTGAAAGAGAGAACTTCCTTCTTTCATGTCCTTTATGTAGGCTGCCAGCAGAAGGTATGGTCCAGATTACAGGTGGATCTTCAAATCCAGATCTCAAAAGATCTGGGTAAAGGTTTATCTTCCCACCTCAAAGATCTGGATTAGAAGTGGGTCTTCACACATCAAATGCTTTAATTAGGGAAAAAATGCCTTACAAATGTGCTCAGCCATCTTAGTTAATTCCAGATGTAGTCAAAAGGACAAACAAGAATAGCCATCACAGATATCATGGGGCCATGTCTGTAAGCAAGGATCGGCTGATCATGTCACTGTCTCTGAAACACACAGGGCCTGTGGAGCCCTTGGAGGAGCCTGAAGAAGGGGCACCGTGTCAGGTAGACAGAAACACTGTCACTATGCGCCAAGGACTATGCCACCAGCATGCTGCACCAGACCACTTTTCCTGGGTGACCTTTTGCCATCCGTCGTTGAGGGATCTCTGCATCCCAGAGTTCTGAATGTATTCTAGTTTCACTTCTGTTGCTGTGACAAATACCCTTACAGAAACCTGGTGGTGTGTGTGTGTGTGTGTGTGTGTGTATGTGTGTGTGTGCATGTGTGTGCACGTGTGTGTGTGTGATCTGAGGACAATCACGGAAGGAACTTACAGTACCACACCCAGGAGTGGATAGGGAGAGAATAAACACATGAATCTTTGCTTGATTTCTTGCTACTCAGCCAGGCCTCCCTACTCTTAGGCATTCCAGTGCCTCAAACCAGGGAATGGCTCCACCCTCAGTGGGCTAGGTTAATTAACAATCAAGATGATCCCCTGTAGACATGCCCACAGACAATCCTCATTTAGGCAATTCTTCAGATGAGACTCCATTCCCTATGGAGTCCATGCTGTAAGAAGTTAATAGTTAACATCAAGGATCCCAGGGGTATTGCCATGACTTCGGTCCACGGTACCACACTCGCCACAACCTTATTCTCTTGAGGAAGGTCACTTCTGGGAGCTGCGTAGCCTCCTCCACTGAGCAGACTGACACAGGGCCATTTCTCAGGGCTACCTTCATGGTCACCACACTCTGCTTTCTTGAGAATTGTGGCCAAGAGCCTCCCCAGGGGACTTCATTTCCAGGGCACCTCAGTATGTGTGTGTGCTGTGTGTATGTGTGTGTGTGTGTGTGTGCGCGTGCGCGCGCGGCTGTAAGGATAGGGTCTGGAAACCTGGTCTTCACCAACATAGTGTGGCAAGGGGCGGGTGACCATCTGGCTGTGTGTATTTTCTCCATGTCTGCAGCATCCCGATTATTATTCTGAGCCCGGTTAGAGGCAGCTGCGCGGTGGGGGAGGAAACTGACAGGCAGCGGCAGGGTCACACTGGCTGCTGGGGTTGGAAGGTGACCAGATCCTGGCCGGGAGGAAGAAGAGGCCAGAGGTACAGAGAGCCAGCTGTGAAGGTGGCTGTGCCCGCCTCCCTCATCTGCAGCTCCAGCCCTACAGCTTGTGCTGCTGCTGGGGTGGGGGCCAGGCCCTCCAGGCTCTCCTGGAGTGCAAAGCCCAGCAAGGCTGGAGGGAGAGAAGCAAGAAAGTCTGGGCTGAAGAACCTCTGCTGTGGCCAGCTGTCTGTCCGCACACACACATTTTCGGCTCCCCAAACTCTGCTCAGCATCCACGCTGACCTGGCGGGAGGCTCATGCTGGCTCTGGGTGAGAAGGCCTGGTGGGAGGTCGCAGGCCCTGTCCTTCTTTTGGCACTGCAGACCCGACTTTCCCTGTCCTTCTTTTGGCACTGCAGACCCGACTTTGTAATGCAGTCTTGTCTTTATTCCTCCAGCCCCAGTGGGAACAGCTTCCGGTGCCATGGCTCCTGAGTTCTCACCCATTCATTCCCTTTGGCTTCTCCAGCCATTCTTCACCCCTGCTGTCCTGGGTACAAATGGCTTTTCTGCCTGCGTGCAGAAGCGTCTTCTGGCTTTCGAGGCTGAAATCCCCCGTCCCACTCAGGTTTTTCTGCCATAAGCTGGCTGAGTGGACGTGGGTGCTGACTCTCCTCTTTCTGGTGTCTCCTTTTCTTCTCTCTAAAAGGAAATGGGGGTGTTTTTGGAACTCTCCTGGGTTCCCCCAGATCTGCAGAAATACCTGGGGGCTCCCTAAATTGTTCCCACTTTACCTTTGAGGGAGGAACAGATCTGCTTCCTGGGTGTGACCTCATGTCCTAAAGAAATTTCTGCCCTCTATTCATTTCCTATATAGGCAGGGTCCTATCCAGGGCTGAGAAGAGAGATCTGGCTCTCTTGAGCAGCCAGTGTCATAGGCAATTTCCAGAAAGGTCTATTCTCCAAGAAATAAAGCAAAGAGAGAGGCTGGTAAGTATTGAGGAGAGCTGGGTAAAGCCTCCCTGGTTTTCTGCCCTAACACTCCTGCCTTCCCCAATCAGGTCCAGACAGCTGTCAATTAGGAGATGGGGCGGAGCTGTGGGAAGAAGCCTGGGAGAGATCAGAACAGAGCTGGGACCTTGTTTGGGGTTTGAAATGCCCAAGCTGTTAATTTGAGGCTAATCAATGCTAATTTGCACATATCTGGTTGCTAGAGCCCTTATCTATTTCTTGTCAAGATGTCCCAGGGGCTTCCAGCTCTTCCCCATGGCTGCCCATCGGGCACCTCCTCCCCCATTCAAAGGCATTGTGGGGCCAGCTCGGCAGGGGGAGACAGCAGACAGGCACTCTGGCAGCCTTTGAGCCCACCCCAGCTGGCACAATGGGCTGGAAGAAATTCAGGACTCAGAAGGGGAGGAGAGAGGGGCCTGGGGGGCCGGCCAACACAGCCTGGGAGGAGGAGAACTAAACCAAAGTGCAAATTACCCAAACCCATGATTAACATTTCTTCCAAATATGCATGAATATTAAAGCATAACCCACCCTGGTCCCTACACAATGAATTCTGCATGAATCTTAAGATAAATCGTCTGGATAACTTAGTGGCAGCTGTAGTCCCCTGCCACCAGCTGCTTCCCCAAATCATTTCAAGGCAGGGAAGGGATGAGAAAAAGGGAATGTTGGTAAGGGCCAGGAGGGGGCCAGGAGGTGCCAATTGCTTAGAGACTTGGTGCTCAGGCACCATGGCTGGGCAGGGTATCATGCTGAGGGTAAGGGGTGAGTTTCACAAAGCCCATGCCTGTTTGTCACAAGTTCTACGAACAAGGTGAGGGATGGGTTTTTACCAAGTCTGTGCCTGTCTGTCACATGCTGTAAGGACACAGAGTCAGCTATCAGCAATTTTGTTGCACTCCAGGGACTCCTTCCCCGTGCGCCCCCCCCCCCATTGCTCTGTCCCTCTCCCTCTCTGAGAAGCAAACCTTCTTGACTGGCCCCACTCTGAAGGGTAAGATTCTCAGTTAGGGACAGCTTTGTCTCTCCAAGAGACACTTGGCAGTATCTGGAGATTGTCATGTCTAGGAAATGGTACTTCTGAAGCTGTGGGACATCCCACAGAGACATCCCAGCCCCACTCAAGAATAACCCAGCCCCTGCTACGCATGGAGCCTGAGAAAGTCTGCCCTGAGAGGGGACACACAGCTGCTTTGGTGTCCCTGTGCCCTCTGAAGATCTGATCACCTTCTCCTGTGGGTAGAATTGAGCCAGGCAAGGTCCTGGCTGGGAGCCAGAGGCAGTGTTTTGAGCCCGAGTGTGGCAACATCATTACTGTGGTCGTCATCAAGCCAGACAAGGTCCTGCAGGCAGCAGATGGCTCCTCCAAGGGTTCCAGCCAGAGCAGTTTGTTTGTTTATTATATGTGTGTGGCGTATATGCACATGTATGTCCAGGCGCATTGCTTGCCCCGGCACGTGCCAAGGCCTGACGATGACGTCAGGCGTCCTGTCCATCACCCTCCGAGTTATCACTTCCAGACGGTCTTTCACTGAATCTGGAGCTGGGTGAGCGGTCGGTGAGCCCCAGCACTGCGTCTGTCTCCATGTCTCACAGCACCGGGCTACAAGAGTACGTGAACCACGCCTGACATTTTATGTGAGTGCTGGGCATCAAAACTCAGGTTCTCATTCTTGCACAGCAAGCACCCTCACACGCTGAGCCGTCCCGCATCCCAGCCAAGGCAGCTGATGAAGAGGACATTTACAGATCTGCAGCAGAGTTAAGAGACTCAGAGCAGGCAGTAGAGGATCCAAGGTACAATAAAGTGGGAGTCATCCCATCCTTAGGTCTAAAGGGACAAGGGAACAGAATGGGGACACTTGAGATAGTCAACGGGAACCGCAGACCCAGCAGAAATAGCCTCTCCCAGAAACAAAGACCACTCTAGCTAGACTGGCCATGTCTGATTCAGAAGGCAGAAAACAAAAGGCCTGCTCAACACTGCCTGTAGGAGGGGGAAGAAAGAATGGTAAGAGGAAATTAGGGGACAAGTGGAGAGTGGCCGGCACAGTCATCGTGACCAGTGCCACCATGGCTACTCAAGGGGCATCCCTAGGAACTACCTAGGACATCAGTAAATTCATGGGCCAGCGGTTAAAGAAAACCAGCAAGGGAAAAAAAATCCTGATCATAACCACAAGAAGATTAGTACAAAATGCCCTTTGGAAAATTCTAGACTCCCTTTTCTTGAGAGAAGGTTAAAATGTTAGGATTCACTTGGGAGTCAATCTCAGAGAGAGCTTTGGGAAGCCAACGGCATGCTGGGATTCAATTTACAAAAACACAGTTGAAGCGCCAATTTACAGACATGTACCCCGTGTCAAGAGAGAATTGCATAGAGGCTGGAATGTTCAAAGAGGCAAAAAGCAGCCCTGCATGTTGCAAGGCTGGATGTGGCCTGGGGGTGAGGTCCCTAGGAGGCTGGGGAGGGGCCACCTACCCGCCTGATGGCTGGATGTGGCCTGGGAGTGAGAGGAAGAGGTAGATTAGTGTGACTTCAAGTTTCTGGCTCAAACAGCTGGGCAGATGTTAGGGCCGCTTCTTGACGTAGGAAGAACGGGGGTGGGAGCTGGGAAGTGGGTTCACCTGGGTCCCGTTGCCCACATCCAGGTGGATGGTCATTTCTTGGGGTTGCTGGCCGCTGGGCAGTATCCTGAAACCGCGTGGCTTATCTTACTTTTCTCTGGCTGCAGGTAGGGGCCTCTGCAGACTCTGCCGGGGTACCTGGAGGAGGGGATTGTGAATGGTTCTCCCAGAGGCCGCTGGACCCGAGGGCTTGCCTCCTGTTTCTAGTTTCAGGCATCATCTTAACAAGAAATAGACAAACAGGAGTGCTTTTCAGCTCAGCAGGGCGATGGGGGAGTGAATTAAAATCCCATTATGAAAACACCGCCGAGGCTGTTGGCAGCCTCACAGCCGATCATTCACAACAACCCTCACACGCCGCCAAAATGCTCCTTGCTGTGACTTGGGCCTCAGTGGTGGCCTTGGGAAGACTTCTGCTGTCAGGGCAACCTGGGTCTACCACCCAGGAGCCTGTGACCTTCACCTCCCTCAGGCTCTTGAACGATCTTGAACTCCCCCTTCTCCGTGATTGGAGTGCCAGCCTCTGGGGGATACATTTGAGCCTTCTGACCTTGGCTCTGCCTAGCAAGGCTGTGGCGGGAATGAGAGCCCAGAGGGTGGATTCAGAATAGGTAGGATGTTAGGTCCTGGTTCTCCCCCGGCCAGCAGGTGGCAGAGGGTTAGGTACTGGTTAGTGAGCCTTCCTGGCGTCATCTAGGTCTCCAAGCATCCCCCACCCCCACATCTCCCTTTCAGCTTTAGAGGCTACAGGCTTCCCTTTCTTCCTTTCTTTCTTCCTTCCTTCCTTCCTTCCTTCCTTCCTTCCTTCCTTCCTTCCTTTCTTTCTTTCTTCCTTCTTTCTTTTCTTTTCTTTTCTTTTTTTTATTGGTTTTTACGAGACAGGGTTTCTCTGTATTGTTTTGGAGGCTGTTGGTCCAGCCTGGCCTCGAACTCACAGAGATCCGCCTGCCTCTGCCTCCCGAGTGCTGGGATTAAAGGCGTGCGCACCACCACCCGGCTGGGCTTCCCTTTCTTGCCAGGCCTTCCTTGCCTGTGCAACCCATTCCTTGGGTCCCCCCTCCCCCACCTTGTTTCGGCATTGTCAATGGTTCCTTCATTAAGACTTCCTTTCACCATGCTCTGCCACATGTGAGACCTTCTACCAAGACCTGATGCTGTGCTCTCCACAGGGGCTAAAGCCATTGCTGAGTGTGACAGCTGATGGGAAGGTGCTGAAGGTGGGGCCGGGTCCCCAGGGAGTTTGGGCTTCGCACAGCCGTGGACAGGTGTCTTCCCAGCTCTGCTGCTTAATAACTGGCTCTGCAGCTACGGGGACCTCACCCCAGCATCTTTAGTGCTCTCCCCTTAAAATGATGATGATGATGATGGTAATGATAAAGATGATAATGATTGTGGTGGTGATGATGGTGGTAATGATGGCAACAGCAGTTGGAGGTGGTGATTGATGATGGTGATGATGACGGTAGTGGGGATGGTGATGATGGAGATAGCACACATGACTTACTTAGAGTTGCTGTGATTTCAGATGAGCAAATTCGTGCCTCGTTTCAAAATGGCACAGCACGGGACATCAGAAATATTAACTATTACTCTTTATTATAGTACCAAAGTGAAATTTGCTCCACCCCCTGTCATATAAAAGGCCTACCCTGCAATCAACATCCCTCCACTTTTTAAATAACGTGGTTGTGATACACTGTCCCCTGTGGGTAGAAGTCTTTGGTGAGGTTTATACCACCCCGCTCCTAGCCTAGCATGCCCCTCTCTGAAAGGTCAGTGAGGACATCCCAAAAGGTTCCCTTGCTCAAAAATGCTAGGCCTACTCTAGACCAAGCCTGTCTGAGCCTTGGGATGCTATGCTAAATGCACAAAGACACCCATTTCGCCATGGGTCATCCAACTAGAGTTGGGATGGGCCCTGGACCTATAGTGAGCGGGTTTAGGACAGCCATGTGGAAGACAGAAGAGTTTTGGAGGGTCCCATGCGGCCAGCTTAGTTCTGCAGATGTGCCACCCCTCATGCTCTCGGTGGTTTACCATAGAGAAGTGGGCTGAGAGAGAGAGAGGGAGGGAGGGAGGGGGAGAGAGGGAGAGAAGGAGAGGGAGAGAGGGAGAGAGGGAGAGAGGGAGAGAGGGAGAGAGGGAGAGAGGGAGAGAGGGAGAGACAGAGAGGCAGAGGGAGAGTGGTCAGGGCTCTTTAAAAGGGAACGTAGTGAACTGGGCGGTGGTGGCACACACCTTTAAATCCAGCACTCAGGAGGCAGAGGCAAGTGGATCTCTGTGAGTTCGAGGCCGGGCTGGTCTGACAGCCTCCAAAACAATACAGAGAAACCCTGTCTCGTAAAAACCAAAAAAAAAAAAAAAAAAAAAAAAAGGGAAGGTAGTGAATGTGCACAGGTGGTGCCCTTAGTGGCTGCAGCTGAGGGCGTGTCCTGTCAGAACCCCAAGGGCAGGCCAATACAGATGCCTGAGTACCAACACTACCCTTGCCATCCCCATGATCACTGTAACCTCCACAACTGTCACCACCATCATCACCACCATCATCACCACCACGGCCATCATCATTTCAGCCCCTGGCACGGCCATCACTACTTTCCATCACTGCCACTGCCACCGCCAGCACAACGTCCACCACCGCGACCATCACCATCACGGCAACCTCACCGCTGTCATCATCACCATCATCGCAAACTCCTGCCACAAACGCCACTGCCATCCCCATCACTACAGCCTCCACTCCTGCTACCACTGCCACCCTCACCACCGTCATCCCCACCACGGCGACCTCTGCTAGTGCCTACCGCCGCCTCCCTCGTCACCACCACTTAAACCTCTACCACCGCCTCCAACATCAGCACCAATACCATCACAGCCTCCCTCCCCCACCGTCGCTTCAGCAGCAGCCTCTGCCACAGCCACCACCACTGTCACGGCCACATCGCCATCAGCAGCGTCGGTACAGCCCCCAAGGTTGCCATGATCCCACCTCTGTCATTGCCGTCACTGCCAAGACCACGGTCCCCATCACCGCCATTACCGTTTTCAACATCCGCTACTGTGGGCTCGTCACCACCATCACTATCACAGCAACCTCTGCTACTGCCGTCCCAGCACCATCACCATGGTCACCACCACCGCCACCGCCGCCACTGTTACCGCAATGCCACACCCACCACCACTCACCACTACATCGCCATCACCATCTCAGCATCAGAAAAACAGCTCCTCCTATCTGGCCGCCACCCATCCAGGCCAGAAGATGGCACATCAGAGTCCCCAGCAGTCTTCTTTCTTAGCTCCTTTGTTCTGAGACAAAGAAAAAGATTCTTTTCCTACTCCTCAGGATGGGAGCAAAGGGCACGATGAGCTGCGGAAGTGAGCTGTGTAAACGAGCTTGCCTGAATCAGGAAGGCCTTGGAGTTTCACCCCGTCCCTCTACTTCCATGCGCAGCTCACCTGCAGGATACTGGAGGGAGGGGAACCTCACTGTGGAAGCTCTCTGTTCCTGCTCTGTGATTCTCAGCAGGAAGACGAAGACTGACCTCTTAAGATGGTTCTGGGAGGATTGGGAAGGAGGTAATGTCAATAAACACTTGATCCAGCGTGCAGCCCTGGAAGAGCTCACCCAGCGACGCTTGCTTGTATCTCATTTGCCCTCCTCCCTCTCTCCCTGGTCATCTACGTCTTTCTTCACCGCAGAGGAGGAAACCAGACCACTGGATGGGATTTGACCTTGTGATGTTCATAGCTCAAACCCCAAACTCCAGTTCGTGTGAGACAAGAACCACTTCCCAATGCTATTGTCCCTAACCCCACATCCCAGGAGCCTGGGACTCCCAAGAGAATCTTCTCATCTGTTCTCTCTGTATCAACTATTCGCATCTGCATAGCAAGTTGCCCTAAAACTTAGGGGCTTAAACCAGCACACACTGTTGCGTCAGAGGGTGCACGTCAGGAAACCCAATAGCCGAGCGACCTCCTTTGGCTCAGGAACCTCACAGGGCTGCATGCTGGGAACAAAGCCACTGTGCAGCTGTAGCTGGGGAAGATTTGCCGCTATGCTCACATGGCTCCTGGAAAGCCTCAGCGGGGCTGCCCGCCCTGGCGTGCTGTCAGTTCTCTGGGACAGGTCTTTCTCCAGAGGGTGACGCACAGAGGTCAAGTGCTCTGTGGCTCCATCTTGAGAGTGACATTCCATCATTTTCACCACATCTGTTAATTAGGAGGAAGTCGTTGCCGCTCGCACCCAAGGGGAAGGATCACACAGAGCATGGACAGCAGGCTGGAGGTGGGAGAGCTCTGGGAGCTGGCTGCTGTGTACACTTTGGCCCTGGGCCTTGAGGAAAACAAACGTGAACTTCTTGATCTTTCTCTGATGGTAGAGGTTGGTGGAGGTTGTGCAGTGATTTTTTAGGGTGGCGTTGTTTAGAACAGCCCAAGAATGGAAATAGCCCACCTGTCCATCAACTGACAGATGACCGTGAGGACGCAGGGTACCCGTACTGATAGTGAGCAGTAGTTAAAAGAGGCGGGGCATTGGTAGGCTTCAATGGGCCTTCACAAAGCTGTGCTAAATGAAAGAAGCCAATCACAGCGGACCACAGATCGCAGAGTTCCATTCATACAGACGTCCATCATAGGCACATCTATAGATTAATAGATTAATGATTTCCAGGAGCTGGGGGTGGGGAAGAGGGACAGTAGAGGGAGGAGGTGGGTTGAATAGTGGCCCCCCCAATACGCAAAAATGTCTACTCTCTAGCACCTATGAATGGAGGCTTGAACATAGCATTTACTTGTTTACTTTTATTTTTGGAGATGATCTCACTCTGTAACTCAGGTTAGCATGAAGTCACAAAGTGGCCCAGGTTGGCCTCAGGCTTGTGGCAACCCTCTTGTCTCAGCCTCCCAAATCTTTGCAGATATAGCTAAGTTAAGGATTACAAAATGAGGTCATTCTAGATTTAGGGTGAACCCTACACTTAATGACACATGTGTCCTTGACTTTCTGAAGTGCTGGGATCAAACTCAGGGCCTTGGACCTGCCAGGAGAGCGTTCTGCTGAATCCCCTGCCCTCCTCTCTCCTGTCTCCTCTCTCTCCAGGACTTTCAGAGAATCAATATTTATTTATTTTAAGTCCAAACTGGTGGAAACCTACAGCAGCCTCCAGAAAAGGCCAAAGGGTGACACCTTCAGATGCAGGGTGTCTTTGTAAGACAATGACAAATCTTGGATGGACTGAAGTGACACCCTGAAAACCTCTGCATCGTGTACTTGAAACGGCAAATTGTAGAAGAATCTAACATTTTCTCAGTTATCTTCTGAAAGCAACCCAGGGATTGGTTCATATTGGTCAAAGGCAGGGCCTGAGACAGCGCCAGGCAGCACGTTTGACCGAACTCTAGGTAGCGCCCCACAGCTAAACTGCTTCCTGTGCACAGTGGGGCCCCTGGTGGGGCATGGGTAATGGGAGCCCCTGGTCACCCTGCTTTCCTGTGCCCCCTTCCTCGTGTATTTTCTTGTTTCCTTTCTGGTTTAGCATTCTTTCATCCCACCCCTCAGTTGTCGCTACCCCTACCCCATTCATCATCCCCTGTATTCTCTTCCATCACCCCCTCCAAACAGTAAACCTCCAGGGCTGGGTTCCATTTCCACACTTCCTCAGATGTCAGGGGAATTGAATGCATGGCAAAATATTTCCGAGGTCTAAATTACACCGACCCCGGAAGGCTGAACTTGCCGCATAATCCAGGTTATGAATTGTAAATCAGACGCCATGCAAAATACTCACAAAAAAATTCAATAAGCTGCTTTTGCTCCCAGCACAGGAAGGCAGGGCCTGGGGAGGCAGAGGAGGCAGGCTGGGGTTGGAGGAAAGGGAGAGGGAGTGCAGAGGGAGAGCACAGGGCAGCCAGACTGTCTTTGGCTTGGCTTGGCCAAGTCTACTGGGGCCAGGAGCCATTCACTTACCCAAGGGAGGAGCCAAGAGGTCTCCCTGGCCTTTGTGAGGCATGCCCTTTAAGACATAACCCAGCTTCGCAAATAAATATGAAGTAGCTACCAGCCTGCCCTCTCTAGAGAGGCTGTGCCAGTCCTCTGAGATGGGGGTGGGGGTCCCCCTCTTTGAACTGAGGAATCTTTTGTTTGGTTCCATCTCTACAGTACCAAGAAAGCATTGCATGCAGGCATTCAGATCTTCAATTTTCTTTTAAAAAATTAGATTTATTCACTTTATTTTATGTGTGAGTATTTTGCCTGCAACACACGTGCACTTAGCGCCCTCAGAGGTCAGAAGAGGGTGCTGGATCTCCTGAACTACTTTGTGGGTGCTGCCACCAGGTCCTCTGCAAGAGCAGCAAGGGCTCCTAACCACTGAGCCACCTCCCCAGCCCTGCAGCAGGATCTTTTAATCCTTTAGAACTCCGTGTAAAAAATCCAGGCACATCAGTGTGTGCCTGTAGTCCCAACGCTGGAAGAGCCTGAGACCTGAGGATCACTGGGGCTCACTTGCCAGTCACACCACCTGAACTGGTGAGCTCCAGGTTCAGTGAGAAACTCTGATTCCAAAACATAAGAGAGCAACAGAAAGCAACGCCCAACGATGATCTCTGTCTTCCATGAAAGTGAACACACATGGGCACACACACACACACACACACACACACACACACACACGATAAACTCACAAGATCTAATTTCTCACCAGTCCTTTGGCCTTACGGCCAACAAAGAGTCTTTGGCAATCACCAATCAAAGACTGATGGGAAATAGGATGTCGGTGGGGACCAACTTTTTCCTGCTTGTGCTTGGCCACTGAATGTTCACCACATCTGTACAAAGGCCACTGAGCCATTCCCACCTAGTGAGGCCCACCTTCTGGGCAGCATGTCCTCTGTTAGACTAGAGGTCCTTCCCCTGAGCAGGTGTGCGGGTGACATGTTGGCTCCTCCAACTCTGCCTTCCAGGTGCTCAGAGAGTCCATGTTCGGGCTCCACATTCTGTCAGCCCCTGGGGACCAGGCAAGGGCAGCCCTTTGTGGTGGCTGGACTGTGTGGCTGGCATGAAGAGGGGCGAGGGGGCTGGAGCTGCCTTTGTTGGTAGTTGCCGCAGCCGGGGGCTGGGTAAAGCTTGGCTGTTCCTGGCCTATTAATAGTCATGACGAGGAGGATGTGAAGCCTTCTCTTGGGGTGTTCAGAGTCCATCCAGCTAAAAGGTGGGATTTTAAATGCTTCTAATGAGGTCACCATGACCATGAGGGCGGTGGGAACTCAGGCCGTGCCTGGGACTAGCCTCATCCGAGTGGTTTGTTGGGAAGAGCTCTGTCACTGTCGCTGTGGCTGTCACTGTCTCTCTCTTTCCTTGGATCCCTCCTCCATCATTCACCTACCCTGGAAACACGTGGATAAGTGCAGAACAAGCAAAAGGCCTTGAGCTTAAAAAAAAAATCCCAGGGCACAGACAGCTGGGCTCTGTCCTAGCCGGGACTCCTTAGCAAGTGTAGCTGGCAGGCTCTGAGCTGGCACCTCTCTGGTCATTACGTCCTGGTGCAACCCTTGCTTTTAAAATGGGCTAGCTTAGCGACTTGCATCTAACCCACAGAGCACACAAGGTGACACCATGTCACTTCTATGACTAGGCTGTATCAGATCACAACTCTCACCTTGTTGGAGCCTTCCCAGCTTTCTTGTAGGTTTAAATTTTATTAATTTTCTTATGTATTTGTTGAGTGCATGTGTGTATGTGTGTAAATGTGTGTATGTTTGCATATGCACATGTACATATATGCACATGTGTATGGAGGTCCAATGTCAATGTCATGAGTCTGGAATCTTCAGCAGTGTCTCCCCACTTCATACGTTGAGGTAGGGTTTTTCACTTGAACTCAGAGCTCATTGAACAATGACTTCAGTTCATCAGCCTGCCCTGGGGATGCACTTGTTGCTATCTCCAAGCATTGGAAGTACAGGTGGGCTGTCATGCCCATCTGGTGTTTACATGGGTTCTGGGGATGCAAACTTCAGTCCTCCTGCATGCTGATTCTGTGGTAAGTGCAGTAGCCACTGGTCCATCCTCCCTGTCCCTGCTTATAGGCTTTGATGAGTTAAGCTACCATGAAGGATGAACCCAGGTGGCTAGGTTCATCTGTCCAACAGCCCTCAAGGATTGAATCTTGCTAACAACCATGTATACTTGGATGTGGCCCAGCCCTCAGCTGGCCCTTCGGAGAAGACCCTATCTCCAGATCAGAAGCCTATGGGATATCCTGAGACAGAGGAGCTGGTGGAACCACACCTGGACTCTGGAGACAGATCCTGTCTGAAAGTAACAGTGATTTCCTCTGCCAGGTTTGGGGGTGATTTGTTCCCCGGTGATGGATAATGGACACAGCAAATTATGGAAGGTTCCGATTTCCCGTCGCACATCTGCAGGAAGGTTCCAATCAAGGTTGTAGGAGGATTAACAGAGCAGGTATCTGCAGGTGTGTGAGGCAGTGTCAGGCACCCAGGAAACCGGGAGAGCAGCCTCATTATTAATTTACACGGTGCTGGTGATAATGACTGCTCTGGGCCAGAGTGTTTAGGACCCCTGCGTGGGCTTGCCTTTAATGCGCACACATTTATGCAGCTCACCCACTCTGCGTCCAGCACCGCCCCAGCTGCGTTCAGAATACCAACAAGGTCACATATGGTGCCTCGGTAATAATGTCCCTTACCTTGGTAGGAAGCTTCGTGATGCACAAAACTCACTTCGGCGGCACTCACTCAACCGGCAAAGCAGGCACAGCCCCCTTCATTTCCTTGTTTATCTGGGGTGTGTGTCTGAGGAGGAGAGAATCCACTTTTCCACACCTTGGGCACCCCAGCCTGGTTCCTGTCCCGCGTGGACCTTGAGCAGACATTGAAACTAGATGGAAAGAATTAAAATGAAAGCGAGGTAAAGTCTTATAATATGAAAGCCATTTGAAAATCTATAAGCCAGGAGCATTCAGCATCTCCAACAATGTTCCGGAGTTGACTCATTGATTCATCGATTAATCCCCCCCCGTCCTTCCCTCCTTCCCACTGTTGTCACTCTCCTGAGTTCTTTCTCTTTGGGTCTGCTTGCTCTGGACAGCGCCTGTAACTGGGGTGTAAAAAAATACACATATGTGTACATATACATGCATGCATGTACGTATATTTTAATGTATGTATTGTGCGTGCCCACGTTTGTATGTGTGTGTAGTACATGCTGTGTATACATGTGTGCACATACGTGGGGCAGAGGTCAACTTGAAGCATCTTATTCTATGGCTCTCCACTTTGTTTTTTGAGAAGGGCTCTCTCACTAAACCTAGAGCATGCTATTATGGCTAGACTGGGTGGCCAGCAAGCCCCCCAAAATCCACTGTGTCCACCACCCTCCACCAGCGGAGTTACAGATTTATAGGTGTGCATAGCCACTCTCAGATCCCCCCCCCCCCCATGGATGGTAGCCATTCAAACCCAGGTCCTCTTCTTTTTTTTTTTTTTTTTTTGGTTTTTCGAGACAGGGTTTCTCTGTATTGTTTTGGAGGCTGTCCTGGAACTCACTCGGTAGACCAGGCTGGCCTCGAACTCACAGAGATCCGCCTGCCTCTGCCTCCCGAGTGCTGGGATTAAAGGCGTGCGCCACCAACGCCCGGCTCAGGTCCTCTTCTTACTGGCCCATTTTCCTAGCTGAGCTACCTGAGCTACTGGCTACCTGAGCCAGTAGCAAATACACTGACTTGGCTAGACCTGCTGGCCAGGAAGCCTCCAGGATCCACTTGTCTCTACCTCCCCAGCACTGGGACTGCACGTGTGCACCGCTGTGACCCACGTCACGCGTGTGTGCTGGGGACTGAACTCAGGCAAGCACGCTACCCACTGAGCCGTCTCCCTGGACCTAGGGACACTCAAGATTGTTAGGGTGGGTTTGTTCCTGGCATCTAGTGGAGAGAGGTCAGGGATGATGCTGAAGACGGAGAGGGGCCTGGACTACCAACAACTGCCTCGGTGTGAACGTTGCTAGTGCCACGTGGAGGTCCCTAGCTTCTCTCCTCCATCTCTGGAGTTCCCATCGCCCGCCTCATCCTAGAGCTGCTCTCTGCTGCCCCCACCTGGCACAGCCTTGATAGGCGCACCGAGGGTTAAGGTCCTAGAGCTCTCTGACCCGTAGGCTGCAGGCTTCTCTTCAACCTCCTGCCGGCGGCCGCTTCCTCCTATAAGGGTTTCTCCAGTTCCTGCTTCCTCTGGTTTCTGTGAGGCCCCAAAGGACAGTGTTGGCCATGTTCAGTCCCATCTACCCCTGGCAGGAACCTGCCTGAGAAACATGTTGGTAGGACCCCCCTTCACCACACCAACCACAGCTGATCCAATCTTTCTTAATTAGTACATTTAATTATTAGTAACATTTCACTTAAGTAGAATTAATTACCCCATCAGCGGCCCCGGCCAACTCTTCCCACGTGCGCTTATTGCTATCCCCATATCGAGGCCAGATCCCTCCCCACCCCCCTCTCTCTGACAGAACTGGCTCTCCCAGAGAGAGCTCTTGGGAATGAAACCCCCGCTTCTTGCACCTGTGGAGGACTTCAGCCAAAGCATTCAATCAAGCTAGAGATTATGGGTGGCTGGGGCGAGCACAGGACAAGGAGGGGGCTGCTGCCCAAGGTGATTAGCCTCTTATTCCCCGAGGCTGAATGAACCCAATTCCTGGGCTGCACGTTCCAGAACAGGTGTTCAGTGAGGCCTAGCAGTGAGGGGAGCGGTAGTGGGGTCTAGCCTGATTGTCTCAGCTTTTAGGTGGGTCCAGGGAAGATGACTGAGGGGTAGGAGTGCCGGTCCCAGGGTAGTCAGTGAGTTTGGGTTCCCCAGGGGTGCCTGCCACCCCTGGGAGCTACCACACTCCCTGGAAATAGTAGAGATTTCAATACCAGGTCAACTTGACTGGGCCTCAGTGTGCACAAGAAATAACTTCTGCAGCCAGCCAATCAGTGCAGTGCCCAAACCATTTCCCAAATGTCCCACAGAGTCCGAGGTCCAGGAGAGACTGAGAACTGCAGACGCCGAGCAGGGAGGGTGAAGTCACAGCTGCCTCCTGGTCGACGTGGGCCAGACGATCTGGCTACCAATGTTTCCATCCTGTCCCATTGGCCACTCACTCTCTCTGAGCCTTGGCTTACTCGGCTGTAAAATGGATAGCAGCCACTTCAGAGGGCTGCGGTCAACAAGGGGCCGAGATTTTTATTGGCAGGTTGATAAAGGCTCTGAGCAGCTCAGGATCAGAGCAGTCTGTTTAATTTTAATTAGCCCTAACTTGCCTCACTTATTGATGGATTGGTACGCAGGACTGAAGGAGTGTCACACTCTCGCTCTGGCTCGCATCTTCACCTTTCCTGGAAAAGTTCTAAAAGTGTTGAGGGGCAGGACCTCACTCAGTTGCTCAGGTTGGTCAACGCCCAACCTCCAAGCTTTCCGACTTGCTTGGTCAGCTGTAATAGACTCCTCACGGCTTCGGCTCTGCTCAGTTGGCACCGTGGGTTATGGCGGTGCCCACAGGGCTTCTCCTTTGCCAAAGCGGTGCCATGGATTATGGTGGAATCTTCTCATGGCTTCTGTCCTGCTCGGTCAGTACGATGGCACTACACTTGTGGTCCTCCTGCATTAGCTCCTGGAGTCACTGAGGTTCCAAGTATGCACTAGCCAGGCAAACATAACTTTATAGCAAGAGACATGGTGGCGCCGAGGTGACTCTGACTTCGGTGTTTAGACACCCAAGTTCACACTCTAACTCGGATTTCAGAGTGATTTTTTTGGGTGATTTGCTTTCCCTGGAAAATGTCTGCAACGGTCCCCTCACGTGGTTGTGTGTAAAGTCCGCCCCTCCGGATGATGCATGGGAAGGTGTTTGTCTTTGGGGAAATGCTAAGTCATGACTTCTTGTTGACGTTTTTCTTCCTTCTTCCGTCTCTGCCACTCCTTCAACTGGGACAGGTATCATGATCAGGACCAAAGCCCAAATATCACAGCAAAGTGGAGGACGGGCGTTACTATGCACTGTGACAATATTTGATGAATTCAATGCCTACGGGAGCAGCCTAAGTAGGTGAATAAAGTGAGAATATTTTCTGTGACAATATCCCTTCAATTGAACCGTCTCTGCAGATCTGACATTTTGAGTTTTCCTTTTGCTTGCACTGACTGGATTTGCACTTGTGTACAGTACACAGTGACAAGAGGAGGCTGGCAGTGTCAGGCCGGGTTCAGTGGGTTCATGCAGCGGGAGCGGGTGCATCTGCATGCGACCCCCAGCTAGGTAGGAGATGGTGCCCCTGCATAGTGCTCACCTGGCCCCTGCAGCTAAACACTTGAGGCGCCACATGGCTGTGCTTCTTCGAGCTATGCACAAGCTGACCAGGGTCTGGTGCCAGCTCTGGAAACCCTGGCCTGGCTACCAGGATCGCCAGTCACTCAGCTCCAGTCAAAAGCAGAGGTCAGGGGCATGTACGTGTGCGTGCGTGTGTGCATGTGTGCATTCATGTGTGCTTGTACGTGAAGAGGTCAGAGAATGACACTGGGTGTTTTCCTCTGTCACTTCTGACTTTATTTTTTTGAGATTGGGTCTCTCACTGAGCTCAGAGCTCACGGATCTCTAAAAATGGGGTCGCACATGGGCACAGCCATGCCTGGGGACCTGAACTCAGGTTCTCATGCAAGTGCTTTATTAATAGAGCCATCTCTCCAGCCCTTGGGGGGTAACTTAAGGACATCTCTCTGGGCCTTGGATGTCTTTTTAAGGCCATCTTGGGTTCGAGGTGAAGCCGTTAGGCTTGTTTGTTGGTCCTGTCATTTGCTAAGAGGTGGCGGCAAGCCAGCAACCATGGACAAGGTCCATAAACATTGAAATAAAGCATCTTTTGTTACAGTTTGCCCATCTGATAACGTCAGCCCGTACTGCATGCCGGGCAGGCTTTCCTGGGCTTTGCATGGATCAATGTCCCTAGGCCTCCCATGGACCCTCTGTAATAGTCCCACCTGCGGATTAGAAACTAGGATGTAGGCTATGCATTTGAGGTACCTTGAGGGTTTGCAAGTCAAGATCCTATGGGGGGGAGAAAAGACTGTGGCGTATCAACCTTGGTAGCTGGAGGGTCTGCTAAGGTTACTTCAGGAACCCAAGGGAGAAAGAATACTCTAGAATCTTGAAAGGCTGCAGACCATGAGCCATCAAGGCTTTTCCTTGCCGGCTGTTTGTGAGGCACACAGCTTCACGTCCTGGCTCCGGAATCTGCATCTGGCTTTGCCTCCTGTTCCCAGTGTGGCTGGATGTGTTCCTCAACTCCCTCACCTGCTGGATGGGGCAGCAGCCATGCCTTCCTCACAGGTGGGACCGAGGGAGGAAGTGCTCAGCCAGGCTGGCCTTGGCACTTCCTGTCTACTCCCCGTGCCTGAGATGCTGGCGTGGCCTGACCACACACCCTGAGCTTCTTCCTCAGCGCAGGAATCAATCCCCAGACACTGGGGTCGTTCAGACGCCACCAAAGCCCTCGCCCCTTGGCTGTTTGCTGCCTCTATCCCAGACTACCATGGACTGGGCCATTTATGAACAACACTGTCTCACCACTAAGGTGCCTACACCTGGCAAGGCTGTCTCTCTGTGTGACAGCACGGTGGAGGGCATCCCACAAGTCAGAAAGCCCATGCAATTTTACTACCCCACGCCTTCGATAATACAGCATTGGCCCATTCATGAGGAAGGAGTCCCCATGATCTCAAAGCTCTGCCCCTTTATACCCTCAACATTTTAATCTGGGGACTAAGTTTTCAGCCCACCAACTTTAGGGGTGGTGGTCAAGCTTTAGCATGTGAGCGAAAGCATCGCTGGGTGTCACAGAAGGAGAACATGTCATGGAGAGGGCAGGCTGATTGGCCGAGGCCTTCTAGTGATGGGGGATGCCCTTCTGTATAAATGTTTCTCTTATTGGTTGATGAATAAAACAGTTTGGCCAATAGAGACAGGAAGGTAGGCGGGTCTAGGAGACGAGGAGAATTCTGGGAAAAGTTGCCAGATAGAGGCCGAGAGAGACACCATGTAGGCCACAAAGGAATAACAGGTCCGGGCATTCTCCAGTCAGCCAAGATCATGTAGAAATATATAGACTAATAGAAATGGCTTAATAATTAAGAGAAAGCTAGCCAGTAAGAAGCCCTAGCCGTTCAGTTTTATAATTAATATAGCGTCCGTGTGTCTATTTGGGGCTGAAACAGCTGTGGGATCAGGCAGGAAAGAAACTCAAGCAACACTTGGAGTGCCGTGGAGCTATTTTATGACCATGGACGTCAGACACACCCGATAACAATGCAGAACATTCTAGTCCATAGACATGCAAATAAATTCTGTCCCGAGATCACACTGACTCTGGGCTTCCTGTGGAAAAGGCTAGTTTAGCCTGTTTATAGTCTCATTCCCATTTTTCTTTACTCCTTGTGACTGGACCATTCCCAGGTTTGTTAGATTGGCTGTAACAATCAGCCTGGTTCTTTCATGAATATGAAGTCAAATTAAATCCTTAGCATGATTTAATAATTCTTTAATATTTCCAACAATAAAAAAGTTTCCTAAATAGACCAAAACACACAGTGTTATACAGTCCAGTCTCCTGGTGGCAGGAGCTCCAGAAGATGGTCAGTTTTGTCGTCTATGAAATGGGAGGAACAGTAGGTACCAGGTGGATGCGGTGAGAATTTCCCAGAGGTCTCTGTCAAGCCTCCTGCCCTGGCCTCAGGATGCTTCCTGGAAGTTGCTGCTACTGCTGCAGGGTAGAGACGCTGCTGCTTGTGTCAGTCAGGTTCCCTGCACTGTGGCAAAACACCCAAGGAAACCAGCTTACAGGCCAAGGGAGAGATTTGACCGCCAGTGTTTAAGGGTTCAGCCATGAATGCATGGCTCCATCACTGTGGGTCTGTGCTAAGGCAGATCATCGTGCAGGCCAGGGAGAGATGTGGTTGGGTAGAGCTGCTCACTCGTAGTGGGCGAGAAGCGGGGTGACAGAGTTGGAGGCACTGGGGCAAAACAGATTGTAACTAGAGCTTCTTTACCTCCTGGTCCTGCTGCTGATTCAGCCCCAAATAAACACACAGACGCTATAGATTAGTTACAAAACTGTTGGCCGATATCTAGGGCTTCTTATTGGCTAACTCAGTCTTAGTTATTAACCCATTACTATTAATCTACGTATTTTCATGTGATCTTGGTTTACTGGAGAATGCCTGGACCTGTTACTCCTTTTGGGCTACATGGTGTCTCTTCCTGCTCTCCCCTCCCCACTACCTTTCCCAGAATTCTCTTCTTCTCCTAGTCCCGCCTATCTTCCTTCCTCTATTGGCTAAACAGTGTTTTATTCATCAACCGATAAGAGAAACACATATACAGAAGGACGTCCCCCATCAATAGACCCTTCACAGGCACGCTTGTCACCTGTCCCACTAATGACCCGTTTCTTTTAACTGAGCCCCACCCACTACAGGTCCAAGGATTAATCTACAGGCGAAGTCAGAGCTCCCAGGCACCCATCACCTCTCTCTCAATAGTATCATCAGCTAGAGTCCAAGCTTTCAACACAGGAGCCTTTGGTGTTCAGGCCATATAGTGTTTGTGGTGGTCTGAGTGAAAATGACCCCCATAGGCACACAGGGAGTGGCACTATTAGGAGGTGTGACCTTGTTCTAGGAAGTGTGTCACTGGGGAATCAGGCTTTGAGGTTTCAGAAGCTCAGGCTAGACCTGGGGGGCCACTGTCTCTTTCTGCTGCTGTGGATCCCGATGGCAAGCTCTCAGCTCCCTCTCCAGCACCATGTCTGCCTGCATGCTGCCATGCTTCCTGCTGGGACAATAATGGACTAAACCTCTGAGCTGCAAGCCAGCCCCAATTAAATGATTTCCTTTATAAGAGTTGCCATGGTCATGGTGTCTCTTCACAGCGGTAGAAATCCTAGGTAAGACAGTGTTACAATTGTCATATTTAGTTTTGGCTGTTGAGGACTCACAGGGGATGACCTGCAGGGGAAAGGATAGCAGGCAGGTCAGGCTAAGGTGAGTGTCATTTAGCTTTAATTTCCTATTTGACATAACTAGAGTCACCTAAGAGGGAAGTCTCAATGGAGGGATTGTCCAGATCCTGTTGGTCTGTGGGCCTCTCCGTGGGGAACTGTTCTGCTTGTTCATTGATGCAGGAGGACCCAGACCACTCAGGGTAGCACTGTTCCCTAGGCAGGTGGTCCTAGGCCGTGTAAGGCAGCATGCTGACCATGAGCCTGTGCGTAAAGCCAGCAAGCATCATTCCTCCATGGTTGCTACTCATTCGTCTGTTGAGAGAGTTCTGTGGTCAGAGGCAATGCTGAGTGACAGTGCACAGGTCGACCTTCGGAATGATGAGCTGTGACCTGGAAGTGTAAGCCAAACAAGTACTTTCCTCCCAAAGCTGCTTTCTACTGGAGTGTTTTTTTTTAATCATGCCATCAGAAACGAAACTAAGACAGTGAATGTGGATAGGACCAGAGCTGAGAGGAGAGGCGCTGCTCTTACCTGCCTGTCCATGATGGGTCTCTGTCAATGGCACAGAGGACATCTGGCCCAGAGTGCAATGAGGGAATAGCTGCCAACTAGGCTGTATCAGTGTGACAGGCTGTGGCGACAGCCTGGGTGTCCTATTCAGGATGGGTGTGGCCATGGAGCCCCCAGGAAAAGCAGGAAGGTAGATCAATGTTTCCCAGGGGTAGAGGTGAACACAGCCAATCCAGAAAAGCCCGGTTGTGACAACTACAGGTACAAATGTGTTTGAGGGCTTTGGGTGGTGGACATCCCAGGTATCTCAGTGTTTGCCAGCTAGCCAGCCTTGAAACCAGCCCTCTAAACTAAGTAGAAGGCTGCTTGGCATTAGCTGTCACTGGAAGAGGGATTCATTCAGCCAACAGCTTTTGGGGTACCAGCCCTTTTGGGGCATGATCTGAGGTGCCACATGTGGACTGATACGTGGAAATAAGAAGCGTGTTCTCTTTCTTGGGAGGTCGGAGCAGAAGTAAGCTTGTGCGGTTGGCCACATTTCCCTGGGGCAGAGCGGTGGGACAAGGCAGCTTCCACCTTGTCCGGTATTATGTGAGTCCGTGTTTCCCTTTGAATCCCATTTCCCTTTGAATTCCAGCAACAGGAATATTCTTGTGAATCACTGGATTTTGTTGAGAGGGTGGGTGTTGGTTTGATGCAAAAAAGACTCAGTGGAAGACTGAATGGAGGTGTGAAGTTTTAGGCTGACTTCCTCTCTCCTGCAAGTGAGTGTCCCTGCCTGTCACTCAGGAGACCAGGATTTGATTCCTCAAATGAAGAGGCCAACTTTTGGTGGGGAACTCAGGAGGGGAGGTAAGCAGATCTCTGAGGGTTTGAGGTCTATTTGGTGAGTTCCAGACCATCCTGTCCCCATACTGTGACCCTGTCTCAAAACTCAAACAAGAAAACAAATAAACAAAAATGATCGAGCCTTCAAATAGCCTGTCATGGAAGGGGGATGGGCTTGGGTTCACTCATTCTTGGGGATTTATCTGCAGATATTGATGGGGGAGATATTTTCTTGAGTGATGTAGCCTTTGCCAAGGTATACATGCCCTTGTGAATGAACTTTCACCCATACAACTGTAAGCAATTATAACAAAAACCATTGGGTCATTAAACACACACACACACACACACACACACACACACACACACACACATAAGAGATTAGCGAAATGATCTTGAAATGATTTGAGAGTTCACTGTATCTACTGAGTGTCAACAAGAAAATGTAGTTCCAAGCTATTACGTGGGGGGTATGACGGGAATGGCAGTGTTTTTCTGTTTCTTTATCTTTCTTTCTTTTTTTTTGAGTGTCAAGAAGAGGGAGATAAAGGGCAAAGGGCAGTTGGATGAGGAAGCAGAAGTCTTACAACTGGTTGTTTTTAATCTTTTATAGCCGTTAGCCTTGAACTCCAGCACACCAACCTCTCACGCATTTGGACCCTGCTGCAGCTGAGGCACCAACAGAGCCATCATCAGATATTATTTTGCTCTGTCTTAGTGACAAAGTGGGGAAAGAAAAACCCAACAAGCAGCGGAAAGTGACTTCATGGTTTTCTAATCGGATGAAGGAAGGAGAGGGAGAAACGGTTTGAGCCAACACTTGTGAGATGCCTTCCCAGGATCTGAGCTCAAAGCAACAGGGACAGCAAAAGCCAAGCCCCATAAAGAACAGCCTGTCTGGGCTCCTGCAAAGTGGGGTGGGCGTCCCCAGTGAGTCCTGGAGGGAAGAGGCAGGAACGGCTCCTGGAGATCGACCACTGTTCTGAGCTGGTGGATACCGATTCTTTAAGTAGGAAAAAGGCTGAAGCGTGTGTACTGGCCTCTGAGGCACAGAGCAGCTGGGGTTTCACAGGTGTCAACCACAGGGACAGCCTCCAGTTTCAGTCCTAAGAGTGGTAGGTAGGGGTGGGGTGGGGGGTAGGGGAAGGTAGAGGAGGAGGACGATGGGGAGGAGGAGGAGGAAGGGAGAAGGAAAAGGAAGGGAGGAGAAATAAGAGGAAGAGGAGGAGAGAGAAGGGAGGAGGAGGAAGAGAAGGGAGAGAGGAAAGAAAACGCAAGGAGGAGGGGGGAGGGCAGTCTTTAGGAGCTTTTAGATCCTGGCTGGTCCCAGCGGCTATTTAAGCCTGGGTTTTTACATCCCCTTTGTGAGGCCCCTCTTCACTCGTTTGTAGTGGTCAAGGGGTGGGCAGGAGCCGGGGTTCTGAACCTTAGCAGGATCGGGGCCGGTGTGATGGTTAATTTCCACGGCCGACTTGATTGCCCCAAAAAGGACCATGGAGATTCGCCATGCACACCTCTGGTTGTGTGTCTGAAGGTGAGGTTAGCTGAGTGGTGGTTGGGGATGGGGGAGTCGGAGGGTGGACACGGATGGCCCTGTCCCGTAGGCTGGAGGCCTGGATGGCTTAAGAGAGAAAGCCTCTGGCGTGGGCATTCTCTCTCTGCTCCCTGTACTATGATGTGAGCTGCTCTACTGCACGTGATCCCCCACTGCGATGCTCGGAGCCCTCCCAAGTCATGAGGCAGAACAAAATATCTCCTTCCCTTCCTTAGCCATCAGATATTTTGTCGCAGTGACCAGAGGTGCCTCATTGCAGCTCAGCATCTCTAGTTTTTGGCAGCTCTGCAGGGTATTCTCATGTGCTAGCGGAGACCTGTAGCCTGGTGTCTCTGTCGCTGGTTCTGGCCCTCAAACATTGTCCACGCAGCTGGACAGGGCCTTTGGACCCATCTGAAGACAGTGTCCCGAGCCAGACCTCAAAGCTGCTCCCAACACCCTGGTCTGCCTGCCTCTCCCCAGGGGGCTCAGGCTTTCTGTCCAGGAGCAGCTAAGGGCACTGTACATCCTGTAACTTGGGTCACTGGGAAGCCAGTGCATGGCCACAGAAGGCTTGGTCCCTGGAGTATGCAAGGTTGCTGCTCCTGGGCTTGGGAAGGCAGCTTCTGTGTCTGTGAGGAGGGTGGAGGATGGGGTGGGGAGTGTCGGGGGGGTGTTTCTGGTTCCCCTTTCTGGAGGGATCCCTGCCTGGAACTCTCCGTTCTGGGGTATGTAGTGTGGACATGGAGTCTCTGTGATCTTTCTAGGCTTTTTCCCTCACCTGTGAAACTTAGCTAATGGTTGCACCAGTCTCACAGGGGTGGCTGAAAGAGCCCAAACACAGAGCTCAGAGCGTGGCCCGAGGTCTGGATACAGAGTCCCCATGTCTTACTTCAGCTCCGGGATTAGACTGCTTTAGGATATATGAAGAATAGGACTATCCAGGCTGCATCTATCTCGACATCCCTGGTGGCCATCCATGGCCAGACTGGGCAGGCTGGCCACCACTGTATTAATCATTTAGGTGTCATTGTGAAAGATCAGCTTAAGAAGAGAGGGATTTATCTGGGTTTGCAATGTGAGGGGATACAGTTTATCACAGTGGAGGGATGAGGGAGACATGGCGGTGGGCGGCTCCGTGGTGGGGAAGCGAATGACAGCTACTCACTACATGATTCTGGGCAAGAAAGCATAGAGGGGGGTGGGGGTGGGGGTTTGGCTATAACCAGTAAGCCTTGCCTTATAGTCTCATAGTCTTCCAGGAAGGACTCATGTCCTGAAGGTTCCACCAGCTGGGGACCAAGAGTTCAAGCACATGAGCCTGTGTGTGTGGGGGGGCATTTTACATTCAGGTCAGTCATCGTACTGCTGGCTGCCAGTGTGGAAGGGGGAAGGAGGGAAGGGGGACTCCAGGGGGCGTGTTGAGTCTGCTTGGCTCACAGCCTGCTTTGAAGTGTGGTTCCAGGATCGGATGCCCCACAGGCTGGCAGGCCGCACACATGGAGAAGGGATGATGGGCTCCCTTGCTTCTCATGCCTCATCAAAGCCAAGGCTTGACCGCCATGAGCAAAATCCTTGCGCTTGGAGGCTGGGGCTGGAATTCAGATCCCGGGGAAAAAGTTGGAAGCGATGGCTCTTTTGACTCATTTCCTTTCTCTGCTGTCATACCGAAGCTATTTTGTTGGTATATATTCAAAGAATGCTTTTTAATCTCCCAAACGATAGCTTCCCTAAATGTTCCTGTCGTTGTAAATTACATTGCAATTCCCAGGCCAATTTTTTTTCTTCCTTTTTTTTAAAGAGTCAATTAAAAAGTTCCCTCCAGGGACCTCTGCTATGGCATTCCATCAGCACACCCGCACCTCTACGGTTAAGCTTAGCTGCGCATCTCTTTGGTTAAGCTTAGCTGCGTCTCTTTTTTTCCTCTCCAAACGTCCTTTGCTATAACCTGAGGGGCCATCTGCCTCATTCCCTTCTCAGGATGTTGGAGCCGACTAGAACACTCCTGCCATTAGCAGGCAGGGCCCTTTATCTCCTCCGCGCACCCCCCCCCCCCCCCATCAGTCTGAATCCCACAGATCGCCTGTGCCATCTGGGTCTAGGTCTGGCCACTGAGTGCGGGTCTGGGTTCAGCAGCCTTCACTCCCTCAAACCTGTTGGCTGCTCTAATTGCCTTGTAGCTCACGCCACGGTCTCCCAGCCTCCTCAGCTAATGAGTCATCCTTGCACGGCCATTTGTTTATGCTGGTTTCAGACAGACTAATGCTTTTAATGGCATATAATCATTTTTCAGAAGTCATTTGATGCCACTAATCATCTCCGTAATATGCCTCGACGGAACGCATAATGACATTTGGAACAGGACGAATGGCAGCGTGAGTCGCGCCTTTCCCCTTCTAATCTATATTTTACCATGCTCTCTCACCTGCTAATGCCATCAAGAGCCGCTAATAAACAACCATCTCGAGGATTTCCCTCCCTTTGAGGTTTTCAAGGGCAGTGGGAGTACCAGGTAAAAGGACATCTTGCTGGCTCCGCCCCTGGGCAGGCAAGAGTAGAAAGGTAGCCGCCTCCTGTCCAGCAAATGCCTGGCTGGCACTCCTCTCCTAGTGCAGGGAGGGTGGGAGTATCCAAAAGGGAAGACGACGAGAAGGGAGGGAGCCAGAAAGCGAGTCTGAGAATTCCAGCAGGGAAGCTTTACAGCTGACTCCCTCTTGCTGCAAGTTCCATGAAGAAGTGGGGTTTGCCTGAGAGCCGGGGGTGGGCTTGGAGGATGGAAGGTGAGGAGGGCAGGTCAGAGTCCCACTTTGGTGCCTCTGAGACACGTGCAGCTGTGGGCTCAGGGGAGAACGAGGGGGAGGAGTTGCCTTAGCCTTCTGAGTTTCTACAGGCCAGGGGGAGGTGACTGGACTATGTAGCCTCCTCGCTAACCTAGGAAACTTGAGCTCTTGGAGTTGCTCCAAGTTGCTGCCTGGGGCTGGTTTGGTTCTGCTAAACTTCCAAGCAGATAAAACTAAGACTCCTGAGCGGCTTTAGTCTGAGGTAGCTACCTGTTGCCGTGGTCCCACTCCCCTCACTGAGTTTACTGTTCCTTATTCCAAATCTTAAGTCATTCACGGATTCAAATGAAGTAACATTTTAGCCTTAATGCCCCTTGGAGACTGAATGCTAATAAAACGCCTCAGTTACAATAAACAGTAGTGACCGGGCAGCTGGACACTGCTTTGGGAGGCCAGGGGTCTGGACCCATGATAGCTGCCTCCCAGGAAATGCAGATCCCATGAACAGCCTGTCTTCACTCCCAAGGTCCCGGTTTTGAGGGGAAGGCCTTCCAGCCTGGAGGGCTGAGTTCTTCCCGCTGCTTTCTCCTTCCCTACACTTTCTCTTGGTCTCAGGCGACAGCAGCAGCCTCCTCAGCCCTTACGATGGAGCCTCCCACCCACTGGATTAATCCATCCACAGTGCAGGGTACAAGGTCCAGGACAGCAAGAGCTGCAAAGGACCCAGAGAGGGTAGATAGACACCAACCAGTCAGGACAGAGGAGTGACTGCAGACACCCAGGGGTCATGGGTGGCGGCCCCGGGTCTGCCATTTAGTAACTGTACAATTTCGTGCCATGAGCCACCTTGGAGATCTGTGTGCTCACTTGTAAAAAGCTATTAGAGACACCGTCTTTGTGGGATCACCGTGAAGATTAAATAAAATAATTCACATAAAGTGCTGAACACAAAGTAGGCCCTCATGCAACATTGATTATTGACGTTGCTGCCCCGGGCAGCACGGATTCCTGCTGGATTTAAGAGAGTCCCTTGGCAGGGGACAAAAAGTGGAGGAGTGGGAGGAAGTTGGAGGGTAAGGCAGGAGTATACGGTGGGGGTCCCAGTTGAGTTCTCCCAGCCCTGGGCTCTGCACCCCAGGCCACACTCAGCCCCCCCCAACCCCCGCTGCTGTCCCATCATCACCACACACGGAGATGTGGCCAAAACCCATCTGTTAGCGGATGGCAAAACCCCCAGCGTCCTTGCCGCTGTTTAATAATTTAGTGTAAGCTGCTGGGTGAGGGCTGACCGGAGTGCTGACATCCATTTTAATAAAGTCCTTTCCACTCCTCCTCAAGCTCAGGGTGAGCGACCAAGGGCTGCAGACCTTGCAGAGCCCCCCCCCCACTCCCCTGCTCATGGCGGGAATGGGATGTGTGTGTGGGGGGGGGGGTGTAGGAAGCCATGGATACAGATATGAGCCTGAGGTAGGCAGGGCTGTTTGAACAGGCAGCCAGGTCAGTCCCGAGGTCCAGGCAGGAGCAAACACTGGGACAGGAGACTTGTCTAGGGCATCAAGGGCAAGATCTGCCCTTCCTTGGCTCCCTGACCAGGCTATAGCATGCCTGAACCTACAGGGGGCTCCTTTCTGAACCAGGACAGCAGTGGTGATGGCGACTTCTTATTAGCGGTTATGGCGTGTTTGGCGTCAGGCAAAGATCTACAGTGATCCTAGAGGAACAACATGTACCCTAGGGAGCAGGGTGTGGTGGCTTGAATGAGAACACGCTCTCAATAGTCTCACACATTTGAACATTGATCTTCAGTTGGTGGTACTCTCTGGGCGAAGTTATGGAACCTTTAGGAGGCAGAGTCTGGCTGGAGGAAGTATGGGGGGGCTTTGAGGGTTTATAGCTCCGCCCTACTTCCTGTTTTTTGTTTTTGTTTTCTCGATCTGTTTCCTGTGTGTGGATGAAAATGTGATCATTTCAGGATGGAATGAACTAGCTTTCTGTTCCTGGTGCTATGACGTGCCTGTTTCACAAGGATGGATGTTATCCCTCTGCAGCTGTAAGCCCAAACACACCCTTTCCTCCTTGAGTTTCTTTTGGTCGTGGTGTTTCATCATATCAGTAGTAACCCCACTAAGATTAAGGACTTTTCTTCTCCGCTTTACCTTTCTCCTTTCCTTTTGTATACATTGCTCAAATGCTTCTTATTCACGCAGACATTTTGCTAGCAGCAGAGAGAAACAAATGCCAGTAGAGTTCTTGCCAGAGAAGCATCTAGAAGCTGGGACTCCAAGGAGAGAAGGATCCACGTACTCCCCATCCACATAGGGACTCCCTTCTTGTGGTCCAGGCCAAGCTAAGCCTATGGTAAGGCAGAGCCCCAAGGCTTCACACAGCCATGGCTTCCTCTTTGGATACTCCACATTCTCCAGCCCGTTGTATGTGTCTCTTATGGGTTGAAGACTTACCAAGGCGTAAGGATAAGGAGAGGCTGTGAATGGCTGGTGTCCTATCTAGGGATGGCCAGCCTCAGGGATGGGACAGGCCAGTCCTTGATGCCAGGACTGTGGCCTCTCCATCACTTAACCACTCTGTTCCCTACTCTGCTTTGGTGGTCCAAGAAGACACTGAAGTAAGGGAAACTACTTTCTCTCTAGACCTAGGACCCCAGGTCTATCAGTAAAACCTGCATTTTCTTTATAACACACAGGTGCTGGAAAACATATTCTGGGAGTCTCCTGGGCCACATCCCCACAGCTTTTTTAAAATTTATTTAAAAAATGTTTTCATTTTTGGTGAATTTTATACAATGTAATATGAACATATTCATCCCCTAACTCTCCCCATATACACCCCCAACTTCCTGTCCTGTTTTTTAAGCAACCCACAACTCCGACATCCTCTTGGGTGTGGGGCCACTCACTGGAGTGTGGCTGACTTACCAGGAGCCAGACAACAGACTCTCCCCCATAAGTTGTCAACTGTCCATAGCTTCTCAGTTAAGCGCAGGAGCTCACAAATCCCTTTCCCACTCTGTGCTGGAATGCTGTGACTGGCTTGCTCCTGTACAGGTCTTATGCAGGGAGCCACAGCTCCTGTGGTTTTGTTCTGCTCCTTCTCAACTTCCGGGTCTTACAACCTTTCCATCCTGTCTTCTGCAGAAATTATATCTTAGAATAAATAAGAGGGGGCGGAGTTTAGGACTCTGGAAGAGGGAAAAATCCCCGCTTCTCTCTGGCTTGTGGAAGACTCACGGGCTACTGTGCCCTAACCTGAGCCATCACCCTGGCTCCGAGAGCCACAGCAGCACTGGCATCTCCTGAGGAGAGTGGGGAGCTTAGGACGTCTCTAGTCTAGGATGAATGCCTCCCTGCGGACAGATCTCCAAAAGTGTTTCATCCTTACCTTTTTGCCTGAGTGCTGGCTAATGGGGCTGTGTGATTCATGCCCAGGAAATAACTCACAGTCACAAGACCATTGGGTTAAAAAAGCCAGGGAGGTAGCGGTGATGGCAGAGGTGTAAGTCTGGCCTGATGGATGGCTTCAGTCAAATGGCAAAATCAAGGGCATAAACTTGCCTCCTGCGATAGGTCATCTTCAGTTCCAGCGGGCGGCAAAGGTCCGGTTAGCACCTCCGTCATTAAGCAATATAGACACAGGTAATTTGCTTCACTCTCGGATGCAAAGTTAAACGACTCATCATTATCTTACTAATGAAATCAAGGCTTGGAAATGAAGCTCGCCTGGCATTCTGCCACTGCAGCACTTTCTGGAAGGGTCAGATGGTCACGGCCCCCGCGGCTTACTGCCTTTCTCCTTCCCGTCCCTGGAGCTTCCACGCTCCCAGGGTCCACGGTTAGGGTCTGAGTCTACACAGCCTGAAGAGATGAGTTTGAGTCTGGGAGTCAGGCTTTGAGACTGGTCAGAAAGAAGATGAGCCACATTTAGTGGCCATCCCTTGTGGGATGCAACTCTCTGGGACTCTTCCCATTCTGGTCCAGTTGTTCTCCTGAATATAGAACTGAGCCTGTAGGGATTGGGAAAGGGGTGTGCCCAACTGCAAGCAGGGAATGGTGACTTAACTTCGCTGTCCTTGAGAACCTGGAGTGAGTGTTCCGGGATGCAGGACTTTTTCTGGGCAGCCACTTAGAGGTTTTGAGTGTTCCATTTTCATCAACGGCGGTGGTGGGTTGCCAGGGAACTCTCCTTCCCAGCCATGTCCATAGACATCAAGGGCAATCCCCTGCCCATCTCTTTCATTTGACTTTGTTTTGGTGTTGGGGATCATCTCAGGCCCCTGAGCATGTAGAATACACAGGGCACCACTGAGCCACACCCCAGCAGCCCCGCTGTGTGTTAAATCAAGCAAGGTAATCTCTTCCATGGACTTCCAACAGACGCTCTTGGGTTCTTGTGATGGTTACTTACTGTTGCTAACTTGACAGAATCCAGAATCACCTGTGCAATGGGTGTCTGGGCATGTGTGGGGGCATGACATCTTGTGGATGGATATCCGGGCATGTGTGGGGGCATGTCATCTTGATTTGTCTTACTGAGGAAGACAAACCCTACCCGTGGATGGCAGCATTCCCTGGGTGGGGATCCCGAACTGTATTTATCCGTTGTTGTTTCCTGATTGTGGATGAGATGTGACGGGCTTCATCAAGCTCGTACCTCCTAACTTCCTAGAGGACCTTCGGCACCTCACCTGAGATGGACAGGTGAGCAGTGGTTGGACCTGTGTTTCTGGACTGCCCTCAGAGACAACTGCAGAGTCTTTCCATAGGCAAAGAAGGGGAGAGCACGCGCGGGAGTCAGCTTCACCCCTCTTAGTTCAAATGCCAGCAGGGAAAGAAGTTCATATTTAGGCAAGCTGAGTCTTCCTCATCTAAAAATGCCCGGGGACAGAGTGTTTTGTATTTAAAAAAGAAATCAGAATATTTGAATTTGAATAATGAGATATCTTGGGGATGAGACCCCAAAACTAACCATGAAATTTATTTATGTTTCCTATAAATCTCATGCATATAGCCTGAAGGTAATTTTATACAATATGCTTAGTGATTTTGAGCATGAAGGCAAATTTCATGGTGTGGAATTTTCCACTGGCGCAGTCACGCAGGCACTTGAAAAGTTCTTGGTTTGGGAGCGTTTTGGACACTGGTTTTCATGTTCAGGATGCTCAGTTCATAAAAGACCTCAGCATTCCTACAAACCAGCGTTCCCAGGAAAGCAGCCATGCCGAAGCCTCCGGAGCATTTCCTCTTTCTACCGAGGCCATTGTGAGGTGTTCTGTGCTGTTGTCTGGCTGTGGACTGTCCCTCATAGCCTCCTGTACCGAGGACTACTCAGCTGCCAGCTAATAGGCCTCACTCTGGGGGAAGTGGTAGAATCCCGAAGGCTCTGGGGGAAAGTGACAGGACCCCGAGGGCTCTGGGGGAAGTGATAGGATCTGGAGGGCTCTGACCTCATTCCCCGATGGATTCACAACGTTATGGAGTTATCTGGAGGTGAGGAAAGGTAAGAGGCAGCTGGAGAAAGTGGGTCATGGGAATGTGGGTGTCCTTGGGGCTATATCTTGCCCTGATTCCTTCCTTAATCCCTCTCCATTGCTTCTTATTCCCCAGTATGTGTAGACATGGGGCTGGAGAGGTGCGCCAGCAGTCAAGAGCACGTGTTGCTTTTTTCAGAGGACCCAGCTTTGGTTCCCAACACCCACATCAAGAGGCTCACAACCACCCGTCACCCCAGCTCCAGGGAGTCTGAGACCCTCTTCTGGCCATCGCAGGTACCCATGTGCTCTCTCTTACATACATACATGTTAAAACATCTTAAAAAGTGGAATGAAAGGAAGAGCGCTGACTACCACATGCAGCTGTCACCGTGATGCTCTGCCCAAGTGTCTGGGGGTAAAGTGACGATCAACCGGACCCTCTGAAACTGGGCGACAAAACGAATCCTGGCTGGTGGTGAGATGGCTCAGGGGGTAAAGGTGTGTGCTGCCGCCCGTGACCAGAGTTTGATCCCTGGGACCTGCAAGATGGAAAGAGAGAACCAACTCCCCCAGGTTGCCCTCTTACCTCCAAATGTGTGCAATGGCAGAGTGCATTCCCACAAACGAATACGTGTAAAAAACCAGAATCCTTCCCCCTTTGAGTTGAGTTGATTCTAGGAGGGTTTTTGTTGTTTTGGGTTTTGGTGTGTGTGTGTGTGTGTGTGTGTGTGTGTGTGTGTGTGTGTATGTGTGTGTGTGTGAGTGATAACACAAGTAACTAACACAGTCCGAGAACAGCTCCCCCATTAAGAATTTCCTTCTTTCATGGGAGTGTCCCTGTGTCCAGTCACTTGGGATTGGTGCTTCTACGATGTGAATGACTAGAGCTCTCTCTGCTTAGTTAACTGGCTACACACACAAACACATATATGCACACACACAAAGCACTTGAGACAGGCGGACAGGCTCTTCATATGTAACCAAGGTTAGCTTCCAGGCCTCCCATTTTTACCTTTGCATTTTAGTGTGTGTGTGTGTGTGTGTGTGTGTGTGTGTGTGTGTGTGTGTGTGTGTGTGTGTGTGTGTGTGAAGTTCTGGAGGACAGTAGAAGGAGTTGGCCTTTCTATGGAACTCAGGTGGTCATAATAGGCAGAAAACACCTTATGCCACTAAGAAATCGTGATGGCCCCTCCCCTTAAGCCCTTTCTTTTTGTTTTTGGAGACAGGGTCTCCCTCTGTAGCCCTGGCTGTCCTGGAACTTACTGTATAAACCAGACTGGTCTCAAACTCAGAGATCCACCTGCCTCTTCCTCTCGAGTGCTGGGACTCAAGGTGTGTGTCACCACACCAACTTAGCATCAAACTCTTGATCCTCCTCAGCCTCCTGACTGTTGGGATTACAAGGGTACAACTGTTAGAACAGAACCAAACTTCTCCCCATTCTATTCCCTTTATCGATTTGCAAGATTAAAAACAAACAAAACAAGAACCAAAATGCCTGGAACTAAGACTATTACATTTTTCATTCTGTTTTATGCCAAGAGCTATGGACTGAAGGCCCACACATATTTCCTCTCCCTCTCTGGGCAATAAGGACCCAGGGGACTTGCTTCTATGCTTAGAGGCCTTTCTCTCATGGAAGCTGTCTTTTGCCTTACTGGTGGGGATGGGACTGAAGACAGATATGGCTAACATAACTGATGGGAGGGGCAGGCACTGTGGAGCCACAGTGGACCTCTGCAATGCTCCTGGCATTGTCCATTTGCCAAGGGTGACCAGTTGCCTGTGGCTACTGACATGCATTGCAAACTCTCCTTACCTAGGATCATAGGACCGAGGCCAGCCAGGCATATCCACTGTTTTTAGACACATGTGGAGTGCTCAAAACGTTTCCTTGGCCTCGGAAGCTGTTCTCTGTGTCCCAGAGAGCCAAGCTTTCCTGGATACTGTTTCCTTTGGTTCCCTCCTGCTCTTGAAGATTGCTTTGGTTCCGATAAGCCATGCCTGATTTGGAAGGTAAAAAAGCAAGAAACACAGCATAGGAAACCAGAACATTCATTTTCACACTTCTACACAGGAGCTCTGAAGGTTCTTTCTCATCGCTCTTCGTGGGGACAGGGATTTCCCGGCTCTCACTCGGGCTTTGCTTAGCTCCTTCTGGGTCTGATGAGGCCCCCATGGTCGACCTTATGGGACAGCACTGCACATCACCCACAACAGTGAAGGAAGGGCTGTCCGAGGCCTGAGCTTTGAGGGGCTCAGAAGAAGGAAAGGGAAGCAGATGGCAAGAGAAAGGGAATGAAGAAAAGAAAGAAAGGAAGGCAGTGACTGTAAAAGAAGCAAAAGGGAAGATAAAGGACGCAGAAGGGAAAGGAGGGGGCGGGGCAGAGGTACAGGAGGCTGGCTCTGCCGGTTTACACACACACACACACACACACACACACACACGCACGCATGCACGCACGCACGCACGCACGCACGCACGCACACAGGCACACACGCACGCGCACATCTAAAGAAGGAACCTTTGCTTCCATTTGTAGATGACAATGCAGAGACTGAGTGAGGTCAGGGACTCCCAAGTTCCCACAGCTAGTCAGAGGAGGATCTGGTGCACTTGGAGCTACCTCCATTAATGGTGATGCCCTGCAATCTGATGGGGGAGTGTCTTCCATGCAGACGTTTGTCTTATTGGTTGATGAATAAGGCACTGTTGGCCAATAGAGAAGCAAGATAGGTGGGGCTAGGAGAGAAGGATGACTCTGGGATGTGGGTAGGCAGAGCCAGTGTAGGACGCCAAAGGAGTTGCAGGTCTGACATTCTCCGATAATTGAAGACCACGTAGAAATACTCAGATCAATAGAAATGGGTTAATGATTAAGACAGAGCTAGCCAATAAGTAGCCCTAGCCAACGGCCAACAGTTTCACAATTAATATAAGTCTTTATTTGGTGGCTCTGAGGTGGCTGCAGAACCTGGTGGGAATTCCACAACAACAATCCAGGCAGGCAGTGTGGCCAGTGGGCAGGACGAGAACCAGTCAAGACCGCCTAAATTTAGTTTCCCCCTGTGCACATCTGACCTGGCTGGAATACTTGGGTTACACGATGCAGCACTTACAGCCTTGGAGATTCAGCTGAATTATATTTGCAGGGCTGGCTGTGTGCATAGGAAGGTGCTGGTCGGGGCTCCATTGAACCTGACTGCTTTGGCGGCCAGGTAGCAGTCTTCCTACTGTCTGCAGGGCTGGACTCCGCAGCTGCCCCTACGACAGGCTCTTCCCTCTCTTTCTAGGGCTCCCCACTTCATGCTCCTCCCCCATTCTGCCTTCCTTTCTAAAAGGCAGGCTGCTCCCAGGGCAGAGGCGATAGCTCAGTCAGAGTCCGAGACTGGGTATCTAGAGATGGCCCAACTTCTAGGGACAGCGATTCTGTAGGGTTCCTCTTTCCTCTCCCGCCTCACAAGGAAAACAGAGGCCTACACGTCTTAGGAGATCCCACTCCCTCTGGGAAGTGAGCTGGCAAGTTACATGACAGGCACCATTCCGACGCTCGCTCAGCCCCAGGTTCCTGTCCCATGGTGCCACTTGCGAGGCATCTCTCTGATGCTACCAGCTCTCCATGGAGAAGCAGGTGAGCAAACCAGCTGCACCCTCACTGAGTCACCTCATGTGCCAGAGAGAGACCATGGTATTCTACTCTCTCCAAAGATCAGGGCCTCTGGGCCCAGAGAGCAGGCAGGCTGGGTGGGAGGAGATGGTTTGGGGTGGTTTTGGAGAGCAAGCGGAGGAGAGCAGAAAGAATCATAGCTTGTGGACAGAAAGAGTCTTGATGGGATTTATAGAGATTGCCACACATATATGGAGTCCAGATGACAACGTCAAGTGCTATATTAATTTGCTTTTTGTTGCTGTGATAAAACACCATGGCCAAAGAAACTTCTAGAAGGAAGACTTTATTTTGGTTTATGGTTGCTGAGGAAGAGCCCATAATGAAAAGGAAGACAGGTAGATCATGTTTTAAGCGTACACAGTTCATGGCTAGGAAGTCAATGTAGCAGATCACATTCTGTCAACAGCTCTCTCCATTTTGTGTAGTCTAAGACCAGCCCAAGACAGTGTAGCAATGTAGCAGGTTACATTGTGTCCACAGCTCTCTCCATTTTGTGTAGTCTAAGACCCAGCCCAAGGAATGGTGGCCCCTTCCTTTAGGGTGGGTCTTCTTGCCTCAATTAATGCAACCAGGACAAGTCCTTGAAGCTAGCTAGCCTAATCTAGATCATCTCTCATAGGCATGTCTAATCTAATCTAGATAATCTCTCACAGACATGTCTAATCTAATCTAGATCATCTCTCACAGGCATGTCTAAAGAGGTGTTTTCTAGGTGATTCTCCATCCTGTCAAATTGATAATCATTACTAACCATTACACATACCTAACGGTAAAGTTTCACTTACAAAACTAGGCAAAGTAATTCCTCAATACTAATAATAAGACCAACAAACATAATAATATATTATAATAAGTTGTGTGTACATGGCCTCTTTTTAATCAAAATACTTCACTATGCTCCACAAAACTCCCTCCTTGGGATGCTGTGGGTCGTAGAGTGCCCACATGAAGAGATGACACAATGTGGCGGTGCAGGCATTGCGATGTAGTGTTAGGCTGCTCTCTAAGGGTTACGGGAACACAACACAGTGGTACCAACAGTTGAGATGACTGCTGGGTGATGACAGGAGGGACCACACAGTGAAGACATGCTGGGCAAAGGAATGACTCATATTGCCAGCAGCATGGAGTGGGGCAGGGAGGGATTTTAACCAAGCCACTTAGGGAGCACACAATTTCAAATTTGTAAATGGTATCTTTCTTGAACTTTCCATTTCATATCTTTTTAAAAGTGCTTTTATTTTTAAGAAAAAAGAAAATTATTTTATGTGTATGGGTGCTTATGCTTTCATGTATTTTTGCGCTCTGTGTACTTGCCTCATGCTTGTGGAGGCCAGAAGAGGACACTGGATCCCCTAACGCTGGAGTCAACAGATGATTGTGAGCTACTATATTAGTGCTAGCAACCAAACTTGGGTCCTCTGAAAGAGTTGCATGTGCTTTTAACCACCGGGCCACCTCCCCAGGTCCCCCAGTTACATCTTTTGACCAGCAAGGGAAGTCATGCAAGAGAGGAGACCACTGTACCTGGTTTCCTCTTTGAAAGCGCCCAGTCCCACACTGAAAACATGCAGTCTATATTCATGGAGCAGTTCCCGGGGACCTGGCGGGTCCACTGGCACCAGAAGAAGATCTAAAATAGGGCACACAGGAAGGATCCAATTCTGCCTGTATCTCTGTCTGCAAAGGTCAGGGGATGCAGCTCAGAGAACAAAGCTAGCCCCCGAGTGGCTCTTTTGCTCTCACTGCCTCACCCCTGCTGCCTTCACCCCACTTGATAAGCAGTGTGGTGTCAGGGTTTGACTTGGCTCCCCAGTGCTGGTTTTATACAAGGCATCTCACTCACTTGTAGCTATTCAGATTTCAGAAATAAACGCTCTACATTGCTGATCAGAACGCCCGAAGTCAACAGAGCCGGTGACATCTTAAGAAATGCACCCAGTACTTAAGGCTTTCATCTTAATTATACATGTTCAAATCATAGACAGATTTTCTCCTTCTGGTCCTGAATATCAGAGCTGCCAAATCCAATTGAATCATCTCCTTTTAAATGCGTTTTGCAGTGTGCGTTTCTCCGTTTTCCCAATTTCCATTGTAAACGAGCACCAGAATGGTGCCGAGGGCCCCTTCTCGCAGGCTGCATTATTCAACCAGCAAACGGAGAAAAGAAAATGCTGATTGCAAAGGAATTAAAAAAACGGCCTTGGACAGCCTCAGGCTCTGGCTAGGACCAGATGTGGCCAGGCCCCGGACTCTGCTGGAGAGTGTCTGTCCCTTTCCCCCAGGAAGGGATGGATAGGGAAGGTGTTTCTTTTAGGAGAGCATGTCCATTCAGGGATGGGCAGGAAGAAGCCCATAGACATCTGCACTCTGGTCCTGACATCTCTATTGTCATCATATACTGACATCTGGTGCCTTTGTCTTCAGTTGAACCCATTGCTTCTGTCTTCCTCGGGTTGGGAGACGGCTGGTGTTAGGTTCCTACACTTCAGACGGGGACAGCAGCTGGCAGCAGAGGCATCATCCAGGAGCCCAGCAGTCCTTCTGTGTCTTGCTCCCTGTCCCACCCTGGCTCTGGAGCTCTCCAGCACATGAGGACTTGGCATTGACTTTGGGTCTCTGCTGTCTTCATTCTCATCAGTTTCACGGTTTCACCGAAGGCCAAAGCCCAGTGTGGTATCTGAGCCCAGGCCTTTGACCCATTTTACAGGAGGGAGAAGAGTGTCCGTGGTTCAGAACAGGCTGTGGAGATTGGTTGCACACAGCCCAGCTGAGTTGCATCTCTGTGGTGCTTAACATCAATTACGTTGTCAGGATCCGGAATCACGCATGAGACAAGCCTCTGTGAGGTGTTGCCTATGAGGGACCATCTAGATCAGGTTAGCTGAGGGGAGGTGACACAGTCTCAAGGTGGGTGGTGCCGTGTCATGGGCTGGGGTCACAGACCGCATAAATGGGAGAATCTAAGTCGAGTGCCAGCGTTCATCTCTTTCAGCTTCCGACTTGCAGATGTCACACGACCAGCTTCTTTTTGTTCTGGCCCGCCATGCTTTCCCAGTCATGAGGGACTGTATGCTCTGTTAAATGGAAGACATCCCTTCTCTCCAAGGTTGCTTATGGTTAAGAATTCTATCCCAGCAACAAGGACAGTAACCAGTACAGTCCTTAACACCTCACCACCTTGCCCTGCCATCATAATCCAGCTTCTCAGGGGCTCATCTGTAGGGTGGGGATGTTTCTAACAGTTGTTACGAGTGTGTGGTGAGGCTCCAATGCGCCACCCCCATACAAGGAGCCTGGGACACGGCACTGTTGGATGCTTCCCATTTCTCCTGGAGCGTCAATTCCCCCACCTGCAGGAATTTCCCAACTGGTATCTGCAGCTCAGGAACTTAAGGAAGCCCCCAGGGATACGGGTTGGCAGGCGTTGCAGTTTCATTCCTGTTGCTGTGATAAAATGCCCGGATAATGAGTGGCGTAAGAAGAAGGGGCTTATTTTATCTCACAGTTTCAGGTTAAAAATCCATCACTTTGGGGAAATCGTAGATGCCCGAGCTTGAGACAGCTGGTCACGCTGTACCCATGTGAGAGCAGAGAGAAATGCGTGCACGCTCACTCTCTTGTCCTCAGCTCAATCTCTCCACTCTTACACAGCGCAGGAGCCCCTGACTGGAGAACAGTGCTTCCTACAGTGGGCTGGGTCCTCCCACATCATTTAACTTAAGACGGTCCCCAACAGGCATGCCCACAGGCTGGTTCAATGTAGACGATCCACCATCAAGACTCTTGCTGGGTGATTCTAGGGTGTGGGTACATGTGTCTGCTATTGTCTTTCTGGGAGGTGCACTCCTGGGCTCCTCCAGTGCAATGAAGGCTGGCTGTCCACAGTAGTGTTGCTCATTGATGTCTTCTGTTGGTGTTTCTGCCTCCCATTTCATGCTACGGCACACCTCACTAGCCCTGTAAGTTTTCCCTCTGTCTCTGTTTCTGTGTCTGTCTCCCACCCCCAACCCGTCTGTCTGTCTGCCTGTCAAGAGCACCCACTTTACAACAGGCTGAGGCTCAGAGATGTTAACGAACTGGCAAACAATTCTATACAGAGAAGCAGGGTCAGGGCTTTAGCCAGTGTGTACCTCCAGCTGCATCTGTTTAACCTCCACGGGGCAGCGCCATGGTCCTGCTCCTCTTCAGGGATGAGTCGAACGCTGCCCAGCCCCCACAGGCTGTGCCACTTTTCCCAGCCAAGCACATTCCAGGAAGGACTGGCCTTTCAAGGCTGCCACAGGGGTCTTTCACTACAGGGTGTCTTTCACTATGCTTGTTAAAAGCGGTTTGGGTTTGGGGGTTTCCCCAGCTAACGAGGTGGACACAGAATGTCACAGCAGAGAGGTGACCAAGCTTTTAAGACTATAGCTTTTGGAGTTGGCCAGTGACTTTCAGCCCACCCCCATCCTAGGGTCATAGTAGAGGCCTGGGCATGGCGGGTTCAACGCGTCTGTCCCAGGGTTGAATGCAGTAGGTCCAGATGGTCAGACAGAGTCATGGGGGGAATACCCCAAGGGTTCACCTAGAAGCAGTGGGCTGGGTCATGTTTGTGGAGCCCTGTTCAAAAATGAAAACACACAGGCCTATGTTTAAAATGTATGCTTTGAAGATTCCTTCGCTGGGGAACCAGTAAATTTGCTGGGCTTATTTACAGAGCACCGGTGACAGATTAATGACAGTAGCGTGGGTGACCTCAGAGCAGCCACATTGGAAAGTCTTCACCCAGCATGGATGCTGGTTTGCCCATAGCTACATAGATGGAGCCCTTCCCCATTAATCTTCCTCACCTGTGTACTCTAGCACCTTGCATTAAAATGGCTGGGAGGAGCTGCTGGAATCTCACGTGACATCTAATGACCCTGGGCCACCCACCCCATGAGTGGTGATGGATCCTTTAGAGCAGGCGTGGCTGATCCGGTGACCATGGTGGCTTTGTGCTCAGAGGTCTGAGTTCTACAACAAGGCAGAAAACAAGTCTGTCTGTCTGTCTGTCTGTCTGTCTGTCTGTCTGTCTGTCTGTCTCTCTCTCTCAGTCTTTCTCCTTGGTCTCTCACAATGCCGTTGTTTTTCTGAAGCAAGGGGCTGCTGGAGATGCTAGCAGACTTCAGGGGGGCATGGGGAAGGTGGGGCACACATTCTTGGCCCTAAGACACCCTGCTCTCCCCAGGGCAGGAGCATAGCATCGTCACTGGAAGGAGAGGAAAGCCAGCTTCTGGGAGTCATCCATGGAGTTGATAACACAGAGGACAGGCAGCACGTGGAGCTGAGGGCCCCATGGAACACTCCTCACCCCTCCCTCACTTCACAACCTCTGTGTATCGAACTCCATGTGTGGGGTTTTTCTGAGTGTGGGTCCCTGCACGGTTGCACTGTTCTAGTGTCCGTAATGCTGGCCTTGGCAGCATGCCGCTGACCTCCTCCTATGCTTCAGAAACTGGGAGCATACCCTGGATGTCTTTGGCTGCTTGTTGATTGTTGATGTTTCTTTACATATCCAAGATTCCCTGGGTTGTTACTATTGGCTCCATGCCCGGGAGTTTCAGTCCCCTGGTCTGTGGATAGGCAGCCCTCTTTATCCAACACTATTCATTCTCATTGGCCCCTGCTTCTAGCCTGGGAGCTCCACAAGACCCCGTCTTCCTGAGCTCTAGCCCAAGCCTGGGTCCCTTCGGTGGGACAGTCACAGAGCAAGCTCCCAGTGCCTGCGTTGTTTGGGGATGGATAGACAAAGGTGCTAATAAGACAGAGTGCTAATTAATGGCAGTGAGCTCTGTAGCTTTGCTGTATTATGCTGAGGGGAGACCCACATTTGCAGTGTTCCTTCTTCTACTGGCTCTCTTCTGCAATTATTTCATCTGCGGCAGAAAATGTGCAGATTGCTAGTAATTATTAAATCCGATCACCATTAGCCTTCGAGCTCCAAGTAGCATGCTCAGCATCTTCTCGGCTCCTGACCGCCACGCCTGAGTTCAGGTAAAGAGCAGCCAAGAGCCACTTTCCCAGGGGAGCTTGGTCCGTACCCACTAGTACCTCTTGGCGATTGTCTTTTTCTGCTAAGTGTGACTCTTTGTCAAGTATGCCAGGTCTGTGTATCTTAAAGTGACTATTAGGCACGCTCCACTCCTAGTGTGTTCAAAACGGACACCAGAGGGACCTGGCCCTGTCTCGGGTGATGGGGAGAGAACTGAATCAAAGAAGATTGTTATAACTCATCAGGCCAGTTGCATCTGCTTGCAAGCGATCATCGTGACTAGGCTTGTTGACTGCTACCTCTCTCGGAGGACAGGGACTGAGGAAGGTCACTGGACCCTCACTTGAGTTTCCAGTCACTCCTCCCAACCAGCTCTCTGCAGCTCTGCACTGATTTCGAGTGGCCTTGGGGAGGGGTCAGAGGATGTAGGTGGGGAATGTTAATGGAAGGAGGAGGTGGCCTCCGTCTATGCCATCATCATCCATGGTGGATGAGACAATCTGGTGTGACTGCTTACACCCCCACCCTGTGCTGTGCAAGTAAGTCCAATAGACTCAGCGTCTATCCCATGCTCCAAGAGAGACAGTTTCAGGATGCCTGTCTTCTAGTTTAGACAGGGGCCCGCAGGCTGCAGCCGGCACACTCACGGGGTTGACTGATGAGAGTTTACTGAAAGGGATGCTTTAGAGGCATCGGAGGGTGATGCTGGCTTGGCCTGTGAACTTGGCACCCTCACACCTCTCCTGCGGGCACAGGGCAGGCACCTTTTTCTGGACAGTTGGGTGGTGACTCCATCATCTCGCCTTAACAGAGACACATGGTGAACCCTCCAGCCCCTCTCCCAACAGATCTCACACCCTTGCGACCACTGCACTCCTACCCTAATCCCTCCAGGGCCCGGTGCCACAACTAGGGACAGCTATCACAGACTTCTGATAGCTCAAACTACCTGGCCTACTCTGATTACTCTGTCTGGTGCATTCCTTGCTGATAAGTCATAATAAAGGTTCTTGTTCCCAGGTGTCTTCTCCCCTCTCCCTCATGGCCAGCCCCATGGCTTCCAGGGGATAATGGGCTCTCTCTCTCTCTCTCCTATTGTCCTCACCCCTAAAGGCGATGAACTGGACTGGGGAGATGGCTCAGTGGGTAAGAGAGCACTTGCTGGACAGGCATGAGGACCTGAATTCAAATCCCAGTGACCCATGTAGAAAGCTGGGTGTGGCCAAGCATGTCTATAGCCTTAGCACAGATGTGTGTGTGGAGGGGAGGGGAGACAAGAGGATTGCTGGGGCATGGTAGCCACCACCCTCCATGAGAGACTTTGAGCTTCAGGTTCAATGAGAGACCTTGCCTCAAAGGAATGAGGCGGCGAATGATAGAAGAGGACACTTGACATCCTTGTCTGGACTTCACAAGCAGGCATTGCCATGCATGCCCGTACACATGCATGCAACACACACACACACACACACACACACACACACACACACACACAGGTAAGAATGGGGCACACACCAAGGACTGAGAGACATCCAGGGGGGAGCTAGAATGCCATGGTCACCCCCAGCCTGGGAGAAAGAGGAGGGAACATCCTCTTTTATCAGCAGGAATGCGCAAGACAGAGTAATCAGAGTAGGTCAGGTAGTTTGAGCTATCAGAAGGACCCAGCCACAGCTAAGGCCAGAGAGGTGCCCGAAAGAAGTGGACTTAAGGAGAACTGAGGGTCGTTGATGATCGTGGGGACAGGTACCTTCTTGTCACCTCCCATCTGCAGTGGTATCCCCAGGCACCAGAGGATGCTTCCTGAGGCCCCAGGCAGGCCTCAGTCAGGGAAGAGCTGATTGGTAAGGGGTTGAGCTGAGCTGAACGTTCTGGAATCCAAAGCAACGTTTCCTGGCTGTGGGACTTTTCCTGGGGAGATTAGCAAACATCTGCTCACCCCACATCAGAATCGATGACAGACCAAAGAATGGATCCTCCCAAGTCTCACTTGGTGAGCCCAGAGCTTATCGGGGTTGCCTACATGAGCATGGGAGACTCAAGGCAGCTGCTCCCCTGCCAGCCCCAGTGTGGGTGATGACCCATGAAAGCTGCGCCTCTGGAACTCTCTGTTCAACCCTCAGGCAGCTCCACCAGGGCCTCCTTTCCCCATTTATGGTCATTGTTTACCTTGGGGAGGAGCCTTGTAAATCAGGTAACTCCCTGAGCTTCTGGAACCTTCTAAGTGTCCTTGGTTTTCTGAGTCTTAAGAGCCTCTCCCCACCAACCACGATCCTGGATGCAATATGCAATATTCTAACTCAGAGGACATGACTACACCACGTGATGGCTACACCACGTGGGTGAATAGCCAAGTGTTTTTGGAAACTGGTGGGATGGCTCAGAGGAAACCTCGTGTGTTGCTTTTCTTGTTACAATGACAACATGCCTGGCAGAAGCAAGGTCGGGAAGGAAAAGTTGACTTCGGCTCACCGTCTGAGGGCAGGTCCATCACGACAGGGGAGTGGGTCATGTTGGCAGGATTGTGAGACAGCTGGTCACATTGCCTCTGGTGCTCATCTCACCTCCTCCTTCTTATTCGGCCCATGGGATGATGCCACCAGCCCACATTCAGGGTGGGTCCTTCCTTCCTCGGCTAACCCTGCTAGAGACGCTCCCACAGACAGATGAGTCTAGATCCCCAGTCAACTTGATACACAGTAGCAACCTCTGGGCCATAGAACGAAGAGCCTCCATTGTGGCATCTGAGGAAGATACAGATAGCTGGATGTGAGTGGCCCAGACGGTGTGTCTCACACCTATGCTGTATACAAAAAAAAAAAATGCCCCAGGAGTCTCATTAAAATGTGGACTATTTATGTATTCATTTAGTGTGTGTATTTGTGGTACACATGTGTGTGTGTGTTTGTGGTACACGTGTGTGTGTGCGCGCGCTCACCCTGTGCTTTCTGATAAGGAGGCCGTATGTCAACGCCAAGTGTCTTCCTCTATCGTTCTTGACCTTATTTTCTGAGACGGTCTCTCACTGAATCTAGAGCTCACTGTTTGGGCGAGACCGGCCTCTAGGACCCCACCCTGCTGCTTTGCCCCTGCACACACTGGTGCTGGGGATCTCGACGCAGGATGCAGGTCCTCATGCTTGCTTGGCAATCACTTTACCCCTGAATGTCTCCCCTGCCCCTATGATGCAGATTCTGACTCAGGGGTCTGGGTTGGCCGGAGATGCTGCATCCCCAACTAGATCTAGGCTGTTAAGTACCAGGTCCTGGGGATGCTGAGTACCTGGCCCGTCACACTGAGTTAGGCCTCTCTTCTGCTGTCGATACATGCCATCTGTTTGGTCTGGGCTAGTCAGACTGCCCGCATCGTGCCTTACCTCTGAGTGGTCCTCCTAGCCGCTTTCCATCTGCACACTGCTCCCAAGTGTCTTTGACAGCATCCTTCCTCTCTCCATCACAGGTGAGGGTCCATAAAAGCCTTTTACCATCTGGCCAGAAATCAGCTTTCCCAAGAGAGCCTGACCTAGGAAAGCTTTCAAATAAAAGTTTAATTGGCTGCAATTAACACAAACAAATTGGTCTGACACGGCTGCAATGATCAGTTCTCCCTTTTCGCACCAAAGTCCAGCTCTCTTTCTGCCAGAGAAGGTCCTGGGAAGGACTTCTGCTCAGCTTTGGGGGAGCTCTGTGGGACCCTAGCTGCAGGCTCCTTCACGGTTAAGGGCTGGGAAAGAGATGGGGGAAGAAGACAGCTGCCCTGAGCCTCTAGCACCTGCCACTCACAGGATGAGGCGGGCACTCACCTGGCCCTCTCTCTGCAGAGGCACTGGTGGCAGGCAGAGGCCTGGCAGTGTGTGCTGGGAAAGCTGGGTTGAGTTTGTGTTTGGCTCTGAAATCAATGCATGTCTTCAAACAGGACCGAGAGGAGAGAGTGAAAGAATGCATTCCTCTTGGGGGACCTTTTTAAGTGTCTGGTGTAGGTCATGCTAATAGCTTAGTAACATCAATTAGCAAGATAGATAATGTGTGTGTGTGTGTGTTAGTGAAGGGACATGTGTGCCGAAGCACATGTGTAGAGGTCATAGGACAAGCTTGGGTGGCGGTCCTTGCCTTCCACTTTGTCTGAGACAAGTCTTCATGCTGTTCTCTGCTGGGCACACCAGGCTAGCTGGCCTGCAACGTTCTCCCATCGCCACTCTCTGGCTGCCTATGGGGTCTAGGGATCTGAACTCAGGCCCCCACACAAGTGCTCTATCTACTGAACCATCTCCCCAGCCCCCAGTAGTTTTTTTTCTTAAGAATAAAAGTGAATGCAAAAGAAAACTTCAAATCCACCAGAAAAACAGTGCGAATTCCTAGTAAAGACAGGATGGCACAGTCCTGGGTGGGCTGGCAGTGTGAGGCCCAGAGCAAGACGTCATCCGGCCCCGTTCACATTTGGATGTTTTGCTTTCTGGGGTTTTCCTCAGGCCTATTCCACGAAGGTTGGGAGACACAGTTTGCCTTGGAAATGGAGGGGAAAGGCTTTCTTCAGAGGTACACCAAGACCACCTGGCTGGGCAGAGCAGGTCTGAGCAAACCCCAGCTCCCTCTCCTCCCATGGCCCGCCTCCCTTCTGTTCCTTTCCCTCCCCCTTCCCTTCTCCTCCCTGCCCATTCTCTCCCCTTCCCTCCTTCTCCTTCTCTCTCCTTCTCCTTCCCTCCTTCCTCTTCCCTCCCCTCCCTTCCTCCCCCTTCTCTGCCCATTCTCCCCTTCCTTCCTCTCCTCTTCCCTCTCCTCCCTTCCCTTCCCCTCCCTTCTTCTTTCTGCCTAGTCTCTTCCCCCTCCCCCTTCCCTTCCCTCCTCTCCCCTCCCCTCTCCTTCTATCTCATCCTCCCATTCTTCCTCAAAGCTGGTTAAGATGCAGCGATCACATCTGAGATGTGACACCTTTAGTGCTCCAGATGTTGGTGCTGCCAGGATGCTGCTTAGGGGTTGGTGGGGAGGTCCTGGGGAGGTCACAGTGGCCGGGAGAACCCTGTTGTCTGACCCATGCTTGGCTCTCCTCCCCCTCAGTCTTGCTTTTCTAAAGAGCAGAAGAAAACTTGCTTCAGTTCCTCCTACCAGCTTCCTGGTTGAAGGAGCCATTGAGCCGGTGGGGGGGGGGTCCCAGGGGAGGCTGGAGTGGGAGAGGGGGAGACAGACCCTTTGGAGATGTTCATATGTGATCTCATTTTTATGAGTCAGTGATGCCTCCTTTATGGTGGGGAAAGCGAAGTATTGGCCCGTCTTTCCTACTCGAGTGATGATGTCATTTCCTCCATAGGTGGGCAATGGGGAGGTGAAGATTCAGGACAGCCAGGTATTCCAGTGACCCATCACATAGGCAGAGGTGGCAGTGGCACTGGGCTTTGGGTTTGCAATGGGCACTGGGGTGAGTGACACCTGACTTCCCTCCTTTTCCCAGTCTGTACACCTGGATGGCCTTTGGGAAGGGTCTCTAGGCCCCTGCAGAGTACCGGTTGGAAGAGCTTCAAGCTTGACCTAAGGGAGTTCTTCCAGGATAGAGTCTAGTTCCTGCTGGTGGGGGAGGAAAGGACACTGGCCACGTGTCCCAGAAGTCGTGTGACGATCAATCAGGCTTTGGAAGTAAGAAGTGCCATCCTTTCTTCTCCAGGCTTTCTCCCAAAGCACGGGGTTTTATGATGGGGCAGAGTGATACCCTCATCCAGGCCAAGCTTCTTGGATTCCATCCTCCCTGCCCCGCCCCCCCCCCCTCCTTGGTCTCCCCAGGCCCAGGGTGGTCTCTCTCTTCTGCCTCCTCCTTCAACAAATCAATTTGAGCAGCAAAGGGAACAAGGCTATTATGGTTAACACCACTCTGCCTGAGAGTCACTGGGTCTTTGCTATTCATCATTCCTAATTAATTAAAAAGTAATTACTTATGGATCCGACTTTCATTATTTACACCCCCCCAGGCTGTAAGGATATTACTTTCCTCTGTCCCTCTGGTTTCCTAAGCTGCACCAGTGCCAGCGATTACACTGCCAAGTGCGGTGAGGTCCAATTACATGTGGGCAGCCTTGTCAGGGCACCCGAGTCCACAACAGGTTACACAGGCTGTGGGGAACTATAGAACCTCCCAGAAAGGAACTTTGAGGTGGTGGAGACTCCCTGGTCAGCCCAACATGGCGGATCAATCCTCTCAAGATGGGAGCTTGTGTGTGTGTGTGTGTGTGTGTGTGTGCATATTTGCATACACACATATGTGTTTACATATATGCACACGCAGGTAGAAGCCAGAGGACAACCTCCAGCGGTCATTCCTCAAGGATGCTCTCCATCTTGTTTTGAGACATGGCTTCTCATTGGCCTGGAGCTCAACAGGTAGTCTACGCTGGAAGACAAGCAAGCCCCGGGGATCCTCCTTTCTCTACTTCTCCATCACTGAGACTCTACGTGCATGCCACCGCACCCGGTAGTTACATGGGGGGGAGGAAGCCTCTGGGGACCGATCTCAGGCAGGCACTTTACTGACTGAGGCACCTCCCCAGCATCCAGTCTGCACCCTAATATCCCCGCCCCCAGGTTTCCAGAGCCTGCTCATCTAAGTAGCACTGGTGGATACGGAGGCAGAGCTGGGCGGTGCCGACTCTCGGGATGCTTGTGTGTGGTTCTGCAGGTTGCACAGTGTCCCACCATCTGGGTCCCCCCCTGAACCCCCAGCTTTCCAGCCCTCCCCCACCACTTAAGTCCTATTCAATGGCTTCCCTGCCCTCAGACTTCCTTGTTCAAGGCTCTATTTGTGTCCCCTTGGAGTGTGTAAGTGAGTCCAGGCTGATTATTTCTGGGCCCTGGGTCTACTCTCCCCTCCTGCCCCTGTAATAAAGTTGCTGCCTCTAAGGGAATTTGACACCTGAGGCCTCCTCTGCTGTCTGGTGTATGAGCGCACACTTGGTAAGAGGTTACTTTGGGCTTCTTTTCCTCATCTTTGAGGGTGTGCTCTCATTCTCAGAGTGCCTGGTGAGGAATGAATCGATGCTGGCAGACCTTCAGTTAATTGTAGTTATTATTGCCAGAGGAGGGGGCCTGGGGCAGGTCGATGGTTTTCTTGTGTTGGCGGCCAGTGCATTTTGAACCGCGCCGGTCGGGGATCCAACCATGGAAGCTACTTGAGGGAGGTACGGGTTGTTATGAATTCCTCCAGTCCACGAGCAGTAAAGAGCCCCAAGCAGCAGGCTTTGGGGTCAAGAAGTCCTCAGGCGTTGCATTCTGCTCCTCTGAAGTCCGACATTTGGGTGCTGGGAAATGGGGAGTGAAATTTGGAGTGGGTGGAGGGTCCGATCATCATGGTCACTTCCCGGCCTCTAGCAGGGACTCTCAGAGGGGCAGTCCTCCTGAGCTCTCTTTGTGACACTGGGAGGTGGCAGCTATGGCTGCCGCATCTGCATCCCAGGGTTCCACTGAGTCTATGTTAAAGATGAGCAAACAGGCTGACGAGGCCACGCTGGGTCTGGGAAAGGATAGCCTGGGAAGGAGGGGTGGGGGGAGGCAGGGTGGGATGATGGAAGGAGGAGGGATAAACTGTCAAATCACTCCAGATGATCCGAGAGCTCACACCGTGCATCTGGGAGGGGCTCCGTGATTTGAGAAGTGGCTCAGCCCCCGGAAAGCTGAGTCTGCATATTTAGAAGGAAGGATGCAACAGCCATCCTGGCAGGGCCGGCCAGGGCTGCTCTGCCAACTCCCGAGAAATTTCTCTGGCTTGGCATCACAGGCGGCCTCACCTGTCACCCCACAGCTGCTCTCTCTCCTCACACCTCTGTAAATGGGGCTCATCTCCCTTCCCATGGGCCCATGTGGTCTCCATTTCTTTCCCCAATCACACTGGACAGTGATGCATTGGGGTATTAATTGCTGTGTTCCTCTCATTGCTGAGGAAAGATCAGAATGTCCAGAGCTATTTGGTTGGGCTTTCCATATTTTCCGCTCTACCGTCCTAATGACAGTCTTTGTGTTTACTGTGGGCACTTGTCCAGATCACTGTAGAAGCTGTGAAGACACGCCCCTCCCCCCATCATCTACTCTGACCTCTGGGGTAGCCTCAGCTCACTGAGGAGAGGATGCTCTTGCCCAGAGGGTGGGGGACTGCACTGAGACTTTTCCGGGGAAGTAAAAATAGGACACCGTCTTTGGGTAGGAATGAGAAAGTGGGGTCTTTTGAGCTCCCATTAGACACAAGACCTGTGGGTGTGGGGTGTGGGGTGTGGGGACTGTGGGTTCAGGAACTAAGACCCCACATTTCAGCAGAGCCCCCGACTTAACTGGGAAGCTGCTGGATTCGCTGGGACCTGGGTAGGCCATAGACTCCCCCAAAGTGTTACTTTGAAAGGATAGCATTCTTTTTCTCCTTCCTGTGACCCTGGAGAGGTGGCAGGAAGGGAGCCTGACATCAAACGAGACCGTGTTTCTTGCTGTCCTCATGGGATGGGGCTGGACTGGGATTGGATTCCACTTAAATAAAGCCATGCGCCATTTCTCACACCCTCAGGATGGTAACTGCAAATTTATTCATTGCATGGCGTGGGAGGGAGGGGGCGAGAAGACTTCATCAAACCCACGGCTTTGCTCCTCCGGGCCCCTCCCTCCTTGCTTCATCTCTTTCCATCTTGTCCAGTTAAGGGAAGTGGTATGTGTGTGGCAGTTTCTAGCTGCGGCGAAGTGTTTAGGACCCTGTGTTGACCATGCACGTGTGTCCGGATATGTGACACTCACGCCTCTCCTAGTTAACGTCAGTTGTTAACGCAACACAGCCCAGAGTTACCTGAGTGCGTCTCAGTTGGGGCATTGCTTGGGTCAGGTTGGCCTGTGGAGCATTTTCTTGCTTGCCAATTGACAGAGGAGGGTCCAGCCCACTCTGGGCAGTGCCTTCCCTAGGCAGGTGAGCCCTGGATGTATAGGAAAGCTGGCAGAGCCAGCCAGAGGGGGAAGCCAGCATCAGCTTTCATCCTTGGGACCTGTCTCCGTTTCTGCATCAGTTCCTGCATGACTTCCCTTAACAGATTGTGAACTGGAAGACTAAGCTGAAACAAACCCTCGCCCCACAGGTTGCATTTCGTCATGGTGTTTATCACAGCAACAGAAAGAAAAATAGGATGCCTCACCCCGACAAACCCTAGCCATCAGGAACTACCCAAAGAGCGCTGTTCCTTCCTGTACTGCTCTGAGAGGGCTTTCAGTAAACCCCCCTTAACTCTGGCAGTGAACATAGGCTGGGGAACCCTAAGAGCCAAGGTCACACAGGGGCTTTCTAATGCACCCCTTTAAACGACATGGGTGTATCATCTGGTATCCTGCCTGCCAGGTGACACTGGCTACTTTCACTACTTCATCCCAGGAAGCCCAGTGTGTTAAGGTTTTCCATTACGTGTGTTCTTCAGGACCCCCAAAGAAAGCTTGCCGTACCTCTCCTCCCATGAGCCCCTCTGAAAGCAGTGTGGTCCCAGGGGAACTTAGTTCTCTCCACAGTCCACTCCCTTGCTCACTGTCTCTTCCCGGCTGCCCCTGCTCTCTATCAATAAAAACCCACTGTCTAATCTTGAGATGCTTGCAGATCTCCCATGCCGTGGTTTCCTGTTTCCCTACAAGACGACTCCTTTTGAGTTGTCTGATGGAGTCCTAACTGGTTTGCACTGGCCCCTGGCTCCACTGGAGCCCCTGGTGTTCTGAAAGAAGCCAGGCGGTCCCTGACAATGAGCCTGAGGAGATGCATCATGGGCAAAGGCAGTCAGGGAAGCTGAGGTGGGGGCAGAGATTAGTACTTTGCACACTCAGAGGAAGGGAGGGTCTGGGCATGGGTTGCTGTCTGTGGATCCAGTGATGCTATGGGCATCTCTCAGCACCCTTAGGGAGATGAGATATACGTGTTCTTGACCTTCTCGTCGTCTGCCAATTTAGGCAGAAGGGGGTCAGTGGCCTGCAAATTAACCAAAGATAGACAGTAACAGGGGAGAAGGCAGGGTTCATTTTGTATGCACACAGGAGTCCTTGATACAGAGCTGCTTTATAAATCATCAGGGTAAAGGTTTATATGCCGGGTTAATGGAGTGAGGCGGCGGGCTTAGGGCTTCCGTGGAAGATACGGAAGAGTCTCACTAGGTTTGTCAATAGACAAAATGTTTATCCCCTTCCTCTAACTCAGGTGTTGAAGCCTCCACACCCCTGTGGCGATGGCATTTGGAGATGAGGCATTCGGGCAGTGCATTACTTACTTTACCTATTTCTGCCACAAGAAGCAACTTGAGGAAGGAAGGGTGGGTTGGTTTTGGCTCACAGTTTGAGGGTGCACACCACGGTGAGCAAAGCAAGGTGACGGGAACATGAGGCAGATGGTCACACTGCACCCACAGTCAGGAAGCAGGGAGAGATGAGCGCTGGTGTTGAGTTTGCCTTCCTGTTTTTATGAAACCTGTCGGGCGGAGGCGTGTCTTACATCCAAGGTAGGTCTTCTCACCTCAGTTAAACCTGTCTGGAAACACCTTTATAGACACGCCCCATGGTGTGTCTCCTAGGTGACTCCAAATCCCATAAATTGACAGTGAAGATTAGACATCACAGGAAGTGACTAGGATGAGATGAGGGTTTGAGGGTGGGACTTGTGTGATGGGACTTGTGTCTTAGTAAGGAGACACACGGGATTTGCTGGTCTCCCTGCCATGTGTAGATACAGAAAGACACAGAAGAACACCCTCCATGCAGCACCTGAACTCAGCCTCCAGCTCCATCATCGTGGTCCACGGTATTTTGTTACACAGTCTGAGCTGACTCATACACTCCCCCACTCCATCTGTACTAAACACATATTATTTACCGAATGTGCTCCTCCAAACTTGTATGTTGAAATCTCCACTTCTTTGGAACTGAGAATGTAACTGTATTTTGAGATACAGTCTTGACAGATGTAACCCAGTAAAGATGAGGTCATGAGGGTAGGTCCCAATACAATTAGGACTAATGTCCTTAGAAGAAACCAGGATGTGACTATGTATCAAGAGAAGGCCATGTGAGGACACAGGGAGATGATAACCATGTGAAAATTTGGACAGACGCTAGCTCACCGTAGGTAGTAAGACAAGAAGATCCAAAGTGAAGAGGACAGGTTAATCGCAAAGGTTCTGGTGAAAACAGGCACCGGGGTTAAAATGAAAGTTGGGGTTAAAATAGCGGAGTTGGGGACACTGAGGCAGATAAGTAAGAGCTGGGCACGAGACAGCTTTGCTGACTAGACAAGCGGAAACACAGCAGAAGCAAGGTCAGTGTCCACAGGCAGATGGCCAGCTCCCCATGAAGCCCTGAGGGATGTGTGCAACATCCTGCTGCTTTTTCATGTATCCGTGGTCTAGTGCAGGTAATTACAACAGGCTAAACTGTGGGAAGGATGGCTTCCTACAAGGAGGCTCCCACCTGTTTCAGGAAAGAGCTCACACCAGCCACCCTGTAGATAAGGAGTTAAATACGAGGCAACCCATATCCACATCTTAGAAGCTGTGACAGGAGTTGGCTTCACAGTGACACTACAAGCTAGTCACACACTTGTGAGAGCAGAAAGAGCACAGTTTGATCAGCTAGATTGCATGACACCTGCTAGATTGGCCGGGCTGGCAGGGCATGATGGCTGACAGACAGTTGACATCAGCAGCAAAGCAGAGGGGAAGTCAGAGGTTGACAGAGCAGAATGTCAGCCACCCATAGCTGGGTAGATGGCACGTGAACAGACTGTGAGTATCTCCCTGGTTGATCCAGGGAGACCTGCATCGCATGTGCAGATCCTCCAGTGGCTTGGCTTGTGATAATCCAGAGAATGATCTCAACAGAAATTATCTCTATCTTTGTCCAGTTTCTGCCACAAATTCTGCAAAAAAGCCCCTACAAATCTCCAGCCCCCTATGTCTTTCTTTTCCCCTTCATTCCCCTCTCCTGTCTCCCTTCCATTTAAATTCCTTCCTCCACTGGCATGCTTCTCTTTTCTGCCTTTATGCCGCATTCTCAAAAAAAAATAGATATGTTTCATCTAGATTCCACATGTTAGAGAAAACATGACATCCATCTCCCTGTGTCTGACTTATTCGACTTAACTCGACCTCCAGTTCCATCCATTTTCCTGTAAATGACATAATCCTATTTATAATTTTTCCTTTCTTAACCCAAGGAGACCCAGGGACATGCTCAGTCGACTCTTAGGTCCCAGACTCCAACTCCACCCTGCTCCACTCCTGCAGTATTGGGGGAGTAGGCGAAGATCCAAAATACAACCGAACACCTCTCCATAGGACAAAATAAAGAGCCAAGGCAAGAAAGAAGGCAGAGATCTACTGTAGGCAAGGAGTGAATGTTGGAGCCCAGTGAGGTGGGAGAGAAAACCCAGGGTACCTGCTGTGTGCGAATGAGGGAGGAAGGAGGGAGTTTGGCTACAGGGGCTGAATGAAATCACCTTTTTGATAGTTTTTGAGAGATCCTGAAGAATATTTTTAATTGCATTTATTCTTTGTCAACAAAGTGCAAAGTGGCATTTCCTTTAACTTTTCAAATCTTAGACCACATGGGCTTCCTGCTGGGTCACAGGAAGAAAAGGCTCTGCTCGCGCACCAGACACTGAGTTATTCACATGGTTTCCTCCTGCCAGGTATGCACCATGCTGTCAGATTGGTCACCCAAGGGTCACAGAGGACATGGCTAAGGTTGCCCAGCTCAGGGCAGGAGGAGAAAACATCTGACACTAGAGCTCTCTGTTGCTCCCTCTATCTGTTCTTCCATCTCTCTCTCTAAATCATCCCCCTACACACACACACACACACACACACACACACACACACACACACACACACACACACACAGGTCAGAGGCCAGACTTCGACGTTTCTCCTTGTTTAGGACAGGACCTCTTCCTTGCTGTGGAAGCCAGGCTAGCTGGACTGCTGCAAGCTCCTGGGTGGTCCTTCTGTTTCCTGCAGGTAGGTGCACCAGGGTTATAGATGTTTGAACCACTGTATGCAGGTTGTACTGGATCCTGAGGTGCAGAGTGCTTCAGGGAGAGGTTGCTTCATCCACACTGATTTCTCCAAAGAGCCTGCAGTTTTCCTATCCAGGCCCTCAAAGCCTGGCCATCCTCTCCACCTCCAAGGGATAAACACTTCCCTCCTGTGGATAATTCTATAATACCGCCGTCTGCGTTAGCCACCGTAGCACCCAGCCTCCGGGCTGCCCTGATGTTTTCTCTGTAACTTTCCCCTGGTTCTATTTCTGGTTTTATTCATGTTCTTCCCATTTTTGTCTCCTTTAAAGGGAAAACCTCCTTTCACGAATACAGACTGTAAATGTGTGTCTGGTCCACTGGAGAGACAAAGAAAGCCACAGAAAAATCAAAGAGCAACAAAAAGTCCTTGGCCCCACTACCTAGACATGCCCACCACACAGGTGGAGACCCATGCTTTCCTGTCACAGACATGACCACACCCAGCTTGCCAGTGCCTCGGAGAGGTGCAGGGACCGGAACTGACAGGTCAGTGCAGGGAGGAGGAGTCTGTATCAGTTACTTTTCTCAGCCCTGTGACCTGGAGCCACTTAAGAGGGGAGGGATTTATTTGGCTTGTGGTTTGAGAGGCTACAGTCCAATATGGCGGGGAAGGCGTGGGGGTATTATCTCCATGATGGAGGGCGCATGGGGAGACTGTTACAGTCTCAGAACCGAAAGTGGGGAGAGCCTGTTCTGGCTTCATCCCACTGAAAGATCCCAGGCTATACGACACATAAGGTCCACTCCCCAGTCACCCACTTCTGCCAGCTGGGCTTGACCTCCTCCTAAAAATTCTGTAGCCTCCCAAAATAGTGCCACCAGCTGGGGACCAAGTGTTCCTGGGGGGCATTTTATATTTAAACCCTAGCAGAGCCCCTTGGCTGGGCCAGAGCTGCTTGTTACTCGGTTTTTGTGCCTGGAGGCAACACTGCCTAGCTTAGTACCCTTCCTATGGGGACCCTCCAGAGAGCAAAAGTCTTTATTTCCTGTGCAAAGTGGCCTCCGAGTGAGAGATCAAACTTTCGAGAGAGCTGAAAAGCAATTAACTTCACTCAAAGCGAAGGATATTGTTTTGTGCCACTAGACAGGTTTTTTTTCCCCTAGAAAAATTACGCCCTCAAAATCAACATTTGATTTAGTCTTTGTTCGTTTTAAGAATGCTGTGAGGATATGCCCAGGCAACATGGGACCCTGCAAAAAAAAATGATGTAGCTGAAATAATTTGAAGGCTGGATACGGCTTTGCATTGGTTCCTCTGGGAAGCCTTTACCAATTTACAGCTTAGAGCAACATAGAAGGAAGGTAGGAAAGCCTACCAGGTCTTCACAGACTTAGCAGTATTGGGAATTATAATTTAAGATCAGTCATCTGATGGGGCAAACATTGCTTTGTTGTATGTTTGTTTACTGTGAAGCTCAGTATTTCTTCATATTGTTATTAGTAACCTCCTGGGTTTCTTTTGCTGTTTCTCCATTTCTGTCCATTTTTGACCTATTACTTTGTGTGAGCCCTTTACATATTGTGGCCCACATTTCCATGATCTGAGTCCCTCTACAGTTGACTAGATAAGCAAAGGTTGCTATAACAGGGTCAGGACTGGTGGTACATGCCTGTAACTCCAGCACTTGGAAAGTGAGGCGGGAGGATTCTGAGTTTGAGGTCAATCTGGGATACTTAATGTATTGATTACTTTTGGAGTTGCTATGATAAAATTCCCTGACTAATGCAACTTAAGGGGAGCAGGGAGATGGCTCAGAAGTGAAGAGCATATTTTCTTGCAGAGGCCTGAGTTATTTTACAACATCCGTGTTTAGCAGCTCACAACCATCTGTAACTCTAGCTTTTGGTGACCTGATGCCCTCTTCTGGCCTCCCTGAGAACTGCACTCACATGCACATATCCACATGCGAATACACATGCATAGACCTTCTCCCCCTCTTCCTCTTCCTCCTCTTCTTCCTCCTCCTCCTCCTTCTCCTCCACTTCCTCCTCCTCCTCCACAACTTGACAGAAGGTAGCACTTGCTTTGGCTCACAGCGAGGGTTCCTTTAATCATGGTGGGTTCAAGGTGGCGGGAGTGGGATGCAGCTGCTCCCACTGTATCTGCAGTCAAGAGGCAGATCACTCCTTATGCAACCCAGAACCCTGACTCAGAGAATAGTGCTGGTCTCCTTTAGGGGGAATCTTCCCACTGTAATTAAACTCATCTAGATAATCCCTCATAGGCATGCCCTAGAGGCTTGTCCCATGGGTGATTCTAGATCCTGTCAAGTGGGCAAGCAATATTAACCATCATACTCAGTGAGACCCTGTCCCAAAAATAAATAAATAGACAAACAAACACAAACAGCAACAAAAGTTGCCATAACAAAAAAAGATCTGCCTTCCTGGGCTGAATCTCTAAACCTTGTTAGGTCCCGAATCCTATCAGCACCAGCCTGCTTTTCTACCCTTCTCTGCTCTGGTTTTGGGTCAGCCTGTCCGAATCATCCATATGTTGCCAACACTCAGGCGTATAATGGGAGGCAGTTCCAAATGGTGCAAGATGAAGAATTTGCCGAGGTTGATCAGAGCCATTATGGAGAATGACTGGATTCACACGTGTGGCGCCTGGCAAGTGGGGACAACACAGCATTTACAGCCAGTTAACAATTACCGGCAGCAAAATCCACAGGGCTGATGAGCTGACAGGCACTTCAAAAGAAAGAGATTTGGATTTTAGAGGATGAAGACAGGCCATTGGAAAATTGATGATGCCTTCAAATATATATATATGTCTATTTAAAATATCCTGTCCAGGATTGCAATGCAAAAAATCAGACTTGAAATCAAGCCTGTGTTGTGTAGCGCCACCAGACAATCTTGTCAGAGAAATTATGCCCCTTGAATCAACATTTTATTCTTTGTTCATTCAAAGAATTAAAACAGGAGTTGCATTCACAGTCTGCTTTTGTTAAATGGAAGCAGAAACAAACTGTGCCATAATTTGGCATTTCTTTTAAAATATAAAGTCACAATCAAGCTTTATGCCTCTCCATCTTTTACATGGACCTGCTGTGTGGTCTTCCTTGGCTAATGATGCTCAGACTTTATTCCATTTTGGGGTGTGTGTGTGTGTGTGTGTGTGTGTGAAAGAGAGGGGGTGGGAAAGAGAGAGAGAGAGAGAGAGACAGAGCAGAGAGAGAGAGAGAGAGAGAGAGAGAGAGAGAGAGAGAGAGAGAGAGAGAGAGAGAGAGAGACTGACTTCCTCTGTCCACAGCTCAGGGCTTTATTTCATTTCCAGAGGTCACGAGAAGCCATATTCTTCATCGACACCCTGGTATCTAGTGGAACATGCTGGGTGCTTGGGACACAGAAGCATTTCAACTAGAGGCCAGACAGTTTGCCATGACAACCAGCCATGAGCTTGCTCCTGTCAATACAGTGGCCCAGCTCCTGCTGGGTTTGGCTCTGCAGCTAACCAAGGTTCCCTTTCACTCTGGGCAGCCTTTGAGGGACTTTTTTTGTAGCCTGGACCAAAGTATGGAAATATGTCTGGGAGAAATGGCTCCTATGTGCATGAATGGCATCCTTGCTGAAGTTAGGGGACTGGACCTATCAGACCTCAGCCGAGGGTGAACTCACATGGCTGCAGCCTGGAGAAACCCGTTTTACTAATTCTCCTTGTGTCTGTGCCTCTCTGTTGCCATCTCTGCCCTCCCCTTCGCCCCCCCCCCAGCTAAAAACCTCCTCCCACCACTCCTTCTGAAGGAGGCTGCTCTAACCCCCAACACAACCCTTCCATGGATCATTGTAAGGAAAGGGCACCAGAGCTCAAACTTAATCCTTACCAGGTGCCCAGCACAGCCTCTGCTCACGACCGGCGTCATCGTGCGCAACTGTTGAACGGCTCCACGGGCCTGTCCGCCCGCCTGTCTTCCGCCCATGCTACTTCCCGTTGCCTTTGAGCCTTTTAAAAATTTATTTACGCTTTGATTTCTTCACCTAGACTTACATTCACCTGGGATGCTTTTTTGGATGCAGCGCAAGGTGTGCTCTATTAGTCTCGGCTGCTGTGGAGTCAGGTGAGCAGGTCCTTGAAACGGGCAAGGCTTTCCGGTAAACCTCTCTCACTCACTCACTCCTTACAGGTCACCCTGGCCTTGCTTACCTTTGTCTGACTATGTTGCTGGCTGCAGTTGGGTCCCCTACTGAGCCTCATCTGCCTCAGGCCGGCAGTCTAATAGAGTGAGTTCTTAGGGTGGCAGTGGCCTCTGAGGGCCAGACCAGCCATGTGAGCTCTCAAAAGGCCTTTGTGTGCAATGTATATTGTCATATCTTATTGGCTACAGCATCCTAAGAGGACCTGAAGCCACCTGCCTGCCCCGAGGCCAGGGGAAGGTGTAGATGTGTGACATGACCCCAGCAAAGAAACGACAGAAACTGACAAGTCATCTCCAACACAGATCTGATTTTACCAGCCACCTTTCTCCCCGAAATTATGGGCAGAGGACAGTGGCAGGGTGGGGTTGGGGAGGCAGGGGGCACCATAGCGTGAGATTTCATGGACAGAGGGTTACTTGCAGGAGCACGGCTCCTTACCCCTGGTTACACCACTGAAGAAAGTGTCTCCCCTCCCCCCAGCCACCTCTGACTGCCAAAGCAGATCCTCAGTGAGGGGTGGGACCTCAAGAGGTCCCTTTTCCCTCCATGGTGGGATGAATGCTCATGTGCCCCAACCTTTGGCTGTCTTGTTCGGGTAGCCATGGCGGCTAAGGACTCACAAGTGTATCCCTGTTAGGACCAGCGGTTAGCGCTCCACAACACTTCCCACCTTACTGTGGCTTCTCCATTCTTTCCAGGACCTTTTCAGTATTTCCTGAGCCCGGAAGGGCGTGGTATAGATGTCCCTCTCAAGGTCAAGCACGCAGCAGTGTCTTATTCTCAACACTTTGGCCAGTTTTTACATCTCTGTGTAAGCACACCACCCACCGCAGAAGGCGGCTGGCAGCAGCGTGCATCTATGGGCACACGCATAAATGAGGAGAAGGTAATTTGACTGGAGCACTGGATCCGCTTAGGAAAACAACAACAGTAGCTTCCCCGTGAGGGCTTGTGACCTACTTTTGTGTCACTGGGACAAAGTACCTGAAAGACACAGCGTCAGTGGGGGAAATATTAAATTTGGCCCACAGTTTCGGAGAAGTCACAGCAGGACCACCTGTGGCAGCAGGAGTGTGAGTCAGGGGCTTCGCACACCATGGCTAACAAGGAAGCAGAGACTAGACCAGAACTAGGGCTGGCTCACCCCACGTCACTGTCACCTTCTTCTGCAAATCAGGTCTTATCTCCAAAAATCCCGCAGCTCCAAAGCAGGGCACCAGCTGAGGAGCAAACAGCCAGCATACCGGCTTATGAGGGCCATTCCCAGTTCAAACCGTAACAGGACCGTAAGAACCAGCAACGGCCTGGATGGCTTGGCTTCTGGAGCCAAGACTCCATCCAAACCAGAACACAGACAGCAAATTTGAGTCCTGCGCACCCAGGCCTGTGAGTGGGTCATTCCCTAGCCAGGAGTGAATGCCTGTGGATGTGTGTGCACACATGATACAAACACACAAATTTTGTAGGCAGCGGGGAGATGACACACTCCCAGGAATGAAAAACTAGTAATAACGGCAGCTAGCCTATCTATGCCCTCCTGGAAGTCTTAGTGCTGTTTGAGCCCTTACAGGGCAGTGTGAATGTTGGGGGAGGCTGGGTACTGATTACTTTGCCCAAAGAGGCCACCATCCTAACCTTCCTTCCCAGCTGTGATCAGCGGCTTCTTGCCTCCTCTCCTCTCTGCCATTTAATAAGGACAGGGCAGGCTGGAGAGCCATGCTGTAAAATCCAATTAACTGCAGCTTCAAAAGGCAGGCTCTCTGCGTGGCTCCTGCCTCCCACCAGGGCAAACAACAGTGGTGCTTGCTTGTGGGTTTCCCATAGGCAGAGGCAGGGGAGGAGGCTCCTGGGAGAACCCAAGACCCCCGGGGCAAAAAGGCATTCCAGGAACAACCTGGAAACAAGGTTGTTCCATTCCTATCAAAGCAGGGGCAGGTGTACAGGGCACAGTTGGGGCCCCGCCCTTTGGTCCCCCCCCCCCCTGCCTCTATTCTGACCATACTTGTAACCTCTGGCCTCAAATCAAGGCCATTCTGGGGTTTGCGAACTCAGTCCCAGATCCATCTTTAGCAGCGATGGGAGGCGGGGCTCCACCGTAGGCAGATGTTTTTGTTCTCCAGTGGAGACGGCGGGTGGGGGGTGCCGGGATGCTGTTGTGCAGATGGGTGGGAGTGGAGAGGGAGCCTGGGGGACTGTGAGCCGGATCACCGCAGATGGTGCTGGTCGCACGCAATTGCAGTGGCAGACGATTTTGATGAAGCGCAGTGTAAACCTTCCACAGCCCGGAGCATTTCCAATGTTTTCTGATTACTCTCACCCCCTCATTGTTTCCTCTCGCCAGGGGCGATGGAATCTTCTAGAAATGGACCCTCAGCATCTGGGGTGGCCTCTGTACCGGCTCTGCCCATCCTCACATCCAGAGGTCATGTGGATCTACCCCCACCCCCACCCCCAACTCTGAGCTTTCATCCACCTCTGCCTCCTCCAGGGCCCGTCATGTCATTCAGAATTATTTGCCCCCACTGCCCCAGGGCGAGCCTGTGCTCTCCGCATATTTCCTTCCATTTCTTCTCTCCTCCACTGCCAACGGTTGAAAACACACCACAGGGTTTGTGTCAGTGAGAGGATGTGTGACAAAACACCCAGCAGAACAACTGAGAAGGAGGGATAGCTTGTCTGAGGGGCTCACGTCAAGGCCAGACCAGCGTAACTGACAGCCAGGTTGCAGAGAGCATGAGCCAGGAAGTGGCCAAGAAGAACATCCCCCTTCAGCCCCACAGCCAGGGACTTACTTCCTTCTCACTAGGCCCCACCTCCCAAAGCTCCAGAACCTTCCAGAATGGCATCACTAGCTGGTGACCAAACACACGGGCCTCTGGAGTCACGTTTCAGACGTAATCGCTGCAATGGCAGGCGCTCCTATCCTTTCCTTGACTCTGGGTGAACTGGTGACCTCAACCCTGAAAGGTGTCGAGTTTGGGACTCAAGGGACACTTCAGTAAGAGTGCTACTAGTCATTAGCGCCACAGACGGACAGCCAGCAGCATGATGTGAGCTTTGAGAATTCAGGCCCATGTGCTAAAACGGGGGTCCCTTCTTATTGGTTGTAGAGGAAGGGGAGGTTCCATGCTATGAGATTGGTGAGTGGCCCATCAGACATCCAGGAATCATCCCAGGAGCTTGTCAAAATGGCTAACCTTCCTGACATGGGCCCGAACTCTCCTTAGAACCCCGATCATGCTGCTTGCTGTCTGTCTGTCCATCTATGGCATTAGTAACAATTCTAACAAACCTCTTACACAAAAGGACTTAGTGTCCTCCTCATGCCCTAAACCCCAAGCCTTCCCATTCCTCCTAAATGGATGGATGAGGTCAGAGGCAATGCCATGAGACTTTGGGGCTTGGTCACTTTGGTTCCAGCCCATTGGGACACTAATGTTTGAAGACTGATGCTGCTGTCTAAGAGGTTTTGTGCTACCCAGAGGCTGCCATGACGTGAGGGCGCTCACACAGTACTTCACTGCCTCATGCTCCCAGAGGGAGCTCAGCTGAGCTTCCAGGAGAAAGCAACCGCCAGGGGTTTCCAGCACTTAGGCATCTCAGCCACTGCAGACCCCCAGAAGAATCCCCCAAGCCTTTAGAGTCGAGGCCTCTCCTGCTTCAGGCAGACCAAATACCCACAGAGACATCTGTGCTGGTTAATTTTTTTTTTTTTTTTTTGCCAGTGTGACACAAACCTGAACATATCTGGGAAGAAGGAATCTTAAAATGAGGAACTATCTCCATCCGATTGACCTGTGGGCACATCTGTGCGGGCATTTTTTTTTGTTTTGTTTTGTTTTGTTTTGAGTGATGCTTCATGTGGGAGGGCCCAGCCCAGTGAAGATGCAACAAGCAAAGTCACTGGGTGTTGCAGGATTCCCGACTGGGTCCCATCACTGCTTTAGCCCCACAAATAACACACAGAGACGCTATTGGTTAACAATGCTGTCAGTCAATGTCCAGGGCTTCTCATTGCCTAGTTCTGTCTTAAGTATTGACCCATGACTACTAGTATATATTTCTATAAGGACTTATCTTTCCAAGGACGCCCTCCTGAGGCGTCCTTTCCTCCCAGGAGATCACATGGCAACCTCTACTGTTGACTACATTTCCCAGAATCTGCCTAGTCTCCTAGTCCCACCTATCTTGCTTCCCTATTGGCCAACAGAGCTTTATTTACGTATAGCCGGACTTCCCCCATCAACTGGGTGTGAGCTTCGGAGAAAGCTGACTAGCAGAGTTCTTCTTGAGGTCTCTGCTTCAGTTCCTGCCTCCAGGTTCCTGCCTGGAGTTCCTGCCCGGACTTCTCCCAATGATAGACTCTAATGTGGGAGTGTAAGTCACGTAAACCTTCGCCTCCCAAAGCTGCTTTTGGTCACGGTGCTTCTCGGAGCAACAGAGAAATCAAACCAGAACACTCCGGGTGTAACAAGATGGTCATTTTAAACCACCAAGTTTGGGAATGGTTTGCTGCCCAGCAGTGGTAAGTACGACCACATCTGCCGCTGCATCTCTTGGAGGCTGGAATAGAGACACTAAAGTGTCTTACGCCACCGTCCTCCTCATCTGCCTTCCCATAGGGTACAGCAGATGGCAGGGAGGGTGGACCTCAGAGGGCAGTCATCACGGGATTGCCAGATAAGGGCATGGAATGCCTGGTTAAATTGGTATTTCTGACAGTGAATTGTTTTCCATTAGTATTTGCCATTGGGATATACTTATGCTAAACAAGATACTTGTCATTGAAATCCAGATGTTTCTTGGGATGCTCATCTTATTTCGAACTCTCATTTACTTTCAAATTCTGGAAAAGGTCCTCTGTACAGGCAGGCTGCATCACTGTCTATTCTAAGTGGCCACGCCTAGTGTTCACGTGCAGTACTTTCCTCGTTGCTGAGACAAGATGAGCAGAGTCAGCAAGAGGGAGGAAGGACCCATCTGGGCTCATGGTTTGAGGGGATATGGCTCATGCATTAAGGGCCTGGTAGGCAATGGTGATGGGAGCTTGAGGCAGCTGCTTGTTACACGGCGCTGACCAGGAGTCAGGGCGGTTGCCCTGAAATCCACCTGGCCGTATCCATTTGGCCCACCTCTGTGGTCCTGTGTCAAAAAGGGCCCAACCTCCCAAACATCCCCATCATCTGGGAACCGAGCTCAAGCACACACGCACGCATTGTGATCCCCGCTGCTGTGAGGGTGTCTACAAACTGTGCAGGGCAGTGGCGTGCTGTGATGATGGGTCCTACTTCTCCTCTCCTCCTTTGGGCCACACATCCCGCTAAGGAAGCCCTTTGAGGACAGTAGAGCTCGTTCCAGGGGGTGGCCAAGGCTCCCAGCCTCTGTCTACCCCTGGGACACAGATGCTCAGGTTGCAGGCTGCACTCTGCAGGTTGCAGGGAAGGCCATGCTGAGAGATTGCCAAAGATCTCAGAACTTCAAGTTGTCTGCATGGGTCCCAGCAGTGGCTGCAGCCCAGAGCAGAGGCTCGCTTGGCCTGAGGTACAGCTGCTTCTGCTCTCTTTGGAGAAAGGCAGGGATGCCCATCTGGACCCTTCACCTCTTCATTATCTCCATCAGGCTGACTTGCGGGCCGGGTGCCCATCTCTTCTGAGACACCTGATTTCCTTGGCTCCCGCCTGATGCAGGAGAGTGAGAGGTTCTTTTCCTTTTCCAAGCAGCCAACCCTTTCTTCTACCATTCGTGCTCATTATCCAGTAATGAAACCCAGCTCACTTTCAATTTCAGAGCCTTCTAAATAATCATGGCTGGAGGAATCTCTAGCCTCGCCCTCCATCCCACACTCCTTGCATTGTTTCTCAGTCCTGGCTCATTAACTTGGCAATAATGGCAAGCTGGCCTGTTCCCTCCTCATCCCGCACACCCTCTTCTGGGCTGGATCCCAGGAATGCACAGGAGGAGGGCTAGCGAGGGGAGAGTGACTAGACTCTCCTGTTAGCACCTTCGTGAGCAGCATAAACAGAGGTCTGGGTCATTCATTCATTCATTCATTCATTCATTTATCCATTCATTCATCAGATACTTATGGAGGCCCTAGGTCAGGTACCATCCTGTAGCTGGGACTCAGAATTACCTCAGGAAGTCAAATGAGAAAATAAAACAAAGGAAAAACCACCTCACCTGATACAGAGGGGAAATATTAGTTAGGAGAGGGGGTGCTGAGTGGGTGTTGAGACCAACTTTGAACTGAGGGGGTCCTAAGATCTTGAAACTTGTAAATTTTTGTTTCTCTCTCCTTTCCTTCCCATCTTCTTCCCTCCCTCCCTTCTCTCTCCCCTTCTCCCTTGTCTTAACTTCTTCCTTTTCTCCCTCTCCACTTCTCCTCCTTTCTTACTCTGTAGACCAGGCTGGTCTCGAACTCACAGAGATCCGCCTGCCTCTGCCTCCCGAGTGCTGGGATTACAGGTGTGTGTCACCAACGTCTGGCTTCTCCCCCTTTCTTATTGTTACTTTTTTCCTGTCCCTCCCTGGGTTACTCTGTGTGTGTGTGTGTGTGTGTGTGTGTGTGTGTGTGTGTGCTGTATCTGGCTATCATGGCCTTCATTTTACACAAGATGTCTTCGGGGTGTGAGTCGCATGAGAGTGAGGTCTGGCTGGTCCTCACTGCTTCATAGCTCCCCGTCGTCTTGTCAGGCCTTGGGCTCCTCAGATCTGGGCAGCTCTCTTCCTCTTGGCCCCATGGGAGGCTACACCCCACAGGCCAATCACATCTCTAGGGGAAGAAGACCTCCCCCCCAGACAAGCTCTCTGGCACTCTGCCAGCTGCTCCCCTCCTCCCTGTCCTCTGTCATGTCACTTGAGGCTGCCTTCTGAGTTTGGGAAACAATGGCTCTGTGTGATCTGCCCATCCTCTCTTCCTGCCAGTACAAGTCATTTGGCAGCATAAACACCGTTGCTCTTGATTGTTCACAAACTCCTTCCCATCAAGCGAGAGTTCTTTATTTATTTACTTATGTTTAAGAAAAAGAAGGAAAGAAAGAAACCCAGGATATCAGAGTGGGTGCTGCGTCTTTCTTCTGTCTGAGGCATTTCAGGAGGCTTGACAGGAAGCCCTGACAGTTGGCAAGCCGCGGCAGCTTTAAGCGAGGGCTAGCAGATACCCTCTCAGATCAGGCGTGGGCTGAGGGTGGGCATCCGGGGAAGGGCTTGCCCCCTCCTTTGCCGCCACCCTGGGCCACATGCAAAGCTGGGCTCCGCTAAGCTCACTCGAGTGGAGTTGAAACGGATCCAACACTTCGCCATCTGGCCCTGGTTGTAAACATGTGTATGCAAAGTGAGTGTCACTTGAGCTAATTCACGGGGTGGCTGCTTTTGTGCCTTTTTCAGTTGGAGTTGGGGGTGTAGAGTGGTGGTCTCCGAGGACCTCGGGGTATACAGGTGGGTATCTGCATCAGCCAGAGGGATGCTAGGCTGCCAAGTTCTGGATGCCAGCCAAGCATTATGTGCCTACCTTGGAGCTGCTGGCAACCTTAACCCAGCTGTCTGCCCATCACTGTTTCCCAGGTGACCATTTCCTGTCCAGACTCCTCTTCTCCATGATAGGAGATATACTTGAGAAGTTATTGAAAAGTTTGGGGGTTTGGAGTTCAAGAGAGAGACTGGGGTGGATTGTCACTCGGGGGTAAGAGATTTATTAGTATTGCTCTTAATACAATAGACAGACAGGACAGACAGACAGCAGCTTGGCAGGAGCGATCTCAGCTCAGCTGGCAGAGTGGGGGGGCGGTCCTTATGGAGGGCAAAGGTTTCATGTCATGTGGTCGGTGTGTGATCCACACAGTATGAGCCTACAGCCATGTTACCCAATTCCTGGGTGGCAGGAGGAAGGGAGGGAATTCCAGGGAGGAAGTGTGACTCTGAAGACGTGGGTGAGGAGGGACACATCTAGCGCTGTGTCCCTTGTATAGGCCAGGGGGGTAAGTGGGGGAGGTGTGTCACCTTCTGTGGCCATCTGATGTCTAGGAGTCAGTCTGCTGAGCTGAGCCCTATAAACTTCCTTGGGGAAGGCAGTGAGAACGGCGCCTGTGACTCTCCTGCAGTTGGGCGTCTAGGGAGCCCGTGAGGGGCTCAGAGCCTCACTGACAGCCTCTCGCAGGAGGCTTGCCCTTTCCTTTACCGCCACGGGAAGAAAGGGGCCGTAGCAGGTGCTCACTGCTTGATCAGCCAGTGGCGCTGAGCCTCGACTTGAACGAAGCCCAGCAGCTTCTTCGTGTCTGCCCGGCTGCCTTTCTGCTCTCTTCAGCATTCGTTTCCTTGACTTCAGCTGGGTAGACCGAAGAGCAGAGGTTCACCCTTCTGGGCTGGAGGGGCAACTGCGTATGTCCTCTCTGTCTCTCTATGTCCTCTCAGAGCAGTGAGGTCTGAGTAAGTTCTGACAGCCCCCGAAGCCTCAGTTTACCCCCTTTCAGATGGAATCATCAGCCTTGGAGCTTCAGTGACACCTCCCTGGCCACCGAGCGAGGAGAGGGGTGTCATAGGATACTTAGAACACCGCCCTTGGACAGACAAGTGCTGCAGAGCCCTGGCTCCTACTGAGGGCAGCGTGATAGTGTTGGTGGTAACTGGAACACACGCAGACACACGGCGTCCCCACCTCTTCGGTAGCCCGGCTCTCTTCTTCCGTGAAGCCTGTCTCGGGTGGCTTTTATGAGGTTTCACCTGGTTCTCGGAGCTTTGCTCAGTACTACAAGGTGGAGCTTCTCCCCAGCAGAACAGAGAAGCCAGGCTGCCTACTTATCTGAGTCTGGTGGGCACTTGTCCTCTCTCTCCATCCCTAGGTCTCACACTGACGTTAGAAGACAAGACCTTTGGCTCAGCTCCCTGTCCCCTCAATCATGTCCCCTCAACTCCTGCCTCCACGCCTCAAACCCGGCCGGTTTAATTTTCTGTTCGTCTGAGGGAGATCTTTCCCCGGCAGCCCCAGGGGTACACAAAGAGAGAGGAAGCTAATTAGCTGCTGTATTTTCCCCCAGCAGAGAGAGAAGAAATCGGCAGGGGAGGAGCATCCCGAGATTCAGGAGACTGTACTGTTGCCGCTCTGGGATCTAGGGGGCCACAGGCAGCCTGCTCTGTCTGTCTCCAGTGTCTGGGTGTAGAGTATGTGGGCAGGGCTCTGCTGCAACCAGTCAGGCAATGCCACAAGTAGGGTGGTGCCAAATCTGCAGCAGCCGGTGAGAAGTTACAAGCAGAAGCCAGGGAGGAGGGTGTGGAACCAGAATTGTGAACAAGGGGTAAAAGATGCTTTGGGGAAAGAGGTTAGGAGGAGACAGAGTGGGAGTCCCAGGAAAAGGAGTAGACATCCAATGACTTAGACATAGGGGACCAACATGAGACCATCCCATCGTGTGACACCTCCCCACACCAGACATCTAATTAACACTGGACGGAAAGCAGCAAGAAAAGTCCTTAAAACGGGCTCTATTTGCCCTGCTAATTTAGGTGTGCACGAGTGTGTGTGTGCGTGTTTTCATGCCGGGTGAATGTTTATAAAATCTTAATTAGGTTGTGCATATTGGAACAGAAATGGAAATACGTCTTTTTTTTCTCCTCCTGTAATGGTCTCACTTCCCCGGGGGACATTAAAGCTTCATACACAATATTCTGTGAGTAGGGAGAAGTACTAATGGCCCCTGATGATGGGCTTCGAGGGAGGAGGGGCTGAATCTCAGATTCAATCACAGATGGATGGCTAGTAACTTACTTTTTTTTTTCCTTCTTAAATCTAAACCTGAAATTGGACTCAAAGCAGCTTTTTATAACCTGTCAGGGGAGGCTGGCATTTGACTATCAAACTCATATGGAATAAAATTTTAATAACCTATAATGTGACAGGTCAGAAGGGGCGGAAGGAATGTCCTGCTTGGCACACGTACTAGGCGTGCATGTACTTGCTGAAATGAACAAAAGGGACCCAGAGAACAAGTTGTCAGGGAGAGGAGCCCCCAGGACCCTTTTCCTGCCTCCCTATCTCTGCCTGGGGTTGGAGCCCCACCCCTCAGACGTAGGTGCCCACAATGCCTTTTGTCTCCGGTTCACGTTGTGGGGATCCCACTTGGGGGAATCAAGAAGAGCAAGTGTGCAGGAGAGGGGACCAGTGAGCAGAGGCTCAGCTCCGGTAGGCGACAGCCTTGTGGGGTTCGGCCTGCCACTTCTCGGGAGTGGGGTCTTAAGGCAGCTCGCCTTCTGAACATTTTCAAGGGGTTTAGTTAGCTGCTGCTTCATAGGACATAACTGGTGAGGACAGTTGACCCTGGGCAGATGGGGCAGGGACCCCAAAGCAGCAGTTCTGAGAATGTCTTTGCTGGAGGCCAGGAATACCAGGTGACAGCTCTGACTGCTGGTTCCTTGTCAGTGGCCACCCTTGCTTGGAAGAAGGATGTGAGGTGATGACTGAGTCACCAGAAGGGGCACCTGGGCACCTCATGGTTGGGAAGACTGCACTCTCCATGGCTCCCCCAGTGTCTGCCGTGTATCTCTCAGACAGCCCCCAGACAGGCAGCTTGGGGGAGCCCTGTTCCCTGGGACCCATGCTGCCTTGTCTCTCTGTGAAGTTTCCATCTCTGTGGGCCAATAAGAAACTTGTCTCTAGAAGTCACCCTCTGTGGCTCATGAGTTGTGCAAGGGTTTCATTATCTATGTGTCTGTGTGCGAGTATGTGCGTGCAGGTGTCTGAGGAGGTCAGAGCTTCCTGTGTAACTCCGTAGCCTCTGAAGTTACAGGCAGGTTGTGAAATGCCTCATGTGGGAGCTGGGAACTGAACTCAGGTCCTCTGCAAGAACAGCAAGCGCTCGCAACTGCTGAACCACGGCTCCAGACCCTGGGAATATTTTTTCTCCAAATTGTGGAGACAAAAACCCAAAAGCCACTGCTTGGAGTGACTTTAGTGTTGTCGAGGTTTTGGGGGCCCTAGCCTTCTTGAAGTAAGTAGACTTGAGGCCTTCATTGGATTCAAGGGCACCCCAAATTTCTGATACCACAGCACCCAGGCAAAATGGCTCCAGTCACATCCGTCTACGTAGTTTTCCTCAGTTTAAGTTAACCCCTCTAACCTCTCTATAGGCCCCTACCTACTACCTGCCGCTAATGGTAGCAGCTAAGAGCCTCTGCCACGTGCTGGGGTGAGGTCCTAGAGGTAAGGGGTCACAACATTCCCATTTCTGGAGTCAGTCATAACACTCTGCAGGGTGACACCCCTTCTCACACGCCTGATGCAGACTGACATCTGTGGAAATGAAGAGTAGGTTTGTCCCTGAGATTCTGTGCATCTATACTCTTCCTGGGTGAGGCTGAGGAACTGGGGGAGGGGGAGGATGTATTTCAAGTAGACAGTGTCAACAGTTAGAGTGGTGGTCTCTGAACTGTAAGCTCTGGGCAGCATCACCCCAAGGGATTTTGAGATCCTGGATTGCTGGTCCATTGCCGGGTTCCTGATGTGAGGATTTCTTCCCTGGTGAGGTGTAAAACAGCATCTACCCCTCCTCACAAGGTCTTGGCGACAAACCAAAGTACCATTCCATCGTAGTTCATCCTAGAAACCAATGAGGTTATTAGGCTTACTTACAGAGGTGAGGGATTGTGGGCAGGACCGTGGGGGGACCCCAGAGCAGCCACACTGGAAGGTCTGCATCTGGCCTGGGTGGCAGCTTCTCCATGCCTACATAGATAGAGTCCCTTTCCATTAGCCTTACTAGCCTAAAATCTCTGGCGTGAATTGCATTCAAAAGGCTGGGAGGAGCCACTGAACCCTCTCAGGTTAGGGTCCTGTGACTCTCCCCTCCCCCTTTTCTACGAGGGAACTTCAGCACTCTTCAGGATCAGCCATAATCGACTCTCACACACAGCTACAGGTTCAGCTCCTCTGATGAAGATGGCGGCTGTGTTGCTTGGAGAACTCCATGCTACCACGATTCCTAACTTAGTAGGTGTGGGGTGGAGAAGGGAGCTTGCAGGGGTCACCTGCTTGCAGATGGTAATGACCACGTGGGGATGGCAACTTGAGAATGGCTGGCCTACGGTGCTGACGCCTGCTCTGAAGATGCTTAGGCGTGGACACAGAAGCAGGCTGGAAAAGCAGGGCTGGCTGCAGCCAAGCCTGTTGGCATGCAGGTGTACTAGGCTTGCTTCTGGGACCAGAGCAGGAGGAGCCAGAGCTAGGCTTCGAAGAGCTGGGTCAGATGCAGATGCATGGAGAGGAGAGGGGGGATCTTTCTGGATACAGCTGTGTCTGAGTTAGCGTTTCTATGGCTGCGATAAAGCGCTGACCAAAAGCTAGCTGGGGAGGAGAGGGGTTATTTCAGCCTGTAGCTCCCAGATCACACTCTGTTGCTGAGTTGCTGAGGGAAATCAGGACAGGAACTCACCGAGGGCAGGAAACTGGAGTCAGGAGTTGATGCAGAGGCCATGGGTGCTGGGTGATGCTTACTGGCTTGTTCCCCCATGGCTTATTCAGTCTGCCTTCTTGTAGCATCCAGGACTACTAGCCCGCAGGTGGCACCACTCCCAGGGAGCTGGGCCCTCCCACATCAATCACCAATCAAGGAAATGCACCTCCGGCTTGCCCACGGGCTACTCTTATGGGACGTTTTCTCAGTTGAGGTTCCCTACATCCAAAGTGACTCTAGTTTGTGTCAAATTGAAATAAAAACTAGACTGCTGTGGTGGTTGGAAAGAAAATGACTGCACTATTAGGAGATGTGGCTTTGTTGGAGTGGGTGTGGCCTTGTTGGAGGAAGTGCATCCCTGTGGAGGCGGGCTTTGCAGGCTCATGTATGCTCAAGCCACGCCCAGCGCCTCAGACCACTTCCTGTTGCTTTGAGTCAGGACATAGGACTCTCAGCTGCTTCTCCAGCACCATGTCTGCCTGCACACCGCCATGTAGTGCCATGATGATAATGGACTAACCCTCTGAAAACGTAAGCCACCCCAATTAAATGTTTTACATTTATAAGTGTTGCTGTGGTCATGGTGTCTCTCCACAGCAGTAGAAACCCGAGCTAAGACAACTGCACAGGTTGAGAAAGTCGACAAAGACAAGAATAGTGAGACCAAACTGTCTCCTTCTGAGACCGTCCTCCCCTTGGAGGACTGCAAAGGGAAGGGATGCCTATCTTCTGCCAGAAAAGACTGTGTTCTCACGATACCCGGGAGGTGGATTGAACTCAGGCTTTCACTCCCCACCCCCCCAGCCACACTCTCAGCTCTTCCATTTTTGAGAGAGTGTTTTGCTACACAGCTGGCCTTGAGCTGGCCCTTTTCCTGCCTCAGCCTCCCAAGTGCTGGGAGGCCAGGTATTCCCCCACGCCCCACCCTGCCCCCTCTCTCAATTAAATACCCCCAAAGTCAGGACTGAGCACCTCTGGCCTAGACTCAAATATATCACCACTCTCCCAGCTGCGGTGGGAAGTTGGGCGAAGGACAGCCGTCACCCTTGTTCATCACACCCTCGCTGCACCGGGACTCTAAGCGGGCGGCTGAGCACCTGTTCTGTTTGAGAGCAGGACGACCTACTTTCTCTGCCTGTGGCTTCTCTTGCACACGGGGCCTCTGGGGACGGAGGGGCAGATGGAAATGCCAGCGTGTCTGTGTTGACGCTGCATTTGGGTGTCACCCAAGCGCTTGTTTCCCTGTCAGATTCCGGATGTGGCATTTAGACAGTAAACTGCTGCCACCAGACATTTGCTGGAGAGATCAAAGTATGCGGCAACATCCAGAGACATCCTGGGGCTTGGTTGCCAGGAGCTGGCAGTTCTGGGCGTGGGGCAGCTCGAAGCTGCCACCAGGACTATTGAGGCTTGAAGAGACTGTGGTGTGTGTATGTGTGTGTGCCTGTGTGTGTGTGTGTGTGTGTGTGTGTGTGCCTGTGTGTGTGTGTGTGCCTGTGTGGGGTGGCGGTGAGATGCACCTGAGGAATCGGAACTTCCCAGGGGGCCTCCTTCGGCTACATTTTGGTATAGGCCGGTGTATACCCCCAAGCTCTTCTGGGGCATTTTTTAGGTGCCATTGACTGACAGCTGCTGACTTTGGTGCCATCTCTAGGGGCCTTTCAGTGTGCAGAGGGTCACCTCAGAGGGCAGGTGTACAAAGCAGTCTTTCTCAAGCAAAACAAAAACACCTTCCTCAGATCAGCTGTGCCTGCCTGCCCGCCAGCCCGCCTGCTCTCTGCCCATCTGCCTACCCACCCTCCTGCCCGTCCACCCTCATGCCCGCCTACCTGCGTGCCTGCCTTCCAAAGGTCATCATGGCTTGGCTTGTTGACGGTTGGCATTCCCCCAGGAAGGAATGAGTGGGGAGGGTCACTGAGCCCTTACCCAAGACTCCGGCTGCCCCTTCCAGGCATTTGTAGGTAACTCTGCCCTAATCACACAAAGCCTTGGGATGCAGGGTTGTGCCAGAATATATAGACTTGGGGAGAAGAATTGGGTAGGATTCCATTTACACAGCTATAGGGAAGCCATCGTCCGTGCTGTGTGAAGACGTTCCAGTGTGGTTGTTTGAGGTCCCTCCACATGTTCCAGGCAGTGGCTCCTTACCTATGCTCTGTAAGCCCAATAAACTTGCTGGTTCCCAAGGGGAACTTTGGTTGAATCCTACTTTGGTTTGTCACTGGGATCTTATGAGGAGGGGTTGGATACTGTGTAAGTCTCCCCAGGGAAGGGATTATGACAACAAGGGGACAGTCAGCCCCAGGCTCATCCCACCCAGCTCCCCCACGGAGCACAGACACCTGGAAGTGGGTCCAAGGACTTGGGGTTCAACTCTTCTCTTTCTGCTCAGCACGGAGAAGCTGAGTCCACTCCTTAATGTGGCCCAGGTTGGGGGTAGACTACTGCCTGGCCTTCTTGTGTGTCCCTAGGTGTCCCCGGTATGTCTTCTGGAGCTGGCAATCTAAGGACAGGAGCAGGAAGAGCCTAACCCTGCAAGGTGCAGAGGCCTTGGGCACAAACCCAAGCACAGGTATCCTTATGGGAAGTGTCCCCACTCCCTGTAAGTCCTCAGCAGCTGCCCAGTGTCATCGGTGTTTATTAACCTTTCCTACATGGCAGGGAACACAGTTACTCTCTGCACAAGCTCAAGAATGTCAATTATTTAGTCCAGGAGGAGTTGTTATCAACACTGCCCTGCTTGGATTTCTGAGGGAATAGTTTGTCTTATTTTGACAAGGGTGTTTGAGTGGCGCCCCCACACAGGGTCTGTTGGAGCTCAGGGTCTGGCCAAGGTGACTCCTTCTCCCCGTCCTCAGTTCTTCCCACTGACAAGGAGAAAGTGAGGAGTCCTCCAGTCCCCACTAGGCCCTGAACTTCGAGAAGCCCTAGCCATCCTCCGAGGAGTCCTACATCCTGAAAGTTTGGTGTTAGACAGTTTGATATATTTCTAGCTTGATGAGCTGAGCTCTCCCCCCCCCCATCTCTCTGTCTCTGTCTCTCTCTGTCTAGCTGAGAGAGGTGCTGTCTTGGGCACATGTGGAGAGGCCTGGGGTAGGGGAGTTGGGGGGAGAAGGGGAAGTGTCTTTACAGTAGGTAGGTACGCATGGCCATCTGTTTCCCCTTCCAGTTTGTTCCTAGAAGAACGCAGGTGTACAGTGACTCTGTCCCCAACAGACACAATAGACTCAAGGAGGGAAAGCAGGCAGGGGGATTTGTGACAATGAGACACCCACTCTTACCCCTGTTGGAAATGAAGTCACAGATGCTGTTCAGGAGGCAGGGGACCATACCACACATCTCTGAGAACCCTGAAAGCTTTAGGTTCTCAGGATAAGGAACAATGGAGAGGGCCTTCCCACGGTCCCCACTTCTGGAAATGACTCAATGAAGCCTTCTATTGCTTGTCTCTCAGGGCAGGCAGGGAGCTCCCACGGTGGCATGAACATACAGAATCTATGCCCATTCCTTAACTGTCCTCATCAGTCCAACTACCCTTCATCACTGTCATCCACCTCTACCCTGCCCTGGCCAGGTGTAGACCCTCACCTTCTCCAGAGCCAGCCAGGGGGCCTCCGTGCTCCATCTCTTCCAAAAGTCAGCTCAAATGCCACACCCACCACACCTTCCTTTCTGCCTCACCCTTACCCCCACCCTTTACACCCTCCCTAGGAGGAAGCAATCTTCCTCCTTGGGATTCTCGGAATGCTTTCTCTCCTCTGTCATGGTCCTCATCAATTTCTCCTCCTCGTCCCTGTTTCCCACCTGCATCCCTTATATCATCGCCGACTTGGCAAGCTCCTTAATGACAGGAGTCATACCTCATCCTCCTTTATGGCCACACTGCGCCCAGCACTGAAAATGTTGATCGAATGATAAGCAACCCAACTTGGTGACATCTGGGGGATTCGTGTCATCATGGGAAGGTCATTCATTTTTGCTTTACTGTTGAAGTGAGGAGCATCTTTTGGGGGGAGAGTCAGGGGGTAGAGATTCTGTCCTCTTGAGTTACCAATCCATCAACCGTCATTCCTGGCCCGGTTACTGTGTGATGCTGATAGATACTGAGAGGGCCATGTACAGGCCAGGGACCAACCAGATATCACGTACTGCCTCTTAACTCCCTCCTAGTGAACTGACAACTCCCTGCCCTGCGGTCCAGCCATACTGGTGAAGAATCTCACACTGCAGCCATCTTGGTTCTCACAGTACATTTTCCAGCACTATTCTTGACCTTCGAAGACCTCCTTCTTCATGGACCTGTCCTTCACCAGAGGAATTTCTTTCCCTTCTTAGTTTTTGACCACTCTGTTCGTCCTCCGCCTTCTGTGTCACATATCTGGCTTTCGTATTTATAAACATCAGAAGTTAAGGCTATGTGTCTCTCCCCGGCAATCTTCCAGGATTTATTTGGTAAAGCTCACTGCTTGAGAGTTTCCCCATGCTTCAGGGGAAGGTGGCTCTTCATCCATCAGGCTATTCACTTTGTAGTGTAGTTTTTGTCTTCGGATAAATGACTTTGCTGCTACAGTGGGACAGTATGAGCGCAGTCCAGTGGTTTAAATAACAAAGTGCCTTTCCCTCTTACCCAGTATTTGTGGGGGCAAATGGCTTGAGTCTCTCTGCTTATTGTGTCTCTTTGGAGATCAAGGGCTTCTCCTACATTGCCCTGCCGTCTCCAAGGTATTGTGTTCAGAGACCTGGCTAAAGCTGGGCTAGTAGCTCAAGTCAACTTGGTAGAGAAGAGACAGACTAGCAAGAGTGTCCTTGCTCAGATGTCATTGTCTCCATAAGTCCTGTCTTGGCTATCCTGATGGCCATGTTTCTGCTGTGAGAGTTTGTGTCCAACATTCCCAACAACTACAGATTGCAGGCTGCCAGACACAGAATTCTAAGGATGCTTTCCAAGATCCCCATCCTCCTGTCTTCCAATCTAACCTTAACCTATGTATTATTGCAAAGGGGCTGCCTGGGCAAATGTACTCAGCCGACTTTAAAGTAGGCAGGCTATTGAGGCAGACCCTTGTGTTCACAAAAGCCCCTTAGAGACAAGGGCAGAGAGTCAGAGTCCAAGCGTGAGAGGCTTCTATGCACCATCACTACTTTGGAGATGTAAGGACCACATGCGAATGACACAGAAGCCCCTAGATCCCAAGAGCAAACCCTGCCCAATGACCAGCCAGGAATGAGAACTTTAATCCTACGAACATGAGGCATCCTAGCCAGTGACCTGAATGAGGGAAGCAGATTCACCCCACAGCATCAAGTAAGAGGCCAATCATCAAGACACCTTGATTTTTATCCTTTTCAAACCTGGAGTTAAACTAGACCTCCAGTCTATGGAACAGCTGAAATAAGAGGTATGTGTGTATGATGTGTGTGTGAGAGAAAAGCCACTATATTTGCAGGCATTATGGCAGCAAAAGAAAGACAATGAGGAGTCCTTATACAGCATCTTGGTTCTTGTCTGTGCTTTCCGGTTTGGTGGTGACTTGGCTGGCCCAGGTGGTTCAGGCTGCACTGAGGGATGGCGGGTTAGGGGTTAGTTGTGTCTACTCTACTCTTCTACTCTTGTGTGGTGTGTTCACTTACCTGGTGGTGTGCTTTGACTGGGAACACCCCCCCCCCCCTGCCATAGGCTCATATATTTGAATGCTTGGCTTCCAGTTTGCAAAATTGTTTGGGAAGGATTAGAAGGTGTGGCTTTGTTGGGGGTTAGAAAAAACCCCCACAACATTCCCAGCTATCTCTCTCTCTGCCTCTGGCTCATGCTTGTGCCTCAGATGCCAGTTCTCAGCTACTGCTCCAGCGCCACGCCTATCTGCCTGCCTGCTGATGCCATGCCCCCTGCCATGACAGTCATGGACTTTAGCTTTCTGGGACCATGAGTCCCCAGATTAAATGCTTTCTGTTATAAATTTCCTTGGCTATGCTGTTTTGTAACTAAGACATCTGGCATGCTAATCACACATGAATAATAGAGGCTCAAGACCACGCCCAGCCCCAAGAGCACGTAGAAAGTCTTTCCTGCACCGTGGAGTCACAGAGACTATTGACCTGAATGAGCTGTGGGGATCAGAGAGACAGAGTGTGACTGCATTGGGCGGGAGGGACATTTGCGAAGACCCAGGATGTCACATTCTCCGTTAAAGGACAGACCTGGAAAACTGGGACCTACTCTCTACCCTGCCCTGTCCCTGCCGATGATTCAGTGATGATCCCCCCCCCCAGTCCCACTCTGGACTCACAGCCTCACCTGCTTCTTGTGTTTCTGGTACCCACACCAGAACAGAAGCTTCACACGAGTGGAAAAGTTTCGTCTAGTCTGTTCTCTGAGATCAAATCTGACATCTAACAGGTGGTCAGCATGCATTTGCTGAATGAATGAATGAATGAATGAATGATCTAAGCTCTGACACCACTACCCACGTACGTCTACATCATGGGCCGTGATTCATTTTGTGTAGGAAAAGCAAACCACTATCCCAGCTCAGGGAGATGGACTGAAAAGCCTCATCACATTGCAAAAACAGACCAATTTCCTGCTCTGATTTGGAACCTCTGATGAGCCCAAAGAGTTGGAGACATTCTAAAAATAACTCCCACAAAGCTTTGCTGTGGCAACACCATTTCTCCCCCCTACGGCCGCCTGTTGGAGGGGGCCTGGGACTAATAAATTCAACCCACAGGGCATGCCAATCCCCAGAGACTTCACTCCTGGGGCTAAGATAATAATCCCAGGGTTTTGGCAGGCTTCTCTGGCTCACACTCAGCTTCCCTTGCAAGCTTGAAAGGACAGCCTGTCCCTGCCAAATGGAATCACCTTGGAAAAGTTGGCTGGGCTGCAAGCGCCATCCTCTGCAGTCAACGACTGGCAAGTTCAACTGGTGTCTGTGGCGTGCCAGGCACAGCCTTGTTAACTCTTTCACTCCCCACACCCCCCACTGAGTGGACACCGCTCTGCTCCCTGCTGTAGACAAGGGTGAACTCACCTGACATTGCAGGCACAGGAGATACTGCAGAGCTTCAAGGTCAAGTCGGTGACTCGGGTTTTGGTACTCTTCTTACTAGGTCATGTGGGTGGAAGGTTCTGGAATGACTGAAAGTGGGTTTGCTCAGGGGGTGAATGGGGCTGTTTTGGGACAGTGCTCGTGTGTGTGTGTGTGTGTGTGTGTGTGTGTGTGTGTGTGTGTGTGTGTGTGTGATGTCCTGGGGCTCCCAGTGTTTCCCAGCGCCTTCCAGGAGTCCTCGGGTCTGAATGGAAAGGCAGTGCGATGGCCTAGGAAAGTGGTGCTGTCGATGCAGGCAAATGTGTAAGAGAAGCAGATTTCGTTACAAGTCTTGACTAGAATCACATAGAACCACAGCCCCCACAGACCCAGGGGTCTTCCCATCATCCTTAGCACCACCACCATGTATTATCAATGGCCTTAATTATTTATCAGTCATAGTCATAACCATCACCACCACTGCCGATCATTAATATTCAACAATTAATAGCATCAATATTTAGTAATAATTAATATTAATGGCCATTAATAAGACCTAGAAATGCTTATCAGTTTATCAATAAATATTAATAATAGTATAATATTTATTGTAATAATGAATAGTTATCACAAGTGCTATCCACCAGGTGTCAATTAACAAACCTTTCACAGGGCCTGGGGAGAGGACTCAGGCTGAGTTCAGATGCCCAGCACCAGGTAAACAGTAGTTGATGTAGTTGGCATCTATAATCCCAGCACTGGGGACGCAGAGTCAGGAGGATTCCTAGGGCTGAGCAGCCCCCGATCTGGCTGAAGCTGTGAGCTCCAGGTTCAACAAGAAAGCCTGTCTCAAATAAAAGGTAGAGAGCGACTGAGGGGAAGACCAGCGTCGGCCTGGCCTTCACATATGCGTGCACACATTCCCACACATGCAGGACCATGTGTACTCTGTATTAATAGCAATTAATTAGTATCATTAATAATAATTATTAATTTACAATTATTAGTTAAAAGTATTTTTGATGTGTCCATGTGTGTACTTGTGGGAGTTTCTGTGCACTCTGTACATGCAGCAGCCCATGGAAGTCAGAGGGCATAAGATCCCTGCAGTGGGAGTTACAGATAGTGGTGAGCTAGCTGCCTGACGTGGGTGCTTGAAGCTGATTCTGGGTCCTCTGAGAAGGCAGCAAGTGCTGTCAACTGCCGAGTCACCTCTCCAGACCTCCAAAGAGAAGCAAATTAAAAGACGAAAAAACAAAACCCACTCTAGGTATTAGAATTGCCTCCACTTGACAGACAGGGAAACTGAGTCACAGAGTAGGCTCCTGGGTAAGCATAGCCTTCAATAAGCAGTGAAGCTGGGGGAGGGCCTGGCTGGCCCACATGAGGGCCCAGCCTTACGTTAGCTTTCCATAACAGCCTCAAGCAGATGCTGTGCTTCAGTCTGAAGTGCTGTGTTTATTGTGGGTCCCAGTGTCACTCACTGAGAGTAAGGGGAGGAGTCGGGAGAGCATGGTGTCAGGGGACCCGGGGTCAGAGAGGTGCTGACCCCTCAGAGATTGAAGCGGGGAGGGACGGCACCAGTAGATGTATTAAAATGCAGATTTCTGCCTTGCTTGCTGGTTTATCATCTGACTCGTTATACAATTTGCCAGTTATAGAAGAAAAATTACCATAATGGGGCCCCGGGGAATGGTTGTAAAAAGGAGACCAAACGTTACTTATCAGCCGTTCCACTACAATTATCTTCCACATTTGTTCTCTTCCTCCTCAGAAACATGAAACCTCCAGCGCCACAGACCAGGCGCTGCCTGGGCTGAGAGAGCAGAGAGGCTGTCTGTGAGCGGCTTCCCCCTCCACTTCCGCGCAGCCCTGCCTGTGGCTGCTACCTTTCTTCAACAGTGGCCTCCGCAAGGTAGGACGGGAGGACTCTTCCAAGTGAGAAGGAGGTAGATGGTCTAGGTGAAGCCTTGCCTGTTGGTGGCCCCCAGGGCTGACAGTAAGTACATCCTCTCTTGGTGGCATGATTGGAGAGGGGACAACTGAGTATCTCTCTCAACTCTGGAAGAGCAAGACAGGTTACCTGGGTAGGCAACAGGCAGCCGGGCTTTGACAAAAGGGGACAGCTGCCATGCCAGGCACCCCCACTCCTACCTCACCCCTGCCCTGACAATCCCCGCTCCCAGGATAGCTTTCTTTCTTGTATCTGGCAGCCTTCCTCTCTCCAGGGGCTCCTTGGGACTCCATTCTCTCAGTGTCTAGCCTTGTACTTGGAACATAATAAGCAGGGAATAAATATTTGATGAATGAATGAAAGTGTGCCTGTGAGCACGCACCTGTGTGTTTCCAGGTTATTCTAAAGTTGTCATCCCCACGGGCTGACTCTTTTTAGGTCCAGCCAAGTCTTTTCTAAGCCCTAAGGCCTCTGACGGCTTCTCGGGCTCCTAGAAGCAGCATATTCAAGCAGGCAGGGGAGCAGAGAGCCGTGCTCCGCCAGCTGTCTGTGCAGATTGCTCAGACACTTACACTTTCCCAGACCTTAGGCGGCTCTGTCATTCTCTCAGAACTCCTTTTGTCTTAGTTCCTGGGGCTCCTCATTTGCCTCTGCCGCAGTACGGAAGGTAAACCCTCATTGCTTCTGAGTTAAATTTACAAAGGATGAATTCAAAGCGGCTCACCAAGTGCTCAGCCTCGTGCTCAGCAGGGTTCTCTCTGATACCCCACTTGTCCAGCTCTCTGAGGAGAGAAAGCACAGGCACGGCTGTTGCTTACACAAAACTTCTTAGATGTTAGCCTCAAGCTGTAGGAGCCCCGAGGCAGGGGCATTGTCCGGGTCATTTGATCTCTGGCTATCCACCCCTGTTGGTGTTAAGGCTCTGGGAAGGCAAGACACCCAAGAGGGCTCCCAGGGTAGGCAATATATTATTCCTGCATCTAAACCTTTTGGCTCAAGGAACAGGCATCATCAGGGCACCTGAAGTTTCTTTCTTAAGGGAAAGGTGAGAGCGGTTAGGTGGGGGTCGGGGGGGGGGATGCAATAGGCTCTAGCAAAACAAAACAGCAGCTCCCTAGAAGAGGGGTCAGAACACCACAGCTGGGGGTGTGGCTGGCTCCTTAGCAGATTGCTTACATGAAGCTCTGGATGCCATCTCTAACACTACACAAACTGGGCAGGACAGTGCATGCCTGTAATCCCAGCATTGGGAGGTAGAAGTTGGGGGATAAGGAGTTCAAGGTCATTGTTGGTTACACAATACATTTGAGGTCAGCGTGGGCTACATGAGATCATGGGTTTGGTTTTGTTTGTTTTAAAGAATTACCAAGGTCGTTGCTGATGCAGCAGTGGCACATACTGAAGGCAGAGGCAGGCGGATGTCTGTGAGTTCCAGGCCACCCTGGTCTACAAAGCTACACAGAGAAACCCTGTCTTGAAAAACCAAAAAGAATACCAAAGGCCAACAGCCAAAGGAGCCCACTCTCTGTGTTTCCCTGTGAGATAAAATGCTTTTTACTTTTTCAAATGGTGTGTACAAAACCTTAAGGAGTATCAATCCATGTGTGTACCATTGCTATCAATGTAAATGAGGTTGTATTGTTACACAGCCACACACGTTCATGTGTGTTTGGACCAGGTCTGTAGAACTTCACAGCTGAGGCAAAGAGTCAGGTCCTCTCGGATTTCCTACGATGATGATTTCTGTTGAACAACACTAGACTTCGCCTCTGCCCCAGAGCAATCTGGGAATCCTGGGAAATATTCTTGTTTTTGAGGTCAATTTTTCTCTTACCTGAACTTCTGCTTTTTAAAATGAAGACTGAAAAGCAGTGAAGGCATGACTGGGGGGAGACAGTGAAGGGCTAGGCCCCAGATGACCCTGTGTGTGTGTGTGTGTGTGTGTGTGTGTGTGTGTGTGTCTGTGTGATATGTGTGGTGTGGGGTGTGTGTGTGTCTATGTGATATGTGTCGGTGTGGGGTATGTATGTGTGTGTGTATGTCTGTGTGTGATGTGGGGGTGTGTGTATACATGTATGTGAGTATGGTATATGTGTGGTGTGTGTGTGATATGTGTGTATGTGTGGGGTGTGCGGGGTGTGTGTGGGGTGTGTGTATGTGTGGTGTGTGTGTCTGTGTGTGTTATCTGTGTGTGTGTGTGTGTTTGTGTGTGTGTATGCATGGTGTCTCCAGATTTGTTGGTTTCTGAAAGCCAAGGATATCCAGTTGTCAACTGCAAAAAGAACAAAAAAGGATGATTCTTCCATTGCTGTCTCAGCCCAGCTGAGGGAAGGAGGAGGGGTGAGCTAGCTTGTGACCAGCTTCCATATTAAATCTTAAAATCACTTAAGAAAATTTTGCTTGTGGTGTTTGTATGTGTGTGTGTGTGATAGAGAGAGAGAGAGAGAGAGAGAGAGAGAGAGAGAGAGAGAGAGAGAGAGAGAGAGAGAGAGAGAGAGAATGTTCTAAAGTTACTCTCCCAAAGTTCTTTGGAACTTTGGGTATCGTGTATGAAGCATTACATACCACGTTGGCACCACTCTGCCCGCACCCCAAGCTCCTGCCCCTCCCAAGCTCTGCCCACTGGCTTCCTCTTTGAGATCCACAAGAGCAGCACTGTGTGTCTGGAATGGTCTGCGTGTGTGCGGCTGTGACCAGATAACTGAGATTTAAGCGGGCCTTCCAGGCCTGTGGCTGATCCTTCTTCTCTGTGGTGGCTGTGTTCAGCATGCCACACGTACTTCCTGCCACACTTCCTGCGACTGTGGCATGCTGAGTGACAGCACTCCCCCAATCAAAACTGTCTCCACACAAAGGGACACAGGAGGGAGACAAGTTGGTCTTTGGTTGAAAACGATTGTGAAAAGGGACAAGAAAGCCTGATAGGTCTCCCTTATTTTGAATGCATAACTTTTCTCCAAAGCTCTCTCTGCTGGCCTCCAGCCCTTGACCTTGGAGTGTTCTAGTCTGCATCAGCCCGCCTGTGCATCGACTCCTGGGGTGTGCTAAGGCATGTTGACGAGCTGATTAAGGGATCCATATGGCAGAGGGTGAAGGGGCTGACATCCAGGAGGCACAGGCTGCTGGAGGATTCTGACAACCCCAACTGTGGAATGTCACAGTCCTGGGCCAGGTGGGCTTTGTGGGGAGGACACAGGAGGTGACCTCACTTATTTAAAACCTGGAGCTTGGCATCAGTGATGGATTTATGTACTTCAGCCTTCAGACGCTTCAACTATGTGATCAGTCTCACTGCGTCTCAAGTGTTTCACTCCGAGTTGTTGATTCTTTCCCTCCTGAGCTGGGCAGTCTCCTGGGCAGGGGTGCAGACAATCAGACTTTGCCCCTTACACCAAAACACAAACAGGCGACAAGGCAGAGAGGAGGCAAGAAAGACTGGACAGCTTCGGTTGTGTGGGAAGAGACGTAGCATGCTGTGTTAGGGGCTCGGGAGAGGGCTCTCTGGGTAAGAGTGCTTGCAATGCAAACAGGAGGACCTGAGTTCAGATCCCCAGGACCTGTGTAACATGTAATATGTAATATTTACTATGTGGCTGTGCATGTCTGTAACACCCACACTAGGGGTAGAAACAGGCAGATCCTAGGGATTTGTTGACCTCTTGCCTAGCTGAAGCAACAAATCCCAGTAAGAAACCCTGGTAGGTAGAACCAAGATGGAGAGCAATAGAGGAGGACACCCAGAGCAGAGAGAGAGGTTAGGGTTAAATGCTTGTTCAGTTTCCGCCTGTGGTTGGCATTGGACCTCCTGGGGGAGCCAAGGTCGTGACACCATTCTATAATGTCACCATGGCACCCAAGTAGGACACTTCAAGGAGTCAGATGTAGGTTGTATGGCAAAGGCCCCTTTTCTAGCCCTTCCTATATACAGCTCTCACTAGGGAACTGCTGGGTTTGGCTCTCCATCCTATGACCCGGTGTTGTGAGTGGCTGTCTTCTGAGGCAAGCAGCCACCATCTTGGCAAGTTGAGTTGTACACTCTTGTGAAGGAATCATCCCATCTTGGCTTGTTGACTGTTCACATTCCTTAGTGGAGCATTGGGGAGGGTCACAGTCCCTCACCCGAGTACCCAGCTCCTCCCTGCCACCCGTTGTATGCAACTCTGCTCTAACTGCTTGTTGCCTTAGAAAGGGGCTAGAATATATAGAGGAAGGGTTAGGGAGGGGGCTCTGTCCATGCAGCTAAGGTGTATCCTCATACCTGCTGGGTAAAGGCTTTCCAGATGTGAGGGAGGAGCACCCACACTTCTGTAAGAAAACCCTTACTTATGCTTTGTGAGGAAGCACAGAAGACTCATGGGCTCCTCAGAACTTCAGTGAAATTGTTTCTTCGACCGTCACAGGGATAAGAGGTAGACATTGCTTTACATCTCCCCGAGGGAAGGAATTTTACCAACACCAGGTCCCTAACTCTGTCTACATAATGCTTGTGGGTGCTTATCAGGGTCTCTAAGAACCTTCCAGGGTGGTAAGCTGCCTTTCTTAGGGAGATGCATCTTGGCCCACACTGGATGCTGCTCTCAGGTTCTGGAGCAAGAGTAGTGGGTGAGCTGGCCATGAGGTTGTATAGGGGAGGGTGGGGGCTGAGAGGTCAGGGAGGTCAGCCAGCAGGCTCTCTCTTCATTACTTCCCCTTAACCAATACTCACACCTCTCCAGCATCCGATTCTACTTGGACTGTAGGTTTTAACAGAAGATTTTCTTCCCACTTGAAATCATTTAAAAGTACCCTTCAAGATTATGTCTCCGTTTTAGTCAATAAGCATTCCTGGAGTAACCACTGAATACTCTAAACAAACCAAGCAACGGGTAGAAGTGGGAGAGAGGACGGAGAAATCATAAGATGATGGGCTTGAGGCTGAGGAGACGCACAGTGTGAGGACCTGAGTTTGGATCTCCAGGACCCCCATGAAAGCCATTGACTGTGACACACACCCCTCACCCCAGCACTGCGAGATGACAGCTAGATCTCTGGGGGCTCACTGGCCAGTCAGTGGGATCTGGGAGCTCCATGTTTAGTGAGAGACTCTGTCTCAAAAAATAGGATGGAGAACAATTGAGAAAGAGGCGTGATGTGAAACTCTGTCCCCCATGTTTATATGCACACTGGCATACACACATGTGCATCCCCACAGAAGCATGCACACTCACTCCCCACCTACACACAGATGGTCAAGGCTTCTGGAAGCTTCTGGTATCTGGATATAGTGAGGATGTGAGCTGCAGATGTGTGTATAATTGCAAGGTCACAGAATTAAGAAGGGCTAACATGGGTCTGGAAAAGAGAGTCGTTTTACTTAGAGATCCAGGGCGACTTCCTGGTGGAAGTGGCCATTTGGAGCATAAAGTCCTGGAAGTGATCAGGGAAGGGAGCTGGAGTAGCTGAGCCTTCACTGGAGGTGATGGAAGGAGAGGACTCTGGATTCTCAGCACCCTCCCAAGTGGCTTTCTGGCCCCAGCCATGTGTCAGCATTCCTGTTCCTTCCTGGAAAGTCATAATTCCCATGCAGGGGGCTCCTAAACACCTCAACCCAGCTCAGCCAGCTGCATGTGTACAGGGAAACCTCGGAGCTTGGCATCTGGGATGGTTTCCTCTGGGCAGGGCCTATGCTCAGCGTTGCATTTAAAATCTAGTTCTCAGGCAAATGAGTTCAGTAAATAAAATTTCCACATGGTCTTACTCCAGTGAGTCCTTGTTTCAGACAAGGGCACCCCAGTAGGAGGTCGGATGCAGAAGCCAGAAGGCAGGAGCTGGGCTGGGAAGTACTCCGGACCTGCCTGGGGGATGCCAAGGCTGGGCGGAGTCTCTGCACTATTTGGAAGCAGTTGTTTGGTACTGCCTAGATCGATGGGGGCGGGCTCTAACAAAAGCTAATGAACAGCCTGCTTAAACATGGATGGATACAGGGGCAGAAGACACGGAAGGGGCCTGGCTTGGGTGCTGATGCCCCTGCCTACCCCACCTGCTGTTAAGACCGTTAGTGTCTATTTCGGCTATAGAACCCCTACATTAGCTGTCTGATCTTGGACGGCTAGTTCATCTTTTCATTGTCTCACTGATGATCTAACTTCAAACTAAGCTCTGGCACTTAGCACCTTGCCAGTATAAGCTGCTTTCTCTACTGTGTACACCAAGATACCGAGGCCCAGTGTAGGACAGAGAGAGCCCAGGAGGCAGCAGCAATGATACCCATGGTGTCTGTTGGGAGAGTCCCTAGTAAACAGAGGCCCTGCTTCAGCTCGGCAGAGGTTCGCCCTTGATAGATGGTGGTTCCCATGAGTTATAGCGCCCCTGGGTTTCCTGCCCTATCCCTCTTTCCACCAGGCATTCTCACAGAGCCTCAGCAGAGGTGGGAGCCCGGAGCCGCTCGTCCATCCTGGGAGGATGCCCAGAGTGGCGGAGGTGGGGCAGAAGGGGCCAGTCAGTGTGGGCAAATTTCCTACCTCCCAGCCCAGCCCAGATTAGAGCCCATTTACATCTTAAAACCCAACTTAGAAAACCACAGTCCATCAGCCAGCGATGGTGTAAATTGCTTTGCTAAATATATTTCTGGGTACATGGTAAGTAAAAATATCATGAATTTAATAAGCCTTGGAATTCACATTTTTCCAATCCTAATTAAGTTTCTCCTCCACATCGGACGTGCTCCTTGAGTCGCGTCTGCAAGGTTGGGAGGGGAAGGCGGCTCAGGCTGGCTGGCTGAGTCTGGCTGGGTACCCCGCAGCCCAAGTGCGTGTGTGTCCTTCTCTCAGCAGCCAAGCCCAGAGTGCGTGTGTGTCCTTCGCTCAGCAGCCATGTGTGGCTGTGTGGTCAGTCAGCCTCACGCCTCACCCCACTTCCCGGGTCTCAGGAAAGCCCACTGCGCCTCCTCAGTCATCTTCAGGAGTCAGAGTTGACTCCAGTTGTTTCTCTCTCTACTCTAGCTTCTAATGGATGGGGAAATCAACACCTCGGGACCCATAGCTCTCCCCGCTATGAGAGCATCCTGGAGCACTGGTCCCTCGACATCTAATTATATGCCACCTGTTCATTCATGAGCCCCCCCCTGTTTTCCCATCATGCACGTTCACACGCTAGCTATCAGTACCACACGCCATGGCAAAGACTCAGGGGTACTGATGACAGGATGTGGGGTAGTATAACCGCTGCGGTGGTTAATATCTGTCAACTTGTTGGACCACAGTGCCCAGATCTTTGGTCAAACAGTATTCTGGATGTTTCTGTAGAGGATTTAAAAAAAGAAGGATTTATTTTTGTACACACACACACACACACACACACACACATACACACACACACACACACACTCACTATACATGGAGACCAGAAGTCTGTCCCATCCCTTGGAGCAGAGTTGCAAGTGTTTGTGAGAGGCCTGGCTCATTTTGTGAGTGTTGGGATCTGGTCCCCTCATGACTGTGAATCAACTTCTTCATTATCTCTCCAGCCCTAAGGAGGATGTGTGAGTGTTTTTTTTTTCTTTTTAACTTTATTTTACGTGTTTGAGTATTTTGCCTACAGACATGCTTGCGTACGAGGCCAGAAGAGGATGTTGGATCCTTTGGGACTGGAGTTATATGATGGTTCGGAACCAAACCCAGGTCCTCTGGAAGAGCAGCCGGTGCTTTTAACCTGAGTCATCTTTCCACCCTTAGGTATTTTTTCTTCTTTAAAATGAGATTAACCCCAGAAAAACTTCTGCCTGGGTAAAATCCAGAGTGTCCATGCTCCCTGCCCACCTTTATCCTCTGCCAAACAGACTTGGCGATTCAGGTCTTAGGGTGAGGTGGGAGGCTGGCAATGTTGACTGTTCCTTCTGACTTAACAAAGCCGTGATCTTTGTGCAGTTGGGTGAAGGCTGGAGCAAAGACTGGCTCCCCAGAGCAAGGAGTGTTTTCCCCAGCGAGGGCCTTTGCCTTGGAACTGCATCTTCCCCATCTCTAGCCTGCCAGCTCCTCCCTCCTAGTTTTGTGAGCCCGTTCCTTGGAGCATGCTCTCTGTGTGCATACCCAACAGGCACATCCTCTTGGTGAGCCCTGGTGGAGCACAGCCATACTGGAGCATGGTACCGGGGTGTCTGCCTTCACAGGAAGCCCATGCATCCTTGGGGAAATAGGAACTGCCATTTGTCTCTCTCAGAGGAGGACATGGGAGCTCCAGTAGCTGAAGTAACTTTCCTCAGATATTGGCAGAGGGGTGGAAAGCAGGGGAAGGGTCAGATAGGGTATGGGTTCCCATATGGAACAACTTTTCTTCCCTCTGTGAGGAAAAGCCTTAGTCTCCCTTAGGGTCTTTTGAAGGGTGAACACGAGGCAGTCTGGAGAGAATCTGAACATGCCAGGCACTGGGAGAGAGGCAGAGTGGGAGCTAACTCCAGACTGTCTGTGGGCTGCTGGCCCAAGATGCCCACAGCTTTCCTGGCTGGGATCCTAGGATGGATGGACCCTTCCAGCAGCCCCAAGGGCTGGTCCAGGGTTCTTATGTCATTTCTGGGAGGCTGTGCATGGGAGGGGTAGGATCTGTCCTCTGTTGCCTGTGGTGGTGCTGCTGTGTAACTGGGCACAGAACATTAGCTGCACATTATGGAGTTATATTCTGTGGCACATAGTCCCCAGGTGACTGGGGATTCAGACATCAGTGGGCATGCAGCCCTCAAGGGAAGGGCAAACCTAGAGGCCTCAGGGACCTCCCTTGATGTGCTTGAGGCAGCCGAGTGCCACTTGAGGGTCTCCAATCCCAGCAAACCATCTACCCTAGCCCCTCTTCCAGATCCCCTTCCCTACTCCATGAAAGACACTGGGTAAGCAGGCTACAGGAGGGCTGTAGCGAGAGTGTGCACAGCGCCATTTAGCCTCCGGAGCTAGGCTACTTGGGTACGGTCCTTAGGGTCTGTGGAATCCCGCTGGGCCCTAGCCCCTAACTTCCTGCTCCTCTGAAGACACCTCCCAGGTTGCCCTCACCCCAAGCAGCTTGTGTGTCCTCTGTTCTCTGCTCCATCCCTTCTCCTCCTCCTCCAGCCGCCTAAGCATCCCCTTCTGTGTCTCCAGGCTTCCCCCTGGGAGCATCCTCTGACCATCCCAGAAGAGTGAGGTGGTTCTTTCCATGAATGTGGAGCCACAGTCTTCATCCTGGCCCTGCTTGTCTCCCCAGTGTTATGAGCTGCTTTCTCATTCTTATGACAGAATAGCTGACAAAAGACACTTAGGAAAGGCAGGGTTCACTTTGGTTCTTATTTTAAGGGTACAGCTCATCCTGGCGGCTGAAGCTCTGGGCAGCTGGTTATAATCCATCCTCAGCCAGGAAGCAGAGAGAGATGAACACTAGTGTGCTGCTCACTCTTTCCTTTTTATTCAGCCCAGGACCCCAACCCGTGGAGCAGTCACATCCATGGTGGGTCTTCCCATCTGATAATCCTGGCCAGGCTGCATCTTGGTACCCTGGTGGGTGGTGACGCAGCAAGTTCACCACAGATCCTTCCTAGCTGTCGGTTGGATGAATTAACAAACCTCCCTCCAAGACCTAAACTTGGAGTTCAGGGAAAGTGAATTCTTTAGAATCCCCAGGTTCCCTTGTGGGATACAACTGTCTTCTATCTCCTGCGGCTGGCTGTACCTGGTCCCATATTTCCCTGGTTGGCTCTAGGTTGGAGGGGTGAATGAGGAGGGTACCAGCCTGTGTGTTTCTGCTAAATCTGCTCACAGGGTGTTCTGCAAACAGCATCAGGTCACTGACCTAGGCAAGAGGAGGACAGAGGCTCTTTACCCCAGCCTGGTGGGAGCTTCATACCCAAGTGGCAGTGAGATCATCATGGATTGAACCCCTGCAACCTCTGGAGCAGTGGTTCGCAACCTTCCTAATGCTGCAACCCTTTATTACAGCTCTCCATGTTGTGGCGACTCCTACTTGTAAAATTACTTTTGCTGTTACTTCATAACTGTAATTTTGCTAGCTATGAATCATAATGTGAATATATGGTAAAGAGGATACCTGATATGTGATCCCTGTGAAAGGGTTGTTCAATCCCCAAAGGTGTTGTGACCCACATGTTGAGAATCAATGTCCTGGAAGGAGGTGTCCAGAATCTCTGCAACAATGTGAACAGCTCTGGGTCTTGCCAGCCTCAAACCCACATCCATCACCATCTAGACTCCAAGTAGTGAGACACCAGACTCTCACGGCGGCTTCTTGCCTGAGATCTCAGAGCATAGTTTTTCAGATGTGTGGAATTTTGTTGTTGTTGTTTGTTGGTTTTGTTTTGTTTTGTTTTGCTTTGAGACAGAGTTTCTCTGTGTAGCCCTGGCTAGCCTGGAACCTGCTCTGTAGACCAGGCTGGCCTCAAACTCACAGAGATCTACCTGCCTTTGCCTCCCGAGTGCTGGGATTAAAGGTGTGCTCCACCACTGCCTAGATTTTTGTTGTTGTTGTTGTTTGTTTTTTAAACACAGAGTTTAATGTAGTCCAGGCTAGCCTCTGGCTCACAACTCTGTAGCTGAGGGTGACTATGAACTCCTGACCCACCTGCCTGCATCTCTCTGGGTTTACAGGTGTGAGCCACCGTGCCCGGTTTATGCAGTGCTGGGGATTGAACCTGTGCTAGGCAAGCGCTGTCACAACTGAGACACACCTCTGGGTTGTCTTTTGGTTTCTTTTAATTTGCTGTATAAGCACAGATGCTTACACAGAGGAGCGCTTGGGGCCAGCACTAGGTCAAATTGTACCATTCCCCTTCCTTCATCCCATACCACTTTCTCCCCAGTGGCGTCCAGTGGCTTGGTGAGCGGCTGGGCCCCTCTGACAGAACCTGTCTTCCCAACACCTCCAGGCAGGATCGATCCTCTTCCCCGAACTGTCATGTCGTTGCCCCTGTGCACCTTGTGTTTGAGTCATGCTGGAAGGAGGGGCACGTGGTCCTCCTACATCCCTGGGGACTCCATGCTGAGCACACAGTGACCTCTCTAGATCAGTCCTGGGCCTCCACTGTTCCTCTTTCTGCCTACCCAATGGCTAGAGAAGAGACAGCCCCTGCCACACCAGGGCCTCTGTGTGTGTGGGTGGGGGGCTACTCCTTCTGGACTTTGTATGCTCTGTGTGCCGGGGGAGGCTGAAGCCACAGGGTCTGGGCTGAGGCATGTGATCCTCCGGCAGGTGTATTTTTAGCTTTCTCATTAACCGAGTGCTTTCAAATTAGCCTTCTATTAACCTCAAAGGAAAATGAAAGTGTGTTTTTTTTCCTTCCCCGAGTGAGTCTCTCCTGCAGAATATCAAGGTTTCCATGATTAACGTTTCATGCGTCTCGAAGCTCTAATGAAGTTGAATTCTCTAATATCTAACTTGATGGAATAATTGGTCCATGGTCTCTGCCATGGCAGGGAGGCTGCCAATTGAGAAGGGGCCTTCTCTTTCTCATCACATAGGCTTTTGTTCTATAGCCTCTTTTATCATCCAATAGAGCCTTCCACCCCAGTATACCCTCATTCTGGAAGGGTCCAAGCAGCCAGAACTCCCTGCCCTGTCCTAGGTTAGGTGTCATCTGTTCCCTTTCCAAATGGGTCACTCCAGACTGAAACTCGGCCATTACTGCTTTTGCAAGCACACTTTGCTACCTGGGCTGCACGCATGGGTCACACAGGCGCCTCTTGACTTTGGCAATGTCCCTTGAAGTGGGCTTAGCACTTGAACTTGAGATCCAGCTGGAGAGGGGGAATAAACAGCCTTGCAGATTCTAGGGGTGTCAGGCGATGAGTCTGATGAGATTAATTCAGTCTCTACTGAAGGAGTGACCTGTCCTGCCAGGGCCATCTGCACAGTGTCAGAGACATCACCAGGTACCCAGAGGGAATGGCAGATGGGAATTGACGTCTGCCAGCAGAAGGAACAGGCAGCTGGTCCCTGTCACCAGAGGAGATAGTAGGGATGTTCTGGAGGTCTGAGTGGCTTGTTCATTGCTCTAGCCTAGTGGTCCTCAACCTTCCTAATGCTGTGACCCTCTAGTATAATTCCTCATGTTGTGGTGACCCCCCAACCATAAAACTATTTCATTCTACTTCACAGCTGTAAATGTGCTACTCTGGTGAAACTGTAGTGTAAATATCTGTGATTTCTGGTGATCTTAAGTGATCCCCACAAAAGGGCTGTTCTACCCCAAAGGGGTCGCAACCTACACATTGAGACCCACTGCTCTAGCCTGTTCTTGGATCATTCATTCTTTGGTCTAGCCTGTCCTTGAATCACTTGCATATTGGTTCAGCTGATCCTTGGATCATTTGTCCATTGATCTAGCCTTCCCTTGGATCCTTTATTCATTGATCTAACCTACCCTTCTGTCATTCATCTATTGGTCTAGCTTGTCCGTGGGGTCATTCACTCATTGGTCCTGCCTATCCTTTGATCATTTGTTCTTTGGTCTAATCTATCCTTGGCTCATTCATCCATTGCTCTAACCTGCTCTTGGATTATTTGTCCATTGCTCTAGCCTGTCTTCAAGTCATTCATCCATTGGCCCACCTTGCCCTGAGCCATTCATCCACTGGTTCGTTCTGTCCCTGGGTCATCTGGCCATTGATCTATCTTTTCTGGGCCTCAAGTTAGACTCTCATTTCCTCGCCCTGTTTCTAGCCTCCTTCTTTGTCCTTGGGTCTTCACGGTGACCTTGCTACTATCCCATCTTGGTCTCCTTCTACATGTGGTTCTGTGCTTTCTTAAGTCACCGTAGCAAAAGATGGGGTGGAGGCCACTCGGATAGGGCCTCTTCTGGATAAGTTCAGCTTTTCATCAGTATGTCACAATTCAGGAGAGCATACCACTTGTTTCCAAAATGCTCTATCCCATGAATGAGGACGGTCATCCCTAGGGACCCCTCCCCAATCCAAACTCTCTTGTCATCCCATTGAAGAGTCCAACCTGTCAAAGGGCTTACTGAGTCTCCTATGGATGTGGCTCGATTCCTAGAGGCCTGAGACACACAACAGACTGTAATATAAATATCTAAGCACGTCATAGAGTCCCAATACCTGGAGACCCACCCCAGCTCAGGATCGGCTCCACCAGCACTCATCCAACAGATGCTTGCACGCCTTCCTATGAAACCCCTTCAAACTGAAATGTCAAAATTGCAAACGTGTCACTTCTCCATCGACCTTCTTCCTTCTATCCAATTAATAAAGTCACCACTGGCCCTGCTACCCATGTCAGGAATCTGAAGTTGACCTAGACTCTCCTCAGCATCTCCTGTTCCCTGGCGACAGCCTTCTGCTTAGCTTCCTTTCTCTCCTGTGCTACAGGACTCTCACGGTAACTCGGGATCCCACCACCTCCTCAGATCATTGATCGTTGTAGTAGTTGCCCGGCTCATCTGTGCAAGGCTCTAGCCTTAGACCACTTTCCTGTCCACGAGCAGAGTGCTCACTCTCGTGTGCTTTTGATAGAGCTGCTCCACTGCCAGCAGGGTCAGTGATACCCAGTAGCCTTTGATTAGTGCTCCGGTTCTTTGGGTGATTCAGGAGTTTCCCAGGAGTCAGGACTACACATTTCTCTAGTATTATTCCAGGTTACTGTCCCTGATAGACATCCACATTCGGCCTGGCCCAGCCAGCTACCCATCCCTCATCCCTCCTCACCACTTGACATCTCTGAGCGTTACCCATGCTGTTGCCCATGACTAGCATGCTCTCTTCTTGGTTCACCCAGAGAACTCCTACTCACCCCGTGGGACCTCCCCACATCTTTGCTCCTCTGAGAGGATACTGTCTCTGAGAAGTTCTTTACCGTGTGTCAAGGAACCCCTTCACATTCTTTCCATCTCACTGTGATCCACATCTAGGTTCCATGGATAATTTGAGCCTAGGAAAAATGTCTCCTGCCCGTGTGTGTGTGTGTGTGTGTGTGTGTGTGAGTGTGAGTGTGTGGGAGTGAGTGAGTGTGTGGGAATGAATGTGGGAGTGAGAGTATGAGAGTGTGTGTGAGAGAGTGTGTGAGAGTGTGAGTGTGTGTGAGTGTGAGAGAAAGTGTGTGTGAGTGTGTGAGTGTGTGAGTGAATGTGAGAGTGTGGGAGTGTGCATGTGTGTGAGTGTGTATGAGTGTGTGTGAGTGTGAATATGTATGTGAGTGTGTATATGAGTGTGTGTGAGTGTGTATATGTGTGAGTGTGTTAGAGTGTGTATGTGTGTGAGTGTGTATGAGTGTGTGTGAGTGTGCATTCACATGCATGCCCGTGGAGGCCAGAAGACAACCTCAAATTCTGTTTCTCAGGACATCATCCACCTTTTTTGAGACGGGGTCTCTTACTTGACCTGAAATACAATTCCATTAGGCTGACTGGTCGGTAAGCACCAAAATTCTCCTGTCTCTAGAATTATAAGTCTACATCATTATGATCATCATGTCTGTGGGTGTTTTGTGTGTGTGGGGGGGTAGGTTTTTGTTTATTTGTTTTGTTTTGTTTGTTTTAGGTTCTGGGGTTCAAACTCAGGTCCTCATGTTCTTGTGGCGAGGGTTTCCTCAGCCCTCCGTGGGCCTCTTGCATACTAACACACACTCCTGTCTTCTGTCGTTTTGATCAGGTCTGTCGTGGTCGGGGCTCTGCCGAGGAGCAGGGCTGAGAGCTGCCTGCAGCCAGGTCAGTGGTCTGTGGAGTCCTGGCCATGGGGCTGGCTCGGCCTTTATAATCCAGAGCCAAGGCCTTTCCTCCTCAGCCTCTTTGTCCTCATCCTCCTCCCCAGTGGCCTCTGCTCCTCACTGTCCCCTGCAGCACTCGTGCTGGGAGAAGGGAGAAGGAGCTTGTCATTGCTTTAAGTGGCTTGTGGCCCTGGTCCTGCTCTCAGGCCCTCTGTGTCTCAGGAGGCTGGGCTGAAAGGGGCCACTCTGAAGTCACCTGTGTTCACCCTAGTCCTCTGCCCCCTGCCAGCCCTTATCTCTCTGCACCATTAGTCACTGAGGGAAGAAGGCAGGAATCCAGGCTGGGCTCATTTGGAAAAAGCCTCAAACGCAAAAAGTGTCTTCTTACATCCAGGTAGGGGGTAATTAACCACATTTCAAAAGAATTCTTCTGTTTCAAAAGGCTCCATGGCAGGAAGCCCACAATTAGCCTGCTCTCCTGGAGCCCCGGCATGGCAGGGCAGCCAGGCTGGGCAGCTTCTCCACCTCGCCTGCCCCCACCTACCAGTTAAAGATGAATCTTTTTCTTCTTTTCTTTTGGTTTTAATAATCTTTACCATGCCTTCTCTCAGAGGGAAGACGCCTGGCCTGACCCAAGATCATTCATTTCACAAACACAGAGAACGGAGGTTTGAGGGGACACAGTGGAAACAGAGAGGAGGGGACCTGCGTGGGGAGGGGTGGGCTGAAAACTCCTTCTGTCCCAGAAGCCTCGAGAATCTCCAAGAGAATCCCTAACGTATTCAGGAGGCAATGGGACTAGCTAAGACACATGTTTTTCCCCCTTCTGGCTTTCCAAGCAGCAGTGTATGGCCATGTTCACTAATAAGACGTGGAAGGCCCTGTGCAGAGAGTAGCTGGGCATCCAGCTCCCAGGGCAGCAGGTACTGCTGGAAGGCTTGGCCCTTCTCTCTGTCTTCCTCCTTGATGCCTGGAGAGCAATGGCTGGTGCTCCAGCAGTCATCTTGGGCCAAGTTGGAGCTTTGCAATGGAAGTTCATGCCAGGCTAGTTGAAGCAGAAAGAGAGACAGCACCTGCGGCGCCTGCCCCACAAGCAACTCCAAGGTATCAGGAAAAGAAAGACCAGATGTCCAGCTGTTTGTACTAAGCAGTGTCTTTATTTTCAAAGTGTTAAGAGGTCTCTCTCTTGGTTAAGCCTCCATCAGTCTGTGCTGAGCCTGATCCTGGCTAATACATTACATGACGCTCATTTGCAAGGCAAGGCACGCCTGCACTTTGGAGGCAGCCGCCAAAGAGCCGGGTTGTGTCTTGTTATGGTTGTGTGCCTGTCGCTCTCTGTCCCATGCTTTCCTTGTGGACCAGTGGGTAGGTGACCTGCCAGGAGGGAGGGGCAACCCTTAAGAGGTGGGACTCTTCTGGGTCACACTGGAAGAACAGGAGGATACCAACCCCTCCACAAAGAGGCGGAAGATCATTGCCTTTTCTCGATTGGCTCTCCTGATGGCCACGCCCTCTTACCCAGGCCCCTCCTTCTACTCTAATTTGGTTAGGTATTTCCTTTTTTGTTTTTTAAAAAGAGCGTTTAGTTTCCCTCTTTAGTATATTTTTATTTTAATTTTTGAGTGTTTCATACATGAGTACTGTACTTACATAATTCCCACCCCTCCATGTGTCTCTCCTAGTCCTCTTGTGTGCCCCCAACTCCTTCTCAAATCCATGACCATTTCTTTAATGATTGTTTTGTGTGCGATTGTGTGTGTGCAGGTGCAGGCATGCACACACACGCGCGTACGCACGCGCATGGACACGGACACACACACACACACACACACACCACACCCTTCTGTTCCTCATATGGGTGTGTGTTTAGGGCTGGCCAGTTGATACTGCATAAACCTGTCAGACTTTTGTCCCTATAGAAAACTGACTGCCTGTCTCAGCCTACAGCTCTTCACGGGGGGGGGGGACGACGGGCCTTGTGAGATTTGGCTCATCATATTGACGTGTGTGTCACTGGTGTTGTCACTGTGCAGGCTAAGTGACTATTTTTCGATTTCGTACATGGGGCTTCCCTCATGTATGGCAAGCACTGTCTCACAGTAGGCGTCTTACTGGTTCTCTCGCTCGTTCTGCCCCTTCTTCCACAGTGTTCTGTGAGCTGAAGAGTTATATTGTAGATGTGTCCATTTGGGTTGGGCCCCTCACAGTCAGTAGTTCGATTTCACACATGTACATATTGTCTTTTGGCCATTTTCCCACACCCCCACCCTCTCTCATCCCTATTACTGCCTCTCATCCCCCCGCCTACTTCCCTTCCCCTTCTCCCCTCCTCCTGAACCCCATTTTCATAGTAGAGTTCCCTTCCTATTTTCATGTCTATTTTCTGGTGTGTGTGTGAGTGTGTGTGTGTGTGTGTGTGAGTGTGTGTGTGAGTGAGTGTGTGTAAGTGTGTGTGTGAGTGTGCGTCCCCATCGCAGTAAATTTAATTAGAGTTAGAGTTGCCTCATAGGCGTAGGAGGGAGTTTACTGGATCATGGGCAGCTTGGCAGCTGCTACGCCACTGAAGAAAGAGGCAGCCATTCTAACTGCCCCCTTCCTTCCCTCACACAGGAGTATTGAGAGGGCTGCTCAGGGATTCCTTATAGACGCCCAACCAAAATGGATGCCCTGACTTTTGCAAGCCCGCTGAGCCCAGTGGCTCTGTGTGCACATGGATGAGGAGCCCAGAGGATAACCTCAGACCGTTCATCAGGAGCCATCCATCCTACTTAGAGACTGGGTCTCACTCTGGCCTGGAGTTTTCCAGTATGTCAGTCTGGCCAGCTAGCAAACTTCTCCTGTCACTGCCTCCTTGACACTGGGGTTACAAGTGCAGCTCTTGAAGTGGGTTCAGGGGGATCAAACTCAGGTCCTCAAGCTTGCAAGCCAAGCACTTTACCAACTGAGCCATCTCTGTAGCCCCGACTTCCCATGTTTAATGTTCTCTGCCTGACATAAAATGAATGAGTTCGATATATTGATGTCCCTAGTCCCTCCTGGTGGAATGTCACAATCTCCAACGTGTACGTGCTTTCAGATGGGACTTGGCCCCCAGGCTGTCTGTGAGGCAGGCAGGCAGGCAAAGGCCTGCTCCCTGTGAGGAGACATCACCTGCTGGGATCAGCAGGAGAACAGCTGAGTGGCTCACTCTCCTCACCTCCCATCTTCTAGGGCAGGAGAGGCACAGGTAGAGCCTATTTAAAGACCCGCAGTCTCTCCCTGAGCTCGTTCACCTGCAGGTGGCATTAACAGCCCACCCTGGGTCCTGGAAAGCAGATCTGAAGCCTCCATTAGGAAGAGCCACATTCCGGAGGTGGCCATTGCGCCATGGCTCTTGGTGGTACAGCAGCTTCTTGGTTTCCTGGTCATCCCGGATGGACACCTCCGTTCCTTCCCAGTGTGGATATTTGTGGGCTTGACTTGAGGCCCTGACAACGTAGCCTGTGGCTTTTAATCTATTCATTTACCTTAAATTATCCCCATGCCTGATCTCTCATTCCCTAGCCTCCTTTCCTTAGCTTGGGACTAACTTCTGCCTCCCAGTGGTGGGCAGTGGTATCCCTGCTCCCTGCCTTGGGGGCTACGGATCCTGGGCTGGGAAATGCTCCCGAGTCCCACCATCATAGGTTGTCAATAAAGGCTGGGGGTGAGAGTCTCCGGAAGCTGGATGCCTCCACCAATGTTTGTGTCACCCGTTTAAGACAGCTTTGCTACCAATGAGAGATGACCTAGAAGCCGCAAGCCTCAGCGTAGGAACGGGTATAGTTATGGTCCACCTTGGTTGTGCAGGATTCCGAAGAGGGAAAGGCATGATGGTCTTCATTGCCCTCATTCCATCTGTGGGTACAGGATGGGGCACTCCCCGGCCCCAGGAGCAGGTAGGTAGCCAGTGTGAGTCAACACATCCATCTCCACAATATCACCTCCACAGATTCCAGAGCTTCTGGGAGGAACAGAACATCTAACTAGAGTCCAGATAGGTAGCATGAGTAAGAAAATGGTGACTTGTGGATGGAGAGATGGCTCAGTGGTTAAGAGCACTGGCTGCCCTTCCTAAGGACCCAGGCTCATAACTGTCTGTAACTCCAGTTCTAGGGGATCTGACACCCTCATACAGACATATGTGCAGGCAAGACACCAATACACTAAAAATAAATTTAAAAGAAAGCAAAGAGTGGTGGCCTTTATGTCACTCTCATGGTTTCCACACCCTATGTGGTCCCTCTTGAGTTGAGGAGGATGGACCAATTTCCATACCCTATGTGGTCTCTCTTGAGTTAAAGAGGATGGACCGATTTCCACACCCCATGTGGTTTCTCTTGAGTTGAAGAGGATGGACCTCTTTCCATACCCCATGTGGTCCCTCTTGAGTTCAGGAGGATGGACCCTCCCTACCCATCCTGAGCATCACAGTGCCGCAGTGCCCAATAGTACAGTCCAGACTCTCGGCTGCCTCCTGAGGCAGGTGAAAGGGTGGTGATGTTCAGTCCCCCAAGGACAAGTGCAGAGTCTCATCTGCCACCTCTAGCAGCCAATGCAGGGGAGAGAGCACCCAAACTCCTTAGCTCTGCACTCAGCTAAAGTAGGAAGGAGAGCGGTTGGTCTTTCTTGAGGTTTTTTTTTTTTCACCACATGACAGATTTTTTTGTATTGTTTTGTTGTTTGAAAATAAGTCTCTGGGACTGGAGAGACAGAAGAATGAACTCCATTGTTGGGCCTTCACCACTTTGGAGCTAAGAATAGCAACAAAGGCTGGGCTGACTTAGGCGTTCTTGGTGACTCTCAATACCAGGGGGGGAGACACACCAAGGAAAAGGATGGGGAGGTTGCTGGCACCCGTGTGTGTGGGGGCTGTCCTGACTGTTGTGTGTGCTCCAGTGCTGGCAGATGTTTTGGTGAGAGCAAAGGCAGTAAATGAACCCACTCTCACACCGTGCGTGTGAGAGTGACTCACGGTAGCTCACTGTCCCATCGGGCATCTAGACCACACGGGCGGTGTCCTCCTCCCAGCCCAGAGCAAAGATGTGGCATTCATCCGCCAGAGCGGGACTCCGTATTTCTTCTCGTGTCGCGAGCCCCGAGATTCGGAGTTGGAGTAGATACATGTGAGGAGCCTGCACATCTCAGGGTTTCCAGGCCACTGAGCAGAGGGCTGGGGCCGCCATAGATGGAAGGCTGGAGTCTGGGTGTGCAGATACTTGTGAATAGGATAGTTGATTGGGCTTGGGGGTGGGTGCCGTGAGGAGGGTGGTGAGATTAATGAATGAAGGGCTGAAGAGAAGGTCAAGCTGGGACGTGGTTCCGTGCGTAGGAGTGCTTCTTGCATAAGCACAAGGATCCATATTTTAAAAAAATCGGGGAGAAGGTGTGCACATGCCTGTAACCCCAGCACTATGAAGGGCAGAGGCAGGGATCTCTGGGACTTATTGGCCACTCTTTTAGCTCCAGGTTCAGAAAGAGACCCTGCCTCAAGGGAACAGAGGAGGGACAGACACTTCCTATCCTCTTTTGGCTTCTGTGTGCACAGAAATGTGTACCCACACATATGTACGCACACACAACACTACACGATGCACATATACACACACATAGAAGGGAGCTAAAAGCACTCAGAAGATACTGAGAATTCAGGAAGGTAGCCATGGGGGGCTGTGAGATGCATCCTAAGCCAATGGAAAGCCAAAAGCATGATGTGTGCAAGGTGACCGCTGGGCGTGAGACACGGAGCGATAAGTGGAGGCGGCCTGTTAACGGTGCAGGGGGCTAGTGTGGGTTGTTCTCCTCTCCGGGGCTCACGTCCAGATGTAGCGGGGGCTATGGGAAGCTGGCAAGGCTGGGCTAGGGTGTGGGGGCCTCCTCCCTCTCACACTGAGAGGAGAGTCTGGGAAGGACACAGCTTTCACCCAGGGGACGAGAGGCAGGAATGATGGTGGTGGCTGTGATGTGGGCCATTCAGTAAGCGTTGGCGCACACACAGTAGGCACTAAATAAATGCCTTGGAAATTTATTGCCCTAGAGCCGTGGACGGCGTGGTAGCAGCCTTGTGCTAGTAGCTTTGGTGTAACGGCTGCTATTCCAGAGAGTTATTACTGTGATAAAACCCGCCAGGCTGCTGTGCTCAGATGAGTGAGGGCTCTCAGGTCCGGGACTTGGAGTGCGCGGCGAAGGAGACATGAACTCATCCAGAGATGACCTCAGCGGCCATCTCCGAATGTAAACATGAGTGGGGTGGGAAGGCAAACCAGGAAGAAGCTGGCTTTCAACAAAGGCGTCCTTGATGGGGTGAGCCTCCTCCTCAAGTCTAATTCACCTGATGACAGTGACCCCTGGGCTCTCTGGTATCCTCATGTCCTTAGATTAGCAAAGAGAAGGGCTTTTGTGTGACCTTGCAATGTCTTGATAACCTGTATTAGCCCTTCCTATTCCCCAGTCACTGTGTGAGGCCATCGCAGGACTGGATTCGCTAACCCTTGTGAGTTTAAGGCACAAGAGCCGGAGCTAATGGCTAACAGACAGCTGGGTCACAGAGGTGGTCAGATCTGTGGTTCCCCCTTAGGAAGTGAGAGCTTGGGCCTGTGGATCAGGGACGTTTGTGAAGGTGCCATGTGGGAAGGGTCTGGTCACATTAAGATGCTCGTTCTAGTATGGATGTGGTGGATGAATCTGAGGACAGCAGGGTTGGATGCTCACATGCTGGCTATTTTTAACTGTCAACTTGACACAACCTAGAATCCCCCAGGAAGTGAGTCTTCATGAGAAATTGTCTAGAGCAGGTAGGCACGTAGATGTGTGTGTGTGTGTGTGTGTGTGTGTGTGTGTGTGTGTATGTATGTATGTGTGTGTATTGTTTTGACTGCTAATTGATACATGAAGACCCAGCCCACTGTGGGCAGCACCATTCCCTAGGCAGGGCTCTGAGATGTGTATGAGAGTTGAGAGAGCCACACCACGCACAGCATGCGTGTATTTGTTTCTTGCTGTTCTTGACTGTGGATGTCATGCCTCCCTGCTCTTGACTGGGGAGGTCATGTGACCGGCTGTCTTGAGCTCTTGTCTCTGAGACTACCCCCCCCACCAGTGATGGACTGTAGTGTGGATTGTGAGCTAACATAAAACCCCCTTCTCTTCTAAGTTATTTTACCAGAGCCACAGAAATGAAACTGTAAACAGTGGGCACACTTGTTAGGGAACTACCGCTGTGGTCTTGGCATTCCCCGGAGGAGGGCCTTATTAAACCAGGCCTGCCATTCCTAACATCATGTCTTGACTCCCTGCTTTCTGGTGATACTGTTTACATCTCGCTCTCCCCATCACCTAACAGGCACAACAAGGATACTTCTGCCTCAGACATGTGTACCTGACACCTTCCCCTGGGTTTCTTCATGGCCCGCAGATCTCTGTTCAGCTCTCACTGTACTGGAAAGGGAGTCCCCGAGCGTTCTGCAGTAAATAATGCCATGGCCCTATCAGTCTCCATCCTCCCAGCATGCTCCGGGATAAATGTTAGATTTATCCATCTATTTATTATCCGTCTCACCCCACTAGAATCTAAGCTCCCCAAGGCAGGACCGAAGTCTGTTTTGTTCTCTGCTGTCTTCCTGGAGGGACACTCTCAAGGATGCATGGGAAGAATAATAAGCCAGAGACCGCAACTTTCCACGGAGGTGGCTCAGCCTCATGTGTCCACGGACAGGGAAGTTTTCAGGGCACACGCAGTTCATCCTGCATGCCTACATGCACGGGTAAACATTTGAGCCTTAGCTCTAGGCACTGAACTCGGGAGTAAGGGTGAAGAGCGTGTTGGCTCGTTTTCTGTCGTTGCTACAAGCAAGAGGTAACACAAAGGAGGAAGACTTCATTCTGGCTCAGGCTTCCTTGGCTCACATTCGCGGGGCACAGTCCATTTCGGAGGGGCGGAGAAGGCATGGGGGCGGGAGTGTGAGGCCACTCGTTTACATATCCGTGAGCCCCGAAGTAGAAGACACACAGGAAGCAGGGTTCATCACCCAGCGACTCCCTTACCTGCCAAAGCTTCCCCAACCTCCCCAAACATTGCCATGAGTGAGAACCTATCGTTCAAACACAGGAACCTAGGGGGTGGGGAGGGAGTGGCATTTCACATACAAACCTCGAACTGTAAGACTCAGAAATGAATCCTCACATGGCCTCTGGTGACAGGGACAGTTTGTGGGGCCAGGCGCGCTCGTTTTGGGTGCGTAGCAGCTGTGATGTCCCTGCAAAGACACAGCTGAAGCTCTTTGTCACTTCGTGTCCTACTCTTTCCTGTGATGACATTGTTCTTGAGCAGTGAATAATTGGAGCCTCTGGGCTGCCTCTCCTTTTGAGCAGAAGAAGCTGGTTCCCACACTCCAGGTCTTGAAGTGCGGGTGACGAGAAACTGAACACGGTAGAGGCTAACACAAACCAAGGAGTCAATAACTGCTTGACATCCTGAGAGGCACAGCCTCACTGGTGGATCCAACATCGGGGAAAGATGGTTTCTCGGTGGGCGCTAAAGTAGTTCTACAGCGCTGGCCTCCTACGGAATGGAAGGCCCCGGGGAAAGCCGGATGCCTCTTTGCAGTTCAGAGTGTTTGGGGGTGGCAGTGCAGTGAGGTGTGAATGAGTTTCATCACAGAAAGGGACGCATAGCAGCAGCTTTGATGCCATAGGCTCAGGAGGTATCTTAGCTACTCACTGCTGGGACAAAAATCACACCCCGTGCACCCTCAGTAAGGGAGAAAAAGTTACTTTGCCTTGTAGTTAGAGTGCATGCAGTCCACCATGACTGGGAAGGTGTTGGAAATAAGATAATACATTGAAGAGAGAAGAGAAAACAAGGCCCTTTTAAATACTCAGTGCTACAGGAAAGAACCCAGCAAGGAGAAGAGGCAAAAATGGCCAGAGTACTGATTTGGTACAAAACAATGGATTTAAAATCCCTCCAGCCTTGAGAAATTCCATGGCACCTACCCCAAACCCCTTATCTCACTGGCCACAAAACCTCTTGCAATGAACAATTTGGGGCTTAGAACTGCTCCCTTTTACCAACCCTGGGCTCGGCCATATAGTAGACCATCTGTAACTTTCAGAGTCCCAAGTGTAGCGGCCTCCCGTTAGGGGAGAGAGGGGCCTAGCACCTCCTGCTTCTTCCTAACTCCAGTGAACTCTAAGCACACCTCATGTTGAAAGCAGACTGTGACAATCTATTTCTTAGGAAGGTATGAAGGCTCAGCCACAGGCTGTTGAGGCAGCCGGTCACATTGCATCTGTGGAAGTGGAACAAAGCATACTGCTACTCCCTCCCTCGAGGGCTTTCTTTCTCCCTTTCATTCAGTCCAGGGCTCCACCCAACAGAAGGCAGTCACCCTCACTTAGGGCGGCACTTTCCACCCCACTCAACCTAATCTAGAAAGCCCCCTGCAGCATGGCCAGGGGTCTGTTTCCATGGTGATTCTACATCCTGTTGCGTTGACAATCAATGTTAGCCACCACAGGAGATGGGGTAACAGCTTCATAGAATGACTTTCCTCTTATCTGCCCACTAAATGTTTCACACAGACTTAGTCCTTGGATGGCCTCTCAAGTTGGAGGACTTTATGGAGGTGTGGTCCCATGGTAGCCATCAGAGATAATAAAGTTCCCCTGACCATGCTGTGCTTAGGGTCTCCCTGGGTGGTCTAGTTTGCATTCTGTTGCTGGTGCTAAACACCATGACCACCGGAAAGGGTGGATTTCAGCTTACAGTTGTACCCCGCCATGGAGGGGAGTCAGGAGAATGAATGAATGAAGCAGGTTCCATCCATGAAGGACCGTTGTTTACTGGCTTGCTCCTCTTGGCTCATTCAACCTGCTTTCTTACAACACTCAGGACCTCCTGCCCCGGGGTAGTACCATCCACAATGGGCTGGACCCTCCTGCATCAGTCATCAACAATAAAGAAAAATGCCCCAGAGATATTCCCACAGGCCAGTGTGATAGAAGCGTTTTCTCTGTTGAAGTCTCTTCTTCCCAGACGATCTAGTTTGTGTCAAGTTGATGAAAAACCAGCTAGCCTACTCGGGAAAGGACAAGTGTCTAGAGGACCATTACCCACAGTTAGCTTTGGGTAGATCTGGGGACATGCTTGTCACTCATTCCGTTAACTGGAACTTCAGGTGTTTGTCGAGAGACCCCTCCTGAGCTGTAGGGAGATCTGCAGGAAGACAGCCTTTGACTGCGTCCTGATGGGGGTTCCTATGCTTTAACATTTAGCTTTCCTAACAACCTTTCAAGATAGCTGTTATTATCCCAGTTTTATAGATGACTGAACTGTGCATTTGAGAGGTCCTGACTTTAGTTTCTGAGCCCACGCAGGTAGAAGGTGGCAGGAGTGGGCTTTGAGTTTATGCCACACGACTTCCTGGTACCCACATGTACAAGTTATGTCAAATTATTACTGTGTTGTTGGCATCTGTAGGCGTGTGACCTGGAGGTGTGAGTAGGTGGCTTAAGGAGAATTCTTCTGGGTGGATGTGGTAATAATGTTGATTAAATGTTTCTGCTCTGCAATTTCTTCCCTTGGAGGAAAAAAAATTCCAAGATTGTATCTCTAGTTTTTATTTGATTTTTTTCCTGTTTATGCTCAGTCCTAAGAATTTCAGGGTTTTAGAAGGATTGAAGGAAAGTGTGAGTCTAGGAAGGGAATGTTCTGGTTTCACTTAATATATTCTGTGTTCCTTTGAGTCGCTGACAACTGCAGCCAGAGGTGCTGGCGACCCGTGGATCCATTGCCAAAGGTATGAGACCTTGTCACGTAGCGATGTTCTCTGAATTGAAACAGCCCCTGCTAAGGGCAGGCTCCTGAAGACCCAGGAAGATAAAGAAAATGTACAAGGCTCAGGAAGTAAGTGACTCATGGTGTCAGGAAGTTCCTGGACTTTAGAAGGCTCACGAAGCCCTTCCCTGAGGTTATATAAGTGGTAACAGCAGCTAAGGATTGGAGCTTTGCCAGTCTGTTGAGCTGCCCATGGGTCCCTCAGGGAGCTCCTGGGACACAGTTTTCCTGAGTTGTTGGGCAGGCTTTTTGGTGATGCAGCTGGTTTAAACCCCCACTCATGCTCCTGTCGGTAACCCAAATAAACTCATCAGTTTGCTGGGTTAGACTTGAGTGGTGTCATTACTTTGGTCTACTGTTGGTATTCTGTCTTGGTTAGCAGATATTTTATTCACGCCTCCCTGAAGAAGGTCATGCTATTGACAACCTCTATGTTGCCTCTAGACTACAAAGGATATAAGCTTCTTCTCTTGAGGCCAAGAATCTAAATGTTGAGATTCCTGCATATACATCATGTGTCTTAGCTATTCTTCCTATTGCTATGACAAAATACATGAACAGAAGCAGCTTCAAGAAGGGTTGATTTTGGTTCACATCATGGTGCGAGAGTCATGGTGGCTTGCTGTATTGCATCTACAGTCAGAAAACAGAATGATGATTGCTTGTGTTCAGCTAATTTTCTCCCTTTTGTGGTGTCGGGGAACCATAGCTTAGGGATTGGTGCCACCCACAGTTAGGATGGACGTTGCCACCTCAATTAGCCTAATCAAGGTGATCCTTCACAGGTGCAGTCAGAGGCTGATCTAATCTAGATATTCCCTCATAAGTGTGCTTACTTGTCTCAAAGGGGATTCTAGATCTTGGTCAGTTGACAACCAATATTAACCATCACACTGGGTGAATAGGATACATCCATCTACCCCAACCATGGGGATGCATTCCAAGACCTCACCCCCCCCCACACACAATTGGAATCTTGTAATAACAACTACTACCAAACCCTATACACACCACAGCTTCCCTACAGAGTTGCGTGCTACAGGTACTTTCAGAGAAACATACTGAGATGACTGAATTATGAAAACACCATGGGATGCCTTCCACACACATCCATGTTTTTGTTACACCACTTGACATGGCCTCTCTATAATTGAGATATATGGTAAACCCAAGACATGTAAGGCTTCTGACAACGTAACCCACCGAACCACTTGACATATCCTCCTTAAAAGACAGAAGCAAGAGTGTACATTAGAAAAATGATAACAAGCACATGAACAGGTAGCATTGGGGCTAGAGAGATAGCTCAGTGGATAAGAGCACACACTGTTCTTTCAGAGTTCAGTTCCCAACACCCATGTCAGGTGCTGCACAGTGTCCTGTAACTCCAACTCCAAGGAATTTTATACTCTCTTCTGGCCTCCTTGGATACTACACTCTCATAGTAAACCCATTGAAAACAAAATAAACACAAAAATTAATAGCCGAGTTATTTGTTGTGACTGTGTATAACATGTATGATGAGCATATACACACATTGTTCATACATATGTATGCACATATCGATATATTTTAAGGATTTACTTATTTTTAATTTTATAACTGTTTGCTTGCATCTATGTCTGTGCACCATGTGTATACAGACACTACAGAGGTCAGAAAAGGGCACTGGATCCTCCTGGAACTGGAGTTAGAACAGACAGTTGTGAGTCACCATCTGGATGATCAAATCGAACCTGGGTGTTCTGCAAGAACCCGAGTCCTCTAAAGAGCAGCAAGTTCTTTTAATTACTGAGCCATCTGCCCAGACTCCACACTATTATTTTTATATGGTTGGAAGCACAGAATGTGTTTATATCAATATCACTTCATACATGTGAGTGAAGTATCTTGCTGCTATGTAACCATGGCTATAACATCACTAAATTGGATTTATTCAGCTCTATTATGATGTCATGGGACCACCACTGCATTATGTGGTCTGTCATGGATCAAACATCATCATGTACATCTGTACTAAATATGCAAATTCCATGGCTTTTCTATTTTAACTAAGCACTATCCAGGGTGTAGTCATAACTTTTGTAGTTTCTGAGTACAACAGTCAAACTAGCGTTGGTTTCTTTTTCTTTTTTCATAGTTTCATGGATAAATTTGTTCAGCCCAGAAGCCTTAGACACCTCAGTATGTGATGTCTTTCTTTTCATTTTTTTGGGGGGGCATTTTGAGACAGGGTTTCTCTGTGGCTTTGGAGGCTGTCCTGGAATTAGCTCTTGTAGACCAGGCTGGTCTCGAACTCACAGAGATCCACCTGCCTCTGCCTCCTGAGTGCTGGGAGTAAAGGTGTGCGCCACCACCTCCTGGCTTCCTTTTCCTTTTCCTTTCACTTAAGAATTTTACTGTTTCCTAACGTATCCAAGTGGCTAGCATCACTACTCATGTGTTGTGTGGACACAAAGCCTGCATACTGTGACAGTGCATCCGGTAAGCCAGATGCCACTGAGTACTTGATGGGTACACACAATATGGCTACACAGTGGGAAGTTATGATTTTCATCCTGGGAAGAACAGAATAGGGCGAGGGCCTGAGAAGGGAGTCCGGAAATCCATATGAGAGTCACATAAAGTTCATGTTACGTTTCAGATGTTCAGGAAAGAAAATCCCAGCGTGTCCCAGGAGAAAAGAGCAACATCTAGAAGATGAAGAAGTAAGTGCTTTAGTTGCTGCTATTGTAAGGAAAACTGCATTTCAGAGATGGGAGAGTCAGTTAATTATCTGATGGGGGAAATAGACAAAAGAACAAAGCAGACTTCAGAGTCTCTGCAGTCCATCATGAAAATGTCTGGTATCCAGTCAAAAAACACTAGGCAGCTAAAAAAAACAAGCATAAACAGTTGTTTATATTCAAGAGGGGAAATCAATGGGAACAAACCCCAGTGATCTAGATGTTGTAACTGAATTCAACATCGTTATAAGCATGTTCTACATTTTTATGGGAAAATGTGTGCATATAGGAAATGTATGCAAAGCAGGGGATTCTGATAAAGAAACAAAATCAGAACAGAGCAGCATGGGGCTACGGAAGTGGGTCAGTGGGTAAGAGCATTCGCTATGCAAGCCTGAGGATCTAAGTTTGAATCCCAAGGGCCCATGTAAAGCTGGGTGAGGTAGCATACATCTGTAATAATAGTGCTCTTACAGAGCGATGGTGGTTGTCTTAGTTAGGGTTTCTATCACTGTGAAGAGACACCATGGCCACGGCAATTCCTATAAAGCAAAATATTTAACCAGGGCTGGCTGGCTTGCATTTTCCAAGCCCATTATCATCATGGCGGAAAGCATGGCAGCACACAGGCAGGCATGGTGCTGGAAATCGCCAAGAAATCTATGTCTGGATCGGCAGTCAGCAGGAAGAGAGAGAGGGAGAGAGAACACACACACACACATACACACACACACACAGAGAGAGAGAGAGAGAGAGAGAGAGAGAGAGAGAGAGAGAGAGAGAGAGAGAGAGAGAGAGAGCACAAACATTAAAATTTATGTACCTATGGGGGACCATTGCTATTCAGAGAAAAAAAATCTGCTGATGCTCACAGGCCTTCCTGCATGGTATATGAAGAGCTGAACAGCAAATTGGCGTTGTCTCAAAGAAGGTGGAAGGTAAAGATTGACACTTGAGGCTGTCCTCTGACCTTGACTTGCACACTGTGGCAGGGGCATGCCCACATTCACACATACAGCTGTTTGTACAAACACACATACTCATAAACCACAAACACATATGTATCATGCACACAAAGGTAAAGAAAACAAAACAAAATCTTTTCATAGTAGTGGTGAGACTGATAAGGAACTCATCTGTGGTGGTTTGGATGAGAATGACCCCATAGGCTCACTTGTTGGAAAACATGGCTCCTCAGATGGTAGCTGGTTGGGGAGGGTTAGGATTCGGTGTGAACTTGCTGGAGAAAGTATGTCCGTGGAGCTGGGCTCTGAGTTTTCAAAAGATTCGTGCCACTTCGAGTTAGCTCTCTCTGTCTTTTGATTGTGGATGGAGATGTGGCCTCTCAGGTGTTCCTGCTCCCCTGCCTTGATCTGACACCGTGGACTCTAATCCTCTGAAACCATAAGCCCAGTTAAAAACCCTTTCTATTTAAGTTGCTTTGGTTATGGTGTTTTGCCACAGTGATAGAGAAATAACTAAGACGCTTTCTTTCTCTGCAGCACTGAGCAGGTATTAACTGGGGAAACACTACTAAAATCATTATTGGTGTGAGTAAGACAGGTTTTATTGCAATCATGCTTTATGTTTATTTTCCTACAGATAAGCAAAGATACTGTAAGGCTGGGGCATCTGACTCCTTAATTGGCAGCTGCTGGGCTCCCTCTTACTTCCCTGGCTTCTTCCTTGAACTGAAGGGCTATTGGGCAGCCAGCCAGCTGAACTGTCCTCATGCCAGGACTGTTCTTCTGAACAGATGCTTAAGAAAATCAAAGAACAATTGTGGCTAATTACTCTGGCTCCTTTAGGTGCAGCCTCAGTCATGATTGCTTCTGCAGTGTATTGGACACTTTGGTAATGCAAGCCACAATGAACTCTGCATGACCCTGTAGTCTTTTCCTTCTAGATTGGAGTGGGAGGCATTTCCTTTGGTGGCCTAGCAGGACTACCATGGCTTGTACTAAAGAAACAGTGCTGTGATTGGTGCAAATCCAAACCCTCATTTGCATATCAAGTTTTCTGTGGTTGGGGCAGGAAGAACTCTCTATGTAAACAAATCATTTGACTCACTTAGGTGGACACCCTCCTGTTCAGTCTCTCCCGGTTTGCAACCTTAAGCCCAGTAAAAACTTCTCTGGAACAGTCTTTTCTTGCCTATATTTAGTTTTAGCTAATCTGATTATGAAGAACGATATAGCAGAGACTGCAGAGTGGTCCCGATGGGCGCAACCAGTGTAGTGGCAGCAGCGGTGACAGCTGAACAGCATAGGTGGCAAGGCCGGCCTGCCTGATGGGCAACTAAAGAAACACCAGCTAACCAGTTGGGGAGAGAAGCCAGGGCAGGAACAAGGATGATGAGGAGCCAAAGCTAGACGAGGAGAGAAAGAAGGTTATAAAGGGCCCACGAAGAGAGAGAGCAGGCTGGGTCACGAACCTCAGACTTCCCAGGCCTGGAAGCTTTCACAACTGTTTGCTGTGAGGAGCTGAGGAATCCTGACACCTGGGTTGGCTTGGAAGATGTGACACCATCTGACACCAAAGACAAAGGAATCTTGACTTCCTGAACCAACGCAAGAGCTGGGACACTTGTTTAGTGAGGTGGCTAAGGATCCTGTTATCCAAAGCCTACACAAGAGCTTTAATACTAGAGGGCATCTCCTGTTGCTTCCCTCCTCCCCCCATTGCCTGCTGCTGTTGAACATCCAGGAATGTAAAAGCTTGCCCAACATTAATGCTGGAAGAACTTCTCCTGGCTAACCCCAGTTTCTAGACAGCAAAAGGACCCCAGCCACCTGATTATGAAGGAGAATATTCTCTCTCAGAACCGTATTTCCAGCACTATAGTCAGTGGTAACATATAGTTGTTGAGCATTAGAAATGAATCATGAGTTAATTTTATTTCATTTGAGTGAGTTAAAATTGATACCTCATGGCTCTTGTATTGGGTAGTGTGGTTCATCGCCGGAAATGTACATAACCTAAGTGAAAGAATGGAAGAAATCTCTTGAATTGCTTGGTGATAGATTGGAGACAGAAGAAGAAAAGACAGCTAATTTGAAGATAGCTCAATATAAATTATCCACTGAGAAGAACAGAGAAAAGATAGCGGAGAAAAAAAATGAACACTGCCTCATAAATCAGCAGGACAAAAATCAAGCCAATGTAGAGGCCATATTGGGGGTTCTAGAAGGAGGATGGAAGGATAGACCCCAGGAGATCCACACGTGGGCCCATCACAATCAAAGAGGCAGAAATCCAAAATTAGAGAGAGACTTCATAAGCGGTCAGAGAGCCGTGATGGCTTCTTGTCAGGGAGGAAGCAGGCTGGAAGACATTAGAACAAGGCTTCATAAAATACTGAAAGAAAAATTGTCTGCCACCCAGAATTCTAGATCCAGCTAAACTATCCCTCACAAATAAGTGGAGGGGCCAGAGAGATGGTTCAGCTCTTAAGAGAGCTTGCTGTTCTTGCAGAGCAAGTTCGGATCCCAGCACCCACCTTGGGCGCCCCACAACTGCCTGTGACTCCAGCCCCCTCTTCTGAACTCTGAGAGACTGCACTTGCACGCACACACCCAGACATTTATCTACACATGTGTAGGAGATTAAAATAATTTTTAAAATATTAAAAATAAATAACTACTTTATTCCATTGTATATTTTTAGTTTCTTTGTCAAAGATCAGATGTTCGTATGTGTGTGGAATAAAGAAAGCATCTTCAACAAATGGTGCTGGCATAACTGGAGACTGGCATGTAGAAGAATGCGGATTGATCCATGTTTATCGCCATGCACAAAACTTAAGTCCAAATGGATCAAAGACCTCAATATAAATCCAGCCACACTGAACCTCTTAGAAGAGAAAATGGGTGGTACCCTTGAACAAATTGGTACAGGAGACAGCTTCCTGAACATAACACCAGTAGCACAGACAGTGAGATCAACAATTAATAAATGGGACCTACTGAAACTGAGAAGTTTCTGTAAGGCAAAGGACACAGTCAGCAAGACAAAAAGGCAGCCCACAGAATGGGAAAAAAATATTCACTAATCCCACATCTGACAGAGGGTTGATCTCCAAAATTTACAAAGAACTCAAAAAGCAAGTCTCCAAAACATCAAAGGACCCAATTAAAAAGTGGGCTGCAGAACTAAATAGAGAGTTTTCAATACAGGAGTCTAAAATGGCTGAGAGGCACTTGAGAAAGTGCTCAACATCCTTAGCCATCCGGGAAATGCAAATCAAAACAACTCTGAGATACCATCTCACTCCTGTCAGAATGGCTAAAATCAAAAACACCAATGACAATTTATGCTGGAGAGGATGTGGTGAAAGGGGGACACTCCTCCATTGCTGGTGGGAGTGCCAACTGGTTCAGCCACTTTGGAAATCAGTATGGAGATTCCTCAGAAAAATGGGAATAAACCTACTACAAGACCCAGCAACTCCACTGTTAGGCATATATCCAAAAGATGCCCATTCATACAACAAAGATATCTGTTCCACTATGTTCATAGCAGCTTTATTTGTAATAGCCAGAACTTGGAAGCAACCTAGATGCCCCTCAACCGAAGAGTGGATGGAGAAAATGTGGTACATCTACTCAATTCAGCAGAAAAAAGTAATGGAATCATGAAATTCGCAGGCAAATGGATGACACTAGAAGAAACCATCCTGAGTGAGGTAACCCAGTCACAAAAAGAGAAACATGGCATGTATTCTCTCATATATGGATTTTAGACATAGATCTGGGGAGTCCCAGCCTACAATCCTATGGCCAGAGAGTCTGGGAAACAGAAACTTCATTTAGTGGCTAATCGAAGAAGAGGCAGACTCCCTTGGTTAAGTACTGAGCTGAACTCAAGAAAGCCAGTAACAGAGAGGGAGGGCTGATGATCAAAGGGATTAAGACTGGGCTGGTTTAACCCCAGAAACAGCTGACCAGACAAAGGTTAACTCTTGAATCCCAGGCATCAGCCTGGGAATCCAGCATGGGACTGATCAAGACCCCCTGAATCTGGGTGTCAGTGAGGAGGCCTAGGTAATCTATTGAGCCTTGGGCAGCAGATCAGTACCCATCCCAAGTATACACACAGACTTTGGACTCCCATAGAACAATGTGAGGTGCACTCTCACCCTGAACTCTTGGGGAAGGGTCTAGGCCCTGCCCTATATGAAATGACAGACTATGGACACCCCCATGGAGGGCCTCACCCTCCCTGGGGGAATGAGGGGATAACGGGGGGGGTTGGGGGAGGGCACGGGAGGAGGGGAGGGAAAGGGAGAGGGACCTGGAACTGACTTGTGAAGCAACCTTGTTTCTTATCTAAATTTAAACTGGAAAATAAAAAAAAGAAAAAAATAAATAACTACAAAATATTAATCACCTTGTGATGTTATAACAAAATCCGATAGATTGTGTGAGTTCAGCAAGGGAAGCCTTTCTCATAGACCTGCAATCTGCAATCTGCTCGGATGATCAGGGTCTAGTGAGGGGGCCTTGCCTTGTGGGTGAGCTGCCTTCTCGTTCTTCCCTCTCCTGGCTTTTCCTGGTTTTGTCCTTTGTGCTCATGTGTGGGAGTGTGGGGAGAGAGCCCCTCCTCCATAGCCATAACTCCTGTTAGAGTACGACCTTATACCACGGTCTTACTTATCCCCCTTTCCCTCTTCAAAGCCATATCTCCAAGTGCAGTCACACGACTTCTGGCTTTAGGGCACCAGCATGGAAGCTTTCAAGGCTTACAGCACATCCGTAGCAGGAATTGCTTTGTCCGAGAATCAGTAAGTCCTTATATTAGTGAGGGTTTTGTTGTTTGTTTGTTTGTTTGTTTTTACGGTGACCAAATAGTTCACAAAAAGCAACTTAAAGGAGGAAGTGTTTATCTTGACTGACAGTTCTTTGGGATACAGCTTATGACAGCAGGGAAGATATAGTGACAGCGGCATGGTGTGGCTGGTGGTCACACGCATCCCTGGTTCGGAAGCAGAGAGAGTGCGGGGAGCAGGCGGGGCTACCTAACTCAAAGCCCACCTACTCCCATGAGGTTCTGCCTTTTATAGGCTCCACAGCCTTCCCGAACAGCTGCTCAGGGACCAAGCGTTCAAACACATGAGCCTGTGGAGGCCATTTTACACGCAAACTACAGTAGCTTCTGTGGACGAAACCAGCAGATGCTTCTTGAGAGAAATGCAAATTGTGTAGTAACTTTTGCAATGTATTTTAGAATTCTGGAAATAATAATTACTATTATTTCATAAATAAATAAAGAGCTACGTCACGCTCAAGAATTGCGTGACTCCAGTGTTATGGAGATGTATATTATCTTTTCATCATAGTGTCAGTTCAGTCCTTCTAAAAATTCCCCTTAGACTTAAGTAAAAAGGAAATGAAATTGGGGGCCACTGAGATGGCTCAGGGGATAGAGGCGTCTGTGGCCAAGCCTGATGATGTGAGTTCAATTCCTGGAACCCACATTGTGGAGGAAAAGGATTGACTCCCGAAAGTTGTCCTCTACCCATGATATATGTGCGCTCATACGTGCCCATACACACACACACACACACACACACACACACACACAAATGAATAAGTATAATTTAAAAATTTTTAAATAGTTAAAAATAATTTTTAAAGTTTTTAAAAAGAATTTTGGAATATGTTTCTCAAATTTGTGTGGAGCTAGGCACAGATGAGTTCCAGTGAACTTGCTTCTTGGCTTGTAGGTGACTGCCTATACTTATAATCATAGCACTCGGGGGACTGAGGCAGGAGTATGGGGAGTTGAAGACGAGCCAGGGTTCTACATCTTAAAAAGCAAAGACATTTAAGGATGGCAAACCAAAGTACACATGGTTACAGTAACCAACCAATCTAGGAAAAACACGAAGAGGTGCATTTCCTAACCTCAAGACACACCATGAAGTCACTGAAGCAGTGAGGTGTTACCGTCATAACAGACAGATTGGTGACCGAGACAGAAGAGTGAGGCTAGAAATAGATTTACAGTCCTACGATCAGTTGGGCTTTGACAAGGATGCCAAAACATTTGAACAGGGAAGGAAAAAATCTTAACAAACATTGTTAGAACAAGAGGCATCCGCATGGGAATGAAAGAAGACCCACTCGGCACATGGAAATTATTATGAGGTACGTGGTGGACTCAGGTACTAAAAACTAATGTTAAAAGGCTTTTAGGGAAATAAAAGAAAGAGGATTTGCAATTTAGAGATGGTAAGGATTTTTCTAGACAGGAACTGAAAAGTAATAACTGTAAAATAAAACAATTACAAATTAGAGTTCTTCAAAATTAAAAACACATCCAACAATCTGATTAGGAAAATGGAATAGCAAGCCATGTCCTGGGAGGAAATTTGAGCAGAATGCCCATTGGATGGAGGACTTGTGTTTGGAATGTGTCACCACACATTCCAACGTCTGCAATGCGATAATGAGACCAGGGGTGTTTGGGTACGAAGAGAAAACAGATTCCAAGACACGTCATACAAAAAGAAATTTGTGAATGGCCAGTATAAATGTCCAAATCCACATTTTATAGTTACCAGATAAATGTAAATTAGAACTAACAATGCAGTCCACCACACAGCCATACCCACTAGAAGGCTGAAAAGGAAAGGCTGACCATGCCGAATGCTGACAAGGATATGGAGGAAAAAAAAAGTTGCACGCATTACTCATGAAAGTACAGGATGTTGGATGGCACTAGAAGAAACCATCCTGAGTGAGGTAACCCAGACACAAAAAGATAAACATGGTATGTACTCACTCATATATGGATTTTAGACATGGATCAGGGGAGTGTCAGCCTATAATCCCAGTGCTAGTAAGTCTGGGAAACAAGGAGGTTCCCAAAAGAGATGCATGATACCCCAGAGAAGTGGAATGAGGCAAGATCTCCTGAGCACATTGGGAACATCGGGGGGAGGGGAGAGGGAACCAAGGAAAACAGAGGAGGATAAGAGGAGGGGCGAAGAAGGCATGGGGGAGCAGGAAGATTGAGTCAAGGTAAGAATAGAGGAGAGCAGAATGAGAGATACCATAATAGATTGAGTCATTATAGGCTTGAGGAGAGAGCTGACACTAGTGAGATTTCCAGAGATCTACAAGGATAACACCAACTGGCAAACTAAGAAATAGTGGAGAGACTACACTAATAGCCCCTCCTTGATGATAGGGTCGATGACTACCCTATATGCCATCCTAGAACCTTTATCAAGGGACTGATGGAAGCTAAACACTGAACTGAACTCCTGGAACCTAGTGACAGAGATGGAGGAGTGATGAGCAAAGGGTTCAAGAACATGATGATGACTGGATAAGGGGGAGCTCTTGAATCCCAGACTGATGGCTGAGAGGCCAACAGGGGACTGATCCAGACTCCATGAATGTAGTGCCAGTGAGGAGGCCACAGAAATCACTGGGGCCTTGGGTAGTAGATCAGTGTTTACCATGGTGTATGAATGATCTTTGGGAGCCCATTCCAAATAGAGGGATGCTCTCTCAGCCTGGACACACGGGGAAGGGCCTAGTTCCTGCCCTGGATGAGATGACAGACTTTGGAGATCCCCCAAGGAGGGCCTCACCCTCCCTGGGGAATGATGTGGGGATTGAGTGGGGGGCTGGGAGGACTGGTGGAGGGACAAGGGAGGAGGGGTGGGAGCTGGGATTGACATGTGTGGTTCTGTACAAACGGATCTTATTATACAGCAGGTAGGATGAGTCTGTGGTATATAACGGACTCATTTATAACAGGATATATAATGCATATCACACACATGTGTGTATATGCATATATCATGTATAATAAAACACACGCACACACAACTCACATATAACAGACTAAGGGTTACCCAATGAAAGGGAAACACTTTTCCTTGGAGCAACACTCCAGACAGTGGAGATATATTCTATATTACAATAAAGGATTGATTGATTGATAGGAATCTATCCATCTGTCAGACCCGGAGCATGAAGATTTGTGGATCCCAATGTCAGAACACTTTGTCTAAAGCTACGAGGTAATGAAATGGAAGGGTGTCAACCGGGAGGAAGAATGATGTAACAGTGGGGGTCACATGACAAGTACCCAGGGGTTTGTTGTGCTCTCTGTTTATTTGTGTATGGTGGCCATTTCTTATAATAAAAAAGTGAGGGGGGAAACACATTATGATTTCACATACTATGGCTCATGGCTTTGGAAATAATCAGAAAAAACGTCTTCTCTGAACGAAGACACAGAGCCACAGATGCTGGCTTTCTTCTTGCCCGCTTGGCCGTTTGTATACTCCTGCTAGGACTGTAATATCCGGAGGCATCTTGCCAAGACTTGACTGAAAACAGCACAGCCCTGGGTTTAGCTGTCACTTGGAGCTGAGATTCTCAGGTACCAGGGACGCAAGGACTGTGACAGTTTTTTTCCAGACTGCCTCTGACAGTTTTGAATGGTTACTTCCTCAAGGTGACCCACTCATCTTCTCCAGAGCCAATCTCTATCTTAGATGTTGGGATTAGACAAGAGTGGGGGCACGGCTGGGGGGCCTGGGCTGCAGAACCCAGGTGACTGCTTTCTGCTCTGTGATTCCCTGCTCTAGAGAGTGTGTTCCCACAGCCCATCACTAGAGGTGGCATCTTCCATTCCCAGGACATTGCCTTGATGGGGTCTTCTCTTACCATTCATCCTCTCTGTTTTACTCAACAGCCACCACTGGCACTGGAAAGATCTTCATCTCCTTCCCACAGGACAGCAACTCTCGCCAGGTCATCCCAGAAGAGAAGGATACAGTGTGGTTTGACAGTGTGGCAGTGCCTTCCACAGACTGGGCTTCTGTATGAAATTCAGATGTATGCAGAAAAACCCCGAGTGCACTGCCAAATCAAACCCTGCATTCTAAGTAAAGAATGAAGGAGAGATTTGAGATGCTGCCAAGAAATATTCTGCCTGTACCCCAGTGAACTCCATGCAATAGCAGCTTAAGTAATGCTGGGGCTGGGAGGATCATCTCTCTCTTTCAAGTCTTCGGCTGTCTTGGTCCAAGTTCTTCTGTAGCCTGGTTCCATATCCATCTGCAGCTCAGCAGCATGTGTCTGCCCTGCCTGTGTGTCAGCCTGCGCCAAGATGAAGCTAAGGTCTTTCAAACAGGCAGGGCTCGCCCATTGAGAGCAGGCTTAATTTTCCTTTACTTTGAAAAAAAATGCAAAAGTAAAACATGTAGCAGAAACATTCAAATTCATGGACACTCTATTAAAATGACTCCCAAAGACTTATTGTCAGATTCACAGATCAGAGCATCTCTCAACTGCCATCATAGAAACTTCTTGTCATAGATGGTAATTAACACAGAGACATGCCTCTCCCCCCCAAAAAAAAAACTGGTCAATGTGCAGAGAACTGTGTAGTGCTCAGCACTAAACGAGACATTCATTTCATACCCTTTCCCCAAGACTCGGGGATCTTCAAAGAAGAGGAAGTGGAAAGAGTTTAAAAGCCAGGGCTGGTTGGTAGCATTAAAGAGGCAGTATTTTCCAGACACAACAGGACAGATGCGTGTACAAACTCATGGAGAGTGTGACAGCGTGTACAGGACCCACATAAGCTGAAGCCAGACAACAACGCCAGCACGGAGGAGAGCATGGTGGACACAAAATCCCCAGTAGAGGAGGAACTATTGGCATTTGTTAGCTACTGGAAGAGGAAGGGTCAGTTTTCTTTAATGATGTGACCCTTGGTAGGTTGACCATACATCAGGACAGGCCCAACTTTCGAGACTAGCTGGGCAACATAAGCTGGACTTGGTGGAGAAAGAACGAAGAGTAGGAGGGGGGGGGGAGGAGGAGGAAGAGGGAGGGGGAGGAGGGGAGGAGGAAGAAGAAAAAGGAGAAATCTCAAGTTGGGTGGGATGAGAGGGGAGGGCAGTGATGGGAAGATCTGGGGGAGAGGGGGTGAATTTTAAAAAAAGAATACACACTACACCTCTCCTGTCTCCACCGGGAACCATTTAGCACACTGTTAGCCCTTGAGGTATTTTCTATTTTTGTCCTTTGAGATCAGAATGAGGGAGAAAGCTGGTGGACAGACACTCTTCCACAAGACCCCTGAGCCCCCTTGGCTATTTTCATCCCAAGCTGAGCGATGTAGAGGTTGGAGGGACAACTGTCTTCCGAGGTTTGCCTGTGAGGCGGGAGAGCCAATTTATCATGCGGGCCACGCTGAGAGGATCCTTATCCACGTTATCAGCAAAGAGAGCAGGAAGAAGCTGGCCAGGGTGAGCAGGCCACCAAGCAGACAGCCTTTTATTGTGCCAAACTCTCTCCCTTTAATTTCTGTGACAGAGCAATACAGAGTCTCAGGCCATGACCTTTTCTCAGGCCATTATGGGAGTCAAATTTGGTTCCGTCAGGAGGCATCACCAGCCAGCTTCATCATTACTTTACATGTAAGGTAACCCTGCACAGTGCCGGATAGAGACAGACGGGCCAGCCCCACTCCTGCCCAGGCAGCCCTCAAGAGCCTCAACAAACAGATGGCAGAAAACACTGGACTGTGGATCTGCAGCTCTCCTGGACACATCCCTCTGTGGAGGGTGGAGTAGGGGGCAGGCAACGTGTCTTAGTCCATCTTCTGCTTCTACAACAGAGGAACCAGGACTGGGCAAAGCATGCGAAAAGAGGTTTGTTGGAGCTCATGCTTCAGGAGGCTGGGATGACCTGGAGTGAATGGACACGTTGATTCAGGATTGACTTTGAGGGTGAGTAGTGGTGGCAAACAGATGACAGACGGGTGGAGAGGGACGCTAGCAGCTGAAGCATTCGGCCACTGATCAAGGGAGGAAGGAGGAGGCGGAGCTGAGAGGCCCAGGGCCAACCTGGAGGCCGGCAGGGGGCGCTATGCTACATAGGCGGTTGTGGCTTCTAGAAGCTTCTGCAGAGGCCATGCTAGGGAGGAAGGCCCTGACATCCAGGGCCCAGCAAAAGGACTTGTAGGGGGAGTCGAAGGAGCTTAGGCCACAGAAACCAGAGAGGGCCACCCCTTCTGGAAGAAACCTAGGGAGGTGGAGCTCTTCGTCCCGCCATACCAGGGCTAACACAGGTCCCTAAAGTAGAGACTTCCTGGGCCTTTTCTTTCAGCCATCTCTCCTGTGTCTGCTCATTCACCATGCAAATAACAGCGATGCTGCAGGGGGTGTTGCCCCAAGTGTTTTCTCACTCAGAGCTGGGACTCCCCCCCCACCTCCCAGAGGTCTCTGGTGGATCCGGCGTCCTAATCCTGGGTTCTGGCATCAGAGCGGTTACCATGGGGATCTCACCGTTTCATTTCGCCTGTTGATGATGGGTTCCATGGGAGATGGGTGTGAGGAAGGGGGGAAGGTGAGAGGGGCGAGGGGAGGAAGCAGAGTCCTTAGGTTCTCTCCAGGGTGGGGGCTTGGGAGATGGCCAGCAAACAGTGGGAGAGGGTGCTTGAGTTTCCTGGGCCAGGAGGAGAGTGGGGCTAGCTGGTGGCTTGAAGCCACAGAGCTGTGTTCCTCTGTGTTTGCTCAGAGTGAAACATCAAGGTTCAGGCAGGGTTGGTTCCTGCAGGAGGCTCCCACGTAGGACTGCCACGTAGGACTGCCACGGAGGACTGCCACGGAGGTCTCCCCACGGAGGACTGCCACGGAGGGCTGGGTCCCACGGAGGTCTCCCACGGAGGACTGCCACGGAGGTCTGCCACGGAGGACTGCCATGGAGGACTCCCACGGAGGACCCCCACGGAGGTCTCCCACGGAGGACTCCCACTCACACCTCTTCCAGTTTCCCCCATTGCTGTCATTCCTTGGCTTGGAGACACAGTACTCTACTCTCTGCCTCTGCCTCCACTGGGCCTCCTCCTTGGTCTGCGTGTTCACCCCTGCTATGTCTTGTAAGGACACTCGCCAGGGGTCTGGGGAGCTGGCTGGACAGCTAAGAGCACTAAGGCCTGAGTTCAAATCCCAAGCTCCCACATAAAAAGCCTGTAAATTCAACATGGAGGAGGTGGAGACAGAGGGATCCAGGAGCTGCTGGCGAGAGACCCTGTCTCAGGGTAGTGAGGAGGGAGAGCAATGGAAAGACATCCAACACCTTCCTCTGGCCTCCGCGAGGGCCTTACAGGTGTGTACATACGGGCATGCTTGTGTGTGTGTGTGTGTGTGTGTGTGTGTGCCTGTGTGTGTGTGTGTGCCTGTGTGTGTGGAACACCCTTTGGGGATTTAGGGCCTTCCCTCAATCCATGACATCTCATCAACTTTATGTCTGAGTCCCCCTTTTTCCAAATAAGGCCACTTCTCCATGTTCCAGTGGTTGGGGACTTGGTCACACTGTATTGAAGAGCACCTTATGATTTAGATCTGTTTCAACACCCATTTCCCAGCCAGGTCCCAGCCGGGGGAAGTGGATTGCTGCCGGCCCTTTAAGGACTGTAGCCTGGCCTACATCCCTCCTGTTCTCTACTTCTTGTTGTGCCAAGATGTGAGGAGTGGCCCCTTTGAGCTCCCACTGCTGGGGATGGCGCTGCGCCAGCCACCACGCCTTCTCTGCCATGATGGGCTGATGTCCCCTAAAGCTGTGAGCCCAAATGAATCCTTTATTAAGCTGTTTCTGTCACGGGTCCTATCACACACACACACACACACACACACACACACACACAAAAGTGATTAACACACCACAGCTTCACTCTGAGCCCCAGGGCCAGGGAAGGAGGCTCGGGGATGGACTCACCTCAGTCCTCACAGGGCCACCTGCTCCCGTGCCTCGAGGCCACTCCACAGCAGCTGCTTGCACACCTTTGCAAGCAGGTGGGCTGAGTGGGCAGCTGGCTCTGCTGCCTGATGCTTGTAAGAGCGGAAGAAGTGGGTGACCCCGTTTGTGGGGTGACCCCGTTTGTGGGTGTTCCTGAGTTGTGGATCCAAGATGAAAATGGCTCCTTCCTTGAAGGGCTGTCGTAGGCAGCAGAGAGAGGTTCTGCAACACCCAGGACGCCATGCTGTGTGAGCACCAGATGTGGCTGCTGTGGCTCTTCACTAGGTCCCACTTGTCACTCTTCCCAGGAGAAAGAAACTGCTCTGTGGGAACATCTGAGAGGAGAACAGGTGGGTGGAGACCTGAGGTCTCACCCCTGCAGAGTTGGAAGTTCTAGACTCCCCACCCCCTGCAGCCTCCTTCTCAAGGTCTTTCAAACATTTTTTAAAGTGTGTGTGTGTGTGTGTGTGTGCTGAGTGTGGGCTTGCACGCGGCAGGGGTGTGGAGAAAGACAGTTTTATCCTTCCACTGTGGATTCTGGGAATCAAACTTGGATCCTCAGGTTTGCATAGCAAGTGCTTTTAATCGTTGAGCCATCTTGCTAGTCCCTCTTTCTCAAGAGATTCAACCCCACATCATTCACATAAAACTTTTCCTTCATTTCTTTCATCTTTGGAAAAGTGAAGCCAGGTCAATGACTTTTCCCTATTAGGTCATTTCCCCAAGGAGTTATTACCTCTCTGAATGGAAAGAGCTGCCTTTCCTTTGGGGGTTGTCAAACATCTGATGATGTCATAGAGACAATGGACATGTCAACATCTGATGATGTCATAGAGACAATGGACATGTCAAACATCTGATGATGTCATAGAGACAATGGACATGTCAAACATCTGATGATGTCATAGAGACAATGGACATGTCAACATCTGATGATGTCATAGAGACAATGAACATGTCAAACATCTGATGATGTCATAGGGACAATGGGCATAGCATTGCCTGTTTGTATTTGAATATCCTCCATGACAGAGAGTTGGACATTTCCCTCGCTTGTGAAATGAAGTCTGGGAAGCACTGTCCTAGGACTCACAGATAACTGCATATACATAATCTCACTCTGTTCTCATTTTACAGGCAACGATGGTGAGCCTCAAGATGGCTTTGTAACTGGGCCGTAGTCACATGGCTGGGAAATGGAGTTAGGCTCTTCAGGACAAGCCTGTGTAGGATGTCCCTGAGTGTGGAAGGGTGACTGCATTCTCTTGCTTTCTGTGCAGCCTATAATAATGTTTTGTTTGTTTGTTTAAAGCAGTATCCAGGGCTAAGGTCTCCCCTGCTCCAGCAGGCCTTCTCTGAAGCTGACGCTGGTTTTGTTCCGTGTGCCTCACACCGAGGCTTCAGCCTGTGCCCGGTTAGCTGGATGGCGCCGCTGAGCAGTTTCCAGGCTCCCCCGTCCTTATTGTTCCCTATAGATGGAGCCCTCACAGGACTGAGACCATCTGATTGCCCCTCTAGTCCTGCCTGCCTGATGCTTCTAGAAGGAGCCTTCCACACACCCACTGTGAGCCTCTGGTAGCTTCCTCCTTGGGGGTTCTGTGGGTTCACCCCTTCTCTCCGCTGAGGTGTAGATGCTAATGATTCTCTTGAATGAAACAGGTCCTTAGGCTCAGGTTGAACCCCAGGGTCAGCCTCAGGCCCAGCATTGCAGGCAGTCTTGGAGGTCACTCCTGCGACCATCACTCACTGGGCTCTCACCTTGCAGATGAGGAGACCAGGGCCCTAAAACAAACATGCTCTCAGACGCTGAGACTTAGCCATCATTAGGTAACCCACCTGGGCCACCTGTGCGGCTCTGGTCCATTTATTCTGTTAATGGGGGTGGGGTAGGGATGGAGTTTGGTAGGGCTGATTTGCCTGTGAATTCATTCAGTCAATATTTGAAGGCACTTACCAAGGGTGGGCCACATCAATGAACCAAACAAATAAATATCCCTGCCCTGATGGAGTGAACAGTCTAGAAAAAGAAGAGAAACGGACACGAAATAGCAGGCACGCAAGGGAGGAAATTATAGGTTGGAAGGAGATAAGTGCCCCGAGGAGAGAAAAAGCAGCCAGAAAATTGAGATTAGGAGTACCCGGAGAGGGGGAAATGGGTCACAGCAGAATGGCTGGGGAACCTAGGACTTTCCCATTTCTCACAAAAGCATCCTGTGGAGTCTCAAAGAGAAGCATCCCTTCCTTTATTTTGGTGGCTTCGGCTCCTGACTGATTACAGAAGATGGCTCTTTTGAGACATCCCTAATGACAGTAAGTAGGCCATACAAAACACTCCCTGAACGCAGGCTGTCCCTGTGGAGAGGGTGGAACCTGGGATACCGGAAGCCAGCAATCCAAGCAAGTAAAGTATGCTTGCGCCCCTGAGTGGGGGTTTGTGCCATACACCCCAGCATCCCCACCACAGGAAGGCATACCAAAAGTGATCATATAGATGTTCACAAAGGCCTTGCGGGATGGTTGCCTGTGTGTGCGTGTGTGTGTGTGTGTGTGTGTGTGTGTGTGTGCTCTGAAAGGCCTTCCCCTCTCTTCCTGAAAATAATCTCCTTACTTGACCTCCAGGACCTCAGAGGCTCCTGGGTCGCCTCTTCCTATCCTATCTGTGTTGCTGGCTTCACTTGTCCCCCCAATCTTCAGATTCAGGAGAGGCTCGGGACTCAGTCCTTCCAAGGCGTGTCCGCCAGCTCTGCACACGCCCATCCATTCCGTGCCTTTAAACACCATTTAGAAGCCCAGGACTCTTTAAACTTTTATCTCTAGCTTGGGCTTTGCATTGTGCCTGCTTGATGTCTCCACTGAGAGGGCTGAGAGGTGGCAGTGGCAGTGAATGCACTCTGTCACGTGTCCTGTGACGGGGACCACAGTGATCAATTCTCCGCCATCTCCCGTTGGTCCTGCCCTGGTGGCACCAAGGACAGTGCATCCCAGACTTCTTCCAGTCCTGGAGTCTCGGGGTGAGGGTGGACGGATCCTGGAGGCAGGCCAGGCCTCTTCCGACAGCATAAGGGTGTCCCTAAATGGGAGATTTTGGCTCCAGTACTCCAGACTGGTTCACCAAGCCGTTCTCAGGCCCTACCATTGTGGAGGTGCTTTTCAGTCAGGAGCCCAAGAGGCTGAGAACCCAAGAGCCTGTGAGGCCCTAGTACGAGGGCTGCTTCTTCCCCACAGCCAATCCTCTCTGCCAGCCTGCACCTCAAGTGGTCCATGAACACCGTGTCCTCGTCACTTCTTTCCTTGATGTGACCTGGCAAAAGCTATCTAAGGAAGGAAGGGTTTGTTGTGACTTGCAGGTTGAGGGGACAGTCCATGGCGGCAGGGAAGCCATTGCGGTGACAGCTTGAGGCAGCTGGACCAGCAGGAATTTAGAGAGGCGATGGTGCTGACGGTGTGTGGCTTACTCTTTCGGGGGAACCTGGGTCGTGTGGTGGTGCTACCCACATTGACGCTGGGTTCCCCTCCGTCTGCAAATGCCCTCTCAGACACACGCAGAGGCGTGTCTCCCAGGTGAGTCCAAATCTAGTCAGTAGTGAACATTAAGGGACTGCAGAGGTGACTTGGTGGTTAAGAGTGCTAGGCGCTCTTCCAGAGGACTTTTGAATCCCAGCACCCACATGGGATGGCTCACAATTGCTTGTAACTTCAACCACAGGGGATCCTGTGCCTTCTTCCGGCCTCCGCGGCCACCCTCTGCCCACATACACACACAAAGTAAAAGTAAAAACAAAATCTTGAAAATAATTTTACCAATATAACCTCTTTTTAAACAAGGTTTAAAAAAAAGTCACACGGGGGCATCTCATGTTTCACTTGTCCAAAAGGGATCTTAGTCAGCAAGGTGTTTCTCCTAGGAAGCCTCCATCTACCTTGCTCTTTGACATCTCCATAAATGTCAATGCTTATGTGAAAAATACCAGTGTCACCATGGAGCCCACATCTGTTCTGCCAGACCACTGTGACAACAATCTTACTGGCTCCTAGACTAGAAGCTGACCAGAGTATGGCTGTCTTGATATGGCTCCGCAACAGCCCAGCTCCTGCCATCTTCCGCTGTGCTAACAACATATCCCTCAGTCTAGATTACTGCTCTCCCTCGGCCCTGCCCCCCTCCCGAGCGTGGGACCCCCTTTGGACCTCCGGATTCTACTCTGTTGCCTACCGGTTCCAAGTCACTCAATGCGAAACGCAAGCCCACCAGCTCTTCCTCAGCCCTGTCCCCTTCCTTGGCCTTCCCAGCACACCTGCTCGTGGCCAGCGCCTGCCTAGGACTCACTTCTTCCTCTCTCACCTCCCCTCGCCCCTTGTCCACCTGTAGCAATTCCTTCCTTCCCTTCCAGCCTTTCCAACTGTCTTCTCCTTGGGAGTCTCCAAACCAGCACACCCCAGGACATCTTACTTTCCCTAGGACACGGGGTCTGACTTGTTGTTGCTCACTATGTTGTTTGGTGGTGAGAGGTGGCTTTTTCTATGTAGCCCGGTGTGGCTGGAGTTCACAGTCCTCCTGCCTCAACTTCACGGGCGCTGAGATCACAGGGGTCTGTTCAGCAGGGGTATGAGCTGGTTCTGCTGGTGCCCATCCCTGGAATGGCAGTTCCCTCAGGCATGCTTCTCTCTTCTCATCTCCACCCCAGGCCCGCACAGGGAAGGCTCTCAGTACACATTTGTTGAACGAGTGGGGATAGTGAAGCCACCCATTGGTGTACCTGATACGTAATGGTATTTGATAAATACTGACTATAAAAATTTGACTGTTTATATTTCATAAAATTCAGGAACTTGCCAAGCAGAGAAGGAAAAAAAAATCTTCTAATCTCATTGTTGAGCTGCTCCAGGTTGGCTTCTGAAAAAAGACAAAAATAATATATGCAGACAGAAAATTTCTGTAAGCATCAAAAGGCACAGAAGGAATAAAGAACCTTCTCCCTTCACCTCCTACGCTGCCTGAGGCAAACCCAAGGGGGCACCGGCTCTCAGGGCTACACATTTCTAGGCGGTACTGATGCTGGTGCAACTGCTCAGGAGGGGACCAGTTTTAGAACCACAGATAGGATGCTGCTCCTTCAAGATGTCACCCCTACAGCTGCCACCCCTACCCCTTCCTGGATTAAGTCCTTTGTAGTCCTCACCCCATGCTTCAATTACACATTTGCTTGTGTTTAGTGATGATCTTGGAGTTTAGATTAGATAAGGACGAACATGCTTGTTCCCCATCATCCATTCCTGGCCAGAACAATAGCAATGACTAATAAAAGGACACTTATAGGTGGTCTATATCACCTTTAGAATGAATAGAACAACATTGGTTGAGTATAAATAACTTCATTGTTCTATAAGAGACTTTCAGGAGAAAACCTGGCAGAGGCCACCACTGATTGAGCACCAACTATGTGCCAGGCAACATATGTGGCTGTTTTTTGTTTGTTTGTTTCTATATTTTTGGTGCCTGAGTTATAAATAATAAGTAAATTAGTGAGTAAAAACGCGGCCAGATAATTATGTCCACTGATTCTGTGTCCTAAATTTGAACAAATGTGATTTCAAAATATTTAGGAAAAAGACAGCTGTACCATAAATGTTGACATTATTTCACTCGCCACTTCCTAAACAATGCAGTACTACAATGTTTCGCATAGACTGACATTGGGATGGGCATTATAAATAACCTGTAGAAGATTTAAAGAATACCCAAGGATGTGTGTAGGTTCCATGCAAATCCCATACCTTTTTACACAAGGGACTTGGACTTGAGATTGGAATGTAAGTGACTTGAACATGGCACATAAGATATTTGAACACTGGTACATAATGGGCTTGGACATTGGTACATAATGGGCTTGGGCATTGGTACATAATGGACTTGAGCATTGGCACATAATGGACTTGAGCATTGGTACATAATGGATTTGAGCATTGGTAAGTAAGGGACTTGAGCATTGGTACATAGTTGACTTGAGCATTGGTACATAGTTGACTTGAGCATTGGTACATAGTTGACTTCAGCATTGGTACATAATGATCTTGAGCATTGGTACATAAGGAACTTGAGCATTGGTACATAATGGACTTGAGCATTGGTACATAATGGACTTGAGCATTGGTACATAAGGAACTTGAGCATTGGTACATAATAGATGTATTCTTTTTTGTTTTGTTTTGTTTTACAAGACAGGGTTTTTCTGTATTGTTTTGGAGGCTGTCGGTCCAGCCCGGCCTCGAACTCACAGAGATCCGCCTGCCTCTGCCTCCCGAGTGCTGGGATTAAAGGCGTGTGCCACCACCGCCTGGCCAGATGTGAGTATTCTTACATAATGATTAGAGCATCATTACAAGAAGGACTTGGACATTCCTGTGGTAGTGACTTGAGCACTGATACACAAAGGACTTAAACTTATTACATAATTGATTTGAACACTGGTGCATAAGGGGTTTAGACATTGGTACTAAATTACTTCAACTTTGGTACAGAACATACTTGAGCACTGGTTGACAAAGCACTTGAACATTAGTACATAAGGACTTGGACATAGTTCATAAGGGTCTGAAGGAATCAGAGCTGGCAAATAAGATCCTGAATGTTGCACACAAAGGGTGTGAGCATTGGTTTGCAAGGGACTTGCTCCTGAGTATGTGAGGGAATGAGCAATGACATATAAACACTGTATGGACCATCCTCAGTGGATACTCAGGATGATTGTATAAAATTGTCCTGCTTAGGTTGGTTTTTCCTCCCCTGAATGTAGAGGGAACAGCCCATCTTCATGTCAGTAAAGGGCAGTCATCCTTTCTCTGGATGGGAAGCTGGGATGCTTCAAGAAGTTGTGCCTGGTCTGGCTTTCTCGGGATGATTGGTAAGGTCCCAGGAAATTCTGAGTCTCTTCCAGCGTCTTAGAGAACACCTGGGAAGAAAGACACCTATCACTTCTCACGCACAACAGTGAGAAGAAATATAGGAGGGGAGGGCCCTGGTCGGGATTACTCCTACTAAATACAAAGCAAAAAGTAACAGGGAGACCAGAGAGAGGCTGAAAAGAAGAAGGCAACAAAGGAGGGTGCCAGAGAGGCAGGGAGGGAGGAAGTGGGGGAAGGAAGAGGAGGAGGAGGGGATTGTCTGCATCGACAATGGGTTCCCCTCTTCCTAGGCATCTGCAGGCTACCTGCCAAATCAATTGATTACATCTGTAGGCAGAGTTGCCTTTTTATTTCACACCAATTTTCACAGGCGGCGTAAGATAAAAATGGAAGAGACGAAGTGAGTGGGAAAGATGATTGAATGACGGTGTAGCAGGGAAGGTGCAAGGGGGGGCAGTGGACACGCAGCTACAGGGGACAGTGGGGGCGGGGGTTTGAGTCGTGTGGCTTCCTTCCATCTCATTATTGGTGTGTGTGTATGTGTGTGTGTGTGTGTGTGTGTATGTGCATGCGTGCCTGTGTGTGTGATCCTTAAGAACCTGTGCCTCCTATTCCTAGGAGTGTGCTGGTGACAATCCTTGTCTGCTAGCATGGTTATAACCTGCCTCCATGTAGCACTGGGGTCTCTTTGCACCCCTGATTCAGGGGCCCAAGGGCTTGGTGAGTACTGAGGATCTCAGACTCAAGGTAGCTGAGGATTCATTCTGTGATATTTCCTCAGCCTCATCTCCTCTTGGAGCCTTAGTTTCCCTACCAGGAGTCTGGTGAGAATCACTCACTTGGCCCTGGTGCTGGGGGACACTGGCAGGTGAGACATTTGAGACCTGTGTTGTGAATGGTTGGAGCTGTGAGCCGGCTTCTTAATCTCAGCAAGCAAAATGCAAGCACTACAAATGTAAAGAAATGACCCTTCTGGGCCAGCTTAGATGGATGTCCAGGGGTTGGTGTACTACTGTTCCCTGGAAGGGTCCTCCACCCAGCTAGCCATCTTCAAAGGCTGGTGGCAATTACATGGCTTTATTTCGGGTCTGGGGCTGCCATCTAAGCAGCTTTGGTGGTGGTGGGGAATCACACTGAAAAGCTCTTCTGTGGAAAAATAATCTTCCAGGTTATGGATGCTTCTGGCTCTGCTTCTGCCATTCTATTCTCCTGTTGGCCACTGTAGCAGATACCGTGACCCCCACAACCGCCTTCCGGCTAAAGCATTCAGTAGAAAACAGTGGTCCAACAGTGATCCCAGCTCTCCAGTAAGGCTAGCAATGGCTAACTGCAAATGTCTCACCACCCCGATACCACGGTTACATTTCCAGACTTGTAATTACCCCAGCTTGTAAGTGGGGCAGGAGCCCTAGAGTCCCCCCATGCAGGTGCGTCTCCCTAATAAGCCTGTGCCATTGTCAAGCTGTTCCTTCTCACCAGGGCCTCCCACCAAGGGTCTAATACTCTTGGTACCAAGAAAACCAAGAGTCAGGGATCAAGTCTCTCAACGTAAACCCTTCCCAGCATGCCCCCTTCTTCCCATACCCATTCTGACTTGTCTCCCTCCCTTTCTCTTCCTCGAGTGACTCCAGCAGTGACCTTCTCCATTGCTTTCCTGACACACAGCACTGACTTGTGTACCATGGACTGAGTCAGATCTCTTCCCTTGTGGAGTTTCTCTTTGTCTTCCTCTGTCTATCAGATGAACCTGGAGCTGAGTGAGTCTCCCCCATAGCCTCAGAGGTAGTTATCGATGTGCCTGGGTGGAGATCTCTTTTCCCAGGAAGACCATCAGGTGATGGGGACATCCCTCCCTTTTGTCCTGTCTGTCTTCGGAGAATCTGCCCTGACTCCTCTGCTTAATTAACTGAAAATCTTTTTAAAAAAAAGAAAACTCCATGAGGCAGCCCTCTGGGGGTGCCTCCTCCATATGTTTTCAACTCACAGTGGGACAAATACCTCTCAAACAAAGTGTCTCGACCTTTCCGGCCCTCAGCATCCTCTGGCCGGTGGTCGCCACTTGCCCCCAGAGCTCTCAAAGGCTTCCTCTCACAGGAGAGACAGTCTGACATCCCACCCATCCAAACCTTGCTTGTCTCCATTACCTTTATGCCAACCCCGTTCTGCCTTTCAGGTGATACACCTCCGTGAACCTCCTTGCTCCAACCCAGCCTAACACAGTCACAGGTTCACAACCAGATCCGCCCAGACATCTCTTCTGACTTCAACCCTGCTGATGAGCTGTCACGGCCCCTGTTAAATCCCTCCTTCACCGTCCCTCTGTGACCCAACCTCCCTAATCCAAACCCATCCTCTTTTCCCTCTTTAAAGCTGATCCCATGCCTGCATATGCCCACATTTCTCCCTCTTTGCCCCCCCCCAGCCTCCTCAGACTGTCCCCCTCTGAGAGAAGTAGCCAGACTTCAAGACCCTACGCACATTCAGGTTCTCCCCCCCCCCGCCCCCCCGTAGATGTTCCCCAGATCGGAAAAGTTTTAGCCTCCAGTGCTCCTGACCCTCTACCCACTGAAAGGGATCCTAGCAGCTTGCCCATCCTTTAGGTTGACATGATGTGACATCTGTGTCCCCCTTTTGTCTGCCTGTGTCCCCCTTTTACCCTCTCTCTCCTCTGAGAACTATGAGTACCTTTGGTTGGTAGCCCGGGCCTGTGTAGACACCCTCCACACTCAGGATCAGGACCGCAGTCTTGTCGCGGTGATTGACACTCCCTGGCTGACCCTAACTGGAGCTATCAGGCCACCTCTGTGATCTCTAAAAAAGGGGCTCATAAGGTCGCTTGCTTCCTGGTAGGTATGGAAAAGGCAGCCCTTAAAGCTGTCAATTATGAACAAAACTCAGAGTGATCAGTCACGGACCAAAAGAAGACCCATCTCCATTTCCCTTTTGTCTTTAAGAGGCCGTGGCCAACATGCCGACCCGTCGGCTGACTCAGACGAGGGGCGATTGTACTTATGCCCGCTCTTTACATCACAACTGGCCACAGATATGAGATTAAAGCTCCAAAAACTCGACGATGGCCCTCAGAACCCTCAATGGGACGCAGTTAAAACAGCCTTCAAGGTCTTTAAACATAGGAACAAAAAGTTTAAAAGGACCAGGCCAAGCGCCAGATGCAGGAAGTGGCCCTTTCACAGGGTTCTAGTCTGAGGGGATGGGAAATGGGTCAGTGTGAGGTCTGCTTCAAATGAGGCCAACAAGACCACTGAGCAAGTGCCTACCCCAGACCCAGGCTGCCTCCATGCCTCTGTCCCATTTGTGGGTAAGAAGGACATTGCCAGTCAGATGGCACCCGGTAAGGGACGTGCTCCAACTCTACCACCCCAGCAGGTCCCAGACTCCTGACTCAGGCTTGGCTGGGCATTGGGGTTTAGCAACAGAAGACTCATGAGCCCTGAGGCCCACTGGTCACCTGTCTCTGCTTTAGTAACTGCATCATTATGCTACGTAGCTGCTGGCAAGTCTGTTTCGTTCTTACTGGATATGAGGGCTGCTTATTCAGTCTTGACAGAATATTCAGGACGCCTCCTGCTGTTCTCTTTCTCTCTGTGATGATGGACAGGAAGGATACCCTCACACCCAAAACCTATGTGACTAGCGTTATGCAATATGCTTGGCTAGCCTTTGACGTGATCATTTCTGGCTGACCCATATTGCCCGATACTTCCCTAAATTCTCTGGCTCAGAGACTTCACCCCATAACAGCTTTGCTCCTTTTACCTTTCTCTGTCTTCCCGAGGTTGTCCCCACCCTTCTCCAACCACTAACCCCTACGGTCTGCATTCTATCCTTGCAATTTGCAAGCCTAACTCCTTGTCCCAAGACCACAGACTCATTTATTCCTTGTTATCCCCAGGCATCCTATGCTCACAACTCCTACACCTTCCTCTCCCATGTTCTGCTCTCTACTTCCTTCTATGTCCTTCTTGACTCTACCCTCAGACCCTGCCTGCCATGGCCTCATCTCTTTCACCTGGACTGGTCCCAACTGTTACATCACTTTCCCAGCTTACCTGGATGGTCCTGCCTCATGAGTTCGGAGACGGCTCCCAACTATTTGGACAAACTTTTTCCTGTCAAAATAACCAGACAAGTAAGTTGTTGTTAGTCTCCCTGCCTTAAAGAATTGGGAGTTGTTGCACTACCGGTCACTGAGTCCTAAATCTTAGACTCTACCAGTCAATTCCAGGTTCCCCCCTCTCCATTGTTCAATGTGGCCACAGTACACTCCTTTAAAATGTGAATTCTTCCAACAGCTCGTATTATTGCACACCACCCAGTTCATTAAGTTTCTCCTCGGCTGCGTCTCCTTCTCCAAAGCACAACCAGTGACCTCCAAAGTTCCCTAGCTGAGTCCTTCTCCCCTCACTCACAGGCTGTTTCCTCACAAAGACCCTATTAAGAGCCGTTCACTCCCCCAAAACTTCCGGAAGGGGACCTCCTCTCCTTCCTGGGACTCCAAGATTACTTCACTATCTGGATCCCCGGTTTCAGGATTCTTACAAAACTCACCTATCTGATCTCCAGAGAAGCCCTCTCTGCACCTCCCAACCCATCCTGCTCTCATTGGCCAAGCTCAAGGAAGCCTCTTGACTGTCCAGCCCCAGATCCCCCAATGCCTTTCACCTTTTGTTCAATCCACTCAAAACCTCACCCTGGACTCCTTTGTCAGCTGTACAGCAACTCTCCCTTTGAGATGACAAACCTGCCACAAGAACTAGACATGGTAAGCCAGTGTTGTTCCTCAAGCCTTACAGACTTTGGATCATCTGTACATCTGCCCCCCCCCAAGACTCTAACCTTATGCTCTCCCAGCCAATCACTATTTTCTCTTTCCACAATCCACACAAACTCATTAGCCACCACTGCCTTCTCTCCTACCCTCCCATACTACATTTTTCATACTATTGATCTATAACCCCTGCTGTGGTTTGAATGAAAAACGCTGCCCCCAATAGGCTCACATATTTGAATACTTGAGCTCCCGTTGGTGGACATGTTTGGGAAGGACTGGGAGGTGTGGTCTTGTGGGAGGTGTTTCACTGGGGGTGGGACTTGAAATTTCAGAAGACTTACCATTCCAAATGTGCCCCCACAACCCTCCCGTTCTTTGTCTCCTAATTACGGATCAAAATGTAAACTCTCAGCTACTGCTGCAGTGTTACTCCACCCTCTTGCTGCCATGCTCCCCGTCATGATGGTCACGGACTCTGACCTAAAACTGTAAACTCCAATAAAATGCTTTCTTCTATAAATTGTTCTGGCGTCTTATCACAACACCCCCTTCACTGACAATCCCCTCTCCCATCACCAGAGGGCACAAGAGGTCACTCAGCTCCACCTCACTGCATTTTCCTGCTCTGGCCTCCTAGCAGTCTGATAAAGGCACTACCTTCATTTCTAAGGCCACCCCGGGCAACCGCTTCCCTGAGCATGAAGCTGATATTTCCCTACCAAGTTGGATCCACAGGTAAGGTGAAGCAGGCAAACACACTTCTAGAAAACAATACCTGACCAAACTCAAAAGCTCTCACTTGACTTTGGCCTCCTCTGCCTTTTCTCCTTACCTCCACCCCCAGGGCTGTCCCCAGGGAACCTCTGAAGCTCAGCCCATTTCCACTCATGAGCGGGTGGCCGACTTCTGTGTGCCTAACGGCTCCAGGCACAGCAGAAGAGCCACACCCCCATGAGTCCTATGCTTCATCCTTGCCCTACTCAAACAGCTGGATGCTCACACAAACTTTGCTCACCTCCCTGTATGTTATGGAGCTCTTCCTTCCCCTCCAACTGTTGGAGCAGCTTGTCCACCCAAACCCGGCACTCCCTGGAAACCCCTTCACCTCCCTGTATGTTATGGAGCTCTTCCTTCCCCTCCAACTGTTGGAGCAGCTTGTCCACCCAAACCCGGCACTCCCTGGAAACCCCAGCCTCTCCATCTACCTGGACACACTCACCCGTAAAACCGTAGTGATCAACCAAGCCTCTTCCTGCCCTTTTCCTGTTAATGATCTTCAGGCGTGCCTCAGCCTACTCCACTCACCCCTTAATCTTTCCACAATTTTTTATGAGGTTTTATTTTATCTCACCTTACCTGTATGAACGCTTGCTTGAGTACACGTCTGTGCCCCACATATATTCAGTGCCCACAGAGCCAGGAGAAGGCATTGGATTCTCTTGGGTTAGGTTTCAGATGGGTGCGAGCCGTCGTGTGGGTGCTGGGATACAAACCTGGGTCCTCCGAAAGAGTAGTCAGGCTCTCTGTTGTAATTAAAAAAAGAAAAGAAAAGAAAAGAAAAGAAAAAGCGGCCTGAGAGAGAAAAATGCCATGCGACAGAGTTCAAGTGGAGGGTGTTGTTATTGCTGTTGCTTTTTTTTGTATTTGTTTTTTTATTAAGGGAAATGGATCATAAAAAGGGGAAAGGGGAAGGGGAGACAGGCATCTTGGACAGGAGTAGCAGAAGAAAAAAGAAGCAGAGAGAGAGAGAGAGAGAGAGAGAGAGAGAGAGAGAGAGAGAGAGAGAGAGAGAGAGAGAGAGAGAGAGAGAGAGAGAGAGGAACAGAGTGAGGGAGAGAAGGAAAAGGATGGGAGGTGGGCAGGGCCCTTTTAAAGGGAACACAGTGAATGTGCTCAGGTGGTGCTCTTAGTGGCAGCAGCTGAGGGCGTGTCCTCTCAGAACCCCAAGGGCAGGCCAGTGCAGATGCCTGAGCACTAACACTCTTAAACCACCAAATGCTTCTCCAGCCCTTCTTCCCACAGTCTTGACTTAGGAGCCATTGCCTCCCTTCAACCCCTCAGCTCAATGCACATGCTTCTGACAATCACTCGTTCATCTCTATGATACATTCTGATAACCAATGCTTTTATGAATCTACCTAGAACCCCCCTATAGGGACCACTTTTACTCAGTCTCTCCTCACCTTCCAGGCCCATCTCAGCATAGCCTGTAGGCTCAAAGCCTTAACCCACGCCACCGTTGTGAGCAACTCCTCAGTGTCTGCACCCACACCCTTCATCTACCGCTCTCTGCCAATCACCACCAATTTATTCATGCAGACAGCGAAAAGGACAGGTGCCAAGTGGAAAACTCCCCTCTGATTTTCGGGACTCCCTTCCCTGACCTTCTCAGAACCTCTTCCTACTCCTAACATCAACAAATACTGTCACACCTCCCCAGTCACTCCCAGCATGTGGTGTGCCTTGTCCCTTCCTCTCCCTCAGGCACCTGCTGTATCCCTTACTCGAACCTGACAACCTAATCTGTGTCATTCCCATCTGTGGGCCCTACCTATATCAAGGTTAGACCCCAGGGACACAGGAACCCCCTACATACTGTTGCACTGCAGTCCCCTGCTATGTCTGCCCTGACTGGAGAATATTCCGTCTTATAACAAGAGAACTGGGACATCACCCCAAACATTTTCTCATACCTTTCTTTCTCGTCTTCTGTCTCAGCTCCTTGGAGGTGTCTTTTCTTTGTGGAAAATCAGCTTCTGTCTGTCTCCTCTTCAGCTGATTCATTGTCTGTGCTTTTGTCTTCTAAGACTTGGGCATCAATCTCCTTTTCAAGAACAAAAGGTACATGTTCCCCCTTTGCTTCAATTCCATCCTCAAACCAAACACACCTCTGCCTTGAGGTCCCAGATATCTCGTTTGCCATCTGTACAGGCATAGCTGTCACTCTTCGATCCTTAGCCCCCAACAGCTTCCCACGGATTTTTGGTACCTGAGGTGAAATGGCTGCCATTAACACAACCCTCCACAGACTCACTTGCAGGCGTCAGTCTCCACAATGAAAGCGCTCTGGACATCCTTTAGAAGTAGGAAGAGTGCTGCTTCTGTGTAAACCAGTTCAGAGGCGTCTCAGTGACAGCAAGTGTGTTCCAAGGTCAAGCTGACATTGTGGCTCTTGGGGACAATGGTCCAACATGGGACGCTGACCTCTCTGACTGGCTCCCTTCTTGATACCCCTTGTCTTCCCCCCTACTAATGAACCTTTTGACTCTGTTTAACCGTCTGGACCTTTTTTTGTAATCCCAGAGACTGAAGTGCTTTCCCCATTACACTTCCAAAAGATGGGTCAACAAAATCCTCCAAAATTTCCAGTACCAAAGACTGCCCTATAATGATGTCCTAAGTCAGCCAAAAATAATCCTACGAAAATGATGTCCACCTAGCGAACAGCTCTATGAAAACTGTGCCCAAAGTCCCACCCATTGCTCTCCCATCTGTTTTCAATTTCACAAAACACAAAGCAAGAATATTAGCTTAATTATTCCATTCTGTCCCCTACTGACTACCTTACCCATACTCTGACCCCACCACCATCTGCCAGCTAGTATTTTCAGTAGCAAGCAGTGGTACAAACCGCAAGCCTCAGTTTCCCTAGCAAGCCCAATAATGGCTAACTACAAACTTCTTTCCTCCCCAATCCCCACTTACATTTCCTCTCACCCAGCCCTATAATTACCCCATTCTGTAAGTGGGGCAGGGAGCCCTAGTTCTTGCAGGAGGCACCCCTTTCAGGTGCTTCCCCTGCATAATTCTGTGCTGCTGTCATACCTTGTCTTGTCCTTCTATTCCAGATCTGACAGTCTCTGTTCTCCACCAGTGTCATGAATGGAGGTCAAGCCAAGGGAGTGTCCCTCCCAGCTTCCCATTCACCATCCCGAAGCCAGCAGCAGCAGCTCACAGGTCAGGTGGGACTCATCGATCCCCGGTGACATATTTAGTCACTAATGGGAGCTGGGGGTGGGATGCCACCTGGTGGGCATTCCAGTAGGGGAAGGTGCTTTCCAGGTCTTTTGGGTGGGTCTCTCCAAAGCAGGGGTCTCTGCTGCAGAGAGGATGAGTGAGCTGCCACCCATTGGCCACTGCTGTGCTGTAGCTCTCTCCTTGGCTGGCCTGGCACATCGGCATGGCAGGCCGTGCCCTGAGGAGGGGTGGCCAGGGGGAGACACACCTGAAACCTTTCCATGGATGACACCTTCTCTGGACAGGAAGCTGTGTGTCCCTGGATGTTCTTCAAAACCATAGAGAAACACGACAAAAATGAAGTCCCACGATGGACATCCCAGGACACAAAGCTCGTTAAAGACAGGAGAAGCTGGGGTCTGGGTACTCCTTCCAACTGGTGCCCGGGTACTCTTCCATGCATGCACGCATGCATGCATACATGTTACATGCATGTGTATTTGTGAATGCCTACGGTTTGTGTGCTTGCTGTGCATGCCTGTGTGCATGTTACATGTATTTGTGAGTGTGCACATGTGTGTGTGCTTGCCTGTATGTCCGTATGCTCATTCACACATGTACATGCATGTACATTATGTATTTGTGTGCATGAACCCATGTGTTTGCATGTATATGCATGTGTGCTTATGTGCTCATGTTGATGTGTATATTTGCTTATGTGTTTTATGCCTATGCCTGCATAATATTTGTACCCATACTTGTGTGTGTGTGTGTGTGTGTGTGTGTGTGTGGGAGGGCAGGGGCTGTGCACAGTGTTTCTTGCAGGGAAGCAAGCCCCATGGTGAGGCTTGTGTTTGTTTCCAGGCTGAGGTGTGAGGCGCACTCCTAGGACAGGAGGTGGGAATGACAAGCACATTTGCCTCATAAACTCAGAGCATGCCCTGCCTGGGGAGAAGCGTGTCGGGAGCTGTGTGAAACAGCAGATGAAGTTGTCGTTCACATTCCCTCTTTATGGCTTCCCGTGAGAGCCCCCCCCCCCCAGGGCTTGCCACTCAGACCACCAGGCCTGGCAGTTCTCAGGCCAAATTCTGCCCTCTAAGGGGACACAGGAGGCCAGAGGCTGTCTGCTTTTATCCCTGAGTCGTGCCACCACACGCTTGGTGCCTCCTCTTGAGCCCTGCCTATAAAAGGTGCCTAGGAGGATGTGTGGGAGGAAGACACATGTCAATAGGAGGGGACTGGGAGCTGACAGGCATGTCCTCCAGTGTGTCATTGCATTAGCTCTTGAGCTCCTTCTAAGTCCCCCGAGATGGTTTTTACCTTTGGGGTGGGGGGCGGAGTGAGGTGACTCTCCTTTCATCCAGCATCTTCGGGCAACAACAAGACAACCAGGAGCAGGCAGGGACAGCTGTCCCACTTCCAGGGATTGTCACATGCTTGCTGGATGTGGCATGTGCTGTGGGTGGCCTTTCCTCCCTCCTTGGGTACCCAGGCTTGGTGCTCAGTTCACACTCGTGGAAGACTTTCATTCCCACCACAGCCAGGGAAAGAGGCGCTTTGGCTCCGGGGAAAGCTCATCCTTTGAGGACAGGCTAGATGTCCTGCTCATCAATTGCCCAGGCAAACCGCAGCCTGAGAGACCAAGGCTGGTGAGACAGGATCCGTTTCCTGGCCAGGTCTCCAGCCTCTCAGGGGACCAGAGGAGCATGTTTCTAGGCTCCCCACAGCAACCCTGGTGGCTTCCCCTCCATCATTCCTCACTCCCTACCTTCATATGGAGTTTCCATATAAGCTTCTGGTACTGCAGGCCCTCACTATCTTCATCTGCTTTCTGTTGCTGTGATAAAACACTGACCAAAAACGCCTTGAGGAAGAGAGGGCTTATTTCAGCCCACAGCTCACGTCCGTCAGGAACTGAAGCACGGCCTCGGAGAAACCCTGCTTACTGGCTTATTCCTTGTGGCTTGCTCAACCTGCTTTCTTATACAACTCAGGACCACCTGTCCAGAGGTGACACCATCCCTAGTGGACTGAGCCTTCCCACATCAGTCAGTAATCATGAAAAGAAAAAGCCATAAAAAATTAGCCACAGGCAATTGATAGAGGAGTTTTCTCAATTAAGGTTCCCTCTTCCCTGAGGCCTGGGAGCCCTGGTTCCCCAGGCCACTCCCTTCCTCCACCTAGACCTGTAAAACAAGTCAGTGGGCCTCAGGGCCATGAGCTGCTCCTTGCACATTAAAAGAAGCAAATTCTTCCAGGGTCGCCATGGGCAAAAGATACAGGCTGCACACCATATATCTGAATTACAAGATTAAAGATCAATACGGCACTCTACAGAAGCAAGTGTTACACTGGGTGACAAATCTTAAATGGGGCATCAAAAGAAGGGTGTTGTCAATGGGCCCAGGTGGGAAGAACCTTGTCCAGCCAACTTCCGTGTGTGTGTGGATATCTCATACCCAGCATGAAGCTTTGCCAATCTGATGGCACGGCACCGGTCTGTCACCTGCTCCAGGTCGGCCATGTGGTAGACATTGGGCTTATGAGAGCCTCTCTTTGTCTATGGCCGGTTGTGATTTTCTAGAAAGAACTGGTTCACAGAGCCTGTGGGTAGTTTAGGAATATGGTATCTGGAGCTGGGGAAATGGCTCAGTGGGTGAAGTGTTAGCTGAACAAACACAGGGAGATGAATTCAGATCCCTAGCATCCATGTAAAAGGCAAGCGTGGCGATGGGCATCTGTTATCCTAGAGCAGTCACTGTCACACGCAGACAGGGGTATCTCAGGCATGCTGGGTAGATAGTCTAGGCAAAAGGGTAAAGTGGAGAGTGGTATAGAAAGACATTCAGTATTTACCTCTGGTCTCTGTGCACACACACAGTCACACAGTGCACACATGTATATAGCCCCCAACACAAACACAGTGCACACATGTATATAGCCCCAACACAAACACAGACACACACACATATGGGGGGAGAGAGAGAGAGAGAGAGAGAGAGAGAGAGAGAGAGGGAGCGCGCACAAAGAACAACTTTGGCATTGTTTCTCAGGTACCATCCACCTAGCATTTTGAGACAGGGTCTATCATTGACCTGGGACTTGCCACGTAGGCTAGGCTGGCCAGTGAACCCTAGAGATGTAGCTGTTCCTGTCTCCCCAGATTACAAGTGTGAATACTTCTCTGTGGGAACCCAGACTTTGGCCCACCCCTGGTCAAGGCCGATACCGAGTGCCTACTAAGCCTATTCTGGAAGAACATTCCCCTGGAGCATAGGCATGTGGGTCAAAACAGACCTAGCCCATGCAGAGGTTGGAGTCTGGGTCCCCCAATTGTCTCCTTCCTATAGAGCTGGCTTTCTGACCTTAGTTAGCCCCATGGAGAGGAGAGGAGTAGTGGCTAATCAGATCCCTATAGCTCAGATCAGATCTGTGTGACAGGGTCCCACGAGAGAGCAGCTGTCCCCACCCAGCACCCACCTCCCTCTTCTCCACCATCCTTCCCTTCATGTCTTCTGTATTCATTTCCACAGCGGAGGCTGAGCAGGGAGGTCTAATACTGCCTGGTTAATGGCTTATAGATTGTTGGTGAGTCAGGTCTGATGGAAGTGTCTGCTAAGGTTGGCACTGGGAGCCGGAGTCAAATGGCCCGAGACAGATTCATGGCTAACTTCCAGGCCACGCCAGGAAAAATGCACCCACACAGCATGCTCAGCGCTTAGAATGTGAAACCTGGCACTAGGGAGGGAGCCTTCAAAGGGGAAGGCCACGTTCTGAATGGTGGGTCGGAGCTCTCAGACCCTACCCAGAGCGAAGGGACCCACAGGTCAGGACGGAGTTGCCTGAGCGCAAGCTAAGCTGTAAGTAGAAGACAGAAACAAGCCTTGGAAGACTTGACTAATGAGCACTAATTGGAAAGAGACCAGGGTGACCGAGTAATGGGCTCTGAATTATGGGATTTTGAAACCCAATTTTGCCACATCCAAATAGACTGTCTTCAGTAGGCGTATCCAAGAGAAAGCACTGGGGAGGGTGGTGGCAGCGATGTTTTTGTCCTGAAGGAAGTCATAATATACCAGGGAAATGATTGACATAAAATTGTATCGCTTGACACTTAACGGAATTAAATAACCAAAACGGTGAACCAAAGACTCCTGGGAACCTATTAGAATGAACAGATGTAGTGCATGTAACTGCCCATCTGTATACTTGCACTTGCGTTGGCACCATTGAGGGCTGGCGGTGTTGGCTACTTTACTAGTGCTTGGTTTAGGCATCCCCACCTTTTCTCTGGATTCCACCCAATCTGGTGCGTGGCCCAAGTTTCCAGTAGCTAAGTTTCTGACTCTCCAGAAGAAACATGTTTGTTCTCTTGTAGATAAGGACCAGGGGAGGAGTCTTGGCTCAAGATATTTGGGATCCTGGGGTTGAAATCCACTTCTTTGCCCGTTGAAGTCAAGGATTCCCTGGTTAGAGACAATTGCTAAGAGCCCAGGAGAGACCCAGAGGGAGTTTCAGAGTTGGGGTGCTCCATCTCCTGGGATCTTTAAGAATTTTCCATTCTGGAGCTACAGAGATGTCTCAGAAGTTAAGAGCATTTGCTGCTCTTGCAGGGGACCTGGGTTCAATTCCCAGCACCCACGTGAAACTCACAACCATGGATAACTCCAACTCCAGGAATTCTGATGCCCTCTTTTGACCTCCATGAACACCAGACATGCACACGATCTACATATATGTGTTCAAACAAGGAGTTCACACACAGGTGAATTAATAAACAAATAAAAACTTCCATCTTTCACTTCTAAGAGGGGATTTCAGCATTTCCATTTCCTTGGCTGGCTGGCAAATTGTAAATCTAGGTATGAGGAGGAAATATCGTGACATCAAGGTTATGTGGTCTGACGCTGACAAGATGGATGGCCTCGGTAACCAGCCTTCCCAACATCTCCTGGCTCTCTCTCCACCTCTCTTTCTTTTCATCTTTTTTTTAAAGAAAACATTTTTAGAGACTTTAATAACCGTGGAAGGATGCTGTAAGGCGGGCAAGGAAATCGATCATTTTTATTCGGTTGTTCACGATAAAATGTAAGTTTGGGCGATAAATCTTCTTACCTTGAGGGGAGAGAACAGCATGGCTGACCATTAATATGATTCCTTTTTTTGGAAATTTCAATGAATGAATGACGCCTTGGGTCTGAGAAATTAACAGTAATGGCTCGAATCCTCCTGGTGGGAATTAGTCTTAAACAGAGGCTGGAAGTGGCCTTACACTTTACCAGGTCTAGGCATGTGCTGGTCCTTCCTAGATTCTCTCCCCATCTGGCTATGGCCACCAACTATTATTTCAAACCAATATTTCCCGAATATGTATAAAGGACCCACTGTGTGCAGAGACCCACACTCAGCCCTAGGGGTTGTTTCAGGATCCTGGGTGAGTTACTCATTGAGAAGGTTCCCCACTGTATTCTGGAGGTGACAATGACACGTGGGACACTGGAAGAAGGGTGTCCTGGCTTCCTTCCTGCTGCTGTAATAAACTATCCTGATGCAAAGCAACTTAGACAGAGAACGGGTTTACTTCAGCTCCCAATTCCAGGTTAGAGCACATCACTTGCTGGGGAATCAAAACGGCCCAAGCTTGAAGCAGTTCGTTTCACCCGTAGTCACGGGGGGTGAACGAATGCGTTCTGCTCAGGGCTCAGCTGGCCAGTCCAGGGAGTGCGGTCGGTCACTTCCCAGATGGGTGTTCTCACATCAACCAAAGGCAATCAAGACCATCCCTTACAGACATGTCCCAAAGCAACCTAATGTAGGCCGTCCTTCAAGGAGAGTCTCTTCCCAGATGAGTCTAAACTGTGTCATGTTTTGTTTCAGTCATGAAACTAAACACCACAAAGGGTGTTTGGAGCTGTGGCTCAGGAGAGCAGTGTTTGGGGGAAAGAAATACAAGCTCTAGAATTCTCATTTCTCGGGGACTTTGGGTTCTACTGATGCTGATTTTTTTAAAGGATTTATTTTATTCTCTCTCTCTTCTCCTCCCTCCCTCCCTCCCTCTCTCTGTCCTTCCCTTTCTCTCTGTCTCTGTCTGTCTGTGTGTGTGTGTGTGTGTGTGTGTGTGTGTCCACACAGGCCAGAAGGGGACATTGGATCCCGTAAAGCTAGAGTTACAGAGATTTGTGGACCACTCAGTGTGGGTACTGGGAACCAAGCTCAACCCCCCGGGGGAGCAGCAAGTACAGCTGTCCCCAAAGCTGGTTTTGAGAGGAAAGTTGTGGGACAGTGGCTCTTGGTTTCCCACTCTGCTACCTACCTCCTGGTTTCCCACAGACAGAAGGTGTTTTTCTGAGCTCCCTTGTCCTGTCAGTACCCAAGGTGCTGCTCCATGTGTCACGGCCAAAGTCCCCTGGGAACATGGCAGTAAGTGAAGCTGTCCCTTGGCCTTTGTCCCCAGATTTCTCAAGGGAACAAAGCTGATGACTCAGATACTCCCGGCCTCCCCGGCAATGATCCTGATGATACTGAGACCTCTCCAACATTGATCCTGATACTGAGACCTCTATACGACGGACACTGAGTCCTCGCAGTTCCGGAGACACCTGAGGGCTAGGTGCCACTTGATGTGGTTGTGTTGGGAACATTCTTTGTGGCCTACAGGTGACCAAGTTCTTGCAGTGTCCTGCTGTGGTTTGTCTCTTTCATTCCTTAAAAGGCCACCAACGCTATTAGGGGCCCCCACCCTCACAACCTCGTTGAACCTTAATGTCCCCAAAGCATTGTGGCGGTCAGTGTTCTGCCTGTTAACCATCACAGATGCTCAATGGGTCAAAGACGAAGGTTCTTTTGGCTCACAGATTTGGAGTTTCCTTGGCTCCGTTGCTCTTGGGTCCGTGGTGAGTGCTGTGGGATATTTGTACACTGTGTGAAAACACAATGCTGTGACTGTTGTGATAAAAAGCTGACTGACCAATAGCTAGGCAGCAGGGGTAGGCGGGATTTCCAGGCAGAGAGAGAAAGAAAGAGGAGGGGGAATCTAGGTGTGCAGGAGATGCCAGGAGACACGGAGAGGAAGCAAGGGTGCAGGATGGAAGAGAGGTAATTCCATGTAATAGATTAATATAAATGGGTTAATTTAGGTTATAAGAGCTAGTTAGGAATAAGCCTAAGCTATAGGCTGAGCTTTTGTAACAGATAAGATGTCTCTGTGTCATTATTTGGGAGCTGGCTGGTGGGACAGGGAAAGACTCCGTACAGGTGCGGTTACACGTGATGGGGTGAGCATGCTGCAGACAAACCCCACTCGTTTTGTAGCCAGGAATGAAAGGAAGTGTTGAAACCAGCGTCCTGCAGTCCTCCGCTAAAGCACACCCAATGACTACTCCTCCAGCTTGTCCCACATCTTAAAGGTCCCACCACGGTGGAGGCCAAGAGTTTGCCAATGGGTTTGACATCCCATCTGAAAACTACAGCCATTTCCATCTCCAAATAGCATCCCACCAGGGCTTTACCAGGTGAGTTCTGGGAGCCCCGGCCCCACGGCAGATGTGTGGTGTGGATTCTGCTGGAGGAAGTAGGGTGGAGGCATCTGAAAAGTGGGAGCATGATGGGATAATTAAGAAGTGGTCTCCGAGGCCACGTCGTCTCCCTTACAACTGCCACGTTAAATCCGTGGCTAGTGTATGGAAGGGGGAAGGGCACTGCTGCTCCTCCCTCTCCCTAGAATGCTGCTCTGGTCTCACTTTAAAGAATAGTCTGTGTGTGTGTGTGTGTGTGTGTGTGTGTGTGTGTGTGTGTGTGTGTGTGGTGCTGGATATACTTGTTCATGTGGGTGTGAGCACGTTTATGCCACGGCATCTGTGCAGAAGTCCGAGGACAATCTTGGGTGACGGTTTTCTCCATCCACCTTATTTGAAAAACAGTCTCTTGCTTGCAGCTGCGTAGTCCAGGCTAGCTGGTCCTCTGGCTTCTGAGAATTCTTGTGTCCGTCTCATCTGCAGCAGGAACACTGGGGTTGCAGACTGGACACTCCTACATCTGACTTTACCTGGGTCCCTGGGATCTGAGCTCAGGTTTATCCACTGAGTTACCTTCCCAGTTCTGGAATCAGTTTCTTAACAGACCACCAAATCCTGTCATGTAATTACATCCCCATGACGTCACCCCTCAAAGACCTCGTGGCCATCAGTTTTCTGTTCCTGCGACAAATAGCCAACACCATCAAAGACAAGGCTGCCTTGTCTTTGGGCTCCTCCTGTTTGCTGTTCTCTCCCCCCCCCCGAGCCTAGGAGGTGGTGCTCCAGCCTGGCCTCTCTCCTGTGGCTTGCCAGCATACTGGACATTGTCAGTAGCGAACTGCTTTCAGCATCCCTGGCATGCGCGATACTCTGCAAACAAAGACAGGACAACCAATTATTGCAAACACAGCCTGTTTCTGTTTGCTTCTCAGGTTTAGAGAGCAGTGCCATTGATTGACTTGAACTTTTCCCCTTCACACTCCAACATGACTCATGATTCCTTGGTGGGGCAGAGCCATGCTGTCTGGAAGCTCCTGGGGCTAGACAGGTATCGCCTCCTGGACCATTCTGTGTGGTTATCGCCCCAGTTTCTATTCTGTCCTAAAGACAGGGGACAGAGAATAATTTTATGAGTCTCCTCACTTAAAAGGAGCAGGGTCGGTGCTTAAAGCCAGGTCGCAAAGCCAGGGACCTTTCTGATGCACAGAGGTGCCAGCTATGTGGGGACCCACCCTTGCCAGCTCGTTGGATCCAGCATGGCAATAGACAAGCATGAGAACTGGAGACACTTTTTGAGATCAAATGTAGATGGAATTCAGACACCAAGCTGTGCTGGCAGCTCAGCGGTCAGCGCGACATCTCTGAAAACAATGACAGCCGATTGCTTTCTTCTAATGGATGCGGGTGCTTAGAGATTTCTGAATCATATCTGAGTGAGAATCGCTAGGGCAAAGGGGTAACACATTCATATACTGGTGAATGTGGGGAATTATATTCTAAGGAAAAGAAAGTGGATATTCACACTAGAGGTCTGGGTGCATAAATTACGGAACATTCACACCAGGCGATGTGATATGCTATTGAAAACAATTAATTAGAGCTACCCAGAGAGATCCCCAAGGTATTGTTGAGAAAGAGAAGCAAGACACAAGAGACTGAATATCAAATAGTTCGGTAAAACAAACAATCACAAAAAGCCAGCTATACGTGCTTAGGTAGGACCTGTGTGTGTGCAAGTGTGTGCATGGGAGCTTGCACAAGCAAATCCACCCACAATGATGCGTGAATGCACGTGTCCAAAAGCAAGCTGTCCTTTGTCTGAAGTTGCTACCACCATGGATTCAACTACCCTTGAGTAGAGAATATTTGTGTGTGTGTTTGGGGTGGGGGAGCTGGCTGGGGAGATAGCTCCTTTGGTAAAATGCTTGCCGTGCAAGCCTGAAGTTCCAAGTTTGATCCCCAGGGCTCATCTATAAAGACTGAGCACGGTGGTTCACGAGCAGAGTGGAGACTGGGAGATACCTGGGGTTTGCTGGACAACTAACCCAGCCTCAGAGTTGTCAAGTCCTAGGCTGGAGAGGGACCCTGACTCAAAAAACAAGGGTACTTGAGGAGGACTGACAGCCGAGGTTGACCTCTGGCTTACACACACACACACACACACACACACACACACACACACACACACACACGCATACACACAGAGCATCATTTATGCATTGTACAATGAAGTGGACATTCCCATAAATTCCCCTGAGAAAGGCTGTAAAGGTGCTTTTCCCTGAACCAACAGAGATCTGGATGAAGGTGCATTGAGAATAGGCCGCAGTAGACTCAGAGGCAGTGTGCAGAGCCTGGGGACAGCTGCAAGGAGGCCACCACACATGCTCCCCAGTGGTTTTTGAACAGGAAGAATGTGTACAGTCCTGGACTGTGTTTATTTCATTTTCTTCTCCAGGGCTAAGGATGCAACCCAGGGTCTCAGATGTGCCAGGCGAACCACCGAGTCCCACCCCAGCCTGCTCATTCCTGGGCTGAAAGCTAGCTAGCACAAGGAAGCCTGGAAACTGGTTTTAGGGGTTCTTTCTGGGCTGTTGCCTTGTAACTGCTACCTGGACTGATGGTAGAGGGAGGATAGTAGAGGGAGAAAAGAAATCCTTTTCCAATTCTGTTACTGTTGAGGTTGTCACATCTATTGTTTTAGCAGAGATCCCTTTGGGACTCAGGAGGAGAACTAGAAGATCTTTGAGGACCACAGGGGCATCAGCATTGTCTCTGGCAAGCTGAGGTGCAGGGTTGCTCTGGCTATGGGTCCTTAGTGGGGTCTGCATTCTTAACTCTGCAATCTTCCAGCAAATACGACTGCAGGCATTCCCAGAAGTCCTAATTGTACCCAGAGGCTAGAAGGACCAAATTCACCCCATTCATCATCTCTTTCCTCACCAGATTCATCATCTCATCACGGGAGGGAGAGACCTTTACCTCCAAGGTCCTAGGGTGAAGCTAGGAAGGATGGGTGGCTCTCCGGGGTCCTGCTGATGTCTCATGCTGAACAGGGCTGGGATTTCACCTGTGCCCTCAGTGGGGTCGGTCTGGCTCTTCAAAGTCTGGAATAATGGTTACACTAGCATACGCTATAGCTGATGGGTCCAGCATCACCAGCTCTGATTACAAAACGGCTCATGTGCTGATTAATAAATAAATTAGGTATTCTAACCTCAAACCCAACCCTCTTTCTTCCAAGTATCCCCACAAGCCTCATTTAATGCCAGGAGTTGGTACAGAGCTGCTGACTGGGGAGAAAAGAAGAGATTTACTCCTCCCCCCAAGCTACCTACTGCTCGGTCATGCGACAGTTTAAAGCTGTGGGCAGAGCTCTCTTTGGATACGCGGACAAAAGTTATTTGAGATGCCGTGTGGAGCTAAGACTAACACACAGGAAGCTGAGTATGGAGGCAGAGACACAAGAAAGCCAGGCAACGCTTTCGGTCCCTAGATCTGCCCATGCCTGGAACCCATTCCCACGTGGTAAGAAGAATAATGGCCCCAAAGAATTGTATATCCCCATCTCTGGAGCCTGTGTGTGTGTGTTACCTTACAGGGTGAAAAAGAGGCATGGGAGAAATGGCTTATAGATCACGAAATGGAGGCATTGACTTGGATTGTTTGGGTGGGCTCCGGAGAGCCACAACGCTGACACGGAAGAGTCACAGTCAGAGAGGGGGGTACAACAGCCGATGCTGAGGTCAAGGTTGTAGCTCTGAAAAGGACCCAAGAGCCTGGGAAGCTGGACATTCTGAGAAGCCAGGAAGGCAAGACAAGCATCCATTTCTGACAATTCCAGAAGGAAGAAAGCTTGGCTCACGTGTCAGTTTTAGCCGCGTAAACCTATTTCCAACTCCTGACCTCCTGAAATAGAAAGTAACAAAGATGAGCTTTTTAAAAAAAGCTACTCAGTTAGTGGTAATTACAGCAGCCATAGAAACCGGATACTTCCAGCTTGCTGGTTGCTGGAACCAAACTCCTCCTAGTTACTGTTGATTTCCTCTCATTTGGAACTTCAGGGATCCCTGGCGCGCAGCCCCCACCCTGGAAGTGTGGGTATCTCTTCTCAGAGCAGTCTCACCACTGTGGGGGGGGGACTCTCAGAACCTGCTACTGCGCCTGTTAACCTTGAAGACTTAAAGGACCACAGGGGACCAAATTGTCCAATGTTTTTTATCTGTCAGCATGGAATCCCGTTAGAACCAGACGCCTCTCTTCTTGCTGGGGCAGTATGGTGGGTTCTGTGTCTTTCCTGATTTTCTTTCGTTTCTGTGGCAGGAACCCTAACTAAAAGCAACTTGGGGAAGGAAAGGTCGATGCGGTGGCGCATAGGGTTCCATTGCGGCAGGAAGGTCAAGGGGGGGGGGCTGGACGCCATAGTGGAATTCAGGAAGAGAGGGAGAGCAGCAAGGGCCGTTGCTCACTTGCTTACGAGTAGCTTTCTCTACGCTTACGCAGCCCAACGTAGGTAGCTGTGCTGCCCACAGTGGACTGAGCCCTCCCACATTAACGAACCACACACTCTCACAGGGCAACCCTATCTAGATGACTTCCCATTGAGACTTTCTTCCCAGGTGATCACAGGTTGTGTCGAGTTGACAGTTAACACTCACCGGCACAGGGGCCATCTTGAGTTCTGGGTCCAGAATCCAGTCGTGGTACAAGGAACCTCAGGAGAGAGCCGGGGACTGAGGGAGGATGTGTGTGGGTGCCTCTCTCTCCCTGAGCTATCTTGGATGCTCAGAGAGAGCTACATCCCCTTGGGGTTGCTCTATAGCTGGGAATACCGGAAGTAAGGGTAGTGTATTTTGACCGGAAGCTCCACATCCTGACCATCTCCTTCCAGGACACATCTCCCAGCCTTCGCCGTGCCGCACACACCTATGCGGAGAGATGCCAGGGGCTGCTTCTGAGATCTACCTCTGTGACGGTGTGTCAGAATGCAGAAACAGCCATCCAGCCTCCTAGACCTGATTGTTTTGACAGTTTTGCCAAGTGACAAAGCAAAGACCCCCCCCCCCCAAATCTGGTGATAAGGAAAGCAATATTGTGGCAGAGACAGCATCTTGCCATTGAAAATCAGCGGTAAGTGAGTTTGCATCCTCTTAGTAGTAAATCGGCTAGTGGTGCCCCCCCTTCAGCAATTTCAGGGATTTAGAGGCACTTGGGTCTGCTTTATTATTTTATGATGGAGAAAGGGAAGTGGGAGAGGGAGGGAAGAGAAGGCAGGGAGAAAGATACCCAGAGTGACTCTGGGAAGTTTTCCTTTGAGGTTTTTTTTTTTTTTCAGTGTGTGAGCTCATGGCCAGGCTGGGGAATTATCCAAGCGGGGTGGGTGAATCACTGTCTAGGAAAAGAACTCACCCTCTCTCGGTTCCGTGTTATGATTTAGAAGCCTCTGAAGAGCGCTTGTCATGACATGCTCTCTAAAACCCTCTTTAAAATTCTGCTGCAAAGGCCCAGGGAGAAGATATAGAGGCCTTTGTGGAGAGCAGCGAGAGTAGGGAGAGCAGGAGACATAGGCAGACCACTGCCGGAGGGCGGGAGTGTTCCATGCAAATTTGTTTAAAGTCCCAGGTCAATAGCTTCGAGGAAGGCGCCCTCTTTATCCCTTTTTAAGAATAAAGTGGACACTATCTCTTTTGCTTTGGAGAGGAGCCAGTTGTGGGATGCTTTGCATTCTCTGCACAGGGATGCCCTGGGTGACCCCCTTTCTCTCTTTTACATCCGAGCCTGGATGAAAGAGAAGCCAGGCTGGGAGATGAAGGAGCAAGACACGTTATAGAAGGGGCTGTGGGACCTGGGGGTTCTCAAGTGGAAACCGCTGGACCAGAGGGAGGGAGAGAGAGAGAGAGAGAGAGAGAGAGAGAGAGAGAGAGAGAGAGAGAGAGAGTGAGAGAGAGGGAGGGAGGGAGGGAGGGAGAGAGAGAGAGAGTGAGAGAGAAGGAGAGCAAGAGAGGGAGAGAGAGAGGAAGAGAGCGAGAGAGGGAGAGGGGGAGAGACAGAGAGGGAGAGAGAGAGGAAGAGAGCGAGAGAGGGAGAGGGGGAGAGACAGAGAGGGAGAGAGAGAGGGAGAATGAAAGAGAGAGAGAGAGAGAGTGAGAGAGAGAGAGAGGGAGGGAGGGAGGGAGGGAGAGGGGGAGAGACAGAGAGGGAGAGAGAAGGAGAGCAAGAGAGGGAGAGAGAGAGGAAGAGAGCGAGAGAGGGAGAGGGGGAGAGACAGAGAGGGAGAGAGAGAGGAAGAGAGCGAGAGAGGGAGAGGGGGAGAGACAGAGAGGGAGAGAGAGAGGGAGAATGAAAGAGAGAGAGAGAGAGAGTGAGAGAGAGAGAGAGGGAGGGAGGGAGGGAGGGAGAGGGGGAGAGACAGAGAGGGAGAGAGAAGGAGAGCAAGAGAGGGAGAGAGAGAGGAAGAGAGCGAGAGAGGGAGAGGGGGAGAGACAGAGAGGGAGAGAGAGAGGAAGAGAGCGAGAAAGGGAGAGGGGGAGAGACAGAGAGGGAGAGAGAGAGAGAGAGAGAGAGAGAGAGAGAGAGAGAGAGAGAGAGAGAGAGAGAGAGAGAGAGAGAGAGAGAGAGAGAGAGAGAGAGAGAGAGAGAGAGAAATGGGCCAGCCCGGGAGAGAGAGAGAGTTCCTGTAGTTTTTAGTGTGAAAACCTGGGCTCAGGCAGCCCCTGAAGGCTGGGCGTGGCTACCTATCCCATCCCAAAGTGCCAAACAAAGAGATGTCACCAAACAGAAGACATTCAGGGGGCCATGAGGAAAGGGACAGATAAGGGGCCAGGGACCCCAAGTCTATCTTTGGGGTACTGATATGAGTTTTAGGTCTAAGGAGAGGAAGGGCTGGGGTGTGGCAGGGGTGAGAGGCCCTCCTGGTCAGGGCGTGGTCCTTCCTGTCTGTCTTCACCCCAGATCCATCTCCGCTGGGTGAACAGAAGTCTTGGCTGTTTCAGGGGACCAGCTGATTGTTTCAGGAGCTGATAACTTCCGCTCCAGGGCTCGGCCCCGCCCCCTCCAGCGCACCTGTCTTAATGGGGGGAGGAGTCAGGGAGCGTCTGTCCTATGGGCTTTTGTGTTTTCTGGGAGCCCAGGTGACTGCAGGCTGGGGACAACGACAGCTCTGTGTCTTAGCCTCGAAGGGAATGAGGTAGGTTAGACAGACAAAGTCAAGCGGGAACGCAGGATAAAAGGAAGGAGACAGGTGTGGAGCGGAGGCCCAGAAGGGAGGCTTTCACCTCACTTTTAGCTTATGTGTCGGCCCAGGCCACTTTTGTGTGTGTGTGTGTGTGTGTGTGTGTAAAAATGGCTTCTAAGTGCAGTTTCACCAAAATGGAGGTCCTCCCCTCCTCCCCTCCCCCTCCTCCTCCATTTCATCCTTCCTCCTCGCCAGCTTTCCTCTGTATCCCCTTTTCGTCTTCCTCCTCCCCTCGTCTCTACCCAACCCCTCATCGCCTTTCCTCTCCTCCTCCTTGTGGCCTCCTGCACCCCATCCCTGCTCCCCTCCCCCCTCCCTTCTCCTTTCTTGTCTCTCGTCTCCCCCCACCCCTTTGGGACAGGGCTCACGCTATGTAGTCCGGGTTGGCTTTGAGTTTTTCATCCTCCTGCCTCAGCCTCCCAAGTCAAGGAATCCCAGCCCATTTGCCTTGTGATCAAACTTCTTAACTCAGCCTTCAAGGCTTCTTGAGCTTGGTCCCCAGCCTCCTCTCTGGTTCTTTCTACCTCATGGTTAGGTTAGGGTGTGTTTAATTTCCAGGCTACGGAAGCCCACCATGTCAGTGGGCACAGAGATCACAGAGCGGTGAAGACGGAAGGCTGCTCCAAAACCTTCCTGACTACCCTTGTTTCTTCAGCCTTGGGAGGTCTTGCCTGCATGCGCTCAGTATTGTGTAACTGGATCCTTGGGCTATTGTTTTAGGGAACAGTTATTGACAAAAGTGGCTATCATTCATTTGCTACTTACCCTGGACATCGAGGAGGCAAATACCTTGTCTAGTAAGGAATAGAGGGTCTGGCAAGTGAGGTGTGTCCCCAAACTGTATGCCACAGTCACCATGCTGGCTGCACTTTAGTCCAGCTCCAGACAACTTATGGTCACCTGTGGCTGCCCATGGTCATTCAGGGCCATGCACTAGATGGGTTGGGGTCATAGGGACATGGAGTCTTCATTCTCCACCCTTCATGCTTGGTGATACGTTTGTAGTGCAGACACCTGCACAGGGCTACTTGAGTTGACACCTGTTCTCTCTGGTATTTCACACCTCTAGAAGGCAAGCAAGGATCATTATAAATGTCCACGTTACAGGTGCGGGAAATGGGGCAAGCTGCCCAGGATTCCACAGCCAACAAGCAGGGGAAAGGCCAGTTCATTCCACCTCTTTTGAAGCCAGCACAGCCAGGCAAACTTCTGATGTGTCTCATGCCCTCGGCAGGGCTCTCTCAGGATCTCCTGGGTAGACTTATTGCTGAGCCCGACTCTGGGCTCTGTTGTGGGCAATAAGGATTCCCTGCCTGATCCTGGCAGAGAAACCAGAGCCTGGCATAGCCATGATAGGTAAAACATAATCAACGAGCTCCAAGAGGTACCTGAGAAGCAGGGCTGCTGGGGGCCTCTGGGTCTCATCTGTGCACCCCACGTGAGACTCCTTGCGTGTGGTTTAGGAGTTGCTTGCTGTGAATGAGCTTGCTGACTTGTTGGGCATTAGACCCAGGGGGAGTGGAGACAGGCATTTGGAGGATCCTCAGCAGCCAGGGCCAGTGCTCTCAGCAGCAGCCAGCTGTGCTAGCCCCCTCCCCTCTGGGCACCCACCTGCTGGAGGCTCCAGGCTTGTTTGCAATGGCTTTTTATTGAATCTGACTAGTCTGGAAGTAATTGCACTAATAGTATTGACATTAATACTACACCAGAATGTATTTATATCTTGCTTCTTTCTCAACTAAAATTTAATGTCATCACTATCACTGTGGGTGGCAGGCTGCTGCCTGGCTGACACAGAGCTCTGGGAGGTGTGGAGTTGGGAGGCATCTGTCCAGGGTACCACACCTGTCTGGAGTTTAAAACCAGAAGCTTTGGAGTTTAAACTCCCTGGCTGTGGTTCCCGAAGCTGCCAGTAGGGTGTACCTTTGCAGGTGGTGATGGTGGTGGCGCTTGTGTGTGTGTGTGTGTGTGTTGGATGGTTCTAGGTGGTGGTGGTAGTGTATATGTGCAGAGGGATTGATGGGGTCTAGGTGGTGGTGGTGTGTGTGTGGGGTAATGGGGTTCCCATAAGGGGTGGGTGGGCTTCTTTTGAAAGGCCTCCAGGAGGATGAAGACACAGTGCTGGGTGGACAGCACTTTCCCAGCTCATCCCAGCCCCACAAAAGCGGCTTGCCCGCTCTACGCGCCTGCACCTCCGTGCGGCCACCGTGTCCCCCTGCCCTTCCCTCACACTGCCACCCCTTCCAGCTTCTTTCTGGTCCCCGTGAGTCTCAGACAGGAAGCAAGAACTCCTTCTTCAAGTTCTCCCTCCCCGAGAGCCAGCACTGCCTGACTTGGTGTTTTATTCCAGCTGCGTGAGAAAGCCTTGAGTCTCAAAACCCAGACTCCTCATTATTCACCAGGTCTGCTTTACAAGTCATTTGGGACTTAAACACAAAAAGGCTTCTTGCTACTTTTTTATTCTAAAGAGTGTGTAAAATGTACACATATGGTTTAAAGAAGAATAATAAACTAAAACACCCATACATTCACATCCACCACGAGAAGCTGAACACCACGGGGCTGGGAGAAGGCCCCTGTGTATTTATCCTCCCTCATCTCTCTGCTACCGGAGTTTCACACCAATTGAGTCCTTGCCGCCCTTCCCCCCAGCCCCTTTTACAAAGTTTTACTAGGTATGCAGGTTTTCCTAAACAATACATTAATTTAACTCTGCCCGACTTTCTAACTTCATGCTATAAGGGAGCCAGCCGTACAGTAGATTTTTTTCCCCTTGCTTTGCTTCTTAGATTCTACAATGTATTTTGGGGATTCATGAATTTTTAATGGGAATAGTTGTGGCTTGCTCCTTTTCATTTCTAAGTAGTATCCCTGGATATGAATATTACGCAGTTTATTTGCCCTGTCTTTTACTGGTGGAAATCAGAATCTGGGCAATTAGAAATGTCATTATGAACGTTTGTTTGTAGTGTGGTTCTCAGCATACACTTTGACAGCCGATGCAGAACTTCAGAGTCTGATTCCAGGATGGCCACATCAGAATTTGCGGTTGTTAAAATTATTTTTAAGGTATGGCATGAAATATTGATTTTTTTTTGTTTTTGGAGACTGAGTCTCTCTCTCTCACACATATGCTGGGTTGGCCTTAAACTCTAAAAATTGTTTTTAAGGTGTGGCATGAAATACTGATTTTTTTTTTTTGGAGACTGAGTCTGTCTCTCACATGTGTGAGGCTGGCCTTAAACTCAGTGTGTAGCTGAGGATGACCTTGAACTCTGGACCTTTGGAGTCCACCTCAATAGTTCTGGGGTTACAGATGTGCAGCACTGGGAATTTAACTTGGGGCTTTGGGGATGCTGAGCAAGCGTTCTATCAGCTGAGCTACAGCCAGGCCCCAGAGTGTGCATTTGAACCCAGTTAGAGGCAAGTGAAAGTCTGAGATGCAAGGCTCTGTGCTCCTGCCCTGTTCTGGGAAGTGCCATCATTGAGCCCGGGGATAAGCACACATTCTATTGTTTTTACAGTAACTGGTTAATGCTTTTCCAAAGTGGCCCTATTAGCATCCACTCCACCCCGTGGAAGATGACAGTCCCCGTTGGTTCCCACCTTCTCATGTCTTTGTGGGAAGCTGGGTCTAGGTGGAGTTTTTCTTTGTCATTTGTCTATTTACCAGCACGGGCCATGTGATGCAAAGGATCTGTGTCCAAACTTAGGGGACATCCCAGGAGTTGCCACTTTTCAAATAGTTATTGTCCCTCACACTTTCTGTCTTAGAAAATGGCAGTTTGTGCCCTTGCACACTTTCCTTCCTCCTTCTCCCCCCCCTCTCTCTCTGTGTGTGTGTGTGTGTGTGCAAGCATGCACATGTGTATTCTCAGGCCAGAGATTGACCCATGTATTATTCCTCAGAAGCCATCCACCTTTTTGTTTTTTAAGGATTATTTTATTATTTTAGTTATTTGTGTATGTATGTGTAAGTGTCTGTGTGGGAATATAGACATGAGTTCAGGTGCCCACAGAGGCCAGAAAAGGGCATTAGGCCCCCTGGAGTTGGAATTGCAGACACTGATAAGCTGCTCACCAAGATGACTGGAAACTGAACGTGGGTTCTTTGCAAGAGCAAAGCACACTCTTAACCACTGAGCCGTCTCTCCAGGCCTCCCATTTCTTTTAAAATCATTTTATTGAACGTGGAGTTCTTCCAGTAGGCTAGGCTGGCCAGAGAGCCCCAAGTGTTGAGATGACAGGTGTGCGCCACTGTGCCTGGTGTTGGGATCAAACTCAGGTCCTCAAGCTTGAGTGACAAGTGCTTCGCCCAACTGAGCCATCTTCCCAGTACTCACCAACTTCTTCTGAGCTGGTTGCCCTTTACTCATGGATTCACAGGGACTCTTACAGCTGTGCTCCCAAGGCAGAGAGTAAGCAATATTTAAACCTCCACTTCCTTTCCCCAGGAGTAGAGCAGAGCACATCTCCCAACCCGTCTTGCAGCCCCTTGGGGACCATGTGAGGGCAAAGGAGTGAGAGGAGCATTCGTTTTCTCTGTCCACAGCGCTGCAGGAGGCGTGGCTTAAGAAGCACACATGGCCTCTTTTGTTCTGTAGGTTGAAAGTCTAAGAGTATGGCGCCAGCGTGCTCTCTTCAAGGACTCTCTCCTTGACTGTGGATGCCACCCTACAGTAAGCACCCAAGTGGCCTTTCCTCGGGGTGTGTCTGGGGCCCAATCTCCTCTCTCTCCTTTTAAAAACTTTTAATTAAATTACATTTCACGTATGAATGCTGTATTTAAGTAATTTCTTCCCTTCCTCCTCTGTCCCCTCGCTCCATCTCCTCCCATGCCCACTTAGCCCCTCTCAAATTCATGGCCTCTGTCTCTTTATTATTGTGACATGTACATGTACATATAAATGTATAAACTCAGCCTGCTGAATCCCACTTAGTGTTGCTCTTATGTATGTGTGTTTAGGGATGACCACTAGGGGTTGGATAGCCTATCTGGAGGCTCATCCCTGGAGAAGATTGGCTCTCTTAGCCATTGATTGACTATAGCTCTCCCTTAGGGGTGGGGCCTCGTGAGATTTCCCCCATCCATGTTGCTTTGTCAGCTGGTGTTGTCATCGTGCAGGGCTTGTTTGGACGGCCATATTGTTGAGCTGTCCATCTCTTACAAGGACTCTAGTCAGATTAAAGAATGTACCCTTAGGACTTCATTTTACCTTAATATGTCACTAAAAGTCACTTTATGTCTTCGAAGTTCCCATTTCCAAGGTCAGTACTTTTTAAGCTTGTGTGTGTTCACGCGCGTGTGTGTGCATGCACATGTGTTCACGCGTGTGCATGTGCACACGTGCTTGCACATGTTGTGTGTGGAGGCAGCAGCCAGGAGCTTCCTCACTTGCTCTCTGTCTTATTTTTTGAGGTAGGGTCTCATGAATTTGGGTCAGTGTGTGTAGCGGGGCACACAAGTCAAGGCCACAACAGTAATGCAAGCCACTTCTGTTTCTGGAGTTAAAACTATCCCACGAGGTTTCCCCAGCCTCCTCTTGCCTTTTGGCAGTAACTCCAGAATCCACATAGTCTACATTAAGTGCAGGAGGGACTTACCCTGGGTCCCTCTGTCACACTGTGGAGCCTCTGATGCCTACTGTGTGACACTCTATGATACAGGAAAAAAATTCACCCTCTGAGATTTTGAAATTTTCTGCAGAAAAACAATTTATATCAACTAACTTTGCATGAGACTCAACTGATATACTTTTTCCTTTTCTGGCATTGTCCTTATCTGCCTCTGGAATTAAGATTATGCTAGCCTTTCAGACGATCTGAGGTAGGTGACTTTTTTTTCCATCCTAAAATGATCTGCAAGAGCAGTTCCTAAAACATTGGGTAGAAATTGCTGATAAATCATTTGGAATGTGTTCTTTTTTGCCCCGTTCCTGGAAGAGTTTCAGCTAATAATTCAATTTCTTTAAAGGTCATTAGCCTCTCTAGGTTTTCTGCTGCTTCTTGGATAAGTTGAATTTTTCTAGAATTTATCCATTTTGTCTAAGTTTTACAATTTATTACTAAGGTTCCGCAGGCTCCCATTCCATGGGTTTAAGCACTGTGGCTTTGGCAGCTGTGGCCCCCGTTTAATTCTTTGTATTATTTTCCAGCCCCTCTCCCCAGCATTTCTTTGTTTTGCTCTGACTGATTTTGCAAGGAAACAGTCTTTTAAACAAATTGCATGTGTGTGTGTGTGAGTGTGTGTGAGTGTGTTTGTACATACTGTGCACACGTGTGTGGAGGCAGCAGCCAGGAGCTTCCTCACTTCTCTTACTTTTTGAGATAGGGTCTCCCCCTGAGCCTGGAGCTCACCAGTTATGCTGGGCTGGGGGGTCAGTGAGCTCCAGCGATACACACGCTTGTCTCTGCCTCTTGCTGTGGGGATGACAGGCACAGGGCCAGACCTTTTCATAGGGTGCTGAGGATCGAACTCAGGTCCTCCCGCTTGTGTGGCAAGCACTCTATCAACTGGGCGATCTTTCCAGCCTGCCCCCCCCCATCCCCAGATGATCTTATTTTTGCAAAGCTTTTCTCAAAAAGCTGTTTTTAGGCTTTGGTATCCCTTTCTACTGAATTTTGTGACTTTTGTCTTAAATCTCACCTTTAACGTTTTTTGCTTTCATTAAGTCTGTTCTACTGGTGTCCTTTGGAGCTCTTCAACTGACGAGCATTTTCTGAGTCTACATGCACAATGAAAACAGAGACTTCTAAATATTGCATAAGTTGCACCTTTACAATTTTCATATGGAATAATTTTGCAATTACTTATTTAGGGCATTCTGACTCTCTCTCTCTCTCTCTCTCTCTCTCTCTCTCATTGTATAGTTCAAGCTGACCTCAAACTTATGCTCCTCCTGCCTCAATCTCTCAAGTGCTGGGATCATGGGCACTTGTTTTTGCTTGCTTGCTTGCGTGTTTGTTCTGATGGTCGCTGAGGGGTCAAACTCGGGTCACAGCAAGCCCTCTATTCACTGAGTCATCTCCACACTTCTTTATGTTTTTAGCTGGAGTCTTCCACTAGACCCGAAGCTTGCCATTTTGACTAGACCGTATGGCCAACAAACCCCAGGGACCAGCACTCCCCACCCTCTGGGGATGTCACCACGGTGGGTGTCACCACGATCAACTTCAGCGTTGGTTCTTGGACTTTGCGAACTTAGGCGTTCCTGTTTGTATAGCAAACATTTCACCCGCCAAGACATCTCCCCAGTACTGGCTATCTTAAAAATAATTATTGTCATTTAATTTTCCTATCTAGTTGATGAGTGATGTACTCTATGCCTATTTTATTTACTTTGGGAGTTATTCTAGTTTGTATGCATACTTGACTTAATAAGGATTAAAACCACTGAACACACTTCCATTCTTCTTGACTCATACAAGAATATTAATTTTGACCTTCCCTCCTGAATTATTCACTGCTTAAAAATCCCCTGCTTTGGTTGCGGCCTTGCATTTTCCTGAATTGCTTGACACCAGCACCCCAGTTCCATGGGGCTTATGGAGGAGCTGTGTTCTCCTGTGGCAGCAGTGATAGACACTAGGGTGTGATTGCTCTGTGGGAGTGACAGATTCCTGGGATGTCCTCAGACTGCATCTTTGGACCCAATTGTCCACTCTACCTCTGGCTTTGAAGGTTAAGAAACCTGTAGCTTCTTGTAGCTTTCCTGTTCTTGCCATACGGTTGTATTTAAGGTTAAGGAGATGCTGGCCTCCCCTAACAGTTAGGAAGTGTTTATTTATCTTAAGGTGTTCATGGAGTTATATATTATTCTTTCCAGAAATCTCTGGAGAACTTGCCATGTGTTGTACATGGTTTTCTTCATAGGAGAGATTGGAAACAATTTATTATTCCTTAAATAAACATAAGACTGGCAAGTTTATTTGTCAGTTTTTGAATGAGCTTTGATAATTTGTGTCTTTTAAGAACTATGTTTATTCAATGCAAGACACTGTAAAGTGTCCACAGCATCTCTTAATCATCTTGCTGGTGTCTGTTGGATCTGGATTGATGTCTCTTCTTTTATACTCACTAACAATAATTTTGTTTTCTCCGTGGTGTGTGTGTGTGTGTGTATACGTGTGTGTTTGTGTCCATGTGTGTGCATGTGTTCAGGCCAGAGGTCAACATCTGGCGTCTTCTTCAGTTGTTCTCCACTTTATATTTTTTGTTTTTGAGGCAAGGTCTCTCGTTGAACCTGGAGCCCATTGCTATGGTTAAGCTGGCTGGGAAGTGAGCTCCAGGGGTCTTTCTGCATCTGCCACCCCAGCTTCTGTTGCTTCTGGCTTTTTATATGGGTGCTGGGGATCTGAACTCTGGCCCTCATGATTGTGCAGAAAGCCCTTCATTGACTGAACCATCTCTTCAGCTTCTAATTTTGGTTTCTTCTTTGCTTTTTCCTTATCAGTCTGGCTACACATTGACCTTTACAGTGAACTAGCATTTCACTATGCCTAGATGAACGTTCAATTTCAGTATTATTGATTTATGGTGTTTATTGTTCTTTTCTTTATCCTTTCTCAGGGTCTAAACTGTTCTTCCTTTAATATTTTTTTCTCTTTTTACACACAGATACAGAATTGTTCAAGTCCATGTAGATCAATAGCTGTGCTTTAAGTTATGTATATGAAATTAGATGAGTACAACATACAAAAGAATAAGAGCGATAACAGCATAAACTCCACTTAACTATCTATCCCTAGCACCACATGTGGGGACTTGGGCATAAAGCAACATTTACTTTTTAAAAAAAGATTTGTTTTTATTTCATGTGTATGGATGTTTTTTCCTGCATGTATGCATGTGTACCACATGCATGCAAGTGCCCTCAAAGACCAGAAGAGGGAGTTAGATCCCCTGGAACTGGAGTTACAGAGTGTTGTGAGCCACCACGTGGGCGCTGGGAACCAAATCCAGGTCCCTCTGGAAGAGCATTCAACCAGCCATCTCTTCAACCCCAAGCTGTATCTTCTTAATCTGACTGTCTAAGGGCCATCGTGCCAGAAATTCATATGGCAGGTTCATAGACTGGTATTTTCTAGAGAAAATCTAAGCCGTTTTACCCAGGTTCTTCATGTGGGGTTGATGCTCCAAGGCTTCCATTTGTAGTCCCACTGACACTCCAGTTCCAACCAGACTTTTGTTGGCACCACCCAAGGCTTTGAAAATATGACTGCCCCTCCACCCACTCCAGATATCAACTGAGGTGGACTGGCGAGTGTAGGAGTGAACCCCACAAAGCTATCCGCCCATCAGGGTGGGGACAAGTAAATTAGCACAGATAGAGATAAAAGGAAGTAAAAGAAAAAGGACCTCCCTTTTTTCTCCTGGAAGCCAGGCATGCTTCTAACTCCTGGTCTGTGCGACTCTCTCTCTCTCTCTCTCTCTCTCTCTCTCTCTCTCTCTCTCTCTCTCTCGCTGGTAAATAAATATATTGTTTTCCATATATAGCATTGAATATCATTATAGGTGAGCTGATCCAGGCAAGGCTTTTGGAGAGGGAGCATGACTACCTTGTGTGTGTCCAAACTAATTGCTATTTCAAGAGCTCTGGTAAGAGCAAAAATCAGCCAGTTTGACTGTTTTTTTAATCCGTCAATAGCTTCGGAGGTCTCAAGTTTCTGTGAAGAACTCTTTGGGAATGACAAACACAGTCCTCTCATGGATTTGGTGTAAGTAACTCAGTGAGTGGAGTAGCCAGGAGCTGGTCAGGAGGGACAGATTCCAAGTACCTCTTGAGATCGGAGGAAGGAAATTAAAAAATGAGCTGTAGCCTGGGATCTTGTTGAAGCATGCCTTGACAGCCGGCTACATTTGAATAATGAAGTTCTTTCTGTGGAGAAATTGCCTGACTTTCAGTTCTAGGAACCCCTCCCCAACTCTCTATTTTACATTTCTACTTGAAAAATTTTTACATATTTATTTGTATTATTTTAATTATGTACATGTATGGGTGTGAGGATGTGTATTCCCTGTATATTTAGGTAACCATGTGGGCCAGAGGTATCAGATACCCTTGGAGCTACAGAAAGTTGTGAGCCACCTGATGTAGGCGCTGGGAACTGAACTTGGGTCCTCTGCAAGAGCAGCAGGTGCTCTGACCTGCTGAACTATCTCTCCATCCCCTAGTTTGATTTTCTTCATGGCGACCTCGTGACCTGTAGTTTTCTGTCTACCTTTCTATACAACTCTTAAAGTGCCTTCCCCAATTTTTTCTAGCTTGGTGAAGTCCTCCATAGTCGCTCAGCAGGTTCTAATAGATCCTGGTGTGGTTCTGCACAGAGGCCTGGGCATCAGCTCCTAGCCCATATGATCCTCCCTCAACTTCAAGAGCCCATTCCTATGGGGCCTCTGGTAGTGGATCAGTATTTATCCCTGGAGTACGAATGGACTTTGGGAGCCCATTCCATGTAGAGGAATGTGCTCTTGGCCTGGACACATGGGGGAGGGCCTGGGCCCTGCCCTGGATGATACGACAGACTTTGGGGATCCCCCATGGAGTGCCTCACCCTCCCTGAGGAGCAGAGGGAAGATGGAATGGGAGGCTGGTGGGGTGGGTGAGGAGGGGAGGGAGAGTGAGCTAGGATTGACATATGAAGCAGGCTTGTTTCTAATTTAAATAAAAAATTTAAAAGAGTCCATTTCTAAATGGATTTTTATTCATTAATTATCTATTTTTGTGTGTGGTACGTTTGTCCATGAATACACATATGTGCACACACTGGATGTGCACATGGGGAGACTACAGTATGGCTTGCTAGTTCTTGGGATACACATGTTTCTGCCTCCTGTCTTGGGACACACACACACACATATATACACACACACACATACACACACACACACACACACACACAAAGAGCCATACCTACCTTTTAACATTGGTGCTGAGGATTTGAACTCAGCTTCTCATGAGTGCACAGCAAGAACTCTTACCCACTGAGTCATCTCCCTAGTCTTTATCATTTCTTAAAACTAAACTAGATAATTTGAGACGTTACTTCTTTCTTATTTGGGGTGGACTATTATAAATTTCTCTTGAAGCACGGTGTTTGCTTCACCATGCAAATTTTAGTATGCATATTTTATTATTCAGTTCAAAAATAGTTTGTAATCACTCTGTGACTTTCTCTGGGACTCATTAGAAGTGTACTGCTTAATTTCAAATACTTTCGACTCTGGTACTGATACCTACATCTTTGTGGCTAGATGATGCATTTTGTGTCATTTCTGTCTTTCTTTTCTCATGCATCTTGTGGCCTAGAACATAAGCCACATGCACTCGGGAAGAATATGTTATAGTTGGCCTGGCATTTTCTGAATGCCAAGGCATCATCTAGTTCATGGGTGCTCTTTGGGGCCTCTGTGTTTCGGCTGACTGTTTATTCAGTCAATCTCTTGCTGGGATGGAAGTGTTGAGACTCATCCACCCTTATGTATAGATTTGTTGACTTCTTTTCAACTCTCAGCTGTCATTCCTATGTATATCTTGAGGTTCTGCTCTTAGGTGCATCCTTTCAGACGCTGGTTCTCAACCTTCCTACTGCTGCAACCCTTTAATACAGGTCCTCATGTTGTGGTGACTCTCCCAATCATAAAGGGCCCTCATGTTGTGGTGACTCTCCTAATCATAAAATTATTTTTGTTGTTGCTTCATAACTGCAATTTTGCTACTGTTATAAATTGTAATGTAAGTATCCGATATGCAGGATATCTGATATGGGCAACCCCTGTGAAAAGGTTGTTTGACTTGCAAAGGGGTTGTGACCCACAGGTTGAGAAACACTGCTTTAAGACGCTCATAGCGTCTTCATGAATTGATCCTCAATTATGAAGCAACACCTCTCTTTGTCTTTTGTAATAGTCTGCCTTCTAGTTTGACTACTTTTAATATAGTTACTTTTGTTTCTTTATAGTAATTATAGTTACCTTAATATAGTTACTTTTGTTACTTTATAGCAATTATCGTTACTTTTGCTATCTTTTCCTGTCAATACTCCGGCAGTTTATTTCTGCCTCTGTGTTTGAAGCATGCTTCTGTGACACTGAGATAGATGGCTCAGTGGGTGAAGGCGTTCGTCACGAAAGCCTGGAAAGCTTGATTCTATCCCAGAACTCATGGATTTTTTGATATTGTTTGTTTTTTTTTTATAAAAAGTTTGATGTGGGGCTGGAGTGATGGTTCAGTGATCAAAAGTGTTTGCTGCTCTTGCAAAGGACCAGAGTTCACTTCCCAGTCACAACAACTGTGTTTAACTGCAATTCTAGAGGCTTTGTTGCCATGGGCACCTGCATTCATGTACACACACACACACACACACACACACACACACACACACACACACTTAAAATAAAAAATTTAAAACTGGATGAAATGGTACATGTCTGCAATCCCAGGATTCCTATGAAGAGATGGAAGGTGGAGACAGGAAAATCAGAAGCTTGTGGGTGACCTGGCCTGGGGTCTACAGCATGAAATAACAAAAGACCCCAAATCAACCAGGTGCAGAAAAGAACTGATGCCCCCAAATCGTCCTCCAATCTCCACAAGCATACATATGTGCACCCCCTCCATACTAGCAAAAAGAAAGCATATTCCTTATAGATAACTCAATTCGAGAAATCTTTGCATTTCAGGTGAGGTCTTTCAATTTATATTTAATGCAAGCTTAGATGTGGCTTGATTTAAATCTCCCAAATTGTCAAATACTTTCTATTTGTTTTAGCTTTTCTCTTCCAACACAATGCATGACTAATTTTATTTATTTGTTTGCTCACTTAGGTATTCCACTTTGTCTCCATTATTAGTTTCTTTGTTACTATTTTTCAGAAGCATCTTACTGGTTGCCCAGAGTTTTACACATAGGTCTTCAACACCTGACAGCCTGTCTTTAGATAATAGGCTGCTAATAGATGCCTAGCACAGGAGCTGTGTGTTAGCTTGTCAATTTCTCCCTCCCATGGTCTGTGCTATTGGTGACATGCTTTTGCATATGTTATAAACCCCCAAAGACTGTTTGTATTTTTGTCCATAAGCAGGCAATTATTTTTAAAGTGACTAAACTGAGAAAATAACATTTTAAATATTTGCCTTCGTCTCTTGCTATTTGGAGAGCGTCTGTTTACTGTGTGCGCTCACATCTCTGTCTGGTGTCATATTCTCTCTGCCTCAAGAACTCCTTTACAGCTTTGCATTCTCAGGGAGTTGGTAATTAAATTTCTCTGCTTTTGTTTGTCTGAGAATGTCTTTATTTCTCTTCGAGTTTTGAAAATTATTTGCACTGGGACTTCAGTTATGTCTATGGGACACTGTTTGATATGGTGTTCATATATATTCCAGTCTGGTTCTCTGGTTCTACCTGTGTGTGTGTGTGTGTGTGTGTGTGTGTGTGTGTATGTATGCATGCATGCTCATGCATGTGCATGCACACATGCTTTCCTCTTTTTTGTGTGTGTGTTTAGCTTGGGTAACTTCCATTCCATCGTATTTAGCTGTGTTGAGCTAACGATGTCAGGAGAAAATTCTTTATCCTTGTTGCTTTTTAAAAATTCATTTTATTTTATGGGGGGCATGTTTGGCCTACATGGATGTCTGCACCATGTGTGTGCAGTGCTGGAGGAGGCCAGAAGAGGATCCCTGGGGTTAGAGTTATGGATGATGAGTCACTGTGTGGATGATGGGAACCAAATCCAGACCTTCTGGAAGAACAGTCAATGCTCTTAACCACCGAGACATCTCTCCTGCCCCTCTGGTCATGTCTTTCTATTTTTTCTAGCATTTCCGATCCATTCTCATAGTTTTTCTCATCTGAAAGTCTCCATCCAGTAGTACATGTTTTCATCTTCTCACTTGATCTTTTGCAGTTTTAATCATTTCTTTTAGTCAAAGGCTATGAGGTTCCAGTTGAATCTCTTGATTAAGTTCATGAGATTTGTTGTGTTGCATTGGGAGTCTAGTTGAAAAAATAGTGTTTTTCATGCTTAAAAATTGTTCAGATTTATTTTTTGTTTCTCATTATGTTTGTGCATGTGTGTGTATGTGTGCATGTCAGAGCAGTTATCTATTGAGTCCTAAGAAGGCATGAAGTCCCCATGGAGAAAGAATTTCGGGTGGTTGTGAGCTGCCCAACATGGGTGCTGGGAATCAAATTTGGGTCCCTTGGGAATGTGGTATGCACTTTAAACTGATGAACCAACTCTCTAGCCTTGAGAATAAATTTTAATGTGTGTGTGTGTGTGTGTGCGTGAACATGTTCATTAGCTTGAGTCCATTCCATAATATAATTATAGGTCACAACCATGTTTGGTGGTGGGACATGGAGGCAATAGGATCATGAGTTCAAGTCCAGCTTCACGGAAATCTCAGGCCAGCCTGGGCTATGTGAGAGCTCATTTCATCTCAAGCAAACAAAAATATCATATTATGCATCGTAAACATATTTTTATTTGTTAATTCAGTCAGAGTTGTGAGCACTAGGGGAAGCTGGAAGGAGGTAGTGATGGATAAATATATGAAATTATCAATTAAAATAATAAAGTTCTCACCTGACTTTCAGTTCTAATTTTAGGTCGTATGTGAGTCTTATTTTCTTGGTTGTTTTTACTTCCTTTCAATAATTTACTTTTTTTTTGCCTTTCATGAGTCAAGTAATTTTTTAGTCAATGAAGACATTGTATTTAGAACAGACTAGTATGAGGTCAACCATCTTTATGCCTAGAAACAGGCATCTTATTTCACATCGTTAATGTGGCCTGTGAGATGCAGGGGACTCTTGTTGCTATGGTTACTTCCTGTGGACCACAGGCTTCAGGGTTTCCTAGTGGTAGCCTACTTCTGCTGCCTGTTACCGTGGATTCTGGGATGCCACAGTGTGTTTCTATGGTTTGGTGCTCTACCTCTCCTTGCACAGGTCTTTGGATGCAGAGCTCCAACCTGATCTTCCTGAACCTTGCCCTTCTTCAAACAGCTGGCTGCCATTTCCTGGTTGCCCCTGAAGGTCAATGCAGAGGATGGGATGGTTTCCTGATGCTTTGTCCAGCGCTGATGTTAAGGATGCCCCTTGTTCTGCTTTTTCAGCACTGTGGCCTTTGTCCTCCTCTTCCTCCTCCTCTTCCTCCTCCTCTCTGTCTCTGTCTCTGTCTCTGTCTCCGTCTCTCTCTGCGTGTGTATGTGTGTGTACATGTGCACACAATGTTCCTGTGTACCACTCTCTCCCATTCAGGCACCTATGAAGACAGACACAGAAGACGTTGAAGTTGGGGTGTCTTCCTCAATCGCTTCTCTAGCTATTGTTTTTTTAAAAGACAAGCTCTTAGTGGGCTTAGCACTAGGTTGGCTAAATCAGTTTGCAAGGAAGCTCCAGGGATCTGACCATCTCCACCCACCAGGCTTTGGGCTTCCAGGTTCAGGACACCACACCCAGCTTCTCATGTGGGTGTTGCAGAACCCGGCTCAGGTCTTCACGTTTGCATGGAAAGTGCCCACCCTGCCGCCCAAGCCCCTCTTCTTCTTGTAGCTGACATGCCATGTCTATGAGATCTGTCTTGGGTGTTTCCATTCTTCCTAAGTTGGGAGGCTCCAAGTGATGTCTTTAGATGCTAGAACTCAACACCATCAGCTCCTCTCCAAGTTCTGCTGCATCTGTCTTTTTATCTTTTCCCATCTGCATCCAAGTCATTGTGGGTGAGAGGTTTGGCTTTCCAGCCCCAGTTGCCAGCAGGAAGAATAAAGCAAAGTGGACAGAGGTCTATTCCGCCCTGTCTTCCCAAACACTGGCTGCTCGCTTCTTTCGAGCTGATAGCCCAAGTCCCTCCTCTAATGGCTCAAGGCTTTTTGATCAGTAGGAGAGAGAAGGATCATGGGAAATGACTGCCTGCCTAGAGCTCTCACAGTGGCAGCTGAATAGGGCCACCACCAGTGGTGGCTCCTTCCGGTGTCTTGCTTGGCCTGCAGTCTTTCTTGAGAGTGTCCGACAGTGGCTACTAGGAAAATAGTTGTTAGTCAACAGGAAGTCTAGTTTATCAGATGCTGTTTCCGACTAAAGTGTGTTTGTTACCCTGCACTTGGCCTTCCAGGGCCTTTGAAATTTTTCGCCCCTTCTCTACCCTACTCAAGCTTCAACAAAGCAGATGGCTTGCATCACTTCTCTTTGGAGTTCAGGTTACTTAGTTGCCCTGTGACTCATTTCTAGAAGAAATCTGAAGGGCCGGGAAGGTGGCTTAGTGGTGAAGTACTTGCCACTCAAGCATGAAGCCCTCACTTGATTCCTAACACTCAAGTGAAAGACTGTGTGAGAGTATGCCAGCTATAATCTCAGCACTGGGAAAGCAGAGACTGTGTGAGAGTATGCCAGCTATAATCTCAGCACTGGGAAAGCAGAGACTGTGTGAGAGTATGCCAGCTATAATCTCAGCACTGGGAAAGCAGAGACTGTGTGAGAGTATGCCAGCTATAATCTCAGCACTGGGAAAGCAGAGACTGTGTGAGAGTATGCCAGCTATAATCTCAGCACTGGGAAAGCAGAGACTGTGTGAGAGTATGCCAGCTATAATCTCAGCACTGGGAAAGCAGAGACTGTGTGAGAGTATGCCAGCTATAATCTCAGCACTGGGAAAGCAGAGACTGTGTGAGAGTATGCCAGCTATAATCTCAGCACTGGGAAAGCAGAGACCGGGTATTCCTGGCGCTGGCTGGCCAGTCACCTAGCTGAATCTGTGAACTCCAGACCAATGGGAGCCTCCATCTCAAAAAACAATAAGGGGGAGAGCAATAAAGGAAGACAGCCAACATCAACTCCTGCCCTACACATACACACACGTACATACACATGCACACATGTACACGCACATGCAACATGTGCATAATCACACACATAATGATTCATTCAATTATCCAGCAGAGATACCCCATGGGTGTGAAAATGGGAGAGTCAGAGAACATTCATGAAAGGTCTCAGTTGTTATCTGTTTCAACAGTGTCTCTTTCCCATCTTTTCTATCACCTCTTGGAATTTTAATTAGACATATACATGCTTGATCTAACAACACCCCACCCCCAGTCCTGACAGGATAATTTCTAAGATCTCTGCCTGTGGTCCACAATGCTGCTTAGAATTTCATAAGCATCCCACAAAGCAAGGAGGAAGTTGAGGTTCCCAAAGGGGCTTTGTATTGGTTTCTGCCATGCTCTCCCAAGCTGAGACAACTTTAAATTTAATTTTCTTCTTGAGGTCTTTTGGCCTACAGGCAGTAGGACTCACAGCCCCCAAACTCATGTCAAGAATAGCGTATGGCTACTCTCAAGTGACTTCCCCTCCCCGTGTCCCAAGACTGAAAAAGGCAGGCAAGTACCTACCTGGGTGATGAAGGCTCTGTGTGGCTCAGGTTGATGGAGGGATTCTATTAGATTGTCTTTCTCGTGTTTCCCTTTCCTGAGCCATCCACCAAGATAGAAACCCTCATCTCTAAGTTCCAGTGTAAACACTCAAGACAAGAATCATCCTTGGTGCTTTCGACTGTAGTTTGTTAGGGCACCCTGTGGATTCCTTCCTCTTGTATCTCCAATGCATTTCCAAAGAGATACTTAGTTTCTGTATTTATTTCCAGTACTTCAGTTGTTTAAAGAGGGCTGCACTCTCCACCAAGCCTGATGATCTCCACCAAGCCTGATGACCTGAGTTTGATCCCCAGGACTCACGGGGTGGGTGGAAAGAACTGGCCAATGACCTACACACACACACACACACACACACACACACACACACACACACACACACACACACACACTTTGGCATGCTCCCCCAGATGCCCAACAACAAATGAACAAATGTAAAAAAAATTAAAGCATAAGGTTGGCCACAGCATCCAGTCCCCACACTGCTGGGATGAAACTTTTTGTGTCAGCTGCACACGTTGTCCTTTTCTGTCACCAGGCTGTAAGCACAGGAGCCTAAGGAGCATACTCTTGGGGCAGCAGCTGGGCGGGTGGGCTCTGTTCTCTTCTGTTAAGTATGAGATGGAGCTGGACATCAGCGTTTTGGGCATAGGGGCTTTTTCCATGACACACATGCAATGCTTGCATTGAAACTGAATGCTGATGCAGTGGGGGGGGGGAGGGAAGGGTGTGTTGAGGGTCGCTGGGAAAACGTGGGGATGGTGGTAATAATGGATGAATCATGAGTGGGCTCAGTGGTAGAGGCCCAAGTTCAACCCCCAACATCAAGAAAAGACAAATGTCAACAATCAAACAAGCACGGGATGCCGAGACGGCTTGGTTGGTAGACTGATTGCCTACGAATCACCAGGACCCGAGTTGGATTCCTAGAACCTGTGCAAACACCTGGGCACAGCGGTGTATGCTTAAAATCCCAGCATAAGGAAGGAAGTAACAGGCGTGTTTCCGGAGCTCATCAGCCAAGCTTGTCCAGCCAGCTAACTTAACCTTGCCTGCCAGGACTAGGCCAGTGGGAGACCCCATCTCTAAAGGTAAGGTGGAGGGGGCTATGTGCTCTCCTGGAGCATGCAGCATTATGAAAAGAGCAGTGGGATGAAGTTTTAAGACTGGGGATGTAGCCCAGTGGAAGAGTGCTTGCCTAGCATGAAACATAACTGGAGAACCATTAACATATTGATCACCTACTATATACCAGATACACGTGCGGTCCCTGAGGATACCATGGGGGCTCAATACAAATAAGACAAATAGCCCAGCCTTGCCTATGGTCCTAGAATAAGCAATTCGCTTTGACAATGTAGCAAAATGTATTCTGTGTTTAATTTGTCATGCTCTGCCACCTACTGAGGATGACCCTATTTCGGGCTTGTTTGGTAGATTGGGGATACTAAGGGTTTAGTGAAGACAGGTAAGCTATAGGGTCACACAATTAATCACAAGAGGAGCCAAGATGAGCCTGGAAGCTATTTTCACTCACTGTGGGACACACAGAAGTGGGAAACCCTTGGCGGGACAATACAGTAATTTTCTCTTATAAATAGCATCTCATTGGCCAAGACAGCTTTCTAACAGGCCAGATGGGGCTGCTGCCAGGCTTCTTAAAGACACTGTTTAGAGTCTGACAATCTGGTGGTGCCAACATGGATGAGTAATGGTGTACATGGAGCCTCAGACAAAACAGCCACTTTGCTGGGTTGACAAGAGGTATGACTATAGTAACCAGTGTTGATCATTTGCCAAGATGGAGATCTTTCGTAAATGCTTTCCTTTCAGAATAATTTCGGTTCTACAGGATAGTGTGTCGATAGCACAGAGAATTCCCTTAATCCTCCTGCTATTTCTGCTTCCAGTGATGTCTTTATTAAAGACGGTACACTTGTCACGATTAATGAGCTGATATTAATATGTTGTTATTAATGAAAGTCCGCATTCTTTCCCAAGGTCTCCTTGGATTCAGAGTCCTGTCCAGGGCACAGCATTGCACTTAAGAGCTGAGTCTCCATAAGCCCTCCCAGTGACCAGGAAGGCTTTTCCTCTCTTTGATTGACCTTGACAATGCGGGAGACACTGATCAGTTGTTTTGTGGAATGTTCCTCAGTTGGGATTTCTCCAAGTATTTTCTTCTGGGGTGTTACGTTAAATGAGACCAGCAGTAGTCTCCCCATCAGCCACATCGTGTCACATTAAGATACCTGATTGGCACTCCTGGCGCCTCCGCTGCTAAGCCACTCTGCATTGTGTTGATATGTGTATGTGTATGGGGGAACTAAAATACATCTTTAGGAATGCCATCGTGTGTGTGTGTGTGTGTGTGTGTGTGTGTGTGTGTGTGTGTGTGTAACATATCTGCCTTTTGTATCATTTTGTGGCTGATGGGAAGTTCCCCACCACACGATGTAGTCTGAGGTAGCCTACACGGCGAGGAGTGGGGAGGAGGTAGGACCATAAATTAGACGTTATTGGTCCATAGCAAAACATGGTTTCTTAGCTCTCTGTTTCAGAGAGAGAGAGAGAAATGGGGGGCATGGGCAGAGTTGGGGTGATGGTGTAGTGGTGGTCTGATTTTTTTTTCTGGCTGTGAGATTTGACCTTATAGAATGACCACTGCCTTAAGGGCGCAGACCCATGATGTAACTACAATGTACCTGGCTCTGTGTCTGGGTGGAGAGCAGAAAGAAAAAAAAAAAACAGCAAGTGCCACGTTGGTGACAGAGAAAGGCTGATTCCCCCCGTCATGGGAATGTTAACGACCCCTGACAGCGTCAGTATTGAGCATCTTTCTCCCTGTTGTGACAACACTCAGTGTCAGTCCTATGAGGTGAGCAAGGGACCATGCAGCAGAAAAGCTGCTAGGGTTTAGGGAGCCATTCCTTCTTAGGCGTCATCAAGGGTCACCGCCATCTGGGCATCCATTTCTGTGTTCCTTTCCTTCCCCCACATCACCCCTGCCTACCTCTTACCTGCCCCTCCAGAAGAGCCTTGCTGTTTATTGTTCAAGTAGCTGCAGCATTGAAGTTGGAAAATTCCTTTCAAGTCCGGGGCTGTAAAGAACGTGCCCAACAAAACCAATCCACTTAAAATGCAAATTCCACTGACACTAATAAGCAATATATATACATACACAGAGACATGCATTTACACATGCAAATGAATGAGGAGAGTGCAGGGCTGTGCAGGGTTTCCCTCCACCAAGCTGTGCACATGCTAACTGTGTCCCGGACATACTCCGTCAGAGTGAAGCTGGGGGGTTGTCCTCAGAGTCACTCGGGAGCCTCTGGCAGCACACCTGGCCCTGCAGAAGCCAGAGAACATCACTCAAGTTAAAGACTCCCTGTGACACTGCACTGCGTGGTGCTGAAACGCACACAGACACCGCTTTTGCTGAGAAGCATTGACTCCTTGCTTGATGTCTAAAAACAGGATGAAATCCTGCTACCTCTAGCTCATGTATGTCAGGATAATCTAATCTTTTTTTATTCACTGTGGGGAGATGTGTATCTGTTTAACCTCACCTCCCTAAGGCGCCTTCTGATTGGTTTAATAAAGAGCTGAACAGCCAATAGCTAGGAAGGACTTCTGGGGGAGAAATAGGAACTCTTGGAAAGAACCTGAAGTGGGAGATTCACCAGCCAGTCATGGAGGAAGTTGGACAGGTAAGGAGCCACATGGCAATACAAATGGATTAATGCAAGTTTTATTTTTTACTAACATTATTATTATTATTATTATTATTATTGGTTTTTAGAGACAGGGTTTCTCTGTGTAGCTTTAGAACCTGTCCTGGAACTAGGTCTTATAGGCCAGGCTGGTCTTGAACTTACAGAGATCCTCCTGCCTCTGCCTCCCAAGTGCTAGGATTAAAGGTATGTGCCCCCACTACCTGGCTTTAATTTAAGTTTTAAGAGCTGGTTGGGAACAAGCCTAAGCCAAGGCCAAGCTTTCATACTTAATAAGAAGTCTCCATGTCATTATTTGGGAGCTGGTGATCCAAAGAAAGACCTGTTACACATGTATCTGTCTATGTCCTTTACTTTGCAGGAGGAACAGACAGAGGTAAGTCTTTGTCCTACACCCACAGCCACCTTGAACTCCAAGGAGAACAAAACCTGGCCGGATAGTGAGACTGTAGTACATCAGAAGTGAACATCTTGTGAGAACCACTTCCACCCCATCAAGTCATGACAGCAATATGGACTTCCTTGGCACAGCTTGTAGAACTTGACCTGATGCTGTTACCAACCAGCCCACACTTCACCAGGAATGCTTAATGACACACACCTCTTGCCTCCTACCTAAGCCCAGGCCAGCAAGATGGCTCAGTGGATGAGGGAGCCTGTTGCAAAACCTGGAAGCCTGAGTTCAATACCCCAGATCCCATCTGTGGATTCAAAGAGCACAGATCACACAATGTGAGATCCTGAGAAGTAATGGAAAGTCAGACAAGGTAGCATACATTTATACTTCCAGCTCACATCTGTACTTCCAGTGCACATCTGCATTCTCAGCACACACCTGTATTCCCAGCACCCACCTGTACTCCCAGCTCACACCTGTACTCCCAGCTCACACCTGTACTCCCAGCTCACACCTGTACTCCCAGCTCACACCTGTACTCCCAGCACACACCTGTACTCCCAGATCACACCTGTACTCCCAGCACACACCTGTATTCCCAGCACACACCTGTACTCCCAGATCACACCTGTGTTCCCAGCACACACCTGTGTTCCCATCACACACCTGTACTCCCAGCGCACACCTGTACTCCCAGCGCACACCTGTACTCCCAGATCACACCTGTACTCCCAGATCACACCTGTACTCCCAGCTCACACCTGTACTCCCAGCTCACACCTGTACTCCCAGCTCACACCTGTACTCCCAGATCACACCTGTACTCCCAGATCACACCTGTACTCCCAGCACACACCTGTACTCCCAGCGCACACCTGTACTCCCAGCGCACACCTGTACTCCCAGCGCACACCTGTACTCCCAGCGCACACCTGTACTCCCAGCGCACACCTGTACTCCCAGATCACACCTGTACTCCCAGATCACACCTGTACTCCCAGCACACACCTGTACTCCCAGCTCACACCTGTACTCCCAGCTCACACCTGTACTCCCAGCTCACACCTGTGCTCCCAGATCACACCTGTACTCCCAGGGCACATCTGTACTCCCAGATCACACCTGTACTCCCAGCACACATCTGTACTCCCAGATCACACCTGTACTCCCAGCACACACCTGTACTCCCAGCTCACACCTGTACTCCCAGCGCACATCTGTACTCCCAGATCACACCTGTACTCCCAGCACACACCTGTGTTCCCAGCGCACACCTGTACTCCCAGCGCACACCTGTACTCCCAGATCACACCTGTACTCCCAGCTCACACCTGTACTCCCAGCGCACACCTGTACTCCCAGCGCACATCTGTACTCCCAGGGCACATCTGTACTCCCAGTGCACATCTGTATTCCCAGCACACACCTGTACTCCCAGCTCACACCTGTACTCCCAGCGCACATCTGTACTCCCAGATCACACCTGTACTCCCAGCACACACCTGTGTTCCCAGCGCACACCTGTACTCCCAGATCACACCTGTGCTCCCAGTGCACACCTGTACTCCCAGCTCACACCTGTACTCCCAGCGCACACCTGTACTCCCAGCGCACATCTGTACTCCCAGGGCACATCTGTACTCCCAGTGCACATCTGTATTCCCAGCACACACCTGTACTCCCAGCACATACCTGTGTTCCCAGCGCACACCTGTACTCCCAGATCACACCTGTACTCCCAGCACACACCTGTGTTCCCAGCGCACATCTGCGTTCTCAGCACACACCTGTACTCCCAGAACTCCTACAGATGGATGGGAGGCAGAGGCAGGAGAGCTCCTGGAAGCTCACGGGCCAGCGGGCCTGGCATATGCAGTGGTGACCTAGGGACCCTGTCTTGAACAAGGTGGATGGTGAGGAACAACATCCTCTGTCCACCACGCCTAGATTCACTCCCATGGACACATGCATGCATACACACGAATAACAAAACCAAAAGCACCCCCTCAGTGTAAGTCACACCATCCTCTGAGCTCCCATTGCCTGCCACGCTGCCTCTCCCCATCCCTGTAGACGTCCCCCTGGACCTTCGTGGTCTGCTGGGGTTTTGAGGCAGAGCTTAGGCTTCACTGCAGCTCACGTGTGGATCTGGCATGGGTTCTCATTGCTGTCTCTAGCTTGACCTTCAGCACTGAATCAGCAGGTACCAACAGACACCGTCCCTTTGTGAGGGATCATTCTTAAACCCCGAGCCACCACCCTTTACTGTCCACATGTTTAGGATTCCTGGCAGGCAGGCAATTTTGAGGATTTTGCTTTTTATCTTTCCAGCCAGCACCAGAAAAGGAAAATAGCTTCTCATATGAAGGTGTGAGCTCTGTGTAGCCCATCAAGCAACAGTCAGGGAGACCCCCTCGTGAACCAAGATTCCCAATGCCAAATTCCCACTCATGCCATCAAAACTGTCTGGGGGACATTCTGAGTGAAAATGTTTGGGTCATTTGGTACATTTGGCTGCCTTCCTAAGCAATGCTCAGCTAGTGGATTTTCGAGGTAAACACAATTGGTTAGTTCTTGGTGTGGTTGTGACCTCTTGGCGCATAAGAGGCCCTGTGTCTCAGCGTCCTCAGCAATTTTGTATCCTAAATGTCCTGATACCTTTTGGGAAACAGCAGTATCTTTTATTTTGATCTCTCTCTCTCTCTCTCTCTCTCTCTCTTTCTCTCTCTCTCTCCCAGATCTTCTGTAATCTAGGCTCACCTCAAACTCACTATGTAGTTTAGGCAGAATGTCGTTGGTGATGTATCCCAGGCTGTGCTTAAATTCTCTGGTCTCCTGCTTCAGCTTCTGGAGTGCTAGGACTGTAGCATGTGCATTGGCCTCACGGACTGTTAGTCTCTCAATCATTTATTTTCCTACCATCTGTCTATTTTACACCGTCATCTATCTATCTTCTGTACCATCTATCTATTTTTATCTTTGCTATTCTCTATATCTACCTCTATCTCACATCTATTTTTTTATTTTGAGACTGGGTCTTATTATGCAGCCATGGCTAGCCTAGGACTTACTATATTGAGCAGGCTGACCTCAAATTCATAGAAATCCTCCCAGCTCTGCCTCCCAAGTGCTGGGACCCCAGATGTAGGCCACCAGGCCAGTTTCATGGACATTTATTTATTTATTTATTTATTTGGAGACAGGGTCTCTATATAGCTTTGGAATCTGCTGTGCAAACCTGCCTCTGCCTCTGAAGTGCTGGGACCATAGGTATGTGCCATCACACATGATTTCATGGACCTTATTTATACTTTATTTCAACTTGGCCTCTGGGTATGCTTGTATGGACTTCTGCTTCCACTTTTATTGGGTGACCCTCCAGCCTTTAAAGGCTCACACTCCACCTCTCTGGCTCTTGCACAAGTAGTGTGTGCGCTCGTCCCCGTGGCCCAGTTTCTCTGCAGCTCCAGACCCTCAGCTGACTCACAATGGATACCGGTGGCTTATTGAACGAGCGCTCCACCCCCCACCCCCAGCCCCAGCCTGGCACTCCCGGGTGAGCCTGTCCTCCTCCTCCAGCACAGACTGATAATAGATAGCCAAGAGCCCGTCTCGGTCTCGGCTCCCTGGGTGATGAGGAGCAGGATAAATTCGAAGTGAGCAGCAATATATCCTGAACTTGGGAAGTAGCAAAATCTGTCACTGCAGCCCAGTCCCCACAGACAAAACAAGGAACCGTCGGGCTGAGCATGTGCTGAGAGCAGGGAGAATTCAAGTCGAGGCTGAGTCAGGGGATGGATACACAGCAACGGGCAGGATACGGGCCGCTTCAGTGTCAGTGCAGGAATGGAAGCCAGCTGGGGCAAAGCTTTGGAATAAACGGAAGTTTCTTCACAGCTGGCTCCTGGCCTAGTGTTGGACATGGTGGCTCACATCCCTGGGGAGGTGCAAACAGAAGGATCAGGAGTTCAGGGTCATTTTCTGCAATGGAGCCAGTTTGAGGTCAGCCTGGTCTCCATGAGTCTCTGTCTCAGAAAAACAAAAGTTCCTGACTCTAGTTACTCACCAGGCAGGGGCACGTGTGGTTGGGTGGGGTGGAGGATTACAGATAGTGGGAGGAGAGGAGGCAGGAAGAGACCAGCCCACGACTGTTTAGTGGGTACCTGGTACTCAAACCCTTGGGGATGAGCTCCTGAAGGCTGATTCCTCAACTGCTCATAGCTGGAGATATGGCTTTCTGCTTGGTTTTGTGGTCTCCATTCTGGTGACAGTCCAATGAGGACTTCTTTATCCCCGAGCTGAGCCCACTGAGGCGGAGACTCAGTGACCAGTGGAGGGCTCCCCAATAGTCAGGCTTGGAGTCACTCCTGACTGCCAACAGCTCTCAGTTGATCTCTGTGGTGTAATCTGGCCCGCCAGCATGCAGGTCCTCTGTAATGGCTTCCTATAGTCCCCAAGAGCCTCAATTTGGCCACGTGACTTGCTGTGCCTAAAGGAACATCAGCAACTTGCATGCAAAAAGAGTTTGCAAAGGTGCTGGCTGCTTTCCCCTGTGCGTACACCCCCGCCCCTCGTTCGTATGTGCTTCTCTGTCATGAGGATGAGCCTCGCCCAGCACAGAGGAGGAACAGGAGAGACACTCAAAAGAAAACCACATTGTCACACAGTGCATGTCATTGGGCGACCGGACGACTGTCCAGCTGATCACAGATGCATCAATAAACCCAGATGAGATCAACCTGGGACTCGGCAGGAACCGTCACTGGCTGCTGTTTCCAGTCTCTCAGAATTGGGACACTTGGTATGCAGCAGTAGCTAGCTGATACACCTCCCTTACCCCTAAGTTAAAAGCCGTCCCAGAGAACAGCCTGGAGGGAACCTGGCTGAGCCCTGAAAGATGCATAACCTGGGGAGTCTCCCTAAGGAGGCCTGTTTGTGTCATGGAGTTATTCCATGAAAAACCCAGAGAAACAAGCTTAGAGGTGAGAGTGGCTGAGATCCTGTTAAAATCCACCGGTTCCCCCATCATTAGGTCTTATTGGTTTTCAGCCAGTGGTGCGGACAACACAAGCTCATGATGACGATAAACAAAATGGGTCTAGAAGGTCACAAGCTCTACCCACTCCTGCCCACCACCACCCGCTTTTCTCCACTCTGGTCCCCTCCCCTAAAGGCAACCATTGGCAGCATCCCGCGTTATCCCGTCAGATGTCTTCCTGACTCAACCCCTCTTTCTTTTCGTCTTTCTTATCTGTGTGTGTGTGTGTGTGTGTGCGCGCACGCGCCCGTGAGTGCCTGTGTGTACCTGTTTGTGGGAGTGTGGCCGTGCACAAGACACAGCTTGCGTGCGGTGGTCAGAGCACAACCTCAGATGCCCGTCGCTGCCCTCCACCTTGTTTGACATAGGGTCTCTTGTTCCCACTGGGTACTCCAGGCTAGCTGGTCAGAGAGAGCTTCTGGGACTTCTCCTGCCTCTGTGTCTCATCTTATTAAGGGATCACTGAGATTGCAGAAGCACTACTGTGTCTGGCTTGGGGAAGGGGAGTGGGGTGGCCCAGGCTCAGGTCTTATTCTTGAGCTCCAGTCAGTGCTGTCTCCCCAGTGTCAGATATGCCTCGGGGTACCCACTCACTAATCTTGGGATGGTTTATTTTGCAAGGGGAGAATGACGCGTTCCCTTCTGAGACCTGCTCCTTTTGCTTAGCGGCTCATCTGACTAGCCCACCTCATTTTTTTTAAATAGCTGCGCAATGTTCAGGGCCTGGACGCTTTGCAGCTAACTGTGTCTCTGATGGATGCGTAGAAAGGCCTGGCTCCTGTTGGGATAATGGAAAGGAATGTCTTTGGGTAGCATGGCATTACATAGTTCTTGTGACATCTCTTCGGGATATATACCTAAAGGTGAGACTGCTTAGCGATGGGTCTTTATCATTCTTCTCTTTTGACTTATATTGCAAAACTAGCCTCTAAAACTAAGCTGACTGGCACGCGACTGACCAGCCCTCCCACCGTGGCTAGAATCAATTTTCTGAACTTTTTTTCCCTTACTTTGTCAGAGAGGCACATAATATCTTGTTTTAAATTATTTTTATTATGAGCGAGATTGAAATAGTTTTAGATATTTATTGGTAATTTGCATGTCTTTCTTGGTGAATTACCTGTTTATGTAATCTGACTATTTTCTCCATCAGTTTGTGATTGTTTTGTTATTTAATATGGCAGGTCTTTATATACTATGGCTATAAGCCCTTTGTCATGTGAGTCCCAAAGTTTCCTAAATTCATCACGTCTCTGCCTTTTAGACAGCTAACCTCATTAAAAATCTGAAGCTATGGGTCTTAATTCACTCTCTTGGCATTTACTGTCTCTTTGTTTCAGCACTGTGGGTGGAAGGTGGAACTCTTGGGAATCTGTGGAGGATCAGGGGATGGGAGTGTGCTCTCTCAGAATACTTGTACCTCGTGTCTGTCTGTTTTCCATTGCTGTCACGAACTACCCGGGACTTGGTGCTTTATTAAGCAAAGAGGTCAGCTTAGAACTTAGCTCACAGCTTTGGGGCTCAGAGGCACGCCAGGAACATCCGCTTGGCTCAGGTGAGCACTTCATGGTAGATATTAGAGTGACAGGAACAGGTGCCGGGGAAACAAACACCGAACCAAAACCTCTTGACAAGGCAGGAAGCCAGAGGCTCAGTCAGGTCAGGCTTACTCCTTCACAGCAATAACCTCAAGCACGGCTGTGTAGGGCGAGGTCTTTGATGATGTGATTACTTCCCACAGCACCCTACTTCTTAGGGGTCTGTCTTAGTTAGGGTTTTATTGCTGTGAAGAGGCATCGTGACCACAGCAACTCAACTAAAGGGAAACATTTCACGGGGGTCGGCTTGCGGTTTCAGGGGTTCAGTATATTATCATCATGACGGGAAGCGTGGCAGGACACAGGCAGGCGTGGTTCCGGAGTTCTACAGCTTGATCCATAGGCAACAGGAAGTGAGCTGGCCTGAGCTTCAGAGAGAGACCTCAAAGCCCAGCCCTTAGTACATGCCTCCTCCAACAAAGCCACACCTACTCCAACAAGGCCACACCCCCTAACAGTGCTATTCCTGTGGGCCTCTGGGACCGTTTTCTTTCAAATCGTCACAGGGACCAACCGTTTCTCAACAGCACCACAGGAATGGAGGCTACCAAGCTGCTACTTTTAGAGAAAAGGGGCCAGCCAAAGAAACACACCCTGAGCAGAGCCAAAGAAACACACTTTGGCCCTGCAACCAGAACCAAAGAAATGCACCCTGACCCTGAAACCAGTGCCAAAGGAACACACTTTGTCTCTGGAATCAGAGTCAGTGAAAGAAATGCATCCTGGTCCTAAAATTGGAGCCAAAAGGCTAAAAAGGACCAGAGAAAGACACACACTTTGGCCCTGAAACCAACCAGAGCCAAATCTGACCCTAATCCTGTGCAGAAAATTAACCAATCCTTGAGCAGAGCTCTAGCCAATCTGAGCTCAGCACTGAAATCGGACCAATCCCTACCTTGGAAAAACTTCCCTGCCCCCAAGAATCCCTATATAAACCCTGTGTATGTTCAGCTTGGCCAGTCCAACTGCTTCCTTCCAATAAACCTCTTTGATGAGCTTTGGGTGAAGATCTTCTTTTGTGGCAGCAACAGAGCAGAGGTGACCCTAGGCAGAGCAGAGCGAGCAGGGCTGTAACACTTTTGCCCGGGGAAACCTTCCCTTGGCAGAGTGCTCTCGCTTACACTCCGCTCTTGCTCTTTCCACTCTCTGGGAGCAGAGCTGAACTGTAGCAACTTCGCCTGAGAAACCTCCTGCCAAGCAAAACTGCTACACTGGGCAAACATCCCCTGCTGGAAGACCCTGTCCTGCCAGAGCAGAGCTGATACACTGGGGAAGCCTTTCCCTGAGGATGGGCTGTAAGCTGCTAAGCTTACTGCAACCTGTGGTGGTCCTTGGCTCCCGAGCTCCAGGATACCTTTCCACCTGAGCTGTGTAACACTCAGTATCCTGTGGCTCCCGAGCTCCAGAATACCTGACCCATCCTGATCGGCCCGACACGCTTACACTACTGTGGTGGAGAGCTGTGGAGAGGGGGATGAACCGGAGAGTTGGCCAAACACCATGGTGTCCAGGTGCCTCTTCTTAGTCACTGTGTCATGTCCTCACACACAGCTTCCAGGCAGTGGTAGGAGCCAACAGGGACCAAAATCCAGCGCTCTCTTCTGGCAGACCTGGCCTCCAGCAAGGCTACTCTCAGAACCACTGCTCTGCCCTACCTTACCAGTTTCTGCTCCCCATTCTCATAACTTCTGCATTTTATATGCCATGTCTCCCCTGAGACTACATACAGCTTGGGCAGTAGTGCGTCTAGCTGGGACGGAGGTGTAGGAGAGAATGGCTGAGGTCTAGGGTGAGGGAAGGTTAGCACACTCCATCTTGAGGGGGTCTCGCAGGGAAGTCTCTGCTGGTCTGATGAGGATGGCTGTGCTCAGAAGGTGTTTTACAAAACCTATAGGCCCCGGGCTAATTTCCTGGCCATTGGGAGGGGAGAACAAAGACGGAGAGGTGTGGTGATATCTTGTTTGTACAAATAAAGTGTGTCTGAAGACCAGAGGGTGGAGCTTGCCAACTCGCTAACAGACAGGAAGTGAGATGGCTGGGTGGAGACGGAAGTGAGATGGTTGGGCGGAGAAAGGATTCCAGGTGGGAGGAAACAGGAACTTGCTCTCTTTTCCGCTAGGAAGCTATCGAGGTAAGGTGTGGCTGTGGCTTGCTCCTTCATCTCTCTGATCATGTTACAGAAAAACTCAAGGCCAGCGTTGTCTCAGGAAGACCTCTCAGGAAGGGCTTCTAAGACATGACGCATGGCTACCAATTATGTAGGATGCTACCGTTGAAAGTCACAGATCTCATCTCAAATGGAGTAAGAGACAAGAGTTTATTCTGGAGCATATACAAGTGGCCGTGGCCGGGAAACACAGATTTAGGTTATCCGTGTCCTGGCACGGAAGCACTTTCATGAAGTTTTATAGTTGTACTGAACAAAGAACGTCATAAACCAAGGCGAGTTTAAAATACATAGGTGGGTGTGTCAGAGAGGCTGCAACACAGGGAGATGGAGGGGGGCTTTTCTACGGGGCTAAGATGCTTTCTGATGACAACCTGAGCTTTGGGGCTGGTGGAAGCTAGTGGCGAATGGATTCCAAAAGGTCTCTGCACATGAGTGACAAGCTACAGACACAGAGGCGGGCACTGAACGGCTGTCCTGGAGGGTTAGAACTAACCCAAGACAAGGTAACTAACTGGCTCTGGCCAGCAACTTTCCAGTCTCTCCACAGTACTGGAGTTCTAATCGGTCAACGGGTCTCATCGGTCAACAGGTCTCTGCTGCCTGCCGCAGTTTCTTTCCAGGAATTCCCTTCATGGCTTTGCAGCTCCTGGCCAGCACAGCGTGGCTCCGTGTAGGTGGCCGCAGCCCTGCATTCCAAGCCGTCCCTTCCAGTCCTTCCATGCACGCCTAGCCTGTTCTCTTTCCCTGCAGCCTGCTCCTTATAGCGCCCCCACCCCCTTCACTTTCCAGCACAAAGCGATTGCTTCCATGCTTCTTTGTCTATATCTTCTCCTGTTTAGCAGCAACCAGGAGCCAGCGGGACCATTAAGGTGTTTTCTTAAACAAAAGAACAAGTAAATCTTGTACTGCCTGCGAGTAAAAGGCCCAGAATGCGGCGGGATTTTAGGATCTCCGTTTCAGCTCTCCTGCTGGCTACATGCGTCAAATACTTTCCTACTGCCTGGCGCTGGGAGAGCCTGGGAAAGACGGGGCGACAGGATGGGACTGGATTACTGCGGGATGGGATAGTGGAGGAGCAAGGTGACATGGGAGGCACATTTATTTGTCTTATCTGACAGGACCGTGGGGAAGCAGGTGATAGCAGACTGGGCATCTCTTTCTCAAGGGTGCCTCCTCACAGCCTTGCCAGAAGGCAAACTTCTCTGAAGCCAAGAACAGACTGTCACCTGTCCATGCCCAAACAGGCAGCCTGCCCTGAGATAAGGGAGAGGAGGAGGCATGGGCGACCTTGGACAGGTCACCTCCAGCCTGTTCTCTCTGCTGATCTGGAGCTCTCGGAGCCTGTGGAATTGTCTGGGGGAAGTGGGAAGGGAAAGAGGTCAGTCCCACCCTGGAGCAAGCCCACAACCCCTCCCTGACCTCTGGGGGGGACCCAGGCTGCCACCTGGGGGCCTCTGTTGTCTGAGTGCAGGTGGCTGGCGGGAGGGGGAAGGGGAGGTTGCCCCACACAGGAATCTTCCCGCTCTTTAATGAGGAAGTAATTCAGTTAGCTCGGATTTCCCTGTCAGCAGCTTTTATTAAAGGCAGGCACAGCCAAGCTATTAGGGACACCGGGAGGAGTGCAGGAAGCAGTGGGGATGTGGGGGTGGGTGGACAAATTGTTAAGCAGATTAGGAGAGGTGGGGGAAATGAGCAGGAAGGAAAAAAAAAAGAAAAGAAAACAGAAAAAGGCGGAATGAGGCCGCAGAGGAGAAAAATCCAGTACAAAACAGCAGCGCAGACAGCCGATGGCAGGGGCTGCGTTCCAGGCCTGGTGGCTCTATTGTGCTCCATGGCAGCCTAATCAGGTGCTGAGGCGATCAGCCCAAGCAGAATGGAGGTGCATAATAGCCAGCTCTGTAATAAACAATAACACCCAGCAGGCCGAGGTTTGCTGGCTCCCGGGTGAGGGAAGGAGGCAACGTCCACCCAGGACCTTCTGGAGCAGGCGGTGCACGGTGGGGGGTTGCTGTCAATCAAACAGTCTGTAAAGCCAAGCCTGGATGGAGATCTCATGAAGGTGTTACTATCCTTGTTTTATGCACAAGGAAACTGAGTCTCAGAAAGTTCAAAGCGAAGGTCGGGATGAGCAGGCCACCTCCCAGAGGTCATCAGATATTGCCCGTTTGCAGGAATAAAGGTTTACTTATTCTTTATTCATCATCCCACCCATTGTTTTCTGTAAAACTCCACGGTCACGCTACAAGGAAGAGTAGATTCACTGTAACAGGGTGACTCCAACTCCTTAGGCAGTTACTTCCTGTCCAGACCAGGTTAGCAGATGTTTGCTGAGCCCTGGGGTAAATGGCCAGCTCAAAGCTACAGAGCCAGAGAGAGAGTGCGACAGGGAGGTGTTCAGTCCAGCCTGGCTCTGGAAGAAGTGTGCCTGCCAAAGGGAGCCTAGGGAGGTCCATGAGAGAAACGCAGGAGCCCTGTGCTGGGGCGGGGGAGAAGGCTGAGTCTTCTGGTGCAGTTCAAATGCTGGAGGTGACAGAGACAGGAGAGATGATTCAGCCGGGCAATGTGTGGCGGCTGCTGATTCCTCCTCCTCTCTTCCTCTCCCCATCTCTTTCTCCCTCTCCTCTCCTCTTCCTGATCCTCCCTCTTTTTTCTTTCTCCGCTTCTTTCCCCTCCCCCTTCTCCTCTCCTCCTCCTCCACCTCCTTTTTCTTTTCTGAGTCTGGGGAATGGGACCCAGGGCCTTGTACGAGCTAGGTATCCACTCTTATCACCGAGGTACATTCTAGCCCGATGTGGTTGTTCTTAACTTATTTGGTAAAGGACGAAGGTTCTTCTCCCCCGAAGAAGCTGGAGAAGTCCAGCAAGCCTCTGGCCACCCTAACCAAGGTGGCTATAACCAGGGCTGTCGATGGAGACTGGCAGGGGTCCCCGTGTCTTCACACTCCTCTCATTGGGACCTGAAAGCGTTCCTGCTCAGGTTGTGCCAGCTGTGGAACCAGTCTAAGCTCAGCTGGAGCCTGGGTGGGCAGAATGTGCCACTGAAACAGGATTCTGGCTCCAGGTCCTCATGGACAGGCAGGACACCCTTCTTCCTTGGTGCTATTGCTAGTGGCAGTCATGCCAGAGGGAGGGGCTCAAACCTGGGAAGCTCAGAAGCCACCTGCAGCGGGGCAGTGGAGGGCCCTTCCAGGTAGCAAACGCCCGGCCTCCTGAAATACAGAAGTAAAGCATCTCTAACACACTTGGATGTGTCAGCCGTCCAGGACCGCGTGCGGCTGCCCGTGAGAAAAACACAGGGCTGTCGTGAAGAACTAGAAAGAGTGAAGCAGAGAGTTACACAGACATGCAGGGGATGGTGCCCAGGCAGAGCGAAGAGCCAATGTGAAGGCCAAGAAGTCAGACAGAGCTTGCGTTAATCCCACGGATGCAAGGAGAAAGACCACCGATCATGGTCAAATTAATTAAAGCAAGCTTTTTTCTTTTTATGTACACAAACTGTCTCCCCCTAAAGGTGGGGTTCAAGAGATCAGCAGTGAATATGGGTAAGATAAGGGCTTTTATAGTCTAGGAGTTGGGGGAGGGGTGTTCCAAATGGGAGGGGTTGTCAGGCAGATAGTTGGGGCCACAGAAGACCAACATAAGCACAAGTTGGTCATAACAACCTCCTGAAACAAAGACACGGTCGCAAAGTGGTCATAACAAGATGATCAAAATAACAGGTGACCATAATAACCTTTTATTTTTTATTATTAAGACCAGTTAGAACTCATGCTACATTCTACTCATTCAGTGGACCCTCCAGTTGGGTTGCTTTCAAAGGAACTTCATGGCCTTGTTTCTGGGATGTCCTCTGGTAGGGAGGGAGAGGAGGACAATGGCCTCTTTTCACTGAGCTCTCCACCGGCTCCCCTGCCGTGAGCCCTGCCTTGAGAACAGGAAGTAAAACAAGACCAGCAGGCTCCTCTCCAGCACCTTGTTCTCTCCTGCCCTCCCTCAGGGAGGGCTGCATTTTGCTGGGAAAAAAAATCACAACAACCTTCATTTTGACCCAGGGTGAGCCAGCAGCTCCTCTTCCTGGAACTCTGAGTAGATTTCCTCTTTTCTCCACTTCCTGTAAGCTCACATTTTCAGAGGTTTAGTCCACTCTCATGGTGTGGAGACAGAACGGAGGATTCCATATCTTCACTTGCCGGAAACAGGAAGCGGTCTGTCTCATTGGGCGTGGCTTGAGCATAGGAGACCTCAAAGCCCGCCCCCACAGCGGCACACTTCCCCCAATAAGAACACACTACTCCAACAAGGTCACACCTCCTGATAGTGCCACTTCCTTTGGAGGTCACTTTCTTTTAAGCCACCACAGTCACCTCCTTCAAATGGTTGGGGACGAGCGTCTGATGTCTCACGTCTAGTCAGAGCTGAATTGAATGGTCTCAGCCTTCCTGTCCCTCTGTGGCGTGAGGAGTCCTTGAGATGAGCAGGAATCTGGCAGAGGGAAGTCTTTCTGTGTATTTGTCTGATTGGTTGATTAAATAAAGCCCTGTTGGCCAATAGGGAAGCACGATAGGTGGAACTAGGAGTTGAGGAGGATTCTGGGAAAGAGAGGCACAGGGAGTCACGATGTAGGACACCAGAGGAGTAAGAGATCCCGACCCTTTCCTCTGGTAAGAGAAGATCATGTGGAAATACTCAGATTAGCAGTTATGGGTTAATAATAAAGTCAGAGCTAGCCGACGAGAAACCAGGGAGACGGCCAACAGCTTCATAATTAATATAGTGCCTCGTGTGTTATTGGGGGGCTGAGACAGCAACGGGACCCAAGCAGCTGGAGGGAAGACTACGCGGTTGGTACAAGAGTGAGCTACCTTCCAGTCCCCTGCCAGGCCTTGATGTGCTGAGACCTCATCTCTAGCCTGTGCTACCAGTGGGAGGTGCTGAAATTGTTAGGGGCGGGGCCTAATGACTCAAAGGGTGATTTCCACGTCCTGCTCCCTTTTCCTTGTTTCTGGTATTACATCACACAGAGACAGCACACCTACTTAACAAAGTGGAAGAGGGAAGGGGAAGGCCACTGCCCACTTCTGGCCTTAGCAACTGATGGGTCCTTCGGGGACACCAATGGCAAAGGCCCAGGACCAAGAAGAGAGAGGACCACTGGGTGCCAAAGGTGACCGGATGTCAGCGCCTTAGATCTAAAGTCATCCTGGAAGTGTTACGGGAGTAGACAGAGCTCACTTGTACCTGCTAAGCTGGGGACCCAGGAAGGTCTGGTAGATAATCTGGAAGCCAACCTATAAGCCCACTGCCTGGGGGCTTTTATAGAGGCCTTGTCACAGGGCTTATTTCTAGATCTTTCCCCTAACCCCAGAATATCAGGAGGGGAAAGCCTGGTTTTGTTTCACTACAGAAGACAGAGAGGCTGGGAGAGGTGACCAGATCAGTGTCACCTAGCTGGAAAATGGCCGGGTTGGTTCCCTTTCCACCGCCAACCAGTGCTCTGAATGGCTCTGACTCCACAGCCCCACCGCGGCCTGCAGATGGGGTGGAGGGGTCTGATGGATGGTTATTTTTATTATAAAATAATTCATACATGCAAAAAAAAGCAAGCACTGTGTGCAGAAGACAGACAAATTAATAAAACAAATTGCCCCGAGCCAGGCTTATGAAACAATATCACAGAAGCTGAGAGGCCCCCGGTCTCTGGGACGCTTTGGGCTTCGTGACCCTAAGCTTCAAACAATATAGGGGTGACTGTTGCTTTTTAAGAGCGGGTCTCATCATACAGCCCACACTGGCCTCAAATTTGCTTCATATCTCAGGGTGACCTTGAACTTGTGACCCTCTTCCCTTCCCTAAGTGTTGGGATTGCAGGTGTGCGCCGCCGCACCCAGCTATTCCGACTTCTTGTTCCACTTTTTCTCCCTCTAACGTGTCGCTTTTTCCTCCGTGTCTGCGTTTCTGACTGTGCGTTGCTTCATTTTTCAGGGGTCGCGCTCAGTCCCCACAGAACCAGGTTATCCTTCACTCTCGTGCATAAGATGCTGTCCTCACCCCCATTTTATGGACGTTGGCACCAACAGCACAGGAGGTGATGATGGACAGTTCCCAGGTTATACAGCAGGCAGAACCAGAATTCGACTGTTCTGGAGCCTGGGCTGTGACTGGCTTGCAGCATGGTATCGTCATCCCAAGGGGGTTCTGGGACTCACTCGTGTCTGGGGTCTTCCAGCGATGGCCGTGGCCACCCTTCGTTCATTCACATTCGGCACAGTAGCAAGCCCAAGAGACTGGAGGGCTGATAACCCCGTGAGTGGCTTTGAGAAGCAATGCTAGGCATCTGCCTGCTGCTGATCACTGGCTCGCACTGTCCTGCTCTGTCTCACTAACAGAACCCTGTCAGCGTGATCAAGTGTGTTGGGTTGGTGGTCTGGGTTGCCCGACCCTCAGAGTACGAATTACAGAAGTCAAAGCCCATCTGAATCCCTTGTGGGTACCTGGTAGAGGCATGGGTATGGGAATAAGCAAGAATTGGAGGCCGCGGGGAAAGTTTTCCCCACTGACAAAGAGATGCCAGGAGGCAGGGAGAAAGCTAGCCAGCATTGCCCTGAGCAGGCGGCCACAGTCAAAAAGCATCTGCTGTAAGTGAAGTGGATATCGCCTTTCCCTCCCCCAACAGAAGGTGATGAGCTTCACCTTCACTGCCTTCCCTGAAAGCCACAACCCCAATCTGACCATGAGAAAAACATCAAGCAACCCCAAATGCCTTCACCTTCTGCGGACTCCTGCTGGGCACTTCTTGAAACTAGCAAGGTCATCAGACACTGGGGGAAGCCAGGAAACTGTCACAGGCCAGGTGATGATACGAGATGACCCAGCTCAGCGGGGTGTCCTCGAGGAGGCCCCGGGTTAAGGCCAGAGGGCAGCGGAAGAGGGCGTCTTCTTGAACCTGCAGTTCAGTTGCCGCCTGGGGGCGCTGTGGGGGCGCTGTCAGAGCCAGGTTTCATTTAAACGGATGGGGAGAGTGTGGGGTGTGAAAGCAAAGAAGTCCTTCCCGCCACGCTCCACCCCTTCATCCAGTGCGAGGAGCAGAACTGCAGCGCTCATCTTGTCACTGAGAACGGTGACATTGTACCCGCTGAAGATGGCTGGGTGGGCTGAGGCTGCAGCCACACCCTTTGAGTTACCCTATTATGCAGCACACGCAAACGCACACGCACGCATACACACTTATGCACGGGCGGCGTGTGCTCCCTTTGTGGAAATTGTTAACCCCTCACTGAAAAATGCTTATAGATGGTGATTTGTCCTTTAAAAAACATTTGTTTACATATTTATTTCATGTGTGTGAGTGTGCTGCATGTGTGTATATATATATATACTATATACATTTGTGGTACTTGCTGAGGCCAGAAGAGGGCATCAGAGCCCCGGGAACTGGAGTTATGGATGCTTGTGAGCCACCCCGTGGGTGTTGGAAATTGAACCCAGGTCCTGTGCCAGAGTAGCAAGTGCTCTTAACCCCTGAGCCATTGCTCCAGCCCTGAGCTTCCTTCCTTCCTTCCTTCCTTCCTTCCTTCCTTCCTTCCTTCCTTCCTTCCTTCCTCCCTCCCTCCCTCCCTCCCTCCCTCCCTCCCTCCCTCCCTTCCTTCCTCCCTCCATCCCTCCCTCTGTCCCTTTCTTGCTTACTTGTGTATGTATGCATGTGTATATGTACATATGTGCATATGTATGTATAAGTGTATGTGTATATGTATGTATGCATGTGCACGCACATTTGTGCATATGTGGGATTCATGTGTGTGCCGGCAGACATGTGTGTATGGGAGTACACCTGAATATGGAGGCCAGAGGAAAACCTGAGGTGTTATTCCTCGGTCTCCATTCACTTTTTTTTTGTTATTTGTTGTTTGGTTGTTTCATTTTTTGAGGCAGGGTACCTCACTGGCTGATGAGAAGGGTTCCACTTGCCCCCTCCCCTCCCCCCTCCCCCGCCCTGGAACGACAAACATGAGCCGTCACATCCACTTCTTTCAGACACGTGTTGTGGGTGTGGAATCCAGGTCCTCTACTGAGGCAGGCACTTGGCCCATTAAGTTCTCTCTCCGGCTCTCTTTTGTACTATGCACAGTGGAAAACATCTGTTTCCGGGCTCCCCACCTCCCCCTTGGCCCATGGGAAGCTGGCATCTAGTTGGCTGCCATCTTTCCCGGGTCAGCCTAGCTTCCTTGGGCTGGCGGTCCCGTGTGGAACAGCACCTTAGCCAGTCTTGAGCGGAGCATGAGGGCAGGAGCGATCCCCCCAGAGGCTGGGAGATGACTGTTCTGGAGAAAAACAAGGGAGCTGCTGGTCTGTGACAGCTGATATTAAAATGCCTACAACTCACTCCACAGCTGGAGTCAATGCGTCACATTCCTAGTAAATAATGGGTTAGCGCAGGTTAAGTGTCGCTGCATTCCAATTGTTGGTATTTAATTAGCTCTAAAATTAAAGTGTTCTTTTCTCGACACACTGCCAGGGCGACTTGATTCCTAATTGATTGAGATGAAAGCGGCTCCCAAACATTCCAGTGTCCCTTTGTCAGTCCAAGTGTGAGACGATTTAGTGAAAACGTTTGACATTTCAAAGTGTGACATAAATATCTTTAAATTAAGCATAGGATGGGTTTTGGGTGTATTCCATTCTCAGGGTGTGATAGGTGAGGAATTGCTTCTTCGTGGGAATGAGGTTTTATGGGAAAGATGATGGCCAGGGGCCATGTTTTAGATGCCGAGACAAGGCGACTGGTATAAGGGGCCAACCATCTCTCTTGATTGGGAAGATAGCTGGTTCAGAGTCGCATTTTTCTGGCCTGTGATACACTGAAGAGAGAGGCCTAGGTGTCTGGAGGGTAGGAAGTGGTGGTGGGGGCAGAGAGACAAGCTTTGATTCCTTGGGAATTTAGGCTCAGCTCTGCTGCTTCCAAATTGATTGATAGTCAGTGAATTTTACTTTTCTAATCCTCATAGAGGAGAACAAACACCTGCTCCTCGGAGTTAGGAGTAAAGACATGGAGGTCATGTTGCCTAAGAGCCGAGTCTGGCTATAACAGCCACCCAGGGAAGTGGGGGCCAGTCTCTGACTGTGTGTTGAAGATGACGCCCTGCTTGTGATGAGGGCAGGTGAAACTCCCTGCTGCCCTTGGCTCTTGAACATACAGCTTGTTCCTCTCTTCATCGTCTGTGAACCTCTCCATCTTGATGAGGAGACATCTTGATGAGGAACTAGAGTCTCCATCTGGGCTTGGCAGGCTGTATTTTCTCTATACTCTCATTTTCTTGTTCCATTTGGGCTGTCTAATAAAATGCCCATGATTGGGTAAGTTGTCACAACACAAATGTACCCAACACAGTACCGGAGCCTGGCGAGTCCAACAGACTTGGCGACTAGTGAAAGGCTTAGGCTCTGCTCCCAAATAGTGGCTTGGTGCTGCGTCTTCCTGAGGGGACCCTGCCCCCACATAGCACGAGAGGTGGCCGTTTATCCCACCCTCGTGGCGTAGTTACCTCTTAGTACTGTGGCACCAAGGATCATGTTCAACATGGATTTGGGAGGGGACACAAGTGCTCAAATCACAGCACAAGGGTTGTTTGAAACCAGGTGAGAGCCGAATGCTGATTGCATTCATCTAGAAGAGACCTGAAAGACTTAATTCAGCTCCCAGGGGTTTCTGAAACCTCTACATAACACTTGTGCAGCCTCCCTTGGCGATCCATTCAGAGAAGTCTCTAGAAGTTTCAGTGTTTCTTCTTTGACAGAATCAAATCTGTCTTTGTCACTTTCACCACTCGTTAAGGGCTGTTTCACCTATTGTGACAGACGTAAGTGCCGTTTGTCCAACCAACATTCTTTTCTATGCTCCGTGCAAGCAGAGGAATTGCGTTAATTGGGCCCTCGTGAATGGATGGAAATGTGTGACTCTGTGTGTGTGTGTGTTTATGTGTTTTATCTGCCACTGTTTGTGTGTGTGTACATGTGCGCTAGTGTATGTGTGTGTACATGTGTGCATAGTGTGTGTGTACATGTGTGCATAGTGTATGAGTGTGTACATGTGTGCTATAGTGCATGTATGTGTACGTGTGTGCTATAATGTATGTGTGTGTACATGTGCGCTATAGTGTGTGTGTACATGTGCGCTATAGTGTATGCTTGTGTACATGTGTGCTATAGTGTGTGTGTACATGTGTGCTGTAGTGTATTGTGTACATATGTGCTATAGTGTATGTGTGTGTATATGCGCGCTATAGTGTATGTGTGTGTACATGTGTGCTATAGTGTATGTGTGTGCGCATGAGCGCTATAGTGTATGTGTGTGTACATATGTGCTATAGTGTGTGTGTGTACATGTGCACTATAGTGTGTGTATGGAGGTCCGAGGACTACTTTCTGTTCTTCCTTGTTTGAGACTGTGCCATTGGTCCATGAGCTTCCAGCAAACCTCCTGTCTGCACCATCCAGTCACGGTTATGGGGTTGCAGACATTTGTGCTACTGTGCCTGCATTGTATGTGGGTCTGGTAACCGGAACTGAGGTCTTGGTGTTTGCAGAGCAAGCCCTTTACCCACTGGGCCGTCTTCCCAGCCCTGTTGTTGCTTCTGACCAACGAGTAAGTTCTAACAGTCAAAAGGTATTGCTTAGAGAGAGTGCCGGAGCCTGGGGAGTCCAAGAGTGATGATGCAAATTATGCTCCCAAGATGGTGTCTCAGTGCTGCATGCTCCCCAGGGGACAAGCCATGTGCCCTCACACAGCAGATGGGAAGGAGGGAGGCGTTTGAAAGTGGGGGCCGGCCTTTTGATTGCTAGTGTGAGACCCGCCTGACTTCCTTGTCTTCCTGCATGGTGACCAGCCAGGCTCCTGGTGGTGGTTCTTTCATGAGTCTGCATACCAGAGTGAAGACGCAGTGATCCAGGCCAAATCCCCTGGAAATACAGCAGGAGTAGCAAGAGACCCAACGCTGGCTCAGTGGAAGCTTCAGACTTGTTTGCTAATGGCGTCTAATCTGTGCTGTGTTAACTTATACCAACCCCCCGCGCTGCTTTTACCCCCACAGTCCAGGCCATTGAGAGAAAAGTAATGTTGCAGAACTCCAGGTATGACACGGACACTTCAGTCTTGACTCCGGAGTAGGCTGTGATTAATAAAAGAGACTGTCACAACATTGGAGCCATTTAGGGACACATTACCATTTCCTTATGGGAAGGAGGGAGGGCTCAGAAGACTGGGCATTAGATATACGAGGCTCCACCTCTCCATCAGAGTATACAGCAGCTAATGGTTGCTGGAGGTAGGAGTTCAGGAGGCCCTACCCTTCCCCAGAGGCATACAAGCCATCCCATGTTGCTGGACTGGAGCGCATTGTATGCTGGTGAGTAGCCCATGCTCCTGTGAGCGACCCTGGCTAAACCCATGGTGTCATCCAGTAGACTTGGAGGAATCGTTCTCTTGGCACCCTACCTGGGCTGTTGTCCATCCCCTCCTAGGAAATGTTTGCATAAGAAGTGAATCGCATCAGTGCTGGGGGAGGTTGGAGGCTTCCTTGTGAGACTAAAGGAGCTTGCTCCATAGTCAGGTACCCAGGCTGTGGGGAACCAGAGCTAATAAGCTACAAACCTTCCCAACCCCATTCCCCACTGAGACCTGCCCAAAGAGCCTCGCCACCCAGAACACAGCCTCCCAGGGGCCAGGTACATATATGGCACATTGAATTCAGCCTGCTGTGGTGTGTGAGCACCTCAGGACGACATACTCAATCTGGAAGATACCCTACGTTTGAGGGCATTCTGTATCTGCACACGTCATGGGATCTCCTGGTTCACACCAGGTCCAACACCCCCGCCCTCCCCCAGGAACAGTGTGAGAGGGTTAACTGCTAAGTCTATAACGCAGGCAGACTTCTATTTAGCCTCCCATTCATTGTTGGACCGGGAGGGACCAGATGGGATACAAAATGTATTATTTCCCGAGTTTTTGACTTTCTGGTTAAAAAAAAATCACTTGGCTTGTGAAGTTCAAACACATTTATGAAAAATAGCAGATGCCTATTAAATTGGACAATTAGCTTTGGGACTCGAAAGCTAATCAAAAGCATAGCTTTGACAGCAATTATTTGATCCTGCCTTCCTGAGGATATCTCGGATGCTCATTAGCCATAACATGCACATTCTCCGGCACATGGATGCACACACACACACACACACACACACACACACTCACACTCACTCACTCTACAGGCAACAGGCATTTGCGGCTTCGTTCTTTTCCTGCCGTCTCTGGGAGAGAATGCTAGAACACCTCGAGGGAACGAGAGAACAAAGGTGCAGAGGCTTCGGGCCCAGGGGAAGCCTGGGAGGGAACACTGGAGATGCCAGTTCTCAGAGGTGTCTGCTTGCCCACAAGCAATTTTTTAAAAAGAAAATGGGGGTCAGACTCTATCAAGGAAGTCACTGACTCTCTGTGACCCAGGACATATGGGGTGCTCAGTTTCCTGCTGTTAAAATCTTCTTTTCCTTTCCCTCTGGACATGCGGGGTTTCCTATCTTCACTCTGTCCAGATGTGCAGCCTGCACACCACCTCGTTGGTTGTATTTCCTTTGCCGGTCTGGATCCGGGCTGGAATAAGCTTTCCATGGCAAACTGGAAGATGCCCAAGGTTCAGAACCTGGGTGTTAGGGAACGCTGTCCTCGGAGCATGATAGATCAGATCAGCTGTGACCACCTGTGAGGGACTCCCCCAAGATCAAATCTGTTGATGTTCCTTCACAGAAAGGGAATGTGGGAAGGTCCGTAGTCCTCATCTGAGATTCCAGCCAGTCACTCCTTCATCCTTACCTATGAGCTGTACACAGCTCTGTTCACTGGGCGTTAAGATATACAGGAGCTGGAAGGCTAACTGAAGTGGGACTCCATCTCTGCTGCTGTGAAGAAGGTTCCATCCGTGCTGGGGTGGGACTTCTTCCCAAGGTACCCGCCTTGGGCTAGCTTCTATAAGCAACCCACTAGTCACGTTCATGGAAGTAAACCCGAGAGGCTCACTGGTTCTCTCCTAGATGGATCTGGTACAAATGTTCCTTTACTCTGTTCTGGGGTGAGGAGACATTTGTTTACGTCTCTCCAAGAAGAAAAATTCATGCAACGGCACAGTAGAATTGCTTTGGACCTGACAGAAGAGAGACATGACCCTGTCTGGTTCTTTACCCAACATTCTTTCACCTTTGGTTCATTACCACCCACAGAGCCCCATGTGCTACAAGACACACTGTCTTGACATTTGCCACAACATGTCAGCTGCTATGGTGACAGGGACAGGAGGAGTCATTCAAACTCCAGAACAAAATTGCAGCTGAGTCTGTTTCAGGCCAGTGCTTACCTTCTCCCACAGACCCTCATTTCGGTCATGGCTTAGGGTGGCCCGGTGGCTCAGTTGTAAGTTGGAAGCCCTCCTGGCCCATGAGTCTTCATGGCAGGTGGGCGGGGCAATTGTCTTTTGGCTGCATTGGTGTATCCCTGCCAAGGGATGTTTTAATTTCTGATGTCCATAATGGGACTTAATTGTAATGATTTGGTATTGAATTCCCCTTCAACAATCAGGGGGAATGGATCCTGACTTCGTAAATGTGTTTGCAGATAGTGCTTTGATTAGACTCTGGTGAGCAACTTCACCCTTAGCCCACATCAAGGGTGCTCAGGTAAGGGCAGAGAAAGGTCTTTGGAGTGAAGGCCAGGCCTTGACTTTCCGGTCTGAGTGACATGCAAAGACCTCTGCTCTCTGACCTTTTCCCGACCTGTGAGAGAGCTAGACCATGTGTGTAGTGTGCGGATCGATAGGACCTGCTAATGCAGGTAAGGACTTAAGCCAGGATGGTTTAGCTGAGTAAATACCATCGATATTTGTATGATGTAATATATAATAATGACTTTTCTAAACATAGTTACCCCCTCTGAGCGCTGCGCCTGGATGATCTAATCTAACCCTCACCGTGATCGTCGAGCTACGAGCTGTTTCCTTCCTCTCATGACAGCTGCTATGAAGTCACTTGCCCAACATACCAAGTAGAGGTCCTGGGTCTCAATCCCAGGCCTGTGGCTCCAGTGTCCATGACTTTCCTGATTCACCGTTAGATGGTAGGTGCCATCTAGGGTTGGAAGGGCATTTTATCCATGACTGTCTACACTGGCAAGCCAAAGCAAGATCCCACCAAAAGGAGGAGCCACTGGAATCTCGGGTAAGGGTCCAATGACCGCCCTCCCACCTTCTCTGCAAGCCTAATCATGATGGACTATGAAAACAGCCGCAGCTGATACAATGAAGATGGAAGCTGTTTTGCTCAGCAATGGCTTGGCTTGCTTCCTGCTTTAGAACCCACACAGAGGTGGCTAGGTCATTAGCCAGGGCTGAGGTTTCTCCCAAAAGCTTGGTGGAGGAAGGATTCACTTCCAAACTTACTTTGGGTGAGAGTTGAGTCTTTGCCAATTGTCAGGCTGAGTACTCCAGCTCCCAGATGGCTGGTGAGGTGGACAGGAACCTCTCTCTGCCATTTGTCACACTACAAAAAGTGAGGGAGAAAGGCCAGACAGAAGATGCAGTCTTTCAAAGTCATCTCGGAAGGGAGCTCTTGTTACTTTGACATGAAGGAGCTTAGCAAAGGCTGTAAACATTGGGATATGATGTCCTATTAGGCCATCCTTGAGATGGTCCAGCACAGAGGCCAGAACAGCCAGCCCTACTGCCTACAACCACACCCAAAGCTAGGAGACTGTTAAACAAACCAACAAGCGTGGGCTTCACCCATGCACAGAGCTTTTCCCTTCAGCTGCAGAGCAGCTCTGCGAGAGGGTGGCCTTCTGAGAGCTTTGTCCCCAGCCTCCTTCCTAGGGGGTCAGAATGAGTTCATGGGATTTGGCTTCTGAAAAGGGTACTGAGTTTTGCAGCCATCGATGTAAAGCAGCTTCCGTCCAGCAGAAGTCTTGGTCCTCTTTTTGCTTAACCTTATGGCGAGATCGATCTGTTTGGTGGTGCAGACATTTATTGAGCATCTATTATGAAACCACACGGAGCCTTCTATTAAAGTGTACAGCTTGCTTCCAAAGCGCTCCGATGTGAGTGGAAGACTTGTTTTGAGTGTGGTCCAGCTCTAGAAGAGGGGCTAAAGAGAAATCTTTATCACTCACAGCCCCAATGTGAGTGGAAGACTTGTTTTGAGTGTGGTCCAGCTCTAGAAGAGGGACTAAAGAGAAATCTTTATCACTCACAGCCCCGATGGTGTGAGTCACCATTGGGGTTAGCACAGGCTGCCCTGGAATTCAGAACACATGCAGGGGTAGGGCCTGTGGGATTTTTTTCCCCGTGGAAGTCGATGTTTGAGCTGGCCCCTGGAAGGATGACAAAGAATTGGGAAGGTTTTGGACAAGGACAGGGTCCTCAAAGGAGGCCACCAACACAAACCAAGAGGCCCAAAGGGTACAGCACTCTCTTGGAAGTGGGGCTAGCCTCTAGCAGGCGGATGCTGCAGGTGGGTGGTGCCTGCATTCCAGAGGTCAGTGTCCCAAAATGTCCTCTATCAACAAAGGCCTCAGGAAGACTTACCGTACATCGTGTGTGATCCTGGAAGGGAATCATGCTGAAAAGACCAGGGCTGCTTCCCTTCTACTCCAGCTGACAAGTTTGGGAGCTTCTCAAGATCACCCCCCAACTCAGTAAGGACTTACAGAGCTTGGCAAAGCCATTGCTCCAACAGTGCTGGCTTGTGTCCTGGAGACTAGCAGAGGAAAGAGGCCCACAAAGGTGGGGCCTCTGTGATCCTCCCCCAGTGGAGCTGTAGACAGCAGTGGCATGTGCCCACAAGCACGTAATGCCGCTAACTCAGGAACTCCCCCCAGCCCGGGGGGATCTTACTGGGCTCAGCCACGTGGAGATGGTTGATAGCCTGTGCGGCTGACCTTAGTCTCCAGCTTCTCCAGGGGTCAAGTTGATACCACTAAGCCCATTGCCCTCTATAAATCACATTGTTAGCATAGTATGTCAGGTGTGTCCAAGACTCCAGGTAAAGAAAGACACTGTTATCAGGCAGAGCATTCCAAGGGCTCCGAGGTGGCCTCCCAGCAGCTGTGGGCACATGACAAACTGCTCTCTGAGTAAAGTGAATCCATTACTGCTGTAGTAGTGATTTTCTCTTGGCTTGACACGACTATTGCTATCTTGAAGCGGAGCAGCTGTGATGACCTGAACACTAGATCAGGCCCATTAACATTTCCTTGTAGAAGAAGAGTATGAAGGCTCCCAGGACTTGTGAGGTTCCGCTACCCTCTGCACCATCATGTAGGAAGGTTTCCTTGTGCTGCCGCGAGGCTACTCTCTCCCTAAGATTCCAATGACTACTCCATAAAACATAAAGAATCGACTGGTGTGGGACTTCCTGGTGAGGCAGTTGCTCAGGAGTCACCTATATTCACAGGGAGTGATCACAATAACTTGGCATTTCACAGCTGGGTTTTCTTTGGTCTGTCAGTGTTTTGTTTGGGGTGAATAGACACCATCCTGTGTTTCTCCAGTCACACAGCTGCACATGCACAGCCTAGATTCATCCTGGTATGCATCCCAGTAGAGAATGTAGATCTATGCATACACACTAACACCACCACCGTCATCACCATCACCGTTATCACCACCAGTACCACCACCATCACCACCATCACCATCACCATCGCCATCGCCATCACCATTACCACCAGTGAAAGAGTCAGGCTATCTCTTGAATCCAAGCTGAGAGGATGGGGAGACTGAGTAGCTAAGAAAAATAACTCTGAAAGAGGAGACTTTTGAGTTGAGGCATTAGGAACGAGAATAAGTCAACACGTGAGGTGAGAGCTTGAGGGAAATCAGTCTAGGGCCACAGAGATAGGTACAATGCAGAGAGGAATGGGTGTGGTATGTTTGTACAGGAGGGGCATGAATGAGGTTGGGACCGGAGAGGCAGAGGGAGGGGGATGAACAGTGGAGCTGATAGACACATGGCGTGTAGCTTGTAGGTCACTGTAGGGAGCTGGGAATCTACACTGACAGCACAGGGAACCAGCTCACTGTGTGCTTGGGTATCATGTGGGCCGGAAGCGGAAGAGCAGCTGTAGGGCTCTGCTGTGTGGTGGACAGTGATGGGTAGAAAGCTCTGAGACCCTCTTAGTCTGGGAATCTGGAGAGAAGTGATTTGGCTCTGCATGGGTTAGGTAGTGGTGTGTGTGTGTGTGTGTGTGTGTGTGTGTGTGTGTGTGTGTGTGCAAAACTGTGAGCCAACCTCTAGGGCTAAGTGAAGTTATATGTCTTATTAGCCCAGATGGAGTTTGGGGTGGTAGCTCTTTACCTGAGGGAAGATCATATGGCTTTGGGAGATGGGGGGGGTATGACAAAGCCCCCTGTGTTCACATGGAAAGGAGGCAAGGTATAGCACAATACAGAAGACACTCCCACCTGCATGGCCAGTGAGCCTCTCAGAGAGACCTGGGTGCAGAGCCTTCTTTTTTGGGGGGCCACTGCAATACCTGAACAGAGGATGTACTCTCTCCAGGACTGTTCCAAGTGACTGTCCCCACTCTGGAGCTCTGCTCATTTCTCTTAGTGGACTTTAGCTTAGGGGTAGCCGTGGTGACCTCTACGGTTCAGAATGTCTTCTGCTAACCTAGACCATTCAGGATTTGGCAGCCGCAGAACCTGCAAAGCCGGGCCCCGTGTCTACCCCATCCCTGTCTTAGCTGGGCCTTGGAGAAATGACATTTCTAGTTCTTTCTTCTCTCAGAGAGGCTCAATAGATTATGGTGGGGTCAAGCAGGTAAGGGGGACAGAGTCTCAGTGGTTGGTACGGGAAGGGACGTCTCTGCCCAAGGGTCCCCTCTATCAGTAGGTTTTCCCTGACTACTCCATCTGGAAGAGCAGCCACCTGAGCTGTCCTCTGGTCTTCCAGGCCACCTCTCTGTGTCCTGCCCTGCTAGGGTTCAGAGGCTGCCAGAGTGGCTGCTGTTTTTGGCTCTCTGCCTCCTGGGTGAAGATTGCCCATTGGAAGTCTCTGGCCAGGGCTAGAGGGTGGAAGAAACATCTGATTGGGGTTACTCCTTTATCTGTCCCTTTCTTCCTTCCTCCATCCCTCCCTTCCTTTCCTTCTATTCATGACAGTATCCCAGCAGCTTAGCCTGGCCTTGAACTGACCATGTAGTCGGAGCTGACCTTAAACTTTCTGATCGATCCTCCTGCCTCCACACCTCACACGCTGGCATTACAGGCATGCACCCGATGACTCCTTTATATAGTACTGGGCATCGAACCCAGGGCTCTGTGAATGCACGTGAGACTCTATCAACTGAGCTACAGAACGGGTTGGTCTTTATTCTGGGCTCATCCCTAACGGGCAGCAGATAAGCTGTGGGCTGGTCCTCTTTGCTACAGCTCTCCCTTGGTTTTCACAACTGCTCACTCCCATGGCCCTTTCGTCCTGGGAGTAGGAGCAGCTGATGGAGCCAGGGTGTCTGACCATCCCTGAACAAGCCCTCTTGACCCAGCCCGTTTCTTGGTCCCTTTAACGAAATGCCCCTATAGCACCAGTTGCAGATGGGCCTGCTGTCTGCCTGTTGCTGACGGATGCACGTCCCTCCCCCTCCGGCGTCTTCATCTCCTGCCATGCTTTATTGCTCTCTGAAGCACGGATCATTAACTTGGATGGTATTCCATATTTACTGGGCTATTTCTGCAGTGTGTCTCTCCCACTCTCTGAAGGCGAATGCAAACAAAGGTCTGCTTTATGACTAGCAGTGTCCCGGGTGCTGGGACAGTGTGTGTGCATGCCCCAGATGTTTGCTGATGACCCATGATGGGACAGGGGCTGTGCGTCTGCCAGCCCTCTGCCCTTCTAGCCTGTGGCAACTTGTGGGAGAGGCTCCCAGGGGGCTCTGGAGGTCCCAGATAATACTAGAATCCAAGAGGACAGGAGTTCGCGAGGGGGGGGGGGGGAGGGAGGCATTCTGTCGCCTGAGCCATACTTACATCTGGAAATAAAACGCTTTCACCTTTATTAGCACGGTCAAGAATAATAGTCCGTTCTGCAGGCTTCTAAATCTTACTCCATCACCGTTTCCTTAGCGAAGCCGCTGAGCACAGCACGACAGGCCTAAGCTACATCATTCTTGGTGTCTGGTGCCTCTGCCAGCACTAGCCTCAGGGGGGAGGGCCCAAGGCTGGCTCCGCTCTTCACCTTGAAGACAGGCAAAGAGAAAGGGGAGGGTGGTTAGGGAGAAGACCTGGCCTGCCCACTTAGGACATGTAGCTTGTTCCAGCCTGACCCAGAAATGATGTGGCTGTGTCATGAGACCTGGGATTTCTGGGTTCAAATCCCGGATGGACACGTACATTGCGTTAAAGGCCTTCCAAAGTCCTAATATTTTAAAATCATGTTATCTACTTATTTATTTAGTATGTTGGGGGCGGGCAGCTGAGTATGCAGCACAGCCTGCACGTGGAGGTCAGAAGACAACTTGCAAAAGTCGTTTCTCTTCTTCTACCATGTGGTTCTTAGGGATCAAACTCAGGTCGCCAGGCTTGGCAGCAAACACCTTAACCCGCTGAGCCATCTCGCTGGCCCCTGCCTGGCACTTCCTGGCACAGGTGGGTCTGAGGCTGGCCTCTCTAGACTTCTGTTTTCTCGTTATATAAAAACAAAGCTGTTTGTGGTAAGGAACCACGGGACTGTTGTAAGGCCTAAATGAGTAAAGTGGCCCCTGGTAAGTGCGCGAGCGTGTGTGGGCTGCAATTCGTATGAATCGGGTGCTTACTCTGTATCATGCAGTAACCCAGGCAAAGCTTATTTTGCCTGGCAAGCAGATGAAGACTTCAACGCTCCTGGGCTAATCACCCTCAGCCAAGGTCGTGCGCCTTGCTGAGAACAGAGGTGTGACTTTAGCTTGGCCACCAGACTTCAGTGTGTGTGTGTGTGTGTGTGTGTGTGTGTGTGTGTGTGTGTGTGTGTGTGTGTGTGTCCCTGGAGATGACCGCCCTGGTTAGCACTCCTTTGCCCACCATGTACCCACCACAGGGCTAGCCGCAGGCTATGAATTGCACCCAGGTCTCTGAAGCAGATACAGCTGTCACAGATGAACCAAAGCCAGCCTAGCGTGGTGTGCCATGTCTGTCATCCCAGTGCTTGGGAGGCCGAGGCAGGAGAATTAAGAGTTCTAGGTCAGCTTGGGTTATGTAGTGTGACTCTGACAAAGAAACTCAGAAAGAGGGAAGGAGAGAGGAAGGAGAAGGAGGAGAAAGAGAGAAGGGGGAGGGACGAGAGGCCCTGGTAAAGGAATGTAGGATGCCTAGGATGCTGCTGGAGGGAAAGCCAGGAGGGGAGGGGGCGGGGCGCATCAGCACAGCTGTGCCGGCTCCTCAGCAGACAGCACTATTCATATTGATCCACCTAATTTTCAGAAGCAAATTGATCTTGGCTTTCAACAACAGATGTAGGACAGCCGAGCCTAAGAGGGTTGTGCACGTGGTAGACTGCCTCAGGCAGCCCTGCTCTGGAGAGCAGAGCCCTTTGTGATTTCCCAAGAGCCAAGGCCACCGGCCAAGCCTGTGAATGAGTGCTGGGGGGCTTTGGGCTGCCGTGCCCATCTGCAGGGCATCCGGGCTCCGAGTGCCGCTCCAGCTTCTGGCCATTCTCGTCCGGGATGACCTCAGGCTTCAGATCTGGAAGGGCAGGGCAAGGCCCAGGTAGTGACACAGTCAGGGGCTGAGAAGTCACTGGGGGAGGGATTGGGAACTGTCCAGGGAAGGGGAGATGTGATGATTTGGAGCTGGATATCTACAAAACAGCTTGTCCTTTTCTCTGAGAGGCCAGCCCCAGGAGAATGGTCTGCTCCTTTGAGACAAGTCTGTTCCTACAAAATGTCAGGACCATTTATTCACAGAGAAGGTGACATCTCTTTCCAGTATTAACAGGAGGGTGAATACAAACTATGATAGTGCATGCCCCTACCCCAGAACTCAGGAGGCAGAGGCAGGAGGATCAGGAGTTCAAGGTCAGCCTTGGCTACATATCAAGAAGGAGGCTAGACTCCATCTCAAAAAATTTCAAATTGGCAACAGCCAAAAAATATTACAAAATGAACAAATGGAAAACAGCAGACTCAACAAATAAGAATGCCTGAGACACAAATATAAGGACTTGAGTTCGAATCCTAGCACCTACATGAAAAAAATCTAGGTGTAGCTGTGTGCACCCCAGCACCATGGGAGGCAGAGATAGGAGGACCACCAGGGTTTGCTGGCCACTAGCTGAGATCCAGGTTCAGTGAGAGACCTTGTTTCAAGCAATGAGGCAGAGAGTGACAGAACAGAACACCAGATGCCCTCCACTGTCTCTGTGTGTGTCTGAACATGTGTGTGCATGAATGCACACACACACATAGAATAGCATTGAAAAAGTGATTGTCCTTGTGTCCCCAGAAGAATGCCTGTACAACCTCTGTCTGCACAGACACCATCACAGAGCCCTCTCCTCTCTCTAACAGTTTGCGAAGGCTGAAAGTCATGGGTAGTGGCTTCAGACCCAAGGAGGTGAGGAACCCCCATTACTTGTGGGTACTGAGGCCTCAGGCATGACATGTGCATTCAGAGAGAGAGAGAGAGAGAGAGAGAGAGAGAGAGAGAGAGAGAGAGAGAGAGAGAGAGAGAGAGAGAGACCAGAGCCATGTCCCTGAAACCAAGGAAGGTGAGAGCTATTGCCCGTCATACAAACCCTCACTGAACTCAGCAGCCTGGGGTGGGCATTTGCTGCGGATAAAAATCTGTCTCCCTGCCAGCTTCAATTGCTGCTTAAAAAGCTAATGTATAATTTAGTCTACCGTTTGAGAATGGACTGCTACTGGGACATGGCAGCCACTCTCCACAGTGGGCGAAAGAGGCCCCAGAGGGACTGCTAGAGTAGAGCCATCCTTCTAGAACTGACTAGTGAGTCTTGCATTTCTGGGGATGGCTCTTTAAAAGCAGGTGTAGGGGGTGGGGGGGGCTTAGAGGGTTTGCTTGATGAGTTTTGCTTCCCAGATCCCCCTGGGAGGCCCTAAGTTTTTAAGTTATTTAAATTGAAATCTATTATATGTTTGTGATTACTTAGCCATCGTGCGTTCCCAGCAGCCCACCAAAAGGCTGGGGACACCGTCGAGCCCAGAGCTGCCCAAAGGGCGCACCTCCCCTGACCATTTGGTTTCTGACTTCTGGCGTCAGGAGATGATCGTTTCCTGTCATTTCAAGCGACTTGGTTTGCAGCTATCTGTAACCCAGCCTTGGAAAATGAACTAAGGTTCCAGGCACGATGTAGTCAACTCCAAGAGGGTTTGGCCCACACTGTCCTGGAAGCAGCACTGGACACTGGTATGTCTTTCCCCGTGTCCAGCTCTCATCCTTTTCCTTTGGTAGCTCTGGAGACCTGGAGAACCCCTGCCACCGGTCGCATTCACAAGGTTGAGCAGCCTCCCTCACCTCTGGCCACCGCTTGATGGGACAGCCACTCACCCTCACCCTCCTGTATGCCGTCCCGCTGCCGCTGACTTTGGCAGACTATGCCGGCAGACTAGCTGGTGGGGAACTCTTGGCTGGTTGCTAATGATGCTCGCAGCATGCATACCCATATGCACGTGGTTAATTATAAAAGGAGCTAACGTTTATTGTCTGGACCGTTTGGGGTACGGGAGGACAAAAAAAAAGCAATGTATGAATTCCTACGGTGCAGGATTTACTGGCTTTGTCAGAGCAGATAGACGGGCTGGCTGGAATTATTGCAGCTGGGAAGAATTGTGTTTTAGGATATGCCCCAGGTATTAATTTGTGACGGGCTTATCCATTCAGGAACACACAATGTTCATGGTGGAGAGATGTAGTACTTTAAAGGGCCTTCCCGCGGATTGGGCAGGAGCTGGTGTAGGAGCTTGGCGGGCCGCAGTTCCCCTGAGCAAGGTTTTCCAATAAGTTCCCGACAAAAAGCATCAGGCTGCTGGGAGATATCATCTTCTGAGCGTCTTGAGCCACACCTGTCCCCATCTATTATACCAGCTTGTAGATGCACAGATTAAGATACGTGGGACTTGGTTAAATATAGGTTAATTTTATTCAGGGAGAAGTCACTTACATAAGAAATCGATGACCCGCAAGTTCCAGCTCCAAGGATCCACACCCAGGCTGCTCTCCGTGGCCCAATCAGAACCAAGAGAGCCAGCTGGGGTCCAGAACCCTAGACCTAGCCTTCCCCTGTAACATCCACACCTGTGACCACGCCTAAATGGATGTGGTCAGTGCAACAGGTGTGGGCGGGGTGGATATATCACTACACCAGCTGATGGACAGACCTCCCTAAAGCTCAGAGTGACCCTTCTGTCTACTCACAGGGATCCAGCAGGCCACAGGGTGCCAGGGGTTGGCCCCATTCTGGAGTCCTGCGTGGAGATCAGATGGTACAGGAAATGAGTGGTTCATGGGTGCCTTGAGAAGAAAGCAGATGAAGGAGACCCCTGAAGACTCCATGACCTCTGTTGCCCTCCCAGTTCGAGCTTTCCGGGTATCCAAGACATCTGCCACAACAAACGAGATGTCTGATCTTGCTGCATGCCAAATCTGTGTTTGTCGTCGCTGCAACAAAATGCTTGACAAGAGCAGCTTGCAGAAGGGAAGGTCCGTTCTGGCTCACGGTTTCGGGGTGCAGTCCTTCACGGCGGGAAGGCATGGCTGCAGGAGCACGAGGCAGCCGGTCACTCCTCAGTCAAGAAGCCAGAGATGAATGCTTGCACTCGGCTGACTTGCTCATTTTTATGCAGTCCAGAACGTCAGCTCATGGACCGGTGCCCCTCACATTGAAATTGAGGTGTCTCTTTGCACCTCAATTAAACCAGTCTAGACAGCCTCTCACAGACACGCCCTGAGGACTGTCTCTTGGGCGATTTTCAACCCCGTTAAGTTGACAGTCAATATTAACCATCCCAAGAGTCAAAGCCAGGAACTAGTTCTAGAATGTGCTCCTTGCACCCTCCCTGGTCCCCATTTTGAGTTTGCACATCCCTGTGACCCTGGAGGTCTCACGGTGGGGCTAGGCCACTTCCTCATTCATCCTCTTCCTCTGCGCTGGGCCTTCTGGGAGGCAAAGCTTGCATCAGGCAATGGGCAGGGAAGAGACAGACAGCAAGTTCAGAGTCACTGAAGCTCTGTGGGCCACCAGTCCTCAGTGTACCCAACCCACTTCCTGTCCCACTGCAGGCTGCCGGGCAGCAGAAGCCGTCTGGGGCACGAATGCAGCCTGGGAGGGGCCAGGTGGAAAAGAAACCGTTTCAGTGGCCACTGGGAACACGTGTGAAGGGCGTGGCTCTAGTCCCTGACACGCTGGGCAGGGAGAGGGGGTTGGTGGGAGATTCTAGGCACTGGGCATCCTGGCTGCTAATGTGTGTGCCTTTGGAGATGATCCATGTCATTAGGTACCTGTGAGTCAAGTCTAAGGCCAGGGTCCTCTGGAATTGGTCACGGGTCTGAAAGTATCTTTGGAATCAGACTCATCATCTCTCTTCACCTCTTGGAAAGTCCTTCTCAGGGAGGAGGCAGTGTGGGAAAAGAATCGACTCTGTCCCCGGGAGATTGGCTGCTCCTGTCTAGCGCACCAAGGGCTTGCTGAGCTTGTAGTAGCATGGCGTGCTTGCCTGTGTCTGCTGACCGCTTGGGCCGCCGTGGGCTGTGCAGTGGAGAAGTGCACTGAGTGGGTGGTTGGAGGGTGACATTGGTCCTTCCCGGGATACTGTGGTTTCAGCAAGGCTGGGCCGGCTTCAGGAGCAGCGGACAGCAACTGGAGGCTGTGTGGACAGGAGGCATATAAAGGTTGCTTTCTTTCTTGATAAAACAAGGGTATTTTTCAAACGGCTATAGTGGAGGACCTGGTAAACCCAACTCCAGTCCCAGGCAGACTTAATGGAGCCCTAGCGAGTACTCAAAGTCAGCTTCACACTCTCTGGGGTCCGTCAGGCCCTTGCTCCAACAGCGGGTTCTTAGAGGTACACACGTGTTCCTATATGGCTTCCTATACCATCGCCTAGTCCCCCATGGCTACCCAGAAGACATACGGGCCTTGACAGTGATGAGTCAGACTTATATCTCCTTTGGCCTTCATCTGGGTGGAAAGGGCAGCTCTGGCCTGGGCAGGGTAGAGCTGGTGGTGTGTCTTCCACTGACAGAGCCATAAACAGTAGCTGTAAAAGGTGCATGGGGTACAGATGTCCTCCTGACCAAGAGTGATTTAAAACTGAAAACGCAATTTTCTCCCATTGATCAGCCACCGTAGATGCATGCTTGCAGCCTGAGGTGGGGAAAAAAGCTTTCTTTTAGGTCTCTCTGCACTGTGGCCTCGGGACTGCACCCAGCTGTCGTTGGGTCTCTGCAGGAGTCTAATGTAACCAGAGTTTTTTGTCCTGCTGGCCAGCTCCCAAATAACCACATGGAGATTCCTTATTAATTGTAAAAGCTCAGCCAATAGCTTGTGCTTGTTACTGACTAGTTCTGACAACTTAAACTGACCCGTATTTCTCATCTACCCTTCTTTCAGTGAGTCATGATCATCTGCTCCTTCATCTTCATCTTTCTCTCGACTCCTCAGACTCCATCCTCCTTCTTCCCAGTGTCCCCCTAGTCTGACTCTCCTGCCCAATCTCTTCCTGCCCATCTATTGGCCAGTCAGCTCTTTATTAACCAATGAGAGTAATACATATTTAGTGTCCAAAGATTGTGTCACAGCAGCCTAACCTGCAATGTCTGAGTGAGACTGTGGTGCAGAGCCAGACACCATGAAGTCACCAGTGAACACAGGCAGGGACAGTACCCATAGCCCTCACAGATCTCTTCAGTGAGTCCATTTTGGTGGACCCAAGGCTCAGAAACATTCACCTTATGACCAGATTGTAGAAAGAAGAGTCCAAAATTGTTTTTGTTGAGACTAGATGTGTCTCATGGTTTTTTATGACTGGCCTCAATATGTAGATGAAAGTAACTAACTTTGAACTCCTTATCCCCCTGCCTCCACCTCTTACATGCTGGGATGACAGGCATGTACCACCATACATCCAGGGCTTCATATGCTAGGTAAGCACTCTGCCAAATGAGCTGCATTTCCAGCTCAAGAATTTCAATTTGTTTTGGTGGGGCTGGGAATCGAACCCAAGGTCTTGTTCATGCTAGGCAAGTTCCCTACTGTCTAGCCACACTTCCAGCCTTTCAAAACTCTCAGGTTGATTGCCCATAAAAGCTGGCATGGCATAGCCACATCTCCAGATGCAACGGCAGCCTCTTACCGGTTGAGCGCTACCAAGACATAGAATTGTAAGACAAAGGGAATGGAGGCCACACACTTTGCTCCACTAGCTTTGGACAAAACACAAGTTGTGAAGGAAGGTCCTTTGGGTATAACTTCTTTGGCATAGGTCAGGACAGGCCTAGACAGCAGAGAAGACAGTGACCCAGCAAGGCGACCATCTGGTGGAGGGAGACATGCACAGAGGACCTGGAACACAGAATAAGGTGTTTGCGTGACATGCAGAAGGCACTAGGGAGCCATGGAAGATGTTGAGGAGGGGTCTGGTTTATTGGATCCACACGGAAGATGGAAGTTCCTCTTCTCTTCCAATCCAATCTTCCTTCTCTGGCCTCCTTGGGGGTTCCTTTAACTCGGTTCTGTTAACAGCGACCTTTGGGTGTCTGCAAGCTTCCCAGCTCAGCTTATCCTAGGCAGACCTGTGGGTTCTCTTCCTCCTGAGTCCTCGCTGGGGAAAGAATTCACACTTTTGTCCACAGGGGACCCCGGTTCTCGCGTTTTGCTTGAATGAATGAATGCCTGAATGTTGTAGCCTTAATCCCATTCAGGCATTCTTAAGAGTCCTATGCAAGCAGATCTCTTTCTGTGTTGAGCCCAGAGCCATCCAGTTTAGTGTCTGCCTGAAGCGGCTGCCCTGCACACACCCTCCTCATCCAGCACCCCACAGCTCAGCGGCCTCATCCTCCGCCTCTGTGAATGCTAATGGCCTGATATTTGCTTTCCTCTGCCCTTCGTTCTACCCTTTCCCCTCATCAAATCTGCACCGCAACAAATTATCCGCTTCCCCGTGACCTTCTTTTCCTGTCTGAAGTCACCACATCCTAAACTGCTTCTCCTGCGCTGTGACCTCCCTCCCTCCCTTAGTGCCCCAGCTCAGAGTCTGATGGACCCCAGCCCTCTTCTGCATGGCCCCCCTGCCCTCGCCAGGTGCCCACGGCCCCCAGTCATTTCATTATAGCACTCTTCATCTCCCTGGGAAGTCCCCACCACCATCCACCATCACAATTAACTTCTTAAAAGACTTTCTGTTTATAAAGCAGCATAAATACAGGTCCTGCCCCGGGACATCCCTTTAATGCACAATTATTCTGGTGTGGTGGTGGAGATACTTGTGTCACAGTGGGACCTAGAGATGAGTTCTATCTTGTTGGCAATGAGATTTCAGCACTCCCTACGGAGCCCAGCTGTCTACAAATGGCATGGGTGGGAGTGGGCTGCCTGTGAGTGGAGACATCCAAGCATCAGGAGGCCTTGGAGACCCTTCCAGAGTCAACAGGGAATATTGGAAATGGCTATGGAAATGGCAGATTGAGAATATTTCAGAGGGAGTGACGAAGCCAGTCTGGCTGCAGAACTGGCTGGGTGGGAATGGCTGGACGGGTCTTCGGATAGCTTGCACATAGAGGAAGAGGGATGAGGAGGACCTGGTCCTTCCGGAATGTGGGAAAGGGACTGTGGTCACTGTGCCTAGGTTGTGCTCAGCTGGAAGGGCCTGTGAGAACGTGTGACCCTGTTCTCCAGAGGCTGTGGACTCAGGAGCTACATAGAAACTCCAGGTTGTCATGGCAATGCCGGGAGGCTCTAACCCTGCCCTGCTGTGCATCAGGGTGAGAATTCCCAGATGTGTTTTCACAGAGTGCTGGGTAGTTAGGGGCTCCCTGAGGCCTGCACCAGCCTGCTTCTCACTGGGATGCACCTGCAGCTGCTGTGTGCTCTTTTTTTATATCTGGAAGAGGCCAGACACAGTGCCTGGCTCACAACAGGCACGTGTGTGTGTGTGTGTGTGTGTGTGTGTGTGTGTGTGTGTGTGTGTGTGTTTCTGCTTTTCGAGATAGAGTCTCATGTCGCCCGGGATGGCCTCAGACCTGAATGTTCTGATCATCCTGCCTCTGCCCCACTAGTGCTGAGGAACAGGTGTGCTCTACCAGGCCTGGTTAGAGGTAGAGCTAGGGATCCTACTTGCTAGGCAAAAAGCAGCCTACCAACTGAGCTGTGTCCTTGGCTGTATGTAATTTTTTTAAACTAATAAAGTCTAACAGATTGCTTACATGTTGTCTAGGCAGATTGCATTTTCCAAAGATGACCCTCATATCTCCATATTTCCTTCTTTCTTTCTTTCCTTTTTTTAGTTCCCCAATCTCTCAATCCAGGGAGGACTTCTAACTACCTCGACCAACAGAATACATGAAGTAACTTCTAGGTCAAGATTATAAAAACATCATGTACCTTCATCCAGCTCCCCCACCCTCTCTCTGGAGATGTTTGCTCTTGGAACACAGCAACCATGCTCTTTGGAGTTTCAAAGCAACACACTCAGACAACTCCCAAAGGCTTTCCAGCTGAGGGCCTACTGGGGTGTCGTTGGCAGCAGGTGGCCATCATCAAATGCCCTGGGTGAGTCTAGCTTTGGACTGTTGAGTTACCCACAGCCTCCTACTCTCCCCAGTCAAAGTCCAGGACATCAGAGAACAGAGGTGCATTTCCACTGTAGCCAATCAGAATTCGGGACACACAGACACTGTGAGATGGCCTATAGGGAGTCTTGTTCTTATGTGCAGAGTTGGAGGCTGACTTGTTACCCAGTAATGGATAGTTGAAATGGTCAGACTTCACATGGAGTCCTCACTGTCCCCTTTGCTTCTCTGGCTTACCCACACGCCCGGTGCAGCCTTCCTGCCTGTCAGTAGTTGCCAGGGTAACGGTCTTCACCAATGTCCCAGGTTACTTCACTCAGAAGAGATGATTGGGTTTCGAGGCTTAACCGGTGTAAAGGGTCTACAGTTCTGCCTTCGAGGTTTTATTTTGACACCAGGTTTCAGGTGTCAGATCTAGCCTCAACTTTCCCCTCATGGGGTAGAGCAGACGTGTCTAGGTGAGCTATTCTGCCCCTCTTGGGGATAGATTGTATCTGGTGCTCTGCTTTCCATGGATGCTCTGACTTTGGTCATAAGGGGTCCAGCCTGTGGTGTTAAGAACGGGGAAGAGGAGAGGCCTGAGAGATCTTTGGGAAAAGGGGTCTGGTCCTCCCTTCTACAGTTTATAGAATACGAATGGCATGCCAGGTCCCAGATCTAAGTAATTAACGATGTTCTGAACACATTGGCTTTCTGTACTATTTTCATGTCTCCACTGAGGGTTATCTGAGGGTAATCAATCTAAATCATTATTCAGATTCTGTCAAATCATTTCTTTTTAGACCAGCATCGATAACCACAGCTGTCTCTAATACATCCAAGAGGTGATCATTTTCCATGGAAGGGACTGATTCATTGATGCCTGCTTTCCCAGGAGGACCCAGGATCCCAGAACCAGCCCATCTGGGCTAATCATTACCTCAGTTTCCCACCTTGAAAGTTTCCACAGGAGAAGCCCAAAGACAACTTTGTCAAAGTAACTGATCTTCTGACTAGAGAGATGACTCGGGAGGTAATTATATTAGATGCTTTGTTATGAGGGGCAGATGGGCTGGAGAGATGGCTCGGCCATTAAAGGCTAGGCTCGCAACCAAAAATACTTGGATGGGAGTTATGAGGGGCAGAGTTTGGGTCCCAGCGCCCATATAAGATGGTTGATGAACACCTGTAACTCCAGCTATGTGGAATCCAGGTCCTTCCGCCTCCCTGAGTATCTGTAAACACACATGTGTGCCTTCACTCATGAGGACACAGACACACAGGCGCACGCACTTAAACGCACGGGCATAGACATAAATACTGTAAAATAAAACTTTTAAAATATCAGTGATTTAAAAAGAAACAAGTCTTAGGCTCTCCACCGAAGCGCATGACAGTGTCTGGTACCCTGAGTCAGCCCTCAGAACACACTGTGTATGTTTCCTTGGTCCTCACCTGGCCCAAACCATTCACAACTTGGGCCTCAGTTTCCAGCTTCCCCAGTCGCTGCTTGACAGCCAGGTAAAGTGGCCCCCTTAAGGGCTGGAAAGGAGCAGGGACCCAGCCGGTCTAGCTACAGGAGACATATCTCCACCCATCACCTGAATGGAGGTGCTCTTGAGAGCAGTGGCTGGGTCTCCTGCTTCACTGCTGCTCTAGGCATTTTCTGTCCCCTGGCTCGATAAATGCTTGTTGAACAAACGAGTCAGGATAAGGGCAACACTCCCCAGGCTCGGACAGCATGGTGGTGGGAGGAAGTCCTCCTACGGGATGGATGCCTGTGGAGTCAGTAGGACCACAAATGACCTAAGCAGCTAGGAGTGGGATGTGTCTTCATGAAAAGGCAGTCTGGGTCTCACCACAGTCGACATAAGTGTGATGGAGGTCCCGTTCACTTCAGGGGCAGCCAGGGCTCCAGAGACAGAAAAGACGACATCAGGGCCCGGACTGGAGGTTGAGTGCAGCTTCAAAAATGAAGGGATGTCAGACATCAGCTGATGTCATTTAGGACACAAACCCCAGGACACCACAGACTTGGCATGCACCCTCCCCAGACTTTATTGCACCACAAGCTTCCAGCTGCCTCCCTCGTCATCTGTCCAATCATCCGTTCAGCCTTTCATCCGGGAATCCTCTCTGGGCCAGATGGGAGGGGGACTCAGCTCAAGTTATCCTTGTCCAGTTTGGCGACTCTTCCATCTCTCCTGGTCCAATCTGGCAGTTCCTCTGTTCTCCTTACCCGCTCCCCCTGCCCTTGATTCCCCATTTCTGCAGAGATGCAGAGCTCCAAAGAGGGCATGGAGCACTGGGGTCTGGGGTAGGGGGTGCAATGCAGCCATCGGCAGCTGCCAGCCAAAGGACAGTCTTGGGTGGCTTTTCAGCAAATGAGGGAGGGAAGCATGGCCGCACTGTGGGGTATCAGGAGAGGTGGGTTTCCTGAGAAATGCCTCTCAGGTGGACTGGCTGCCCTAGCTTTTGGGATTCTCAGAAACTGGGCAGAGCCCCTAGCCTCGTCTTGGGGAGACCCTGCAGCAGTCTGCTTCAAAAAGTGAGCTTCTATCCTCCGACCCTCCCATTAGCTTCCAATCCCACAAACTCTGTAAGTAAAACCCCAGGGCATAATTGGGTGTGGAAGGGAGAAGCGAGAGTGGGTATGACACTGCGAAACCCCTAACTGCCTGGCCTGGCAAATGAATTAACGTGTTAAACAAAATGCATACATCTGCATACATTTAAATACATGAATAGGACCCACTCAGGCCCTGCCCAGGTCTGAGTTCTCCAGGGATGCAGAAGGGAGGGAGATCCAAGGGAAAAAGAGGTTTGGATGGGACTCTCACTGTACCTTAAAGAGCCCATGCTTCTGCATGCTATATTTATAGATTAAACACGAGGAGCATCTCCCTGCTGCATTAAAAGCTACCCATCAAGGCTGAGGACTCCAAGGAGCCGTAAAATCAATCTCATTGCATAAAGACAACAGCAAGCAATTGGCATGACATTTTAAGTAAATGCTACAGCCATTTGTAAATGTTCATTTTCCGGGAGACCCCATCTATTATATGACAGCTATTTTCCTAGCATCCCGGTGTGAGTTGAGTCGGTTTACAGATAAGCCTGTTGAGGAGAATGGATATCAAGATGTAAAGTGTTATAATACGGACAATTTGTTACCGCTACGCCACATCGCTCCGTCGTTATGTATCTGCCTCTTACGGGGGTTAGAAGCCACTCGCCTTTTTCTCCCCCAGGCTGGCATTAGTAAGCGAGGAGGAGAAGTCACTAGGGGCGAGGACGGACAGGTGGGCTGCAGGTGACAGACTCAAGGCAAAAGGAGCAGCCTTGGATACAGACCTCCCTGGCAATGGCAGGTCCTTGTCTGGTGTTATTTCCTCCAAAGGAGCTTCGGGTGGAGAGACAGTTCTAGCCAAGGGCAGCAGTGAAAGGGGGAGTTTGCTCACTAGAGATGGCAAAAATCCACAGAGGCCAGACACACTCCTTACAAGGGTGATCACTATAGTTCACAGAGGCCAGACACACTCCTTACACGGTTGAACACTGTAGTTCTCAACTGACCATGCAAAGATGTGCTCGTGGGAGGAAACTTGGGCGGCTCCTTCCCCGTTAGGTCTCGTCGCTAGCACCCTGCACCTCTTGGCAGAACAGAGGGGCTGACGGGGACTGAGAAATAGCAAAGCGGCCATGGGGAGACTTACCAAGTTGAAATATGGCCAGAGAGAAACTGAGGGTCCCCTAGTCTCATAAGTCACCGTTAACTCTGACAACCTAGACGTATCCAAGGAGGAAATAAATGACCCCCCTTGGTGAACCTGGAATATCACCGAAGAGGTGCCAGATGTGGCCAGTGACAGATTGCACTGCACTCCCCAGGGTGGGTGCCTTGATTGGGAGGGACTTGGTCATCAGGTGGTGAGGAGACCAAATGTCTGGGCAGAAAGACGAGTGCAGCCTCAAACAGATGGCAGTGCAGACATCGGCAGCACTGCTGTCTCTTAGGGCCCAAACTCAGGCTCCCCAGAGGCTCAGCAAGCAGCCCCTTCCCTGACTTTATTCGACCCTGTGTTTCCAACTGTTCCTCTATTGCCAATCATCCATCCATCATCTATCCATCATCTATCATCCATCCGTCCGTCCGTCCATTCATCCATCCATCCATCCATCATCTATCCATCATCCATCCATCCCGTTGGCAAACATATGGAGGCAATCTTGACCCTGGGCATGAAGCTGATCTTTTAGCCAGCTAGCCCTCCTGTGCCATTAGCTCTCTTCCCCATTTCTGGCATAGATTAGGGTATACGTAGTTGGGTGATGAAATGACTGACTGAATGACTGAGTGAATGAATGAATGCCTGCAGCTACTCATTAGGTTTCCAGAGCTGTGGCAGAGTCTCCTTTGGGGTAGAGGACTCTCTGCTTCTTAGTCATGGTTGGTCTGGACACATCTCCTCAACAGGCAAATCCCACTACTCTGAGTTGAAATCCCAGATCTAGTCTGAGGGAGCCGGGGGCCCAAGCAAGTGGCTTCTGTCATTTGTGGAATGAGTTCACATGACCCATGAGAGCCTGTGACCCCAACAGAGATGCTGGCAGAGCAGAGGGGAGTCCACGTCTCCATGAAGAAACAGGAAATGTAGGTCAAGACTATCACATGTTCTTCCAGGCCGTCCTGGTTGCCCTTAAGCATAGAAGCTGACTATTTCACCCTTGGGCTCAAGAAACAGCTGTGACAGCTGCTCACTGGGAAACTGGCTGCTACTCACCGGGCAATTGCTTGCTTCTAAGAGACGCCCACCCCGACTCGAGGCTTCCAGGAGTAACTTACCCAGAACTCTCCTTTCTTGGCTGTGTTAGACTGTCATCACTTCGGCATGTGGGCACCAAAGTCTGAAAAGTTTAGTGTGGTGATATATTGTTGATCTAATAAAACCATCGGAGATCAGAATTCAAAGCCAGCCACACTAGTCAGCTATACAGGCTGGGCAGAGGTGGCACACACCTTTAACCCCAGGACTCAGGAGACAGAGCAGATGCATCTCTGTGAGTTCAAGGCCACACAGGGCTACATTAGAGTGAATCAGTCTAAAAGAGAAACAGAGATCACAGCTTTAATCCTGGCACTAGAGAGGTATATAGGATAGGAGCAGGGTCTCATATTCTGGCAATTAGTCATGTTGAGGACAGGACTGCCCCAGCCTTGGTAGAAGTAAGAACTCTCTCTGGTGTCTTGGTGACTTTTCTTTGCTGATCTGATTCAGCTTGAACCCCAATATCTGTCTCTGGATTTTTATTAGCCATGTTACAATTTAGTATGTAATGTCATCCTATAGGCTCATGATATGAATTCTTGGTCCCACATGATATCACTGTTCTGGAAGGTTTTAGAAATTAAGATGGGGCCAAGCTGAAGATAGTGGGTCTTTGGGGGTAAACATTGGACTGTATGCTACCTCTGGCCACTTTCTGTCTCATCCTGGGCTTCCTGGCTGTTCCCCATTCTTACTGCTCTGATATCCTTCTCAAGAACACAGAACCAAAAAAAAAACTATGGAATGAACCCTCTGATACCTTGAGACAAAAGGAATCTTCCTTCCTAAATGGCTTCTATCAAGAGTTTGTTGACATCAATAAAAAGCAACCAACTGGAAGGAGGATAAATTTGACTTCAGGTTTGAGAGGCTTCAGTCCACCCATTTGTGATTCCCTTTGCTGCACGCCACGGAGGAAGCTGAAACAATGTAGTGGAATAACATGGCAAAGGAAAGTAGCTCGCCTCACAGGAGACAGGAAACAGGGAGCAGGCAGAGGAAGAGTCAAGGGCAAAGACAACAGCCTGAGACTCACTTCCTCCGGTCAGGCCTCATAGTCCATAGTCTAACTACCTAACTCCCAGCAGCATATCCATGTTGTAAGGCTCATCCTCTAGGCAAAACTGTTACTATCTTTATGAGATCAGCTATGCCTGCCTACTTGTGAGCAGACCTCCTTGTCTGTGGACCTGGAGCACTGATTTTTGTCTCCTAGATGGGTGGGTTGGGGAGGATCATTAAACTCTCATCCGAATATCCAGCCACCCCTCCCAAACAGTTGTAGAGGGCAAGAGTCTATGGGTTGATGAAGACTACGGAGAAGACTTCATCTTTACAGCCACGTGCAGAATCGTCATCCATGCTGGATGCAGATCTTCCAGCATGGCAGCTTTGGGGTCACCCATGCTACTACCAGTAACCCTTCACCCAAGTTCTGTAAGTAAGCCCACTGGCTCCCTAGGATAAAGTGTGATGGATTTATACCTTGAGTTGTCATTGGGACCTTAAGAAATGTGCACATCTCCCCTAGGGAGGGAATTCTTACAACAATCCAGTTGTGGATCCATGCATGGGTCAATCCATTGACAAGGTCACCAGCTCTCAGGTCTAACCTCTTCCCAAAGTTCCATCTTTGGATATTGCATTGTGGACAAAACCTCCAACATCTATGCCTTTGGAGGACATTTCATATCAAAGCCCTACACTGACTTTACTGGGTTCTACTTCACAGGGGGAACAGGATGGATAATTTGTGCTTTGTAAAACTGGTCAAGGGATGAGACCAAGGGATGCTAAGGTGTCATAGGACAATGTTTTGTACGCTATGAGTATCTATTACTCTCATTTGCTAATAAAAAGCTGGTTTGTACTGCCTTATGGCAGAGCATAAACAAGGAATATGGATTAACTTAAAGTGTAAGAGCTAGTTAGTAATGAGCCTGAGCTATTGACCAAACATTCATATAAGCCTCTGTGTGTTTATTTGGAACCGGGTGGACTCAAGACAGGAAATGTTCACTTACACTAAGGTCTCAGAACACGAGAGGCAGTGGGTCCTTGGAGTTACTCTAAAACAATTTTCCAAGCACTTTCCTCTGGTTCCCATGCTGACTCACTCAAAGGAGGACATGTTTCTGTGAAAGGTCATTGACATGTTACATGCGGTGCCCAAAAAAACCACTACTTGGTCACTAGCAGAGAGGACAGAGCCCCGTGGAAGCCAGAGGGTTGGTTGATCTGAGGCAACAGAGAGTTGAGTCCGTGAAGAGATGTGTGTGGGCTGGCCCAAGCTGGGGAACATTTGGAGTTGATAAAGAAGTATGTAGGTATATAAAAAAAAATCAGTTCTTCCAAGATAAATAAATGAGCAATCTCCTGCTGAGATGCCACCGAGAGTACTTAGCTTAATCAAGCAGTGTCATCCTGAGGTAATTTACAGGCTCCATTCATCACAGCTCTCTCCTCCTGTGTGTCACTGTTAACAGCCAGGCAGGAAGTAGCAAAGAGAAATTCCAGGCACTTCCTCCATTCACGCAGTTCGCGTGTCTTTGAATAGAGGCGTAGGTGACAATAGAAAGAGAAGACAGCAGAGTGGCCTGGAAGTGACCAGACAGACAGTAGGGCTGCCCCAGGCAGTCTCGGTCAGCATTGCAGGAGGCAGAGTGGAGCAGGGAGCACCATCTTCCTTTCCTAAGGCAGAAGACCTTGAAAGCTAGGAATGCTGAAAGCTAGGAATGTGTGCTTTGGCAATAAACCCGGGGAGAAAAACTGCACGCTTCAGCAAACCGTGGCACGAGAGAATAATGGCCATGTGCTAAGTTGTTCCAGAGAGGGGTGGGTTTTGAAAACTGTTTGATTCACCACAGAAAACAAAAGCAGGGCGGTGTGATGGGAGACACCACTAATTACAGTGCTGTGTTGGCGGACACAGGGGAACCAGAAGGTCAAGCTTATTCTGGGTTACTGAGAGAGTTTGAGGCCAGCCTAGGCTACATGAAAGGCTGTCTTAAGAATCCCAAAAGGGAAGGAAAGAGAAAAAAGAAATAGAATACAGAATAGAAATTGGCAGGGCTGGGGAGGTAGGGCATTGGGAGATGTCACTCAAGATGAAGAAGTTTCAGGTAGATAGGATGAGCAAGTTCTAGAAATCTTCGTATAGCACAGTGACCAAAGTTAATGATACCATTTGGCAGACTTAAAAATCACTAAGAGTCCATCTAAGTGCCTGGCATGACGCCTCCGTGGCTTTATCAACTCATTTCACAATACCACCATGTATCAAACTTATTATCATACAATACAAATATATACAGCTTTCAGGTATCAATTATAGCTTAATGATGTGAAGCAAAAGAAAAAAAAAGAAAAGAAAGAAATGAAACTGTCAAACCTGAATCCAAGCCCTTGTTCAATCCATCAGGAGCCACGCAGCCCCACCTCTCTGGTCCTCTCTTGTCACTTCTCATTTTCCCCATTGGAGAGTAAGTGACATCACTGGACCCAGGAAGGAACAGACATCTAAAAAGTAGAAGCCAACGGCAGGAAAGTGGGGTGACTTGTGAGGGAGGGGACGAGTGTGGTGGGAAGAGACAAAGTCCAAAAATCCCCGGCTCTCCACTCTCCTGGAGTGGTCTCCATAGCAACAGAGTCCAACCTGTCAATGAGTGCACTAGATTTTGTGACATCCTATAGTATATAAAATTATCTGAAGGCCATCACAAAATAATCAAATCATATGCTCCACTGTGCTCTCTCTTGGTGGGATGTCATAAAGATTTGACAAAATGACAAGATGTCAGTTTGGCTCCTACCAAGTCAGACGTCCCAAGTTCAGCCCGCTGAGATGAGTTTTGCCTTTGACTCTGACAGGGGAAAAGTTCTAGTCAGATTCAATTGTTTGTGTCTTTCTAATTAACCCGCGGATACTCACCTCCAATGCCCCGGGATCCTTTATCTCTCCAAGTCCCCTTCCTTCTCCACTGTCCACAGCTCCAGCCACAGAGGGCCTCAAGAGTTCTCTTGTTCCTGCCTAGCAGCTGTGCACACTGTTTCAAACTTAGAAGTTGCAGGTGAAGCCAGCTCTCCCACTTGGAGCTGAGATAAACTTGAGCTGTAATTGTCTGGTCCTAGAACCAGATTCATAAGAGACATGCCTCCTGCCTTTTGGATGTGTGTGTGTGTGTGTGTGTGTGTGTGTGTGTGTGATGTGTGATGTGTATTCTCTGTGTATGTGATATGTGTGTAGTGTGTGTGAGAGTTTTATTTAGAAACAGAGTCTCTTACAGCCCAGGCTGGCCACAAATTCCTTCTGTAGTCTTGTTTGTTTGTTTGTTCATTTGTTTTTTGTCTTTCAAGACAGAGTTTCCCTATGTAGCACTGGCTGTCCTGGAACTCACTCTGTAGACCAGGCTGGTCTCAGACTCAGAGATTATCTGCCTCTGCCTCCAGAGAGCTGGGATTAAAGACGTTCACCACCACCACCTGGCGCCTTCTGTAGTCTTGATTCTCCTGCTTCCACCTTCTACGTGCCATCATGCCAAGCTCTGGACTTAAGAGGAAGATATACCCTTCCCCGACATCTGAGGCAGTGCGCCTGGGGCAAGGCCTGGGGATGCTCCAGTCTGAGAAGCCCAGGTGTCGTGATGCCGTGCTCAAGGCTGGGGTGTGGGTATGTGGTGTAGACCGCATCGCACCCCTCTAACCTGGGTGACAGTGTGGTCACCAGGGGTTCTCCATTGAGTCGTGTTCCTTCTTCCTTCCCCCTTCTCTCCCTGGATGCAGCTTCTGCTCCGAGTCTACCCATCATCACAGGGCGGACCCATCCCTCCGTCCGGCAAATCCCTGCATCCAATGTGTATGTCTATACACCCAGCTAGATGGAGAGAGACTAATTTTGCAAAATCTGCACAAAAAGTAGCTGAATTTACGTTCCCCCTGCAAGAGAAATGCTGCCGAGTGAAAATAAAAAGCAGGGTTCTCGGGCACTTCCATTACCTCTTCATGTCACCACCAGTGACTGATGGCGGAAAGTAAGATTGCAAACAGAATCGCTTTCACTTGGCCCAGAACAAACTCCGCCTGGTGCCAGAGCCTCCTGCAAATCCTAGGTTCTCCAGAGTGTCACAGACAGCTGCCTCCACTGAGGGAGAGAGAGGGAATCTGGGGACAGCAGCCCATTGGGAGGAAAGTTGTCACCTAGAGCACCCTGGGGGGCCCATCTGTCACCTGTAGGCAGAGACCTCTACGGGCACAAGGGGATCCAGCTTGATCTAATGGACCTCATTTTTCATCCTTGTTTTAATCGGGGAGCAATAATAATAACAAACCCCCCTTTATATAGTGTTTTTCATTGCCAGTGTATCATCGAACACTTTACAGATTTAATAATGGAGTTTCAGAAATAAATAACGGGAAAGAATAATAGGAAGGCTAAACAACATATTTATGGAACCGTATTGTTGGTTTATGGCGGCAAGCAATTGCTCAGACAGCCAACAGCAGGAGATGAAGATGCTGTGAGAGAGAACGGGAATGGAGATCCTTCTAGGTAGCTCTGAGCTGTGTGTGTGTGTGTGTGTGTGTGTGTGTGTGTGTGTGTGTGTGTGTAGGGGGGCAAGCATTCAGGGAGTTCAGAGGCAGAGAAGATACAGGAGAAGATATGGGGAAGAGAGACATAGGGAATCCGGATATAGGGGGTGGCGGTGGGGAGTGAAGGGCACAGTGAGATTCCTCCGGTGAGGCAAATGACTGGCTTACTTTATGTTCTCTAAACACACCAGCCGGGAAGGCAGATCTGTACCATCTACTAGGGATTCAACCCTGTACTGGAAGGAGGAGGACATAGCACCAGATAAAAGTAAAAGTTGAGGATCAAGAAGATGGTAAGCTGTTTGTCACGTGAGAACCTGAGTTCTGTCTTCCAGAAGCCATGCCAAAAAAAAAACAAAAAACAAAACAAAACAAAAAAATAAACCAAAACCAAAACCAAAAACAGTTAGTGAGAACTTGTCTTAAAATTCACAGCAATGAAAGAAGGCTGGAGAGATGATGACTCAATGGGTAGGGTGTTTGTCACAAGACCAACAGCCTGGGCTTCCATCCTTAGGACCCATATGACAAAAAGAGAGCTGACTCCTGGGAGTTCTCTTCTGACCTCCACGCACACATGGCGGCTCATGTGTGACACAAAAGTGAAATGAAGGCCGGGATGCCACTCATAGGCGAAGTGATTATCTCAGCATGCATAGGGAACACATGCATGCATGCATATGCGTGCATGAACACATATACACACACATGTGTATAGACATATATACATGCATGCATATACATACATGCATGCGCATCCATATAAACATGCATGTATATATACATCTATACATGCATGCTTGCATGCATACATGCGAGCCAAAAGAAGAGATCAGGGAAAGGGGACAGCAGCCAGGCTGAGCAGGAAACCTGGAGTCTTCCTTGTTTCGTGGCATCATTCCTTCTCTTGTCATAGGTGACCAGACTGGAGGATTAACCCATGGTGACTACAGCAGGCTGGGTCCTTGCCCAATTTCAACCTGTTGAGAGTGTGCCAAAGACCTCACAGGCCACATATGTTGTTCCTTCGGTAGAGGAGGAAGCTGACTTGAAGGCTGCAAGGCCTGCCAAGAGACAGCAGGGAAGGTGCCACTGAGTTAGGTCTGGGTCCAGGAACCCCACTCCCTCTGCAGACTAAAGGTTTTAGTGGAAGCCAAAAGAGCGTCAGCTGCTAAGGGTCAAAAAAGGCAGCTTTGACCTTGATTCCTGAAAATGCACCACAGGCCTCTGTAAATACCAGTCTTAGCCTGTGAAGGGAGGGCCATGCCCACTACTCCTGGAACCTAAACACAGAAGCTTGTGGCTAAAGCCTTGGCCTGCTACTGGCCAGCCCTGCTGCATGGTCCTGTCACCACTGGCTCCTTGTAGGGACTGCTCCAGTCACATGCTGGCTTTGGGACCCACCGGTACTCAGCAAGTGCTACCTGGAGTTGGTCTGGCTCAATGAAACTTCTACAGGGATGTACTTATTCCCTCAGAAAATTCTAGACCCACACAGGCTTGTAAACAAGTGTTGCTAACCTCACCAGCATTGTGGGTGGGCTTTAAATTTATTAGTTCTTTTTATTGCCTTGGAAGTGGATCACTAACTCATGGAGCGTAGGCCTGTCTCCTCAGAGCATCTTTGGTGTCTTGCTGCCAAACAGATGTAACTTGGTACCCAACTGGGTAGGCAGAAGAAAGAGGAGCCAAGAGCTGATATCTTTCCTCCCAGACTCTTGTCTCCACTGATCCATGCCCTGCATGGTTCTTTCTATGTGCTGTGTGTGTTTTTGTGGGTGTTCACGTGTGGACATACCCAAGTGTGTGTAGAGGTCAGAGGTTGATGTCAAGTATCCTCCTTGGTTACTCTTCATATTAATTTTATTTTGAGGCAGGGTCTCTCGCTAAACCAGCAGCTCACTGATTTGGCTAGGCTAGATGACCAATGAGACCCAGGGATTCACCCATGCCTGCGTCCCCTGAGTGTTGGGGGTTGGAGATGTGAATCACCACATCTAGGGTTCTGGGCACCAGAACTCAGGTCCTTATTCTTGTGTGGTAGGCGCTTCACCCAATGAGCCACCTCCTCCGCCCCAAACCATGCATGCTTTTGAGCACTTACTTACTGTCTGTCATGCATCACACAGCACCCCTTGATGGAGCATGGCTAAGCCAAACGGACACCCTGGCTGTTCAAGAAGTTCTACAACTGTGGATTTGCAAGAAGACGGGGCTCAGGAACCTCCTGAATGGCTGACACTCAAGAGCCTGTATAACCACCTGCAGTGTGTCAGGGCTGCCTGGTGGTTGAAGACTCTCAAGTTGGGAAAGCAGGTGGCCTGTGTGTGTGGCCCAGGTCTCTGCTTGCCTTGGAGTTCTGTGCTGCTGTGACTGTCACCAAGATGGCATTTGTTACCATTTCCTCCCTGTCAATGTTGGCAGGTTGCAGCCCAGACCTCCTGCCGGGCTTCGTGCTTAGCATTAGAGTCAGATAAGTGATTTGCATGTTATTCTTTTAAAAACGGAAAAGACATCCTTACCACCACCGTTTCCCCAAAGTTAGGTACTCCCTGCCTGCTCAGGGATAATGACAGGGACCAAGCCTTCTGGGCTCTGGGTGGTCTGCCCTTAGGGTTTAGTGAACTCTTGATATCAGCACCCTGGGACTTTCACCCTGGGAACCCTGTGGACAGGGAGCCATCTGGATCCTCTGAGAGCAGCAGATGCAACCCAAGAAGGCCTTAAGCTCCAGAAGTGTGTATGGGAGCTGGGAGAACACAGACAGGGGAACAGAAAGCCGTGTTACCAAGCATGGGACCAAAAGATGAGGTGACAGCTGTTGTTAGTACTCAGCAGAGTCCAGTGTCACCAAAGGGGTAAAGCCTGGCCCAGTCTAAAAGGTCCTTAGGCACGTGCCACTGGGAGGGGCCACAGTTCCTCTCCAAGGCCAACTACTGACCTCTTCTCTCAGCCATGCCAGCTGGCAGCTGACTGAGGGCCTCTAGATGGGGCAGTAACCTGAATGTCACCACCAGTATGAATTTACAGTGGCGAGAACCCCAAGTCTGACCTGTGAAGTTTGGGTATCATGGCATGGCCCTCATGACTTTTCAGGGAACAGAGTTGAAGCAGCCCTCAAGGTATTTGTTGAAAGGAGGCTTTCTGCCTTTCCTGGGCCTGTCCTCAGACTCCCAGAGCCAGAGGGAGACACAGCCACTGGCTCCTCCGTGGAAGGCTAACTCTGAAGCATATTGCAAGCTCTTGCCCACAGCCCCACACTCTGCCTTGCTGCAGCCTGTTTTTGCAAATAAAGCTTTATTGCACTGCATCTACAGTGATCGCTCATTAGCGCAGGGCTTATGGCTGTTCTTGTGCTACAATGGCAGTTGAGCAGTTGCAACGGGAACATTTTGGGGCGCTGTTTCCCAGTCTAGACCTGTATAGAAAACACTTGCAGATCTCTGTTTTCAAAAGCCCCCGGGCTGCTCAGAAAACCTGCGCTGGCGATTGCTTGCATGGCCAAAGTCAAGGAAGGCCTCCAGCAATTCTCTCTCAAGTCCAGACCTGAGAATCTCTCGCAGGAGCCCTGGGTCTGCCGAGCAGCATCAGGACTTACTTCACAACTAATCAGCAGCTCAGAGGGTCACTGCCCATCTCCCAGCCCTTGCCATCGTAGGAAGGAAGATCTGATGCCAGGAGGCAGAGCTGGTGCCCTCCAGCCTCTACCTAGGGAAACTGTCCCTGGCTGGGACAGACGGCTGAAGCACTTCTCTGTCAGTCCCTTTTCCTGTTTCTGAGAGGACATGGCTGGCAGAAGCAACTTAGGAAAGAGGGGTGGTTATAATTTTAGTTCATGGTTTTGTGGTGGGAGAGGCATGACAGAGGGTGTTCTGTCCCTGGTGGGTAGCGCTTACCGCTTCAGCTATAGCATCTGAGAGGAGCAAGGAAGGAAGGGGTGAGGGAGAGAGAGAGAGAGAGAGAGAGAGAGAGAGAGAGAGAGAGAGAGAGAGAGAGAGAGAGAGAGAGAGAGAGAGAGAGAGAGAGGAGCCAACCTGGGTGGGAAGAATCTAAACCTCAAGGCTCACACATCAGTGACACACTTCCTTCAGCCAGCCCCCCCCTCCCAAGGTTTACAAAACATCCCCAAGCAGCTCCACCATCTGGGGACAAAGTGTTCAAACCCACGAACCTGTGGAGGACATTCTGCATCCAAACCCTAAAGCCAACCCTCCTCATGGTCTCTTGCATGGCATTGCCTGGATGAGGCCTTGCTGGGCATTGACCAGCTATTATCACTGTTTCCATCCATACCCTGCTTCTCCTCCATCTTCCGGAAGGAGTGAAGACTGTTCCTGGTACTCTTTGCTCTGCATCTTCAAGCCCCCACAGGCTCTCATCAATAGACCAAGTGGCAGCTGTGAGGTAGGTCCTGCCTGGACCTTGCTAAGGGCTCATGCCAGCTGTTGCCACTAATAACACTTGTACTAGATTGCCCTCTGCTGCTTCTGCCTATGACGCCAGCATAGTCTTGTGACAATATAGAGTAGCTCCATCCCATTTTCAGTAAGACAACTTTAAAAAAATTGTTTAAGATTCTTGCCTCCAGTCACTGAGTGATAGAATGGAAACTCAGCTCTGTTGTTTTCTAGAAGTTTTCACCACAATGTCACCAACTAAGACATGGCATGTTTCCTTGTCTCAGAGAAAAGCATGTATGTTGTTTTAAAAATCTATCAGTGCACAGCTAGTGTCTGCGGTAAGCATAACACAGCGTAAGAACAACAGTGAACTTCCAGGCTACATCGAAACTTACACACCCCTGGCTGGAGGGTTTGAGTTCTCACCTGGGCTTAGCCATGTTGGGTGTGGTACAGATAGGAAAAGGAGGAGGTGGGTCCAAAGCAGAAGAGGCTGAATTCCCTGGTTGCTTCTTCACTGCAATTATACACAGGCTTATAGGAGTCATCGCCCCCTCCATCCTCAGATGCTGCCCCGCGACCCCAGGGACGTCCTAGCTTCCTGACCACATGGGGGATACCAGCAACACAGCAAGCGCGTGGCCCACCGGAGGATGCTCTGGGTCTCCAATGCTGTTCTCTCTGCTGTGCCGCCCAGGTATCAATTTTATGTGCATCTTTGATAAATGGATGCACTTTTGTATTCTAATTGGTAATAGAAACAACACTCAGAGTCTTGGGAGAAGCCCTAAGTCCCAGCTCAAATGGGAGATGAAAGTGTTTCTGATGAGAAGGGAAGGCGGTCATGGAAAACAAAAACATGAGCTCAGAAGAACAAAAGGCGAGGCAGCTGGGGGGCAGTTCTCAGCCAGGGGAGCGGAGTGGGGAGCGGAGGCTCACCTTGTGCGTACAAATACACCGGCAGCTGTGTTAGTAGCCCTACCTGGGGATGTGGAATTGGATGATTTCCAAGTGAGAAGTCAGCATTCTTATGCATGTATGTAGCATGCGTACACGTGTGTGCAGGCACACTCAACCTTTATGCATACATATATGGAGGCCAGAGAACAACACTGGATGTATTTCTTTATTGATCTCCATCTTTTTTTTTTTTGAGACAGTATCTATCACTGAACCCAGAACTTGCCAATTTGGCTAGGCTGGCTGACCAGTGAACCCCCAGGATCTGCCTGTGTCTGTCCTACCCCTCAGCTCTGGGGTTACAGACATGTTCCACTGCACCTGGCTTTTGTGTGGGGCTCTGGGGATCTGAACTCAAGTCCTTAGGCTTGCACAAGCGCTTTACCTCACTGAGCCATCTCCCCAGCCTGCAAGTCAGCATTCTTGAATAACCAAAAAGGAGAATGCTGGCATGTGACTACCAGACAGAGGAGACGGTCAGCTTTGGAGGGAATCCCATGTGCTGGACCAAACGGTCCAGCTGTGTTCTGGCCCCACCCCTGCCACACTGGTTGTCAGAGTTGTTCATGCCTGTCATCTCCATCCATGGTCACATCGTGGTACCGCTCCAGCCCAACTTGCCCTCCTGCAGGGGCCCTTGGAACCATCTCTTCCTCATTCCTGAGTCCCGAGACCTCCCATAGGTAAGGTCACATCCAGCTCCTCACTCAGGGAAGCACTGCGATCTGACAAATCCTAGGTCCCGCGGATGCTGTGGGTATGGGGACCACTTCTGAGGAGTGGCTAAGGTGACAGAGTGGGGAGCCTACCCCGGAGAGATTGGTCTTTGCCGTCCCACAGGGGTTTAAGTCCCCGGATCTTTTTAACCTTGAGATACTGGCTGTGTGACCTCCAACAGGTTACTTAACCTCTCTGAGACTCAGTTTCGCGTTTGTCAAATGGAGACAAAAAACATGGTCAGGGGACTGCAGAGAAGAGCTGGCATTAGTTAAACCCATGGAGCTGGGATGCGCTGAGCCCACAGGGATGGGAGGGTTTGGGTTCCATTGAGTAACTCGCCATGCAGAGACTAATTTGAGGATCAGAGCCAGAGGGAGAGGTAACTGCCTCAGGAGGCCACCGTGTCCGGGGAGATGGTCTCCAAAGGCAGAGAGCATGCCTTCCAGGTAGCCGCACTATGAGGTCCAGGAGGGACAGAGACGGATTGCAGATCAGAGGGAGATGGCACGGAAGTGGCCTCTCTATACACATCTGTTGCAGAATGCAGTCAGGTCCAGAGAAAATCCAACAGAAAGGGCTGCGTAGAGGATGAGAGAGGAGAAGGCAAATCAAGAGATCCCGCCCCCTACACACACACACACACACTCACACACACACTCACACACACTCACACATATACACATTCACCCAGTCACACACACACTCACACACATATATACACACACACACTCACACACACTCATACACACTCACACATATACACATTCACCCAGTCACACACACACTCACACACATATATACACACACACTCACACACACTCATACACACACACTCACACACACACACACTCACACACATATACACACTCACACACTCACACAATACACACTCACACACACTCACACTCACACACTCACACACACTCACACATATACACATTCACCCAGTCACACACACTCTCACACACATATATACACACACACACTCACACACACTCATACACACACACTCACACACACTCACACTCACACACATATACACACTCACACACACTTACTCACTCACACACTCACACTCACACACATATACACACTCACACACTCACACATATGCACACACTCACACACAGATGCACACATATACATACTCACACACATACACACTCACATACACACTCACACACACTCATACACACGCACACACACACACCTCTCTGCCTATCCCAGAACTGATAAGAGATCCAGGCCCATTTAAGGTCACATGATTTGGAGTGTGTGCATGCATGCATGGACATGCTATGTTACACTTGGATGAACTAGCCTGGGAACTGAATCCTTTGGGAAAGGAAGCCAAAGGGATCTGTCTGGAGACAGGTCAGCAGATCTAAGCAGAGCTCCCGCCAGCACTGGCTCTCTATGGAGCAGGATTTCTCAGGATGGGCTCTGCTGACATTTTGGGAAGATGATCTGTGTTGTGGGGGCTGTCCTGTCCTATGTAGATGTTCTTCTGAGCATCCCCAGCCTGTACCCACTGGATGCCAAGAGAACCCTCCCACCCTAGTCGTGACAATCAGAAAATGTCTTCAGACATTGCCAAATGTTCCTTGGGGACAAAGCCGCCCTCAGGGACAACCATCCCGTGTATCCTCCCTTGAGACTGCGATGCATCCTCGAGGCAAGGTGTGGAGGGTGTGTGGATGGGGCACCCAGGCCGTGAGCCCAACTTCCTCTCTGCAGGAAGTTCTGGCTGGAGGCTCTTCCAGTGCCTTTCCCAGAGCTTAGTGCCCAGGCTGCTAGTTTCTGGCTTCCTGGCCTCTTCAGGCTCTGGCTAGAGAGGGGAGGTAGGCTCAAAGTGCAGCAGTCTATCCCTCCCCACATCCCACCCCCAACAAACCCCAAGCTTCGTATCTCCAGGGGCCCTCCCAAGGTTCCCAGGAAAAACGTCTTCGGAAAGGGCAGGGCTGGAGTTGGCGCTGGGAGTCCTGATGGAGAAGCCAGGGGGTGCGGAGGCTGAGTGGGGGAAGAGAATGTTATCACAGAAACCTGATTTTTCTACACACTCTATCAGCTCCCCATCTGCTCCTTGATTAAACGTATTGCCGCACTCCCTCCCCGCATGCCCGCTGCCAGAACGTCTCCAGAGCCCTGATTACATCTGTGGAGAGAGCCTCAAACCTCACAGATGAGCGGGCCTATCGATCAGCCTGGCAGCTGACGTGTGTTTTAAAATGTAGAGGTGGATGGGCAGTTGAACTACCAGGTTGGAGGGTACAGAGGGCTCTTACCCTCCGCCTCTACCCTCTCTCTCCCCCCAGTAAGACAAGGGCTGCTGCGGTGCTTAGATTCCCATCCAGTATCCCCCTCACAACTCCCTTGCCTCAGTTTCCCTCTCTTTAGCGGGAGGATGTGACAGCCGAGCCCGAAGATGTAGAGCGAGTGACCTTCAGAGCCGGCAGACTATAGTCCTGCCACTGACTCACAGCCTGCCTGTCCTCTGAGCCATCAGCCCAGATGTCCCCCTGGAGCTTGTTACAAATGCAGGCTCTCAGGCCCAGATGGGGCCGGGCCCAGGCTGGCTGTATCAGGAACTACCCTTTAACAAGCTCCCCAGGTACTTGGCGGACACGTTACAGTGTGCCAAGCGCGCCGACAGCTCCGTTCATTTAGCTACTTCAGAGGTGTTCATGTAAAAGAAATCTCTCAAAGGGAATGACTCACCACCTTCTCTGGCCTCGGAAAACTTTTCATAGAGATTTTTCTTCCTGCCCAGGAACTTCAACCCTGAAAAGCGGGCAGCTTTGAAACGCTGGTGGTTTGAGCCTTGTGATGAAAACCTTCATTCAGTTGGTTGCTCAACAAGCCTGGGGATGAAAGGGCACCCGTGCCCAACGCCCCCAGGAAAAGGCCTCTCTTGGGGGACAGGCAGACCCCTCTCTGTTCCTTGAAAAGATGCCTGTCCAAGATGCGGTTTTCAGGCAGATTGCTCTCTGGTTGTTGGACTCCGACCAGTGTCCTGTGAGCGTCATGATTCTCTTGGGACTCTGCATTAGTTCCTAGAGGTGGCTGAAACACATTACCAGAAGCTTGGTGACTTGCAGCCATGGAGTTTCCCCTCATAGTTTCTGAAACCAGAAGTCTGAAGTCACAGTGTGATCAGGATCCTCCCTCCCTTTGGAGGCTCCAAAAGGAAGTGCTCCTTGCCTATCCCGGTTTACGGTGGCTGCATCTGACCTCTCTGCCCAGTATCACGGGGTCTCTGCCTCCCTGACATGCTAGAGTCCCTACCTCCATCATCAGGTCTTGTGATGATCCTTAGGATATATCCCAATGATCTAGAGTAATATCACTTCTCAGTTCCTAGTTACACCAAAAAATATCTTTTTCCGTAGATTACAGGTGTGTGCCAGGAACATAATCACACGTCATAGGGATTGGCTGGGGCTATCTTTAGGGGTTTGCTTCCTATGGCCTCCAGCGGGCGGGATCCTATGTGTTACAGTTTGGATTGGCAGTGCTCCCTGCCCTCCCCCATCCCCCAAAGCTCATGTGTGGAAGTCCTGGCCCCCAGTTGGTGGTGTTACTGAAGAGTAAGTGAATTCCAAGGGCATTAACCTCAAGGTTGGGCTAATCCATCGATGGGCTCACAGAGAGCTCTTAGAAGATGGAGGATGTGGGGGTGACTTTGGAGCCTGCAGTTTAGTTTCCTCCTATCTGCCATTGTAGACAGGGCGCCTCCCATGCGGGATTCCCCCTCTCGAAGCCACCAAGTGTGTATGAACCAGATGCAGGAGGGGGGTGTCGATCCCTTCTGAAAGATGCCCCGTGTAAGTGGCAATGGCCTGACGCGTTTCAGGAGGAAAGTGATGTTGCCAGCATGCCTGGAATGGAGTGTGTTCCAGGCAGAGGGAACAGCGTGAGAGACTGCGAACCTCACTGTGCATAAATCCAAGAGCCGGGGAGTGTGGGAGATGGGCCAGAGACCCCGGCAACTCCCAAAAGAGAAAAGCCCCCTCCACTACTGCAGAGTGGTGATCTGTAGCTTATGGGTCATGGAGACAACACAAAACAGCTTTCTTTGAGAGAGCAACCTGTGTGGCTTTGTGCTAGGGGCAGGTTACCCTGGTTCCTCCACAGGGGTAGGTTGGATGAGGCTGGACTGGAACCTGGACCATCATCACTTCGGCATCTGGTGAGACAATCCGGCAACAGATGATCAGGGCTAGCCCACACGGGCACTCATCTGGCCTGGTGGATGACAGCTGAACCGACAAGTGAGCAAGCCATCAGTTAAGCCGATCTTACCCCATCTTGGCAGAGACCGACTTGAAGGGCAGCGGCAATGGTGGCCTTGTGTCCTTGGGCAATGCCCCAATCTAGTCCTTCACTGGGGAACGTATCCTTACTCCCTTAGCCCCTTATCTTCCCCCTCCGCCTCCATGAGGGAAATGCTCCTTTCTCCCTGATCACCTAGTGGAAATTTTTGCTAAATATCCCCCAAATGTTAAACCGACTAATTTCTGTGGAGATTTTTCTTTAAGCCAGCCTGACACCAGCTTTAAATCAATTTGAAATCCATTGTCTACAGATCCACGTGGAGAGGGTCCTTGGAGGACGGGTACCAATTATCCTCATCTGTCAGTGAGGACAAGGTGGCTGAGATGGGCTGTGCTGGGGGTGGGGGGGGTGCAGGTTTATATGCGTGGAAGGTGTTAGGAGCTCAAGGCTGCTTGCTACAAAGGCACAATGCTGGGGGCACTTGGTTGTCACTGGGCTGCAGTGTGGAAAGTGGGCACCCCCAGTTGGTGGCGCTATTGAGAAGAACCCCCTAAATGAGAAGAGACGGCCATGGCCGGGGAAGCTGATGGAAGGGGCTGGGCCAGCTAGGCTTTGTGCTGCGTCCTTGAAATCCCAACATTTAGAAGACGGAGGCCGGAGGATCAAGAGGTCAAGGTCACATTGCATTTGAGACCCTTTCTTAATTTTTAAAAAGGGGGTGGGAACTGAGGAACATGTAGGAAGGAGAAGGCTAAAGGGTTGGGTCAGACGCGGGGATGCTGAGGTTCTCATCAAGTTCCAAGACTCCGTGTGGCCTTTATTCTCAGGTTACTCTGTCCCTTAAATAGCTAAAGTTGGGAAGTAGGGAAGACCAGGGCGGGGCCTGGGAGGGGCGTCCGTGATGGTGGGTGTAGAGAAGGTCAAGGGGACTCATTAGCAGCCATTTGCAGCCTGCTTTGGAGCTCAAGATCAACGAGAGTATTTATGAATGAAATCAATCCTGTCCCCAATGCAGGGAGACAAGCCAAATTCCCCGGCTCCATCTTCCTGTCCAAATGGCCCTCTTCTCCTTCAGAATATTGCTCTGTAATAGAGCCCATCCTCTCCATCCTTCCTCCCCAAGGGAGGTTTCCAATTTATCTACCCTAAGTGGAGGACGTGGGTGAGTTGCTAATAGGGCACAAGCCCAGCCAGACCAACAGACAAACTGGGCAGGAGCGGGCAGGGGGTAGAGGGAGGAGCCTCAGGACAGACAGAGACTTTGCATTGCTAGCAGGGTTGTAAGCAGCCTCTCCCTCAAATCCCCTTCCAGTCCAACAGACGGACTCTCCTCTCACAGCCAGCAGCCCGGTCCAGCCATGTGACCCAGCCTGTCCAATCCCAACAGCTAATCCTAATAGAGTCTAGTCAGGTAAACAGGACTGACTCCCCAATCATACATTCTGGTTTTGACTTTGGTGTGCATAGAGAAAAATGTAGGGCCTGTTAAACTTTGTTTTCAGTGACCTTTGCGGGCTATGGCCCAGCAACTGTGGTGTTAGAAGTGTGAGAGCCAGTTAGGTTCTGAGGCCCGGCTTCTGGAATCTACTTGCTCTCCACTTCCAACATGTTTCCCACTGTCCCATCAGCACCTTATGTTCCGATATCCTTCCAGAATATTCCTTAATGTGAGTTTCTGCTATTGGCAACCAGAATCCTGATAGACTCAGGAAATTATTCAAAATCTGGGAAAGACATAAAAATCTCACACTCTTGTGGAGGGTGAGATGAAGTTGTCCTTCTCCAGAACTGTGAGGTGAGCTCCGGGCGTTTTCCACAGCGGTAATGCCTTCCTGGAGGGCGAACGACAGAGCGCTGACTCTAGCTGGAAGCTTGCCTGCTTCCGCGGTTCCAACGCCGCCGGGATCTCAGAGGGAGAAGCTGAGGGCCCAGCCGTGGCTGGAGTAGTTCAGAAGGGCATGGAGATGAAGACTAACCTCCCTCCTCGCTCCGGAGCTGAGGCAGCAGTGGCTGGCAAAGATTGATGGAGATGCCCCTGAAACCGTGGCGCGGTGGGGAGGACGCCACGCCTGGCTATCCCTGCCAGCACAATTCACCAATAAATCCTTGTAATTCCCTCCAGGGTGTCAAGGCAGTAGGTTTTCTTATGGTTCTGATTGTCCAGCGGGAGGGAAAAAAAAGATGGAAAGGGGCCATATAAGCCACTCGAGGTAACCCAGAGAGTGCATGGTAGAATTTTCACCCAAGCTTGACCCCCAGACTTGCAGAAAAACTTCAGTCAAGCGGGGGAAGGGGGTGTGAGTGGGAGGCAGCTTCAGAACCTTGACTGGGTGGAATGGAAGAGACTGGACCGCTTGCCTGGGTCTCAAGGGCAGCCTCCTGCAGCTTAGAGTCCAGCTTTCTGTGAGTTTTCCACTATTGTAACTGGTGGCTTTGTGTATCCTAAACTGGAGCTGGTGGTCGCTGTAGCTGGTATCGCTACCCTGCCTAAGCAGGAGTCCCTGCAGGCTTTGCCTCCGAAGTGTGTGCCACCTACTTTGTGGATGGCCTGTGTGCGTGTCCCTGTGTGAGTTCTAGGCATCTTGTCCCCTGAGGGTGTGACCCTGAGCTCCCAAGCCTGCTCCTCCTGGCCTGCATCAGACGTACAGTGAATCCAGATGCTCTTCAGGCAGTGGGGTCTGGGTCCTTTGTGTTGAGTTCCAGGGCGGACAGAATGGGGAGGCAGTGAACATCTAGGAGCTCACTATGGCCAGGTGGGGATGGCAACCGAGAGATGACCCCTCCTTCCTTCTTAGAATGTAGAGAAAGTAGCCTGTGGCTCCTCCATACCTAGGAGAGGCAGCAGGTTGCTGCCGTGGGCCCCTGCAGCCCTGGAATCTTGGTTCCACGGACCTGACCTTATATCTAGGTGGATGACATGTTCATCATCCTACGATGCTGTCTGTGTCCTGGGCCAGGTGGCAGTCAAGCCTCTTCTTCATCCCTAGACAATGAAAATGGGGTTTCATCCTAGCTCCTCTTCTTTCAAGGCCTTTCAGGTTTAGAGAGGTCTTACAACTTCCTCATCAGTAGTCCTCAGCCAGCCCAAGAGCATCACTGCCCATTGGTCACTCTAAGATAGGTAGTCTCCCGTCTTCTCTCCTATCCCTCTGGCTCCTTGTCTCGTCTCTTGTCCAAAGCTCCCCCCCCCCATTTCTCCTATTGTGCAAAGTAGCCAAGTTTCATCAGTCACCCTAGACTAGGCTCACCTAGGGGTCTTCAGAGCCATCAAAACACCCAGCTCTCTATCGGAATGGAGAACCTCCCCGGAGCTCAGCATGGTTGTCTGTGGGGAACCCTCCTTCTGACACTGTGGTTCACTGGGACTATGAGCTTATGATCTGCCCAGGACTGACCTCTGCCAAATGCCCACACCAACCACATCCGAAGCTCCCTCTGCCGGGAAGTGGGAGGGGAGAGGAGGAGACCACAAAACCATCCTCAGCTGAGTCTGAGAACAGACCTTGGTTGCCTGAGAGAGTGAGGCATCCTCTGGGTAGTTTCCTGTCACCGGAAGGCAATTGCTAAGTCCAGCTGGTGTTGGCAAGGAAGGTCAGAGGTCAGACGCGGTGGGGGCAGTAGGTGAGGAATACTGATCATGGATTGGACAGAGAAGTGGATCCAGGGGTCCAGCAGGGCCTGGAAGTCTGTGCCTGCCATGCCAAGCATGTCCACATGAGCTAACCTCAGCCCACGGCTTCCTCCGCCACATGGGGCCTGCTATATACACTTCCAGCTTCTACCCGCCTCCCCCGCACTGCAGCGATCTGTAAAACTGAAACACTAACCTCAGGCCCAGCCACCCCTTCCACGACTACGAAGACTCTCCCCCTCCCTCCGACCAGCTCTCTCCTGTCCCTCTCCACGGTGTCAGGAGAAGGCCTTTCAGATTCATCCTGCACACTCCTGGCTTGGGGCCACTCCCAGCAAATGGAAAAAGCACGGATCAATGCCAGAAAAATGACCATCTCTCGTTCCCTCGCCAGGGAAAGCAGCTTTTGGCGCACCCACACAGGGTGTGAGAAGCGAGGCTCGCTGGGTCTGTTTGCTTAGACCCCCTCTAGTTCTGTCCTCTCTCAGGGTGCGCTTCCTGTAGCTCAGGGGCAACTCATTCATTTGTCTGTCACCAGAACCGAAGCAGCCACGAAATATTGATGTGGCCATTAGAGCATGAGGGTGGGCAGAGGAGCGTGGCAGCAGGACCTGCTGGCCGTGGCTTGGGGGGCACCCCCAGCTCCCCAACACTAATGCGCCCGTGTGTTAGGCAGATCACTGCACGCAGCTTGGAGCCTGGGTTAGGATTAATAGCTGGGTATTGTGTAGCTTTTCATCTCCAGCTTGTGAATATATATTAGGGCTGTGTTCCCATCACAGCTGGAGTTAAAGAGCTGACGCCACCTCATTGAAGACTTGGAGGAGAGTATCCAGCTCGGAACCAATTTGGCTCGGAGGCCTGTCCCTACATAGTGAGGGTTTCTCTTTTCTCCCTTGCTTAGGGGTATAATTAAAGCAGCTGGGAAGGAATGCCGGCAGAGTGAGGGGCTGTGGTACCTGGAGACTTGTTGTCTTTGAATGTGAGCTTCCAGCCAGAGCTTTGGGATTTGGGTAAAATGACTCAACCTCCCTGAGCCTCCGTGTTTCTCTGGCCATAAGGTCACCTTTGCCACAGTCTGTGGGGCTTGGGGGACATAACCTAAGGAGGTCATTGAGTTTCTGGCCTGCAGTTCATTACCCCAGTCAAAGGTCTAAATACGGCCATGCAAACTGGTTCTAGCTAGTTTAAGTGGTAACCCCAAAGTATATGTCTGCAAAGACTTGGCTTCATGACAAGAGCCACAGGATGTCACACAGGGTCTGTTCAGAGAGAACTGACCTGTCACCCCCTCCATGGAACAGCAATGTGGACCACGCATAGCAGGATTCTACTGTGGCCACTGTAGACTGTGTTTGGTTGTTATTCCCAGAGGTGGGACAGACCATAGGCTAGGTCAACTGTTCTCTCTCTCCTTTGTGTGTGTGTGTGTGTGTGTGTGTGTGTGTGTGTGTGTGTGTGTGTGTGTGTGTGCACATGTGTGGCTAAATAGATTGGCCAGCAGGAGTCAGGCTCACACAATTATAAAGTCCTAAGCACTGCAGGTGGCAGCCTGGAGACCGCAGAGCCAAGATGGGCATGAGCCAGAAGGTCTGAGGCCTGGGAGGTGAACATGGGGGTCCTGTGAGCCTGTAGCCTGAGACCCAGGAACAGCCTGAGTTTCCACCGAGCTCCCATTTCACATTGTGGCTCCAGCAGCCAGGCTGGTGGGGGCGGGGTGGGAGTGCTCCCTCCAAATCTGCCCCCTTGTTTCATTCTGGTTCAGGTGTTTGGGCCATGTCCACCCCCATCAGAGAGGGCAGTCTGCTCTACTCAGTCTCCCAAGACCATGTTCATCTCACCCAGAAAGACACCCATAGACACATCCAGGACACTGGTTAACCAACCGAAAGTCACCAAGTGACCCAGCAAGACGGCATGAAAATGAATCATTCTCTGAGCCAGTGGAAACCAAATTTTAGGCAGAGTGCAGTAAGAGAGTGTGTGTGTGTGGGTGTCGCTTCCCAGGGTCACGCTCCTAAGATGAGTTGAGATGTCAGCTTCAAGGGCCGTAGACCACAAGTCAGAACCCAATCTGGACTCAGGCTGCACGAGTTCAAATCCTGCCTTTGTGGTGAAGAATGGTGTGGCAGGGCACAAATCCGTTGAGATCTCGCTGTCTCTGCTCTGTCCTCTGGGAAGCAGGGATAATAACACCTTCCTCTGAGGACTGGCTTGAGTCTTGAGTTCCTAACGTGAAATAACAGTGTTGGGCAAACAGCTAGCACTTAGTACACGCTGCTCCTCTCTCAGAGAACATAGGCTATTCCGACGTACAGTTGTAATGCCTGAGGTGTAGCCAGCCGGTGTTCGTGGTCACGGGGCTACAACACTTCCCAACGATCCGAGCGAAGGGCTAAGGATGTAAATGAAGGCAAAGACAGTGGCTCATTCTTACAAGGAGAATGGCGTTTATTTTAACAAGAGTGGAGCCTTATGTACCAGTGGCAGGCATGGTGGAAAACCAACAAGGTCAGAAGCCTACCTTCCCAGGGCCCTCCGGCAAAGGGTGGTCCAAAAGCAGGAATTAGCATTGATTCAATAAGGATGAACAGAAAACAGGAACTTGCATGTAGGCCTTACTGGGAAGAGGGGCAGAAGAGGTGTCCTACTGGAAGCTCCCAGTCACTAGCTTGTCAACAGACCCCCATGGAGGAAGGGCGCAACATGAGGTCCGAGGAGATGTGTGACATCTCTGCCTGAGCTCCAGGCTTCAGGGGCCTTGCTGGAGACTTCGTGGATGACTGAGCCAGTGGTCCAGGAGCACAGCTCTAGTTGCCTGGAGACGCTGACACTCCTGCCCCCATCCCACCTCTGCCCTCACAGAAGTGTCTACACTGAGGCTTCTGGCCCATGTGAAGTACAAAGCCTGGCACTTCAGACTTCGAAGAGAACTTTCTTGAATGGGATTGGGCTTGTTGGCCTGACAACAGGGTTTCTTTTTTTTTTTTTTTTTTTTTTTTTTGGTTTTTATGAGACAGGGTTTCTCTGTATTGTTTTGGAGGCTGTCGGTCCAGCCCAGCCTAGAACTCACAGCGATCCGCCTGTCTCTGCCTCCTGAGTGCTGGGATTAAAGGCATGCGCCACCACCGCCCGGCAACAACTGGCCTCTGGTCCTGGACTCAGTGGCCATCTATAGTCCTTTCAATAACAATAGAGATGGCACCCTTTCTGGTGCGAGGCTGGTGCCCTGGCCCTCGGCCACCAGTTTTCAGGTCACTGTCCTAACAGCCATTTTGATCCCTTGGTTTCTAACCCTAGAGCCCCAAATCCCACAGGAATGCTAAATTACAAGGTCACCTGGTCTCACCTGCATAGGTCCCCTCACATGTGGACCCAGAAGCAGAAAAGAGGGTGGCAGAGGAGTTCAGGTCCCCGAGTCAATTTCCTTACACTGAGGAAAAAGGGACACCGCCTCTTAGGGATGTTACAGTCTACAGTCGAAGGCACGAGAGCCCAGGGAACCATCGCAGAAGGCCTCTTACAATCAAGTCAGCACCCACAGCCACTCCGGCTGGGCTGCAGGGAGGTACCTCAGATACGGACTTCGCCAAGGGTGGATCGGGAGACAAGGTACTGTGGATCTTGAATATGCCCCCAAAAGACTCATGTGTTGAAGTGCCCATCCAGCTGGTGGCACTATTGGGAGGTGTCAAGAACATTAGGATGTGGAACCTAGTTGGCATACGTCATATAGAGAGGTGCCCTCAAAGAGGCCACTGGGGACCCTGACATGGTCCCTCCCCCTCTTCGTCCCTCTGCTTCCCAGCCATCAGGAGTGAACAGCTCCTTCACCCTGTGCTTCTGCCATGATGAAGCTGCCTTGCCACAGGGCCCAGCATCGCAGAGTCAGGTAATCATGGACAGACGCTTCTGGAAGCAGGAACCTAAACTAACCTCTCCTCCTTATCAATGGATTGGATCAGACACTTCGCTACCAAAGCAGAGAGCAAGCTCAGGCACAAGGATTTGGGTCCAGGTAGCTTATCTGAGTGTTGATTCCAAGGATGGACATAATGGTGTGGGGAGACTGAGGAAGGGAAGGAAGGAAAGATAAAAAAAGGTGTGTTAAGGCACAGGTGACTGTGGTGTGACTCTGAGACCCACCTGTGGGAGACCCACGAGAAGGCGGAAGAGCACACTCGAGCTGTGTAGTTACCATGTATGCCACTGCTGAGGCTGAAGCCTGCTCCTGGAGGATGGGACTAACCCAGGGATTAAAGCCTGCTCCTGGGGGAGGGGACTAACCCAGGGATTAAAGCCTGCTCCTGAAGGATGGGACTAACCCAGGGATTAAAGCCTGCTCCTGAAGGATGGGACTAACCCAGGGATTAAAGCCTGCTCCTGGAGGAGGATGGGACTAACCCAGGGATTAAAGCCTGCTCCTGGGGGATGGGACTAACCCAGGGATTAAAGCCTGCTCCTGGAGGATGGGACTAACCCAGGGATTGGAGCCTGCTCCTGGGGGATGATGGGACTAACCCAGGGATTAAAGCCTGCTCCTGAAGGATGGGACTAACCCAGGGATTAAAGCCTGCTCCTGGAGGAGGATGGGACTAACCCAGGGATTAAAGCCTGCTCCTGGGGGATGATGGGACTAACCCAGGGATTGGAGCCTGCTCCCGGGGGAGGGGACTAACCCAGGGATTAAAGCCTGCTCCTGGGGGAGGGGACTAACCCAGGGATTAAAGCCTGCTCCTGGAGGAGGATGGGACTAACCCAGGGATTAAAGCCTGCTCCTGGAGGACGGGACTAACCCAGGGATTAAAGCCTGCTCCTGGGGGATGGGACTAACCCAGGGATTAAAGCCTGCTCCTGGAGGATGGGACTAACCCAGGGATTGGAGCCTGCTCCTGGAGGATGGGACTAACCCAGGGATTGGAGCCTGCTCCTGGAGGATGGGACTAACCCAGGGATTAAAGCCTGCTCCTGGAGGATGGGACTAACCCAGGGATTAAAGCCTGCTCCTGGGGGATGGGACTAACCCAGGGATTGGAGCCTGCTCCTGGGGGATGGGACTAACCCAGGGATTAAAGCCTGCTCCTGGGGGATGGGACTAACCCAGGGATTAAAGCCTGCTCCTGGGGGATGATGGGACTAACCCAGGGATTAAAGCCTGCTCCTGGGGGATGATGGGACTAACCCAGGGATTGGAGCCTGCTCCTGGGGGATGATGGGACTAACCCAGGGATTGGAGCCTGCTCCTGGAGGATGGGACTAACCCAGGGATTAAAGCCTGCTCCTGGGGGATGATGGGACTAACCCAGGGATTAAAGCCTGCTCCTGGAGGATGGGACTAACCCAGGGATTGGAGCCTGCTCCTGGGGGATGGGACTAACCCAGGGATTAAAGCCTGCTCCTGGGGGATGATGGGACTAACCCAGGGATTAAAGCCTGCTCCTGGGGGATGGGACTAACCCAGGGATTAAAGCCTGCTCCTGGGGGATGATGGGACTAACCCAGGGATTGGAGCCTGCTCCTGGGGGAGGGGACTAACCCAGGGATTGGAGCCTGCTCCTGGAGGATGGGACTAACCCAGGGATTAAAGCCTGCTCCTGGGGGAGGGGACTAACCCAGGGATTAAAGCCTGCTCCTGGGGGATGGGACTAACCCAGGGATTAAAGCCTGCTCCTGGGGGATGGGACTAACCCAGGGATTGGAGCCTGCTCCTGAAGGATGGGACTAACCCAGGGATTGGAGCCTGCTCCTGGGGGATGGGACTAACCCAGGGATTAAAGCCTGCTCCTGGGGGATGATGGGACTAACCCAGGGATTGGAGCCTGCTCCTGGGGGATGGGACTAACCCAGGGATTGGAGCCTGCTCCTGGGGGATGGGACTAACCCAGGGATTGGAGCCTGCTCCTGAAGGATGGGACTAACCCAGGGATTGGAGCCTGCTCCTGAAGGATGAGACTAACCCAGGGATTAAAGCCTGCTCCTGGGGGATGGGACTAACCCAGGGATTGGAGCCTGCTCCTGAAGGATGGGACTAACCCAGGGATTGGAGCCTGCTCCTGGAGGACGGGACTAACCCAGGGATTAAAGCCTGCTCCTGGGGGATGGGACTAACCCAGGGATTAAAGCCTGCTCCTGGAGGATGGGACTAACCCAGGGATTGGAGCCTGCTCCTGGAGGATGGGACTAACCCAGGGATTGGAGCCTGCTCCTGGAGGATGGGACTAACCCAGGGATTAAAGCCTGCTCCTGGAGGATGGGACTAACCCAGGGATTAAAGCCTGCTCCTGGAGGATGGGACTAACCCAGGGATTGGAGCCTGCTCCTGGGGGATGGGACTAACCCAGGGATTAAAGCCTGCTCCTGGGGGATGGGACTAACCCAGGGATTAAAGCCTGCTCCTGGGGGATGATGGGACTAACCCAGGGATTGGAGCCTGCTCCTGGGGGAGGGGACTAACCCAGGGATTGGAGCCTGCTCCTGGAGGATGGGACTAACCCAGGGATTAAAGCCTGCTCCTGGGGGATGATGGGACTAACCCAGGGATTAAAGCCTGCTCCTGGAGGATGGGACTAACCCAGGGATTGGAGCCTGCTCCTGGGGGATGGGACTAACCCAGGGATTAAAGCCTGCTCCTGGAGGATGGGACTAACCCAGGGATTAAAGCCTGCTCCTGGGGGATGATGGGACTAACCCAGGGATTGGAGCCTGCTCCTGGGGGATGGGACTAACCCAGGGATTAAAGCCTGCTCCTGGGGGATGGGACTAACCCAGGGATTAAAGCCTGCTCCTGGGGGATGATGGGACTAACCCAGGGATTGGAGCCTGCTCCTGGGGGAGGGGACTAACCCAGGGATTGGAGCCTGCTCCTGGAGGATGGGACTAACCCAGGGATTAAAGCCTGCTCCTGGGGGAGGGGACTAACCCAGGGATTAAAGCCTGCTCCTGGGGGATGGGACTAACCCAGGGATTAAAGCCTGCTCCTGGGGGATGGGACTAACCCAGGGATTAAAGCCTGCTCCTGAAGGATGGGACTAACCCAGGGATTAAAGCCTGCTCCTGGGGGATGGGACTAACCCAGGGATTAAAGCCTGCTCCTGGGGGATGATGGGACTAACCCAGGGATTGGAGCCTGCTCCTGGGGGATGGGACTAACCCAGGGATTAAAGCCTGCTCCTGAAGGATGGGACTAACCCAGGGATTGGAGCCTGCTCCTGAAGGATGAGACTAACCCAGGGATTAAAGCCTGCTCCTGGGGGATGGGACTAACCCAGGGATTGGAGCCTGCTCCTGAAGGATGGGACTAACCCAGGGATTGGAGCCTGCTCCTGGGGGATGGGACTAACCCAGGGATTGGAGCCTGCTCCTGGGGGATGGGACTAACCCAGGGATTAAAGCTTGCTCCTGGAGGATGGGACTAACCCAGGGATTAAAGCCTGCTCCTGGAGGATGGGACTAACCCAGGGATTAAAGCCTGCTCCTGGAGGATGGGACTAACCCAGGGATTGGAGCCTGCTCCTGGGGGATGGGACTAACCCAGGGATTAAAGCCTGCTCCTGGGGGATGGGACTAACCCAGGGATTGGAGCCTGCTCCTGGAGGACGGGACTAACCCAGGGATTAAAGCCTGCTCCTGGGGGATGGGACTAACCCAGGGATTAAAGCCTGCTCCTGGGGGATGATGGGACTAACCCAGGGATTAAAGCCTGCTCCTGGAGGAGGATGGGACTAACCCAGGGATTGGAGCCTGCTCCTGAAGGATGGGACTAACCCAGGGATTGGAGCCTGCTCCTGAAGGATGGGACTAACCCAGGGATTGGAGCCTGCTCCTGAAGGATGGGACTAACCCAGGGATTGGAGCCTGCTCCTGGGGGATGGGACTAACCCAGGGATTAAAGCCTGCTCCTGGGGGATGGGACTAACCCAGGGATTAAAGCCTGCTCCTGGGGGATGGGACTAACCCAGGGATTAAAGCCTGCTCCTGGGGGATGGGACTAACCCAGGGATTAAAGCCTGCTCCTGGAGGAGGATGGGACTAACCCAGGGATTGGAGCCTGCTCTGGCCAAGGACCACAGGACCTGAGCACTATGGCCAGCCTCTGCAGGAGGCTGTGGGTTGGTGAGTGTGCCCCTTGGCCCCACAAACACAAACTGGTGTTTGAGGTCCTCTGGGTAGCTGGGTACTGTAAGCCCAGGACCAATCCCCTTTCTCACAGTCTCCACTACCCCTCCCCATGTGGAGTGGCCCTGTGCCTAGCTTAGGGACATCTTATTCCTTAGAGAAGGAAAGGAAACTGAGGTTGGCGGACATCGAGAATCTTGACTGTGTGGACCAAAAAGAAAGACGGAAGGATGGAGCAGGAGGCAGGAAGAGCCCTTAAAACATCTCTCAGCTGTTTCAGGGCTGGAGATCTGCACTAAATCTGTAGAAAAGGGAGTAATTACTCTGTCAGCAAAGGTGATATAATTTTTAAGACTCGATTCCACGGCCATAATTTTTCCTCATCCTCCCTGCGTCTCATGGGGGATTTAGGGGCCAATTACCTGTCAGTTTCCTGAGAGGTGCTATTCCTAGACAGGGAGATATCACCTGCCACAGCTTCCCTGAGACCCAGTGACAGCCAGGTGGCTGGGTGGGAGAGTGACAACAGGAGCTTAGGGGCAGTAGCCTGAGGGGGGAGGGCAATTCCTGGAGACTGAGGGAGGGGAGTTGGGACAGAGCTTTACTGAGCTCAAAGCAACCCTGAGTCAGTGGTGCCCTTGAGGATTTTGTACCAGCCAGGTCAACCCAATCAGAGTCTTAGGAATAAGGAGAAGAGGAGGGATTGGGCTCTGGGCTCTGATATGGAACTGTCTTCCAGCCCATTGCAGCATCTCTCAGTCCGTTTTCCATCGCTGTAACTAAATACTACAGTGCAGCTGGACTTTTGGACCACCAGTCCCAAAACAGTGACACAGAGACTTTTTATCCATTATGAAAGCTTTGTCTTAGCTTAGGCTTGTTCCCAACTAGCTCTTATAACTTAAACTAACCCATTTATATAAACCTACATTCTGCCACGTGGTTCTTTACCTCTGCTCCATTCCATAGTGGATCTTCCTCCATGTCTGGCTGGCTAACTCCCCAGCTGGCCTCTGATTCTTCCCCAGTTCCTCTCTCTCTTCCTGGAAGTCCCACCTATTCTCTCCTGCCTAGCTATTGGCCATTTGGCTCTTTATTAAACCAATCAGAAGATGCTTTAGGCAGAGACACATCTTCACACTGTACAAAAAGACCATCCCACAACACCATAGACTGAGAGTAGCTTTGAAGAAAAGGGGGCTCCTTGAACTCACAATTCTGCAGGTTAGGAAGTTCAGACTTGGTGGGTGCATCTGCACAGCCCTTATGGAGTGCAGGGCAACGTGTGTGGTAGACACTAAATATCCCATCTCAGATCTCAACTCCTCTTGACCTGGGCTGGGCATGGAGCTTAGGAATGGAGCACTTGTCTAGGATATGAGATACCCTGGGTTCTATCCCCAGTCAAAACCAAACAGAAGTAGCGCCAGTCTAATGGATTAAGGTGCCATGCTTACACCATTTAACTTTAATAATGTAGGCAAGGACCTTCTCCTAAAATAGAGATCCATCCCTCCTTCCTCTCCCTCCCTCCCTCCCTTCTGCCCTCCCTTCTTCCTTTGAGACTCTCCCATGTAGCTCAGGCTGGCTTCAAACTCACCATGTAAAGGAGGAGGACCTTGAACTTCTTATGCTTCTACCTCTCCCTCCCACATTATGGCATTACAGACCTAGTTTTATACAGTACTGGGGATGGAAGCCAGGGTTTCATCCATGTGTTGGGGGCAGCGGGTTATCTTGTAGTAGAATCTGAGCATCCCAGGGAGGTGGAAACCTTGTGGTCCAGTCTGGGTTGCTGTGCAGAGGGAGGGCTGAGGACAGCCACACACACAAGGGCTCAGCAGTTGGCTCTGCCCCAATGAGCCCTGGATCTGCGCAGCTGTGGCCAGTTCCTCACCCTCTCTACGCCTCCAGTTCCTTCCACTGTCAGACACAGTCTGTGTCCCCCTCCACCATGGACAGGCAGCAAGAGGGTTGCAGGGCATGGGTGCCCTGACCTTCTAAGCAGAGGGGAAACTTTGTAATTCTCAGAGTAAGGGGAGTACAGGAGAGACTCCCTGTATGCCCCCCAAGAGAACACAGAGTGACTCTTGGCATTTGCAATGGAGCTGACACAGTGGAGTCAGCTGGCCCTTGTCTCTTGGTTCAGGGAGTCTCGGGATCCCTCAGATCTTCTCTCTGACAAAGTATCTACTCCAGAGGCCCAAGGAGCCTGGCCAGCTGACAATATTGTGTTCCATCACATGCCTGGGGCTCGGATGAGAGTGAGGAGGTTCTGGGATGGTCCCTACACCCAGGACTCACTCCTCTTTCCAGGACTGTTTGTCTCCTGAAGTGTTTCGTGAGAAGGGAGTAGCTATGATAACGTAGATGAGTGGGTACACCCGTGGCTAATGTCTGGCATGATAGGAAACGACCATTCTGCCAATAGAGCCTCCTGCTCTGCCCATTCTCAGGATGAACTTGAACTGGCTCCTTCATCTACACACATCTCAGCCTAGTGGATAAGGTAGGGTCTGTCCTGCAGCCAGATGTCTCGTTCAAAGCCCACCTTCACTGTTCCCCATGACCCATGTTCCATAACCTCTGCAGCAGGGTTACTATCAGGGTAATTGTGATAGCCAAGACATTATACACCTCTCAAGAAGTATGATGTCTCAGAAGGGTTTGCCTCTGTCACCTTAACAGAAGCTGGAGTCAGTGGGGGACGGCCCTCTGAGCATGCCCATGTGGTATTATCTTGGTTATGTTCATTCATGTGTGAAGACTTGCCCACCGTGGGTGGCACCATTCCCATGGCTGGGTACCTGGACTATATAAAGAGAAAGTAAGCTGATCACTAGCATTCTTGTTCTCTGCTTCTTGGCTTGATATAATGTGACAATTTCTCAAACTCTTACTACTGTGACTTCCCTGCTACAATGGACTAAAACCTGAAATTGTGAGCCAATTCAATTCTTTCTTCCTTAAGCTGATTTTGCCATGGTATTTTATTGCAGCAATTGAAAGAAACTAAGACATCCCCAAAGCAGCCAGTATGGAGAATTGTTTTGGCAGTTTATCTCTGACTCCAGACTTTTGGCCCCTCGTGAATAAAGAGGTCCTCCAAGAGGGTATCCATGCCACCCTTTTGTGAGGACAGCACCAAGACTCTATGGCTTACCCGCATCTACTCTTTCCAAGCTTCCCATCACAGGTTCCTCCCTTGCTGATAAGTGATTTTCACTCTGCCTAGGAGCTGGCATCGGGGTACCTGCTCTGTTGACCTTCTTGGATGATCTGGTATGACATGAAGGTGTCACCTCCATTGAGAAGGATCACTCCATGTTTGGATGGAGAGAGGCAGATTTCATCCTTGCCCTCCACCTTTGGGCTACAGATAGGTTGCGTTTCATCTTGTCCTCAAAGTTTCCTGTGTGGGAAACTTGGTTCCTTGGGAGGTGGTGGGAATAAAGGTGGGATCTAGTGAGAGACAATCAGGCTGTTGGGACTGTGCCTTCAAAAGGTGGTTCTGTGCAACCCGAGAGGTCTCAATAGAAGCTTAACATAAAATGAACAAGAGTAGTCTCACCATCTTCTGTGTCTGAGAACTCATGGCCCTCCTACCCTTTGCCTGCCACTTCTGACTGGTCCATCTTAGGCTATTCTCTGACTGGACTATCTCAGGTGATTCATCTCTGATTGGGCTATCTCAGGCTATTCATCTCTGACTGGTCCATCTCAGGCTATTCATCTCTGACTGGTCCATCTCAGGCAGCTCATCCTGGCTACAGTCATCCTCTAGGACTGGAATAGAGGAAGAGACAGAGTGAGCAGGGCTGCTTCACAGAACCCCACTGCCAGGTTTTGAATGTGAAACATCCCTCACAGATTGTTGCTCTAAATGCTTGTTCTCCCGCTGGGGTTACCATTTTGGGAGGCTGTGAAACCTTTAGGAGGTGAAGCCAATCTGGATGGCGAGGTCATTGAGGTGTGCTGTCCCTAGCGACTGCTTGTCTTACTCTCTGCTTTCTGGCCCACCGTAGTATGAAGGGCTGTCTGCACATGCTCACACCATGTGGTGGGCTCTCCTCCACCACACCCTCCCTACCGGGATGGACTGAAAGCCCGTGAAACTGTGAGCCAGAAGAAATCCTTCCTCCTTTTAAGCTGCTCTTTCAGCTGTTTTGTTATAGAGCAATGCGAAAAGTAATTAATATGCTTAAGTGACCTCATCTACTCTGACCCACATTCAGCTGCTGCTCACAAGGGGAGGGTCGGGGAACACTGGAGGAGGCTTCCTTCAGGCAAGATGGGAAGGCTTGAACAGACAGCCATGAGCTGGCTCTTGGGGGAAGGGAAACCACCAGCACCTCCAACCTGCCTGCACACCACACACTGCTAAGGCTCCAGAGTTTGCTTTCCCTCAGGCAAGCAGCAGCAAATGTCCCCAGGTGTCACCTGCTCCGCCCTTTATTATGGGGAGAAGGGGATGGAGCACTTACAGGCCAGAGAACAAGCTCGGCTGTTGTCCGAGAGACTCTACCTACCTCCTTTTAGACAAGGTCTCATGGGTCTAGATCTCACCAGTGAGGCTTGACTGTGCCTGGCAAGCCCCCAGGAATCTCTTTTGGGATTACAAGAATGCAACACCACACCCATGGTTTTTATGCAGGTTGCAGGGATCGAACTCCAATCTTTGTGCTTGCACAGCAAATACTTGCTGAGCCGGCCCTCTCTCTGGCGCCATGGAGACTTGTCATAGAAAGGTGGAGGCCGGGAAAGGAGGGCATGGGCTTTGAGGGAACCCAGCCCAGACTCCGTCTCTGAGCAGGGCTCATGACCTCTACACCACGCGCTCTAACTTCAGGCTCCACATTGGTAGATGGAGACCGGCCACGCCATCTCCACATGGTGACTGGGGATTCAATGCCGGAAGGCATGCCAAGCAGTTGGCATGCAGATAATCTCTGTAAGTGTGCTGTTTCTATTTTTTACTAGAAGGCAGAGGAGGGGGGGTGTATGCCATCTCTCTCTCTCCACTTCTCAAGTCTCAGAGTGTCTCAGCTCATCCACTGTAGGGACATGTAGGTGTCTGGATATGAAGCAAAGAATGTCATCTCCCTCCACGTCCCAAGTTTCCGTGTAGTCCGCCATGCCTGGGACCAATGGCCAGCCCTCTACCTTGGAACCGCGGGAGCTGACTGGGTGTGCAAATGCCGTGCGTGAGCCAGGTAGTTGGCAAAATAATTGAGTGCTAGCTTGTCATATTTTAATGAAGTTATGGAGTTAGAGATTTATAATTGCTAATGAGCCAGGCTAATAATTAGTTGCTTTATAATAAGGGTGATGATCACTCAGACAGAGGTAGAGAGAGCCAGGCTCCTGCCTAATTTTTCTCCTGTAATTATGCGACATGCCCAGCTGCCTGGAACAGCTCTTACCCTTTCGTCCTCTGGCTCCAGGACCACGCCCTCTGGCTCCAGGACCACGCCTGATGTGCGTGGCACCATCCTTTCTTTCCTGTCCAACCCCAGCATCTCCACTTTGGGGGCCCAGCCCGGCGCATCCTGCCAGGCAGCTATTATCCAGCATCAACCTCCCTTATGCTGGCCTCCTGGATGGAGTCCCTGTCCCCTTGCTCAGAGGCAGATGGGTGAGGGGCCAGCTGTATGGCTAGAGAGCCAAGCTGGATCAACACACAGAGGAGAGACTGAGCATTTGGTAGATGCCACATATGGACTGCATACTATCTTGGATGGAGGGTGGAAAGCCCTGTCTCCCCAATGGTAGCTTCAGCCGGAGGGAGGACCATGGCAGGACTGCCCCCAGCAGCAGGGGGTCCTGAGAAGGCACTGAGCCAAACCACTCCAGGCAATGGAACAGAGCTGTGGGTGGAGAGAACAGGCTTCTGTATCACCTGACTGACTCACTGGCCAGCCCTGGCTTTGCTTCTGTGGGAAGTGACAGACACAGTTGAACAAGACTCAGGTCTTCTCCAGCGCTGGGCCTCTTAAGGTCACTCTGGGACGTGTGAGGTTTTAAGAAGAGTGGAAAGGGTACAAGCACACCCCAAATCTCTGAAGCAATTTAGCCTACGGGTCCTCGGGGCACACTGGAAGGCAGGGCCATGGGGAATCTGGGAGAATACTGAGGGAGATGCGTACACCCCGTCAGTTTTATTTGTTTGTTGGCTCCGGTTTTAGAACAAATTATCTAGAGTCACTGGACATGGACCAGACGTCTGAGCATCCTGCGATGTTATCCTTAGTCATTTAGCGTCTGGTGTGTGTACGAGTGTGTGAGTGCGTTTGTGAGTGTGTGCGTGTGCAGGTGCGTAATCTGCACACATGCATGTGGAGGTCAGAGGTCATTGCCAGGTGTTGTTTGCCATCAGGATGCCATTCACCTTGCTTTCTTTTTCTTTAAAAATAAAAACATTCACTTATATTGTTTTTAATTATGTGTGTGAGCTTGTGTGCACAAGTGTAGGCCCCTGTGAAGGCCAGAGGGCTTGGATCTCCCTCGCCCAAAGCAGGAGTTACAGGTAGTTCTGAGCCACTCAGCATAGGTGCTATGACTAAACACAGGTCCCCCAGCCAGTGCCTTTAAGGGCTGAGCCACTGTTCCTGCCAATCACCTCGTTTTCCAGATAGGACCTGGAACTCACAGCTTTGGCTAGGCTAGCTGGCCAAAGAACCCCAGGGATCCTCCTCTATCCCCGTTTCTGGTGCTGGCTTTGTGGCCTGAGTTCTGGGCATAAAGCTCAGCTTCCACGCTGGCAAGACCAACACTTTAGACACTGAACTGTCTGTCTCTCCAGGCTCTTGATGGCTGTGCTGAATCACATAGAGCACCTGGAGATTTCCTTCATTTCTCTATGGCAAGAATGGTATGACCTCTCTTGTGCCCCGCATGCTTCCTAGAGTCTCCTCTGGATGGGGGGGGGCTCTGTGATGCCACGGGTATCAAGAAATAAAACACAAAAGGCACTCCAACTGGGTGTGGGTTTATGTCCTGGGATCCATGATAGCATTCAGGGGCTCCATGTATTTGGGAAGGGGGAAAAAAAGCTCATCCTAAATTTTCTTTTTCTTTTTTTCAATCTCACAGAATACACATAACTATGAGTGGTGCTTGGGGCTTCACCAGTGAAAAGATGTATTTTCATATCACTTGAGAGCAGCGGCAGATACCTCAAAAACACTGTTTATACTCATCTCCAGTTTGAAATTATGGCAGTTATTAGACCCGTTGCAAGAGCTTGTTGCTCACCATGTTAATAAAAGATCACACATGTTACTATATATTTGGTTTTAAAAACACAAATTACTACAGGTTAAAAAAAAACAAAACGCTTGATAACTGTGTTTTAGTGTAATTGCTCCTCTGTATAACTCCATGGATTTTTCCTTCCCCTCCTCCTCTCTCTCCTGTTTTCCAGCCCCACACCTTCCTGCGACTGTTCCCTCCCAACCCACTAACTCATCAGAGACTGAAAACTCACACTGGAGAAGTGGCCCTTAGGATACCTGAAGCTCAGGAGAAATCGAGGGTGCTAACACATGGTGACGCATCCCTGTAATCCCAGCATTCTGGGAGACTGGGGCAGGAGGGTGGCTATAAATTCCAGGTCAGATTGGGCTATGGAGCAAATTTCCAGACCAACCTGCCAGAAAAGAAAAAGGCACAAAGAATAAGGGACTGAGATTTTGTCCCCATCGACTGCCGGCTGATCACAATGATGTCCACCCAGGTACCGTAAGGGCTAGTTGGTGCTGTTCATGGTCCATGCTTCTGTTTCTCCAAATTCTGCACTTCTGAAACCAGGAGATGGATAGAACATTCTTTGGAGTTCTGAGCAAGTTTGGCCAAGACCATGGTCTGTGCCCATTGTATCCATGATGATTGTTGACTTCCTCCACTATGACAGCTCAGGGAGCAGAGGCAGAGCCACTCAGGAGTCTAACCAGACAGTGAGATGCAATGCTGATTCTCTTCCTTTCGAGTTAAAGAGCACACTCCACAGACACAATCTCATTCATTAATTCAGCGAACACTTGGCACCTCAGAGCACACTCCAAGGACACAATCCCATTCATTAATTCAACAAGTGCATTGCACCTCAAAGAGCACACTCCATGGACACAATCTCATTCATCAGTTCAGCAAACACATTGCATCTCTCTGTGATGTTTTGAATAAAAATGGTCCCTAATACTCTCATGTTTCAATATTTGGTCCCTGGTTGGTGGAACTGTTTGGGAAGGATTAGGAGGTGTGGCCTATGGGGGGAGGTATGTCACTAGGAGTGGGTTTTGATGTTCCAAAGATTACTGCCACCACCGTTGTGTTCTCTGTTTCATGCTTATGGTTTGTGCTATGAGCTCTCAGCTGTTCCTGCCCCCATGCCTTTGCTACGCCATCATGGACTCTAACTCTCTGAACTGTAAGCCCAATTCAATGCTTTTTTAAAAAAAAATAGAAATTGTCTTAATCACGGTGCTTTATGAGCAATTAAAAAAGTAGCTAAGACACTCCCCTATGAGCATGATACCGCCCCGAGGGCCAGGCCTAGGCTTTGTTTACACAACCTTGAACTGGGCCTAGGAGATACTGGCTAGGCAAACAGCATTTTGATCATTAGTGACTCCAAACTAATCGACAGCCATGAAAACAACTGAGTGCTGGAGCAGCGAGAGATGACAAAGGGAGTGACATGTTCTGCCTGCCTCTGCCTCCTGAGTGCTGGGATTAAAGGCATGTGCCACCAACACCCAGATTCCCACCATGGAATTTTTAAACAAATAGATAATTTCAAGGATTCTCTTCCTTTGTCCCTATAAATCATCAAAACACCCATTTTCCACAATGTTTCCCAGATTGCCTCATTCCAAACGCACGTGCTAGTCCTTGCTGGCACACAGAACTGACCTGGGGTTTGGAGTGACTTGTGGGAGACTGAGCACTCGATCCCAGTCTCCTCACCTCCCTGTCTTGGTTCTGTGCAGCGGGCGGCTGTCCCAGGAAAGCAGAAGAGGAGGTGGCGCGGCTGCAAGGCAGAAAGGTCACGAGCCACAGTCTGCAGTGGGACCAGAAAGGAGCGTTTCTTCCCATCCATTTGTATCGGTAATTGAGCATTTTCTGTTCGCTCGCCCAGTTACAGTCTGTCTTCAAAGACACTTGGTGTGCTCTGGCGGGAATTGAGTAAGCCTGGAGCAGGTGGAGAAATTGAGCAAATTAAGGCGGGTGTGTAAGTCTCCCTGCACAGAAGGTGCAGGACTCACCCACAGGAGGCAGTGAGCGCTGCTCTGAGGTGGGCCTGGGCAGGCTTGCTTCTGCTTCTCATAAAACCAAAGAGTTCTTTAGCTTTGTTTTTAATCAATGGTACTTGTGCAATAGAATTCCCGTGCTCCAGAAGACCAGCCTCATTCAAGGTCATAGTCCCTGAGGACGAAGGGTAATAGCTGTCATTTACTGAACACATACTAAGCACCAGGTCCTAGGATGGGGTCTTATGTGGGTCACCCTCGTTTAGTTGTAGAAGCCCCCAGGAAGTATGCACCAGCTTCCTAATGAGATCCTGAGCATTAAAGGAGGGAAATAGCTCATTGTGGCAGCATATCGTGCAGCCGTGAAGCCGAGGTCAGAATCACAAAGTCTGGCCCTAGCTGTGCTCCTAGAGCCACACTGCAAGGGGGGAGCGCCCCAGCATTCAATATCATGGGAAAGCCTTTGGAATGGATGACAGAGGCGTCATCAGAATTTTAGAAACAAAGTCAGTCATATAATATGCATATATTATGCACAGATAGATAGATAGATGATAGATAGATAGATAGATAGATAGATAGATAGATAGATAGATAGATAGAGATAGAGATGAGTTTTATTGGAGTTATCCTACACAGGAGATAAACGGTCCTCCCCAAAGCCACAGATAGCCAAGTAAAAAGCTCATGACACGTGAATAAGTCCCCTTGAGAAGTTGGTTAGAGGCCTCCTGAAGCCTCCCCAAACAATAGAAGTTACAGCCACCACTCTTGGCTGCTTCCCAGAACTCAATGCTAAGACTCTATTGATGAAGGAAGACAGCACACACTTTGGTCATAAGACATGGAGACACCAAATGTGCACTGGCTGGGAAACTTCCTCCAAGCCCGCTGTGTAGGTTGATGGAGTGGAGGGGTCATCAATGGCCTTACCCATCAGTGAATTCTGTGAGCAGATATAATGACAGATGTGGGGAGATATGTCTGTGGGTGTGAAAGTGGTGTGGATCCTACAGGAGTAACAAACCTCGTTTTGATTGGATTTAAGGTCTGTTCCACAGGAGGAAAAGTGTGTCTGGTACTGTTTATCTGGTAAACAACCCATGGTTGAGGAGTTCACAGGCCCCAGGCGTGAGCCTACGGCTATTAGTCTACTAAGTGAGGGCAGCACCAAACTGCCCTCTAAATTCTGGTCTCTACATCCGCAGATTAGTGCAGCTCTCAGACCTCATCAGAGAAGTCTCTTCGTGTTGTGGACAGAGGTCAACACAGAAACTCACAACCTGCAGAGAATACGTGTCTGTAAAATGTTCATCCATAACTGTGACATCTAACACACACACACACACACACACACACACACACACACACACACACACAGCTTAAGGACCCTTGAGGAAGATGCAATGGAAAAATTGTAAGAGCCAGAAGTCCAGGAGGACCCGAGTGAGGCTATGTCTTTTTGTGGCCACGAACTCATAGCAGGTGTGGCTGCTGCCTTCACACAACCCTCACAAGCTCGAGTCAGTCAACCTTCCAGCGTAGTGCAGGGGAGCTCACCACCCCCACCCCTAAGCCAAGTAGCTTTATCCAGATGATGGCTACTGAGGGAAGGAAAGTCAGTTTGCTTTAAAGGAAAATCAACCACACTCTAGTGAAGGATCTCACTATGGGCAGCATAAACAGAATAGGTGAGTTATTTAAAAAATACATAAAATTGGGAAGGGTACATCTAAGAGGACTTATGGGTAGGAGTGGGAATGAACATGATCAGAATAATTGTATGAGATTCTCAAAGAATTAATAAATTGTTATATTAACAAAAATAAAGAAAACAGATGGCTCCTGTGCATAGTTTAGGCAGCTTCATGCTGGGCCAGAACTGTCCCTGCATGTCCTCTGTAACAACTCTCATTTTACAGAGGGAAACCTTGAAACTATACAGCAGTCTAGGGTTGCAGTCTGTGTGTGGAAGACTTGATCTCTCATTCCAATCCCAGCACCCTATGTTGCCAAAGTCTTTTCCAAGTTGTTGAGGATGTGATTGAGGAGGTTGGCAGAGAGCCATGGAGAGAAACGTCCAAACATGAAGCTAAGAATTTTCTCCAAATTGCCTCCTCCAGGAAGCCTACAAGGATTATCATGTATTAGCACTAATACTGACTTGAGGCCAGAGAGAACGTTTTCTTTTATTTTGCTTTATTATTTATTTAATGGAGACAGGATCTCCCACTGTAACTTCTGCCTGTGTCCCACTATGTAGACCCACCTGGCCTTGAACTTGTCACAATCTTCTTGCCTCGGCCTTCCAAACTCTGGCATTATAGGCTTGAGCCACCACGACACACTTATTCATTCATTCATTCATTCATTCATTTAAAATTTTAAAGAAAGGGATCTTGGGGCTGGGAATTGGCTCAGAGATCAAGAGTACTTGTTCTTACAGAAGACCTAGATTCAATACCTAGCATCTATGTGGTGACTTATAACCATCCATAACACCTTCTGGCCTCTTCATGCACCAGGCACTCACAGGTACAAAGACATACCTACAGACAAAACACCCGTGCACATAAAATAGATCTTAAAAAGGGAACAGGATCTCACTGCTGCCTTGACTGATCTTGAATTCACAGACTCAACTGATCTCGTCTGCCTCAACCTCCTGAGTAGCTGGGGGCATGCCATCACACTCATCTCACAGCAGACTCTTGAATTGTTGGACGAAACATGTGTAGAAGCACCAGAGTGGAACACATGTTTTAATATAATCTAACAGAAGGCAGGCGTGGGAGCTAGGCTTGGAGCTCAGCGGGTGGAGTGCTTGCCACCCATACACAGAGCCTTAGGTTTGGTCTCTGGTACCATCACATACAGAGGGGTGGTGGGTCAGGCCTGCAATCTCAAAATTCAAACAGAGCCAGGGGGATCAGAAGTTTCAGGGTATCCTCGGCTACATAGTTAGTTTGAGGTCAGCTCTGGCTACATGAGACCTTCCTTGAGTCAACAGAAAGTTCCAAAGTCCTCCTGTCCATCCCGTCGGTCCCGGGGATGGCTTGGTCTCTGCCACCTGCCTCTCGCCTGTAACTCTCTCTTCCCTGCCTCCTCCCATTAGCACCAAAAGCTGGAAGGGAACCCACTTCCCCAGCTGCCTCCTGGCTGCTGTGCTCCAGAGCACAGTATTTAAATCCTGTTAAATAACCTGTTTTCATGGGCAATCACAGCCAGGTTAGTAAATTCCCCGCACGCTCACTCTTTAGACAAAACCAACATCCCGGGTCCCCGGGAAATTGGCCATTGTCCTGTAATGGTGGAATTGAATTGAGCAAATGGTTGCACTTAGAAAAGAAGAAGTTGTTCCCATTCAGGCAAAAACAAAAGTTCAACCCTCTGCTCTGGAAATTTCCAGTTCACGGCCCAGTTCTCCACAGGTATAAAGGAGAAAATAAACACCTTTGCAAGGCTAGTGATTAATTTCAGCCAACGTTTTTGGGGGCTCCTGCTGACAGCTGGTTCTCAGGCTTTTTAATTGGTGGCCATGACCGAGTTGGGGCGGGGTGTGGTCTCAGCTCTGGGATTTCGAAACTGTAACTTCTTGACTTTCTGTGTGCTGCTGCCAAGAGCCTCTTTTCCTGACCCAGGTGGAAGATCCCAGGGGGTAGGTTCGGGAATTACTAGTACTTTCTGCAGCTGGGTGGCTGTGGTCTTGGTTTCTGCTACAATCATCATTAGTAGCTGGGTGGCTATGGTCTTGGTTTCTGCTAGAGTCATCATTAGTAGCAGGGACAATAGAACTGTGTCTTTATTAGGCACTACTGTGCGAACTGCCCCATCTTAAGGGACTATGGAAGGAGGCTGGAGAGCCACAGCTACACAGATACTACACAGATACTACACAGATACTACACAGATACTACACAGCTACACAGATACTGCTGAATTCAGTAGCTTCATTGCTTCTGGGAGAGGCTCAGGTATCTAGAAGGCCAACACACCAGATGATCCTCATAAGCCCCTGACTTTGTTACACCCAGCTAGGTGGCCTAAACGGCATCTTCTCCCCACCCCCCCCATTATTGAGACACCCATGCTAAGCGTGTCTGTCCCCTACCACTACAAAACAAAGAGCCCAGAACCTGATAGCTTGAAGCAGCCATTTACCAACCGTGATTCTGTGGGCTGCTGATTTAGGGTGGGCTCAACTGATCTGGAACATTCTACCAAGCTAAGCTGAACTGGGTTCATCCATACACCTTCTGGGTGGTTGGGACACTGGGTGCTGGAGGGAGGCCTCAGCTTGGCCATCAGAATGACTGGGTATCACGTGACTTGTCCTAGGGAAATAAGTGTCTGTTCGCCTCAGGTAGGACACCAGTGATAGACTGAAGAAATGATTCCACCTACATCCAGCTTAGTGAGCCTTGTGAGATGATTGGGGTTAGCAGAGCAGGGGTGGCCCAAATATGACTGAATCACCAAAAATCCCACACAGCGTGAGTGACCGTTCACGAAAGCGGCATCCCTGGAGCTCCCTGCAGGACTTGCAGGCTGCTCAGTGGCCTGGAAAGCCACCTCGGCAACTGTTTGCTGTTTCTATATCCAACTGTGAGGAAAGCCTTGTAAATTTGGTGACTTTCTGAGCTTCCTGCATTTCTCGGGGCTCTGTCCTCTCCCTCCAGGAGGGAGTGTGCCAATTTGGAGGGGTACAGGCCCATAACGCTGGGGCTTCCTGGGATACAAGGCTGGTCATCCATGGGCTGATTCAAACTTGTTCCTGAATACTGTCAGGATTCATTTTTAAGAATGGAAGCTTCCTAATGAATGGATAATGAAAATGTGGTGCATTTACACAATGGAATATTCAGCTGTTAAGAAATATGAAATTTGCAGGTAAATGGATGGAGCTAGAGACACTCAGCCTGAGTGAGGTAACCTTGACCCAGAATGATAAACACTGCATGTTTCCTCCTATATGTGGATTTAACTTTTAAGCTTTAGCTATGTGTCTTTTTATTTAGAATATCTACAGAGGTTATATATTTCATAAGGGACCAGAGGTGAGGAAGAGATCTTCCAAAGAAAGGGAAATAGAATATACTGTTATAATGGGATAAAGGAAAACTCAGCTAGGAGGATTAAATGGGGAGGGGGTTAGGAGAGAATACAGGTAGGGACAAATAATACTAAAGGCTTTTTGAAAAACCATGTGAAAACTTACTACCATAAAAGCTTCTTAAAATATATACATATGTGAAAGGAATTTAAATGGAGTTGATTTATAATAGGGAAGACATCATATGCCATCAAGAAAAAAAATCCAGGTACCACGAATGGGTTTTTTTTTCTTGTTGAGTTGTCTGCTAAAGGGGTCCCATAGACCACTCCCCCAAACATTGCAGATTATTGTTAGTGTGATTGGTTGCCCTTCATGAACTGCTGCTGAAGACATCACAGACTTATGTCATCGTAAGTAGGAATTACGTTGATGCTCAACAGGAAGGTGCACCACTATTGACTAGCATTTGTGGCGATATCTTACATGTAAAAGTAAATAAAGCCTGTCTGAAGATCAGAGAATGGAGCTTGCCACTAGCTAGCCATAGAAGTCTGGAGGTCTGTGCAGACAGACAGGAAGTGAGATGCCTGGGCAGAGAGAGGATATAAGGGGGCAGAAGCAGGAACTCGCTCTCTTGTCTGCTTACTGACCAATCATCTCTTCTAAGATGTCTTTATCAATTTTGATGGCATCCATAGCTTTTCTTAGAGGAGAAAACCTACTTAGGGGAAAACCTACCACATTGTCCTTTAGAACATAGGGATAATGACTACCAGTGACATTGCTGCATTCATAGATCAGTGCATTGCTCAACCCTCATCAGAGGAACTTCTTGCAGTAGATGATAATTAGCACAGAGACAGACAACTGGACAATGTGCGGACAGTGAGACTTTGGAGCACTCAGTTATAAATAGGATGCTTTCACCACCACCACCCACCCACCACCCACCCCCCAGGCTCAGGAATCTATGAGGAAGAGGAGACAGAAGTAAGATCCTGAGATGGTAGACAGCTCTAGGGAAACTGTCTTCCAGACACAACAGGGTTGATGCCGTAAGAACTCACAGAAACTATGACAGCAGGCACTAGACCTGCACGGACTTAAACCAGACAAGATCCCAGCAGGGAGAGGAGAAGTGGGCATAAAATCCCACCCCTAACCAAGAATCTATTTGTAGCTGGTACCTGATGAGGGGGGAAATCAGTTTCTCCAATGGAGTGACACTGGGAATATCAACCACACTCCAGAGCAGGCCTCACTCACGCTCAGGAGCAGTTAGCCAACACATAATGGACTTTGTGGCTTTCTCTTTGTGCTTTTTGTTGTTGCTATGGTTTTGGTTTGTTTTGTTAATTTTTGTTTGTTTTTGAGAGAGAGACAATGGATGTGAAGTTAAGCAGGGGGTGGCGTGGGGGTCTGGGAGGGCACTGGGGTAGAGAAAGGATATGATCGGAATATAGTGTATGAAAACATTTTCAAGGAGAGTAGAAACTTCCAGATCTTCTTTAGAATGGATGCATGCCATTAGTTATAGCAAGATAAAGGCCAGTTCTGATTCAATAGTGTGCTGTGCCCCTCCCCACTATCCATGGCCACTTGGTCCCCCAGAATGAGACTTGACTTGGAAATAAGGTCTTTGAGGATGCGGTTAAGGATCTGCATTTAGTTGTCCTATATTTGAGATGAGGTTGAACTCCAACAGCTTCCCTTACAGGAAGGGGAGACACTGGGATTGAGAGATACAGGATGGTGTTTGTTGTGATGCAGCCACAGCCAAGGAGTGCCAACGAAGCTGGGAGAGAGGCATGGGATGGGGTCCCCGCTGGAGCCTCATGTCCCTACTGACACCGCGGCTGGACTAGACTCACCTGAGTTGCTGGGTCTGCAGCCGCTCTGAGACACTCACATGGGGGTACGCAGACTCCACTTCTTAGGAGCAGCGGGGAGGAACCGGGAAGGTGGGCAGGACGAGAGCCACGTTTGCCATCTTGCTCCTTGGTTCCTCTCAGCTCCCAATCCACAATTGGCATTTACCTTCAAATCAAAGAGCAGCCATCGCATGGCAGACTCCAGCCTGCCACAGCCCGCTGGTTCTATTTCGGCACGGGCTCCTGAGAGGTGTCATAGCTCTCACAGCTGCCTCCCTTGCAACAGCCTTTCCTCGCCATAGATTCCTCACCACATCCGGCTGGACTTAGGCCGGATGTGGTCAGCTCTGTCTGAGCAGAGCCTAGGAAGGCAGGATGGCCAAGACACAGTGAGCTGCGCAGCCTGAGCTCCCGGGGGGCGGGGGATCTTCCTCGTCACCACTCCAAGTCACCTGGGCTGATCTGGACTCTTGCCCCCTCCACAGATCCAAGCCTGTCCCTAATGCACAGGAGGGGACTCTGTATTGACAGGAAGACAGTTTAGAGAGACTGTGCATTCATCTGCGGGCCCTGGGGCTTGCTCTTTGAGGAGACTAACTGCAGCTCCATGGAACCATCAGCCCATGTGCTCAGAATCCCTGCTGGACACAGGGATCCCTGATGCCCAAATCCTGTTTTGTAAGAGCTGACAGTGTCAAGGAGGTACCCTCAATCACACTACCAAGTCCCTGAAACTCCAGGCAGTGGGTTACAGGGTAAAGCAAAGAACATAGTCAGCAGGAAGACTGCGTTGGAGAACTTTTCCACCGGGCATTAAGTCACCAGCACCAGCACCAGGGAACTCCTGGCTCACGGGATCCTGCTGCAGCGGCCTCCCCAGTAGCTGAGACTGCGGGTAGGCACTGTGCACCCCTGAGCACAGCTTGTGACCGCACCAAGGAAAATGGTGCAGTGTTGAGTAATGACTTTGGATTGGAAAAGGGCAGGGGCTTAGGGGATGTGGGGGTCTCTTTGGCAGGTGGTGAAAATGTCCTAAACTGATGATGCTGACAGCTCACACACATGGAACATACCAGCAACCACAGAGCTGCTCATGTGGAATGGGTGTGTTCCCGGGTACCTAATCTATATCCCAAGTTAGCTGCGTTAAAGAGAGAGAGACTGTAAAGGAGGGGATGCAGAGAGGGAGCTGCAGGGCTTGCTGAAGAGGAAGTCGTGGGGGAGCCTTAGACAGCAAGGAGGGTGAGGGCAGCTACCGGCTGGAGGCAGTGTGAACAATGGATGGAGAGACGAACAAAATGTGAACTGTCCACCAACAGGGACTTTACTCCCTCCCGCTTAAGAACATTACCCCAGGCTGGGAAGGTGGCTTAGTGGTTAAGTGCTTGCTGTGAAAGATTGAGGACCAGAGTTTGGATCCCTGGCACCCATGTGGATGCTGGTCTGGGTGGGCGTGGTGGTCTGTGATTCCAGCAGTCAGAGAGAGTGACGGGGAGGGCATCCCCTAGATCAGGCTGGCTAGCTAGACTAGCCAAATTGTCACACTCTGGGTCCGAGTGAGAGTCTCTGCCTCAATATGTAAGGTGGGGAGTGATCCAGGAAGACACGTCAACTTCTGGGCTCCACACACCTGTGCACACACATGTGTGCCCACACAGTACAAAACCCACATACGCATATGCATGCACAACACACCACACACACACACACACACCAACAACACATAACCATTATACAAGGTGAAACAAGCCAGGCACAATGATCGGTCATCATGACCCCACTTACACAAAGCTTCTAGAACAAGCGCGCTCACAGAGTGGGAGAACAGAGCTTCTCGGAGAGTGGGTGGGAAGAAAGAGCGAGAGGTTACCACCTCGCCGTTACTGGTTACTGAATTGGTTGGGATGGTGAGAGTTCCAGGAACAGCTCTGAAGTCGCACCGTCTGAATGTTTCTGAAGCTATCAGATGGCATACAGTGGCTTAAGATTTGTGAGATTTGTGTTTGCCTCCCCATGAGGAAAGCAAAGGCATAAATTACTGCATGAGGGGTGGGCACAGAAGCAGATGACCCAACTCTACAGCGTGGAGGACCAGAGTGTTAATTCTAACGGTGCCACTCACAGGCTAGGAGAGAACAGCAGGCCGTGAATCCTCATAGACACCCGACTGGGCCTTGCCGGGGCCTCTCTTCCCTCGCACGCGCGGTGCCTGGGCAATTCAAGACTGGGAAACTCCATACTTGGGGAAGGCTGGATGCTTATGGGACACAGGAGAGGTGAGGCTAGAGATTTGACTCTGGGGAAGGTGAGCTGGGACACAGGTGCCACCAGATGTCCTCTGTGTCTTGGGTGTGGGCTGCTTTCCCAGTGCAGGAGGAAGGGGTCACCAGGGTCCTGCAGGGGTTCTGAAGGTGAAATGGAGTTAGCATGCATGGTGGCGTCACCTCCTTTGTTAAACACCAGCTTAATTGAGTCTAGGCCCTTTCCAGACCTAGACTTCACCCACCCAAAGCGTCTGGTCCAGTTGTTGGTGTTTCAAATAGATAACGATCTCCCTCATGAATTTTAGAACACTTTCATCTTCTAAGACCTCTGCACTCCTCGGCCGTCACCAATAGCTAAAGTGACTGTGTAGGACCTCTCTTTGGCGGCTAACATCCTTTGGTGACAGCTTCATGCACTCCTTTCTCTCTTCTCCTGGCCTGGACTCTGTGAATGTCAACTTTTTCAGATGGGGCCATGTCTGCACCCCCTCCTTGTCTGGGGTGAGGGTCAGAGTAGCTGTCTTCAGATGAGGAATCACCAGAAAAAGGGAGAAAAGCCAGGCCACAGTGCTCCAGAGGCCACCGGCTCTGCCGGACATGTCCAGAAAACTAAAGGCCTTTTCAGCGTCTCCCTCCCCGTAATTGCCTTGTGCTTGGAAACCTCCAGGCACATTGACCCTCCGTTCCTCCCCTGAAAGATGGAAGCAGGGAGGACCCCGTGTCACTGCTCTGTGTTCCCCTCATTTCCTGGCCCCTGAGTGACTTCCTTCTCCAAGAGAGAAGAGAGCTGCCCTCCACTCTCCATTCCCAGACACACTGCTCTCCGTGTGTCCATCCTGAATCCTAGGAGGAGCTGGGGTGGGGGTGGGGCATCAGAGGCAAAGCCAGCCTGCCTTCAGAAGACTCAACTCCCTGGAGGCTCCAGGAACAGGTCCTGGGTGGGGAGGGGGCGGATGACACTTGGGCATCACACAGTGCCCCTGCCTCAGAAGGGTGTCCTCTTGTTTTCATATACCATTCTTGCTATTAAAAAAATCATTTTTTTTCAGGAGGCTGGACATCTCCACTTGTACTGCCTCCCCGTGCCCCAATAAGCTGGTTTGGGAGGGGAGCAGGGTTGCCAGTGTTCCATAGGTCTCAGGCACTGAAATTGAGGACCCCTCCTCTGGAGGGAGGGGGGGGACACAACACAGACAATTCCTTACAGCCCAGGTAGTCCTGCGCTTAGTTAAACTCTATCATAGGGAAAGAAGGCTTGGAGCATCTAAACTACCCATAGGTCTGTGGAGGGGTAGCCCAGTGCCCAGGCTCCTCCTCTTCTGAGTACTCCTCCCCCCTTTTTGTGCTTCCTGCATCCCCAGAGGCAGGGTATGAACTGGCCCTGTAGCCCAAGGGCCCACGCTTTGACTCCATCCCTAAGCTGTGTGACCTCTCCGGTCAAACTTATTTTATCATCTGTGAAACAAAGCTTAGAGTATCTATCTACCTTGGCAATCTCGAGATGAAAGCAAGTGTGGCGGTGTCAGGGCGTGGGTTTCCTACCCAACCAGAAGCAAATACCTGACCTACCATCCCCCAAGACCAGAGCACAGGAAAAATTAGGCACCAGCACTGTCTTCCCCATCCGATGAGACCTCAGGTGAAGGAGACTGCAGGGCAGGTCAGGCCAGGAGTCTGCCAAGGGTTCTGGCTGAGAAAGAGAGCCCCTATAGGCCTTCTGATCGTTAAAAACAGAGTTTGGCCCCATGCGGAGAGACAGCCCTCGCAACACAGGCTTCAAAGGTGGCAGAAGTCCCAGATGTGTGTGCTCAGACTCTGCATGTAGCATTTAAGTCCCCAGGAAAGACACCTGTGGCTATGGGCAAGGCCAGGTCCATTGTCTCCTAGAAAGAGACACACTGCTCCTCCCCGAATCGAAACGCTGTCCGGAAGTTCACCGGAGACCCCCCCGAATCGAAACGCTGTCCGGAAGTTCACCGGAGACCCCCAAAATCAGTTTATTTGCCTCCTTGTCCACTGTCCTCATTCCTCCGAGGTTTAAGGTGCTGGGGGGAAAGGGGCCCCTTCTCTGTGGGGAAGGGAAGAGCTGGGCCTTGAGAACTGAGCATGGACTACAGGGTGGAGGGATAAGGGAATGCGGAAGGACTCAATAATTGAAGGCCCTGGCTGGAAGCTTGTTAGAGGTCTTGAAGGAGTACCCCATCTAGTGTGCAGAAGGGGGCATGTGATTGCCAACGCCCAGTTCCCTGTAGAACCAGCCACACAGGAGGAATCTTCCAGAGAGCTGAGTTGGACCAAAAGACTGATCTATAAATCTCAGCACTCGTGGAATCCTCCTGCCCCACTCACACCTTTACTTGCAAGAAAGCCCCTAAGTGCCACCTGCCCTGGGAAGGCTTCTGGACATGTCTCCAGAGGGAAGAGCTCATTGGTGTGGCGCCTGTCTCCCTGGCATCCTAGTCTGAGCTCCTCGGGGATAGAGGTTTTGTCTCCTTTTGTCCGTCCTCTTTTCTCTGGTTGCTGGAATTTGCTAGAGATGGAGACCCACGGCTCCTGGGCACCCAGGCTCGCTCTTGGAGATTCAGAATAGCTTTTTGCACCATGTGCGCCACGCAGGCCATTTACTGAGAAAAGTGAGGGGATAATTTCCTGACCTTAATATGCAAGCTGAGATTTTCTCAGCGGTTAATGATCAAAGCGCTGCCCCTGCCTCCTTAGCCCCAGGACGGGGAGGCCGCCGGGCTTAGTAAATGGCTTTAGACATCATCTCAGCCTGGACCTCCGTAATTAAATTTTACATGTTAATCTGAAAGGAGTCATTTTGAAGGGTTTCCCGTCAGCCCAGCAGGGCTAATTTAGTGAAGCCAGGTCCAGGAAACAGAATGGCCGCCACCTGCAGGTCAGGCACAGGAAGTCAATTTATGCTAATGAGTGTGCTTGGCCTGCCTGAGGGGCATTGTGGGAATAACATGCGTCCTATTAATAGGTTGTGATTTTTTGAGGGGGTAGGGGGATTGGATCCGCCATGGTGTCCCAGGACCATATGCAGCACCACCTGCAGGCCTGCCTAGGTTGTTGCAGGCTGACTGATGACTTTCCTTCCCCATGGAACTATCAGACAGGTAGTCATGAGTGGTATCGCCAAATCTTGCCATTCCTGTGCCTCTGGCAGTATTAACTATGTTGAGAATCCTGTTGGGATATGGTCATTTCCTGCTGAAGCTTACTATTGTAGAGCTTTCTCTAGTTCTATGCTCCTTCCAGAAGCTCTTGGCTTGCTGTCATCAAACTCTGGGGTCACAACCTATGCCCCAAGCCAGGCCCAGTCGATCTACCCTGAATATGGCAACTAAAAGAGCCAAATTAGTAGTGCGAAGTAGAAAGGGCATATTTTTTCAATGTGACCACATTGGGAAGAGAAAACAGATCCAGAAAACCCCTCAAGTTTATCTTTGGTGTCTGGAAGTGAGATTTAAGTTTAAATGCAGGGGGGGGGGGAGAGGATATGCACAACACAGACCCGGCATTGTCTGGGTCTCAGTCTCATCCTGTAAGGTGGTTTGGCAAGTTGTTAGAACTGTGTGAAATCTCCTTCCGGTTCTCTCCTGGGTTGATGCCTTTTCCTTCTCCCAGCTTGAGATTCCTGGGGAAATCCCCACTTTGGGCGTGGGGTAGGGATGAGTACATTGTTCAGCAATCAGATTGAGAGGTTGCACTATCTCCGCTTCTGCCCAGCCCGTTATATTAGAGGCTGTCAGTTAGGGAGAGCAGAGAAAATTCTCGTTGGTGGAGTACCTGGGTGAGCTTCTACATGCAGCTGAGGACTAAATCAGCAATCTGGGGGTTCTGAGCTCTGTCAAATGCCTTCACCTCACCCACCCTCACCGGGGGACCGACTGGCTTTCCAGAAGTTCCCAGTGTAAGGCAAAGGGTGATCAGCCGGACACACCCACTCAGGGGCCTGCAGCAGGGAGGGGCACTCCCAGAACAAGATTTGATCTTTGTTGCAATTTAGCCAATGGGAAACCAAGTCCCAGGGAGCTTAAGGAGAGGGAGTCCAAAGGGAGGAGAGGGCTGAGGGATGGCGTGTGAGAGGCTCAGAGACCGCATTGGTTCACAGTGCTTCTGTGACAGGTGGAAGGCATTGGTTAGGTGCCATGGTCCCCCCCACTGTGTAGAAATGTCATGTTACAGGCAGCCTGCAGTTCTGAGGGAGCTATGGTGCTGCGGAGGGCAACCTGACTTTTAGGTTGGTGATGGGGAACTATACTCTAACTCCCACAGGAGATGCTTATGTCCCCCAAGTTGATAGAGTGCTTGCCTAAAATGCATAAAGACTTGGGTTTGATTCCCCACATCACATGAGCTAGGTATGATGATGCGTATTTGCAATCAAGGTCACCCCACTCTACACAGGGAGACCAGGGCATCTTAGGCTACATGAGACCCTGTCTCAGAGAGAGTTGTCGGGGAAATGAGTTCACAGAGTCCCTGGATGTGGTGGTTTGAAAGAAAATGTCCCCAAAGGGAGTGGCTCTATTAGGTGCTATGGCCTTGTTGGAGTAGGTGTGGTCTTGTAGGAGGAAGTGTGTCACTGTGGAAGCCGGCTCTGAGGTCTCATATATGCTGGAGCCACGCCCAGTGAGACAGTTCACCTCCTGTTGCCTGCAAGTTTCAGTCAGGGGACTATTTCTCCAGCACCATGTCACTATGTCACACCATGATGATAATGGACTAAACCTCTGAAATGTAAGCTGCCCCAACTAAATGTTTTTTTCCTTTATAAGAGTTGCCATGTCTCTTCACAGCAATAGAAACCCTAACTAAGACACTGGGCTTTAGGTATAAGAGCTTGAGGAATCCTAGGGATCTGAGTATAGCCAGGCAGGTCGGTACTGACACTCAGATGGCCTGGATGTGGGTGGCACAAGGAACTTCCTTGGAGGAAATGTCCTCTGGGACCAGAACATCCAGAGAGTTTATTGCATTTTTCATTATAAAGGATGCCTAGTGGCTGAGACATTCTGTCTTCTAAAACACTGGGATATCAACACACATTGGGGACAACGTAACAGGACAAAATGATTGACATAAAGAAGAGTCTTATAGAGAACGGGAAATTGCATCTGTGAGGTCCTAATGCCAGTGCATTCCCGCTCAACCCAAACGGATAGACAGTGCTACCCAGTTCACAAGCTTAGTGCAGGAAGGGGTCAGCCTCTGTGAGGTAGGGATTCGCCTGGAAGGCTGCAAGTGAACTCACCTGCTAGGCCAGAATAGGAAAGAAAAGTTTACTAAGGACATCATAAAGGGACTTCCAGCTGGGCAGCCACTTGTGTAGTCTATAGTGTAGAACAGTGGTTTGAGGGATGTCCTCTTAGTTAGGGTGCTCCTGAACAGTTTTCTGGCATGTCATTCACACCACGCAAAGGAGAACGGCTGAGACTGGCCGGCACACAGTCCCGAGAGGACAATGTAAGCTGTTTTCTCATGTCCCTCCCAGCCTTGTCTTTAGCTTTTTCTCAAGAAGATGTAGTGTTGAATCTGGGTGTGGCGGCATAGGCCTGTCATACCAGCATGCAGGAGGCTGAGGCTGGAGGACTCCAAGCCGTAAGCCAGCCTGGGGTACGTAGCAAGACTCTGCCTCAGGCCCCTGTCTTGATGAAACTTTGTGTCCTTGTACCCTTGTCTGTCTTGCTGGTTTTCTTCGGAACACAGAGGCGACGCTGGGGAAACTGCCAGAAAGTGGGTGCAGGTGCCGACTCTGCTGAGGCGTTTGTCACATCCTGTGGTAAGGGAGGGAAGGATTTCGCCTGTGAAACCACACAGAGCTTTTAACCATCTTGGCACCAGCAAAGAAGACATTCCAGAGACACTGTGCCCCACCCTCCCTTGAGCTAGCCGAGCATTGAGGAAACAATGGACCCCAGGGAATTAGAACATCCCAGAGTCTCATGCTGGACTAGGAGAAGGCTGAAGGCTGGTGCGGTCAGAGGGGAGGCTGGTAACCCAGGAAGAGATCTCCCACAGTCTGACAGCCACGCAGGACAGACTGGGGCTGAGAGGATGGGTCAGACATGGACAGGACCAGGACTGCTTAGCCACGCATACCTCTTGCCCTCTATTTAAACCCAAACCTCATGCCAGGACTCTGGAGATGAACTTGGGGAGTGATCACCGGACCACTTGGTTCTTCTCTCCAAGTGGCTGCAAGGAATAACCCTGCCTTTTTTGCTCCTCACTATGACTCTCCTGTTTAATTGGTCTACTGAGGACCAGTGCTGAGGCTAGCTTGTTAGAGCCCAGGTCAGACCCTGAAAGTTTTGTTTGTTGAACCAGTTGCTTAGTTTTTCACACACCAGGGGCCTGCGCTGCTGTCCTCTGCTCCAGGTTAACCCCTGCGTCCCAGCCACTCTTCATCTTCTTGGGGTCCCCCAATCTGGATTGAGACAGCACAGCTGCTGAAAACACTCTCTGCTTTCCGAAACAAACTGCTGCTTGCTTGTGTGTGTGTTGAAGCTCCTTGTATCCTTGATCGTCTCTACCCAATAAGGGGACACACTGTACCAGAAAGCATGTCCGTGGACCCGAATACGAAGACTGATTGATGGGGCATAGGGGGATGGCCCCGCAGGTGAGGGTGATGGCACTGCACACAAAGAAACTGAGTCTGAATCCCCAACTCCAGTGTAGAAAGCCTGGCATGGCTGTGCCTGCCTGTAACCTCAGCACTGGCGGGCAGAGACAAATGGATCCCAAGAGCTCCCTGGCCCCCTAGCCTCACTCAAACTGAGCTTCCAGTTCAGGGAGAGACTCAAGCTGAGAGGGATAAAGGAAGGTACCAGACATCCTGTTCTGGCCTCTCTGTATGCACGTGTGGGTTCGGCACCTGCTCATTCATATGCATGTATCACACATGTACCACACACGTACAACACACACACACACATACACACACACACACACACACACACACACACACACACACACACACACACACACACGGTGATTTCACACCAGAGTGGATAAAGGTTATGGACCTATGCCAGCTGTGGGTGTCTCTGCCCAGCACCCCTTCCGCAGTGCTGGCTATATTCCTGACCTCCAGTCCTGTATTTTTTTTTTGTTTTTTTTTTTGTTTGTTTGTTTGTTTTTACGAGACAGGGTTTCTCTGTTTTGGAGGCTGTCGGTCCAGCCTGGCCTCGAAGTCCTGTATTTGAAGGGACCTGGTTCCTCCTTGTCCACGAGCTAGCAGCTGGGTTTTTTCATACCGGGGTCTATACATCAGCCTTTCTTCCAGGCACCCACCAGCAGCAGGTCCTGGCATTCCATCCCATTCTTCCCCACCACAACCCCCATCAGCAAGGTGAGCTGTGCAAAAGCCTCCTGCCTGGGAAGAGGCTCCAGCTGTTGATGGTAGCTACCGCTGTCCCTGAATGGGAACCACCTGGCAGCAGAGGAACGCTTGGCTTTTCTTTATGGAGGTGGATCAGTTTAGCAGGGAAGTGACAGTTGCCGAATCCTCGGGGTAGCAGAGACGACAATTTACTTTCAAAAAGAGCTAAGAGGTTTGCAGTAGTTAACAGAGCATTCTAAACAACCATGGGTTTTATCCGTGTCCCAGAACCCCCGCCGCACACTGGTGTCACCTAGAAAGCTTTGGAAAAAAAGCCCCGTCTCTCACCAGGCACCGTTAATTGGTTTAGGGTGGGGGCTCCACTTCGGTTTTGAAAGCTCCCGGGCGATTCTCACGTGTAGTCAAGGTTAAGATTAAACCAGTGCTCTTCAGACTTCAGTGAGATCAAAGGCACCTGCGAGGCTGGGTTAAAACTGCAGGTTCCTCTGGGGGGGGGGGGCGCTGAGGCAGAGGGTTTGGGGAAGGAATGCAAGGATTTGCATTTCTAGTGGCTTGGTTGGTGCTGCCTTGCAAGCAGGAGGACCTGAGTCCCTGGCCTAGAATCCCTATAAAATAAATAAATAAGTCAAGCCTAGCAATGGGCGCTGATGGCTCAGTGGGTAAAAGCACTGACCTCAAACCGTTGTGACCTGAGTTCAATCCCGGGTGAAAGATAGAACAGCTTCCACAAAATTGTCCTCTGACCTCTACACTTACACATGTACTCATGTGCACACGCAAAATAATTTGCATTTCTGACATGGTCTGACCTGACCCCTGACCCCCTCCCTACCCTGCTTTAACTACAATGGATAAAGTAGGCATTAGTTGAGAAGGTTCTGCTGTCCCTGTGTCTTAAACACTGCTATGACAATCCTTAGGGATTACAGTGACTCTTGATTCCAGCAAATCTCTTTTCCATAGCATTTCTGCTTTCAAAGGAAGGCTACTTGGGGGTACTCAATATTTCATTTCTCTGCTAGCCTTGCAGGGGCTACCCTGCCTTCTTGGTCTGCTGAGCCTAAGGAGATCTCTGCCTGCCTGAATTTCACAAAAATAACAAGACATGAACACGTGTGTGTATCTATCTGTGTGTGTCTGTGTGTGTGTATCTATCTGTGTATGTGTGTGTCTGTGTAACAAGACTGTATAACAAGAGTCTGTATGACAAGAGTCTCTCTGTACCCCCAATTGAGCAGAACTCTTTGTTTTCTCCTTTCTGAAACAAGTCATCTCCTGGAAAGAAGGCTCCTGGTAGAAGGGATTTGCTTCAATGGACAACCATTCCCCCTCTGCACCCCACAAGTAGGCGAGGACACGCTGCTGGGGCAAGTAGCTGAGCCCTCCTCTCCCAACCTTGAGCACCGAAGGAATGATGTGCTAGGGTACCAGCCGGGCTTTGCTTGAATTACATCCTCAGAAGGCCTCTCTAGCTCTGCCCTCGGAGTTGATTGTGGGATCCCTGCTGCTGCAGGAGAGATGACACTCTAGGAGCCGGTCTGAATTTGCAAACAGACTCTCCAGGTGTCCAGATCCCAGGAGAATGGCAGGTACCCTTCTCATCCCACCCCCCACCAGGAAGCATACAGATCTCAGGTTGCCAGACTCAGACATCTGAGAACTACCGGTGGCCATTTGCACCCCCACCCTCACCTGGATAATGGGTACAGCTCAGTTAAATGTGTCTCCTTTTCTTACTTCCTCCCTTTCCTTGGAGTCCCATATTCCTTCCCCTGACACCCAGGAGTCAGGGACAGCTTGGATGAAGTCCTGTTGAGACCGCCCCCTTTCTCTCTAAGACCTATAAGAGCCTCCCAGTCTGCTTCATGGTTCTGAACTCTCAACACAGGCTATGTTGTCTGTCTGTCTGTCTGTATGTATGTATGTTCAGTCTTTGATGTATTAACTTAGCAACTTCTACAACCACAGATGCTGAGCTGTTATGGGGAGCCCAGCAGAGATGACCACTTAGACACAGTCTATAGCCAGGTTCAGGAAAGTTTTTATCCAGCTGGCAGGCTCTACACTCGAGTACTCGGGACCTAAGTGTAGCATCTAGTGTCTTCTACACAGGGTTTTCAAAGGCAAAAACCATCTCCTGGCATCTCCCTCTTGGCAGAAGCAGACAGTTTTACGGAAGCTACGATGAGTAGTTAGCTGGAGGGGAGGTTTGCACAAGTAGGCAGAAGCTAAAATAAATTAGTTAGGACATCCTGATGTTGGGTTCCTAGAATAGAGTTGGGAAAATTTTCCATGGGATTCTCCATCAAGGAGATCAAATTCTAGTTAATCCTGAAATGGCCTTGGCAAGGAGGAGGGACCTCTACACTGTCTTGCCCTGTCATGGAGCGTCATCAGATAGCATCTCAGACCTACCCTTGAGATGTCACTTCCTTCCCTGTAACCTACCCCTCTGGTGTTTCCATCCATATTTTTTTTAAAGTGCCTTGGTTTACGACTTTCTTTGTTCTGCCACCGTAAAACTTCATGAATGTGTTTCTACATTGGAACATGGAATTTGGGGTGATTCTACATTGGAACATGGAATTTGGGGTGATTCTACATTGGAACATGGAATTTGGGGTGACCTAAACCTGCATGCTCAGGCCATGGCCGCTCACGTTTGACTTCAGCATCAACTGTTCTCTTATTTATTTCCTTGAAGGTGAGGACGGTGTTTTTGTGTCTATGCTCTCTACCTTTCCAACCAACTCTGTGAGTTCTGCTTTCTCTCTTCCTGCTACGATTAACCAAGGTCAGCCTCTAGACTCCTCAAGAGACATCGTAAAGTTCCCCATGACTGGGTGACTGTTCAAAATCCTAGGTGGCATAAGCTTGGGTGAGACAGGGACAAGGAGGTAAGAAACCATGCCCAGGTCATCTGTATTGTCTTTGAGATAAAGGATAGTGGGAAGCTCAGAGAGTGGGGGGAGCCAGGCTGGAGGAAGAACAAGGGATAGGCCTAGGTCAGGGAGGAGGTGGCATGATGTGTCATAGACATCGTAGTACCCAAGAAGTCAGTGGATGACTGGGCCTTTCCACCAGGGCTTGTCAAGCACAGGGAACATTGTTTGTTAGTGGCGGGATGGTAGTGATGGTCCAGATTGCCTCTCTCTCTCCCTGTGCTATCTGGGGGATGACCTTTCCCCATTTCTAATGTAGCATAACCATCATATCGACAGGCGCTCCAGTGAGGCTAAGAGAGAGAGATGCCATCCCATCTTTCACAGAAGCTAAGACACTGCCAATTGCTAGCTGTGTTATTATTTTATGTAACCAGAAAGGGAGAAAAAAAACTACCAAATAAATTACAACATTGATTGCAAAAATGTGTCCAACTCTAGAAAATAGAAAAATATGAAGAAATGGTGTCTTTGAATCAATAATACACAGTAATGATAATAAAATACTAAACTCACTCTTATTTATGACATCCTTTGCCAAACTCTTTACTTCTGTCTCCTCCCAGAGCCCCTTAGGAGCCCTTCATGGAAGGGGATATTATGCCTCAGAAAAATCGAGGCTTAAACATTTGAGTAAATTGGTCTCTCGACTGGGGGCTGGGGGTATTGAACTCAGGATCTTTTGGCTTCTTTAGAGTGAGCTGATAAGCAAGTTGGAACAGAGGAAGGAAGCATCTCCTCTTACTGTAGTTTGTCAGAAATGAAGATGCTCAATAAACAATTGAAGGCAGAGACTGGTCCACACAGGACTCAGGTTTGGTTTCCAGCACTCACATGGCAGGTCACAACCATCTGTAACTCCTGTTCCATGGCATCTGAAACCCTCTTCTGATGACTCCAGGCTCATGTATGTACATGGTACCATACATGCACTCAGGCACACACACACACACACACACACACACACACACACACACACACACTTTTTCTTTTTTAAACTCATTTTTAAAAAATTTTGTTTTATTCAGGGTCCAGGTAGAAGGCTGTGCTGACTTACATTTTTTGTCATGTTGACACAGCCAGGGTCATCTGGGAAGAGGGAATCTTAATGGATAAAACACCTCCATCAGCCTGTAGGTAAGACTGTGGGGGCATTTTCTTGATTAATGATTGATATAGAAGCGTCCAGCCTACTGGCCTTGGTGCCACCTGTGGGCAGGTAGTTCAAGGATGTATAAGAAATCACACTGAGCAAGTCATGAAGAGCCAATAAGCAATGTTCACCCATGGCCTCTGCTTCTGTTCCTGCATCTCGGTTCCTGCCTTGAGTTTCCCAGCTCTGACTTCCCTCAGTGGTGAACTCTTTGTTACCAGGCAGTGTAACTAAAACAAACCCTTTCTTCCTCAGTCTGCTTTTGGTCATATTGTTCTATCACAGCTAAGATATGACCCAAGAATTCCATCTCTCCACACTAACCCAAAAGAAGTAAATACAATGCATACCCACCCAAGTCTACCATGCTGATGTCCGTTGGCATTTTATCGCTAAGAACCCTTGGTTTATCCAGACCCATACATTTCCGTAAGTCTTTCTGGAATTCTCCATGGCAACTCAAACTTGACTCACCTGAAGGAAAACCCTTTATCCCGTCCCGTCTCATGCCCGGAACTCTGGACCTCCCATGTGGGCCACCTGGGAGATTAGGCAGCTTTGTGCTGAGACACGTGGCTGAGAAACTCTAGCTGGCCATGCTAATGCCACATGTTAGCATGTGCACTTCTGCAGCAAGGGGGTGACCGGCCCCTTCTCCCATGCCCAGGACAGCATGGCTGATGTGATCCTCCCGAGTAGGGGGAAGGAAGGGACTCCCAGATCTTGGGGTCTCACCATCACTCGGGCATCTGAGTCTGCTGGACAGCATATTTGTGATGCTGTTTTGACTGCACCATCACAAGGACAACTGGACGCATTTGCATGAGCCTGAGGGAGTGTATTCATTTGCATTGCACTTGGCATCTTATTTGACCTCACAGTTTGAGGGTGTCTCGGTCCACTGTGGTAGAGAAGACATGGCCTTTGGGATCATGGGGCGGAGACTCTTCACAGGGTAGGGGATAGTGAAGCAGAGAGAGCAGTGGGAACAGAGAGCCAAACATCCCTAACTCTTAGCATCTTGCTGAGGACTTTCTGGTGGTCGTTTAGCTGTAGAGCGCCTGTGGGGGAGGGGCAGGGTGCAAGAGACGCTGCAATGAGAGTGAAGCCTCTGTGGTCTGCAAGGACTTCAAGCTATCAGACCGACAATACCATGTGGAAAGAGCTAGGTGGAGGTGTGTGCACACCCATTACCTCTTTAATTTAATCATCTAATTTAAGTGATAGCACATAAAAAGCTAATACTACAAGGTGTGACCCGCCTCGCGCTGACTGAGCAGAGCAGACGGCGCAGGAGAGGAACTTCCTGACGTGACAGCTACTGTCACATACACAAGGCCCGCTGGAGAGAGAGCTCTGATGCACAACATGCAATAGGCCCACCCCCAGTGACCCACCTACCGCCAGCCAGGCCCTACCCCTAAAGTTCCACAGCCTTCAAAACAAAACAAAACAACACCAAGTCTTCAAAATGTCTCCTGGGAGGGCATTCTGCGTTCAAACCACAATAGGAGGAGTCGTTCTTTCATATCCGGAACCTCCAATTGGATGTGGGAGAGCAAGCCACCTGTTCCCTCTCCTCTCCTCTTCCCAGATGCTGACCCTCTGCTTTGCATTTTGGCACCGTAACCACCACAGCTGTCTCTCCAGCGACCCCACCCTTGACCACTCTGGGTGACAGTAGCTCTAACACCAGGAAATTACTGTCCTTTGCCATCTGCTCAACTGCGTGAGCAGATCACACCTTGTGGTATTAGCCTTTTATTGAGATCGCTTAAATTTATATGATTAAGTTAAAGAGGTAATAGGTGTGCGCACCTTCATGGAGCTCTTTCCACGTGGTGTTGTCGGTCTGATAGCTTGAAGTCCTTGCAGACAGAAGCTTCACTCTCATCTTGTGTCTGCTGCAGCTGGCCCCCAGTAGAGGCTCCACAGCTAAATGACTCTCAGAAAGCCCTCTGCAAGACGGAAAGCGTTAAGAACGCTTGGAGCATGCTGGTGATGAATTCCGATGCTGCTGCTTCAGGTACTTCTGCGACACAGTCCTTGCTTCTGTAAATACACGGGAAGGCTCACCTTGTGTCCCATGCACATGGTGGGCACAATGCCCACTTCTGTCAGTTCATTTTAAGAAACTCTGGTTGACTCCCACATCCCCAACCCTTTCTCTGGAACATGCATGCAGCCAGAGCTCTAAGTTGGAGACGGATGAGCAGTCCAAATTCTGCTCTACTGGTGATCTAGCCAAGTCCCCATCATCTCTGAGACTCAAAATCTCTGTGTATGTATGAACACGATTGTGTGTGTGTGTGTGTGTGTGTGTGTGTGTGTGTGTGTGTGCGCGCGCGCGCGCATGCATGTTCATGTATGAGTGGGAATGTGTGCACGCCACATGTCAGAAGTCAACCTCAGGTGTGGGTCCTCATCCTCCACCTGGTTTGAGATGGCGTCTGTTGTACTCGGTTCTTTGCACACGGGGCTAGCTGGCTTGCAGGCTTCTGGAGTCCTCCTGCCATAGCAGCATTGGAGTTGTAGATGTGTAATCCATGCTACTGCGTCCAGCTTTATGCAGGTGATTCGTGCAGCAAGTGCTTTTACACCACCCATCCTCCCCAGCCCTCTTTCTCATGTGCAAAAGGAGAGGAAGGGAGCCCAATCCCGACACGCCCAGCACACCGCATCTTATCTCAGCACAGGGAACCGCATCACCAACAGGGTCCAGGGAGGTTCTTGGGTGTCAGATGTTGTTCACCAGCCAGCGTTTCCTCTACAAGAAAGCTGGGCAGAGGGCGAGCAGGGCTGGAATCAGTCATCAACCACAACACAGCTGTGACGGGGAGGCAGAGCTCCGTGCAGAAGCAATCTCCCTTTAGAATTCCAGGCTGGCCGTGTGTGCCTTGGATAAAGTTCAGGTAATCGTGCCTGCAGCCTGCCTCCTCCCTCCCTTGCTCTCCCCAGCTCTGAGCTGACAGAGTTATAATAATTGGGTGCCTCTGCTTAAGCTCATCAGCTCTGGCTTCCTGAAAGGAACGTGGCAATTAGCAGTCTTCACCCTGTAATAAAGCCTTTAATATCCACTTTCATGGTTCATATTACAGTCATTCAGGCCTGTCCCCTTGCACACGGCCTGTCAGGCAGCAGGGCTGTGGTGCCCACTAGGGAGCTGCCCCCACTGAATGGCTCAGTACACAATGGTTGAAGAGGCCCCAGCAATCCAGGCCAGGCAGCTGGGGAATAGGGCTGGAAATGAGAAGGGATATTTCTGCCCACGGAGGTTCCAGGGGAGCTCATGGGGGAGATGGGCAGGAGGCCGGGGATATGAGGCAGCATTCCTGCCTCTCCTGTGACTCTCCCACCATCCCACCAGCGCTCGGGGTCTTCTTACCATTGACTCACCACTCTAGAGTTCCCCTGCTGGACACTTCAGAAGCACAAGAAGATGGAGGTGGTGCTGGGGTTGGTGGTGGAAAGTTCTGGATGGAGGCTCTGCCTGTGTGTATACACCTGCTGGTTGGTTGCACACTTCCCAGAGGAGATGGCTTTGCTAAACAGCAGGTAGAGGGAGCATGCATGTTGTTGGGAGGGAGGCAGCTCCAACTAGCACCTCTGGACAAGGGGATGAAGGAAGAACAATCCATTCATGTCCATCTATACCACCGCCAACTTCTTGAACACTGTTCTAGGGACAATGTGCGGAGAGGTTTCTCCATGAACCTAATCAGGAGAAGTCAGTGCCCAGTCAGTGAAACCGTGAGTTCTGTGATATTTCAGACATATGATTAGTTTTGTTTGGATAAACAGAGAGGTAAAGAGTGGAGAGAAGGACTCTTGCATTTCTGAACGGCAAGATGTTCTGGTTTTGTTTTGTGTTGCTGTGGAAAAAAAAAACGCCCCCAACTAAGCAACTTTAAGGAAGGGTTTATTCAGCTTACAATTTCATGTTGCAGACCACCATTGCAGGGGTGTCAAGGCAGAAGTAGCTGGTCACATCTCCAGTCAAGAGCAGAGAGAGAGTGAATGCATGTGTGCCAGTTGGCACTCAGCTCTCTCACCTCAACGCAGTCTAAGCTCCCCTGCCTAGAGAATGGTGCCACCCACAGTGGGATCTACCCACATCAATGAACACCATCAAGACAATTCCCCATAGACATGTCCACTACAACCAGATCTAGACAGTCTCTCATTGAGATTCCCCAGGCGACGCTAGATTGTGTCCAGTTGACAACGGAAGGGGTTGCCAGGTCCAGAGATACAAAATAGGAGAAGCAATTGTAGGGGAGAACATGAGGAACATGGTACATGCGTGCGTGCGTGCGTGCGTGCGTGCGTGCGTGTGTGTGTGTGTGTGTGTGTGTGTGTGTGTGTGTGTTTTCTTCTTTTGGTTTTTCAAGACAGGGCTTCTCTGTGTAGCCCCGGCTGTCCTGGAACTCACTTTGTACATCAGGCTGGCCTCAAACTTAGAGATCTGCCTGCCTCTGCCTCGTAAATGCTGGGATTAAAAGTGTCTGTCACCACCAACTGACCTTTTTTAGTAGATAACTATGTCTTGTTGGTGGCTCAATTCACAAATCCTAGAACTCAAAAGAAAGGCTGGACACACTTAAAGGACAGATGTGAGATTTAACTAAACATCTGACTCATAAGGCTTAGAACATGGGACTTGAGGAGGCTCCAGAGCAAGTTTCTACAGGTTACCAGCATGTGAGGGTAGTGAACTGAAGGGGGATGGAGAGAAGCAATAGCGTGTGTGTGGGATAGGACAGCCAGAGATGGGACAAGAAGCCAAGAGCAGATCATTCAGGTTGGAGCGCCACCCTTGCATATGCAGTGTGAATTGCCAATATCAAGTTTCCAGTGTGTGCATTCAATAAAAGGAACAAGGGAGGCAAGTGGAGAAGTCAGTGCCTCTTTTCCTGGAAAAGAGTAAATCAGATATCTCCCACGCAGTAGAGAAAAGGGTTGGGATGTGGTGACCTAGGTGTGTGTCTTGTCTGAGGTGACCAGAATGTGCTAGACCTATGCTGTCACTCCTTTGCATTTGCTTTCTGTTGCTATGACCAAACATTTAAGGCTGAGTACGGTGGAAAGAAGGGAAGATTATTTAGACCACAATTTTGAAGGCTGAAAAGTTAAGATTGGGTATCCATATTGGTCCAGGCTCTGGTGAACCCCTACCACCCCTCTGCTGCCACAGCCGATACTTCCTGATTATATCATGGCTGAGGAAATCATGACAGGAGTGAGTTATAACCATGGTAGGAGTGCCTTTGAGAAGGACAGATCATATGGCCAGATTGGAGGGAGGAGGGAGGTTGCCTTTGTTCATTTACTGGTCCATCCATGCCCACAGCTGATTGACGAGTACCTGCTGTCATTCAGAAGAGTTCCTCCTCGGTTCCCTGCTCTAGGCACCCATCTCCTGTGGAAACATTTTATGATGGTTAATGTCAACTTGACAGGATCTATAATTGCCTGGGAGATAAACCTCTGGTATGTCTACAAATGATTATTAGACTGGCAGAACTATGAGAATGTGTACCATACCGCATGGGCAGCACCATCCCCCATGGGCAGCACCATCCTCTAGGCTGTGGTCTAGAAATGAATAATAAGAAGAGGAAATGAGCTGAGCAGCCTCTACTTTCTATTAGCAGATACAATGTAACTAGTCACCTTCATGACTAACTACAGTCTCAAACTGTGAGCCCCAAACAAACCCTTCCTTAAACTGCTTTTGTCAAATCAATGAGAGAAGCAACTCTTCCCATACACCTACTCACCAATTCCGTAGGCAACCCTCAATATCATTACATTGACACCCGAAACTAACATCACAGGTGACATTTGGTAGGTAAAGACTGTAAAGCTCATAGTAATAAAGGGGTTTTTGGTTTGAGGCTAAGAACAAGGGGTACACCGGAGAGCAGCCTCTCAGACTAGAATTCTCTGATGGTTTTAACTGTCAGTTTGTCACAGCCTACAATCACCTGGGAAGAGTCTCAACTGAGGAATTTTCTGGATCAGGTTGGCCTGTGGGCATGTCCATGGGGTGACTGTTGTTAATTGAGCCAGTCCACTATGGGCAGTGCCATTCTCTAGGCTGACCCTTGCACTGTGCAAGTGTGAGGCAAACTAGCTGGGCCAGCCAAGGTGCCTGTCTTTGCTCTTGACTGTGGATATAATGGTGGGCTTAAACTCCTTCCTCGTGGCTTCCCTGCTGTGATGGACCCTAATGTGGAATTGTTTTAACCTGCAATTGTAAGCCAAATAACCCCTAAGTTGCTTTTTGTCAGGATATTTGTCACATCAAGAGAAACGAAACTAGAACACTCCCAAATACCCCCAGAGCAGCAGAAAGGCAGATAGCTCCCCCACTAGGCTGTCCTGCTTTGGGGACGATGCTGAAGCCGGATCTCTCAGGCTTTCCCATGCTTCTTCCTCCAGCTGGGGACGATGTCCACTCTTCTCACTTCTGTGGTCACTGCTTCCCAGTCCAGCCCTCTACAACCCTGGCTCTCAAGCGGTAACCTGCTCACAGAGGTGGCAGTGAGCTGTGGAATGCAGGGGAGGGGGGCTGAGAAGAGTGGGTTGGTTTCGGGGGGGGAAGCAGAGGGCAAGAGGGAAGGACAAGGCTGTCTCCCCAGACCCCCTGCCAGCTTCTGCCTACCTGCCTAGCCCAGCACCATGGAACCAAAGCACATTAAGGGTAGACAGGCAGGTGCTCAGCGCCTCTAATGTCCCTAATGTGTTCCATTACAACCCTTCCACAATAAGGTAATTATGCGAGGAAATAATAAACGTGTCCGTCTTTCTGGAAATATTTTTACTTCCAGCAAGAGGGAAGCAGCGCCATTGTTTTCTGAGAGCATCTCCGCTCCTGTACATATTAATTAACTGTGCTCCGGCTCCAGCACCTCACGGCACTTGTATTATTCATAAATGTCTCGGGGATGCAGTAACTTATGTACTCCCCTCCTCGGCTTGAAATCGTTTTTTTAATTTCGAGTTCCTTTTTGACTAATTGCACTTGTGGTTTGTGCCTTCTGTGCCAAGGGCTCCACTCCCTAAACTGTACCTCACACACGTTTCCCCCCCCCCTTCCCTCCCATTGGGCTGTTATGAGGGGCTCTGACCTACAAGGTCTTTTTCCGGTCCGAAAAGATGCAAGTTGGGGCTCTGCGTGGGAGGAACATCTTAGAGCTGGCTCCTACCTTTTCTTCCCCTTCCCACCCTCCCTCCTTAGCCCTCCCACAGTGACTCCACCCTCCCCTTCCTCTCTCCACCTAGCATTTTTCTTTACATGAAAAGACTATGATTTCAAGCAGTTTGTGGGGGAAAAAACGACTGATGGGTAGGTACAGAGAGTTCCCATGCACTCCTCACCCCCACCTCAGCTGCCCCTGCTGTGAGTGTCTTGCATTTGTGTGGTATGCGGCAACAGGGCTAGGGTGATGGGCGACTTAGACAAAGCCCACAGTCTGCGTTAGGGTTGCTGTTGCTGTTATACACGCGGTGTCTGGACAAACGTCTGCTGTTCTGTGTTTGCCACCTAGAAACATCTCACTGCCCTGAAAACCCTTTGTTCCCCTCCGTCTATTCATCCTTCTCTCCCCGAGTCCGTGCCCTGACCTTCTAGCAAACAAGGATCTGTTTTCAGTCTCCATAGTCTTGCCTTCTCTAGAATGTTCTATAGTAGGAGTCAGATGGTGTGTGCCCTGCTCAGATCTCCTTGCATGTTTTTGGATTCAGGACTTAGTTCTTTTGTGTATGCAAGCTGCCCCACGACCAGGCTGTGAACTCCTCAGAGATACGGACCATGCCATCCCATGAACTTTTCCTGGCTCTGTCTGGAAATAGGCCACTGTGTACTGAGATGCCAGCGGTAAAGGCAAGGGCGGGTAGAGACCCCAATCCTCTCTGGTTGGTTTAACAAGGTGGTTTATAAGATCTGAGACTCTGAGGACAAACCCCCTGACCCCTAGGCTCTTAGCAGGTCTCTCTGTGCAGCAATTGCCAGCCCCAAGAGGGTGGTGGCAGGGCTGTCTTGCCTTCCCAGTGTCTGCTCTCATCTCAACGAGCCTGAGGTCCAAGGGGGGACGAGTAGTGGCATAGTGACATAGCACTTCCCAAAGAGACAGGGTGTGACATCTCTGGCCTGCAGGGAAGCCAGGGGGTTGATCATTGCAACCTAGCTTTCCCATGCGCAGCCCTATGGAGCTGGCCACTCTCTGCTCTGCATGGGTGAACCCAGGCGGCCCAGCCCTCCCTCACCCTTGCCCTGACCACTGCCTGGAAAGTCTGGAAAATGTGAGCTCCCTCACTGAGTCAGACCTTTGCTCTAGGATCCTGGACAGCAAAGAGAAAGCCAGAAGCAATGCATTCCCCATACTTAGCTGAGATTTCAGTCAAAGATGTGTCCAGTGGAGAATGTGAGACAAGAAGGCACCTGGCCATGGACTGGGCGTCCTGATTTCCTCTCCTGGAAGATCCTTCTGCTGCGTAACCTCTAGCCACCACGCAGAAAATGCTCCGTCAAGACTTTCTGACAAGCATGAATCTTTTACTCTCTCTAGTCTTATTGCTCTGTTTGCTTTGGGACAGAAATGCGGTTGCAGTTGACAACGGGCCGGAGAGCCAAGACATTCACATTTGCTGATGCAGGGGAAGCCGCTACACCAAGCATATCTGTGACACTCTGAGAGCCAGATGCCCAGGTGGGAGCCTTCTAGGGCAGTTCTCTAGCTACCCTGATACTTTGTTACTCCTCCTGTGTCAACATGGTTGGCTACAGTGCTGATTTAAAGCCGGGAAGAGGATTCTACCCCTATCCACTCAGGGCACAGATCCAAGGGACCAGTGCTCTGTAGGATGCAAAGCCCTCCCAGGGCAGCCTCTTCTCCAAGGCTCCGGTTTTCAGTTGCCATCTTTAGTTGTGCATAAGGAGTTCAGTTCTGAATAGTGGGCAGATGGGGGTGGATGCGAAGGCTTTGAACTTGGGGGGGGATCTCTTGGCCAGTGTCCCCAGAAGGGTCCACATCGAGGGACACAAGCCAGGGCAAACACAGTTCTTCTATACCAGGGGCACATAATGGTACCCTCCTTCTTCTTGGCCTGGGATGTCTGACTGTAGCTCATGGAGACTGGGATTACAAATGGGAAGGCTCCTTCAGGGACAGCACGCCTCTGGCCCAGCAACAGTGCAGCTGGGAGGAAAGACAGGTACCCCACCCCCAGCCCCCCAACACTGCTGTGCGCAACTCTGGCTGTGCTGTCGAAGCCGGCTCCAGCTGGTGCCCTCCTCTCTGGGCCTCCAGCCAGTCTCGCTGGTATCTCTGCGAGTCTGGAAAGGCGTGGGTGAAGGCTTGAGAATAGGAGGAAACTGAATAGCCCTCCTCAGAGCCCTCACTGCTAGCTACCCCAGCTCACTGGCAAGGTGAGGCCAGAGGCGTTTCCTCACTTGGATCCCGTTGGCCTCCAGTTCCAATCTGAGTGCTCTGCTTTTCTCGTTGTGAGTAGAAGTCACTCACGATCTTGGGGGCAGGTAGGCAAGTCCCTCGGGAATGAGCAGCAGCAGGCTGGGCAGCGGTCTGACTCGTCTGTCCTTGTCTGGTCTTCCGAGTCTTGCCTCTCAGCTTTGATGCTCTGAGTGCAAACTTCACACAGCCACATACGGGCTTTACGGGTGTCAGGCCATTTGGACACCTCAAGCTTCAGTCTTCGAATCTGCAAAGTGGGGTCAGCCAGCCAGCCTTGGGACCCTGGTCATGACCTTGACCTGACAGGTTGCTAGGCGAATGGGAGTGCCCGGAATCCAGCAGTGTCCTGCTGCCCTGGTCACTCTGGTTCCCAGGATGAGAGAACCCAGCCTCTTTGTCTTTTCAACCAGCTGGTGCGAGCTTCCTACCCCATCGCCCCCCTCTTTCCTTCTGCCTCTCTCCTTGCTCAGTATCGCCAGCTTTTGTGCACTTCAGAGTGGTGGAGGTCTGCAGCCAGTGTCATATTTTCATTCCATAAATACTTGACGGGTGGCTATTCCACCGGAAGGCTGTGTACTAGGCACGGGGCTTAGACCCAGGAGAAAGACAGGCGTGCATCTTACTCATGTCAAAATGATAGTCTGGTGGGGAAAGCTGGTGTTGAACAAGTGATTTCCAAAGCAAACAAAGGTTACCACCACCCAGCATGGGGCAGTAGGGCTGGCCAAAATAACCAGGAAATGGGAGCCCACCAAACAGAAGGCATGAGCCAGAGGAAGAGGGTGGGGGAGGGGTGCTGTCACAAATCCACAGTCGGCACCACCAGAAGCTGGAGGGGATGAGAACTATCTTCCTAGGGCTGGTGGACAGACACATCCCCCAAACAAGTTGCTCTGTTTTACAGAAGCAATTCCAAAGGCTGCCTTTTGGAGTCATGGAGTATGAGATCTGATGTCACCTTGCTGTTCTGTGACACTGAAGCGGTGACTCCACAAAAAGGAGGCCAGTGACATTTCTTCTTTTGTTTTCCTATCAAAAGAGAGCTATGTGGATAATCCAAGAAGAATTTCAAGCCATTAAAATATATATCCGAAAGGGAGAGGCCAAAACACAACCTGCTTTGACCTTGGCTCAACTTTATCAGCAGATCCGAGGGGTGGCCGTCCACTCTGTGCGCAATGCTTAAACTGCGTGCGATGTTTAAAGCGGCTCCCGGTCGCCTAGGATATGTTCAGAACTCTTGGGCGATAAACAACTCCTTCCGCGAAGCCAGAAGTCATCAGGTCAGGAACAGCTGCAGCCCATCGGAGGCTCTCTCTGTCAGATTGTTCCTGGAAATGAAAAAAGGATGTCAAAGTCAAGAATTGTAGAATAAACTGCTGACTCCCCGCCTGCCCCTCAGGGACAATTGCTGGTTTGAGAAACCCATGTTTAGAGTGTGAAGCAAGCTATTCGATATGCAGTTTCCAGGAGAATAGTAAATAGACGTCGTAAGATGGAAGAGGCAGAATGCCCGTCTTTACTCACGGACTAGTAATAACGACGGCCAACAGGTTGGCACAGTGCCACATAAAATCCCATCGGGGGATGGGGCAGGATCTGTTCAATTGTTACATCCTGTATTTGTTTGATTTCCTGGTGCCATGATAAAACACTGATCAAAAGCAACTTGGACCAGAAAACTGTTTATTTGGCTTACAGGTTAGAGTCCCTCTTCAAGGGACGTCAGGGCAGGAACTCAAGGCAGGGTCCTGGAGGCAGGAACGGAAGCAGAGACCCTGGGGATCACTGAATGGCTTGCGCCCCGTGGTTTGCTCAGCATCCTCCTTCTACAGCCCAGGACCACCTGCCCAGGGGTGGCACCACCCACAGTGGGGTGGACCCTCCACATCAATTGTTAATCAAGAAAACGTCCCCACAGACATGTCCTCTCCCAGGTAGCTCTAGTTTGTGTCAAGTTGACAAAAAAAAAAAAATATCCACACGAACTCTAATCCCCAGAGGCCAGGAGAGGGAATGCCACCACTAATCATAGGGTATATTCTAGGAAGTGGCTGGTGCTGCTGGGTGGAATGCCCCAGGGTGACCCTCCAGGACATCTTCCTGTGTGTAACTTCCTGGAAGCCATGGAGAGTAGGAGGCTGTGGATAGGGTCTACTCAGGCCACTTGAGGAGTAGAGGGGACTGCAGAGAGGGGAGGTGGCGATAAATGGGACTCAATGCCACCTTCATTCACGCCTGTCTTCATGGCTTGACACTTGAAAACCCTTCTATTGCCTGGTTTTGGGAATGCCAGGCAAGCCCCCTATCAACTGAGCTACACCCAAGTGCAGCGTTTTCTTCTTTTAAAATACTTTCATGAAACAGCTTCATAAACCCACACACCATGGCTGGGAGCCCCAGTATTAGAGTTGGACATCCTTGGGCAGACAGTCCTGCTCTGTGGGTCCCTGGACAAGTTACTCATTCTTTCTGCATCTTAGTTCTCTCTAGAGCAGTGGTCCTCAGCCTATGGGTCACAACTCTCTTGGGGGGTCAAATGACCCTTTCGTAGGGGTCACCTAAGATCATCAGAAAACACAGATATTTAAATTAAAATTCATAACAGTAGCAAAATTGCAGTTATGAAGTATCAACAAAAATAATTTTATGGTTGGGGGTTATCACAACATGGGGAAGGGTTGCAGCTTTAGGAAGGTTGAGAACCATTGGCCTAGAGTGAAATAAACATAATGACATCATCGTCACTGAAGAGTTAAGAGAGGGTGATCAGTGGAGGGATAAAGGGGCTTGCTGCCAAATTGCCCAGTTTGATCCATGGGACCCTCACGGTGAAAGGAGAGAACTGAGATCAGCAAGTTGTCCTCAGACCACCACATGCCGGAACCACCACAGCAAACATGCACCCCTCCCCCACATAAATAAACACGTGCATTTTTTTTAAAGGAAGAGGTAGGAAAAATCAATGCCATTATAGTGTTCACAGGACAGAACAAATGAAAACCCCGATCCCCATCTCTCATGGCAGCGTATATCTAAAACGAAGGTGAGTGAAACGCATCACAAAGTTACCATTTGGTGACGTTTGCATCTAAGACGCAGCATAGAAAAATGCTTCCCATCCCCAAGATGTTTCATTATAGAAATGCAAATTGTCCAAAAGTTGAAAAAGATCTTAAATCCTCTGGTTCCAATGTTAAAGACCACCCAGCCAGCCCCTGTCTGTCCCTTGCTGTATGCCTTTCAATACCCATTTTTAAGGCTCTTCCTGCCACTGTCAACTACACTCTGACCCAAGCCGGTTTGTTCCACCTTTGCCCCCCCTCCCTTGTGCTGTGTAGGAGCATTTTCTGTACCTTCAATGTGCTGGTCTAGGGCAGCCAAGTCCATGAGTGGCAATTAATGTACAGAGTAGGAAGCCTCCCCCAGACCTCCCCCAGAGCCTTGGAAGCTGGGAGGGGTCCTTCCAAGGCTTGACAGGGAATGTGCTCTGGTTGAATGGGGAGAAATGACTCAGCCTGCACAGGGAGAGGGGTTTCAGCACAGGTAACTGATACAGGGCTCTCTCTCTCTCTCTCTCTCTCTCTCTCTCTCTCTCTCTCTCTCTCTCTCTCTCTTTCTCTCTCTCTCTCTGTGTGTGTGTGTGTGTGTCCATGTGGGTATGCAGATGCATGTGTAGGTGTATGGAGGTCAGAGGTCAATGTCAGATAGCTTCCTCTCTTGTTCTTTATTATTTATTTAAAGAACCTGGGGTTTATTGATTTAACTAAGCTGGCCGGCCAATGAGCTCCAGTGTTCTGCTTGTCTTCCTGACCCCTGACCCTCACAGTGCTGGGGTTACAAGTCCACACCGCTGCTTGTGCTGGGGATCCTGACTCAGGTCCCCAGGCTTCTGCAAAATATGGCCCCTTTTCAGTTTCCTTAGCCTCGTGTGTGTGTGTGTGTGTGTGTGTGTGTGTGTGTGTGTGTGTGTGTACACATACATCTAGAGACAAAAGGAAGTGAGGTGGAGAGGGGGCGGATGACTGAGAACTCACAAGCACATAAGGTATGAGGAAGAGAGAGGGAGACTTCACAGATTTTAAATATAGGAGTATAAATATTTGAAAATCTGCGGAGCTGTGCATGTGGGAAGATCGTGCTTACGGAGTCAGGTCCCAGGAAGCGACATCCTCATTCTCTCCTGAAATGCTGCGAAAAGAGGGCTGTGCTTGTAAGGACTTTCTAGGTCTGTCTGTCTGCCTGCCTGCCTTTCTCTCTCTCTCTCTCTCTCTCTCTCTCTCTCTCTCTCTCTCTCTCTCTCTCTCTCTCTCTCTCTCTCACACACACACACACACACACACTCTGGATAGAGGGAAGCCACACATAGAGTAGACACAGGCATGGGTGCACAAATACTCTTAAAAGCATGTACAAATGAGCCATTGAGATGCTCAGAGGGTGAGGTCTTGGCTGTATGAGCCTGATGATCCAAGCTTGATCTCCAGAACCCACATCGAAAGCTGGGTGTGACGGTATACATCTGTAACACAGTACTTCTACTGGGAGATAGAGCCTGAAACAGGAAGGTCATGGGCCAGCTAAGTTGAAATATACAGTGTAATAAAAACAGCAAGATGGTCTTGCCTCAATAAGGAGGAAGAAGAAAACCAACTCTGGAAAGCTGTCCGTTCTCCACAGGTATGCCAGGGAGTGTGTGCCTTACATATGCTACATGCATACATACTACTAATAAGAAGTATACACAAGTTTCCACTTTGTAAAAATCCATGCATCACCCATAGATGTGTAAGCGCTAGTGTATGAAGACACAGCCATGAGCAAGACCCCATCCCCCCTCTCTTAAGGGTGCCTGGAGCCAGCTGATGGTCGTAACTGAGACATAAGCCCCTATATATGAAGCCACAGTGTTGGGGGTGCTGTTGAGGCTGCATGCTCAGGCGGCTAGGCTTCATCAAAAGATGCCATGAAGGATTACCAGCTCCTGTCATGTGTCACATCACAGACCCACAGAAGATAATGTGTAGGTTGGTGAATCAACGGCTGTCCTGTTAAGTAGCAACAAGGAGAAGATGGCTTTAGGAAAGGTCCTTCCATGCAGGAGGATTGAAACCCTCAAGGGATAGCCAGGCCACTTGCGGGCCTTGAACTTCCAGGGCTGGCATGGGGGGGTTGTGGTGGCAGGAGATGCCAGCCTGTAGCTTGGAAGGTCAATGTTCTGATAAGCTTTAGAAATTTGATGTCCATCCCTGTGTCTCCCTAGGGATGGAACTTACTCTCCCTCAATCCTGGAGTAAGCTGCCCCTGCTCACCCCCCAAATGATCTGCAGACTATAATACCTGCTGCAATGTTCTCTGGTTTTGGCAATAAGGATCAAGACTGTACCAGCAATTCCCGTTAAACCCCATATAACCACCTCCCCCCCCCCCCCCTCACTGTGAGCATTCTCAGACAATAAAAGCAGAGCCCCAACAGTTTCTAACCAGGCTCCTCCCACCCTACTGAATGGTCAAGAGTTGAATGGTGCCAGGCTGTGACAGGTGCTGTGGGTGCCTGTCCATACTCCCAGACCTTACCTTCAGCCATGCAGGGAGTTGCAATCCATCCTGAGCTATGCAAGACCCTGTTTCAAAAGAAAAAATAAAGACAGAGACTTATTAGTTATGAATGCTCAGCCTTAGCTCATGCTTGTCCCACTAGCTCTAAAACTTAATTTAACCTGTTTCTCATCATCTACGTTTTACCTCGGGGTTTTTAACCTTTCTTTCATCCCGTATGTCCTACTTTCCTGCTTCCTCTGTGTCTGGCTGGCTGGTGGCGTCTCCCTTTCTTCCTAGTTCTCTTCTCTTGAGCCTAGATTCTTCCTCCCACTTGTTCTCTCTCCCTGCCAGCCCCACCTATCCCTCTACTGCCTAGTTATTGGCCAGTTCAGCTTTTTATTAGACCAATCAGGTGCCTTAGGCAGGCAAACTAAAACAGCAACATATCCTTATATAATTAAACAAGCTCAGCACAAACAAATGTAACACATCTTTGCAAAGTTAAATAAGTGAAGCACAAACAATGTAACACACATTTAAAAAATGAAGCATAAACCAGTGTAACACATGTTTCCATAGTTAAAGTAATATTCCACAACACATCTGTATGGCCCAGTTTTTCTATACCCAGCTGCCTTTTTATCATATTTAATTTCAATTTTGGGAGCTGGTTAGTATCCAAAAGAATGCCTACCACACAGATGTGACCTTTGAGTCCCACCTCTGCCACCTCCAGGCTCCATGGACGAGATGTGAGCAGCCAGCCTCTAGCCAGGATCTAAGCTCCTTAGCCAGCTGAAGGCTTTCCCCAAATGCACAGGCTGGGGGAGTACCCTGTTCCCAGGCAACCCTGTACCAGTGTCTCCCACGGGCAGGCGTCTAGATACCTCCAGATAGGGCAACCACAACCTGTTCCAGAATTTACCAAGCAGTGTCCCCTTGGGGGCAGCTCCAACCCTTCCTTCTACCCTTTCCTCATGCCACTTCTCCCCACCATAGTCCCTCTTTCTTCTAACTAAAGTTACAAGTGTAACTGCCCCATAGCCAAAGGGAAGGCTACAAATGCATTTCTTTGGAATAGTTTCACTTTTGCCAAGATGCTACATAAGCACCTGGGTCCTTTGGTCCCAGCTTTGGGACCCAGGAGGACACACACATATGCCAAACTCATGGCAAAATCTGCTGCCCCTCAAGCCATTAGGACACTAATGAGGGGCTTTTCCAAGGGCTCATCTGGGTCTAGAGAAGATGTGGGGGGGGTTTCCTTCTGTGCCCTTGAGATGCAAGGCTTGACTTCAGGCTACAGGAAAATTTCTGAGTGCCCCCCTTCTCTCACCACACCAGGGGGTACCTTGTCTCAATATATATAAAATTTACATGTATATATGTAAAAAGAGGTGGGTAGAGAAGATCTCAGTTTGGGGGCTGAAGAGATGGCTCAGCAGTTGACAGTGCCTACTGTTTTTACAAAGGACCCAGGTTTTGTTTGAAGCACCCCTGTTAGGTGGTTAACAAGTGCCTACAATTCTAGCTCCAGGAGATTCAGTGAAACTCTAACTTCAGGGGATCTGGTGCCCTCTTCTGGTCTTCACAGGCACCTGCACTCATGAGTACATGCCCCATCCCTGCACAAACATAAATTGAAAATAAAATAAATCATAAAGGAGAAACTCTCAGCTTTGAGTCAGCCACACAATTGTGCCTTGGATTCCCACTTCCTGGCTCCAACGACAAGACATTCACCCCCTTGAAGCATCAGCATCTTGAGGTGATGGTCCTTACAATCTAGGATTGTCGAATAGGCTCCAGACAACTCTATAGACCATTGAAAATTTCCTGGAACATTCTGGCTCCTTACTTTTAATAATTCTTAATAATGATAATTAACAGCTGAAAATTACACAGAACTTTCCACTAGAAATCACCGTTGCATAGGAAATTCTCATTCATTAGCTGGGAGGGTAATTAGAGCTGAAGTCAGCCTCCCTCTCCCAGTGAGACTTTCCTGGTAACTTGTTTGGTTTATGAGCAGTGGTAAGGGTTGAACAGATGGCTCCATGGTTAAGAGCAGAGGACCGGAGTTCAGTTCTCAGCACCCATTCCAGGTAGCCTGTAACTTTAGCTCCAAGGGATCTGACACCCTCTTCTGGCCTCCTTGGGCACCTGCACTCATGTACACAAATCCACACACATACACATAATTAAAAATAAATGAAAGATAAAAAAGAAGGTTTTTGAAACTTTTGAAGATACTGAGAGTCCTGGCCCATGATCATCCATTTGTGTGTATATGTGTGTAACCATTTGTGTGCACACGTGTGGGTGTGCCCACCTTGCTTGTCCATGCGGAAAGCAGAGGTAGGCATCAAGGCATCTTGCTATATCACTGTTCATCTTAGTTTTCCAGAGTGTCTCTCTGAGACTGCAGCTCTACTTGTAAGTGTTACAGCTCTGAAGGGAAAGTTACCCTGGTCATCAGAAGGCAGATGATACCTATAGCTCTGGTGGGAGATGGCTTCCCCACAGGAATGTAGCTCCACTCTGCTAAGGGAGTTTCCCCACAGAAATGTAGCAATTCTACTCCTGCTCCAGCCAAAGTTGTTACTTCTCTGCCCTGCTCCACTCCGATAAAAGTAGGTCTCACCCAAACCTCATTCAACAGATTTATTGGGAGGGAGGAATCCAGGAGAGTGTCTGCCCTCTGCCAGGATGGAAAAAGGCAGCTCCCAACTAAACAGGTACAGGTCTTATGTAGGGCTTCTTAGGGGTGGAGTTTTTCCAGGGTGAAGATTCTCAGGGTGGGAATTGGTTGGATTTCAGTCCCTGAGGTTCGACAAGCTCAGAGATTGGCTGGTTTTTCCTGCTCATGGGTTGGTTGGTTTTTGTGCTGAGTTGGTCAGGGGAGGAATGTGTTTCTTTGGCTCTGGTTTCATGTCCAAAGTATGTTTCTTTCACTGGCCCTTTTAATATTTTTGGCTCTGATTTCAGGGCCAGGGTGTGTTCCATTGGCTGGCCCTTTTAATCTACACAACTGCCTAACCCACTCACCCAGCAAGCCCTAGAGATCCACCATCTTCACCTGTCAGAGTTGGAATTGCAGGTGTATATATACCCACATGCCTGACCTTTCCAGTGGGTGCTGGGGATCTGAATTCAGGTCCTTGTGTTTGTATAGTTAGCTCTTTACCCACGGAGCTGGTCTCCTACCCTAACCATCTAGTTTCTAAAAATGTCAACCTGGTGGCAGCAGGCAGGAGTGGCAGCGGACAGGCATGACAGCAAGAACATGAAAGTGAGAACTCATATCCTCAACCGCAAGCTTGAAGCAGAGAGTGAAGTGTAAACAGGACAGGGCTATATAATCACAAAGCCCAGTCCCCAGTGCCACACTTCAGCAAGGCGGCTGCACCTCCTAAACCTCCTCCCAACAGCGCCACCAACTGGGAACCAGGTGTTCAAAACTTGAGCCTATGGGGTGGGGGTGGCATTTCTCATTCAAAACACCACAGCCTTCCAAGCACATAGATCATGGTGCATAAGACATTCAAGAAATAGTCACTACTGCTCCCCACTACAACATCCTTCAGGGGCTAGGGGGAGCTCTGTGGATAAGGGTGATTGCTGTGCAAGCATGAGGACTTGAGTTCAAATCCCCAGTGCCCATGTAAAAACCAGGCATGGTGGCATGTGCACCTGTAACTTCAGCACTGAGAGGGTGGCAGAGACAGGAGGATAGCCAGGTTTGTTGGCTGCCAGCTTAGCTCCTGACTTGGTGAGATCCTGGCTCCAGGGAATAAGATGGAGACTAATCAGGCAGGACAGCTCATGTCCTCTGGCTTCTGTGCAAGCCTGTGTGTGTGTGAATGTTACACACACACTCCATGACATGACAGACCGGATGTGGTGCAAGCTATGCTTGCACAGACTGACTCTCATTAAGATCAGTTGCCGTCTTATTCATGTGAAAATTTCCCGTGGCTGTTTTGTTTCAAGGTGGTGGCCTATTTGGCAGATAGAATGTGTGTCTTGATCCCTTCAGCAGCATGTCAAACCTGATCAGTTTTGGTGCAAAGACTTACTGATGAATGCTTCCAAACTCTTAACTTGGGTTTTTGTAGATGGTTAAAACATCTAGGGAAGCTCTCCTCCTCCTCCTCCTCCTCCTCCTCCTCCTCCTCCTCCTCCTCCTCCTCCTCCTCCTCCTCTCCCTCCCTCCCTCCCTCCCTCCCTCCCTCCCTCCCTCCCTCCCTCCCTCTCTCTCTCTCTCTCTCTCTCTCTCTGTATGTACATGTGTGGAGGCCACACTGGGCATCTTCCTCAATTTCTCCATTCTCCACTTTATTTTCTGAGACAGGGCCTCTCATATCTAGATCTTGCAAACTGGCTTGCAAATAGCCTAGTTGGCCACCAAGCCCCAGGGATCCTTCCCCTCCACACCAAGCACTGGGAATATTGCCATACTTGCTTTTTTTACACAGATACTGGGATCCCAACTCGGGTCCTCATGCTGTGCCGCAAGCATTTACCCACTGAGCCACCACACCAGTCCTCCCCCAGAGAGAACATCAAAAATATAAATTTCATCGCCTCCAATTCCAACTAAATCCCACTCTCTGGGGAGTGTGGCTCAGGCTCCAACAGTTTGCAACCTTCTGTAGGTGAAAGCAGCCAGGGGCCGGGTTGCTGGCACTCTCCCAATGCTGGGCGATTACTCACTCGACCACAACAATTTAAACATGCGTCTCTCCGGTGCTTAAGCCATTTTATTTGAGTGTAATTGGTCCAGCTCTGAAAAGGTCATCATGAATTTGCAGGTGCTGCATGAAGCCCAGTAGGAACTGTGATCAGGGAGGGAGGAAGGGACACGGAGAAGGAATTGAGAGGTACACGGTGTGTGTGTGTGTGAGTGTGTGTGTGTGTGTGTGTGTGTGTGTGTGTGTGTGTGTGGCGAGGGGGGCTTTAGCTGAAAGTAAAGGGGAGCCCCTGATACCTCTGGAGTTCCATCACGCCAAGAGGCAGATCCTGTACATCCAGGGAATTCTGGCCGTGAACACACGCAAATGCTCTCAGGCTTCCCAGCCCAGCTACTGCCAGCATCAAGCATTCTGTATGCACACTCAGAGTTGAAAATAGCTTCAGCCCTTGCCTTGCTCCCAGCAGACTAGGTGAGAGCGTTAACTCTTTGCCTCCCGGCTGGACTGTGGGAACCCTCTTTCCTTCTGTTCCTTCAGTTTGGGCAATCGATGCGATCGTGGTGCTTTCTTCTCCCGGCTCTCCACGAAGCCACTCTCGCCTTTGCTTTGCCAGCATGAGTAGAAGGAGAAGCAGAGGCTGGCCCAGCCCTCCTGCTCTGGTTAGGAGATGGGTTCCTGGCCTGCTCACTGCAGGCTCACTCTCTGTGGGTTTTTCTTCTTCTTCCTGCGTGGGGTGCAGAAAGGGGCAGGGGCCGGGACCCCAAGGACTTCCATTTCAAAGTCTGATTTGGAATTCGCTTTGAGTTAGTGTTCAGTCCCCCTCACTCGTAAACATGCAAATCACCCAGGTAATTGGGACATCTGAAGTCCATGTGAGCTCAATCTATCTAAATAATTCAGGCCTCGGGTAAATTGCCAGAAACTCGGTGCGGTGGGGCTTGCACACTGGGGAAGGCCTGCCAGCGCCTTTGTTTCTAAATGGAAACTGTGTTTTCCTCTTGGCACTATATATATCCAGGCATCACCTAGTGGGACCAGGGACCAGAGTATGGGGAGGTGCTCCATCCTCTGGTGAAAGCCCAGCTTTGAGTCCCAGTGAGGCCCATCTGAAAGTCACTTGGCATTAGGGCTTCCTTCAGAACCCGGGTGGCATTTTGTCAGCCCTGAAGGAGCCTTTTTAAATTTTTTTTCTCTAGATCTAGGGGCATGGCTGGGCCCACCTAGAGGTTCAGAATGGGTGACGAAGTCAGACCTCGAAGGCTGGAGGGCTTTGGGACATTCTTGTTAAAAGGTGGATGACAGGTTGAGTCCCACTGGGAAAACTGGGTTCTAGAACCCTCTGGGGTCCTTCCTACCAGGACCGAGCGACTTTCTAAACTATAGCTCTTCAGACAGAAGCTTGGAGGCTGCATAGGCATTCGGGAAAGCCGCACTCAGCAATGTTTATTCAACCTGCTTATGGAATGACCTTGGACCAGCCCAGACTCTGTTTCTATCCCGTCACGCCACACCCCATTTTCCACTTTTCTATGGCTGATGGCATGAAAACAAGGTCTTTGTTTCTTGGTCTTCCTGGGCACCTGCTGCTGTGGCCCCTCCCACCTGAAGACTTCACAGGCCTAGGCCTATGACATCACAAGTCCCGTCACCGCGGAAACGGGCAATGAGGTCAGACAGCAGGGGTCTGATGGCTTTGGGCAAGGGATGGAGAGGCCTGTGTTTGCAGAATGGACCTTGAAAGGTATTCAGAGGTGACACACAGAAGGAAAATGTCGCCAGCCAGCTTCCCCAAACAGGGAGAAGACTGGATTAGGATTCAAACAAAGTGGATTAGCGACCCTGCCTGAGCCGCGCCCCGCCCAGAGCCAGCACGGCACCCCGGAGCCTGATTGCCTATTCTGAGCTGGTTCAACTCGTAATTTGTTGGCTCAAAGGTCGGAATGGACTCCTAAGGAAGACAGATTTCCTAGTGGCCAATCCTTGGGGACTGAGCTCTCGAAACCAATTGGCCCAAATTTCAGCTGTGTTCAGGTTTTAAATTCCCCCTGGGGTGAGAGCGGTTCACACGGGGGAGAGTAAGGTGACAGTTGGGGGATTTGAAGCTGGGGGGACTATATGTCCAGAAGGGGCAGACGCCTCCCTGCAGGAGTCCCTGCAGGAGTGACAGAGAGGGACAGGGAGAGTTGATGGAGCCCCAGGAGGCCCAGGGAGCGGACACTTTATAAATCACAGGCTCCTTCGTAAAAATGGAGTTTAGCCTCCCCCAGCTTTGCTTTTGAATTTATTAGAGTTTTCATTTCCTTGGGTAATAATTCATTATCTGGTTCCCAGTCCAGGGAGCGGTGCTGGCCCAGAAGTGGCATTTACCTTCCTACCTCAAAGCGAAGCTTTTTTAGCTATGTCATCTTGTGACCACTCCCAGCCCCGTGACAGCGGCATCCTTAACGTGTCCTGGACCCCATAGGACCCCCAGGCAGGACTGACCATGTGAAAGATGGCCCCAGTGGGGCTCCACAGCCTCCCCGCCCCTCCTGCACCCTGCACACTTCAGCCTGTCTTTCCGAAGCTGTGCGCTGTCTTCGGGCCCCGAGTCTGTCTATTGTGACAGAGACAGCTGCAGACGGCTGAGATAGAGCTGTTCTTCCAGAGCCCAGATAACTGCGGCTTGGGGGGGGGGACTCCTTGGAGAGCTGGGGAGGGGGGCACAGGTGACAGCTTAACTGGAAGATCTGAAAAAGCTATTTCAATCCTGTCTCCATGTGGGAGACAGGCGGATGCCCTTCTGTGGAATGAAACTTGCTCTCCTCCATCATCTTTGCTGAGGAAGGAGGAGGGGCCACCCACAGGGGCCAGGAGACTCAATTTTTCACGAGGAAAGCATCCTTTTCCAGATCCCATCTTGTCTGGAGTCGCCAAAACACTGGCATTAGCCAACCCCCACTGCCGAACATGCACTATCCAGACTCATTTCTGACCTTCCACCAGACGGACCAGCGAGCAAAACCATTGCAGTCTCTACTCAACCGAATGTCAAGTGGCCTGCGATTTATATCCCATGCCCGCTAATTCTGTGAGAATTCCATATATGTAGACAGTGTACTTTGACCATATTCACCCGACTCCTAAACTTCTCCCAGATCCCTCCCCTCCTGCGTTCATACCCTCTCCTTGTTTTATTGTATAACTTCACTGCGTTCTATTTGTGCTGCCCATGGATTCATGGGTGAGGGCCTATCCCTAGGAACATGGTGGACCTACTAGCGACCACATAGTAAAGAATGTTGACTCTCCCTGCCCTAGGAGCCATCACCCACCTAGAGCTCCCAGCTCATGAACCCCATCCTCCCAGCCCTTCCCTGTTGGAGTTTTGACTGGCTTAGTCTCATACACTGTTTGTGTTGGCCTTCTGAAACCTCTGGCTCTTAGTCTTTCTGATCCCTTTTCCTTGATCGTTTCTGAGCTCTCTCTCTCTCTCTCTCTCTCTGTGTGTGTGTGTGTGTGTGTGTGTGTGTGTGAGAGAGAGAGAGAGAGAGAGAGAGAGAGAGAGAGAGAGAGAGAGAGAGAGAGAGAGAGAGAGAGAGGTTTTAGTTATGGTTGAGCAGTCCACAGGCACTTATTCTCAGCACCTTGGGCAGATGTTAGGTTTCAAGTAAACCAACATCAAGTGGTCTGGTTTTGCCATTTGGCAAATGTGAATGTGAAACATCCTTCACAGCATCAGGTGTCTGAACACTTGGTCCCCAGCTGGTAGCACTGTTTTAGAACATCATAGGATCCAGGAGGGAGCCTTCAGGTGGGCAGTGGCCAGATGCTGCCCCCTGTGACATCTGGGCATCTCATGGCAGCCCTAGAGAGACATGGCAGGAAGCTGTGCCTGAGGCACTGTCCTGACTGCTGTCAGTTGGGTCCCCCTGGGGCCTCCTGGTGTGTGTCCCTGTCCTGTCCAGTTAACATCACACACAGGCAGATCTCTTGTCATTCCTGATAGCCCCCTCCTCCTGGGACTGTTTCCATCCCCAAAGTGTAAGTAGAGCCTGGAAACACCCTCTTAGAGGTCAGAGTTCAAGACAAGCTCTGCCACCAGCCACATGACTACTGGGGAGTCACACAATTTCTCTGAGCATGGGTAATTTCATCTGTCAGAAGGGAAGGAGAGTGGTTAGCCGGATGGCTCAGTCTGTACAGAGCTTGCCTTGCAAACATGAGGTGCTAACTTCAGTCCCCAAAATCCATGTGAAAACCAGGCATTGGGCCAGAGGATGGGTCACTGAAGTGCTTTCTACTTAGCTGGATGACAGAGGTGTGATCTCTGGGGCCCACTTGACAGAGAGAACCGACTCCACCAAGTTGTCCTGCGACCTCCATGTGTGTGCTGTGGTACATGTGTGCCCACATACATACAAATGTACACACACACACACACACACACACACACACACACAAGGCCACTTGTCTATACTGTGATCAAGTTTCCTAACACAGTGGCCAGCACACTTAGGATTCAAGTAAGTGGTGGTTTCCACATCCCTGCCAATCAAATCCAAGTCATTCATGTAGCAGCATCCTCAGGGAACTTGCTAGAAGGCTCATTTCCAAGCTCAGCTTCAGACCAATACAGTCAGACCTTCTGGAAGGATCCAGTATCTGTATGCTACTAGGCCTTTTGGATGACTTTGTCCCATTTGGAAGTGTGAACAGGAAGGGTGTGACACTAAATGACACATAAAATAGTGCACAGCCACCTTCATGGCATGCGTCTCTGGAGGGGGATTATACATGTGTGAGGACAGTTTGTGCTCACAGCTCAAGCATCACAACTCCCTGGTTGCTTGGTGCTGATATCATAGCACACAGAGGTAAAGACATATTCACGGGCTGGTGAAATCTAACACCCAGTGTTCTGCCTGCATAGGCAGTGGGGCCCGCTTCCTGGACAGTAAAGACTATGGGAGGAAGCAAGTAGAGAGGACCACCAGAGCAGCATGGGACAGAGTGTGTCTGGAGAGTCAGGACCATACAACCATTTTATGACAGAGACATATGCAAAGTGTCAGCCTGAGCTTTGTTGAAGCAGCAGCTTATACTGCAGAGGTGGACGGCCAGAATATAGGCAGCCCAGGAGGCCAAAGGTCAGAACCTGGAGGAAGGAACAGTTACATCTATCAGAAAGATAAAATGGGGGGGATTCTATTTGAGGGATTCTTTAAGCTCCTGTTCCCCGACATCACGCTCATACTGCTCCTGGACCTCCTCACATGCCTCTGTCAACAATGCAAATCAGCGGTGTACTATGCTAATGTCTGTTCACTGTCCATATCGCTCACCAGACTCTACACTCCATGATGGCAAGGGTGATGGCCAATAAAAACCAGGGTTCATGATGAAACCATGGTACCCGGCAGGAAACATGCAACTGATGTTTGCTACATGGATGAATGGGTGGGTGGGTGGATAGATGGATGGATGAGTGGATGGATAATGGGTAGGGGTGGAAAGATGCATAGATGGATGGATGGATGAATAGATGGGTAGATGGACAGATGATGCATGAATGTGGAATGGACAGATGGATGGATGGATGGGTAAATAGATGGGTGGGTGGATAGATGAATGGATGGGTGTATGGGTGGATGGGGTGCACGGATGGATGGATGGATGGATGGATGGATGGATGGATGGATGGATGGATGGATGGGAGATGGATGAATAAATGGGATGGATGGGGGTGGATGAATAGATGGGGGATTGGATGGGTGGATGTGGTAGATGGATGGATGGGGTGGATGGTTGAATAGATGGGAGGATGGATGGGAGATGCATGGATGAACAAGTGAAAGAAACTAGCAGCATGCCCTTCTGCCACTGTGGTTAACAATTGTCACATCTATTTTCTTTCAAGCCTGAGACCCCTATGGCCACCCAGAATCTTAATTTAGCTTCATCGTTTCATTCACAGGACAACGACTGGTTTCCTGTGTTCTTGTTCAGTGGTAACCAATGAAATTATATTTCTTACTCTTTTTGAGAGACAGGGTCTCATGTAGTAGCCCAGGCTGACCTGCAACTCAGTCTATAGTCAAAGATAGCCTTGGATTTCTGATCTCCCACCTCCACCTCTCTGGTGCCAGAATTACAGGGCTGCATCACCCTGCTTGGTTGCATGGTACCAGGAACCAAACCCAGAGCTTCACATATGGGAGATGAGCTCTCATCACACAAACCACAGTTTTATCTTGCCAGATATGTCCATTCTCATATGAAAGTCCTCAGGAGTTCATCTGTGATCTCAGCACTCAACTCAAGGTATAGGGGCAGGAAACTGGGTTACAGCCAGCCTGGGCCTGTAGGGAAAAATAAAACGAGTGGGCAACAGACGCACACATAGACAGCATCCTGAAGCTGAGACCCAGCGTCCCTCTTCTCGGGCACAGGGACGGAGCCAGGGCAGAGTTGCACCTTCCCAGCAGCTCAGTCCGCGGAGTGGAGAACTTGAAGTTTCAGGGTAAACAACTCCTGCCAAAGGCCTCCACTTGACCCTCTTTGTAAACCTCAGATTGTAAGTAAACCCTCAATTAACCTCTTCTCCGAGATTCTGCTCAATACAAAAGGTTTCGTTCCAAAGGGGAATGCTATTTTAAAACTACCTCTGTTGCTATATGGATAGCCAGCCGGAATAGGTCAGCGCTCTGCCTGTGTGGCCAGAAGTACCTGTTCTCTACGGCCAAGGAGATAGAAAATGCCACGCTACTAGGGCACTGCCTGTGTGTCCCACCCACTGTTGGCCTCTGGAGCTCCTCTTCTGGGGCAGCTTCAGGGGGACATTTTCATCCCTGTTAGAAGTCCCATTAAATGGATCTGGCCTTGAAGCTGGAGACAAGGCCCAGGAGTAAAAGTGCTTGCTTTATGAGCATGAAGACCTGAGTTCACACTCACAGAACGCATGCAAACATCAAGCACATGGGGCTCTAGAATCCACACAGGGACACGCACACGCATGCACGCACACACACACACACCCCACACTCCACTAACACCAGGCCCTTGTCTTCTTCTCTCTCCTTCCACTGGCTCCCAGCTATTTCTTGACCAACCCCCAGCCATCTTTAGTAGACTAAAGGTGCACAGACAGACGGATGGACAGACAGAAAGGCAAAAGAGTTCTACTTGGGGAGCATACCTGAGCTAGTATCCCAACCTTATTTTTATCCTTAACTTATTTAGCATGAACCAAAAGGCCAGGCTGTGTCCGGGGCACCTTCCAGGAAGGGAGCCAAGAGACAGGAAGACCAGAGAGAGAGGTTGCCGCCAGAGGCAATGCAGCAAAGGTCACTCCGCCCCTAAGTCCTCATCTCCAGGCAGCAGGGCATAGCGTGGAGATACTGATTTGCCTTAGCTGTGCCCTCTGTGTATTCATGAGACTGTGACTTTGATATTCTCAGGAATGTTCCAGATATATATTTATTGACTAGGGTGAAAGCCACTATTTCTTATCCAAGTAACAAATGTATTAATGGAGGCCAGCGAAGAGAAGGGGATGGAGAGCTGGACAGCTTAAGTAATGCTGTATTCACAAAGGAATAGTATGCAGCCCTTTAAAATGTGTGTAGGGCTGAGAGATGGGTGTGTGGGTAAAGCTACTTTTCTGCCAAGTCTGGCACCCGGAGTTTGATCCTTGGCACCCATGGGGTAGAAGGAGAAAAACAACCTCTACAAGTTGCAGGCTGTCCTCTGACATCTACGACTCCATAGGGCATACCCCACCCAGCACAGATTGTGTGTGTGTGTGTGTGTGTGTGTGTGTGTGTGTGTGTAAGGAGTCTTTAATGACCTGGGAACTGATCACAATGTAAAACTAAGCTTGAAAAAAAATGACCAAGTATTTAGGACCAGACACACACTATTTGTTGAAGAACTGGGATGAAATAGACCCAAGGCTTTTTAATATGCCTTTATTTGGCCTAGTTTTCATTTTGTTCTTCATTTAAATAAAAGAAAAACATAAGATGTTCTCCAATAAATTCTAATTATACAGACATATCAATTCAAATTTTATGTATATATGTATGGCTCTACCTGATTGTCACTCCAGTTAATCATTTGGCCTGGAGTCTCCAGAGCCCTCACTATAGTGTGCATGAATAACTGTGCGTGCACAGGTTTGGCACCCCTTATCTGTAATCCTGGAGACCTGATTTGTTTCATAACTTTTCTAAGATTGGACTATTTTCATATTCATCATGAGATGCCTTGGGGACAGGACCCTGCAAAAGGACATTTTCTCTATAGTCTGAGGACATCCTACATCAGGACCCCATGTTTAAGCAGAACATCACTTTAATTGTTTACTGTTTAACTTATACACCTAGCCTGGAGCAGATTCTGGGCTCTAGGGACCCTGCACTTTCCTATCAGCTCAGGCTTACCAGATTGTCCCCGAGTGATGTCACATTAGTTCTTAAGAAGCATCAGATTACGTGCTTAGAAATTTCAGATTGGGGGAGGGGGCTGTGCTCAGCCCAAACATGCCCTATTTCATTTCTGCTGGGACAAAATGTCCTGACAAAGCAACTTGGGGGAGGAAAGCTTTGTTTAGCTCTCGGTCCCAGGTCACGGGTGTCTATCACGGCAGGGAAGGTCAAGGCGGGGACTTGAAGCAGCTGCTCGTCACAATCAAGAGTGGAGAGAAATGAATTTGTGCATGTTCAGTGCTGGGCTATCTTCCTCTGCCCTTATCCAGCCGAGAACAAGTCCTCCTACAATGGGATGGGCCTCCCCACCATAATTAACCTAAGGGGGGGAACCAGTCAAAGGCAAATCCACTGGCCAACCTGCTATAGCCAATCCCTTACTGAGACCCTCTTTACAGGTGATTCTAGGTTGTGTCAAATTGACAAAGCTAAGCACACTGCACAGGCATGTATGCACACGGGGATTGTCCGAGTTCAATAAAGGAAGCAGAGCGTTGTGGGGTGCAGCTGAAACCTCTGCACTTGGGAGGCAGGAGGATCAGGTGGAGGCTCAGCTAGGGTGGTGGTCAAAGAGACGGGGAAGAATGATGGTGGGGTATGGCCCACAGGAATTCCTGATGCCTGGAATGTAGAGTGTGGGAGAAAAGGGAGAGTCTGTGATAGCACAGAGCCATTATGACCGGAGGAGGGAGGGACCGAAAGGTCCATTCGGTCTACCTTGGGTGGTTCTCCAATAATCCAACAGTGTGGTGACTCCCTCTAAGCACAACATCTCAGTGGAACAGTCAGTAACCAGTGTGATGTTCAGGCATTGTAGGTGTGTGTGTGTGTGTGTGTGTGTGTGTGTGTGTGTGTGTGTGTGTGTGTGTGTGTGTTCTTTCAGATGAGCCCGTGAAGAGTGATGATGGCTTTGATGTGTCTCATGGCGGCTGACTCAAACGGCCCCTGAGATAGTTGAAAGAAGCATTACTAAGCGAATCCTGGCATGGTGGCACACTGCTGCCATCTCAGCCCTTGGAAGGAGGAGGCAGCAGGATGAGGAGTTCAAGGTCATCCTCTGGCTACATAGTGATTTCAAGGCCAGCCTGGTCTACAGGAGACCTTGTTCTCAAACAAATAAACAAACAAATGAAAAACTGAAAACCTAGGGCTCAAGGTCAAGAGCCAAGATGACAGCCAGCCTCAGGAAGTGCCTGATAGTCTCCTGAGTGCCCCCTGGTGGGAAGTTTGGGCAAATGGCACTATAGAGAGGCCAGCTACGCTCCAGCCTCTTCCACTGCGGAACCACATACTATTCCCGGCTCCATGCACACCCATATGATTGGATGTGACTTGCTCGCCCAATCAAGCCGTTGAGTGCTGGCATCAGGAGACAAGATGAGGAGTGTTGATGCTAATTAACCCACAGCAAGTCTCAGAGCACACATATTTCTTTGCAAGGGCCAGGACAGAAATGAGGATCCACTTTAAGACAGAAGCTTCATGCAAATATACTTTAAAAGAAAACTTCCCAAACTGGGTGTGGTGAACCATACCTATAACCCTAGGATTTTTTATAATGAGGTGGGAGGATCACAAATTTAAGTCCAGATTGGGCTACACAATGATAACAGTAACCGCAGACTCTGAATATGGTGCAGACAGCACAAAAATAGAATGTCAGAGTAGACAGACAAGGAGGAGGAGACCACGGGGTCCCTCCTTAAGCTGCCACCACCAGGCAGCTGGGCCTGCCAAGGGAATAGCTGGATATTGTCAACCACGTCGTGAAGCTCTGTGCTAGAAAGCTGCGGTGGATGCCGCTGCCTGTGGCTTCCGGTGTTCAGGACACAAATACTGGTTTCTGTACCCGCAGATCAGCACGCAGAGTCCACAGCAGCCCAGTTTCACAAACAGCACTTTCCCTAATGGTGAGCTTAGGCTTGTAGACTGAGGGATTGCTTTATAAAATTGGGTGTGTGTCTCTGTGTAAGAGACGTGTACATGGGGATGTGGGAGCACTCATGCCGTGGCGTGCCCGTGGAGGTCAGGGGACAACTTACAATCAGTTCGCTCCCTCCCTCATGTAGGCCCCAGGGACTGAACGTGGGTTGCTGGACTTCTGGGAAGACATATTGTCCTTTGAGCCGCCTCTCAGTCCCTCACGTTGATTTTGAGGCGGCGTCTCTCTTATTTCTCTTTAATGATGTTCCAAGCTAGCTGGTCGGGGAGTTTCCAGGCAAGTCTCTTGTCTCTCTGCCCCCTGTCTCATTGTAGGAACATTGAGGTTACAGACTGGTACCACAGCATCTGGCTTTTTGAGAGGGTTCTGGGTGTCTGAACTCACGTCGTCGGTCCTGCGTGTGTCTGTCATTGTCCCAAGCAGGGACCACTTTTGACAGGGCTCAAGAGTAGAAGCCTGATGAGGAGCCAAGGCTAGGTAACTCTGAGGGGTGGGAAGCATATAGCCCTGGACCCCGGGAAGCTGAATGAGGATGGAGAAGCATGGTCCCCACATCCCAATAGGGTCCCCCCTAGTCATATTGCACTCTCTCTCCAGCCTCTGCTTCTGTTGATGAGGACTGTGTTTGCTCGTGGGTAGGAAGTTACATCTTGGAAGCTTCCTGTATATCAGTCAATCTATGAGCAAACATCTCTATACGGTTTGCTTTGTACAGGGCCCCTGCTAGGCACCGTCATAGGAGAGGCTCTCAATAAATATTTGTATGCTTTTGGGAATATAAACCTTATGAGCCTTCCCTGGGCTGAAAGCCAGCTCCCACCTCCCAAGTACTTCCAGCAATTTCCCTGGAAGCTGTGTCCGGGGAGAGGGGGTGCAGAACCGAAGGTGTCCAGAAGAGGGGAGGTGCGGCGTCCCTCCCACACCAGCGTCTGCCAGGCTTGGTGTCATTAGCTCCCCATCCTACCAGCTTCCAGAAAATGCACAGAGCCACTGGCCTTGACAAACACCATCTCTCAGTCCTGGCCTTTGCCCCAGTGTGTGCCTCCCTCTCAGACACTCAGTCCCGATAACTCCATCTGCATTTCTTGGCTATGGGCTCCTGTCACATGAGTCCCCAAGTCCAGTGGCTTTAGGGGCTAATGGATCACAGAGTCTACGGCCAAGGCAGCCACGTCCATGCAGTCACACTCGGTTATAAATATCTATAGAGTGCAATACCAAATAATTGTGGGGCATATTTCACCCTGCCTGTTGAACACATCGAGAGAAAGGAATTGATCCCTGCTGTTTCATTTATTAGATGGTGTAATACCACAAAAATCGTTTCCACAATATCCCAAACTAAATCATTTATTCTTGACAAAAATCCAATAAAGAGCTCGATCCTTCTCCATAGGCAGATAAAGTACAGATTAATGGGGCTGCCTAGATCAAAAAATACTGGGAAAATGAAAGTGAGATAGAGAGAGAAAGCTCCTTCCTCCTCCTCACTTCCCCAAGGCTGCCTCGGCTCAGGGTTTTATTACAAAAAGCCGCCTAAGTATTACAGGCTAATCCGTAAATCCCAGCCTAGTAAAATATGTGACGGATTTGTAAATCGTGCCCTTTACAAATCAGATTGAACTTTTTTTTCCCAAAGAGTTTGCCTTTCCCGTTCCCCCTTTCTTCTCACTTCCCCCGCCTCGTCCAATTCCCTCGCTGCTGTCCGAGACTCTAACCAGGGTCTAGGTCTCCCCACTCACCGCCTTCCTGGGTTGGTTCAGGCCCACTCTGTGACCCTTTCTAAGCTGATGTATGGAGGGTTGGAATCAAGATGCGTCAAGAGGCTTTGACAACTGTTGTCCTTTTTACATCACTATACACCAGGAAGTCAGATGCTGCGGGCAGCGTCTAGGCTAGGGTTGGTGCCAGGCATACCAAGAGGCAGAGCCATGGGCTCACCTGTAGCCGAGAGCAAACAGGTCAAGGATGACACTCCGCATTGCCTCTGTGGAGAAGAAAAAGACCAAGTTGGTGAGCCCCAGAACCTAGACAAACCCAGAGGAAGAGGCTTGCCCGCCTTGCTGGGTAGTTTTTGTCAACTTGACGCAAGGGTCAACTGGAAGAAGGACTCTCAGTTAAGGGGTCACCTCCCTCAAGTTGACCTATGGGTATGTCTGTGGGGTGTTTCCTTGATGAATGATTGATGTAGGAGGGTCTATGGATGATTCAGCCCACTGTGGGTGGTGCCATCCCCTGTCAGGTGGTCCTAGGTTGTCTAAGAAAGCAGGCTGAGCAAGCCGTGGAGAGCAAGCCAGTAAGCAGCACTCCTCCATGGCCTCTGCATCAGCTCCTGCCTCCAGGTCCCTGCCTTGGCTTCCCTTGATGAGGGACCATCACATGGAAGGGTAAGGTGAAACAAACTCTTTCTTCCCCTTCATTGATTTTGGTCAGTGTATTATCACAGCCACCAAGAAGCAAAGTAAAGCACCAGTGGATCTATCTCTGTATCCTATCCCACCCCTTAACCACCTTGAACCACCCCTGGTTCCTCAGGGTCCATCCAATATTCTCCTTTGTTTACATCAGTCCCTGGGGACCTGAGGGTCCCTAGATCAAGACCAGGTATGGCCCTCAGATACAGGACACAAACCATTAAAGCCCCCAGGAAAATACCTAAGCTACCCACCTTGCATGCTCCACTTAAATTCCTGGGCAGCCCCTGTTCATCACTTCCCTCAAAGAAGTCAACAGGTATGTCAGCGATTGGCTGGACAGTCATTTAATTCTGTGCTTGAGTCCCAGATATGTCACTTTCTAACCTGTGAGTATTGGCCAAGCCACACAGTCTTTCCCAACTCAGTTTCCCCAAAGGAAAATGGGGACGATATTAGTTGTTCCATAGTTTGTATTGAGTCAGCACTAAACACGCCTCCTTCAGTAAGGCTATGGAGGAAGTCTAGGGTTGCAGACTAGCCCTAAATCTGCAGGGTGGACAGCCTTCCTTCCACCCACAGCAGGAGCAGGCTCTCAGCCCTGCTATGGGAGCCTAGCTAGAGCCTGGCTGAAAGTCTTTAAGGAGCCTGCCCTGCAAACTGCTGAGGAGCAAAGTCACTGGGACCACTCGTTCAGCTCGGAGCTATGTCTTGTGTCATTTTGATCCTGGGAGATTGTACCCAAGCACCCCAACAAACATTATTTTTTGTCCCTCTTGTCACAGATTTTCACAGGCAGGGGGAAAGAGTGAGCTGGGATGCTGGGATGGTTGCCCTGGCAACTTTCCTTCTGGATCCCCACTGCACACACACACACACACACACACACACACACACACACACACACAGGGGGGTGGAGTTTGGCTCATTCAGTATGGAAGCAGGGCTGGATAGGAGGGAGGGAAGGATACTGAGGCTGATGGTTCCTGGAATGGCATTCTGCAGCTTTATAGGAATGCAATAAAATGGTAATTGCCTTAGAACTCTAACTGCAGCTCCCTCAATCCTTGCCCATTCCACTCTTCCATTTGCCATCGCGGGATGGAGCTGTCCCTCAAATTCCTGAGTGGTGGCTGCTGGGAAATTCAGTGTGCTGCTCCACCTCCATCTTGTTGAAGGAACGCGGTGGGGGCTGGGGAAGAGGGCTCAGTCCCTGAAGAACATCATGATGACCTGAGTTTGGATCAGCAGCACCCATGTAAAAGACAGGTGCCATGTCTGTCTGTCTGTCTGTCTGTCTGTCCGTCCCTCCGGTGCTGAAAGGGGATTCAGGGAGTTCACTGGTCAGCCAGCCTGGCTGATTCAGTGAGAGACCCTGCCTCAAAAGTAAGGTGGAGAACAACCAAAGAAGACCTCTAGCCACCGCACGAGCCTGTACACACCCACACAGACACATGTGTGTGTTCATCATGTGCATCCACGCCTCTGTGCACAAGTGGTTGATTTAGAGGAAGACGGGGAAGCAGGTGGAGACAGAGGAAGGGACGGGGGGGGGCAGTTAGGTCCAAAGGACCTCATCCTCTTGGCTCATGCTACTTCCAAAATGCCCAGAGAATTCAAGTGGCCCAGTGTGCACAGAAATGGGAAGGGACACAGGGCCTGTTGGAGAATGAGGCCCTTTGAAAACACTATGTGGACGGGGCATCTGCTTCCCAGGAACATCCTAGAAAAGGCAGGGCTGTGTTTCAGAAAGCAGAGAGACGCACGGCGAGACCCAGCTGCTCCCACGGGGCCAGGGTGCCCTTGCATCCCTGTTACGACCATCGGGCACCCTCTGCTTCCCTCGTTAACCTTTATCATCCTGCTTCCCACTGAGAGTTCACCCCGGGGACCTAGAGAGCTGCAGCCTTTACCTTTCTGCTGACCCTGGTCACAATGAGGCAGCTCACAGAACAGCGTGCCAGCACCGTCATCCTATGGGGGCCTCCCAGGCATTTTCTCCTGCCCTTTGGGACCTTGGCATGGAGATGAGGCCTGGAACCATTGAGGCTGTGTTATCAGTGGGGCTGTGGGTGACCAGGGCGATGGGAAAGCAGGCAAGGGGCGATAAGAGCTGGTCCCTGAGCACGCGGGTAACTGGTATTTAGGTGGGGGAGAAAGCAGGCCCCATAATTTGGTGAATATGGAGGAAAAAGAAGTCAATGGGACATTCCGTTTTGTGAGTCCAATATAAGAGCATTCACAAAATGACTTCAGAAACTGGGCATTGGTGGCGCATGCCTTTAATCCCAGCACTAGGGAGGCAGAGGCAGGCGGATCTCTGTGAGTCCGAGGCCAGTCTGGTCTGCAGAGCGAGTTCCAGAACAGGCTCCAGAGCAATACAGAGAAACCCTGCCCCGAAAAAAACAAGAGGTTTCAGGATAGATGGTTTGAAAGGGGAGGGGACCTGAAAGAGAGACCCTCATTCAGTTGCATGTCTGTCCCTTCGCCTGCCACCCAAGCTCCAAGTTAACAGGACCGGGGATGAGGAGTGGAGGGTCTTAGTGTAGCCTGGGGCTGAGTTCAAGACCCTTGGTTGCTACCTGGCCCCATTCTCTCTCCTATGTTGCCTTGAACAACCAGGCCTCTCTGGGTCGCATGGTCTAATTCCCTTTTGGAGGATTAAAAAAGTTTCATTACATGTGTTTACTTGTGCATGTCAGCGCGTGTGTCACGGTCTGCATGGGGAGGGTCAAAGGACAACATGTAGAAGTCACTTCTCCTGTGCGGGTCCAGGGGATTGAACTCAGGCAGTCAGTCTTGTCTGCAGACATCTTTACCCACGGAGCCATCTCTCCAGCCTGTCCTGAGGGGCTTTAAAGGGAAGGAAGGAAGGCAGCTAACGAGCCCAAGAGAGTGTGGCTTATGCAGCTGCCTCACCGAAGCTTGTCTGTGTAGGGTTAGGCTATTCTCATCTCCCCAGCTCATCAAAAAGAGATCCGGCCAACGGGGCGGGTCCCTGCATCCTTGCTCCTGCCATCACCCATAAGATCACAGGATGATTTGAGTGCAGGGATCGGCAGAGGAAAACCCATCAGGGTCAGGGCGGGCTTCTCAGTAACTTCTTATTTATTGGCCTCCTCCAGTCCCGCGGTCGCCGGTTCTGCTCAATATTTTATTCTTGTTGTACCTGCTCAGAAGCAGAGCTGCGGGCAGTTTTGATAAATGGATTGAAAGGAAGGTTTGTCTGGTTTCGCTGAAGCTTCTATAAGTGCCTCTGGATCTCAGGCTGAAATGATATTTTCTCCCAACTTCCTGCTGCGATCTTGCTCCCCAGAGGCTCTTCTCTTCCTCCCTGATCGCTCTCCCTGTGCACCCCACCTCCCAACCCCCCATGCATGTACACACATGCAAGGATGCACAGGTCTGTATACTCACTCAGGGCACCAGTGTGTGAGGGAGCAGAGTGTGTCTTCCTATGGACTGGAAAACCCATGTAACAATCATGCACAGACATGCCCTTGGTGCACGGGGACACGCCCTTGGTGCACAGACATGCCCCCCCCATGCACGGACATGCCCCCTGGTGCACACGAAGGCAAATACACACACTGTCTGAGTTCAGCCAGTCTGACCTTGAGGGAAGTTCTGGATGAGCAGACTCCAAGAGGGAGAAACCTGGGAATCTGGAAATCTCTGCTGGAGCCCTCATGAGCTTCAAGGAGCCCTGCCCCCCCCCCTTGGTTGGATTCCTCCAGCCTTCTCTCTTCCTCCTCAGCTTGCTGGCCCCGGAGGCCCCACTGGGCCAGCTGGAAGCTTTACCCAACCACATCTGAAACGGTTCAGGATCTGGATCTGTGCCTGGCCGCCAGCCGTTTCCATAAATAACTTGCTGGGCCTGGCTCCTTGCCTTCCTGGTGATGTCATTGGCGTGGGCCTGGTGATGAAGTCATAGGCTTCCCTTCCCTGGGCCCTCCCTTTGGGTGGAGTGAGAGCCCCCCACCCCTCCCCTCCTTCTGTGAGTCCCCCGCCATTTGTGGGGAACTTGCCTGTCTGTCTGCACCTCTTCCTGTTCCCGTCAGGCCAGGTATTGGATACAGGCTCTCTACCATCTGGACCAACTAAAAATGGGCGCCAGACCGCTCATCTCCCCTCCCCATCGTCAGCTACTGAACGGTCTCCCAACTTTCCCATCCCCCCTGGATATTGTTTCCAGGTGACAGCAGACTCTTCCGTTTCAAGGGTGGCAGAGAAGCCTTGGCTATGCAAGCCGTCCCAGCTACGTGACATCAGACAAAATTCTGTGCCTCGGTTTCCTCATCTTTAAAAGTAAAGACTGTATTGAGAGTTAGCCCGGGGCTGGCTAAGTCTTCTGTAAGGTCACGCGGTAAAACACTGAGCCTGGAGCCTCAATGCACTGAGTGGGCCCATCACGTGACCACATTTCCATGAGGCTCTGGTTTTGAGTTTTCTATTCTGTGACTTTTCTGTGGGTTCACATCCTGAGGGAGTGGGGGAGCTGCCTGTTTCCTTGGCACATTTCTTGCTATGTAGCCAAGGATGGCTTTGAACCTCTGACCCTTCAGACTCCACCTAACAAGTATCGGGATTGCAAGTGTGCACAGATTTGTCTAGCTTCCTCGTCCCCATAGAGCTGACATTTTTTAGTCACTTCTGGTGCTACTTGCCTTGGCACCAGAAGCTGGAAGAACCAGGGAGTGGGGCCTCTGGTGGAGCAGTTCTGAGGTGCTCAAGTCCTGCCTACCCTGTACTGTATGGACAGAAGGAAGCGTTCTTCCTCCTCAGACAATCTCAAGGTCTTTGTTTTCTATATGAAGAAACTGAGGCAGGCCTGGGGTGATATCTCAGCCAGCAAAGGCTTGCTGTGCAAGCATGAGGACCTGAGTTCAAAGCCCAGAACCCACACACACACGAGCCACAGTGACCTGTTCTCATAATCCCAACCCTAGGGAGATGAAGTTAAGTAGGTCCTTCCCTGGGGCTCATTGGAAGCCAGCATAGCTAAGTAGTGAGCCCTGGGCCAGAGAGAAGCTGTTTCAAAACAAGGGAGGGATGAGCTAGCTCAGCCATTAAAGGCCAAGGTACTCTCTCCATCTCTGCATCTCTATCTGTCTGTCTCTCATATGTATGTATACACAGAGAGAGAGAGAGAGAGAGAGAGAGAAAGAGAGAGAGAGAGAGAGAGGAGAGACAGATTAAGCATCTTACTACAGGAACAAACTTCCATGGCATCCTAAGACACCATGGACCTGCCCAGAACCTTGCCCGATTCCCAGATGTGTGTGCCGAGAGCACTCACAGGAGACTGTGTCTCTGAACTCAGTAGTAGAGGTGAGGCATGGTTTCTGTGTTCCATACAGTGGCCATGGAGCCTCAGGAACTGGGTCGGTGACATGCACACCGGATTTTGATGATTTTGTATGGAAAAGAAAACACAAGAGAGCTCAGGAAAAATTCCTTGGGATTTATTATGCATCGAGCTGATAATGTTTTTCATGTGTTAAGCTAACTGAAGTATGCTATTACCATCACCTGCTTCTTTTTATTTTCTTTTATGAGGTGGTTATCAGAGGTTTAAAACCGCATGTGTGGATCCTGTTAGATTTCCCCCGAGTGGCTCTGTTCTGGTGCCTGGCTGAGAACTGAAGAATATTCACTGCTCTTCCCATGCTGGGATTCTGACCCATTTAGCATAATGCCTTCAAAGCGGAGGGCTGCTGCCTTCTGCCACCGTAGCCACCTGTCCCTGTTCTGGGCTCTTGATGGGACAGGTCAGTGGAGCAGACATGACTGCTTGGCTTCCTCTTCATATGGGATCCAGAACCCTGAATTCAGCCTTACATACTTGGGAGAAAACCTCAAAGTTGTCCGGGCACCGCAAGGATGCCAAGCCCTCGGTCGAGGCCACACCTAGCAGCATCGCTGTCTGGGTTCCATGTTATTCCTCGTTTGCCCTGAAGCCTTGGTTCTATTCTCCATTCACATGAGTCTTACTCGTCCTTGAAAACCAAAATCAGAAGTTGCCTCATCCAGGAAGCCTTCCCAGACTCTTTGTATATGTGTGTTGTGTTGTGTCTGTGCATACATGTGTTTGAGTTTGTGACCATGTGTGCATGTAAAGGTCAGAACAAGACTTGGACATCTTCCTCTATAGCTCTCCATCTGCTGAACTGGAAGCCTGTCTTTTTGGCTAGGCTGGCTGGCCACAGAGCTCTTAGGAGCTACCTGTCTGTACCCTAAACAACATTTGTGTTACACGCATGTGCAGTCATGTTACATGCATGAGCAGCCATGTCCAGCTTTTGAAAAAATATTTTAAAATTTAATGCATATGAGTGTTTGCATGCATGTATGTCTGTGTACCACATGTTTTCCTGGTGTCCACAGAGGCCAGAAGAGCGCCTTGGATCCCTTGGAACAGTTGTGAGCTGCCACATGGGTGCTGGAACTGGAACTTTGTCTTCTGGGAGAGCAACCAGTGCTTTTAACCACTGAGCCATCTCTCCAGACCCCATGTCCAGCTTCCTATGTGGGTAGTGGAGGGTTCAAACTCAGGTCCTCAGACCCCCATGCCTGCAAAGGGGGTGCTTTTATTCACCGTGCCATCTCTCTAGTCCCACGATACCTTCAATGTGCAAATCTATCATGGTGGACTATCAGAATTTGTCAAAATGCTACTAAACCATGGATGAGGACCTGCCCTGAGAAAAAGCATGTAAATTATGTAAATCTCCAATGTGCTCTGACAAGGTAGCTACTGGGATGATTCTTAATTCTATGTGGGGAAACTGAGGCACAGGGAGATGAAATATCTCACCAAGATGGAAGAGTTTAAAAGCAGGACTGGGCTCTTTAGGTTTCAGGCTGACTCTCTTCTGAAGAACGAAGGTCACAGGTACAGCAGCGGTGTCCCTAGCACCCCCTCAGAGACAATAGTGTGAATCAGGGCCCCCGTTCTTCCACTACTAAAATCCCCACAGCACCCAGCCAGACCCTGCATACAGTGGGTGGCCAATAAATGCTGCCTGAAGTAGATCAGGACTTCAAAGCCTCCCCCACCCCCCAACCCCTGTGCTTTGCTGTTGTCTAGGTCTCGCCCTGGCTCCCCCTAGCTCCGCCCACTCTGTCAGCCCCACAGCCTCTCCCTCTCTCCATCACCTCCCCAGGGTCCTCTCTGCACCTGCTTAACACTCAGTTACTGTCATCCGACCTCTGCCAGCCGGGAATTAATTCCCCAGGTTACCACTGCATAAAAACCAAACTCTCTTTTTATGGTCTCTGCATGCGATGCCCTTTCTCTTTATGCAGGCCCCACTGCACTGCCCAGGAATAAATAAATACAGTGTAACTTTTAGCAGCTTTTATTTACTGTAGGCTGCAGACTCCCGGGTCTGGAGTTACACAGAAGCCCAGCAGTTGTGGCCAGATGCAGGGCACCAGAAGGATTCTGGGTATCTGACTCCTAAGCCTTGGAATTCCCTAGCATGTCCCCACCAGAGCATCCCAGAAGTCTTCCCTTTCTGGTGTGTGTGTGTGTGTGCGCACACACACACACACACACACACACACACACACACACACACACACACACACACACGCTCGCAAGCACATATACGGATGCTTACTCATGGAGTCAGAGGTCAATCTGCACTGTCATTCTTCAGAATGTCATCTTGTCCTTTTTTTTTTTGAAACATGGTCTTTGGTTGATTGGCTAGGCTGGCTGACTAGCAAGCCCCCTAGCACCAGGATCACACCCACTTGCGACCACACTCAGCTTTGTCTATTAGACATCTAGGCGTTGAACTCAAGCCTAGCAGTTCCTGGTCTCTTAGCAGTTCCTGGTGTGACCCCCTGAGCAGCAACTGAAAGGAATAGCCGCCACTCGGTAAAACAGCAAACCAAACCCTGGCATGGAAGGGACAGAAACGGTGGGCACGGGGTCCTGGATACATGGGTCACTCTCCTCCCACCCCAGGAAAGGGCACAAGAGGACATTTCTTTGGGGCTTCCAGACGGTGACCTGTAATCCCAGGGGTCGCTGGCAAGGATGTCTTTGGCCACCTTGGGAAGTGAGCCCCCCACTGGAACTCAGCAGTCCTTGCCCAAACTCCCATCTTCCTGTGTGCCTACCTGGCTCACCCCCCAGGGGACCCAGACTTCCCACTTTGTGTTCCTGCTTGCCCATAATCTTCCCCACAATGTTTTCTATTGGTCAAGCACGGGGATATCTGCGTTGTTCTGTTTCACACCGAAAGATCCCATTGGTCAAGTCAACGCTTTGTGGTGAGGGTGGAGGCCCCAGGGCTGCGGAACAAACCAACGCTTGGTGGTCCTGTTGGTCCTGCTGCCATCAATTTTGCAAAATCCATCTCTGCCAACCACCGTCGTTAAAAAAAAGGAAAACAAAAACAAAACCAACAATGCAACCCCTGGACTGGAGAGACGACTCAGTTGCTAACATGTTTCCCACAACACCATAACAACCTGAGTTCGATCCCCCAGAAATCATGTTAAAAAAAAAAGCCAAGCCAGGCATGGTGGCATGTGTGTGTAGTCCCAGCACAGGGGAGGGAGACAGGAAAATCCCTGGGATACACTAGCCAGTCAACCTAGCCTAACTTGTCAGCTCCAGGTCTCAGTGAGAGAACCTTTCTTAAAAGCCAAAGTGACCAGCACCCTTGCAGCAGAGGCAAGCAGATCTCTCTGAGTTCAAGGCCAGCCTGGTCTACACAGAAAGCTGCAGGCCATGCTTTGTCTCTCTAGTTTTACTGGGCAGCCTTTTGTCAAGCTGCCAATCACAGTCCTGGCTATGGCTTGGGCTTCCAGGAGGGATTGTGGGGTCTGAGGATACTTTGCCCACAGAGGAGGATTGTGTCATCGATCCTCCCGCTGTGACCTAGGGCTATGGAGAAGGTAGTTGTCCCCTGTCTAGTAGAATGGATCTATCATCCCCTTCTGTCCTAGAAACTCCATCTAGGCTCCTTCAGCCTCTCCCTGAAATTCAGCTCTCAGGGCCCCTGGGAGCTCAGCTCGCCGGGCAGCTGCCTGCTAGTTCACTGACTTCCTACCCCTGGGTGTGTGTGTGTGCGCGCGCGCGCACGCACGCGCGTGTGTGTACAGGAACAGCAGAGTGGTCTTCAGGGTCATTTTCCACGCCCACCTTTGCAGCTGTCACATGCAGAGCAACCGTGGCCCTAGCCCCACAGGGAGCTAACACACACCAGGGTGAGTCTATATCTGGGGCTTCCCAAGTGCTACACCCCCATCTTGTTGCTCCCCAACCTCCACAAGAAGTTCCCGGAGCTGGGAGAGCAGCTATTTTAGAGATAATTGCTTAATTAGGGGAAAATTACTTAAATTTCAGTGGAAGCATTGGCAGAAGCAGCAACAGTTATGGTCGTAAAATCCTCCAGTCTCAGTTCCCTCGGAGAGCAGAGCTGTGCCCACACCACGCCCATGGCTGCTTCTCCCAAGAGGCAGCGGGAGCCATAGCAGCGTGTCAGGGGCCTTCCACCCACGCACACGTACACACAAGCATGCACGAGCAAACACATCGTGATGGGGTAGTCTCCCTCTAAACACACACCTGCCTAAACCCTAACGCTCTGTGTGGTGGTTAGAGAGGGCGCCATCAGAAAGTGACTAGACTGTAATGGTGTCACAAGGGTGGGGCCCTCAGGGTAGGGTTAGTATCCTAAAGAGAGGCCCCGGGCTGGCTAGAGGCCTTAGCAAGTAAAGTCACTTGCAACCAAGCCTGATAACCCGTGTTCCATCCCAGGTTCCCTCCAGTGGTCCTCTGACCTCCACGTGCGTTCTACGGCATGCATGCACACACAATAGCGTAAGACGGGTAAACAATTGTAATAACCGCTTTAGGGAGAAGAGCCCACTCCCTCTCCCTTCCCCCACCCCTATCTGCACTTCAATATCAGACTTCAGCTTCCAAAATATTGAGCTTTGAATGGCAGTTGCTAAAACCTGAGACCCAAGCCTATGGTATTTTATTAACAGCCCAGGCTTGGACAGCACTGTGAAAACTGATGGTTAAATCCTGGCCCCGCAGGCTGCCCTGGTATCTGCTGTACCTGCTCTACCCAGCACCATGCAGAGAGCAACCACCAGCAGTGCTTCCACAAGAGGACACAGCTGTGTTCCCAGAAACAGTGGTAAAAACCAAGTGTACGGGGGCAGGGCCGCGCTGGCCCCTGAGCTGGCGTTTGCTGGCATAGAGCTGACCTGGGAGCTGCAGCTGCTGTGTCAGCATAGGGGTCCTCGGGGCCATGGGTAAGGGCCTGTGGGAGCAGCGCAGCCTGCCACAAGGCCAGGTGGCTCCCAGCGGGGACTGTGCTCGGCTCCAAGGCTGATGTTGATGTGAACATGAGCTCTGGGGACACACAGTTCTTGTGATGTGATCTTGTGCCAGATATTGAACTCTGAGCGTTTCCATTTTCCCATCTCCAAATTGATAATAATGGCCGCTCCTTCCTGCCAGGGTCACAGAGGTAATAAATTCAGATGGCTCGGGAACTGCGTTGGTCGGCACTGTGTGCTTGTTGGCACAGGCTTCCAGAAGCAGGACTCGGGAGAATGAGTTGGGAGGATCTCAGGGTTTGGACTTCCAAGAATGCTCTTCGTATGAAAGCTTAGGGGTGGCCAACCCCTGGTCTGGGGGTCGTGTGCACCCCAGGATAGCTCTGAAGGCAGCCCAACACAAAAGGATAAACTTAGTTAACACAGTGTCAGGTTGATTATTTATTTAGCAATACTTTTTATAATCTTATTATGTGGTTTAAAATATATTGTTATTCTGCGCATGTATGATATGAATACATAAGTACAAATGCATGTGTGTGTGCCACTGCATACGTGTGGAAATCAGAGGACAAGTCCTCATCTGGTCCTCTCCTTCCACCTTGCTTTCTGCCATTCTGTTTCTCCAACTAGCCTGGACCCCTGCCGGATTCTCCTGTCTCGACCCCATCGCACCACAGGAGTGCTGAGGTTACAGACACATACCACCACCACATTCAGCTTTTTAAATGGGTTCTGGGGACTGAACCCGGGTCATCAGGTCTGCACAGTAAGCATCTTTACCCACGGAACCCTCTGGCTAGCCCGACTGCGTAGCCTTTGCGTGTGAACTTTGTTGATGACAGTATGGTCCAGGAAAGTCAAAAGGTTGGGCTCCCCTGTAAGAGTCTTTCTCTTCTTCTTTCCTAAGCTGCCTCCCATCCCTCCTCCCCTCCTGACTGAGTGCCCCCCGATACTGCCAGTGTCCACAGAAAACACACTGAGAAGGCACAGGTGAGCTCTGTACCCATGGCTGCCCAGCTTAACAGAACACCTGACCCACATGAGCTGACTCATACCTCACAGCCACCCTGGCCTTGCCATTCTGACTAGATAGCCCCAAGCTTGCAGTGAGTCTTGCCCTGTCATGGAGGAACCCTTCACTGGAGACTGGCATGGGGCCTCGCCCCATGGGACCCCTAAGAGACCCATTTAGCTTTGCCTTCGTTTTCTCTCCTCTTTCCACACTGATTCTAGCCCCCCCAAGTCACCCCAAGACAAGACCACCCAGCCAGACACTTCCCTATCCCCCAGAAGCCCACATACCCTCTTCTAAAGTCCTGTCCCATGGGCTAGGGAGAAAGCTTGACGTAAAAACTGCGGTGCAATGAAGCTGGACTTTAGGATGAGGTGGTTATGTCCATATCGGCGTCTGAAGAGATGTTTGTGTGCCTGCTTAAGGGCCAGCAGGCTGCTAAGAGTGAGCTGTGAGAGGGACGGAAGGGAAACTCCAGTAATGACACTGAGTTGGAAATGGTGGCAATCCAGAGCCCAAGGGAGTTGCGACTGTGAGTGCAGAGAGTGGAAGCCACTGAGCTGGGAGATAGCTCAGTTTGCTGCCCCAGTGTGGAGACGGGAGTTTGGGTCCCCAGCACCCACATAGAAATCTGGGCACTAAAGCATGTGTCTGTAATCCTAGGGCTGGGGAAGGAGGATTCCTGGATTGTGCTGGCCCATCAGTGGAGCCTAATTGGTGAGCACCGAATCCCAGAGTTAGACACTGCCTCAAAAAACAAAGTGGAAAGTGATTGAGGAAGAAACCTGACATGTGTCTCTGGCCTCCACACTCATGCACACACATGAGCATGAACACACACACGTGCATGCACATATGTGCACATATGCACACATGCACACACACACACAGAGAGAGTCAGTCAGAAGCAAGGACTATTCAAGACCCAGGTCCCAGGGCTCAGAACACTCAGGAAATAGGCGCCTCGACATGGACCCAAGACAAGTGGCTGCATTGAACGCCTAGGAGAGTAGTTTCAACCAGGAGCTATTCCACTTATGCTCATGTGAGAACTTAGGGTGAGCATAAATGGGGAACAGGGTAGAGATTCGTGCTTATGTCCATGTGTTAGTGAGTGACCCCAGACCCAGGGTCTACCCGGGAAACCATTCCAACATTAATCAAGTGGTGTGTGCGCCTAAGACATGACTAAGTAACACGAGGCTTAGATATGGTTGTCCCTAAGCCCCAGTCAAATATTTGTGATTTAAATACTGTCTAGCTCAGTACTTCTCAACCTTCCTAATGCTGAGAACATTAAATACAGGTTTTCATGTTGGTGACCCCCAAACATAAAATTACTTCATTGCTACTTAACATAACTGTAAATTTGCTACTGTTATGAATCATAATGTAAATGTCTGATATGCAGGATATTTGATATATGACCCCCCCAAAGGCGTTGAGACCCACAGGTTGAGAATAACTGGTGCCTACATACAGCAGTTGGAGAAACTGCCTGCTGCCATGTCCCTGGAGATTCTCGCTCTTTCCAGAGGCATCAGGTGGGCCAGAAACCAGGCCTTTGGGCTCAGGCTAGGCAGGGCCTGGGTCACTGGGGCTCTGGTTTTGAGTGAGGCTGGACAGAAAGAAATCAGGCCAGCAACAAAGTGTTTGAACCGTCTGATCATGAGGGTCAAGCTGCTCAAACACATACCCCGCTATTCTTAGGCCTGGCAAGGCTGCATATACAGTCCTTGCATGGAGAGAGAGAGAGAGAGAGAGAGAGAGAGAGAGAGAGAGAGAGAGAGAGAGAGAGAGAGAGAGAGAGAGAGAGAGACTGACAGACTGACAGACTGACAGAGACAGAGACAGAATTACGCACATACACACCTGTGCGTGTCTGTTTCTGCACACTACAGGTGTGCCTGTGGGTGTGGAGGCCAGAGGACAATCCCAAGCATCATTCCTCCAGAACCATCCACCCCTTTTCTTGACACAGCATCTTTCACTGGCCTGGAACTCTCTAAGGAGGCTGTGTGGACAGTGAGACCCAGGGATCCCTCTACCCCTCCCCGCCTGTGGGATCACAAGCACAGGACCACACGGCCCGATTTTCATTCTTGTTGTTTTGCGTGGCTTCTGGGAGAGTGACACCCAGTGCAAGGCAGGCACTTTGAGCCAGCTCTCCAGCACCATTGTGTGCCTCCGACCTTTGCACCCAGGCCCAGATGAAGCTGCAGCAGTTTCCAGTCCCGGGTCCCATTGTCTACCGTAGAGCGGCCTCAAAGAGCCCTGGCACAGCTGCTCACCTGTGCAGCTAGTGGGGTGTGAGCGCTGCCCTCCGTGCCCTCAGCTCACCCCGAAACCTGGCTCCTGCTTCGTGCCCCTGAGACTCAAGCTCTGCCCGTTTCCACTTTCCCTGCCTTGTCCTTCCTCCCTGCTTTCATCACTGGCTGCTCTGAATTCATGTCCCATTTCTGCCACCCACTTGCCACATCTGGGCCCTACCCCCACCCCTGGCCACTCTGTCACCAGCCTGCTGGTGACAGGGCTTCTCTCAAACCTGGCCTCTCGTCATCACTCCTGCTACCACTTCTCTCCTGCTGGTCTCCTGGCATCTTGCATCCCCCCCCCCACCTTGAACACAGGAGATCCTGGACTCACACTGACACCTGGAAGCTGGCTGGTTAGAAACACAAGCTCTCCACCACAGCCTAGACTGGAGTCAGACACTCTCAGGTGGAAGCAGCTGTCTGTCTGTACGAGTCCTCCAGATGATGCTGGAGCTGTCAAAGCTGAGAGCCAGTGCCTGGCGTGTCTTCTCTGTAGCTTCGAGAATATTCTTCCCTTGCCGGGTGTTGGTGGCAAACACCTTTAATCCCAGCACTCGGGAGGCAGTGGCAGGCCGATCTCTGTGAGTTCAAGGGCAGCCTGGTCTACAGAGTGAGTTCCAGGACAGCCTCCAAACAATACAGAGAAACCCTGTCTCGAAAACCAAAAAAAAAAAAAAAGAATATTTTTCCCAAACTTCAGGCCATCTCCCTGAGTTCTCCTACCCTGCACACACTCCTCTCTCTTCTTCTCTCCTCTCCTGCCCTCCCATCTCCTTCCCTTCCCTCCCCTTGTTTCCTCTCCTCTTCTGTCCTCCTTCTTCCCTCCGTCTCTCTTTCTCTTACTCCCCCATCTCTCCCTATTGCCCCCTCTCCCATCTTTCTTCAGGATGAACATCTTAAATACAGGGTTCGCGGTCCTTTGCAGCTGGTCAAGACATCCTTTTCAGCCTCCTTTAGTGGACCAGCCCTTTGCATCAAACCACCCCTCCTTTTCACTCCTAGGAGAGTCCTACCCAAGCACTAGGCCCTACTCAGCCACACTTAGCATCGCATAACTGCTCGGGGACACGTATTTCTTACTGTTCACAATGAAGTTCAGGATCTGGGCTAGTGTTTGTGGTCTAATTTAAAAGTATGGCCCCAGGGCTGGGATCAGTGGTCAATACATACCTACTGATGATGGGGATGGCTATGACCCCCCCCTCCCGTCTGTCTCTAAGCTTCTTACTCCATTCCTATTGTCCTACCAAGCGTATTTACTATTTGATACAGTGCCTACAGTCTTAGAGCCTCCTGGGAGGTCTACTAGTTCTCCTATATCCTCTCACCCTTCTGGGCCAAGTCGTTTCCATTCTGCTGGCAGATCATGAGTCAAAAGAGTGAGGGAGAAGCCTTCCCTGAGGCACCACTGAGATGAGGAGGATCCATTCCCCATCCCAGGGTTGTTGGTGGGAGGCGTCCTCAGGCTTCCCTTCAGGTCCCTTCAAACGGTCCCTGCTAACAGAGGAAGACATTTCGCAGGGTTCTTCTGACCTCTGGCCATGCTCCTGCCACTTCACAGGTGCGGCAAACAATCTGATTGGTATTTCTTTCTCCCCATTTTAGCCTAATGCCTCCCTGACTAGATCTACTCCTTCTTAGGCCTGGATTTTAGGATGGGCTTGCATTTCCTGTACACACAGCAATGGCTGGGCAGCCTGGTAGTGGAGCAGGCAGCTGAGAAACAAACAAGACTCTCGCCCCCCCTACAGGTACACACACTTTGGATTTTGAAATTGACACCTGGGGGCATTTTAGACGTGCCAATTTTGAGGATGGATTGAGCCAAGAGACAAGGTGTGGGTGCCTGTGCAGGATGTGCATGTCCAGATGAAGAGACCCGGCATTCATGTGCGGCGGGATGTTAGCAGGGTCCCTGCATATATGTCTTGGTGCTGCCCTTGAGAACCTGACGCAGGCCCACAAGGCCTCTTCAACCCTAGCCAATAGAGTGCAGCTTCAAAGCCCAGTTTCAAAAATGGAGGGGGTGGGCAGGTAAAAGGACCACGTGGATGGTCCCTTGCAACCTTCTGCCTCTGGCTGAACAGATGAGCTCAGTTTGGCCCGTTTCCCCCTCATCCACATTCCTAAACAGCTCTAGGAGAGCACGCACACTCCTCCCCCTCTCCCCCCCCCCCACAGCCATCTGCCCAAGCTTCTTCACAATGTCCTGGGGTCATGTCCCATTTGCCTTCTTGGAAACACCCTATTACCCTTCAGCAATGATGTGATAGAGATGGGCTCTCTAGCTAACCCCAGGTTGCCTAGCAACGCTGACAGGCAGCTAGCCTGGCCAGTCACCTGTGGCGGCTGATATCCGCCCGCCTCTAGAAGATAGAGGGAGCTGCCAATCAAGCACTCCCTGCCTCACCTCCACGCTGCCCCGCCACCAACACCTGGCCTTCTTCAAGGCCCTAAAGAGGCAGCCTGATGACCGCCACTTCTCACCTCACCCTTTGCCCCCACCTGAGGCCCATTCTGCAGCTTAATCTGTGACATTTAACATAAATAGTTTTCTATTCCCAGCTGACCTTTAATGGCTTTTATCATCAACTGCGGTCCCTGGCAGCCGTACAGAAGCTGCTATCTGTTGCCTCCGTCCCTCCCGACAGAATGCCCGAGGAGCCCCTGGCTTTCACCATGTGAAGCCCGGGGGGCCCCTGGAGATGTCTGCTGAGCCCGGAGCTTGCCATTCTCCACCAGGAAATACCGTTCCGTGTTTCAATTAGAATTAGTGGGGAAGCCAGTTATTAAGTGGTTAGTTATTAGGGTAATAGAGACACTCCGCATTAACAGGGGCAGCTGCTCGCCTTCCTCTAATGGCGACTTCCAGGCCCGAATCCCTCCCTGACGCTTATTGCAAATGTGTGGGATGGAAATGGGAGGGAGTAGGTTGAAAGAGGGTTTTGAAGCCCCCTACTCCCTACTGGACCCCTCCAAGATAGATACCATCCCCCAAGAAGTGAGGTCTGAGGTCGCTTTGGCCAGCCCAAATGCATCGCCACACTCCCAGAAGCAGAAGTGGCTGTCCAGGCTGGTGGTCATGTCCACTAAACCCCTCTGAGCTCCTCTCCTCACAAGTGCGCTCTGTGACTCACTGGAGGTTTCCTTCGGGGGTCTGGGCTGGTCTTTTCTTTTTGCCATTCTGGAGTGAACCAGGAATCTTGTATATGCTCAACACACTGTACCACTGAGCTGTAGCCAGCCCCCCTTCCCCCGAGGTTTGGGTTTTGGCAAAGGCTCCATAGGCTCTGAAGGTTCAGAGAAGTGACCAAGGACTCCCAAGCTTGAAGGCAGAGAAGCTGGGCTCTGGTTCCCTTCAGCCAGATGACTCCAGATAAGCCACATGATCTCTGGGGAGTATTCCAGCCTCTCCTTGCGTATCTAGGTTGGGTCTCATTTCCAACCACTGTTCGACCACAGGATACCCAATGTGCATGCCTTTAACTGTAGAGGCAAGTCAGAGAGATGTTCTATAGTTAGGGTAGCAAGGTCAGACAAGCCTGACGATCTGCAGTGGAGTCCTGACACTCTGGTCCTGCTTCACTGATGCTCCAGTCATCTGTTTGGTGAGGATGCTCGCAGAATCCCCTCCAGCCACGCCTTCCTTCTGCTTCCCTGACTAGGCTGGCCAGGAGACACTCTGCAGACAGCTGTCTGGGCTTATCCTGTGGCTTCCAACCTGTGTACCGCATGACTTCAGATGCCACTGGACCCTTGGGTCTTGGCTTTCCTACACAATTATGATGCCATGGGGGTCAGTAGCTAATACAAGGGGAGCATCTGCCCAGGGAGGCAAGGGGACGAGTTGGTCCAGGCTGTGGTCATTAATGAATGCTGCTGCTGGTCATTTAAAAGCCATCAGGGTGAAAATGGAAGAGAAATGGCAGCCCAGGGTGGCTCCCTTCTCTGAGCATACCGTTGGCTATTTGAGAAGGGAAAGGAAGAGTCAGGGAGACTGGAGATGCAGGAATGAGCTGTACAGAGTGGAACAGCTAGGAGGGGGATGGGTGGAGGGAGGGAGAAAGAGGAGGAGCTCAGTGAAGGAGGAAGAGAAGCAGGGATTGACAAAGAGGAGGAGGGAGAGGAAGAGGAGGAGGAAGAGGAGGAGGAGGAGGAGGAAAGAAAGGAGGGGAGAAGAGGGAGTGCCCTGGATCTAGAGGAGCACTGGGTGGGAGCTGGGGAGGCCAGCACCAAGAGAAGGGCTTAATTTGTTTTCTTCTGCTCAGCTGTGTCAACAAAAAAGCAAATGAACCCAAGAAGCCCAGACAAAGTAGCTGAGATGCGATGCTGACATAGCTTGGACGGGGGAAAATTATCTCCCTAACTTCTACCTTGGTACCCGTAATCGCACACTGGTTCTTGTGAGGAGGGGCTAACGGAGAGCCTCTGGGCTTGATTCCTTTAATCTCTGACACTGCCTGTCACGAAGGAGTGTGTAATTAGGACCCACTGTACCTTCCCAGCAGCCCAAGCTGCCTGGCAAGATGCGAGCCGCTGCTCCTTGAGCCACAGTAGTGGGCTGGCCGCACTCTTAATTGGCTGATAAGCCTTTCTAGGAATCTGTCCAGTTTCTCCAGGGATGGAGCCACGGCTGGACAGCTGCCGAGACTGTCCTCCTCAGAAAGCACCAAGTCATAGCCTCGGGGCGCCTCTAAGGGGCCAGGGACCCTACTGTGATGCTGTTTTAGGAGCACAGGGGTGGTGAGTGAACCCTAGCCTCCTCATCAGAGGTCTGAAAATGTCCACACATGTTCCCCACGGCCACTCCGTGTCACTGGCTCGACCCTAGTTGCTCACACAACTGAACCTCCATTCTAGGTCCACCCGTGTTTCTATACTCAAATCTGGGAAAGCATGCTGCCAACCCAGAGGCACTTGCCAGGGCAGGAGAAGACTCCTATTTCCCACTTTGAGTGGCCAGAAAGGGTTGTAAGAGGCTCTGAAGATATTAAAAGCAGAAAGGTGACTAATGGCCCCCAAGGTTCATCTTTACAGAAGGGAGTCATGGAAACTGGGTCGCCTGGTTAGAGCCCAGATGATACTACTGATCCACAATGCAGGTGTGTTTGCTGCTACCCAAAAGGGGGCCGTTCCTCCCTCTCCCGGGGACCCTAACCTCTTCTCCCATGTGCAGGCATGTTCCCTCCAACCAATACTGAGCTGAAAGTCTGCAGATGTGGGCTGTGATGCTCCTCATGCATTAACAGGCAACAGAAGCCTGTGTCCACATGGTTCAAATATCAGGCCTCTCATCTTTGAAGTGTGGAGAGCCAGCCACAGTAGTAGGAGGACAGACACCAGAAGTGACAGTGAATGTCAGAGGCTGGCACAGGAGACAGTGAGTGCCAGAACTTAGCACAGGGGACCAAGGCTCCTTCGGTACCTTCTCATCAAGGCCTTTGACTCTAGGCAGGACCAGTCCAGCAAGTTTTAGGACCTACATGACTCCACAGAATGGTGCCTTCCAGGTCTCCCTGGCTACCATCCTCCAGGATGCCCACTCTAACTATCCCAAGGACCATTTCATTGTTCTGCAGTGGTCCCAGAGAAGGTTGTCCTGGCAGCCTGAATGTGTGCCCATGCCCAGGGCATGTGTTAGAGACTTTATTTCTTTTGTAGTGCTAAGTCTTGAACCCAGGGACTTGTGCACTCTAGGCAAAGACTCTCCACATTGTTACATCCCCTGCCCGCCTTTTACTTTTTTATTTTGAAGCAGGGTAAGGGTTGAACTCACTTTGTAGCTTAAGCAAGCCTTGAACTTTTGGGTTTTCTTCCAGGGACTCCTTAGTAGCTGGAGTTACAGGCCTTTGCCACCAGGTCCAGCATGAGTTGGTGACAGTGTTGGACATGGGAACCTAGCAAGAGGTGATTTAGTCATGAAGTGTGTCATAAAAATGAATCCAGTCTAGTCAGGCAGGGTCACAGGGGCCAGTAATCCTAGAATTTAAGAGAACTAGGCAGGGGGACCGAGAGTTCAAATCATCTTCAGCGACATAGGGAAGCTCAGGCCAGGTTGCAATATGCGAGCCTGTCCTCATTTACTTTCTATTGTGTTACGAACACCATGACCCGAAGCAGACCTCGGAGGATGGGCCTGCTCTGCTCACATATTCCAATCAGTCTGTGGTTTAGTTTTCATCAACTTGACACAAACCTAGATGCCATGGGAAGAAGGAGCCTCCAGCGAAGAACTGCCACCGTCAGACGACTGTCCACCGTCAGACTGTCCTGTGCCCTTATCTGTAGAGCACTTTCTTGGTTAATGCTGGATGTGTGGCGGCCCGGGCCGCCGTGAGCAGCACCACTCCTGGGCAGGTGGTTCCGGGTTGTATAAGAAAAGCAGGCTGAGCCAGCCAGTCAGCAGGGTTCCTCTACGGTTTCTGCTCTGCTCCGGCTGGAGTCCCTGCCCTGACTTCCTGCAGCGATGACTTCCCTGTGTGTTGATTCTTTTTCTGTTGTTGTGATGAGATCCCTGACCAAAAGTGAACATGGAAGGGAGTCTGTTTTGGCATACAGTTCCAGAGGGATGAGTTCATCATGGCAGGGAGGCTTGGCAGCCAGAGAAGGAGACTCTCACGTGCTCAGCCATAAGCACACATAGGTGTACACACACACACACACACAGGTGTACACACAACACACACACACATACAGGTGTACACACAACACACACACACAGGTGTACACACACACAGAGAGATAGAGAGATAGATAGATAGAGAGAGAGAGAGAGAGAGAGAGAGAGAGAGAGAGAGAGAGAGAGATGAGGGAATTGGAAGTAGGGCAAGGCTATAAAACTCTCAAACCCACCCGCATTGACATATTTCCTCCCACAAGGTCACAACTCCTAAACCTCCCCAGACAGCATTGCAAACTGGGAACCAAGAATTCAAATACTCACGTCTATGGGGGTCACTTTTTTAAAATTTAAGTCACCAAAATGGATTTGGCCTTCTTTCTTGCCCTCTCTTTCCTTCCCCCCTCCCTTGCCATTGCCCTCTCAAATTCTGTCTTCCTTCGTGGGCTGAGACAGCCCAGCGGCCTTGACAGACTCCCAGCTCTCTTGCTCTTGAATGTCCCAAAAAACTTCTGACCTTTAGAGATTACCCATTCCAGGTATTCTGTTGTAGCAAGCAAAACAGACCAAGACCCTTGTATTTTGCTCTGACTTAACCTCAGTTATGACTATAGTAAATAATACTCCCACCTCAAGTGTTACCTCAGGATGGCCTCTTTAGGTCACTGTCCCTTCATATCTGATATACAGGCCTGCAGAGTCACCATTAGCTGGGAACTTGTGAGAGACTCAGAATCCCTTGGGATTCCTGTCTGATTCAGTTCACCAAAGTGGGCCTATGCTTGGGTCAGGCATCCAGGATTGCTGTAGGCGGTCCATGAAGGTCACACAGGTCCTTGTCACAATTGTGTTGTCTCAGAGATGTTAATCTATAGTCATTCCATGGCTTGTTGGCCTCACAGTTGATTCTCAGGTCCTCTCTTCTCTCTCTCTCTCTCTCTCTCTCTCTCTCTCTCTCTCTCTCTCTCTCTCTCTCTCTCTCTCGCTCTCTCGCTCTCTCGCTCTCTCGCTCTCTCGCTCTCTCGCTCTCTCGCTCTCTCGCTCTCTCGCTCTCTCGCTCTCTCGCTCTCTCTGTAGGGTAGTAGTTCCAGACAGGGTTTCTCTGTGTAGCCCTGGCTGTCCTGGAACTTGCTTTGTAGACCAGGCTGGCCTTGAACTCACTGAGATCCACCTGCATCCCGAGTGCTAGGATTAAAGGAGTGTGCCACCACCACCTAGATCTCATGTCCTCTCTATTGTGATGGTATATAAGTCAGTGTTTCGTGTTATGAAGAGATACCATGACCATATCAACTTTTATGAAAGGAAACATTTAATTGGGGGATTGCTTACAGTTTCAGAGGATTGGTCCATTATTATCATGTTATGTCAGGGAGCATGGCTGGCAATATGGCAGTACTGGAGCAGTAGTTAAGAGCTATGTCCTGACCTGGAGGCAAAGAGGGAGAGAGAGAGAGAGAGAGAGAGAGAGAGAGAGAGAGAGAGAGAGAGAGAGAGAGAGAGAGAGAGAGAGAGAGAGAGAGAAAGAGAGAGAAACCACAACGCCCACCGACAGTGACACACTTGCTCCAACAAGGCCACACCTCCTAATCCTTCTCAAACAGTGCCACACCCTGATGACTGAGCACTCAAATACATGAGCCTTTGGCTGTCATTCCTAGAAAGTGACACCTATGCCCAGGTGACCCAACCAGTATATGTCTTCTGAACACAGTCACCGGTCAGATCCACCCTCCTCACAGGAGGAGGCAGTCAGTCAACTGGTGCAGGAAACACACTCCCTGAAGTCTGTTGCAGTCACATTGTTGCTGGGTGGTTGTTTCTAGAAATTTCTTCCTCTGTTCGTCTGAAGGATGACCTCCCAACCAAAGGTCCCTCTCTTCAATTTCTGACCCCACACAGAGCAGCCTATCTCTTTAAAAGAAATTACAGCATTTGTTTTTGTATTGTGCGTGGGCTGGGGGGGGGCTGCCACAACACACGCGTGGAGGTCAAGAGACAACTGAGGGGAGCCAGTTCTCTCTCTCTACCATGTCGGACCCCTGGGGAGCTTGTTCCAGCACTTAAAACCCTGACAGCTCTTTAGGGGTCACCATTAAAACCACCACACTGCCCATACACACACACACACACACACACACACACACACACACACACACACACTCCAGCCATCTCCTTTTCCCTGGACAAAATCAAATCCTGAGATCCTTGAACAGCTTTGTTCACTGAGTCTGAGCAGAGTGTGCATCTTCTGACAGAGGTGCTGGAAGACATTGGGCAGCCCTTGGTAAACAGTGGGAAGACTCTGGGGGTTCCATGGTGAGCAGTGAGAAGAATCTGGGGGGCCCATGGTGAACAGTGAGAACCCTGGGGGGCCCATGGTGAACAGTGAGAACCCTGGGGGGCCCATGGTGAACAGTGAGAACCTGGGGCCCATATAGAACACTGAGAATCTGGGGGGCCCATGGTGAACAGTGAGCTTCTGGGGAGCCCATGGTGAGCAGCTAGCACCATTTGGGTAGAGAGTTGGGTGAGGAGGTTCTCTGTGGCAGAGATGGGAGCAGAGGGAAGTAACAGTGGATCCTGAGATACAACATTGAAGTCAGCACTCACCCTGCAGGCTCGTCCTAGAGCATAGTAAATTCCGGAACATAAGTACCACTTCAGTCTGCAGCTCAAGTTCTCCTCTCTGAGAAGTGTGCCTGAGAGGATTAAGGGAAGGTCCCACACCTCTGCTCCCACAGCTTCTCCACTAGGTCATGGCAGTCACATGCTGGTTCCAGTTAGAGACAGTGCTGGGTAGAGGAAACAGGAGGTCACCGTGATCTCCTCCCCAGGGCATGGCAGGCGGCATGGATAGCACATCCTCCTGGTGGTGGTAGACAGGCTCTGCGGTTGTGTGGGGTTTGTCTAAGCATGACATATGAGTCTATGATGCATGCTCCATGGATCCAGGGTTAAATACCTCTGGAGGCTGGGGTTAAGCTTTGCCCAGCAAGGAACTCTATAGGCAGCTTCCATGGAGTCTTCTGCTGTGGCTATACCTGCCTGAAAGTTTTAAGAAGGTTTCCTAGTCCCCCTCCTCCCTGTTTACCTCTTGCCTCTACTCAGATTTCCTGTCTTCCAGGCCCCTCTCATGGGACCTTTTCAGTGCCCTTGGCATCCATTCATTAGCCCCTTTTAATCAAAGCTGAGCTTCAGGGTCAGATAATGACTAAGCAGCCCAGCGTTGGGGTCAGGACCAGGCTCCCTATCCAACCCACCCTATTACTGCTGAGCATCTTAGACCATTCACCATATAACAATGCTCAGTGGTCCAGAAGAAGCTCGGGACCACGGGTGTGTAGTCTGGTCTCCTAAAATAGCATTTCTTCTGACAAAGAAAGTTTAATGAACATCGGTTCCCGGACTGGCAGGAACCTATGGGCTCTTTTGATTTTTTTTAAATGTTTGTGGATGGAGGTCAGAGGCTGGCCTTGGAGGCTGTTCCTCAGGCACACCTTTACATGCACCACATACTGGAGCCTGTTGGATCAATCCCCTGGGATTGTGGCTAGGGATGGTTGTGAGTCGCCATATGGGTGCTGGGAATCAAACCCCTGTCCTCTGGAAGAGCAGCACATGCTCTCATCTGAGCATCTCTCCAGCCCCACCACCCTGCTTCTGAGACAAGGTCTCTCATTGGCCTGAAACCCACTAAGTAGGCTAGACTGACTGGCTGGTGAACCCCAGAGGACCATCTCCATCTTGCCCCATCCAGTGCTGGGATTACAAATGCGTGCCTCCACAGCCAGCATTCTGCTTTCGGTTGTCTTCATCTTGCTGTTTGTTTTTTGCATGGGTTCTAGGAGTTCAACCTCAGGACCTCATGCTTTCAAGGCAAACACCCTCCTTGACCGAGCCATTTCCTTCTGCTGGCTCTCTGATTCTTGATCGTGCCAAGAGGATCCATGGAAACCAACAGCCAGTGGCCGGGCTCAGATGGGCCAAAAAAGCCAGGGCTCCCAGGACTACTGAATCAGCCACACCCTCTGGGCCTTTGAAGCAGGGATCTCTGGCTTCAGTCACCAGTGCTTGATTGAACCGCTTATTCCTGCCATGCTTCCCGGTGGCCCTGTTTCCTAGTCAGGACTGGGGAGCCAGGATGCTCTGTGTTCCACACTGTGGCTCTGCCATCCTGCTCTGACTCATGAGATGTGAGCCCCTTCCCTATCCCTAACCCTGCATTTGCTCCCAGCTCTAACAGGTGGGTGCCTCCAGCACTGGACAGGAGCTGCTCATCCAAAGCACTTTGGGATGCTCCAAATGACCGCTCTCCTCCTGAGCTGGCACGATTCACTAGGGCAAGTACCACCTGTAGGTTACTCAGACCCCAGTGGGTCCCCGGGCTGTTCAGGAGGGTCTTTGCCCCTCCTGCCAACAACAGCCGAACCATCCCAGAGAGGGCAGGGAGTCATCTGCCAGTTGTCCTCAGACCTTGTTCTTTAGGCGGTGTGCATTTAGTCCCTGAATGTATTATTCACGGAATAGCCTGAAATCTGTCCCTCAACCTCCCCGAGTGTGGACACCCCTCCCTATTAGTCAGGATTACCTTGTGTTTAGCGCTTAGTGCTATCCTGTGATGTTTCTTGAGTGGAGATGGGGGCAGAGGGAGGGGTGGTATAGAGATAAGGTTGACTGCCGTTGCTTGGACTGTAGGCTCGTTACCTCTGGATCCTGGACAGAATGTGTTGCTGTTACTAAGTCCTTGATAGCACTAGCATATGAGCGTGGCTACATGACACCCCCGTGCTTGAGAAATGCTGAGGGAGGTCAGGATTTGACAGCTGCAAAGCAAAGTGAAAAACCCCTGTGCTGAGAGAGGCCCAGGGGAATCTCACCGCAGGACTCCTCCCGGCTGGGACACACTCGCCGGCTTGCTGTGGGACCTTTCCACTACAAAGCATGAGGTTTATGGCCCTCAGACGTTCTGGAACCTTCTGCTCTGAGGATCATTCTGCACCAAGAGGTTTTGCCTCTTTTTTTTTTTTTTTTGTCTTTTCATTCTTCCTTCCACCCCTTCCCAGTAGACTGGATGGAGGACAAAGCATCAGGAACAGAAAGCATGCCGGGTGAGGAGAGGGCTCGCTGCACCCTTTGCCTCACAGGGGCCCGGTCTGTCTTCTTTATCAGACCTGCTGCAGGGCTAGCTGCGTGCCATGTTTTATGGCCCTATCATGTGTGAGATCTTGCCCATGAGGGGGAAGCTGTCAGCTGGAAACATAGATTTCAAGACAGATGTTCTACTGCAAGATTATGAATAACCCCTCTGATCATTAGAACCAGAGCATTTTTAAAAAATCCAATTTGTTTCTTGCTTCAAAACCCATTTCATCTGCTTCCTGTCATCCGTGTTACGGAGGGAGGGTTGAAAGCTTCCAGAATCTTGACTCCTGGAAACTTAGTACCCCAAGAAACAGTACATGCCCCTCCTCTAACACCCTTATTTCCCCTTTGATAACCTGGTATCATCGCTTGCAACCCAGCACTTCTATTGGAAGACATCCGCTTAACAAATAGACAGAGCGGGAGAGACCCTGGACAGTGAATGGGCCAGTGTCCCCAAGGCTGGGATCACGACCAGGCCATGAGTGAAGCCTCGGGAAGCATTGCAGGGTGTGTCCTTGCAGTTGTGACTGACCAACTCCAAAGGCAGCGCGCAGCCCACATTCAAATAATACAAAGGAGCATGAAAAAAAGAGAATCAGTCACTCTGTTGCTGCTTCTCCCTTCAACAGCTACAGGCACCAACCCCAGGGCTTGTAAGGGGAGACGATACCCCACATCCCCCTCGTGCGCGCAGACTCATCTCTTCTGCAGTAAAATCTGACACAGATTCACTGGAACATGCGCCTTCTTCCCCCCACACCAGCCCACCACAGGGACATGAGCCATTCATCTTCTTTTCTGGCTCAGTTTGCAGCCTCCAGAACACTTGCGAGGGGCACCTTGCCCAGCTCTGAGATCTGACGAGGCACCGGGGTCCTTCTGAGCATTTGGCACTCTCCCAAGCTGCATTTTTTTTCTGTTCATCTACCTTCAGAGGCCAGACCGGATGGTGCCTTCTGGCTGGGCCAGGCCAGAGTGGACAATGTCTTCGCTGCAGGCCACAGGATGAAGTTCCCAGGAGGCCTGGGATGCAGAGGTTCAGCCCATCTGTTTCATCTCTCCACAAACCTCCCTTCCCTGCCACTGACCCTGAGCTGCGGGCTGCAAGCAGCAGATGACACAGCTCATGCTCCCTGCCCTGGACAAGGTCAATGTCCTGGGGGGAAGGGACGGGAGCAGTTGTTTACAAAACCACCTGAGTTCAGTAACAGGGGTGTGGGCAGAAATCATCTGCAGCCCTGAGAAGATGACTTTGGGCTCCTGGAGGCACCCGGGAAGGGTCAAGAGGGGGCAACCTGAGCCGGGTTTGTTTGCCTTGCAGGCATCCGTCTCTGAAATCTCCTTCTTGTGAGAGGACTTGTTTGTTTTTTCCACCCTCACTAAAGCGTCTAAATCTCTATTTCCCCCAAAATATAAACAGTGGGAACTCTCTGGCTCATCAGACTGTCCTGCCGTCTTGCTTAGCACACAGTGAACACACAGAGCTGTGGACTAGAGGCTTTGGGAACTGAGGCATGGAGAGGGAGGGGCAGGGACAAGGCCTGATGGAGGCCCAGACTAGAAAAGACCTCATCAAACAGTGTCAAGCACATACCAAGCCCCAGTCTCCCAGAACTCCCCAGACCCCTCCTCCCCGGTACTGAGGTAGCCTTGCCAAGAGAGCAAGCTCTATGAAGTTTCCCTCCATAGCTCCCAGATGCATCTAACGTTACCATGGAGAAGGCCCCCAGTGAGATGCCTGGGCTCTTTCTGCCTCCCCAGCAGGAATGGAAAGACTCGCCCTCATCCCAAACCTCATCTCGGGCACCTACGTGACCCAGCCTATCATCCCGGGAGCCTGACTGCCCCACTTCTGCCTGCTCCGAGCCTCCGTCCTTTTAGCTCGAATTTGTAAGCGGGCTTCAGCCCAAGCAGAAGATTCAGCGGGAATCCGGCCGGGTTCCCAGACGCTTAATTGGAGCTGGGCTCTTCATTACCCGCACACCTGTTCCCCCACGCCATATGGTCCGAGGTAAATAGACTGTAATTGTTTATCTAGAGTCAATTCTTCCACGAGCGAGTGAGTGCCGGTGGGGGCTGCAGACTCCACAGCCTCCCCTCACCATTCCCAGCCCCAACCTCTTCAGGAAACGGACGAACCCCTCTCAAGGTTAAGAGGCCTCACAAGGTGAAGATGCCATGCTACCCCAGCAGAGCAGACTTCCACATTGGGAGACTCGCCTTGGACACCTGCCCACCTCCCCCAGCTCCAAAGAAAGGCCCCACCCAACTCTGCCAGCTGGCAGCTGGCGGACACTTGGCAGCCAGGTTTCTCTGCCCTTGTTGGTGTGGTCGAGCAGGAAGGCATCTCTCTGGCCCTGGGCTCGTGTTTCCTTCCCCCATAGAAGCCAAAGGATGTCTGAAACGGACTGAAACAGTGCCGGCTCCCTGTCCCCCGTCACGACACTACCAAGGTTCTACAGAGGCCTGGGAAAATTCTGTCAAGTCTCAGAGCCTGGGCTGCTATGTCTACCCCAAATCAAGACACAGACTCGGTGTCACGTGGTCCCTAATAATAGAGGGGCTAGCATTAAGGCGGGGTAACTCATGGGGGCCAGAAGTATGTGGACCGTTCATACTTTAAGGCTTAGACTGGTGACCGCCCTTGGCTGATGTCAGCCAGGCAGGGGGAGAGATTCTCACCCAGTTCTGTGAACTCCAGAACCAATCCTCCATCATGTTCCACTCTCTATTTACATTGTGGATAATGCACCCGGGGAGCCTGGCCTAGTGCCTGCCATTCAAGAGGAAATCAATAAATGCCTGTTTCCGTGTCTCTGTCCTTCAGTGGACACATCCTGCCCTCCATCCTGGCTCCAGTACCTGGGAGGCATCCAGAAACTCAGGCTACAAGGTGAAGTATAAATAGGGCAGATCCTTGTCCCCTCTTCAATCCCTTGGTCTTAACTGGAGGTCAGCCCTATACTACCAGGGAGAGGTGTCACTTCCTCCTCGGCCTGGCTGTCCCCAGATAGTCCTAGACTGTGGTGCTGCCAAGCATGACTCTCAGGAACAGTGGGGGGAGGCTGGTGACGCACCCCGTGAAGGCTTCTGGCCTCCGGCGTCTGGCCTCCCAAGACATTATAGATGAGTTAATCTTGGGAAATGCAAGAGCCAGTTTGGGCTGGGAAGATGGCCCAGTGGTAAGAGTGTTTATTATGAAATCAAGAGGACCTGAGTTCAAATCCCCACACCCATGTAAAAGCCAGGCAACTCCAGCATCTGTGGGGGTGGATCCCAGGATAACCGGCCTGTAATCTGGAAGAGCAAGCATCCACCTCAGTGAGAGGCCCCGCCTCAGAAACCAAGGCAGAGAGAGATGAACTACTGGTGCCACATGTATGTTCACAAGTGTGAACACCGATGCCATATGTGGTGGTGGTGTTGCATCTATGTGTGTGTATGTGTGCACGCATGCATGCATTTGAGTAGACACACACATACACACAAAGAAATAGCAAGAGCTCCTGAGCATTCTTGATTTCTGGCCAAAAGATAGTCCCAGGAGGCAGAGTTCTCAGTAACAGGGAGAAAACCAGACCCACTTAGATGCCTGGACACTGCAGATACATGGCGCCTCCCTCCAGGGACTCTGACAAGGCGTCTCCTAGTGGCTGTTCCCTTCCCTGCTCAGAATTCTTCACTCCAGGCCCCCTCCTGCCATCCTGGCTGCCCTGAGGAGGAATGGCTTCCTGGGGCTTAAGAAAATGGATGCTGTGCCCTCTTAATTTTCATCGAATCAGCTTTTAATATGACGAAGGGCTTCCCAGCCATTCCCCTCTGACGCACCCTCTCCCTACCAGACACTCTTTAGAGTCTACCTGGGCTGGTCAGGCTACCTGCTGGTGAGTTCAGATACTAGTCATCCCCAGCCAGGAAGCAGGCAGCCCCAGCGCAAACCTTCTGCCGGGCTGAGAAAGGATGCCAAGGGTTACCTCCTGACTGCTGTTATCCCTCTGCACTGAGGATGCAAGCACCTGTTGAACCACTGAGACAAGCTCCCTGTATCGAGCAGACTGCCAGCCAGGGAGGAAGCAACACACCAAGGGGAACCCAAAGGGAAAACTCTGGAGCCCACAGGGTTGTTAGACATTCTCTCTACAGGAGGTCTCCTGGGGCCCAGGGCCTGGAGGTCTCTAATTCCCGTGGCTCCCTGATTATTCTGTGGAAGTCAGGGTCTGAGATTGGAGCAAGAATTCTGTCATCAAGAAAAAAAGAAATATGTAAGGGAAAGAAAAAAAAAGCTTTTCCTAGCAAGTTTTCCGGCTGCCCAAGGGGACGAGCTCTGAAGCGGAGTCTGGTGCCCTGAGCAGAGGCGCTGCCTCCCACAACTTCAGGAAAGGGAAGGAGTTTTAGAAGATATTTAAACTGCTGCATAAATTGGCCCCTTAGGGGATGCACATGGTTCTGTCTCAGTCCAGCGGCTACAGGGCTATTTTCCACCCCAGGTGCTGGGGTGGGGAGGGGAGCTTTCAGGAGTAGCTGTTGGGAAAGGGGGCAGGGCTTCCTGCCCTGGGCCTAGAATGAGTGCAGAATGTCCTAGAATCAGGAGTGCGATCCACCTACAACACACCTGGAATGTGAGCCTCCGAGAAGCTCATCACTCGAAGCCCTCCAAAAGGAAGTGTGTCCCCAGTGGGGACCACCAGGAGAGAAAGAGGAGGGAGGGAGATGTGAGAGTCACTCTCCATTGTGATAAAATTCCTAATGAAAGCAAGTCAAAGGGGCAAGGGCTCATTTTGGCTCCTGGCTTGAAAGTACAGTCTGCCACGATGGGGAAGCCAGGGTGTTGGGGGCCTGTGGCAGCAGGGCCCATTGCATCCTCAGTCAGGAAGCAGGGAGGGACAGATGGCTGATGGGCAGCTTGCTTTCTCCTTCTCATTCCCTTCCAGGGTGCGGCCACAGTTAGGGAGGAGGGGTCTTCCCACGTCAGCTAACCTAATCTAGAAACTCCTCACAGATGTGCCAAGAGGTTTGTCCCCTGGGTCTATATCCCCATCCAGTTGACAATACTAACTGTAAAATGGAGTCCTGCTCTGTGGCAATCCTGGGCAGAACACTTAATGAAACCATTCCGTTCAACCCTCCACCACTGCGTTGCCATTTCACAGATGAGGAAACTAAGGGTTCACAGTCAGCACCGCGTGTCCAAAGCCATTCAAGCAGAAGAAGCCCAGTGGGCATCCAAATCCACACCAGGCCTCTCCTCGAATAGTCCCTTAGATGGGTTTAGGAAGGGTAGGGCAGCTGAGTGGAGACCTCAGCTGGACATCTGCACTTTGTGGAGTGGCTTTGGGCCCTGAGGCGGATACGGTGGGCTGCCTGAGCTGACAGAGAATGAAATCTGAGGGAAGGACTATTACCCAAGATTCCTCTTCTAACCAGTCCTTACAGCCCCTGCCGTCCACTAGGCACAGCTCCCCGGGGGCCAGCCTGTGCTCCAAACACCTACAGTTGTCCAACTGGGGGCTTCTTTCAGTTGGGGGGCAGAGGCCATGCTTCAAATGCAGGAGAAGAGCCTTGGGGATCAGATTGGGATGGAAGGGTGAGACCCCCTGCTTTCACTGGGGATAGAGTGCACAAGGCCTTGGGCTTGATCCCCAGCACCGCAGACCCAAACAACCCCTCCCCCCCCCCCCGTGGTCTGCCCTCCAATCTGCCTCATGTGTTTCTCCTGAGCTAAGCCATCCCCATGCCTTCCCTGTTCTTCCTGTCCTTTAGTTTCTTTATCAGAAGGAAGAAGGCCGATTTCTCCTGGTGAGACAGAACTAATAACCAGATTACAGGAACTCCCAGACAGGGGCATCAAATATTACACAGTGACTCCAGGTTCCTATCGCTCCATCTGCAGTGTTCCGTGGCTGCGGCTATGGCCGCCCGGCCCTCTCATTGATGAAGTACATTATAAGTGCTAAGTAATAATAATACTGTAAAATGCCTCAGTGCTCAAGCATGAGCTCCAGGCTCCAGATAAAATGCCAGACAGATAGATTAGCAGGCGGAGGAAGTACTCAAGAGTGCCGTCTCCCTGCAGCTCCCTAGGCCTAATAGATAGGTCCAATCAGCCCACTTCAATTACAGCTTGGGGACTAATAGCCGAGAGCTGATTAAATTCCCCACTCCAGAGCTGGTGGAACAGTGTTCTCTGCATGTTCTGGTGTTGGAGGAGCAGGTGAGCACGGAGAGGGTGGTGGTACCCAAGGGTTGATCTGAGGTTACCTCACTATAACACACCGTCTTATTGAGTTCTGTTACTAGTGCTAGCTAGCCCAGAGCAGGGCTGGTACCCTTTACTGTCCTCCTCATCTCTGCCTCTCTCCACACTGAGAGCCTCTAATTGATTCTGCAGGAAATTTCTCATCAGTAGCAAGCGGGCAGCAGTGCTGTGGTTTGAATGCGTCATTCACTCATTCTCCTCCCACCTCAAAGTTCATATGTTGGAAATGCGCCCTCGAATTTATTCATATGCTAATAGTGTTTGAAGATCTGGCTTTGGGCAGGGGGTAAGGAGAACTCAGAGGGTGGTCCTGGCTCCATTTCCTGTTGCCACGATGAAGTATATCTCAACAAGATCGACTTGGGAGAAAGGGTTTACTTTTTAGCTCGCAGTTCCTGGTGACAGTCCATCATTGCAGGGGCATCATGGCAGCTGGAGCGTGAGAGAACTGGTCACATTGCATCCACAGTCGAGAGCAGAGGGGCATGCAGAGGGGCGTGCAGAGGGGCGTGCAAGAATGCATGCCGGTTCTCCACTCCTCCTCTCCTCTTCATTCAGCCCAGGGCTCAGCCTGCACAATGGCGTCCTGACACACTCGGGGTGGGACTTCCCGCCTCTGTTAATCCAGTTGAGGAGAACCCTCACAGGCGTGCCCACAGGCCAAGCTGACCTAGATAACTCTGGATTGATAACCCCCTTCCCAGGTGATTCTATTGTGTCACGAGGAGGAGGAAGAGGGACAGACAAGATGGGATTCTCTCTCCATATGCTAGAAGATGCAGGGGCCATGCTCTTGTGCTGCTGGTTGTTTTTAATGCTTTATTCTTTGGTCTTTACTCTTTGAGGGGCCCGCCACTCAGCTCCCAAGTAAATCACACACGGAGTCTTATTCTTACTTAGGAATGTCCGGCCTCAGCTTGGCTTGTTTCTAACCAGCTTTTAACTTAAATTAGCCTGTCTTCCTTTTGCCTTGGATTTTTAGCTTTTTCTTTCTGTATATCTTTACTTCTTACTCTGTGTCTGCCTATGTAGCTGGGTGGCTAGCCCCTTCTGTCCTCCTCTCCTCCTTTTCTCTCGCCTTGATCCCCTCCTCCCAGATTTCTCCTCCCTTTTATTCTCTCTGCCAGCCCCACCTAACCTTTTTCCTGACTTGCTATTGGCCATCCAGCTCTTTATTAGACCTATCGGGTGTTTTAGACAGGCAAAGTAACACAGTTTCACAGAGTTATACAAATGCAACATAAAAGAATGCAACACGTCTTTGTATCATTAAAGCAAATGTTCCACAGCATGAACAAATGTAACACATCTTAAAATAATATTCCACAACAGTCTTGGACTTCCCAGACTTCCTGAGCTGCAAGCTGTAAGCCTTATGAGCAACTTCTCCCACTTCTTCTCCTCCCCCTCCTCCCCCTTCTATTCTTCTTCTTCCCCTCCTCCCCCTTCTCTTCTTTCCTCCCTTCTCCTCTCCTTCTGAAAATCACAAGGTAGCCCTGGCTGGCTTTGAACATGCAGCACTGCTTCTGTCTCTTGAGAGATGGGACAATAGGAGTAAGCCACCACATCCCACTCTACTCTTTAGAAATCACCCACTGCCACGGGTTTTCTTAGAGCTACAGAAAACAGACTAAGACAAGGCTGGAGATGGTCAGGGAGATGCAGACATAACAGGCAGGTGATTCGATTGTCCTGGAGACAGTTGGGTGAGGGAGATGGCTATGCTGTATTGGGGAGTCATCAGAACTGACTAAAGGGGGACTAGACTCACAAAGTGGGTAAGGCTGACCCCAGAGGTCAAGAGTGAAAGGAGGATATTGGTAATTTGGGAGAGGGGGCCCTCATGAGTATGAGCTCCTGTGGCTGGGACTCATGAAGGACCCAGGGGCAATGCAGATGAACAGTATGGCTTTGGAGGAAGTGGCCTCCACTGAGGGAGGGCTGCCCACGGAAACTCTCCAGAGTCACACAGGCATGTTATACCTCACCCCAGCTCACCCAGACACCCAGCTCCGTGCTCTGTTCTCTCCCAGACAGGAAATTCTAGAGTCATGGATGCTGCAGATGTTGGGTGGACAAGACTTTTGCAAGTGGGACTGAATGTTCCCTGTCAAGCTGGATGGTTTATAAAAACCTGGAGCTGTTGATCTCCTGAAAGATATGACATGAGGCATATATTAAAATAAGGGGAAAGGCGGGAGATGAAGAGGGGGAAGAAGGAGGAAGGAAAAGAAAGAGGAAGAGAAGGGAGGAGGAAGTAGAGGAAGAGGGAGAGGAGGAGGCAGCGGCATTGGAAAGCAATTTGCACGAAACTTGTATCTGAGCGCGAACACAAGACAACGCTCGATTCTTTCAGACTCCTTCAGAGAACAAAACAGTGTGAATGGTGCTGAGCACGTGTTTCTTCAAAAATAAAAACACAGAGAAGTGAAATTAGATGCAAGCCTCACAGGAGCTAATTCTTAAACGCTGCCGGTTGGGTTGGGCTTGTTGATCCTCAGAGACCACGCAGGAGGAAACGGGGAGTGAGCTGGTAGACATCAACTCCAGGAAGCCTCTGGCCCAAGACTGCAGAAGGCAGAGCAATTGCCACTGTACAGGAAAAAATAAAAAGCCTCTTGCACATGGGGGCCGAATGCCTATATCCAAGTTCAAGCCAGGGAGGGTGCGGAGGAGGAGCAGATGGGAACTGGGACCGCCAATAAATAGGCTAGGGGGAAGGTGATTTGACAATATGAACAACACGAGGAGAGGCCACGGCTGGGGAAGGAAGCCACCGTGGAAGAAGCCCAGGGAGGTCTCACAGAGCGAATCGCGGTGGAGAGCGGCGAGCTGGGGTACCGGAGAGAAGTCCACAGAGAGGGGCCTCGCTCTGGAGGCCACACGATAGATGCGGCAACAGGCTGCTTCTTGCTTACTTATCCCAGAGGGTCTGAGAGTGAGGGCCAGGGCCTCCTGGGGACGACAGAGGTAGCTGAGACCCGGTGAGGACTCTCGTCACTAGACAGCTTTCCAACCCATGTAGTTTCTGATAAATGTTGTGTTCTTTCCCGATCCTCCTTTGGGTTCCTATCCCAATAAACAGCAGAGGGGAGCAGCAGGGACCTCACAGCACTTGTCCAGCTCCCTCCTCCCTCCCAGCCATTCTGCTTTCAATGGCTCCCTGGGCACCTGGCGGCAGACATGACTGCAAAGGCCTAGAGGTCACCTGAGTGGGACATTGGGTCCCACACATGGGCTTTGTTTGCCATAGCTACTACAATGGAGCACCACAGGCTGGGGTGGCTTTGTACAGCACAAACGTTTTTTGCAGCTCTGGAGCGCAGACGTCCAAGGACAGGACTGGCTTCTTCTGCTCTCTCTACTCACTTTACATAGTCCCCCTCCTCCCTGTGTCCTCACGTGCCTCTGCGTATGCGTGTGACTTGATCTCTTCTTGGTATACGGACACAGTCATGTTGGATTGAGGGTCCACCCTAGCGGCCTCAGTTAAAACTAATTACCCCCTTTAACGTCCGTGTCTCCAAACACAGAAGCCCTTTACAGTACTGGGGGCTAGGACTCTAACGTATGAAGCTGAGGTCATGTGATTGCGTCTGCTACAGGACATAGAGTGATGCTCGGGGCTGGATGCTGTGTGGAAACGGCAACCCCCACTCCCCACTCTGAGTGTAGAGCCCCTCCTTTAAGCCCCAAAGCAGAAAGTTGCCATCACTCACTGACTACCTCCAAGGCTTCATTTAATTCACTCCCTCGCTGACTTGGTCAGCTGTGTCCTGTCACCTTGTGCCTTATGCAGGAAGTGATTCAGGAGCCCTGGAAGAAGGAGACAAGACGGGCTGTTGTCACAGCTGTCACCGGCCTTTTCCCCTCATCAGATATCAGAGCTCCAAGGCAAGAAGAGACTTTGACTAATTTGGATGGCCGTGCTCCATGTGGGTGCTTGGGTCCAGCCACAGTGGCAAGGAGCAGAGGAAGGAGAAGTAGCCAGGAGAGACAACCTGCTCTATGAAAGGGAGGAGGAAGCCACGTGTAGCCTCGTCTAGCTGTGTAGGGCTCTACAGGCCTCCAGCGTTTCTAGGCCGTGAATGAGGAAGGGATCCTTATATCCCCAACGGTCGATAGAGCAAGCCCAGAGTGTTTGGTAACTTCTCGATGACATACCAGCAAGGATGCCACCCCGGAGGTTCACCCTGGCAGAGCCTGGCTAACTGGCTCCCTTCCCACTGTCACATTGCTTGCTGTCACTACAGGCTTGGTCCTCATGCTGCACATGTCAGCCCCAGCCCCAAGACCTGAAATCCAGGGTGTCTGGGGAGCTTGAGAAGAGCCCCGGCACAAGCTAGAAGTCTGCAGTGAGCCCGCATCCTGGAATCCAGGGTGACGGGCGGGATCTGTGGACGCACAGACAGCCCCCAGAGGTGGGGCAGAAAGGGGGTTTAATTGAAGCACCCGAGTGTGCTCCTGACTCTCATCTGAGGAGGCCCTGCCCTAACAGAGCTGACCAGGGGCTCCAAGGGCCAGGCAGAGAGTCTCAAGACTGTGCTGGCTGCTTGGTGTCCTTCTAGTCGTGGGGACATATGTGTGAGTCTGGAGGCCTCCACATCTGTATGGAGGAAGACACTCTCCCCAGGAGATCAGCTAAGGTCACAGCCCAGTCAGTCCTCCCTGCTTCTTTGGGAGTGACAGAGTATTGGGGTGACTGAGAGGGAAGTACTACTTACTAGGAACTGGGAGAAGCTAGGGTAGGGGACAGTCACTAGATTGCTTTGGAGGCCTCGGGAGGGTGACAGAACCACCAGAACAGTAAGGGCGACTGACTCCCTGAGTCAGTGTGACCTTCTCCAGGGGCTTAGGCTTCTATTTGTAAAATGAGGGTCACAGAAGCCGTGCCTCTGAGACAACTGACGGGGTCGGCATATAGAGAATCCAAGAGGGCTCGGATGGGCTAAGTTCTGAGAGTGATGGGCATTGGCATGCACAATGGAAGCTTCTAGAAGATTCCTGTTAGACAAGAAAGTGCCTTGCTCTGAGTATGTGAAGAAGGGAAATGTTAGGGAATGTAGAAGGGAAATGGGGAGAAGGTGAGGGGAGATAATAACAGGAATGAATGCTCTATGTGTACTTGGAAATGGCATAACAACACACCATACTTTCTGTAATATAATTAACATATGCTAATACAAAAAGAAAGAAAAAAAGAGGAGAAAATGTCTTGCAGCGGAAGCTGGGGCTTCAGGGCCTGGGGGAGGGGTGAAGGAGCAAGAAGCTCATGGCAAGAGATGAATGGAGCAGGATCACACAGGCGGCCTTGGGGGGCGGGCAGAATGGGGTATAGAGAGAGGATGGTCAGGTGCTCAGGAGCACGGAAAGCTAGCATGTGGCCTCCAGGTCCTCTGCATTTTGTCAAACCAACATCACTTCCCTTCCTTCCGGAGAGCTGCTCCTTGGGAAAGGTGAAGGGTCATCCCATAGCCTTATCTGCCCCAATGGTGTCCCCCGGGTCCACAGACAGGGCACTGAGAGCGTGAAGAGAGCTCTTTCTTCTACCATGCTGCAAAAGTTACGCAGTTCTCACCGGGCATCATGGGTCCCCATCCATTAAGTGAGTCAGTCTCCCTGATGACAAGTCCCGCAAAGGTGGAACACAGTATTTTAGAATTAAACTCTCAACACCCTGGCAGGACCCAGCCTTCCTCCAAGCCGCAGAGCAGTCCTCGGCTGCCTCCCGGGGCAATTTCCATGGCATTTCAAATGGCAAAGACAATTGGATGTCAGAGCTGGTTTGGGTCTGCGATCAGACCAAGGATTTTCATGGAATTCCCGAAGCGAGAGCCTCCAGGCCCAAGGAAAATTTCCCCAGGGGCAGCGCTCCCTTCCCAACATGCCCCTCGCCTCCCCAGCCTGCCTCTGTTATTGGATCCAGCGTGATTGTCTCCCGGGCCCCTAATGGAATTTTATCAGGGATCTCTGTAACTGGATTGCTTATTTGCAGCCTGCGCCGCCAGCGGCCCCAGATAAAGAATGCCGAGTCTGCGCTGTGCGTCAGAAATCCAGCCCTGTCGCCATCCATCATTCTGTCAAACTTGACTGCAGACAGGCGGCTTCAAGCCCCATCAGGCCGGGAATTTTCTGCCCAAGAATAACAAAACAGCCCCAGTTGGAGGGGCCTCTGTCCCACCCTATGCCTTCCTTGCAGGTGGATGGTTTTAGTCCCACCCCCTTGGCGATGCCCTCCATTTCTTTAGAGTCTGGAGCCACTCACCAGCCAGCCTTTCTATAGTTCTAGAAGCCTCTAAACATCACTGTGGATTTACAAAACCCTAAGCAGGCAGAATACAGATGTAGGAATAACAGCTCTTTCCATGTAGAAAGCACGTGTAAAATGTGTCCATCTTCCTTCTCCCAATGATCCTTACCTCCACTGTGAAAGAGAGGTAATGTTATTATTTTCTGATTGGCAGGTGGGCTGAGTTAAGTTCAGTTAGGTTCCCCAGGGTTTCATCTTGCTTGTGTGTTTGTGTGTGGGTGTATTATGTGCAAACGTGTTGTGTGAATGCATGTGTGTGTGCATGTACATGTTTCATCGCATGTGTGCCCGTGTGCATGCAGAGATCACAGGTCAGTATCAGCTACCTCCATCAATCCTCCTCCTCCTCAGTTTTTCCTAAGTAGCTTTATTTTAAATTTTTATTTTCAGTATTGCTGTGCCTTTAACGGAAATAAAATCATGCCACTACCCCCTCATTTTCCTCCCTCCAGCCCCTCCCAGCTACCCTCCCTGGAACCCCTTCCACACACACCCCACTCTTAAATTGATAGGTTCTTTTTCTTTATTATTGTTGCATGAATATATGTGTATGTGTCTGTGTGTGATTGCATAGACAAGACCAGAACAACGGCGATATTAATCAGCTAAACATGAAAGAGGGATAATTTCACGGGGTCCCCGCCCCTAGACAGAGAACCACAGGCACCTGCCTAAGAAGGAGAATTAGCCTTTCCTGGGGATGATCCCCCTTATTGTCTGCCCATGATGCGGCATGGTCAGCGCTGAAATCATATACAAACTGAGGGCTCAGCAGGGTGTGTGTGTGTGTGTGTGTGTGTGCGCGCGCGTGCGTATTGTGTATTTGTCTGCCTTATTTCTTATGACAGGCACTCTTATTGAACTTGGAGCTCACTGAGGATCCTCCTGTCTGCCTTCCCAGGTCTGGGGTCACAGGCATGCCCCAACGCCTAGCTTTTGCCCTGGGTGCTGGGAATGTGAATTCAGGGCCTCACACTGTAATGGCAGTTTAAAACACTAAGCTGCCTCTCTGCTTCTGGCCCCAACCCCGCCCCCAGCCTGTTCTTCTGACTCCAGATCACAAACTCTTTCTCCTCATGTTGCCACTGTTCATTCTTCCCCAGAATCTTCTGTCTTCAGCTTGGTCCTTCTTGGCTGTCTGTCACTCCCAGCATGGAGTGCGGTGCTGTTCAACTCTGTCACTGCCCTGGCTTGTCCGCAGAAGGACACTGACTGTCACCCCATCTGCCCTCTTCCTCTCCGAATCCCACCAGCTGCGATCAGTGAGTGTAGCTCCCCGGGGGATGCTGACAATGACACATGCTCATCTTTGCTCTCATAAGTTCAGGAGCCCAAGCCAGCCTAGGTCCCTTCTTTGTGATAATGAGGGTAGGAGCCCAGCACATCCATCCAAGAAACAGAGATCTGAGACTTGACACCCCAGGACACAGCTGTCTGTCCTCTCTCCAGTTGTCAGAGAGTACACTGCCTGTCTCCATGGCAATCCTTCAGATGCAGTGATGGGTGAGCTGGTGCCTACTTTTCTTACTATAGTATGGTAAAAACTATTCCCAAACCCAAGGGTACTGTGGACCCCAAAATGGAGGAGGAGAAGAATTGGGGGACGCTCCCCTGAAACCTCGGTTGATGAGCTCAGGGCATGAGAAGAAGAGAGCAGTAGACACATCTTCCTCTCCAGCCATAGACCATGGGGACAGAGGAGGATGAGCAGATAGAATAGCCCCTGAAAGGAAAGAGTACCCCAGCCCCAGAACCTGTGCGTCTTGCTTTACGTGGTTTATGAAAAGATACTGCTAGTGTGGTGTCTTAGTTTCATTTCCATGCTGTGATAAAATACTGAGACAAAAAGCAACTTAGGGGACAAACAGATTTATTTCCTCTTATGAGTCCAGACAATAGTCCATTACTACAGTGAGGCAGTCAAGGTAGGAACTTCAAACCTTGCATCCATTAACTTACGTCAATTCCTCATAGACACGCCAAGAGACCAAGCTAACAGGGGCAGTCCTTCACTGAGACTCTTTTCCTGAGAATTCTAGAGTATGCCAAGTTGAACATTCAAGCCAGAAGTCACATGGGATTAAAACAGGGGAGAGTCCCTTTGGTTTTCTGAGTGGGACCTAAATGAATTCAAGAGAGAGAAGCATAGAGAAGAGAGCTAACCTCATAGAGCAGAGAAGATACAGATGCAAGGTAGCAAACCAAGGAAAACCAGTGGTTACCACAAACCAAGGACAGCTAAGAAGAGCCCCAAGGGGGTGAGACAAGATACCCCGGGGAGGAGAAGATGGGGAGACAGTGGGCAGAGCCCTTCTGGAACCAGCACTAAAGACGGTGCCAGAAGCTGGGTGTTGGTGGCCCACGCCTTTAATCCCAGCATTTGAGAGGCAGAGGCAGGTGGATCTCTGTGAGTTCGAGGCCAGCCTGGTATACAGAGCGAGTTCCAGGACAGCCTCCAAAACAATACAGAGAAAACCTGTCTCGAAAAACCAAAAAAAAAAAAAAAAAAAAAAAAAAAAAAAAGATGGTGCCAGAGGCCAGGGAAATACGTGAGTGAAGGGAGTCCGTCCGGAGGACATCGAGGGAGGTGTCCAGAGCTCTGCTGGCACACAGAGAGGGAGGCAGAGGACAGCCAGGTCACAGGAACAGAGTGGAACCCAGGGAGTCTAGTGACTTTGTACAAAAGACACAGAGATCCAGGGCAGGCCATCTTGTGGAAACAGAAGGAAAATGTCTTATCTCATATGCAGAATCTAGATTTCCAGTTTTTTAAAGAGATGAAAGTAGAAGGGGACCAATGAGAGAAGAGAGAAGGAACAAGAGGGCATGACAGGCCATGTGTGAGTATGATCAAAGTCCATGATATTCATGTATGAAAATGCCACAGTGAGGCCTCTCAGTTTGTGCAATGACTATACACTAATAGCCATTAAAGAGACAGAGGCAGAGGTTAGACTCACGGGGTAAAGAATGCCATGGACACCCAGAAGCTAGGAAGGAACAAGGACTGTCTGCCCACACTCCTCACTAAGGGCATATGGCCCTGCAGAACCTTGATTTTGGATTGGTACCCTCAAATCTATTAGAGAAGCTGTTCTTGGTTTTAGCTACCAGCTTGAGGTACCTGACCATGGCCATGCTAGAAGGCTGACCTAGTAAGTTCTGTTGGGCCATGTGAACGCGCCCCCCCCCCGCCCCCGGGCTGCAGGTGCCTGTGAGATGTGCAGCTGAGAGCTCCTCCAGGGATGTGGCTAAAGAAACGGGTAGCCGGAGACCGAGTGGAGGCTGGAGACATCCGTCAGCCTACAGGCTGGAGTGGAAAGAAGAGTCAAGGTGGAGTCACTTCTGGGTAAGAGTAGTGCTCAAGAAATGCAGAGAGTTCAGGGTTGACCCCAAAGTGGTATCACGAGCCTGAGGGAAACAGAAATAAAATATAACGTAACAAAGCAAAAACCCCAAAACTTCCCAAGGGAGATGGTAACCAGTGAACAAGCAAACGAGGAAACCTAGAGAGGACAGTGCCCCATAACTTACGGAAAGAGAAGACAGGCTGTTACCGTTGGTCTAGATTGCTCCCTGGATCCTGTTTCTGTAGACCTCACACCCTGAGTACAGGGCACAGAGACATCAAAGGAGGGTGCTGGAAGCTTCCTCTGTATTGGGTGGCAGTCATGGCGCTACAAGGCCTGCTAAGGAAGAGAATCCATCAGCCTTACCCACCAATAGACCCTGCATACTACAACAATGCCAACCTGCCCCACCAGATAGAGCCACAGGCACAATAGTGGTGCGACAGTTAGTGGAATAGCCAACCACTTTCTGCTTGGATTTGAAGCCGCTCTACAGAAAGGAAGTACGCTCGTGGATCTGTAAAGCTAGTCAAAAGTCCATGGTTTGGGGAGGTCTTAAGTCCTTGAGGGGAAACTACTACTGGTGTTTTGCTAAACGGCCATGGAGGGGGGCTAAAAAAAAATTCTGTCTTCTGGGTCTAACATGGCCATTGCAGCTACAAACAGCAGCAGTAGCTACCTGCATGTGACCTGCACACGCAAAAGGTTGGGAGGGGGAGGTGGGGGGGAGTGGGTTAGCAGGAGTGGGAGGGAAACGAGAATAAGAGAGAGTAGTGGAGGGACAGCTACGATCCTGATACGACGTATCCGTGTATGAAATTGTCAGACATCTTAGAAGAGAATAAAATGCAACAAAGCACAGTGCACCCCTAGAAGACCCATTCTCTATGCTGGGATCTGAAACACGAAGCCCAGCTAGCCACCTCCCAAAGAGTTAACTCTCAGTATGCAACTACAAAAATAAATAAATAACTCAAAATATCTCCAGGCATCACAGTGCACAATTAATTAACAAATGAATTGTACAGGCAAAAAAAAAAAACTGTATGGAGTTCAGAGGACAGAGAGAGCACCTAGGGCTTCAATCGTTAGGGATGGGTTTGCTGAACAATAAGACTAGACCCGGGTTTCTAAGAAGGAGGGGTAGACACTGTATAGGGAGAGGTGTGGGCGGGAGATGGTTGGGTCTGCTCAGCAAGTGCCTTTATCTGCTTAGCCATCTTGCCAGCACCAAATAGAAGACTTTTTAAAACGGGCAGACGATGGATCTAACACTGTTCCTCAAAGCTACCCCACTGTCAGGGCAGGTTAGGGGCCTGGAGGGAAGGAGTGGGTAGGATCTTGGGAGATTGCATGGAGAGGGGATGGGCAGTATGCAGACAGAGGTGCCAGTCACAGGGGTGAGCAAAACACCGGCTTGATGGGAGAGCTTCTGGAGAGACTGAGGTCTGCAGACAGAGGAGAGGGAAATGTTAGATGGTCTTTTCCAGCTTCTGGGAGCTCAGACCGCACCCTTGCTATAAGGGGGGATGTCCTCCGTACGCTGCGAATATGCGTTGCTATTATTGGCCGATTGAATAAAGCTGCTTTGGCCGATGGCAGAATATAGCTAGGCAGGAAATTCAGGCAGGGACACACGGAGAAGAAGGGCAGAGCCAGGGGAGACACCAGCCAGCCACGAAAGGAGAAAGATGTCCAAGCATCACTGGTAAGCCACGGGCCTTGTGGCGACACACGGATTAATAGAAATGGTTGGGCCTGTGATGGTTCGGATAAAATGTCCCCCATAGCCTTGGACACTTGAATGCTTGGTCCCCAGTTGGGTAGATTTAGGGGGTGACCTCACTGGAGGAAGAACGTCACTGGGGTCCAGCTTTGAGAATCCAAAAGCCGGTATCCTTCCCAGTTCTTCCTGCTTCCTGCTTTCAGTTTGAGATGTGAGCTCTCAGTTGTTCCTGCAGCCACATCTGCCAGCTGCTGCCACAATTCCTTGCCATGGTGGCCTCTTCTCTCTCTGGAACCATAAGCCCAAATAAACCCTTCCTTCCAGAAGTTGCCGTGGTCATAGTATTTTATCACAGCGACAGATAAGTAATTACTGTGAGACTTCACTGTTATGCTTAGCAGTAACTATTGTGAGGGTCTCGGGTGCAGCTCCAGCCTCTCAGGGACTTTGGGATAAGGTAACATGCTTATTGTCCCCTCTAGGGGACCCTCAGGGACCACCCTCTCTTGCAGCCCCTGGAGGTCCAGCTTCCTGCCCTTTATCACCCACAATACCGTCTGCAGTCAATGCATTGAAGTGGGAAGGGATGGAAGGGAATATTCACCCTCTTTTCGTCTCCCAAGCTCAGAGCTGGCTCTCGCCCACAGTCCAATTTTGCAATCTCTCCTCTGGTGCACTTTAATATTTATAGTTGCGTGGACAGAATATGGAGTGTGAGAATTTCTCAGTCTTGTGAATTGAGGCTTTACAGGGCTGCCGCCCACCTGAGGCCCACTAATCTACAAGCACTGATCCTGGGGCCATTTCTGCCCCACCTCCAACGCCAGAGCCCTTGGAGGCTGTCTATCTGGCTGTCTCCAGATCCTTGCCTTTATTAGCTAACTTCTCCTGTTTCTGTGACAAAACACCCAACAAAACAACTTAAGTAAGGAAGGGTTACTTTGGCTCATAGTTTGCGGGTGCACACCATGGTGAAGGGGGAGTGGCATGGAGGGAAATTCTAGGTCCGGCAGCAGGAGTGTGTGGCAGCCACTCACGCTGAGTCTGCAGTCAGGAAGCTGAGGGAGGTGAGTTTTAGTAATCCGGGTGTGTTCTCCATTTATCTATCTGTCTGTCTGTCTGTCTGTCTGTCTATCTATCTATCTATGTATTTTTAGATCCCGGCCACAGTTTCCCCTCCCTCCTCTCCCCCTAGCTCCTCTTTACCCTTCCTACTCCAATCCACTCCTCCCCCTCTGTTTTTCTTCAGAAAAGCGTGGGCCTCCCCCATGTATATCAGCTCCCCATGGTTTATCAAGTTGCAGTGAGACTAGGCACCCCTTCTCCTATCAAGGCTGGACAAGGCAAGCCAGTAGGAAGAAAGAGTCCCAAAAGCAGGCAACAGAGTCAGAGACAGCCCCTGCTCCCACTGTTAGAAGTCCCTCAAGGAGACTAAGCTACACAACTGTCACACACCTGCAGAGAGCCTAGGTCAGTCCCATGCAGACTCCCTGGTTGTCAATTCAGTCTCCGTGAGCCCCTATGGGCCCAGGTTAGCTGGTTCTGTGAGTTTTCTTGTGGTGTCCTTGACCCCGTTGGCTCCTACAATCCCTCTTCAGAGGGGCTGACTTTCTAAGGAAGTCTTCCAGCCCACGCGCCTCCCTCTGCAGTGGGCACCAAAGTCTCCGTTTTTTTCCCTTACAGGAGAATAGCCACCTTCCTTCTCCCATGTGCCCACACCACTGTCTTCCAGATTATTCTCTCTGTCCTTCTCAAGGAAGAGAAGTGCCAAGTCCTTAGCCATGTCCTCTGGGGGCCGAGGCCTCAGCTACCTGGGTGGAAGAAAGGCCCCGGGGTCTTCCCCAGCTCAGACTTGCAGCATCAGCTCCACTACTTAATAACAAATCACCCCGTGCCAGCCAGAATCCCGCAGGATCTGGCGCCTGCTTCTATTCCTGGTTTCAGGAGCGTGCCCAGAGGAAAGACGATTCAGAGAAGCTTAGGTTTGGCCATGGACTCCAGAAATCGCTGGACCAGTCAGAGGATAGAGACCAACCCCCTACCCACCCTCACCCACTCACCCTGCAAAGGCCAAGATGGCAAGCAGGATCAAAGATCTCCTTTCACACCACATCTGCAACCTCCCAGCTGTATCCCACATACTAACGGGCACATCTGTATCATAGGTTGCATGGTAGGTGCTGTGTCTCCTCTTGGATACGAGGGAACCGAGGCGTGGTGTGACTGAGCAGTACCTAGAGCCCAGCCTATAGGACCTGAGCCCAGAGGCTACCTAGTTCCCTATCGTACGCACTGGACACCTCCACCTTTCCTGTTTAATGGAGGGCAGGGTTACCTGCTGCTCCAAAGGATGGGTGAAGACCCAAGGATAGACATTGACACCTTGTGTCCCACGGTGTTTGTGGACCCTCAGCATACATGCCAGGTGCAGATGCTCCTTGCTTGACTTACCCAATGCCCTCTTGAGTTCTGGACTGACAGGTTGATGATCATGGCTGCCCTCTGCTGAGGGAACAGAAAATCTCCCTCTGAGTGGAAACTTCAGTGTTCACCGGTACACACACACACACACACACACACGCACGCACGCACGCACGCAAGCACGCACGCATGCACACAAACATGCACACATGTACACACACTTGTCCTTCCCCCTCCCTGCAGACATACACTTCTCTGCACAAGAATTACTGGCTCCTGGCTTATTCGGTTAGCTCCTGCACCTAAGAGTGAACAGTGACTGTCCCTGGGACCACCCAGAGCCCCTTCCCATCCTTAAAATTGGAGCTTCATGGCCCTTTCCCTTATCCTTTGCCCTGTAAGGCAGAAAGTGGGCACAGGACTGGAGGACACCAGGAGATCCAGTTCATGCTCAGAACATGGCTTTCATTGGTTGAGGAAGAAAAGTCTCTGTTTTCCACAAGACCCGCATCCTCCGTATGTCTGTCCGGAGCCCAGCCTGAGTAGCAGCATCTGCATGCTTTGCTGAGGCTCTGGAGAGAGTGCCTGGCATGAAGCTGAGACTCTAGGGCCCTAGGCACCCAGAGTGCTGCTTCTAACTGCTTGCTGGGACTTTTACAAACACAGCCACCACAGTGCTCCTGTGCTGGGGTGTCTATCAAAGTCCTCAGATGACAAAGGGATTAGAGCCTGCTGCCTCTGGGTGACAAGAATCCAAAGCACAGGCAGATCCAAAGCTGGGCTGGGACCCGAGGCTACTCCATGTCCCTGCAGCCTGAAAAATGAATAACGGCGCATGTTAGCAGAGGTTAGGTACGGGGGACGCCGCCATCACGGCAGCTTTCCTAGCCTCATCAGGGCTGAAACCGTGTCTTCTGGAAGTTTCTCTAGCCCATTCAGTCTTTTTTTTTTTCCTTTTTTGAGTATGACCGATTGGGGAGCAATCGGAACAAAGCTGTGCAAGGCACAGAGCAGCTTCCTAACACTCCAATACTTGCCACCAGTGCACTGAAATCCTTGTTCTTAAGTGTGTGTGTGTGTGTGCGTGCACACGCACGCATATACATGAACCTGTGTGTAAACACGTGTGCATGCGGATGTAGCAGGCAGAGGAAAACCAGTGGTGTCATTCCTCAGGACCTACCCACTTACTTTTAGGACTGGGCTTCCCGTTGGCCTGGGTCTTACTGGTTGGACTAAGCTGGCTGGCCAGTGAGCTCCAGGGACTTGTAGTCTCTGTCTCCACAGGTCTGGGGTCACAAGCGTGTTCCACCAGGCCCACTTTTTACAAAAGTGCTGGAGGACTGGACTCGGGTCCTCGTGCTTGTGTGGCAAGCACCTTACCAACTGAGCCATCTCCCCAGCCTCTGAGAACGTTATCCACCTCATAAATAAGGTCTTCGGTATTCTCATCTGTGAGATGGGGCCATAGTAATACCTAAGGACTGCAGGTGGACACCGGACAAAGAACTAAGGTACAGCAAGGGACATGGTGGCTTCTCCTGGTCTGATTATCAGGCATGGACTTGATCCCTGACACTCAGCTTGGTGTCATCTCCACTATCCCCATGCCATGCCTGAGACTCATCCTGTCTCTGTCTGTCTGTCTGTCTGTCTGTCTGTCTGTCTGTCTCTCTCTCTCTCTCTCTCTCTCTCTCTCTCTCTCTCACACACACATACACACACACACACAGAACACCAGAGCACTCCACCTTCGTATCAGCATTCATTCCTGTTTTTCCTAGAATAAGTTCTCACCTGAAGATGCATGAATACCCAGGCACTGCTCCCTGGCCCGGCATGCTTGGGCTCCACCCTCTCCCTGCTGCCAGCCCTTCGCATGCCTGCCAAGCCGACTGGGTTTTGGAAGGGAAATCAGTTGCAAATTGGTATTCAAATGCATTCCAAGTAGAAGTGATGTTTGCAACGTTGGCTGTGGCAGAGTCTTGCCTCTGTCCATCACCTCCTCCTCCTCCGTGTGGAGTGAGGACAAGGGTGTGGTAAGGAGGCTTGGGTTTCAGTCCTTCAAGAATTATAGTTCAGGGTCTCGGGGTGAGCAGCAGCTCTAGCTACCTTCATCCATGGCTCCTCCTAAGGTGTTGCTCAAGGTCAACCTGATGCTCTTGGGCCTGTGTTCCCAAGGCCTGGCACTGCTAATCTCTTCACTCCTAGGGTCTTATACTCCTGGCCCCCACGCTCCCAAAGCATAACCCTCTTGGTCCTGTGCTCCTCAGCTCTGTGCTTCCTGGATCTGACACTTTTAGACCCATGTTTCTGGGGTCTGAGTCTGTTGCCCCAAGCTTCTATGTCTAACATGTTAGACCATCCTTTGTTCCGGGTCTGAAACTCCTGGCTGCATGTTCTGAAGCCTGATGCTCCTGGGTTCCCATGCTCCTGGGCCCCAGTGCTGCTGACCTGGGGCTGGTGCTCATGGCCTGTGTTCCCAGAGCCCTGATGGTGCTGGCCCTATACTCCTGGACCTGATGCTCCTGGGTTCTCATGCTCCTGGGCCCCAATGCTGCTGACCTGGGCCTGATGCTCATGGCCTGTGTTCCCAGGGCCTGACACTCCTGGGTTCTGGATTAAAGCTTCTGACGCAGTTCAAGCCTCAGTCCTGTGGACATCACCCAGTTTATGCCAGGACTCTTCTGCCTTTCTTTTTCCAGCAAACACACACACACACACACACACACACACACACACGGTTGCAAGCCCAGCCTCAGCCGACAGTGTCTAGCCTCTATTCATCAGCAGACTTGTTCTCTTCTCTTCCTGGGGACATTGCCAGGATAAAGGTTGGGGCATTCATCCCCTTCCTGGGAGCCTGAGCTCCCACTAAGCCCCTCCCCGCTCGAAGCTTCAGCCTGGTTTTGTGATCTCAGAAGTGCCTTCCCTGTCTACCTAGATACTGTCACTGCTCCTGAAGAAGATTCCTGTGTGGGGACATAAGGGAAGCCACGGCTGGAGGGAGTGTCCCCCAGGATCCATCACAGTGTGGCAGTAAGGACAGAGCAGCACCTCCATCCGCAACTCCTCCCTGCTGTCACCCTGAGCTGAGTCCACACGTCAAGAGGAGGCGGGAGTGCTGGGCGGTGGTGGCGCACGCCTTTAATCCCAGCACTCGGGAGGCAGAGGCAGGCGGATCTCTGTGAGTTCCAGGCCAGGCTGGACCGACAGCCTCCAAAACAATACAGAGAAACCCTTTCTCGTAAAAAAAAAAAAAAAAAAAAGAGGAGGCGGGAGCTGCCTCTGCCAGGGCCCATCAATAGGCCCCACCCTTCCATGAGCAGTCAATCAAAAAGTCAGCCATGGTGGTGCACAATTGTAACCACAGTATTCAGGAGGCTAAAACATGACGATCATGAGTTGGAGGCCAGCCTAGAGCCTGACTCAGCAAACCAATCAAATAAATAAAACCCAAGGATAAAACCAAAGCCAATTCAACATGAAACCTTGATCTGGTGTCATAGGCTTAAAACTCCAGCTATGTAGGATGTTGAGGCAAGAGGATATCCAGACCAGGGACAGGTACGAACTAGAGTGTAATAACATCTCATCTTGCCAGGGAATTTGTGTTAGTGGCCACACCCCTTTGGGCGTGGCTTCAGGTCTGCCCTTTAGATGTGATCCACCACCCAAGAGAGAGCCCTGAACCTCTCTACCTTCCAGTCACTTCCTCGCCTGATGTCCCATGATGTTAGTCTCTTAAAATTTTCTTCCCCCCCATTTTCATGTATGTGTGTGTGGTATCCCTGTATGTATGCACTTTTTGTGGTGTGTGTGTGTGTCCCTGTGTGTATGCATGTTTTAGTGTATGTGTATGTCTGTGTGTATATGTATGTATGTTTGTCTGTGTGTATATGTGCGTGTGTGCATGTATATGAATGTTTTTTGTGTGTGCGTCCCTGTGTGTATGCATGTTTTGGTGTGTGCATGTCTGTGTGTATATGTGTGTGTCTGTGTGTATATGTGTGTGTGTCCATGTGTCTGTGTGTCTGTGTGTCCATGTGTCTGTGTGTGTCTGTGTGTCCATGTGTCTGTGTCCATGTATCTGTGTATATGTGTATAAATGAATGGAGGCCCAAGGTTGATGCTGGGAATTATCCTCAATCCTTCCTCAACCTCATTCATCCACAGAGGAATCAAACCCGTACCTTGGTCATGTGGCTAGTCTTTCTAACCAGCTTGCTAGAGAGATCCTTACCTCTGCCTTCCAGAGCTGCAATTACAGGCAGGCTGCCCATCCTACTGTCATGCATGTGGGTTTCTGGGTATCCAAACTCTAGTCCTGGTCTACTTGTGTAGTAAGTGCTTAACCACTGAGCCATGGACCCACCCTCTGTGGCCCCTACCTTCCCACGAAGCACCAAGGGTTTGTGGTAAGGCCAGGTTATTGACATCTGTGTTCCCAGGACACCTACTGTTCTCCTAGTGTCCTGTTGTGTGAGTCCATGGTGCTGCCTCACAGTCTGCATGGATGCTTTGTGGAGAACTAAGAAGATACTGAGGCAGGAGGCATCCTGGGTGATGTTCCCCAGCACAGGCCTGCACACCCCGCCCGCCTCACCAGTGTCCAGCCTCAGTCCAGGTCTTGCATCCCTGTCAGGTCTGGTAAGCTAGTTAAGACTGCTGTGCCCCCAGGGATGTGGACCACCCATATGGCTTCTGATTTGAGACCCCACAATGTGTCAAGATCCTTTCATTTTGAAGTAAGACAGCAATCGCATCGGGCTGTTAGAAATCACTAGAAGTTTCCCAGCAAGGCTTCCTCGTAGGCCCAACACATTTACCTATATTGGTGAATCCATTTAAAATGGGAGTCCCCAGAGAAGACGCACAAAGTAGTCAGCTCTGGATTTTGGTGTTAGTAGCATCTTGCTGGATCATTGTGTTAAGAAAGATTCTGAACCTGTGTCTCAAACCAGCAGCAGGATGCTGTAAACTACTTCTGCTTGGGGAGACATGTTGCTACAATCCGTTTGTCACTGCTGTCCCAGGAGGTAGTAACTGTCTCAGAATCTTTCTGTGCAGAGCTCCACCCCATGCTGTGTTTGGTGAAGGTTCACAAATGACCCTGGGGACTCTGCAATGCCTGCAGGGCTCCCTTGCCAGCTGCAGTGAAGCCTTATGCAGAGGGCATCTTGTTAGCAAGTCCACTACCAGAAGCTAATCTGCATGGGCAAGATGCCTTCTCAAATTAGCAGAGCTCTTGGGTGTCACCACCACCCAAACAAGACTGTGACACATCCAGTATAGATGCTGTGGCACCTGTCTGTTCCCATCCCTTCCTCCTTCCTCTGGGTCTTAGCAGGAAGCAGCTTCTAGCAAAGTCAGGACCACAGGTGCGCTGGCTCCACCTCCATCCCCAGAATCTCAGTCCCAACCCGCTAGTGAATGCCTGCTAGTGAAGGCATTCCCCAGGAGACAGAGGCGCAGATGCAAAGGGCTTCTGCTGTGACAGGTGTGTCCTTGAGGCCCTTGCAGTCTCTTCAGTCCCAACCAGTCATTCCCAGTGGGAGCATACGCTGTAGGATCTCTCAGGCAGTCTTTGAGAGCAGGCTCGTCTGTCACCCATGCGGACAGACTCCCCTCCTGAGCCCCCGCCATGTCGCAGAGTTCAGTCTCGAGGGCTTGTTAGCTGTCCTTTCAACTGCAAAGGGGAGATCACACACCTGCACTCCACCCCAGCCCTCTGGCAACTTAAGTTGCCCTTGAACTTGACTGTGAAAGCAGTCCCTACACTAAATGGACTCATGAGATGGGTAAATGGAAGTAAATCACAGTCACCCCTTTACATCCATGGGGATAGCTACCCGTACCCCTTGCTGATACTGAAGTTCCCAGGTATTGAGTCCTTTCTCCAAATCAGCAGTCTTTGTGTATAATTCACGCACGTTATCTCATCTTCGCTTTTTGTTTGTTTGTTTTGAAATGCAGTTTTACTATGTAGCCTTGGCTAGCCTGGAACCCACTATGTAGGCAGATTGGCCTCAGCCTCACAGTGATCTTCCCGCCCTTGCCTCCTAAATCCTGGGATTAAGCAGATGAACTACCATGAGTCCAGTTAATGTTGCCCATATGCCTATGGATGGAAGGTCGCCCACAGGAACATGGCAACCTACCAGCAGCCACAGCCTCCATGAAAACTGACTCCCCGCACACAGTATCCATCAATTGCCAGTGTTCCTCAGCTAGGGACGGCTGGAGCCTCGTGAGTCCCTCTCATAACCATGCTGAAATATTGACTGGCTTGATCTTCTAGAAATAATAACCACAGCTACCACCTCTCATTTATTATGTATATGCATATTATTATAAAAATAATAATAAAATTAATATATATGCAAATGTATTTATTATTCTTATGTATGTGTGTATGTATGTGTCTGTGTGTGGGTATGTGCACGTGAGTGCAGTGACCATCAAGTCCAGAAGAGGGCGTCAGATCTCTTAGAGCTGGAGTTACAGTAGGTTGTAAGTCACCTGACAAGGGTGCTGGCAACTGAACTCTTATCCTATGAGAAAATAACAATTGCTCTTTACCAGGAACCATCTCTCTAATTCTCATATATTTTAAACCATCTTTAGATTATTTATAATACCCAACACAGTCTAAATGCTGTGTAAGTTGTATTAGCCTGGGAATAATGACAAACAAAAAGGCTGTAATGTTTAGCACAGATACAATTAGATACAATTCTTTCATATCTTTCCCACCCACAGTTTGTTGGATCCACAATATATAAAACAGGTGTGAGAGCCAAAGTTACATTTTAAGTTTTAATTACTACACCTAAGAGAGCCATGAAACAAAAATGCCTCTGATCAGTAAGCTCCTTGCCCAAGGCTGGATAGTTCCTGAAATGCTGGAGGCTGTTGTTTATGGGAGATAACGACCCATGTGGTTTTCATCCCGCTAAACAAGTCCGTTTGACCCATCTGCCCTGCTCAGTGCTAGTCATTTGAACTTGTATTTGCAAGGCTTGTTCACCAAGGATCATGAGGTTAGGGTTAACACTGGTGTAAGGGTGACTAAGGCACAGGAAGCTAAGCTCCTATGACATTAAAGGGAAGGGTGACTTCCACAGACTGAGTGGTGACTGTCCATTGCAGGCAGCAGATATAGGCATGCATGCTGGACTGTAAAGCTAAAGATCTCTAACCCCACAAGTCCCATGTCACCAACAGCCACAACAAACGAATGGCCCTTGACCAGGTGGGTAGTTGGCTGAGGTTAAGTCTGTAGAACTTTCCTTTAAACTCTGTTAACATGGTCTTACATGATGTCAAAATTAGCCGTTTAAATTCTGCCCAGATCTCTGGCTAAGGAACAGAAGTTTAGATGGTTTAGACCCTGACAAAGAAGTATATTTTTGCTTGGGAGTGAATGGAGGGGACAGAGAAGCGCTTCCTCTGGGGGACTCTGGACTGTGTCTTACTCCAGTTGGTTCATGTGGGCCTTGTCTAGGTTTGAAAAGCATCCAGAGCTGACTCAGCAACCACCCCCAACATCTCCACATCCTGTGCCTTCATCCTCATCCCCTCCAGCCCTGAGGCCTCTCAGACCCTAAAGTCTCTCTGTGTCTGTTTGAGTCATGTGCTGGCTAGTTTTATGTCAACTTGACACAAGCTGAAATCGTCCGAGAGGAGGGAACCTCAACAGAGAAAATGCCTCCATAACATGGGCTGTAGGCAAGTTTGTAAGGCATTCTCTTGATTAGTGATTGCTGGGGGAGGGCCCAGCCCATTGTGGGTGCCTCCACTTCTGGCCTGGTGGTCTTGGGTTTAATTTTTTAAAAAAGTAGGCTGAGTAAGCCGTGAGGAGAAAGCCAGTAATCAGCACTCTTCCATGGCCTCTGCATCAGCTCCTGCCTCCAGGAGTCTGCCCTGTTTGAGTTCCTGTCCTGATTCCCTTTGGTGATGAGTCCAGATATGGAAGCATTAACCACATAAAGCCTTTCTTCCCCCAACTTACTTTCTGGTGATGGTGTTTCATTGCAGCAATAGAAACCCTAAATAAGATGAACAGTTTTAAGAAAGGTTCACGAGCCCATGGGTACTGACATTTTCTGCTTCCGTTCTCAGTTAGGGTTTACAGAGGCAGGTCCTGAAAGGAGGGCCCAGAACACTCTTAGAGGATGCAGGACCAGCCTGAGGAGGCAGAAAGTCAGTCAAGGAAGGACAGACAGCCCAAGAAGGAAAATTCATTAGCCCCTTGCCAGTGTGGGAACCCACAGGGGTTCCAGAGACCTGTTGTCCCTGGTTCTCCCAGCTGGGGAGAAGGTGCTGGGCCACGGAGGGCCGCTTCAGGTGAGTCCCCTCACAACAGACAAAGCTACAACATTTTCAAAGACAGCCCTAAGGCAAAAAGATGAAGAAAATGGCATCTGGAAGGCAAGAAAAGATCCTGGAAGCTGCAAGTAACGGGACACAGCAATATTGGTGACATGGTCTCCCCTGGCCTCCTGTTAATTCCCTTCATGCTGTCTCCTGCTCTCAAAGGAGCTGAGAGATGAAGGTTAGTATCAGGGGCCTCTGTACCCTTCTGCACTTTTTGCCTGCTGCTACCTGGACAGATAGAAGGCTCGTTGGCTTCAGGGCAATCAAATGCTTCTAGAAACATCTTGGAAGTCCTGAGATCCATAACCAAAATGCAAGTACCCTAGGGCTGGAGACAATTAGATGGGATTACAAAAGGGCCTCTGTCGTGTCCTCCTCTCCATGGCAGCAGATGCTCTTGTCATGTGTTTTGAAGAAGTCCAGATGTGTTTGTGCAGGAAGCAGAGCCAGGGCCTCCCAAGAGCAGGGATGAAAGAGGAGCAGCTGGTACACAAAGGAGGCTGGGGTACAAGCCAGGCCTGGGGCAGGAGACCTCACACGACACAGTGTTCTGGGCTGTCCCACTGAAGAAAGAACTGAAGCCAGATTTTTAAAAAAAGTACAGCAGCAATCCCAAACAGCAACGAAACCACTGCACGGGATTCCCATGAGATGGGAGCCCACATAGGAGCAGGCATTGATGGCTGTTCCATTGGCTCCCACAAAAGCCGGAAGGAAGGAGACAGACCTGTGAGCTTCACAAATAGACAACATGTCCACCACAGCCCTTGCTGAGGGTTCCAGACGTGGGGACATGTGTCAATGCCAGGACAGAAGGCAAAGTGTCCAAGGCGGAGGCAGAAGCAACTTTAACCTTTACAGTCTCCTGTCCACAAACAGCAGCTCTCAGGCTGACATCTAGATACGTCCTCTGCCTCTTCCTCCCATACTCCCCCACACCGAAGCATCTGCTTTCCAAATGGATCCATCAGCTCCCGCCATAGTCTCCATTACCAGTGGTCCCCGTGGCTGTCACCACCTTTGAGTACGTGTGAAATGAATCCCACCCACCTGCCTTTCTTAGCCCATCCCTGCTCTGACCCCTCTCCTCACCCTTCTTGATGACGTTCCCTGAGATTAGAGACTGGGTGCTTTGGAACCTCCCATGCTTCCTCACTCTTTTGAGCAGTGTGTGTTAATTCAGACCAAGACTCAAGAAACTGCTCTGATCTCTATGGGTTTTAACTCCTATGATTTTTCACTCCTAGGTATCACGCTGCTGCAGGTTCATCTTGAACCCTTATTCAAGATGAATACCATCTTCTAGTGTCCCCACGGGTAGAGCGAGGCAGATAACAATCTGTGCCTATGACGATAGAAGAAAATCTCAATGATCGTAAGTTACACGAGAGCAGGGACATGGCCACTTCACTGTCTTCGTGGAACTCTCCTAGGGTCTAGACTAGGACAGGAGCTTCAGAGTCTTCCATGAGGTTGAAGTGAGTGACCAGCACCTCATAGGCCAGGCTGTCCTCCTTGTCCTTGAGTATGTCTTGAGTTGATGCTGACATAAGTTGTCTTAGAGTGTAAGGGCAGCAGCAGGACCCCATTATCTATGTCTGCCTGATGTTTCCAGATTCATGTTCCTACCCATAGCCACTGTTGGATGCCAGATAGTAGATGTGTGGATGGAGGGTGGATTGATAAATCAATGGATGGGTAGATGAATGGTGGATGGCTGCAATTTTGGGGTGAGTGGATGAATGGATAAATGATTTGATGGATGGATAAAATTAACAGATAAGTAGGTAGGGTGGATCAATGTATGGGTGAATCAGCGAATAGATGTATCAATGAATGGAAATGTGGGTGAATGAATGGATATATGAGTAGATGGGCAGATGAGTGAGATGGATGGATGGATGGAATGTGGAAGAATGATTGACAGATGGATAGATCGATGAGTAGATGCTTAGATAAATGGGTGAGAAAGTTAATGGATGAGGTGAGTTGATGAGTAGACAGGTGGATAGATGGATGGATCAATAGATGGGTGGTGAACAAATGGACATGTGGGTAAATGAATGGATATATGGGTAGGTGTGTGTATGTATGAGTTGGATGGATGGATGGATGGATGGACAGGTGGATGGTTAGAAGGGGATGGATGGATGGATGGATGGAGATGGATGGATGGACAGGTGGATGGTTAGATGGGGATGGATGGATGGATGGAGATGGATGGATGGACAGATGGATGGTTAGATGAATGGATGGACATGGGATGGATAGTTAGATGAACGAGTGAATAAGTGGATGGATGGTTGAATTGGTGGACATGGGGGAAATGTTTACTGCGATATGAAAGTAGATGGATGATTGGATGCATAAGTGGATGAATGGATGGTTAGATGAGTGAGTGGATGAGGAAAAAATGAAACAGGAGGGAAAATCCCAACCAAAGATGGCTAAGCCTTTCAGCTGGCTATATCTACCTTCTAAAGCTCAGTAGGAAGCTGGGATCAAGTGAGAAGACATACCCCTGCCCAGATACAAAGGAGAGACAGACTCGTGTGCCTAGTGTCCCCATAGAACATGCAGCAATCTTGAAGCGCACATGTAACTGGGATAGCTGCAGCTCCTCAGAACCACCAGAGGACAGGCAGGCCAGCGCCGGCGCAAACGGCTTCCCAGACCATGGCAGGTCCAATCCACACTGAGCCCTAACTCTGCTCAATTGCTATCTGTGTTTATGAGCCCATAATCAAATGGAAACAGCGAGGTTCTCATGAGGCTCATCCGTCAACATCACGTGGTGGCTGGGCCTGCATCGGGAGGCTGAGTTATAAATACCATGCTCAGCTTGAGCTCGGCTCCAACTCTGGGGATTCATGGGTCATTTTTCAACCCAGCACTAATCTGAGGAACTGGTTCTTCAATCAGACACTGTGTCTAACAGGCTGGGATACTGATTGTCCCCTGTGGGATGGAGGAAGTGAGAGCAATCGCAGGAGATGAATTCTTGAGCCAAGCTTTCCTCTCCTACTGGATAGGGGGCTTGCAAGGAACCCTACTTGGTAACTGTGAGCCTAGTGACAGACACTTCCAGACATCCACCACAGTCACATACACACACGGGGCTGGGAGCCATAGGGACACATCTTTAAAGGTTTTTAAATTGCTAAGGAAACTCATGAAAAGACGGAGAAATGCCTATAATTCCATCACCAAGAAGAAAGCTCCTCGACACTGTGTGTGTAATATAAGTGTGTGTTGTGTGTACACATGTGCATGCAGATGCACGTATACAGGTGTGTACATGGGTGTAGAGGCCTGAAGTCAATGCTGGGTGTGTACTCCTCTGACACTCACCACCTTAATTTTTGAGGCGGGGTCTCTCCTTAAACCCAGAGCTCACCACTTGGACAGACTGACTAGTCAGCCAAAGAGTTCCAAGAATCTGCTGATCTTCACCTCCCTTCCCCAGTGCTAGGGTTGCAGATGTCAACTGCCACACCCAGATTTTATATGGATGCTGCGGACATGAACCCAGGCCCTTATTTATTTGTATGACAGGCATGTTACCCACTGGGCCATCTCTGTTTAACGTCTTTGGAATATAGATATCCCATCTTCTCTCTTGCTCCTCCCACGTTTCATTGGGCAAATATGTGACGCCACACAACCCTCTCCCTGCCCTCCGCCCCTGCACTAGCTCTAATTTTCTGGCCAGTCTTCCATGTCACTGTCTTTCCTACAGCATAATTTTTCATTGTTAATCACCATATTAATTTTCTTGGCCAGGCCCTCTTATTGAGCAGCCGGTTTGTTTCCATTTCTCTCACAGCACAAAAGATGCTCGGGAGCACACGTCGCAGAAATCTTTGTACAAAATGTGATCATTTCCCTGAGATAAATTTGTGGGAGGAAGATTGTGCCAGGTCAAAGAATGTAGATATTTTTAGAAGCTCCTGCACTGTCTCTTCTACTGTGTTTCATTATAAAGAGCCACATACTTGAGGGGGTGCAGCGATTTTAACTGGGGACTACTACCCGTATCACTAGAAAAGTAACTGACTGCTTATCCTTGTATAGACGGGGCAATACATCTCTGTGCCTGCTTGGGGTGTTTTCGGAGCCATGGTTTATTCGTTTTGGATACCTAGAGCAGATTGAAGACATGCTTATGGTCCAGAGTAGTAAATTGTCTCAAGAAACCGCCCTTCTAACTTGTTGGTGCTTTAGAACTTTTTTTTTCAAGGTAACATCAAACCTGCAATTTGCCATTCAAGGTGTTGATCCAGACATACATAGCTAATTGGGTGGAAGTGTGTGGGAGCCATCTAGTCAGGGTGGAAGGAGGGAGGAGGCTTAGGAGGGAAGAACAGTGAGGAAGAGGCAAGTAGAAGAGCCAGGGGGAGCAATTGGAGGAGGGAGCCTTGTAAGTTCCCTAGGGCCATAAATAATGCAAAGTCTGGGGCTGGGGACTTTGCTCACTACTCCTGCCTCTGCAGCACCACACAGCTTTACAACTGCTTGTAACTCCAGCTGCAGGTGATCCAATATTCTCTAGCCTCTGAGGGCACCTGCACGTAAGTGGCACACGTTGTACTCGCGTATTCACGCCTGTGTGTGCACAGGAGAACACATGCTCGTGCAGGCCAGAGGTCAACATCAGGTGTCTTTTAGACAGGGTCTCTCACGGAATCCAGAGTTCATCAGTTTAATGAGGCTATCTGGAAAGTGAACCCCAGGATCCTGTCCCCCCTCCCCCAGCACGGGGTCACAGGGGCATGCAACCATGATTGCCTCTTTAAACATGGATTCCAGGGGACTGAACTCAGGTCCTCACGCTTGTGTGGCGAGCACTGTATCGGCTAAGCCATCTCCCTGTGCTGAAAGCTGTTTCCTATTGCTGGGCTGCATAAAAGCATCTGTGCATATGGAGAGACGGAAAACACACCCCTGGGAAGACCAGAGCATGATAGGTAGGGGATAGAGGCAGAAAAATTTGGTACCTTCTTCCTTCTTGCTCACTGCCATGCCCAAACTCACGGAGATGGCCCCTGAGCTCAGCAGAGCACCCCAAAGTAGAACTCACCCCAGAGAACATCGAAAGGTGGGATGAAGTTTTCTGTAAATGACCCCAACCTCCCCGACAGCATCTTTTCCTTCTTTGGCCCTCACTTCCATGGGCACAGCTCCAACCACCTGCTGCTTTTGCCTTCTGGCACACGGAAAAGAAACAGAATCCCCTTCTGTCCCAACACCAACCTCACGTGTAGCGTCAAGAGAGTTAGTAAACATCTCTGATCCTGCTTTCTCTGTAGAATGGATCCAAGACAGTACCGATTATTCTTCTAGACATTGTCACAAACAAGCTCTAATAAATGCCAACAGCCAAGTACATCAGTAGAAACACATATCAGGGGCCTATTGGTGCTATTTTCCTCACCTATGGACCCAGGGTGGCACTCCCAGGAGTGCTGATCCTGGTACCAAGGCCCTTCGTGGTCACTTTGGAAAGGGTGAAGATAAGCTAAGTGAGGCTAAACATTGGTGAGCGTTTGTGGTCTTAACTTGAATAAAATCAGAGGTTTAGCTGCAAAATTGATCTTGATGGTGTTGTTTATAATACTTGAGAAACAGTTGCAACCTAGGTACCAAGTAGCAGAGGAATAAATAAAACATCAAACATACACAGGGCAAATGACTACCAATATAAATTTCTGCCGACCTGAGGGGTTTTGTGTTTCTTCAATGATTCAGTGATAGCTGGCCATCTTGTTATATATATTCACCATGTTTTTTAGTGTGGTCCCCCAGTCAGGTGGTAGATACATCTTTATGTTCAGTCATTATTTCTAATGTATATATAAGCAAGAGTGGTGTGTGTGTGTGTATCGTGTGTCTGTGTGTCTGTGTATATCGTGTGTGTTTGTGTGTGTGGTGTGTGTCTGTGTGTCTGTGTGTGTGTCTGTGTGTCTGTGTGTTTGTCTGTGTGTGTGTCTGTGTGTGTGAGTGTGTCTGTGGGTATGTGTGGTGTGTGTGTTTGTGTATGTGTCTGTGTGTGTGTCTGTGTGTGTGTCTGTGTGTGTGTCTGTGTGTGTGTCTGTGTGTGTGAGTGTGTCTGTGGGTATGGTGTGTCTGTGTCTGTGTTTGTGCTGTATGCATGCATGTATACACAGATATTAGAGGAGAATGTGGGGTGTAGTGCTGCGTCAAGCACCACCTATTCCCGTAAGACAGAGTCCCTCACTGAACCCAAAGCTAGACTGGTAGCTAGCCTATGGGATCCTTCTGTCTCCTCTCCCAGTAGTATTGGGGTTATAAACAAGGCCTCACCCAACTTTGTACTTGGGTGCTGGGGATTTGAACTCAGAACCTCTTGCTTGCATACTAAGTACTCTTACCCACTTCCATTTTTTCCTCATTGGTTGTCTGAATGCTTCATAAGGCAATTAATTGGCTTCCTGTCTGTGACTACTGCTGTTTCCTCTTTTGCTCCTCCTTATCTTTACATCCCCACTAAAGTTTGATTTTCCTCAAGCAGACTAATCAGTCTTTTTCTAAACAGCTTCTGGATTCTGTTTCCCACTTTGAAAACTAGTTTTTATCTCCCATGTTATAAATATATTTACCCAGATTTCTCCCATAATTCTTATCTCTTCATTTTTAAAAAAACTTTCAGATCCTTGAACCATCTGGGCTATATTTTGGTAGGAGGAGTTAGGTGGGAATGCAGCTTTATTTTTTTTCAAAGAGTTAGTCAGATATCCCAAACCACTTATTGGATAATCCCCCCTTCAGACAAATCTTTGTGATAAATCCCTTCTGAGGGGTTCACAGCGTCCTTTGAAAACTTGATGAAGGATACAGATCTCCCTGGGTTGGGGAGGGGGTGTACAACTTATACACACGAAATTTCACACACTGTCTCAATGAGCCCTTGGACCTTCCAAAGCCTTTTGTGGCCTCAGTGGGCCTTGTCTTCCCTGGATAAAGTTCCTTTGCTTCATTCAAGAGGAACTGTGCAGATGAAGCAGGATACAGACTTCAACACAGACCAGTGAGCAGTCACACTAGAGAGAAGCAATTTCTAAGAGTAGTCTCCAAGCCAAGGTCTCCATGGATAACCCTTAGGGCCAGCAGAGAAGCCTAGGGCTTCCTCCTCCTCAGAGTCCAGAACATTCCAGTCAGGATCCTCATGGTTCATATCATCCTACAGATGCTACAAAATCCCCAAAGCCAGACCCTCCTTTCTCAAGTTTAGGAAGTGCTTGTTGAACATTTACATGATGGGTACATGACTTCCCTTGACTCATTTTCCCCGGGATTTGACTCAAAGTCTCAGCCTCGTTCAGATTCAACATCTCCTCTGGGTCCTTCCTCCAAGCCTTTGGAATGTCTTGGATTCACATTACCTATGGGGATGAAGGTCTGTGTCTCCAAGCCCTCCCACATATTCAAGGTGTACCTTATCTGTCTGTTTTGTCCCTTCTTGGTCATGCTGACATAAATATTAATCCCTGCCTGGATTGCAGCAGCCTCTCTCCTTATTCTATAAGAACTGGGTCCCACCTGATGACAGAGATTACAGGAGTAGGGAACCCAAAGTCTGGATCTGTACCTCTCCTGGTTCCCCGTCCTGCACATGCCTAGAGATAATATCTGCTTCCAGTTCAGGGCCTCTGCTACCCTGACAGGCTGCAGATCAGGATTTTTAAGGGCTGAGTCCCAGTAACTCCTGCCCAGACTTCTATGCTCTCCTTTTCTCTCTGGACAAAGGACAAAAGCTAGAACTTTTTAGACAGTGTCTATGTACATTAAGAAGGAAAGTGGTGTCCTGCTGAGACCCTCTATCTCTCGACCTCTGCCCAGGGCCCACTCTGCTCACAAACCTATATGATTTCAGCAAATGTTAACGTGTAAGAATCTCCAGTCACAGTGTTGGGCAGATGATGAAAAGCCAAGTCCTTGCTCTTGAAGTAGCCCATCCTCTGCTTCTTGAAAATGTAGGGTACTAAGATAAGGAACCCAGTCATGGCCCTGCTCAGAGACAGAGACAGAATGTTCAAGAAAGCCATGAACCCATTAAAATATCAGATGTTTGAGCCGTCATTGGGGTATTTTATTCATAGAAATTGGTAAATGTCACAGATCTTTTGGGGGACTCTGCGATGGTGTGATCTCTGCCTTCTTTAACTTCATTTTTCATATTATTGTATAGGAAAATAATCGTGTCTACTCTGCTGCACTGACAAGAGGATGAAATGCCTTCACTCAGAATGCTCACAGCTGACACGACCAGGACATGTTTGATTTCTTTTGTTTTCAATATATTGATATTGATATACAAATAAATAACCTTAACACAATGTGCTCAGAATAATTATAGAGTGGTAGAAGCAGGGATTTTAAAAAGTGGTTAGTTTAGTGTGAGGATTGGATAATAGTCCAGAAAATCTCTGAGCCAATCCTTAAAGGATAAGATGATATGACCAAGTAGATGAGGTAGACCAGATGGTCAAGGGAAAAAAAGAAATGGTTATCTAGGTATCAAAGATGCTGTGCATGGGTACCAAGCTGGGGGTAAAGGAGAGAATGCAGAGAGAGCTTGTAAACCAATATGGAGTGGTAGGCAAATGGATCTAGAGCAGGGTTGGTCAGTGATAGGGCTTAATGTCACTGTAATGGTCAATGTCTTATTTAGGGCTTCTGTTTCTGTGACAAAACACCATAAGAAAAGCAACTTGAGAAGGAAATAGTTTATTTTGGCATACAGTTCTCAGGTCACATTCCATCACTGAAGGAAGTCAGGGAACCTAGAAGCATGAAATCATGGAGAGACATTTCTTACTAGCTCGCTCTTCATGGTTTTCACAGCCTGCTTTCTTATACAACCCAAGCCCACCAGCCTGGGGGTGGTACTGCTCCCTATGATCTGGGCCCACCCACAGCATTAAAGAAGATGCTTTATAGACTTGCCTACACATAATCTTAATAGAGGCATTTTCTCAATTGACGGTCTTCTTCCCAGATAACTCTAGCTTGTGTGTCAACTAGCCACTGTCCCCAAAGATGTCAGAGATAGTCCCCAGAGGTCCATCACTGGCTGATGGAGTCCCAGAAGAGAGTATTGCTGAATCCAGTGACAAGCTGGAAGACGTACTGATGAGAGAGTAAGTGCTGAGAACTCAGGGTAAAAAGCCCAACAGCTACAAACAATTAGCGAGCAGCAGAGTAATCGAGGAAATGATGTGCAATGGATTTTCCTATTTGCAAATGATGTTTCACTGGTAGAGCAAGGCCCTCCCTTTGGCATGTAGACCCTGCAGTAAGTCGGAGCACACTAGAAAGTTCAGCAGTAAGGAAGAACACCAGAGGGCTAGGATGTAGTCCACTTGGTAGAGTGTTTAACCAGCATGGACCAAGCCCTGAGTTCAATCCCCAGCACCATAAAAACCAGGCATGGGGATACAGGCCTGATTCCCACACTTGGAAGGTGAAAGCTATTTTTGGCTATACAATGAGTTCCATTCCGGGCCAGCCTGAGCTACAGGAGACCCTGTATCCAGAGAGAAAGAGAGAGAAAGAAAGAGAGAAAGTGTGCATGCAGAATCAGAAGTCAAGAGCTCAGAGTCTGGTCACCTGGCCTACAGGCTTCGTAGGGAAACAGCTAAGCCATCCTTGGGCTTTAGGCCTCTGGCAGCTAGGACTCTAAGACACAGTCTCGAGCACCATTGCCTGAGTCAGTAGGCCATCCCAGGACCCAGAAGAATGCTTGACTCCTCATTGGTGTTGAGTAAGTTCATGGTGGCTGTCTTAGTTAGGTCCTATTGCTGTGAAGAGACACCACGACCATGACAACTCTTATAAAGGAAAACATTTGATGGAGGAAGAGGCTTACAGTTGCAGAGGTTCAGTCCATTATCATGATGGTGGGGAGCATGGCAGCATGCAGGAAGACATGCTACTGGCTCCATGTTGATCAGAAAGAAACAGGAAGTGGACTCAGTGTCACAGAGGGAAGCTTGAGCCAAAGAGACCTTAAAGCCCGCCCCCACAGTGACACACTTCCTCCAACAAGACCACACTTTACTTCAACAAGGCCACACCTCCTAATAGTGCCACTTGTTTTGGTGGTTCTTTCAAACCACCACAGCAATGAATCATTAGCGATGGGAAGGGCCAGCACATGAACATGGATGCTGGGTGTCAGGCTACCCTCCCTCCCTCATTTCCAGTAGCTCAGCTGCCGTATGTCCTCGTAGAGAAGAAGATCCGTGTCTCCCTGGGTGTCTTCAGGGGTGACAGGAAGGGTACAGGGCTTCCCACATACAAATGAGTCCTAAAGATGGTTTTTACCTCTTTCCAATGGCAAAGTCCCTGTAATAAAGAATTTAATAACCCACTGTGCCTGTGCAGGAAGAAAACTCATTTGTTTAATAGGCGGCAGCTCAGCTTTGTCATGTTCATTTAGTCGTTAATGACACACAGTTGTGCCAATATTGATTCTAGCTTATAGGGACTCAAAAAATTTACTGTCTAGATGGATTAAAGATGCAACCATTTTATCTCGCCTGCCCTGAAGATCGGTGTCTCCAGAGCAGGCCTGGGAGGGGCCTTGCAGTAAGTCAGAGGTTTGGCTCTGCTAGAGGTCCAGGACCTCCTGCTGCCCCTGCTTCATCTCTGGCCAGGAGCCAGGAGCCAGATCATGGCTGCAGCAGGTGTGAAGGTTTTCATCTCAGAGCAGGACTGTGTCAAGGAAACAGGAGTTAATTTCCAGACAACTCTCTGCAATAAGTTATCTGTGTCTATGTGTGGCCACATGTTTCTGTGCGCATGCGTGCACACGCCTGCCCAGACCTCAAAACAAAAACAGGGTGCCCTGGGAGATTCAGAGAGTGACTTCAGATGTCATTTGGACCCCTGGGCTGGGCCATCTCTCTTTAACATGACTTGCCATGTTGGGTTTTTCTGGTTTCTTTCTTTCTTTCTTTTTATCCTGGGGACTGTATAAAAACAGTAAAAAGGGTTACTGAGATGAGCCCAAATCTACCCACGTGTTCTGAACAGTTCATTTAAGCATAAATACATCCAACAGGCCCTTGATATTTGCAGGTTTGACATTTTCTAATCTCAGCTGCATGGAGCTTCAATTATTCGAGAAGAGCACTGAAGAGTGGACAGGAATAATAACAGTCAACATTTGCTCAGCACACACAATGTGCCTAGCACACGGGGCTACAGCAATTTGCGGGAATTATCTTGTCATCTTTGCATCACTACTTCAAAGTGAGTGGCTAGGTGTCACTGTCCCCATGTTAGATGTAACTTCTACCTGGGGATGGAAAATAACAGAGCGCATGGCCTTGGCCTCCGGTGTGGCTCTGCTCTCCTCATTTCCCATAGTTACTCTCTTCTTTGGCTGTGACAAAACACCTGGTAGGAGTAATATAAGGAAGGAAGGGTTTCTTTCGGTTCATACCTTGAAAATATAACCTATCGTGACAGGCAGGAGAGTGAAGCAACTCTCCACATTTCATCTGTAGTCAACAAGAGCTGAGTGCTGCACCCAGCTCACTCCGTTTAAGAAATTTGTTTAGTCAGGGTCTCATGTCACCCAGATAACCTTAAACTCACCAGTTTACGCAGCACTGTGCACAGAACCGAGGACTTTACACACGTGGGGCTGGCTTTCTACGGCCCGCGCCCTATTCCCAACATGCATCCTTGTTTTCATTCAGTCCTGGGCTCTGATCCCTGAGACCAGCCCAGATTTGCCTCAGTGATTTAAAGTCTTACCAAGTGGTGACAACCAATATTAACCATCACAGGGGCCAGGTGATGTCTCAGCCAATCATGAGGCACTGAGTTCAGGTCCCCACACCCATGTTAATGTCAGACATGGTGGAACCTGTCTATAAACCTGACGCCAGAAGGCAGAGACAGGAGGATCTCTGGAGCACTGGACAGCTAACCTAGCTGAACCAATGAGCTCCAGGTTCAGTGAGAGACTCTGTTTCAAAATATAAAGTGCAGAGAGATCCAGGAAGAGACTCAAGTTAGACCACACATGCTCATGCATGTACCCCCCATACACACACAGATTGACTATCACCAGTTCCTAAGGGCCTGAGATCTTAATCATCCTCATAGCTGTCCACTGGAGCCCAGGATGTGACCCTACTTGGGGTTCATGATCCTCACATCTCCACCGGGGAGTGAGAGGCCTGGCAAGAACATGACTCCCTTATGCAGGCCACACACACACATATTTGTCTCTTCACTGCAGTTGGATACAGACAGACATCTCTCAGGAAGTCACTGTCCCTTCACGTGGCATCTTTCTTTCCAACTCCTGTTTTAGCATTGAACTAAGGCCAGCTTCGGAAGAAAAGAGATGACTCTGTACACAGACCATTACAATAATGAATCATATTAAATATAATTTCAAGTTGTTGGCCTGCTTCGTCCATTTATGTAAGTTTTAGCACCCACTTCATTCATTTGATGGCAAAGTCATTGAAGACTGACTCTTGGATTCACGGAAACTTGAAAGGCCTCGTGAATCATGCTCTCCAGTCCAATTCCCAAGAGCTGAGGTGACCTACACAAGGTTGCACAATTAACTCTGCGCTTGGGGCTTCTTAAAACCAAAAAGGGGGGAGATTGTCATTTAGACCCTCGGCAGGAATGTGGTCCTGGATCCTTGTGGATAATAGGGGTTCATAAACTTCATTTCAACCTGCAATGCCATTTCCAAGTTCATTAACCACCCCATTTGACTCCTAGATCTGCCGCCCCCAGCCTGTGGCACTGACTCTGCTGCTCTCCCTGACAGCACTGATCTTCTGTATGGCCGTCATTCACTCTCTCCTTCCTGCCACAGGACCCTTGCTCATGCCAGAAAACTCCCCTGATGAGCATCCGCTGAATGCCTAGTCTTTCTCTCAGAGGTTAGTGAGTCACATTGCCAGGTCATCCCTCCCAACCTCTAGGGGTCTATGTGCTCAGTCTCACACTCCAAGTTCTTCACTGTTGGTATGAAATTGACTAGAGGTTTTGGTATCTATCTACCCAACTGGATGCCTTGATCTTTGATAGCATCCTCCAGTCACCAGTTGCCAGGCAACACATGACCCAAGCTTGACAGTTTAAGATAGTCATCGCCTCTCATTCATGAGTTTGAGGGTTAGGAAAGTGGGAAAAGCCCAACTGGGCAGCTGTCACTGCATTTCTTACATACGTGTGCTAGGATGGCAGCTAAGGTCATGGTCATCCTGTTGTGAAAAGTCCTTCCCTGGGAAGATGTAAAAAATATCAACCTGCTCTCTTCATAGGTCTCAACAAGGAACCAGCTCCACCATCGTTCACTATGGGGGACCAATGAGACTATTAGGCTTTCTCAGAGCGTGGGTGAGGGGCTGCTGGCAGGAGTGTGTGTGATCCTTAAGCAGTCATACTGGAAGGTCTGGATGATGTCTTCCCTTTCTGGTCTTCCAGCCTAGATTACCTGGGTCCCAGGGACAACAGCTGACTACTCAAGTAAGGGCCTGACAATCTTCCTACCCCCTCCTACCAGGAGGGAAGGTCAACAGTCCGCAGGCGCCAATGAGGTGGTCTTTTGCAAGCATACCCAGATGATGTTAAAGATGGTGTAGCTGTTTTTCTCAGGGGACCCATGTTCTGTAACCCATCCAATAGCTCAGTGAAGCTAGGCAATCAATGGTTCCCTCAGTGGCCTGCCTGCCAGCTCCATCAGGTGGAGTGTAAGCCACCAAATGCACATTCTCCCCGACACACACACATCAGGGACATTTCAAGGTACCTCAACTTCAATGACTTTTTCTGATCCAGCCTTGGGGGGGGGGTCACTGTGGCCCACAGCTCCACCTATATCACCTTAGTTATCATACAGACTCATTGTCATTAAGGCCAGCTAAGATTCTGAAAGAAGGACACAGACCCCACCCTTTGATGGGGAGTGATAAGGCCAATTTGCAAGGATGTGTGGGAAGAGAGGAGGCATCTTAGTCACTGCTCTAGTGCTGTGAAGAGACCCACGCCCAAGGTAACTCTGATAAAAGAAAGCATTTATTTGGGAGCTTGCTTAGCGTTTTAGAGGGGGTAGTCAATTATTATCATTGTGGGGAGCCTGGTGACACCAGGCAGGTATGGCACTGCAAAAGCAGCTGAGAGCTTTGCATCCTGACACACAGGGAGCAGGTCAGGGAGAGGGGGACTGAGCCTGGAGTGGGCTTTTGAAACTCCAAAGCCCACACTCCGTGACACACCTCCTCCAACAAGGGCACACCTCTTAATCCTTTCTTTTTTCCTTCTTGCTGGTATGAGATCTCTTTTTAGCAAATAGCGCTGTGAAATTTCCTCTTAGCAGCTCTTTCATCTCGTACTGTAAGAATGAGTACATTGAATATTCATTGCCATTGAATTCTAGACAGTCCTTAATTTCTTTCTATGTTTCCGTCTTGACTCATATTTCCAATCCTTCCCAAACAATCCATCAGCCAGGGACTAAGCGTGCAAATACACGAGCCTGGGAGGGGCTTCTCATTTAAACCACCACAGTGGTCCTCGTTGATACATGCTGCACTAGGCACTTCTCTCTTTGACACATGCTTCATTAGCTACTTCTCTCTTTGCTGAGACAAAATAGTCAGTTAGCATAACCTGAGGAAGGGTGGGTTTGCTTGGGCTCACAGTTTGAGGGGTACAGTCTACCGTAACGGGACAGTCGTGGCTGTTCACATCAACTCCACAGTCGGGAAGCCGGGAGAGATGAATGCAGGTACTCAACTTACTTTTTTCTTCTCCTTCTTAAATTCAGTCCAGGACCCTAGCGCACGGGAGGGTGCTACCCTCATTCAGCGTAAGGCCTCCCTCCTCAGTTAAATGTATGGAAACACCCTCACATGCATGCCCAGAGCCCTGTCTCTTAGGTCATCCCAACTCTGGTCAAGTAGAGAGTGGATATTTTCAATGCTCTGGGACATCTTTTCTTCTTCTTCCACTGAATTTCCGGTACCCAGCACATGAATTAAATACCTGTTGGGTAGTCAGGTGAATAGATGTATAAAAATACACAAATATATAGAGATCCATCAGATCAGGGAATGAAGGAGGAAAATGGGAGGAACAGAAAAGGGAAGGAAAAGAATGAAAGGAGAAGAAGGGATGAAGGCAAGGGGGAGGAAGGGAAGAAGGAAGAGAGGCAGGGAGGATGCACAGGAAGTCGTCTCAGGAGGAAGTGTAATTAGAAAGCAGGCGTAATTAAGTGTGAGCACTGTAGAGCGTGAGCTAGCTTTGGCATCCTGAGGTGGCCCTCCTGCAGCCTCCACACGCCTTTCAGGGGACTCTGCTTATCTACTTGTAGGTGTGGACACAGTGATGACCTCATTCCAATATGAGGCGAAGACAATCGTGCCAAGGAGAGCCAGCAGCTGAGAAACAAAGACGACGCCGGAGCCAAGCAGACCCAGTGCGTTTCGAGGCCCAGAAGAAATATAATTTAATTACCTCGGCCTCCTGATTTTGCGTCTGTCACAGCAGAGAGGTGACTCTGTTTTATGCTGTGTCACGCAGTCGGGGGCACTTGGGGCACAGACAGCGTCTGTGTCCCTAAAGCGAATGATTCAATAATGTGGACTTCTTTGATTTACTCCCCTTGGTGGGTGGCAGGTTAATAAAACTTCAATCAGCTCGGTGAGTCGTCCTTCCCCGTGCTGGCGAAGGGATGGTGCACACCAGTGTTCAGCACGGAGTGCTCTCTCAGCCCTGCCTCTCCATTCCCACTGCTGTGCACTCTGGCCTGGCAGGGACAGACTCAGGGCCACCGTCTGTCTCCCCGGGCTAGCCCAGCAGGTAGAGCACTTGGTAAAGCAGAAACTGGGGAGTGACCGGGGACCCAGCCTGTCAGGGGGACAGGAGTACCTAGCTCTTGCTCAGTCAGGCACCCGCACACCTGTGTCCCTCACTGTCAGCTCCCGCCACCCAAACAGTCCCTGAGGCCATCAGTCCTCTCAGCATACAAAAAGACAATTGACAGGGACACTCTATTGACAGACACTCATTGAATACAATTACCCAACGGGAACCATCCTGGATACATTAGCCAGAGTGGAACAAGCTGTGATCTGGTGAGACTCCAAACATCCAGCAACACTGCCCATCAATAACGAAGCGTTGTTCTTTCAAAAGGTCTCAGAGCAGAGAGCAAGCATCTAAATCATACACCCTCTCTTCCAGCACATGCCTTCCCCTCTCTAACATGTCCTGTTGGCTCTGGATTGCTGTGAGATACTCAGCCTAGGATCTCATCCTCACCGTTTAGGAGGGGCCCAGATGTACCCTCTACTTGTGCATGAAGACGCTGAGAGGCACAATGGTCAGCTGCAGGTACCATTACTGATACATGATGCTGAGAGGCTGAGAGGCACAATGGTCAGCTGCAGGTACCATTACTGATACATGACGCTGAGAGGCTGAGAGGCACAATGGTCAGCTGCAGGTACCATTACTGATACATAACAGAAAGCCATCAAAACCCAGGTCCCAGATCCAAAACTGAGACTTGACACGATGGCCTCCAGACAAATATATCCCCACACCTGTCCTGGGGCCCTGTTCAAAGTGGAAGACACATGATACACTCGCCCTACTGTCAAGTGGCTGTTGTGTCCCTGGTACCACAGTTGGACCAAGGGCAAACCCAGCTCCCAACCCACTGAAGTTCCTTTGTTTCTTGTATATGAGAGGCAGGGTCCCTCAGCACCCCTGGAAACCAGCTTCCCAAGGGACAGGGGACTGTCTGGTGACACAGAGGGCTTTTGAAGAATCCCACACCTGGCAAACCGCCATGGGAGCAGGTCCTGACATCCCATCTTATAGGGGAACACAAGGACGGCAATGTGGCATCCCCAAGCCTGCTCAATTAGAGTGCAGACTCGACTCCATCCTTGCAGTGCGTATGATGTGCCTCACCGCTAACAGGTGACGTGGTACAAGGCCTCCTGGTTCCCTGAGGCCTCTGTATCCAAGCACTACAGAGTCTTACAATGGACAACAGGATCCTGTTTGCTTGTCAATGGAAGCATGTTTGCTAGCCATGTTGGAGGCCGGAAGCCAGACACCAGGAGTCCACAGGTTGCCTTTTTCCTGAGGTCTCTCTCCCAGGCTACCTACCGATGGCCATGCTTTCCCTATGGCCTCTCCGTCACTCTCCTGTATACCCACATGTCCCTCATCTCTGTGTCTTGGTTCCCTTTTCTGACAAGGGCAGCAGCCATCCCAGGCGTGGCAGATCACATCTGTAATCCCAGCATTCAGGAAGCTAAGGCAAGAGCATCACTATGAGTCCAAAACCCACCTGGGTTCCACAGTAAGACCCGAAATCAAGATAAAATAAGAGACTTTGTGCTTATCTCAGTGGGGAGGGGCACAATTTATACCATAACACTAAGAAAGCCACTTTTCTATGGGCGTGGCCAAGACTGGGGAGAGACACTGAAATAGCATGGAACCCTTGTCTTCCCAAAGTCACAGTAAGCTTTCTTCTTTCTATGCAGGAGAAGGGCAGGAAAGGCATATGTGCCTCGAGGGCACTGGGGGGGGAGGGGCAAGCTTGAGATGGTACCAAGGATAGTTGTCCTTGGTGGGGGAGAAAGAGCCCCTGCTGGGAGGAACAGGAAGACGTTCTCCGTGCCAGGAGTTCCGCGGTACACTCGTGGTGGGGGACTGAGTTCTATGGTACACTCGTGGTGGGGGACTGAGTTCTATGGTACACTCGTGGTGGGGGACTGAGTTCTGCGGTACACTTGTGGTGGGACACTATATCCAAGTCAGCTCCGGAGACCCCACTCCTCCTAAGTTCCCACTTCAGCGGGGCTCCAAACCCCCTTCTGCCCTTCTGTCCATGAACACCTGGGTCTGAGGCTCAGTCTTTCCCAGGCAGTCTACAGACAGGAGACAGCCTGTGGGTGTATGATCTTTTTGTTGTTGTTGTTGTTGTCCTATGATGCCATAACAAAGTACCAAAGACTAGATTTTATTACAGTCCTTCCCTGTGGCAACTAAGCCCGTCCCTTGAAAGCAACATTCCTCAGTAACAGAGCCCACGACCTAGTCAACCCCTTAAAAACGGTTCCCTCACACCTCCACTTTGGGGGTCACATTCAGATGTCCGTCATCACACTTTATCGTTTGTGCTGATGACGCTGGCAGGCGGGGCCTCGGGGAGCTGACTGGGGTCTGTCCCTTGGGTTCCAAGCAGGAGCGCCGTGTTCAGTAAATCAGTTGTTCACAAAGAATGAACCTCAGACCTTTCATCAGACAGACTCTGAGTTCAAAGACAGCAAGTTTGAGCCCCCCTGTGCTTGAGCGGTTTGCTGTGAGGAGGGGGGGGGGAGAAAACCCTGAAAACCAAACAAAACAGCTTACAGATATTAACGCTAGCAAGGAGAGCTGTGTCTGAAGAGCCGCTCCTCCCTGGGCCCTGAGGAGCTGGGGCTCCCCCGGCAGCCCTGCCCGCTTTGATCCCGGAGGCCACAGAGCACGGGATCAATGAGAGAAGGGCTGCGTTTTCTGCACCCTGAATCGGAGGCCAAAATGCATGTGGAAATAGAGAAATCAATTCCCAGCCTTGGAGCCTTCCTGGGAGACCAATCCTCCCTCCAGAAAGTGAAAATGAAGGAGAGCCTGGTGGTGCTCAGCCCTCAGCATGACTGACCTTGGCCTTGAGGCCAAGCTGATAGGTTTAGCAATCAACTTCTCTCACTCTTCAAATACCAGAGAGCTTCAGAGGCTACGAGGTTGGGGCACTGGAGGGTGGGGCTAATATCATGTCAAAGCCTATGAAGGATGCAATGTCGTCCTTTTATGTATGTGTGTGTGTGATTGCGGCTGTGTACTTGTGTATTAGCATCACATGTGGTTGTGTGAGTTCATCATGACCGCGTATGCACATGTGGTTGTTTCCATATGTGTGAGTGTGTGTACATGCAGATATGGCCCTGTGTGCTTATGTATGGTCAGACGCATGCATGTACAATTGTGTGTGTGTGTGTTCATGCATATATTATGTTACTGCATATGCATTTGTACTCATGTATCTGTGCATGTGTATACAGTTGTATGTGCTCATGTACATGCATGTGTGATTATATGTGCACACATTTGTGGTTGATATTCTTATGTGTGAGAGATCATGCAGTTATGTGTACTTATGTATATGTATGCCCATTTATGTGATGTTGCATGCATTCTTATGTATATGTGATTGTGTGTTCATGTGTGTGTGTGTGATAATTTGTTGGGGAGTAGACACATGGGACCATGTTACTGATACCTGAGCCCCTCAGTTCCTGTAGACAGTGGAGAGCAGAACTGAGGGCCTATTTACATGGTTTATCCATGAGCATCAGAGCCTATGGAACCTTGTCCTGAGACAAACTCCTAGGCTTGAAGCCTGACAAAGGGATGCTTCTTCAAATATGGTAGGGAGGAAATAAGCCTTGAAAACTCGTAAGGGGTATGAGAGGGTGGTTAGGGCAAAACAACCAGGCAAAGATAGCTTCCAGGGAGTTTAGCCTCAAACTACCCCACAGGGACCTCTGCTCCAGAGGCTTGGGCCATTCAACCATCTGTCTGTAGCTATTCCCAAGGACAGGGGTGAGGAAGAACAGTGCAACAGATACCTGTGTTGTATGTGTGTGTATGTATGGCTCTGTGTGTACGTATATGTGTCTGTGTATGTATGTGTATATGTATGTGTGTTTATGTATGTGTGTGTGAGTGCATGTGCATGTATGTGTTCTTCCTTCAGTTGTCTTTCCCATGATGAAAAGTAAGATAAAACTTGTACCCAGCTGATACTTTGTAGCTGTTAGGGACTGGATCCCGCCCCAACCCGGGCAAGGAGACCCACGCGTCAACGTGGCACTGAGAGTTGCCTTGTACTCCTGGTCCTTTTGTAGCTCCCTGTTTCACAAAATACAAAAATAGGAGGCAAGCTCGAGACAGTTCCACTGCCTGGCTCCGAGGATCTCAGCCAAGAGAGAGGAAGGGAGGGGGGGGGGGGGAGCTCGCGAAGGGAGAAAGAAGGAAAATCAGCCACTTAAGGTCAGAGCGGTGAGAATAACATGAAAACGCTGCCAAGTGAGTGGAAGCAAGCCGCCTTCGAGGTTGGAGATGTGACAACAGAGCTGTCGTTGCCTCAGGGCTGGTGTCACCATCCCAGAGACAGGGACGCTACACCGAGGATGGGGAGGGGGAAGGCTGGCTTCAGGTCTCAGGTGGGGTTTGTCAAGGGCCTCCCTCCCTTGAGGGACGGGCTACCGGCTGCCTGTACTGGCCTCCTAACCAGCAAGGGTGGGTGCCTAGGGCCTCTTCAATCCTTGAAGGCTGATGGAGTGGAGTCTTGATAGATGGCAGATGATGGGATGGCATGCAAATGTATGCAAACAAGGCATATGAGACCAGTGGTGCTTTATTTGTTTATTTAGTTGAAACAAAAGGACTATATGCTCACTATAAACAAATCAGGAAATTACAGAAAGCAACCAAGAAAAAAAAATCAAAATCCTTTGTTAGCCCCTCCACCTGGGGGGGGCATACAAAAACCCATTACCAACATCTTGGTGTATAGTCTCCCAGACAATCTTGAGCTCATACATATATAGTTTCTTTTTCCCAAACCAAAATAAGTTCTTACTTTACATGCTGCTTTTGCAACCTGCTCTTTTTTGCATTGGAAATATATTATAAATGAGCGTCAGGCTCTCTCATCCATCCAGTGGAATCCCCATTTTTAGAAGCTCAGGTGGTATTCAGCTTTCCTAGTCAAGGTTAGAGACACCACGACACAACGGAGGAGGCAAATGGAAGGTCTTGAGGTGCAGGTGAGCCCTGCCCATTTGAGGGGCCAGGTGTGTGACATGGATCCAGAGGGGTGGGGGCCAGGTGTGGACATGGGTGGATCCAGACGGGTGGGGGGCAGGCGTGGACATGGGTGGATCCAGAGAGGTGGGGGCCAGCTGAGTGACACGGATGGATCCAGAGGGGTGGGGGCCAGGTGTGGACATGGGTGGATCCAGACGGGTGGGGGGCAGGCGTGGACATGGGTGGATCCAGAGAGGTGGGGGCCAGCTGAGTGACACGGATGGATCCAGAGGGGTGGGGGCCAGGTGTGGACATGGATCTGGAGAGTGGAGGGATCTCAGACCATAACTCTGTGGAGCCAGGTGGAGAGAGAAGGAATGGTATTCAAATATCAGACCTCCAGACCAGAGCAAGTGACATAGAAACCTTGCTACTGTCCTTACAAAGGGCTGTGGGGCCTTCTGGGAGTCCTTGCCAGCTGGAAGGGGGATTAGGCAGTGTCCCGGGGAGAAGGAGAAAGGAACACATCCCAGTAATTCACTCGTCTCTCTTGCTTTAAGGACTTGGCAGCCTCAGTACTCCTGCCAATTATCAGCCATGGCAAAGAAGGATGAAGAGAAGCCAAGATCGGTCCAAGAAGATAGAGAGACACTCGTCAAGGACAACAAAGATTCCGGATTCAATATCAAAATCACAATATTCCTTGCAAATGGGGTATTCAAGCGAGAAAAGTTAAGAGTCCTTCCACTAACTTCAACTGACTATCTTCTTCATTCCTAGCATGTGGGCTCTCCCGGATGAATCCATGCCATCATTTGGAGGCTACCATGAAGGTGCATCTCCATTGTCCTCCTGGATGGATTTGGAGTCACCTAGAAAACACGTCATTTGGTGTGTCTTTGAGAGTGTTTCCAAGGAGGTTTGTTTGAGGGGGGAAGATCCACAAAGAATGTGGGCAGCGCCACCCCAAGGGAAGGAGTCCCAGACTGAATGCAAGGATGGGGAGGAGAGTGTGAGCCCCCGTCTCTCTTTCCTGACTATAAACACAATGTGACAGGCTACCTCACATTTCTGCAGCCAGGCTTCATCACCATGGACAGTATGCCTTCAAAATATGAGCCAAAATGAACCCTTTGTCCTTTAAGTTGCCCCTCATCAGACATTTTGTCACAGCAAAGAGAAAAATAACACATATATCTACTGCGTTCCCAGCGTAGGTGGTTTTGTACATAGTAACTGCTTCATTCCTAGGAAGCCATCCTTCTGCAGATGGAGACTGTCAAGGACCAGAGAAAGGGATTAACTTTCTAGAGTCAACGGGCCACATAAAGTAGGAATTCAGCTGCTTCAAGACCCAAGATAAAGGGCAGGGGTGTGGCTCTGTTGGCAGAGCACACTTAGCATGTGAGGGGATCTGGCATCTCTTCTAAGCACCATGTAAACAGAGCAAAGCAGCGATTTCAGCATTGGGAAGGTGTAGGCAGGACCAGAAGTTCAATGTTGTCCTTGGCTAGACAGTTAGTTCAAGGCCAGCCCGGGCTACATAAGACCGTGTGTGTGTGTGTGTGTGTGTGTGTGTGTGTGTGTGTGTGTGTGTGTGTGTGTGTGTGTGTGTGTTTAAGACCCCAGAGAGTCTCCATGTGATGAGAAGCCCTGCAGGCGACAGGTTGCAGGCGGGGTGACTTTCCACTGCTTTGTGGAAAGAAAGGGACACAGGGCAAGCAAGGGAAGGCTACTGGAGAAGCTGACAAGTGAGGATCACAGAAAGATGCTCCACCGGGGTGTGAGCAGAACACACTCGTGGACGTCCAAGGAGGATGCTCCCGTCAAACACCGTGGCTAAAAGCAGCTGAGGAAGGAAAGGGTTAGTTGCAGCTTGCATGTTATAGTCCACCATGAGGGAACTCGGAGCAGGAGCTTAAAGTCATGCCTGCTTGTTTTTACACACAGAATCACCTCAGACTAAGGAGTCTACTTCACAGCCGAGGAAGTGCAGCAGGAACTGTGGAGGAGTGTTGCTCGTTGGCTTGCTCACACATAGGCTCATGCTCAGCTAACTTCTTTTTATTTATTAAGACTTATTTATATTTTGTGTGCATGACTGCCTGCCTGCATGTACCCGTGTGCATCACTCGCGTGCCTGGTGCTCGTGGAGCTCACAAGAGGACATTGGATCCCCTGGAACTGGAGTTGTGATGATGGTTGTGACCCCCCTGTGAGTGTCGGGGTCCTCTGTAAAAGCAGCCAGTACTCTTAACCACTGAGCCATCTCTCCAGCCCCTCAGCTAGCGTCTTACACAGCCCAGGACCACCTTCCCAGAGAATGATACTGAGCCCTCCTACATCAATTAGCAGTGATGACAGTTCCTCACAGGCATGCCCACAGGCCAAACTGATCTTGGAGATCCCTCCATTAAAACTCCCTTCTCATGTGACTCCAAGTTGTGTCAAGTTGACAACTAAAGCTAACTAGGACAGGAGACCAGGCCGGGCTGTCCCCTGGACCCTAAGGGCAGCCAGGAGGAGTCAGAAATGGTAAATGTTATCCCCACTGACCGCTTGCTGGGAGAGGGGCACTCATGACCCCTATGGGAGAAAAGGCGGACCTTGCCTGGTTCCTCTAAAGCCTGGTTCTTGGCTCCCTGCTTCCTTACAGATCCCCTCTAATCACAGCTTAGTGCCCTGAGTGAAAGCCACTTTGGACAGGATTTATTAAGCTTTTGCCTTCCCTGCTCAGCTTCATTTGTTTTGTTCCACGGTGCTGGTGGTACGTTACCATGTTAATGGCCTATTTGGGGTTCACAGTCCTCCCGTCTCCTCACCAAGGCTGGAGAGGGCATGCACAGGTTTTATTTGCCCATTTGGCTTGCTTTTTAATTACACTGGGGTGGGGTGGGAAGCACGGGCTCTCAGCGGGGGAATCGCTGCCGCCCAATATTTTTCATTACCGTTAATATTTTCACTAGCAGCCATCCCAGTAAATGAGAAACTGTAATCCAGAGGATTGGGGCTGTTAATTGAAAAATAGTGCTGGGGAAAGATAGGGCGAGATAGACGGAGCTGAGATGAAAAGGGAACTCGTGCTCACCTCCTCCACAGCGGTGAGGCCCCTTTTGCTCTCAGAGAGAGAGCTGACCTGAGCCCGGGGAATCGAGGGAACGTCGTGGACTTTATTATTAACCTGAATAATGTCCGTGGATGCGGTGCTGTGTGCTGGTAACCACAGTGCTGGACAGGCAGAGGTTGGTAGATTTCTGAGAATCACTGACCATGTCCTGTTTCAAGTCCCAAGGGGATGGCTCTTGAGGTCTGACCTCCCTGCCTCTGCATGCGTGTGCACACACAAGTGTTAATAATAACTGTATTGTTATGGAAAGTATGTTTGAAGTAAATGGGCTGGGATGGATGCCCTGAGGAGAGTCAGAGACAGTCAGGAGGCCTGAGACTGCCTTTGAAGTCAGCTCCTTCGTCAACTACTCCCATCCCTTAGGATGGAGAACGCTGGAGAAAAAAAAAATGCCAATAGAAACACCCAGAGTCAGAAGGGAGCAGTGATCTCCAACTCAGTCACCGTAGGGATAGAATAAACTTGTAGACCTTCTCCAGAAAGCAGTTAAAAAGAGGAGCCAAAACACCTTCAATGCATGACCTCCCCTCAGCAATTCCAAGTCTCAGAATGCGTGTGTCCTGGTGAGGAGAGAGATGTAGCCCATGTGACTGTTGTCAGTAAGGATTTGGGGTCAAGGCCCCTGGCTTTTCTGTTACTAGATACTCTGGCATTGTGTCCAGTAGGATGGTCACTGGTTACATAGGGACACATGGGTTGAAAGAATAGCTGACATCGTTAACAATGGAGTTGTAGACTTTCAGACATCAAGAAATTCCCTTTGGGGTTGAAGAGATGGCTCAGCTGGTAAAATGCTAGCCCTAAAAGCATGAGGTCCTGAGCTTGGATTCCTGGGACTCATGCAAACAGCTGGGTATAGTGGCGTGGCACTTGCCTGCAATCCCAGCACCAGGGAGACAGGGACAGGCACATCCCTGGTGCTTGTGAGCCAGCCAGTGTAGCTGAATGGGTGAACTCCAGGTCCAGTGAGAGAGCCTGCTTAAAAAAAAAAGAAAAAAAAAAAAACAGGTGGAGAGAGCCCGAGGAAGACACCCAAGGTTGGCCTCTGACCTCCACACGCATGCAAACACAAGTATGTGAACACGTCTACACACCCACACAATGCATACACATTGAGCAAATAAACAAAAGCCAGCACACAAAAAGCAAACAGATACATTTTTAAAAGTCCCATTGGATCACACTCAATGGAGTAGTCATCTCCAACTCAGTAGTCTCGCTCAGTAGCCAGAGTGACAAGTTGGAAAATATAACTGTTGGTTCATGGATGAAAGTGTTTACTGTAGGAGCCCTGTGGCCTGAGTTTGAGTTTCCAGAAGCCACATAAAAAGCCAGGCAGATAGCACAGTCTGTAGTCACAGCACTCCTACAGTGAGATGGGAGGCAAAGACCGGAGAGTTGCCTGTGAATTCTTCTGTCAGCCTAGAGCATGAAGAACAATGGTACAAAGAGAAACCCTACCTCAAAACAAGAGATTGGAAGGTAAGAACCACCTCCTGAAGGTTGTCCTCTGACATCCACATGCACTCCTGGTATGCATGCCTACACACACACATGTACACATACCACACACATACACATGCACAATAAACACACACCTACACACACACACATGCACAATACACACACACCTACGTACACATGCACGCATATATATACACAATACACACACATACATATACATGCACACAAATGAGATACATACATGCACACACACACACACACACACACACACACACGCACATACACACACCACATGAATTTTTAAAATTCCAAAATATAAAAGGAAACTATAAATGTCATCATGTCAGTCAGGGTCTCCACAGTGCCCCGCAGTGAGAGTCAAACTCTTCCTGTGATCCCTCCTGGCCTCACTTTGGGCCAGTCTCTGTCTTGTCAGATCTCAATAGCACTGACTTCCACGGTCAATCCTCTACAACTTCAGGCCCTGCGAACAGGTCACCCTCCCTCCCCCTCTAAGACTTGGTTGCTGATCTGAGAAGCAGGCTTAGGAACCAAGTTAGCCAACCAGACTCTGGAGGCCAGGATGGGCCTGGCCTCCACCTCTTCTCTGCACTCCCTCTAGCAACCCGGGGCCTCCTCAGAGGGTTCCTCCGGCCTTTCCACACAGACAGGAAGCTGGGTGGAAAGTCAGTTCCTAGAGCTTGGAGAATAGTGTGTGTGTGGTAAGGAATGAGAGCCCAGAACTGCGTCCTGGTCTTTCCCCCTTCCTCCCTACCATGTGGCAAACACAAGTGGAAAAGCTTGGGCTTCATAGCCACATGGCTGTGACCATCCCGGACACCCCGGAACCCTCAGTTTGGATCCGTGGGACCCATATAGAAGTCCATATGCGGCAGAATGCATCTGGAATCCCAGCACTCTTAGGGCAAGACAGGAAGCAGAGTCAGAAAGAAATCACATGAAAGCTACTCGGTGTAGCAACCTTCTGGCCTACCCAGTCCTCCGATCTCCCCATCTCCTCCCCTTCACCCTGAGCTGTCACTGACTCCTCCCATGGACCACCACATCCAGAAAGAATCAGCTTCTCAAAGACAGACTCCTGTCTCCTCCCCTTTCTACCTCCAGGCTCAGAAGTGTGGGTGGCATCCAGTAGGCGCTCAATAACTGCTTGTCACATGAAGGAAAGAAACACAGAGCCTCGTTTCTGCTTCAGGAACCTAAATTAGATATTGCCTGAGAAAAGCTGCCTGTTTACAGCTGGGTACTGAATGGAGTTAAGGCGCAGCTAATGACCTTAATGGGTATTGTTATTTTAAATTAACTAATTAATCTGATTTTAATGTGCTCTCATGATGCAGCCTCGTCACCATCATGATCATTACTTTATAGCTCTCTGAATCCAGCTCACATTCCTGCCACCGAGCTCCTGTTTACCAGGTGCATGCCCCCCATTCACTATCTGGGCACACATTTCCAGGTTTCATTAAAGGCATCCAGCATGGACATTCAGGGACGCTCGTCGCCACTGGCCTCGGATGTTATTAACGTCATTATTCAAATTCCAGTGTCTGGAATACCATCGAATAGCCCTCCCTTGGGGATGAAATGAAGATGTGTGGAGCCGGGGGATAGTGAGATGAACTATACAGCCCCTGTCCTGGTGCCCACTCATCACGTTGCATGATCACCACAGCGTCCCCTAGAGGCTGCTTCTTTCTTACACCTCCAAGCATCCTAAGGTAAGGTCCTCTTAAGTGGTATCCCGCCCTTCACACGCTACGGTTAAGGGCCCAGCTCTCCACGAGGCCTCCCTCCTCTCTCATCTCCTCTTGTTCTATTTGTTCGTGCTTAGGGTGAGTACCCAGCCCCAGGACTGTGGGGCCCCTTTGCCAGGTCTCCATTTTCAACGCAGCCGTGCCCTTCCCCCAAACTCCTCCTCCATCCGGTCTCCAATCCTTTCTTTATCCTTCCTTCCATACCCTCTCTCTAATGGCAGCCCTGTGCTAAACACTGGGCATATTAAATACACCGCGCAGCCAACCCTGAGGGGAGGGCGCAACTCCGGGAGGGGACAACAGAGAGACACATGCTGGCACCGGTCGACCCCGAGTGCGGAGAAGGCCTTACGTGCCTTGGCCCGGGGAGGGAATCCAGGAAGCCTTCTCGGGAGCCATCTTGAGGTAAGCTGTCACATGAGTCTCTGCGCTTGGCCTCATCGCTGCCACGGGGTCCTCTGCACCTTTCTTCCGTGTGTGTAAACTCTTACCTCCTGAGTCAGCTCAGTTGTCACAAGACACCTGCTGCACCGTGGGACTCCTTTGTTTAGGAATTTGAGCTTTTCAATTAAGGCCAAGTTGATGGAAATCCCTTTGACAGGTCTCCCCTTCCCCTCCTCCAGGTATCTCTGACCCATCTACTCCCTGCTCCTGCGCGGTCCCCCCCCCCGCCCCATTCATAACAACAAATCAGAAGCCTTTCGGTTGCGTCCTCACTGGTTCCTATTTTCGGATAATAACCGATGCATTTTCATTTGTCTGTGGCATCTCCCTCTGCTACGACGTAAACTCCACAGAGCAAAGATTCATGTCTATTTCTCCCATGTTGTAACTAATGGCCGCCACAGGGCGCGAGGCACACAGCAGGTGCCTAATCTGCGGCTGTTAATCTAGTGGAATGAAGGACGGGAACACAGGCGTGTTCTGTCGTTTCCTGGAAGGTAGCTTTGCAGAGGCCTCCTCTCTCACTCCCAACAACACGTCTATGGCCAGGCAGATCTCTCTGTCCCTGGAGGCCTTGGGAGGACAGAACTGGATCTCATGGCTCCTTTACCCACGCCGTGCCTGCTATGGCGGAGCTGAAGGCTGCCTTCCCCCGATTGCTACTGGCCACAACGGGGCCACACACTGATGGGTCTCAGACCAGACAGAGACAGCTGCAGGCCCCAGGAACCACACGGTGTTGTGGACTTCTGTGGATTCTGAGGAGAGATCATTGAGCCCCCTGGAGAGGGCCGGGAGTGGTCACTTTAACACTGGTCTTTGTGACCTTGGCTTCTTGCTTACTGACCAGCTCTAAGCCCTCTCCTGGCTTCCTGCTCTTCAGAACTGCTGTCATTTCCTTTCCAAGGCTCAGGAGGTGGATTCAGCCCCACCCAGAATAATAGGGCTCTTCTGGAACCACAGAGTGGTCTAACCAGGGTCTTCCTCCAGGTGCAAGCTCCCTGTCCCCCATTGGAAGAGGACTCCCAGCACATCCAGCGTGCCAAGGGCTTGGTCATTGTTTGTTGCTACTGTCGTCCTCGTCCTCGTACAGAGGACAAAAACTAGCCTCACAGCTAGAACACAGTGTGCCAAGGTCACCCAGTGAGGTCTAAAGTGTCCTCCTCAGCTACAAAGAATAAGCAATGCTTACTCTCCTCGGGCCTCACACCCTCCCCCAGGGAACCGTTTCAATGCTGGGACTTACCTGACCTCTCCCTCACCTACTCCCACCCTGTTATCTGTCCTGGCTTCAACACATTTGCCTCTACCACGGAGTCAGAGGCGAGCGTCCTCTAGGGTGCCAGGTCCACAGAGTCAGAGGTGACCTTGTCCCAAGAGGGCTTCTCAGGCTCAGCGGTAGCTTCACCTTGCAGTAGTTTCTGACACTTTCTGAAGTCTTCCGCCTCCACCCCACTCCTCTCTCTTCTGCTTCATCCTTTTCCTCCTCTTCCTCGGGGAAGCCTCCCTGAATTTCTAGCAAAGGTCTACTTCCAACATGGGTGCCGCTGTGTGCTCAGCATGGATCGGGGATGCAGGGAAACGGAACACCTGCTAAGTGAGAGAATGTGTAGATCCCCCTCCTCCACTCCCCTCCACTCTTCCCTCCTCCTCCTTCTCATCCTTGATGCAGTGTTTTATGGAGTCCAGGATGGCCTCAAACTCACAATGTACAGAAGGATGACCTTGAACTTCTGGTCCTCTGGCCTCCATTCCTGAGTACTAGAATTACAGGAAGGTGCCACCACACCCAGTGCGCTGTTTAGTTGCTGTTGTCGTCATCTTGACATAAGTTGGAGTCACTGAGAGAACCTGAATTGAGAAAAAACATCATCAGATTGGCCTCTAGGCAAGTCTATGGGGCATTTTCTTAATTAACAATTGATGCAGGAAGGCCCCACCCACTGTGGGGGGGATGGTCCTGGGTTACAGGCTGAGCAAGCCCTGGGAGCAAGCCAGCAAGCAGCATCACTCCATGGTCTCTGCTTCAGCTCCTGCCCAGACTTCCCTCAATGATAGACAGTGACTTGGAAGTGTAGGTCAAACAAACCCTTCCCTCTCCAAGTTACTTTGGGTCACGGTCTTTATCTCAGCAATAAAGAGCAGATGAAGGCACCCGGTGCATGTGGGGCTGGGGATTGAGCCCAAGGCTTCCTGCCATGCTAGTCAAGCTCTCTTCCATGTAAGCCATAGCTCGTCTGGGTCTGTTGCTTCATTGAGAGCCTCACAGTCACAAATGCATTAGCCTGCCTGTCCTCCACAGGGCCCAGGTGCCAGAGCACAGCCTCCATGCCTGGCTCCCCTCTTCTGCAGCTGGAGCACATCAACCAGCCTCATGTGTGGAGGAACTCTCTCCACAACGCCGCCAGCTTCAAGAACCAGCGGTCATGCACACACCACCAGTTCTTAAGCCTGTTAGGTTGATTGACAGATTGACACCTGACCTCCACTATCTCTATTCAAGCCTGTGCACTTGGCTGAGTGCAGGTGACCCCAATATCTCTACTCAAGCAGCATTCAGAGTTTTAATGTGTATACCGACCTTCAAGAGATCTTGTTGACACGCACATCCCAGCCAGAAGGTCTGGGGTGGTCCTGAGGTCTTGCATTCTAGAAAGCTCCAAGCTGATAGTGGGGGACCATGAGTGTCACTTTGGGCAGCAGGAACTTCAGGGTGCCAACCTTGTAAACAGAGCCAACTGTAACCCCAGAATTACAACAAAGAAGAGGGGATGAGGCCATGGCCTCTGAATCCATGAAGGGTGCCAAATATGGCCTGAGTCAGAATCAATTACACATCCCTTGGCTATCTGCAACAGCACTCCTTTGCGCAGGCTGTGATGGATAAAATATGCTCACTTTCAAGTGCTCCTGAATCCATAGTAACTTCCTCAGCAGATAGATGCCAGGCCTATGGAGGCTGGAGGGAGGGAAATCTAAGGGGCTTCAGAGCCTGTTCTTCAGGGACTACTGGGCAGGAAATAAGCATTACAAAGATGAGTACCTGGGGGGACTAGTGGGAGGGAGAATGGGGTGACCCAGGGGACAGGAACAAGAGTGGCAGCTGGCAGAGCAGCTTCCTGGAGCAGGGTAACATGCAGGGCAACACAGTGCTGAGACTCCAACATGCTCTCTGGGTTGGCATGGTAACAGTAGTCCATGTAAATAACTGACCCATGCTTAATTAATAAAAAGAAAACAAGGGGGGGCCCTGGGGTGATAGCTCAGTCAGTGAAGCACTTATTTTGCAAGCATTGGGGACCTAATTTGATCCCTTAAGGCTCACTTTTTTTTTAAGGCACACATAGTGGCACACACTTAGAATCTCAGTGCTGAAGAGGTAGAGACTAGCTGATTTCTGGGACTTGCTGGCCAAGCAGTCTAGCCTACTTAGGGAGTTCCGGGTAGACGGCACCTGAAAAGCCAAGGGCCAAGGTTGTCTTCTGGCCTCCATGTGCATATACATGAACACACACACACACACACACACACACACACACACCAGGAATGGATGGGAGATCCACTTCTTACTGGTTTCTTCCCTCTTTCATGGCCAAGGAACCATAGCCTTCTCTGATTGGACATTGGTCCTAGCTGTTTTGTTTCTCAACTTGACACAGATCTGGACATATCTAAGAAGGGGTGATCTTAATCAAGAAAACGCCTCCGTACGATTGGCCTTTATACAAGTTTGTGGGGGCATCTTCTTGATTAACGACTGCCCAGGTCCACTCTGGGTGGTGCAGCCCCTGGGCAGGTGGTTCTGGGTTATATTGGAAAGCCGGCTGATCAAACCTTGAGGTACAAACCAGTAAGCAGCCTTCCGCCATGGCCTGTGCTTTAGTTCCTGCCACCACACTCCTGCCTTGGATTCCTGCCCTGAACTCCTTTGTCGATGGAGTATGACCTAAGAGCTGTAATGAAATAAACCCTTTCCTCCCCAAGTGGCTTTAAGCAATAGAAACCTAACCTAAGAGGATCAGTGGGTGCCGATAAAAATCAAGAGACCTCACCATGCTCACTGCTCCTAACACTGTGTGGGCGAAGCAGGCCCCGCCCATGATGAATAGGGCCAGGAGAGACCCTCAGTGCAGTGCAAGGACTGGGTAAGCGTCTCTTCGAGGACAGCAGAAGTGATGGGACTCCTTGGTGGCAGCCTCCATGCCACACCCTCATTTGTGTTACTGTGTAAACAAGGACACGGAGGAAACTGTTAGTATCACCCTGCTTTAAGTTGAGGCTTGGAAAGATGACCTTTTCAAGGTGACAGTGAGCAGCTTTGATGACCCATACATTAATAATGATTGATGGTAATGTTCATTGCCAACTTGATGGAGTTTTAAAATCACCTAGGAAACACACATCAGGGTGAGCCTGTGAAGGTATTTCCAAAGACACATGAGGAAAAGCCCACCCAGAATGTAGACAGCACCATCCTGAAATCTGGGGTTCCAGGCTGAATAAAAGTGGGGAGGGGGAACGCCACTGAGCACCAGCGTTCATCCCTGACTGTGGACGCAATGGGTCTAGTCACCTCACGCTCCTGTCACCATGCCCTGCTTCAGTCTGTGAGCCAAGTTAACCTTGAAGATGCTTTTGTCAAGTGTTTTGTTACAGTGTGACAATGACAAGAAAAGTAACTAATACAGTGCCATGCGCATTGGCCGGCTGACTCTAGTCTAGCTGTGTGACCTGCTTTGACCCACAAGATGTGATACAGTTAGTGCAATGCCAATCCAATATGACCACACCGGGGCCAAACTGAAGGAAAGCTGGCAGCAGCTGCCCTATTCCCTAGGGCCACACTACTGTATATGGAGCCCAGCTATTCTGAGAAAGGGGTGGTTGATGGAGACAGGAAGACAGAGAAAGAGGGAGGGAGAGAAGCCTCACAGTCCCACCTCTTGCTCTCTCCAAGTCCTTCTCACTGCTTCTGATCCTGTTGTCCTTACACTTCCTCCCATCTGGCCCACCTGCTCTAGCAGGACGGATCCCCAGCTTACACCCCAGCTGTCTCTGCTCACTTCCCATGGACATCAAACACATTCTACTCCTCTATCCTTGGGAGTGTCCCCGCAAAGATAACGTGCTCTGTCCTCTGCTTCACCAGGCTGGTTTCTACTCATTTTTCGGGACTTGGGGTTCCTCCACAAAATCAGGAGGGTGAAGTACATTTTACATAACATACCTATATCTTGGGTCAACAACATGGCTCAGTAGATAAAAGCACTTGCCACCAAGCCTAATGACCTGAGTTCAATCCCAGGAGCAGACACGATAGAGAGAAAGACTCCAGCTGATTGTCCTCTGACAGTCCTATGAGTATTGTGGCATAATATGCCACCTTACACACATACACACACACACACACACACACACACGCATGCATGCACACACATACATACACATACACACATACACACAGAGACACAGACAGAGACAGAGAGAAAGAGAGACAGAGAGAGACAGAGAGAATAAACAGACAAACAAAAACATTTTTAAATGCCTGGATTTTAAGCACATAATTTGGTGGATTTTGACAAATATTTCCATGGATACAACCGTCATCCAGATGAAAACTCTTCGAATGTTTCCAGCAAGCATCACTTAGATAAAAAGAGGCAGAGTCCCACAACAGCGCCCTTTTCAACCAGTGTTCCATCACTGAGCTGTCAACGCTCTGTGTACATGGTAAACACCCAACTGCACACAACAACCATGCCAAATACTCTACATATGAATCACACACATACAAACAGATCACACTGGCACAGCACACATTCACCATTCTTGCACACAACACACCATAAACATGTAATGGATTACATGCCACATGTAATACAACTGCAGACAGCCTCTACACTTCATATTATGTTTATATACAGTCCATATAGGCACACATTCATACACACACCACACTAGAGACATGTGATACAATATATATCATACAGGTATACAATTTACATGTACACATACAACAGTATGCATTGTAGTGTAGACAAACACACATGCATACACTATAAACATATTACACACACATACATACCAGGCACACGGACCATATAAACACAATATACATGTACATACCCCATATGCACACAACATACCCATATATACAGCACACTCACATGGTACACACACACACACACACACACACACACACACTCCAATAGCTCTGAATGGCAACATATATCTTTATTATATATAAATACTTTCTAGGATTATTTTCCTTCTCTTTCAAGCCATTTTCCCCTAGCTCATATAATAAAAATGCTAATCTTATCTGCTAGATTGATTTCATGACCTGTTAATAGATTTCTATGTAAATGAAAAAAAAAAGTTTGGGTTTTGTCGTGAGAGAAATGACTCAGAGGGATTCTTTTGGATAGAGAAGTCATGTGACCTAAACTGTGGTAATTTTTTTTCATTTAAATCTGTATCTTTAAACATGTTAATGGGAGACTGTAAAGATGCCCTGTGCCCCCTCCTCCCCACTATCCCTTTCTACTTGTTTCTCTGCAGCGATTTAAAGGCACCCCCCCATCTTTATCAGCTCACCCCGATGCATCCATACACGTTACTAACAAATAACAACAGAATCATCTCCTAAGCCAGCGGAAGCAGCGGCCATTAGTTCCAACCTCTCACCCAGCCCCGCTCCTCATCCATTTTTCGTGATTGTCTCAAAATGGGTTTTTATACTTCGTTGATTCGAAGCAGGTTGGGAACAAGCTTCATACATCTCTCACCTTCGGCTGCATTTCTCTACATTTCTTGTCCGTTCCTCCCTCCCTCCTCTGCGCTCAGATAGATGGGTTAAGTTACACAGAATGAAGTGAACGATCAAATGGATTGGGGCAATCGGAGACACCTGTGCAGCAATCTCTCAACTCAACACATAGAGCGTCAGTCACCTCCCAAAGTTTCACTCGGGCCTCTCACCCCTAATCCCGCAATGACCTTGTCACCGCTTCTCGGGCAGGCGTCTGTCACCGGTAGATTTGCCCTGCCTGGGCTTGAAGGTCCTGAAAATGGAGCGGTAAAGTATGTTTGTGCCTGGGCTTGCTGGTTGCCTCTTCCTTTCATCGTGGCGCTGTATCCCATCGCATGAGTGGAAGGCATCTTGGTTGGTATCCATTCTCCTGTCGACAGACAGCTACTCAACCCTAGTAAAAAAATTTGTACAGGCCTATTTTGTGAGTCTATGTTTTTGAGCACTTCAGACAAAGCCTTGTTGTAGGTTTTTTTGAGACTTGCCCTTCTGGGTCTTATTATTTTCATGTATACTTTAGGAGTAGCTGGCCAAATTTTTCTTGAGAACCTGTGGGAGGCTGGAGAGATGCCTCAGCGGCTAACAGCATTAGTTGTCCTTGCAGAGGGCCTGAGTTCAGCTCACCCACATGGTGGCTCACAACCATCTGACCCCTCTTCTGGCATCCCTGTCACTGCACTCATAAAGTGCACATACATGCACAGAGGCCAAAAAACTCATACACAGAAAAATAAAAACAGCCAGTGAGGCCTCAACCCTAGCCAGAGAACCATAGGCAGCTAAGGAATGCTGAGAGTGGAAGACATAGTCTTCCCTAAGGAAGAGCACAGCAGTTAGCTACCCAATACCAAATGATCAGTCTGAAAGCATACATATGAGTAACCCATAGACCAGCAGGTTATACTTAGGAATAAACATGTGTTGACATACATGCATGCAACAACAATTAATGAGAAAAGAGTCCATGAATTTGAAAAAGAGCTAAGGAGGATCTGAAGGGAGGAAAGGGAATGGAGAGATGATGTAATTATAATCTCAAAAATAAAAAGTTAAAAAGAAAAAAATTCATCCTACAAAAAAATTCCTACATTTATAATGATGTCTTCTGGGGATAAGAGCCTCTTTCTTCCTTTCTCATTTTTATAGTTTTAATTCTTTATCTTACCTTATTTCACTGCACTGGTTTTGGACATCAGCTGACTAGAAGTAGTAAGAACCACTACCCTTGCCATCTTCCCAGTCATTTGGGAAAAAAGAATCTTAATGTGTCACCAACAAATATGATTTAACCTTTGATTTCTAACAGATGCCTCTTAGCAAATAAAAAAATCCTTGTTTTCTTTTTTGAAGATGTTATAATAAAATATTTCTCTTATGAGTAGGAGTTGTATCTTAAATGCATTTCCTGTGTTTACTAAGAAGACTAAATATTTTCCCTGCTTTATGTTGTGACATGGAACTTTGCCTCACAAAGCTAAAGTTGAAATCTTTAACAGTACTGAAGATCAAGTCCACAACCTTACACAACCAGGGTGGGCATCCCTACCATTGAGCTCCATCCCCAGACACGCTAATTTGATTTTGAATGTTAAATTAGCTTTGCGCTTAGGGACAAAATCCCTCTTGTTGGTGTGTTACCTTTTAAAATATTACTGGTCAGGCTTGAAGAAATGACACAGCAACTCAGAGCACTTGTTTATCTTACAGAGGACCTAGGTTTGGTCCCCAGCACCCACGTTGTGGCCCTATTTCCAGGGGATATTCCACAGACCAGACACATATATGAGGTAATATCTTTCTTACACAAATAAAGCTTGTCTGGGAGTCAGAGAATGGAGCTTGACACTAGCTAACCATAGAGGTCTGGAGGTCTGTACAGACAGGCAGGAAGTGACATAGCTGGGCAGAAACAGGATATAAGCAGGGAGAAACAGGAAATTACTCTCTTCTCTGCTGAGATGCTTAGGAGGTAAGGTGTGCTGTGGCTTGCTCCTTCTTTCTGATCTCTCAGAATTTTCCTCTATATCTGACTCTGGTTTTTTATTATCTAGACCAATTAAGAACTCCTTTTACACATGCATGCAAAAAATATTCATGCTCATAAAAATCAATTAATCAATTTAAATATTTCTGGTGCCCAATGTGGTGGCACTCAGGAGGCAGAAGTAGGCACATCTCTACAAGTTTGAAGCCAGCCTGGTCTACATAGTGGGTTCAAAGCCAGCCAGGGCTATGTACTGAAACTATGACTCAAAACGTATGAAGTTTGTGAATGTCATTGGCTAATCATTGCCTTTACCAGAAAAATGTTAGATTTAGTCTTGGGAATATGCTGACCTCAGGAAATGAATGGGGAGTGTCTCCCTTATTATATGTACCTGTGAGTGGGGTCCACCCTCTACCATAAAATTTTGAGAAAATTCACTAGTGAACCACTTGGAGCTATTCTTTTCTTTGTGCTAAGAGTTACTTTTAAATTCAATTTTTAGAGCCAATATATTGAATGCTGTAAAGATTTTCAATTTTCCTGTGATGGGTTGTGTTTTTGCAAGGAATCTTTCTATTTCACCCAAGCTGTCAAATCTATTGACACATAATTTCTTAGGCTGTTACTGTATCATCTTTTTTTTGCCCATGAGACCTGTAGTGATGACATCTCTTGAGCTTCTAATGCTGGAAGACTCTCTCTCTCTCTCTCTCTCTCTCTCTCTCTCTCTCTCTCTCTCTCTCTCTCTTCCTCTCCCTCTTTCCCTTCCCCCTCTCCCTCTCCATCACCCCTTTATTTGGCTCAGCATTATCAATTTTATTAGCCTTTCCCAAGCTTCAGCTTTAATATTTTTCATTCTTCCAGTTTAGGTTTAATTTGCCTTTTTTCTTGGTTTCTTCAAATGAGTTTGAAGCCTTTATTCTCTCTCTTTTACACGAATTTCCATCTGTAAATTTCCCGGAGAATATTGAATTACCTTCATTGTGCAACCTTCGATATATTATAGCTTCATTTGCATCCGATTTAAATTGCTTTTTAATTACTTTCTTTGGCCAGTGGATTATGCGGAACTGTGTTGCCTAATTTCCAAGTATTTGCAGGTTTTCTAGGATCTTGCTGTTATTGATGTATGATTTAATTATGCAATGCTTGGAGAATAAACTCTGTTTCATTTTTCAATCTTTGAGAATGTTTTCCCTTCATCTAGTACATGGTGAGTCTCAGCTAATATCCACGTGCATTGAAAGGGAAACGCTCCCACCATGGCTGAGTGCAGATGGTTTCCTAAGCATCAGCTGTGTTGGGCTGTTTAATGGCATTATTGAAGTCCTATTTGTCCTTGGCTGACATCTTGTCTCCTAGGAAGTGGTAAAATCTTTAGGTATGATTGTGTTTGTCTACTTGTGTCATTTTTCTTTGCATATTTTAAGTTCCGCTGTCATGAGTTTTTAACCTTAGCACCGGGTGTGATGGGGGACAAGATTTTTGCTTCTCATTCGGATCACTTCTTAATTACTCGCCTCTGAGCATCTCTCGTGAGTATTTCTCATGCTGATGCTTGCACCAGGATCTCTTATTATGTAGACCTTGGCAGTGACTGTATATTAAATTGTGCTAACCTCCTCCTCCTCCTCTGCCCTCTCCTCCTCCTCCCCACTCTTCCCCCTTCCTCCTTTTCCTTTGTGAGTTTGAGTATCCGTGTGTATGTGCGAGCATGAATAGCGCGTGGGCATAGTGAAAATGTTCATGTATCTTCATGTGTTTGCATGTGCATGAGGAGGTCAGATGTCATTCCTTGGGTGCTTTCCTGGCTAGTTTTTATGTGAACAGGCAAGGGTCATTTTTGTTATGGAATAGTATTATACCATTTGTTCATGCTAGGGACTATTACTTTAACTGTATGAAGGTGTGTTACATTTGTTTATGCTGTGGAACATTATTTTAACTGTATGAAGGTGTGTTACATTTGTTTCTGCTGCCTTTCTGAACAGTGTAAAGATGTGCTACATTGGCTTTTGCCGAAGTCTTTTAATTGTGGAAAGGTGTGCTGCCACTTCACCTTGCCTGTCTAAAGCACCTGATTGGCCTGATAAAGAGCTGAACGGCCAATAGTGAGGCAGAGCAGGACTGGCAGGCAGAGTGGATAAATAGGAAGAGAAATCTAGGTTTAGGAGAAGAAGAGAAGAGAAAAGAGAATGAGGAGAGAGAGGGACGTGCCCTGAGTCAGAAGCCAGACAACTGTCAGCCAGCCAACCAGCCAGCGAGAGCAGGAATGTATGATATAAAGAAAGGTAAAAAGCCCCAAGGCAAAACATAGATAAAGAGAAACAGATTCGAATAAGAGCTGAGAAAAGGCCGAGCATGCATAAGTAATGGTCTCTGTGTCATGATATGGGGCTGGTTGGTAGCCCAAAAGAAAAAGCCTGATACACATTTTAGGAAAGGAAACCTCAGTTGAGAATAATTCCCCCAGCAAATTATCTTGTGGGTAATCTTAATTGATGTTTGACTTGGTTTGACTTGGGGGTACTGGCACCCCCTAAGCTGGTGGTCCTGGGTGCTATAAATAGGCAGACTGAGCAAGTCATGAGGAGGAAGCCAGGAGGCAGCACTCCTCAATGGTCTCTGCATCAGTTCCTGCCTCCAGGTTCCTGCCCTGGATTCCTGCCCTCAGCTGTCCTCAATGAGAGACTATTACCCCGAAGTGTAAAATGAAATAAACCTTTATTTATTAAAGCAATAGAAAAGCTGACCAGTACAGGAGTCACCCTTTCTCTCCATTGAGACAGGGTCCTCACTGTCCTGGTTCTTGTAACCTCCTCTGGTAAGCCAGGCTGGTTGGTCAAGGAATCCCAGGGATAGATAGGCCAATCTAAAGCACACACCACAGTGCCCAGCTCTTACACAGGGGGCTCTGGGGATTGAACTCAGGTCCTCAGGCTTGCAAGGTAAGCACCTCACCAATTAAGCCATCTCCTCAATGCCAATCTTGCTTCTTATAAATGAGATGTAGTTAGATATTAATGTGTCCATCCCAGCAAACTCCATCTTTTGAGAGTTGGGCCCTTCTGTACGTTTAAAGTTATTGGTGTAGAGTCTGCTTTTGGTGTTTGTCCCAAGACCTGCTACCCTCTTATCTAACCCCTACTTCCTTTTGGGGTTAGTTATTTTCCATTGTTTCCCTCTGTCTCTTACACTAGTATTTTTAAGTATGCCTCTTCGTGTCCTCGTGTGTGTGTGTGTGTGTGTGTGTGTGTGTGTGTGTGTGTGTGTTTACTCTGGGCATATGCACCTTCTACTTAACATAGCTGGTTTCAAACAATTTCATACCACCTCACAAACAACATAAAATTCTGGCTGCATAGTTTATGTCTACATAAAAAAAATAAAGCACATTAAACATCAGTGCAATTTGTGCATTATCTAGTAATCTTCTGCAGACAATTTCAAATATATTCACTCTCATAAAATACAAATATATTTTTACTAACTTCAGATTGATACCTTTGGGGTCTGTATTAGTTAGCTCTCTTGATGCTGGGACCGCATACCAAAGAGAAATAATCTGAGTGAGAGAGGCTATTCATTTGGACTCATGGTTCCAGAGAGTTCAGTCCATGGTCATTTGCCTCCTTGTGCTCAGGCAGAACCCTTGGGAGAGATGGGTACCTCAACAGAAAGCAGACACTGAGACAAGAAGAAATCAGAGATAAGACACCACCAGTAACCAATGACCCAACCTCAGTGCTCCTTACCCCCAGCTAAGCCCCGCCTCCTCAAGGTTCTGCTAGTGCTCAAATAGCTCTCCTGCTATGAACATAGTGGAACAGACATCTTTGTTGTATGAATGGGCATCTTTTGGATATATGCCTAAGAGTGGAGTTGCTGGGTCTTGTGGTAGGTTTATTCCCATTTTTCTGAGGAATCTCCACACTGATTTCCAAAGTGGCTGAACCAGTTGGCACTCCCACCAGCAATGGAGGAGTGTCCCCCTTTCACCACATCCTCTCCAGCATAAATTGTCATTGGTGTTTTTTATTTTAGCCATTCTGACAGGGGTGAGATGGTATCTGAGAGTTGTTTTGATTTGCATTTCCCGGATGGCTAAGGATGTTGATTGCCAGAACGTGGAAGCAACCTAGATGTCCCTCACCTGAAAAGTGGATAGAGAAAATGTGGTACATCTACACAATGGAGTACTATTCAGCAGAAAAAAATAATGGAATCATGAGATTCGCAGGCAAATGGATGACACTAGAAGAAACCATCCTGAGTGAGGTAACCCAGTCACAAAAAGAGAAACATGGCATGTACTCTCTCATATATGGATTTTAGACATAGATCTGGGGAGTGCCAGCCTACAATCCTATGGCCAGAGAGTCTGGGAAACAGAAACTTTATTTAGTGGCTGATCGAAGAAGAGGCAGACTCCCTTGGTTAAGTACTGAGCTGAACTCAAGAAAGCCAGTAACAGAGAGGGAGGACTGATGATCAAAGGGATTAAGACTGGGCTGGTTTAACCCCCAGAAACAGCTGACCAGACAAAGGTTAACTCTTGAATCCCAGGCATTAGCCTGGGAAGCCAGCATGGGACTGATCAAGACCCCCTGAATCTGGATGTCAGTGAGGAGGCCTAGGGAATCTATTGAGCCTTAGGCAGCAGATCAGTACCCATCCCAAGTATACACACGGACTTTGGACTCCCATAGAACAATGTGAGGTGCACTCTCACCCTGAACTCTTGGGGAAGGGTCTAGGCCCTGCCCTATATGAAATGACAGACTATGCACACCCCCATGGAGGGCCTCACCCTCCCTGGAGAAATGAGGGGATAACGGGGGGGGGAGGGCACGGGAGGAAGGGAGGGAATGGGAGAGGGACCTGGAACTGACTTGTAAAGCAACCTTGTTTCTTATCTAAATTTAAACTGGAAAATAAAACAAATAGCTCTCCTGTCTGGCAGAGACTTCTCTACATGATGCGCCCCCCCCCCCGCGGGGGTGGTGGCTCTTCCCCACCTCCTCCTCTCCCCATCTCCCTCCCCCCCTCTCTCCCCCTGTGTCCTCTGGGAAGTTCTTTTACTTTAGTTCACCACTTCTAGCCCTGACTTTACCTTTTTAAGTTATCTCCGGGAACAAGGACAGGCTTCCATTGTGTACAATGTCTCTTCCAGCCCGTCAGCTTGCTATCAGACTTTCTTGGGGAATGGCTCTGCAAGAGAAAAAGGTTCTTGGGGGGAAGGGGGTCTCTTTATCCGAAGCTGTGTTTTGCATTCAGTTTGGCAAGATGCTTTTGACTTAGATATGAAATTCTAAATGAAGAGCCTGGCACCTCTATTCGAGACCCTCTAGAGAGATCACGATGCTGTCCCCTGGCTTCTTTTCAGTTGATGAGCAGGCTCATTCTGACGGCGGTTTCCTTGGAGGTAGTTGGCTCCTCCAAGTTGGTAACTTTGGTGGCGTTATTGTTAGTTTTCAGCAGTTTGACTGCTTGGTGTGTAGGGATGGTTCTGCTTGTAACTACTGTGACGGAAGATTGTGGAAACTCTTGGACTTGTGTGTTAATGTCCTCAGTCAGTTTGGGAATATTCCTGACCCTTCTCTGTTCAAGTATTTGTTTTGCTGCATTTCTCTCCTCTCATTCGGGGCTCTGATTACTATTGTATTCTGTCTTGTTTGTAGATACTGTTTCTGCAGGCACAGATGATCTGCCACTTTGATGTTTTCTCCTTTCTGCTCTAAGTCAGATGATTGTTTCTTCAGCCCGGCTTCAACTACCCTGGCCTCTCCTTCCACAGTGTTGAGTCTACTCTGAGGCTGACTAAGTCAAATTTTGTATTTATTATGAAACATATTTCAGTTTCAGAATAACAAAATTTTTTCCGTTTTAGAGTTTTGATGCTGAAACTTCACCATCTGAGGAATGGAAATGTAGTTCAGTTGGTGGAATGTGTGCCTAGCATGGAGGAAGCTCTGGGTTCCATACTTAGCACCACAGATAGTGGGTATGGTGACAACACTTGAGAGGTAGAGATCAAAAGCTCAGGGGTATCCTCTGTAACATAGCAAGTCTAAGGCTACCCTAGGACACATGAGACCCTATTTTAAAAAAATAAAACTCAAGAGGTCAGCAAAATGGTTCAGTAAGTTAAAGGTGCTTGCGGTTAAACTTGACAACCTGGTTTAGATCAGTGGAGTCCATATGGTGGATGTCTTAGTTAGGATTTCTAATCCTGTGCTAAAACACCAGGGCCAAAAACAACTTGGGAAGTAAAGGGTTTATTTCTCTTGTATTTCCAGGTAACACTCAATCGCTGAGGGGAGTCAGGGCAAGAATTCAATTAGGAACCTGAAGGCAGGAACGGAAGCAGAGGAACCTGAATGGCTTGTGCCTCGTGGCTTGCTCAACCTGCTATTTCATACCACTCAGAGCCACCTGTCTAGGGATGGCATGGACCACAATAACCTGGACCCATCCTCATCGATCCTTAATCAAGACAAGGTCCTATAGGCTTACCTACTGGCAATCTGGATGGAGGCATTCTCCTGTTTCTTCCCAAATGACCCTAGCTTGTGTCAAGTTGACATAAAAACTAGCTAGCACAATGTCAGACTAAAACTGACACCAACAAGCTTTCCCCTGACCTCAACATGCACACCCTGGCACATGCACGCACCCACACACATGTGCATACTTACACATGGATGAATGATTTTTTTAACCACCCTCTAGTCTCTGTTTCTAATGCTGTTACCACTCATTCAGATAATTAATGTTGTCATTTAAAGATCCTTGCTGGCTGTCACAGCCTCTGGGTTAGCGGTGGGTCTGCTTCAATGGCTCTCCTTGATCCTGATTATAGGGCGCCAGTTCCTGCTTCATCAAGTGTTTCATAATTTTTAATTATATTTCAGGCATTGTGCGTAAGCATACGGTCGAGGCTAAAGTACATAATTGCTCACTGGGGCCGGAGACTGAGTCAGCTCAACCTGTGGCTGCTGAAGACTCTTGAACTGGGCTGTGTCTTTATGCACAGACCAGAGACGTCATGTGTTTTGAGGGTTGGTCACGTGCTTTGAGGGTTGAGCCAGGCTTTGGATTTGGATTTGAGTGCAGGAGACATTTTGAGTTGGTGACAAATGCTGTGTTTGGGGTCCCTTGGCGGGGAATTCTTTGGCTTTTGAGCTCTAACCCTGGGTTTGTATCTCGGCTGAAAGCTCTGTCGCCTGCTTTCCTGTACCTGCCCCCTGAGCTTGCCTCTACCTTGAACTTGGTGCTGTCCTCAGTCCATCCAGGGATTTCTCAAGCAGCTCCACTTCCCCCCTTAGTCACTGCCAGACCCAGGGAAAGAACTAGAAGATGTGAGTGGTCTCTGCAGATCATACTCTGTCACGTGACTATTAAGTCTAATATGTCTAATAGTTCACAGGTTCCTTCCTGTGACTAGTAAAAGTCATCAGATTTGACTTCTTTCCTTTTGTGTGTATGTGTATATGCCTAGATATTCAAGTATACGTGCTGTGTGTTTATGTATGTGTAGGCAAGCTCATATGCACATATGCTCGTGTGTGTGTGTGTGTGTGTGTGTGTGTGTGTGTGTGTGTGTGTGTGTGTAGGCCAGAGCTTGACATTAAGTGTCTCTCCATCTTGTCCTTTTAGTCAGAGTCTCTTCACCAAACTGGGCTCCATTGGCCAGTCAGCATGCCCCAACTCCCTCCCGACTCCGCCTTCCAAGCTCTGGAAGCAGCCCATGCCTTGCTATTGTACATGGTTGCTAGGGATCCAACTCAGGTTCTCCCATTTGCTGAGTCATTTTCTGAGTCCCAACTGGATCTTTTTAATCCCCACACATAGTGGATTTACCCCTTCTGCTGGCCTAACAGTGGTGGGTCCCTCCTGACCCAGGAACAGCTCTGTCATCGATTTTTAAAAGATGTGGCCATGTAGTTTATCTTGTTTTCATTTTGAGGATAGAAGGTAGAGGGATGACTTCTTGTAACTTTCTGCATCCTTACCCGGAGCAAAATTCCATTCCAACCAGAAGCAGATGGCCTAATAAATAATTATTAGGCCAGTGTCAGTGTCTTCCTCAGGGATAACTCTGGAGCTCCCTGTCTGTCTAGAAGATGCTCACTCAGCCTCCACGACTTCCTTCTTAAAGTCTTTTCCAATTTCCCCAGTAGCCCTGGGCACTTCTTTTCCTCAGCGCCTCTGTTCTTTGATCCTGTCTACATTAAAGTTATTTTTCTTACTGTACCATAATTGTTTGCATGTCTGTCTTCTCCACAGAACTTTGAATTCCTCGAGGGCAGTAACCCTGTAGTTAATAAGTTATATACACATAAGTATGTATACACAGGAATGCACATGCTTATATACATACACGCGCACACACACACGCGAACATTATTCACAAAGATAGTTAAGACGGATAAAACCATGTGTTCCTATGCAGCTAACACTCAAGTTCTCATCTTTTCAAATTTTTGTCTCTTAAAATTCTGTTTATGTATTCATTTGTTACGTGTTAGGGTGCTTTGTCTGCATGTGTGTATGTGTGTATGAGCATCACATGCATACCTGGGGCCCAAGGATGTCAAAAGAAGACATTGAATCCCATAGGACTGGAGTCATGGTTGTGAGTCACCATGTGGGTTCTGGAAATCGAACCAATGTCCTCCCAGCAGTCAATGCTTTTAACCAAGGAGCCTTCTCTCCAGCCCACCTTTTAAATTTTGAATTACATTTGTTGTGTGCCCATGTGTGTGCAAGCTTGAGGATGCATGTGGATGCCAGAGGTCAGCCTCAGATGTTCCCTGGACACACTCTGCACCTTACTTGTTGAGACAGGGTCTCTCGCTGGTTTAGAGCTCACCAATTCAGTGAGGCTAGCTAAGCAGTCCAGTGACTCCCTAAAATCTGCCTGTGCCTGCCTCTCTAGCACCGAGATTACAAGTGTGCCATCATGCCTGGCATCTTTGAACATGGTGTCTAGGGATCAAACTCAGGTCCTCATACCTTCAGAGAAAAACGCTTTACCAAGGGAGCCATCTCCCCAGTGCCTGGATTTTCACCTTTTGTAGTTGCATCTGGCACTTTGAGCTGACACGTGGTCAGCACACAAGCCCTCTCTCTGGAGTTAACTGGTGAACGACTGATCACACAGACCCTCTCGCTCTCTGTCCTGGTGTCTCACCAGTGTCAGATGGCAGCACTTGCTGCCCTGTCTTGTTTTGCTTTCTGCAGGATGGGAAGAGGACTGTCTGTGTGTGTTTATTTGCATATGCAAATTTGTGATTCAGCCTTAAGATTCTGAGCTTTGGGTGTTTGCTTTTGGGCTTAGGTGGCTGGCAGCATGAGCCAGTGTCCAGAGATGGCACTCGGCGGAGAATTTGGGAGCCAGCCCAGAGCTGAGCTGAGGCTGGTCAAAGACTATGCTGAGTAAGAAGGTGCACTTGCAGGGCTGAGGGAGCTGCTCCAACAGATCTCAACATGTGGGTTGTGACCCCTTTGGGAGGGCTAAGTGGCCCTTCCATAGGGTTCTCCTAAGACCATCCGAAAACACAGAGATTTGCATTACTATTATTAAAAGTAGCAAAATACAGCTATGAAGTAGCAAAAAAAATAGTCATGGTTGGGGGTCACCACAAGAGGAACTGTATTAAAGGGTCACAGCATTAGGAAGATTGAGAACCATTGTGCTAGGAACATCTATGCCAACTCACTAGCCAAATCAGATATACATCCTGCTTCCTCAGATGCTAGACACCCCTTCCTCAGATGCTAGACATCTACTTCCTCAGAAGCTAGCCACCTGCTTCCTCAGATGCTAGACACCTGCTTCCTCAGATGCTAGACACCCCTTCCTCAGATGCTAGACACCCCTTCCTCAGAAGCTAGACACCCCTTCCTCAGATGCTAGACACCCCTTCCTCAGAAGCTAGACACCCCTTCCTCACATGCTAGACACCCGCTTTCCTCAGATGTTAGACACCCCCTTCCTTTTCTTTACACCCCTTCTTTCCTTGCCTCCTCCTTTGTGGTACAATGCTCACTGTTTACACCTGAGCAGGAGATCATCGTCAGTTCTTACACAGTCTCTCTTTCACACCTGTCCTGCCGTAGCCCAGATGTCTCCTGTTTCTGTCTACACCATGCCTGCACCAGGATCTGCCCTTCCCAGCATCTTTCCCCGACCCAGTGTGAGTATCTCTCTCCAGTGAGCCCAATACAGGTCATATCCCTGGCTCCTTCAGAGTCATTGCCTCCTCCCTATGTGTCTTCAAGGCTGTTCTCATGACCGTGCTGGGCAGGACATGACCTGGGAGAAAGACTGAAACTCTCTGCCATCAGAGCTGCTGAGGGCATTGGTGGGAACAAGGGAGGGAAAAAAAAATTTCAGGGCAAAAAGCTGGGGCTGATGCAGTTCCAGCAGGCTTGGCTTGGCCATCCATCCTCAGTGTGCCAATTTAAGAAGAAACTTGGGCAAGGTGCTTATCTTCCAAGCTTGGGGGCCTGAGTGAGCAGGGTTCTAAGACCCTATGTTAAAATAAGAAGGGCATGATGGCATGTGCTTACAGCTCCAGCGCACAGGAAAGTAGAAACAGGGAGATTCCTAGGCTACTGGCCAGTGAGTTCCAAGAGAGTTAGAGTCAAAAATAAAAAGTGACACCCAACGTTGAACTCTGGTTCCATAAGCACAGGCATACATATCACCGCACACACAGATCACCCCACACACATATCACCGCACACACAGATCACCACACACACAGATCACCCCACACACATATCACCACACACACATATCACCACACACACACACATCACCACACACACATATCACCACACACACAGATCACCCCACACACAGATCACCACACACACATATCACCACACACACACATCACCGCACACACACATATCACCACACACACAGATCACCGCACACACACAGATCACCACACACACACATCACCCCACACACACATCACCCCACACACATCAGCACACACACACATCACCCCACACACATCACCCCACACACATATCACCGCACACACAGATCACCGCACATACAGATCACCGCACACACAGATCACCGCACACACATATCAGCACACACACATATCACCCCACACACATCACCCCCCACACACATCACCCCACACACACATCATCCTTCACACATCCTTACACACTTATCACCGCGCACACACACATCATCCTTCACACATATCATCACCTGGACTCACATATAACCTGTACATATATCACCTGCACATACATTACCTGTACACGGGAACACACACACACACACACACACACACACACACACAGAGCAGTTATAAGCAGATAGGGAGAGATTTATTCAAATTGGCCCAATAGATAAGAGGAACAGAAAAAGGAGTCTAGTGACCCCCAAGATTTCACAAGATCAGGATGCTAGTTTTATCTCTAGTTTTGAGCTGAGGTAAGGAGCAATGTGTTGGCATCATGGCGTCATCCCCTTGATGAGTCTCAGCTTTGGTCCATGTGGTGTTCTGAAGTTGCTGCAGGGGGTTAACCGGATTCCTATGAGATGGTCACTTCTGTTCCAGAGTGCCGTGTGGCCCTCATGGATGATCGCTGTCATCTGGGGATGGCCTGTCCTTCCAGGTTTTGTGCTGTCAAGAATCCAAGGCGACTGCAGGTTTAGGACAATGATCATCGCTGTCTTCAGCTTTGAGAGATGATAGATAGGTTCAGACGCACTGAGTGACTGGCATGCCAACTTTCCGAAGTAGACGAGTGACCCAAAGCTAAGGAGACAAACCCAGAAGGAAGGCAGAGATGCTGGGCTTATACCGAGCTTTGTGTTTACCCTGTGAGCCAGCCTGGGGATGCGATGTTTTTTTTTTTTTCAAAAGAAAACAAACCTAAGTGCTTTTCTCAGGTAGGGATAATGAGCCCCTGCATTCACTGTGAAGTGAGCAGAGCTGATGACATCTACTGGAAGGGAGCCACAGCCCCTGCCAGCGATGCAGAGTCCTGGCCTCTTGGGACCTCCAGGCCAGGCCAAGCATACTGAAGCAGAGGCATCAGCCAGCCCACAGCTGAAAGCAGCCCACTAAGGATGGGTAAATATGCGACCTGAGGGTGAGACTTTGAAGTCCATCCTGTGAACGGTGAGCAGAAATAAGACACAGAGCAGAGCGGGGGATGCTGGGAAGTAGAGCCAAGGCGCTAAGAGAATCGTCTGAACTCTCAGCTCAGTGAGCAATCATAAAATGACCATCCCAGCATTATGTAACATCCACTCAGCGTCGACCACACCCAGACAGCATTTCCACACCTCAGGGGTAGGAACGCTGGCCATCCCTCTCCAGATGAGGATGCTGCAGCTTAAAAGTAATAAAACTCAGGTTCTGGGGCAATGACCCAATAGATAATAAACTTGCTGCGTTAAGCATGAGGACCTGAGTTCAGATCCCTAGAACCCATCGGAAAGACTAAGCATGACAACACAAGTCTACAACTCCAGCATTAAGCAGGTCCGAGGCGGGAGGATGCAGGAGCTCCCGGGCAAAATCCATGAGCCCTGGGCTCAGTGGGAGACATTGTCTCAAAAGATAAAATGGAGAGTGATGGAGCAGGACATGCAGCGTTGACCTCTGGCTGCCATGCTGGTGTGCTTGCACACGTGTGAGCTCACTAACAAGATTTGTTCCTAGGAGTGTCTGTGTCTAATGCCAACATGGAGGCAATTGCCACAGCATCAGGTCCCTAATCTTCAACCCTGTTAAGTCTCTGTTGGCTGGGGGAGGGGAGACAGAGGCACATGGGTGTTTCTAGCCCTTCAATGTAATGGATAGTAATTCTAAGAAAGTTCTCTTGGCAGGATTCAGGCGATGTTGGGAGTTTGTTTTCCCACTCCCTGCAGGAAAGTTAATCAATTTTAGAACCAACCCTTTCCAAGCTGAGATGACAACTGGGGGAAAGGGATTGTTTTTTTTTTTTTTAGCTGCTAGGTTTGCTGCTTAGGCCCCCTCCCACCTCCATGGGGCCACTTATTGACATTGAAATATCTTAACAATAAGCAGCTATCGATGCCCCCCCCCAGGTCAATACTGAGACTCATTGACCCAGACTGCAAATATGGAAGGCGGCGAGTCCAAGGTCACTATTTACCTGAAGGGATGAAGAATATATCTTGATAAGAACCAAAAAAAAAAAATCGAAATCAATATGCAAGCCGTGGTGTGCGCCGCTACATCCTGCCAGCCAGAAGGCTATTTTAGGCCTTTTCAGGGTTCTTCTGACTCAGAAACAGAGGCCTGGACTAGAGAGGAAGCAAGAACAGAATATGATCCTCCTGATTGTCCCAGCCAAGGAGACTGGCGATCTATACTGCTGGCCTGGATGGGCTCCGTTCCCACAAACCTCAGTTTCTCCAGCCACTCCGAGCGAGAGAGATGCAGGACATAATGGAATTTCTAACCACAGAACCTGTGGTGGATGTGGCAAAGATGGCTACTTCCCTTGGGCTGGGAAAAAGGCTCAATCGGTAAAGCAATTGCCTTACAAGCACGATGAGGACAGGAGTTTCATCCCATAGTTCAGGTGAAAAGCTGGTTACAGCGGTATGTGCTAGTAACCCCTGGGACGGTGATGGTAAGATGGAAGGCAGGGGTGGGTGGATGCCCGGGGGGGGGCTGCTCACTGGCCGGCTAGCCTCATCTACTTGACGGAGTTCTAGGCCAATGAGACCCTGTCTCAAATGAAAAATGAAAGGTGCCTGATCTACCCATGCGCGCGCGCGCACACACACAAGCATACACCCACCTCCCAACCCCCCCCCCGGCCCCCTCCCACATGGCTACTTCCCAGAGCTAGCTTCTTGGAGAAGGTATAAAAGCAATTAACATGGCCGTCGCTCCGTGGGGGAGATTTCATTGTCCAAGATGGAGTACCCCAATGTGGAAGGGAAAAACCAAGGTCTGAGGCAGATACCTGAAGACCTGCCCAAGCCTCCCTGACATAAACATTCCAAACTTGAGTTGCTGCGCTGTGACATTTCCTCTGAAGGGCTATTTTTATTATAATTATTTGTTTAGGCTTAATTAACTTCTTTCCCAATTACAAAGGAAATCCGTGTTCTCTGTAGAAAATGTCAAGCCAGTCCGTGACGATCCTCTTAATCTGTCTCAGAGCATCTGACTGTTTGATGAAGGAAGGAGAGCACAGGTCCTGAATCCAGAAAGACCCGAGTTCGAGTCACGCGCCTGCAACTCAGCAGATGCCTGGCTTCCGGCACGGAAGGGGCTGCTTCTCTTGGCTGCCGTTTCGGAGGGGAGAGAGGCCTCCTTGGTGCAGCTGATATGGCAATTAAATAAGGATTTATGCAAAATATCCAGCAAAATACTATAAAGTTGACAGATGTCTGACAAGTTGGATCATTAAGACTCACAGGGACACGTGCAAAGAGGCGGCAGCGGGGACTGAAGTGGGGGTCGCTGCTAAAGCTAAGATGGGTTTTAAAATTACAGGATTTTATAGACAGCTAAAGCCTCACAGATGTGAACATCAGTATGAAATAGGTGACTCCTCACGCAGAGCAGTTTTCCAACATTACTGAAAGTAAATCTCAAATGTCCCATCCCAAGGAAAAGTCAGATATTTGAGACTAGTTAGCTTTATTTAATCATTCCTCTTTGTATTAAAAAAAATCATCACATCACTTTGCACACTACACACACATGCGATTATACCTTGTCAATATGTAATATGTTAAAAACAAGAATAAAGGTAACTGATCAAAATGGATGTAAGGGGCATCTTACAACGAGGTCCATAGGAATCAGGGACCAGTGAGGAAGCAGGGATCCAGGTGTGTTAGACCAAGGCGGTTTCATATAGGAACTTGGTTACAGAGGTGATATCAGCTGGGGACCCTAATAGGGTTGCCTAGCAACAGCTGCTAAAAGGACAAGCGAAAGGACAAGCGATGAGCCATGTCTAGCAGGGGTCGGTCCCACTGAAACTGAACCCACAAGGGAAAAGTTGAGAGTGATGTCAACTTGACATAACCCGACAAAGGAGTTGCCATTGATAACCACTCAGATTAGACTGTCACGTAGACATGTCTGTGAGGAAGTATCTAGATTGTTAATGGATATAGGAGGGCCCAGTCCCCTGTGGGCGGCACCATTCCCTGGGCATGGCTGTATAAAAAAGCCAGTGTGCCCCTGCGAGTAAGCCAGCAAGCAGCTTCAGATTCCTGCCTGGCTTCCCTTCATGGGGGACTGCTGCCTGGACATTGAAATTACTCCCTATTCCCCTAAGTTGCTTTTGGTCAGAATGTCTTGTCACAGCAACAGAATGAAACTGGGACAGAGTTAAGAATCATACAGTGGATACAGTTGCTGTTAGGATGCTACCCAACAGGCAGGGAAACCAGGGAGATTTGTTTCTACCTTTCTGTCAGTACCTCCCGTTGACTGATGGGCCCGGGAGCCCAAGAATGAGTTTGGTTCCCTATCAAAGGGATCATACTGAAGGAGTGTTCTCTGGTTCTCTGCCTTCTGCCGCAAAGTGTCCCTGGGAAGCCAGAAACAGCCCTCACCAGACACTAGCGCTGTCACATTGGTTTTGAACTTCTAGCCTCCAGAAATGTAAGACACAGACTTCTGTTGTCTATAAAATACCCAGTTTCAAGTGTTTTGTGATAGCAACCCAAGCAGACTAAGATAGGTTTGACCTCTCTATGGGCTCTGACCTCTCTACAGGTTTATGAGGTAAACTTCTGCTCTTCACAGTGATCCTTTTCCTCATATTGAGCCCTCTCAATAATAAAAGATTGCTAGACTAAAGGAAAAGTTGCAACCTGGTGAGTCTTCATTCCCATTGTAACAAACCAGCCACAAATACTATGCTTACTATTATTAAAACCAATCCTACTAAAATCAGTTTTGATAAAAGTTTAAATGCACTCATCCCTACCATTCAATGTAATTGTGAGAGTGTAAGCTAATGCGATAAGGAGATAGAGTATGCAGTATTAAGAAGAGATTCCCATTAGCATGGGAGATGAATAGGAAGTTAGAGAATATAGGAGAGTCAACTGCCACTCTGTTAGAACAAATAGAACCCAATGGAACTTAAAGTCAATGGACAAAATCAGTAGCTTTTCTATTCACTCGTAATACCAATTGGAAAATCAGTAGGAAAATGGGCCTCAATGATGCTGCAGAACCTATAAAATGCCCAGGCAAGCTGTGTGTGCGTGTGTGTGCGCGCGTGTGTCTGTGTGTGTGTGTATGTGTGTGTGTGTGTGTGTGTGTGAAGGCTGCACTTGACTATGAGCATATGGAGGTTAGAGGTCACCTTTAGTTGTCTTCCTTTATCCCTATCCACCTTACTCTTAAAAATTATTTTATATGTATGGGTGTTTTGCTTGCATGCATATCTGTGCACTATGTGCATACCTGGTGCCTATAGAGACCATAAAGGATGTCATGTCCCCTGAAGTTGGAGTTACAGACAGTTGTAAGTTTCCATATGGGTGCTGGGAACTTGGGTGCTGGGAACTGAACCTGGGTTCTCTGGAAGAACAGCCCATGCTCTTAACTGCTGAGCTCTCTCCAATCCCACACCACCCCTTGTTGTTTTTGAAACAGGGTCTCTCACTGAACCTGGACCTTACCGTTTCACTAGTTTAGTTGGCGATCAAGCTTCTGGGATCTACCTGTATCCAACCCCCAACATGGGGGTTGCAGGCGTACATTGCCATGCCTTGATTTTATATGGGAAGTGTAGAACGGAACTCAGGTTCCTGTGTTTACACAGCATTTCAACTGCTGAGCCATCTCCCCAGTCCAGTATATAAAAATAGTCAGATCACAATCAAAATCCAGAAAAGAGATTATCCCCACCGCTGCCTTGCCCTAGGGGTAGACCCCAGGACCACATATCTGCTGGGCAAATGCTCTGCTACTGAGCTAAATCCACACTCTTTTTAAATTGCCCAGAGTGCCCTGTACTCTCTCTATTGCCCAGGCAGACCTTGAACTTGGGATCCTCCTGCATCAGTCTCCCAAGGATCTGAGATGATGGGCCTGAACCTCCAGGCCCTGTTCTGCAAAAGTTTTAAATATGAAGCTGTTTCTAAATCCCATATAGGGAGAAAATGCCTCCAAAAGACTGAAAATTGTTCTTAATTTTCTGCTTATGTCACAGGGAGAGAGGGAGAGAGGAGGACAGCTCTCAGGAGTTTATTCTTCCCTTGTATTATGTGGGTTCCCAGGAGTTGATCCCAGGTCACCAGTCTTGATGGTAGACACCTTTACCCACTGAACCATCTCGATGGCTCCTGGGAGTGTCTTTTAAAAAAGAAGTACCACGAATAGGGCTTCACCCTCTAGGTAGAAAAGCACCCTCCCCAGGCATTTGTTAACTGAGCTGTAATGATGCCAGAACAGCCAGAGAGATTCAGAGAGCATAAGAGAGGCCGAATCAGATGCTTTTGTATTCAGCAATTTAGTTTAAGGTTGAGTGACATCTCAGAAGAAGGTGGCCTAGGGACTATATTGTGCCCATCCCTCTAAACATCACATCATACACACAAAGGAACTCCAAGAGCCGAGCATAAGCAAAAGCCAGCCTTTGAAAAAAATGTTAGTGGTCAGAGGACAAGGGTGCTTGAATTCAGTTCCCCTTGGGACCTACTTGGAAGCGACCAACTCCTTGAAGTTGTCCTCTGACCCTGACATGTGCCTTTTACAGGTGCAGCCTCTCAGGCCCCTGACACAAACACAATTTAAAAATGGAAAAATGTTTTTTATGATAGGGAAAAAATTTAATGCAATATCATAAAATGTAATTGCCAGAAAGGAAATGAACGTGATCAAATGATTAAAACAATAACCACAGCCCAGGTGACAACATGGGAAAAACATTTACAGGAGTTAAATGAGAAGGAACAATTTAGAAAACATTTACAAGCTTGTTTGTTTCTTTTTAAGGCCCAAATGCTCATTTTTAAAATGGGAGGAAAGATGCAAGTAATTAAAGCGGAAAATTATCAATAAGTAATTTCAAGCTACTTGTTACTAACTGGTGGTAGAAAAAGGGAAATGAAAAGAATGTTTTCCTAGACAGGAACTTGCATAGCCCATGCTGTCCTTGAACTTGTTATGTAGCTGAGGCTGGCCTTGAACTGCTGACTCGACATGTGGCACCATGCCCAGTATATGGGGTGCTTGGGCTTAACCCAGGCTTTTGTGAATGCGACCTGTCACAGCATCACTTGTCAACTTGACACACCTGAGAGAAAGAACATCAGATTGGTCTATGGGGCATTTTATTGATGTAGGAGGGCTCAGCCCACTGTTGGTGGTGCCATCCCTAGGCAGGTGGTCCTAGACAGTATAAGAAAGCAGGCTAAGAAAGCCATGGAGAGCAGGCCAGTAAGCAGTGTTTCCATCACGATCTCTGCATTAGCTCCTGCCTCCAGGCTCCTGCCATGGCTTCCCTTGGTGATGGACCATAAACCTGTAAGCTCACACAAGCTCTTCCCTAGCAAGTTGCATTTGTCTGTGGTGTTTATCACAGCCACAGAGAAACAAACTGGGGAACCAGGCAAGAACTCTACAAACTAAGTTCCCAGCCAAAAACATTAAATGTAAAAAACAAAAACCTCATCAATTTTATTAAATGAAAACTGTGGCTTACTATGATTCCCCCAACCTCTTTGGGGGAGGTGGATTCCTGATGTCCTAGGAGTGGTGGCCTTTCCTATGATCACTGTGGCATGGTGACTTAAGCCCTCCTGGTGGACTCATAGCTGGGCTATCTCAGTATCTTATTCCGTTCATCTATCTCCAGACACCTGGGTAACAAACTGCCTGCATTAAATACCTCCACATGGTGTCTTGGTTTTCCCATGGGAAGCGATTGTGTAAATTATGGTCTATAGTATCATAAAGTCAACACAGTAAGCCTTTTTTAAAAACAAGGTAGATATGTATTGTCTTGGAAATATTTCCGAGATATCCCATCAAATGAAACAAAGAGTATCCAATTACATTTTGAGGACATATTCACATGCATCTACATTAGAACATTAGGAAGGAGCTCCAAGGCATAGGAAGTTCCTGTTGCTTTTGTGGAAACCTCCTGGCCTGTCCCAAAGCACTGAGTCTCCCAAGCATGGGTGCTTTAGGTTTTATTTTATTTTTTTTATTTTTAAATTTAAATTAGAAACAAGGTTGCTTCACATGTCAATTCCAGGTCCCTCTCCCTTCCCCTCCCTTTCTCCCACACCCTACCACCAACCCCTCCATGGGGGTGTCCATAGTCTGTCATTTCATCCAGGACAGGGCCTGGACCCTCCCCCAAGAGTCCAGGGTGAGAGTGCATCTCTCATTGTTGGATGGGAGCCCAAAGTCCATTTGTATACCCAGGATAAATACTGATCTACTACCCAAAGCTCAATAGATTACCTAGGCCTCCTCACTGACACCCACATTCAGGGGGTCTTGATCAGTCCCATGCTGGATTCCCAGGCATCAGCCTGGGATTCAAGAGTTAACCCTTGTCATGTCAGCTGTTTCTGCCAGTCTTAACCCTTTGCTCATCAGTCCTCCCTCTCTGTCACTGGATTTCTTGAGTTCAACTCAGTGTTTAGCTGTAGGAGTCTGCCTCTGCTTCTAACAGTCATTGAATGAAGGTTGTGTTTCCCAGACTTTCTGGCCATGGGATTATAGGCTGGCACTCCCCAGATCTATGTCTAAAATCCATATATGAGAGAGTACATGCCATGTTTCTCTTTTTGTGACTGGGTTATCTTACTCACGATGGTTTCTTCTAGTGCCATCCATTTGCCTGTAAATTTCAGGATTCCATTGTTTTTTTCTGCTGAATAGTACTCCATTGTGTAAATTTCCACATTTTCTCTATCCACTCTTTGGCTGAGGGGCATTAGGTTGCTTCTACGTTCTGGCTATTACAAATAATGCTGCTATGAACATAGTAGAACAGACATTCTCGTTGTATGAATGGGCATCTTTTGGATATATGCCTAAGAGTGGAGTTGCTGGGTCTTGTAGTAGGTTTATTCCCATTTTCCTGAGGAATCTCCATACTGATTTCCAAAGTGGCTGTACAAGTTGGCACTCCCACCAGCAGTGGAGGAGTGTTCCCCTTTCACCACAACCTCTCCAGCATAAATTGTCGTTGGTGTTTTTTATTTTAGCCATTCTGATAGGAGTGAGATGGTATCTCAGAGTTGTTTTGATTTGCATTTCCCGGATGGCTAAGGATGTTGAGCACTTTCTTAAGTGCCTCTCAGCCATTTCAGACTCCTCTATTGAGAATTCTCTATTTAGTTCTATAGCCCACTTTTTAATTGGATCCTTTGGTGTTTTGGAGACTTGCTTCTTAAGTTTTTTGTAAATTTTGGAGATCAGCCCTCTGTCAGATGTGGGGTTAGTGAATATCTTTTCCCATTCTGTGGGCTGCCTTTTGGTCTTGCTGACTGTGTTCTTTGCCTTACAGAAGCTTCTCAGTTTCAGGAGGTCCCATTTATTAATGGTTGATCTCACTGTCTGTGCTACTGGTGTTATGTTCAGGAAGCTGTCTCCTGTACCTATTCGTTCAAGGGTACCACCCTCTTTCTCTTCTAAGAGGTTCAGTGTGGCTGGATTTATGTTGAGGTCTTTGATCCATTTGGCCTTAAGTTTTGTGTATGGCGATAGACATGGATCTATCTGCATTCTTCTACATAGCAGCATCCAGTTATGCCAGCACCATTTGTTAAATGTATGGGTTAATATCAGGGTGTTCGATTCGATTCCATTGGTCTACCTGTGTATTTTTGTGCCAATATCAAACTATTTTCAGGACTACAGCTCTATAATAGAGCTTGAGGTCGGGGATGGTGATGCCTCCAGATGTTACTTTGTTGAGTAAGGTTGTTTTGCCTATCCTGGGTCTTTTGTTTTTCCATACAAAATTGATTATTGTTCTTTCAAGGTCTGTGAAGAATTGTGCTGGTATTTTAATGGGGATTGCATTGAATCTATAGATTTCTTTTGGCAGGATTAGGTTTTATTTTTAATTGTGTGTGTGTGTGTGTGTATGCATATGCATGTATGTTCTTGAGTATCATATGCCCTGAACTGGAGTTATAGGTGGTTGTAAGTCACCCAATGTAGATGCTGGGAAACTAAAACTCAAATCCGCTTATTGAACTGTTTATTATCCTCTGGAGAATGTGTGTCTAAGGCACCAACAATGCTTGCGCTTCTTGCTTATTAGGTCCAATTAATATGGTGCCATCCAGACAGTGAGACAACAGAATGTTCTGTGAAACATCCAGACACTCAGATCCCCCTGTGACAGAGTGGGAGAATTAACACAGTCGTGGAACAAGACGGCGAACAAGACTCATGCTGGTCTCCATAATGCAAACTGTAAAATCCTCCACCTTGGACTGGGGAGATGGCTCAGTGAGTAAGAGCAACTGCTGTGCACATAGCTGGACCTAAGTTCAAATCCCCAGAATCTACACAAAACCCAAGCATGGCTGTCCAAGCCTGTAACCTCACACTGGGGGTACAGACAGGTAAATCCCAAGAGCTCACTGGCCAGCCAGTCTGGAAATGATGAGCTCTGGATACAGTGAAGTTCTGTCTCAAGTGAGTAAGATAGAGAATAATAAAGCACGACACTCGACATCTTTCTCTGGCCTCTGTGTGTGTACATAGGTGCTCACACTCACACACATATAACCCTCACACAAGGCCTCCAGCTCAAGGGGCATTGAACAGAACCCACTGGACAGGCCAGGAGCTGCGTGCACACTTCATAACTTCTAACTCCATTCCATCAAGGACATCCCATCAATCCAGCAAACACAGTTGGACTTGGAACTTGATTAAACTTGACGCCAGTAATGATCCACCTCATTTTTATAGGGGCCAGCCATTATGAATAAGGAGAAGGAACGCCACCGCTGCATCCTAGAGTATGTGGCACATTCATCTCTGCCATCCCCCCCACCATGAATGTAGTTTTTCATTTGCTGTCTTGATCTACTGGGGCGAGATGGTTGTCAGTCTCAAGATGCCCTTTTCTAGCACAATAGCTTTGCTCACTATACAGTCCTCAAAACAGAACACAGAACTGAGAAGCAAAAATGCATACTGTGCTGAGATGGTCATCTCTAACCTATGAGAATAGCTACCGATTGGTCTGTGAACTCAGTGGAGTCTCTGTGAAGATAGCCCTGACCTAGAACTCTGTTTATCACCTGACCGCATGTGTCTCTAGTCTAGTGGGAAAGTCACAGTAGCACTTTGAGCCAGTCTTCAGATATTGTATCAGCTACCTTTCCCGATGCAGTGTGACAGAACTCCCTAAGAAAAGCAACTTAAGGGAGAAAGGGTTTGCTTGGGTTCATAGTCCCATGATTCAGTGGGTCACGGTGGGGAAATGGTAGCAGCGGGAGCTTTGAGGAGGCTGGTTATGTTGTGTCCACAGTTGGGAAGTCAGCGGGAGCTTTGAGGAGGCTGGTTACGTTGTGTCCACAGTTGGGAAGTCAGCGGGAGCTTTGAGGAGGCTGGTTACATTGTGTCCACAGTTGGGAGGAGGAGAGCAAGGAACGCAGGCATTCAGTTGACTTACTCCCTGTGTCGTCCAGGTTTCCAGCCACGGGAATGGTGCCACCCACCATTGGTGGTTCTTCCTTTCTCAATTAACCTAAGCAAGATAGTCCCCACTGCAACAGGCCTATCTTCCCAGGTGATTCTGGAACTCATCTAGTTGGTAGCTGAGATTAACCACTAGATATCACTAGCAATTTGTACTTTTATTGGGCCTTAAAATATCTGAAGAGTCTCCTTCCTAGTTTATGGTTATCTGAGTCAATGGGCGGTCTTCTCACAAAGGGAGACAACACTTCTGAGGGCCCTGAGGTGTCAGGGGATCTTCCACCACTACTGATCACAGTCACAGAGGTGTCACATTAATAACCCTTAGGTCCTACTCTGTCCCCATTAGTAGACAAATTGTCAAGGCTAAGGGTTTGAACTTCCCTGAAGTTTTGTATCTCTTCAAATTAGATTCTGAGTTTGGGTCTCATTGGGCTTGGGTCTTTCAGCACCAGAAGATAAGGACCTGTGTCCAAACATATCTGTTCTGAGCTGGTGATTAATTGCCTTGGGTCTGTCATTTTCTTCTTTTGATGCTCGGGGACCCTGAGATATAGCCTCTTAATTTCATAGCCCTCACGATGACTGTCTCCGCTATATTGTTCAAATGCCAGAGATATTGCAAAAGCTGTTCCATCCCCTTGCGACTGTAAGCTGTCACAGAAATCACGTTACTCCCACATGCCCAGAGCAATCAATCCCACCACCACCACTGACGCTGGGGTTCTCATTGCTAGTGGGTCAGCCAACTCCCGAGTCTCTTGGATTCTACTACCTTAAAGCCTGAAACAGAAGTCCCAAAGCTGGGGCTCTGGGCTAGCCACAGCAGATCACTTGTATAGAACGGTAAAGCTCTTGGAGCCCTTCCTCAACCAACTGAAGCAGAGACTCGGGGGTTCACCATGGTGTTGTGTGCTTTCAAAAGGCCTGTGAATAATCCTGTATAGTCTAATGCTTGAGGATCAGTTGCCCTACACACAGAACCCAGGGTGGGAAGCCTCATGCAAGTGACTTGAGAAGAAAATGGAAGGAGATGAACAAAGCAAAATTAAGGCAGAGAAAGACACTCGGTGGCTCAGTTACTTTTCTATTGCTGTGAGGAGACACCATGACCAGTACAACTCATAAAAGGAAGCATTTCATTGGCTTGCTTACCTCGTCAGAGGGTCAGTCTGTGACCCTCATGGCAGCAGGCAGGCATGGTGCTGGAGCGGTAGCTGAGAGCTCACATCTGAAAGCTGGAGTCAAGGAGAAAGAGAGAGGCTGGGCCTGGCCTGATATTTGAAACCTCAAAGCCCATCCCCAGCATCACATCTCCTCCAACAAGGCCACACCTTCTAATCCTCCTAACCGGGAAGAAGCATTCAAATACAGGGGCCATCCGCATTCAAACCACCATAGGCAGGGCTGTGGGTCTCACTGGGATTCTGTCCCAGCCACAGGGAGTGCTGAGCAGAAATGATACCCCAGAGTTAATTCTCCCACGCCAGCTGTGTAGACCTGTGTCTGTTAGTCATTGACTAAGGCGTCCCTGCCAAAGAAAATGGAGGGGAATTTCCCCACATCTCCAGGAAATGCTGCTTCATGTGATCAAGGGCAATTCTCTGAAGAGGATGGGCACAGGCCCGTGAAAGGGGTCTGGATGGGCATAAATTAAAACACAGGCAGGCAATGAGTAGCATTGTGATTTCCATCTCCCTGGATGCAATAAAACACTCTGACCAAGTACAGCTTGGGGAAAGAGTCCAGTTGGCTTACAGGTGATGTCGGGGCAGGAACTCGAGCAGGCATTAAATGCAGAAACTGGGGGGAATGCTGCTTTCTGGCTCACTCAGTCTAAGGCTTCATAGCTTTCTTATCCACCCCAAGGCCGAAAAGGAGGTTTTTCTGTCCGGCTGGGGTCTCCTATGTCAATCAGCATTTAAGGCCATCCCACATTGACATGCCCACAGGCCACTCCCATCTAAGCAATCCCTTCAATTGACACTCCCTTCTGAGGTGACCCTAGGTTGTATCAAGTTGCCAATCAAAGCTACCTAGGGTGTGTGGGGGAGGGGCATGCTGGATGCAGAGTCAAACAGGTGGGATTTGAGCCCCAGCACCAAGTGCTCAAAGCTAAGTGGCTTTGAACTTGTCCTCTCTGTCCCATCATTTACAATGTGAGTCAATACTGCTCTCCTATGGTTGGGAATGTCAAGTTAGATGATGCATATAAAATCGCATTGTAAACTTTAAGCCACACTGATATTATACAGTTTACATTTCTGTTGAGTAGGAAATGAATACGTAATTTACCTTTGGTGATGGGATTTATTTAACAGACCGAATTGCTGGGGCACAGGGCTGAGCTTTTTTATCTTAACTAGATATTGCCAAATTGCTCTCTCCAACGATTCCATCAGTTCATGCTCGTACCAGCAAGAGCATATGAACGCTCCCATTGCCTTATGACCTGGCCAGCTCCTGCTCATTTATTCTGGCCAGTCTAAATGAGTACAGGGGGCAGGTGCTTTAGGAGACAGCCCGTCCAACTTCATGTTTTCCAATCTTGTAGTCAGAGATAAAATTGGAGATAAGTGGAATGTATCTCATTAAGGGAGCGAATAAATAAACCCTGCTGTATTCAGAGAGCGGATTGCTTTGGAGCAGTTAACAATGGCCAAGCTAATTGATAACATATGCACACACATGCATATAATAGTATTGAGTGGAAAATGTAAATTGCAGGTTATGTACTATACTCGGCCATGTATTCCTTCCTTCTTTAGGATTAATTAATAAAATTTGAGCTTTTTTTTTTCCAGACTGGCTTCAGTATGTAGCCTGAACTAGCTCTGAACTTGTGATAATTCTCCTGCTCAGTCTCCTGAGTGCTCGGATGACGGCTGAGGAGGGGACTCAGCGCATAAAGTGGTAAGTGAGACACCAGCCTGTGAGAGTCAGAGACAGTCAGTCAGCTTAACCCAAATGCTGAGCTCTGGCCCCGGTAACAGACCTTTACCCGGTATGTAAGGTGGAGCCCGATCAAGGCAGACACCCGGTCCTCACCTGAGTACTCACAAATGCTCACACAGATCTCACACACACATACACGTGTAAGAAAAAAGTTAACCAAACTAAAAAACACTTACTATAATACCATTCCTACAGACACAAAGATTTGTAATATTTCTTAAAATATACATTGAATGTACTTCAGATTCATGGAAGTGGTTTCTTATGGGGAAGATAAAAGCTGGGCCTGGAGAGGGAAATGAGAGATTTTTTACCTTATCCCTGCATTTGTATTCTTTAATAAAAGAATAATCATAAAATATATATGCATGAGGATGCTTAATATTTGCTGATCTTGGGGAACAGTTCCTCTGTGATTTTTTTTGTTTCATTTAAATTATTGCTTTAGTTGACCAAGGCAGATTCCTCTAGAAGGGGGCTGGGGGTGCAGTAGTCACTTCCTGTCTATCTCAGGTTAGGGGGTGCTGGGGGTGCACAATAAACAGAGGATCCCTGAGCATTTCCCTTATGGAATGCAGACCTCAAGGGGGAGACAGACCAGATCTGCACTAAACACAGAGACGGGGTGTGGAAGGAATCAGGGAGGAAACTGGGGAGATGACTCTTCAATCAAGGCATTTCTGCAAAGTGGATGATAAAGTGAGACTCTCGGGTTAGCAGGATGGGGCTATGAGCATGCCTGGGGGACGCAGAACTGGTTCTTGGTCTTGGGAATAATGTGGGATAAACCCCCAGGCAGAAACAGCTTCCTAGGGAATTTCAAGGAGCTGGGTGGGGGGGGCAACGGGGTGGCGGTGGTACACAGGTAGAGTCCAAGACTTAAGATTCAAGCATGAGCCGGGCGGTGGTGGCGCACGCCTTTAATCCTAGCACTGGGGAGGCAGAGGCAGGCAGATCTCTGTGAGTTCGAGGCCGGCTGGACCGATAGCCTCCGAAACAATACAGAGAAACCCTGTCTCATAAAAACCAAAAAAAAAAAAAAAAAAAGATTCAAGCATGAGATAATCCAGGAGCACTGGCTGGGCAGGAACAGACAGGGCCTGGCAGGCCCAGAAGTATGTTTGTCTGGAGTTTTATTTTAATATGATGAGTAATGGAATTTCTCATCACATCTTTTTTCTCTTTTTTCTTTCTTTCTTTTAATTCCATGAGTAATGAAGCCCCCTTGCAATTTGTGTCAAAGCTCTCTCGTTATGAAAACTCCCTGATGCATACAGAAAGCATTTCAGTAAAACCTTGCTGGCCCCACTCTAACACAGCCAGGCTCTGCCTTCCCTGCCCAGCTGGTGTCCTGGGGACAAAAATCCAAACCGTGGCATCATCCCACATGTCAGCATTACAGTGTGTATCTCTGCAACAGAAGGACTTTTTCGGGGAGAAACAACTGAACCTGAAGTGTGCATCTCATGAAATAATAATTTCAGGATAGCATCGGATACCGAATGGTTTTACAGGGGAGAATTCCATGATGTTATTTACCCTTAAAATATCATCCTGAGCTACTGGAAAAAACAGAGGTGGATTGCGGAGGGCCAAGTAGAGGTCTATGAAAGACGTAGAAGCTAGGCAGGATGGCAGAGCAAGGCGTAGATGCCAGGTTGATTTTTTTAAATAGTATTTTTAATTTGCCGTTTGAAAACTCCATACATGGATACAAAGTATCTTGAGCATACCTACCACCCCACCCTCCTATTTCCAAACTCCCCCTGGAACCCTACCCGCCTCCCAACTTCATGTCTTTGTTTAATATTTTCTTTATTATTGTTGTTGTTTGTTTTTAAACCTACTGAGTTCAATTAGCACTGACCACATGTACATGTGTGTGATGTCATCCACCGGGTCATGGTCATCCTCCTCAAAAAAAAGGGATTCTCCCTGCCTCCCCCAGCAGCCATCAGCATCCTGTATTTCCTGTTAGGGATGGGCTCCAATAGCAACCTCTGCTCCATGCTTGCTTCCTTTCTTTCTTCCTTCCTTCGTTCTTTCCTTCCTTCCTTCCTTCCTTCCTTCCCATCTCTTTCTTTTCTTCCTCCCTCTATCCCTCCCTCTCTCTTTCCTTCTTTCTTCCTTCCTTTTTTCTTTGTTTCTTTGCTTTTTTCCTTTCTTCCTCCCTCCCCCTCTATCTTTCTCTTTCTTTCTTTCTTCCTTCCTTCCTTTCTTGCATTGTTGATATGGTGAGTGCCTAAATGTATAAATGCATACCAAGTGAGCGCTGGTGGCCCAGGAGGACAGAAGAATGCTTTGGATCTCCTGGAGCTGGAGTTATAGGCAGTGTGGAGCCACCTGACTCCTGACATGAGTTCTGGGAAACTGACTTGGGTTTTCTGCAAGAGCAGTGAGAACTCTTAGCCACAGGAGCCGTCTCTCCAGCCCCAGCTTCATGTTGTGCAGGTCTTGCGTGGGTAACCACGGCTACAGAGATTTCACCTGTGCGACAGCCACCGCATGGCGTGTTCAGAAGTCAGTGTGTCACTGCACCCCTCCCCGTCCTCTGGCTCTTTCCGATGTCCCCGAGCCTTGGTGAGAGACTGGCAGGTTGACAGAGATGTCCCAATCTACAGCTGTACTTCTCAGTCCCTTACCCTCCGCTCTTTGAGCATCCGTGAGTCTCTAGATTTCTGGGTGCTGTTGTGAGTACAGGTGCAGTGAGATGGGGATCCTGGGGGGCGCCAATGGGTGGGCAGAAATGGGGGTGAAGAACTGGGCCTTAGGGAATCTCTATCCTTCCCATGAGCTTACTAGAGGAGCCAGAAAAAGAGGCCCTGTGTGGAAGGAGGGGTCCCAGGCTGCAGGCCAGAGAAGCAGAGGAAACAATCAGCTTTCGGGAGAGGCTGAACACTACCCACACTCAGCCAGGGCATCCGTCCTGTGTGAGGAGTGAATCTTCACCTCTCATGGCTTCAAGCCCCTGACCACCACCCCAACCCCAAGTGTCGTTCCTGGAATCCCTTCACATCTATGAGAGTTGAATGGCGACTTTTCTGTGTGTGGAGGCAACTGGTGTCAGCAATGCCCCAGCCTGGGATAAACTCAGGTGTGAACACAGAAGAGACATAGTCTGTGCCAGGGGGATCTGCAAACTCATCCAGAGCCTTTGGGTAGACTAGGGAAAAAATGTCCTTTCTGGGCATATGTATCACCTAGGCATGCAATTTGGATAGCTGTCTGTGTCTTTCCAAAAATAAATAAAATTTTAAAAGAGTTTTATTTCTAGGGTGGTGTAACCCTGTCAGGCTGTTCCTGGGCAGCATAAAAGAAACACAGCTATCTTTTGCAGTGGCCCAAGGCATTGTCTTTCATTTGGTTACTTTCAATCTAGTCAGAGAGATGAGAAATACATAGTAATAATTAGATTTACCTTGGCCTGTGGTGTGTGTGTGTGTGTGTGTGTGTATGTATGTGTGCATGCATGCATGCGTGCGCAAGTGCGCACACATGCAGAGGAGTCAGGTATATTCTGTGATGATAATTCAACAGTCTGGAAATGTTCCTCTGAAGTGCAGATGTTAGCTGAGCATCTAGAGCAGGGCGGGAGAGGGAGAGCCTGTGGATGAGGGCATCCCCATCCCTCCTCCAGCGGGATAAGACAACACCACAGTGACCTGAAAGTCAGGAGAAAAGAACTTTTTGGGAGACTGTAGTGATCAGTCAAAGCCAATACTGCTGGGGTACCTGCCCATAAAAACAGTGAAAATCTTTGGGGAAAGTTTTATTTATTTATTTCTAGGGTGGTGAGTCAGGTTCAGTAAAGAGACAGAGGCAGAGCCTGCTTTTGCATGAATTTAAGAAGCCTGTCAGGAAGAGCAAGTTGAGAAATAGGATGAGAGCTTGGAGAGGCAGAGAGGTCAAGTGAAGCTTTTTCAAGTCAGGAAATGCCTGCTTCTATTTAAAGATGCTATGAAAAGAGTCCGTGAAGAATGAGAGGTTGCCTGTACCCGAGAGGACCCACCACACAGAAGAGAAGGGTCCCCTGGGAATCAGAAGATTCCTCACCTCAGAGAAGGGCAATGCCCGATTTCTAGTTCTAGAGAGATGTGAGGAGTGACTCTGGGAAGATGCGGTGATGAGTGAGGGGTGAGCTTAGTCACTTTAAGCAGGAATCACAGAAGTGTTTTATGAAATAAAATGTGCATGTGCATTTCCTGGGGATTCTGTTAAATTCTATGTCCAGGTTCAGAATGTTTGGACTGAGGCCCAGGGCTACATTTGATGATAACACCTGGCTACCGAGAACCTCAGAAGATGGAAACACACAACATGGAGGAAAGGAGAAAGCATCCTAGAGAAAAATGGAGCCCATGTTCCCAGAGTGAAAGGGCTTGCTCGTAGGATGAGTCAGAAGGCAAGGCCAACACTGAAATGAAACCTGGTGATTTTTTCAGAATAAGGAGATCTTTCTGCTGGGCCGTGGTGGTGCATGCCTTTAATACCAGCACTTGGGAGGCAGAGGCAGGCAGATATCTGTGAGTTTGAGGCCAGCCTGCTCTACAGAGCGAGTTCCAGGACAGCCTCCAAAACAATACAGAGAAACCCTGTCTCAAAAAACCAAAAAAAAAAAAAAAAAGGAGATTTCTCTAGAGATGACAACTAGAACATCTGCAAAATTATAAAGTGACCATAGACTTTGAAATGAATTCAGGACCTCTAGTAGCAACAGTGTTCTTGAAACTGGGTTTTATATACCTAGCCAAACTATCACTCCATTAAGACTGTTTGGGACTTTATATACCCAGCCAAACTATCACTCACTCTATTGGGAGGATGCATTGATATAAAACATGACTTTGTTTGCTTTAAGACAAAGTTTTGCTATGTACCCCAGGTTAACTTAAAACCTACGACCCATCTTCTGTCTCTGAATGCTGGGATCATAGCCACTGTGTCCCTCCCTCTAGCAAACCAAGACTCTGTGATGAAGAATCAAAGGCAGTTTCTCACATCATCTTTCAATGAGTCTCTTGGCATAATGGTAGTATGAGGTATCATAGATCACCAGGTCTTTCTCAAAAGTTGAGTGACTTTGCTGTAGCCTTGTTTCTGAACATATATGTGTACCTTTCACTGCCCATGTTGTCTCTCCATGTAATGTCAAACTAACATGCCTCAAATGCTACGACTCAGGTCTAAGATTGTTTTATATTACGGATTGTGGTGTTTTTGTGCTGTACATGGAATTTCCTGGCTGTAATTATAGAAACAGAATGGTCTAATTACCGAAAACAGGGACTTTTAATATTTTTCTCTGTCATTCCGCAGGGTGTATCAAATTAGTGTATCTTTGGATGGTATCCTGTTAGAGTGTTTTAGGTTTAAAAATTGCTGTTTGAGTTGCCGAATTGAGTTTCATTTTGAAAAATATTTCAAAGTGAATTTTGGCTTGGGATTAGGACAGAATTTCCAACAATTTCTGAAATGGCCCTGAACATACTTCTAAAGTTTTGTATTACATATTTATGCAAAGCAGTGTTGTCAGCATTGATGACTATAAAATCAAAATATTGATCAACTCTGAAAAACACTGAAGATGCTCTGTATCCTGTGGTATCAAATGCTCTGCTAAGATTTGAATATGTAAAAATATACAATGTCACCCATCTCATTAGAATGCACTATTGTTGAGGGGCATCTAGGTTCTGGTTATTACTAATAATGGTGCTATGAATATAGTTGAGTAAATGTCCTTGTGAAATGAGTGTGCATCCTTTGGGTATATGCCCATAAGTGGTATTACTGGGTCTTGAGGTTATGTTGATTCCCAATTTTCTGAGAAAAGGCCATACTGATTTCCAAAACAGCTGTACAAATTTGCACTCCCACCAGCAATGGAGGAGTGTTCCCCTTGCTTCACATCCTCTCCTGCATAAGCTGTCATCAGAGTTTTTGATCTTGGTTTTTCTGAAATGTGTACAATGATATCTCAGAGTTATGCTGATTTACATTTCTCTGATGACTAAGGATGTTAAGCATTTCCTGAAGTGTCTTTTGGCCGTTTGAGATGCCTCTGTTGAGAGTTCTCTTTTTAGATCTGTACCCCATTTTTATTGGATTATTTGGTCTTTTGATGTCTAGTTTCTTGAAGAATGGATAAGAAAAATGTGGTGCCTTACTCAGGGGTTAAAAAAAGTGACATCTTGAAATTTGCAGGCAAATGGATGAAATTAGAGAACGCTATCCTGAGTGAGTAACCCAGACCCAGAAAGACAAATATGTACTCACTCATAAGTGGATATTAGACATAAAGTAAAGGACAACCAGCCTATAGGCCATGACTCCAGAGAACCTAGGTAACAAAGAGGACCCTAAGAGAGATATACATAGATCTGCCTAGGAAGGAGAAAAAGACAAGATTTCCTGAGTAAATTGGGAGCATGGGGGCAGGGGAATGCTGGAAAGGGGGAGGGGGGAGGAGGGAATTGGAGTTGGGGGAAATGTATAGCTCAATAAAAAAATTAAAATGCACTATTGTATTTGTAGCAAACAATTGCTTTAAAATAATTCCTTTGTAACTTACTATCTGGAAAGGTTTAACTTGTTTAGCTGTTTTATATAACTATATACTTAGAGATGCACAATTTTTTTTCAAATATAAAGCGATTGTGAGCCAAAAAAAAGTTTAAGAAGGCCTGTGTTAGACCACCAAGTGTGAATCTGGAGTCAACAGGCCTGGAGTATAGAAGGTGTTCCCACGAGCTAGGCTGATCTGTACCCGAGACAGAGATGTGTTCTCTACCTCACTTTTATATTTCATAGATTCCTGCTAAGTACAAGTTATTTTTAGCCAGATAAAAGTCAGGTTTGGGGACGTTAGGGCAACATCAGTAAGCTGCCATCTCCAGATGTCTTGGGACAAGCAAGCATGGAAGGACTGGCCAGTACTTGTGTCTGAAGATAATGAGAAAAGCACATCTAGGCAAGGTGTACACTTACCCAACCCAAAGGCCCAGAGGATGCATGAGTGAGCCAATCCAAATGCTGTAAGGATGTATGAATGAGCTACTTTTCTCTGTTTCTAGTGAAAGAATTAGCAAACATTTGCAAAGGACCAGATATTTAATATCTGGATGTATTTGCAGGGCACTGTTGCAACTAGGTAACCCTTCTTGAATATAACATCCAGCTTCAGAGAGCCCACAGGAAATAGGGACAGAGAACACAGAGGACAGGAGGAAGTATCTTGAAGGAAAATGAAGCCCAATCCCACAAGAAAGAGCTAAACTAATGGCAGACAATATACAAATGAATAGGAGTAATGAGTTTCAATAAAACTTTATTTATAAACACACAAAGAGGCTCAGATTCAGGTCATGGCTGTAATTTGCCAACCCCTGCTCTACAGAGTTCTACTTCCATTATCTTGAGAACCGCCAGATCATTTGAAAATGTTAAGTAACTACTGAGAAATGTGAACTTTAATAAAAATGGCTAATGTTACCGAGAGCTTATTTGATGTCAGACATTTTTTTAATCTCCTTCGGTCTTCCCAACCTTACAACGCAGCTGCTTTTATCAGCCTTATTTCAAATGTGAAGAAATTAACACTCAGATCTCCCTCTGACACTGTGCCCAAGCCCATCTCCAGCCTTGTATATTGCCTTAAAGAGAGAAAGAAAGAAAGAAAGAAAGAGAGAGAGAGAGAGAGAGAGAGAGAGAGAGAGGAAGAAAGGAAGGAAGGAAGGAAGGAAGGAAGGAAGGAAGGAAGGAAGGAAGGAAGGAAGGAAGGAAGCCTCCATTACCTCCACTCCTGGCTCACACTGATCCGGGAACATAAGTGGAACCATATTTTATGTGTGCTGACTTTTACAAATTCTGTCAAGTTTTACAAAGGGAAGAGTCCGTTTCAGAGGTAAAGCAAGCAGACCTTCCTCATTCAGAGCTGAACACGGACGTGTATCTTGTGTATAGCTGTTGAGCCCTCCATGTTTCCACCCCTCAATGTCTTTAGCTTGCAGAACCTCATTTCTTAGAAATGAAATTAGTGCTCGTGGCTGCATGTGCACAGATATTCATCAAACATTGGGTTAATTTTTAGAGATTAGTGAGTGTTTGCCGTGAATCCAAATATCGGAAAACACACATTTGAGGTGTAAATAGCTTAATTTGCAAGGTCAGAATAAGCAAAGACACAGTAATGGAATAGAGAGACTGTCCACACTGGATGCATGTATTCTCTTGTTGTTTTAATTACTTTGAACATGTATCCAGCACAGAGCTCCATGGGGGAAAATATCACTGCCTTCGAGGGGCTTGCATTCCAGTGAGGGAAGATGGGCAGTAAATAACTAGGTTAAGCTAAAGTGATAGGTTGTAGCCCAATATATCAGTTGGTGGTAAAAAAATGCTAAAATGAGATTCAGAAATAACTCAGCTGGTCAAGTGCTTGTTGAACAAGCACAAGGACATGGATTCCATCCCCGGCACCTATAAAAAAAAGCTGGGCATGGTGGCACATGCTTATAATCCCAGCACTGGGGAGGTAAAGATGAGTGAATCTCCAGGGCTCACTGACCAGCCACCTTCACCCATCCTGCAAGGTCCCAGAGGGACCCTCCAAAAACAAGATGGGTGGTACCAGTGATGGCTAGTGCTATCAATTGATAGCATCTAGAATCACCTGGAGGATGACATCTGAGCTTGCCTATGAGGGATTGCCTTGATTATGTTAACTCATGGGAAGAGATACATACTAACCAATCTGGGGACATGCCATGGCTGGAATCCAGCACTGTAAAAATGGAGAAAGCATGCAGGTGCCCCTCCCTCTCTGCTTCCCGATTGTGGACATGATGTGACCAGCCACTTCTGAAGCCTTGACGTACCCATTGTGAGAGACTGCCCTTGAACTGTAAGCTAGAACAAACCTTTCTTAAGTGGCTTTTGTCAGAGTATTTTATCACAGCAACAGGAAGAGAAACTGGGACATCACCTGAGGAGGAAGGGCACCCGAAGATGTCATCTGTCTCTCTCACACACACACCTGCACACAAAAATGTATCTGTACACACAGAAGCACGGGTATACACATATACATACATGTGTATGCTCCCCACACACATATAGGTATCAGTAAAAGAGAAAATTAGAGTGGGGAGATAGAGATAGATAGATAGATAGATAGATAGATAGATTAGAGAGAGAGAGAGAGAGAGAGAGAGAGAGAGGAGAGAGAGAGAGTACGTGCCTGTGCGTGTGTGTATACATGTGCACGTGTTGGTCACTGTGTGCACACTTGGACTGGTAGGCTACAAGGGGACACAGAGGCCAAATGCCCCCTGCTTTTCCCAAGCTGAACACTTTGAATATCTCCCTAGAGTGGTGTGGCTCTTCCAGAGTGTTTGGCAGCAAGGCCTCGCTGATCAGGTACCATTTAAAAGACGTTACTGTGAAGGCAACAGGGTGAGCCCCTTGGCCATTTGGAGGGAGGGCAGCGTAGGTAGGCACGGGGATCAACAAGAGCAAAGTCCAGGGGCAGGCCTGCACGTAGCATGGCTGAAAGGGAGCAAGCAGGTCAGCTCTGTGCTTGGAACTTTGATCAAAGGCACTCGCCCTTTGAGGTGTAAGAACCTAGCTCTGGTGGCCCCGAAGGGCAGATCCACTGGTTCACTCTTGTTCTAAGCAGAGTAATGAAACCTCGCTTGAGTTAGAGTTTATCACTCCGAGTCTGAATGGTCCTCAATGATTCTAAATCTTCATCCAATTCAAAGATCAATGACCCAGCCCCCCAGAGGCAGGTTTCTCTGTGGTTACATGCTCGTGCACTTTATGGCAGACACATTAAAGACATCGTCGAAGGAAAAGAGTCCTACTTTTGCTTTTGCAGCTATCACCAAGGACGCATTTGATCCCTGCCAGTTTCCTCCTCCTGGGCGCTTTCGAAGCACTTTTAGAGCGCCCTCTACCGTCCAGTGTTATTCAGCATCCTTCTGTGAGCCCACCTCAGACATGAGAACCTCTGGATCCTGGTTGAGGGAACAGTCCTAGATACAAAAGATGCCTATCTTTTCTCAGGCACTCTCTTTCTGTCCCAGACTAGCCTACCTACATTTAGCAGTTTCATTGTTTAAAAATCCTGTCTCTTGAGGTCTCTTAACCTCCATTTTCTCTGACTTGCATCTGCCTCCCAACCAGCATAACTGTAGTTCCACACCGGTGTCTGTACTGCGGGAACTTTCTCAGTCTCTCCAAGTCTTCAGCTCCTTTCCTGGAGAATGGGTGGACGCTGGTAGGGAAGAGTCGATGTCTTCCTCCAGAGGATCCGTCCCAAGACACGGAGGCCAGGGGCCCAAACTGTGTGGGCTTGGACCTTGGCACAGAGAGACTAAAGGTGCTGGCCGCCCCCATACCAGAAAGGGGTGAGCACCACTGCTCTTAGGTACTTTCTCCCAAATAAAGGAAAGAAAATTGTAATGAGTAACTGAGAGGGCCTGTGTGAGGTTTGCACAAAATTCACAAACCAATGTTGTCAGTGTGACAGTAAGGGCTTGGGGGTGTGTGTGTGTGGCTGTGTTTAGATGAAGTCGTAGGAGCCAGGGAACAGGACATGGATCTGTTCCTTTCCTCCCTCCCTCCCTCACTCCTCCCTTCCCTCCCTGTAGTGGCATCTTACCTTGCCAGTGAACTTGTAGTGGTGACCACACCCTTTGGGTGTGGTTTCAGGTGCAGTCTTGACCCACGATAAGGTAGGGGAGGGGCTGGCTCTTGCTCTCTTGGGTTGCAGAGAGCATCAGAAGGCAGAGACTGCATCTTCTGGAGCAGGAAGACCGAAGTGGTCATTTGCTTTCTACCACCCAAGCCAAAATAAGGAAGATTGGGCATCACGGCTCAAGCCTGTAATCCCAACACATGAAGCCTAAGGCAGGAGGTTGCCAAAGTTTGAAGTCAACTTGGGCTACACAGCAAAACCCTGTCTCAGAAAAGAGAGGAGCACGAGTTATCCATGCCAAAAAGAGTCTCACTAGAAGCCAAATCAGCCAGCACCTTGATCTTGAACTTCCTGGGCCCCAGAACTGTGAGAAATAAGTATCTTCAGCTACAGCCACACTGTCTGACCAAGACAGAGATGCAGAACCTTCCTCTTTCTATGGGAGATTAATAAACCACATCTATGGCACTCCTTCCTTTATCTTCCAACAGACCAACATGGAAGAGACTACTACTCACAATTCACTAGAAGACTTGTCTTAAGGCTTGGATGAGAAATGTTTACCCCTCTGCCATGTACATTCACTTGATCCCCAGATGGTGGCGCTGTTTTGAAAGGTTGTGAAACCTTTGTAATTGTAGTGTCTTGTGCTGGGGGTAGGGGTGGGGATGAGGGCGGGGGTGAGCTTGAAGGTGATATGATTGGAGTGTGCTCTCTCCCTCCCTCCCTCCCTCCCTCCCTCCCTCCCTCCCTCCCTCCCTCCCTCCCTCCCTCCCTCCCTCCCTCCCTCCCTCCCTCTCTCTCTCTCTCTCTCTCTCTCTCTCTCTCTCTCTCATCTTGTGGATCTACCAAGATGTGAACAAGACATACCACAAGCTCCCATCGCCACAGAGGAAGTCCTCTCAGCTGCAGCGCCATCTCGGCCATGATGGATGGCTCTCCCTGATGCTATGAGCTGAAATAAGGCTTTCCTTTCTTAAGTTGCTCCTGGCAGGTATTTTGTCACCGTGATGAGAAAATTTACTAATATACCCATATTTCAAGGCAAGCTGTTTTTAGTTCCTTCGGGTGGGAAAACGATGCTCTTTTGAAGGTCCCTGCTATGGTGATGGGTGGGGGCAGTCTGCCCAGCCCTATCTACAGCACCCTGAGCTCTGATGCAGAGAACTTATATACCAGGAAGGGGTGCTGAAACTCGTGTTGGGAGGGATGCACAGTGTCTATAATTCTGCTCTGCAAATCCATAGCTTGGGGACCACTTCAGCCCTGACTCTTCTCTGTTCTCCTTCATTTGGCTTCTGGATCGAGTGACGACCCATTCTTCGGCTCGATGTTTCTGCTTTCTGGACTCCAGCTAAACAGCCATGGGAGTGGGTGTCACAGCTGTGGGTGGAACCCTGCAGCTTGAGCAGCAGCCACCCGAGGTGACAGTGGAAGCCTCTGTCTGTGCCTCCAGGGTGTCCCCGCTGGTCTCCGACGCCACTCAGTGCTGGTGGAACACACAGACTGATCCTGTAATTGAACACTCTGTTCTAGCTCTGGTTACACTAGAGATTGAAATAGAAAAAAAAAATTACACAGTAACAACATCAAAAAGCTGACTCTGCCTGACCCATCCTGAGTTCTGGGCCTGGGAAAGGGGACAGAGGCTGGGTCTGGTGTCCAAGGCTGGTAGTAAAGGAGAAGGTGACCTGTGATAGCAAACATTTCCCCCCCACTCCCTGCCCCCCAACTATCACCTTCCTCTTGGACACAGTGATGTGACCCTCTGCTATGAAGTCTCCCCAGCAAATAGCACCTTCTCACTAACCACGTGAAGAGGTAGTCTTGTGTTTCATGGATGTTTACCCAAGAGAAAACACACACGTGGGAAGGTGCACGTGTGTACTCTTGTGTGGAGGCCAGAGGGCAACCTCAGCTGTTAACCCTCGGTGCTATCCACCTTTTTTTTTTTTTTAAGATAAGATCACCAGAACCTGTCTTTATCTCCCTAGCACTGGGCCCACACCTGCCTGGCTTTTTTGTGAGGTGGGTTCTGGGGGAGGGTGAAGCACTCGGGTCCTCATGTTTGCAAGGCAAGTGTTCTATCCAGGGAACTATCTTCCTAGTTCCCTTTGAAACGTTCTTGTTAAAGGAAATCTTTTCCTTGAGAGGAGCCATTTCGCCAGCCTGGTTCTAGATCCGCATCAGTCCCAAATAAACACACAGGAGGCTGTATTAATAATGAAGCTGTTGGCCTTGCTTGTTTCTTACTGGCTAGCTCTGCCTTAAGTAATTACCCCATAATTGTTAATCTAAGTATTTCTCTTACCGGAGAATAGTTCCGGGATCCTACCCCATGGCGTTACATCTCGAACTCTCTGTGTTTCTCCTTCCCAGAGTTCTCCTGGACTCCTAGTCCCTCCTATCTTGGTTCCCTATAGGCTCAACAGTACTTTATTGACAAATGCACAGGACTTCCCCCAACACGTTCTAACTATTCCAGGGGCACCAAGAATGAGGGCATGGTGTCTGTAAGTGACTTTCCCAGAAGTGAGTTGCTCCCAGAGGGGCAGGCTTCCCACAGCCAAACTGACAAGAAGGAAACCACCTCCCTGAATTTGCATAGGCCGAGACCACCAAAACCTGAGTTCTCTCTCTATTCCTGATAGATGGAAGCAGACTGGCTGAGAGCTTCAGGCGAGGTCCTTCTCTTAACCATGCAGGCATGGAAGACCGCCAGTAAAGACCAGAGAACGCCCTCCCTTTCCTCATCCCATCCTGGGGACAAAGTGTCTGGATTTGTGGGGATATGCCTATGCAAAAGGTTTGCTTTTAAGAAGAGCACGGATGCTATTTGGGACCAGGGCATCAGTCAGCTCAGACTCTTGCAGTTGTGAGACTGGGCTCTGGGGACCCAAATGGAGGAATCCACCAAGGTTACAGACGGTTGGTACCCACATGAACTCCAGCCCAAGGGCACAGACAGCCTCTCAGCTGCTCACTTGCTGGTTAAGAAGCAGTTGCTGCAAAACTGACTCTCAGGCCCCCTCTGTGAGCAAGCTGTGCAATAACACCCTAAAGGACAGCTGTTCCTGATGGGATGGGCAGGGCCTGAGCTCTCAAGGGTGCAGTTCAGAGTCTGGGGGATGCGGTGGGCAGGATCTGGGATTCTCATGATGGGAGGGGCCTGACCACCGGGGGTGGGGGCGGAATCTGCCCCATCTAGGCTGCCTGGCCCCAAAGTCACTCTTCAGTCAAAAACCAGTCAGACAACAAGCCTTGGGCCTGGACTAAGCACAGACAGGCAGGGAGAAGGAGGCAAAAAAACACTGTTTGAAGTGGACCAATGAAGAGCGGAAGAAAGGCAGGCTGGTTTTTCATCCGTTGTCACTGAATGCTCACAGCTGTTCTTCCAAGGCAGGTAAGAACAGGAGAATAATGAGACATGTGTTGGGACCCTGTCCCCTGCACAGCAGCGAGAAGAGGCACCCTGGGACCGAGGAGGATAGGCCAGAGTCCTCAAAGTCAATGAGATGCCTGAAGGGCAAAGACCAGAAAAAGAAGACGACAGCAGGGGTGTGGCTCGGAAGAGCAGGCCGAAGGAATGGAGGGGAAAGCTGGCAAAGGTGACCGGTCTCGCTCCTTCCTTTCCCAGCTGAAATACCAAGTTTGCATGGCTGACTTCCTTCGGCAGGCTCAGTGCCAGGGACTCCAGTCTTTCAGGGAACCCGTGGAAATGTTTTAATTTCTTTTAAAATCAGGGGGAAAATTAAATGAACTTTTAAATGAAAGAAAATGCTTTAATATGTAACAATATATTTGTTGTTATGCCAACACGGCCGAAAATATTACTTTTAATATTTTTAATGGAGGAAGGAGCCCATGGAGGTAGAGGCGCCTATTGCCTGTTGAGTGCAATGGTTAAAGGGGTCTTAACCACTCCTGGGCTTCCCACACCGGAAGGCACATTCTGCTCCCTTCCCTGGGCCACAAGGGAGGAAGGACCCTGTGGCTCTCTCCATTTTTTCCCCACTGCTAATGTGCCTTTAAAAGGGAGCTCAGAAGGAGAGAGAAGAAACAAAAGAGTGCACGAGTTTGGCACCAACTTCACTTTCTCAGCCTTCTGCGAGTCCCAGGCTTCTCCTTTATCTTGCTCTCCTCCCTGAATGGTTCCAGGATTTTTTAAGAGTCTGACCTGGGAAGGAAAAACTGGAATCAGCCGACACACACACACACACACACACACACACACACACACACACACACACACACACACACACACACCACACCACACCACACCACACCACATCATACACACACATACCCTTCCCAAACTGTCCTGCCCTGTCAAGTTCAGAGGGGTGTTGGGGACTCTGGCCTATGGGAGAACAGGATGAGGCCTTCCAGGGAGGGAGGGAGAGCCGAACCTGGAAGATCAGGCTGGAGAGAGAGTCGGCCGCTCGCAGCCCACACTACTGCCCTCCGGTGGGTCCCGGAGACGCGGGAGCCCGCGGCCGCGCACACGGATTGGGTTTCTGCGGGGCTCGCTCCCGGGCCTGGCTGCGAGCCGCCGCCGCCCCCTCCCTGCGCGCAGGCTGCGCTCCAGTCGCGGCCACGGGGTAGCGCTCGGCCCCCCTCTCCGCGTCTCCGCCTCCGCCGCGCTCGTTCCCGGCTCCCGCTGCCCCCGCAGCTCCGGCTCGGCGCAGGCAGACTCTCAGGCTCGGCAGCAGAGCGGCTCTTAGGACGCTGAGCCCTGGCAGCCCAGGGCTCCGGGCTCCGAGAGCCAGCGGCTCCCGAGGTGGACGAGCGGCAGACGCGGCCGAGGCGCCAGAACAGCCGGAGACTCGGGTCCCCGCGCTAGGCGAAAACGCCGGGCGGCCAAGGCGGCGCCGAAACCCCCGGAACCTGGGGCTGCCGGCCGAGCTCTTTCCGTGCGGCTCGCAAGGAGCTCCAGCCGGGGCGCGGCGGAGAACAGGACCTGCTGGTCTCCTCCACCGGGTCGCCCCCAAGAGGCTCCGCGCCCCGGGCGCTGGCTAGAGCCTGGGCCGCCCAGCCGGGTACCCGAGCCGGGCATCCATCGCCTCCCGCAGCTGGCGCAGACATGGGCGCACGGGGCTGCGCGTCGGGCCGTGGGACCCGCAAAGTTTGCTAGCCTGAGGGGCGCAGAGCTGAGGGAGAGCACGGCACCAAAGCCCCCGGGGAGGTACCCCGAAATCTCTTAATTGGGCGCGAGGACCACGGAGCTGAGAAGGGTGGCTCGGCCCTGCCAGGTGCCGCCTGCAAAGTTAGAAGAAAACTTCGGCTCCAGGGAGACTCGGGACCGTTATGCTAACCGCGCCCCCCGAACCCTGCGCCCCCTCTGAAAGACACCCGGCACCCGCGCCGACCGCTGCGCTCCGCTTGCATCCAGTCCCGGGGGCAGGGCGCCTGGAACCACGGTGACTACGTCGGCCCGGGAGAACCCAACCAGGGGGCGGGGAGGGGCGGGAGGCGGGCAACGTGGCCATCGGGAGGAAGTTTCCTGAAGTTGTCCTCTCATTCGGGAACACGGCCAGCAACCAGGCCGGATCGCAGGGGTCGCTCTGGCTGCTAGAAGTAGTCGGAGTCGGGGTGCTAAGGGATATAGGCGCCTCGAGTTTTTGGAAGGAGACTTGGCCTCTTTCTTCTTTCCCCTCGTCTTGCGGAGCAGCCAGCGCAGAAGAAGGAAGAAGGATTTGGGGTCGCCGGCGCGGTCCCTCGGGGCATAGCGTCCGGACTCGGCCACACAGTCTCCCGGGACGAAGGCGCGGGGTACCGGGACCCCACGGGATTATAAAGCAAGTCGCAAGGAGGGTGCACCTTAAAGGACCCCTCCGCCAGGATGGCCAGCATGCGGAGGCTGCTGATCTGGACTCTACTGGCCCTGCAGAGGATCCACTCAGCCGGAGCCCAAGGTACACTATGGGCGACTCTCTTCACGTGGGACTGGGGAACGGGTTCGGGTGGGCGGGAAAGGGGTGCCCCCTAAGACATCGCGCTTAGCCCAGGTCGAATCATCTCCTGGGAGTCTCAACACTCTCCCCTTCTTCGACTCTTGGGGCTCTCTTTGGGGTGGGGCAGTGTCTTCTGGTCTTTCTCGATGGGGATGGTAAGGTCGCGGGGCGGGGAGGGGAGGTGGAGAAGCACCTAAGGTGCGATGGGGGGGGCTTCGTGGGTGCCCTCTGGCCGCGATAGGAGGGGCACATCATCCCATATCCTGGCTTCACTGAACTCCCTAGGCTCTGGGTCCTGCTTGGTGTCTTAAAGGAAGGGCAAGGCCGTGCAGGGCAAGCACTGGGTGCCCCGGGGCAAGAAGATGGGGCAGGCAGAAGCAAGAGAGAAACCGTAATGGGGCTCAGGGTGCCCGCTTAGCTTCTCCTCAAGAGCAGTCACTCTGTTTGGCCACATATGGGAGCCCTCGCCTAGCTGCCTGGCCGGTCGCTGGAGCTGGGGCGGGTTGGCGGCATGGGCCTGGAGCAGAGCGATGGGGACAGCGGCAATCCTAACCCACCCTCCAGACACACCCAGCGGGCAGCCGCTGGCTCCGGCTTCCACGGTTTGCTGGATGTCGGGCCACTGCTGCTTTGATCTATAGCTGGCTGCCCAGAGCAGCCAGCCTGGCGGTAAAGCGGCTAGTGGATGTGGAGTGGGTGTGTTTGAAAGGAGGTGTGATCCCCGCTTCCTGCGGCGGATGCCCAGCAGTCTCCCGGGTCCCCTGGAGGGTCCTGGTAGGGTAGGGCGGCTGCACTGGAGCTTTCTTGCCTTTGGAGTTCGAGGATCCAGGTGGTGGTGGCAGCGGTGGCTGAGCGGCGCCTGCTGGGGGCAGAGGGAGAAGGAGTCTAGACTGAATCCCCAGACTCACCGTTTGGTCTTAGATTTCTGTTGGTTTTCTGGACTCACAGGGAAACCAGACCTACCCAAGAACCGGGTTGGGAGGGACTGGGGTGGAGACACCGCAATCCCCCTACAGAGCCTTTCTCCACATATGGGGTCCCAGAGCCTAGGAAAGAAGGGACCCCACTGTGTCCCAGGTCAGGCAATCTTCAGAGCCCAGATCGGAGATAAAAATTATCAGTTGTGGCTCGCAGGGTTGAGGGGAAGACTTTATACGGTAATTTAGGTAAAAGCACTTCGAAATTTTCTAACGAGCTCCATAACTGTAAGGCAATAAAAGTTATTATTTTTATAGTCACCATAAAACCTTCCAGTAGGCAGGGACCTCAGAGGTCATTGCGTTCTAGTAGCCATTTAACAGATGGGGAAACTGAGGCCCTTTGCAATGAACTGGTTTGCCCAAGACCACTCTGACATGTAGGATTGGAGTCCTGAGCCTCTCCCTGCTAACCAGGACCCCCTGTAGCTGGGGCCTCTTGTCTAGGGTAAGATTTTGTGGAGACCCGGGGGCAGTGGCCCTGGCAGAGTAGGAATGGGCTGGCCTCCACTCGGGGTCCCTGGTGAGTTTGTTTTGAGATGGCTATAGAGCGGTTTCTAGGGGTAGCAGCCTGTGTGGAACCTTCTAGCCCCGCTTCTGCGCAGACTCCAACAGCTGTGTAACCCGACGTGGGAGGGGCAGGTAACTCTCCAGGTCTCCCACCTAGGACCAGGTCCTTACGGAGTCTCCAGGGCACCTTCTTCCACTGTCGAGTGTCCCACCCACTTCCACACCCACCCGAGGCCAAGACGCCAGTGTCTACTGAAGTTATGGCCTCCCGCCCCTGTGCTCCTCCCAGAGGAGCTCCATCCTCCTGGCGGGATCGGAGAAGCCCTTTCCTGGCTGTGTCCTCTGTCTCTTGCACTTCTGTTTTCTCTTAAGCAGGGGCAGCCCCCTTCTGCTTTGACCGTGCTCTCTGGCTCTGAGGATGTTTGCCAGCGCTGCCCCCTCTCCTTCCATTTGTCTTCCTGCAGAGGATCATGGGAAGACAATCGCTGAACTCCACCTTGGAGGCCATGCTGGGTTTGCTGCCTTAGGGGTGAGGTGAGGGCTCAGGGTCATTATTATTATTATTATTTTATTTTATCTGCTTTGAAGCCCTGCGATTAGTCCTTTGAGGACAGCTAAAACCACCAGCACCACCTCTGAGCCCACAGGGTCCACTCTACAGACGTGACCAGACACCCAGCAGCTGCTCCTCTGACACAAGTGCCCAGGAGTCACTACTGTGGGATACTATGGAGTTTTTTTTTTCCTAGTTCTTTTTCCAGGTGCTGGGCTAAAGCTGCATTACCCAGTTGTACTGAAAACTATCATTTGGCCATTTCTCCCAAAATCGATCTTACATGGTCCCTACTCCTTTCCCAGACAAAACGCAATGATAGCACAGAAAGAGCATTTACTCCCAAACCAGGAAGCAAGGGTTTTCATGATCAAATAGAGGCGACTGCACAGATGTTTCTGCAAGACTCTGAGCCACCGGAAGCCTCCCTCAGTTTCCTCGTCTGTACCTTGGGAACACTGTCTCCCTCTTTGTACGCTTGACATGGTTGTAACTGTCCGAGGGAGAGTTCCCAGCAAGCCCTTCAGACACAGGAGCTGCAAACTTCCTTCTCTGACCACCTTGCGGTTTCCTGGAGTGACCCGCAATGCCCTGAGTGCCCAGGAGCTAGTCACGTGTAGCTTTCCACCATTCTTCAGGAGCTGGGGTTGGAAGGTCCTGGTGAGTGGTGAACCTGACAGCCTGCATTTTACTGAGTGCTTTGGAGGCTTTACACATACTGTGAGCTCAACCATTGCGAGACGCCATCCTGGCCTGCCCAAGCAGCGGGAAGAGGGCCGGAGCTGCTGAAGCAGCCATTCTAGAAAGTTCTTTTTCAAAAGAATTGCACCTGGGGGGAAAAAACAAGAGGACACTGCAACTGAATGAACCAGACAGTGGGGAAAACCCTGATGGAGGCCTGGAAATGCCAATCCGGAAGCTCCTGGAGGGCCCCAAAGGGAGAAAGTTTAGTGCTGGGAGCTAATCACGATAAAAGCCAAACAGCACACGGGGGAATGGGATGAAAGTTTAATTACATGGTGTGGCTAAGCTGTAATTATTAATTACTGACAGCAAAAAATAACTTATTGATCAGGGCCTCTTGCTAATTACCAGGAGGCCTAGTGTCATCCTTGCCTGGGGCTCAGCTGTCAAAAGCTCCACACAGCATGAGTGAGGGGTGGGAAACGGGCCTGCTTCTTCCTCCCTATCCCCTTCTCTTCTACCCCTGCCTCTCTCGCCCCGAGTACCTCTTGACATCAGCTGAGAGGGTCTGGAGCATTGTGGTATGTGAGGAGAGTGATGGAGTTGGGTTCTTGCTACCGCTGGCTGTAGAAGTCCCCCCTTTGTGGGGTGGCGTCACTCAGGGCCCCAGAGCCAGAGACCAAATCATGCAGGCAGCCTGCACCTGCTGGGGAAACTCTCTCATGCACTGTTTGGCAAATACTTATTGACCACCTCTCCCCCATGTCCTCTACTGGGAGGCTGGAGTATGGGCCAGCAACCTCATTCCATCAGGGAAAGGGGGCTGGGAAGGAGGCCAAATCCTTTACAGCAAACCTGCACTTAAGTGGGACCTCGGCTTTAAGACGGCATGTTAAACTGCATATTGGAACGTATTTGACCTTGTTTCCTAGGACACAGTCAGCTGTAAGCTAAAGGAAAGGGGAAGTGGGATGATTTCCTGTCCTAGGGGTTCAAAGAATACCTGGGGAGTTATCCGAAGCTGCCCTCTCCTGCAAGTCTAGGTCTAGGGGCCAGGTGGTCAGCTTTCATACCCTCTGCATTGGAGGGCTCACTACCTTATACCAGCTGGCTGTTAGACATTGCCTCATGCATGTTGACGAAGGAATTGGCTGGTACCTTGTTAGTTACCCTAGAACTTAATGGGTTCCCTGCTTGGCAGGAAGCCCATTTCCTGACTCCCAGCCCCTTGGGGAGTGGGGGGCTGGAGCTGGAATGGACATTGGGTGGCTGAACAGCTGGGGGTTATCCACTTTAGCTCCCCCATCCCCAGCACATTGCTGCAAATGTCCCTGGAGCTCCCTGAGCAGTAAGAATTAGTCATTGTAATTTGGGGCCTTGGGATGCCAATAGCAACAAATGGGCCAGCAGCAGAGCGGTCTACTGCCTGTAATGGAAAGAAAAACAGGCCAGTTGCCCGAGACATCCCTGGTTACATACTGCTTACCAGCCCTGCTTTCCATATGCTGGGGAGAGCCAGAGCCAGGGGAGCCTTGCTGGATGAGGGAGTGTCAGGACTTCCCAAGACCCCACCCCAGAAGGGAGTGAGAAAACTGGCACTTCTCTGGGCACACTCAGGGGAGCGGGAACCAGGCTATGTCTGATTCGGGAGCCTGGCAAATCCAATCCCAGCTTGTGTCTGCCCCTTCCAGCCTCCACTCCCATCACAATGCATGACGGAACTGAGCCTGCTTCCTGAAGTGAGGGGATGAACTGCACCGTCTAGCTCCTTGTGGTGGGTTTGGGTGGTGAAGTAAGATTATCCAGATAACTTTGTAGATGCTCTTGATAAGCCGCACAGGTTTGGCATGCTCTGGTCACATGGCTACAGGAATGGCCGAGTCCCTCCTCTGCTCCCTTACCATGTCAATTCCTCGAATTTACTCTTGTGTCTATCTGCACAGACCCACCTGTTCTTAGAGGTCTCTGTGAGCTGACCTCCAAATCCCTCTAGCATTTGTGTAGTTGCTTACTGTCTTCAAGTTTCCTCGGGACCCTAGCTGACGTCCCTTTCCCATCTCTGAACACTATGGCATCTGAGAGCAGGCCCTGCTGCTCTCTCTGCCCTTCCTTCTATAGGACATCTGCCTCCCAGTGCACTGACATGTTACATGGTCTTTTAGGTATCAACCTCTCTCTTGTATTTTTCTGAATTCCCAACCTCAGTGGCAGTGCTTGGTACACAGGGGCTCAACAAATGCAAATGAATGAATGAATGAATGAATGAATGAATGACTCTTCCTCTTGCCACCTGGCCCTGCCTGCTTCTCCAGCTTCCAGTCTCGAATTGATGAGTGGCTTCTAATGTGTCTGTGGTCTCCTTTGTTCTGTGGAGACCTCCTTGTGTCAAGCAACAGAACATGCCAGATTAAGAGCCTGATCCCAACAGTTGTAGCCTCTGATGGTGGCACCACCATGCTGCCGTTGAGAGAGGATCCTGCTCAGAAGTTCTGGTACTCCTATCCCAGCCATTCTTGGCTCTGGCCCTGCCGGAGAAGCTGCCTCTAGCAGCCTAACTAGCCTTGGAGTCCCTACTGAGTCCCCTGCAGCTTCATGGGGAGCAGGAGTAGAGAGGAAGGATGAAAAGTTTGGGGTGATGACTACCTGTACATAGATGCATATCCATGTATGTAATACACAGGATCCTGTAGAGGACAGGAGACAGGACAAGCCATGTCAACATCCAAAGACATGAACCACTCTTTTGACAGCCATCGGCCAGCATTAACTATAGCCCCACCCAGTATCAAAGGAGAAAACTCAGCAAAGCTAACTGCCCAGGTGCTCTGAGGCATCACACTGTCAGCATGATCCCAGGCTTCTGTGATCCCAGCGTGTGTCTCCTTGCCATTGCCCCAGGCTGCCCCTTGCCATTGCCCCAGGCTGCCCCTTGCCATTGCCCCAGGCTGCCCCTTGGCATCTTCTGCCATCTTCTCAGCAAGACTCACCCGTTGGCCTAGGAGATGCTCAGCTGTGCTGTTGGGAGACAGGACTGGTATAAGGAGGGCAGCAGAGCTTAAAACAGCTTTGGGCTTCCTCCTCCTCCCCTCCTCTTCCTCAGCCCCCTCTGCTCTCTCTGTTCTTTTCCTCTTGGCTTTGGCCTCTACTGCCGTTGTATTCTCACAAGGCTTGAGCTTGGCGGAATTCAGGATGCCTTCTCTCCTCCTTCCTGCCATCCCCTGCCTGGGGCATCCCAGAGCTGTTGGAGAGGCCTTCCTCGGGTCTCTTGAGACTCTGATGACTGGCTTGCCAGTGATCAAGCCCCACAGGAATCTCTCAAATGGAACAGGGTTTGGGATGGGGGAGGAATGAGGTAAGAAAGACAATTAAAGTTTGATGCCAACTAGGAAGCGATTAGTGGCCCAAAGGGGCCATGAAATTTTGATGCTGTGATCATCCAGGGAGAAGGAAATATTACTGGCACGGAGCTCACACAGGGAACTGAGCTGCTGTGGTGGACATGGGGACTCTTGAGGGGCTGTTGGAGCCAGGACCCTGGGAAACTCTCTGGGCAACACTAGAGATACAGACCAGGGAGGCCATCAATACGTGATCTAGAATCCAGGTGACAGGAAGGATATGGCCCAGCGCCTGAATGCTCTGATTGCCACTACATAACATGAGCTCATGTTATGAGTTAAGCCAGATTCCCCCATGTCTTTTTAAACTGTAGCCCCCAATGCAGCTTGAAACATCAGAGGCCCAGCTAGGACGGCACAGACTGTTGGGCAGCCTCAATTATGCGCCAACCCCTGGGTTCCTACTTACCATTTACTGCCTGGGTGACGTTGGTTAATTCTGAGACTGTGTGTGCCTCAATTTCTTTATTCATAAAGTGGGAATAACAGTTCTGTTTCATTGGCTGTGACAGGGGTTAACGAGATAGGCTAAGCTCATAGGACACTAGCCACTGTACAGTCAGCTCTAAATAGGTGTTGTTATAATATTATCACTTCCTCATCTTGGTAGGAGAGAAACAACATGAACTTTAGGCCTGAGATTGAGCAGGTATCCTGGTCCCAAAGACTTCTGTTTCTTCTGTCCTTCACAAGCCTCCGGTGGCATCTGAAACCAACATCGGGCATTTATTAGGCTAAGACACTCACCGTCTCTAGCTGCAAATGCAAACGTGCCCCCAGAAAGCCTAGGCAGTCAGTTGTTCTCTGCTGTGCAAACTTCAGGGTGCGTGGTTTCACTAGATCCTTTCATAAAATGTCAAGTTGTTATGGGTGGCTCTCCAGTCCACCCTGTGAAGGAGGGTGACAAAAAAAAAAAAGACGTTAATATTGTTAGCATCCAATTCAAAAGGATTCAGTAACCTGCCAAGATCGCCTGACTTGGGAGAAAGAGATGATGGCACATGCCATGCCCTGGGTCTGATCCCCAATACTTCTGGATGACAGACAGACAGACAGACAGACAGACACACACACACACACACACACACACACACACACACACACACGGAAGGGGAGGGGAGGGGAGAGAGGATGAGGGGAGGGAACGAGACACTATGAATGTAGGTCAGCTGCTTCCCAGGGCACTGCCTTTGATCTGGCAAGATGGCACCCTCAGGCACTATGTGCCACACTGCTTCGGACCTACACGGCAAGGGGCTTTGAAAACAGTCTCCTGTGCGGCTTTTTCCCAGCTTTTCAGGCACAGGGGCTAGGCAAGGGATGCATCCCAAGAGGGCTTCCTCCTCTCTCTAAGAAAAGCCCAGGCTTCCCTCAGTTCCCCACGGGCTCACCCACAGGGCCTTAGCCATAGGTTGTAAGTGCAGAGACCCCCAGGTGTCACCTCCAACACCTACCTCCCTTCCCTGTACCTGCATACGTGCTCTAATCCAAGTCACCAAGGGGCCTGTGAGCACCCATCTCTTCCAGCCCCCCTTACAGACTCTCATGTCCTCCACTAACCCAGATCCCATTGGGCCACCAAAGCCTCATGTGAAGCCACCACTGAACCCAGCTATAGCACAGGCTTCAGCATTCCCACTCTCAAGATACCCACAGGCCGGGTGTTCCAGCCCCTCAAGCTGTGTCCCCACCGTTTCTGGATGCCTGCAGGCTGGGTGCCCTGAGAGGACAGGGCGCTCTTCCCCTCAGGGTGCCTGCCTACTAGCTAGATGCTCTGTCCTCTCAGAACACCGGACATTGGTACCCCACCCTCTCTGGATGCCCGTGTGCTGGGTGCCCTGTCCTACTGGGGCCTACAGACTGGATACCCCACCCCCTCAGAATGTTCATGGGCTGCGTGCCTCATTCCTTTGGGATGCTCACGGGCAGGATGCCCCATCCTCTTTGGCCTTGTTGATGCTGACTGATATTGTAGTGTGTGTGTGTGTGTGTGTGTGTGTGTGTGTGTGTGTGTGTGAGACTTCTTTAATTACAAACTCCTTGAGTCTAGATAATAACGCTTCATCAACAAGGATGGCAGTATTAGACATCAATTAGTTTTCCCAATTAATAAACTTAACCCTTTAAAGAGCAAACCATGTGAGTTCATGAAGCCAGAGAGACGAGAGCAAGTGGATAACACCAGAGGCCACTACTAATATTCTCACTGGGTCCTTCTGGGCCGGGCTTTTTGACCTCTGTGGCTAAAGAGTTCACACTGGGAAAGTTGTGGGAGCATTGGTAGCAGTTCTTAAGTCTTCCAAGATGATTGTCATGGTAGAAGAGGGTGGACGCTGCCTACGTGGATCTGACTGAATGACCCAAATCCACTGCCCATTCACACATTTTCCCCTTCTACTATTTTATTTTCCAAATAAGTAGAAATTTACATTCCACTCCATAGCATATCTAAATTCCATTTGCACACTCAGAGGCTATTTCAAAGCCAGATGATACCTGCTAAGATGTATAGTGTATCTTCCCCATGACTTCCTTGGACCTTTGGAGGTACATTTAAAAAAAAAACGCAAATGAAATGATGTGTTGGGACATGTCTTCCAGAAAATTCTAAGGTACCTGACATATGTATTCCAATCATTCTTATTTAAAATTTTCTGTAACCTTCTAAAGTGATTGAGTCACGCAGTTGGCTGGGGGCCGTGATAGCCACCTTCCAGGACAGGTCTGTGGTGATGACTTTGAGGGCGGGCAGTGTGAGAACTGCATCAGGCTGTCATTCCTGTTAGGTGCCCTGCCTTTGAGCTACTAAGTGTTCCTGGGTTCCTCAGCTTTGGCAGGCCAGCTCCAGGCTGCTGGAGGCTTATCTCCTGGCCTCTCCTTCCTCATTTTGAGTGAGACTGAACAAACCAGTCAGCCGCACTGTTGTAGAAGCCGTGGAGCCAAGCACTGAGGACTTGCAGGCTCTCCTTAGGGACAGAGACCTCTAGACATTTTTGTGTTATTTGCTTTTCTCATTGCTATAACAAAATAATCGATGAATGAAACTTAAGGAAGGGGTTGTTTGGGCTCAGTTTGAGGGGATAGTCTGTTGTGGTGGAGGCCTCATGGCGGCAAGAGCTTAGGGCAACGGGTCACGTTGCGTCTGCAGTCAGGAAGCAGAGAGAGATGAATGCTGGAACTCAGCTCCTTTTCTTTTTGTTTGGTCCAAGACTCCATCCCGCGGAATGGTACTCCCACATTCAGAGAGGGTCTTCCCTCTTCACTTTCTGGGAAGCCCACAGGGGTAATATTAGGTAAATCCAAGCCCAGTCGAGTTGGTGATGACAATGAACCTTGACAGGTGTCTGGGTGTCTTCCAGAAGAACTGAGGCCACCGGGGGTGCTGACCTGGGAGCAGCTGACCTGTGTGCATTGTCTTTCTTCTAAGTCAGGTGACCTTAGCAAGTGGCCAACTCTCTCCGAGCTTCACTGCTAGCAACATTAATATGCTCTGGCCAGCTTCCTTATTGGTCTGAGTGAAGGGCAAATGGCATGTCTGTGAATGTTACTCATATAAATTTGAGGGTTTATGAAAAGATCCAGTAGAAATATTCACCCTAAGACCTGCACAGCTGATAACAGCCCAATATGTAGCTTCTCTATGGCATGTTTGAATTTATCTTCTAGAAAAGACCATATTCTAGTAGAGCACCATCTTCACTGTAGTTTCTTCTCTGTGACAGCTCTGGGCACTGAGCTCTGCCTGGACAGCCAGCGCTAACTAAGTGCTTTTAACATGATTCTGCTATGCTCCTGATGTGTGTGTGTGTGTGTGTGTGTGCACATGCCCATGCATGCATGTTTGTACAGGTGCATGGGCACATGTGTGTATGCACATTCATATGGGTGTGTTTGCACATACGTGTGCATGCATATTCATATGGTTGCATGTGCATATGTATGTGCATGCATATTTGTATGGTTCACATGTGTATACATGCATGCTCATATGGGTATATGTGTGCATGTGCAAATATGTTTGCATGCCTGTAGAAGCCAGACATCAACCTTAGGTGATGTTGCTCAGGAGCCGTCCATCTTGTGTTTTGAGATGGGGCTGGTCACAGGCCTGGACCTCACCCATTTAACTAGGCTGGCTGGCCAGTGAGCCTGGAAGATCCACCTGTCTCTGCTTCCTCAGCATTGAGGTTACAAGTGTGCCCAGCTTTTCCATATGGGCTTCTAGGGATCAGACTCAGGCCCTCATACTTACAAGGCATGTACTTCACTGACTGAGTTATCATCCCAGCCTGATCTCCTCCTGGCTTCGCTAGACATTCTGTGCTTTGGGAGTCAGACCTCCAAAATGTCAGTCCAGCACCCACCTGGCACCAGCCTGGCCAGCACCATTGTCTGTCTCTTGCTGCCCTGGCACAAGGTCTTGCCTACTGTCCATCATCCCTGTGGTCTCTTCTCTCTGGGCAGCATGGAGTGGTACTCAGCATTATGACCCAGGACTTCTCTGTTCAGAGTCGTCTCTACCAGCCTGGGTGTGGTTCCTATATCTGGGGGTTGGCAGATGGGCAGTCTCAGGCCAAGCTGCCAGGGAGGGCCGGGGGAGTTCCTCATTAGCTCTGCTCCAAGCTCATTACCAGTCTGCGCATCACTGGGTGAGAAATGGCTGTCGTCAGGACAGTAATAAATACACGCCTGTCAGGGTTGATGTGATTGGAGTAATGAAGAGAGAGCAGCCACTGAGAGAAGGATGCTGCAGGCTGGGACTTCAGGTGGCCTGAGAACTCTGCCCGCTGCCCATCCCCCGACCTAAGAAGCAGAGGGCTGGCGCAGGGGGAGGGGGAGGGAGAAAGGAGGTGTTGGCATTAAATGTCTTTCTCCTAAAACTGTGCTAAATGAGGAACCTAGAAAGTTCTGGAAGCTATCAGGTAAAGGGGACATGGTACAACACCGGGAAGAGAGGAAGGGGATGCTGAGGCCCCTATCCTCAGCCTTGGCCTGAGCAGAGGCCAACAGGACCGGAGCCACTGGGTAGTGGTATTTCTGATGGCTCAGCCTCCCTCTCCAGCCCTGGTTCTAGAACAGCCTGCAGGAAGGCGTGGGGTGGGGGGACACAAGGCCTATTGTACACACCACCCGGCCTGCCACCTTGCCTGCAATGTTAGAATGCATTGTGTCTCCAGGAACTTGGAATGCCCAGCGCTGAGTGTGGGGGACAAGCTTCCAGTTCATTCTTCTAGGGAAGAACCTTGCTGCGGCACTGGGCCGAGTCCAGACAGGACCAGATTGGGCCTCCTAGACTCTGACGGATGGGAGAGGGGAGGCAGCTCAGATTGTCAGGATGCCAGGCCCTGGGGCACCTGGAGACAGGAGCAGGCAGGATGGGGAGGGGCTGAAGCTGTGCCATCCTCTCTGCAGCCTCAGGAACCACCTGTCTGGTATGGATTGAGGGTAGCCAGGAGTAGAGGCTCGCTTGGAGGGCTTATTCAGATGCAGACCCCCAGATGTCACCCCCAAGCTTGAAACCAGCCAGTCCGAAGTAGGGCCTAGAACTCTGCATTTCCAACAAGTTCCCAGCTGACACTGGTGCTGGTCTAGGGACCACATTCTGAGGATGCTCAGTGTAGAAGTTTGACCAGAGCAGGGATGTCCTGGCTGTGACTGGACTCAGTACCCTCTATCCAGAGGTCTGGGCTTGCTAACACCTGGACTGTGACCTTACGCTCTGGGAGAGGTGCCACTCAATCTTCTCATTTCCTCAGAAAGTTCTCGCTCTTAATGTCTGCATTAATCAGCTTTCCACAGCTATGACAGAGTGCCCCGAGACGGTTGACTTAGTAAAGGAAAAAGGTTGACTTAGGCTCCTGGCTTTGGAGGGTTAGTGCATGGACTTTTGGCCATGTTGCTCTGGGTCTGTGGTAAGACAGTACAACCTCAGGATAGCATGAGGCAGAGGAGGAGGCTGCTCACCACTTTGTGCCTGGGAAGGGAGAAAGAGGAAGGGACCACTGACCCAATATCCCCAAAGACACACCCCAGTCGCTTCATTATTTCACTTCCTTCTACTAGGCTCGCCTCACTGTGTGTGTGAGTGTGTGTGTGTGTGTGTGTGTGTGTGTGCGTGCGCGCGCGGCATCTTGCTATAGACCCAACATGACTCTCCCGAGATGAAGGGAAACAAGAGCTATTTATTCTTCAAGTGTCCTCCAAATGCCTACTGTGTGCAGGGTGCAACATATGGGTCCCAGCAAAGACCCAGGCAGGTCCCTGGCATCAGGCATGCCAGTGGCATTTGGGATGATATTAGGAGCACTCAGTGCAGGTGGAAACCGTGTCACTCCAGGGTGCATAGGGTTGGCTTGACAATGCGCCCCAGAATGTCATCAGAGAGGAGGGATGGGAGAGTGAACTGTGGAGGGTGGGACATCCCCTATTTCCCTGGGACATGGTTGGACTTCATTCCCCTCCTTTCTCTTTCCAGGCGGGTACTGTGGGCTGCAAATATGCACCTTGTGACCTTTCACTACTGAGGTGACACTGTTGCTGATCTGAGGGGAATCCCTTGTTGCTTGCCTCCCCCAGGCATCCTGGCTCCATGTCGTAGAAATCGCTCAAGCTTTAAGATAGATATGGCAAATGAAAGCCAGACAACTCACTCTACTATGTATGCATGATAAGCAAATGCGTATGGGAGTTGCAGCTTCCTCCACACCCTCCTCCGTTGGTCCCAGGTCCCTAGAGCCTCCTCAAAGGGCAGTGGGTGTGCTCACCATGTAGCCAAATCACTAAGACCCGATTACAAAGGGCCTCCTCTGTTCTAGAAGAGAAGGCAGAGCAGAGAGAGAAGTGAGGGTTCTGGGTCTCCCCCCCTTTGTAGTATCTGGTTTTCTGGTTGGAAAGCCAATCAGCCAGGCAGGACCAAAGTTTCTCTGGTCATTCTCCTTGGCCCATCCCCTATGATGCAGGATGGACACAGCAGCAGAAGTGTCAGGTGGGAAGATTGCAGATCAGAGGGCTGCTTCTTTCCTAATAACCTTTTCTGGCTTTAGGAGCCCTGTGACTCATTGATGAAGCTCCTAGCTCCTCCTCTGCAGACATCCCTAGACTCCTCCCCTCTGCTATCCCCCAAAAGCTTATCCCCAGACATGTAAAGCCCCAGATCAGAGTTCAGGGGGACCTGCACTTCTCCCAGATAATTCACTTTCGGGGCCTCCCAGAACTAAGGAGTAATAACAAGAAGCCCCATAGGCAGCCTTGCCACCCTCCCCGGTATCCTTCCAAATGCCTTGTGTGGCTTCCATGCTTAGACTCTCTCCATGAGAGGAGATGCATTAGCCCCGCTATATGAATGAAGAAATGAAGGCAGAGAGCTGTAGCAACTTACTCCGTGTCCCCCAGCCTGGGAGTGAATAGATTCAGGAGCCATCCCAAGTATTGGGCTCTGAGTCTGTCTCCTGCCCACCTTTAAAGAGGCCCCATTCCCATGGCCAGCCTGTAACCTGGCCTAGCCCTGCTGCTCAAGAGTGTGAGTTACACTAACTAAATTAGCCAAGCCTCTGGTTCCCTGTCTGTTGAATGTGGGTTTAAAGCACATGAATGCTGCCCCTCTGTCACAGAGGCTTTGGGGGAGGGACGTTAGGTTTAGTCCTGGAGTCAGCCTACCACCATGCCTGGCCTGTTTGGGTGTAGCTGGGACTTCTCTAGAAGCTGCTACTAGGACTCATTCACCCAACCTGCACAGCCTGTGTCTATTCCTCCTGCCCTTTAAATCTGGGGATCCCCACATGTGTTCCCCAACACAGATCACCCTAGAAGTCCGTTCACATGGAGGGAGGGAGGGAGAGAGAGAGAGACAGACAGACAGAGACAGACAGACAGACAGACAGACAGACAGAGACAGAGAGACTGAAACATGCCATAGAGGGATGCCATTGCCAACGTGATCACCATCCCTGGCCCATCTTTGATTCAGAACACAGCAACGGGAGGATGCTATGCTAGCACATGCCCCCTGAGAAAGGAAAGGGGTGCTGTGTGTAATCTATAAGGTGCGTTCTGACTCCAAAGACGTAAAACAATGAAAAAAGAAAGAGGTTCATTGAGAGGGTGAGCTGTGCTGATGGCTATCCTGTCTACACCGCTCGTGCTCATGGCTATCCTGTCATCTACACCACTCATGCTCCCCAGCTTCCCGCTGAGCTCCTCATATCCCCATGGTAACCCATGAGTTGGCCTTTGCCATCCCAGTGAGCAGAGCGGGCCAGTCAAGCTGTCGCAGAAGATCCACCTCTCGCCCCTGCAGCAGCAATGCTGGGCTTTCTTTGGAGCTGGTGCCCCAACCAGAGCCGGATTCTTGCTTGCAACTGGGAAGGCAAACATGGAGACAGAGCCACCCAGTGAATCGACCCTCAGCAGAGTCAGGGAGTCGACTCATTTGGTCAAGTGCTTGCCACTTCCTGAATTCCAGCCCCAGAACCCACACGAAAATCCTGGGCATGGTGGAGTGCGCTTGTAACCCCAGTTACGGCAGACACAGGAATGTCCTCTGAGGCTTGCTGGCCAGCCAGCCTGGACTACTTGGTGAAAGAACCTGTCTCTATAAACAACATGGCCGGCTGGCACTTAAGGAGTTGTCCTCTGACTTCCACACTGGTGCATGTGTGTGCACGGACACAGGAACCCACTCACACGCAAGCACAAGCACGCATATACAAGAGAGCCCCGTGAGCTAAACTCTTAGCACCTAACCATAGACCAGGCATCCTAGGCAAAACCTCCTACTCTGTCCCAGTGTCCAGACTCCCCCAGGTCCTTGGCCCACTGCTTTCTAGAATGTCCTAGGCTGAGGAAGCCTCTTCCCACCCTGCCCTGCCACAAGCTCACATTCCTTCCTCAGCTGCGCCCAGTGCCAGCACCTGTTTCCCGGGAACGAGGCCCCCGAGGAGTGAATGTCTGGCATGGGTTCAAGATGGGGGTAAAGGAGCATCCCCTCCCCCACAATGGAGACTGCCAGGCCAGAACACAGCCACTTGGCATGTCCTTTCCCCTTTGGCCAATCCCAAAAGGGAAATGAAGGGCTTGGCTGAGAGACCAACGGGACCCCGGGGACAGGCTGGCACAGCTGTGCCCATCCACCCTGCCCTTGGGCTTTGTTTAGGGGAGGTTTCCTTGGAGAGGCTAGGGCCCCAGACAGCTGCTCCCCTCCCAGCTTCCCACTCCGCTCCCCCTACCCTGCCTGGACCACCTGGTTAATCTGTCATTGCAGACCAACCTAGAGGACAAGGAACCCCCTGTCACTCTAGTCTGTCCCTGCCCCTCCCTATAGAAGGCCCCTTCTTGCATCTGTCACCTCTCTGGTGGTTTCCTCAGAGCTCCAGGCCTCCAGGCTCTGGTTCTGTGGGTTCGTGGGCCTGCAGCAGCCCACTCCACAGACTCCCTCTATCTGCCTCAGTACTACGCGGCCACCACTCTGTGACAGCTACTTTAGAAGATGGTCTATCTGCTAACTGGATGGCAAGGTCGGCCAGCCTCCTCGTCTGCAGGGCCCAGCACAAAATGAGATGCAGCCTCTTGCTGGAAAATGGTTATGGGTTTTTAAGATGATGTCAGGGAGCATTAAACCAAAAGCCTAGAGTTGACCACACAAGGCCCCTGCCCAGAAAAGTCCTCCTTGTCTACCTAGTTGGTGTGGTCGGGACCATGGAAATTTCTCCCCAGAGGGCTGTTTCACACTCTGAAGTTCTGGTCACCCCGGTGCCTGTTTCCTGTTATCCCCTTCCCTGAGCCCTCTTCCTCTCCCTGGATGGTGAGTCAAGGGGCCCCTCTCATCACAGACTCCAAGGCTAAGTCAAGAGATGGGCTGAAGAATGGTGAGCAAGCTTGGAAGCTTCCCATGTTCTCTCCAGTTTCACACAAGATGCCAAGGGATGAGAGCCAGGGGCTGAGACTCCAGTGCCAGCATGCCCGGTCCTGCCTGCCGGATGATGCTTCCTCTGGCTCCTCACTTCACAAGTGGCCAGATACAAAAAGCCACAGGCTTCACAGCCTTCACACACCCCAGCGGGAATCCACGCCCTACTCCTCGCTCAGAGAGATGCTGCGACTCACCCACCACAGGTGCCTCTGCTCCAAAGCGGGACAGGTACTCAACTTGGGTAAGCTGACTAGGACAGACCCCAGAGACCGTGACTAATAGAAAAAGTTGACTTTGGCTCCTGGCTTCAGAAGTTTCTGTCTGTGATCAACGGAACCCCTGTTGTCTGAGGCCCTGTGATGAGGTGGTGAATCGTCATGGCAGGGGATGGGGTGGCAGAGCAAAACCACTCACTTCGTGCTCCCATGATTCCCTCCAAAGGTACGCTTCAATGACCCAAAGAATTCCACTCTAGCCTGAGTTCAATCAGAAAATGACCAAAATGCTGTTGGAAGGTTGTAGACACTTTCGGAGTGCCACACTGGAGACCAAGCCTTTGTCACACAGGCCCCAGGGAACACTCAGAGGATATGAAGCCTCATAGCAGGACTGATTCTTTTTAGGGAATTTAGGAAGACCCCTCGAAGCCAAATAGCTTGTCCCTCTGTCTCCAGCAGTGACATGGAGCACCCAGACTGTAGTAGGCACCCAGTAATACACTTCCGGTAAGCTGTGTGCCTCTGTAAAATTCGTTACGCCAGCTGGACCTCCCCCAGGTGATGCTAGGTCTCTGGGCTCTGGGGGGCCCCATCCTGGAGTGGCTGAGAGGCTCACTGCCCTAAATGCGGAAGCTGGGGCCCCGCCCCCATGATGATCAGAAGCCACTTTAGATCCCCAGGTGGCAGGTGTGCTCATCAGAGTCCCGGAAGCCCTGGAGCTGGCTGACTGCTGTGGTTATTTTAGGAGCCTGGAGACCTCAAAGTCAAGTGGCCAGCTCCGCCCGCCTTCCCGGAATATGTGGAAAAGTTACATGTCACAGTTAACACTCACCTATTTGGAAGCCCTGTTTTCTGTCTCATGCCCCAGCTGGAGGGCTGATGGGGGGTGGAGATGGGGGGTGGTGCTTATCAGCTGGGTCTGCGGTTCTAGAGCCCCACCCTCCCAGAGGAAAATCTTCCCAGAGTCCTCAGTTTTGTTAATGACTGTTTGCAGGGCTAGGTTGGTATAAGAAGTCCTGGAGAAGGAATCACTCCTTAAATAAACAAACCCTCAAATTCTCCAGGGACCAGCAAGGAGAGCTCTGCAGGAGCCATCATTTATTTAAGGGTGGTTCCCTACAGTGTGGCGCAGATCCATTAAACAGCCAGCCTGGACCCACAGGCGAGGAGAGGCTGCAGAGGGAACCCAAGGTCTGGGGGCTTCAGCAGAGCTGGCCCTAAGGCAGTCAGGGGCCCGGCATAGGGTAGAAGCCAGACCTGAGTGCTCCCCACCCCTCCTCCACCCCCGCAGAGCAGGGAAGGAAGAGGAAGGAGCTGGCTACGGGCGCCATCTTAGTTTCCCAGTTGCTCCCACTCACCTCCCAGCACCCCTCCTCCTCTCATTCTCTGAGAGCCCCGGCAGGAAGCCTCTTCCCCTACCTGCATGCTGATCAGACTTCAGTTTCAACCACCGAGCTCATGGGTAATGGAAGAACCCCAAAGCCAGACTAATGCCAATGGCCCGCAGCAAACAGCTTAGCCTCCCTGAACCTCAGTTTCCTTACCTGTACATCACGAGATAGAGGTCGCCCCATGAAGTAGTCATAGGGCTAGGGTTGTTTTGTAAAAGGTCCTAGGAGGAGCGCTGGCACACAGGCGGTGTGACATAAATACGTGCTAAATGGGGAAAACTAAGAATGGGACATGATTTTCAAACCTGGAAGAGGCGGCACCCCATGGAGGAAGCAGCGAGATAAGACGTTTGATCGGACCTAGAGATACAGGTTAGTGTATGACACTTGAAGGTCACCAGAGGAGCAAGGAAGACAGGACCGTCGGTCCAAAAAAGGACGGATGATGTAGCAGTCTGGGTCCTGCAAGGATGGGGACCAGAGTCAAGGCTCTTGAATCCAAGTCCAGGACTTTGGAGAAGCAGTTCCACAATGCTGGGACACAGAGCAGACAAGCCCCAACCCATGCCTGCAGGCATGGGGTACCTGACCATCGCTCTTGGACCTTCCTAGATCTGAAGGTTTCCATATGGTCCTTTCTGGAGCCCTTGTTGAGTGGGAGGGTACCAGAGATCCCATCTTGATTAGAAGGTGGGATGCAGAGCAAATCGCTATGCTTGTGTGGCTGTGCTCCCAGCCTCCCTCCCAGTAAAATACCAAACCCTTGAGAGGAGGACAGCAAGGAGGGGGGAGGGGGTAACATTGAGGACTGCTCCCCCCACCCCCCCACCCGCCGGTCCTGAGCTAAGGAATCTTGTCCCACACATGAAAACAATTCCAGTCTGTAGAGTCAAGAGGGTCAGCCTGCAGGTCAGGAAGGCCTCAGCCAGGGAGGAGAGACTGCTGCATTTCTGGGGAATCTGCCTACACAGGCATGCAGGCACAGCGGGGTGCAGGGGAGGGTTCAGCATGTGGCTGACTTTCTGGCAACCCAGAGATGAAAGGAGTCTTTCCCCTTTAGTTGACCCCTCTGCTCAACAGGGAGAAAAGTACTTTAGCCGGTAGCTGAGCTGGAATGAGCCTGGGGAAGCCTTCTGAAGTTGGGAGATGTGGAGCACGGCATTCCCCGTACAGCAGAGGATGAAGGGGTGTGGGAAACTGAGTCACAGGAATGCACGGTGGGCCCCGTGTCCGTATCACACCCCTCCTCCCTTTGTTCTACTGCGGGGGCATACAGGGTATGCTGCTGAAGGCCACAGACTTCCTTGTCCCCTTTTCAGATCTTAATCGTTGGTTTTCAGAAGTCTGACAGTGATGTGTCTAGATTTGCATTTGTCCTCATTGTGGGTCACTCTCTATACTGAATCTGTATACGTATGTATGTATGTGTGTGTGTGAACATGTAGATATAATCTTATTTATTGTTTGTGTGCATGTATGATGTGTGAGTGTGCAAACTTTTGGGAGTCTGTTCTGTTCTTCCACCTTTATGTGGGTTCCAAGGACCAACTCAGGTCATCAGGTGTGTGCGGCAACTACTGTGACTCTACCTGCTCTCTTGAATCTTTATATTTATGTCTTTTGCCAAATTTGGTAAATAGCCAAATGTATTCTTTGAATATTTTGCAGCTTGTCAAGACCTTTTGGCTGTTGTCCGAAGTGAAGCTGTAAATGTGTGTAAGCAGGCAACTGAGTATCCAGTCTCTCTCTCTCTCTCTCTCTCTCTCTCTCTCTCTCTCTCTCTCTCTCTCTCTCTCTCTCCCTTTCTCTGTGTATGTGTGTGTGATTTCTGAATCCCATGATAGTTCTTTATCTTTTTTTTTGTTTGGTTGGTTTTTTGTTTTTTTGAGAAATCAACCACCTTCCCCCCCCCCCAATCTCTGAATAATTCAAAGGATCTTTTACTTTTAAGATATATGCACACTTGTGTGTCTATGTGTATATGCCATGTGAGTGCAGTGCCCACAGAAGCCAGAAGAGGGAGTCAGAGTGCCTGGAGCTGGAGGTGCAAGCGGTGTGAGCCACCCAGTGTGGGTGCTGGGAACTGAACTCGGATCCTCTGAAAGAGTAGTGCACGCTTTAACCGCTGGCTATTTTATGTCCTCACCCGCAGTGTGTGAAGTTTCCGTGTCTTCACACTAACCCTTACCATTTTCATTTTACTATAACTCCTGATGGGTGTGAGGTGGTATCCCACAGTGGGTTTCATTTTTTCACCTTAGTTTATGGACTTTAAAAAAAAAATCAATCTACCCTCCCTCCCCAGTGCCCTCCCCATGTGCCTCTGCCCTCTCCCGCTGCTGCTTCCTCACCTCCTCTCAGATGATGTCCAGTCTGTTTCCATGTCAACAGGCATGAATTGGATTTTCCTGATGAGCAATGATTTCCCCACGATTATTAGTTGGCCATTTGTATGTCTTCTCTGGAGATACTTCTATTAACCCTTTTCCCCCCATATATGATGTATGCATGTGTGCTCGTATGTGCAGGATGCTTTTGTGTGAAGGTACATGTATACATGTGTGCATGTGTGTTAGCCTGAGTATGATGATGTTAGGAATCTCCCTCCACTGCCCTTTTCACTTCATCCTTTGAGGCAGGGTCTCTCAATCAAACCCAGAGCTTGCCCATGCAGCCAGCTTTTCTAGCCAGCTTGATCTGGGGATCCCCTGATTCTAACCTTCTAAGGCTAGAATCACAGAGAGGCTGCTATGCCCACATGGCACTTACATGGATGCTGGCCATATGAGCCCCAGCTATCTTGCTTGCAGGGCAAACACTTTAACTGCCAAGCTACCTCCCAGCCCTTTCTGTTTTTAGGATACATAGGGTTTGTTGTTGTGGTTTAAGTTCTTTTATATATTCTGGATACTAGACCATATGAATATATTTTCTTCTGTGAAATATTTTTGTTTTCTTGATAATGCTCTTTGATAAACAAAAGTGTTTCATTTTAACCAAATACACCATCACTATTTGGCTGTTCTGTTTTGTTTTCCTACTGGCATCTTACCATTACTAGTCCAAGTTAACAAGATTCAGCCTGGGCTACAACAGTGCATTGAAGGCCAGCCTGGGCTAATGTAGTAAGACTCTGCTTTAAAAACAGATAGGCTATATATTTTTTAATCCTGCATGTTTTCTAAGAGTTTCTTGGTTCCACTTTTCTAGTTTGAACATTAATCCACTTTGAGCTAATTTTTGTTTATGGAGCGCAGTAAGGACTCAACTTCTGTTTTGGGGGGATTGTGTGTGTGTGTGTGTGTGTGTGTGTGTTCTTTGTTGTGTATGTGCATTCCCAGTTACTCAAGCCCACTTACTGGAGAGACATTCTTTCCCGTTTCTTGACTACTTGACCAGTCATCAGTTGCTGCAGTCTAGACGTTTGTTTCAGCCCCTTGCTACCTATGTCTTTCCCCCTGAGGGGGCCACACCATTCTCACTACTTCTGTTTTGTCCCATTGCAAATATGGCTTTCTGGGCTGCACGGATGTCATCGTGCCTTCAAGTTCAAAGCCATGAGAACACTGTGCCAAACACTCCTTCAGAGAACAAAACCCCTACAGAGCTTGCCTGCGTGCCCGTGCCTTGCATTGGCTGCTTCTTTGGTATTTATGGTCCAGAGTTTATGGGATGGTTACTGGTATGGGTGTTACTCAGCCACGCAAAAGTAGACCTCCACCTATCGGTGCCCGTTGGCCCGCTACTGCTTCTGTGGTTCACAGTGTGCGTGGTAATCAGAGGAGGGCATGGAACTGACCTGCCCCTGTGCCCTGAGTCTCCAGTGTTCTTGAATGTTCAGTAGTCTGCAGAGTGCAGAGGACGATTTCAGTTCAGTTCACTGGTTTCTCAGCCCTGCCTCCATCACACGAAGCCTTTCATTGGCTTCTTGCTGAATATTCAAAGAGCCGTTGACTGTAAAGAGGCAATCGGGTGGTCCCTCCGTGATTTCTGTCTGGTGTGCCTGGGTGGGTCTGTTTAGGTGATCGTGAATGGATCTGTAGACACACCCATCTTTACCTTTCCCTGGGGAGGGCACATTGGTATCCATGGATGTTTGTACTCCAAGCCAGAAGCAACATTTGAAATGCGGTTGGGCCAAGGTAGAGGTGCTGTTTCAATGAGACATTCCTAAGCGTCAGGAGGGTGTTATTTGCAGGCTGATGAAAGGGCTTTGCTTATAAAACTGCTATTTTCCCTATTTGCAGAGAAGGAGGTCTGACCATTGCTTGCCAGTCTTTCTTCAAATGGTGTTAAGCCCCAAACTGTACCCTTCTGGTCTCTTCCTGTTCCACCTCTAACCCCCCCCCCCCCCCCGTGCTTATCCACTGCTGGTAACCGCGCAAGAGCAGCTTTGACTGGTCCTGTCTCCTCTGTTCTGCTTGATTTTGAGGGGACAGTGAGATCCTAATGCATTCCCAACCAGGGCTGTTCACTGGTTCGGTTCCGTCAGGTTTTACTAGATCCTTGATGCAGGGGGAATGGAAGAGATGACTCCCAAGAGCTCCTGGGCTCCCTCTGGCCCTCATCCTTTTTCTCCGGGAGGTAGATCAAGAATTCTTTGGTTAATGGGCATAAAGTGCTTTGAAAACATAAACTGTTAAGTGGCACCAGGGACAGGCTTACTAATTATTTATGATTTCAGGAGAGCCAGTTAATTCACCGGGAGAGGGAGGGGCAGTGGAGGAGGGGTAGGAAAATCATTCAGAAGGTTGCAAATAGCACACACCCCTATATACCCAAACCTGCATTCGTGGGACAGGGCACGCTCTGTAGCCAGGGCAACAAGGTCTATAGGTCAGGTCTCCTGCAGTCCAGTCTCCTCTCACATCATCAGGACTTTAAGAATAGCCAGGTTCTCCCCACTGCCCCAGACTAAGATCATATTCAAACCAACCCAAAAAAGGGAGACTGATTGGTACATCTCAGAACTCCCCAGAGGGATGAGGCTGGAAGGACAGCTCAGAGCATAAAGTCAGTCTGTAGTTGGTAAAGCGCTTACTATGCAATCATGAAGACTCCAGTTCGATCCCCAGAACCTGCCTAAAAATGCTGGGCGTGGTGGTGCGCACCGGCAGTGCTGAGAAGGTGAAGACGGATGAACCTGTGAGTTTCAGGCCATTGAAGGACTCTGTTTCCAAAGTGGATATACCAGGGAAATGGTATCTGAGGTTGGCCTCTGGTCTGCATATGTAAGCACACACACACACACACACACACACACACACTCACGCACACACGCACGCACGCACACACTTGCCTCTTCCTCTCAGCAAGGCCAGCCATCTTACCCACAAGTGTGCATCCAGCTCTGGCCACTTGTGCCTCTGTTCAGTGAGTAAATATTGCCAACTGCCTCCCCCATGCCAGGCTGCCAGGCGTAGGCATGTGAAAATCTTTGCTCTCTCTCTCTCTCTCTTTCTCTCCGCACCCTCCCTCCCTCCATCAACAGCTTCCTAGGAAAAATGGCTTCTCTGCCCACCCCGCCCACCATTCTCAGCTGTCCACTGGGCCCTGAGCCCTGGAGTCCCATCTCTCCCTAGGTGTCCCATCCAAGTTCTAGAAAGAGCACCTTACCTACACAGAGCCCAGCTCTCAGGCACCGCCCTAGGGCCGGCCTGTAGTGTTGTGACTTTTCTGCAGTGTTTAGCTGCATTAGGCTCTTTCCCCTCTAACATTCTTTGTTCCCAGCCTCAACAGCCAAGGTGAAAACTCCATTATTCTAGGAAATGGACCTGTTACCATGCCCTAATTCAGTGAGGAGAGTAAACCAAACCAAACTACGCCAATATACCAGATAAAGACCACATGCTTTGGGTCTAAGAGTGCAGTGACCTCTCAGAAACCCTGGGGTCAGCCCGCCTCTGCCTCCTAAGGTGTCCATCCAGAGTCTGTAAATCTGCATAGCATTCTTGCCTGGTGCTGAGGAGCCTCTGGGGCTCCTACTGGGGAGACCTGTAAGGTTTCCAGAGTTTGCCTAGCATGGGAGAGGGAAGGCAAGGAAGTCTAGAGACCTGAGCAGTCAGGCCCGGCAGTACTTTGAGGTCAGTCTGCCCAGGAGCATCTGCACGGCATTCTGGGGAAGAGGAGGTAGCAACTCCAGAGGCTGGGTGATGTGGCCACTCGGGCGGACTATCGAGCCCATAGTGAGTGGGATGAATATTACGGCTCAAGGATGCTGTCTGGGTTCCCACCTCTTCCGGTGACCAGAGACAGTAAGCCTGCTTCAGCTGAGATGGTCTCTAAGTGCTATGCGCAGAGCCCTGAGCCCTCACCGCCTTACAGAAACATTTGTTCCCACCAGTTCCTGGTAGGAGAGCAGTAGGCTGCAGGTAATAGACTGTGATGTCAGGGGGTCTGCATCTGGGCTCTGTTCTGCTGGGAGGTGGGACCTCAGATAACTTACAGTTATCTCCCCTTAGCTGTAAGAATTCCAAGACCCTTGGAGGATAGCATCAAGCCCTGTGAGTACCATATTCCCTATACTTCCGCTCCTATGATAGTTTAACTTATAACTTAAGCTCAATAAGGTATTAACAGCAAAGGGAATCCAGTAGAACAATGATAACGTATTCTATATAAAAGTTATTTAAAACTTATGAATTATTTCTGGCATTTTCCATGTACTATTTTTGGACTGTGGAAAGTGCAGTCATAAGTAAAGGAGAACAGCAGTGTGTTCTCCATGAAGCCTGGAGTTCAGCGGTGGGAGCAGCGGACGCAGCAGCAGCAGCAACAACAACATGGGGTGCATGCTAAAACTAGAGATGTCCAAGGCTGTCATCTTCCCCCAGACCCTAGAACAGAATCCCACATCATGAGGCAATAGCATCCACACCAAGCACGTGCTTGTATTCTGGTATGGTTCACAGGGCTGGAAAATAAAATCAGAAACAGCGATGATAATAACGACAGAGCACCAGTACTCAGGGAGCAGTTATTGCACACCAGGCGTGACTCGCACAGCAACTGGGGAGTGGCCTTTATGAGCTCTCTTAAAGACACCTGTGACACCGTGTCTCAGTCCTGACCTCCAGCTCAGCCTAGGCTTACAGTCCAGTCTCGGGGGGGGGGCACACACCCACTATGAAAATCTAGGATTGCTACCCCAGTGCTAAGGGTTGTCTCCAAGTTCTTTAGGAACCCCTGGGCAGGCATGGGGTCCTCTCTGGGCTCTACTGTGAAGTCAGCTCGCTAGGAAAGGCCTGGGGGGAATGATGGGGACACTCCAGCAAAAGTGGGGAAGGCCCAAAGCAACACGGTGCTTGGAGAAACTCAGCACAGGAGCCTAAATCAGTGCAGCAATGTAAGCGTGGCAGGAGGCTAGTCTAGAGAGGGCCAGAAATGGCTGGAAGTCATCTCCTACGTCAGTGGTTCTCTACCTTCCTAATGCTGTGGCTCCTAATACAGTTCCTCACGTTGTGGTGACCCCCAACTGCAAGATTATTTCCTTGATACTTCATAACTGTAATTTTGCTGCTACCATGAATTATAATGTAAATATCTGACATGCAGAATATCTGATATTCGACCCCCAAAGGGGCCTTGACCCCCCAGGTTGAGAACTGTTGCCTGTGTTTCATACACCAAGAGATGGGGTAGTGGGTTTGCTCATTTTATTCTCTTCCTCCTCTTCCTCTTCTTCCTCCTCCTCCCCATCTTTCTCCTCCTCCTCATCCCCCTCCTCTACTTCTTTTTGAGACAGGGTCTCATGTAGCCCAGGCTGTGCTTAAACTCACTGTGTAGCCAAGGGTGACTTTGAACCCTTGGTCTTCTGCCGCCACCTCTGAAGTACGGAGCTCCAGACATGGGCCACCATGCCCTTTACAAGGTGCTGGGGGTTGGACCCAGGTCGCAGTCCAGGCTAGGTGAGCATTCTACCAACAGAACTACACCCCCAGCGCCTCTTCCTTCCGTTTTATCTGCTAGGACTCTCTGGCTGCACTGTGGAGGGTGTTTGGTTAAGTGCACAGATCCCTTCATTCTCCAAGATACTCCTTACCTCTTCTCTGCTTAGTTAATTCCTTCCCAGTGGAATCTAAGAGGCCCCATCCCTGGCCCCTGCCCCTCCTCCCCCTCCTCCCTTCCTCCCAGGGGACTTGGCTGATGCATCCCAGGCCTGGCCTGCTATAGCCCAAAATAGAAGGGAAGGTGGGGCAGCTGAGAGGGGGAGATGCCACTGGCAGGGGGCTGGCCAGCCAACAAAGGGGTCCAGGACACCGTGATGGATGGATGAGCACATGTGGGGGGAGGGGCCGCACAATAGCTCTGATTTCCGACACCCGCCTCCCCACGCCTGCAAACAGCTGACAGCCATGGAAAGCGGATGAAATGGGATTAGAACAACCTTTCCAAAGACAGCACAGACTGCAGAGCGTGACAATACTGTCCCCTGTCCGATCAGCTTCGTGGATGACTGTGCCAGCCTGGAACCATCTCTCCCCTGAGGCCTGGGGCCAGGGACCTGAAGGGTGGGGGAGGGGAAGGACAGTACAGAGAGCGGTCACCATTGGTGTCTCCAGGGAAACCAGGCTTGAACCTACAGAGGGCTCCTGCAAAGGTCACCTTGTCCATCTTCCTGCCCCCTGCCTGGCCCCGGAATTATGGAGTCTTTACAGAGTTGTGCGTTGGTTAACTGGCCTTCACTCAGCTCTGCAGGGACCTGAGGAACAAATCCCCAGGGCCAGCTGCCCTGTATCCCCTGTATCCCCTGCTCCCCAGCATGCCAGGCAGGCCTCAGCATGTCACTCTGTAAGGTGGCATTTACTTTGCCCACACTACCGTCTTGGTGCACAGCCCTGAGCTGGTGCATATGGAGAAGGCAGCATGCTGCTGTTATTATTATCATCACGTTCTTGGCATCGCTGTTGTTTGTCTGTGTGTATATGGATCTCCTCCTTTGACTCACACTTCCATACCCAATAAGGACCAGGCTGGGCCAAAGGGGCCTGAGCTAGGGAAATGATAGGGCCATTCTACCGTCACTCACCAAGTCATGATCTGCGGAAGACCCATTCTTGGCTTCCTCCACACTCTACCCCTACAGGGCCCCTGAAACAGTGAGGGATCATGGGACCTTCTGAACTAGCTTGTAGCCCACATGCAACCAGGTCACGGCTGGCCGCTGTGTATTTGTGCTTGTCTTCCCTCGCTTGAAGAGGCTGCGGCAGGGGTGAAAGGAATTGATGTTTATTTTGATAACGAGTTCTCAATGCGTTTGCAAACTAATAAAATCAACTCATTAGGCTGCATGTTTAATTCACAACTGTACTGTGGGGAGCCTTCCCTGGTGGCTGATGGGTAATGTGGGCTCCCTCCTGAGATGGGGGAGGTGTCTACAGTACTTAAACTCTCTGTGACCGGCAGCGTGTGGGAGAGGAGGATCCTGCGTATTCCTCCCACTCAGGTCCAACTGAGCCCAACAACCAGAAGATGGCTCCCTCTGTCCCTGGCCTCTGGTTGCATCTCCCAAGATGTGGGCTACAGGGACAGAAAGGGCAAAGTTGGCAAGGACCTGGATCCTGAGGGGATGGGTATAGGTAGAGAGGACAGACCCTTGAGAGCTAACGTTGAACAGGGACCTTCCTTAATTGAATCATGTGGATACGGGGACCCTTGTGGCTCTTTCCAGAGTCACTTCTTGGAGAAGAAGCATGACAGCCCAGTGAAGGGAGGTGAGGGATCAGGGGTCACTAAGCCTAGGGACCAATGGTAGCTCAGTCTCATAATGACAGGCGACAGGACTTATACCCCATCCTCTGTGGTGCATGTTCTACACTAAGCACTGAAGGTAGACCCCAGCTAGGACTGTGTTGGGGCTTCTCCCAGAAGCTGTCACTGGGCTCTGGTTTTCCAGCAGGGACGGTTGTCACAGCAAACAGCTCAAGCTTTGCAGCAGGATCCAGAAGGCCATGGGAAGTGTTCCATGCCAGTCATGGTAGACCCTGGCCCAGCTATGGAGAGGATTTTGCTCCATCATGGTCTTCCTAGGAAGTTTCTGGGCTCTGGGATGGACTGGGCCCTCCTATACAGTGTTTTGTCCCCCAGAGAGGGGGTTCCCTCAGGAATGTCATAGCATAAAAAAAGTGAGTGTTGACCTAAATCTCCTCTTCTTCTAAGAGAAAGCCAGCATTTATGCCCCTCAAGGCTTATGAGTTTGGATGATAGCTCAGCCTCTCTGAGACATGGAGGGCGTCTCAGTACTGTCAACATGATCCGTGTCTGGCAGGTCAGTGTCTTAGATTTCTAGTAAAATCCAGTTTCTCTCCACAGAAAAGACAGGACTAGGAACCTGTTTCATGCCCTCTGAAAAATTGTACCGTGTTTCTGACAGATCCTCATGTTCGTGAAGTTGGAACGTGGGGACACATGTCACCTGGGCTCTGTTGCTATCCACGTTCCTTCCTTTCTCTACCTCTGCACACCCACGGCTCATGCACACTTGCCACTTCCCCTGACACGCCAAGCACATGCCTCTGCATATACATGAGCATGCGAGCACATGCAAACGCTTGTGTTCATATGACACAGCCTTTGGACATGGAATGCACGATTCAGACACATGCCGCTGTGCATATAAACACACACCCACCGGTTGTACACAGGCCATGCACACACCCAGCCTCCTACTCCGATGCTTTGGGGAAATAAATAAGCAAATGTGATCATTCTTCCAATATTTAGCATCTTGACTGCATTGAAGTAACCCTGTGAGTCAGCGACCCAGAGGGTGACCCAGATACAAAGAATCATACATGCCATCATTAAGATTTGCAGCCACTTGGGACATGTGATGGGACAAAATTCAGGATAATGACAGAATGGCTAATTTAGTGGTCTCCCCTTTTCTGCAATGTCTGAGATGGGGCAGGGAGCTTCTGGATTAGAAGTGGGGGACCACATGTGTGTCATTGTACTCCCCAGTGGCTGGAAAGGCCCTCTGTCTTCTGAGGGTTTTGTGTCCTTGGAAACCTCTGGGTGCTTTCTTCAGAAATATACATACACACGTAAGAATGAACATCTTTTAGGATACAACTGCAGGGAGTTTCAAACCCTGCCTGTAGAGCCCTTGGAACAAAGATCTGAAGCATTTAGGTTTTTAAGGTGCCTTCCAGAGTCCTGGAGGAAGGAAATGGGTGTCTGTCTCCTCCTGTCATCTTGGGCTGGTAGGATCTGTGGAATATGCAAGGACACAGGGAACCCTCTCTCTTTCATTGGTAGGTTTCCCTCGTATCTGCCTGGAAAGTGCTCACTGCAAGTCTTGCTAGGTTGACCAGTCTCATGGCTGCCTCTTGGTTGTAAAGTGCTGAACCTCCTACCCGGAGAGGTTCAGGAGAGTCTTACATGGCACCCCAGCCTTGGTCCTACCATTTGCCCATATCCTCCCCATGCTTGACTGCTTTAAGGTATGAAGTGACCTTAGTAGGCTGCTGCACACATTAGTAAAGACACCTGTCGCCTCCATCTGCATCATGCCTAGTAGTGGAGTTAAGTTTAGTGGCTTCTCAGGTCTTGGGATGTTTCTAGTCTGCCTCCTTTTCTCCCTCCCCCCTCCCCTCCTTTTCCTACATGTCTTTACTCCCTTTATACCATAGAACCTTCATCGTTAGAAACATGTCACTCATTTCTCCTGTCCCTGCCTCCCTCTTCCCTTCCTCTGTGGTCCTACCTCATGCTTGGACTCCTGTACTCCGCCCAGCTGCCCCTGTGGAGCTGGTGCTCAGCCCTTAACTGCCTTCTCCTCATATACCCTGCCCTTGTGACATCTCCCTCATCAGCTTCTCTAGATGGCCAAACTCTGATGTGGCTGTCTGTAGGCACATCCTTGGGCCCTACCTGTCTCTCTCCTCTGTCTATGCACACTCACCCCTTGGTGACCTCAGCCCATCTCCATGCCCATGACTCCTACAGACATCCCTCTAGCCCAGACCTGATTCTCAAACTCTGGACTTACTTACCCAACCTGCTGTGCACAAAGTTGGCCACACTTTCCCAGCGTGACATTCCCAAGCTCCCACTTGTCCGCTGGGCCTTCTCAGCTTTGTAGAGGGCGATGGCGGAGCAAGGATGTCCCAAGCCGGGACTTTAAGGTACCCTTGGCGCTTGTTTTACTCCTGTCCTACATGCAATCAAGGAGTCATCTGGCAGACAAGGATGTGCCAATGACCCACATATGGTTCAGCACCCTGCTCTGCTGCCTCAGGTCTTGAGCTGCTGCAATGGCTGCCCTCTGGACAGTGGTCATTGTCACCTTTAAAAGAACCAAACATCCTCCCAGTGTGTGCCTTACACTTTGTGCATAGCTTCTAATAAGCCAGTTCTCAGCCTCCCCAACGATACAACCCTTTAATATAGTTCCTCATGTTGTGGTGACCCCTGACCTTAAAACTGTCTTCATCATAATTCCTAACTGCAATTTTGCTACTGTTAGGAATCATAAATGTCTGGTATGCGGGATATCTGATATGCAATCCTTGTGAAAGGGTCGTTTGACCCCCTCCCCAGGAGGTTGCGACCCACAGGTTGAGAACTACTCTTCTAAGCACACCACATGGAAAGGGAGTTTGACCATGCACCTTGGCAGTAGAGAAAGCTAACTAACCTCACCTCACCAGTGATCAAGGTTAATGTCACCTGCGATGAGTCACACGGATAGCATGTCCCCTTCGGGGATATGACATAAAGAGAATCTTATAGTTGTGGTCTTCCATCCCTCCCCTCCCCAAAATCTCCAAACTAAGGGACATGATGCAGTATAGCTAACGTGTTACAACTGAAAATGACCAGGATTATCACCGACCATGCATGCCCGAGGAATGGCCACCATGTAGGGGAATCAGAGAGACATGGCACGAGAGTATAATGTGGGGTCCTGGGTGGCATGTAGGGGACACCGGGAGAAACTGGGGACATCTGATGTACGTGGAGCGTAACTGATGGATGGAATGTAATGGACTCTTGCTGGTTCCCTAGTTGTTACATGTGAATGACAATAGACACGATGTTAACAAAGGGAAGACTGGGTGATGGAGATACAGGAAGTCCCCAATCTATCTTTACTGCTGGGGTACAGAGTCTAAAATCATTTTAGTCTGAGTTTTGGATTGTTTGATTTGTGTTTTTTAAGACAGGATCTCGTGTAGCCTAGGCTGACCTCAAACTTGCTATATAGTGCAGAATGAGCTTGAACTTCTGACCTTCTTGCCTTACCTCTGAAGCACTGGGATTATAGGTGTGTACCATTATGCCGTGTTTTTACGCAGTGCTGGGGATCGAACATAGGGATCCCTGTATTCTGAGCAAGTAGACTACCAACAGAGCTACATTCCAGCCCTAATGGTCTTCTAAAATTATCGACCCAGCCCTGACAGTGTTCTAAAATTATCAAATAGAAACCAGAGCACATGTTCCCTATTCAATACCCACAGTGGGACCTGCAAGAGTGAGAGCCAGAGCCTTTGGGGGGGGGCTCTGAGCTAGGAACCCCTGCTGTCTCTCTGAGTCTCTGGCTCACACCTTCAACTCTAGCCACCTGGCCTCTTCCAAGCCTCACACTGCTATGCAGCCACACTCTAGAACCTTCCGGTCAGCCAACTGTACTACCTGGAGAGTTCTACCCAGGGAACTCTGGGCTCTGAATTGGAGCATGACCTTTAGGGTAGGGTCTAGCTAGTTCCCTCATCGAACATACTATCTGTGTCTATCCCCTCTGCCTTTACCCTAGACCTTGATGTTTTCATTTTCTTCACAGAACATATGATCCTCTAGTACTTGACATCATTTATTTGCCTGTTTATCGTGCATATTGGTGATTTCCCCCCTCAACTACCAGACTAACTCCCAGAGGACATTTAAACCCCTAAGGGCAGTGACTTTGGTCTCTGGAGGATCCCTAATGCCCAGAGAAGTGTCTGGGATTTGCAGGTATTGAGCAAATGCAGATTTGTTAATGAATGAAGTCTGGCTCAGGACCGCATATATTGGAGAGCTGCCGTTGACATGAAGCAGTCCCAGGTGCTTCCACCTGGCAGCCTAGAAAATGGATTTGGCCCCACAGTGGGACCCTTCCCCCAGCCCTTCAGCCTAGGTGGCGTCCAGACACTCATGGCGTCTGTACCTACCTCACTGGCTCTCCCTTCCCCCTCCTCATACAGGACTGGAAAAATCCAGAGTAGCCAAGAAGGTATCTAGCTTGTTTCCAGGGGAGCCACTGAGTGAGCCAAGGTGGCTAGGAACCAGTGTCACTCTTTACCAGTCAGGCCACTTGGGTCAGCCGACACCACCTCCCTGAGAGTCCGTGTATGCCAGGTGGACCCTGCCAACTGACTGGGCAGTGGTTGCGAGCATGGACAGACTGCACCAGACAACCTGGAACCGAGCGAGCACTACAGAGGGGTAGCAGCTATCGCTATCTTCTTCCCCGTGCGACCCACCCCTGGCCTTTCCTCACAGTCCCAGCACCCCCAGAAAGCTCCCCTACCATTCCTTGGAAAAGGGATGCTATGGGCTGTCCAGCACCCAGCTGTCCAGCTTTCCTGGGGAGGGTGGGCTGCCACTCAAGCTCCTTGGAGCCCTGCAACAGCCTCTAAGAACCACAGGCTTCCCTCAGAAGTCCGTCCATGTTAGTCGAGGCATGAAACAAAGTAATAACAAGAAACAACCTTGGTGTGCCAGCCCCTATCCCCGACGAGCACCCCACAAATAAATAAGATGTTTGTGCTTGAAAACCAACCCAGCTCTATCTCTGCTAATTGGATCTCATCAGCCCTCCAACAAGGCCACCTCATTTGGTTTTGTTTGGTCTGAGTAGATTGTTTTCTTATTTTTCTTAAATCACAGGAAGGAAAAAAGCCAAGTCCACAGTTTTCTGTGGTCTCACTGGGTTGGCAGGAAGTAGGGGTTTTGGCTTTGTCAGGCTTAGGGAATCTGAGAGGGGAGTGTAGGGGTTGAGGGAAGAGACAGCCTGGCAGCCCATCCATGATGTCACCATGATGTACTGAGCATGTGAAGAGCGGGTGATGTGTGGGTGAACGTGACCTGTAGCTCATGTGGAGTCAGTGAGGGACACAGCGCGGATCAGTGTTGAATAACAAGGAAGCCCTCCATTAGGTGACGTCAAGCCAACTCAGAGGAAAATCCAAGATGGAAGGTGCAGATTATTAGTGATGGCTGTCTCCAAGAGGTGAAAGACACCTTCAGTGGGGTCTCCTCCCCTCCAGCCTCCAGAGAGGCTCTCCTTCCCCATCCTATCTTCACTGGTCAGAGGTGGGCCTTCAGTGAGCCTATGCTGGCAAGAGGGTGGCCTCTCACCTGAGCCTTTAGCCTCTCTTCCCAGGGCCCCTGCTGTCAGCATACAATCTGTCGGCACCTCTGCCTGTCTGCGCTGGCGTCTTCCCTACACACCTCCTGAGAGCGCCACGGCCATTTGTCCACACCCTTGCTTTGAGGCTTGGTCAAAGTGGGCTGTGATCCCTACATCCATCACTCCAGTCCTTGAATGGATTCCCCACCCTGCCCCCGGGTGCTTCTTCTCCTTGGCCCTCAGAGCCTTTGCTAGCTAGCTCTCCTCTCTTGGCAATCTCTTCTTCTCGAGGTGGTCCAATGACTATGGGTGTCACTGGTACCCTCCCCCTCCCCATGGCCTCCATCACTGTTACTCTCGGCTTCCTGCTGAAATGTCTGCAATGAGCCCAGACCTACTGAGCATCTCCAGAGTCTTCAGCACCCCCAAAGTGGTTCTCGCAATTTCTACCTGTGCGCCTGTTACCTTCTTGAGAACCCTGCCTGTGACTTAGAACCGAGGTGAACTCTTGGTGGTATCCCCATTTCTCTTGCACCCCGCATGCTGAATGGCCTAGTCAGGCCTCCTGGATCTGGAGATGAAAGTCTGGCCGTCCTCAGTTCCAGAACTCTTGGGGGGAAGGGGAGGGGGAAGGGGAAGGTGTGGTGAGATCACTACTTGTCCCTTTAAGCCCACAGCCTGTTGGTCCTTTGGACTGTTGTATGCACTGACAGTGCTGTGTGTTACAGGTTGAAATTCCCTCAGGGCAAACTGAGGTGTCGGCAATGCCTAGCTCACTCCCCACAGCCCTGTGTGCCACTCCTATGGAGGGTGCTAAAGATGCCAGTGGCAGCCTTGTTTGCAAACCCTCCAGAGATGTGACTTCTCCATCCTTCCTGGAAGGGATATGGCTGTTGGCTATGCAGGTCGGCTCCTCAGCTGCTCTGAATGGAGCTCTGTTCTGAGAGCTGCTGGGGGGGGGTGTGGAGCTCAAGAAAGCATGTGTGTGAGCATGGGTTTCCACGACCCCCACCTGGAAACCGCTCCTGGCCTCACCCTGAAAACATTCTGTGGCCAGGCAGGCTGACGTGTTGGCGCCTGTGTCCAGGAGCTGCCCGGCGGGCGTTCCCTACATGTGGCAGACTCCAGGGGTGTGTGCTGCCCGTTTGGCCTTGGGTTCTAAGACAAGCGTCGTCCTCCTGCCAGATGGACCTCTCTCTCTCTCTTCCCTCCACCTTCTCTGAGTCGTCTCCCTGTAGCTCCTATGGAGCTGACGATTATGACCCCTGGCTCCTGTCCCTTTTAACAACAGGCCAGGTAGGGGAAAGCATCAGAGAACAGGGGATATTTCAGGGCCAGTATGGTAGAAGGAGCCACTCAATGCTGTGTAGCCTCTGGCAACCTTCTTAATATCTTTGAGTCTTTGGTGTCTTCTGTTTTACAACTGAAGATCTGAAGATAGTCTTTCTCTCTCTCTCTCTCTCTCTCTCTCACACACACACACACACACATACACACACACACACACACACACACACACACACACAGACTCACTCACTCCCTCCAGTGCAGGATTTGGGCACTCATGTGACCACTGCCATGTTTATCAAGCCTGTACTGCCTGCTGTGGGCATCACAATCACCACAGAGTGTCAGCTCTCCCTAGACTCACACATGCGCAGCTGTGATTCAGAGAGGAAGTTGTCATGCCTACCATCATGACGGTGTAGTTGATACCAGGGCGTTTCAGAACCTTCCAGAAGGGATGCTTGTGCTTAGTATGAATCCTCCATCTAAAGCTAGACGTCTCCGTCTATGACACAGTCGTCCAGCCTGTGCCTGGGACCCTCAGAGGGAGAGCTCCACGGAAGGGCAGGCCACTGATGGTCCCCCATCCCAGGGTACACCCTGCTCCTCCAGTCCCATGGTCAGATAACATGATGATTTGGGGGGGCAGAAGACGCGTAACAGTGTCTGCAGACACTTTGAGTTGTCACATCTTGTGGAGGAGTGTTGAGTATACCCTGCATCACCTGGGTGAAGGCCAGGGACCCTGCTAAGATCCTGGAGGACACGGGGTGGTCCCTCAGCAAACTATGGTCCAAACTCCAGGCCGTGTTGCCAGCAGCACTCGGGTGGAGAAACTGCTTTAAACTAACATCCTCCCCAAGGGTGTGCCAGCCCCAACACAGGGCTCTTTGTGTGGGTTTCTTACAATTTTATAGAGGAGGAGTAGGGGAAGAAGCTGTCCAACTCCGCGTCCACGTGACATCTAAAACACAGAGCTTTGCACAGGAACCGATAAAAAACGTGGATATGCTTCTCCCATGCACATAGTTGTTAATTAGCACCTACCAGGCCCCTGCTAGCCTGCTAACTACTCGAGATTCCTGGATTCTGTGAGACGAGAGCTCTTGGGGTTCTTGGGAGCCTTATGATGGGTGGGTGTGTGGGTTTGGGAGACTGGGGTGGGAATGGGCTCTGATCCTCTAGGCCCAGCCTCCTTCCAGGCAGAGGGCAGCCTGCTGTACAAAGCTGTGGTCTCTGGGCCTCCTGAGAAATTCCTGGAAGGCAGAGGCTCTAAATCCAGCCTCATAAGCCATCAGTGCCCTTTGTGACATGATATGAGCTGTTCCAAATTCTGGGCCTCGGTTTACCAACCCTTCCCAGTCTGTCACCTCATCCAAGTGTCTTAAACCAGGAGGCTTGAGGCAGTTCTGAGGGCTAAAAGTCCAAAATAGTATGGACAGTGTGGGCTCCCTTGGGAGGCCAGCGGGGACTGTCTGCTGGCATTGTGCCTTCATTGTCAAATGACTTCTCTGTCTCCATCTCACCTCTGCTCTGTGTCTCTGTGACACTATCATTGCACGAAAGCCCACCTACTCCCCTATGAAAGCCCACCTACTTTCCTATGAAAGCCCACCCACTCTCCTGTGAGAACCCACCCACTCTCCTATGAAACCACACCCACTCTCCTATGAAAACCCACCCACTCCCCTGTGAGACCCCACCCACTCTCCTATGAAAACCCACCCACTCTCCTATGAAAGCCCACCCACTCCCCTGTGAGAGCCCACCCACTCTCCTATGAAAACCCACCCACTCTCCTATGAAAACCCACCCACTCTCCTATGAAAGCCCACCCACTCTCCTATGAAACCACACCCACTCCCCTGTGAGACCCACCCACTCCCCTGTGAGACCCACCCACTCCCCTGTGAGAGCCCACCTGGAGTTCTTGCTATTTGCTCCTGTTGCTTTTCCTTCTCCTCGAGCACACTTGATATTTGCTATCTTTGTATATAGTTTTGTATCAAGTCTTCTTTAGATTAAAAGGGGAATTACAGTGAGAGATCTACCAGATGCAGCTGTGGTGCTGACCACGCCCATTTGGGCGTGGTCACGGGTGCATAGGTGAGCATGTGGGATTTGGTCTGGGGTCCAGGACAGGCTTGCTCTCTCTTGGTTCTGGTCGGGTCATAGAGAACAGCTGGGCATTGATCCTCGGAGCTGGAATTTGTGGGTGATCGGTTTCTCGTGTAAGTGACTTCTCCCCGAATAAAATTAACCTATATTATCCTAGTCCCGTGTATCTTAATCTGTACATCCACACCTATCCACCCCCCACGAAAGCCCACCTACCCTCCAGTGAAAATCCAGCCACTCCCCTATGGCTTTAACAGCCCCATTGTAAAGGAGAGGGACATTAGGGCCCAGAGAAGATAAGAACGTTGACAGGGCCCAGGTATATGTCTGTTCTCTAAGGACGCACCCCCTCTGCCTGGGCTTGTTCAGGCAATGGCCGTATGTCCAAATGAGGTCACATCCTGATATTCTGAGTTGACATGAATTTAGGAGGAATATTGTCCCACCCAGCACACATATCCAGGAGGGTCCACTCAGTTATACTTCCTTCACTAACAAAGACACAGAGACTGAAGGCCCTGGGCCTGTCCCGGGTGGGCCCAGATCCCTACATCCTGCCTGCTTCCTCACACTGGACCCAGCCTGGCTTGGACAGGCTGGAATGCAAAGGGAAGAGCTGCTTGGATTAGTCAGTCTGAGCTGCTCCAAGGACAGAAGAAGGGTACCCAAGTGAGAGTAGAGATTGGGGCTGGATGGGCATGGGGGAGGGGACCGTTTGTTTGCAGGACAACAAATGCGTCTTGATGGGTTGTGGGGCCTTGATGCCAGATCGAGTTGTCTGCATTGATTGGATGGCCACAAAGCCTGTCACAGAAAGGAGAGGAGCCTGATGGCCTATCCCCAAACCATCCCCCAAAGGTGCCAGGAAGTTAGGCACTGAGTGATCAGAGCTTACAGGGGTGGCTGTCCTAGAGAGGCCCTGGGTACCCTGAGCTATGACAGCTCCAGCTGTGAGCCTGGACCCAGAGGTTTCCGACTCTCTCCTTCTCCCTCAGGGTGGGCAGAGGCCAGGAGGCCTATTGGGAGGAAATGTAACAAACAAATTAAAACCCTTATTAGCAGCATGGATAGGGCTTTGGAAGATCAAGAGAGCAGGGACTTGGGAGATGGCCACTAATTTAACGAAGAGGATGAATTCCAGATGTGGTCTCTGGCCAGCACACAGCTGCTGTCCTTGGACAGTTGGGGAAAACCCTGAAGCTACTGGACAGAGGGAAGGAGGTACAAGGATCAGGCCGCCCAGGACTCAGGCCATAGGGTCAACATCTCCTTTTCCAGTGTCAGGGAAACACAGGCATCGCCCCATGCTGTGGCTCTTGCTGGAACAACCACAGTTTGAGGAAGTGCGTACTGACAGAGGCTAGCCCTAAATGCAGGCTTGCACCTAAGTGGATCTGTATCCAGGTACTGTCACCATTCGCCACTGAAACCCGTGGGCGTGGAGGCTGTTGATCTGTGTACACGTGGGGTTGCCCACTACCAACACTGGAGGAACTCCTGGGAACAGCATAGAAGACCTCAACCCCCACGTTGGAGACTACAGTCTCAGCTTTCTGGAGGAGAGAGCAGACTAGTTTCTGGCAGGGTCTGGGGAGGAGCCACTCTGGCTCCATCTTAGGTCTAAGTGTGGAGGGGTAGGTGAGGGGTGGGGAGGACACACGGTTGAGCTGTGCTTGAAGGAAGAGAGGGAAGACAGATGTGGGTCCATGCACAGCAGCATCCATCCATCCATCCATCCATCCATCCATCCATCCATCCATCCATCTTCTTCCTCTCTCCTCTCTCTCTAAGCCTTTATGCATTACTACACACAAATCACAGGGCATATCCATTGTGTAGGAAACAACAGTGCTAAACCTCCAGTCTTTGCCATCTAGACTCTCCTGAGTCTTCTAGAAGTTTCTAGTTGGAAAATTAGGAAGAGAGGTAGGCCCTTCCAAGGGAATGGAATACTTCCCGTTTGCTCCTTAACCTGGAAGTTCTGTTTGCATTTTCATGGACTGGGGAGCTGTTTAAATTTTTTACTTACATGTTTCTGTGACTTGGGACTAGCTCAAGGACAGCCCACCTCTGGCACCACACACTTCCTCGCACTGCGGTGGTTGCGCCAATGGCTTGATCTACTCTCAGGGGTAGCATGCTTGCCTAGCAGGCACAAAGCCCTACATTTGATCCCCAGCACCGCATAAAACAGTGTGGAAGCACATGGGTACCAGTGTTCAGAAGGCAGATGCCAAAGGACCAGAAACTCAAGGTCATCCTGGGCTGTATAGAGAATTCAAGGCCAGCCCAGGACGCATGAGACCTTGTCTCAAAAAAAATATTTAGTCTTGTGTTGGAATTGTGGTACATGTACTCAGGAGACAGAAGCAGGCAGAACTCTATGAGTTCAAAGCTAGCCTGGCCTACATAGCCAGTTCAAAGCTAGCCAAGGCTACATGTGAGACCCTGTCTCTATTTTTTTTTAATCAAACAAGTAAAGAAGGGAAGGGGAATGGGGAGAAGAGGGAGAGGAGCCTTAGTTGAAGAGGAAGCAAATAGCTGTGCCGTCGATACTCAGTCCACTCCCTGTGTTGTAGAAATAAAGATGAAACCCACCCAAGACCTCACTGTGCATTGCTGTTTGAGGCCACAGACATGAGGTCCCCTCACATCTGCACCCTCCCCGCCCTATGGTGACACAGATACAGATCTTGAAGGACCTGTCACCCCAGTGAGACCATTTGGAGCCTCTGCTAAGAGAAGAGGCCACCCAAGCCTCACACTTAACTGGCAGCTTCCTGTCCTGGAGGGTCATTTACTGGCAGTGATGGGTTTCAAGTGATCCAGCTTAGCAAGGGGTTTCTATAAAGAGCAGAGCCTTGTCCTGAGGGAGGGAGAACTGGGGGGGGGCAGGAGAGACAGGCACTGTCAGAGTTATAGATTCTATCGAGTCATAAGCACGGCTGGAAAAATAAACAATTAAAATTGGCTGGAGCACAGGGACGCTTGGGCAGCTGTCTGCCAGGGAGGTCTGCGGAAACTGAGAGGCCCTGACACAGCTGCCATGGAATACCTGAGTGGCCTGACTCAGGAGGTCAGGGGGTTCGGGTCTTGGAAGTGCCCCATTCTCCATCCCTGTAGCTACAGGATTAACCCTCTGAATACACTTGTATGATCTCAGTATTGAAAACCATCAAGCAGTGGGAGAAGAGAGCTGACCCGTGCTATAGGAGGGCACCCCCACCCTCACCCAGGGTGGATGGAATTGAGAGAAGTCCTTCCTTGGGGACATCTGTGTGTTCACTGGGTCACCAGTTAGCTGGGTAATGCCTGAAGCTCTGCCCGGGGATCTGTAGCTTTAGTGGGAGTATTTGGCTTCTTATGGGTGCTGTCAAAACAAAAGCAAAACAAACAAAACCCCACAGAGCATGAAGTCCAGTTCTCAGAGCTGTAGAGACAGGTGGAAGAGGCCATCACTGGAGTCCTGAGATCTGGGACCAGAGCGCCTTGGGGACCTCACAGCCCCCATTTAAATCTGTGCCTTTCACGCTCAGCGGGGGACGCTGGCAAGGGTCATCTGTAGCAGGTGGCTGGGTTTCTATACTGTTTAGCAAAACTGAGGTCACAGAAGCTAAATTCTCCCTCATCCCGAGGCTCCTGAGTGTCCGCTGACATTCCATTGCAAAGGTGTCTCCTGCGTCTAGAACCCGGATGTTGAGATACACTGAGGCTGGCTTCTCTCTAGTCACTAGTGAGAGAGAGACTGAAAGCCAGCGTAGGCACAGCCTCCACCTCACGGACCCTGTGAAACACAGCAGACAAAATTACGTGAAAAGGAGTCAAGAAGGAGGAGCAACTTCAGAGAAGCCAGAAGAGACCCAGGAGAGTCTGGGAGGGGTCAGCTGAGGACAAAAACGGACCCAGGTATAGTGCATGGAAGATGGGTCAAGGCCATTAGGTCTGGCTCACAGCAACATACAGGGGACCTAGTAAGGAGAGGAGATCACCCCCTGTACCCCCAGGTGTGCAACCAGGGTCCCCCCCCAGGCAAGGCCTGAGAGTCCTACTTGTGCCTTTTCAGGCAGATGATAGAGCGAGGGGAGGGTCCCCTAAGGCAGTGGTTCTCAACCTTCCTGGTGCTGTGACCTTTTATGTGATGACCCCCAAGCATAAAGTCATTTTCATTCTTACTTGGTAAATATAATGTTGTTACTGTTACGAATCACAGCGTAAACATCTGTGTGTTCCGGTGGTCTTGGGTGGCCCCTGGGAAAGGGTCAACCGACCACAAAGGGGCTGTGACCCACAGGTTGAGAACAACTGCCCTAAGGTCCAGCTCGGCACCTCTCCTTCACAGCCAGCCTGATTTCTCTCTTTCATGTCAACTTTTCAGTCTGTGCCGAGGAGCTGTTGCCAGAGATCTACCATGGGGCAGGACATTCATCAGAGTGATGGTAGGGAGGTCAGAGAGGTTGGGACCAGCCACTCAATGCTACGTTTCCAACTTTGCCCCTCTGTCTTCTCCTGGAAGTTAGGGGACATCAGAGGCAGCTAGAACCTCTTTGAGAGAGGGTGCTTGGTCACAGGCTGCCAGGCCGTGGCACGGGGGTGGGGAGGATATGCCACCAGCCGTCACTTCCTATCAAAGACCGGGACAGGGGCAGAGAGGCCAGGGACTGTGCATAAACAGCCACACACACATGATGTGCCATGGCATAAAATGTGTCTATGCCTCAGCAAACCTTTATAGATAAGGGAACTAAGCCGCCCAGAGACTGAGTGCTGTGACCTATCCAAGCTGCCCAGCAGGTACACCAGGTCAGGCATCTTCCCCAGGGACAGGAGAAGACATCATCCTCTGGGTCATCCAACTGAGTGAGCATAATACACCTCTGGTTGTATTCCTGGTCACACACTAGGTGCCTTGTCATGTTGTCTGCGTGGACTGCCTGGTGGCCAAATTCCAGAGAATCTGTGTGGCTTCCTACTACCTGGTATCAGTTTCTTCTCTGTCAACGAGAGCCCAATATGTCAGCACAGGCAAGAGAAGGGAGCTGCTTGGGGGTATGGAGCCTGGGAAACCTCTGACTTGGTAGCATCCTCTGAGCCATGACCTCTGGTCTTTGTCTTATAATAGGGATTCCCCATCAGTTAACCTGGGCCATATCCATGACACCTCCAGCTGCTTGGTGACATTCCAGGTGACAGGGAGCCTGATGGGTAACAAGAGGCAAGATTAGCAAGGTTGCTATGCTCAGGGCATGACATGGGCCATCTTGTGGTCAAGAGAGCCAACAGAGGAGGAAAGTGAACTTTATGCTCACTGTGTGCTGACAAGACCCAGGGGAGAGAAAGCTGTGTGTGTGTGTGTGTGCACTTCAGTTTACATTTATGTAGTGCTGCATGCATGGGCTTGAATGTGTGTATTTACATGTACGCTTCTATGTATGTTATATAGTGTATGCATGGGTTTGAATGTATGTTTGTATATATATAATACAGTGTGTGTAAGGGTTTGAGCCTGTGTGTTTGCACATGTGTAGTATAGTGTTTGTGTTTATTTAAACATATGTGTTTGTGTGCGTGTGGTCTGTGTGCATGGATTTGAATGTGTGTGCTTGTTTGTGTGTGTAGTGCTGTGTGTCCATGGTTTTAAACATGTGTGTTGATGCGGGTGTGTTTGCAAGTGTACATGTGTGTGGTATTGGTGTGTGCTCTCTCACTCACCCTGGGGTATGCAGGAGCCTGTTTCTGGGCTCCTGCCTGCTTCTGGGACACTTAATGTTCTCTCCCTCCCTGCCCTGCGTGGAAGCATGGTGGGCTTGCTAGGCAGTGGTCCTCAACCTTCCTGATGCTGTGACCCTTTAATCCAGTTCCTCCTGTTATTTTTGTTGCTACTTCATAACTGTAATTTTGCTACTTTTATGAACCATAATGTAGATATTTTTGGAGACAGAGATTTGTCAAAGGGGTCACAACCCACAGGTTGAGAAACACTGCTCCAGAGCCTTATGAAAAGGGTACTAAGGGCATGGAGAGAGGACTTTTTTCTTTTCCATGAGAGCTGCTAGGAATGCCAGATGTAGCCCAGTGGTAAGGGCCAGCACTTCAGTCTAATATGGCTGTGTCTGTGGTGTAGGAGGGGAACAGTGAGCAACCTCCCCACTTGTGCCCAGATCCTCACCACTGCTGCTCTCTCCCCTCCCAGAGTAGCCTCAGAGGCAGCAGAGGTGGACAGTTCTCAGGACTCCAGAAGGCAGTTGAGATGGATCATAGTAAATGGATTTGGATTGGCATCACAGGCTTGTTTTAGTTCTGTGACCTTTGGGCCATCTTCTTGTCCTCACTTGTCTCTTCTGTTAAATGGGTTGCAACAACCTCTGCTGTAAATCCCCCATGAGAGGCCAAGAAGCCAGTGCCCTGAAGAGACCTGTGCATGCCATGACCTCAGAGAAGGAAGGACATTGGGTCTGAGCTGGAAAGTGAGGGGCTGGGGTTCCCCAAGCTATATACCCGTCACCCTTCTCCCAGGAGGGAGACAGGGAGCACAAGGTCAGATGCCTGCCCGCATCCCATGCTTAGGCCCCTATGCAGTTTAATAACTTCTCATGCTCCATCTCCTGGACGCCTTTCAGCTAATCTAGTTAACACCCGCAGTGATCCGATTACTCTGCTACTCAGTGTAAGAACCCCGAAATCTCATCATCAGGCAATACATGAGCGGCATGGATTGGGGGTGCTCCAAAGAATGGGTTCAACATTTATCATCGCCTGCCCCTTCCCCCTGAGGCTCCAGCCCTCCTGACCTGAGTGCTCTGCCTCTGGGACCATGTCCTGAGTCACCTACTCTCCTTTCCAGTCCCCTGGACTGGGTGCTGGCATCTAGGAGACCCTCTCTGACCCACCATAGCTGTCCTGTGAGTAGAACGTCATAAAAAATGAAGAGAACCAGGGTGTGGGGTGCTTCTGTGGGTGCCTGATCTGCCTGAACTTCTAGGAACACCTCTAAAATCCAGCACTCCGCACTGGCACTGGACACGGGTCCACTGGGGAGGGACAGGAGCAGGAGCCGAGGGCAGAGTTCACCCACCTCCCTGAAAGAAATATAGCCAGATCCTAGAGACAAGGTAAACAGGATCCTGGTGAGTGTTTAGGGCTGTCCTCCTGACCTCCAAGTCTTCCCTGGGTATGCAGTGATCTCCCCTTATCCGGGGTTTCACTTTCCATAAGCTGAGAGGTCAACCACAGTCCAAAAATAATGAAATGAAAAACTCTAGATATAAACAGCTTCCGTTGGAATAACTTCTGCTGTGTATTGTTGCAATTGCTTTTCTTTGTTATTGCAAGTGAGGGGGTTTCGGCTGCAGGTTGAATGTGTAGGTGGACCTGGCTGAACTCAGATTTCTTCCTGCCCTCTTCTTTGTGCCCTGAACATTGCACAGCGGGCCCCCCGAATGCTCATCCCTGCCCCCCATTTCAGCCAGCAGGATGGCCAAGCCACCTGGGTCCCAGTTGCTCTCCCTCCGTCCCCTGTCCTCCCTCCTTCCCAAAGTTTGGCTCGAGGTGGCAGTCCTTAGAGTTCCCAGTCAGATTCCGGACAACTATATTCCTGGAAGGCAGCTAATAATCAGGCAGAGAGCTGATGGGGACAGATGGAGGCTGGCAAGGGGACATAGCAGGGAGGCCACCACAACCTCCACGAGGTTGCCCTGCTTCAAAACTAAAAAAGCCAGACTCCACCACTCCCTCTCATGGGGTCCCCACCCCATTGTGATCATTCTTACAATGCTCTGAGCTCTGCCCTGACACATCCCAGTGGCACAGACAGAACCCTCTGCAGGTTCGGGACAACCTCATGGAATCGGTCTCCAATTCTGTCACGACAGAGACCCAGGGCCTCAGTCATGCCTAAGTGACACAGGTGTCAGCGTCTCGCTCGGGCTTGCCTGAGGATACCCGTGTGATTTCTTCAGGGTAGGGAGCTACTGCCTTCCTCTGTGGTGTGTGCGCTGGCTGGGAAGGAGGTGACGATGGGCTGGACCCTGGGTTTTGAGCTGAGGGGGTCGAGGAGACGCAACCTCTCCTCTTACACGTGACAACCTGAGCTGGAGGTACAGGAGAAGTGTCCCTGGAGAAGCCATGCCTGCTCTTGGCAGCCTGAAGCCTCTAACTGAGCCTGGGGTGCACTCCCCAGGCCAGGCCATCTTGTCACTACCTGCTTCTCCCTTGCAAGGTTTCCTCACTGCCCTGCAGTAGCTGTCCTTGGAGACTGCCATTTCTACTTCAGTGGGGAGAGATGGAGGGGGCCTGAGCATCGTGTTGCCCTCTAAACTTTCCTCCCATGCATTGCTCTAGCCCAGGGGTTCTTCCTAATGCTGCAACCCTCTAATGCAGCTCCTCATGCTGTAGTGACCCCCCAACCATAAAACTATTTTCATTGCTACTTCATAACTGTAACTTTGCCACTGTTATTGATCATAGCTGTGTTTCCCGACGGTCTTAGGTAACCCCTGTGAAAGGGTCATTGGACCCACGGAGGGGTCGCAACCCACAGGTTGAGAACTACTCCTCTCGTGCCTTGTAACCTCCAAGTACACAGGATTCCAGATCAGTCAGGTTCCAGGCACATTTGCGAGGCCAGTAAACAAGGATTCGTCTTCTCTCTCTCTCTCTCTCTCTCTCTCTCTCTCTCTCTCTCTCTCTCTCTCTCTCTCTCTCTCTCTCTCTCTCTCTCGCTTTTTCTGTTAAGACAGGGTCTCTTTGCTAGACTGAATGTACCAAGCTATCTGGCTATGGGCTCCTGGAGATCTGCCCATCTTTCACAGAGCCCTAGGGTTACAGACACATGTTCCCATGCCTGGCCTCACTCAGGTCCTCATGTGTGGCCAGTAAATGCTTTACCTCCTGGCTCATCTCCCCAGTCCAGGACTGATCTGTTAGCGTAAGTATATATTGCAGGCATATCCTACATCCTGCCAAATCTTGTCTGTGCAGGCCCCAGCCCTTACAGCCTGAGCTTTGGAGAGAGGGTCCTGGTTCACATATGGCTAACCTGCCAAGTCCTTTTTGGAGCCTGAGACTAAAGGAGCTGGGACTTTCCTGGGGGAGGCAGACAGACAAGAAAGCAGGCACGACTCCCCAAAACTACTTTCGGTTACTTGTAGATACCTCTGACTTCAGTGGGCCCGCCTCATTCTCTGCAGCAGGAGCAATGTAAGCAAGCCCAGGGTGAGTGGTCCTGATGAGGGGGACCATGATAGCGGAGTCCTGAGAGTCAGAGACTCTAATCACCACTGCACTATCAGAATGCCCCAACATGATAGACCAGGGTTTGAAGAAGCGGCCAAGAATCTGATAGAGCAGGAAGTCACCCTACATAGCAAATGATGCTGGGTCTCTGTCCTTGTTCTCCATGATGGGCAAAGCCAGCTCTGCCTTGTTGACATGCATCCTTCAGGACCCTCAGCCTACCCAGCATCGTCCCCACAGGGCCATCAAATGCCTGGGAAGGAGGGGCTGGTTGCCAGGTTGTCAATTCTCACATATTCCTGGTACTCAGCTGCATTCACACATGCCCAGATTCCGGGAACAGCCTCCCACCCGACCCTCTGATCCAGGCTCTCCCCCTCCATCCTTCCTGCAGACAGCTGTCCAATTCATCTCGTTAAATGCCCTCTTTCATCATACACCTTCCCCTTCTCAAAGGCCCCCACCACTCCCTGGTTCCTGCCGTCACCTTCGAAACGTCTGTATCCCCCTCTGCATCTGCATGCTTGCCAGAGGCCTGGCATCCCCCTCCCCCACCCACACCGGCACTCTGGCCATTGGAAAGAGACCACTTTCAGAGTGGAGGGCGCACATTTGCAGGTGCTCCTGATGACAGCTGTCTGCCTTCTCTTTAAGGCTGTCCCTCTCCCAGCCCTTTGCTGTTCACCTGATTACTGCAAGGACAAAGGCATCATTAGGTGCTAATGGCACTTAGTACCTCCGTGGCACCTGTTAATCCCCAGCCTTCTGCAGGCTGGCTGCTCAGAAGCCAGCACGATGCCAGGGACGAGGACATATTACTGCTCTGACCATTTGCCAACTTGCCCACCTGCCTTCTCTTAGCTCCCCACCGCCACCTCGGGTCCCAGTCTCCAAGGACCAGACCAGAACTTCTTGCCCCAGCAGCGGCCAGCGACACCCTTAGGAGCAGTGTGAACAGAGTGAACACTGGGGATTGCCCATGTGTCTCCCTAGCTGTCTGTACCAGTGCTCGGTGGCCGACAGACTAGGAAACTGAGACGTGGGGGATGGTGGGTAGAAGCCTTGGCTAAGACTTGCAGTACCATCCATAGATTCAGTGGGATCTGGAGCCACAGCCCTCCAGCTTCAAGGTTACCTTCTTGGCTCCCTGCCCTTGTATATGTTTAAGTGGCTTCCTTTCTTCAACTCTGTAAATCTGACCGACACCTCAAAGCCCGGATCCTCCAAGAGACTCACTTACTCTGTTTCTCCAGTGACCTCAAGCACCTGAAACTCTGCTCATAGGGAGAGACCAAAAAAGTCACTAACACACACTTATTTGTGTGTGTGTGTGTGTGTGTGTTTATGTGTATACGGTGATCTCTCTAGAGGTAAAGGGTCCAGTTCTTAAACATCTTACAATCCTACTGTCACACAGTGATACAGCTAGGTTACAAAAGAGTATACAGTAGGCACAGACTAGACAGACCAAGGGAGAAAGTAGTTGCAGTGCCTTCATTTAATAGATCGCTGCATACTATGGTCATACTATGTGCAACATGAGGGATGAGTCACCCTCTCTGCCTTCATTGCTCTAGTCCTAACCCTGCCCTTCCACTCCACTGGATACCTTGGACAAATTATCTGTCCCCTCCCCACCCCCACCAAAGATACCATTCACAGAGCCCACTTTAAGAAGACGATGGTGGCGTGGCCGCGCAGCACCTGCCAATCAGAGAGCTCCATGGGGCTTCCCTCTGTCTGGACCCCACCCTGGAACCATGCTGCCCTGGCCTATGAGGATTCTGGAGAGCTCTGTGGTGTTCCAGTCTCCTCCAGTGTGAGTTACAGGGTACCCGAGCCTCAGCTTTGGTCCATCTTGGGAGCCAGGGCACCCTGGGAAGCAGTGCTGTGGCACCGGGTGCCAGTGTAACTACTGAGACATCTCCAGACGTCGCCAAATGTCCCCTGGGATCACAGTGACCGCCAATGAAAACCAGTACCACACAGCCTGGTCCTCAATGCAAGGGTACGTTGGTATCTCCTGGGAGACTCTAAAACTCATACTCCTGAGCCCCACCCTAGAGGTCCTAACATCCTCAGAATTAGCATCCCTTAGGGATTCCTGATGACCCTGCTTTGAGAGCCACTGTACAGGTGTCCCAAGAACACGGCTGGCCTCTGGTGATGGTAAGGTAAGATTCCAAAGCAGTCCTGAACGGAGAGCTAACTCCTTGGGAGTGTGCAAGATCACAGACCAGCTCTAAGGCTGACAAATGAGCAGGATCCCTAGGCCCTAAGGAGAAAACTGAAGGGAGGCAGCCGTGTGCTTAGGAGGAGGCCATGCAGGGAAAGAGGGGAGGCCGGATCCGGAGAAGTCAGAGGGGTTGATGATTGTTTGTGGAGGAGCTCAGGGCTAGACTGCTCAGAACCAGATGGAAAAACACATTGACTGGGGTCATCAGAGCCAAGGACGGAGCGCTCTACCTGAATGGGGGGAGTCATCGGCTCTAGAAGTGGCTGAATGTCTCATCTGTGAATGACTAAATGAGTCCCTGCGCTTGGGAAGCAGAGATGATAATGTGCAGAGACACCCCCATCATTGAGCCCAGGGGATAGAGATAGACGCATACTCACAGCTGCTCAGTGGAGTGGCAATGCCCGGCGACCCAGGGAGACAGGCGTGCCAGGAGTAGCCCTGGGGCAGTGACAGCGAAGTTACTTGGCAGCTGTGCAGTGGGGACAGCAACAGTAGTTTGACCCAGCTTTGCCCTGACACGAATGACCCCAGGATTCACCTCCACCCCGTGCCTTGGGGCTGCACAGCCAGGCTAGGACTGAGTGGTAGGCTCAAGCCAGCTGACTCAAGGGACCTATCCCAGTGACCCCAGACTCCACAGCCCAGAGACAGAATTTCAACAGCTGGAATTTGAGTCAGAGACGATGCCAACTTGTGGCTGGCTGGATCCCCTTGGGAGAGTCACTGAAGAGACAGCCTGTTCCCTCGAAGCTATAGGCTAGACATGGCCCTGGACCTATGACTTGGGACATTTTATGTCTCTAAAGTTACAAGAGACACTGTCTAGACTCCCATATAGAAGAGGACAGAGAAAGAGGGTCAGAGTGACTACTAGGAAGAAGCCAAGCCGGAATTCTGTCCAGGCCCACCTCTGAAGACCGGCTTAAGTGTGGTTTTTCTGCCTCTTAACACAACACTTACGTTCCCTCCACATCCCCTCATAGAGATGTCATGAGAATCAGACAGGACAAATCTGAACATTACAGCCCTGAGATTGCAATCACAGTCACTGAACTCCTGAGCCTTCGGGTCTCAAGAGCCAGGCATGCTGGCTCCAGACATCAGGAGACACGCTTCGGTCACCCTGGCCGGGGGCTGAGGCTAGGAATAAAATTGGGGTGTCCCCCCCTAACAGGTGCCCACCCCCTACCCTCACCCCCCCCCACAGCGTGCCGAAGCATCCAAAATTAAATTTCACGCCTGGCTGCACAGAGATACCAACTCAGCCCCGTGTGTTTACGGCTCGAGGAGGAGATAAGATTTGATTAAGAAGACCGCTATTAATTTATGGAGTACGCTGGCGCGAAGGGAGAGGCTACTTTTAATTAATAGCCAGAAGGAGTTTACGCTTTGGGTCTCAGCAAGGGGGAGAGGGCTGAGAGGCTCGGCGGTGGATGGATGGATTCAGCCACTCTCTCGCCTTCTTTCTGAAGAGGATATAAATAAATAAAAGGAGGGGAGAGGCGGTTCTGGCTTGGGAGAATGGCAGGTGGGCTGGAGAGACAGCCAGCAGGAGGAAAGGAGGAGGAGGAGGAGGAAAGGGAAGAGGGGGAGAAGGAAGAGGGAAGAAGGGGAGGAGTTGGGAGGAGGAGGGAGAGTAGGGAGAAGAGGAAGGGAGGAAGGAGACATCCATTCAGAAGGGAAAAGAGAACTCACTTTACAAAGTCCTAGCATGACAATAAACCCTTCACAGGGAGGACCTTCCCTGGCTTTCTCGAAGTCCCAGGAGGCTGCAAACATCCTGAGAAGGGCATCAATGGCTGTTGTATTTCCCCAACATTGATATTACCTTCCAAATGTGGTTCCAGCCACCTATTCCTTGTCCCCCAGGACCCTTGATGCCTGGGAGGGTACTTGAGTTCCCCAGGTGAAATGGCAGAGTAGATGCTCAGATTCATATCCACGCTCGTGTGGTGTTCTGATCCTCTAGCTGGCTTACAGTCACTAATGCACTGGAAATGCTGTTCAAACAGTCTACTGTTTGGGGACCATGACATGGAGGAAGTCAGTGTGTCTAGTACAGACCCAGTTTGGGAAGTAGTGTTTTCATCTGATGCTGGTTGCTGGACGTTGGTCGTAGAGTGTGTGGGTACAAGGGTGAGCTCTGTGTACTTCTCGTCTTAACCTTATGTTAGATAAAAACAAAACAAAACAAAAAACAGAAACAAACTTGGGGCTCAGAGAAGCCTAACTTCGCAAGATCACACAGTTGTTTGACAAAGTAGGTTTCTTCATGACACCCTTCACAGGCACACAGGAGAGCTTCACACACTCAGACTCTTGTGGTGAGAGACTGCAGAGAGCGTGGTGGTCACGCTTGGTGGTGACACCCTGGGGACTGAGCCTGCACATCCTGTCTGGTGGGTGTGGGGAGCTGTGACCCGGGGCCTGCCATGACTATTATTTTACATTCCTGTCATACCACACGTCTAACGTTCTCTTACACATTTTGAGATCTGAAAGGAACTCTGATAGGCTTCATTCAAAATGCTCGGAGCTCGATGTACAGACTGGCAGTACCAGCACTGGCCAGGCACATCAGAGTACCAGGGCAGGCCCGGGGACCTGCTGTCCAACAAATCTTGGCAATTACCATTACCATTATCTTGAGAAGCAGTTTCCATTTTACAGACAGTAAAACTGAGACCCAAAATGAGACCCCCCCCCAAATGTCCTAACAGCACAAAATGTGATGGCAGACACCAGTCCTAATCTTCATCCTGGTACTTTTTGTGCCTGCTAACCCTAATAGTTGCTTCCCTGGCTGTAACAAAATATCTGACATGAAACAACTAAAGGTGGAATTTGGTTTTGCTCCCAGTGTTCGGGCACAGTCTATCATGGTGGGGAATGAATGGTGGCCAGGGCTTGGGTCACATTACAGGAAGCAGAAAAAGATGAACACTGGTACTCAGTTCACTTTCTCCTTTATATGCAGTGACCAAAGCCCATAGGATGCCATAGTGCTACCATAGCGCCACACGTGGTTATGGTAGGTCCCCTTACCTCACTTAACCTAATGCAGGCACTCCCTTACAGACATGGTTTGTCTCCTGGTGAATCTGGATTCTCTTGATGGCCCATGTCAACCATCGCAGCCCCCACAACCCCCGTCGGAACGGGCATACGAACCAGGCAGGGCCGGCTTCAGATCACAGTGGTCCTTCCGGCTGCATAGCTCCGTGCAAGTTTCTCAGCCTCTCCGAGTGATTGCTTCCCATGTCTTAAATGGCCAAGCAGTCTCAGGGAGCTGGCACCACAGCATGCCAAGCAGGGTGACAGTAAGAAGCCAGAACTAGGCCACCACTCCACAGTGCCTTTGGGACAGAGCGGGGGTGAGCCCTGAGCAGGGCAGTTTCCTCTGTCCCCTTCATCCCGTCTTTCATCTTCCCTCGGATGCTGGTTTCTAATCAACAGTGACCACAGATGAGCAGTCATCAGCATCCATCACTGCCAGCAATAGCCAGGTGTCAACCTCTGAGTCCCTGCTTCTAAATCACTCTGTGCTCTGTGGTGGGGGATGGAGACCAGAGACCGAGGCCAAGGATGTGCTGCTGGGAGGGTGGGAGGGGACGGCAGTCGAATGGAGAGACCCTGCTCCAATACAGAGCATGACACATTTGGGCAAACAGAGGCACAGAGGGGACTGTGGCACCCCGAGTCCACAGTGTAGGCTTCTGGCAGAGCTAGAAGTAAGCTCCACCTTGGACTCTGTACCTGCTCAAGGTTCCTGTTCCCAGAGTGTCTAGCATATGGCAACTATTCCGTGGGATCAATCTCATTTCAGAGCCCCATCCAAGCCTAAGGACAGGGAAGTGTAGAGGTAGACATGTCCTAACCGAGTCAGCTGTGACTCTCTTAGAAGAAGCAGATGCTCTCCCTAGGCACAGGGCATCTGGTTGAGCTCACCCCATCCTATTCTACTGGGACCAGTAGCCTCTTGGAATAGGATGGCACTGTATATGGGCACCTCACCTGGCCCACCCTGGACCAATGACTCCTACACCTACGGCCTGCCAGCTGCCCATCCTATAGCTGGGAGTGAGAGAGCCAGGTTCCCAGTGGCCATTCTCAGCTGCCCAGCTCTCCCTATAGCCATTGTGAAAGAGCTTCTGCTTTGGGCACCATGTCTCTTCTGTCTGCAATGCCAATGAAACTCTGGCCATCCTGCAATGGCCAAATCCCTGTATCCCCAGACCCCTTGAGCCACCTCTACTAAGCAATCGAGGTGTCTTTCCTGGCTGCAGCCAGTCCTGGAAGATCCAGTTTAGATGCCCAGGTGAACCAATCCCCACTGTCACACAGAGGCCAAAAGTGTTGATCGCACCTCTCCCCTCATCCATGTGCTCTCTCTTATGCCAGGACCCCTGGGCCTGAAGCCGGCAGTGACAGACAGGTGATGAGGGAGACACTCCACCCTGCCCCTTTCCAGGTGTGCATGTAGCAATCCCAGAAGCCTGCTTATCAGCAGGGGTGATTCCAGCCAAGGCACAGGACAACGGTAACCCCTCTCTTCCTGGCCTGATAGCCAGACAGCCTTCTCTGCCTTGTGCAGTGGTTCTCAATCTGTGGGTTGCAACCCCTTTGGCCTTGCTTATTGAATATTTACATCATCATGGTAGTTTGAATGTAACTGGCCCCCATAATCTCATAGGGAATGGCACTGTTAGGAGATGTGGCTTTGTTGGTGTGGGGATGGCCTTGATGGAGGAAGTGTGTCACTGTGGGGGCGGGCTTTAAGGTTTCCTATGCTCAGGATACCATTCAGTGTCTCAGTCAACTTCCTGTTACCTGCAAGTCAAGATGTAGGCAGCACCACATCTGCCTTCGTGCCTCCCAGCTCCCTGCCATAATGATAGTGGACTGAATTTCTGAAACTGTAAGCGAGCCACCCCAATTAAATGTTTTCTTTCTAAGAGTTTCCATGATCATGGTGTCTCTTCACAGAAATAGAAACCCTACCTAAGGCAATTATGATTCATAGAAGTAGCAAGACTAAGTTATGAAGTAGCAATGAAAATAATTTATGGTTGGGAGGTCACCACAACATGAGGAACTTTATCAAAGGGTCACAGAATTAGGAAGGTTAAGAACCCCGGGTCTAGCGTGAGAGAGACTGGTCATGCCTTGAGAAAGGAGGTGGGATACATTGTATGGACAAGGTAGCTACTTCCAAAGAAGAGCATCAACCCATCTGTATAAGGGGCAGCCTGTGCGTCAGCTGCCCATGGGGCCACCTAGAGCAGGGAAACTGGTCAAGGTTACCACTGCTATAGAGCATCTAAAGTCTGTGCGAGCCAGGACTCAACCACGGTGCCCCTGCTTCACCCCATGGATGTTTAGTAATGGACCCCTGATGATGATAGCAATTGGCAAGAAACCGGTCTAGAGGGAGAGAAAGAAGTTAGCCTAACACTTCCTCGAGCTCTAGAGGAGATGACAGGATTCTGAACATGTTCACCAGTGGATCTGTGACCTAGAATGGGGGGGGCAGGATTCAAGATCTTCCTCCAAGGAAGTGTCAATGAAGATAACCCCTAAAGGATATAGGTAGGGTTGGTCGACAAAATCAGAAGATAATGGTCCAGACAACACAGACAGAATGTGTGAAGGTGTAAGGGTAGATGGGGGGAACTTGCCATTTTGGGGGGCTTGAGCGAAAAATTAGCAGGGAAGAGTGTTGGGCTCCAAGGGGCTCGTAGATGGGGCATGGAACAGACCAACGAGACAGACATGCACCTCCCAAACCACACGTGTGCCCGCAATGTGATAGTGGGCACAGTGTTGAGGAGAATGGAAACTTCTGGAAGGCTTTCTAGATAGATAATTATAGACTGTGTTTGAGGGGGCAGAAGGGGGGGGTGTCTCTGTTCTGTTCCAGGGACCAACAGAGTGAGAGGAGACACGGAGGGTCAGTCAAGGGCATGGTCTGGCCTGGCAGTGAGGTGGCCGGGACAGGGTGGGTTGGGGTCAGGAATGAACGGGTGGGAGTACAGCCGTTCCCCCAGAGCTTGTCCCTTGGATGTCATGCTTTTTGGCTGGAAGGCTGGCAGGCTTCTACATTATTAATAGTGACACATAGTAAACATTTTGATAATTGTCACAGCCACAGGCATTGCGAGTCAGCACCAGCTGTTACCAGCATGAAGAAAAAGCGGAATCTCTCACGCCGCGTACACAGGCTCCCCACTCTCTACTTTATTCCTTCCTGCCCCTCGTCAGTCAAGTGCATTCTGCTTCAGCCTGAAGTGGGGCACTTCAGAGTACAGCGGGAGGGGGCACTCCCCACCTCCCTCATCCAGCCCCAGAGATGGAGCTCAGCCAGGTTCTGTGCCTCCCTGAGTGACAGTGTGGGGTTTGCAGGCCTCAGTAGGCTAGACTACCCTTCCCCAAACAACACTATCCCCACCCCCCACCCAGCCCAGTGCCCCCACTGCACAAAGCAAGCCCTGTCCTGGGGACACCCAGCAAAAGAGGAACAGGATGCAGGGGGACCGTCTTGTGGGAGAAGAGGGATTTCTTCTTCCAGGTCCTCTCGGACAGCAGTCCCCTGCAAAGCTGACATTCTGGCAATGTACCTCCCCCAGAGTGGTTGGATAATGACAGGTGGATGGTGGCTGGTCCATGAGGCTCCTGTGTGTGAATGGATGTCATCCTGGATGAGGAGACCTGACCAAGTGATGGGACCACCAGTGATAGGAGGGGTACATGGCAGTATGCTTAGTAAAGCTGGCCTGGGCAGCCTATGGATCAGAGCTAGGGCCCTGAGACATGGCAATGAATGTAAAGTCCCCTCTGGGGGCCTTGGGAAGTCACCAAGGAAAAGAGGAGCAGTTTTGGGAAACAACCTAAGGGCTCAGTCATTGCTTCTGGGGCCTGGCAGCATGAGTTGTAGGAGGCATCAGAGGCACGGACTAGCCAGGCTGCCTTCCATGTCTTCTCCTCTGCTGCCCACGCCTGCTTCCTCCACAGATCTTTGCTTACAGAGCACACCCCCCTCCCGTGACAGCAATGGACCCTAGACTTTTCATATGGTGGGTGAGCTCTCTACAGCTACATTCCTAACCCTTTTGTTTTTTCTGAGAAGATGGATTTCTGTGTGTGTAATTCAGTCTGGGTTGGAACTCAAGGTCCTCTTGCCTTAGCCTCCAGAGTGTGGGGGCCACAGGGGTACATGAGCAGACCGAGAACAAATCTCCCCTTACACAGACACCACCACGGTGAATCAGGATCCCCTCTAATGACTTCTGTAAAATGTCACCTCACCAAACACAGTCACCTTCTCAGTCTGCAGGGACTAGACCCTCATGTGAATTCAGGGGTCACATTCATTCCACAGGAATGCCCCTGACTGAAGTGCCGTTCAGGCCAAGATTTAAACAACGACTTCAAAAACAGTGTCAGGTGGAGAACACTCTTCCAGACAGATGAGCAATGCCGGAGAAGCCTCTGGGGTTAGCTGAGGGTGGGTGAGGATGTTGAAGAAGATTCTGGAACATGGTGCCCAGTAGTTTGCGAAGGGTGACTGGTTGACATGGGCCTTGATGAGAATCACTGTCTCCAACCCAAGAGCCTGTAGCTGATTTGCCGATCTCCTCGACTGTGAAGAGAATGGACAGAGAGGCTGCATGGAGTCTAGAGAAGGGGCCCTTGAGGGGGTGGGGGGGAAATGGCAGGAGCTGGACCAGCACCATGACTTTGTGATTGGCAATGAATAAGAACAGCTCCATGACCTTGTGATGGTCAATGTATAAGAACAGCACCATGACCTTGTGATGGTCAATGTATAAGAACACAGAGAAAGAAGCGAAAGCATTGATGGGGACATTGTGGGGTCTGGAGGCAGTGCAGCTAGGGCTGGGGTAGAACCCGGGGTGATGGCAACCCAATGTCCTCAGAAGCCCTCCGTGACACCTTATGGACTCACTTGGTGTCTTTGGGGGCCACGGTGATGAAGGCCAGTTCTCAGAACCGCACGGAAGGATGCCAACGGGGCAATGCAAGTGGCACCTTGGGGTTGCCGGCCGGCACGGAGCGATGCAGCTAAGGCAGAGGGTTTTCAGGAATGACTGTAAAGATTTGCTGCCAGTGGCAGGAGGACAAAGTCCAACAAGGCAAAGAAGACCTACTCACCCAGTGACCCATAAGGGAGGAAAGGGGGAGGAGGACTGTTTGGTCCCAAGGAGCCTACGCTGGCCAGTGTCTCCAGAGGTTATATGTAGAACACTCAAGTGGTAGAGTTGGCAGGGGCCCTGAGGATAATGTCCACCCTCCTCTACCCAGAGGATGCAAGCAGTCAGCAAAGTTGGTGAAGCCTCAATACTGGATCCTGGGTCTCCTGACTCCTGGCATGATGATCTCACCCTAAAACACACAGGGGGCAGAGTGGAGAGTACAGTCTGTGGTAGCTTGCTATGCAACCATGAGGACCTGAGTTCAGTTCCCCAAAACCCACATAAGAAACAGAGTATGAGCAGTAGATAACACAAAACAAACCCAAGGCTGGTTTTAGATGGGTTTTGTTTGTGTGTTTGTTTGTTTGTTCCATAATGCTTAGTCTGAGAATATGAATGTTTTTTACCTTTACAGTGATTTTGCTTGTATATTATTTTGGGTTTTGCAGTTTCATGGGATTCCTGTGTGTGTGTCTGTTTCTATATGTTTCTTGTGCTTTTTCTTTGGCTCTTTCTTTTTCTGTTGGTGTGTTTGTTTTATCCTATTCTGGTTTGTTTGTTTTTATTCTACCTCATTTTATTTTTAGATGCCTGTTTGTTTTCTAATGAGAAAAGGATTTGGTGGATTTGGATGGGTGAGGAGGTAGGAAGGTTCTAGGAGGAGTTGGTGGGTGGGTGGGGCATAATCCAAATACATTATTGAAAAAAATGAAGAAGAAAGTATGAGCATGATGGCTGCTCCTGTAATCCCAGTGCTGGCCAGGCAGAGACAGGTGGCTTCATGGGACTCTCCAGCCAACCCCCCTAAGATGCTCAGACCAACCAGAGACCGTCTCAACAAAGTGGCTCCTAAAAAGCAACATCCAAAGTTGTCCTCTGACCTCCACATATGTTCATGCATGGACCAACATGCATGAACATGCGTGTGCTTCTGCACACGTGTTGGGGCCCGTGCACGTGCACACACACACACACACACACACACACACACACACACACACCACAAGTACACTCTTTTCCGAGTCTCAGATGCCGTGCCTTCTGCAGGCTGATGCCTAAATGGCACAGATAGAGTGGGGCCTCACTGGTCCTCCACTTCTAAATATCTCTTCTGTCTTCCTGCATCCCCTGGGCTGACCCAGTACTCCTTGGCCTGCCCCAGATCTTCTGCAGGTTTAATACCGGGGAGCTTCTCCCATCTGCAGAATGCTGTCTCCATCCTTGGGGTATCCTTCTGTCCCTGGGTATTGCCTGTCTCATCCTAGGTGTTTCATCTTTACCCTCTTACCTTCCAGCATGCTCTGTATCCATCTATCCCAGACACATTTGCCTCGGGCACTTAGCAGCTGTTCGGTTTTTCTTTAATGGGTCCCAGCCTATTGGTCCCGTTCTGACCTTCAGTGAATCTTTTTCCTTCCATCTTGCCCATATGTCTTGCCCAGGTCCTTTCCCTGTACCTCCATCTCATTACTGGGGTGGAGGGTGCCCACAGCGCACTTTGCCGTGTTTCTTTACTCCATGAGCCTATAAGCCCCCTCCTCCCTGGGAGGACCAGGCCTCACCCTCTGTGAGCCCCAGCCCCCAGATCTCATTCCTATTCCTCTTCTGGGCCTGACATGGCTGTGTCGCAGGCGTCTGGGTGCATGCTCTGTCTCCCACGCTAGGAACAGCTCCTCGAGCTCAGCAATTGTCTATTCATCTTTAATTCCATAATTACAAAGACAACAATCCTATCGCGCCTGCCAAGCGCCAGGCTCAGTCCTGAGAGCTTTATACATGCTAACTCGCTTAATCCTGACCCCGCCCCCGGAAGCAGATGTGATGATGACCCTGGTCTGCAGACACAGTAGAAACAGAGAGGTGAAGTAACTCGTGTGGCAGGTTCTGTGGCCAGCAAGAGGCAGAGCTTTACTGCCATATGGGTGTGCTCCAGTGTGCCTGGTTCAGAGAGTGACTTCTGAGGCCTGGGGAATGACTCAGACAGATGCAGGCAGGGTCTGTGAGGGAGATGCCTACGTGTTTCTTCTAGTTTCTAGTATAAGAATGATTACAGGTCCAGCTAGAGCTCAGCCAGGAGTGTGTGTGTGTGTATGCACATTCGTGTGTGTGTGTGTGTGTGTGTGTGTGTGTGTGTAGCCATCTGTCCATCCATCTGTTGGTCTGTCTGTATGTCTGTATGTCTGTGTCTATGTATCTGTGTGTGGAAGCCAGAAGGCAAGCTCAGCTGTTATCCCTCAAGATATTATCCACCCTGTTTCTGGGGACAAGATATTTCACTGGCCTGGAGCTCTGTAAGTAGGTCTGGTGACCCCCAGCCATTCTTCTGTTGCTGCCTCCCTAGCACTGGGGTTACAAGGGTGCAAGGGTGTATACCGTGCCTGGTTTTTATTTTAAAAAGTGGGTTCTGGGTATTGAACTCAGATCCTCCACTTGCCTGGCAAACATCTTACTAACTGAGCCATCTCCCCATATCTCAGGCCAGGGTTTTGATCTTTGCAGCCTCCCTATCAGGTTAGGTCGGTGTCTCAGCCCAGCACAGGCACCAAGTGGTAGAACCTGGATTGTTTGATTCTTGAAGGACACACACATCGAGCAAACGCCCAAGGCTGTGTCCAGCTCAGGCCCTCACGGGGAATCCAGTCTGTCACTGAAACACTAAGCAGGGCCAACTGGCTTCTCCAGGGCTGGTCTGTGCTGAGGTACAGATGTGGAGTCTTTGCTGGTGTCCCCTGCAATCCCAGAGGCCTCTGGGGTGTCCCCTAAGCATCCACTCAAGAGCTGGATGTCTCGTGACTTGGGACCCACTTGGCTCGTTTCTTCCTGAGCTGCATCAGTATGAGCACCTGATACCTGACACAAGCGGTGGTGACAGGGGGTGTCTAGAGGCACGTGGGTGGAGAGGCAGGGGCAGGGTGCCAGCTTGGAATTAAATGCTTATTAAGTTGGAACAAGATGGTTAGTTAACACACCTCCTGCTTCAGAGGAGAGGTGGAGGGGATGCTGTGTCCCTGGGGGACCTTTTCCTCTTGGCTGACAGTGGAGCCTGGTGGGGAGGGTGGAGCTGGCCCTTCAAGGATTGTTCCCCCCCACCCCCACCAGGTAATGATCGCACAGAGTTCCACCAGGTAATGATCACACAGAGTTGCTACTGCAGGGAGAAGTAGCTCATAAGATGTGTGACCCATAGGGTTGAAGGCACAGATGAGGAAGGGGAAGGAAGGAAGCGATGTGTGCTGCCTTGCACATGAGTATGTATGTATGTGTGCATGTATGTATGTATGTATGTATGTATATGTGTAATGGCATGTGTGACCTGGTCTTCCGTCTGATTTGCCTTCTCCACACTGACCGATGAGTCAATCGATTTGAAAATTATTAAATACCTCATTTAATAACTATTAAGCATCTCCTATGTGCCAGACACTGGTTTAGGGCTGTGGTTCAGGGATGAAATGATGCAGTGGAGAGTCCTTACCTTCCTAGTGTTTCCCCTGGAAGTATGAGATGTATGAGGACCTGTCGAGGCTGGGACAAGGTGCTGGAGCCACTTTAGAGGGAATGGCTGAGAAGGACTTTCTCAAGAGGTGGCACTGGCACCGTCGCCCTGATGAAGTGGCCTGAGGGGAGGCCGAGGGACCCTGATAAAGGACTGAGCATGACATGCGGTGAATTCAGAAGGGAGCCCTGCAGAGGGTCTAGAGAGAGGAGGACCAGCAGCCAGTCCAGGGGGGTTTCGCCATAGCCGTGTGAACTCAGCGTTTCACTCTTCGTAGGAGGGGGATCCCCTGCCATTGATATGATTTTTGCATTCACTTGAACCCTCTGCTGCCATGCAGGTCTGGGTCACAGGGACAGAGGGGGCGGCACATCGGAGAGGAGGCTGTAGTACTGCCAGTGATGGTGGTGACCCCTGAGGGGTGCCTCCCTGCTGGCACAGCATGGTGAGAAGCCATTGTATCTAAAGGACTTTGAGAGGTGGAGATTGGGGGGTCTGAGCTGATGCCCTGGGAATGGGACGATGAGAAGGGAAGGCTGGAGTTTGGGGTCCCGGTGACTGCATGAATGGTAAAGGCGCCCATTCCTGAGACGGAGTAGACGTGGGGGAAGCTGGATTGGAAGGTGACTCGGAGAGGCCAATGGACCATTAGGATGGGTAAGAGACTCTGTCATCACTCTTTTGTGAGACTTAGGTGGAGACCTGGTGACTGAGTCCCCATGGAAACCTGTCTGTTTCCTCCTTAGCCGCGTCATTGGACACAAAAGAGCAACCCTGACCACCTCCTACGGCCTTGAGTCCTGTGTTCCCTTTAGGCCCCGCTGATGTAGACCAAAGTAGCTGAAGAGTTTGTCCAGGCTCCAGGAAGGTGTCCAGGCTGTGGTGGCTAGAAGCCAAGGGTGGAGAAGAGCCATTCCACAACCATGCGGTCAGCCCCAAGCGAAGGTGGTGCTGTCCTGTGGTATCAGGACCATGGGGCAGTTCCTCATTCATCTAGTCATTCACCAGCATACGTGCAACTTTTCTCAGTGTTGTGACACAGGGATTAACAAAAGCAACTTGATGGCGTATTCAGGTTCACTGTCCCGGGAGCATCATCATCTAGGGTCACTCACTTACTCATTCACCCATCCATTCAAGTATTCACCCCATTGCTACCACTACCTAGGCCTGGGTTCCCTGTTGAGATAAATAAATATGCAAAAAAATTTTTAAAGAACAAGAAGGCATGTTCCCCATGTGTGCCCACTAGTTTTGCATCAAGTTGATACAAGCTAGAGCCATCCGAAAGGGAAGAACCTCAGTTGAGAAAATGTCCCATAGGATCTGGCTGTAGGGCATTTTTTAAATTAGTGGTTGATGGGGGAGGCCCCAGCCCATTGTTGGCAATGGCACCCATGGGCTGGTGGCCTTGGGTTCTATAAGAAAGCAAGCAATGAGGAGAAAGCCAGGAAGCAGCGCTTCTCCAAGGCGTCTGCATCGGTTCCTGCCTCTAGGTTCCTGTCCTGTTTGAGTTCTGTCCTGACTTCTTTCAGTTATGGGCTACCCAGTGGAAGTGTAGGCTAAGTAAACCCTCTCCTCCCCAAGATGTTTTGGTCATGGTGTCTCATCACAGAAATAGTAACCCCAACTAGAACATTGTGTTGGTTAGGTTTTTTTGTTTGTTTTGTTTTGTTTTTGTCAACTTGACACATGCTTAGTCATCACTTTCATTGAGTAAATACCTCCATCAGACTGGCCTGTAGGCAAGTCTGTGGGTGGTGCCACCCTTTGTGGGTCTTAGCTGGTATAATCCAGCAGGCTGAATGAGCCAACGGGAATAAGTCAGTAGGCAGTGTGCCTCCGTGGTCTCTGTCTCAGTTTGGACTCTAGGTTCTTTTCCTGATCGAGTTCCTGCCTCGACCTTCCTCGATGATGAACTGTGATTGGGAAGGCAAACAAGCCCTTTCCTCCCCAAGTGTAGAAAGCAAACTAGAACCGCATCGCCTGCGTAGAATTCTGACAATACTGAGGAAAAAACAGGCAGCGTGCAACTAACTACAGAACTGCAATCTGAAAATATCACATGTGCTAAGGGGGAAAAGAACGGGGAGGTCAGAGATGGGGCTGGGACCATCAAGACCTGGAAAGTGCTGGCATCGGCAGGCTAGGGTGCTCTGGGTGCTGTGGGTCAGTGTCACCCCATCATGTCCCCTGGGCGTGTCTCCACTTCTTCCTACTCAAAGGTCCTGGTAGGCAGGAGCTACGGCGGGGTGGGGCAGCGTTGCACCCCACAGTGCCCACCCTAGTTGAATAAGGGGATCAGTGCACTCAACTCTGACTTCTCTGCTGGAACCCTGGGTAGGATTTTGCTGGGGCCGAGGTGAAATCCTTAGGCAACCTGTGGGTGTATGGGAGACGCCTGGGTTGATTCCTGAAGTCTTGCCTGCCTGAGGTTTGGGCCCTAGCAATGATCATCAATCCCCAAGGTTAGTTGGGATGCCACCACCAGTGAGAGAAGGGAAGTCTACACAGGGACCTGACTGACCCAGCCTTTCATCCCTAGGGGATCCCTGTAGCCTACTATTGTCCCTTATGACTGGACGTCAGCATGCCTTGGGAGTGAGGTTATCAAAGGGGGCGTGAGTTCTCTGTGCCACAGTGCAGACAGTCCTACAGGCTGGGAGCATCTGAAAGAGGGGAGAGCCATCCATGAGACCCCATGGGACAGAGAGGGCACATGAGGACAGGCCATTGGCCAGGACCCAGCCACACTTACCTTTCCTGGAACACTGGTCTGGTGGGCATAGGAGGCTGTGTTTCCAGTAAGAAGACGGAGTCAGGCTGGGCACACACACCCTCACTCAGAGGAGGGAGCTTGGGGCTCCTCGGGAGCCCTAATGACTACTGTAGAGAGCTGTTTACAGCTAAGTGAGCTGTAATGGCTTTCTGCGGTCATTAGACACAGGCTGCCAGAGCCCTGAGGGGCTGCTTGGCCTGACTCCCACACACTCCCCCAGGACCTGGATCAATGAACTCGGGATGGGGCTTGTGGACCTCAGCTCCCTGAGCACAGGTGACCACTGGGACCACACAACAGCTCACAGGTGTCACACTTGACCTTTGGCTGTGCACAGGGTAGCAGGAGAGAGTCCCCCCTTCAAGGAGCAAGAACTCTAAGGGAACAGAACATGTGGAGTGAGTCACATTCCTGTAGGCCTGGGTCCAACCTGGTAGGGAGACCACTTAGGGCTGAGTAGGATTTGTTTCAGTGAGGATTAGGAGGAATCTAGAAGCCTGGGAAAGCAGATCAGGTGCCCCAAAGGGCTCTGGTGTTTGAAACAAGGTCTAACATTGAACTCAGCTCTGGCCCAGGCAAGGGCGTTACTTTTCTAAGCTCCAGTCCTCCATCTCTAGAACAGAGCTGAAATAGCACTGTGTGGGTAGCTGTGAGTATGCAGCGAGTAGTGTGTGTTATGTGCTTGCTGCATCCCAAGTGCTCAGAGGAGGTTAGCTGCCATGTCATCATCATCACACTGCCACAACCACTACCAAAATCATTATAGCCATCACCACCAACAACACCATTATCACCATCAACATCACCATCACAACCATCATCACCACCATCACTTTCATTATCACCACCATAATCAGCATCACCACTACCACCATCACAGTCACCATCAAAAACACATCACCAATATCACCATCACCACCAAAATCAGCACAACCAGCACCAGAACCACCATCATCACAATCAATATCACCTTCACAGCCAACATCACCATCACTACCACCAACATCAGTATCATCATTTCCATCATTACCATTATCACCATCAATGTCACCATCACCACCAAAATCATCACAACCACCACCATCACCACCATCACCACAGCCATTATTACCAGCAGCATCACTACTACAACAATAACATTGCCACTACCACCATCAGTGTCACCTCCACAAACACCATATCTACCAACATCATCACTCTCATCACTGCCAATATCATCACCACCACACGTCCACCATTGCTACATTACCACATCACCACCACCATCCTTGTCACTATCACCATGACCACCACCATCCTTGTCACTATCACCACCACCACCACCACCACCACCACCATCCTTATCACTATTACCATGACCACCACCATCCTTGTCACTATGACCACCACCATCCTTATCACCATCACCATGACCACCACCATCCTTGTCACTATCACCATGACCACCACCATCCTTGTCACTATCACCATGACCACCACCATCCTTGTCACTATCACCATGACCACCACTATCCTTGTCACTATCACCATGACTACCACCATCCTTGTCACTATCACCATGACTACCAGCAGCAGCAGCACCGTTATCCTGCCGTGGGCCCTTATCACCTCCACCACTATTTAGCCATCACCATAGGGGGTATGCTTATTGGGTGTTCTTTTCCTCTTGTGCTTGTGTTTTTCCTCCAATCTAGTGAAAAAATAGCAGAACAAAACTCCTATTAAATTGTTCTGAGACTGTCTATTGAGCATCTTGTCTGTGCTGGAATTTGGGAAACTTCTCCCAACGCCTAATCTATGTGTCACATGATTTCTGGATTAGGTGTTGGGAATAGGGTGGGGATGGCCATATCCTGAAGCTAGGCCATTTCTTTTGTCCATCACTCTTTCCTGTTTTTTTTTCACATGCCCAGAAATGTTGGACTGTGTTAACATTGTATCAGTGTGACACAAACTAGAGTCATATGGGAAGTGACTAGCCTGGACTAATTGAAAACCTTTCTCAAAAATTTTTTTCTTTTTTCTTTTTTTTTACTGGGAAGGAAAGAAACTCACCTAGGGTGTTTGAAATGAGATTCTATTGTTTGCCTTCTCCCCACCACTACCACCAAAATGTCTACCTGGAATGGAACTTTCGAGAGTTCTGTTGCATCACGGAGTCATGCACAGAACTTAAACCTATAGGTATGTTAGAACAGTTATACAGATACAGTGTACAGTCCTTTTGTTTTTCCTTCTGGTATTTCAAGACAAGGTCTCTCTATGTATCCCTGGATGTCCTAGAACTCTAGCTAGACCAGGCTGGTCTCGAAATCACAGAGGTCCTCCTGCCTCTGCCTCTACCTCCCAATGCTGATGGATTGAAGGCATGTGCCACCATGCCCCAGCTACAAGTAATTTTTAAATGTTATTAATTCCACTGAGATGTTTGAGGTATAATATAATTTATAAATCGGATCTACGGATTCCTTGGGAGCAACAGGGAGCAAGCAGATGACACCTTATTGGCTGAAAATTGCCTGTGACTGGCTTGGCCTTCATTCTGGGAGACAGCACCTGCCCAAGCCTGCTTCCAGCAGGGGGCAAATGACCATGATGGGGGTGTGTGGTGGCAGAGCCACGCTTGAGGAGGGCCACACCCACCTGCCATCCCCCTCCTCCCTGCAGCATGAGTTGGCCATTTCGCTGGGAACTCTAGCTCTCTCTGAGTTGCACAGCCTCAGCTCCCTCCATTTCCCCATCTAAAGCTGGAGCATGACAGAGACCCATCTCACACAGCTGCTCTTGGAGAAAGCTAAAAAAGACATGCAGAACGGGGACTCAGCATTTACAGGGCCGGTGGTACGTTCTGAAGTGTGCCCTCGTGGTTCTTTGTCCTTCATTCCTACTCTCTCTGCTAAGCTTAGCTTCTCTCTCCTACCTCCTTCCTGGCTGTCGCATCCCAAAATCTACCCTCACCTCCCCTGTCCTCAGCCCTCACCTAGTGACCTGTACAGACACCGGGGGCACCCTCCCAGCCCCCTCCACACCTGACACCTCCTCTCTCTCTCTCTCTCTCTCTCTCTCTCTCTCTCTCTCTCTCTCCCTCCCTCCCTCCCTCCCTCCCTCCCTCCCTCCCTCCCTCCCTCCCTCCCTCCCTCCCTCCCTCCCTCCCTCCCTCTCTCTCTCTCTCTCTCTCTCTCTCTCTCTCTTACACAGTAGCAGTGTCTTTTTCCCCCTTTGAGACATGTTCTCACTATGTAGCCCAGGCTAGCCTAGAACTTCTTGACCCTCCTGCCTCAGACGGGACCACAGGCATGTGCTACCATGCCTAGCTCATGTCTCTTTGTCCTTTGAGCCATCTCTGGCCTCATGTGTCCTTGGACGGCACGTCCCCACTTGCCTCTCTCATTTTTACCTGGGGAAGGAGAGAGTTAATGGGATCTAAAAAATAACAGAGAACAGGAGCGAACACAAAATTTAAGGAGGAACCCTTAAAACCCAGCAGTCAAGTCCAGTGATGTTTTAATGTAATATTTGAAACTCCAAATGAATGCAGACACCCCCAGGTGAACCAAGTGTCAAAACACTCCATGGAAATAGGTACCGTGTACTCTTTCCTGCCAGCTGCTTGGGTCCCGCCGCTCTCAACTCCCGAATAACACACGAGACACTATATTAATTATGAAGCTGTTGACTGTTTGCTATGGTTTCTTAATGGCTTGCTCTGACTTCATTATTAACTCATAATTACTAATACATATATAATAAGGTCTTATCTTACCAAGAACGTCAGACTTGCGCCCTCTCCTTCTGGGATCACATGGCGACCCTCTCCTCTTGACTACATTTCCCAGAATCCTCCTCGACTCCTAGTCCCACCTATCTTGCTTCCCTATTGGCCAACAATGCTTTATCAACCAATAGGACAAACATATACACAGAAGGACTTCCCCCATCAGAAATAGAACTCGCTCCTCCACTTTCTGGATTCCACAGCTCCATCATAGTGCATCTCTATCAAACACTTTGATGTCTCTCTGTTTGTGTGACTTTTCATGTTAATTTGGAAGGGCCACATCGAGGAATCATTTGTCTCAAATGCCCAGATTGGGTATCTCGCTCTCTCCGTCTCATCCCAAGCCCAGTTGGGGTATCTCCTTCTCCCATCTCATACCAAGCTCCTGAATAGAAAGACGGTCCTCAAGGGCAGAGAGTTCACTCAAGGGAAGCACCTTAGGGTCTCCACACTGACAAGAACTGGAGACCTCTGTTGTTGTTGTCATTGTTATTGTTGTTATTGGTGTTGTTGTTCCTAGCCCAGCTTCATGCCTATTGGACGTCCAGTCCTGCATCACATGCAGGAAGAACTTGAGCCATGATCCCCCAACCCCAAGGGTTCCCAAAGAACCTCTGTGCTTTGTACCTCAAGGGTCCGTAATGACAGCTCCATGGTACTGCTTGAACAAGAAAGCCAAATACTCTATACCTTCTTGATACTTTCTCCAGAGCCACACTACCCCATGGTCATCTCCTCCCATGGGCCCCGTGCTGGCATCTGCCATCCCCACCCAGCCTCTTTCTGGTCTCCTGTGCCTCCCACAGCCCTTCAGTGTCGCCATCTTCTGTATGTGACCTGACCACAGGGTGGGGCACATGGGGGGGAAAAGGCCATCAGGAGGGTGCCCAGCCCCACTGACCCTGTCATCATCTGCCTGTCCTGCTCACAGCCATCCACCACAGCTATCTTTCCAGTTCCAAAATAACTCTCCCAGCTCCTCCCTTGGCCCCTTCTCAGCCACAGCTAGCAATGGCAAGTTGTGGCCATGGGTGGAGAAGTTGCCAGGTCCCCTAAAGCTTGGGTGGAGGAGGCGGGAGCAAGCAGGTCTCTCTGCTTCCTGAAGCTGGGTGCAGTGATGGGAGAGGGCTGCCAGAGTTTATCTGTGCCCAGTCCAGGTGCGGGGCCAAGGCTACATCCCGTACACTCCTCAACCTGACCTCCATCCTGGCTCTGGATCATTATGGTCTACTGCTGAGTGAATCCCGGGAGTCTCTGGATCCCATTGGTGGGATGGGAGCCCCACATTTGAGCTCTCACATTAAGCCTGGAAGCAGAGATGGGTAGCCCTTGTTTCCCTTCAGCAGTATAATGGGTTTCTGGACACTGAAGTTACGTTCAGTGCACCCAGTCTATCATGAACCAGTATCCTGACAGCTCTGGCAGCTGAAGGACTGACAAGTGGTTAGCCCAGCCACAGTCTCTGTTCTGGATATATATATCTCCAGGTTATAACCTTGGCTACTTCTAATGACCCTGTCTGTACTTTGCCCTGATAGTTTTGAGTGGTGGATTTAGCAGTGACTACTGAGTCACTAAACTTAAGCAACGGCATCAAAGCTGAACTTGAACCTGGTTCTGTGTCCTCCCGACTCCTGTACCAGCCTCCACATGGCACTGTGGATCAAGGCAGAGCCAAGGTAAATCTCTTGGGGGCTTAGAAGTACTTCCCATTGAATGACAGCCTAAAAGGATCCCCCAGCCCTCCTTGGCACCCAACCCTAGAGTCTGTCTGTCTGTCTGTCTATCTGTCTGTCTCTCTCTCTCTCTCTCTCTCTCTCTCTCTCTCTCTCTCTCTCTCTCTCTCTCTCTCTCATACACACACACACACACACACACACACAGAGCCAAGCAATGAAAGATGACGGAGTATTGCTGAGTTTAGGGGTCTGACCACCTGGTGCTGCATCAGGGTATCAGGGAACTTGTCCCTGACCCGGTAGGAGGCAGGAAGGTGGAAGGGGGGAAGCTGGCCTCGCCTGCTTCTTCCTGCTCAGGCAGCCCATCTAGCCCTCGCAAAGCTGGGAAAAGCCACTCTATGGTGTAAATGTGGAGATGAAAGCGGGAATGTCTGGGAAGATGGCTGTGTTGGTAAAGCTCTTACCACACAAGCGTGAGGAACTGAGTTCGATTCCCAGCACCCTCATGAAAAGTCCAGAGTGGCTATGCAGACTTATGATCCCAGTGCCCAGGAGGCGGAGGCTGGATCCCTGAGGCTTACCGATAAAAGTGAAAGACTCTGTCTCAGAAAACAAGATGGACCGTGAGGAACAGAACCCAAGGTTGACCACACCCACACGCAGGTGTGCACGCTCACACACATTCACGTACACAAAAACGAAAGGCAGGAGACGAGCCTGCGCCCCGCCGTCTTCCCACTTGCTTGACTTGGTGCTCTGTGTCCTTCCAGCCGCTTCCTGACCCCGTCAGCAGGAAGTTCTCATTGCTAAGATGTCGTGGGAAGGACGGGCTGGGTGTTATCGCGCTGTTATGTGATACTAGACCCCAGCACGCTATGCTCTACTCTGTCACACCTGTCCTGTGTGGCATCATCCCTGTCAGTGCCTTACTCGCTCGCTAGCTACTCTAATTCACGTCCAACCCTGGGCTGTGTGAGACGGCCGCTTCCTTACTGGGGAGCAAGCCCAAGGTCCAGAATCTGGCAGAGAGGCCAAATGCATGCTGCCTTACTGTCCCTTCTTGGAAAGGCCTGGGTGTAGCCCGCACCTCAGGGCAGTAGATGGAGGAGAATCCCAGGGGTAGGAGGGAAAGAGATAGCAGCAGCCTTTTGTTCCTGCTCTGTCCCATCGAGAAGACAGAGAGAGAGCCGCTGCCTCTCTCCAGTGTTTGCCTGTCTTTATGTTTTTGACATTTTGCTTTCTGAATGGAGACTCAGACAGAGGCAAAGTCTCTACAGACTTGGTTCTGTGGCAGCAGAGTACCTCCTACTTCATATGACCAGGGCTCTGGGCTGTAGGAGTTCAAGTAAGGATGCCTACCCAGGGGTGGGGGTCACTGCCCACAGCTCCCCCCATGGGTTCAGTGGAAAGTGCCGAGGCTTGGTGCCAGGACCCTAAATCTTGTAGACTTGTCTGCTGACTCCACTGCCTCCCTCCTTACCCACTCCAACCTTCCATTCTTCCCTTACTCCAACTGAAGTTAATTTTAGAATAAGTCCATTTCTGTCTTTGCCTGAATGGGGTCACCGTCATTCACAGAGATTCCAGAAGGCTCTAAAGGAAATATGGCAGGACTACACTCAGGGATGATCACATTCACTAACCACTAGGTCCCCTTCGGCATCTGCAGTAACACTGCGGGCTGGAGCTCTTTGCTCCCTGCCGGCCACCCAGCAGAATGGGAGTTTCTCTCTTGGCAGCTGACCTGTACCCCTTCCCCTGTTTCACTCATGTGCTTGGAGACAGATGCTGCTGAGTGACCTGAGGCTGAGGTCTGCAGCCTGGTGCTTGGTGTGTCTGGATGCAGACCGACAGAGCAGCAGGAAGAAGAAATTCCTAGAAAGCAAAAGGATGGGGACCTGGCAGGGAAGTCTGTGAAGATGACAGGAGTTGGGGGATGTCCGCTATCATTCCTACCACGATGTCCCAACGTGCCTGTGCCTGTGTGATGCCTCCACAGAAGAGGCCAGGGCAGATCCCGCTGAGGGCAGAAAGTCCGTACTCCTGGAGTCCAGGACTTTCCTCTGTGACAAGGGGAAATGCTTGTGGTGGATCTGTACTGGGGGGACCCCATGTGCTCCATGGAATGAGCAGCTCCAGCCAGGAGGGAGGGATGGGGGGAAGAAGGAACAAAGGAGAAAAAAAGGAAGGGAAGAAAGGAACATTCTTTCAAGGTACCACAGTTGCCATAAAGCTCTGACCAAGACCTTGGTGAGGTGGCCTGGTCCAACAGGGCCAGCTCATTTGTGTGGAACCCATGCTTGTGATTCCATGACCTTCACCCACATAAATATTCCTGTTGTGTAGAATATATCACTATTCCCATCTTACAGACAAGGAGACTAAAGCCCAGAAAAGTGAAGTGATTTGCCTGTGTCACACAGCTAGGGTACTCTGGAGCAGTCAGACCCAAAGCTGGCTGCCCCCTAGATCTGGCTGTGCTAGCTAGTGCTGGGGACACTTGTGAGGGGGAGTTTACTGAGGGTGGGTTGGCTCTTAGGCTCAGCCTCTAACCAGACACATGCTCTAAGGCTGGGATGGATGGCTTGTTGTTTTTGAAGAGTTAAAAAGTGCTTACCAGGCCCTCGGAAAGAGTTTCCATGGTAATCATTACCCCCTTGTCCAGAGGGGCCACGCCTGGCTTCCAGAACAGGCCGACTCCCCAACCCCACCCCACCCCAGGACTAGTCCACCACTTCCCCACACAGCTAAAGAGAACTGATCGCTTCGTTTGGTCTTTCATTTCCAACCCAGGGCTCTCCCAGGCCATGCCCACCAGCTCCCAGAATTGCTCATGGCAGCTGAGGCTGGGGCTTTTCCACTCTGGAAATCTGTTTTTGGAAAGACTGTGCTGCATGCCTTGTTGATCACCTCCAGGGCGACTGTGCTTCTGTCTCCTGGTCAGGAGAGTGATACCCACCCCGTGTCACTTCTCAGCAGTGACTCCTGCAAGGTGGCATTACCTTGCCAACTCTATACCAAGCCAAGATCCTCCTGGACAGTGTCCCTGTGTCCTAAAGCCCTAGGCCCATCCCTGCCGTCCAGGAGCCCATTGGGCCCCGCTGTGTACCCACATCCCGCTCTCTGCAGGGTCCGTCCACTGCCTCCGAGCATCGGCAGGACCGTGCCCTCACCCTTCTCCCTTCCCTCTGTCTCAATCTCGAGGCCCTTTTCCTTTGGCGTGAAGCTCTGAGGCCTGAACCCTCCCCAGGTGTTTAGACTCTGCATCGTTTCAAGTCAGTGTTTGCATTTTATAAAAGGGAAGCCATCCTGCCTGTAGAATATTAAGTGGCTCAGGCAGCTTTGGGAGACAGACTTGTGAATTCATCGACATCTGCTCATGTGATCCAGGGGCCCCGCAGCCCCGCAGCCCCGCAGTTGTCTCCCTACCCAGGCCCTTCCTCGTCCTACCCAGTTGAGCTCTGGAACTCTGAGACAGAGAAGCTGCCCCGTCATGCTTGCCCAGTGACTGGGAGAATTGCCTTTGAGGCCCAAGGCAGATGCCCAGCTGAGACCATGGGCAATCGGGTCCCTTAACACTCCTGGTAATAGGGTAAAGGACAAACTATGAGTGTCCATAGCCTGCTGGTTCGTCACCATAGATACCACGTCCATTATCCCACTTCTCCCTGGCCCTATCATACTCTGTGCTTTACTCCAGCCTTCTTAGAGACAGAACCACATGCCTGTGACCCTTGGGTCAGGACTAGGCACACCGTTCCGTGCTGTGAGCTCTCAGAAGACCTAGGGACGGGATGGGATTGGCTTCCTCCCAGCATGATTCCCAGGCACTCTGGGTGCTAAAACCCGGCTTCAGAACACCAAGTGGGGCTCCTAAAAATGGAATAGACACCTTCCCAGAGTAGAGAATTCAGTTTCAATCCTGGAACAAAACCCAGGAACGAAACTCAAATTCATGGTTTACTGCCCCCCAGGATAGTTTGCATGACAACAGGGAGCTCCCACAGCTAAAAGGGGAATGTGTGGATTCAATCAGAGGGGACTTCCTGGAGAGGGGGACTTGGAGCCTGGACTTGATGCACAGAACTCATGCGTGTTAGAGAGGGAGGAGAATGTACCCCAGGAAGAAGAAGAAATGTCTGCACAAATTGTGCATGTGTTTGGGAGACCTGTTACAAATACCAGCCTGAGGGAGTGGGGCTTCCCACAGGTTTGGAGATTAGACACCTAAGGATGAGTATTGAGGGGGTCATTTTCCTCTGAGGCATCTCTCCTTGGTGTCTTTGTGCCAAATGTCAAATAGCCGCTCGTTAACCATGACATATGGCATGGCATAACATGCCGATTCCCGGAGGTGAGGAAGATCTTACCAATGTCCCCAGGAGCCTGAAGTCACTGGAAAGAGCAGATGGCCTTAGATGGAGTGATGTTAACAGCAGGTCCGCCCTAGGGTTAAGGGCTTCTGAATGACCTCTCCGTGGGAGATTTAGGGTCCCAGCTCCCCTGTGACCTCCTGGCTAGTCCATAGTCCATCTTCCTATGCTGTCTCCCACTGAGAGAGGCCCACACCAGTAAGAAGGAGTCAGGGTTCCAAAAGGGCCTGTTAGAGCCATCAAATGCATTCTTTTGAAAGGGTTCTATATTCAGGCTTGCACCTGGGGAGGGGGATCACTGAGGACTCTCCCAGAAATCCCAGGGAAACCTAAGACTCAGAGGAAGCTAGATACACCCCTCTGCTTACACTCCAACGGAGGGGGTGATCTGTGTCCCCTGAGTTCAGGGTCGTCCTCAGATGTACAGCAGCCAGTTTGAAGCTAGCCTGAGATCATGGGAACCTATCTCAAAAATTTTAAAGAAACTTATTTTATTTTTTGAATTGTGTGTGTGTGTGTGTGTGTGTGTGCGCGCGCGAGTGCGCGCGTGCACAAGCTCGCACGGGCACATGAGTGCTAGTCTTGTGGAGGTTAATAATGATGGATTTCCCCCTTAGGTTGAATTTACAGACAGTTGTGAGTCTGCCTGGAATAAGTACTGGGAATTGAACTCAGGTCCTCTACAAGAGCAGTATGTACTCTTAATCACTGAGTCATCTCTCCAGCCCCTAAATTTTTCTTAATAAAATCCGAGTTTGCTTCTAAATTGAAAAAGTAATAAGAGTTCCAAGGTCACCATGGGAACCCTTGTATTAAGTAAATGATGTACAGGGATAAAATCTTGACTCTGAAAATTGTGGGCCAACATCAGCTTCCCCATGGGAGGCTCTGGGCACTGGCTGCCGGGACCTGTTCCGCTCCTCCAGATCTTGGCTCTGATGAGATCTAGAAAGACCACACACCCAATCCTGGAGATCGGGTATCTCAAATTCAGCACCACCTCCATGCCTAGAGGAGCGGGCCATGAACTGTCTTCATTCCCATCCGCCAATCATTCATCAGTTCATTCATTCAGAAAAGCTTTGTAAGTCCCTGACGCCTGCCCTGGCCCTAGAGTGCAGGGGCTCAGTGTAGCACACACTTGGGGCAGAGATAGTGCTACTCCTCAGCAGCTCCCTGCCAGTGACTGCCCCTATCTCTTGAGTGCCAGCCAGAAGGCTGGGATAAAACACTCTTGAGCTGAGGGGCTTGCCAGGCAAGGTATTAAAGTACAGAATAAATGAAACCAGAGAAGACATGCCAGGAGGTCAGTTCCAAAGAAACTCTGCCAGAGACGTAGCCCACACCATGCCACCGTGGCTGGCACCACGTTAACATCAGCTGCAGGCTCTGCAGTCAGCTGGGCCAAGTTCAAAGCCTGTTCCCTGATGTCCTACCGTGATGATCTAGCACAGGCCACCTAAGTGGCGTGTCTGTCTCTTCTTGTCACTGGCATAAGATGGGGCCCAATGGTGGAGTGCTTACCTTGTATGTGTGAAACTGTAGTTTGGACGCCCAGCACACAAAAGAAAGAAATAAGATGTAAAAGCAGACATAGCCACAATGCCTACCTGGTTATTTGGGTGCTGGGAAGTGAGGCCAGGTGTCAGGCAGGGGACACCCAGTGCACGTGGCTCCTTGTAATATCTGACTAAAACAGAGAGGCTAAAGGCAGAGGACCAGGGGCGGCTTGTGCCATGGGCTCTTGTTTCTCCAGCAACAGGCTGGCTTCATCGCAGGGTGTCTCTGCCCAGCTTTCTTCCCCTCCTCCAAATGATCCGTAGCTCTGGCTTTGGCTCAGATGAATACGATGTCTGCCTGCCTGACAGGTTGAGCTCTTGCTTTTACTCCCTGGGCGCAGAAGACCCTGCATTGCTAGGCTCCTACCCTGTGCCCGTGAACACAGCAAAGGAAGTAAAGAGGGTCTCGGGAGAGACGGGGTGACTCTGGGTCACCCTCAATGGCCAAGTGCAGACACGCCCTCCAGCCGAGCCCTCCCAAGCTGGGGCCCATATTCGCCCGTTCCTCCCAGCTTGAGGGTGTCCACCTCCATCACCCCACCCCTGCCACACTGCTTATGACACAGATGTCATGAGTCCTCACCAAGCTGCCTTAACATGAGGGAATTCTATCTCAAATATGTTGCACAAATGAATAATAAAAACAAAGGAAAATTACCCTCTTTATTGAAACTCATTTTATGAATAAAACAATTATTCTGGTAATTGAAAAAATGTGTCGTTAAATTAAATGCAGTGGTTCCTATTAAAATTTTAGTGCGTTTTTGCTGCTGCCGGCTAGAGGCTGGTAATTATAGTCAAGAGTTTTGCTTTCTCTTTATTGTTTTTTAATCTCTCTGTGCTGCGGATCTCCAACAATATTTTATGTCAAAGAGATTTAGGACTGTGCCCCAGAAGGGGGGTGAAGCTGGCCGGGGGAAGGGGAGGCTAGCAGGGGGGACTACAGCGACATCTGCCTCTGACTTGGAGCTTGCCTGTCATTCCAGATGTCCAACAGTTTTGGTTGGTCTCTTCACCCATCTGTCAGCCTAACATCCAATCACAGCCCTCTAAATGTAGTTCCCGCCCCTCCACTCTCCTCCCTGACAGAAGCGACTGGAGTAAGGTGCCCAGGATGCCTGGGTCTCACTGTCTCTTAGAACCTAGGTTTGGGAAGCTGCACAGTGAGGTGGGTGGGACCAACCAGCTAAGGTTCCTCCTTCCTTAGGGGTGGGGCGGGTGAGGAAGGGTATGTCACCTTGGGGTTTGTAATCATATAGAGGAGCAGGCATGATGTCCCTTCCCTTCCGACCACCTTATCCTTAGCTGGCAGCCTAGCCTCTGTCAATTAAGGGAGAAAAGGGGAGAAAAGGATGGTTGTTTGGCAGCCTGCTTTGTATAGAGTAGACCGAAGGGGAGAATGGACAGGAGAATGCCCAAGAAAAGTTGTATGTTTCCTTCCTGGCCCGTGCCCACTCCCTAATTACATATCACAAAATGTAATAGCAGACAAGGTCCCCAGAGCATCACAGCTTCTGCTCCCACACTGGCAGAAGCCTGGAGACTCCTAGGCTGACTTAGACCCGCCATGACTGCCCTTGATGTGTTATATGTTTCTGGCTTGATTCGTTCTGTTCTTTGTCTAGGAGATTAAGCTCCTGGTGGGCAAGGTCTCTGGCTGTGCAACGTGCCACTGGGAGCTTGATGGATGGAGCTGGGCTGGGAGCATCCTGACATTTATCTCTAAGACACCAGGAGTTGATTAGGAGCCAGATGCCATTGTCCAGTGATGCCGGATGAGGCCTGGGCACACCAGGCAGTAAGGAAGGCAGAGTGAACCAGAGCTCGGGCTGGTATGCCATCTTGCTCCCCTGTGCCCACCTGGACTATTGCTTTGTAGATCCCTTTCTCAACTTTGCTATAGTTCGGCCTGAATTGCAGAATTGCAAGGATCTCTCCACTCATGTCCCAGGCTCTGAAATGAGCTGACTTCAGGCTGGGTTTGGCTAATGGGAAACCCTAGCAGGATATGGGATGTGGAGGAAGAAAGAAGCTGGGTGGGTTTTTTGTTTGTTTTTTTTACCCCCTCTTATGTCTATATTGGCACTCCTGTAGGTGGCTATGTCTGGTTCATGACATCATCTCTCAGTGGCAGGTGACTCATCCTGGTTTTAAGAAACTATTTCCTCCCTGACCCCAGCACCTTGGGGGAGACCGAGGCTTCCTGAATTATCCACCTCTGGGTATTGCCCCATTCAACTTGGAAGCCCTCCCATGACCTATAGCCAGCCAACTTGGAGCAAACTTCATTTTTAATACAACAGTTAGCGTCTGTTTTCCTAGCGGGAATCTGATGAGACACTACCCTGATAACACCCCAAAAAAGAGGATGGTTAGCCCAGGACTGTGGGCACCCCACTAAGGATTGGAGAGGTTATAATCTCCTATCTTCCCTCCTCCCCCTAGCTTCCTTTTTGGATGTCCCATCCCTCAGGTAGAAAGGCTATATACAACAGCCAGTCTCCAGTGTCCTTGCCAACTCTCCAAACAAGTCACTCTGGTGGTCAGCCCTTTCTGATTATTTTTAGATGTCGATCCATCCATCCTGGGACAGCTCCCACAGCTTACAGGGATAGCGATTTTCCCAGTGTGCCAAAAGGATGTGGTGTTTCCTAGGTAGGAAGCATCCAGCAGAGTATATATCAGCACCATCGACCCTGGAGAGGACTGGCTAAGAGGCTACCCCCTGCCCTCTACCCTACACTGTAGCCTGTTGAGAACTCTAGCTCACTCTGACCTGGAAGTGCCCAGGACCTCAGACTAAGGAGGCACCTGGCAACCATGGAGGAGCCGAGCCGAGCCGTAGGGTATGGATCTGGGTGCTGCAGCCAGCTGCCAAAAGTCCTGGAATCCCCAGAAGTGTGGGGCTTGGTAGCATGGAGGCATGACACAGAGTTGCAGGCAGGTGACAAGCAAGATCTAGAATTCAGCGGCCTCTAGCAACATCCATTGTTTCAGTCTGGATTTTGGTCCCAAGATCATGGTCCCTACAGGGCCTCTCCCTTCAGTCCCCAAGCTATAGCCAGCATGATCTTTGGGATAGCCTTTGGTGGCTCCCTCCCTCCTCCTGCCTTGATTACCCCTCGAAACACTCTTCTCACTACTTTTACAGGAACTCTGCTCACCCTGGAGTACATGGTGTCCCCTCTGCAGACAGATTTATTATGTTTCTCTCCCACTAAGGCACATGCTACCTCTGCCTTGTGACCCCTGCATGTCCTTCTGGCTGTGACTAAGGCACACATTCCTCTAGAAAACTATCCCTGACTCCTGCAGCCAGGGTTAAAGAGACTCCCCACCCCCCAACCCACACCCACACATATCACGCTGTGCTGGCTCTGTCTGGGAGGCAGAGGCTGAATTTAGGTTTGTGGTGCTCAGCCTGTGCCAGGGATCCGGAGAATGGTTTTGGGTGTAGATGGATGAGGCATCAAATTGCCTAACCAAAAAAAAAGTGTGTACAAGATGAAGAGAACCTGCAGAGCCCAGCACAAGGAGGACACTATAGGAAGCTCTGTCCAGTATGTGTAGCCACAGCCAGGCAACCTGCTCTGTGGCAGCCAAGGAGGGCATCCTGGAAAAAAAGAGAGAGAAGCCACCACTCTCTTCCTACCCCTCTTTCCTGGGCTCCCTCTCTCTATACTCCTCACCCTTGCTTCTCAGCAACCCCAGAGCTTCTTCATGAAGGAAGCCTGCAGCTTGCTACTCCCCTCCTCAGCAGGAAAATCATCCCTTTATCAGTCAGCAACAGGGCCAGGGAGGGGGCTGCTGGTGGCTAGACAAACAATGAGAAGACCGATGGCGTCATAGTGACAGAAGTCCTTGATGTGTCTTCTTAGGAGGCAGCCAGGGTCGTCATTGAAAGTCAGAGTGGCTCAGAAAGAGAGAGATGACAGCAGCAGCTGCGAGTGAAGATGACATTTCTAGGGTGTCTGTGCTGGCAGCTGGAACCGAAGAGGACTGGGCTGGGCCTGGGGAAAGCTAGAGTCTAGGTTCCTGTCCCCAGTGGCCAGTGACCAACTTGAGTGTGTAGGTCAAAGGCTATAATGATACAGTGCTAAAAGCTTAGCGGGGAGATGGTCTGTTTTTTTTTTTTTCTGTTGCTGTGGTGAAATAACCTAGCAAAGCAACTCCGGGGAGAAAGGGCCTTATTAGACTTAGAATTCAAGGTTACAGCCTGTTATATCAGGAAAGGAGCCAGAAGCAGCATAAAAAGCAGAGAGAGAAATGATTGCATGAATGTTTTCTTATGCTCAGAGCCTAGAAAATGGTGCTGCCCACAGTGGACTGGGCCTTCCCACATCAACTAATGTGATAAAGACAGTCCCCCACAGATATGCCCACTGATCCACCTGATCTAGACAATCCCTCATGAAGACTCTTTATCCAGGTGATTCTAAGTTGTATCAAGTTGACAGTTAAAACTAACCATTGCAGTAGGTAAAAGGAGAGAAGGCCTGGGTTCTCCAAGGCCCATTTCTTCCAGATAGTGTCCAAGTTCAGGACAGGGTCGGAGGTCATGCCCTCCCACTGAGCATCCCTGGACTTTTCCGAGCTTCTAAGCTCTGGGGACAGCAGAAAGGAAAGAGGCGCTAGGAAAAATGCCATCCTTGCCCCCTTCTTCCTCTGTGACGCTAGACATGAAGTTCTCCCGACTTCAGTCTCCTCAGTGTGTAAAGCAGAGTGGTAACACACCTAATCGGATGTGTCAACAGCATCCATCTGCCCCGTCTGAAGTAGAGAAAGGTCAAGGGGCTCACAGAACCCTCCCTGCTTCTGCCCTTCCCCTCCACCTACTGCAGAAACACCTGCTCTGCAGACCCGAGTACTGGAGCAGAAGAAGCGTTACAGCTGCCTCTGCCACTGCCACTGTACACAGAGGCTGGCTCTCCTCAGGACACATGAGCCCCAAAGCCTGCCACCTACCCAAGCCCCGAGGGAGTAGACACTGTGTAGAAACTAGCAGTGTCTGTTAGTACTTGTGTACACGTGAGAAGAGGGGACCAAAAACCCAGCCAGATCTCCTGTAAGCAGACAAGATAGCTCCAGAGCCAGGCCCCCAACTGTCCCATCAAGGTGACACAGGGATGTGACTGGGGGTTCAGGCTGGGCCTAGGGAGCTTGTATCCCAGATCTGGTGCCACCAGGCTGTGTGGTCCCTGCGCCTCTCTGAGCTGTCTGCCTTTGGGTCTCTTGAATCTGTCACCAGCGTTTGGAGAAAAAAAAAAAAAGTTGTTCTGATGACAAACCTGTCAGAACAGAAGGGACATCTGGGTGGTAGATGCTTCCTTCCACGCGCCATAGGAGGCCTAGAAACTCAGAATCAGGAAGCCGAGTCCCCTGTCGACACGGAAGGGCTAGGCTGCAGCCCCCCCCCCGGGCAGGCTTGAGAAAGCAACAGGCTTCCTCTATTAAATGCAGACAGAGATACAGCCTTGGCAGTGACCAGGAGGGGGGCCCCTTCCTCACTCTGAGGCAAACCATCATTGCCTTGCTCTCGCTGACTAACCTGCCTCAGGGAGCCACCTGACCTGTGGTCCCTGCAGCTTTAAGCGTGTCCCATGCCATGAAGTAGCAGCTGGCTCAGGTGCCATATCAGAGCAAAAGTGCCCATTAAGCCCCCGCTGGCTGCCAGGCCCACAGAGTCCCAGGAGCAGTGTTCACAGATATGTCAGCCTAATGAATTAATTGATTCTTTTCTATGCAGCTGCCTGAGGGGGTCTGGGGGGTGGTCCGGGGGGCAGCTGGACCCCAGCCAGGCTCCTGCCCAGGCCCCTCCTTACTACAAATTCCCAGGGGCTGTTTTTCTACCCTAGACACCCACCTTGTTCCTAGGCCACACCCCACAACCCATCTATCCCTGAACTCAGCCTGCCTGCCCCACCCAGTCCACTGAGGCAGAGAAGGAATGAGCCTAGCTAGTCCCTATATACACCTCCCAGCTAGACGTCCCTTCCTGTCTCTGTAGCGGTACTGAGAAAGCTGTGTCTCTAGAGGGGGGCTCCCTGGAATCTAGGGAGCAGTGTTCAAGGCTAAAAAGGACCCCGTTCCTCTCAAACACAGGGCAAGTCTTTCCCCAGGGTTCCCTGTGACCTGAACAGGTAAGCTGATCCCAGAACCAGACCCCACCTGTAAACCGGGTTCCTAGAGGCAAATTTGGGCTGCAGCAGGTCACCCCTCCACCCCATCCCAGAGCAGCTGGTAGCTGGACTGTGAAGCCTAGTGGGACCTGCCATTAATCAGCTTTAATCAGATTGGGGGAACCATCTGGAAATGGCAGCGCTGTCCCTAAGTGTGACACTCCTAATCAGGCTTCTGGGGCCTCGGGCAATGGAGTGGGGGTAGGGCTCCTGTGTTTCTGGTCCCCTCTCCAGCCTCAGGCAGGGCAGGGTAGCTTGGTGTCTGCTCTGTCCTTCCCTGTCCTCCTGGGCCCCACTCGGGCACTTTCCCCTTATCTCCTCACTGTCTCTCAAATAGTTCTGGCGTGCCTACATTAAGTAAAGGGGAAGGGTCTCCCGTCTGCTGCCCGGGCTGAGCTGGCGACAACATGGGGTGGGTGAAGGGGAGTCCACAAGCTGGCAGGCTGGGGAGGGAAATGGGATGAAGGGAGTCCCAGGGGCTGAGCTCCCCGATCTCATCTTGGGCCGTGATAGCCAGGCAAAAGCCCAAGAGGCGAGAAGCCCTGACAGGATGGTATGAACTTGAGAGACCTTTCTCCGAGGAGACAGGAGGGAAGGAAGAGAAGTCTCAGGGGGTCTAGGATCTGTGATTCACCGCATGGTGGAGGACAAAGGACCTGCTGCCCTGCAGCCCCGGTGATTGACAGGCCCTGGCGTGGGGTTGCAGAGCTGCCTCCAGCCCTGCCTGCTGTCTGTACTCCTTGGAAGTCTCACAGGAGCCACCTCTCCTCCTTGAGGCTCCGTTTCTTACCTGATAAGTGAAGGGGTTAGGTTAAAAATCAAGCTGAGACGGAATGCAGCATGCTGGCCAGGGTGACAGATGTGGTTATGAGACTGCGGTCTCTATTTATCTGTCTGTCATCTGTCGTCTGTCTATCTCTCATTCTATCGTCTATCTGTGTGTCTATTATATACCTATCATCTGCCTGTCTGCCTGTCTGTCTGTCTGTCTATCTATCCTCTTCTCTCCCTTCTTTCCATCCAGCCAACTAGCCAGCCAATCAACAAGGCACCTGCTACAGTCAGATCTGGCTACAGACTCTGACAATGGCTGTGATCTCAGACCCAGGCAAGTCTCACCCTCGTACAGCGCAGGGCTTGGTGGGGAGACAAATATAGAAATAGTAACAAAGGCTATGGAGAGGCCCTGGAGAAGGGAACCTGGGAGAGCACACGCGGCAGGCCAACCAGCCTGCTGGGATCAAGGACAGCTTCCTGGAGGAAGTAATGGGAGCTACAGCCTGGAGGCTGAGTACTAGGCACACCGGCCCCAAGTGCTACGAAATTTTCGTGATTCAGGTAGAGGCGGGGGCTCCTGGCAAGCACTGGTGGCCGTTAGTGTGTGACACATTGTCTTTAAGTGTCCGACCCAGTGAAACCTCCTTCTGTCCTCTAGATCCTCCATGCCCACCTCTCCTTACTCACCCCCAAGACGGTGCTGCAGAGTGACTTCCCCCTAAGTACTCCTGTGTCCCCTGATGTCCCTGGGTTTCCAGGTTCTAATTTCCATACCTGCTCCCCTCTTCTGGGACACACTTGCTGAGCGGCTGCCTCTCCACCTGTGCCCCGGGTTCCTAGAGGGCAGTCCTGGCAGTGGTTGAAAGCCAGTGAGGTTGCCCACTAGAAGAAGGGAGGATGTGGCCTGATTGTCCCCACATCTGCCCGGCGCAGGGAACACACCACGGCTGTGCAGAGCTCAGACATCAGGGTGCCTGTGTCCTGGTGAGCTTTTCTAGCCCTGTGGACTGTGATAACTGTGTGGGTTTGGGGAACCTGATCTTTCCCTCCTGACCATGGTGGTGTCTTTTTCTGAGACTTTCGTGCCTAATTTTCTATTTGATATGTTGTGTTCCTGATGACAGTCACTAACTCAAATAAGCTTCAGGCCTCTTGAGGCCCAAGGCTGGAGAAGAAGCATGTAGAGGCCTGGGCTCTGCAGTTCCTACCAGCCTGAGGCCCCTCCATAGTGCCTTCAGGGCCCCTCCATGGCAAGGTCTCGGTTTTCCTTTTCAGGAGGCTGTCTCTCATTCCAGTGAAGCGACTTCCTAGCCCCTTCACCAGGGTAGGGGCCCAGGAGGAGGTCGGAGTGGCTGTCCAGGGAAGTGCAAACGTCACTCCTCACACCACTGTATATTGACAGTAGCCATTGTTGCTGCCAGGCAAGCCTGGTCTAAGCTTCATTCTCTGAGCCATGCCAGTTCAAGGTCTACCCAAAGGCCTAGAAGTAGACCTTGCATGACACAGGCCATGTGCCCTGTGGAGCCCAGATCTCTTCTCTCTCCGTGATCCTGGGCACTTCAGATGTTTCCTGGGGCTCAGGATCCCTAAATACAGCCTTTCCATTGCGTGGCACTCCACGGATTGTGATGCGTGGCACTCCACAGGTGCAGCTCTGTTTCACCCTTGTCCCAACACCGCACTAAGAGAAGTGTGACTGTCACATTAACAGCAGACTGAGGCTCAGGACAGAGGGGGCCTGTCCCCAGGGTCTGCAGGCAAGCATAGGCCACAAGCAACACCCCAGGCTTCCTTTGACCACGCCTGAACCCATGAGCTAGGACCTCACACTGGCATCTATGCCGCTAACTCCTTCAGAAACAAACCACTTTTCATTCAGTGTCCTCTCCCTCTGGCCCCTCCATGTGGCTCCTCCCTTCTTTCTATGGCTGCACGCTGGGTGAACTCATTTTCATATGAAACCAGACTAAAGCAGAACAAATTAGGAAGGTGGAAAAGCCCCAATAAATGCTGAGCCAGCAGGATGGGGGAGCTCTGGCCTGGGAGCATCTGGGGTATGGACAACGGACAGATGCTGGCCCGCCCTCGGTGTCCTCACCTGTGAAATGGGGATATCCCAGTCTCACCCTTGGAAACAGAAGAGAGGGGACCAAGAGGGACAGGAATGGGGCACTCAACAACCTGCCCGCCACCCCTCACCGACTGTCTGTCAGTCCTGGCCTCTGGCCTTCATGTGTCAGCCTGGGGATCACCAGTGCCTCTGTATCCACTTGCCAGCAGGGAGAGCCAGGCCCTGGCACTGTTCCATCTTTTAGAAGGACACTGAACACTTGGCATGCAGCCCAATCCCCACACCACAGCCCACTCCCTTCAAACCCTAGGGACCGAACCCTTCCCCCTCGTCAATGCCCCAGCTTGAGTAAGGAGGAGGAGCCTCACAGCGAAGCTGGGCAGCAGCTGCAGGAGGCTCACAGGGCATCTGCCAGCAGCCATTGGGCAGTTTGCTAGACTGAGACCACATGGGTGGAGTGAGTGGAAGGAGAGGAGGGATGCCACGGGAAGGGGGCCTGGGGAGGCCAAGCACGCGGTAGTGGCCCCAGCTTGGCATCTTCCATCCAGTCTGTACTGGAGGAGATACGGGACCGCCTAGCATTTCTCCCCACTTGAGGAGCAGGCCATAGCCCAAGGAAACACAGGAAAGGACTCTGAATGGGGCCTAAGTCTGGGGCTCTGTTGCTTGCAGATGGACATTGTGCTTTGAAAGAAATGTCCCTCATAGGCTCAGACATTTCAACACTCGGTCCCCAGTTGGTGGCTCTGTTGGGGGGGAGTTCTAAGGAGGTGAAGCCTTGACAGAGGAAGTGTGTCACCGGGGACCAGCTTTTAGGATTTATAGCCCTACTCACGTCCGGTTCATTTTCTGCTTCATGCTTGTGATGAAAGATGTGATGTCTTAGCATCTTGTTCTTGCCAAGATGCCTGCCGCCTGCATGGCTCTGCCCCATCGCGATGGAGCCTTCGTATCCCTCTGGAACCTTAAGGCAAAATAAACTCTCTCTCCCTGAAGTTGCCATTAGTCATGGTAGTCTTACCCCAGCAGCAGAAAAGTAACTAACACAAAGAGTGACCTCAAGTTTGACTTTCCGGGCCCCCCCGCCCGCCCCACTCAGTTTCCTTTCTTATCAGTTGGTTATTATAGCAAATGTCATACACCACTCAGGGTTCTACTGAGAACATCTCATAGGTGAGCCTTGATATTACTGAATTCAAAGTGCTGTCCTTGTTACAGCAGGAGGGATTGAATTCAGATGCAAAGAAGGTGTGTGTGTGTGTGTGTGTGTGTGTGTGTGTGTGTGTGTGTGTGTGTGTGTGTGTGTGTGGAGAGATGGCTCAATGATTGGGAACGCTTACTGCTCTTGCAGATGACCTGGATTTGGTTCCCAGCATGTGCATGGTGACTCACACCCACCCGTACCCCAGAAGACCCCCTTCTGGCCTTTACATGTGACACACACGCATACATACATGCAGGCAAAACACTCATTCACATAAACTACAGTAAATGAATGAATTTTAAAAGATTTAAACCCAACCCAAGCAGAGAGCTATTCTACCAAATATTTCACTAGCACACTAAAAACAAGAAACCCCAAGAAATGGAGCCAAGCTGTGGGGACTCATCATTGCCGAATGTAATGTGATACGCTGGGAGTGATCCTGGATACCGGGGGAGATTCAAAAGGCTGAATGGAATGTGTGTTGTCATTAATAAGATTGCACCAGCTTTGGCTCGTTCCCTTTAGCAAAGGTGCCTGTTGATCTACGGCATTCCCAAAGAGGGAAACTGCATAGCCCGTACACAGGAACTCTGTGGCTATTTTCACAACTTTTCTTACAATGAAAACTTAATCAAAGCCTGTTCCTATTACCAGCATTGCCTTCCAACTGAGCACATTGAAGTTGCTGTCTTCGATTTTCTGTCTTGTACTTAACTGTTTGACACAAAAGTGGTCTATCCATTACAGAAATGACACAAGGGAAAGGTGACTTATTTGTCCTCATTGTTTCACATGGCTTTAGTCCATCATAGTGGGGAAGTCATGGACCGTGTTTGTGTCAGCAGGAGTGCATGACAGAGGCCCTCCGCATCATGGTAGACCAGGCACCAGGGACCAGGGACCAGGAGCCACACTACATTCTTCAAAAGTCCACTTGTAGTGTTCTACTTGGGCTAGCCAGGCACTAACCCTTGAAGGTTCCACAACCTACCCAAACAGCGCCACCATCTTGGGATCAGGCATTCAAAACATGAGCCTACGGGGGAGTGTTTCACATTCGAGTCATTATAGATATCTCTAAACCTTGCTTGAATACATACAAGTAGAGTCTGTGGTCTCCACTTGATTCCCCAAGTATGTGCTGAGGCTGTTTGGCGGGAAGGAAGGAGGGAAACCCAGGAGTCAGCAGCAGAGACCCTGACCCCACAGTGCACTACTGGGTCTCACAGTTGCTCACGGAGGGGTCCGTCTACACGAGCAGACTTACCTCTGAACCTCAGCTGTGTGGCAGGGAGGCAAATCAAAAAAACAAACAGCAGGGCAGAGGCCCCTCCTGTTGTAGATGCTCGTTAAACAGAGGCCGTGTTTTCCATTCCATGTATGCAGACCCGGAGCCATGTCTGGAGAGCCCTGGTTCTTCCCACAAGCAGGGCTCCTGAAAAGATATAGCCAAGTTTTTAGATGGCCACAGGCAGCTCAGACCCAAAGCCAAAGGAATAGCCTAGAAACTTCTTCAGGACCCCGCTGTCACCATAATTCAACTACTGTCATCTGCCCTGGTCTCCTTCCATCTGTCTTTTGATGGGAAGTTCACTGACTTATCCGCTCCCGGAGTCTCATCTTTATGGCCACTTGCCTGTGGCATGCTCTGCTCTAGGCCACAGGAAATGGTCATGGTGTAGAGGGATTGTATAGCTTTGGTAGCACATGTGCCACGTGGAAGGGTCAATATACCGATGGGAACCAAGGCAGCCAGGGAGGTAACGATAGGACCAAAGTGACCAGAAAGAGTTTGTGGGGAACAGGATAAGAACTACTGGGCCTGAGTCACCCAAGGACGCACCTTGAGGAGGTGACACTTCACCTGAGTTAACAGAACTGTCCAGGAGGCGGGGAAGCTACCCGTGTGCCTGAGAGGAGTGGCATGTGGCTATTCGGCCACACAGGCTGCCAGGCTGAGCCCACAGCAAAGAAGGCCCAGCTCTTCTTGAGGGTTGGTGGGGTAGGCAGAAAAATGGTTCCGCGTTTCGCTTATTGTGATGAAATATAGATGAGCTAGAATATAACCGCGTTCTCCATCTGCATTTGTGTGGGTCTGTGGTGTTGAGTGTATCACGGTCTGTGTGAGCCACACCCCCATCTGTCTCCAATCCATTGTCGCCATCCCAAGCTGAAGCTGCCTCCACCGAACACCCCCCTCTCATCCCTCTCTGCACTGTCACCCTCACCCCCATTTTCTCCTCTGGCTCTGTGGATTTGACCGCTCCTGGGACTGCATGTTAGTGAAATGATAGAACATTTGCCCTTCTGTGACTGGCTTGGTTCACTTAGCTTAATGAACTCAAAGCTCAGGAACAGTGTAGCCGGTGTCAGCATTTTCTTCCTCTTCAAGGTTGAATAAGATTCCTTTGTGTGTGTATACCACATCTGTTTATCCATTCACCCCTCGGTGGGCAGTTGGGTTGCTTCCAATATGAACAACGGTGCACTGGTGTCGCTTAGAAACCCTGCCTCCAATTCTACTTGCTCATGCCCAGCCGTGAGATTTTGGGATCATATGGTACCAAAGAGGATGTTTAGAACATAGAAATGATCTGGGCCTGTTTGCTTTACTAAAATGCAAACAGGCATGGTGGTAGGGGGTGGTGCACCCCTGTAATCCCAGCACTTGAGAGGCTGAGGCTGGGAATCTCAAGTTCAATGCCAACCTGGGCTATCTAGACAGACCCTGTCTTACACAAACAAACAAGATGCTCCCTGGTGGACCAGTGTTTAGGATTCAGTGCTCCCAAACAAACAAGAAGTTTAAAATGCCCACCTAATTGCTGAGGAACAATTGATAGACAGTTTGGGGACAAGGGTCGCAGGTGGGAAACATGACCCAGATGAGGGGTAACAATGGGTCCAGGGAAGTTGGTGGATTCTGGGCTGTGCCTTGGTAGACATGACCACAGGTCATGCTAATTGTCTGTGGAGCTGACGGAGTCGAAATCAAAGACGACTCTGGGTTTGGGACTGAGCAGGCCTGGGGCTGGATGGCGGCATGCCCTCTTCCCTAGATGGCGAGCTGTGAGAGCTTTAGGTTTGGGGTTTCCTGGAGAAACTGGGTCATGGAGAAATGTGCTCTGACCATATTATTAGTTTCCCAGAGCTGCAGTAACAAAGAGCCACCAGCTGGGTGGCTTAAAGCACCAGGAATTGATTGTCTCCCAGCGCTCAAGGCCAGAAGTCTGAACTTGAGTCATCAGGGCCAGGCTCACTCCCTCTGTGACTCTGGGTCGAATCCTTCAGGGCTGGGGCCCCCTGGCAGCAAGCGGTGCCATTCTGGGCTTCCCCAGGCTACCAGCTGCAATGCTCTGGTCTCAGACTCTGAGTCCCACATGGCCTCCCTGTACATCTCTGTCAGCATTCCCTTTCCCCTCTTGTTAGGACCTGACCATGCTGAACTAGGGCCCACCTTCGTGATACCAACTTGATGATATCTGCACACTCACTATTTCCTAGTAAATCCACTCTTGGATACTTGAGAGGGGAGGCTAGCTTATGCACATGGGTTTTGTGACATATTAGGCCGGCAAACATGACCCAAGTGAGAGGTGACAGCGGGGGTAGGGAAGTGAGAGCACCCTGGGTACCTCTTGGTGGATATGACGACAGGCTTCATGTCCCCTCCCATGCTATGACTCCCTAGAGTCTCTGCACTTCCCCATAGCTCCAGGATCCCAGCTTTGGTCTCTCCTCTCCATGACCCCCATACTGTCTGCCCCCCCATCTGTGCTGGGCTGAGCCCAGGTGACATGCATGTTTAACCCCCTGCCTTCTGTTGCCCTGACCGCTGGTCGCTGGTCCCCATGTCCCTCTCTCACTGAAGCTGACTCCATCAAGAACAAAACAGCAGTCTCTCTCTTGCCTGTTCACAGTTGTTTTTCCTCTTGAAGGAGCCTGTACAATGAGTGATGGCCAAACAGATGTCAAGTGACAGGGAAGCGTCCCCAGCACATCTTCTTGGCTCCCCTGGGGAACTCAGGGGACAGAGCGAGCATAACCTGAATCCTCTCCTGTTTGCAAATGGGGGCTCCAGAGGACTGAAGACATGGAGGCTGCCCCACACACACCCCGCCTGCCCTTCTCCTGAGGTTACCTGTCCTGTCTTCTTGGGAGTTCTGTGTATTTAAGGTGTCAGTCCCTCATTACAACAGCCATGGATCCGAAACTAACACACCCATGGATTTCAGTAGCACCAGGTTGGGAGGAGGGGAAAATCAGAGCCTCGGTTTCTAGTTCTGCTGGGCTCCTAACCAGACCTCCATCTAGGACGTGGGGAACCCCATAGCCGAGGTCCTCTTGAGAGGAAACGGTAGTATACAGTTTCTGTTCTCTTCTCCTAATGTGGCAGTGTGGAGCTTTTGAAAGGACCAGATGTCCTTCGCTGGACTGTAGTGTGACTTGGGCTGGGTCAGCCCCTATTTAACACTGTTTACTAGGGGCCCAAAAGGCCTCCTGTATCCATCCTTCTAAACGGCATCCATGCATATAAACTTGTTTTTGTACTTCCTAATGAAAATGTACTTGAACTTACTGAAACCAGCCCCACATAGTGAGCTTCTAGCAAAAGACTCTCATTTTGATCCTCTCAAAAGAGAGCAAAGGCAAGGGGCGAGCTGACAAATATTAGGCGCTAGTGTCTATAACACAGACCTAGGGACAGATGGGTCAGCCTACTGACTTTTAGCACTGTGGCCCTAAGGAAATTGCCCAGCCTTCTATGCCTCAATCCCCCGCCTTAAAAAAAATGGGCACAATCATGACAATAGTCTGGACCCAAGTGTAAATATTTCTTGAGCACATCCCACCAGACACAGACATCACAAGCCCCTGTCTGCTAGAAACTGGCCAGGAGACCCTAGGAAGAGTCACCGCCCATGCCCTGTGGAATGGGAAGAAACACGCTCACCCTGGAGGGGTGGGTGGGTCCTGTGTGCCATGCGGGCCCAGCCCTCCAGGCCAATGCATCAGGCTTCTGCCTACTGCAGCCTCTATGTCCTCAGCCCCAGCAGAGCTCCCGGGCTGGGCCAGCCTCTCCTCCCTCCCATCCCACAGCTGCCTCTCCATTAGCAGACCCAGAGCCCCATGAAAGGCGCCCTGTGAGCCTGGCCGGGTCAATAGGTCCCACTTTGGGAGATAAAAGCGTGGGGGTGGGGAACGAAGTGGGAATGAAAATCGGGCGGACAGGGGCTGGGGTAGAGACGGAAGAGTGAGAGAGAAATTGAGTTCTGAGAGGCCCGAAAGCAAAATTGACAGATTGGAAATCTGCTTTGATGGCCTCTCCGCTTATCCCCCTCATTAACAGACGTGTCCATTTGGCAGGGGTGAGGGCGGCAGGGCAGGAGGCTGGCCGGGTTTCAAGTTTGATTTCTCGGGGCTTACGATACATCTCTCTTTGCATAAAAAGGGATTAATATTTGTGCCTAAGTATTAACCGAGAGCCCGGGCATGAGCTTGCAGGCACGCACACGCACTCACACGCACACACACTCACACACACAATTATCATGAGCTGCCAACTGGAACCAGCATAGTTGGAGACCCATCCTCGGGATCTCCAAAGCCCCACACCCCAGGTTTTACTCCTGCCTCCCCGCAGCTGGCTAGAGGAAGGCTTCCCTAGTCCGTTATGTAAATAAAGAGCAGGGACCAAGATGTTGATCCCATTATGGGAGGATTAGTTATTCAGGAGGTCTGGAGATTAGACTATCAGCCAGGAGGGGGAGGGGGGGACACCCGGGGAGGGAGGGGGGAGGGCTGCAGTTGCCTACATCATCTTGCACCCTATTTAAAAGAGGCCCTTCTGACCAACTGTATCACCTCCCCCCCAGGATTATATGGCAGAAGCTAGCCGTACACCATTAATGTTTCTCTTCCTAGCCCCTGGGTAGGCGGGGCAAGAACCTCAGCGTACCTCTAAGTTCCCTGGTGTCTGGTCCTCCTCAGACCATCGTGGTGTGCAGTTCTCTATCCCCCACTGCCTGTTTTAGATGGTTTCTGCCTCTAGGCTAGTAGTTCTAAAAGTCTGATCCCTAGACCAGGGACAGCCGAGTCACCCAGAAGCTTGCTACAAATGATGGTTCCTGCAGATGGGCATGTACTGTGCAAAAGTTTTGTAGCACATTGTCTAGGGAGTCTGATGCTTACCCAGGTGACAGGGCAAATGCAGCTCAGGCATGCTCCAGTCACAAACCCAGCAGGGCAGGACAGGACAGGGCCTGAGGCTTGTGGGCCATGGACCATACCGGCAGAGCGCATAGAAATCATGAAATATGAGCACAGGGCTAGGCCAGGCATGGCAGGGAGGGGAGAATTAGAAAGACTCCTTAGTGTGTAGCTTTAGCTGTTTCTAAAAGTTTAATTTATTAGCTTTATTATTATTTTTTATTATTATTATTATTGTGTGCACACCGGAGTGCATACTTGCATGTGTATGTGTTTGTGTGTGTGCACACGCACAGGTATAGGTGTGCGCATGTCATGGAATACTTGAGAAGGTCAGAGGGCAACTTTTAGGAATTGGTTCTCTCCCTTTTTTTGTTTTGTTTTTTTGTTTTTGTTTTTGTTTTTCGAGACAGAGTTTCTCTGTATTGTTTTATTGTTTTGGAGGCTGTCCTGGAACTCTCTCTGTAGACCAGGCTGGCCTTGAACTCACAGAGATCCGCCTGTCTCTGCCTCCGAGTGCTGGGATTAAAGGCATGCTCCACCACCGCCCGACCTGGTTCTCTCCTTTGAGTTGTCAGTTACCAGGGAAGAGTCTCAGTAGGGACTGTCTACGTTGGCTCATCCTATGGGCTTGTCTGTGGGGGATTGTCTTAAGTCACTTGATGTGAGAGGACCCCGACGTCCACTGTGGGCAGCACTATTCTCTAGCTCGGAGGTTCAGACTGTGCAGAGGTGGAGAAAGCCAGGTAAGAGCAAGCAATCAAGCATGTATGCATGCATGCATGCATGCATGCATTTCTCTCTACTCTTTATTAGCTGTGATGTTATCGGCTCTCTCTAGCTCCTGCCATTGTGAGTTCCCCCAATTGATGAACTTTCACCTAGAACTGTGAGATAAAATAAGCCCATTCCCCATCAAGTTGCTTATTGCCTGAGTGTTTTATCTCAGAAAAAGAAATGAAACTTTTATACATGGGTTGCAGGGCTTGAACTCAGGTCATCAGGCCCATGTGGCAAGCGCTTTAACCTGCTGAGCTATCTCTCTGGTCCAGAGGTAACCTTTATAGAGTATTTGTGTAACCAGTTATCAGATCTCCTCCTCTCCCAAAAATGAGCCCACAAGGAGCAAGTACTTCAGTCCACGAAGCTTTGTGCTCCAGGGGCTAAACTAGCCTGACCCTGGGTTGGTCTGATCGGCCCCCTGCCAGTACATCCATAAGTAGAGGGATATTTGCTCCAAAGTCTTAGGGGGGTGACAACAGGTAGATGTGCTCTGAAGCCACAGTCTACCATGCAACTCTCTCCCAGTCTGTGTCCCTTGATGTCCCATTGACCAACTACAATGTGAGCAAAAGCAACCAATCACAGTCCTTAACCTTTCTCCTGGAGGGTGGGAGCTAGGCATTGAGCGGGGCACTGTTGGCTGCAAGGACAGAGGAGGAAATGGCACACTTTCCCAAAGGGCCACCAGACCGCACAGTGCCCACCTACCATTCACTCAACAGACGTGTAGAATAGCAACTGAGAGGCTGTCCTCTCCTTGGCCCTGCTGGTGGCCATTGAGGTCAGGGTTTCCAGCCTCGTTTCTCAGAGGAGCACACAAGCTCAGAGAAGCAATACAGCAGGTCCGAAGTCACACAGCAAGCGAGTGATGTGGGAGAAACTTCAGCCACCGTGGGGTGTGATTCCCATAATCCTACTCTTGAGGAAGAGACAGAGGGGAATTTCACAGGACACATGCACTATAAGGACAAGCCCAGATAATGCTCTTGGGCTAAGATCACTATAGACCCCTGGTCGGGGATCCAAGTAGGAGTATGCGGTGACTTCCATGATGTCACCAGGAAAGAAGCAAGGACAAGGCTCCGCTCTTGCCCCCTTCAATTGCAGGTTGTTCCAGAGCCTCCCTGGCGAAGCCTGGCTGCTCTGGTAACTGCAATCCGCTCCATCTGGCTTCCTTCCACCCTGGCTGGCAGCCACTGATCTCGGAGCATCCACATAGGGGGAGCCCTAGGAGACTCAGGGGAGTCCACGGAGTCAGTCCTGCTGCCCAAGGCCTGAGCAGAAAGGAACTTTGAGTAATAGCAGGCACTCTGCCGGAGATGAGAGGAAAGGAGGTCAGAGTTCAGGCCTTCTCCAATCCAGGCTGTCATTCAAATGGATGGCATCCATTCACGAGTCACTGAGATTTCTCCCCAGTCCAGTCACGCAGCCTCGCCCAAGCCAGGGCCGTTCCTCTGACTGTTTAAGGCCGCAATCTGCAGCTTCTCCTCTGCCACCAATCTTTGCACCCCCCCTTTTGTGATGTCACTTTGGTCCTTCTCCATCCCATCTGCCTTTCCTCCCACACCCTACTGCATCCCCACACCCCCTTCTGGAGTCCACTCCAGAAGTCCTCCTTAGCTCCACCCTCTTCGGGGAATGCTCTTCTCTAGGGTCCTGGACCAAATGGTGGGCAGTTAGTTCTGTGTCTCACTGCCTACCATTTCGTCAATCCCCTTCCCCTTCTCTCAGCAACGCACTCGGCGTGTCTACTCCTGGACCGGTCTTCACCCATCCATTCATCTAGACCTGTGTTCATTTATTTATTCTAGATTGCATTGAGTTTTCACTGCGTGTTCGGTGCCAAGGAGCTGAATAGAAAAGAGCCAGCAGCCCAAGCCTTCTGAAAGCTTATTGGGAGGAGGGGAGGGGGAGGGGGAGCAGCTGAGTGGCGCCTTGGCTCCAAGCGGAGGTGCAGATGTTGCCCCCGCATCGCTGCGCTCTTCCTGCTGCCGTGTTGTGTTTGGAAAGTGATGAATTTCAGCACCAGCTAATTAGTCTCTAATTAGCAAGTGGAGTGTAAACAATCACAACAGATGAGGGAGAAAAGGCATTAGCAATAATGACCCTTCTTCGGGGCACGGTCTCCAAGACGGGCACTGCCTTGACAGACCCAGAGCCGGAGCCAGAGGGCAGCCGAAGAAGGGCTACTGGAGACAGGCTTAGCCAGGGAGCAGGGTCTCGGGGAAGGTGCTGGTTCGTGCCCTCATGGGATCCAGGCTTGCCTGTGAGGGCAGCTCCCTTCCAAGGAAGAGTAACCATAGTCAGGAGTGCGGCCCATGTTGCCGCCCAGAGCACCTGTAAAAGCGAGGACCCTTTTTTCTTTTGCTTGAACTATCAATCTCCTGAGTTTGCTGGTATATGCATGTTTTTTTAAGGCTGACCACTTGGTATTGGGTAACCAATTAGGGGGCTCAGTCTTGGGGAAGATTAATTTTTTTGCTGTCATTAGTTGCCTGTAGCTCTTCATCTAGGGTGGGGCCTCCTGAGAGTTCCCCCATGTTGGCATGTCATCTGATGTCACTGTTCAGGTCTTCTAAAGTAGCCATCGGATTGTTGAGATTTCATGGGTACAACGTTCCTGTCCTATATAGAAAAATACAGTCTTTCAGCGGGCATAGCGTAAGTGATGGTCTGGACTCCAGAGGTAGGCATGGCCTCTTGGGGGTGAGGGGGCGGGCTTGTGTCCAAGGACCTGTGGGAGTATCTGAGACCATTCCCCTACTGCTGGAGGTATAAACCTATGTTGATGGACCTGCCTACTAAGAGATATGCTTGCCCGCCCTGAGATTGTCCCTCCAAGCTCAGCAACCTGTTCCTGAAGCCTGGCCAAGCCACCATGCCAATCAGCCCCAGGGGACTTGAGTATATCTTGGCTCCCAGCCTGCCTAAATCCTTGGCTGCAGGGCCAAGGATTCTTAGGAGTTGGGTCAGAATGGATTTCTGGCACTTCTCCATTAATATGTACCTAATGAAAAGCATACTGATAAGATGTCCTTGATCTTCTAAGGTAGACTGTTGTTTTAACTGCATCCTACAGAGTCACCAGGCTCCTTGGAGAACTGGAAGAGAGCAATCAGCCTCCAGGGAGACAACAGAGGGGACCAGAGGCTGCACTTGAAGCTGAGAAAAGAGCAAGGATTTGATGCCCAGACTCACCCTTATTACATGACATGTATCATGTGTCATCTGGGCACATTACTGGGCTAAGGACCACAGGAGAGAGCTGTCTAGTGTTTCCCCTATGACTGACTAAAGAAGCTGTGTCTGATCTCTCTGTCCAGGCCTTTCCTATGTCCAAGAATGACTGCTATAGTGAGATGAGCCTTCCTCCCCTTTCTGCAAAAATGGCAAATCCCAGCCTCAGGCCGTATCTCTAATGGGACAAGAAAGAGCTACCGCCCAGTCCCTTCCCTATTTTCTAGAGAAATGTCCCCTTCACAGCTGCTATTACAGGCCTAATTAACAGGCTTGTTTGTATCATCTGCCTGGCAGTCGTGTTGGTAAGAAGGGCAATTTCACTGTCTGGCAACGGTACCGTGGCCCTGGCAACTTGTTAGCTAAATTGGTTGCATCCGCCCTGGCTCCTGAAGGAAGCCAGCAACTCTCTAAAGGACACCACTGTCCTCTGCCTTTGTCCTTGCCATCTGATTCAGGTCTGGGAGACAGCCAGCTGCCTGCCTTTGCAGCCTCCAGTTTGCAGAAGGGATTGGACTGTGCCCTTGGACTGGGACCGTGTGTGGAATAGTCACTCAGCAAGCTTACAACAAGGGCTGATAGGTGGCAAGGACGAGGTGTGGTAGTTCCAATGAGAATGCCCCCATGGGCTCATATATTCGAATATTTGGTCCCTGTTGGTTGGAGCTGCTTGGGAAGGATTAGAAGGTATGGCCTTGTTGGAGGAGGTGTGTCACCAGTACAGGCTTCGAGGTTTTCAAAGACTCATGCAATTCCCAGTATTCATTCTCATCTCTCTGTCTGTCTCTGTCTGTGTCTCTCTGTCTCTCTTTCTGTCTCTGTCTCTCTATCTCTCTACCTTGGGTTGTGGGTCAAGATGAGAGCTCCCAGCTGATCCTTCACTCTGCCATCACAAACCCTAACCCTAGAACCACAACCCAAATCAAGTGCTTTCTTTTGTAAGCTGCCTTGGTCATGGTGTTTTGTCACAGCAATGGAAAGTCACTAAGACACAAGCAAGACCCCAGAGAGTACAGATGGACAGGAATCGCCTTGCTCAAGTCCCATCCAGCGTTCCTCCACCTCTGCACTGACATATTGAGCTCGGTCACTCCTTGTGATGGGCCTGTCCTGGGCAGTGTAGGTTACTCTGGCTCCTAGCCTGCGTGGGGCCAGAGACTCTGAGGAACTGGCTTGGAACACAGTTTCTGGAGCCTCCTTGTTGGCATATACCAAGTGAAGGCAGTGCTGATAGGAAAGTGTCTTGGGCTCTGTTGTGTCCTGCTTCCTGCAGAGAGGACTGGATGAGAGCAGTTAGCCTGCAGATCAACAGCCAGAGAATGAGAAGATGAGCTTTGATCCAAACAGGCTTCTGAGACCTCTATCCATCAAGACTATTAGTGCCCCCTTCCCCTAAGTTGTAACAACAGAAGACATCTCATATTGCCGGGGTCAGCCCCAAAGGCAGTCTTTCTCATTGGGAGTCAGGAGAAGCCAAAGACAGTTACCTGAGGACACCCCTATAATGGGGCATGGTGGAGCTGATCATGGGAGGTGAAAGATGACCTAAACCTTGTAGGGTTCCATGTCAGGTAGGTGTGTGGGAGCTCAGTAGGCAAGAGCCTGGAAGCTTAACAAGAATGCAAGCCAGGTATAAGTCTGCATGGTTTGAGACATATATTGGTTACTTTTCCTGTTACTGTGACAAAATATATACATCAGCAACTTAAGGAAGGAAGGATACATCTGGGGTCACAGATTAAGGGTACAGTCCATCATGGTGGGAACTCATGGTTGCAGGAGCTTAAGGTGGCTGTCACATCACATCCATATTCAGGAAGCAGAGAGATATGAGTGCTAACACCCAGCCCTCTTGGTCCCTTTTCCCCCAATCTATTCAGCCTACAACTCCAACCCGCAGAGCATCACGGCCCACTACTTAAAGTGGGTCTTCATACTTCCATTAGCCTAATCTAGATAATCCCTTACAGACCTGTCTCCTGGATGGTTCTAGATTCTGTCAAGTTGACAATATTAACTGTCACGGTAGGAAACTATAAAACGTCAAAGTATCTATTTAACTGGTCTGCCCAACATTTGACACATGTGTGGTTAAACGATAGAAAGGTCTATGAATTCCTTGCCAAGACAGAGTATTTGACCTGTAGGCCATGGGGTCCTACGCATTTGCAAGAAATTTGAGCATGAAACACACGGTCTGCATATCCCTTTCATTTAAGTAGACCATTGAGCTAATGACAGGTGGCCAGAGGTCGGTGAGGGCCTGGAAGATGGATTCCAGAGCAGAGAAGAAAAAGTTAGGGCTGGTGGGTAGCTTGCCAGCGTCAGAAACACTTGGGGCATAAACCCAACCGGACTAATTTCTTAGTTATGTTGTAAAAGTGTTTATTAGCTACTGGCTGTGGGTTCCACACTGTGTTAAATACCAGGGTTAGTGCAGCCATCACAACACGGCAGCTGGGCTCACACACAGCCTGGAGTGGTTGAGTGGTGGAGGTGAAAAAGAAAATACACAAAAACCATCAGTGTGTCAGGCCTGCATAGCTTGGCCTGCAGTGCCATTACCTGTGCTAGACAAGTAGGGGGACCACACAAGTTTACAGGCTCTTGGATGTTGCTTTGGATGTTTTGCATTTGTGAACATGATGACCAACAAAATGTAGTTAGCTTATGCAGGCGGGAAATCAGGGTTGAAGCTAGGGGAGGTCCATCTACCACTCAGTGGCTGAGACTAGAAATGCAAATGTTCTCACCTGGGGAAATGGTGGTCCCAAATGGAAATCCGGAGCCTGTGATGTCTCAGAGGCTGTGGAGGAAGAAGAATAAGGAGGGAGGCAGCCGTGTGCAGGGGTGTGGGGTGTGGGGTGTGGTTAGGACCAAACTAGACGGTGGTGATGGAAGCCCAGGGTTAGAGAGAACATGGAGGGGGTGACTGTCAGTAAACTCATACTGGTTTGTGACAACCATGAAAAGCAGACAGGGGGAGTTTAGCTAGTGGGGATTCCCAGGAATATGATTGGTGACTGCCACCAGAAGTCACCACAAATGGTTCACTTCTTAAGGAAATACTGTGCATCTTAGTCTGTTTTCTGTTGCTCATAACACAATTCCACAGACTGGGCAAATTATGAAAAGGAAAGGTTTATGCTGGCTCTCATAGTCCTGGGGGTTCCGAGTCAAGGGGCTGTACCACCTGGTGGACTTCTTGTTGGCAGAGTCATGAGTTGCTGTGTGGTATCTCCTGGCAAGAGACACCAGATAATGTATGTGTGACTTCTGCTTTCTCTCCTTCTCCCTGTAAATTCCATCATAGGGTCCTACCCTGATGACTTTATCCAGCCCTAATTCAGGGTTAGGGTTAGTCATCAGATGAAACCTTTAGACACTATGGTCAAGTAAGTTTCTACCTTTTAAGTTTCCATAATAGGAGTTAGAACCATAATAAGTTTTAATTTTAAGGGGAAAAACCATACTGAAGCCACAACATCATGACATGACGTATGGTAAGATGATAATGGGGGGGGTTGTCAATTTATATTGGAGCAAGCCTGTGAGATATGTGAAAGGCAGGCATGTGGTGGTGCCATGAGACACAATTGCCTTCACCCAACAAACAATAGAGGTACAACCCATGACCAATCTTTGTCAAGTGTAGGCATGTTGGTACTCCATTTATCTTAGGGAGAAAAATATCACAAATGAGACATCATAAATGAAGCATGGAGCATAAATAAGCTTGCCCTTCTTGCCTCTTCAAGTTCAGGACAGGTTTATTTCCCCTGGCCCCATGTCCATATAAATATCACTCGGCCCCTACTGGGCACTGCACAGGGAAAATGGGAAAATGGTCCAGGATTAAAGAGGTATCTCTCACCACACTTTATATCAACTCAATTAGCTTTTTGTGGCTGCCATAAAAAACTGCCACAAATCATGTGGCTTAAATAAAAGAGATGTAGCATCTCGCAACTCTGGACCACAGATGTCTGAAATCAAGAGGTCAAAAATGTTGTTGGTTTCTAGGGAGGCTTTGGGAGAGAACCTGTCCCAAACTACTCTCTTAGCTTCTTGTGTCCGCTGTAGTCTTTACTGTACTTAAATCTCTGCCTGTCTTCACATGCCTTTCTTCTCTGTGTGTCTCACTTTGTACCCATGGTCTCCTTATAAGGACCCTTGTCATTGTGCTAAAGGATCATCTTGTTCCTACATGACCTCATCTTAACTAAGCACACCTGCAAAGACTCTAGTTAGCAAGAAAGCTGTATTCTGAGAGGTAAGTGAATGAGAGTTTTGATGAGCACCATTGAGTTGGTTCATTCAGGACAGAAAACACAAAAGACATGAGAGACATGATCACCCATGCAGTAGCCCAAACCATGGATGTTCTCACTTAGGAAAATGCCAAAACAGAAGGCTGGAACCCTCAGTATTCCGGAGGCCAAGGAGGCAGAACAAAGTAGGGAGGCAGCAAAGGAAGAAAGAAAACTAGATTACTGTGTTTATGAGCCCATCCCCCAACATACCAGTTTACTTGCCTGGCCTGTTTACCTTTATACACTTGGTTCTAATGCCCCAACCCAGTTCCACATGAGAACATCAAGACATAGAGAGATTCGGCCATTGCCCGAAATCTCCCAGCTCACCATGCATTCCCCGTGCGTTCCAGCCTGGCGTTCCCTCTGCTACATCTCAGCTCCCTGCATCCTCACCACATATCATAGCCTGGCTCCCTGGTGCCTACTCATAAGCACTTTTTGCTACAAGCTAGATTACCTCATCTCTCTCCAGAGCCATCTTTCTTCTGGATAGGGAGATATTTTCCACATATGACTGAAAAGAAAGCTAAATCCCCTAAAGTGGGTATTTGCAGAAGATGCAGAATGACCAAAGTGATCTAAGAAGACTCAAGAGGGAAAGAGATGGGAAGAATATGCAAGCCCCATGAGAGATAGCAAGAAAAGTATTGGATGTTGGACAGAGTGCAGAGACACGAAAGCAAGTGAGCATCCTAGATGGGGCTGCTTCCCTGGTCCCTTCCACATAGTTCAAAGGATAAGGAGCTCACTGATGGCACATGTTATCTGCAGGGATGGCCAGAGGGACTTTCTCTCACCCCAAACAGAAGTTCTGACCTTCAAGGGATAAATGCATTATGTGCACATGAGGCACAGAGAGATGGGCCTGTTGTCCCACCCGATAGCCCCATAGTGTAGAGAGTAAACCGAGGATTAGGAGAGCCAAGGGGGTGGGGGAAAAGGAGGTAGAGCCGTAACTGCCTTCTTGAAAGAACACAAGGAAAGCTGCCTTCTTTGTTTACCTGGAGCTTGGCATGGAGGCAGGTGTCCTTGGGACAAAAGCCCAAGCCAAGGACTTGGCCAGATCTGAATGTGAGTCCTCTGCTGCTCACATCCACATGACCTTGGGCAGAGCCTCTCTGTCAATGCACTGCTGCCTCCCCATCTGTTAGAGAAGTGATAATGACCTTGAAGGATTGGCATGTGGGTTTTTACATGTCTCAAGCACCTGGGACAGCCTGGCATCTTGCAAGTATGTATTGCACGGTCACTGTTTCATTGCACCTGCAGACTATCAATAGATCTGGAATGGAGTAGGAATCCTATGAGACAGGAGAGAGGCTTAGAAGTTCCTAGCCCATCACTCGCCCTTTCTCTCTGGGGAATTTTACAAGGTACACAGGTCCAGTTTATCCCTAGCTATGCTAAACTGATGGCTCCAGAGTCCCGGCTCTAGACGTGTTCCTGAATGTTTCCCACCTGGACATCTAACTGACCACAGCTGTCCCCAACTGGACCTAGCACCTTTTCCGTAGCTCCACTCTTATACCTCAGTTTCTCTTAGAACCCAGGCTCTCTCCTCCAGTTCTTCCCAGTCCTGCCTTAGCTGGGATCCTAACTGTCCTCTGAAGACCCATATGACAAAGGTTTGGCCCCCCCATCAAGACACTATTTGGTGGTGATGGCCATTGGGAACTTGTCCTTGAAAAAGGGCTGTGGGACCACAGCCTCATCCTTTTCCTTATTTACTCCTTTGCTGTGAAGCGAGCAATTTCTACCCTGCCACGTGGTGCACTCTCTCCGAAGCCCCAAAGCCACATGACTGACCATGGCCAGAAGCTACCTGAACTGTGCCAAGTGAACCTTTTCTCTCATCAGTTGCTATCCCGGGTATTTTAGGAAAGGAAAGCTGACTCACACGCTGTGGTGGTTTGAAAGAAGATGATCCCCAAAGGGAGTGGCACTCTTAGGAGGTGTGGCTTTCTTGGAGGAAGTATGTTACTTTGGGGGCGGGCTTTGAGGTCTTTTATTTCTCAAGCTTCACTCAATGTGACAGCCAGTCAATTTCCTGTTGCCTGCAAGATGCAACACTCTCAGCTCCAGCACCGTATCTGCCTGCACGCTGCCATGCTCCCCTTCATGATAATAATGGACTGAACTTCTGAAACCGTAAGCAAGCCACCCCCAATTAAATGTTTTCTCTATAAAAGTTGCCATAGTCACGGTGTCTCTTCACAGCGGTAGTAAACCCTAACTAAGACACACACCCCTTCAGACAACCCCACCCTCTGCTTTGAAAGGGCTCCCAGGGCCCACCCACACTTCCTCCCTCCCCTCTCCCAGTTCCCTGCAACCACCAGACTCCAACCAAACTGCCTGCCCCGCCCTCCCCTTCGTTTTCCCAGAGAAAGCCAACTCCTGAAGAAAGCACAGTGCCGCCTGGAGGGCCATTGTCTTTGTTACTTCTCTATGATAAAACACCATGACCGAGGCCACTTAAGAAAAAGCGAGTTTAACTGGGCTGACATTTGGTTCCAGAGGGTGAGGGTTTGTGACAGAGAGGAGGAGGCGTGAAGGCAGATGCCTGGAGCAGTAGCTGAGGGCCCACATCTCCATCCACAAATGAGGCAGAGGTCGCTGACTCAAGATGGTGCCAGTCTTCTGACTCAAAGACGACCCCTAGAGTCATACTTCCTCAGCAAGCCCGCATCCCCTGAGTCACCAACTGGGGGCAAGTGCTCAAGCATATGGGCCCGGGGGAACTGTTTTCATACAAACCACCCCCAGTCACCTCTGCCCCAGACCCTCACTAGTCTCTCAGTGTCTGCCATGACTTCTTTTAGTTCATGTCTTGCTGAACTGCCGGGGGTGGATGGCTATGTCACTTGAATGGCTTCATGTGGCCCTTGGGATAAACCCACAGACTCTAAGAAGGCTAGGACTGGAGCCCGTGCCTTTTCAGATCCCTGTTTCCTCTCCATTCACCACAGACCCAATGTGGAACATCTGATGTTTAGCTCTAATTGTCAACTTGGCACAAACTAGGATCACCCGGGAAGAGCCTCTCAACTCATTAGGGCCTGTGGGCATGACTGTGGACGAGGGTCCTATTTAAGTGAGTTGATGGAGGAAGACCCAGCCCACAGTGGGCAGCACCATCCCCTAGACAGCAGGACCTGAGCTGCGTCAAAGTGGAGAAATCAGGCTGAACACGAAAGCAGGCATGTACTCATTCTCCCTCTGCTCTTTACCGCGGATGTGATTGGCTGCTCCCGTCTCCTGCCGTGACTTCCCTGCAATGAGGGGCTGTAATCTGGAATTATAAGATGAAATAAGCCCCCTCCCCCCTCTCCCCACAAACTTGCTCGTTGTCAGGGTATTTTAACCCAGCAATAGAAATGAGATGAATGTAAGGCTCCTTCCCAGTTCTGATCAGGTGTGAATGGGCCAGGTCACGTTCTCTCCCACCCCCCAACACTCTGACTGGGTCGTCCCTCTGTAGTGGACACAGCCCGCCACTTGTTTGCCTGGCTGTGGCTTGGAATGAGAATGTCACTGTAGGAGTGAACCCCAGAAAGCTATCCACCCATGAGGGCGGAGACATGTAAACTGACACAGGTAGATATAAAAGGAAGTGAAAGAAGAAGGAACCTCCCTTTTTTCTCCTGGAAGCCAGCCACGCTTCTGACTCCTGGTCAGTGCGTCTTTCTCTCTCTGATAAATAAATATATTGATTTCCCTTTATAGCCTCGATATCTGGTGTCAGAAGTGTCGATATGTCACCTTTGGGGGCTCTCTGCTATGCACCCCCCCACTGCCCCGTCATCCCCTGCCCTTTACTCTCATGTACTTCCAGCCTAGAGCCTGGGCATCTATAGATGAGCTGGGTGTCCCCGTGAGCTCAAAGATGTCATTCTCCTTAGGCCACCCCTGCCCCGGTCCCCAAGCAGAATTGTCCTTCCACATACTTCCGTTTAATCAACGAGCTGGTGACTCATGGCTGCCTTGTCCCTTTCCTTTTGTGAAACTTCCCTGACTGCCCTGCTAGTCCTCAGTAGCCCATGCTGCCCTATATGCCCGTCACCTGATTTCTGTATCTTCCACCAGCATGCTCAGTGATGCTTCAGGGCCTTAGTCATCTCCTGCCAAATGAATCCTATCTCTGCAGCCAGCTGGCCATGGCCTCTGGGCAGGGGTGGTGCTCCACATTTTTGTGCTCCCATGGCCTGGTCCTCAGCCCATCCACACACACTAAGCATGAAAGGTTGATGAAATAAGTTGTAATGCTGAGAGGCTTATGTTGAGAAGCCAAGGGTCCTCATTCCATCCTCATCCAAGGTCAGACAAGAGTACCTCAGTCTCTTCTGCCTGATCCAGGTGGGAGATGAAGGCCTTGGCAAGTGTGAGGACCTGGGTGAAGGATGGAGACCTGGGTATAAAGGATGGGGACCTGGGTGAAGGAGGGGTACCTGGGTGAAGGATGAGGACCTGGATGAAGGATGGGGACCTGGATGAAGGATGGGGACCTGGGTTAAGAGCTACCCAAACCATCCTCTATGTATACATGGCACTTTCTGACTCAACGTGGCTCCTCCATTGTCCTTTGGGTGATCTCCAAGCTCTTTAACACTGCCTATAAGCCCTTTATTCTCTGGGACATGACCCTCCCCAAGCACCCAACCTACCTTCTTTCCTTCCTTCCTTCCTTCCTTCCTTCCTTCCTTCCTTCCTTCCTTCCTTCCTTCCTTCCTACCAGGAACTGTGCTAGGAGATAGACCTGCATCTTCTCTAAGGAAGCAGAGTCTGGTACCCACATACCATCTTCTTCCCTAGTGAATAAAGCCAGCTTGATGGCAATAGATGTCTTGACCAAGGTTGTGTGGCATCCGTCTGGAGAAGCTAGCTTCTGGGTTCAGCTCATCACACAGGCCCACTCTTCAAGTCAACAGATCCTGGCTCCCACCCAGCTTACACCCTCCCACCCATCTTGCCAAAATACCTGAGGTTACCAGAAGCCACTGTGTCTCTTACATGCCCTGATTTTTGCACGAATTGGATCTTCTGACAGGTCTTCCAGACCGCTACCCCCACCAACCTTAACACACCTCCCTCCCTTTAAGACATTGTTGGAGACCCTTATTACCCAATAGCCCTTGCAGTTCATGAACCTTTGGCAGACCTAGTGTGCCAAAGGCTTCGCTCTCTAGGGTGTTGTCTCTCTGTGAAGCGACTCCTCCGCCTCCCGTGCACCCATGAGCTCTTGAGAGCTGGGGTTGGCTCCTTGCTTGCTGTGACAGCTCCTGGCACATAGTGGGCATTCAGAAAGCTCTTGCTGAATGAGCAGTGTGAGCTGGGTGAGCGAGTAGACCTCCTGTAGTGCGTGCTGTCTGTTAGGCTCAGAGATGAGAGCATTTATATCAAATGAGTGTCAAGGGCACCAAAAAATCAAACGGGGGAGGGGGGGGGAGTTCCTGAAGGCTTTGTGGGGAGGTGGGGATGAAGGAGCCAAAAAGGAAATGGATCTGCTGTGGAAACCCCACCCGGGGTTGATTGAGGGAAGGGGAGCTGAGGCAGCCTCTTCCCTGCAGCCCTCCTCCACCCCTCCTCCACCCCTCCTCCACCCCTCTCCCATCATTTCTCCTCTGTCCTGCGTCCCATCCGTCCTGTTGACAATCTCACATGAGGCTGTTTTGGACCACATGTTTTATGCCTTGTCACCAGCCAAACGGCCCTATTATATTAATTTATTGTCCTTTCCAGTAACTTGTAGCCTTCCTGTAAACTCCCCCCTTTCCCATGCTGGGGTCGGCCATTGCCAAACCACAGCTCAACACTTCCCTCCTGCCCAAGGCTGGGACAGGCAAGATGCCAAGCAGAGGTCTGTGTCTCCAAGGACCCTATTGGTTTGTGCCCCATGAAGGCCCTTTCCGGTGCCTCCGTTCCCCTGTGTTAGCTCCCCATGGAGTCCCTCTTTGGACTCACAGAGCTAATAAGGACCCCTCTGCTCCCCTCCCCCAGCCTCTCTTCTCACTTACTTCCTAATGCCCAGGGAAGATGGGGTACCAGTGGCCTAAAGGGAAATGGGGCCTAGAAGAGTACCCTGGTTGGCGAGTCACACAGGACCTAAGGGACATGGGTGTCTTTACAGTCTTGCCACAACCATCGGAGGCAGATGATGGCTTCACGTCTGCTGGCAGCCTCATTTTCCCTGAGCTCTCCCAGGCTAGCCTTGGCCTATGGGAACTACGACAGCAAGTTGGCGCCTTTGTCTCTGCCTCTGCCTCTTTCAAAGCCACGGATGGTGGGAGAAGCACCTGGAGGTGACTTTGTTGCTTTTCCAACCCACTTGGTGCCTCTTAGGGGACAAAGCCGACATGGCCCTTGAGCAACTTGGGTGGCCGCTCTTGTTTTCCAGATGCAGGGATCACACACAAATAGCATAGAGACGGTGCCCCTTCTCCAGGCCAGGGAAGCCACAAGAGAGAAGGGACAGCAAGTGGGTGGCTGTCACACCACCCTGAATGAAGAGTGTCCCGGCAGGAAAAATGATGGAGTACAAGGAACGTCTTTTTCAATTCCTGGGACCGGAAACAGCAAATATCCTATCTGTGCCCCCCCACCCCCAGGCTACAGGGGTGAGCAGGGCTTTTAGTTCTGGGAAGGAGGAGGGGGCAAACGCAAGGGTGAACAGGGCGTGAGGAGGGGATGTAAACTCTCCTTCCCAGAGGCCCTGGCTTCCGGGGAATGAGTTGAGAATGACCCACGATGCAGAGCCATCCATCATGCCTGTGCTAGCTGCCAACCTGCCAATCCTGCCACTCTGGGCTCCCCGCCACTCAGGACAAAGTCACTTACCATTAGCTGAGCTCTGGCCCCACTGCAGAGTGGCTGGCTTGCTGCGGCTGGGAGACAGGGAGGGCAAGACAAGGCCTGTGTTTAAGGTGACCAGTGAGAATGGGGAGCTATAGGTAGAGGGTTGGGAGTTACCACGCAACACTCTGGAAGTAAGAGGATTCTTTTCATTCATGGCTTCATTCTGTGTTTATTGAACTTCTACTCAATGTGAGGTTAGATAGTGAAGGTACTAAACGTTCTACGCGCTGGTGACGTACCTTGGATATGGAGTGCTTGCCCCGAATACTCAAAAGGGGCCAAGGCATGTCTGCTAACAGGTTAGAGTTGGGAATGTTTTGATGTTCAGAGGCATCATTCTGGGTTGCACTCCAGTGGGTGTGTGAGTGATCACATAGGGGCCGCCTCTGTTGGGGGGATGTCCAGAAAACCTTCTCACTGAGAAGGACTCTGTGCAAAGCTGGCTGGTGCTTGGGTGTGTTTGTAGGGGTGAATTGGCTCTCTGGGGCTGCCCTAGAGCACCCCAAGTTGGCGGCTTGAAACAGCAAGCACTTCCCAACTCCCAGTCCTGGCTATCAAGGGACAGAAATCAAGATGTCCACAGAGCCATTTGACCCATTCACTGTAGCCAGCTGGAGAACCCCTGTCCTCAGCATTCCTGGTCCCTGGCACCAAGGCCATCCTCGGTGTCCTCAGCCTGGGACTCTGCCTCTGTTCTCAAGAGCCATCTTCTCCCATGATATTTCTGTAGCTGCCAACCATATCCGAGGAGGTCCCATCCCAGGAACCTCATCTAAACCTAATGATGTCTGCAGAGACATCATTTTTCAAATACCATGTATATTGCTCAGGAATGTAACTCTCAATTCACAGAGCCTGGGTTCCATTCCCAGCACCACATAAACCAGAAGGAGTGGTGCTTGCCTGTAATCCAAGATCCCAGGAGGTGAGGCTAGGATCAGTAGTTCAAGGTCATCCTTAGTTACATACCAAGTTCCAAACCAACCTAAGACACACGAGACCCTGTCTCAAAAACAATAATAAACAAACCATAGTCACAGGTACCTGGTGGAGTTCTATGTTTCTTTATGAAAGATACAATATAACCCACAGCAAGGATCCATGATGCACATTTGGGAACCCACTCTTTCCCCATCAATTAGTGCATCTGGGGTTTTCTGGTGACCAGGAACTAGGAGAGGGCTCCTGGTGTGGTAGGGGTGGGATCTGAACTTAGAAAAAGACATTGTCTGTTGAGCCCTTGTACACAATTTATAGTTGGGAAATAAAGCTGATCGCTATCAAGTGAGAAAGAATGACAATGTTGGGAAGCCAGCACTCAAGTTCTCTCCTGTGCCTCAGTTTCACCATCTGTGGGCTAGATAAATACCACAGATACCTCCCTACAAGGGGCAGCCCCCCCAGAGTATTCTAACTATCAGGGACCAAGCTGTGATGGGGCCTTCAGCTCAGCCTCAAGAACCATCCATCAGGTGGGTCCAGGGACCCAGAGACAGAACTCCAACTCATTTCTGTGAGAGCCGCTGCTCTCATGGAGCTGTTCACAGTAAAACGGCCTGTTTTGCAGGGTGACTTTCTTCATCGTCCTGTCTCTCGTTTTCTTTGGCATCAGCTACAGGGCCCAGGCTTCTGTGGAAAGAGCACTGGGGTGGGGGGGAGGGGAGGGGAGGCACTTACAACTTACAGCAGGAGTATTTTAGCCTCTATGGCATTGACTATCAACAAAAGACAGCAAAGCTTCCTGCCGCCATTCCACATGCCCTTAACCCCAAGGCTGATGGGGACCAATGAGAACCCAGGCCCCTCTGGCTCCCAGAGAGCAGACCAGCACCTAGTATGGGGAGGTGCTCCTGGTGTCAGACAGGCCAGGGGTGGGCTGCTGCAGACTGAGCCTAGGACAGAGACAAGCAATCACAACTCCTAAGCGGCATCCCCTCCTCTAGGCTGCCGGGGCTGGGGGATGGACCAGAGGCTTGGGATGGGGGGGGAGGGGGGAGGGGGCGGGGAGGGGGGGCTGCACCTGCCTTACTCTGTGCTTCAGCTGAGATGCCACACAGCATCCGAGCAGGCAATTCAGTGACGTCACTGACCTGTGCAGCCACCAGTTCTACGTCACCCCAAAGCACTCCCATCACCCCACAAGCAGACCTCGTGCCTGTCAAGCCACGGTGACCATTTCCCCTTCTCCCAACCACTGCACATCCACTTTTAGGGACCGGCCTGCCTTAGGTGTCTCTTTGAAATGGTGCCATGCTGTGTGGCTCAGTTCTACGCCAGTGATAGGAAGAGCAGAGGGGTGAGGCTGGAGCCCCCCCCCCCCCCGGCAGGCTGTGCTGAGCCCTGCCTCCCAGGGAGGAGCCAGGGAGCATCAAGGCTTCTCTAGGCTTTTCAGAGGCGGAGGGTCAGTGTGCCCACCCACAGACCTCCCTCCACGAGGATCTGTCTTCTGCAAACTAAAGACCACTACCCCCAGGTTTTGGCCTCTGCACAGCAGCCCGTGTGGTGATCTCAGGGCAAGCTGTCCCATCCCCTCTGGGCCCAGCAGTCTCTGATGATGAAGTCTCACAGGCCACCCAAGGTTCAGAGGTGGGAAATGGAGCTCCTGGAAGCCACTTTCCTTTTTAAGACCTATTTTTTTTTTTACTATTTTACATTACGTGTATGGAGGCAGGGCGTGTGTGTACGTGAATGCGGATGCCCACAGGTGGCCAGGGGTACAGGATCCCCTGGAGCCGGAGTCACAGGTGCTTTCTGAGCTACCTGCTCCCAGTGCTGGGATCCAAAGTCCTCTGTAAGAGCTGTGTGCATTCTTAAGCACTGAGCAATCTCTTCAGCCCCTAAGGGGGCTTACTGTGTCCCCTATTTCTGTATCAGGAAGGGCCTGAGACTGCCAGGCAGGGATGGAGGGCTTCACACCCAAGTGCCAGGAAAGAGGCCAGGAAGATGGACCATGGGACAAGTTCTCCATTGTGCCAGGGAGGGGCCGAATGCGGCTGTGCAGGCCTCTGTGGATAATCCAGCTTGTAAATTGCTTGGGGACTCTAACAGCGGAAAGGGCCATAGAACCGTGTGTGTTATTATTTATGATAAAGCACAGAGGTGCCTGCCAGGGACTGGAATGGGCTGAGCGCTGCGCACAGGATGGACGGCAAATTGAACTCCAATTTTCTGCTCCGCAGTCTTTGTTACACGCCACAAAGCGCCGGTACAGCGGGGTCACCAGCCTGATGAATGTGTGCTCTTCCTCTTAGGCGGGTTCCATCTCTCAGCCTCTGGGTGGGGAGGATAGTCTGGCTCCTGAGTTGCTTTTCCCTCCTCCCCCAGTCCTGGTAGACTCCTTTCCTAAGATCAAATCCAACCCTGACCCTAAGAGCGGTCAGAGTCATTGGCAAGTTCAAACCCCCGGCCTGTCACTGATGTTCATGTGACCGGTCCCTCTCGGCAAGAGAGTAATAAAGGGATGGTGATTTCAGGGCCCCGCCAAGGCAGCTGCGTGGATTAAACAGGAGGAGCTCACTCACTGAATTAGGCCTTTCTTTGTGGATTTAGCTGCTGGGATGCTGACCCTAGGGAAGCAGAGGAGAGGGAAGCCATGGAAATTGGGTAGATAGCCCCAACCAGAGTGGGGGAAGGGGAGGCTAAGACACCTACTGCTCAGCTCAGCTGTCTTCCACCAGTCTTTGGATATTGTTTCATGCTAGGGTTAAGTTTGTCACCTCCCCCAAGTGTCTGTCATCTGTGTCTTAACGGTAAGGATCCTGTTGTTGTTGTTTTGTTTGTTTGTTTGTTTTTTGTTTTTGGTGAAGAGCTACAGAGTTGTTCCTGGGAGTCATGCAAGCCAGACTTGAGGACCAAAGGCCCATTCTTCACCGTATAGCCCTCTGTGCCCTGTGTCTGCGGATGCTATCAGCCAGTGGGGTGGGCTCCCCAGGCCTCTGGGCTGTGGGCTCTCCAAAGCTGTGAGTGGCCAGTCTCTCTCTCTCTCTGTCATCATAGTTGCTGACTCAGTGGGTGATCTGAGGACTGGTTCCCATGTGGTGACAAACACCTTTTAGGGCAGCATCACCTGGGAGATTGACAGGGCTGTGGTGGGGTCCCATCACAGAGCCTCTGGATGTAGGGACAGGTAAGCCCCAGGGCAGACCCTTGATTGATTTGTGGGGCTCTGTGGGGTCCCTCCTATAACTGGAGAATTGCCCCAAGCACGCTGCCCTGCACCGAGGTCACCAAGGACAGTGTGCGGTCTGTGCGACACGATGGAGTTTCTTGAGAGGAATTCCTGGAGTTAGTGTAAATTTTTATTATCAATGTTTTATGGCTCGAATGAATCTGAATACTCTGACATGATAATAGAACCGCTAGGCGGAAAACATCCTAATCAATGGTATAAGTTTAATCTCTGAACCCTCTGGTCGAGGTGGGAGAGAGGGCTCCCTCCTCCTGTTAATTAGAAAATAAACCCGCGGGGAATGAGAACCATCTTTTATCCACGCCAGGCTGGGGCTGCTCTGATGTTACTCACCTTGGAGGTCCAGGGCGGAAGGTTCTGGCTGCGACACCGAGCAGAGAGGAAGAGCAGCAATGGTCTCCCTTTCACCCATGCCCTGTCTGAGGTGCGCGCCAGCCCCTCTCACCAGCCACAGGTGTCAACCCAGTTTCCAGGAGAGGGGACTGGGGCACAGGGGGTTCATCCCCGGGGTCCCGTGGCTAGGGAGCAGCAGAGCCCACTGGAGTTGAGCCCAGGAGGTCCCATTCCAGGGCCCAGTAAAGTCAGGGTGCCCTCAGCTACTCAGATCTTGCCGTGGCAGAGAAGGAGAGGAGTGTGTAGGGATCCCTGGGGGTGGCCAGTCCACAGGAAGAACACTGCCATCCCAGGCCTACAAGTCACCTGGGCCTTCCGACATGCAGAGGGCGTGGCTCTGGGTGTGGGAAGGTCAGAGGTCCCAGCCTGCCTTCTAGTGAGTGACATGCTGGTATGAGAGTCACCCCACACAGCTGATTCTTGTCTTGTTGTAAGGGGCACACCCTCCACAATCTGGGGATACAGATGAGAGCTCAGGAGGAACGTTAGAGAGAACACTACGTTTGAGTTTTATGAGATGGACCTGAGGCCCATGTTTCCCAGTGAAGAAGGATGGGAAGGGATCCTCATGCGACAGAACAGTATTGGCAAAGGCATGGTTTCTGGAACAGCTCTCCCCGGACTCTTGGCCTCTGCCATGAGTGGAATTCTGGGCACAAGTCTCCATGAGGCATTGTGTGAGTTTCCTAGATTGTCCATGACAGAGTCCTACAAGCCCAGTGGCTTGACACTTACTGCCATAGTTCTAGAGCCTGAGGTCTGTTGGCCCTTTCGACAGCTCCAGGAAGAGTGTGTTCCTGTTCCCTGTTCTTACTGGCTTCCCCAGAGACACCTGCTGCATCCTGGCTTATGGATTCATCAGTCTCGTCTCTGACTGTCTCCACAAGACTTTCCCCTTCCCAAGACTCTCAGGCCTTGTCTTAATTCCCCTCTTGTGGTGCTCAGACTTCCAGTCAGTGTGACAAATCCCTGAGGGTCTGGAAAGGAAAGATTCATCTTAGCTCATCACATCTGTGGTTTCAGTCCAAAGTTGACTGACTCCCCTGTAATGGGCACAAAGCTGAACATCATGGCTGGCAGCCTAGGGTACACCTGTGCTTCTCCCTCATAGTGAACAGGAAGCAAAGCAGAGATGGGAAAGGGGGCCCAGAGACAAGGTCTGTCTTTCAAAAGCATGCCCCCTAATGGCCCACCCGCTCCCGCAGACCCAACTTCCACAGCCCACTGCGTCCTGGGGGCCCTGTTTAAATTCTGGATCTGTCAATGCCCTAGCCCATTCAGGAAGAAGAGCCCTCATAATCCAGTCACTTGCCCAAACCCTACTCCAGATGTGCCTGCCTTAGGAACCATGCCTTCAAGCATGGGCTTCTCAGTGAGACATTTCCTGTCCAAACCATAATACCATAGCACCTTTTAATATATTCTGGGGATTGAACCTTAGGCCCTGTACATCCTAGGCAGCAGATTATATCTCTAGCCCTTTTATTCACTTATCCATCCACTGAGACAGAGTCTTACTAAGTTGCCCAGGCAGGCTCTGAACTTTCTATCCTCTTATCTGGCTGTTAGGGTTCGATTGAGACGTGTTCCCCGTAGGGCCAGGTATTTTCAAATACACTTGGTATTTGAAATCAAAAATCACTTGGTCCCCAGTTACTGGCATTGTTTGGGGAGGTTCTGGGACCTTTAGGGGGTAGAGCCTTGTGGGAGGCAGTTCATCCTGGGGGCAGGCTGTGAGGGCCCCACTTCCTGTTCTCTCTGTTTATTTCTGCTTCCGGTGTGTGGATGAAACTCTCTGTTTCCTGCTCCTGCTGCCATGCTTTTCATGCCATGATGGACTTTTGCCCTCTGGAATAGAGAAGCTAAAATAAACCCTTAAGTTGTCTTTGGTCATGGTACTTTATCGCAACAACTGAAAATTAATTAACATACAGGTCTGTGCCAACAAGCCTGAACTACTACCTCTTCTAACAACCCCCATCATAGAGAGAGATAGTTCTCTAGTGTGGCTCCATCTTCGCCGATGACTCTGTTTCCAAGTAAGCTCACATTCCGAAGTTCTTGGAAAGGGGTTTTTCAGGGAAGAGGGGATGTCGCTTTTCAACCCAGGACAGCCGTCGCTTAGTCATGTCCTGAAGACAACTTTATCACCGCTCATGGTTTTAGGGAACTCTCAAGGCCCCAATGCTACCAGGCCTGGTCATTATTCACAAGATGCTTCTAGAGAGCCCCGGGGCCTGTACCCCTGTGCTGGAACTGTAGACAACCCAGAGCCACCAACCCAGCCCTCAGGCGTCCTCACTGTTCATACTTCCCTGTGCCGTCTTTTGGCTGGCTGTCCAAGGGGCCCAGCCCGAGGGAGCCTGCGGGTGATGGGGTCGGGCACATGCTCCTCGTTCCCTAACTGGAGCCCTGCCACCTCCACTTACAAGTCTCCAGGGCTGTGTCGAGGTTGGGTTATGCTGGCTGCCCCGGTGGCCAGACCCCCCTAATCAGATTAGATGTGTATTCAAACAAATTGATGACCCGTTCCATTAGATGCTTTTGAACACGCTCTTCTGAGTGAGAAATTCATCCGGCTGCAGCTGTGGAGGCGTGGTGGAATTGATTGTAGCACCCTCCCAGGCTCCCAGAATCAGAGGGTACTGACTCCTGAAGGTCACTGGCAAGGGTTAGATTAAGGAGGGCAAGAGCCTTCTTTCCTGGGTAATGAAGCACTTGGCATGCAGGCGGCAGCAGGCCAAGCAGGGCCAGGCATCTGTCAGGAGGCAAGGGAGGGGCATTGATTAGCATCTCATTTATGGGCGAGCATCTCATTTATGGGCAAGCATCTCACTTATGGATGAGCATCTCACTTATGGGCGAGCATCAGGAGGGGGGCGGGGCATAGGGTGCTCAAGGCCCTGGCTCGGGTTGGGTAGGAGTGAGCGAGCAGGTGTGCCAGACATGGGAGTGGAAGTGAGGAAGACAGATGGGAGAATGCCTGCTGTGCCCCCTCTGCACTCTCTGCGTACCCCCAAACATTCTGCTGGAGAACAGGGGCCAGCAGAGCCCTACCAACATCCTCTTGGTCTATGACAGTCTGCTCCTGACCCCCTGCCCAGACAGAGCCCAGGCTTAGTTCTAACCCCTCCACACCCCATATATAAATAGATGGACTTCCATGCCCAAATGCCTGTAGAGTCACAGACATTGTGGGGGGAAGCCCCATAAAGACGTATATAAACCTAACCTGCCTCTACCCCAGACCTGAGCTAGCTCAAAACCATAGAGTGTGGAGGCTTGAGGTGGCCTGCCCTGAGCCTTAGCTCGCTGACTGACCTGAAGCTTCCCTCAGGTTCTCACCAGCCAGGTTTTGTGCACGTGGGCTGCCAAGGCAGGGCAGTCCTCCGGGAGGCTGTGGAGGTCAGGATAGAGGTGGCTGACCAGGGGCTGCAGGAGAGAAACTTTGTGAGTCTCAGAACCACAGCTTCCTATGACCCAGGCACTCCAGGGCCGCTTGCTGGTTCGCCTGAGCTCTTACTGGGAGCCTGGGAAAAGGAAGGCGTTGAGAGCATTCAGAGCTGGAAGGGAATTTGTCTCTGTTCAGTGGCTTTTGAAACCCGCTCTGAAGGGCAGAGGGAGGTTCTTTAGCCAATTAGGAGCCTGGCAGAGGCCTTCACCCCAGGTTCCCTTCTGTTTCTGGCCAGTATTCCCAGCGGGAATGCTCCATGGGAGGCGCGAGCTCCAGGCCAGGCTGGGAAGTGGAAGCCCCTTAAAGATGAGGCGGAGGGAGTCTGGCCAATCAGGAGAAAGATGATGTTATGTTGCAGAGGGGCTGGAGGAAGGGGACAGTTTAAGTTGAGATTAGTTTCTGTGTGGAGCTATTCAGCTTTCAGCCTAGCGTCTAAGAGTGACAATGAGGGTATTTAGTGGCAGTGTCAAGAGGAAATGGCAGTCGGGGCCTCCTGACCTGACACGGGAAATTAGGAGGAAGCCGGCACTAAGACCTCTTGCCAGCCTCTGCCAGCAGCGATTCATTTATATGCTCAGTTTCTCATGAGCGGGGATGCCCCTGGCTGCGGTGACACCCCTGAGTCACACACAGGGGGCGTGTCCTCCCCCTGTCCTCAGCGCAGCTGCCCCGTAACTGTTCTCGCTGCACACAAACACTCATGGGTGCTCACGGGTGGATACATCTGGTCATAAGTGAGCCACATGTGCCAGGATCTGCAACACAGAAATGACAGAAGTGGGGAGCGTGAAGAGATTTCACATGTGTGCACACAGGCATACATACACCGGCACACAGGACACATGCAACCACACACGCCCAAGACACCCGCCACCAGCCAGCTTTCCCAAATGCTTCACCCCTCAGGAAAAGCCCGTAGCTGCACAGCAAATGCGTCTTTATGCCCAAAGGGCTAGAGGTTGGAGCTCAGTTAGTAGATTGCCTGCCTGCAATGCACAAAGTCCAGTGTCACATACACCAGGCATGGTAGTGCATGCCTACCTGCAATGCAATGCACAAAGTCCAGTGTCACATACATCAGGCATGGTAGTGCATGCCTACAACCCCAGCACTGTGCAGGTGGAGGCAGGAAGATTAGAAATCCCAGGTCATCCTGGGCAACAGAACAAATCTGAGGCATACTGAGCTACGTGAACCCCTGTCTATAAATAAACAAATACGGTTTTGACAATTTCTGTACTTGCAGCAGATTTTCTAAATGACACAATGGTGGCTCTCAATGGTTGTTCCATGGTCACTGCTCACAGAGAGGTCTCATGCTGGAGATGCAATCATTCTTTTGACCGCTACCCTCTGCATCGGGCACACAGGTGTTTTCCAAACTTTCGGTGTCACAGTGCCATCCCACACAAGTGGAGACAGAGGGAACTACCTTTGGAGAGATGGGGGAACAGGAGGGCTGTAATGGAATTGTCAAGTTGCACTCCAGAGATAGCATACCAGGTCCAAGCCCAATGAGGGGTGTGCCCCTCTGAGAACCTGTCCCACGCACACCAATCCATTGGATCTCATACTCTCACACCTTGGGGAGGTAGGGGTGTAATATCCTGTTGTGACTTAGTTTACCTGCTTCATGAGGAGATCGGGCATCCCCACCCTGTCATTCTTCCCTCTGAGCCATTTACATTCTCCACCCTGGTTGTTTAATGGATTTATGAAAACATTTTTTTTGAGGCACGGTCTCACTATACAGCCTGGGCTGGATTGAACTCACTCTGTAGACCAGGCTGGCCTCGAACTCATAGAGATCCACCTGCCTCTGCTTCCCAAATGCTAGCATTCAAAACCTTGTAATACTGTACCGGGCTGGGAACATTTTTTCTTCAGGCAACTTACATCTCTTGTCTGTGATAAGTGTCGAGAATATCTTCCCCCAGTCTGTCATGTGTCGCTGCTTTTGATGTGTGGGTTTTCTCTTCCCTCTGAAGAATTTTTGTGGAGTTGAAGGCATCGTCTGTCTCCTGACCGTCTGGAGCTCTCGTGGTACTTAGAAAGTGCTTGGCAGGAACTCAACTCCACCAGCATTGTGTATCTTTAAACTCTTGTGATTTCACCCCCCACACCCAGTTCTTTTAGAATTTCATTTTCATGTTTAAAACATCAATTCCTCCAGCATTTATTTTGAGGTAAAGTGTGAGGAAGATATTCAGTTTTATATTTTATTCCCACATGGCTCCCTGGCTGTTCCAAAACCCTGTGCTGAGTAATTGGTCCTCCCCACCCCTCACCCCCACCTTGATTTGCAATTCTGCATTCATCAAACATTGAAAGTCCTACTATGCATTCGGGTTTATTTCTAGGATCCAAGACCATCCCTCCATCAAAATAGTCATAAAGACCACACTGTTTACGTGATCGCTGTTTTTATCCTACACTTCAATATCCGAGCTAGTCTTTCCCCCATGGTCCAGACTTTTTCAAACGGTTTGTTCGGTTTGGGGTTTGGATTTTGTTTTGCTTTGTTTTTTGTTGCCAGTTTGTTTTTAGCTTTAAAAAAAACTAAAAAAAATAGACTATGTGTCTGTGTGTACATGCAGGTTGAGTGCGTGTTCTCCAGGGTCCTGAGGCATCAGGACCCCTGGAGCTGGAGTCACAGACAGTCACAGCCCAACATGAATGACAAGAACCAAGAATGGGTCCTCATGCTTTAAACCTGCACACAAGCTGAGCCCCATCTCCTGGCCCAGTTTTTTTTAACCTGTTTTTATGGTTGCTTATATATGAATTTTAGAATCGCTTTGTCTCACTTCGTAAAAACGGGTTAGAAGGGGAGCAAGATGGATCAGTGGGCGACAGCTCTTGCTTTGCAAGCCTGGTGGATGATGAGTTTGCTCCCCAGCCCACAGTGGAGGAGGAAGAGACCCGACTTCTGCAAGTGACCATCTCAGCTCCACAGCATGTGAACTATGGCACCTGAACACCTCACGGGCCCACACACTCACACGGCCATCGTCACCGTCGTTGTCGTCAGTTTAAATATTCTAATACAAATTGGTGGGGTTCAAGCGTGGAATGGCTTGGGAGAATAACGTTCTCTTAACTTTGCTTCTATTTACCCGGAATTCTCTGTGCAGTTACCCCTCCTCGCTGCAGGAGGCTCCCAGGCCTGTGGTGCACACACAGCTCTGCAGGTTGAGCACTGCCTCATCTGAAAACAAAGGCAGAGGAGACCTGCCACTCTCTGCTAACAGAGTACTACTTCTCTCCATCAGGAGGCTTCCATCGCATATGTGGCCAACAGGAGCAATTGCTGTCCCTTCTCAAGCATGGGCCGGCTTCTGGTCTGTGATCATTACTTTATTCAACTAATGCCCTGCGCTTATTTAATCTGCATAGTAAACATTCCCACAGCTGTAAGGTCCAGAGGGTAAGAGACTTCCAAAGTCTTTGGTCTCTATGTTCCTGTGAACTCACTCACAAACAGGAGACAACTGTCCATGTACAGATATGCAGGTGGGGGCAGATGTTGCCAGACACTCGTAGACATGCCAGGCACGTATGTGTGGACATATGCACACTGGTATATGAACACACACATGCATATGCACACTAGTATATGTACACACATATGCGTATGCACACACAAACACAAGTCACATCCTCACACCATCCATCCTCCTGTGGACCACACCCCAGCTCCCAGCCAGTTGCTGCTTTCGGGTGCACTTGGGGTGGGGTCTCCCTCCCAGGATCCCTGTACCCAGAGGGCAAAGAGCAACAGAGCAAGGGTGACCACAGAGCAGTGGCCTGGGACAAGGCACCTCCATCCCTGTCACCTTAGGAAGATAACATGAGAGGAGGGATGGGGAGGACCAAGGCAGGGCCTGGTACCCAGCAGGTGCTCAAGCATGGTCTCCCTCCCCCTTTCTTCCCCCACGGCCATTATCTCCAGCAGCCATTGGAATCGAACCATCCAAGCACGAGACATTTGCCCAGGTTGCCCATTCCTGGAGCCTGGGCATCGAGCTGGTAAATCCAGTCCTGGAGCAAGTGGCCCGTGAACAGACCCACAGAGGTTAGATGTCTAGGTGCAGAGCAGAGCGTGCGCACGCTTGCATGTGTTCAAACACACCCACCACCCTCCTCCTCCTCTCACAGTGCTGGCTCTGAGTCAGCCCACATCCAAGGAAGGGATTTAATCATGTGGGGCTGGGAATGTTATTGTTTTAAAACAAACGAGCAATGACAGCCTCAAACAGAGGGTTTTTAAGAACGCGATTCAAAGGGCTCTTGAAAGCTGCTGGGAATATGAATGCGCCTTTGAAGTGAGAATGTGCCCATTTGTTAAGCTGAGAGCAGCACTGGCTGCCTCCTGGGGTGGCAAGTCGCTCTCCCTGGCAAACAGGTACCCACTGGCCTCTTTTTACCCAGCCAGCCCTGGTCCAAAACTCCAAAGGCACACGCACCTCAGGGTGATCTGAAACAGGCACCCTTTCAACTGCTCCATCTGGTTCTGAGATAGGGCTCATGTAAGCCAGGCTGGCCTCACTCGCTAGCTATTATGAAGTCAAGGGGTACCCTTGGACGGCTGATGCTCCTGCCTCCTCCTCTTGAGTGCTGGGAGGAGAGGTGTGTGTGTCACCATGCCTGCTTTGTGCAGTGCTGGAGACCAAAGCCAGAGCCTCCTGTGTGTCTGGCAAGCATGTTACCAGCTGACTTGCATCCCCAGCGCCCTCAACTGCCCTTTAGGCTGAGCATTGACAGGACAGCTGTAAAGAGAACCAAAGAGACAGTACGAAAAGGCCTTTGGCAGTGCTCGCTCTCCAGGCTACCCTCAGGCTTGTCCTCTGGGACAGGAATTCAAGGAAAGAGCCCCCTCCCTCAAACTGTACAGTTTATGCACTCGTAAGATGGGGTATATAAGTGGAATGCAAGATTATAAGGTTTAGGGGTGCTATATACAGAGCAGGGCCACTTGACTGGGTCCCAAGAGCCTGCTGGAACTTTTACTGAGGTACAAATTAGTCCTTGAGCCCAGGTGAGACCTGGAAACAGAAGATGAACCTGACCGGGAACGGCTCATGCTCATTAGACCAGAGCGTGAGAGAACACCCAGGACCAGAGATCCTAGAGCCCAACCTGGGGTACAGAGGGGCCTAGCACAGCCCCGCCCAGCCCAACGATGCACACCCTTCCTCCTCTTCCTTCCCCTTGCTCCCTTCCTTAGTCCCCAGGCAGATGGCCAAGTGGTTTCAGTGCCTTCCCAGTTCTAGGCTCTCAGGGGAGCATGAACTCTGACCCAGCTCAGCACTGAGGATGTCAGCGCCTATCCCTGCCACGGATGCCCACATAGAAATAGATAACCCTGTACAGAGCATCTGTCCCCAGAGGAAGGCCCAGGCCAGCACTGTGACAATCACTATTTCTCTGTGCCCACTGCTGCTAGTCTGTGTCCACAGATAGAGAAACTGGGGCTCTTGGGAGCCAGTGCTCACCCTCCGCCACGCAGCTGGTCAGCCGTGGGGTTGCATACAAGGCAATGGTCTATAGATGCTGCTATAGCTCCTGCCACTAGCCTGGAGGTGGAGACACCCACACTACCCTGCTGGCAGCATCCAGTGTGGCTCTAAGCTCTTAGAACCCATGGAACCCACGGGCAGCTTATGGGTTTAGCCTGGGAAGGTGGGATCTGACCCTGTATCTGTCACGGATTGGTATGTGGAAGGTCCTGAGAAGGCCTTTGGAGACTCTCTAGATGAGCTGTAGGGAGTGGTTGGCTCTCTGTGGCACACTTCCTCCGGCTGTTGACACCTGGAGCAGGGCACACACACTCTGAGTCTGGCTCTCTAGCCTTGTGCTCATCCACCTCCTTTAAGCCCTGGCCCAGCCACTTCCTTCATGGAGATGGCCCAGCTTCCCCGGAGGAGGTGGCTGGTCCTGTGGTTTGGATTCTTCCTCTCTGCTGTGCAATCTTCAACACGCTCTGAAGACCAGGCCTCACTGTGCCCTTTCTAAAACATACACCATGTTCCCTGGAGTCGTGAGGTCACTGTGATGATCAAATGAGCTTATGTGGAACCTTCTAGAATAATAGGACCTGTGAGGACTAGGACCTCTATTGATATTGTTACCAGATGCTGACATCTGCCCACAGCCTTGCCCCATCCGAAAGGCTGGTCATGCAGAGGCAGGCTCTTCCCACACCCCTTCCTCCCTATATCCTGGTCTAATCCCACCTGCCTCTTCTGTCCCCTTCCCCATGGGGAGAAGGCTCCCCTCTATCCTGAGCCATTTGCCTCAGCAGTCTGAGTCTGGGGAATGGAGCACATTACTCCTTTTGAAGGAGCTTGGAACTTTCATCCTCCATGTGGCTGAGCCGGGGCAGATCCAGCTCCTGGGGCCCACATCCACTGCCTGGGCAACCAGAATTGGGAGGTTGAGGCTGATTGGCCGGCTGAAGGCCAGCAGTCTGGTGACAGAGGAGCTGGCTAAATAGTCTCTAACTCTGAGGTGCTTTCCAGCTTCGGGGGAAGGACCCCTCTATCACTCGAACCTTATGTCACCTCACTTCCGTGTTTTTCTTCTTCCTTCGTGTACGCATGGGTGTGTCGTGTCTGCACACATATGTGTGCAGGTGCACTCACCCATGCATGAACAAGGGTGTCACTCCCTGCCTTAGTCTCCTCAGACAGGGTCTCTCATTAGCCTGGAGCTAGGCTGGCATCCAGCAAGCCTCAGGGATCCTTCTGTCTCTACCCTGCAGCAGTGCTGGGGTTACAGGTGTGCATGGAAAAGCCTGGATTTTTACGCGGGTGCTGCAGATTACAACCCAGGCCCTCATGTCTGCACAGCAGCTGAGCCATCTCCCCGGTGCTACAGTTTACATTCCCTCCGGCTAAAGTCCAGAGGGCACCCTTTCTCGTTCTTCCCCAGAGGTTTAAAGCCCAGAGGCAAAGGATGAGAACTGGACAAGACTGCCCAGGTGGTGGGGAGGGACCAGAAGTGATGGCTGTTGGGAAGGGTGGAGCAGAGGCAGAGACTGGCTAGAGAAGAGAGTGAGCCGGTGAGCCTCCTTAGGTAGGTGAGGGGCGCTGACCGCCAAGCGTTGGAGTCAGACTGACCCAAGCTCAGGTCCCTCTCAGTGGGTGACCTTGGGCAGGGTTACCCCGGCTGCTCCCGCTCCGTCTGCCTGGGGTGTTTGGGGCTGAGCAAGTGCTAACTGGTGGCTCTGTGCCCTGTTTCCCACAGATGATGTGCCACCATACTTCAAGACAGAGCCAGTGCGCACACAGGTGCACCTGGAGGGGAACCGCCTGGTGCTCACTTGCATGGCCGAGGGCAGCTGGCCGCTGGAGTTCAAATGGCTGCACAACAGCCGGGAGCTAACCAGATTCTCCTTGGAGTACAGGCAAGTTGTCCCCTCCCGTCTGCCTGGAGCTAGCCACCTCCCCATTCGGAGAAAGGAGGGCGGGAGGGAGGCTGGGGGACATACGTGGAATACCCCTGAGAGCCTGGGACTGCCCCGCTCTGGAGTTGACGCCCTTCCCTGGCAATGCCTACACTGGATGGCTGAGTGGGTAGGGCCTGGGTGCTACTGAGACGACACTAGATGGGGCGGAGACATGCTGAGGATGCCACTAGTGCCTTCCTCACCTACCCCATCATCTCTAGAAAAGGGGGCCTGTCCTGAGTGTTGGACTTCATGACTCCTCCCTTGCCCCGCTCTGGCTGAACGGGGACGAGTAGGGAGTGAGATCATGGGGTTGGCATAGGTGGATTGGTCACGTTGACTTTTGCCACCAGTAGCATGTCTGAGGGCACTACAGAGCCCGGCCTCTGCTTACTTCCGGGACCTGCAGAATAGGGACAGGCTGCTCCCCCCTCCCACTCTTATCTTCCCATCTCTGTGTTTTCTTACTGGCTCCCAGCCCCTTGCCTGTGATTAATCCCCAAGCCTGATGTGCATAATCGGTTTTGTTGGGGAAACAAGATTGTCCTGCCCTGGGGACGCTGATACAAATCTGTCACCAGGGATGAGAATGCAAATGAGAAGGGGGAGTTGCCACAGGAGCATCTGCCCATCCTCTCTGGATAACCATCCTTTCCATTAGGAAGCGGGAGGACAGAGTGTGGAGTGACCTCCTTTCTCAGTCTGTGACCTTATGCTGACACAGCTGCTGGGGCAGGCTGACCATACTAGCCAACAAGGGAGGAGAAGAGGCCACATCATCCTCTCTGTGGGGGTTGGGCGGAGAACACTGGACCAGTAAGCCAGAGATCCTCTTCCACTGCCTGCTACTCTAGGCATGAGTCTCCTACAAGGAGGACCAGAAGGACCTCTCCAAGCAACCTACAAGATGGCTTTTATTTGGGGACCTGGAGCCATTTCTGACTACCACATGGCATTGCTGAGAGCAGCAGACAATGTGTGAAGAGGCCCCCTACATCCTCTTTGGTGGGAACTTAATGGGGTACCAAGAGTTTTCCAGGGACATATTGTGAGCACTGGTTTAGAAGCCGCCTCCTGCTTGCCCTTGAGTAGGGAACTGGAGCAGGAACCTGGAGGAAGAGGCTTTGCTCCCTAGATGGATCAGAGCCCCTTTTGTGGTGTGCTGTCCTGCCAGGACACTGGTGGGTGGCATTGAGTAGCAGAGCTCAGTTCGGATCAAGGATTGGTTGTATGTGTGTGTGTGTGTGTGTGTGTGTGTGTGTGTGTATGTGTGTGTGTGCATGCGTGCGTGCATGAGAGCAGACATGCACGTGTGTTCAAGTATGTCTGAAGGCTAACAGATAACCTCAGTTGTTATCTTCTTTGGGTGCCATCCACCATGCTTTTTGAGGCAGGTATCTCACAGGTCTGGAACTTAACCGATTCAGCAAGGCTGGGAGGCAGGTGAGCCCTGGGGAATCTGCCTGTCTCCGCTTCCCAGCACTAGAATTGCACATGTATGCCACCAGGCCAGATTCAGAGGACAAAGGAGTGAGTTCTGAGGGTCCAAGTCAGGCCCTCATGTTGGCACAGTGAGCATTTTACCGCCAAGCTATTCCTTCAACACCACAGCACCATCAATGACCAGATCCGCTCAGTGATGGAGTGGGCTACCTTTGGAAATGGTTCTTGGCCCCGACAGCATAATATGAGCAGTAAGGGTCCACTACTGCATATAGTAGCCAGGCACGATTGCACAGGTCAACAAACCCAGCTCTTGAGAGCCTAAGGGCAGGAAAGTATCGAGTCCAAGACCAACCTGACCTACCTAGCAAGTTCCAGGCCAGCCTGGGATAAAGAATATAAAGGATGAGATCAAACTCTGTCTCAAAAACAACCCCCCCAAAAAATCATCAGTGACAGTTATGATGGTGACAATCATGGTCAATGAAGAAAGGACTCATATAGAGTAGGCATGATGATGTGTGCTCTGGGATAATGACGCTGGGTTCTGCCAACAAGCCTATAGATTTCACAGAAGCACAAGCTGGAGCTTAGAAGGGCTCAAGGACGCACCCAAGGTCAGCTGTGTAAGCTAAGCTTCAACGATAAGCTATAGAGATTGGGAGACGGCTCAGTGGGTAGAAGCACTTACAAGTCTGGCCACCTGAAAAGCCAGATGTGGTGGTACACATCTCTAATCGCAGCTCTCCTATGGGGAGGTGGGAGATGAAGGCGGGAGTTGATGGGGGGCCAGCTTGCCTGGCGTATGCAGTGAAGGGGTAGAAGCCAGAAACTCCCCGAAGTTGTCCTTCGACTCCTGCGTGTGCTGTGGCATGCACACATGCACGCGCAGCACACACATACAAACATTTTATTTTATTTTTTTAAGATTAGCAGTGTGATTCCAGAGCTGAAATTCTTTTTCATCCAACACCCTGCCTCTCAAGGAGAAAGGATCGCTGCAATTGTTTCCTTAATGTGTATCCTTAGCAATCTTTCTGCTAACTGTGCTCTGCAAATTCTAGAAAACAAAGCAGTGGGGAGAATGCAAATATCCCATTTTATAGCTGCGTTGGGTGGAAGTCATCCAGGGGAAATAAATGAGCTTCCATTTGGGAAGCTCATCCCTTCGCTTTGTCGCTGCGGGAACGCAGGCTTTCATGGTGTGGTGGCGATGAGATACTTGAATGTGAAGCCGGTCGGATGACCGGTTCATCAAAAACTAGCTGTGACTGTGAGTTAGGGCTACTTTCCTCCGTGTAACCTTAGCACTCTTCATAGTCAGTTTCCTGTGACATCTCCTAGCCTCGTGCTGGTTCCCTGGTTCCATCTAAGGTAGACACTGCCAGCAAGCCAGTTTATGGGTCTCCAGACACTTCCTGCATGTTCTTTTTCTCTTTGTCCGAACTCTCCCAGCCCTCCTTGGGCCCCATCCAAGTGACTTTCAGAAAGCCTGGTGTGTGTGTGTGTGTGTGTGTGTGTGTGTGTGTGTGTGTGTGTGTGTGTGTGTGTGTGGTGTGTTCTATCTGTGTGTGTCTGTCTCTTGTTCCCCCTCTCTCTCTATTTCTCCATCTCTCTGCATGTGTGTGTCTCTCTGTCTCCCTCCTTCCCTCCCCCTCCCTCCCCCACATGCCTCTCCTCTTCCCTTTGTAACTATTACATTCCATGATACCTTGCCTTCTGAACACTTATATAGGACGCTATGAACAGACCATAGGACCGAGGTATAAACCTCCATGGCATTGATAATTGCAGGGACCTTGGGTCTTTGAACTGAGAGCTTGACATCTCCTGACCCTCTTCCCTATAGACTATTTTGCTATCCCTACCTCTGGGTTCAGGCTTCATTCCCACACGCACACAGAGTGAGTAGGACTTCCATGCAAGCTTTACTGAGAAAGTCACAAAACGGCCCGACTGGGCAAACTCAGATCATCTCCAACCCATCACAATGGGCAGTAGCATGCCACCCTACAACTGGCCTGTGTCACGTGTACTGTAGCTTGGGCACCCCCCATACCACCCACAGGGTAGCAAAGGAGGACAAAGGTCATTAGCAGAAACAGGGGGAAGGTGATGGGCAGATAGAGTCACTAGTTTCCATTACACCCCAACCTATGCCCAGCAAGGGCCTGGCCATAGTGGGTGCTTTCTCTGATATTTATGTTTTCCATTTTGAAAATTGTCAAGTCCTAGGAAAATGGTAGGTATCATGCTATGAACACCTGCACACATCTTACACTTACCCATCACTCACACGTGGCCCCCTCTCTCTCCACATACAGACATACTTATGCTCACTGTTTTTGTTCAGCTGTTTAAGGATTGGTTGTGGACTTCACATAGCTTCACTGTTAGTGTTTCATCAAGACAAACTCTTCTACAGAATTGGGACACGGTAGAGACAGAACATGGATACGATTCTGCCACCTTTAGTAGAATTCATATCTAGATTTTTTCCCATTTGCTTCATCTGGCAACCCCTTCCCTAGCCAAGTGTCCTTCGTGGCCAATTAGTTTTCACTTGATGCAGGCTACAGTCAAGGAACATTGTCTCACTGTCCTGACTCTTCCTCCCTGCCCCCAGCTTAGCTGGTGCGGATATGTGTAAGAAACCAGTCAGTTTTACCAAATTTCCCCCAGAGTGGATTTTTCCAGTTTGATTGTCCTGTACACATTCTCATTTGGGCAATGTGACATAGATGTGGCCTGGAGGCTTCGTACTGGAGGCACTGGGTTGTCCCATCAAGGGTGACATACTTTTGGTTTACAGGCATGTATATGTGTACACATTCATGTGTGTGCTAGCACACATGCATATGTGTGTATACATGCTCATGCAGTAGCTGGAGAATTTTAGGTGTCATTTCTCAGGTGTTATCGACCTTATTTTGGTGGCAGGGTCTCTTGTTGGTATGGAAGTCACATAATTAGGCTAGCAAATCCTAGTAGTCTCCCTGGGTTTTCCTGATGCTGGGACTTCAAGCATGCACTACTATGAATGGCTTTCTTACATGGGTTCTGAAGACTCATCTCAAGGCCTCATGCTTACACAGTGAGCACTTTATAGACTGACCCATTCCCCAAGCCCTGATTCTGTTTATCTCTGGTTAAGACTGTGTCCATTAGATCTCTTTCCTTATCAAGGAGTCCAGTCAAGGGTGCACTCAATCAGCCTACCACTCATTCAGGGTCATATGATGCAATGTAGGCACATGACCACTGACATCTCACACCTCTCTGATGGTTGTGCTGGGATGGGACTTTTAGTCTTTCACAAACTCAGCCTGTAAGGAGTGTGTGTGTGTGTGTGTGAGAGAGAGAGAGAGAGAGAGAGAGAGAGAGAGAGAGAGAGAGAGAGAGAGGGAAGGGGGGGCAGACAGACACAGACAGACAGAGACAGAGAGAGATACCAAGGCAGTCCTACACATCCAAGTACAGTCATGCGTTCCTTAATGTCAGGATGTGTTCTGAGAAATTCGTCCTCGACAGTTCTGTCATTGTGAGCACATGAAAGGGTGAACTTGCAGAAGCATCAACAGCAAAGTCAGTCAATTGACGTGGCCTTGTAACTCCATCAGGAAACACGATGAACACTACTGCCAGCATACTAAGGCACACCAATTTATAATACCTTGGTTTTATTAGTAGACAGAGTGCACGTGAAAACAATGGTAAAATATATATATAATATATATAATATAAAAAATATATAATAAATATATAACCCAGCCCTGCAGTCTCTCATCATCTAGAATGTTCTGTTCATTATTATGAGGATGAGACTTTTGTGTGACCAGTGGTGCTATTGGCTTGAGACATATCAGCACAGGCACACACACGATGCATTCCATTCCATGCTGGGATGTTATGATGGCCACTGTCACTATATAACAGATCTTTTCAGCTCTATTATCTGCTATGGGATGGCTACCATAGCTGTGGTCCAATGCTGACTTCATTATTGCTGTTGTATGGTTAGTCTGGTCTTGCGGGTGAGCAGATCCATGCCCATCTCTAGGGGTAGAAACTTCTGAGTTGGCACGAGTGGGCTAACGCCCCATACTGGTTCTATGCTCTCAGGTGTCATTAGCCTCCCTGATTCCATTCTCTTCTCGGAGCAACGCACACTGATGGTCACCCTAGAGAGGTCCATGGGATTCCACAAGTCAAACCCCATGCCCGGGGTAAACTCATGTAGTAGATGGAGCTGTAGAATTCTATAAGTTGTCTGTCTCCACATAAAGCCATGGGGCAGATCTGATAACCAAGCTAACAAAAGTCGGAGTTCAGATGGACCTACCCCCTCCTCTGACACTGACACCTGGTGCTCTGCATGCCTGTTCCATCCTCACCGCAGTGGCCCAGAGACCTTTCTAAAAGAACTCCGCAGGGATAAGTGCTGGGCTGGTCCCTTGTTGGTGGCAGACCTTTGTTCATTTTGAACCCACCCTTGGATTCTGATTCAAGAAATAGCTTTCAGGTAGAAGGGTAGCCCTTGGATACAAAGTGAATCTTAAGAATGAGATCACACATATCACAGGTGTGTAGAACTGCCAGGGAGACCGTGCCAGAGGTTACAGCCTGGGCTGTTCACCCCTCCCCTCTAGCCAATGTCCAGTTTTACAAAGTGATGACGGTGACACAGTGACATGCTGTGGAACTAGGAAGAGACCAGATACTCTTCCAGATCAAAGTGTGTCTGGGGGATGTGTACAAGAAGGGATCCCTTCAGTCCCATGGGCACAGTTCAGTTATGGGCCGGCCTGTAGGGAACTCTGCACTTTGCAGACTCTGTGCAATGGCTCCAATGTCGTCAGGCAGACTATTCTGTGTCATGGTGGCGAGACACGATTACTTTCACACTTAAATAAGAAGAAAAGAATCTGGTGAGGCTGGTGTCCCATATATACACATGCTGAATCCCACGCATAGGTAACCAGCCATGCACACATTCAAAGGAGAGCTACTGTCTAGCAAAGCTGGTGATGCCAGCCAGATACTTCACTGAGCATCTCATAGCAGCCCCATGATCTGAGTGTTATAGTCCTTAGACACTCATTCTGCAAACATGAAGCCTAGGACTCAGAAGGGGGGCTCCAAAGAGCTGGGGTGCAGACCCAGAAAGTCCGAGGTACGCAAGTACATTGTCTTTCTTGTATAGACCCTCACAGACTTTCCAATTAGACCTCTTGTGTCCCCCTACTCCATCACTGGTTGCCCTTCAGTCCCAACAGGGTAAAAAACAAAGACCTCTTCTGAGGGGCCAGGGCCAGGTGCCCAAGTCTGTTCCAGTGGAGACGAGGCAGCATAGAGGAAAAGCCAAGGGAGCTGGGCCTCTGGCCAACCCTACTGCCCTACTGACATCCCTGGGGGGGGGGGTCTGTGAAAGCTAGGAGCTCAGAGGTAGCCTCAGGGGGAGAGGAAGCCCACGTGTGCCAGCCCGTGAGAGGCATGAGGCACATACAGACAGCATGTAGAGCCTTTGAACCTCTTCAGAGAAAAAGGTGGCAAGCTTGGCAAGCCCAGGCGACCCAACTGTGTCCCTCTCTCCTCCACCAGCCCTGTCTAACCTCCTCTTAGAAGTGAGAGACACTGGCAGAGGCAGCAGCAGAGGAGATAAAAGAAGCCAGTGGCCTTCCTAGAAGGCTCCTGGCTCCAAATAGGGTGGGTGGCTGGAACCAGTAAGACCTTTGTTGGTGACAACTCTGGGACACGGCTGTCTCGGCCTTACAGCTACGAATTGCCGGCAGCTTCCCCAAGATCACGCAGCAGCATTTGGAGAGTCCAGTTTCTCCGGTAATCTTTTGGACCCCAATCCTGCATGCTTCCCCCTGTTCCATGCTGCCCGGGGTGGGAGGGGTTGCCCTTTCCTAAGATAAGGCCACTTGCCAGTCCGAGCACTTTAAGTATGATCCCAGCCAGCCATGTAAATTTACAGAGCAAAAGATGAATGCTCCTGAGGACACTCAGCCAGCATTAACCCCAGACCCAGCCCTGCTCCAAGCACCTCCTGTCTGTCTGTTAACTCTCATTAACAAACACTCCAAACCAAATGGTTGCTTGATTGATGCCCTGCCTGGTCTGGCGACTGACTCAGGTTCCTCTCTCCAGCCCCTCCCACTTGCTCAGATGTGGGCACTATATTCATCAGACCATTGACCGGGGCACAGAGGGGAAGGAGGCAATAGTAGGAGCCTGGTTTTGTGTAGTGCCAAAAATAAGCAGCCTTCGACTTAAGTAGGAAAGAGCTGAGAGGTGTGGATAGGCTTTGTGGTAGAGGTGTTCCAGGTAGGAGGTGGTGACATCACAGACCACACAGGTCCGCACAATCGTCATACAGTGTGATGATGGCAGCTCCTTGCCCCAAAAGGACAGGAACAGAAGTAAACAATGATGTCAGTATTGGCCGGGGGCAGACATCAAGAAAAATGACCAGAAGTTTCCATGAGGGATACCAGACTCAGAGAGTGACCCAGACCCAGAGGGGGGTTATATAAGGAAGGGGATGGGGACACACACATTTAAGCCAGAGGGGAGGAATGATCCACTTAACACCCCTGCCTGCCTCCACTCACCCCTCCCCCACACCTCTGCTCCCTGGCAAACCCTGGCTCAACCTCTAAGATCTAGCACAGTGCCAACGTCAGGGTTCCCAGGCCTGCCTCCCCATCCCCTCCCCATCCACCTCCACAGCCTCCACTGCCAAGTCTATAAAGAGGGGACACTAAGAAACGAGCAGCTACCTCCCATGCGGTCCTAGAGGTGAAAAGTCTAAACACAGTGAGCCTCTGGATACTGAAGGAGAAAGTGGTGTCTAAGAGCCACCAAGAAAGTATCCCTGGCCCCTCTCACCTGGCTCCTCTTGAGGGACAGGGGGACCCTGTCTCCTTTGCACCCGTGGCCTCCATCACTCTGTCCCAGGAAACCAGAGCTCTTCCTTTCCATGAAGCCTGCCCCAGCCTCCTGGACATTCACTCCAGGGCTGGCCATCCCTGTGGGTGTCTGAAAGTTGAAGGCCAACGTGAGCCAAGGAATCCGCTCTGATGGACGTAAATTGAATTTTAATAGAGATGTACGTGGCATGAAGCCAGTGCGCTGGGACAGAGGCAAGGCAACAATTAGAAGTTAACGAGTTTAGAAATGTTGTAATCCATAGGGAGAGTGGGGAGGTGGGCCAGGAGGAGGGAGAGGACCCAGCCTGGTGTCCTGCCCCTGACCCAGAGGCGGACTCCCTTCACTGGAGAGGAAGGCCACAGGGAGCCCTAGTGCTGCCACAGGCCCACCGGGCCTCCTGCCATATGGCTTGAAGGACCTTCATGGCCTAGGCTTGTTCTATCTGGGAGTAAGGGGAGCTAGAGCAGGCTATCCCAACCTGTGTGGTCCTGGTACTAAGGGAAAGAAAGTGCTTTGGTATAGGGGCATCTGTGCATGGTAAGATGTAAGGCCACATCCCCAGTCTCCTCTACCCACTAGATTCCAGTCTCTGCCCTCTGCAGATGTAACAGCCAAAGTCCCCAAGCACTACTTACATGCTCAGAGGAGTGTCACCCTGCTTTAGGGACCTGTGTCCAACAAGGCTCTGATGTCCCCGGGGTTCTCTCAGCTGGACCAGAGCTTCCATTCCCGAGGGTCCCTAGATCAACACACCGGAAAGGACAGAGAGAGCTGGCTACCCAGGGGATCCTCTTGGGGACTTCTCTGGTTCCCTCTTCTTCACACAACCACCCAGTAGGCTGCTCCTCCTGTCTGGTTAGCTTGTGCCAACTTGGCACAGCTGGCCATTGGTGAGGAGGGAGCCTCAGCTGAGAAAATGCCTTCCTCAGATCGGCTTATAGGTAAATATGTAGGGCTTTTTTTTAAATTGATGATTGATGTGGGTGGGCTCAGCCCTCTGTGGCCGTGCCACCCAGGTGGTCCTGGATTGTATAAGAGAGCAGACTGAGCAAGGCTTGGGAGTGAGCCAGTTAGCAGTCGTTTCTCCACGGCCTCTGCTTCAGCACCTGCCTCCGGGTTCCTGGCCTCCGGGTTCCTGGCCTCCAGCTTCCGTGGCTTCCCTCAAGGTTTGACTGTAGCCTGTAAGCCAAACACGCCCCTCCCTCCCCAAGTTGCTTTGGGTCATGTGATTTATCACAGTGCTAGAGAGCCGAGTGTTAACACAGTCACTCTGCTATCCCTCTTAAAACTTTATCTTAACCCAAATATAATTACATCGCTTTTCTCCCTTCCGTTTCCTCCCACGTTCCCCTCTCCCTCTCGAACTGATAGCCTCCTTTTCTTCGATTGTTATTGTGACATGTATACATACATATTACTATATGACTGCAACCTGCTGGGGCCAGTCAGTTCTATGTGCTGTGGTTTCAGGGATGGCCACTTAGTGTCAGGTAACCGGTTACGGAGTTCGTCCCTGGGAAAGCCTATGTCTCCCTTTCTCAGCCGTCTTTAGTTGCCTGCAGTCCTTTGTCTAGGGGTAGGGCCCTGCGGGATTTCTACCTTCCCCGTTAGTGTGTCTGAACAATGGCATAATAGACACGCTACAGTGTCCTTTGTTGGTACGCCAGCTCCTTGGCCTCAGACAGGCAAAGCTGTCATAAAACCCCCACTACCTACCTATAAAAATAAAGTCTCTGAGAGGCGCTGCCCATTCATCTGTAAGCGGGGCTCCAGCCTCAGCCCCCTGACACACAAACAACCCGCTCTGGCCTCCTCCAGGCAGGCTTGCCAAATGCATTGGTGGGGGGGGGGTGGTCAGGACACCGTTTTGAGAGGACATGTAGCCGTGGATCTTGGTTGCCTATGACACTCTTGATCCGGTCCCCAGAGAGGCTCAGAAATGTACCCTGGCACAGCCTGAACTCGGGCTTAACCCACTCCCCAGGGAGAAGCCCTGTGTGCCTCTGTGCAGGGCTCTGCCTAGACCAACCTGGGCATGCAGGCCCGGCCTCCGTGTCCTCTGTGAGTGGCAGGAAAAGCCGGAGGGGAGGCAGATGGGAAAAAGACAGCCAACAGGGATGGCCTCAAAGGGTCAGGGCTGGCGGTGGGTGGCAAGAGGCACAGCTGGCTCCGTGTGCCTCTGGTGGACATTGCAATAATTATGTCAATTAAAACTAATAAGTTCAGAGTGTAAGTGGAAAGGCAGACAAGGCAGGCAAAGTCTGGGAAACCTTGGCTGACTGGGTTTCCATGGCAACCTGTTTCCTCACACTCTCCTTTAATAGGTTCTGATTTGAGAGGAAGTGAGGCCTCCATTCCCCCCATTCCCAAAGAAACTGGGTTTAGATGGGGGTGTCATTCCCTGTACCTGAACCTAGGGAAGGGCATGCTGAGGATAGGGAGGGTGAGGGCCTTGAGAGCATCCCATTGACCCAGAAGACCTTGTCTGACATCTAGGCCAAACCGTCGGTCTCACAGCTGACACATCATGGCTGTGAGCAGAAAAAAAACTTCCTAGAGGTAGGGTGAGAGCTGATGTGAGAGTTGGAATTGAGACCCAGGTCGCCCAAGGCTTCCTCTAGTTGGCTCAGTCCCCCGGGCTCGTGGACTGGGCAGCATCCTGTCTGATAAAGGATCTCAGGAGCTGGCTTGAGTTGGTAACATCCCATAGTTGAGCTTGGAACCTGGGAACATGGTAGAGCTCACTGTGTTGTGGGTAGAGCCCCTGACAGGGTGTTCACTGTGTTGAAGGTAAGGCCCCGGATCAGAGGCTCTAGTCTGCCCTCACTTCCCATGGATATCTGCTAAACTCTGCCAGCATCTCCATGAGTTCTCAAGTACTCGGCGGAGACCATAGACCAGAGGATTGTGGGTAGGGCAGGACATGTCCGTGAATCCCTGGATTTCCCTGAGGCTGGGGCAGGCAGGGAGGAGCTGTGGTCTTTGGGCACTGTGTGTCCCTCTGTGGCTCTCCCCATCTGTCCATCCCAGCCTGACCCCCAGCACTGTCCCACCATTCAATGTACCTTCTTTCCTGTTCTCGCTTGTATGTGAGCACCACTTGTCATTCACAGGGCAGCAGAGGCAGGAGGACTGCCACAATTTTCAGGCCATACTGGGCTGCATAGTAAAATCCTGTGTCCAAAACAATCAAACAAACTGAAAGAGGAGGAGGGAAAGAGGATGGAGCAGGGGAGGAGAAGCAGATTGAGGAAGGGAGGGAAAGGGAGAAGGAGGAAGAGAAGAGGGGGTGACAGGAGAAGAGACAGTAAGTCCCAGACGAGCAAAGTGATGCATGGCCAGGGTCACAGTGCAAACATGAATTAGGTCAGGACGGGGACCGTGGAATCATCTGGAATAATGCACATGTCTAGCCACATCCTCTCTCCTCTCCCATGTTACCATGCCCTCTTTTCCAGCAGCCAATGAATTTCCTATGGTCAGGCCCTGGGGACCAGTGGCCGCTCCTCCAGCCTCCCCAGAGTAGGTAGGCAGAACATGCAAATGCAGGCCTGGCTGCTGCCATATGTGAAAGGCTCCCGAAAGCTCTGATGAACCGAGGCTATTTATTTCCACCACGGAGAAATTTAACATGCAAATTGAGAAGGATTTGATCATCCATCACCCGAAATTGACATGCTCGAGTCTGGCCCGAATCCCTGGTAACCATCACACATGGATGGGCGTAGGGCGGGCGTGCAAGGTCTACAGGGAGGCAGAGAGAGGTGGGCTCCACCGAGGTCCATATGCTCCTGATCTGGGACCTCTCAAGGCGTGCAAATGAGATGATCATCGTTTCTTCCCACACAGCTGGGCTGGAGAGCATAGCTGCCCTGGAGGGCTCCCCCCCTCCCGTGCTTCCTTCTTAAGTCTTCCTGTGCCCCCTACCCTTGGCTCTCAGCAGGACACGGAAACGAATCCAATCTCTCTCCACTGTGCTCTGGGCTGCACAGACAGATGACTGGGACAAATACCTAGAAAGCTGACCAAGACCCTGCTCCACGGGCTGCCTTCTTGCCTGCCCCCTCCTCACCACTGTCATCCCTCAGGTCCCCAACTCGGAAACCTCTCCTGGGATTTCTCTGTTGTCCTCCCCACTAAGTGTTGTTCTCCACCGAGGCCCACTCTTCTGATGTCTGAACTGTGATTCTAAACTTCAAAACATCCCCCCCCTCCCCCGTCTCTTCCTAAGGGTTTTCCATGTCTCCAGAGTCACGGAGACTCCTGATAGTGGGCATGGAGTAGGGGTGAGGGACACAGGAGGGCTTTTAGCAGGAACCGTAGCCCCAGAGGCTGAGATATAGGAGAGTGTGCAGGTCTGGAGTGAATAAGCATGGAGGCGGTTTTCAGGCTCTGAGCCCCAGAAGGCTGGGAAAGAGGTTCTTGTGAGCCCCAGAAGGCTCAGGGAGAGAGGTTCCTATGAACACCAGAAGGCTGGGGGAGAGGTCCTTGTAAGCCCCAGAAGACTTGGGGAGAGGTCCTTGTGAGCCCCAGAAGGCTCAGGGAGAGAGGTCCTTGTTAGCCCCAGAAGGCTGGGGGAGAGGTCCTTTTACAGCCTCAAATATAGGAAGCAGGGAAGGCCGTCCTCTGAAAGAGCCTGAGTACAGGCCTAAGGGACAGCCATAGCCAATCCAAGGCCTGCAGCCACTGTGGTATCTCCTTAAGCTTAGACCCCTAGAGAATGGGATCCCCGCCTGTGAGAACACAGTCAGCTTGACCGTGAGCATGGCCTTTGGCTAAGGACCTCAATGCTGCATCCAAAACCACCCATAAAACTTGGTGGCTTAAATAAACTGTCATCTGCCATTTCTCTGCAACCCCCCCATTGGTCCTTGACCCCAGTCTTAGGCTAAGCCCTGGGGGAATCCGAGACTGGCCCCTTCATGTGGCCTTTCCTTCCTGACATGGAGGACCCTGAGTCAAATGGAAGAAGGCTCCGGGTCATGGTCTGAGAGGCATAGATAGAAGCTACAAGCCTACTGAAACCTGTGCTGTCACTCTCGGGGAAGCCCTACAAGGCCAGGCCAGATTTGAGAGAAGGAAGATAGAGTCTACATACTGGGGAAACTGCAGAACACACCAGGGCTACACCCTTCAGGCCCCGAGCCTTTGCTCAGCTTTGGCCAGTGTCCAGTGGCTTCACAATCACCTTTTCCAGATGGCGGTTCCCAGGCAGGTCCCCTTGAGCCTAATTAACACGGCTCTGGTCTACTTCATCCAGAAGTTGCCTCCGAAGTCTCCTGCCAGGGTGACTTTGGAGAGTCCAGAGAGAATGCGTTGGGGCAGGTAGGCTGGAGGAGCAGCAGGGACGCAGGGGTGGGGGTGGGGTGGGGTTGGGGAGCAGAGTGACAGGCTGGCTCTAGATCCTGGTCTAGGCAAGTGTTCTGAGGACAGAGGAGAGTCCATTTTTGGGGCCAGGGCGCAGCCATCACAGACAAGTACCTGACACCCATGCCACAGCAGCGTGGGCTCTACCCCACGGCTGTCTGCAGGGCGGGGTTTACCTGGCCGAGTGAGCCTCAGGCCAGTATCAGGACCATAAGGAGGACAAACGGCTTTGCAGGAAGCCCAGGGAGATGAGTGTGCAAGAACAGCAGCAGTAGCAGTGGTGCTGAGTCAGGCCGTGAGTGTGCCACGCCTTATGGCAGGCCCTAAGCACCTGTGTTGTCACACTTAATCCTCACGGTATCCTACTGGCTGGGAGACCCTGAGGCACGCTCCTTAACCACTCTGTCCCTTTGTTTCTTCATCTTCTCCACATGCCTATTATAGACACAGTCCTAACGTGGCAGTCGCTAATAAGGTGAATAATAGAAAGATAGGAAAGATCACTCTTGGGGAGGGAGCGATGAGCCAGGCACCGTGGATAAAGTTTACAAATGTAGCATGGTTCATTGATGTAGATGGAGAACCAAAACAGTGGAGAAACAGCCATACCTCGCTATGGGGTGGGTAGGTCGTTGCCGACCTTGAGTCTGGTCTGCCTGGGTCAGGGAGCTCGGTCTGATCACACCTAGTGAAGTACCTGAGTTGCTGCTGGTGGACACTGTAGGGTTCCAGGCAGGCCTCTTCCCTGTCTCCCCCCACCCACCTGTTGGCTCAGCCTCTAGGCTCATCAACATTCATTTATCCCATAGACATCTGGCCTAGGGAAGTCAGGAACCTGAGGCAGCCCAGAGAGCAAGGCTGGGCTGGGTACGAAGCTCATGCCAGCTGGGCAGAGCCGGGCAGGGTCCACTGCATCACAGCTCATCTGTGCCCCCCCATGTCCACCTCAGTGGTCACTCAGTGTCACCATTGCACGCTCGCCCCTCATCATTGTGCTTAGCGGCAATGGAAGGGTCTATGGCAAATTCATCCAGGCCCACAGATATACAAATCCTCGATCTCTTAAGGTCCCAGGGATCCAGAGACATCCCTTCTGTCTCCAGGGAAGACCCTTCTGGGATATTGTTGTCTGACCATAGGAATGGATGGACCAGACATGTAGGGCATGTAGCTGGGGATCAGTACGGCTCCAAACCATGACAGCAATGGTAAGGATGATGGCATCACTGTGGTTGCTGCCATTGTCACTGTTAATATGCAGAGCCCCACACAGCATCTGGCCATGGAGCGTTCCGGGGAGGACAGGATGAGTCACAATGACGATGAGCTATACAGAAAAGCATATTTCCTGGCTCCTGACTCAGTTTCTGGGACCCAGCTAAGCTGTTGGCAGCCAGTTCTGCCATGATGTAACTTACACATTCGCAAATATCCCCATGCCACGCAAAGTCATGCAAAACTCTGCAAGGCTTGTGTGGGGGAGGGGGAGGGGACACGGTACTCAGAATCTTCCTTGGTGGCACACAGAGAGAGGTCTCTGATAAAGATGGCCATACAGCTTTGCAGGTGTTCGCCGGCTGAGAAAAGCAGGAACATTACGGCAGGGGTTGATGCTTTGTTGGAAGGGCTGGAAGTGGGTTTTTGAAGTGGGCGTCAGAAGGAATGTGACTGGTGAGTTATTGTTCAGCGGGTAGCAGAAGAGCCATCTAAAATCAAAAAGAATGTTCAGGTGTAGGTGGGTAACACTCTCTGGGAACTGAGGACCCTGGAGGTTTGAGTATTTGGTGTATACGTGGTTCGGATTGGTCCAGATTTCTGCACGCGCCTGTCAATTCTTATAGACAAAACCATGCATAGGACCTACAGGAATCGGGCCAGCAGCATTCTGTAGCGGCCCCACCCCACTATGGGCTATGGGCTATAACTGTTGCTGGGGGAGGAAAAGGCATTTACTTCAGTGATGTAGCCCATGCTCTGGGAAAGAAGCCCTAACACATGCTCCTGAAAGCAACCATAATGAAATTCACACACACACACACACACACACACACACACACACACACACACACGGTAAAAGTAGAAAGGGGATTTGGTTAAGAAGAGAAAGGGTATTCCCCGAAACTCTGAGGGAGACAAGAGATAATAATAAGAGGTGAATATGATCAAAATACATTCTATATCACTAATATTATATGCATGGGCTAGAGAGACGGCTTGGCGATTAAGAGCACTTGCTGATTTTCCTGGGACCTGAGTTCAAATTCTAGAACCCATGTTGGATGACTCAGAGCCACCAGCTCCTGTGAACCTGACACCTTCTTGTATCCTCACACAGTTACAGTTACAGTTCCTCCATGCAGGGAAAACAATATAGAAACACAAAGAAACCAGTCACATTGCACCCAAGAGTCAAGAGAGAATAAATAAATGCATGTGTGCTTACTTTGCTCTCATGGATTTCTCTGGTCACACACAGCTCAGGATTCCCTACCTAGGGAATGGTGTCACCCACTGTGGGCTGGGTCTTCCCATATCAGTTAACTTAGTTAGGACAACTCCCATTGAGACTCTTTTCCCTGGTGATTCTAGGCTGTGTCAAGTTGGTGATTAAAGCTATTTGACATCTAATGAAACATATTATTATATATAATTATTATTAATATATGCTAATAGCTTAAAACCATGCATATGCATTTCTAAAATGCACAGGTGCTCATAAAGCGTTAAGTCTTTCTACAGACAAATGTGAATTTTCATAACAAGCCCTCCAACTGACCACCAGCCTGTACTTGTATTTCTCGTGAGGCAGCTGCCCTGATTGGTGGAGTACCTATGGTTTGATATGGTCCAGCCCTTTGTATGAGGTCATATGCAAGGGTTGACTGAGGTCATAGCATGGGTTTTGGGGACCCCATCAGAATCATCTCCCAGGCAGGGAAACTGAGGATGAATGAGGCTACACCCTGCCCCTTGCTGGCCCCAGGAGTTCTTCTATTCTGAAGCCTTACTTCTGACCTTCCTCTCTCCAGCCACACCTCAGCCTCCCCCTCATCCCAGATAGCCTTTTGCCCCCCATGAGGAACCCAAGCTGTGTCACACTTTAAGTGGCGAGGCTGAGGGAAGGTTTCCTTCTCTTGGTCAGTCCCACCTGAGCTTTCAAGAAATTTCCAACCTAAGCCATCATTTCTTATGGTCTCCAATGTCCTCCTTTCTACCCTTCGCCCCTTCCCTCAGAATCTGAAACCACCACACAGAATTCTTTCCAGTTCTGGGCATGAGACCCTAGAACCCACCTTCTCTCTCAGGAGATGGAACCACCTCTTATTCCCTTCAACTGCTCCCTTCTGCCCGAGTCCAACCCTGTTCAAGGATCACGAGGCCTCTCTGCGGTCCTCTTTCCACCCACATGTCCTTTCTATTTCCTGTCCTCTTCCTCCTTCTCCTCAACCCATGTCCTGGCTAGTTTTATGTCAACTTGACACAAGCTAAAGTCATAAGGGAAGAGGGACTCTCACGTGAGAAAGTGCCCCCGTAATATTTTCCTGAAGGCAGGTGCTTTGGTCATTTTCTTAACTAGTGACTGATGTGGAAGAGCCCAGACCACTGTGAGTGGTGCCACCCCTGGGCAGGTGACCCTGCAGCGTATAAGAAAGCAGGCTGAGCATGCCATGCGGAACAGGCCAGTAAACAGCATTCCTCCATGGTCTCTGAATCAGTTCCTGCCCTGAATTCCTGTCTGAGGTCCTACCCCAAGTTCCTGGCCTGGCTTCCCTCAGTGCATAAGCTGTAAGATTAAATAAACCCTCTTCTCCCCAAGTTGCTTTTGGTTATGGGGTTTTATCACATCAATAGTAACCAAAAGACAGCCAGGACCTGGTACCCCACTTACTCAATCCCTTCTCTCCTCAACCTGCTGTGTGCCCCCCACAACTACCCCACCACCACCAAAGGTTGTCAGAGCGCCTAGTCAAGGACACCTGTCCATCACCCCCAATCTCCAACACCATCCACGTGGGGAGCCCACCTCATCTCCCTTGTGGCAAAGACCAAATTGGTCTGCCATTGACCTTGACTGCCTCATCTCTCTACCTGATGAGGATGGGTTCTGTGACCATGTTTCTCCATAACAGGCTAGGCAGACCCTTCCTGGGAAGGAATCTTGAGTCTTTCCTGAGACTCTAGGAGACACAGCTGGTTGCTGCTGCTCTCATCCCTGGTGGCACAAGAGCATCCATGGATGATGCAAATGGTACCTGGGCTTGCTTGTGGGTGCTGAGACTTGAATTTCATGCAATTTTTACCCCTCACAAAACTGTCTTCTTTTGGTTTTGTTCCAAAACCTACCCGTGTAAATACTATTCTTAGCACGCTATTGTAGACTTGAAACGCCATGACTTGCCTTCCTTCCTGACACCTGCCTCAGCATCCCCCTGGATTCTTTTGTCCTGAAGAAAAACCCAAACTCCTTAGCCTGGCCCAGGAGAGCCCATGGGACTCACAGGACCATCAGCCCAGCCTCTTTTCCTGTCAACCCTCATCTCCATCCTCATCTCTAATCAAAGCCCTCTTGGATGACTTGTTGTCCTGGATCTGGCTCTCCCACATCCATTTGCCATGCTTCCCCAACTCGGTCCTTCCCCACCTCTCCTTCCTTTCCCCTTACACAGCAGCCCCTCCCCACACCCCCTCCTTCAGCTGCTCCCAGATCTCTGGTCCCCCCTTCCTCTTGGGCCCTCCCACCACACCACCCCTAAAGTCCACCCACCCGAATCTTTCAGCAACCACAAGGCTAGAACCTCAATTATTAGGTGATGAGTATCCTTGGGGGCCCCTTGTTACAGAATGAATTGTGTTCCCTTTTTACCCCAAAATGCATGACGAACCTTCATGCCCTGACACCTCAGGGTGAACAAGTTCATTGCAAATGTCGTCAGCTTAGACGAGGTCACACTGGAGTTAGAGAGGTGACCAAGACGGTGACGTAGTTGCAAGAAGGATCTAAGAAAGGGACAGGAAGAGCCATATGAAGATGTGGCACATCATGGAACCCACTAGAGCTGGAACAGGCAAGGCAAGGTCCTCCCAGGGTCCTGGGAGTAGGGGGGCTTGAATCCCAGCTACACCTTGACTTCAAACTCCTGGCCCTCCAGGTTGTAAAAGAAGTTTCTGTTGGGATGAACCACCAGATTCCTGGCACTTTGTCATTATAACAAACAAATTGGATACAATAGAGACCCATGTCCCCAAACACTCGGCCCCTCCATTCAGGGACCCTCCCACTGTGGAGGGAGAGGAGGGCACCAAGGCCCAGATTGTGCTGCACTGGACAGGGTCTAACCCAGATTGGAAGACAGTTCCTCCCTTCAAACCCTGGGGCAGGACGAGGCCAGCAGGAGATAGGCCATGAGGCAGCCCTGTGGCCAGGCGTCCCTGAACCAGCCCTTGGCTCCTTGAGACCAGATTTCCATGTGATCTCTCTATCAGTGTGCTCTAATTTGGTTTCTTTCTTATCTGCCTTGGAGTGAGAAGTCACATAATGAATCATAAGCAAGTGCCAGGTGCCCAGGACAAAAGAGCTCTCCTGGCCCTGGGGCAGGAAGCCAGATGATGGGCTCTTCTCTGGGAGGAAACCTCCAAGCCAAGCTTCAGAGCCACCAAAGCAAAGAGAGAAGCCACGCTCCCTCAGCTTGTGATTGTATTTCCTTTGATTTTTAGCATAATAGCCACACTGCCCTTATCAAGCCTTGGGATTTCTTATTTCCCAATACATATATATCTCCAAACTGAAAGATTTCTGGGTGAAATCCTTGCACCCCGGACAAGCACTGTCCCCCACAGCCCCTCATTCCTTTCTTAATCTTGATAGTACTTTTGGTCACCTCCTGGCTGGGTGACCTAGGACATGTCCCGCCTCTCTGAGCCCAAGTCTTAGCTGAAGGGATGGATAGCCTCCACCTGTGCTTCACATGGGATAGTAAACCAAATAATGACATCGAGTTTTGGGCTCAGGACCAATTTCCACTCCCATTATGAGAGGCAGATTCCTGCTTTTGCTCCAAACAGAGGCAATCCCACCTACCACTGCTGAGTGCCTAGAACCATTCCCAGTCCTGACCCACCCTGCTCTTCTCTCAATGGCCCACTCAACTTTCACTCCCATTTTCTCATCCAGACAGTTACAGATTGGATGGGGAATGTCCCCACAGGCTCCAGTGTTGAATTGGTGATCCTATTTGGGGAAGTTCTGGAAGCTTTAGTTGTCACTGGGCATGAGCCCTTGAAGATTATACCTGGTCCCCAGCCCTCTCCTTGCTCTCTGATTCCTGCCCCCTCCCCACCATGAGATGAACAGTCTCCTCCATGATGCTCTGCCCAAGTATAGGTGACCTGGCAACCCTGGGCCGAACTCTCCCAAAATATGAATCAAAGCAGATCTTCACTTCTTGTCCTCTCGGGTGTTTTGGTTACGATGCTAATGAAGTAACAAGAACACATGCCTCTGCTGGGGTTCCCAGACTGATAGATAACAATTTAATGAAGTCTTTGTCCTTGTTCATTGAGAGCAGTTAATTGGCCCAGAAGGTCATAAGGTTGATGAACAGCCAGCCCAAGCCAGGGTTGTCATAGTGTTAGCAGTCCTGGCTCAATAACACTGCCAGCCCTCTCACTGAGGATCGATCATAGCAGCGTGGGCTGCCCCACGGGAGGCTCAGAGTGGCAAGGAGGCCAGGGCAAGCCTGGACGACAGCTGAAGACAATTCCTTTACTTCTGTAGAAAATGCCCATTGCAGGGGTCCTAGGAACCCATGGGGTACAGTGTGTGAACACTCTCTTAGCAACCAGAGGGACTCAGCCTCCAGAATGAGCTCCCAAGCCACCTGCTTCTTAAGAATCTGCAGGGGTTGGCTGGATGGCTTGATGGGTACAGGTGTCTGCCACCAAGCCTGATGTCTTGAGTTTCACACTGGCCCCGCATGGGAGAGAACTGGACCCCTGAAAGCTGTCCTTCAGCCCCCACATACATGCCCACACATGTATACAGTAAATAGATTAATCAATAAACTTATTAATTAAGATGTAATTAAAAATAATAATTTTCAGAGCAACTGAACCCTTCTTCATTTTTACTACTACACGCTAAAGCCTGTGACCTCCATTAACCCTCCAGGGTCCCCAGAAAGTGTTCTCCTTCCTGTGTCCCCCTCAGTGTCAGTTCCCTCTGACTTCCATGACAGATCATCAGAGACTCAAGGACTTGGACTTGAAGTAGGGCATACCTCCATGGTAGAAGGCTTGCCTGGCATTCTCCGGCTTGTCCCCAGAAACACACACACACACACACATACATATACACACACCACACATACATAACACACACATATACATATACACACACCACACATACATAACACACATATACACACAAACACATACCTACACTCTACACCACACACTTTTCACACCACACACATTCCACACCACACACACCACACCACACCACACAGGTACTCCACATCATACCAATCCAATCATCTAGAAATTAAGTGTGTGGCAATCTAGGAAAGATGGAGGGATGATGATAGACATGGCCTTGGGGAATACATTAATTACTTTTTTCCTTGCTACGACAAAATATCTCATAGGCACAACTTTGGAAAGACTCAGGTTGGCTCACAGTTCAGGGGAGGTCAGAGGGCACAGTGGCTGGGTGGCTGTGCCTACAGCTGCCAGTTTGTTGTGTCTTTAGTGGAACAGGAAGCAGGGCGGAACGCTAAGCTCTAAGGCCCCTGCCGGAGTGTAAGAAATGTCCTCTGTAGGCTCATGTATTTGAACACTTGGTCCCCAGCTGGTGGAGCCATTTGGGGAGGCCATGGAACCTCTAGGAGGTGGAGCCTTGCTGTAGGAAGTGTGTCACTCTGAACAAGCTCTGAGGTTATGTAGCCAGGCCCTGCTTCTATCATTGTCTTTCTCTGTCTCTATCTCTCTCTGTGTCCGTCTCTGTCTGTATCTCTTTGTCTCTGTCTGTCTATGTCTCCCTCCCCACCCTCTGTGTGTAATGAGCAAGTGTCCTTCCCGCCAGCCTGGTCCCAGAGCTGCATCAACCCCAAATAAAACACAGAGACTCTATAAGTTACAATGCTGTCGACCAATGTGCAGGGCTTCTCATTGACTAGTTCTGTCTTAAGTATTAACCCATAACTACTAATATATATACATATATATAGGTATATATTTCTAAGGTCTTATCTCACCAAGAATGCCAGACTTGCGTCCTCTCCTCCCAGGATCACATGGCAACTCCCCCCCCCTCTTGACTACATTTCCCAGAATCCTCCTGGACTCCTAGTCTCACCTGATCTTGCTTCCCTATTGGTCAACAGTGCTTTGTTTATCAACCAATAGGACAAACATACACAGGACTTCCCCCATCATCTGTCTGTATGTGTATATGTATGAAATGTGATCAGTTAGCACACTGCCCCTGCCAGTACACCTGCTTATTGTAATGTCTTTGCCATCATGAATGACTCTATCCTTCTGGAACTATGAGCCAAAATAACCCTTTTCTCCTTTAAGTTGCTTTTGCCGGGTATTTTATCACAGTAATAGAAAAGTAACTAATTCATCTTACATTGTGCAGTCCTCCATTCTAGACCCTGCCTCCTAAAACACTACAAACACAGCACCTGTGGTGATCTGAGAGTAATTGGTCCACATAAGCTCATTGGGAGTAGCACTGTTAGGAGGTGTGGCTTTGTTGGAATAGGTGTGGCCTTGTTGGAGGAAGTGTGTCACCGTAGGGGTGGTCTTTGAGGTCTCCTATGCTCAAGATATGCCCAGTGTCTCAGACCACTTCCTGTTGCCTACTGTTCAAGATACAGGACTCTCAGCTCCTTCTCCAGCACCATGCCTGTGAGCATGCCACCATGTTACCCCATGACGATAGTGGACTAAACCTCTGAAAATGTAAGCCACCCCAATAAAGTGTTTTTCCTTTACAAGAGTTGCCGTGGTCATGGTGCCTCTTCACAACAATAGAAACCCTGACTAAGACAGTCACTCACAGCAATAGAAACCCTAACTAAGACAGTCACCTGCTGGAGACAGAGCATTCAAACACATGAGTCTGTGGGAGACTCTTCACATTCAAAACCAGAGCAGGGAGACATGTGCCAGTAAACAGCATGTTAAATTAAGTCGTGATAAACACACCAGCTCCAGCAAAAGAGGACCCTGGGGGATGGCAGGGAGATTCCAGAAAGGGCTCTGGAGGAGATACCTTGGCTGAAAATATAGAGGATCCTTCCAGGATGAGATACAGCATTGGAGATGGGACCAGCTGCTTTCGCCCAGAGCTGCCAGACAGGAGTTTGCTCAAGCCTGAGAATGTGATGTTTGGGGCCTTCCACATCCTAGAGACAGAGCTGGATCTTCAGGGGCCCTGAAACCAACCCAGGCCCTGCTTGCTGCAGCCACTCATGATGTAACCAACGCTGACACTCCTTCTTCATCTGTATTACAGGAAGATATTCTCAGTATGCCCTAAGTCTCAGCCTCCCCCACATGCCTATGTGGACCAGGAGGGATGTATGTAAACAGACCCTGCTGCCTGACACAGCATCTGTTTGTCCCCATGTTCTGAAGATGGTGCATTTTTTGAGGTTCAACATGTGTTGAGGTTCAGCATAGAAAGAGACTCAATAAGATATTAGTGTGTACAATAATATATCATCCTATGTGTGAGAATTCAAGAAGTCTCACAGTCTGAAACTACAGACCCAAGGATGATAGGTGGGTAAAACACATGAGTGTGGAGGCCTGAAAACTGGGGAGGCCACACTTCTAAGAGTCCAGGGACTTGAGCATCGGGAACTATGGTGTCTGAGGCCAGGAGGAGGTGGACATCCCAGCTCAAGACAGATCCATTCTCCACTTCCCCCACCATTTAGTTCTACAACAACAGCCCTCAAGGTCTAGAAGATGCCTAGTCATGTAGGTAGGGCAATCTCCTTTACTCAATCCTCCAGTTCAAATCTTAGTCTCTCCCTAAAGGGCCTTCACAGACGTCTAGAGTCAATAGATACCAGCTCGTTGTGTGGTGGTTAGCCTCAACTGTCAATTTGTCTGGGTTTTGGAATCACCTAGGAGACACACCTCTGGGATGAAGGCACTAGATAACTTGTGTGAAGCTCTCACTGAGCCTTTTAAAAGACATTAAATTTTTTTTTCAAAGAGGTTTCATTGAAGAGAGAAAGTCTGTCTTGAATGCAGGTGGCACCATCTCATGAGTATCCCAGGCTAATAAAAGGAAAGAAGCAGACTGAACACCAGCATCCATCCCTCTGATTCCTGACTGCAAATAGAGTGTGACCAGCTGTCTCACTCCCCTGCCACCGGGCCACCCCTGCCACTCTGATAAACTGTGTCCTCACAAACCGTGAGCCAACATAAACCCTTCAAGTGTTTTTCTCGAGTATTTGGTCACAGCAGTGAGAAAAGTGACCAACCCTGAGTGTCCCTTAACCTGCTCAGGTTGACTCCTGCAATTAGCTATCAGCATCACGGGTTCCTCTCCATTCAGTCCACAGTGATCATTATCCCTGTGTCTTCCAGGGGTCTAGACAGCAGGAGGAACCTGCCATGATCATGTCTACCCACTTCTGAGAGCCACTGTGTCTCTTCATATCTGAATGTCCATCTAAGACCCTCTTTAGCCTCCCAGGGATCCTGGCAGACCTTGCTTCCTCATTTGGGCCCACTGGCCATCTTGCTAGACTCCTGTCCCTTTCCATGGGTTCCTCACCTCGGCCAGAGTGCAACATCCTTGCCCAGATGCCATTGCAGAAGCCCCGTGTGCCAGACTCTTACCTGAGATGTGGGAGGGAATCACAACACGAGACAAAAGATGCTTCAAATAGAAGAGCGGAACTCATTGTTCCCAAATTGTCCCTCGGGGCTTACCATGCCGCCAGCCTCAGACTCCCTGTGCTTCCTACACAGGGAATCTCTCTCTCTCTGTCTGTCTGTCTCTCTCTCTGTCTGTCTCTCTGTCTCCGTCTCTGTCTCTCTCTCTCTGCCTGTCTGTCTCTCTGTCTCTGTCTCTCTGTCTCTGTCTCTCTGTCTCTCTCTGTCTCTCTGTCTCTCTATCTCTCTGTCTCTGTCTCTCTGTCTCTCTCTCCTCTCTCTCTCTGTCTCTGTCTCTCTGTCTCTCTCTCCTCTCTCTCTGTCTCTGTCTCTGTCTCTGTCTCTCTGTCTCTGTCTCTGTCTGTCTGTCTGTCTGTCTCTCTGTCTCCATCTCTGTCTTTCTCTCTCTGCCTGTCTGTCTCTCTGTCTCTGTCTCTCTGTCTCTCTGTCTCTGTCTCCCTGTCTCTCTATCTCTCTGTCTCCGTCTCTGTCTTTCTCTCTCTGCCTGTCTGTCTCTCTGTCTCTCTCTCTCTGTCTCTCTGTCTCTCTGTCTCTGTCTCTGTCTCTCCTCACTCTCTCTCTCTGTCTCTCTCTCTTCTCTCCATTTTTCTCTATCCTTTGCCCCCTCCCCACCCCCAACCCCCAAATCCATGAGCTAAGGCTTCTGGGAGCTGCTTTCAGTTCAGGTGATTTTCACATCCACCACAAGGTGCCCAGCTGTCTCAACACTTTCTGTCCCTTGGCCTCCCCTTCCACCATCAACAGGCCCACTACTGGGGTGGGGGGGGGGAGGTGAGAAACATGGGTAAAGGTGGATAAAGGTACCCGTTGTCAAGCCTGGCGACCTGACTTCAGCCCTCGGAACCCACATGCTGGAAAGAGAGAACTGACTCCTGCAAGCTGTGCTCTGACCTCACACGCATGCCCATGTACACAAAGTAAATAAATAAAAGTATAATTTAATGTCTTTTAAAAAGCTCAGTGCGAGCTTCACACACGTCATCTAGCACCTTCATTCCAAGCCTCCGTTATATTACCATCTTCTGGATCAATCCAGTTCTTAGCCTGCTGAGATCATCTCTCCCCTGCTGGGCATGGTGGCTCGTGTCTGAAATCCCAGTACTCAGGACACCGAGTGTAGAGAATTACAGCAAATTCTAGATAAGCCTGGGCTGCAGAAAGGGGTCTGAGAGCCAAGTAAGGTGGTGCGTGCCTTCATCCCAGCACTCTGAGGCCAAGACAGGCAGATTTCTGTGAGTTCCAGAACGGTCAGGGCTACCAGGTGAGACACTGTCTCAAAAATGGAAAAGAAAAACTATTTTAATCCACAGCCCACCCCTGCTGGAGTTTACAGTTCCCCATATGTAAGAGCATAGGCAAACCATTCTTCAAAGTGAACCCCAGGAATGAAGGGCTCCCAGTTACTGTGTGCACATCCTTTTGGGTCTCGTGTCCTCTACATGCCAAACTGCCCTGGCATGCTCCGTGGCCAGGACATGTTAATTACTGTCTCTGTGCCCCGTTTTTTCACCTATGAACAGAGGTTCACATGGGCTGTGCCTCTCACGTTATTTCAGGGTTGAGGCCTCAGGACACTAGTGTTTCTTACAGCCACGGCAGGGGTTGTTGGGTGCGAGCTGCACAGCGTGTGTCCATGGCTCCCTGTGAATCCCAGAGCCCTCTTCCCCGAAGAGCTTTGACTGGGGAGATGGCTTGTAACATGAGGTTCTTTGTCCAGGTCAGTCCCGAGGACATCCCCCATCAATGGCTCAATGGTTAAGACCACTGACTGCTCCTCCAAAGGACCCGGGTTCAATTCCCATAGCAGTTCCCTTCCCCCCCTCCCCAAAAAAACGCCATCCAACTTCATCTCTATTTGGCCATGTTCTATGCTATCTTTGTCCCTTGTGTCATAAGCAAGCTGAGGACATACACATTCACCTCCATGCACACAAGCACTCACCTGCATACGCACATGTACCTACACACGTGTCCATGCACACATTGCTCCCTCCCTGAGCCCAGTTACCCAGTAGTGACCCTGAAACCTATATGGGTCTCAGCTGTCTATCAACAGGTGGCAAGCACAGGGTCCTTGCTGACCACCAGGGGGACATGGTGACCTCTCTGAACATGGTTTACATGAGGAAAAGTGGTCTAGTGAGAACAGGTGTGCGTGAGTGTGTACGCATGTATGCCTGTGAGTTTGCAGGCTGCTGGGTTCCCCGACCACATACATACATGCACAATAGTGTGTACGAATGGTGGTGCATGCTGTGGACATGCAGGAGGACACTCTGTGTGGCATGTGTGCTCCTTGTGTGTGCATGCACACCCCTTCCTCCACGTGAGCGTCTGGCATGCATCTGCAGGCGTCTGATTTATTAACCAGGACAATACAAGGAGAGTGTGCCTATTATTTCTGGTGTCCGCATCAGCTCCTGACAGCTTCGTGGAATTGAAATATCTTATTTAATGTGAGTAAGGATCATTTTAAATATCAACCATGACACTCAAGGACTCCAACCAAAAAGGGCATTGTGTGTTCCACCGATGCAGTACTTGTTAGGCAGTTATTAGTTCACTTTCTTGTCTCTTGTCTCTTAAAAATCCAATTATCCGTCCTGGTCCCCCTCCCCCATGGCTATGCTGTACACTCTACCCCAGCCCTTCTCCTCGTAAGAGTAGACTGAGAGGCGGGGCCCTGCTGAATTAAATCAGGCGTGCACTTTGACGGGCGTCAGGACAGGAGTGGGTTCTCGGTGTAGCTCCCTGCCCAGTCCAAAGCCCCTTCCCTGTGCCTGTCTGCCCCCAACCCCCTTCGGTCAGCTACTGAGAGAAAGCAACGTTCCCTCCATCCAGAAGAGTCCCCCGAAACAAAGCCCAAGGCAGCACTGGGTGGGGCGATGGGAAGATGTCTAGTAGTCACAGAGCAGGGGCCTGGGTTTGCCTGACTATAAAGGAGAAGGATTGGACATTTGAATTTGCTCACATTTGTATAAAGAGGCAGCTACCTGCGAGTTTCTCCAGGTGTGGGTTACAGGTCATCAATGACAGACATCTGGGGTGCAGGAAGGGTAGGGCTGCCTACTATACCTTTTTATTTTATTCTTTGAGTTTTGACTCATGTGGAGAAATCCTATAATTAAGTGAACTTTTGAAGGGACTGAAGCTGGGTGAATTCAGATGTTCAGAGTCAGGATCACGCTCCTCCTCCTTGAAGAATCAAAGGAAAGTGGCTGGGCTAAGGGCTTAGAAGCCAAGCAAGGAAGTCTGAGATCTCCTGGTGATTAGAACAGGGGTCATACCAAGTTCTCTTCTTGGTCCTCCCCCCTGAGCCTCCCCACGTCCTTCCGGAACCTTCCACCAGTGGCCCTTACATTTGCTCTCTCATTCAACAAGCTTTTGTGAAGAAGATTCCCTGTTCCTGGAGATGCTCACATCCAAGATGGCTACCATCATGCCCACTTTACAGATTGGGAGTCTGAGGAGCAAAAGCTTCAGAAGCTCATCCAAATAAACAGCCACGAAAGTCTAGGCTGCATCTCCCCTGCAGGAGAGTCCCAGCACACTTTTCTCCCTCGCCTTGTTTCCTCTTGGTGTGCCAGGGACAGTCAGGAGCTACTACTCCACGACATTCTATCCATGATCTCTCCCGATGGACCTGAACCAGGGCTGGCTCTTCCAGTTCCCTGCTGGCCAAGTGGCCACAGGTGAATGGAGCAGAGAGAGCTGTGGTCCAAGGGCGTGTGTCCTCACAGCCACAGCAGGGGACATAATGACAATAATGAATGTGGTTACTGACATTACTGGGGCTGCTTACGGTGTGTGCTGAGTTTGCAAACCAAGACACTGGCTAACTGACTCCCTTCCATCCCAGGCGGGCTGCAAGAGCTGCATTCTGATGCTATGTATAGGGCTCCCCAGGTGGAGAAGCAGTGTGTAGAAGCGTTGATTTAAATAATGGTGCCTGCAAGCCTGAAATAGGTCTCCCAAGCTGTAGCAGTAGCATACAGGCCTCCAGGGAGAGGAAGGCTGGAGAAGGACGGGATAGGCAACTGGCAATGCTAGGCCAGGGAGCATGCCTGCCTTCCCCTGCAGGAAACAGGAGGGCGCCCCCCAAAGGTTAGGGAAAAGCTAACAGCCTATGCCCTTCCTCATGACCCCAGGTGGGGCCTGGGGCTGTCTGGCTGAAAGACACGGTCATCAGTCTTCAGCAGACTCTGGGTTTCATTAAAGTTTAAATTTTGCCATGCATCACTGACATTGGCAAACAAATTCAACTTGAATGAGTCCTTGGTGCCTTTTTATAATGTGTACTTAAATTCTATGCACAAAGTGCACTTTTTAAATTTTATCTTTACAACAAAAGCAATCTATGTATATTAAAATGATGATTCCAATGACACAGAAAGACATAACACTCACACAAAAAAAGTACACATGTTCCTCCCCCAAATTCAGTCCTGGATTCTTCTCCCAAAAGAAAAATAATGCATTATGGATACACTGTCTCAAAAATACTTGTGTGATTATGTGTGCACACATGTGTGCATGTGTGCACATACAAATGAGTATAAGTATACACACACACACTAAAAAAAAATAAGTATACTGTTTCAATTTACCCAAACGATGTCCTAACATGTACTATTTTCTTTTAACTTGAGGACAGGGGACAATCTAGATTACTTTTATTGAGTCAGTTTCTAACCATTAAGAATTCAATAACACTTCTCCAAACAGCAACAGCCAGGGATACATTATATCCTTGTTCCTGACCATCAGTTCTGAGGCTGTTTAGCCCTCTCACAACCTTGTATTTGTATTTTGATTCATGTAACTCCAACAGCCAGGGATACATTATATCCTTGTTCCTAACGTCGGTTCTGGGGTTGTTTAGGCCCTCACACAACCTTGTATTTGTGTTTTGATTCATGTAACTCTCCCGTCTCACTGCTTTGATTTCCCTTGCTCACCCTGGGTGTCTTAGAGACTTTTCTAGTTCATCCCACACAGGTGTTCTTCTCTCACTCGGGAACCGCAGCATCATTTATTGATCTAATTCTGGTTTGATGGACATGTCTGTTGCTTCCTATTTCTCTTTGTTTCTCTCTGCTACCACAAGCAGTGCTACAGTGAACATCCTTGTACATATTTTTCTTTCTGTCACACTGTTGCAAGCGGAACTAAAGAGCCACCTCCAGGGAGCGCAAGTTCTTGTCAAAGAATTTACATGTTCTAATTGCCGTAGATTTTTGCCCCATAGGATAGATCAAGTCCTAGTGCCACCAACAAACCTGCCAGGATCTCTTCCCCTTTCCCCTTCCCCCTTCCCCTCCCCTTCCCCCTTCCCTTCCCCTTCCTCTTCCCTTCCCCTTCCCCTTTCCCCTCCCCTTTCCGCTTCCCCTTCCCCTTTCCTTTCCCCTTCCTCTTCCATTCATTCTTGTTTTTAGCAATCTGACAAGCAAATAGGGTCTTACTTTGATTTCAATTTCTTTGTTTACAATAGAAGCCAAGTACCTTTTCATGAACTTCTCGGGCATTTCTCTTTATTCTCCTTCCCCTGCTTTTAACAATATCGGATTGCATTCTTGCACTTTTCCTTATTATCATCGTGTGTGGACATGTGTGGGAAGTGCACACCTGTGCTGGCACACACGTGGAGGCCAGGGGTCCTCTGCTTCCACCTTCATTCGGGTCCCAAGGATCAGACTCAGGCCCTCGGGTGTCACTAGCCTCCACCTGCAGAGCAGTCTCACTGGCCTCCAGGACCCATTTCTAAAAGTAGATCATCTTTCAGCCCACCTCTTCTCCACCACCCTCTCAGGTTATCCTGCCCCTTAGAGACCCGAGCAGTTTCCCCACAGTCCCTGGGTTCAGAAAGGATAGAACAGAAGCGGGGAACAAGTACTTGGGACGGGGTTGAGAACAAAGAAGGGGTCTATTTACCAGAGCTTAGGTCCCTGCTGTCTGCCCAACAAGGGACGAGAGATAGATAAGACCTGTGGCTGCTGGCATAGATAAGGGGCTAAAGCAACAAGACAGTTCTGCATGATACTGCAGACAGAGCCCAGGAAAGCTGCGCACATGCTCAGTTATATACCAGAGTTGGGCAGTCCCCATTGAACGTGGATCTCTTAGGGGTGTGGCCTCAGCCTTGAGCTGGTTCACAGCCAGGCTCAGTGGGACCTGGACCCTGCCTCTTATTGTGTGTGGAACTATGGGTCAGTGCCAAGGTGTGCCTGATCCTGGGAACTGTGAAATGGCTTGCTAAGTACCCTCCATAGTTCTAGTGTGAGGATCAAGCCAAAGCCCCTCCAATGCCAGCAGGGGCAGATGGCAACTGTACAGGTAGTGTATTCATATAGCACTAGTGGAGGGAGCGTCACATAAAATTTAAATCATTGTGTAAGTTACCTTTATATTAAGGTTTTTTTAATCATCTCAGAAATGTCTTTGGGGAGGGTACTAGCCATTTGTATTTCTTTTTCTCTCTCTAGCACTTTATAATGTTATTATTTTCTGTTTTACAATGGGTTTTTGCTTGATTCAGTTTGCCCTTTGGTTGATTGGTTTTAATGATCTTGGCAAAGTTAAAAAGTTGATAGTCTTACATAGATCCATGTTTTTAAAGTACTACTTGTCCATGGTATCCAAGAGTTGGGGGACTGCTGTGAAGAAATCTGTGAAAGGCATCTGTAACACAGATGATGCCATCATTGGGAAGGTGATGATGATGGTGACAGTGGTGATGGTGGCGTTGGAGAGGATGGTGATCATGATGATGGATGGAGATGATGATATTGGCGGTGGTAGTGGTAATGATGGTGGTGGTGATAATGACGGTAATATGATGGTGATGGTGGTGATAATATTAGTGATGATGTTGATGTTGTTGATGATGTTGATGATGACGATGGAGAGGACAGTGATCATGATGGTGATGGGATGTTATAGAGATAATAACTATGGGGTGATGATTATGATGATGGTAATGGAGATGTCAGCAGTGATAGTAATGATGGTGGTAGTGAAGGTGGTGGTAATTATGATGATGATGGCAATGATTATGGTGGTGGTGATGATAATCGTAGATACGGTAAGGATGATCATGATAGTGGGGAAAGTGTGACAATGGTTATTGTGATGGTGTTGATGGCGATGGCAATTATAATGGCTACGGTCATGATAGTGATATGGTTCTGATGATGGTGACAGTTATGAAGAAGTAGTCATGATCTTGGGGGAGGAAGAAATGATAGTAATGATGAGGGTGATGGTAGGAATCACGATGATGTGGTAGTAGTGGGGTGGTGATGGCAGTAGCCATGGGACGAGGGGGGATGATGGTGACAGCCCCTGCAATGGTAGTGAGGATGGTGGTGACGATCGTGATGGTGATGGAATGGTGACAGTGACAGCAGTGGTGGTGGACAGTGGTGACGGTGGTGGAGGTGGCAGTGAGGATGCCGATGTGGTGATGATGATCGTGGTGGTGGTGACCACGGTGACAGTGATGGCGGAGATAATGGTAGTGGCGAGTGATTACAATGATGGTAATATAACAGCAGTGATGGTGGTGATGGTGGTGGTAATTATGATCGTGGCAACGTTAGGAACAAAGATGGTAGTGGTTGTGGTGATGGTGCTGATTGTGGTGAGATGGTGGTGATAATGGTAGTGATGATGATGATGAGGATGAGGAGGAGGAGGACGACGACAATGACCGTGTGTCCAGGCTAAAATCCTTATAAATCTAGCAACTCCTATGAATGAGCTATTCCATCCCAGTCTTAACGTACCCTGGGAATAGATGGCTTTGAATTTGTCCACCACGGTAGCTGGACAAACTCAAGGTCCGTGAGAACTGTTGAGAGATATCAATGATCCTAGCTTCTCTTTCATCTGAGGACCCTGCTAGACCGTTGCCTAGCAATACAAAAAAAAAGGTAATCTCTCAGGGTCACCATTCCCATCCCACTTACCTAGTGTCTTCCTGTTGAATGCCTCTTCGCTGAGCTGCATCATTCCTGCCCCTCTGTGAGCCAAGTTCGCCATACACCTGCTCTCCTGCCACCTGCCCACCAATGCCAACTCTGTGGTCCTTTGGGTGACAAGTGCCCGTTGAGCTGGCTGAGGGCTTGGCTCTGAGTCAGGTGTGTGGACGAGAGCCAAGCGCTCTGGCTCAGGAGGCTCTGTCCCCGGCTCCACTGTGCGGCACGAAGGAAGAGCTCACGGAGAACACTTGGGGAGACGTGCAAATGTCCCTGTCTCTTTTCATGAATACCTACAACACAGCCCTGCGCCTGGCCAAAAACCAATTGTCCTGGTCTTCTCAGTGAGTCATAGGCAGGAGAGGACAACAGCCTGTAACAGAGCAGCCATGGCCATGGGCGGAACAAAGGGCTTTAAGCTGAATCCTGAGCAGATGAGCAAACTCCTGTGGCCTATGGCAGTGAACACATCCCATTGGTAAAGACTGGGATCCCATGACGTGGCCCAAAAGCTTCCTGTAACCTTAATTCAGAATAAGGTGATGCCATGGCCTTTGACCCTGAGCCCTACTTGACCTCTGCCCCTCTAAAAACTCCCTACCTTACTTACTTGGCTATCTCATCTGTCCCCAGGTACATGATTACCAGTCTGGACCGCACCCACGCTGGCTTCTACCGCTGCATCGTGCGTAACCGGATGGGGGCCCTGCTACAGCGGCAGACTGAGGTCCAGGTGGCCTGTGAGTACAGTGGGGACTGGGGCAATAACGGGTCAGTACTGGTGCCTTTCACCCCTGTAACAGGTCAGTGGAGCCCCTCCTTCTTGGTCAGCTCAGCCTTTTCATTTCACACCTGATAAAACCCAGGCCCAGAGTGGAACTCTCCAAAGTCACACAGCTGATCAGTGGCTTACTCCATTTCTCTGTGCCGAGGCTGGAGAGTCAAGCACTCCCTGGTACTGTGTTCCAGAAAAGCGTGGCCTTGTCATCCTCTGGCTCATTCAGCAGGAGCAATGGTTGCCTTGACCCTACTGCCCTCCAGATAACTCATCTGGTGCAATCAGAGCATAGGGTTCCCATGATCTTCAGGGGCCATCAGGAGATGCCTCGTGGGAGAATAATAATCCTATGAGGGGGCAGGAAATGGTGTACTAGGGCTCCCAGAAGTACCAAGGGGGCAGATGGTAGAGTAATTGGTCATTACTCAACCGTTAGTGGTTGACTCCTTCTCCTCACTGCCAACAAAGCCCAGAGATGCCTCCTCGGGTAAGTGGAGGATGGGCAGTGCCAGAGCTATAGGTTCCCCCAGGGGCTGCCGCCCCCCAAGGCACTCAGGCTCCCTTCCCCAGACCCCCCACTTCCTGAAGGACCTGCTGCTTGCCGGAAAGGAGACCAAGTCTGGGTTCTCTTAAGCTGGCCAAGGACACATCAGTGGTTACAGAAGTCTGGGAATTCTTCATGAGTGCTAGAATTTGATGAGAGAAGCCACCTACCTACCTTTAAAAAGTAACTTCAGAGTAAATACCTAGGAGAGGCTGCTACGGGGACAGAAGTCGAGGACAGAAAGCACAGAGGAAACCTCACAGCATGTCAAAGAGTGTGTGTGGTAATTAGGAAAAGCAGCCACAATCAAAAGTAGAGGACAGGCCGGCCATAAGCCAGCATCAAAGGCAACTCAGTTCCCACCCTAAAGAGCACAGCCGGAAATCTCAACACTGGGATTCAGGAAGCCGGCAGCTGTGGCTCGAGGATGGCCACGGGGTATCTTCCTTTAGTGCCAGGCATGCCCACCTTTGTGACACTTTGACATGATGTTGTCATTTACAAAATTCACTCTCAAGAACCATGCATTCAAGTTACAAAGGAGGATACACATACACCCAGACCTCACAATGTTTGAAGTACATTTCTGATTTTCGTGTTGGCCACATTCCTAACTGCAGGGCACATTCAGCCCATGGACTGTGAATTGAACATACTAGCTTCTCATCATGTCCCAGAAACCTGCAGACATGGAGCTGGGGAAGCCTCCAGAGAGACTGTATGCCCCACGTGTATGTCCACGTGCATGTGAATATATGCACATGTTCAAATGTATTCGTAAAGGTTGATCTGCCTTTTGGTTCATGTGTGTAAGGAGAATGAGCATGTCTCTGTGCAAGTGTATGTACACATACACATGTGTCTTGAATATATATGTCTGGGTCAATCTGCTTCTGTGTGGCAGTGCATGTGCTTGTGCAAGTGTGTGTCCATGGATTTGTGTGTGCAAATGTGCACACAAGTATGTGTGTATGTATGTATGTGTGTATGTATGTATATATGTACGTATGTGTGTGTATATGTGTGTGTGTGTATGCATGTATGTATGTATAGCCAGTGCTCACGGGTATATTGTGCATACATCTGTAAAGAACAGGCCAAGCTAGATCTTCACATCTTTACAGATGCATGCACAGTATACAGATCTAGCTTGGCCTGTTCTTTCCTCTTGTGAGTGCAGGAGAGAGCATGCTCTCCCAGTTTCTCTATCTGTCTGTCTGTCTGTCTGTCTGCCTGTCTTCCTGCACAGGAACACCATTCTAAGAGTGGGTGGTACCTGCTGCTTCTCCCAACCCATTGCTTACCCTCCCCTCTTTTGCTGTGCCCACCTGGGGGCAGGGGAAGAGTCTGGGTCCCGTGACTTCAGGTAGCTTGCTCCCCAGTGCTTTATAGGGATCCTGGAGCTGACAGGCCCCACCCAGCCTGCCCCTCTCTGAAGAGGGCTTGTGACTTGTGTTCTAATGAGAAATTAATAAGGGCAGCTGTCTAACAACTAATGATAATGGCAAGGTCGTTTTTAAAAAAGATTCTTTACATGTTTTTAATTACAGCCATTAAGGGGAGTCAATAAAACTTCTTCCCCAATCCAGCCCCCTCCCTGGCCCCACTCGGAGTCTCTTTTTGTGTTTCAAAAGTCACCATAAATTTCTGCCATTGAGACAGTAGAATGAATGACCAGGAGATTGGAAAGGCTCTCTAGACTCGGGATTCCCACGAGCCAGGCTTTCACGTCATCCAGGGCCAGTGGGTTCCTCTCTGTTCCCCTCACCTGGGTGATGCCACCTCCCCCTTCCCTAGACCTCGCTGACATGCTCAGAATGGAATTTACCACCCCACCCCACTCCATCCCACCTACCCCACCCCATCTCATCTTATCCCATCCCCCCACCCCACCCCATCCCACCCACCCCACCCACCCCACCCCACCCACCCCACCCATCCCATCCCACCCCACCCCACCCACCCCACCCACCCCACCCCATCCCACCCACCCCACCCACCCCATCCCACCCACCCCATCCCACCCACCCCACCCCATCCCACCCACCCCACCCCATCCCACCCCACCCCATCCCACCCACCCCACCCCATCCCACCCCACCCCATCCCACCCCACTCCACCCCATCCCACCCCACCCCACCCCACCCCATACCACCCCACCCCATACCACCCCACCCCACCCCATAATGCCAAACTCAACCATACAGGGCACAGCAAGGCCCTGCTCATCCTGGGAGTCAGACCCACCTCCCTTGTCATCAGTGTCATACCAACTACTCATTCAAAGTGGGATTCAGGATCGCTCTGTGCTCAGGAGGGCTGGAGTGACCCTGGAATGCTCTGATTGGCCTGCTTATCCTGGTTTCCTATCTACAGCATGGGTGTGGGTAAAGGAGGGACGCGCAGGGACTGTGCAGCCACTTGGGGCAATGCGACAGGTTTGTCACGAGCATCCGCTGCTGAATATTTGCATCAGTCACGAGTGGCATAAGTGGCATACGCCTGTCATCACAGCTCACAGGACTCTGGAAGAGAGGGATGTCAGTGGGTTACAGGCCAACCCCAGGAGCGTGGCAATACCCTGCCTGAAGGGGAACAAAAATGACTGCAATTGCTGAAGAGTGTCCCACAGCATTCCCAGGTAGTGGTGATGTAAGCAGGAAACACAGTCAAGATCCCTCCCTCCAGGAAAGCTAAGAAGTCTATATAATATAATACAGTTAGTAATATAATTTTATATATTATATTATATACACATATATGTACATATATACATATATATATGAGGCCCATGAATGAATGCAATGTATTTCAAGACAAATGAAGCCATACGAGAGAAATAGGGGCGGGATCCTATTCCATGAAATTATGGAGAATGGCCACCAAGGACGTGAAACGGAGCAATCTGGTGGGAAGGTGGGAGAGCCACACAGAAGGAAAGGCCATCCCAAGCCAGGAAGCAATGCAAAGGCCCTGTGGTATACTTGAGGGTCTGCGGTCAGGGCGGCTGGAGCCGAGTGAGGACAGCAGAGAGGATCAGAAGACAGAGCGCGGATCTGGGAGCTTTGGGACAGACCGTGGCGTGGCACACCCAGAATGAGCTGGCAGTCATTGATGGTTGAGGCAGGGCTGAAGTAGGATCTGGTGGAGAGATGGGTGTTCTCTTCGTGATAAATACATAAAACCACAAGGAGATGCTTGGCCGTGGGCACCCAACTGTCAAAACCCGGCATGCAAGCAGACCATGTGTGAAAGGCGTGCACCTATATAATTGGTAAATTGATGAGATTAGGGAAGTCGTGGGCGGCATAATTAGTCAAATTACCGTGTATGCACCCTTCCAGCCAGCAATTGGAATTGCTTTGGAATGGTGCACTAGAGGTCTCCCCAGAGCCTGTGTGCTGGGAGGGTTATGGGGGGCTGTGCACAGCGTCCACATCATGTGACCCAGGGAATTCCCAGCAGTCGTGAAGATAAACTGGACTGAAAGCCAGGATTTCAGAGTGGGGGGGGGATGCCACAAAAAAAACACATGACCCACCACCACTCCCCCCCCAAAAAATCACAAGAGACCACACACAGAGTAAGCCTAGGGGTGAATTTTTTTTTCGAGACAGGGTTTCTCTGTATTGCTTTGGAGGCTATCGGTCCAGCCCAGCCTCGAACTCACAGAGATCCGCCTGCCTCTGCCTCCTGAGTGCTGGGATTAAAGGCATGCGCCACCACCGCCCGGCTTCCTAGGGGTGAATTTTAAAAATATGTCAATTAGCCATGAAAAGCCTGAGTAATCCCTATTTGTGAGGACATTTTGGAGAAAGGTTAGCCCTGAAGAGGCCAGAATGGGATGGGGAGACAGGCAGGGAAGAGGAACCAAGTAACCACAGCATCCGAACCTTTGAACTGTGTGCTGCATACAGACGGGGTGTTGAATTTTTTTCCTTCAAATTATATGTACAGTTGTAGTCATTTTGTATGCATGGTCCATCTGATGATTTAAAGATAAGTAGGTGCAAGGATGTATTCTGCAGTAGAATTCTTACCTCACAAGCCCTTTTAAGCTCTAACAAAGACATCAAGAGTGAGCTCGGGGCCACATCCCGCTGTGCCTCAAGCCTACAGTCCGGTGGGTAGATGGATTAGCAGTATTTCAGAAAGTTAGCAAACAGAGTGAAGAAAGTTCCCAGGGGACCTGGGCCCAACCTGTCTTCCTCCCTTCCTCAGCCCAGATCCTGCACTGGCAGGCTGGCCTCCTCTGTAGCCTCCCCCTGCTCAGCTGAGTACATCCCAGATGTGTGCAAGGGCTGAAGAGAGCATATGTATACAATGGATGCTGCCTGCTTGAGCCTGGGGCCATGTGAGTAGATCCTAGAGCTCATGTGACTTTAAGAAGGAGAGGATGCCTGGGGCCTGGGAGTCACAGTGAGGTAGGGACTCTGAAGTAGAGGGAAAGAGGATGGGATCCATGCAGACCAGGGACCAAGGCTAAATAAGCCCATCTCTCCTCTACCCATCCCACTGCAAACACATGCATGCATGCCCACCTACAACCATCCACACACATGCGAAAACATATCCAACCATCCAGCTCATCACACACACACACACACACACACACACTCTCTCTCTCTCTCTCTCTCTCTCTCTCATGCATGCATACACACACATGCACAGGTATAGACACGTGTGCATACGCACACGAACATACGTGCACAAGCACACACACAGGTACCACACATGCACACATACCTAGCTACACCTCCCCCTCATTGATGCCTCAACTTGAAAGATGCCTCCCCGCCTCCCAGCCTGAGGGAGGTTTTGCTAGTACTTCTCAGAAAGCTCTGTCCCTTCCTTCCCAGCAATTGTCACAGATGCAACTAAACATTTCCCTGTGGGCTTGTCTGCCAGGCCAAGCTGTAAGCTCAGTAACCAGGTGTTCCTTTTCTTTAAGATTTTTTTTAATTTTATGGGTATGTGTGCGCCTGTGTGAGCCTATGCATAGCATGTACGTGCAGCGACTCAACGAGGACCGGAGGAGGGCACAGGACCCCCTGGAACTGGAGTAACAGATGTTGTGTGCCCATGTGTGAATGCTGGGAGCTGAATCTGGGGCCTCTGCAAGAAAAAGCCCCAAGAGACCAGTCCTTTCATCAATACCTTCACAGAGCCCATCTGACACACAGTAGGGCTCCATCAGGAGCTCTTGGCTCTAGGCAGAGCAAGGACCTAGCCACCTGATGGGCAATTGCTTGTGAACACAGCAGACCCCAGATGTCTCTCCCTCCTGATCACCTAGGAGGAAGTAGGAAAGAGGGTGGGCTTCTGCGGAGGATGGGAGTCACAGCCGAGCAAGGAGGGAGTTCAGAGGGAGGCAGCACCGTGCTAGACCCTAACTGCTTAATGCTGGCTCAGGCCGCTTCATCTCCATGAACCTTCATTTCCTCACAGACCAAATGGAGCTAATAAAACAAGAGAGAGTGGGGAGAAAGAAACACTATTATCATGAAATTGCTTTAAATTGTTTAAATCTATCTTTCTGAGTTCTGCAGAAAGTTTTTTTAAAAATAGATAAAAATTGTTATAAGAGCGAAAATCAGCCTGATTTATTGGTGTAATTTTTTATAGATAGGGCCAACTAATAGAAATTAATAAACAACTAAAATGCATATTTATTAAAATCTAGCCTGTCATGTTATCGGAGGCTCAAATGAGATAATGCATGTATAGTCTGTCTGGGAAGAAACCCGGGATAGGGTAAATGCTGGTTTTTTCATTCCATTTGCATGGTTTGGGATAATCTTCATTGAGGAGGTAATGTTTACACTAAATCATGAAAAATGTACCGTATTCCAGTATTTTAATGCTGAGAATATTAGATATACTTATTTGGCAGTCTTACACTCTTCCCGTTTCTATGGCTGCATAGCAAATGACCCCAAGACCGTGCAGTGCAGAACAATGTTTGAAAGCTCACACTCTGAGTCTGGAGTCTGGGTAGGGCTCAGTGGGGACAAGGTACAGTCAGTCCTGCTTGGTGGCAACTGAGGTCTCCGTAGTGGACACAATGCAGGCTGCGGGTGAAATCACTCGAGTTCACCTGGGCATCTAGCGTTGATTGCAAGCCCCTGGGAACTCCGGTTCCAGTCCATGCACACTCAGCTGCGCTTCCTCACAACAGGGTGGCTGGATGCTAACGGCCAGTATCAAGTAGAGTCAAACAGATGCAGTCTCCTTTGATGACTTCACTTTAAGACCGGATAGCATCGCTTTCCAGCACGTTCTATTGATAGAATAGTCCTGAGCTCCCAAGGCTCAAGGGGAGGGTGTGTGTGGGAGAAGGTATGAGTCACACTGTAGTAAGGGGATAAATATTGATTCGGGCACCTTTGGGAAGATGCGGCCTGGCGGTATACACGCATTATCTCATGCAACCCTTAGTACAACGCACGAGGAAGCTACCCTTGTTTTTACTTTTACAAGGGTCAAGAGGGTCAAGGGTCAAAGACTTGGGGCACAGCACATGGGGCTAGGATTCGAACTCGACCCTCGAAGTCTCCGATGTTACCCTAGAACGTATTCAGTGCCTGCCAAAGTTAAAACAAGGGATGCCGCCAGAAGCTGTTTCCTTCTAAAACACTAAGTTCCATTATGCAGGGTGCTAGAGACCCAAGGTTCCGTGGTGAGCTCTGACTCATCCTGGTAGCATTCTGGGCAGGTGCCTAACAAAAATAAAGCCCAGCTGTGGGAAGTAGGTTGTATACCACTCAGGGTGACAAGACGAGACATGGGCATTAAAGCAAGAAAGGCTGGTTGTGGAGGACCTTGAATGTAGGCAACAAAAAGATGTAGGCTTGGAGCAATAAGGACACCCCACAGGCTCTACGTGAGAGAAAAAAAAACAGCCTACAAGTGTGCGTGGTTAGGGGGTGATCTGGATGTAGATCAGGAGCCAGTAGTTCAATAAATGGTCCAACTTCTCAGCAGGGCCCTGGCTCCTGAAATGGTACCCAAAGGAAGAACTGAGGACCCTTGTGGGGAGTGGGGAAGGAAACACCCATGACGCCAAGGATGTGAGCTCAAGTGATGAGGGCAAAGGGCAGACAGAGGACAACAAACAACACAACAAGTAAGCTTGCTAAGGATGTAGCACGGTCTCCCCAACCCTTCCACCACTCACCCACACCCATCCACAGACACACACACACACACACACACACACACACACACACACACACACACAGCAGACTGTTAGGAATGGTGCCCTGGAGCCCAGGCAAGAGTTGGCACTGGAGACCTAGAAGGTTGTTTACAGAGAAGCCATGGTCAAGGGTAGGGGAGCCGGCAAAGGATCTGGGTGACTAAGGGTTAAGTCCAGGCTGGAGAAGATGAGCACGTGGGTACTAGCAGCCTCACACTTGGGTGTGCTACAGCATCTGCAAGCAATGGAATCAGGAACTCAGAGGCCCAAGTGTGTTCCACAGGGCTTCCCATGTCCTAGGAAAGTGGGGAGGACCCCGGTGGGTTTACCCAGTCCCCAGTAACTTTCTGTGATGGGGTGGAAGAGCCCAGGGATGCCGTCAGTCAACACTGCAGTCCTCAAGTTTGGTTCAGGCCTGAAACACTTTAGAAATACTGATGCCTGAGCCCCACCCCACTCCAGCTCATACCTCTGGAAAAACAAGAGGCCCTGAAGGGGACTCTGAGCCAGGCTGATCAAGGACACAAAGAGGCCATGGTGTTAGGAGTTGACAGAAAGCTTCTGCCACAGTAGGACATGCGTTTTTGTGGTTAGGAATGGGACCCTGGGTAAAGGAGAAACTAAGATTCCATAAGCCATAGTCTGAACTCCCAGTGCATACAGGGGTGCTGGTGTCTGGCAAGCCCAGGTCTAAGCATGTCACAGTAATAGACTACAAGATGGAGTAGAGACTAACAGGGGTATCCCCATCCACATCCCCTACCAAAGAAATGGGGGGCTTTGGGAGGTGGGGATCCCAGCAGCATTTTCTTAACTCAGATGTCTCCAATACACAGCCGACCAGGCCCTGCCTGTCACAGGTGAGCATGGTCGCTCTTCACTTGGTGTCATGAGAGTCTGCGGGTTCCGATCAGGCCGGTCCAGGGTCTCTGAGACTCTGCAGGTCTCAAGGCCCCCAGGGTATCCGCGCTGTGTCCTCAAGCATCACACTTGGAGTCTCAATGATACACATTCATTGTCAAGGTCATAGAAGACCAGTTGCTCTTTTCCAAAGCCCACTCCAATCCCTTGACCTTAGCCCGGGCCAGCAGGCAGGCACATAGGAGACCAGAAGACACCTCCCTCCCACAGTGATTTCTCTGTTCTCGTTTCCTCCTGGCTCACACAAGATCAGGGCTAGCAGCAATGTCTCCACTTAGCCACCAAGGGCTGGGCATGCCTTACAAAGAGCAGTGGTGTGTTTATGTCCAGAGCAGACTTCGTTCATTCCTGCATGCCTCCCTTCCCTCTGCCTAAGGGCACAGAGGTCCGGTCCCAAGACACCACAACCTAGTCCCCTGCTATACTGAAATAGTTCCAGAGGGCAAGGAAGGGGAAATGCAACCCAATTCCAGAGTTCAGGGTCTGAGTTCAGATCCTAGCTCTGTTCCTTGCTGGCTATATGACCTTGGACAGGTTAATTAACGTAGCTCAGCCCATCTGGGCAGGTTTTTCCATTGTAAAATGTGTGAAATAGCAATAAGCCTCTCGTGGCTGTGGGATAATCGAATCAAGGATGTGTGGGTACAAATTACACAAAACCTAAATGTCAAAGCAGGACACATCACACAGACTACCAGCAGAAGTGTCCAATAGCCTGCCCGTGACAGACCTTATCGTCTATGTATGTGGTGAGCTGCATTCATTGCTATCCTGGGGTGTCTGCTGCCCGGCGAGGGCACAGATTGGACACGCTTGATGGGATGTGGGGCGCTCCAACTTGTCTTCTTGACATCATTCTTTCTCTGCTGAGCAGTCCCTGAGACTGGATTGACCCCTGACCTCTACACCTCCTCTCCCTACAGACATGGGGAGCTTTGAGGAGGGCGAGAAGCATCAGAGCGTGTCCCACGGAGAAGCTGCTGTCATCCGAGCGCCTCGCATCTCCAGCTTCCCCCGGCCACAGGTGACCTGGTTCCGTGATGGCCGCAAGATCCCGCCCAGCAGCCGCATGTGAGGCCCTACTCTGGGTAGACTGGAGGGAAGCTGGTCCTGGGGGAGGAGGTCTGGAGCCAGATGCAGTCTCTAAAAGCAAAGGAGGGCCCCACCTATAGAAACTTCTCAGTGGTTCTGTAACACAGCCAGCTGGGCACTCCCCTGGGTAGTGAGAGAAGTTCCGTTTATGAGGGGTTTTCTTGGAATATGTGTGCCAGGACCAGGGAGTTGCCTCCACTCTCAGCTGAAGAATAATTCTGCTCCCAGAGGATTTAAGTCACCCAAACATGCCCATGCAAAGGCACTGTTGCCATAGGAACAGGCCCAGGACTCAGGCCATGGCAGGGGTGGGCGTGTACAGGTGTTTATGCTTCTTGGGTGTGGCTGGGCTTGCTCAGTGTATTTTGACTGCAAAGAGTTGGTGCGGCCAGGAAAAGCTGGGACAGATACACACACACACAGCCCTTTCAGCATGCACAAAGACCCTTCTGTCTTGCCGTAGCCTCGACTGTGGACTTAGCAGTGAAGCCAAAACTCTTCATCCCCCCCAGCTCTGTCCCCCCTACAGGCTTCACCCCCTGCGGTGCTCACTGTCTGGAGCTAGCCCAGGCTTCCCTCTCACTGCTCCATTCCAACTCTCCCTTCATTGGAGAAAGAATACCTTCCAACCTTCCTCGGGATGGCTGGCTACAACTTGCAACCTACCTGTGAGGTCAGCCCAGAGCTCCCCACAGCTCCACTTCCCTGGTCTGTAAGGAGTGGAGGAAGTTGGGGACGGATTTGTCTTTGGGAAGCATCAAGTCCCACAATAGAAGCACAATAATAGTAACATAGTAGTATAGCAATGGCAGAAGCTGCAGGTAATGAAATTAAGTTCTCGGGGACTGTGCTAAGCATGTGTGTCCCCTCTCCCCTGGGCTGCTGCAGACAGTGTAGAAGGAGGCTCCCTTCGATGCTCTCTTTCCTACCCAGAGAGTACATGCTCGCAACTTTGTTGCTCAGTGCTCCACCCTCACAGCCCTCTGCCGAAGCAGTTGATTTTATCCCACAGCAACAATCAAGCAAAGCAGCCGAGGTGCAACTACTTTTCCAGATCTTTCCCAGCTGCTGAGTCTTGATAATCCTTGCCTTCTGTGAAACATATGTGCAGACAAGAACACAGACCCCAGTAAGCAACTGAGCTTCATAGAGCTGGTGCCGACACAGTGATTCTCAATCTGACCCCCATGGGAGCTTGAAAATGAACCTCTCCTTAGGTTCCTATGGGAAGCACACTGATTCCATTTAAATGGGATGCTCTTTGGCTGTCAGAAATTTTTAAAGCACTGTAATATATAGTCAGAGTTGAAAACCATCCTCAGAGCCAGGCTTAGTGGCACAGGCCTTTAATCCCAGCACTTGGGAGGCAGAGGCGGGTAGATCTCTGTGAGTTCCAGGCCAGCCAGGGCTACATAATGAGACCCTATCTTGAAACAAAACAAGGGAGAGGAAGAAAACCATTCTCAGTATGTATCAGTCATCTACAGCCATGATGCTGCCGTGTAACAAAATGTCTCAATAGATCTTTACTGTGTTTTCTCAGAAGTATGCAGATTGGTGGTTTACCTGAGCCAGGCTCAGTGCTTCTTATGGTTGGGGTCATTTGTCTGGGGTTGTCTGTTATTGACTGTCCTGGAATGACCTTTTGCTAAATGGCCCGTCACTTGTCCATATTTCACATGCCCCATCCTCTAGCCTGTCAGCCCCAGCATAGTCAATGGATATTTCAGAATAGAAAGGGAGGAAATACGCACATATCAAGCCTCTACTCGCATCCCATTAACAGAAACTGTGACATGGTAGAACTCAGACAGAAGGCTCTCTGTGTCCACTCCACTAGGCTGAGTACCCAGCAAGCTGAAGGGTGGAGTATGCTTCAGGTGAACAGGTAGACAGCTGCTCTATGAGTCAAAGTGTGCACGCGCACACACACACACACACACACACACACATACACACACCTAGGCCTCAACTCAATAAAGCCAGTTAAATGGATCACCCATCATGCAGATATTAAGATAACATTGTGGAAGGGAAATTTTCTACCACAGAGATGCTGGGATATGTCAGTGAGTCCCAACCCCATTCTAGCTCCCTTAGTGGGTGTATCTCTTGGACCCCAGAGATACATGTGTACATGTATCAATGAAGGCATCCTGCTAGCTAATCAGTTGGCAGTGGCTGCCTGGAACTCAGAGCTGGAAACGATTCTGAGGCTCCATGCACACTCATGAGAAAGAACATCATGATTTGATTGGTAATGTCTGCCCTGACTGTAAAAGGGAGCATGCTGGCACTCACCTACTACATTTGCAGAGGGAGATGAATCCTTTACTCCAGGCTCTCTCTTCTTTGATCAATTTCCTACCACCATTCCTCATCCTTTTCTCATCTCCTTCCTCCATCCACATCTGCTTCTCATGCCTAGCACCTTTGCCAACAGGACGGAACAACCTTGGCCTGTGGAACTGTGTGTGCGCGAGCACGCGCACACTCCCGGTTATACGCGACCACCCCCTCCCACTCGCATAAACACATCTACCAGATTTGTGATGAAGCGCTGGAGTAGTTTTATTTTGGTAATTACAGTGAATTAATATTCATAGGTGAGCAGAACGGCTCCCCGGAAGCAAGTCCCCTGTGTCTGTGTGCCAGCACTCAGTGTCTGATTGGTGCTATTAGCCAGCAGGCTGTGTAGACTATGAAAGGCTCACTGTGTACAGAGCGTGCCTCTCACCACCAGGCAGGACTCAGCCCCAAGCCTGCTGTTGAAAGGGGACGTGATTCCTAGCAGAGACACACGCTGGGGGTTTTGGGCGCACTGTAGGATGGCTTACTCTCGCTTAATTATGGATCCAGCACTCTTGGAGCTAAGAAAGGGGCTGCTGGATGAGCGCAGCAAACTGAAGGCAGAGCTAGGGATGGTCGAGCTTGGTGAAGAAATAAGAGTACAAGGCCCAGCCCCTGCCTGAGAGGTGAGCATTGCTGTTGGCACCCCACTCAGGTTCTTCTTCCAGTGTGGGCATATCTGGGGTGCAGCAGGCTGGGTACCATGGGCATCCTGGAAATGAGCACAGCATCCTTCCAGAGTTACCTGAAAAGGGACGGTCGACATGCACAGGGCTAGGGACCCCTCCTGAGAGAATCAAAGTGACAAGTCAGAGAGCCTCTGCCTCCCATTCCACTCCATGTCCAGAACTTGAACCCATGCCCTGGGGCTTCCCAGGCTCTATGGCTTCCAGGCTCCGGGGCTTCCCGACTAGAGTGCTGGAGCAGGCAATGCCAGCCATAATAACCAATAGGCCATATTCTAGTAAGCTAAGACCACAGAAGGTAAGGTTTTACCCATCCAAATTGCAGCCTGGAGCAATGGACAGGAAGGGTGACTTCACACGGTCACTTGAAACCAGGGTCACTGGAGCTCTGTCATCACCAAAACTGGTCTCCAAGGTTACCCTGCTCCAACAGAGGGGGATGGTGCGTGATTTCCTGTTATCCAAGATTAGAGGTACCCACATACTCAACCTGCACCCCAAATGAGGAGGATACAGAGCTATGCCTTGTTTCCCAACAGCCACAGCCTCCTGCAGGCGAAGCAGCTGAAGGCTCCTCTTCAGACGAGCTTTTATGGGTCTTAGTTCACTTTCCATTTCTAGCTGCTGCAGCCTACAGACTGACTGCATCAGAAAGGAGAACTGTGTTTTGGTCCCTGGCTCTGAAGGTCCAAGTTTGAGGGGCCTTACCTGGTCATGACCTTGTTGGCAGAATCATGAGGTGCTACAGGGCATTGTATGACTAGAAACGAGTGTGAGTGTGTGTGTGTGTGTGTGTGTGTGTGTGTGTGTGTGTGTTCTGGTCTCTCCCTCTTATGACATCCCCAATATTCAATCATGGGGTTCTGCCCTAATGACCTCGGACCCAACCTTAATCAAGCCCTACAGCCCCACCCCTAAATGCCAGGGTCAGGTACAGTCCTTCTCCTCCCCTCCCCCATAATGGGGATTCTGTTTATTTCAACTAACTCATCAAGCTTGGAGAAGACAATCAAACCACACCCAGGCCCTCGTACTCAGCTTCCCACTGGACATCCAGGGTCAGACATGTTGCTTCGGGGACATGCATCCTGGGCCTCAAAGGCTACCCACCAAGCAGAAGTCCTGGCCTCCACTACTACCTACCCACAGTGCTCTCCCACAGCTGTGGCAATCAATTGTCCAGCAGTCATAAAAGGTCCACTAGGAGTAAAGTCACTACTGCTGGTTGAGAACCACATATGACACGTCTGGTATATGTGCATCGTACCGTCATCTGCATATCATTAGCCTTGCAAAACTGCCCCCACCCATCATGCAGCAAACACCATGCCACATCTAGAAAACTCCCTATAAGGACAAAAGAGGACATAAATCCTGTTCCAGGAAAACTTTAAGCCATTCCCCAAATCTCCCCTTCACTCTACTAATTCGCTCACAAAGTGAGCTATCTAGAACCCCCAGTGCCGTGGGATGGGGACCAACAAACAGAAAGAGTAGGAACTTGCACAGACTATAGCCAAAGCTGGGAATGGAACTTGCACAGACTATAGCCAAAGCTGGGAATGGAAGGGGGCTTTCCAGGCAAGGAGGAGAGAGTTGAACGGGCTCTTCTGGTACGGAACAAGCGGGTGGCTCGACAGTGCCTCCCCTGGAGACTCTGTGAGACCTGTCCCCATAGTAGAATGACTCGGGGAGCTGCATCTATATGAGTCCAGTGCCCTGAGAGTCCCTCCATCTGAAGCCAGACTACCAGGAGAGGACTATGAGGGTGAGGACAGGCAGTGGGCGACTCTGATGCCAGGGACCAGGTGACAAAGGCAATCACAAGGCTGGGAGAAGTCTTAGCAAATATTCTCTTTAATCTTTGCAAGGACAAGAAGACAGGGCCCCGCTAGCGGTGGAGGAAGTACATGGTCCTCAGAGGGAGGCCAGAGACCCACACCAGAGCCCAACTCCAGCCCCACCAAATGCACAGCCCAGACCCCTCCCCCAACTCCAGCTCCCCATGCCACAATCCACATCAAAGGAAAAGGGCTCTAGGTGAGAAAAGGAGATGGGAAGCCGGTTACCACCCCAATTCCACAGCTGACATTTAATGTAGTTTAGCCTGGTTCTGAGAAAGCTAGACCTACATGATCCAAAGTACCTCCATCGTGAAGTCAGACTGTGCTGGGTGAGGGCTGGGGGGCTGGGGAGACAGATCAGTTGGTAAAGTGCTTACCTTGAAAGTCTGAGAACATTCCAAGCACAGCACAGGGGAGGGGGCTCCCACTTGTAATCCCTGCACTAGAGGGGGTGGGGTTAGAAATAGGAAGAACCCTTGGGCTTCCTGGCCCTGCCCAGCCAGCCTAACCTACTTGGTGAATTCCAATCCAGTAAGAGACCCTGTCTCAAAGTGGGTAGACAGTTCACAAGGGACAATAACCAGCATGGTGCTTTGTCCTACACACACAACACGTACACAAGGACCCACATAAACACACACACACACACACACACACACACACACAGCATATCCTAGCTTAGCTACAATCCTATTCCTGACCTCTCATTAGCTAAAGATAAAAAGAACTCTCCGTGGGGAAAATGGGGCACCAGGAGGGTCCCTAAGAATTGGGGGGCCAGAGAGCTTGCCATCCTGCTGCCCAGGTCTCCCCTGCTGGTGTGAGGACTCTCAGTCTGAAAAGCCCCAAAATGAGGAGCAAGGGGTGGGGACAGCACAGGCTAGGAGGGAGCTGGGCCAGGGAGACATTAGTGAGGATGTTTATCCGAGAGCCTGTTTAAAACTCTGTAACATTCACCTAATGGGAAAATTTGAAGAGAATTCAACTGGATTTGTCCTTGTTAAACTAACATTAAGGATGTTTAACAGCTGTCTCGGGCACATCGCATTACAATCCGGAGACAGACTTGGCAAACTAATGGTTTTGTTTGTCATCAGGAGAATGGGTAAAAGAAGCTGGGCAGAGCCGGTGTGGGCAGCACTCCAGAACCACTTCATACCCATTTAAGGGGGTCCCCAGCTCCCTGTTTTCCCGCCTGCTGAACTCCTGATGAGGACTGGGAAAGGGAAGCAGCTAGGACCAACCCAGTTCACAAGGGAAAGGGGAAACTGATCCCCAGGGAGGAAACTAGAGGGATCTGGCCCTCAGAAGTCTGGTTCAGGCCAACTGTGGCCTTGGAGTCTGCTTAAACAGCTACAGGAAGGACCTGGATTTAATCCCCAGAACCCAAGTGAAAAAGAAGTCTGGTGTATCGAGCCACAGTTGTAACCCTGGTGCTGGAGAGACAAAGACAGGCTGATCCCTGGGGGTTCACTGGCCAGCTGGTCTAGCTGCTCAGTGAGTTCCGGGCCGGTGATAACCCCGTGTCAACAAACAAGGATGGACATCCAAAGGACATCTGAGACTGACCTCTGGCCTAGACACTCACACATGTGTGCATGCACACATATATACACACATGCACATGCATGTGCACAGGCACAGTTGTGTGTGCACGCATACACACACACACATGCACACCCACACAAACATACGCACACACACTTGCATGCACACTGATCCTGGACTTCATTTCTGAAGTTGTTCTTGTCCCTCACCATCACTGCCAATCGCTCATTCACTCTGCAAACTTTTGGCACCTCACAGGGCCACCAAGCCTATGACTTGGAACAGAATTCCAAGAGCATCAGAGAGAATGGCCCAAACCTGACCTTGCGGTGGCTCTGAGAATACCCTCAGCTTCAGGGAATGAAGGGATGTTTGGGATGTGGTGGGCAGCCCCCCAATCGTGGTAGATTCTCTACAGACACGGTCACTGGGGTTTAGCAGCAGGCAGCTGGGGTGGTGCTGGGGGCGGGGCCTCTTGGAGGCTGCTGGAGGAGTAAGTACAGTCAGACCCACCCGATTCCCCCAGGTACTTCCCCCTGGCTCCAAGCCCTTTGGGCCCCTGTCCGAAAAGGATCTTTTGCCTCTTCTCAGAGCCATCACGCTGGAGAACACCCTGGTCATCCTGTCCACAGTGGCTCCCGATGCTGGCCGATACTACGTGCAGGCAGTTAACGACAAGAACGGGGACAACAAGACGAGCCAGCCCATCACTCTCGCCGTGGAGAGTAAGTGAGCGTGGGCCGGGGACCGTCACTGAGCAGAAAACAGCGGGTCATTAAATCTCAGGAATGGGACTCCAGGGGACTGTAGGAAAGATGGAGTGGTAGGGGAGGTAGGGCTAGGGACAGAGGGGTGGAGCCGGCTCCAGAGGAGGAGGAGCCACAGCCTGAGTAGGGAGAGAAGCCAATGAAGGTCACCGGAAGGGGGAAATGGAGTTCTGGAGGTGCTTCCATGGAAGGCACTGCTCTGGTAAAGGGAAGGCTTATTATTACCACTACCATGTCTACTGGAGGCTAGGAGAAGGCAGAGGCAAGTGAGAGAATGCGTGTTCACATGTGTGGGTGCCAGCCACCCCAGGCTCAGGTGCCGATGGAGAGACACCCAGGGAGAGCGGAACCTCATTTTAAAAGAAGCACACTAACTGTCTGCCCAGCTGGCACATAAAAGTGCTGCTTCCGCTCGGAGCCAGGCATTCCTCTCGATGGGCTCTTCTCCAGATTTCTACCTCTGCCCCCCTTCAGATGCAGAGCTCCCCGGGAGAGACAGGCACGGGAGCTCAGCCCAACATACCCTGCCCCAGTATCCTCCAGCACAGAGACACTCCTCCAGACAAGACCGGAGCAGGGTTGTCACCGGCGTCTGCTTCTCCCCTACCAGACTGGCCTCACCCCGGAACCCAACCTCAGGCTAGACAAGGCGGGGTGCATGGCCAAGGAGCCTCCTAGGCTGGGAGTCACTAAGATGAAGTCAGGGTTCCGGGACAAGACCACTGCTTCCTGAAGCAGCTGAGAGCCACACAAGCTGGGGGAGCCAGATGTTCACATACCTCCACATCTGTATGATTCCCACTCCCAAAGCACGTCTCACTCATCATCCATGCTGTACCCATATGCCTCCATTAGCGACAGTAAGATGTCTCTAACTTCTCTCTCACCCTAACTTCTGTCTGCCAGTATCTAGAACATTCCCAGCCCCTCCCTCGGCCTTCTGAGTTCTTTTCTGGAGACCTAGTGTAGGTCCCTTCCTCCAAGCCAGTTTCTTATCCGCCTGGAAAGAAACCTGAATTAGGGCTGGAGAATCCACTCAGCATACTGACCAGTGAGGGTCATGGATGTCACCTCTGACCTTGACCTGAGCCAGGACTGTTTATACAGGAACAAGAAATTTGTTGGCAAGGGGATTGGGGATGGTTTTTCTAGAGATTTCTCAGTGATAAGATTACTCAGAGTCTCCTGGAACCCCGACATCTTTTTTAAGAATTAATGTCAAAGTAGGTACTTGAGCTCAGTTGGTTGAGTGTTGTTTTCCGCTGCACACGAAGCCCTGCTTTCCATCTCCAGTGGCATAAAGAGGGGTGTGCTGGTCAATGTCCGTAATCCCAGCGTTTAGGAGGGAGAGGTCAAGGTCATCCTTGGCTGCAAGGTGAGATTAGGATAGTCGGGGACACACGAGAGAAAGAGACAGACTGGGAGTGGTGGTGCATGCCTTTAATCCCAACACTGGAGGCAAACGCAGGGGGATCTCTCATTATGTGGACCAAGCTGTTCCTGTCTACGTAATGAGACCCTGTCTCATAGAGAGAGAGATGGGGAGGGAAAGAGGAAGAGGGAAACACACACTGAGAGACAGGGTTAAATCCAGGCATCCTCTTGAGTGACTCAGTTTACCCCAGATCCATGGTCAGGGAGCCCTCCTGGGTTCTTCCTTCAATATCTGGCTCCTCCCCCTTAAGAATCCAGGCAGCCCACAGTGGCTCTATCTGTTCTCTCTCAAACCACACAGCCTTCCAATCGGCCCAGGTGAGGCCAGAGAGCCCCTTCCGGGCCCCCTCATCTGCCTCCACCCCAGTCCCCCCCAGCTGCCAGTCTCCCTGGTTCCAAAAGCCCTCCATTTCTACATCCTCGACTGTGATTAAAGCCGGATCCAGAGCAAACTCGGCTGATTTTTAGCTAATTTCCCTCCCACGAGGGATTGCACTTCAAAACCCTGTGCCTGCACTGACACGGTCCCCCAGCCTGCCTGCCAGCCAATTTGTGAAAGCAATTGCCACCTCGCCCACCAGCCGCTCAGCTCCCCTGTTACCTGGCTTGAAGCCACACCCTCCTTCTCCTTCCTCCTCCCTTCCTTATCCCATCAAGCTCTGCTCTCTCCAGCTCAGTAGCTTCCTGTGAAGCCCTTGGGGGAGCCATGCTCATTGCTAACTGAGAAAGAAAGAACCAGGGTGGTGACCCCAGAAATTACACCTAGCATCACAGTCCTGAAAGTTCACACCCACCTGATGAACACACACACACACACACACACACACACACACACACACATACACACACAGATCAGACCTGCACTATTATATAGAAATATAATAGAGAATAAAATAGAATAGAAATATGAGACCCACATATCATTTTAAATTTTTCCAGTGGCCCCATTTTTATTCATTTATATTACTGATGTATTTTTGAGTTAGTTTTTTGATTTGGGGGACTTTTTTTATGAGACAAAGTTTCACATAGCTCTTGAACTCCCCGTGTAGCTGAGTATGACCTTGAACTCCCTGTCCTCCCGACTCCACCCCTCAAGTGCTGGGATTGTAGGCATGGACCACCACACTGAGGTTTAAGTCATTTTCACAAAATAGAAAGGAATAAGCAGAATTCATTTTATTAATATGTTTTATTTAACCCAATGTATCCAAAATATCCTTTTAGCATGCCATCAATATGGAATACATTAGCAGGATATTTTACATCGGATTTCTTTTTCCGTGCTAAGTCTGTGAAATCTCTGTGCGTCTTACACTTGAAGCGCATCTCAATTTGAATGCTAAATCTTCATCTGAAAGACGTGATCCGTGTTTAGATTTCATCAGCTTCACAGGCGTAAAGGTATAGTCTCACCCAGAGTTGTTCCGCTTGTACTTAAAAGTGTCCTAATAACTGGATTGGGGAACCCGTTTTTAATTAAATGTAAATTACCTAAAAGTAAATCTCATTAAATCAAACGGACGCAAACCACCTTTCAGGAGCATTGGTGGGCATGCCTGGCTCGTGGTCCATGCTGGATTGGCTGGACTTCGAGGCCTGGACACCCTGAGGATGTAGAGCTGTTGTCCTCAGGGTTGGGAATGAACAGGTGTCCGTGCCCATCGGGCCCTTTGATGCCCACCTGCAGCTCCCGGGGCCAAGTGAGTCACCTGCTCCCTGAGCCTGGCTACTCCCGCTATATGGTGATGTCCGAAGCTGTGCTGAGGGAAGAAGCACAGAGGGGACTGTCCCTTGTTGCTGCTGTGACGGAAATAGTCCTAGGCTGCAGGATCCAACATGGCTTCCACGTAGAGAGCTCTATCTGTGCCTTGCCCCTGGGACCTCTTAAACCAGCAATTCCCAGAAAGATGTCCTCCCTGTTTGGCCTTGCCTATGAGGTCACAGCTTGACTGGTGAGGTTCAGGTCACCACAACATCCCAGGACTGTGGGGAATGTTATAGTCCATATGCTCCAAAGCCACCTTACGGATTCTCCATCCCAGCCATGGTCATGAGGGCCTAATCCACCTCAAGACCAGCGGCCCCCTCCCAGGTGCCAGGTCTTGCCTCCCCCACCCCAACTGGTGACAGGAACCCCCCATAAGCATGAGCTGGGTTCCCACAGAGCCCCAGCTTCTGCCTGCCGGGGAGAGGATGTTGGGAATGGGAGTTGTCTTTAAGCCTTCATCTGGAGCACGAGTTGAATGCAGCACACGCCTGTATTCTGGAGCCTTTGGCTGTGCTTCACCATGAGAGGTCACAGGAGACCTGGTGGCCAAGCAAACTCATTCAGCACAGTCTCCCCAAAAAACAAGACAGGACAACCAGATGTGTCCTACACAGGTCAGTCACACCATACCTGGTGCCTTCTGAAGTCCCCTTTGCTGGCTTCCACTCTGAGTCATTACCCCCTCCCCCAGGACCTAAGGCTTGGGCACTCTGGTGGCTCACTGGCACCTCTTACAGCAATCCTCAGTGGCAGAGGGCTAGGCTGTCGTCCTCCAGACTTTAGATTACATTTGTTGAGGGGCAGCACACATGCCACAGCACACATCTGGGGGTCAGGGACAACTCGAAGGAGTCATTTCTCTCCTTCCACCGTGTGGGTCCTGGGGCTCGAATGCAGATCCTCAGGCCTGGTGTCCGTTGCCTGTAACTGCTGAGTCATGTAACTGGTTCCCGTTATCCACATTTCATAGATGAGAAACACTGAGGGGACAGGAATAGCATCATCCACTGCCCAGTGGGTTTTACTACTCACTGGCAAGGTCAGGCTTGGGTCCCCTGCTCGGGAAACACAAACCCTGGCTCTGGGCACCACTGTGCTCTCACAGGGTCCGCCTTGAGCTGTTAGCCACACAAGGTCACAGATGTAGCCCTTCCTGGCTCTGTCAGAGTCACCCTAGCTTGGCTACTTCTCCCAGCTTGCTGCCAGCTTGGATCCCAGACCCTGCCCCATCACCTAGACACCCCAACCCCTCGCCCCTGGCCTGGCCCTACCACCTGAGCTGTAGGGGCACACACTCACACACACTCGTAGGGGCACACACACACACACTCACTCACACACTCACACACACTCATGCACTCACACACTCACGCACTCACACACACTCTCTCACACACTCACACACTCTCACATACACTCACACACTCACACTCACATACACTTGCACACACTCACACACTCTCACACACTCACACACACTCACTCACACACACTGTGCCTTTCGTGGGTCCTCTTGCATCACCACATGCTGTCACAGGAAGTGAGAGAGCCCCGCATCCGAGTTCAGCCTTCATTCCTCACCCCTGAATGTCATGTATCGATGCCAGGTCCACACCAGGAGGTTCCAAGCCTGGCACCTTTGGACATCCCATCACCATCTCAAACAATGTGGCAGAATCCAAACATACCTCCCTTTGAAATCCAATTCTCCCTGGGACTTCCCACTACTCTAAAAAAAAAAAAAAAAGGGCTCCATCTCTAGGCTTCCAGTCTTTCAACCATCATGACCCTTCTGCCATCCTCCTCCACCCCTAGACAATCACGGTGCCCTGGTGGCTTTGTCCTCTTGTCCCATCGGGGCTCATATATCTCCAGCCACCAAGCCCAAGTTGGCACCCCCAGTCAAATGTGTTTCCCCTCCCCCAGCGGGGATGGAAATTGGGCCTCCCAGCATAAGATACCTCTGGCCTTTTGTTGGCATTGTGTTTGCCACGATGCCAAGGACACATATGGCTTTGGCTGGGTAAAGTGTTGGAACCATCGAGCCCTTCCTTCAGCAAGGCCAAAAGGAGTTGTCTGGGGAGGGGCAGCAAGATCATGAGCTCTGCCTCCCACTCCTTATCTCTGAGGGCCACTACTGTAGTGTCTACACCCTTGAACACGTAGTCTCCCTGTTAAAGAACACCCCTCTTTCTCCTTCTCTCGATACCCCTCAAGCCTAGGGGCTTCTCTGAAGCTGTACGCCCACCCACCTCTGGTGGCTTGAGGCTCTGCCTTATCCCTCAAAGGCTGAGCATGGAACCCCAGAGGCTCTGTATCTCCAACCTCTCAGTAACCCCAAGGCCCAACACTCAGCCGTGAGGTGATGGGGACAGCTCTCCCCGACACTGTTAGGCTGTTGCTAGGGGAGCTGTCTTCACTGAGCACCTACTATGTGCAGGGCATTCTGCACTCATGCTGAACCAGCTGAGCCTTCCCGCTCCAGCCTCCTTCCAGCCCTCACCATGGGCATCCTTAAAGTCGCTAATGTGTTGGCAGTGAGACCCGCAGCTTTCCTCCCCAGGAGGACAGATCCTACCATCTCTCTGTGTAGGGAATCCCCCTTTCCTGATATCCACCAAGCAAGACCTGTTGAGCAGGCTCCTGAATTCACACAGCCCAGACTGCTATGTTGTTTTGTTTTCAGTTCTAGGAATCAAACTCAAAACCCACTGATACTAGGCAAGCATGCTATAGCTGATCTGTGTTCCCTAGTTCCGCTTAGTTTTATTCTGAGACAGGGTCTTGCTGGGTTACACAGGCTGGACGTGAATTCTCTGTCTTCTTGCTTCGTTCCTCTCTTCCCTCCCTCCAAGCAGCAGCGAAAACAGGTTTGCAGCACCCGGCCTGGCTCTGATGGTGACATTTTGGTTTTTGGTTTTTGTGGGGTTTGTTTTTGTTGTTGTTGTTGTTTGGACAGGGTCTCCTACAGCCCAAGCTGGCCTTGGACTCAAAATATAGCTGAGGATAACCTTAAACTCCTGACCTTCCTACCTCATGCATTCTGGGATTGCAATGTTCCACAATGTCCAGTTGCTGTTTTGAAACAGGATCTCTCCATATAGCCCTGACTAGCCTGGAACTCACTCTGTAGAGAGCAGGCTGACCTCAGACTCAGAGATCCGCCTGCCTCTGCCTCTCAGGTTCTGGGATTAAAGATAAGGCTCGAGACACCTTGTCCACTACCATGCTCTAGCTCTCTCGATTCTCCCTGCCACCACACTGGAAACTGAACCCAGAGCTCCCTGCGTGTACACAAACACTCTACACACTGGGCTATGTCCCAAGCCCCAGGTAATGATTTTTATTCCCCCCTTAGTCCCTGAGAAAACAGACTGAGTGGGATAGAGTAACCTATCTAGGTCTCTCTCTTTCTCTCTCTCTCTCTCTCATACACACACACACACACACACACACACACACACACACACACACACATGCCTGGGACAGAGCAAGCCTCCCTCTTGTACCAACAGTCCTCAGCCACCACGGTTCCCTCCAGCCCTGCAGGCTGCTGCCTGGACCTGGCCACATGCTGGGGGGGGGGGGAGTCCCAGTGTCACACTAGCACCCTTGTTATTTAATTTCTACCTACCCGTAACTCGCCTTCCTCCAGGCTGTCTGTTTATCAGGGCAGCAGCGCCGGCTTGGACTCTAACAGTCTGTCTCCTCGGTGTGGCCCATTAATCTGGGCCATGGTGCCTGCGCGCGGGCATGTAATAAACAACTTAGAGCACACGTTTATGGATTCAGCTATATCAGCAGCTTTCAATCCGATCGCACTTTATGGCGCCTACATGAGGCTTTATATTGTTGCAATTACTCTGCTTTATATGCCGCCTTCTTGCCCCTTCATTTTCCTTTATTTTTACATTTTATACCTATTCTTCCTTGGCTGCTTCTAACAAGGCCGAGAGCTCAGCTAGGAAACCTGCCTGGGGCTGGCCGCGGTGGCTCGCAGCGGTTGTGAGGATATAATGCGCCCTCCCTCCTGGCCCACAGAGGATGCCCCCCCACACCTACACCTGTGCAAGCTATCATAGCCCGCCCCCTCTAAAGAGTCCTGGCAGTGGGCCAACGAGATAGATTTGTCGCACAGGAAGAAAGTCCTCTCGGAGTGTATTTTAAGAGCTGGGAACAGGTGCGGAGTGGATGTCGAGGCTTCAGGCGGTGCTGGGCCTGCGCTGACCCACAGAGAGCCAGGCACCTCTGAAAGGGCCCAGAGTACACAGAAAGGCCATGACATTACCCCGTCCACATGACACGGCAGGGGTGTCTCTTCCCCTTTGGTTGTATAGCCCCGTCACAGAAGCTCTCTTTCGTTTTCGTCTTGTAAGCGGAGGGTGGGCAGTGACAATGGCGGCCCGCGCCAGTTCATCCGTTCACATGACCTTCCGACCAGCAATGGGCACACTCTGTGCCGGGGACATGGGGGCTGCCGGGACTGAGCATCAGCACAGGGCCTGTGACAAAGCTGTACGTCCAGCCTTCAGCCGCATTCGTCCGTACTGTCACGGATCTGACGTTAGAGACGGAGAGGTCAGGGGGTCGCATGGCAGATCCAGTGAGGATGTGAGTCCTGACTGGGACCAACTGCCCGCTCATTCGCTGTGTCCTCCTGTAGCTGAAGAAGGGGGAGGGGGAGAGGGGGAGGGGCAGGGGTAAGAAGCAGAGACAGAGAAGAGGGGCTGGGAAGGCAATACGACAGAGAAGGGTGAGAGAGATAAAGAAGAAAGAGGCCGAAGGTAAGAGACACAGAGGAGAGAAGAGAGAGTGGAGGCCGGGGGCAGGAAGGGAACAAGAGAGGCTGCTGAAGGTGCTAATGCCACGGTGGGTGTCGAGCCTTCACGGCCCTAGCCAATCGTGTCAGCTTCTACAGGCTCGCCTCCAAAGCCGTCATGTTGGCATTAGGGCCCCAATAGGAACCATCAGGAGACACAGGCCCACAGCCAGCACCACCTCTGCTCCCATGCCGATGCCTGGACTGGTCCCATGTGGTCACCATAACAGCATGCCACCACACGGAGGCTTCTCGGCATAAGAACAGACTTCCTGGTGGGTCTGGAGATTAAAATTGGAGGCCAAGGAGTCAGTAGGTCCCCATTCTCCCTCAAGGGGCTCTGCGGATCGCCACAGCCTCCTCCACTCCGTGGCAATCCCTTCTTGACTGTAGGCTCCATCTTGGCTCGGCTTCTCCAGAGTCCCTGATTCCCATACAGAAGGATGCCACCCCCACTGGGTGGAGAGCCTGCCCCAGTACAATACTGTGAACTCAGTTACAGCTACACCTACAGTTACACCTAAAAAAGACCGCGTTTCCAGGTGCAGCCACATCCACAGCTTCTGGGTGGCCCTGAACCAGGGGAGGAGATTACTGGGGAAATGTCTTCCCTGAAGAGATGTACACGTCTCCCTCTTTGTTACAAAGTGTCAATGAGAAGCCAAAGTATAGTTACACCAAGGTTCCCCTAGGTGTACTGGTTGTCTTTCCTTGCCCTGGTAAAACACTGTTGACTGATGGTTTCAGAGGGAGAGTCCATAGCGGCAGGGAGCCATGGCAGCAGGCAGCAGGAGCAGGGAGCTGAGAGAGGTCACTCTTTATACTTGAACGTTAAACGGAGCAGACCGAAAGGTGGGCAGGGCTCTAATCTCTCACAGCCCGTCCTCAGCGACACACTTCCTTCAGCAAGGCTGCACCCTGAAAGTTCCTAACCTCCCCAAGCAGCATCACCAACTATGGACCAAGAGGGCCTAAGGAGGACATTGCTCACTCAAAGCACAAGACCTGGGAACCAATGAGTTTACTATGGTTACTTACAAAGAGCATGGGTGAGGAGTTGTTGCCAAGAGCCTGGGCACCCCAAAGCAGCCATATTGGAATGTCTTCACCCAGCATGGATGTTGGCTTCCCTCTAACCTTGTGGCCTCGTCCCGTTCATCTTCCCAAGCCTGTAGAGTAGACTCTAACACCACCCCACCCTGAAGCCTCCTGAGTTTAGGGCTTAATTGCATACAGATGGCTAGGTGGAGAGGCTGGAATCTCCAGTGAGGGTCCAGTGTCACTCCCCACCCCTTCCTCCTCTGAGGCAATGTCAACTGCCCACAGACATAGGTCCAGCGGTCTCTTGCAAGCAGGCTCAGTGTTATGGGGAAGGTGGCAGCCATTTTGCTTGTAGGACCGTGTTCTCTGGCAGGGAGGGATGCTACAGTGTTCAGTGTAGAGAGAGTGTGTAGTCCGGTGCAGGGGGCAAGGATGAATGATGAAGGGGGTCAGCAAGGTAAACTTTGGTGGAAAACGGGGTATTTTGAGGGTGGTGGAACAAGATGGTGGAAGGGCGTGGTTGCCTTACAGGCCTCTGAGAACAAAGGACCTCCCCAAACTCTCCTGACACTTGGATTCATGAGCAGAGGAAGAGGACAGTACCAAGTCTGTCCAGAGCTGCCACTGTGGGGCTTCCCATATAGTCACCTACCCTGTGCTCTGAGGACTAAAGTCTCCGTGCACCACGTGGGCGGGCAGAGACGGGATCTCTGGCTCCACCCTCCTAACTGTTGACCTCTTCTCAGATGTTGGGGGGCCCGCTGACCCCATTGCACCAACCATCATCATCCCCCCTAAGAACACTAGTGTTGTGGCTGGGACCTCGGAGGTGACCATGGAGTGTGTGGCGAATGCCAGGTAGGTGGCACATCTTTGACTGATTCCCAACCAGAACTGTAGCCAGGGGCATAGTCGTCTTTCGGGGGAAGGTCCAGAAGCCCAGACCTGTGAGAGCACAGGAGGGGTGGCGGGTGGACCCTGCAAACCCAGAGAGGTTCCTGTATGCTTGGATGCCACAGGGAGTGGTGAGGAATAGATTTCACCCAGGCTGTGAGGCCAGAGGGTGGGCGTGTGTGCTCCTGACACAGGGCCGACCAGAGCAGGGAAGAGGGTCCCTCGAAGCAGAGCTCTTCTGTATGTGGGGTGCGTGGAGGGGGTTGTATAGGGGAGATGATGGTGGGAAGAGAGCCAAACTCTCCTTGACTCTCAAAGGCGAGGGTGGGTCTGTCTGTCTGTCCCTGTGTCGGATCTGTCCTTATCATTTCACCTCACCCTCCACCCCTCCCAAGTCACACATTCAAAGACGGGAAGGTGCGGTGCCCAGAGAGAACTGGGCCAGCTGCCAGGCTCTCCCAGAGCTGTGTGAGCAGTTACCACTGTGTCCCGACCCTGTTTGGAGCATCATCCATGCCTGACAGGCTCACCTGTCACCCGGGGCTGCTACAGTCGCCCCCATTCTACAGATGGGGAAAACTGAGCTTCAAGGTGTTTTCGGAGCTTGTCTTGAAGCTTTTGTCTAGGGGATGACAAAGCCGGCTCCATCCTGTTCCTTCCCATACTTGCCCTGCCCGCATTGTCCTTCCAGAAGCCCTTGTCTGAGGGCAACTACTTCCCTCGTCCTGTAGGCCTCTCATCAAGCTGCACATCGTCTGGAGGAAAGACGGGGCTTTGCTCTCCAGCGGAATCAGCGACTTCAACCGCAGGCTCACGATCACCAACCCCACCACCAGCGACGCCGGCTACTATGAGTGCGAGGCCGTGCTGCGCAGCAGCAGTGTGTCCCCTGTCACCCGGGGAGCCTATCTCCTGGTGCTGGGTAAGTCAGGGCTCCTGTGCCTTGGGAGAAGGAGCAGGCAGAGATCACAGCAGCGCGCCCAGATGCCATCTCCACAGTGGCTAGATATAAAAGCAAAAAAGCCTCTAATCCTGTCTCCTGGTCCCTCCCCTGCAGAGCCGCCTCAGTTTGTCCAAGAGCCTGAGAGACACATCACAGCAGAGATGGAGAAGGTGGTGGACATCCCCTGTCGAGCCAAAGGTGACAGAGAGGCGTGGGTGTGGGGACCTTCAGCCTCTCTCCTTCCCGGCAGGGCATCTCTAAGCCCCGCCCCCCTCTCCAGACCACATCACTAAGCAGTGACAGGCTGGGTAGGTGCTGGCACCCAGGAAACAAACAGCCAAATTACCGTAATCTCAGGCTGCAAATCAACCCACGTAACTCCAGGGTTACAAATGAGCCCAAATTACCGTAATTTCAGGACAGGTGACAGACCCAAATTGCCCATAATTTGAGAGTCGTAGACAATGCCGAATCACCATTTTGCCAGCATCCGCAGACCTGGTGTGTCTCACCTGAACAAGTGTCATCCATTCAGCCCATTTGAGGTGGGGGTCGCCTGGCTTGGTCTTCTACCCCTGCTGGTCCTACTTAACCCTGTGCTGCAGTTTCCCATGCTTACCGCCCCCATCCTGACATTGCTGAGCCTACAGGCAGCTATAGCCAGGGGATAGAGGATAAAAAGATGCTGTAGCAGGGACTATAGGGACTCAAGCATCCTGGCATCCAGCAGCTGAGGCAGGAGGATTCAGAAACCTGATTCAGGGAGTAGCTATGGTCCCAGTAGCGGCATATAGGGGTTTGCAGAGCTGCAACTCTTCTGAGACCATTGGGTAGAGGCAAAGATGAGGACCGGTGACAGCAGAGGGGTGGCAGGTGGACACTGACGTCACACTATCTCAGCAGGGTCGCTTATTCTTGGCTATCCAAGGGGAGTAAGCCAGGCTGGGTTCCCCGATGAGCCACATAGCCAGGTACCTCTTGTTTTCCAACTTACATATTTGCAAAGAGATGAAGAAACCAATAAACAAATAAAGGTGCCTTATTTCATCTCATTCAAAATGCCACGAGCTGTGAGGTGCCCCATTATTTTATGTGCCACTAAGAAAGAAAAAAGGCTGCCAATTAAATCATGACATGCTGTCGATTGTAAGCCACACCCGGGTCCCCCATCATGTTGCGGTGAATAGCAAAGAATTGGTGTCACCCAGTCGATGAAACACAGAGGCGGTCGAAGGGTTGAGGGGTGCGGCTGGTACAGAGCTGTGGCTGCCTCCTGAGCGTGTAGAGTGCCTCCAGGAAAGTCAAGTGTGAGCAGAGGGGGATGAAGGGGAGCCTGGGAGGACTGAGAGGCATCTGTGAGGAGAGAGAGACATCCATCTTCCTCTGTGTGGAGGCCAGAGATGGCACTTCTGAGGCCCTCCCAGCGGACAGAGACCCCTCTGCCTGCTTCTCCACCTGGGCTGCGTTGCCGTGGGGTTGGGAACTGCACTTGGAGGTTAGCACAGTACACAGGAGGCTGAGCCAAGCTTCGCAGTTAAAAACTTAAAATATACCTGCCATCCCCGGTTAGAAGGCTAGCCTGAGCTATAATGAGTTCCAAGACAGCCTGGGCTACAGAGCAGGGTCTCGTCTAAAAGATATAATAATAATCATGAAGATGTAGAAGCCGATAAAGAAGACGTGAGGGATGGAGAGTTAGCTCAGCTGGTAGTGTTTGCATAGCATGTGCAAAACCCTGGTTCAATCCCCAGCACTGTGTAAACCAGGCATGGTGTCACAGTCCTTTGTAAGACTAGCACTTGGGAGGTCAAAGCTGGAGGATCAGAGAGTCAAGGTCATCCTCGGCTACATAAAGGTCAAGGCCAGCCTGGGATATATAAATCTCTGTCTCAAAAATAATAATGGGGTCTGGAGAGATGGCTAGCAGTTAGAGCACTTGTTACTCCTGCAGTGGACCCAGGTTCTATTCCCAGCAGCACCCATGTACACGGTGGTTCACAAACACCCATAATTCCAGATGGCCTCTTCTGAACCCTGTGAGCGCGAGTTACACACATGATGCACATGTACACATATATACACACACATGCACACATATACACACATGTACACATGCACACACATACACATATACACACATGCACACACACATACACACATGCACGCACACACACACACACAATTTAAAATACAATTCTTAATATACCTCTTTGGGTAAAGGTGCTTGCCAAAAAAAAAAAAAACCTGACAATCTGGGTCCAGTTCCTGGAGCCTACAACATATAGCTGGAAGTAGAGAGCTAACTCCACAGTTGTCCTCCAGCCGCCACATACCTGCAGTGACACATGCGTGCTCTCTCCCCATAATAATAACTAAAAATTTAAACAAAAATAATAATGATCCTTCCCTCTAAAAACTGCCCAGTGAAGCATTCCTGTGGAAAACTGACTCTAGGAAATTTCCATTTTCTGAAAAATCTCTACTCTATGCCAAAAGTCTTGAGATTTTTCCAAGAACATACTATACTACTCCCTAAAAATCAATGTCTGTGAGAAGGTTCTAGAAAGCAGAGCGCCCCAGGACTTCCTGCAGTCTTCCGGCCAGGGAGGGAGCCTGGTGGCTGACGGTGGCCCTGGCCTCCTGCAGGGGTGCCACCTCCCTCCATCACCTGGTACAAGGACGCTGCACTGGTGGAGGTGGAGAAGCTGCCGCGCTTCAAGCAGCGCAGTGATGGCGGCCTGCAGATCAGCGGCCTGCTGCCCGACGACACTGGCATGCTCCAGTGCTTTGCCCACAATGCCGCTGGAGAGGCACAGACCTCCACCTACCTGGCCGTCACCAGTAAGTGTCCTCCCCTGCGTTGCCCCTGAGCCGCCCCTCCTCACTGCCAAGGGGCGTGGTGGGGTGGGACCACACTATGGTGGGATTCCAGGAGACCCCGTCCCATGTGGCACCAGCTAGTCACACCCCTTCAGCACCGCGTCTTGTCAGAGGAAAGGGAGCCCTGCTCCCTTGTGGTCCTCTTTAGGGGTCCTGGGGCCATTGATGCCCTTGGAGAAAAGCCAGTTCTAATTGCCACTGCGTCTGTTGACCTCAGAGGAGTCACCCAGGGTCCCGAGACCCAGCGCAAAGGCATCTCTCGGCTGTCCATTCTTAAACAAGCTGGTGCATGTTCCATGGAGGTCACGTCCTACTGACTTTGTCACTGAGGGTGTGAGCTGCCCTCTGGGCTCTCAGTTTCTCAGTGGAGGCCTGAGGTTCCAGAGAGCAGACGGGAGGGCCCATCTTTTTGTGGGCTCAGAGCTCCTGGCCCCGCCTGGGGAATCTTCCTAGGTGTCACTAATAGATCCTGCTGTCTTCCTCTACAGGCATCGCCCCTAATATTACCAGGGGCCCCCTTGACAGTACGGTGATTGACGGAATGTCAGTGGTTCTGGCGTGTGAGACCTCAGGGGCACCGCGGCCTGCGATCACTTGGCAGAAAGGTAGCTAGGATGACCATTCAGAGGGCATAGCCGTGTGACGGTCGAGGAGAGTCTTCAAACCTGATTTCGGGAGCTAGGCAAATTGAGTTCACCATGCACAGCTGTAAAGGCTGTACACTGTACCGCTGCCCACCTTTTACAAACCACATCACTGTATGCTTTTCTCTGTCTCTGTCTCTGTATCTCTGTCTCTCTGCCTCTAGATGCAGGATATCCTACATTCCACTGCAAGTAGTCTGTCCTGACCTGGTGTCTGTCGTCTTTATCCATCTGCCTGTCTGTCTGTCTGTCTATCTATCTCTAACTCTCTTCCACGTCTCCCCTGCACTGCCACACTGCACCCCTCATCCACCCCTCTCCTCCTCAGCTCCCCTGAAGGTGACTCTCTCCAGTAGCATCCTGTCCTGTGACAGGATACCCATCGTCACCTTGTCAGCGTGTCTCCTGCCTCCTCTTCCCAGCCCGAATGCAGCTGCCTCCAGGCCGTGGCTGGCTGATGCTGTCTGGCAGCAATGGCAGACAAGGGCGTGGCCTCCCCTGGTGAAGGACACACGTGTTTGTGGGTGGAGGAGCAGCAGAAAGGGTGGCCTGTAAAGGGTACTGCTACCTTGTGACCCTGTGAGCCTAGGTCTGTCACTGAGCCCCAGCTCAGGCCTGCCGCCAACTGCCGGGTGGGTACAGGAGACCTTCAAGAACTGGAGCATCCGGGGACGCTCTCAAGGCTGCCTCTGACACCCCGACCATCCCTGTGTCCCCGCAGGGGAGCGCATCTTAGCCAGCGGCTCTGTCCAGCTGCCTCGCTTCACGCTGCTGGAATCTGGCAGCCTGCTCATTAGCCCAACCCACATCTCTGACGCTGGTACCTACACCTGTTTAGCCACCAACTCTCGGGGAGTAGACGAGGCCTCCGCAGACCTGGTCGTGTGGGGTGAGTGACCTTCCGTGTTGCTGATCCAGCCAAGGCTCTTCCTGTCACAGGGATGATGACAAATTAACTCGGAAGCCGGGAACCGGGAGGTGATGGCCCTGCCAGCAAGGCCACAGGATGGGGAGGCCGTGCATGCTTGGCTGAGTCCAGAGAACTGTTTTTTTTTTTTTTTAAGTTATCTTGTGTATTTTAGGGCAGAAATAAACACGGGGCCAAAGTGTAAATATTTTTGGCTCTGTGGGCCAGACGGTGTCTCTCAGCCCCTCTCCTTGCCCTTGTGTTGCTGAGAAAGCAGCTGAGACATTAGTGACATAGTGGGATTAGTGGCATAGTGGTGTGGCCCATTCAGGTGAGCTTGTCTGTTAAGGATGCCACCTGGCACTGTCAGCCTCAGCCTGGAGAGATGCCACCAGATGTCTCAAGCCTCTTCCACCTGGGGTACACACCCCAGACATGCAGGTGCGTGGCCACCTGTCCAGGCTGAACTCTAGGGCCTGGGATGAATGACTAGACCCTGTCTGTCACCAACAAGCTGGCTTAATGCTCCTGATTACTCTGAACTTACAGCTTCCATTCCCTCCCTGGAACTCTGAGTCCTCGGCATGTTTGAGGCTTCTGAGAATCACAGTGTCCCTGGGATACTTTGTCCTTTCCACTCTTCTGAGACTTTTATGAGGTCTCTACACCTGTCACTCCTCATCCTCTCCCAGCATCCAGATGTACAACCCCAGAAGACCTCAAGAACGTCCCTCCTGTGCCAGGTCATACTAGGGTGTCATCCCCACCATGCTCCTGCTCACCGCACTGTCTCTACCTTGTCTTACAGCCCGAACCCGCATCACCAAGCCACCCCAGGACCAGAGTGTCATCAAGGGCACCCAGGCCTCCATGGTGTGTGGAGTGACCCATGATCCTAGAGTGACTGTCAGGTACTCCGGGCAAAGAGGGGATGCTTTAAGTCAGAATTCCATCATCGGAAACTGATGCTGTCAGGCCTTGGGGACTACTCTCAGAGCTGGGTTCAAGACTGAGATGAGGAAGAGGCTGAGCATCTGGGGGCCGTGCTGTGTTGATGAAATGGAAGGCAGAGAAATAGAACAAGAAGGAAGGGCTTGGAAGATGACTCAGTGCTAAGAACACTTGCTTTGTAAGCATAAGGACCTGACTTCACATCCCATCCCCCAAAAGTAGGGCACAACCGCATACATATATCAAAAGAGGACATAGCTGTGTAGATGCCTGTAATCTGAGCACTGAGAGGCAAAGCAGGCTGCTGGGCTTGCTCCAGCCTACTGCCAGGTTCAGGGAGAGACACTGTCTCAAGGAGAAAGGAAGAAAATTACAGACAGGACACCGAACATCCACCTCTGGCCTCCACACACTTGCACACACTTATGCATATTCACCACGTACACATTGTACACATAGACTACACACCTGTGCATATTCACCATGCACACATTGTGCACATACACTACATACACATGCATATGCACCATGTACACATTGTGCACATACACTACACACCTGTGCATATGCACCATGCACACATTGTACACATACACTACATACCTGTGCATATGCACCATGCACACATTGTACACATACACTACACACCTGTGCATATGCACCATGCGCACATTGTACACATACACTACACACCTGTGCATATTCACCATGCACACATTGTGCACATACACTACACACCTGTGCATATTCACCATGCACACATTGTACACATACACTACACACCTGTGCATATTCACCATGCACACATTGTACACATATACTACACAACTGTGCATATTCACCATGCACACATTGTACATATAATAACACACCTGTGCATATGCACCATGCACACATTGTACACATAGACTACACAACTGTGCATATTCACCACGCACACATTGTGCACATACACTACACACACATGCATATTCACCATGCACACATTGTGCACATACACTACACACACATGCATATTCACCATGCATACATTGTGCACATACACTACACACTTATGCATATTCACCACGCACACATTGTGCACATACACTACACACACATGCATATTCACCATGCACACATTGTGCACATACACTACACACACATGCATATTCACCATGCACACATTGTACACATACACTACATACACATGCATATTCACCATGCACACATTGTGCACATACACTACACACTTATGCATATTCACCATGCACACATTGTACACATAGACTACACAACTGTGCATATTCACCACGCACACATTGTGCACATACACTACACACACATGCATATACTACATACCTGTGCATACACATCGTGTACATATTGTGCACATACACTACACACACATGTATACACTCCATGCACATATTGTGCATATACACTCACACACATGCATATATACCATGCACACATTGTACACAAACACAACACACACATGTGCATATACATCATGTACATATTGCACACATACACTATGCACACAGCCAAAGAGAAGGAAGGGAGGAAAGAATGGCAGTTAGGATGGAAAGATGGAGGACTCCAGTTGCGTGCTTCCCACTTTCCAGACCCCCAAATAACGTGAACTAATTAGTTTAAGCACCTATTGTAAGGTCTCTGTGTCTTATTTTAATATTTGTAAAGGGGTGGTCTGGTTAAGAAGACAAAGAGGAGGATGGAGAGATGGCTCAGCAGTTAAGAGCACTGACTCTTCTTCCAAAAGACCCAGGTTCAATTCCCAGCACCCACATGGCACCCAAATGCCTGTAATTCTACCTCCAGGTGGTTCAACAGCCTTACACAGACATGCTTGCAGGCAAAACACCAATATGCATAAAAAATTAACTAATTAATTAATTAAAGAAGACAAAGAGGTGAGCATAGGGATAGGGCAGGAGGTGACCTCAAGGTATGTAGGACAAAATGTCTAAACTGAAGTCACCCCCTCCCAACTATGGGGAAGCCAGGGCCTTGACCCTCAAGATATTTAGGCCCTTAAGAGCTCAGTGTGGCTCTGGAAGTCACTGTAGAGGCTGAGAAAGTCATCTGTGTACCGGAGTTTCCGAATACCTAAACTTGAACAAGAACACCCAGTGTATCCTCAAACCATAAGAAGACAGAGAGCTACAACCAGGAGAACTGTGTGGTGCCCCTCTGTGCTCCCCTGAGAACTCCAGAAGGCTGGGGAGTCGACGTAACTGCTTCTTTAGAAGATTCCAGCATGTTGCTGTCCAGCTAATGAGCAGTAACACTGTCACAAAATTGGCATGGAGGCCAGGCGGGGTGGGCACTCCTGCCTCCCGCAGACATTGCCTCCCTGAGCCACACAACTGTGTCCTGGGGCGCCACCTGGTGGTCACTGGGCAAAGGACCAGTGCAGCGTCAACGGGTCGTAGTATATTAGAGTTATGAGGAACCAGAATTGAGGACAGCAGCTAGATCCTTGGAAAACACATTGCCCACCCTGGCTGAGAAATGCCTTGTGAAGTGTTGAACAGTGACCTTTGGTACATTATCACACGCCGACACGATCACAAACATGAGCCTGAAACCACATATAGTCAGAATGTAGGCAGATCAATTTCACAATCCTTAATCATGACTTTATCAGATTTCTCTCTAAAGAAACAAAGTTAATAAAGCAACTGTGGACACGTCCTATGACTCACACTCTGACATAACATGGTAGTGTCCTTTCTGTGTCCACTTGTTGAAAAAGAATTAATTATTTCCTGTGTGTGTATGTGCGTGTGTGTGTGTGCGCGTGCGCACGTGTGTGTGTGTGTGTGTGTATACACATGTGAGTGCATATGTGCCTGTGTGTGCACATCTGTAGGCATGCAGACCAGAGGCAGATATCAGACATCTCTCTCTATCAACCTCTAAGAGGTCTCTCACTGAACCTAGAACTCAGAGCTTGGCCAGACCCACATGCCAGTGAGCCCCAGAGATCTCCATACCCTGGCACTGAGATAACACACATGTATGTCCTTACCCAGATTTTTATGTGATGCTGGGGAGTCAAATTCAGATCCTCATGCTGGCATAGCAAGCACCGTATCCCCCAAACCATCCACCCCAGCCCCCCTTTGATATGTATATATTAAAATGTCACTTATTTCTATTTCAGAAAGACCAGGGCATCTTATTACTCTTCTGGATGGTTCCTAATGGAATGGAAATTGGGGTACCCTCACTTCTACACACCCGCTCTCTGGGTTCCCCAACAACCCACAAATAGGAAATCCCTGGTATCACTTGCATAGAGTCATCCTCACCCAGGGATGAAGGAGCCGGGTCACATGTTCTTCGTAAGACGAGAGCAGAGTGGAAGACCAAAGCCAGCCCTTTGGTCTGTCCTCCCAACCTGTGTCCCTTGGGCGATGGAGGCCCCTGCTGCCCTCTGCAGCCTTGAGATAAATAGGTGGGAGGGCAAACCTTAGCATTTTTAAAGCTCCCCAGTGATTCTGGTATTTTTCCTGAAACAGGGTATTCTAGGTACAAAGCACAATGGGGTCCCCTGAGCAGGCTTGAAAGGGGTAAACCAACTGCTCACATTCAAGCCTTGGCTGCTCAAATCCCAAGTGATGTGTTGTCAAGACAAAGCTGGGCCCCAGGGATGAGGCCCAGACAGCTTCAAGCTGCCAGCGTGGAATGCCTCTAAAGCCATTCTAGAAGAATCTATTTGGTATCTGGGACCAGATCTAGACTGAACCTGAACAATACGCTTTGAGACATTATTACTATTAGTAAATATATTCTTTTTTTACTTTTACTATGTAATGAATTGATTACACTTTAGGAGGAAAATGCAGATCAGAAAAAAAAGATAGAGAAAAACACAAGCTAACTGTTCCCCTTAATTAGACACCATCGGTAATGATATTTGAGTTCCATTAAGGAAACCAGACACTCTCTGCTGTCTGTCTTTTCCCCTTAAGGACCTACTGTGCCCCGTGTGCCATGTCAATAAATATTTTTGCGTCAGCTCAATTACAGGATTGCTTGGAGTCCATTGTGTGGATGAAGCATAATTTAGCAGTTCACAGTGACTGCATTTTTTTATTACTTCTAAATTTTTGCTAATATGGAGAAATCTCATTATGAGCATTCCGGTATCCAAATTGTTGGCACGTCTCTGATTTGCTCAGGATTGTCTGTTGTGATCTAGAGCCAAAAAGGGTCCCTGAAGGACCACTGGCCACATGATTTGACAGCCAGTTATATAACTAGATTAGTCTGGAAATTGTCTGCCCTAATGAGTTGAAGGGACTTGGAGGCTATTTATTTTTTTATTTATTTCAGTTTTGATTCATGGAAAATAATGCTAACAGTGTGACTGGGTAACAGGATGTGTGTGTGTAGAGAGAGAGAGAGAGAGAGAGAGAGAGAGAGAGAGAGAGAGAGAGAGAGAGAGAGAGAGAGAGAGAGAGAGAGACTTTTGAGATAGGGTCTTGTTATATACTCCACAGTAGGCTGAAACTTGCAGTCATTCTCCTACCTCAGCTTCCCAAGTACTAAGATTACATGAGCCACCATGCCTGGCTAAGTATAGGTTTTATTTAATTTTATAAGAAACCACCCAAGCCAGGATTGATGGCACACATCTTCAATCCCAGGACTCAGGAGACAGAGGCAGACAGATCTCTGTGAGCTAGAGGCCAGCCTGGTCCACATACTAAGTTCTAGGCCATCCAAGGCTACATGGTCAGACCTCCATGAAAAGAAGGGAGAGGGAAGCAAGGCCCCAGCTGTCTTCCAGAGGGGTGGTATACGTCTTGGAGGAGTGAGTATTCCCCTGGCAAGCACTGCGTGATTGATGTTGGGCATTCCCTTAGTTGTGGTGTGGCTCTTGTTGCTGCTCTGAGGTTTGTTTGTTTTTTTAAAAGTCTGTGCATATGTGCCTGTGAGTGCAGTGCCCATGGAGTCCAGAAGAGGGCGTCTGATCCTTTGGAGCTGGAGTTACAGGCTCATGTGAGCCTCCTGACCTGGTACTGGGATTGGAACTCCAGTCCTCTACAACAGCTATATATATATACTTGACTGCTGAGCCGTCTGTCCAGCCTATCTGCTGTTCTAATCTGCATTTCCCCTTGGCCTAGGGGAGAGCATCTCATTTCTGTTCCCCTCTCTTTGTGTCTTCATCAGGGAGATGTCTGTCAAGGACTTCAGCCCAGTTTTTAATCAGGCATTTGTTTTCTTATGGTTGTGTTTTAAGAAGTCTCTGTATATTTTGGATAACAGTGCCTTATCAGATATTTGTTATGCAAACATTTTCTCCCAGTCTGTGGCTTCTCTTTTTATTCTCTTGGCAATATCTGGAGAAGAGCAGAAAATTTTAATTTTGACAAAGTCCGTCTTATCAATCCTTTCTCCCAGGGATCAGGCCTTCGGTGTAGTATGTGGAATTAGCACCAAAGGTAAGGCCTATAGATTTTACGTTATCTCCTAGCAGTTGGGGGATTCTGCATCATACATTCAGATTTGTGGCCAATTTTGACTTTTGTAAGAGGCGAGAGGCTTGTGACGACAGCTGTGTGTTCTGCGGGTGACATCCAGTGGCTCCAGCACCATTGGTTGAAATGGCCTCTTCTTTTGTTTTATTCTCGCCTGTTGTTGTTGGGAGGGAACTTTCACGTTGTTTTGTTGTGTGGGCAAATACGCACCTGGAAGTCAGATGACAGCCGGGAGGAGTTAGCTCTCTTTCCACCACGTGGCTTCTTGAGTCACCTGGATGTCGGCAAGCATCGTTACCCACCGAGCCGTCTCACCAGCCCTGTTTTTTTGTTTTTGTTTTATGTCACTGAGTCATTGCAGAAAAGAGATTTTATAGCACAGAGGTCAATAAACCATTTCTATAAAGGACCAGGAGTAAATGTTGTAGCTTTGAGAACCACATTGTCTTTGTCACCACTGCTATCTGTAATATGTCCACAAATGGGCATGCCCGCGTTACAGTAAAACTTCTTTATCTAGGGGCTAGAGAAGTGGCTCAGCAGTTACTGCTCTTCCAAAGGACCCGAGTTTGATTCCCAGCATCTGTATAGCAGTCCACAATTGTCTGTAATCCAGTTCCAGGGGATCCCATGCTCACAATTGTCTGTAATCCAGGGGATCCCATGCTCTATTCTATCCTCCTCAAGCACCAAGACACACACTCACACGCACACACACACACACTCACACGCACACAGAGAGAGAGAGAAAACATATTTATGCATGCAAGCACTCATATGCACAGAATAAAAATAATAAATCTTGGTTTCATTTTAAAAACTTTAGATATATAAGCATGTAATGGGCCATAGCTCACTGACCCCACTAGAGAATATCTATGTTCTGGGTTTGGATACATACTGTCTTGTGCTGCTAACCTATTCTTCTATCCCTTGCATTTCTAATTAAAATCAAGTACCTATTAATTAGATTTGAGTTTAGTAACAAATGCTTCCCAGGCAGGGACATATGCTCCCTGGAGCATCATGTCCTAAAGCAAAGAGTGTCTGCTTGCCGTGCTATCTTTTAAGCAGCAGTAACTCTCTGCAAACAGATCTGCTTTTAAGGAAAAGCCTGCTCGCTCCATGAACGCCGGCAAGGATGGTCTTTCTGGGTAATGAGATGAATGGGAAGTGACTGCTATTGTCCATTTCTAAGCATGTATTAAAAGCCTTTAAAATTAACTTGGCAGTTTCACTGCTGATAATTTATCTTTGAAGAAGTGGAGTGCAGGTAAACATTTTTTCAATGAGGGTGTTCATCACATTATTAACTACAATAGCCAGAAAGGGAGTAATAGTATGTCTAACACTAGCAAGTCAGTGGAGTGGCATGGGAACTGTATTTGAGCATCCTGCATCAGATTGTTTGTATTTTTTATGTATGGTATGGAAAAGACAGTTTTAAAAATAGGATTATGAAAATGTGGATGGATGGATGGCTGTGTGGATGTGTATAGAAACTTAAAGGTAAGTCTGTCAGTGGGTAAATAAAGGCTCCTATAAAGAGAGAGTGGATGGATGGGGGAATGGATGGATGAAAACCTAGATGGGCAAGTGCTAGGTAAATAGATGGGTGTATAGATGGATTGACAGCTGGAAATCAATGATATAAATATTCCTCAATGAAAACATCAATGACTGACTCTTACTGACCATTTACCATGTTTGATAAGTATTCCATATTGACTCTACAATCCTTACAACCCTGTGAAGTAAGTGGGTTCCACGTGTTACAATTGGCAAACTGAGTCACAGAGGGTTAAATAAATCTCCCTGAGATTACATCACAAGCTGCTGGTGGCAGGGGCAGCCTTTGGCTTGAGCTTCTAACTCTGGGACACAGTATCACTGCAGTTCACCAGCAGGGCCCAGGAGAAGAGTCTAGAAATAGGGATTTATGTTCCCATGTTAACCCCAGGCTCCAAAGTGCTGAATAACTTTTCCTCTCCATGGTTCCTTCTCTTCCTCATTTGTCTGGTTTTGTTTTTGTTTCTTTCTTGCCAGAAGTTAATGCCTCTGTTGATTTTTCTATTTAAACTCAGGGTTAAATACTAAGACAGTCTCGTTGGCAGTCTTTCATTCTCTAGCTCCAGGTAACTTTAGGACCCTAAGGCCCGCCCACTTCTGTCCCCCATGACATCTTGCCCTTCTGAGAACTGTAGCCCACCTTCCCTAGAGGGCACTGTCATCCCACCTCTGCGGAAGTAGGTCTTGGGGTATGTCCACGGCAATGATAATGGCTGTGTTTTCTCCCTGACAACTCTAGAGAAGGTATTTCGTACTGTCATGCACCAGTGTGTGTCATTTCTCAAATCTCCCTTCGTTCCGACTGGCCAAAGCTGAAGTGATTTTTTTTTTGGACACTAAAGTCAATTTGTCACAGTGATGCATCGATCTAACGATTCCCCTCATAGAACTAATTCCAAAATGTAGTCTACTCGGAGACTTTGGTTCCTTCTCCAGCTGTAATCTTTTAACATCTTCAGAGGAATTTGTGGGCTGGCTCTTTCCCCAGTGGCTGTTTTGTGATGGCTTTTGGCCAAAAGTAACACTGTCTTGACCCAGATCTGAACCCAAGGTGTAAATGACCAGTAATGGCCTGCTGCTTGAGTGCTCATACACCCGGCACCTGCCTCAGGAGTGATGGACTTCCAGGCTCTCTCCGGGGAGCAACCTCCTCCCGGGCCCAGTCCCTGCCCACAAGCCCAGTCCCAGCGGCAACACATGTGAGGCCTGAAATGGCCTCCTGCCTGCCTTTGGCCCATGTAATGTGTAGTCTTCCCACCCGCCACTTGGGGCCCGCTGCTGTCTCAGCCCCCAAATAACACACAGGATGCTATATTAATTATAAAGCTGTTGGCTGTTTGCTATGATTTCTTATCGGCTAGCTCTGACTTAATTATTAACCCATAACTGCTAATCTGAGTATTTCCATGCAGTCTTCTCTTACCGGAGAAAGGGTCCTGACCTCTTACTTCTCTCAAGTCCTACATCATGACTGATTGTACCTCTGTTTCCCAGAGTCCTCCTCGACTCCTAGTCCCACGTATCTTGCTTCCCTATTGGCCAACAGTGCTTTATTCATTAACCAAACAGAGACACATGCACAGAAGGACTTCCCTCATCAGGCCCATTCCTTCTAGGAGGAGGTGTAGGTGTGGCCCACCCTGGAGACTTTCTGATCTCCTTTCACTGACCCGCCTGTCCCTCCCCCTCCATAGGTATGTGTGGGAGAAGGATGGGGCCACCCTGGCTGTGGAGACCAATCCCCGGATCCGCCTGGACAGAAACGGCTCCCTACACATCTCACAGACGTGGTCAGGGGACATTGGCACATATACCTGCCGGGTACTCTCAGCTGGTGGCAATGACTCTCGAAACGCCCACCTTCGAGTCAGGTAAGGACGAAGGAGGCGCAGGTGATGGCAACGGGTGGGGTATTCAAAGCCAACCGGCTCCTTTTGGTCATGGCAAAAAGTCACATACAACTAAGCCCACCCAAGTTCCCTAAGACATCTCCTGAGCATCCTGCTGGGCCTGTCTCTAGACTCAGGGACACCCTGTGAGAAGCAGAAATCTATGTATGTTCAGGAAAGACGAATCTGCAGGCACAAATGTCTACTCACTCCAGATAGGTCACCAAGACGTCAAAGGAATGATTCTACCCAAGTCCAGCTAGGTGTACCAATGAGTCTATTGGGCTTACTTGCAGGTGTATGGGTGACCCCAAGGCAGCTGTATCAACCACTCAAGTATGGATGGTGACCTCCTCATACTTGCATAGATGGAGTTCCCTCTTCAGTTAACCTTCTACCCAATATTTACACTAGCCCCTCCAGACTGCATGCCCCTGGGACAGGATTACATTCTTCCTGGGGAAGGAATAGGGATGGGTGGGAATCTAATAACCAACCCTCCTCACTCTCTCCTATGAAGGAACACCAACGGGCAATCTCCCTTTTTATTGTTCGAGAATTTCACACGTGCGTAGTATGTGTTTTGACCAAATCTACCTGCATCCTTCCCTTCCAACTCCTCCCCCCCACACACACCCCCAACGCTTTTCCCTCTCCACTTCATGTACTTTGTTTTATAACCCACTGTGTTCACTTAGTGCTGCCTGTATGGGCATAGGTGTAGAACCATCTATGGGAGCGTCAGTCGCTTTTCCTGGAACCACATCCCTAAAGAAAACTGATTATTTCCTCTGAGATACGGGCTGATTTGGTCTGGAGCACACAGACCCAGCCACTGTGAGTTCGTGTGTGCAATGATCCTGTTGTGCCCAGCAAGTATTGTTTCTGTGTAGAAGTGCACCACCTCTGACTCTTATGGTCCTTCTACCCCTTCTTCCAAGATGATCCCTGAGCCCTGGTGGGACAGGGCAGGGGTAGGGGGGGTGATGTACATGTGTCATTTATAGCTGAGCACTTCACACTCTCTTCCTTCCTGCACATGGGGCAGCCATGGGTCTCTGTATTTGTCATTCACTGCAAGGATCGACTTCCCTGGTGGGGGCCAAAAGATGCCCTAATCTGAAAATATAAGGATTAAAAATTTAGGAGGCAGTTAATCTCTTTGTCTGCTTAGGACAGTGATGGTATCAGACTCTCCTCTACGACCACAGGGTTTAGGCCCATTTCATGGCATCTTGCCTGAATTCCGTCTTGTGAACTTTGAATGCAAGCAGAAAGTGGCTGGTTACTCCCCTGACATTTGTGCCACTGAGGCACCAGGGAGCGAATTTTGCCAGGCTGGTTGTTGTCGATTGTGGGATTCGCAGCTGGGTGAGACTGCTGATTACTTTTCTCCCTCAGTGGCATATATTAAACCTTCCAGAAATATAACCGGCAAGCCAGTAGGGCTGAAGCTTCAGGCTGGTGCCAGCTTCATTCTCCACGTCCTGTAACACTAGTATATGGCGTCTTCGGTGACAGGGTCTTACCGTCGAGCTCTGGAAGGTAACCAAGAGCAGGAGCAACGGCCTGTGATGTTGGAGAGACAGTTACTGGATCCCACCAACCAACAGCTTGAGAAGAGGATACCCCATACATGGCGCTGGGCTTTTTTATCGGACAGCCTATAAAATTAAAGGCTGATATCTAGGAGAGCCTTTGTGCCCCTATTAGAGAGTAACTCCATTTAAACTCCTTCTTGTTTTTTATTTGGTTTTTAAAGATTTATCCGTTTATTATTTGTACAGTGTTCCACCTACACACCAGAAGAGGGCACCAGATCCCATTACCGATGGTTGTGAGCCACGGTATGGTTGCTGGGAGTTGAACTCAGGACCTCTGGCAGAGCAGCCAGTGCTCTTAACCTCTGAGACATCTCTCCAGCCCCTGTATTCCTTTTGCATATGCATATATGTGTGTATATTTTAGGAAGTTTCTCCAGTAGTAGGTCTCCATGTGGTAATCTTGTTGAGGGTCCCTTGTGGGCAGTCATAGCTACTTAGATGGTAGTGGCTACTGGGAAGCAAATGCCTATAATCTAAGGGTTTGGAAGGTGGAGAGAGGAAGATCAGAACTTCAAGGTCATCGAAGACCAGTTTAGCATGAATGGCAGCATTCTGTAACTGAAATCCAGTGCACACTGTCATGTAGATACATGACTCTCTGAGTCTGCAGTGTTACTGTCAGCCGGTGGCAGAGCACAGCACTCGGGATGGGCCCTCCACACATCTCTCTCCTCCAGGCAGCTTCCCCACGCTCCTGAGCACCCTGTGGCAACACTCAGCACTGTGGAGAGACGCGCCATCAACCTGACCTGGGCCAAACCCTTCGATGGCAACAGTCCCCTGATGCGCTACATCTTGGAGATGTCAGAAAACAGTAAGGTCCCCACTGTCACCTCCCCATGTCCCCACACAACCTGTCCAAAGGGGCACATGACCTGGAATATCACCTGTGCGAGTCAGCTAGCCCTCATCAAACCCTTCTTGGGCCTCTGAGATCGTCCTCCCTTGGCAGCCATGGCTCCCTCACATGTAAAAGGAGCAATGGTCTTACTTCTAGGACCACAAGTGACCCCCCCAAACAGTTGACCAGTTATTATGACTTCTCAACAACACTTGCACAAGGGGGGCCTGGCACAGGAGTGTAGCCTGTAACCCCAGCACTTGGGAGGCCTGGGCAGGAGAATCATGGGTTCAAAGCCAACCTGGGCTTTGAACAGTGTAGGGGGAGGGTCTTGTGTCAGACCTGGCTAGCCCAGTGGCCTCAAAGATACCAGCTGTTGTTCTCACCAAGTCTGCCCTGTGAACTTCAGTGCTAGCTGGTCAATTTGAATGATATCCATGGTGCATCTTTTCCAGAGCTCATTGACTCAAGGGGATGAGGCGCCTCAATTCCCATGCAACCCCGCTACTCCCTCCCATCTCCCTCCCCAACCCCAGGGTCATATGGGCTACAGGGACCCAAAAAAGCAGACATGGTGACCTATACCAGACCAAGTTAGAGAGACACTCCCTCTCCTCCCAACCCAATGGAGAGGGCCAAGAAGGAAGAGTAAAATCCATCACATCACTGGCTGCCAAGCCTGATGACCCGAGTTCAGTCCTTGGGAACCTCACGGTGGGAGAAAACCAGCTCTCTCAAGTTGTCCTCTGACCTCCAAATGACACCATGGCCATGCACACCCATAGACATACACATGTGTACACAAAAGGAAATAAATTTGAAAATGAATGCTTTTTAAAAGAAGCATGTCTCTCGCCCACCCACGCAACGCCCCACTCTGCCCCAACAAGGGGTACGCCTCTCTCCTACCCACACAATGGCCCCTTCACCTCAGTCCTGTGTGTCTGCAGATGCTCCATGGACCATTCTCCTCGCCAGTGTGGATCCAGAAGCTACCTCAGTGATGGTCAAGGGACTGGTTCCGGCTCGTTCCTACCAGTTCCGCCTCTGTGCTGTCAACGATGTGGGCAAAGGACAGTTTAGCAAGGACACAGAAAGGTAAGGAGCGCAGGCGTGCCCCTGAGTGAGACTCCACCTGCCTGCCACCAAACCAGGGTGACAAACACATGGTCCCATGTCTCTGCCTGCCTCAGGCCCAGTCTCCCGCTCTATAGAATGGGGGAGTGATGTGTGCGACTTGTTTCCCAGGGAAGGCGTGAGGCTCAAATAGGATGGAGAGTGTGCTGGGTACAGCGTGGTCTGTGATAAGCATGAGCAAGCCTGGGTCATTCCTGTGACCACAAGCTTGGCAAGTTCAAAGGCTTCCCCTGATTCTACCCGATCCCATGGGCTTCCGTCGTGGTTCAAGGGACAAGAAGGTCCATGGGGAAGAGGGGGCTCTCCAGTGCCCATGACCAGTTCCAAACCTGATGCCAGACCCTCTGGGCATCCTAGCGAAGCTCTTACAAGATGATGGAGACCAATAGGCAATCCACATCAAAGCCTCTCATGGTTAGCACACTTTTATGTAGAGGCTGGACCCCGCTCGGCTTACCTTATGTAAGAAGAGGCCTCTTCTAATGGGAAAGCAGTTGTCGTTTAAGATGTCAGAATGACTGTGTAGGACACAGTATGTGCACCAAAGCTGTGCACTGAGATCTTGGGAAGATGCCTCCAAGTTGGATAAGGTGGCATGGTCCTGTAATCCTAGTGTTTGGGGGGTGAAAAGGAATCATGAGTTCAAGCTCAGCCTGGGCTATAAATCAGATTCCAGGCCATCTAGGTGATAGAGTAAGACCCTGTCCCAAAATGACAACAGTGTGACTGGCTTGGAAGAAGACTCAGTGGGTAAAGTATTTGCTGCGTAGGTGTGAGGACCTGAGCTCTGCTCCTCAGTAACCGCTGGGCGTGGTGGCACAGACCTGTATCCTCCTGCTGAGGAGGCAGAGATGGGCAGATCCTGGGGTTCTCTGGCCAGCCAGTCTAGCTGGAACAGCAAACTGGAAGTCACTGAGAGACCAGGTCTCAAAAAAATAAAATAAAGGAAAGTGGGGGAAGGCAGGGCGTGGTGGCGCACATTCCAGCACTTGAGGGGCAGAAGAAGGTAGTTCTCTGAGTTCAAGGCCAGCCTGGTCTACAGAGTGAGTCCCAGGACAGCCAAGGGCTGTACAGAGAAACCCCTGTCTCAAACTAACAAAGTGAGCCAGTGAGACAGCTCTGCAGGTGAAAGTGTCTGCTGCCAAACCTGGTGACCTGAGAGTTTGACCCCCAGGGCCCACGTGGTGGAGGGAGAGAACCGACTCCTGTAAGTTGTCCTCTGACCTCCATGTGTGCTGTGGCACACGCGTGCACGCGCACGCAGGTGCGCGCGACATGCACACACACACACTCACACACACACTAAAAGCTGCATATTGAGCATTTACTATGTGCCAGGCTGGGGTTTGGCTCCCAGATGGCACTCTGAACAGGCAGTGGCTCAGCCCCTGGGAAGCCGCACAACCACAGCAGGGAACCTCGACATGCCGGGAGCCCCTCCCCACTTCTGCTGTGCCTGTGGCTGGGCTATGCACCATTCATACCCTTCAGGAATCTCTGTGCTAATAGCCCTGAGTCACTTCAGGAAAGGTTAAACTTTAAAAGCTGGGAGCAGACAGCTGGGAGCGAAAACATAAAAAAAAATAAACAAAAAGGGAAAGACATCCATCAAAAATAATTAACTTGGGTTTTTAATGGACAAGTGTCAGTGGTATGAAAAATATACTTGGGCAGAACGCCACGTTCCCCAGCCATGCCATAGAAAGAAATGTGATGCTTAGTTTCAGAAGGCAGGCTGGGGGCTGGAGCTCCCCCTCTTCCGACCATTACCACCCACCTATCTTGGGGCTCTACCTACCCAGTAAGGGGGTCCATGTGAGGTCCACCACCAAAGCCTGTGGGAAATGGGTGATACCCTATTCCTAAAACAATTAAGAAGCCAGGCACAGTAGCATATACTCAGCAGGCTGAAGGAGGAGGGTTACAAGTTCAAGGCCACCCTGGGCTGCAAAACAAGGCAAAACAAAAAAATCACAAAGGAGCCTTAACTGAGCTGCCCAGCAGCACACAGCAAGGGTACAGAATTACCGTGAGACAGTATGTAGTATGCCTGGCCTCCCTGCCGCCTATCACACACCTGTGGAGATGGAGTAGAGATGGGGTAAAGCTCTGACCACACTTGGCTGTCTTTTCTCCAGGGTTTCCCTCCCCGAGGAGCCCCCCACGGCCCCTCCACAGAATGTCATTGCTAGCGGCCGGACCAACCAGTCCATCATGATCCAGTGGCAACCGCCTCCTGAGAGCCACCAGAATGGGATCCTCAAGGGTTACATCATCAGGTACAGGCCCACCCTAGGGCCAGGAGGGCACGCTACCTCGTGAGGGATGGGAGGTGGGAGTGAATTAGAAAGCCATACAAACTCATGGTCCATCCCTGCCCGCTACAAAGACCAGGTGATGAGAAACGCCCATGCTCTGATGAGGGATTTATACCAAAACTGCAGAAGAATGGACAACAGTGATAGCCTTGAAAGCTAGTAGGAATGGCTGAGCAAGAACACAGTTTAATCCTTCAAGGCAGCATGGAAGCCAATGCTGCCAGAGGACAGGGCTGATGTGGGAGCAGGCATGAAGAAAGGGTGACTGTGTTAACAGTCACCCCTCCTGCACTCTCCCAACGCTCTGCCGCAGGCCTGACCTCTGTCTAGAATAAGGTGTGTCCAGCCCGAGGACGGCGCATCAAAAAGGCTAGCTGTGAATGGGTCTCAACATAAAAATCACAAACTTATTTTAAACATTATGAGATATTCTTTTTTGCAATTTCTGTTTGAAATTCAACTGCACAGTTCTCAATATGGACTTTGTAGACGGCAGTGTGGTGTCACAGTAGCCAAAGATTGGACAGGCCAGCTAGCTGGAGTGGAGAAATTGATGGGGAAAGAATTGGCTGAAAGGAGGAAGTTATTTCTCTGGTTCTTGCTGAAAACAAAGGCTGGTTCTGTCGACTCTTAAGCTTTGCATTTGATTGAGAACTCTTTCACTGGTAACCTAATAGAAAACACAGGAGCTGACCAGAGTAAAATGCTCCTAAATTCAAACAGCACAGTGGGTGGTGGCGCCTGCCACACGGAGCCTAAGGACTTGAGTTCAATCCCTGAGATTGGAGAGAGAAAAACAATTCCTACAGATTGTCCTCTGACCTCCATAAGCATGCCACCCACACAAAGAAAATTTTTTAAATAATTTTTTGGGGGCCGAAGGAACAGCTCAGTGGTTAAGCGTGTTTGCTGGCTGCTCACCCAAAGGACCCAGGTTCAGTTCCCAGAACCCTCATGGCAGCACACACCAGCTGTAACTCCAGCTCCAGGGGATCTAATGCCATCTCTTTGCCTCCCTGGGCCCCAAGCACACACATGATGCACAGACAGACATGCATGCATGCAAAAACACTTATACACATATTTTTAAGTTTATAATAATTTTTAATTATCTTGGGATTTGTAGTTACTAGAAACACCCATCTGTATTCTGAATTTGGCTGGCTGCAAAATGCCTTTCCAAGCCTGTACCTCTCTCTTGCACACCAATATCCTTGGATGCTGGAGGGCCCCACAGTTAGAAGACTCCATGACTCTGGCTGTCCCATGATCAGTTGATTTTCTGTGGTTTGGGGCTGATCCTAAAGGTTCTCAGAGTGTGGCCCCAACCCAATAGGGTCAGCAATATCTGAGCACTGGGCAGAGACCCTGATTGTCAAGTCTGTCTCCAAGACCCCCTCAATGGGGAGCTAAGAGGATGGCCAAGCCCTCTGTGTTTTGATGAGCCTCTGGGTTGTACTGATTCATGCTAAGGCCTAGAACACACCAGCTCTGGGTTTCGGAATGCATAGAAACACTTTGGAGGCTCTGATTTTGTATCTTGTTAGACCGTGAAGTAGGATTAGGGGGGTTAGGAGTTCAAGGTTATCCTTGGCTACATAGTTCGAGACCATACACCCTGGATCACATAATTAAACACACTCTCTAGACCTATACTGTCCAGCAAGGTAGCCAGCAGTCAACTGTCATGACTCAAAACAAAACTACACCAAAGTCAAATTCATTCCTCACTGGCATCAAACCCATGTCACTGGCCAACAGCCATGAGCCCCAGCGGTGACCCTATTAGATAGCCCAGATATAGCATGTGGAGGGTTCCCAGAATCATACATTTTAACAGACAGCACTGCTCTGGGCAGTTTGCTGCGCATAAGTCTGCAGGCTAACTCAGCCCACTGTCACCTCTTCCTTCAGATACTGCCTGGCTGGGCTGCCTGTTGGGTACCAGTTTAAGAACATCACAGATGCAGATGTCAACAACCTGCTGTTAGAGGACCTCATCATTTGGACCAATTACGAGATCGAGGTGGCTGCCTACAACAGCGCCGGGCTGGGCGTCTACAGCAGCAAAGTCACCGAGTGGACACTGCAGGGAGGTGGGTGGAGAAAGGGGCCGTGGGAGAGCAAGTGTGTCACTTTCTCCAGGTCCCTGGGCCTGTTGAGCTGCTGGGCCATCCATATGTCCCGTCGTGAACACCCCAGCCCATGCTGACTTCACCTGAGCATTCATTACGGTGCTTGGGTGGCATCTCTACCTTCCACCGGACTCCTGCTGGGCAGACAGCTGAGGAGAAAAGAAGAGAGCGGTTAGGAGTCATGTGGGAAGAGGCATAGGGACCCTCTGTGTTGTTTCACCTTTAACTGGATCACAAGACAGCTTGGGAGATGGATCAGACAAACTTGAATTAATCCAGGGAGCAGGAGAGGAAGGGGACCCTTGGTTTGGTCAAGCATTGTCTGTAGAGTCTGCCTGTATCCTCTACCATGCTGGACAAGCTGAGCGGGCAGCCCCTGAGCTATAACCCATCTCTTGATCTCCTGCAGTTCCCACGGTTCCCCCGGGGAATGTGCATGCAGAAGCCACCAATTCTACAACCATCCGATTCACCTGGAATGCCCCCAGCCCCCAGTTCATCAATGGCATCAACCAGGGCTACAAGGTAGGTGAGGGTCTCTTCTACCCTTTGAAAGGAGCCTTGGGGGGCTCAAGGCGAGAGAGGGGAGAAATGAGGGCTCCAGAGAAGAACAGTGGGGTCACTGTGGGTTTCTGAAACCAGACTCCAGCAGGCAGAGGTCACAGATAAAAGCAAAGGATGCCCCCCCAATGACTTTCAAGGTCACATACAGGCTTCTATGACAGCACACAGTGCTCCAGCTGTCACCCGAAAGAGGCTGTCCTCAGTGTACTCCAGCCACAAACAAGGCCTGTACACCTGGACATAGGCATAATCCACCGGAACAATGCAGCCGTCACTCCCTACACACTATGGTGTGGCTCTCACGAGCCGCCTGCCAGGCAAGTCTCCCGTGAACTCTACTTGACCCCATACACAGTGTGGGCAAAGGCGTGGAATTGGGACTCAGGCAGACTTGGACTGAAATCCCAGCTCACCTCTTACTGGCTGATGTCTCAGATTTTGGTGTGGATGTCGTGTTCCCTCCCTATATCTTCATGAGTGTCTATGACCTCATCCTCTCTTCTTGCAAAAGCGCCAGTCACACTGGCTTGGGGTCTGTCCCTGGTGACCTCACTTTTAACTTTAGCCAGCACTTTAAAGGCCCAAGTTCCGAACACAGCCACCCTCGGGGAGTCGGGCTTAGAACTTTGACACATGAAGTCAGCACAGACACCAGCCAGCCAACCACCAATGGAAGCATCTGAGTTGTAGCTATGCCAATGCTAGTTGGTTTTCTAGCCAGTTTAACTGCTGGGCATCTGGACTTCTCAGCCATCCCAGGCTTGGGGACCCCTTCGTCTCCTGCAAGGAGGCCTGCTTTCCTCTGAGAGAACTAAGACATACCACATAGCACAGGGAAAACTCCATATTTGAGGGGGGCGGTGCTTGCCCTCAGCAGGTGGGGGAGGGGGTAGATAGATGTCACGTGTTCATTTCCAGGAGTGAAAAAAAAAAGAAGCAGGGAATTTAGGGGGGATGGGAAGTCAGGAGGATGGAGAGAAAACTACAAACTCTGGGTTTGAGCTATGGGTCCTGGTGATTTCAAGGTGACGGCTGCCAGATCCTCAAGTCCCCTGCACTGAGGCTGCGCATGTACCACAGCCAAGATCATCTGTAGGACAAGTGTCTGCACCATTGTGACTGTGAGGCTGGGAGGCCGGAGAGGAAGGACGATAGTTTTGCAAAAAAAAGAATGTTCTACTTGTACTAGGAGCAACCTGGGGACCAGAGCTGGAGTTACTGGGCCACACCTTCACTCCCACAAAGGCAGAGAACATGGGCCAAAAAGAGTCTTTCTGGGATAGGGGCTGCAGCCCGAGCTTGCGGTTGCTGAATGGCCAGAAAAGGCTGCTAATTGGGACTCAGGGGAGGGAGAGAGGTCTGCATGGCTGTGGAGCACAGAGGCCGAGCTGGGAACAATTAGGCTTCTGGCTGCCAAGCCTAAGCATAAGTTTTATTCTACGTGTGGGAAGGATAGGCTACCAACCTCTAAGGCAAAAAACTCCCCAAGAGCTGGAAGGCCAGCAAATGGCCAGGACAACTAGGGCAATGGCCTATAGTGACCCAGAGCAAGAAGACAATGCAGAAGTCCCCAACCCTGCCTGGGTCCCCAACCCTGACTGATCCCAGGCTCATCCCATCCCTGTACTCGGGAACTGTTCGATATAGGCCAATGGCCACCAGCCGACCAATAGTTTGAGCACAGGAGCTCATGGGACAGATAGATACACAGATAGATGGAGGAGGCTCATGTAGCCCAGGCTGGCCTTAAATTCAGTATGCAACCAAGGGTGACTTTGAATTTATGATCCTCCTGCCTCTATTTCCAAGTCCTAGGGTTACAACATGCACCACCACATCTGGTTTATGAAGTAGGAAACGAACCCAGAGATTCAAGCACTCTAGGCAAGCACCCTACCAACTGAGCCACAGCCTCAACCCTGTTTTTAATTGTAAAACGATACCTACATCTTGATGTTTTGGGGAGTACAAGTGAATAAAAGTGAAGGTCTTCTCTCTTTGCTTCTTCGGCCTTCAAAGTTATCTATGGGATGGTTGTCCCTCAGACATGTAATAAGATAGATTCCCTCCTTTAAATTATGAGAATGTTTGAACATCTACAGGAGTTGGGGGGAGATTCAAATGACCAACCACCACCCATCTCCAGCTTCAATGTGACCAAATCTTAGTCAGCTCCTCCCTGCACCTCCCGAACCTCCCAGCCCTTAGTCTGGTGGTCCTCAACCACCTAAATGCTTCAACCTTGTAACACAGTTCCTCATCTGGCAGTGACCCCCAACCATAAAATTATTTCATTGCTACTTCATAACTGTAATTTTGCTACTGTTATGAATTGCAATGTAAACGTCTGGTTTGGAAGACAGCTGATATGCTACCCCCAAAGGAGTCACAACCCACAGGTTGAGAACCACTGCCTTAGCCCATCCTGGGGAACTTGCTGAAGTGAATCTAAGGTAGTTGGTCGCATCATCCCTAAATGTTCTTGTAGGGAAAGCTTCTATACAAGGTCTCTCTATTAAAAATAAACCCATGTTGACCACATCACCGTACCTAAAAATGCCAACCATCCCATCATTACATATCCTGCCAGCCTTTAGATTTCCATGATGGTCTCCCAACCAATTCCTGCTACTGGCTGGTTTATATATTCCTAGACGTCTCTGTCTCTCTCTCTGGTGATTTATTTGGCAAAGAAACTTAGTCATTCATCCAATGAATTTTCCACAGGCCTGGATTTTGCTGATTGCCTCCCTATGGGGTCATTTAACACGTTCCTCTGAGTGCTGTATCTGCGGTAGATTGGAATGTAGAACTAGCAGCCAATTGGATTCACGTTTGTTTGATTACCTTTTTTGCAAGGAGGTGGGGGTCCCCAAATGGTGCTGTGTGTTGACATCAGAAGCTGCAAAGTTTGATTGTCTCTTTAATTGTGAACTTGGTGGCTATGGACAGCCCTTGTAGGGTTTGTGATTTTAATAGGAGCTACAAAATGAGGGTGGAAAAACACTGTCATTTCTTCTTGATTAGCTGAAATGCCTTCAGGGAGGAAGAAAGGAGGGGGGAGAAAGGGAAGGAAGGAAGTCAAGAGACGGGGAGGAAGGAAAATGACATTTCCCTTTGTCAGTTTTGTACTACGTTAGGAAAATTTTAAAAACTCCATTCTTTTCCAGGGCATCTCATTTCTCAGCATTGTAACTAGCACATTCTAAGGCGCCAGTTAAGCTTGGGTTGGAGGAGGTGCCTTTGGCTCCCTTTTGCTTTTAGTGATGTCATTATGTGCTGGAGAATTGTTAAACGCATCTGCTATGCTCCAACCCACCATGGTTATTATCCTTATCATTGCCAAATGATCACTGGTCCCTTCAAGTTGGCTCCTGAGCCTTTTTCACCATGGTCCCAGGAGTCTCTGATGGCTGCCTGGCTGGCTAGGATGACAAGATACTTTAACCTATACAAATGTATATAAAATTTACAAACAAATTTTTGCCAGGGTTGGCAGTGCGGGCCCATAACCCCAGCCCTGTGGGAGGCTGAGGCAGGACCACAAGGTTCAGGACTGCCTGGGCTGCGTGTTCAAGGCTGCCCTAGTGTGCTTTCTGTTGCCGTGATAAAGACCATGACCAAAAGTGACTTGGGAAGGAAAAGCTTTATTTGGCTTATAAATCTTGATCACAGTCCATCACTGAGGGAAGCCAGAGCAGAACTTGCAGACACAAACTAAAGCAGAGCCCGTGGAGGGATGCTGCTTACTGGCTTGCTCTCCATGGTTTGCTCGGCCTGCTTTCTTATACACCTAGGAGCTAGGACCTCCTGCCCAGGAGCTGTAGTTAGTCCCCGCCACATCAATCATTCATGAAGAAAATGTCCCCACAGATTTTTTTTTTACTATGGGTCAATCTGATGGTGACATTTTCTCAGTTGAGGTCCCTTTTTCTCAGATGACTCAGCTTGTGTCAAGTGCCAAGGGAAAAAAGAAAAAGACTAAGACAAGGCCAAACTGAGCAACTCAGTGAGACCCTGTCTCAAAACAAAAAGTGAGGAGAGAACTGGGATGTAGCTCAGTGGCGAGGGGCTTGCCTGGCACTTGTGAGTCCCCGGGTTCAATCCCCAGCCCAGGGGGAAATAAAAATCTCTTCACTCTACCTGGGGTCAGACATTTTCCCAAGGAACTCTAGATCCCTTGAGGTAGGAATAATCATGAGATACTGTGATGTGGCTACTAGGGGTGTTTCTTGTTCCAAAGATAGTATTGTTTCTAGACTCTGTTAGTTGATGGCAAGCAGGAGATTTGTTTTTATAACACGCATACCATTGGGGCTGGAGGTGTGGCTCAGTTGGTAGTGTTTGCCTGGCATGCAGGAAGCCCTGGGTTCCAGCCCACAACACGACATAATTCAGGCACGGTAACACCTGCAATGCTAGCACTCGGGTTGTGGAGGTGGAAGTAGGTTCAGGGTCACTCTGGCTGTTACATAGCAAGTTCAAGGATAAACTGGGCAGCATGAAACCCTGTCTCAAAAAAAAAGGGGGGGGTGCTGGTAATTTCCATTCAACGTCAAGATTGCAAGTTTTCTCATAAATCATTGGTTTTTTGTTTGCAACTTTTTTGTCCATAGTTAAAAACAATCCAGTTCTTGCATAGATGCTTGGTGCCGGCTTCCTCATCCCTCAGACACAACAGCCAGGGAGCAGCGATGGGAGGGTGAAACTACTGACCAATGCCCCGTGATCTCGGCATCTTTTATGGGAGGGTCGCACTTCACACAGCTCTGCTGTGGTCTGTTTTGAAGAGTTTCCCTTGCCGTAGTTTTTTCCACAGCTCAATGCCCCATTGGGTTCATCGGCTTCATGTAGGTGATATTTTAGAGACTGGTTTTTTTTTATTTATTTAATTTCATTCCTATAATTATGTACAATATTTACATGGTTTCAAAGTAAAATCCACAAAACAAATTTTAAGAAAATCAGCCTTGGGCTGGGGAGATGATTCCGTTGCCATGCGAGCCGGACAACCTGAGTTTACAACCACGGGAAAAGCTGAACACAGTCACCACTCCCGCATCTGGGATCTCAGCATAGCCCTACTAGGAGAAGGGAGGCAGAGCCAAGGGGGAAACAACCAGAGGCTGGAAGACCAGCCGGCCTGGCACACACAACAGTGACCAACAGGAGAGACCTGGGATTGTCCTCTGAAGTCCACATGTGTGTTGTAGCATGATCAAGCCCACACTCACACTCATACACATCATGCCTACAGAAAAAAGTAGGGAGGGAGGGGAGGGGAAGAAAGGAAAAAAGGAAGGAAGCAAAGAAAGAGGGGAGGGGAAGGGAGGGAAAGGAAGGAAGGAAGAAAGGAAGGAAAGAAGGGGAAGGGAAAAGAAGGGAGGGAGGACGAGGGGAGGGGAAGGAGGAAGGGAGGGAGGGGAGGAGGGAGGGAGGGAGGGAGGGAGGGAGGCAAGCTGACTCGTTTGGCCCTGTACTGTGAGTTAATCGGTGGATTAACCCATTGATTATGTGAGAGCACATATTAATAAACCACCTCTCAATAACTGAGCCCACCAGCCAGGAGGGTTGGGGTACTTTATATCCAAACCAGAACACCCAGAAATCTGGGGAACTTTGTGACCCTACCATTCCATACCCCACAGATCCGTATCTGACAAAGCAGTCTTGAGATGCCCTGCTGCCATTTTGGGTCACGGGTGTGAGGTTGAGGACAAAGTTAATATGGTTGGTCCTCAGAACCACAGGTCCCTGACTGATGCACATCCCCACCAGTCATTTTTTGTGAGCAAGACCCAGAGATACAATCATAAGACATCTGTAAAGAAATTCTCTTTCCTTTATTTTGCTTAAAACGGTAGTGATTGTAATTAGCTTAAGCCCAATAAAATAATATTTACCCAAATTTTACACTTGCTGGGGAACGCACCACACAATTAATTCCAACAGCATAATTAATTCAAATTTACATTAATTAAATTAAATTAAAACGTTAAACTCATTTCTTCATCTACTCCTAGGAAGTTGGGCAATTTAATTGCTATGAAACAAGATAACTAAAATAAAGAGGATATTTAACATACTTATTAAATGCCACTTAGTATTTCTGATTAGTATTTTTAGGGTCTAATTAGTGTCTAATTAACTTGCTATAGGCTATCTTTTCACAATACCAATTAAATTTCAAAACATCCTTTATAAACATCCGGCCCTGAAAAAGAGAAGATTAAGCATTGTTACTGGTGCGAGTTAATCAGGAGACATTGGCGTGGTATTGTTTTATATCTATAAATATCATGCTTATTAAAACTCTTCAAGTGTAGCTTTTCACCATTAATTGCTATTTAATCAACTTCAAATAAATGAGGAAATCTCTGGGACCAGCTGCCATTGTTGGAGACAGATGAAGGGCCCAGAAAACAAGAGCAGGAAGTAAGAGTGCAGGAGAGGAGAGGAGAGGCAGGCTATCAAAGGAAAGAAGGGAAATACAAAGAGAGATGGGGGAGAAAGCGACGGGGTCCAGATGGGCTCTCTTGTCATCTCCTTTCCTCTGGGAGAAATGTGAGATCGATAGCCTGACCCGGGACAATTGTAAGACATTAGCAATTGACACAGCTATAATATAGGCCCTTGGAGAGCCCCATGGGAAGACTAGCCAGTAGGAAAACGGGTAGCAATCCCAAATCCTCAGCTTCCCCTAGCTGTGTGACACAATACAAGTGAATTGGCCTTCCTGAGCCTCGGGGTTCTTGTCTTTGTACTAAAGGAGTGGCCTTTGCGGATGTGCGGCCTTCGTAGTCACCAGGCGCTCCAGGCTTAGAAGAACTTCACCTTGGTGAACTGCTCTGCTGTAGCCCCTTGGAAGAAGCTTTTGAACTAAAGGGCCTCTGGTTTGGGTTTCGTGCCCAGTCCTCTGATTAGGAAAATGGTTCTGGTGGAATGCCTCCCGTGTAGGATAGCTGGGAGGATGGGGTAACAGGGTCCCTATGGGAAGCACCCAGTACTGTGTCTTGCCTGGAGTCAGAGGCCAAGACTCCCAAAGCACCCAGAATGCACCCAGGAGTGACCACCTGTCTTGTCTCTCTCTTCCCTGGGATGAGTGACCACAGGAACAGTGTCCAATTGGCCCAACCTGTGGGAGGGAGCTTCACTTTTTCCAGAACATTCTTCTGGTCTCTCCTCAGCTGATTGCCTGGGAGCCAACACAAGAAGAGGAAGTTACCATGGTGACTGCCAGGCCCAACTTTCAAGACAGCATCCACGTGGGCTTTGTGTCCGGTCTGAAGAAATTTACAGAGTACTTCACATCGGTGCTATGCTTCACCACACCAGGAGATGGGCCTCGAAGCAGCCCCCAGCTGGTGCGAACTCACGAGGACGGTAGGTGCCATGTGCCTCGGCTCTACCCCCAGCTCCACTCCCACCCTCCCACCCAGGCCCTTGGGAAGTCCCTGGGTAACCTGGAACACAGTGGCCATCCTACATAGGGTGGCCACGCTCTGACTCTAATGAGCACTGGTGGATGGGGGACACTTTTGGGAACAGTGCCTGGGCCCGTGGGACACCTGAGCTTCAATGACATCCTGGACACCTCGCTGAAGGTCAGCTGGCAGGAACCTGGAGAGAAGAATGGTATCCTGACAGGTAGGCTGGATGAGGCTCCTGAGTCCAAGGGTGGGACACAAGGGGGCTGGGGTTATCAGCTAGTCTCTCCCCTGCCTACAGCCAGCTCCCATCCAGACCTCCCCGCTGAGCCAAACTCTCAGCTCTTAGTTTTGCACTTCCCGTCTTCAGAACGTCTCAGGGCTCCTGCCCCACTTCTGCAGGACCTCAGGGTTTTGAGGACCTTAAGGGTCTGTCACAATATATTGTGCTCTGCCTGCAATCCCTGCCCACAGGGGACATCCCAACTGAGACTCCACCTGGACCCCAGGCATGACTCCAGCAGCTCCTTTGGTCCCTCTGCTCCTGGAGTGAACCCCAAACCACCAAGCTAGAGAAGGAGTGAAAATTGAAACAAGGGTCAGGGTCAATGCACAGTCTCAACCCAGCTCATGCTACCACTGTGGACTCTTGCCAGGGTACCGGATCTCCTGGGAAGAGTACAACAGAACCAATACCCGTGTGACCCACTACCTGCCCAATGTGACCCTGGAGTACAGAGTCACAGGCCTCACAGCACTTACCACTTACACTATCGAGGTGGCCGCTATGACCTCTAAGGGCCAGGGCCAGGTGTCGGCCTCCACCATCTCATCTGGTGTGCCTCCAGGTGAGTGACTCCCACTAGGATTCCTGTGTCTGCTCTGCTAGCAACACTCATTCTGGAGGGGGCTCTGTCTGTCTGGTTTGTTGATTTAGCTAGTGGGTTGGTTTGTTGGTTGGTTGGTTGGTTGGTTGGTTGGTTGGTTGGTTGCTGATTGGTTGGTTGGTTTGTTGGTGGTTAGATGATTGACTGGTGAGTTGGTGGTCAATTGGTTGTTTGGTGGTTGACTGGTTGCTAATTGGATGGTAGTTTGTTGGTGGTTGGTTAGTTGATTTGTTGGTAGTTGGTTGATTGGTGGGTTGGTAGTTAGTTGGTTGGTGATTGATTGGTAGTTAGTTGGTTGATTGGTGGGTTGGTGGTTGTTTGGTTCTTTGGTTAGTGGTTTGTTAGCTGGTAGCTGGTTGTTATTGTTTTTTTTTTTAATACAGAGTCTCATTCTATAGCTTAGGCTGCCATTGAACTCACAGTAGTCCCATTCTATAGCCTCCTGAGTAACTGAGAATACAAGCATGAGAGGCTGCACCAAGATTCCTGTCTATTTTAGCAACAAAGTCTCACCATGCGACCCATGCTGACCTCAAACTGTGCAGTACTCAGACCTCAGACTTCTCAGTGCTGGGATTACTAGTATGAACCACTGTACCTACACTTGGAGGGGCTCTACCTTGGAAGAATGGTGATTTTCCTCCCACAAGGTTCTCCCCTTGGCTTGTCTCTGTGGGCCCAGGGTCCTACCCTGAGCAGACTGGATCCCATGACCTTGGGTCCTAGATGAAGAACCGTATGACTCACTGTCCTTCTCCCCACAGCCCTGAGCACAGTAGAGACACAGGAGGACGCCTCTCTTTTTCAGTCCCTGCACTCTTCATCCTTTAGCAGGCCCCCTGCCAGACAGTTCAAAGACATAATCCTTACTGTCCATACTGGACTTCAGCTTGTGAGCAGACTTCTTGTGGGGTGGTCAAACAAGGTGGGAATAATCTCAGCCCCAAACACAAACATTAAACAAGTCAGGCATCACCTCCAGGCCTCAGTTTCCCCATTTGTGCATATACAAAGTTGGGCCGGATCACCATGTGGTCCTAGCCAGATCAGAAAGGCTGTGCCTGGATGACCCAGCCTGGTCCTGCCCACTGAAGTGGCCAAGGCACCTCAGACTCCTTCAACCCCCAGTGGCAGCATGTGTCAGTAACACTGTTGATATCTGTATGGGAGTCTAAAGCCACGGACTTTCTGTGCCTTCTCAATGCAGTTCCCTGCTACATGTGGTCATTACTGTCACCATTATTCTGAGGCATCAAGAGGGAACTAGTCAGTCACTCCCCTGGATACTGTGACAAAATGCCTGACAAATGAAACTTAAAGAAGAAAGGGTTTGTTTTAGCTTGCAATTCATTGCAACCGTCATGGTGTGAAAGTCACTTCAGGAGGAGCTCATAGCTGGTGACATTTCATCTGGAAGGGGGGAGGGGTACAGGACACAACACTGGCGGGGAGCTCCATCTCTCCGATTTTGTTTGTTTGTTTGGTTGGTTGGTTGTTTGGTTGGTTGTTTTTTTGCTCAGTCCAGTATCTCAGCCTGTGGAATAATGCCACCTGCAGTTAGGGCGGATCTTCCCACCCCTGCCCAGCCTAGAAACTCCCTCACATGTCTCCATGGTGACCCTAAACCGTGTCAACCTAACTGTCACAGTTGCTCAAAGACACAGTCTGTAGTGGAAGAGGTAGATTCAAACTGATATGCATGGATGGTTTGTGTATCTGTTTGTCTGATTGGTTGGTTGGTTGGTTGGGTTTTTTGGTATGGGGACTCACTATTTAGCCTAGGTTGGCCTGAACTTACTATGCAGCCAAGGCTAGCCTCAAACACACTACAGAATCTGCATTCTTTCTGTCCATCCTGGGCCCCAAGAACTCCTGAGTTCCTGGTTGGAAAAGAGACGCTGCCTCCTGTCTTCCCAGCCCTTCTCGCCTCCCAGCCATCGCTGGATATGGAGGGCTGTAGCGTCGTGAGAAGGGACAGAGCTCTGGTCCATAGGCTTGTGCTGGGCCTAGCTTGATTTGTGTAGCTTTGTGGGTATTTTGTTTATTGCCAAAACTTTCGAGGGAAGCCCCTGGCATGCATATCTCGGGGGGGGGGGGGGGTCTCTGCCCTCAGATCTGTCCCAGTCTCCCAGTCTGAATGTGGCACCTGTAAGACATAGAATCAGTGTCACAGATAGGTCTTGGCTGTGCTTCTCCTGCAATGTCTCCAAGAAGAGCAAACTGTTCAGACTCCTCCCTACAGCAGAGTCCTATTCCAGGTGGAGCCACTCTCTTACCTTTTCTACCCTGTTCTCTCTTCCCAGAGCTCCCAGGGGCACCCACCAACCTGGGCATTTCCAACATTGGTCCACGATCCGTGACCTTGCAGTTCAGGCCTGGCTACGACGGGAAGACATCCATCTCCCGCTGGGTGGTGGAGGCTCAGGTAAAGCCAGCTAGAGGGGACCCAGACTCCTCCCCAGTCAGCCTCAGGCGGCCCTGTGAATATCCTGTAAGGGGTGGGGGTCCACTGAAGCTACAGGTACCTGGTATATTGGCTGGTCTTGGAGTCAGGCCTTAAAATGTGTTTCCATCCAGACTGCTGTGAGGTCCTAATGCAGGAGGACTCAGAGCTACCCTCCAGTCAGTTGTGGCTTTTAGACTAAGACCTTCCCTGGGTGGGGACGATGCCTACCAGGAGCTGGGACTCAGAGCATCCCACCCGAGCACAGCAAGTTGGACAGGTCTCAGGTTCCCTTCTCCAGGTGGGCGTGATCGGGGAGGGAGAGGAATGGTTGCTGATCTACCAACTCAGCAACGAGCCTGATGCGCGGTCCATGGAGGTACCGGACCTCAACCCCTTCACCTACTACAGGTAAGGCACGGGAGGGAAGGGGCAGGGAGAGGGGCTGGTAGCCCCCTCCGTATATAGCTCATTCCTTCTATTCCACCCCAGCTTCCGCATGCGCCAAGTGAACATTGTCGGCACCAGTCCACCCAGCCAACCTTCTAGAAAGATCCAGACCCTCCAGGCACCCCCAGACATGGCCCCAGCCAATGTGACTCTACGCACAGCCAGTGAGACCAGCCTGTGGCTGCGATGGATGGTGAGCCTCCCTTGGTGGCAGTGGGAGGGGAAGGTCACAGGAGTGTCCCCACCCTGTAGCCATCCATGATCTTGAAGAGGTCACTGAGTGAATATCTGTAACTCTTTCTCTTTACTTAGGGTTTGGGGGCAGGGTGCTGCTCCCTTGTTTGGGTTTGTACTCTTTAGTATTTTAAAATGTTTTCCTTATGAACCTGGGAGGTACCCAATAGTTCACTATGGCCAAAGGAGAGGAAAGGAGGGTGCTGGAGAGATGGTCAGCAATTAAGAGCACTGACTGCTCTTCCAGAGGTCCTGAGTTCAAATCCCAGCAACCACATGGTGACTCACAGTCATCTGTAATGAGATCTGGTGCCCTCTTCTGGCCTGCAGGTTTACATGCAAATAGAACAGTGTATACATAATAAATAAATCTTTAAAAAAAAAAAAGGAAAGGAAAGAGCTGGACGATACTCTGTTTGGGGAGACAACCCAGTTATAAAATGTTTGTTATACAAGCATGAGGACCTGAGTTCCATCCCCAACATCAGCCTTAAAAAGCCAGGCATGTTAGCACATGCTTGTAATTTCAGTTTGGGGAGACATCGCTGGGAGTATCCCTGGATCTCCATGGCTAGCCAACCTCTCCTAGTTGTCAAGTTGTGGGCCAGTGAAAGACTCTGTCTCAAAAAATAAATAAATACAATGGAAGCTGGTCATGGTGGCACAGACCTTTAATCCAGCCTCAGGGTCTCGTTGAGTTTGAGGCTAGCCTGGTTTACATAGGGAGTTCCAGACCAGCCATGGGTGCCTAGTGAGACCTTATCTCAAAATAACAATAAATAAATAGTTAAAAAGCATAGTGGGTGACTCCTGAGAAATGACACCTGAATTTGTCCTCTGGCTTCTATACACACACACACACACACACACACACCTACTCATCCTGGGGAGGGAGGATAAAATGCCACTTACTAGAAGTATTACCAGGTGCTAAGCATCCTAAACTCTCTGTCCCATTGAACCTCCCAGAAACATTGGGAAGGACACAGTCCCGTCCTTAGCTAAGAACACTAAGGCTCAGAGAGGTTAGGAACTTGCCCTGTGGGCACACAGCAGCCACAAGGTGGACCTAGGATTTAGCAATGGTCAGTAAGTGGGCATCTGCTGCTGTGGTGGATGCTGGGAAGGGACTAGTCCCACGGGTCAGGGCTGTACATTGAGGGTCATGACGATGGTTGGACTGCAGGAAGTAGCTTGCTGATGTGCCGGTGGCTTCCTCCGGAACCGGAGCTTTCTTCAGAGCCTATCTTAACATGTTCTCTCTAAGCCATAACAACCGAGTGAGGCTGGTCCCCATTTTGCATAGAAAGAAACTGAGGCAGAAGACGGTCACATAACCTCCCTGGGACTCACCCATGTTCCCTGAGTTAACAGCAAGAGACTGAGCCCCCAAATCCACAGTACAGGCCGCACATCACCCTCTCACAGGCAGGAACCAAAAACTGTGCCCCTCGGGCCACTCTGGGGCAGTCCCTCGGCAGCAACCCTAGAAACCTGTGAAGTAAATGAGGATAATTCTGAGGGTCGTGAATGAAAGCAAGAGTGGCGGCCAGCACCCTGTGCTCCTTTGGGAGACCCAGAGCCCTGCAAAGAAAGGGCCTGCCTGACGGGACACCCATGGCCCCCCTCACCACACAGCCTTTGCCTCCGAGAGAGAGCACTCACCACGGGGCCATGCTGCCACTCACAGAGTGGGATAGTGTGGCAGAGGGAGCTGGTGCCTGTCAGAGAGACTTGGCCCCATGAGCCCCCAACAGACACTGGTTGTTCATTATGGCTCCTCTCCAGGTGGCAGGCAGCCCAGTAGCCCTGGGCACTGTGTGTGTGTACGTGGGACATATGGCCTCTTGTGACCTCCACCAGCTGATCTCACACACATCACACACACACACACACACACACAAACACCACTTAGTCCTTAATTGTCCTGAAAGTTTCCAAACCTAAAAGTTAGAGAATGGGTTACTGGGATGTCAGGGGGATGGGAAGTCAGCGGCTGTACCATGCAGCCTCCTGGCTCGTAATAGTACTGGCAGGGGAGTCACAAGCCAGGCCCATCTCAGCCTCCTGGGCCCATCCATTTCTGTCTTAATGATCTCTAGCTCATGTCAGTACGTGTCTGTAGAGGGACTTGGAGGCAAGAGAAGAGTGAGCGGGAGAGAGGGAGGGGCTGGGAGGAATTGGATAAGGAGGGTTAAAAGTGGTACACTGAGGACTGTGGGTCTCTGGAGCCCTGGGGAGGCAGACTGGAAGGAGGAGACTGCAGACACACCAGCTTCAGAGGAGTGGGGGCTAGATTCTTGGCTGACATCGGCTTCAGACCCAAGGCCCACCTCTACCACCTACAATCCAGATTCATCCAACCTTGAGCCCGCAAGCAGGGCCCCTCCCACTGAGCTCTATGAACCAGGAACAGAACCTGCCTTTTCTCTTTAGTGAGACCCCTAACCAGTAAGAGAAAGATAAAATTCAGCAGGAGAGACGGAGGCTAGCAGGACTTCCTGGCAGTGACGTGTGTGCTGTCCATGTGATGATGCCTTCACCCCAGGCTCTGAAGGACAGCATGAGCAGAGACCAGGTGTTGCAGGCAATTTAGAAAACGTGTGTTGACAGCCTGAGTTAGGGGGTTAAACAGGAAGGCAGCCAGAGCCAAGGGCCCTGCTTCTCAGAACACTAGGCAGACAGGTTTTTAGCCTTCTGGAAAGGACCAGCCTCGGGACAAGACCATGAGTCAGCCGTGTGTATGATGAACAGAGGCCCTGCTTCTCATGGGAGTCCAGTGGGGAGAGACGGGGACTGGGACATGGTGACAGGGTTACCAGCTTAAGCCCCACTTGGGGGCAGCACCTCTTTGGGGCTCTGGCTGCTCAACAGGTGGGTAGGAAAGAGGGAATACGGAATGTTCTCCCTCCTAGCCCCTCATCTCTCTGCCCCTGCTTTACCCCAGCCCCTCCCAGAAATGGAATACAATGGCAACCCTGAGTCTGTGGGCTACAAGATCAAGTACAGCCGGTCAGATGGCCACGGCAAGACACTGAGTCACATGGTACAAGACCGTGTGGAGCGGGAGTACACCATTGAGGACCTGGAGGAGTGGACAGAGTACCGCGTCCAAGTCCAGGCCTTCAACGCCATCGGGAGCGGGCCCTGGAGCCAGGCCGTGGTGGGCAGGACCAGGGAGTCAGGTACCACTGCCCTTCTTCCGGGAGCACCCCAAGAGCGGCCATTTCTACAGGAAGTTTAAGCAGCTCCACCCATGACAGAGCACCCTGCCACACCCCTAGGTCCCCCACTCCTGCCCTTCCCTATCACAGCCCCCAACCCCTGGGGAGTCCATGGGATAGCAGAGGAGTACCAGCTGTCCAAACAGCCCAGCCCACCCCACTGCCCGACACCCAACTTTAACTCCGACACCCAACAGAAGGATTTGATCGCAGAACATTCCAGAAACAAAACCTGTCTCTCCTAGGAGCCTAGAAAGGGGTCATCCTTCCTAGAATATGAAGCCTGATCCATAGGCGGCACTCATTTGTCCAATTTGTGGTTCCCTGTCCTGTGAGGTTGTGTGTGTGTGTGTGTGTGTGTGTGTGTGTGTGTGTGTGTGTGTGTGTGTGTGTGTGGTTTCCCTGACACTTTTTAACTGACAGGTGTATCTTCTGGCCTCCCTGACACCCCAGCTCTGCCCTCCTTCACTGGGCTGGCTGGAAATGCAAGGTCATCCAAAGTTAGTCTGGTAGGCTGAATGCCCTCGTTCAAGGCCAGCCAAGCTACGTAGTGATGCCCTGTCTCAAAGGCAGGTGAAGGCAGGCAGCAAGATGGCTCAGCCTGTAGAGTCCCTTGTCAGACAAGCCTGATGGCCTGAGTTTGATCCCCAAAATACACACAAAGGTGAAAGGAGAATCAACTAACTCTACAGATTGTCCTCCACGTGCACACGGGGACATGCACACACACCCTACACACCTGCCATGGGTACACACAATAAAAATAATAATTGTCGCGCATATTCTAGTTGGGATTAATAACAGAAATCTAGAGTCAGATATGGGGGGGATGGAGCTGAAAGATCAGAGAAGCTAAACAGCCAGCCACTAGCTCTTACCTCTACCTCAGACTGAATGTGTGATCCTGCCTCCATGAATCCTCAGACTGCAATCTGGCTCCACCAGATCTCAGACTGCACTGAGCTCCTGCCTCCTCCCACCTTATATTCCTCTCTAGTGCTGGGATTAAAGGTACCCCAAGTGCTGAGATCACCTTTGTGTGAGCTCTGTTTATCTTTTAGACAGATTCAATTTCATGCAGCTCAGGTTGGTCTTGAACTAACAGAAATCTGTCTGCCTGTCTCCCAAGTGCTGGGATTAAAGGTGTGTGCCACCACTGCCTGGCCTCTATGGCTAACTAGTGTGTCTGGCTTTGCACTCTGATCTTCAGGCAAGCTTTATTTGTCAGACCATCAACAAAATATCAACAAAATAATAATAATAATAATAAATAATATTTTGGGTTTTTCGAGACAGGGTTTCTCTGTATTGCTTTGGAGCCTGTCCTGGAACTCGCTTTGTAGACCAGGTTGGCTTCGAACTCACAGAGATCTGCCTGCGTCTGCCTCCCAAGTTCTGGGATTAAAGGCATGTGCCACAAATGCCAGGCTTCATAATAACAAATTTTAAAAATATAATCTGAGCAGAAAAAATGAGGGAGGCAGGGCTGAGGATATAATTCAATTAGTAAAGTTCTTACCTAGCACACCCTAGATTGCCTCCCCAGCGTAAACTAGACATGGTAATTGAAACCAGTAGTCCCAGCACTTGGGAGGTAGAGGCAGGAGGATTGAAAGTTTGAGATCATTCCTGGCAACATAGTGAATTCAAAGCCAGTACATGAGACCCTGCCTCACGCCTCACATCCCCAGAAAAGAGAGAGGGAGGAAAAGCCAACCCCAGAAGCCACATCTGCAATATCCCCAAACCCATCGTAGGATCGTTTGCAACTGTGGTCTGCATGGTGCTCTTTTCTCCCACGGAGCTGGTGACACGGAGCTGGCTTCCCGTGTGGCCCCTTATCTTGCCCCACTCCCCAGCCCTGCAGGGCTATCCTTGGGTCCTTATTCCTCCTCTCCTCCCCTCACTCCCGCAGTCCCATCTTCTGGCCCCACCAATGTGTCGGCGCTGGCCACCACCTCTAACAGCATGCTGGTTCGCTGGAGTGAGATCCCGGAGGCAGATCGCAATGGCCTTGTGCTGGGCTACAAGGTAGATCTTGGGATCAGTGGGGGTGTGTTGTACCATCTTCCCCAGGGTCCCCTGTCCAAGGTGTACTGTCCTTGTCTTCCCTTCCTCTGGGCCTTTTCCTTACAGAGGAAGCATTGGGATATCTGCTTAGATTACCATTTACTGGTCACCACAGCAACCAGGAAATCTTCCTTAGGGGTAGGGAGACATCCAGTAAGTGATAGTTCTTCAGACTGCTCCCCTCTTTCAGAAGACTGAGCAGGGAGCCCCAAATATTGCCCTCAGCCCAAAGGGAGCCAGCCAGGTTTCTATGACTTCCTAAAATTCCTTTCCAAACTGTGGCCATATGGCCTAACCCTGGCTTGAAAGGTGAGAATCATAGGAATCATGGGCCTACAGGGACTTCTAGCTGTATAACTTGAACCTCCCCTTATATTTTAAGTCTTCCAACAACAGTAGCTTTGCAACTGACCCTTTGGGGCCAAGTCCCTCCAACGAGCCTAGTGTGCCAACCCCCATCCCCAATCCACTCCTGGAAAAGATCCAGGCAGAGGCTGACAGGGCCAGACCAGGGTTAAGGCCCTCATCTCTGTTGGCAACGGCAGGTGAGGTACAAGGAGAAGGACTCAGACTCCCAGCCCCGGTTCTGGCTGGTAGAAGGCAACTCATCTCGCAGCGCCCAGCTCACAGGCCTGGGCAAGTATGTGCTCTATGAGGTCCAGGTTCTGGCCTTCACGCGCATCGGTGACGGCAGCCCCAGCCACCCTCCCATCCTGGAGCGGACGCTAGATGATGGTGAGTCTACATCCCAGTGAGCCCAGAGGGTCCATCCCTCATACCCTGCCCCACGGGGATCCCCAGTCTCAGGCTCCCCTTATGCAAGGCAGGGTCATCAGAGGCTACCAACCCACTGCAATAGGATGCTTGCTATTCATAGCCAGCAAGGGAAAATGGGGGAGAGGACCAGGTGAGGACCATTGGCTCTCTTATGGCCCCTCTGTAGGACAAGTAGATAGTACAAGGATTTGGTGTTGGTTTTTATTTTGTTTTTGCCTGGGGCAGATCAGCTTGCTTTGAGCAAAATCTGAGAAAGCCTTAATTCCTGGGCATGAGCCTCCTTCCTGTTTGCAAAGAGCAACACCAACAGAGCTCCATATACTGCAGAATTGCCCAGTCTCAAGCTGATGGAGGCCTCTACCCCTCCATTCTCCTACACACAGCAAAATGGCCTGCCCACCACAAGCATTTGCAAGGCCTAGACAAGTGCAGAAGGAAGTCCCAGTACCTTATGTCTGTATATTCTAACTATAAATCAAGCTAATGAGCTGTTAAATTAAATATGTTCTATCCTCCTGCCTTGACAAATATACCCACATAATGACCTAGAAGGCCAAGTTTGAGTTTGCACGTCTCATCCCCTTGACGTCCTGGGCTGGAATGGAGTGTCACGGGAAGACCTGTCACTAGGTCCTTCTCACTGTCCTCAGCTCACCCCGTCCTCATTCTCGGCCTCCAGCCACAACCTCCAAACAGCTTTCCCTTGGCCATCCCCGGGGCCATGGGAGATAGATCTGGGGGACAAGCTCACCCAGAGTCTGGGGGTACGCCAGGATCCCAGAGCCAGGTGTGGAGAGAGGATTCCCACAGGCTCAAGATGAGCACTTTCCCACCTGTCACAGCTTCCTCGGGAGATGGAAGACGCCACAGCGGGGCCTCCCAAAGCACAGAGCAGTCTGGGGTCTGCAAGGCCCTGGGTGAATGGGTGAAGCCCTGACCAAGGCCCTGGGACCATCCCAGTACAGACTTAAAAGCAAACACAACCTAGAAAAACCAAGAACACCATGCCCATTCTGAGAGCCCATGCATGGACACAGGGAGCCCAAGGAAGCCAGAGTCTTGGCCCCTCTGCCAAATAGTGAAAGCGTGTCTGAGGGGTACACACACCTCATCTCATCTTCTAGGTCCTATAAGATGGCCCTGGCTTTGCGGATAAATACTATTTTGCGACCATTTGCTCAGAGGTATACTATATTCGAACTCACTGAGCCAAGGGATTCCCCCTCCCTCACTGAGCTAATGGATTCCCCCTCCCTCGTGCCCAGCTGGTCCTGGACTGGGTTTGGGATGGAACTGTAGCCTCAACTTTCTCCCTTCTGTCTCCTCCAGTCCCAGGTCCACCCATGGGCATCCTGTTTCCAGAGGTGAGAACCACGTCTGTGCGGCTCATCTGGCAGCCCCCCGCAGCCCCCAATGGTATCATCTTGGGTAAGTCTGTGCCATTTCCTGTGCCCTTCCTAGGAAGGGCAAAGGAAGCAGAGATAGGACAGGCCCGAGAAGCGTCCTCAGCTCCCGAGGAATAGGGTGTGACAAGCCATCATGGTGTCCACACCTGCAACACCAGCACTCAAGAGGCAGAGGCAAGAGGATGGGGGGTTCGAGGCCGTCCTGGAATGCTAACAAACTCGAGGCTAGCCTTGTTTATTTGGGCTTACAGTCCCAGAGGGGTAAGAGTCCATCATGGGGGGGCGTGGCAGTGAGTGAGTGGCAGGCATAGTGACAAAAGCAGCAAGCCAAGCGATCACATCTTTAACAGAAAGCACAAAGCAGAGGGAGGGGCCTGGAAGTAGAGTGAGCTATGCAACCTCCAAGCCCACCCCAGCGACGTACTTTCTCCAAGGCCTCGCGTCCTAAACATCCCCAAACAGTGCCACCACCTGGGGATCAATACCTGAGCTTACGGGAGACATGTCTCACTCATACCACCACACTGTCTCAAAAAAAAAAAAAAAGATACACATCGTGTAATGCCAGCTCACAAGAGGGAAAGGCAAGGGGTGAGCTGCAAATTTGAATCCAGATTGGTCAATATAGCAAGTTCTAGCCCAGCGAGATATGCAGAGCAGGACCCTCTCTCAAAGCGGTGGTGGTAGTGCTGGTGCTGGTGCTGATGCTGATGGTAATGATCATGCTGGTGCTGATGATGGTGATGGTGATAATGGTGGTGGTGATCACGGTGATGGTGGGGGTGGCAATGGTGATGATGATGGTGATGGTGGTGATGCTGATAATATCTTGGCCTTCATCATCATCATCTCTTTTCCTGTTGCTGTGATAAAATACCCCGGCAAAAGCAATTTAAGGGAGAGAGGACCCATTTGACTGGCAGTTCCCAAGTTAGAGTCCACCATTGGCAGAGAAGTCCACAGCATCGGGAGCTCAAGGAGCTCGTCACATCCCATCACAGTCAAGAGCTGGGCAGTGAACCAGTGTGTGCTCAGCTCACGCGCAGCTGGCCCTTCCCCAACCGTTGAATGGTCATGTCTACAATCCAGATATGTCTTCCCGAGTCAGTTAACATAATCAAAGTAATCCCTCAGTTATTCCCAGCCGCCTGCCTCCAGGGGAAGACTTGTCAAGTAAGACTGGCCATCAGTCTTGTTTCTCCTGATAGTACTCTGAGCCCATCACTGTATCTGCAGGAGAGCAAGGTCAAGGGTCAGCTATCTTAAGAACTGTACATTTTCTTTATCCTTCCCAGGGCCTCTGGCCGGTCCCTTGCCAGCTTTCCATCTAGTAAACTTTGGCCAGGCAAGATTCCCTCAACATGCATACACACACACACACACACACACACACACACACACACACACACACACACAGAGTCTTGAGGAGTTCTAGGTCAGCCTAGATAGCCTAGCTGTCTAGGAACACATGCCTAGATAATAGTAGTAGTAGTAGTAGTAGTAGTAGTAGTAGTAGTAGTACTAATATTTTAAATGAAATAAACTGAGCCTAGAGAGATGAGTCACTGGTTAAAAGCACTGGCTGCTCTTGCAGAGGACCTGGGTATGATTCCCACAACCATCTCTAACTCCAGTTCCAAGGGATCTGATGCCTTCTTCTGACCCCCCTGGGAGCCAGGCACACATGTGTGCACAGAGGCAAAACGTTCGTAGAAATAAAATATTTTTGAATTTTTTTTTTAGTAAATTAAATAAACTGGTGAATGTGCACACCAAAGGTGACTTAGCGTAGCTGTGCGTCGCTTATGGGATTGTGCAACACTAGCCCTCGAGGAATGCCACATGTGAGAAGACAAAATGATGGAGGGGGTCAAGCCCTTTAGACTAGAAAGCGCGGTGCTGTGGCTTCAGAGCTGCCACTAGCTAACAGGTGACTGGGCCTCTTCCACCCTCGTGTGGACCCATGAAGGGGTCTGAGACACTCGCATTGAACTTCTTATCCCCACGGCAGTCCGCATCCCTCAACAGCAGCTGAAGGTGTAAGGGTGACCAGAACTGTGCCACACAGCCAAAACAGAGTGGGGGAGGCCTGACTGCGTGTGCCGCTGTGCCCGCGTGGGGACGGGTCCTCTCACGGGGCACCCGGGCTGCTTGCTCTGCTCCGCCATCATTGCCCTTTTCCTGTCTTCCCCGCAGCCTACCAGATCACACACCGCCTCAATGCCACTACCGCCAACACCGCCACCGTGGAGGTCCTGGCACCCAGTGCCCGCCAGTACATGGCCACCGGCCTCAAGCCAGAGTCTGTCTACCTGTTCCGAATCACAGCCCAGACCCGCAAGGGCTGGGGAGAGGCTGCTGAAGCCTTGGTGGTGACCACAGAAAAGAGAGGTGACTGCCCGTGGGGCTGGGGACGGCTGGGGAGCTGAGGAAGGACTCTGTAGCCCACCCAGAGGGTTAGCATCCCTCCTAGTGGGTGCCTGGCATAAACAGTGAGGAACCATGTTGCTTTAGTTCCAACAGTAGAGCATGGGCTCCAATGTTGGAGTCAAGGTCAGTGAAGGCTCATGCCATCTTACAAAGCTGAACTGGGATTCCCCAGGATCCTACTCTGCTCTGGGTTTCTAAAGGACAGGTGGAGGTTGAGGTGTAACTCAACTGATAGAGTGCTTTGCCTGGCATGCATGAAGCCCTGGGTTCAAATCCCAGCGGTGCTTAAACCAGATGTGGTGATGCATGCCTTGGGGGGTCCAAGCAGGAAGATCAGGAGTTCAAGATCATCTTCAACTACATAGCAAGTTTGAGACCAGCCTAGGATCCATGAGACACTATCAAAATAAATAAAGAATAAATAATACCAAAGAGATGGTTGATGGCCATTCTCCACCCCCTCTTAGTCCCCTTCACATCCCTGTCCTTGTCCAGCTGGGCTAGAACCTGGAGTCTACTCTGTTACTACCTTACTGCCCTGAGCAGGCACCTTGACTGAGAGTGGGTGCCCTATGCAAGCCTGAACTGTTAGGAAATGTTCCCATGAAGAAACAGCAAGGCAGTGGATTTCCTCCAAGAGCTCCTTAAAGGATGTGGGGCAACATCTGTATCCCTCTGGGTTGCCCTAGTTGAGGAAGATGCTCCTGGCCTTGAGTAGGTTGAGGGGAGGGGCTCTGCAAAGTATCCCCCAGTCACAAGGAGTCCCACCACAAAGAAGCATCAAGGCCAAGGACCCTGAGGCTTGGAAACCTGCCATCCGGGGTAGGAAAGTAGTTAAGTAAAGGGGGAAGTGAGCAAGGGGATGATGGGAATGAATTCCCACAGGGAAGCATGGCTCACCCACTCAGTCAGGCAGGTCCCGTCTCTGTGGGTGAGGGGGGGGACGGCAAATGTATCTACTCCTCCATCCCGAGCTGTCATGAGAGGCGTGACTCTCCAGGCACCAAGGGCTCTGGAAGCTGAGGGAAGGTCTCACCTGAAGACTCATGTGTTGGCTGCCGCCAGAAACCACCCAAGCTTCACAAACGTGGAAGTGCGATAGAGAGGAGTTGTGGGTCCCAAGCTCTGGGTACCTCCTCCCTGCCCTTGAGAAAGGACAGCTGCCGCACCACCGCCCTGCTCAGGCCACACTGTCTCTGCTGTTCCCTGCCCTGCCCCCCCAGACCGCCCGCAGCCCCCTAGCAAGCCTGTGGCGCAGCAGGAATTCGTGAGAGCTCGCAGTGTGCTGCTGTCCTGGGAGCCAGGCAGCGACGGGCTCTCCCCGGTGCGCTACTACACCATCCAGACGCGCGAACTGCCCAGCGGCCGGTGGGCACTGCACTCGGCCTCTGTGAGCCACAACGCCTCGGCCTTCACCGTGGACAGGTAAGGTGGGGTCCGCACCCGCTTCTCTGTTCCCTTCTCTGCTGGAGACAGTGACCCTTGCGGGGACAGGGGTGGGGGCGGGGCGGGGGCGGGGCGGGGTGGGGGGCGGGGTTCCGGGAGCACCTTCAGCTGGCCACCCTAGCCTGCCTCAGCTCACCCCACCCGGCACGCTCATCCATTCCAGCTCTCTTCTCCTCCTTGGGAAGCCCATTAAGGCTACCTCTTAATTATCTGTGGAGCCTGCCGGCTCCCTGAGCTAAGCGCTTGCTGTCCTTCGTTAGCGATTCTCCCGACGGCCCGTCCTCCTCCCATCTCTAATAGGGTACGAAGCTCCTCTCCAGAACTCGAGCCTCAATCTAGTCCCCGGAGGTTGTAATTTTTTTATATTCCAGTCAACGTGACCTGGGACGTGAGCAAGTCTTTCCTCCCCCCTCCCGGAGCCCTGTAGATCAAGAAGAAGGATGTGTATTGGGAAGAAAATGAGGCTCACAGAGACAATAATTCATCTTGTCTCTGGGGAACTCCACCTCCCCCACCACCAAAAAAAAAAATCCTAATTTTAGGAAAGGCACCGTAGCTTGCAGGGGATCAGGCATTTAATTGTGTGGAGAGGGAGGTGTGAATGTGTTTGATTTTTGTTTTCTCAACATGGGGTTTCTCTGTGTAGCCCTGGCTGTCCCGGAACTCTCTCTGTAGACCAGGCTGTCCTGGAACTCACAGAGATCCTCCTGCCTCTGCTTCCCGAGTGCTGGGATTAAGGGCATGCGTCACCACTGCATGGCTGTTAATGTTTTCATGGCCACCAAAGCATGGATAAGCTTGAGCCTGGAGATGTGTGGCCTAAGCAGGGATGGTGTGAGGCCTGGCCCGGGGACTCACCCTGTCACTGGGCCTGTCCCGATGAGGCCCCTTCCCGAGCCTTCATGTTTCCCCTTCTCGAAATAATCACACCAGTTTGGGAACAAGTCTTTAACTCCAGAGCCAGTGAGCACCATCATTCATGCTCAAATCACAGTTGACATCTTGGCTTTGGCTCCCATTTCCCGCCGCAGACTCAAGCCCTTCACATCCTACAAGTTCAGAGTGAAAGCGACCAATGACATCGGGGACAGCGAGTTCAGTGAGGAGTCAGAGTCGCTGACCACCTTGCAGGCCGGTCAGTGACACCTCCCTGCCTGGGCACCTTGCTCTTAACCCTGGTTGCTTCCTGAGCGTGGAGTGTTCTTCCGTGGGAGGGGCCTCTGAGGATGAGGGAGGGCTCACTAGGCCTAAAGGTTTGGGACAAAGGGGATTTTACCCAGGACTCGGGGTCCTGAACCCAGCCTGGAATTTAAGTTCACTTCTTCTCTGATGTTCCCCCAGCTGACAGGAAGTGGAAGTAGATACCCACCCAACCCCATACCTAACAGCAACCTAAGTCCTATGGTTTTGAGGGGTGAGGGGCTTCAAGGCCTTGGTTACACCCTGGCTGTTTGCTCTGAGGAAATTGGGGTGGTGGGTGTCCGGGGTAACTTAAGCAGGACCTACCTAGCCATCCAGTGTCAGCAGGATCTGGCCCCCCGTGTGTCCCCAGGGGGTGCTGACACCCCAGCTCACAGAGTCTACTCCTCTGCCTCTCTCCACAGCCCCAGACGAGGCACCCACCATCCTGTCAGTGATACCCCACACCACCACCTCCGTGCTAATCCGATGGCAGGTATGGCTAGGTGAACAGGGTGGGTTCATTTCCAAGGACTCCGGACAGGACTCTTGACTGAGACTGAAACCCCCCCAGCCCCCACCAGAGATGCCTTTGCCTCTGTCCTAAAGCAGCACTGTTGATTCTACAGGGCCCGAGGCAGCCTCACCAATCAGGCGGCCCATGCCTTCTCTGAAGTCTAGCCTTGGACTCAGCAGGCACCCACAGAGCCCCCCCCCCCCCCCCCCCCCGAGAAAGGCTAGCTCCTGTCCCTGCTTCTTGGGATCTGAGGAACTGGCCCCAGCAGCAATCGTTGTGCAGCTGCTGAAGCCTGGGATCCCAGAGGGGACAGCCCTAAGTGGAAATGACCTGGCAGCCACACAGGAGCCCGAGGAAGCAGGAGCAGATGGGATACCCTGGCAAAAGGGCCAGGCGATGCCCATGGCAGCCAGGGAAGCAATTAAGGGGCTAATAAAAAGGCTGAGCCACTTCAACAGATTTCTTTAAGGAGGTATCATAAAGAAAATAGTTTCCACTTGGCAAAGAGCCTGCTCTCCAGCTCAGCCGAGGAAGGGAGCGGAAAGCAAAGCAGGAAAGAGAGGCCATACGCACCCGGCGTGCCCATCCCTGCACATGCCGTAGTAGGCCGTAGTCCTAGCGTAGGCAGGGGGCTCAGCTCATGGCAAACCAGGAAGTGCTGGCCGGGTGATCATCAGAGAGCGGCAGCCCCAGGGAGGCCAGAAGTAGAGTCACAGAGTTCCTGGACCAGCAATGGCTGGCCACTGCAGAGCTGTGTTTTCAGGTCTTGCTGCTGCTGTGTGGCCATGGGCCAGTACCTTAATGTCTCTGAGTGTGTTTCCTGCTCTGCTAAGGGGGGAGAGGGGGTTGCATGGTGACTCCTGCCCTTCCCCACCTCAGAGGGAATGTGACAACCTCTTTGGAAATACTCCAAACCATCCCAATTTTTTTTTCTGGTTGAGACAGAGTCCCTGCTCTGCCTCTGCAGGAGGTGTGGCGGGTGAGGGGGGGAGTAAGATAAGCAGGAGTCAAGGGAGCTCCCCATGTTTGACCCTCGTGCCCGTCCGTAGCCTCCAGCTGAGGACAAGATCAACGGCATCCTCTTGGGCTTTCGAATCCGGTACCGGGAGCTGCTCTATGAAGGACTGAGGGGCTTCACTCTTCGAGGCATCAACAACCCCGGGGCCAAGTGGGCTGAGCTCACCTGTAAGTAGCCATCACAGGGTCCTGGGGAGGGGCTGGGGAGGCGTGGCCATCTCCCTGCTCTGATGCTCCCTTGAGTCCACTAACCTGCAACCCCACCTCTCTCTCCTCGTCCCATTCACTCACTGGCTGAGCATTCATTGAGTGCCTTCTACATACTCCAAGACCCTCTGGGCACACACCAGTGGTTATGCAGACAGGGCCCCTGACCTCCTGGATCAGTCTGAGGAAGGAACAGTCAGGCATTCAATATGTAAACCCTGACATACCGTCAAGGGCCATGAGCTTGGGAGACTGTTCCAGAAGAGTTCCAAAGGGAGGGAGGAGCCACCAGTTTAGAAAAATCATCAGCCTCGACATCTAAACCCCCCACCAAGGACAGCATTCAAGACCCCATCCTACTCCCCAGGAAATCGACACACCCAGCCCTAGGGTCAAAGAAGCCAGCCGTCAAGAACGGGAAAGCCATGAGCAAGAGAAGGGTGTGAGTGGACACTGGGTCTGTAGGGTACACAGGGACATAGAGGTGATGGCCTTGGCTATAGGAGGTGTGGGAGAAACTGAGGCAAGGAGGCTGTTGCGTTAACTTACAAAAGAACATGAGGCTGAGCCAAGGAGGCAGGCTAGGTGTGCCGCGTGAATTCCGTGGGGCTCCACGTCTGTTCAAGGAGAGGAGAAGGGAGCAGGCAGGAAAGAGGAGTGTGTGTAGAGGAGGAGGAGGAGGAGGAGGAGGAGGAGGGCAACACTGTTCACCAAAAGGGAAGTGAGCTTTGGGGGAGACAGCCCAGGTCCCTGTGGGCTGTGGTGCTGCACCCCTGTCCCCCAGGCTTGTGAAGCCTCAGCTCCCGGGGATGTTCACAGACAACAAAACCACTGAACATGGAGTGAGAGCATATTAAAGGAAGCCCGCAGAAATGCCCACGCTAACGTCTCATGTTATTCCCTTATCTTCATTTATTTATTCTGGCCGATGTCTGCTTATGGCGGTGATTTTATATGGCCTGCGTCTAATTCACTCATATTTCTTGACAATAAAATTGTTTCTGGTTCATATGAGGAAATTGACGATGCCGATATTTCACCCTGCTTTGCCGAGAGCTCCACAGTGAAACCGGGGAACCCGTGGGACGAGAGGGTCCCCCAGAACTGTTCCCAGGGTCCCTAGGCTCCAAGAGGCTCCCCATGGTCAATGTACACCAAGATAGGGACAGCAATGTTTTAGGATCTGCCCTCTCCCCAAGTTCCCATCTCGGCCCCTGACTCAGCACCAGGAATTGGAAGCCATCCTCCTACCCACTCTATCTCCAACCTTGTCATCCCATCCCAGGCCTGGTTGGTTCCCAGTGGGGGGACGCCTGTGTATACTAACCTCTGTCTGCTGTCTCCCTGGCCTCTCACCTCCTACCCCCTAGCCTTGTACTCCATGCGGAACCTGACCCGGCCCAGCCTCACGCAGTACGAGCTAGACAGTAAGTCCCCTTGCATGGTGATTCGCCGTGGCCCAGGCCTCCTGGGATGGGCTGGGGAGGGGATTCTCAAGAACACCTGGACCCAGGTGAACCAGGTATCTGCTGTCCTGGTTTACTTTTTGTTACTGTGATAAAGACTATGACAAAAAGCAAAAAGAGTTTGTTTGACTTATAGATCCCAATCATAGTCCGTCCATCACTAAGGGATATAACGATATTCGATGCTATATAGGGAAAACAATATATTTATTTACCAGAGAGAGAGAGAGAAAGAGTCACACAGACCAGGAGTTAGAAACGTGGCTGGCTTCCAGGAGAAAAAGGGAAGCCCCTTTTCCTTTCACTTCCTTTTATCTCTACCTTGACCCTGCCCTGTTGGGCAGATAGCTTTGTGGGGTTCACTCCTACAAAGGGAAGCCATGTAGGAACTCAAGGCATGTTGAGGAATGTTGCTTACTGGCTTGCTCACCATAGCTTTCTCGGCCAGCTTTCTTATAGAACCCAGGACCACTAGCCCAGGGGTGGCACCACCCACAGTAGTGGTCCCTCCCACATTAGTCTTTAATCAGGAAGATGCCCCCACAGACTTACCTACAGGCCAATCTGATGGAGGCGTTTTCTCAAATGAGGTTCCCTCTTCCCAGATGAGTCTAGCTGTGTCAAGGTGACGACAAAAAAAAAAAAAGCTAGCCAGCACACCCATGCCTACCCAGTGTGCTTGAATACTGGGCCCACCTATACAGCACACACCCCTTGAGGACACGTGAGGAAGAAGGCTTTTAGAAGAGACTCCTCCAAGCATGCCCTGTAGGTGCTGAGTAGTAAAATACAGACTTGGGCGGATGAGAGGGCAGTATGTCAACTGCAGGATAAAGCGTCCTACGGGACAAGTAGGTGGGTGTCTATTACCATCGCCTGACTTGGCCCATGTGATGCACGTTGGCCCTCACTGCCTCTCTAGCCCTGTCTCAGGCTCCTGGAGTTGTGTGGCTCACCTCTGCCCCCTCTCTCTTTCTGAAGCCTCAGCAGGCTGCACGCACACACACACACACACACACACACACACACACACACACACACACACACAGAGTCTTATCAGGAAAAACCAACCTCAGAGTCTAGACTTCCCTTCTCTCCTCAGCATAGCCTATTCCATGACAGAACCACCCCCCTGGGTGGGAGGGAGACAGGGTCAGTCTGCTTCAGAGGACTGCAGGGCATACCAGGAAAAGGGATCATATCTCCCATCCAAGACAACAGAGCCCATTTTCCTGTAGCAGCTTCTATTCCCCAGGCCCCCCCCCACCTCGATCTTGACTAATACATGAGATTTCTTGACCCAGGATTCGCATTCCATAAGCACTTCCCCTCTAGGACTGAGTCAGTGGGGGCGGGGGTGGGAGGGTGGACTACACAGTGGTAAAGCTTGTGCTCAGCCTTAAAGAGACCCTGGACTCCATCCCTGGCCCCCCGAAAGGTAGGAAAAAAAGAGCTGCTGTATGGGGACACAGCAGGGACATGGCTGAAACGGTTTACATCTGCCATAGTGGGAGGAGTTCAGGCAAGGAAGGTTTGAGCCTCCGGTCCAGGGTGGCCAGGACTGCTAATACTAACCCCTCCAGTCTCAGCACGATCCACTTGGAGATGCAATTGTCTTCATGACCCTAGAGCAGGAGGCTGTTTTATGTCACAAATTCTGTTGGCAGGCACAGCCCAAGCATCCAGGCATTGCCTCTCACCTGTCTCCTCCCCATTGTCACCTGGGGCACTGGGATGGTAGACATGTGACAAGTGGGCTTCCGGCCACTCCTGGTACCAGCTGACAAGGGAGCTCAATGCAGTATGGAATATAATATATTTATTTGCCAGAGAAAGAACTTACACACAAGCTGGGGGCGGGGGGGGGGGTGTCAGAAGCGTGGCAGGCTTCCATAGGGAGTGAGAGAATAATTTTCCTTAAATAGCCCACCTGTGCTAATCTTCATATATCCCCATCCTTTTGGGCAGATAGTTTCGTGGGCTCTCCCCTACAGACATGCCTCCTTCCTCCCCAGTGGCTCCAGCCTCCACGGGGGACTCTTCCCCAGGCTCTGTGATCTCTGTGTTCCTGACCCCACCCCACCCCCATTCTCGCCCACAGATCTGAGCAAGCACAAGCGTTATGAGATCCGGATGAGTGTGTACAATGCCGTGGGGGAGGGGCCCTTGAGCCCACCACAAGAGGTCTTTGTCGGAGAGGCGGGTGAGTGTGCCCTCCTGAGTCCCAGGAACTCACCCGGGGTCCCTACGCTGCCCCCGCCCACCTCCTCGTCCGTAGTTTACGCCCTTGAATACTCACTCACCCACCTTGGTGCCCTCCAGTACCCACGGCAGCACCACAGAACGTGGCCATCCACAGTGCCACAGCCACGCAGCTAGATGTGACCTGGGAGCCACCGCCTCTGGAGAACCAGAATGGAGACATACAGGGATACAAGGTATGGGAGATCTGGGAGAGGAGTGGGTTCGGAGGGACAAAGGGACAGGGAGGGCTGAGTGGGTGGGATGATGTCCCCCGCCCTTCCTGATCACAGCCAGGTGTTTGCCCTCAGGCTCCGCCGCACACCTGTGACTGTGGCTGTCTGCACGGCTGACAGAAACAAACACTGTGGCATTGTAGAATATTTACAGTCTGAAGCAGGCTGAGCTTGGTCCAAGGAACTCAAACCACACCCCGGCTTATTCTTCTCTAAGACACCACCTCCAGCCCCGTAGCCACTTAAGATTTCTGAGGAGTAGGGGCTGGGGATGTAGCTTGGTCGGTAGAGTGATTTATTGGAATGCACAAAGCCCCAGGTTGAACCCACAGCGCTGTGTAAACCAAATGTGGTGGTTTGTGTGACCCCAGCACTCGGGAGGTAGAGGCAGTAGGACTGGAGTTCAAGGTCAACCTGGACTTTTTAGCAGGTTTGAGACCAGCCTCAGCTACATGAGACTCTGTCTCAAAAAATAAAATAAAATAAATCTGCGATTCCTAGGCCCTGATATTGATTTAATGATCAATTTGCAAAGCACCGCTGGCAATATTTGAAGATCTGTTTGAAGGGCATCTCTGATTCGGGATGCTGTGTTATGGTGGGGTCGTATTTGTAGAACCCTCTGAACTCTCGCAGCTTGCTAAAGACCTAGGAAGCTGCTACATTGTGGGCCCGTTTTATACGGCTGAGGAAACTGACCCAACTGATGTAGTCTGGAGAGTTCACAAACTAGCAGGTGTTAGAATCCAGTGCCTAGCCGGGCGGTGGTGGCGCACGCCTTTAATCCCAGCACTCAGGAGGCAGAGGCAGGCGGATCTCTGTGAGTTTGAGACCAGCCTGGTCTACAAGAGCTAGTTCCAGGACAGCTAGGGCTACACAGAAAAACCCTGTCACAAAATATATAGGCAGATAGATAGATAGATATAAAATCCAGGTGCCCAACTCAAGCTTGTCAGGAAACAGAAAACACAGCCTATCCCCTGGAAGAGGTGATGTATGGAACACATGGGCAGGGCCAGGGAGGAGCCAGAGTGTAGAAGAATAAAGAGCTAACCGAACTCCCTCACTGGAGCATGCAACCCTCGGCTGTGATGGAAGCATCCGGAAGAGACTGAATCCTGATATTCAGAAAACTGACCCCATGCAATAGCCTTAGAAGAGACTGATTCCTGATATTCAGAAAAAAACTGACCCCATGCAATAGCCTTAGAAGAGACTGGTTCCTGATATTCAGAAAACTGACCCCCATGTAATAGCCTTGTGGCACAGCGTATGCAAACCACAGGACCCAATGGTTTTCCTGGCCTATCCTGTCATTGCACGGGTGACAAGGACTGTCCACCAGGGTGAAGCACTTTCTCAGTCACACAGCCTGTGGAGACAGGCCGCCCTGGTGTAAGGCAAAATCCAGTATAGGAAGTTTTCCATTCAGGATGGAGGAAGAGGAGGAGAAGAAGGGGAGGGAGGCACCAAGCCAAGGAAGCTCTGAAGATGGGTAATACCCCCTCAAGGCTTTGCCCAGGAGTGCCAGCTGGAAAAACCAAGCATTGCACCCATAGCATACGCCTCCAGGTGGAGGCAGCCACAGTGTGCAGTCACTAGACTGTTGAGGTTTAGAAGTTGTGAATTAACATACAGATCCAGGAAATGTGTGGGTGCCCGGGTACCATATAGAACACAGAAGATGTCTGCAGTTTCCAGAAAATACACGTCATGCCTGAGTCTGAACCGCAGGGATGGAATTGTCGTGTCCTCAGTGACAGCTAATCAGTGCTGTGTCATCAGGGCCCACCGACATGTATGCAAGCAAAACACCGAAGCACATAAAAACAAAATAAATTATTTAAAAAATAAGAGAGAGAGAGTTCAAAGTCCTTCTCAACCATATAGCTGGTTCAAGGCTATGCCAGGCTGCATGAGACTATCAATAAGTAAACAAAACGGGCTGAGAACGCGAGTGAGTGGTTAGAGCAACTGCCTGTCATGCGAGAGGGTTCCATCCACAGCATCGCCTTCCCTGGGGGGGGGGGGATGAATGATGGGAGAAACAACTGTGGTGTCACAGTGATAGGAGACAGTAAAGCCCCACCTGATTCCTTCAGCTTCCCGTCCCAGCGCTCTGCTGGGAATAAAGTGAGGGAGAAAGGGCGGGGGGGGGGAAGGGGGCATAGGAAAGAGCCGTTGTCAAGGCGTCTATTCCCCACAGGCTCTTCTGTGTCTGTGGAGCCAACCTGCCGAGGAGCACAGACACTGGAGGAAAATGTTGGGACTGAACTGAACGCGGAGACATTTTCCCTGTCGATATTCTCTAGACGGCGTGTTGTGATGGCCTTGACCTCAAATTAGGTGTTCTTAGCGGTCTAGAGACAGCGTGAAACTCATAAGAGGATGAAGTGGGTTTCTCTCGCCGCATGTGGCAGGATTTCCCTCCTTTTAAAGCGGAAATAATATTCTAGCGCGCGCACGTGTGTGTGTGTGTGTGTGTGTGTGTGTGTGTTGCATGTGCGCACGTGCACACACATTTGTCCACTCACCCACTGACAAATATTTAGGAGGGGTTGTAGCCAGACGTTTCTCTGTCCCACTCGCCAGTCCTGCAGTCACTTATAAAGTCATCATAATTGTTTGGCTGATGGCTCAGGCTATTTACTAGCTAGCGCTTACATTTAAATTAACTCGTATTTCTTATCTGTGCCTCTCTGCACTGTTCGTGGCCTGTTTCCTCATTTTCTGCATGTCTGGCTTCCTCGGCACTGGCTGGCGATTTCTCTCAACCCCACCTTCTCCCTCCCTGTATCCTGCCTGGATTTCCTGCCTAGCTATATTCTGCCCTGTCATAGGCCAAAGCAGCTTCATTCATCAGCCAATGATAGCAACGCATATTCGCAGCAACAAATATTCATCAGCCAATGATAGCAACGCATATTCACAGCAACAAATATTCATCAGCCAATGATAGCAACGCATATTCGCAGCAACAAATATTCGTCACGCACAGAGCACAGAAGGACATCCCATGTCAAGGAGTTTGGGGGTTTCATTTGTTTGTTTTTGAGACAGGGTCTTACGTTAGCTTTGGAATCAAACTATCCATTTATTGGATGATGACCTTGAACTTGTGACTCTCGGTCTCTACTTCCCAAGTGCTGGGTGACAGGTATACAATCGGGTGCATGGGTTTTCTGTGTCTTGGCCACTGTGGCTTACTGCAGTGTAAATATCTTCTTCAAGATCCTGATTTTAATACGTTTGGATACGTTCCCAGAAACGAGATTGCTGGATCATATGGTAATTCTATTTTTAATTTTCTTTGAAGAACTCCAGACTGTTTTCCACAGTGGCTATGCGTCTTACATTTCCAGTGATGGCACAGGAGGCTTCAAATTTGTCTCCACCGGGCTGATTATCTTTTGACACTTTGACAACAGCCACCACAAGAGGTGCCACAGGACAGGCCCTTGCGATTTGTTTTGTTTGAGACAAGGTCTCAAGTAACCCAGGCTGGTCTTAAACTCACTATATAACTACGAATGACATTTAACTTCTGATCGTCTTACCTCGGCGCCTAAGTGCTGGGATTACGGGCATGTGTCGTGGTCACTGTGGCATGAACTCTCATGTCCCCGGTGTTTAATAATGCTAAGGACCTTTCCAGGTTCCTGTTAGCCATTTGTCTTCTCTTTGGAAAGGTCCATTTGTTTTCTTGCCACAAAGCTGTATGAACCCAGAAGACACTGTGTGAAGTGAAATAAGGCAACACAGAAAGACCAGTCTATGCAACCTCATTTATACATCAGAGTCCATGGGATAGTAACAGAATAGTCTAAGGCGTGCAATCAGGAAGTAGCGTGTGGTTGCCGGAAGTAGGGAGCACCTGGAGAGAGGCTGGTCAAAGGGCAAACATTTCAAGCCAGGCATAGCGGCACACCCCTCTAATCCCAGCACTCAGGAGTTAAGGACAGGCTGGTCTCTGTGAGTTCAAAGCCAACCAGGGCTACATAGAGAGACCCTGACTCAAAAAGTAAGGATTATATGAGCATTCAGGTCTAATCGAAGCATGGTGGTGCCCACCTTTAATCCCAGCACTTAGAATGCTGAGGCAGAGGGTCACTCCAAGTTCCGGGCCAGCCTGGGCTACATAGCGAGTTCCACGCCTTCCTGAGTTAGACGGCGACTATCTCAAAAAAAAAAAAATCAAAACCAACCGTCAGCCAAAAGAGTTTCAGGCATGTAAGTTCTTGGGTCTAGCCTGCTGTGCTCTAGCCATGACTCACAAAATGTAGGCTTGATGTTTAGTAGCGGGAGAGAGACCAGGAGGGAGGGAAGAGGGAGGGGGAGGGGGAAGGGGAGGGAGAAAGAAATGAAAGACAGTCTTCCAAACTCACTGCCCCTCTTGATCTGCCCTCTTCTCTCCAAGTAGGTTCTCATCCTCACCAGCCCCTCCAAATCTCGCCCATCTCCCCAGCAGTGTGCCTTGACAGCTGAACCATGGCATTTGCCTGCCTGCTTCTCCTCACACTGTCTGTCACCCCTCCTCAGTCCCCTTTGCTGCCCCAGATCCCCACTCCCCCTCATCTCAGCACAGAGACCCCAGGAGTCTGTCTGTTCCTCTTCCCTGACTAGAAGAATCTGGCAGTTCTCTGGGTGCGCTCACCAAGCTGCAGGTGCTCGGGGAGTGTGCATATCTACACATCCAGCCTTGAGCTTTCCTAACTCTGACTCCGGAAGAAGCTGTGTGGCTGCTGTATCCTCGTAGTCAATGGATGAGTGAGTGAGTGGATGAGTGATTTTATGAATGAAAACCTCAACTCCTCATATAAAGAGAATTTTAAAAAAGATGTAGGGTTGTAGCAAAACAAGGCTTTTGTAGTCACAAGATGTCCCAACTGCCGTTTACACATGCCGGGGGCGGACACTTTTTATTAGCTCTTTCTTGCTTTTGTTGGTATAGAGAAAATGAAAAGCCAATCGCGTACAGAAACCTCTTTGGCCAGCAGGTGGCGCCAAATGATCTCCATAAAGTCTGGAGTCCCGAGACTTTATGGAGGGTCCTAGCTCAACGTTGGTAATGTAGCTTGAGAATCTTCTGTGTGTGTTTGAAAGCACTAACCCATGCTTATTACAGAATGCCTAGAGACTCCATAGGAAGCTCCTGCTGCGTCGAGGACCCAAAATCTTCCTCAAGCACGTAATACCTTTAAAAGCTGACCAGTGTCTCCCCCGGCCCCCCGCCCCCCCGGGGGAAGCACTGTTCCCTCTTCTTCAGTCCTTATTGCCTGCAGCTCTCACAGTCACCCCGGAAAGTGGGTGTCCTTAGCCCCTCTGTAGCTGAGAGAAATCATGCCTGGCCAAGTCACAAGGCTAGCAAATGGTGCCATCAGAATTCAGCCACCAACCAAACGTCTTCTTAATCCAGCCTTCCCCTGCAGCAAACTGGTGTATTCCCGTGTATCGAAACTGGATTGTACACATCTACCACACAATTGTAGTGTGTGTGTGTGTGTGTGTGCGCGTGCGCGCACGTGCGTGTGTGCGTGCATGCGTGTGCTGTCTTAGTAGCCTGCAGCTCCTAATGCGGCAGGTGGGGGGCAGAGCTCTCCGCTCGGTGTTGCTCTCACCCCTCCAGCTCAGGTTCATGAGAGAAAGATTCCTAGTCTAATGTTGACATGCCTGTGTCACATGCTACAGATACCAGCCACAGATACGCGGTTTTACTACGGTCTAGCCGAGGATAGGTATTGGCTATTAAAAGGAAAGTTCTAGAACCTTCCTCAAAGAGCTCTTAGCTACTCCCTGGATGAAGGCAAAGGTGTTGTTGATCCCTGAGAGGGGCGGAAGACCATTATCTCCATCCCACTCACTCCCACAATCGTTGGTCCCTACAGATTTATTTCTGGGAGGTCCAGCGTAGGAACCTCACGGAGAGGGTGAAGACGCTCTTCCTGGCTGAGAACAGTGTGAAACTCAAGAACCTGACCGGCTATACAACCTACATGGTCAGCATCTCGGCCTTCAATGCTGCGGGGGATGGGCCGCGGAGCGCCCCCACCCGAGGCCAGACTCAACAAGCAGGTAGGGAGAAAGTCTCGGGGAAGACTGTTTGTGGGGACAATGGGACCACACCTGGTATCAAGGCTGTCCCTCGAAGCCGGAAAGCTGGGTTTGGTACCCAGGTCCCACTTCCAGATACGGAGACAGAGCCCAGCCTGCCAGGAAGACTCTAGGTATGTGTCCAGAAAAAAAAAAATCTCACCACAAACCGTGAGAAAGCCCCCAGGTGTCACCCAGCCTGTCCTGCCCACCCTGTCTCAGCTTTGGGGATAACCTCCATGGCCAGCCGCTACCTGGCCTCCTCCTTTCCTGGTCTCCTGGCCTCTGTTCATCCCGCCAATGCTAATTATCTCCTATGAGCCCACACTTTGCTTCATCCTGGTGATGCAACAATAAGAGAAGAAAACGCGCGCGCACACACGCACACGCACACACACGCACGCACGCATGCACGCACACACACGCTAAGTCTGAGGGCCCGGATCATAAGCAAGCCCAGATGAGCTGGCTGAGGCGGTGGTGGGGATAGGTGGCCTAAGGGGAGCAGAGCTTTGGACCGCCCGCCCACAAAGGCCTGGCCAAGATGGCTACCTCCGAGCTGAGATTTGAAACGAGAGGAGACCTGATGACAGGAGAGCCACCATGGGAAGTTCTGCAGACAGAGCAGGAAGCCGGGTTCCTGTCAGAAGGACCAGCAGGTGCAGTGGCTTGAGGGCGTCAGGGATTAGAGGGACAGAGCTGGGTGCTGACAAGGTGAGGTGAGGGCATGCCCAAGGGTCTGGAGAACAGACATTTGTATGACGTGAATAGGAAGACACAGGAAGGTTTGAGCTGTTGAGGATTAGATCTTTTTATGTCTGGAAAAAAACTGGCTCTGCCCTCTGCGCTGGGAGACTTGAGGGAGAGGAAAGAGGCGGAGAGACCCGGTGGGAACTAGACACAGGACAGGGCAGAGAAGGGAGAGAGGGTGCAGATCCTCTTGTCCTGAGGTGTCCAAAACCACTTTTGGTTAGTGTCACACTGGGGCCCCCACAAGTCCCAGGGGTGAGCAGAGCAGTGACATTTCTTTTTCACAATGGGCAAGGGTCACCCCAGAAAATGTGCTTTTTGCTCAGGGTCCCCTGGTAAGTCCTAGGGGAAAGGACAGATGTTGGAACCAAGGACATCCAAGGGACATTCAGGAAGTTTGTGTTTGTTCGTTTGCTTCTAATGTGGAGTTGAACAGTCAGCCCTCCCAGTCTATGGATCCCGTATTAGTAGATTCAACTAACCAAGAAAGGAAAATATTCCCCAGAATGGCTTCTGCCTGGTGTGGTGGGCACAGACCCATAATCTAAGCACTTGGAGGTTAAGCCAGGAGGATTAAGAGCTCAGGGCTGGAGGGACGGCTCAGCAGTCAAGAGCACTGACCGCCCTTCCAGAGGACAGAGTTCAGTCCCCAGCACCCATATCATGCGGCTCACACCACCTTATACCCTCAGTTCCGGGGGATCCGACCTCTACGGGCACCTGTGCTCATGTGACATACACACAGACACGTACGCACGTAAGATCAGAGTCACCTTCAGCCACACAGCAATTTCAAGGCTACCCTGAACTACACGAGAATGTCTCAAAAACAATTTTTTAAAATGTGTCTATACCGAACATGTACAGACAACACCACATAACAACTACTTAGCAGCATTGCATTGCATCATTGACAAGTGTATTCGGTGTATACTTACCAGTGAATCATAAGTACCCTGGAGGTGAGCTAGAGTACCTGGAGGACTAGAAGAGAGCTCGGTGGTACGGCACTTGGCTAGCCTGAGAAACGCCCTGGCTTTGCCAACACAACAAAAAGGAGGGAGGGGCACACAGAAGAATGTCTATGGCCTATACGCCAAAGTGACACCATGTTATATAAGACAAGCATCTCAGATTTGCATTAGAACCAATTGCTTACGGATATAGAGGGCAAAAGGACAGCCTTCTCCCCTGACCTCCAGAAGCCAGCTTTGCCAGGCTGACGCATCCCTTACTGTGGCTCCCACCACCCTTAAAGAGATGTCGAAAGCACGCTACCAGAGACAGTTTCTAACCAGGATTCTCTCTGGGACAGTCCCCTACTCCAGAGGAGCCCTTCCCTCCATTGGCTCCCCTGGGACAGCCAGAGGCTGAGCTTGGGTGTGCTAGCCTCTTTCTGCCTGCCTGCCCATCTTGACGATGTTCCATCAGTGTCACTGGTCAGATACGAGCCCCCGGGAGCCTAGAAGCTTCCGGCGCTGCAGCAGTAGGACAGAATGTCCTGTCCCACGTCCTTCTGCCCCCGAGTGGGGAGGGGGGGAGGCAGGAAAGGGCCCTGAGTTCACCTCCCTCCTTCAAAGACAGCAGGGGAGATGGAGCTGGAAGCTGTCAAGATTATTAGTCCTGGCTTGGTGGGAGGCAGCACTGCCAATAATAGCCTGGCCATCCACCCAACCAGCTCGGGATGCTGGGAGGAAAGGAATGCTTCCTGCCTTGTCTCTTCGCCACCGCCTCCCAACAACCCCCTCATGCCCCCCCCCACATACCCGCTACTGCCACACACCAGCGTCTTCCCATCTCCATGTTTTCAAAGTTCACCCCAGGGGTGTCAGTACAAGAAAACATCTCTTCCAGAGGATCTGACTGTCCTTGGCCTGTCTCCCCCTGACAGCATGGTGTCTCTATAACAAGCCCACAGCCCAGGGATGAAAGGAAGGCCATGTCTCCGGAGTTCTGACATCTTGTTTAGCACCCACTCTGTATTCTGAGGCAGAGGCACCCCCCACCTTCTCTAGCAGGAGAGCTGAAAGACACACCCGTGGTGCCAGGAAACGGTCTTGCCCCACAGTGACCCTTGGGGATGCAATGGCTGCTCCCATGCTACTTAGCCAGGGCTCAGAGCCACGCAGGAGAGAGTCCAGACTCAAGGAGGGCTCTTCCCCATGCCAGGGCCTCTGATGCTAGACAGCTGAGCGCTAATGACATCAACGGAGGAGGAGCAAGGGTTCAAGGGCCTCGAGTGACCCTTCCTGCCTTCTTTTTGTGCCTAGCCTCACTCTCTCTTCTTTCTGGGAACAGACCCAAACTCTCCTGCGAGTTGCTTGGAGCCCAACCTGAGTCTTTGAACTTCCACAGAAAGAGAAAAAAAAAGCACAAACCCTTTGCTGTCTCTCCACAGCCCCCAGCGCCCCAGGCTCAGTCAAGTTCAGCGAGCTGACCACGACCTCGGTGAACGTGTCCTGGGAAGCCCCACAGTTCCCCAACGGTCCTCTGGAGGGCTACAGGCTGGTGTATGAACCCTGCACCCCCGTGGATGGTGAGTGGGGACCTCCCACACGGCCCAAACTCTCACCATCAAGGCCTGGTTTATACCCAGAGATCAGGTCATGATCACCGCTCGGCAGTTGGATGTGGTGAGAGTCTTCCCATCTTATAAATGGGAAGGCTGAGGCTTGGCCCAGGGAAGGGGTGTTTCCGAGACAAAAGCATCTGAGCACAAAGTCGAAACAGCAGCATAAAGCGGCGTCTCTGGTGCAGGCAGGGGACGTTTAGCACAGTCTTCCTGTTCCATAAACTGAATCAGGAGGAAAGGAAAAGAATCCAGGCAAAACAGTTGTCCCAAGATGGGACAGGACCCCAAAGCAAAGTCTTCTGATATTCTCATGCTCTCCTGGCCCCCTTCCAAAGCTCTGCGTTCTCAGCATACCCCCTGTGGAGGATCAGGGACCTCTTTAGAAATCTGGTCAAAGCCTGGGGAGCTTCCCTAGGCAGACGTATGAGGGTGAGCAATCCCCCCACCCCTGCCATGCACGTGACTGCCCTAGCCCAGGCCTTCCTCACACTGGTCCCTCTCAGGCACTACCCTTCCCAGGCCCCCACCAAAATTCTGCTCCACTTCGAGGGGTTGGACCGACAGCCCTGACTGTTGACATCCGGTGCCAGTCAGCTTTCTTACAGAGTACAGCCCAATGCCCGCTGGTAAGAATGAGGCAGGGATAGGCAGGAGTCCCCAGGAGTCACTGTTTTGTCCCCCCCACAGCTATCTTAAGAGAACAAGGGACTTCCATGAAAGAAGGGCACTGGGCTGCTCAGTGTCTGGGTCTACTTACATCGAGGCTTAGGGATGTGGCTGCCCTAGAAGTGACAGCCTGCTGGCCGGAAGTGACCACTTCTGTGGTCACCTCCCCGCCCCTCACTCCTCCCAGCGCTGGAGCCCCACAAGAATGAGGGGTGGAGCCTGGGAACATTCGGCAGGGCCAGTTCTGGGTCAGTGGTGGGAACAGTGGCCCTCAGTCTTTCATGCCACCACCCGGGTGCCAGCCGCCTGTCCTGCAGAGTAGAGCTGTCAGGACCAAGGGGAAACAGGTTCTGGGAAGAGATGCAGTCAGAAGCAGGGTTAGGTCAGTGGTCAAGAAGACAAAATCCCGGGAACCCAGACAGGCTCCTGTCCCAGTGACTCCTACCTGGCCTATCTGGGGACCTCCCACTGAGAAAGGGAGTACTTGGCCTCTTGTGATTTTATTCCATCAGGGTCTAGACCACATGGCCAAACTCCGTGTCCCCCGTAGGTTCCACCATCTGTGTAGCGGCCTAGCTTGCAAGTAAGGGGCACCGTCTAGCATGTATATACCATAGCTCCAGAGTTGGTCAGCAGCACCCCGTTTTCCTACGGAGAAATCCAAGGTCTGAACCAGCAAGGGTCTGCTCAGTAGTGTCTAAAGCCCTCATTCAATAAGTAAATGGGGTCAGAGGTGCAGCTCCCAACGGCAGAGCGCTTGCCCGGCTTTCTCGAAGCCCTGGGCTCTGTGTTCAGCCCCACACAGATCAGCCATGGTGGCTCGTGCCTATAACTCCAGCACTCAGGAGCTGGAGGCGGCAAGATCGGGAGTTCAGGGTCATCCTTGGCTACATAGCAAGTGTGAGACCAGTCTGAGCTACCAGAGACACTGTCTCAAAAATAAATAGGGCCAGCCTGGATGTGGTGGCACACTCGGGAGGCAGAGGCAGGAGGATCTCTGTGAGTTCGAGAGCAGCCTAGTATACAGAACAAGTTCTAGACCAGTCAGGACTACACAGAGAAACCCTGTCTCAAAAAAAAAATTAAAGGAAGGGAGGGAGAGAGAGAGCAAGAGAAAGAGAGAGAGAGTAGGAAGGAAGGAAGGAGGGAGGGAGGGAGGGAAGGAGGGAAGGAGGGAGGGAGGGAAGGAAGAAAGGAAGGAAGGAAGGAAGGAAGGAAGGGGGCACTTAGAAGCTAGGGTGCTGTCTGCTGATCTGGAGAACCAGTTCCCAAGCAACCACATGGCAGCTCACAACTGTCTGTAACTCCAGTTTCAGGGAATTCAGTGCCCCCCTTTTGACCTCCTCAGGCCCCAGGCATGCAAGTGGTATATGCAGACATACATGCAGGCAAAACATCCATACACATAAAATAAAAGATTTTCAAGTTGAATGAAGCACCTACTATGTGTTCAGTGTTGTCTCCCTATATGTGAAACTCCGTATCCCTATTGGGGATGCTCCTGACAGTCTGGCTCACTAGAAAAATAAACTGAAGCCGGCTGAGACGTGTCTGAAGGCGCCAGGGCCAACTCAAGGGCGCAGAGCCTGTCCCTCTGTGTGGCGACACCTTACACAGTGAACCCTGGTCCTGAGTCTCAGGGAGACCTTGGGATTGTGATGCCCAGAGCACATAGTACCAGCCTGTGAAAGCCTCCATCCTGCCCCTGGCTGCAATGACCTGAGATGCAGAAGCAGCCCTCCTTTGCCCGGAAAGCCAAGTGGTCCAGATGATGGGGCTCCTGAAGCTGGGCTCTCATTGGTCAAGAGGGACGAGGAGCATAGGAGTAGAGCTGGGACTGGGGCTGGGACGGGGCCTGGACTGGGGCTGGGTAGTCATTAGGTGACACCCAGCTCCACTTCTGGGGGTGTCTCCACAGAACTTCCCAACAAAGGGCTCCTGGATTTCAGATTCTATGGGATGTTGGGGTGGGGGTAGGCTGATGTGAGGCATAGCAGTGAGACAGGATGGAGACTTGGTGACCGTTCCGGGTTGGGCAGACAGGACATAGTTTTCCTCCTGGTGCTTGAACCACGGAGCCCTCCTTTTCTGAGCTCGTTTACAGAGCCATGCTCCTGACACAGCATTGGCAGCATGCGGGCCTGAGTGGCAGGCAGCTGGAGCCGATTTCAGGGGATAGAAGCCACAGCTGTCACCCCTTCCCAGGAGCTGCCAGTGGCCTTGGTAGCCCTGCTCCCCCCAGCTGCTGCAGCCCCTACTCACAGTCCTTCTCCCACAGGGGTCAGCAAGATTGTGACAGTAGACGTGAAAGGGGACAGCCCACTGTGGCTGAAGGTGAAGGACCTGGCAGAGGGCATGACCTACCGCTTCCGCATCAAAGCCAAGACCTTCACCTATGGGCCTGAGATCGAAGCCAACATCACCACGGGCCCTGGAGAAGGTAGGAGAGAGACAGCGCTGTGCGGCATGTCCTCAATCCTCTAAGTAGGAGGGGACCCCAGGGGGTCCAGAGCGGGAGGACAGTGGGAAGCACAGAGCTCACTTCCTGCCCCAAGGCCCGTCCCCCTCTCTTCCCTCCCTCCTAGGCCCCTCCCTGACTCCTCTTCCCTCCCGTTCCTCCTCCTCTCTGCTTCACTCTTCTCCCCACATCCTGGACTTGGTTCTTAGCATCCGAATCCTCATTCTATTCCAGCCCCAAGCCTGGAGTGACCCAGGCCCTCTCATCATGCAGGACAGTCAGTACACACAGCCCAGGCTGTCACAGAGTCGGCCTTCCAACAGAGCCCAGGTTGGCCTGGTACTTATGGTCCTCTTGCCACAGTTGCCCAAGTTCTGGGTTTACAAGACCGAGGCCACCACACCCACCCTGTTTTCCATGTGTTCTTCCTTTCTTTCCTCTCTAACCCTCAGCCTCTGTCACCTCAGCCTCTGTCACCTCTGTCCGGGCAGGATGCGGCCGGGCAGATGTCCAAGCCTCCAGGCTGGCCAGAACTACCTCTCTACGCCTCCCCCCTCCCAACACGGCAGCAGTGGCCCTCAGAGCAGGGTGCAGAAGGATCTCCCTCAGCTCTTGCCCAAATATGCACTCCCTGGGAGGACAAAGATCCCGGTTTCCATGAGATGCAGCCATCTTCTCTGATCACAAGAACCCCTTAGCCGGGCGTTGGTGGCGCACGCCTTTAATCCCAGCACTCGGGAGGCAGAGGCAGGTGGATCTCTGTGAGTTCGAGGCCACCCTGGTCTACAGAGTGAGTTCCAGGACAGCCTCCAAAACAATACAGAGAAACCCTGTCTCAAAAAACCAAAAAAAAAAAAAAAAAACAAGAACCCCTGGAGGAGGCAATGACATTGGCACCTCCAGTAACTGTCCGGTGGGTGGGCAGCCTCCTCACCGTCAGACCTGCCTTCCCCCAAGACTCCCTTTCCCAGGTGCTTTTACACACGGAAGGCCACTGTGTGTTTCCATGCCGGTGCCCAGCCCTCGGCTCCTTCCCTAATCCTCTCTTTCACTGCCTCTGACCTTTGTCACTTCCTGCCTTCCACCCAGAACCCTGGGGCAGTCAGGGTTTAGTCTCCACAGGCCCTGTCTCGGGTTCGGGTTTTCCCATTCTGAACATGCAAACCGCCTCCCAAGAGGTCCTCCAGTCCCCACCCCTCTTGAGGAAGCACCCAGCCTGCCCACTTCCTTCAGAAGGCCACCAGAAAGCCACCCCCTTCCCTTCCCTGCCCCACAGCCAGCAGCAGACAACGATCTTCCTCCAGTGGCCAGGCAGGGCTGGGAGAACGAGGCTGAAGGGCCCTTGTCCTCTTGCCTACTACCTGCGAGTGGCTTGCCACCCTTTGGCACAGAGTAAAAAGCAAGGACTTTGAAGGCCACCCCAGCCTGATCCCCACTCTCAGGTCATGTCTCCCCTCCATGGGATGCAGAGGAGGAATGGAGGAGGAAAACAAGACACCCATCAGGACCAGATATAGTGACCTAGAAATGGGATGTCCGGCTGTGTGAGGACTCTCGGGCCTCCTGTCTGAGCTGGGCAGCTCTCCAGGGCCCCAGCGGGCTTCAGTCAGATGTTGGGCTCATGTTCTCCTCCCTTCAGGCAGCCAGAGGCCACAGGCCTGCACTCATGCACACAGTGCTACCTCAATTCCTGGTGCTATGTTCATATAGAAAGCACCTACTGTGTGCTAGGCTCTAGGGATGGTGAACTCCGTGTCTAGTGGGAAACAGGCTTGGTGGGAATCACATATGGCAGGAATTGCAAGGGAGGTACCGGGTTTATACTGGTGTTTGGGATGCTGTATATAGACAGACACACAGCCTGCCTCCCCAACCAGACCTTCAACCCTGGGCATGTCCACCATCAGTCCATTCCCCTCTGCTACCCACCATGATATCTCTGTTCAGGATTTTCTTCCACACAGCCCTTGCGGAATGGTAAACTGAGGCACCCCTGAAGGACTCCGTGAATGGATCACATAATAAATTCTGGCTAGACTTAAATGCCTTAGCCCTCTGACTCCCAGGATCATCATCCACACCCTTCTTTGCCCTGAGATTCAGAATGTGGGCTGTGGAGAAACTGGAAGAGACAGTAGTCACACCCTGGCAGGCCTGGCCTGAGATGTACTCTCCAGACCTAGTATTTGCAGGGGTCCTGGAGGCTCTATGGCTAGAGTTGATCTGGTTTTCTGGCCCCTCCCACCAGCACAGGTTTTGGGGAAGGGTAACCATTCTTGGCTCCACCACCGATGCCCTTACCCACTGTGGGATATTTGCAGGTGCCCCAGGACCACCGGGAGTGCCAATCATCGTTCGGTACAGCTCAGCCATTGCCATCCACTGGTCCAGCGGAGATCCTGGTAAAGGACCCATCACACGCTACGTAATAGAGGCCAGGCCTTCAGGTACGCTGGCCTGGGCTGAGCGGCCTTCCCTCCATGAGCCACTTCCTGTCCTTAACCCTTGGGCTTGTGTCTGTCCTCCATCCATGATGACACATTTGCTCTTGCAAGTGAAGCAGGAGGTGGTCTTTTTGGGGAGTAGAAGATAAGGGTTTCTCCTTAGAGCTAGATTCTTGCTTAGGGAAGTCCTAGGAGGCCCCCAAAGAATGGTTCTTAACACCTAGTACAGACCAACTAAGGTTGAAGATTGTTCAAGAAGCCAGAGGAGAGACTGGGCAAAATGGCTTAACCAATCAAGTGTGCAGGTGGGAGGGTGAGTTCAGATCCCCAACACCCACATAAAAAAGTCAGACATGGCTGGGCAGGGGTGGCGCACGCCTACAGTCCCTGCACTCTGGAGGCAGAGGCAGGAGGATCTCTGTGAGTTCAAGGCCAGCCTAGTCTACAAAGCGAGGTCCTGAACAGGCACCAAAGCTACACAGAGAAACCCCGTCTCAAAAAAAAAAAAAAAACCCAAAGCAAACAAACAAAGAAAGACCATACAACGGTATGGCTATAATTCCAGCTCTGGTTAGATGAACAAGAGAGGGCCCCTAGAGTCCACTTGCCAGAATTGGCAAACTCTAGTGTCAGTGGAACTCTTGTCTCAAAAACATATGGTAGAGGACAATTAACCAAGACGCTCAACACCCACCTCTGACCTGTACATACAAGTGCGCGAGCACATGCACACACACATGCACAAACATGCACACACATGCACAAACATGCACACACAGACATCGAAACTAGGAGAGCAAGGGTTTGGCCCCGGGCTGGTTAAATACCCATGTCCTACTTGTGTCTAGCCCTGTCACCCTCCCAACATCTCTGGTCAAGCCTGAAATCAAATCACAAGAACTTCCAAAGCCATCAGGACAAGAGCGGCTGATAAGTCACTCCTGAGGGGGCTGCTCTCCGCTCCTGTTTCCCTCTCTCCCTGCACCTGCTTCCCAGGCTCCAGCTCCATGACTCTGCAGGCTCCAGCTCCCTCTGTTGCTAGGTTTCCAAGCTAATCAGAGGAGCCAAGCCAGCCAAGAGCTGCGGGCTTGCTCTTTGTATCCAGAGGATCGGTGCCTAGGTGATAGAAGTTAAGATAAGTCTTTGCTGCCCAAATGAGAAGTACAGTCAGAGGTTGGAGAGCCTATCAGTAGTTGACATGCTTGTGTGCATGCACAGGGACATGTGCATGCATGTGTACCTATTGTGTGCGCGTTGGTGTGGGTACGGATGTGCATACAGATGCGTGGAGACCTGAGGTCCGCCTCAGGTGTAATTCCTCGGGTGCTATCCACCTTGCTTTATGAGGCAGGGTCTCTCACTGGCCTGGAACGCAAATGTAGCTAGACTGGCTGACAATGGGCCCCGGAGATCCTCCTGTCTCTGTCTCTCCAAGCCTTGAGATGCCAAACGCTCACCACTGTGCCCATGTCCAGCTTTAAAAAATTATAAAATTGCCACATGGTGGTGGCACACACCTTTAATCCCAGCACTAGGGAGGCAGAGGCAGGCGGATCTCTGTGAGTTTGAGACCAGCTTGGTCTACAAGAGCTAGTTCCAGGACAGCCTCCAAAGCCACAGAGAAACCCTGTCTCGAAAAAGAAATAAATTAAATTAAATTAAATTAAAAACCTGAGTTCTAGAGCTCAAACTCCAATCGTTATGCTGGTAGGGCAAGCAGTTGGCTGTGTGAGCCATTCCCCTATTACACTCCGTACGGAGAACTGAACCATCCCCACCACAGGATGTGCATTCCTCGGGGTGGCCGAATGCTCATTACACTCCGTACGGAGAACTGAACCATCCCCACCACAGGATGTGCATTCCTCGGGGTGGCCGAATGCTCATCGCCCCAATAACGAAGAGTTAATTATTCTGGGAGGTCCTGGAAGCCGCCACCACCTACCATTGCTCCTGTCTTGCACTAACCATCATAGCCGGAGTAACTGCGTATCTAGAGAACTCACATCCACCGCGTCACCCACGCCGCAGGTGGTGCTGGCTCTCCCCCAACTCCAGACGGTCCCTCCCTGGACCTCCAGTGCCGGCTGTTGAGTTGGCCCGGAGGCCTCCACGTGCATCTCCTCGCCAGGGCCTATGCCTGCGGATTCCATCCGAGTTGGCCGACTCCGTGCCAGGCTGTGGAATGTCGGCCCTGGGCCTCAGCCTGTTGATTTTCCAGCGTTCCCTGGGAAGCCCAGCATGAGCCACTGCCCTTCCAAGTCGGGGGGCTGTGACTTGGTGCACACTGGCGGAATGGAGGAGAGACTGAGCCAGCTCTCGATGACAAGCCAAGAAGGGCCAAAGCCGACAGCTCCAGGGAGGGCAGGATGATGGGAAAGAGGGGGACAGTGGCACAGGAGGATGCTAGGACGACCCCCGAAGCCGTTGGAGAGTGGGCTGCTCTTTACAGATGGGCGCCCCCCCTCCTCTAGGCTGTCTGCCCCTTCTTTCATCCGCCCTGTGTGCTCCCCACAGTGAAATAGGCCTGGAGGTAACAAAATACCCCTGCATTGTTGTGTCTCATTCTTTTTTTTAAGACAGGGTTTCCCTGTGTAGCTTTGGAGGCTGTCCTAGAACTCTCTCTGTAGACCAGGCTGGCCTCGAACTCACAGAGATCTGCCTGCCTCTACCTCCCGATACTAAATGCGTGTGTGTGCCGCCACCACCACTGGGCTGCTGCCGTGCTTCTTTCTCCACAAACTAAGCTAAACACACTGATTTATTCAAGCCAAGAGGGCTGTCAGGTGTTGCAGAGCCAGAGAGGGACTCACTGGGACTGATGGGCCTGTGAACTAACTGCCCCCCCCCACACACACACATTTGCTGACTCTGGAACCAAAGACCAAGGCCACTGAGGGACATACCGGCAGATTCTGGCTTGGTCTCACTGCCCAGACCCCAGTCTTTGTTTGTGCGGGGCTGGGGGAGTGCAACGGAGAGCGTGGGTACAAACAGCAGGCTGGGCCTCAGCCTCCAGAAAGGCAGCAGCAGGATTCTCCGTAAGCTATAAGCAAACACCAGTTACACCCAGCACTTCCCCGGCCACCAGGAGGAAATTTAATGCCAGGAGTCAGGAAACTCAGTAGAAAATGCCAGACTGCTACCCACAGCAGTGTGACCTTGGGAAGGTGAATTAAGCTCTCTGAGCCTCGATTGTCTTATCTGTCAAATGGGAGCAGCAGCTCCTACCTCCTGCCATTGGTGTTGGCTTGAAAAGTAAAACGCCCCTCCAACTGGGTGGCATGACACAGGAGTGTCAGCTTGGGGGTTGGGGGGGACCCTCCTTGTTAACAGTAGTCACATGAGGATCTGAACCCCAGTACATCTCAAGGAATGAAGCGTTGAACTATGCATTGAGCTACATAATACTAAGGAGAACCCAGGGGAATGTCTGCGTTCCTTGATTTAACACATACTGGGAGCCGGGTGGTGGTGGCGCACGCCTTTAATCCCACACTCCGGAGGCAGAGGCAGGCGGATCTCTGTGAGTTCGAGACCAGCCTGGTCTACCGAGCGAGTCCCAGGACATGGTCCAAAAAACAATACAGAGAAACCTTGTCTCGAAAAACCAAAATAAACAAAAAACAAACAAACACACACACACACACACACATACACACTGGGAAGGTGTCAGGCTAAGTGCCAATTTATAAAGAAATAAAGATGAGCCAGGCTCGATCCTACCCTTACGGATTTTACAGCCTGGAAGTGGGAAGAGAGCTGGGAGATTAAACAAAAAGACCACTGGGTAGCTGAATGTTCCAGCACAAGGGAGGAGGTTGAGGCAGGAGGGTTGTAAGTGCCAAGTCGGCTTGGGTCACAAAATGAGACCCTGTCTCAAAAAAATTAAAATTGAAATACTGTAGGTAATAATCAAGTAGATACTCAAAAATAACCATGATGGCGTGAGGGAGATGGCGTGAGGGAGATAGCGCAGGAGGCCAAGCGTGTGTTGTCCCCCGATGAGGACCTGAGTTTGGATCCCCCACACCCATGGAGAAACTGAGCAGGCAGGGATCCACATTGTCTGCGACCAGCCAGTCTAGCCAATTGCCGAGCTCAAGATTTAGTGAGAGGGATAAAGAAACCCAGACATGACTCCCAAATGTTCAGGGACAGACACACACACACACACACACACACACATGCACACACACAGAGACACACAGACACACACACACAGAGACACGCACACACACACACACACACACACACACACACATTTGGGACAGACCTACTTCTAAGCATAAATTTCCTTATGTTGATATACCTTATACACCTAACCTAAATTTACTATTACACAGTATTTTAATGTTTTGTATGTAAAGTTTTGTGGTGTGTGGTTTTTCCACTTGAGGTGTTACAGGTCTCAAGATGTTTCTGTTTGGGGGCATTTGGGGTTTTGTGTTCTATTCGTTTAGGTCTCACTGTGCAGTCCAGTCTGGCCTCAAACTTGGAGTCCTCTGTCCTTGACCTCCAGAGTGCTAAGATCATAGGCACGTGGATTTTAGAGTTTAGGTTCTCAGGTTAGGGTGTTCAACCTGTATTGGTTTGGTTATTGGACAATTTATTGCACAGCATAATTTTAAATGTTTTACAGTTGTCTTAGTCTTAGAGAAAAGATTAAGAGACACCCCCTGGCCAGGCATTGGTGGTGCACACCTTTAATCCCAGCACTCGGGAGGCAGAGGCAGGCAGATCTCTGTGAGTTCGAGGCCAGCCTGGTCTACAAAGTGAGTTCCAGGACAGCCTCCAAAACAATACAGAGAAACCCTGCCTCAAAAAACAGAGAGAGAGAGAGAGACACCCACTTCCAGAAGGTATCTATCTCTGAGAGTTCCACAAAGCCTTTCTAAGAGCCAGGTCAGGCACAGTGTTGGGCCACTGACCGGATGGGACTCACCCTCAGGAAGGTGCGGCTAGAACCAGATGAGGTGAGGGAGTCTGATGCTGCTGCTCAACCTCACCGCGCCTCCTCTCTATGCTCCTGCAGATGAGGGGCTCTGGGACATCCTCATCAAGGACATCCCCAAGGAGGTGACTTCCTACACCTTTAGCATGGACATCCTGAAGCCCGGCGTGAGCTACGACTTCCGGGTCATCGCAGTCAATGACTATGGCTTTGGCACTCCCAGCAGCCCCTCTCAGTCTGTGCCAGGTAGCAGCCTTTAAGGTGACAGATCAGAGAGTCCTTGGGAGAGCCTGATGGCATGCTTGGCAGCGGCGGGGGGGGGGAGCAGAGAGACAGGCATTGGGCAGCAGAAACGTCAAGGTTGTCATCCAAATGTACTGCACCTCAATCCCTCTAACTGTGAGCTCTGGGTCCCAAGCCTACATCAGCTCACAGCTTTCCAGGGAACTTGCTAGTTGGCCATAAACTATGTCTCCACGGGAGCCACCTCACCCAGCTCCCAAAGGACAGCACCCAGACGGACCATGGGCTAACCCTGGTGCCCTCTGAGACCTCACTGAGTGGCCCCCGGGCGGACCACGTTCACTGCCTCCCCTCCCCCTCCTCTCATCCCTTCCATCCAGCTCATCTCTGTGTTCACACAGGCCTACACCTATGACCCTGACCAGTTGTGACCACTTTGAATATGAAGGTAGAAACTCAACTCAAAATTGCCCGTCCACTCTGCTTGGGCATTAGCAACCCAGCTCTCCTTTCCACCCACAGGTGGACAGCACCAAATTATAGAAAACAAAGAGTCTGAGACAAGAAGAGAAGAACCATCCCCTTGTTGGAAGTAATATAGAAGTCCTGGGGGATTTGATAAAAGGGGAGCCCTACCTGACAGAGGCATTTTAAAAACCCATATGTAATCTCTCTCCCAACTATCTTGCCTTTCTGCCATTAGTAAAAATAAAAATTAAAAATAAAAATAAAAAAATTACAATTTTGAGGGAGGTTCTCCCAGACTTCCTAAAAGCCAGAGAAGCATTCTTCTCTATACAAATTAAAGTCTGTCTATCAAAGTGCCCACCCCTCCCAAGGCAAGAGAGTAAAAATTAAAAGCAGTTAACATACTGCTACTCTCCCTTCTTGATCCCCTGGCAGACATTGTTAATCAATCCCAGAACTATTTCTTAACCAATCCGGGGGATTCTTAATCGATTAAACCATAAAACTCTTCTCGAAACAGTTGTCCTGGCAAACCTTTGCCTACAGATCAAAGCCAGAGTTTTAGAGTGTGCAGGCCCCACCTAACCACAACACCCATGAGCAGTTAGTGGAACCCCAGATGGAATAGGAAAGTTTGTGGCAGGAAGGTATTGTGTTCCCTGGTCCTGACACTGCACCCCCTGTTGCAGCCCAGAAAGCCAGCCCCTTCTACGAGGAATGGTGGTTCTTGGTGGTCATTGCTCTTGTGGGCCTCATCTTCATCCTACTTCTGGTCTTCGTACTCATCATCCGAGGTCAGAGCAAGAAGTACTCCAAGAAAACAGACGCAGGTGAGCGAGCCTGCACCCCCTGATGGCAGGCCTGACTCTCAGGGGTCTCCTTTTCCTTGGGGGTGGCGGGTAGGTCTCTCCTGGCAATGGCACCTTCTTGGGTAGGACAGCCGGGAACTCCTCCTCACAACCTCAATCTCTTATCTGGGTCTTGATGCTAACAAGCATGAAAAAGGAGAGAATGGAGCTAGAAAGGAGTGGTCATGTGGTCTGATGGGTACCAATCCCCCGCCCTTCCCATCCTCAGGAGGCAATGCCAAGTCAGGAGCCCTCAGCCATGGGGAGATGCTGAGCTTGGATGAAAGCAGTTTCCCTGCTCTGGAGCTCAACAACCGGAGGCTGTCTGTAAAGAACTCTTTCTGCAGGAAGAATGGCTTGTATACCAGGTACTGTCTGTGCATGTTGGGGCAGAGGACAGAAGCTTGGGGGCCATGCCCCAGGGACCAGCAGTACCAGCAGAGGAGGAGCATGGAACATGCAATACCCACTTGGCCTTCCACGTCCTGGGAAATAGCACCCAAGCTTCCGGGCTGGCAATGGTCAACAGAAGGTCCTGAAGGATCCCAGTAGGACACCCTGGCGAGTCAGTGCTAGTCCCACTAAACCCAGCCACAGCTTAGGGAATGTTAGAAAATCCACGAGGAGGTGGAAACTGAGAGTGCAGAAACATACAGCATTGTGGAAGCCAGCCTACAGTTGTTTGGAGTCAGTTGTGCTAGTAACTGGCTATAGAGATGGCCATACACCCCAGAGGTCAGCTGGACCCAGCTGAAGCACCCAGGGAGAGGTACCAAAGACTAGCCCGTCATTGCTCATGCCTTCCTTGGCAAAGGAGAGTGAAGACCTTCTTCCCTGGGCTTGACTTATTTCTGTTTGGGAATGTCTTCCTACCACCATCCTTCAGCCTCTGGAAGCAGTTAGCATGGAAAGGCCTTGGGGTCTGGCTCAGGTGGGGGAGAGCTTGCCTGCCGTGCGTGAAGCCCTGCCTTTGGTCCCTTATGCTGTGACAACTAGACGTGGTGGCACATATCTGTGCTCCTGGCAGGTACTTGGGAGGCAGAGACACGAGGATCGGGGCTTGAAGGTCATCCCTGAATGCCATAAAGTTTGAGGCCAGCCGGCATTGCGTGTGATCCTTTCTCAAAACCTCAAAGCAATGAAAAGAGTAGAGGAATTGGTGGGACCCAACTCCCCTTCCTGACTTCCATATGACGCCAATCTCTCCTGGACTGTCTTCCCTGTGGCCATCAGGCTGCCTACTTACAAGGGGGGGGGTGAGGATATGCTCCTGGGGCTCACCCCATCCTCCTCTGATAGGATCTAGGCAGTTTTATGCTTCCAGAAGCTCAAGGGAAGTTGAGGCCACAGCCAGAAGGACTCCTGTCTCCAGCCTCAGCCATATTGACATTCACGGCTCACTGGAGGCAGCAGGCTGGGGGAGGCGGGGCAGCTTCTCTGAGGGAATTCACAAAGGGTCTCTCTGTCTCCTCTTGAAGGTTTAAGCCTTGTGTACTTCTCCAAGGGGGTGGAGGGGAAGGCTGGGTTGGAGGGCGGAGCTGGCAGGCTCTCAGCCCTAACCAATCCAGCCTTCCAAAGAAAGAGGCATTTGAAGCTGTGGTTAAACTCACCCAAGGCCAGCATAGCCACCACGGCCCCCGTTCACCAGGCTCCTGGGCCTGCCACAGGGAACAAGGGGATATTTCACCCATGGCCACACCTCCCCTTGTCCCTTGGCTCTTCTACTCATAGGACACACACATAGAAGCCTGCATGTTTATACGCTCCCATGGGAATGAGAAAAATCTTGTTTTCACCAAACCAGATCCAAACTGAACCTCAGCGGCTCATAGTGATGTTTGTGCATGCATGTGTGTGTGTCCAGGCACACAGACACACGTACCATTTGTCCTGTGTTCAAGAACATTTGTGCAGCGTGCTTTTAAGCCCTCTTCCTCCAAGCCCCTCTCTCTAAGGCCTGGGCTGACACAGTGTGGACACAGGAAAGAGGGACCCAGGATGGAGGGGCTTATAGCCTGTGTTCCTCTAGACCTGCCTGAGGCCACCTCTCAACCTCACTCCCTTCTCTCCCTAGATCCCCTCCCAGGCCCAGTCCGGGCAGCCTACACTACTCTGATGAAGATGTCACCAAGTACAATGACCTCATCCCAGCGGAGAGCAGCAGCCTGACAGAGAAACCCTCGGAAATCTCCGACTCCCAGGTGAGAGCCCCAAGGGCCCAGTGCCTGGACAGGTAGTTGCTGCTACCAAACGAGGGCGGGGGCGAAGGGATGAACGGCATCCCATCACAAAGCCAGCCTCCCTCTCTCCCTTCCTCCCTCTGTCCCTCCTCCCTCCCTCCCTCCCTCCCTCCCTCCCTCCCTCCCTCCCTCCCTCCCTCCACTAGTCTATAAAGACCAAAGAGCCTGGAGAAGCTCTCCAGAAGTCACTCATGGATCCGCCAGCACCACTTCCCTGCCCTGCTCGGTTTGCCCCAGAGGGATCACAGGAGGTCTCCCTGAGAGCCTGGTCCCCTACACTTACCAGACTCGCCCAATTGGCTCATGAGGAGCCTTGGTACCTTGGTACCGAAGGCGAGGAGTGACTAAGGGAGGGGCTGCGGCCAGATGTTGGTGGTGCACGCCTTTGATCCTAGACCTCAGGAGGCAGAGGCAGGTGGATCTCAGTAAGTTTGGGGCCTGCCTGGTCTACATACAGAGTGAGTTCCTGGACAGCCAGGGCTACACAGAGAAACCCTGCTTTGAAAAACAAAAACAAAAAAAGGAGGGTTGGGTCTGCTGCTCACTGGATAATAGCGCTTACCTAGCACGCTGGAACCCCCAGTTCTAACTCCTGCAACTTGTAAACCCATGTGATCCAGCACTCAGGAGATGGAGACAGGGAATGCAAGACCATCCTGCAGTTCGCTCAGGGGTGACAGCCTAAGATTCTAGCTCCTTCATTTCAGGGCCAGATGTCATACTGCCTGCCCACAGCCCTGCCTATGGAACTTTCTAGAAAAGTCTTCCAGTCTGTCCAAATGAGACACCTAAGGGGACCAAACATTCATTCCACTCCTCTAAGTCATTTTTTGACAAATAACTTGTGGAGCTTTAAAAAAAAAAAGGAAAAAATAATCAAGCTGACCTTTAAAGGATAAATACAGCCAGGCGTTGGTGGTGCACACCTTTAATCCCAGCACTTGGGAGGCAGAGACAGGTGGGTCTCTGAGTTCAAGGCCAACCTGGTCTACAAAGTGAGTTCCAGGACAGCCAAGGCTACACAGAGAAACCCTGTGTCAAAAAAAAAAAAAAAAAAAGAATAATGCAAAAAGTGCTCTGGGCACTGAAGTTATTCTCAACAGCCATCAACACACCTACCCACATCATACCCTCCCACATCCCCGTGCAGCTTTGTTTGCACACATTCAGCTGATAGCCCTATCTCCCCAGAGGGCTGCTGTGGGGGGGCATGTTCATTTGAAAGATAGCTCTTGGCTGTGATATGATGCCTAAGACCTGCATGGGGTTCACTCTGTCTCATCAACCTTGCCACTGGGAGGGTCCTTAGTAACTCTTCACACACACAAGGCAGGTAGCATGGTACACGGAGCAGGATGAGGTTGAGCCATGCAACCCCTGGCTCCTCACAGGCTCTGGAAAAGGCACAAAGCAGAAATCGGGTCTTTCAGCTTTAGTAGTGTTCTTGAAAAGCAAACATTTGCCTTTAGCACCACTGCAGAGAACCCAAGTTCCAGGAGGCTGTGCTAGAACCCTGGCATCTCAGAGATGGGAATGCCTGGGAAGACATTGAGAACATCGTGTGAGAGGACACCTGTCCCCCGAGTAGTGCTTGCATTCTGTCCTGTCTTTAAAATATTAAACTGTTCGCCTTGCTGCTAGTAAACAGGTATATCCCCAAGCTCTTTTTTTTTTTTTTTTTTTTTTTTTTTTTTGGTTTTACGAGACAGGGTTTCTCTGTATTGTTTCGGAGGCTGTCGGTCCAGCCCGGCCTCGAACTCACAGAGATCCGCCTGCCTCTGCCTCCTGAGTGCTGACATTAAAGGCAGGCGTGCGCCACCACCGCGGGCCATCCCCAAGCTCTTAAGTGTCATCAAAGGACCCCAGGCAGACAGCTTTGCCACTCTGTAGTTACCAGCAACTTGGGACCCTAATTCATCCAGATGACTTTCTTCTATACTTCTAGGATTGACAGCTATGGGAACTGTGTTTCTGCATCATCCTAGAACTTAAGACAGCTCCAGCAGATTCATAGAGGGAGGGGCTATCCCTGATTTCTCTCAAATCTTCCCATCTTTCCCACTCCCTGTCTCTCTGGTCCTGGGAATGGAACCCAGAGACCCCACATGCTAGGCAAGGTTTTCCCCCTCAACCACATCGCTGACCTCTGGCTGGCTTCCTGAGCCTGCTCTCAGAACATGGAGGCAATAGAGACACAGCTCTGACACCCCCCACCCCCCAACCCCCGCCTGGGTGCTCCTTCGGGTCTGCAGGGTTTGACCTGGAGGTACAGTCAATGACCTCGTCCCTCTGACACCCTTGTTACACACATCTAGGAATCCTCCCTGCCAGAGCTCCCTGGGTTATCAGGCAGGGTCTGGAGTGTAGCCTATCTATCTACCCTGATGGCAGGGTCTGGAGTGTAACATATCTATCTACCCTGATGGCAGGGTCTGGAGTGTAGCATATCTACCCTGATGGCTGTCCTGGGCAGATGACAGATGCGGGTCCCTGAGGATCATCAACCATTGCCCCTCAGTGTCAGAGGCTCTTGAGAGAGTCACTGCCTCTTTGGGCCGGCCCCTCCCCCAGGTATCCTCTGCGGGAGTGTGCATGTGCACCCTGGGTCATACTGTCAGGCCACCCAGTCCCCTTCTCCCAAACTGGTGCCAGTGCGTCCAGCCTCTCTCCTGTGAGACGGTCACAGACGAAATGTCAATTTGGTTTAAAAATAAACACATATGATGAGATGCAGTGTGAGAGAGACCCCAGATAGTGTTGTGGGTGAAGGGACTGCCTCGTCCCAGGGACCCAGGGCCACGCCTCCTAGAGATGCTAGGGAAAAGGGCCCCAAGCACAGGAAAGGCACACCCAAAGACATTTGCCTCTGGCTTGTTTGATGGAATGTGTCTAAAAATGCAGCCTGGCTGCATTCCAATTCCATTTTCAAAATAACAGTAGGGAAAAAAAGTGTGTATTTAGCACACAAACACATCTCGGTGGGAAAGATACACCGAGCCCACAGCATATGTCTTCTGGTCTTGAGCTCCAGTTCCTAACAGTTTCGTGGTGGGCCGGCTTCAAGCTCATCGTAAAAGAATTAAATCTGTGTGAAGAAGTATAAAGAAAACGGGTAGGACCAATCATATCTTTATATGACATTTATTGAGTGTGTGGAGCACTTAGTAGGTGTCAGGATGGACTCCAAGAATTGTGGGTAAATGATACTGTTTGGTGCTCAGAGCCCCTGGAAGGTACTCGTGGTATTATGACCACTTCTAGGTTAATACAATAAAAAAGAGTGAGTGGGGGCAGGTGGGGTGTCACACATATCCCCCCAACAAGTCCAGAACCACAACTCCCTGTTGTACCTTTCCTAGTATAACTTTATGTAGGTCAGGAGCGTTGAGAGACTAAGTGCTAACTCAGAGGTTCTTTGTGGCGTCCTATTATGGCCTGTCAGGGAAGGTTACCTGTGTGTAAATAATCACGTGTTTCAATTCTCACTCAAGCATCATGGGAACATAATGACTAAGTGTGGGAAGAAAGGAATAGCCAAACTTCTTTGTTTCCTGTGGTTTAAGGAAGTTGAAGCATGGAAGAGAGACCTGGGGGAAAGGTCACTGTCCACAGGCACTGACCAGGGGGACCCAGAGGTGGGGCAGGGGTCCCAGAAGAAACTGGCATTCATCTGGTGTGTGCAGGACCAGACACAGAAGGAGCCATGTGTGTTTGAGTCGGGTACATGGTCCCCTTCCCACGTGGCCTCTGCCTGCTGAATGTCCCAGATATGTTTGTCCAGTTTTATCTCTTGTCCATTGGACTGGGCCATCCCTGGTATAGGATCAGTAAAGGCCCTGCCTGTCTCTCACTCTCCTTGCAACCCCACGATGGTAGTAGGTTGATTTCCCGTTTAGCACTTGGAGATACGGAGACTCAGAGAGTCTCAAACATCCAGCTCTTGGTCTCAGAGCTCAGGAGGGCAGGTCCCTGGGACTCAGTGTATATCCTGCCAACTCTGAGGACGGCATCCACTCCAAACCAATCTGGGGGATCCCATCAAGGCCGTTGGCCACAGACATCCCTGACAGCTAGGCAGCATAGGCCCATCACTTTACCTGCAAGGGCAAGATTAGGAACACACATGACATTTTTCAAGCTGTTTTCACCCAGGGAGCCCAGAGCTCCGACAGATGATCCCTCAAGGGGACATCAGTGAAGTCCTCTGAAGATTCTCAGGAGCCCCTTAGCATGTCATCACCCTATCCATCTCTAATCCCCAAGGCTGCAGTCCCCGCAGAAGGTAGAAACTCTGCCTCAAAGGCTAGTACATCCAAGGGGCGGGGTCAGACCACTGTACCCAGATGTGGTCGGGCAGGACAGAGCCCCTGGAACCCCAGGTGAGGGAGGGGATTTCTTCCAGTCTCTTAGTCTCTGAAGGACCCACTTGTGTCCTCAGAATAGACACACACACACACACACACACACACACACACACACACACACACACACACACACACACACACGCACAGGCTGCCTGGTCCCAGATCTCAAAGCCTGGGCTCACTCCTCATCCTACGCCTTTGGAGATGAGCAAAGAAGGGGAGTGCTTTGTCTCCTCTTTGGGGTTTCAGCTTTGTCTCCCCGGTTGGCTCTCCTTCTGGGTCCCTCCCCCACTCCTGTCCCCCAGCCTGGCATCTGCCCTCCCGCTCATGGGACCGGGTAATTGCGGATTGAGTGGCTTTGAAGAGCTGTTAAGAGGCCAGGGAGCTGGAGCAGTCGCCTGATGGCCTGGCAGGACGGGCCCTGAAAGCCCCCTTTGTGCCTGCCCGCTCCTGGGAAGCTGCATTTAGTTACCGGGAGAGGGCTGAAAGCTGCAATCGGAGCCCCTGGTCCCCCTCACAGGGTTTCTTCTCACCCCACCCCCACCCTGAAAAGAAACAGATGTTCAGGGAGGTGGAGGCGGGAACTGCTCCGTTTGTCTGAGGCAAAGACCCCTCCCCTTCCTCCTTGGCCTTGGGGAGCTGGAGGAGGGGCTGGCCAACAGCTCTGACCCCACCTCCTAGGTACCCTCTCTTCCAGCCTTCCCATCTGTCAGGGCTGCTGTCCCAGAGGGCCAGGCATCCAGTAGGTGCTCAACAGATAGCAGCCGCCGCTGGTCTGTGGTCTGAGGGTGATATGGGTGAATGGGCTTCAGACTTGGCCCCAGAAGAGCCAGAGAGGACCCACCCCACCCCCAAGCCAGGCCCACCACCCACTGTGGGTTAGCAGGGATGGCCGCCCCATTCCAGTGACATCAGTGAAGCAGCCTCCAATCCCTGGCCCCTTCTGACCTCGCCCAAGGGGACTGAGTCCTCCCTGCCCCAGTCTTTCTCCCCATTAGTACCATTTGCTTTACTCTTGCCTGCTCTGACTCCTTTTGCCTGATGGGTAACAAGCTACCATTTTACAGACCCGGTCCACCAAGCTGAGAGCCTGAGTGGCAGTTACAAACATGCCGCCGCCGTCACCTCCCACTCCGAGGTTCATGCATGATAGGTGTGGCACGTGGTGATCTGGGCCTCCTCCCCAGTGTGTGAGCTGTCATCACCCTGTCCAACTCCAATCCCCAAGGCTGCAGTCCCCGCAGAAGGTAGAAACTCTGCCTCAAAGGCTAGTACATCCAAGGGGCGGGGCCAGAGCACTGTGCCCAAAAATGTGGTCAGGCAGGACAGAGCCCCTGGGACCCCAGGTGAGGGAGGGGATCTCTTCCAGTCTCTTAGTCTCTGAAGGACCCACTTATGACTTGTGTCCTCAGAATAGACACACACACACACACACATACACACACACACACACACACACAATGTGTGGGCTGGGGCTAGCCAAAATTCTAGAAGCCTTGGAGATGCTGGCAAACTCTTCAGGACAGGGGATACCTAACCTGCTACTCTATACCCCCAGACCCTTCAGAGAGAGAGAGAGAAACCTACCCCAACCCCCCCACCACAACCACCACCATCACCCCCAGCCTCCTGCCTCTCAGAGCATTAGCCTGGCCTCAGCATATGGAACCCCCCTGTCTATATGCCTTTTGTTCTGGGTAGGCAGCTGGGCAGACACAAAAAAGACAGCTCGGCATTGTGCTTTTTGAATCCACGGAGAATTGACTGAGGGGCCGTCCATTGTGGGCTCTGCCCTCCTGCAAGATGGCTCCTGGAAGCTGCTAAAGGGAGAAGCTGGGGCTGAAGGGGGTGGGTAGGAGAGGAGGGGTGAGCAGAGATGTAAATTTGCAAATGTCTGGGGAGTGCTTGTCTCCCTGGAAGGAAGGGAGGGGCTCTCATTCACCTCTAGGAGCTCCAGGCTGCAGCAAGTCAAGAGCAAATGTGGGTTTCAGACAATCGGGTCCATCTGAGCGGAGGTCCAGCCAGGCCCATGTCCCAGCAGCAAAACTCTCTCCCCCTCCCCCTCCCTCCCTCCCTCTCTCTCTCTCTCATCCTCCCTCTCTTCCTCTCTCTCTCATCCTCCCTCCCTCCCTCTCTCTCTCTCTCCCTCTCTCTCTCTCTCTCCCTCCCTCCCTCCCCACTTGTTTCTCCGCCTTTGGCACTCAGCAACAGTCCTGAAAGCACCCATGCCCATGCAGCATCAGTACTAACCTAGCTTCAGCGCTCAATCAGTACACAACACCACACCTGCACATCAGTAGTACTCACTGGGCATCAGGACCTTTTCACACAGCATCGGTACTCACACAGCAGGGGTACTTACATGGCATCGGTACCCATGTAGCATTAGTGCTCACATAGCACCATCAGTATTCACAGAATTGGTACTCAGTCACACGGCTTGAGCTCACTCGGTGACACAACCCCTGAAGCATCAGTACTCACATAGCACTAATACCCGTGTAACAGTAGTACTCGCACAGCAACGGTACTCACGTAGTGCTAGTATCCATGTAAGATCAGTACTCACGTAGCGCCAGTACCCATGTAACAGTGTTGTTCACACATCAGTACTCAGCACCAGTACCCATGCAGCAGTAGTACTCACACAACACCAGTACTCACATAGCACCAGTACCCATGTAAGACCAGTATTCAGGCAACGCCAGCACCCATAGAATCAGTACTTGCACAGCATGTCACTCACATAGTGACAATTCCCATGCAACTTTAGCCACTCACATAGTGACAATTCCCATGCAACTTCAGTGCTCACAAATACCAGTATCTGCATAGCGTTAGTACTGAGGCAGCCTTAGCATTCGCATAGCGAAGAACAGAGGTGTAAAAATTAATTACAGAGATGCCAAGTCAGCAGCTTCTGCCTCCCGGGGAAACATCTGCCCCAGAAGTCACCACAGCTTTGCCCCTCTTGAGGGTCTAGATATCACAAAGGACTCTGTCCCTAGAACACTGTGTGTATTCCATCTCCCTTGGCTCAGGCCTGGGAACAAAGTCACCTCCAGTTTCTACAGCTGTCAAATAGCTGGGGTCAGTAGGTCACCCCACACTCACTGGTGCTGACCAAGCTGGGTTTCGTGGCCAGCACTCTTCCTGACAAGGATGTTTTCCTTAGGTTTGCATAAGTAGCGAACTGGCCAGCTAAGGACACTGGTGGGCAGGAGTGAGGAAGGCTGGGTAGGAGCCAGGCAGCCTTGGTGGCATCCTCTGGGCTGTATGTCGCTAAGTGTGCCTTTCTCCATCCGAGCTGGCCTCTTCCCCTGAGTCTCCATCTGTTGTCTTATTCCTTCTCAAAACATTGCTGAAAGCTTGGGGCGGGGGAGGGGCGGGGGATAATTTTAGCTCCACAATTTGGAGTTTACAATTCAGATCGACTTGCCTCCTGCAGAAGAGGCATGTGCATAGAGCTGCAGGGTGCCATGACAGAGTTAAGAATAATTGAATATGTTGGGGGTGGGGGGGCTGGGAGAACTCCAGAGTCATTGTAGGAGAATTTGGAGTTTTGGTTGGCATTTAAAACTTTTTTTCATGTATTTCTGTAATTTGTGTGCATGTGAGTGTAGGAGCCCAGAGATGCCAAAAGAGGGCGTCTGAATCCTTGGAGCTGGAGTCACAGGCTGTTGTGAACTGTACCGTGTGGTGTGGGTGCTGAGACCCAAACCCAGGTCCTCTGGAAGAGCAGGAGATGCTCTGACTGCTGAGCCATCTCTAGTCGCTGTAGACTTTGTTTTCATGATGATATCCTGACTTCAGCTTGCTTTTACCGTGAATCACATACGGGTGGGCACCTGCGTTTCCACTGCCCAGGGTTTCCCAACTCTTAATCTAGCTCAAGCTTAACCCCTTGTCGCAGAGTACAGGGGTGGCCCAGGCTAGAATGCTTCTTGGGGCTGCAGAGATGACCCAGTGGTTAAGAGCGCTTGTTTTTGCTGAGAACCCAGGTTCAATTCCCAACACCCACATGGCGGCTCACAACTGTCCATAACTCCAATTCCCAGGTCCAGTGTCCTCTTCTGACATTTAGACACACAGATGGTGCACAGCCATACATTCAAGCAAAGCCCTCATACACGTTAAATACATGCCTTAAAAAATTTAATAGAAAGCATCTTGTCATGGGTGATCAGGGTTCCGAAATGGAAATCGTCCCTAAAACCATTGTGCTATATCAAGGACACCAGATGCAGCTGGGCATGGTATCTGTAATTCCAGCACTCAGGAGTCTGAGGCATGAGGATTGTTGCACACTTAAGGCCAGCCTGGGCTATATAGTATGTTCTAGACCATCTTGGGCTAAAGAATGAGACCTTGTCTCAAAAACCAATGAACTAAAAGACACTAGACATAAAAATATATAGAGTGGACACGTCTGTATGGAGGCTCCGGAACAGGTGTTCCTGAAGAAATGTGTAGTTGTGTTGGGGAATGGAGGGGATAGGGAGAGAGGGCTTAATAGATGCAGGGTTGTATTTTGAGGTGACCAAAATATCTGGAGTTGGACAGACCTAATGGCTCACAGTGTCACAGACTAAACAGTGCTGAATTGCTCGTTTTAAAATGGTTGGCTTTCAACTGGAAAGAATAAAGGCTAGGATTTGAGTGTGTAGGTCTGTCTGGCTCAGCAATGTGGGTCTGAAATCTTAGCTATCATGAGGCTCAGCAGGAAGAATACAAGTTGGAGGCCGGCATAGCGAGTTCAAGGCCAGTCTAGGGAAACCCTGTCTCAAAAAGAAAAACTAGAAAGGAGGCCGGGTGTGGCTCAGTGGTAGAACACTTGCCTAGCTCAAGTGAGACCCTAGTTTTCAAGCTTTAATGCCACAAGGGGAAAAGATGGCCTTCTTGCCCTGGACAACACATGATGGTAAGCATGTCATCCCTGCTCTCCCTGAGGGGAGAGGGAAGGGAACATGAAGGGACACTGTGGTAATGAAAGGTTGAGATGCTCAAGACCCAAGGCTTGAAAGCCAAAATGTTCTGTGCCTTTGAGCCCTGACCTCACAAGGACACTGACACCCCGATTCTCTGTCCTCCTAGGGAAGCGACAGTGAGTATGAAGTGGACACGAACCCCCAGAAAGCCCACTCCTTCGTCAACCACTACATCAGTGACCCCACGTATTACAACTCTTGGCGGCGCCAGCAGAAAGGCATCTCTCGGGCCCAGGCCTACAGCTACACAGAGAGTGATTCTGGAGAACCTGACCATGTCACTGTCCCCAATAGCAACAGCACCCAGCAGGGCAGCCTTTTCCGGCCCAAGGCCAGCCGGACTCCAACGCCCCAGAACCCCCCAAACCCTCCAAGTCAGCAAAGCACCCTCTACCGTCCCCCCAGCAGCCTCGCCCCTGGCTCCCGGGCACCCATAGCAGGGTTCTCATCCTTTGTTTGACATCACAAGAAGAAAAAAGAATGGAAAAAAAAAAAAACAACACCAAAATCCTCCTTTGCCACCTTCCCAAAAACGCCTGCCAGAAAACACACAAGCAAACCCCACCAAGACATCGGATCAACTTTTCACCTCTCAAGTTTATTTTTCCACAGATTCCAGGGCCAGCAAAGCCAAGCCAGTGTGGAGGAGGAGGGGGAAGCCCATAGGACTTGGACTGTGTGACCTGCAACAGCTTCACATTCTTGGGGTCCATTGTGCAGTGTGGAGGGCTGGAGACCAGATAGTGTCACTCCTGCCCAGGACAGAGGGGCCTGGGACTCTGGAGAGAGGGGACTATAGGGGCTATAAGGCAGGCAGGTGGGCTGGGAGATGGAGGCACTTTGAGACACACAGCCAACTTCATCTGTCCCACATGCGCTATCCTTGCTCCTCTGCGAAAAGGATGGATGTCCCCAGAGGCGAAGCCTGCCCGTTGTCCGTGGCTCTCTCTGGCAGGTGTCCCATGACCTGGCCAGCCTCCTGCCTCAACACCCTTGCTCATCGCCCTCGCTCAACTCCTCCACCAAGTATTTGGCTTATTTGGGAAAAGAATAAGAAATCAAATGGTGAGAATCCACTTAGCAACTTCCTCATTCCTGAAAAAAAAGAAAGAAATTTTTTTAAATTGTGAATTCAAGGAAGACAGCCCGAGGACTGGGGGAGAATCTCCACACAGCTGTGTAACTGAGCCCTGCCTCCCGTTGCTTGGATTCTCTTCCCTGAATGCAGATAAGGAGGGGTGGCGTCTGGAGATGCTGGCTCCACGATAGGGCATGCTTCAGGGAGATGTCCTGCAGGATTTCAGAGATGCAAGGATGAAGCCTTGACTGTTTTCTTCCATCCACCTTCGCAACACTGAGAAAAAGGAAATGGGGTTGTGCGGTGGGGGGAGCTCACGATAGGAAGCTCAGCCCCCCTAGCTGTGCAAGAAGGTATGCTCTTGTGTACCACTTCCTCAGAGTGAACACCTTCCCGCTAACCCATGCACCTGCCCCCATAAACTTGTAAGAAAAAGGGTCCAGGAGCCCCTCCCCAGAGGATGCCCTGGGGCTTCTTTGCCCAACAATGTCCTCACTTCAAGATCTGTGTGTCCCATGTCTACCCACAACACACAGGTCCCAAAGGGGCGGCCCAGTGCCTGGTCCTGAGGCTTTACAAAGAATCAAAGATCACTTGAAACCCTCCCAGGCTAGGTTCAGCGAAGCCAGAGCTGGGAAGGACCAGCCAGGAAGCTCTGTCCAAACTGGACACGGCAGTTGAGAAGCATGATAGCCAGGAGAGGCGGGTCAGATGGGATCCAGGGACAAGAATAGCTGATGGGAGGGAATGCTCATACTCCCGGGAATGTTCTGTAAAAAGCCACGGGGCCTGAACTTCATATCAGCTTTGAGCTTCCACCGCAAAGTTGTGGGAGGAGTTTTTCTGATGTCCTGGCTTGTCTGAGGTCCACGGGGACGCCAACCAGCCCTTTAAGGCTCAGCCTACTGCTGGGAACGCATGACTGCCCCCTTCAGAAGCTCCACTAGGGCATGTCCAAGTCAATTAAGGACCAGCCTTGCTGGGAGTATACACTGTAGTTACTGCTGGCCTTATTGAGAGGCCTAAGTGGGGAACCTGTAGCTGTCCTAGGCAATCCCTAATTAGTCACTGCTAATTCCTACTGGTCAGGGAAACCTGAGTCAAAGGCCTAAGTAAAGGGATACACTCAGGCTACTAAGTGTGTGGGCTCCTCCCTACACACCTACCTGCTGGGATACATGAATGAGAAAATGCTGGAAGCCCAGTCAGCCTGCTGTGTGCGAACAATGGCTCTTCACAGAGACCTCTCCTAAGCAGGTCCTAAGGTTCCTAAGCCAGGAAGCACAGCCTTGTCCCCAAAGGACAGCAAAGGGCTGAGGCCCTGGCCCTCCGGGGAGTCAGTTCCCAGGGCTACCTTGGACTTTGTCAGTCAGCTGGACCCCAACCCCTGCAGCATCTGGCCTCTCCAGAGCCACGCATATGCAGATGCTGCATGAGCTCACACTGCCACGCTTATTTTTCCTCCCTCATTTTTTTTATTTTTGGTTTTTTTTTTTTTTTTGGTTTTTTTTTTTTCGAGACAGGGTTTCTCTGTAGCTTTGGAGGCTGTCCTGGAACTAGCTCTTGTAGACCAGGCTGGCCTCGAACTCACAGAGATCCGCCTGCCTCTGCCTCCCAAGTGCTGGGATTAAAGGCGTGCGCCACCAACGCCCGGCTTCATTTCTTTTTTAAACAACTTCATCTTTTTTCCTGTCTCCAGAGGCTTTAACCATTTAAGGTTGTTCCCAGTTTACATTAGGGAATTATTAGCCTAGCCCAGTCCCCGATGAGGGAGCTTTATAGAGGAAGCAGGAATCGTTTAAAGAAAAAAAAAAAGCATTTGTGTGTGTGTGTGTGTGTGTGTGTGTGTGTGTGTGTGTGGTGTGTTTTGCACATGAGGACAGTTTTCCTTTGCCTTTAATGAATCACCCGGTGCACTGAGATTCCCCCTCCCCCTCCTGTGTGATCATTGGAACCCTTGCTGATGCCCGTGTGCACATGCAAACGTGTGCTCATGTACAAGCATGCAAAGATATGCACAGGACATACATCGGTGTATGATACCAAAGGGCCTCTTGTCATGCCCTCTGATGGCCCCCGACTATCTCTCATCTCCATGAGGCACGGGTAGCCTGGGTCATTTGCACTGGGCTATCACTGGGACCTTTTGCCTAAGCAGCTGGGCACATTGCAAACTATAAATCCTAGATGAGCCTCGGGTGAACATCTCCATTCGGTCACTGCCTGCCCAGGGGGACTACTGCCTCCACGGTTCCAGTCACATCTGGACACCCAGTAGGTTTCCTTCTGTGGAACTCTAGGTTGTTTTATGACATCTCCTGGCCCATGTTTACATTTCTGCTGGGCAGCGGAGGGTCCCCAAGAACTCCACCCAGACATCCAGCCACATTCTAACGGTGTGGTGGGTACTTACCCTGGATAAGGCAGAGCTTTCATTTCCTCAGCCGGTGAGGCCAGGGCTGCTGTCTTGTGACTCTATGGGAAACAGGTTCACAGAAGGACATGCCTATCATGTCCTTTGGGTGTTGCCTCGCTGTGCCCTGAGGAAATCTGCGATGCATTCAGAAGCCCACGCTTAGCATGCTGGGGCTGCTCCTTCCTCTCCTGGCAGTGCCTCCTGCATTCCTGCAGCCTCTGCACCCAGATTGCCAAGACTAACCAAATAGCTGATCTGGGGTCCAGAAGCATCTTCCTCCAGGGAGCTGCTGCAGGGAGTTTACAAACCCACGCTGCCTCTCCCAGCCCCCTCTCCACCCCAAACCTGACACTGCCCTGAGTCAGAGGGAACAAGCCAGCCCTCGCTTCTTGAGGCCTTCTGTCTCTGTTGTCCATGCCTGCCCTGGACAGCGTTTCTAAGGTGCCGAGCCTCACCGTAGGCTGCCCTAGGCAGGGGCTCCCCATGCCCTCTCACACGGCACAGTGAAGGTAGTGTCACGTCATGCAGCCTGCCAGATGAACCATCAGCGGGGAAAGGAGGGGACCCATGAACAGCCACCACCAGCTCCTGAGTGCCTCTGTGGTCCCGTACAGGGACACCAACCCAACCAACACCTTGAGCACAGGTGCCCCATCCCCTTGGGACAACCCCCTCTCCTCTGTTTCCAAAGCGTTTAAATGCATTACCTTTCTTCACCCACATAGACTCCCAAAACGAAACCCGATACAAATCTTTATTTTTTGATTTCAAAGCTATAATGAAAAATTATGGGGAGAATATTCATTATGGCAGGTGTCTATCTGTAAGAAAAATATATATCTATATGTCATATAGCTTGTTAGCAAGTTTATTTTTTAAATGAAAGGTAAGAAAGAAATTGATTTGAAATATATACCATGAGAAGTCCCATGTCCTGTCAAACTGTCAGTATTTTATAAATAAACTTTTTCTTTTGGAGTTCTGAAGCAGTGGTCCTTTTCCTCACTCCAAATTCTGCTCCTCAAACATTTGCTTCTATTTCTAGCCACCTGGGGATTGTACCAAGCGAGCCAAGGGCAGGACTCCTCTGTCCTCTTAACTCATCGGTAGGTGGTCTCTATACCTTTAAACAGAAAGTCCTGCTTTAGGCTGGGAGTGTAACTCAGTGGCAGGGTCAGTCCAGTCCAGCATGCAGATTGAACCCAGGGTCAATCTCTAGCACCAAAAAGAGAAAAAGGAAGAATATGTTACTCTAAGTTTGGGGAGCAAGAGTCCCTCAGAAACATGATGCAACTGATAATGGTCAACAATGATGGCAGCAGGGGGTCAGAGAGATGTCTCAGTGGTTACCAGTGCTTGTAGCTAGTGCTGAGGTCGAAAGTTCAGTTCCCAGCACCCACATCCTTGGGTTGCCCACAACTGCCTGTAACTCCAGAGCTAGGGGATCCAACTCCCTTTTCAGCCAACCCTGTACACACACACACACACACACACACACACACACACACACACACACACACACACAATGACAAATATGTAAAATAATAATGATAGCAAGAGGTGACACATGTATGCCACACTCCATGGCCAGCTTGGGTCAGGTGATCACTTGATAGGCAGTAACTGTGAAGCCGTTGTGACAGGAGCAGAGAGAGCTTGCTCTCTGACTTGCTTTCTGGAAGCGTGGAGCCAGGATCCGTCTATACTGAAGTATTCTGACTCGGGAGCCATGCACGCCCAGATCTGGTTAGCAGCTCTTCGTTAGCTTTTAATCTCTACAAATCTAACATCGCTTCTCCCTCCACCCCACCCCATACCCCCCTCTCCAGTCCCTTCCTGCTCCCCCACCCCCACCCCCATCCTGTAGCCCTTCCACTTAAGGTTTATTTAATGTTTGTGGTAGGACTTTTTGTTTTGCATTTGTTTACTTTTTACTATTTTTTTTAAGAGTCTTACTTCCCACACTGGTCTGGAAGTCGCAACAATCCTCCTGCCTCAGCATCCCAAATGCTGGGACTACATAACTGTTGAACTGATCAGTTTTCAATTAGCAGCACTGTGGAGGCAGAAGAGGCTGGCAGATCTTTGTGATTTCAAGACAAGCTTGGTCTATACAGTGACTTCAAGGCCAGTCAGGGCCGCATAGTGAGACCTTATCTCAAAAAGAAGAAGAAAAAAAAAGATATATGTAGCCGGGCATTGGTGGTGCATGCCTTTAATCCCAGCACTCAGGAGGCAGAGGCAGGCGGGATCTCTGTGAGTTCGAGGCCAGCCTGGTCTACAGAGTGAGTTCCAGGACAGCCTCCAAAACAATACAGAGAAACCCTGTCTCGAAAAAACAAACAAACAAACAAAAAAAGATATATGTAGATTAAATAGTGCATTTTACTTAAAATGCACAAATGTGAATTCATTCCCCAATCCGTTGGTCTCAGGCCATGACATTATCCTTTTTCTGCAACTTGGCAGTTCTCTGTGATCACCTATTTTGCATAAACCGAGTCTATTTTACATAAATCACACTTAGTGCATTCCTCTCTCTGCTTTTTTCTTTTTTCTTCTTTCCTAATCCTCTTGCTCTTCGTTTGTTTCTTTTTAAAGCTGTTTTTGAAATTTTCTTTTTTTTTTTTAATGAGTATGGGTGTTTTGCCTGCCAGGTGAGTGTGCATGGTGTATGTGCAATGCCCTCAGAGACCAAAACAGGGCTTTGGATTTCCCCCTGGGACTGCAGTTACTAATGATTATAGTGCTACCATGTGGGTGCAAAACACTCCAAAATGAGTCCTCTGGAAGAGCAGCCAGTGCTTGTAACCACTGAGCCATCTCTCCAGCCCTTTGGTTTCTCAAGTCTGTGTTCCCGGATGGCCTTGAACTAAAAGTCGTCCTGCTTTAACTTCTGAGTGATAGATTATAGACGTGTACTTCTGTGTCTTACCTCTGTTCATTTGTCAGTTTGAGCACGATCTCACTGTGTAGTCCAGGTTGGCCCAGAACTCACTGTGTAGTCCAGAGTAGCCTGAAGCTCATAGCGAATCTCCTGCCTCAGCCTTCTGAGTGCCTGGATTGCAGGCATGAACTATCATTCCCAGTTTAAGTTTCTATTGAACTGGGCATGGTGGCACATATATTTAATCCCAGCATTTGGGAGGCAGACGCAGGCGATCGATCTCTATGAGTTTGAGGCCAGCCTGGTCTACATAGCAAGTTATGTAGGTTACATAAGTGAGATGGGGTCTCAACACCACCCTACCTCCCCAAAAAGAAATTGAAAAACAAAACACACACACACACACACACAGACATACACACACAAGTGCGCGCGCGGAGGTCAGAGAGTGACTCCTCCCACAGTTTGGGTTCAGGGGACTGTCCTCAGGTCATCAGGCTTGGCAGCAAGCTTCTTTACCCACAGAGCCATCTGGCCAACTCCGAGTTTCTGTTTCTTAGAGTCTGGGTCTTTTATTTCTTCACGTTCCTCTATTAAGCCACGCGCTCATAGGAAGCAATCTCCAGCTGTACAGGTTCCGTCCAGCGAGTTCTCACCCAGCCTGCTTCTCCGGGCGGTGCAGGCTGGCATTGCCGGTGAAGCCAGGTGCCTTTTCCTTTGGTTTCCCTTCTCCCTCGATCATTCCGTTGCCCGTGTCTTAGAGAGCTTACGATGCTTAGTGTGCACATTGATCTCTCGGCAAGATTCTTGCCCGTCTCTTACTTGCTTACCGTGATGCAAACAGCACCGCGAGTGACACTCTGGCTGCTCCAGCTTTGTCACAGTGACTTTTACAGAGCATTCCATTTTGAGCAGTGCTCATTCCTCTGATGCCTGCAATGTCACCCTTGCAGATACATGTGTACCCAAAGGACCTCTCTCTTCCTTCTGTGACATTTTGGGGAACTGCTGGAAGTTGATGGGTCTGGTCAAAAGGTTGAGTTCCTATTTCTTTAAGGAAAAGCAGTTTACAGAAACAGCCAGTTGCTGAGGAACCGACCTCCAGCTCCAATGACTTTTTCCCAAGGTTCTCCAGGTCCTACCCATGACTAAGTCAATAAAACGTTTTGTTTTTGTTTTGTTTGTAGCTTCCCTTTACCAACAGGAACATATTTTTGCAGAGAAATAACCATTCTCTGCTTTCCACTCTTATTTTACGTCTTACGTCATAGTTTATGAAATTTTATGTAAAAACTATCAGAAGATCTACCAGCGTAAACAAGTCTGGGACAATTGGTGCTTTGTAAAAAGCCTAGTTCGGGGAGGGGAAATATGCAGGCCTGATGGACAGCAGCCTGCCACCTTCAGCACACAGGGCTCTAGGGGGTCTCCATGCTTTGCAAGGGAATCTAAGGCATGTATTGAATCCAGGAGTCGGGTCAGTTGAGGTCAGATAAGAGATGCCTGTATACTATACTTAACAGTCATTCTCACATTGATAAGGGGCTCTCAGTGGTCATTTGGACTACACATAATTTTGATCTTGCATATAATTTGCAATCCCATTCCCACATTAGAAGTAAATTCCAGACCCACAGCCTGAGGATGTTTGCTTAAAGTATAATAACAGGGGCTCTTTCAGGTCCTGGCTCCAAGATGAACAAAAAGAGACGAAACGCCAGTCTCACCAAAAAGGGCCCTAGCCGTGTGTAGCAGATTTACTGTAGGAACCATGCCCAGTGCATGCCCAAGGACAAGGCCATCAAAACCTTCAGCACTGGGAGCATAGTAGAGGCATCTGCCATCACGGACATTAATGAAACAAATGTTCTCAATGTGTATGTGCCTCCCGAGCTCTGTGTCAAGCTGCATTACTGCATGGGCTGTGCCGTTCATAGCAAGGTTGGTCAGGGGTGCACCTCACAAAGCCCAGAAGGGCCAAACAACCCCACCACAACACAGACACAACCCACAGCCTCCACCAAAGTCCACGTAAAGAGCTGGTTTCATGAGAATAGAAGAAAAGCCATCTTGTTGGGGAATATTATTTTCAGGTATGTGACTTTTGTTTACGCCGTATTAGTTTCACTCCGTGAAGCTGTGTTACTGCTAAAACACCCGGTGGTCCTAATAAAGAGCTGAACGGCCAATAGCGAGGCAGGAGCAAGGGTAGGCGGGGCTGGCAAGCAGAGAGGATAAATAGGAGAACCCAGGAAGAGGAGGAGCAAACAACAGAACAAGGAGAAGAGGATGTCGGGGCTAGCCACCGGTCACCCATGGAGTAAGAAGGAAAGTAAGAGCTGGGTGTTGGTGGCGCACGCCTTTAATCCCAGCACTTGGGAGGCAGAGGCAGGCGGATCTCTGTGAGTTCGAGACCAGCATGCACTACCAAGCAAGTTCCAGGACAGCCTCCAAAGCCACAGAGAAACCCTGTCTCGAAAAACCAAAAAAAAAAAGAAGGAAAGTAAAGTGTACAGAAGAAAGATAAAAGCCCAGAGGAAAAAGGTAGATGGGTTAATTTAAGAAAAGCTGGCTAGCAACAAATCAAGCTAAGGCTGGACATTTATAAGATTCCATGTGTGATTTATTTGGGAACTGGGTGTTGTGACCCCCAAAAAGTTAAAAAAAAAAAAAAGAGCCAAAAGAGCAAAAACAACACACAACACCATCTGGGGAAAATTAAAATATTTTATTTTAAAAATAATTATATATGAAAAGTATAATAACATGGGAGTCAGGAGGATTCTAGAACAGTCTTTGTAAAATGCCAGCACTTTTTTTTTTTTTTTTTTTTTTTTTTTTTTTTGGTTTTTCGAGACAGGGTTTCTCTGTAGCTTTGGAGGCTGTCCTGGAACTCGCTCTGTAGACCAGGCTGGCCTCGAACTCACAGAGATCCACCTGCCTCTGCCTCCCGAGTGCTGGGATTAAAGGCGTGCGCCACCAACGCCCGGCTAAATGCCAGCACTTAAAGGGCTTGTTTTCCTTTTTTTTTTTTAACATTTACTTTATGTGCATTGATGTTTTGCACACATATGTATGTCTGTATGAGGGTATCAGATCCTCTGGAACTGGAGTTACAGACAGTTGTGAGCCGCCATATGGGTGCTGGGAATTGAACCCAAGTCGGCTAGAAGAGCAGCCAGGGCAGTCTCTCCAGCCGCCCCCCCCCCACCTTTCCTTTCTTTTGTTCTGTAATGAGAGGATCTCGTTGTATAGATTTGTTATGGAGCCCAGGCTGACCTAGAATCCATGCTCCTTCTGCAACCACCTCACAAGGGCTGGGATTACAGACCTGGGCCACCATACCCACCCTCCAAGTTTACTTAGGAGAACTGAATGAGCCCCGATCTACCATGAGTGAGATTTCTGGAGTTGAGGGTAGGAAAGCCATGCATGGTGGCACAGGCCTTTAATTCTAGCACTCAGGAGGCAAAGATAGGCAAATTTCTTTGAGTTTGAGGCCAGCCTGGGCTACAAGAAGCCCTGTCTCAGAAAGTGAAATAAAGGGGTTGGGGAGATGGTTCTACATGAGGACCCGAGTTCAAATCCCCATGTAAAATGGCAGGTGTGATTTCTGTGACTGCAACCCCAACGTTGAGGATGGAAAGAGAGAGGCAACATTTCCGACTTCCGTTTTCGTGTCAAACTGTTCTGCTCTCCTTCAGGACTCTCCAGAGTTGGAAGTTATATCCGGAAAAACTGAATCTTGTCAGGCGGTGGTGGCGCATGCCTTTAATCCCAGCACTCGTGAGGCAGAGGCAGGCAGATCTCTGTGAGTTCCAGGCCAGCCTGGTCTACAGAGCGAGTTCCAGGACAGGCTCCAGAGGTGCACAGAGGAACCTTGTCTTGAAAAACCAAAAACAACAACAAACCTGAATCTTAGGAATTCAGAAACCCTTGGGATGAGGTGAACAGTCCTATCAGAGTGCACAAGCTAACCCTCAAGGCAGCCTTACACCTGATGAGGCTCAACTGGGGGTTTAGGAAAAGATCTCTGCTAGTTGCTAGTTTAATGCAGAAATATTAAACTACACAAAATACGAATGTCCTATGATATTTTATTGAAAGAGAAATCACTTACTTGAAAAGCCAAGAAAGCCAAGAACCAAAGGTCTATGCTGCTTTCCAGGTAGAAACTGAAGCCCAAAGAGAGAGAGTCTCCTCCCCCTAGCTCTATTTATCCCCCATACATTCTATGTATCTGTGAACACACCCACAAGGGAGTGGTTAGCGCTACAGATACGTACAATCTCTCCCTACACTAGTTAAGTTTCGTTTCTTTTCTTTTCCTTTCTTTCTTTCTCTCTTTCTTTTTTGTCAACTTGACACAAACTACAGTCACCTGGGATGAATTGCCTTGCCTCCATCAGAAGGCCCTGTAGGCAAGCCTGTGGGGCCTTGAGTGCTGATTAATGTGAGTGGTACCATCTCTGGGCACTTGGTCCAGGGTTGTATAAGAAAGCAAGCGGAGCAGGCCACGTCGGGAAAGCCAGTAGACAGAGCTCTTCCATGGCCTCTGCATCAGTTCCTACGCCGGCTTCCCCCAGTGCTATACTTGACCTGTAAGCTGAAATTAGTGTTCTGTCACAGTAACAGAAAGCAGCTCAGGGCCGGGCGTTGGTGGCGCATGCCTTTAATCCCAGCACTTGGGAGGCAGAGGCAGGCGGATCTCTGTGAGTTCGAGGCCAGCCTGGTCTACAAAGTGAGTTCCAGGACAGCCTCCAAAGCCACAGAGAAACCCTGTCTCGAAAAAAACCAAAAAAACAAAAAAACAAAACAGAAAGCAGCTCAGGACAAGACTGCTCCCCTCAGTCATGGGTAAGATATGGGAAACTACAGGGGTACCCTAAAACACAGGTATGACAGCTGAATGCCACCCCCACCTATGTGTAGCATGGCCAATGGAAAGAGAAACTTCTACAACTTGCAGAAGAGGCTGGAGGAAGAGAGAAATACTCAGTGGGGGAACAGGTGGGGGAGTTAACCCCGCTCTCCTCCCATGCCATTCTCCTGTCTGAGACCCTGGTAATCCAATTCCCAAGGAGAACTGGGGGTACTGGGGGTGCTGGGGCGCAGCCCATGTAGAAAAGATTCCCTGTGCGGTACAGAATGAGGTGAGTCATAGACATGAGGGCTGGGCAAGTAAGAGCCAATAGGCACATGGCTAAGACACATGGTGTTATTGTCCCCCCCATGGAAAGTACCACACTTGAGTCCACCACATGTGATAGGAACTTCCCGTACAGTCTTCCCTCAGTGTCCCCAAAGGGTAAAACAGTGGGATTTCATGTGTTGTCTAGACATTTCTATTGCTAGCTAATGCTGCCATATGCTTGCCCTGAGACCCCACTGCTATATCAGTCAATCCTTACAGAACCTCTAGGGTGTGGAAACTTTCCACCCCACCCACAAGGACAAATTCCCTAAAGAGACCTGCTATGGAAACACCAGAGTCAGGATTTTTTTTGTTTGTTTGTTTTGGTTTGTTTGTTTTTGTTTTTCCAGACAGGGTTTCTCTGTAGCTCTGGAACTCACTCTGTAGACCAGGCTGGCCTGGAACTCACAGAGATCCGCCTGCCTCCTCCTCCTGAGTGCTGGGATTAAAGGTGTGCACCACCAACGCCTGGCTCAGAACCAGGATTTGAACCCAAGCCTTACCAGGTGCTATAGCGTCCCTTACTTTAACCAGTGAGTAGCTTTGGCTCAAAGTTTAGGCACTACTCAACCCCGAGGAGGACGGTACAATAGGTGGGGAGATGCCTGAACTCTGTGTGGGTGGCTGATGAGCAGGAGGACTGTCAAAGTTTCTGCCATCATATCGGTCGTAGAGGATGCAAGAACAAATGTATGTGCTGGTGTTCTGGGCAGATTTCATGTATGGATATAGGAATTTGAGTTGGATATAATCTCATGTGTAGCCAAATAGCATTCTGGTTTTTTTTTTCCAACTCACCAACCATTTTTAGTTGGTGAGCCACAGAGGAACAGAATGAACTGGTGGCTTTCTGGTGTCTAGTGTGGCTTGGAGTCAAATATAAATCCATTGGACTTCTGTAGGTTTTTGGCGTGATCCCTGGATGAGGCAAGGAAGGTTAGAGTAGTATTTCCCCAAATTCACATCCACTAGGAAGCTCAGAAGTTAGGTCTTTCCACATGTGATTAGTTAAAAGGACAGGAGGACATGGCACATCCCGGAGACAAGGCCACGTGAAGGCAAGCATGGTGGCCTCCACTTTACAACTGGGGAGGCAGAGACAGGCCAATCCTTGGGGCTCGATGGCCAGCCACTGCAGCCCTAATAGACAAGTTCCAACATGAAAGTGAAAGACTCTGTTCTGGGAAAAAAGTGTACAGTGCCTTAGGAATGACAGTCAGGGTTGTCCTCTGGCCTCCGCATGCGTATGAACAGGTAGAAGTGCCTGCCACACACTCATACACATGTGCACAGTGCACAAGCCATGGGCTGAGACCAAGCCATGCTGAAGCCACCACAAGCAGATAATGGAAGAGTCGTCAGGAAATTAATTAGAGATTGCAAGAGGCTGAACCTAACTCTCTTATCAGTCCCCTGTCACCCATTTCCACACCGAAGTACCCTGTAGACACCTTGATTTTTGAACTGCTGGTCTCCACATCTGTGAAGAGTACATTTCTGTATTGATGTAACATTTCTGTATGATGTAAATCACATCATAGTTTGTGGTCATTTGTCACAGCAGACCAAGACTCTACCTAAGAAGCTGTCCTTGGCACTGATGTGAACATCTCTTTTCTCCAGAAATTTGATTCAATCAACTTACAGGGGCTGATGGGATCCCAGAGCCAGGGACCTCAGGCCTTCTGTTCCCCTTCCTCCCCCAGCAGTATTAAGTTTCTGTAGAAAACACCAGCCAGTCCTGAATTAAGTTGGCAATTATAGGATGCTTCCTTCCTGCCTCGCCCTAGCCTCCCCCGTTTAAATTGTTTCCACCTTTCACTGAGTGCCAAGCCCATAGTTCCAAAAACGCACCACTGACCAATCAGCAAAATACTAATCCCAGATGCTGGGGACCAGAACTCAGGGCTTCTGCCCTCTGAGGGGAGCACACAGGCACAGGCAGCCTGGTTGTGATTGGGGGGGGGGGCACGTTGACACGGACACCTAGTGCTTTCTTGACTGGCACCAGGCCGGACACGTGGGAGGCAGAAGCAGGCATCTGGCCTGGTGGCAGAGACCTCACCTCCCTCACCCCACTCTGGGATTGCCAAGAGGGAAGGTCAGACTAAATTCACCATGTGTTCTAGAAGTCAACAGTCCCGAAGTAGATGAGGAAGGAAACCAGAAGCCATCAACACACAGGAACATTATGATAACGATAACACTCTCCAGGACACTGCTGTGCTTTACAGAAAGTCACTCATTCCTCGTCACAACGACAAAAGAGTGACAAAGACAAGCCTGGTCTTCTGCTGAGAGGAGACAGAGCCAGGGATGCCAGAGACTAGTCAGTGCCTGGAGACCATCACAGACAAAGCATAGCTTAAAGAGGGCTCAACTCCTAGGGGCGATAGGATCTGCCCACCTTCCTACAGAGACCCCAAACAGCAGAGTGCCTGACTTCCTGGCCTGGGACACTCAGCACTGGTTGCCGAGTGGAGATAAGTATGATAAAGCTTAAGATGCCTGGGGCCGCATAGAAATAGTGTTGACAACCTCAACACGGTTTGCTTCCATGGCGTTTGTCCCTTAAAGGATTTAGGGAAGCCTTGGGAAGAATCTAGAAGGTTTGGATGGGTGAGAATGGTGAGAGGTCGGAGAAGCCACCGCAGAGTTAGCCCGGACGTCCCTCCGAGACTGAGACCCATGGGGAGGGGCGGAAGAAGGTGGCGCGGGCAGGGGCTGTGATAACCACATCTGACTGCAGTTGTCCATCGGGCCTCCCACCCCTAGCCCGTCCTTCCCCTGTAATCAGCTCACTGCCTGTGCTTGTCCAGCCCCGCCCTCTTGCCTAGACGAGTCCGGCCTGCAGACACTGGGGCTGTGAATCAGAGGCCGGGACGGGGGGGGGGGGGGGGCATTTCTGCAGCCTTCTGTGGCTCTTGGGGGCGGGGAGGCGCTGTGGGGTTGTTCAGGTCAGGATGCTTGGATTTCATCACAGTGGGAGTTCCCCGGGGTTCTGCCCCAGGGAGCTTCCTCTGGGGGACACACCCTCTTGACACCCAGGGAACGGACAGCAAGGAACTGCATGAGGGGACTGTTAAGGGAAATGACAGCTCAGCTCAGTGACTCAATGACGAGTGACAGCAGGCCTCAGAAGAGGCGGGCGCAGGAAGCAAATGGGTCATGGGGGGAACCCTCTGGGCCCCTTAACAGGGGCTGCTCTTAATGGCTGCTGACATTGGGGAATGAGCGCCTGCTCGGGGCTTTCAGGTTCTTCTGAGTTTGAAGGCTCAGAAGTCAAAGTTATGTAAATCCCCCTCATGTTTAAATACTAGCAACTAAAAACACCACATATATCAAAGACATACTTGCGACAGATTGAGTCCTCTAAAAATGGCTCCTCCTGCCTTAGACACTTAGACATCACAAAGGTAGAGTTAAAAAACTGGATACAGTGCACCACGCCTAATGTCCCAGCACCTGGGAAAGTAGGATCAAATTAGAGCCCAGGTCTGGGGGTGTAGTTTAGTGGTAGAATGCTCACCCAGTACATGTGTGAAACCTTGGGTTTGGTACCCAAGATGGCAGTACACCAGCAAATAAATCTGAAGGGGTGCATAAGGTTCCTGTTGCCTCCCTTTTAACCATGGATGGAGGTGTAATGCGTGAGGCTTGCTGCTCTTGTGGTTAGTTCCCCTTTTTTAAAATAACTTATTTAAATTTAGTTAATGGGCATTGGTGTGAAGGGGTCAGATGCCCAGAACTGGAGTCACAGACAGTTGTGAGCTGCCATATGGGTGTTGAGAATTGAACCAGGGTCCTCTGGAAGAGCAGCCAGTGCTCTTAAGCACTGAGCTATCTCTCTAGTCCCGGGGTTAGTCTTGTCAGGGTGCCTTGAAGCCTTGCCTGCTGTCTCCCAGAAGTACCCCAAGAACTCGATTGAAAAAGACACAACAGAGGGGACCCTGGGAGGACCTTGGCTTCTAAAATAGGACCACTTCATTGGCTTTATGACTTGTACAGACTCTCTTGGAGGGTGGAAGGGACCCTCTGTTTACAAGTGAGGCTTTTAAAAACCACCCTTGTAGCCGGGCATTGGTTGAGCACACCTTTAATCCCAGCACTCGGGAGGCAGAGGCAGGCGGATCTCTGTGAATTTGAGACCAGCCTGGTCTACTGAGCAAGTTCCAGGACAGTCAGAGAAACCTTGTCTCAGAACACCAAACCACCCTTGTAGCTGAAGGAACAGCAGCAGCCCCCTCCACCGTCCCCCACTCCCCATCTCCGCACCCCCAGGTTGGGTGGGTGGAGTTGGCAAGCTCATTCTCATCCCAGGTTCTAGCACCTAGCCCTGTGCTTTTAGACTGTCCCATCACCCCTCTGGGCTTTATTTTCTGTGAGATAAGTAGCTTCGGCAATCTCTTGTGTCTTATTCTCCCAGAAGTAGCCAAATCATTGGCTCAAACAACAGGGAGATTGGAGGCAGGGGAGAGCAAGATGCCTCAGCAGGTAAAGATGTCACCAAGTGCAACGATGACCCAAGCTCAATATTCTTGAGCCCACATGATGGAAGGAGAGAGAGCAGACTCCTGAAAGTTGACCTCTGACCTCCACATGTATGCTTGGTATACACACACATCAAATAAATGACATAATAAAACATTTAAAATGAACGAATAAATAAATTGTGACTGGAGAAATGGCTGAGACTTTAAGAGCGCTGGATGCTCTTCCAGAGGACTCAGGGGTTCAATCCCTAGAACCCACATAGTAGCTCACAGCAGTATGTAACTCCAGTTCTAGGATATCCAACAACCTCTTCTAGTCTCCAGGGTCACCAGGTACACATGTGCTACCCAGACACACATGCAGATTAAACACCATACACAAAAATTTTTAAAAATCTTTAAACGATAAACAGTAAAAATTAAAAAGGAGAGAGAAGTTGACATTTCCGTGTCTTCGGTTTATCACAGATTCAGTTGCAAAGGTTCCAGGTACCTTTACCCTACCTAGCCTTCTATGGCACTCGTCAGGGACCTCGCTAGTGGTTTCACTTTGCTGGAGGGCCACTGCCTAATGACAAGGGACACGTCCTTTGCTTTGCTGGTAGTTGGGGTCTGGGTCTGGGGCACTCCCCTCCCTCACCCTCGTCCTCACCATGAGCTTATTTAGCATGTCTCTTGCCTTCAACTACAAGTGCTTTCTGGAGACTGACTGACTCTGGAGATGACAGAGGGCTTGGGGAATGGGGAAGGCTACGTCCTGCGGCATGAAGCTGTCAAGTTGAGACGAGTAAATCAGCCTTGACATGGACCCGGCTGAGTTATTGTTATGACTCAAAGCTTCCTAGGACACACACACACACACACACACACACACACACACACACACACACACCCCTCCAAGGCCATGTTTAGTAAACTAAGAACTCCAAAGAAGGGAAAGCAACCCCATGGACAATGTCACCATATCCTTGTCCTCACCCTTCCCTGGCAGTTAATGGCTCCACACATGAGCTCATTGACAATCACTTTGGGGTTGATTTGTCTAAACAAGAGAGTGAGACAGATGTTTCTCACAGCCCCCTTTTTTCCCCTCCCCCAGACAGTCTCCCTTCTACTCTCAGAGGTTGGGATCACGCAGGCTAGGGTGAGACAGAAAACACCTGCAGCCCCGGCTGGGGCTGAGATGTTGAAGCTCAGCTTGAAGGGAGGAGAGAGGAGCTAGAGGAGTTTCTTAACCAAAGACACAGACACCCGAACCTTCCGCCAGGGTCTCCAAGCCAGTGGTTCTCAACCTTCCTAATGATGCGACCCTTTAATACAGTTCCTTGTACTGTGGTGGTCGCCTCCACCATAAAACTGTTTCTGTTGCTACTTCATAACTGTAATTTTGCTGCTGCTACGAATCATAATGTAAATATCTGTGTTCCGATAGTCTTAGGTGACCCCTGTGAAAGGGTCACTTGACCCCAAGGGGTTGTGACCCACAGGTTGAGAACCGCTGCTCTAAGCACTGGGGACAGTTGAGCCGAGGTGTCACATCCTGTTGGGCCTCAGAGGACGCTGAGTGATGCCTTCAACTCTAATCAGCTGCTTCTTCACTCCTGGGCTTTGCAGTTAGCTCTAGGGAGCGATTTAATTGGCAGTGGCAAAGGTAGTAATTTTAGCCATTACCATGGCCCTTCTGGAAATACCTAGAAGCAACCCGAGTCTCCTTAAAATGATATTGACGATTTCTGGGGCAGAGACCAGTCTGCTGTTCTGGTAGAGATGGTGTCCAGTCTCCCTGGTAGCCTTTTGCCCACAATCCTCTCTTATACAGCTAGACTCTTTCTTCTGTCCTGTTTTCCATAGAACAAGCCTGGTTACAGGAACCTTCCTACCTTTTGGGATTGGGACTTTCCTGGAGTATCATGTCAGGCAAATTGTTTAGTCTTCCAGTTTTTTTTAATTATTGTTGTATATATGCATGATGTACATTCATGAGTGTATGTGCCACCATGTAGCATGACTAAGAAAACCCAGGGACAGATATTAGGGTTAAAGCTGAAGATCAGAAAAGCAAAACGGTCAGCCACTAACTCTTACCTCTACCTCAGACCAAAATGGGTGTCCCTGTCTCCATGAATCCTCAGAATGCAATCGGTCTCCACCAAACCTCAGACTGCCTAGACTGCTCCTGTCACCTCCCACCTTATATTCCTCTCTAGTGCTGGGATTAAAGGCGTGCCATCCTAAATTCTGGGATCAAAGGTGTGAGCTCTGTTTCTCTTTTAGACTGGTTCACTCTCATGTACCCCAGGATGGCCTTGAACTCACAGAGATCCAACTTTCTTTGTCACCCAAGTGCTTAAAGGTGTGGCTCCCACTGCCTATCCTCTATGGCTAACTAGTGTTTTAGGTGTGTGCCTAACTAGAGGCTTAGCCTTAACTAGATGTGTGACTAACTAGTGGCTTAGCTCTGGACTCTGATCTTCAGGCAAGCTTTGTTAGATCATAAACAAAATACTGCCTCACCATGGTGTACTCCTGGAGATAAGAGACGACAGCTTCATGGGGTTAGTTCACACATCCACCATTATGTGGGTTCTAGGGATTGAACTCAGGTAATCAGGCTTGCATGGCAAGTACCTTTACCCACTAAGCCATCTAAATGGAGCCCAGAGCTCGGGATGGCTCTTTCTTGCACACAGTTTTTAACCTGAGAAATGGTAATGATGGCATCTACTCCATGAGTTTAAGATACTCCTACTTTCTTGTTTTTTGAGATGGAGTTTCCATGTAGCCTTGGCTGGCCTTGAACTCTTTATGCCGTTGAAGATGTTCTTGAATTTGTAATTTCTTTATCTCTACCTCCCAAGTGCTGAGATTACAAGATGCATGACCATTCCTGGTTTACACAGTACTGGAGAGCAAACCCAGGATTTTGTGCCAACTCTATACCAAAGGAGCTACGTCCCCTGCTCTGGCTCTTGGCTTTTCTAAGTGTTCCTGCTGAAGGCATGCTTGCCATGAGGGAAGAAAGGCCTCCTTCCTCCCAGAGTGCCCGTCCTTTCTCCATCACTCTAGAGCCTGGGAGAATTCCAGCCAACAGGGGCTGATCTCCTCCAACAGAACTGCAACTGCCCAACTCTGGCAACTGCTGAGAGACAATGATGGGAGAGTCACACCCCAGTGGACAAGCCCACTAAAGTCCTTAGCGGATGCTCAGGTCTTGGTGCCTAGAGTGTAGCTCGTAGTACAGTCCTTGCTCAGTACGAATGAGGCCCCGGGTGCCATCCCCAGCAAAGGGGATGAGATGCAGCGGAGGCCTGCCTCCTGCAGATAACACTGCCAACAGTTTCCTGTTAGCTGGATTCTGAGAAACACTGATGGCGGTGGACCAGTTCTGTACAAAGATGGATACCAGGGACCAAGCCAGATCCAGCAGGCACGTCACTTTGAGACTGCTTGGTGCCTTCTGTGTGTCCTCAGCCCTGATTAGCTGCAGCCTCCTTTTACGTCACACCAATACCATAGTGTATGTGCCCATGTGATCCTCGCTGCACAGGCCTGGGAGAAGTCATGACTTCCTCAGGTCATGCAATGGCAGCTGGGATTCACACCTAGGATCCTTGTCCCCGGGGCCTGTGTTCCTAATCTAGGCTTGTAGACACTGGGGCACCAAGAGGAGGCCTGCTAAGCAGCAAGCCTGGGCTCTCTCGCTCGCTCCTGGGCTTCAGAGGTCAGCCACCCAGGGCATTCCTCCAGGGGCAGTTCTTCCAGGATGTACCGTCTCTGGTTGAAGTTTATGCCGGGCTTTGTCAGGAGCCCAGAGCTCTGGCTGGCTCAGTCTTGCCAGCTCTCTTCAGCCTCTTGAATAACAGCCTCTCCCACTATCTTGGAAATGCCCCAGCCCAGGAGTCTGTTAGTAACAATGGTGTACAGTGACACCGGAGTCTTGTTGGCAAGCACTGGCAAACTGGCTTAGCCACTCATCGGCCATACGCCAAAGAGAGAAGAGACAGTGAAGAGCAAAGGAAGGTTCACTCAGTTTCCACACTGGGAAGAAGAACAAGTGAGGAGGTCCACGGAGCCCACCGGATCATCTCTGGGGTGCTGGCATGAGATTTGGGTTTGAAGAGAGGCCTAGAGTTATGCGTAGCTACCTGATAGTCCTGATCAAGGTGAGGTCCTGCCTGTCACTGGTTCATCACTGTCCCAGGTCTAGACCCTCCCAAAAGATTGTCCCATACGTCATCAAAACTGCATCAAGATTCTCTGGCTAGCCGGGCAGTGGTGGTGCACGCCTTTAATCCCAGCACTCGGGACGCAGAGGCAGGTGGATCTCTGTGAGTTCCAGGCCAGCCTGGTCTACAAAGCGAGTTCCAGGACACCTCCAAAACAATACAGAGAAATCCTGTCTCAAAAAAGCAAAAAAGTAAAAAAAATAAAATAAAAAATAAATTATCTGGCTGTCCCCAGGCTTCAGCCTCTCCCTTCCCCCAGCATGGGATTCCCAGGAAAGTCTTAGTTCTCTGGGGACCGTACTTTCTATAGTTTGAAAGCACAAATTCTCTCTCTTTCCAGAACACTCCATCCTTTCTCTCATACAGAGATGGAGGAAACCTAACACCTGATTTAGCAACAATAATAGTAACTTGGGTCTAACCTTGGACTTGAAGATCACCAAGCAACATCCAATGCTTTGTCCTCTAGCATCTGAAAGAGAATTCCTGTGGGCTAACCTGTAACTTCGTCTTCTTCATAGATGTGACACCAAGCAATGCCCCCAAGTTCTCCCAGCTAAGAAAGCACAACCATTCTGTTTCTTACCCCTGAGGTCAAACCTCATTTCTGGAAAGCTCCATGGTCTGTCTGTTCTGTTATCCTTCTCTTCATCTACTCCAACCATTCTTTGGTCCTTAACCCTAGTGTCACTCTGTCCCCGGAGGTGCCCAGCCAGGTTTGCAACATCTTCCAGGCCAGAGGGTCCTCTGACACAGTGGCCTCCGTGGTACCAGAGCTCATGTGTGCCATGAGCTCCTCAGAGCTGTCATGCTGTCCGGGTCTCTGGCCCTGTGAACAGTCAACAGAGCACACACATATCAGGGAGGACATGGCCAAAGTTCAATCTAAAACAGGACTTGCTAAATTTTCCCTACTCTCAACTCCTTTCTGCCCAAGAAATTTTTGTGTGCCCCCCATAGAAAGATGGATGTGTAAAATAAACACATAAATCAAGTAATAATAAAAAAATCACACATAAATTTATTTTAAAACAATTTGGGGGAAGCATATAATTTTGCCACTTATTAAAGATGAAAGCAGATTTGTATACAAATGAGATGGATGTGCTTGTTTATGTCCACATAAATAGTTAACTATTGGATGAATATTTGATACTGCACATCTTTCAACATTTTTCAGAGTTGATGGCTATTTTGATTTTAACAGTCAGGAACGACGACATCATTTTGCATGAATGAATATGCAGCACAAAATGGCAGAAGTATGTTCAGGGCCATTTCAGAAACTGTTGGAAATTCAGCTCTAATCCCAAGCCAAAATTCACATGCAGTTTTTCTTAAAGTAATTTATTTGTACAATACTGGAGTCAACCACTCAGAGAGCAATGTTTACAAATCAAATATTCTAACATAACACAACCCAGCAGACTGATTTGAGGGACTGGAGAAGGGCTCAGAGGTTAAGAGTGCTTGTTGCTCTTGCAGAGGACCTGAGTTCAGTTCTCAGCTCCCACTTTGGGTGGCTCACAACCACCTGTAACTCCAGCTCCAAGACATGACACCCTCTTTTGGCCTCCGAGGACACCTGCATCCACAGGCACATTCAGACAAAGACACAGTTGTGATGTGGAATGTCCTTCTGTATGGTGTGAATATGTGTTACTTTTATTGGTTGATGAATAAAGCTGTTTTGGCCAGGCAGGGCATTCAAACATAGATACAGAGAGAAAGAAGACAGAGTAATTGGGGAAATTCCATGTAGCCGCCAGAGAAGCAAGATGTGAGGTAACGAGCCACAAGCCTCATGGTAAAATATAAACTAATGGAAACAGGTTAATTTAATTGTGAGAGCTAGTCAGTAATATGTCTGAGCCATTGGCCAGACAATTATAATGTTAAGCATTAGAGTGGCTACATGGGAAGTAACTGGTGGGACAAAAAAACCTTCCCTTACACATATGCACACGATTAAAATGAAAATATTTTAAAGGACATACTAACTTGATACTTATGTGCTGGGGAGTAGTACTAGGAAACTCTTAACAATGAATGTTTATGCGTATGGGTGTTTTCCCTACATATATGTCTGTGCACCGTGTGAGTTCAATGCCCAGGGAGGCAGGAGAGGGTGCTGTGTCCTCTGGTGCTAGAGTTACAGATGTGGGTGCTGGGAATTGAACCCAGGTCCTCTGGAAGAACTCTTACCTGCTAAGTCACCTCTCCAGCTCCATTTGTAAGAAAACATTAAAAGTCATTTGTAGCCGGGTGGTGGTGACACACACTTTTAATCCCAGCACTTGGAAGGCAGAGGCAGGCATTGCTCTGTAAATCTGAGGCTGGCCTGGTCTACATAGTGAGTTCCAGGACAGCCAAGGCTACAGAGAAACCCTGACTCAAGGGGGAAAAAGTCATTGTAGTTAATCTTTATTCACCTGTAACAGCAGAAAGCTTTGTGTGTGTACAGTAAACACATTGGAGTTTATAACGTGCAATTGTCTAAAACCTGCGTGGAGGCAGCATTTGCTGGCTGGTATTTTGTGGTGTGGCAGCATGCACTGTGCGGAGAGCGGGTGCTCTGTGTTCGGCACCGAGGCTGCTACTTGGGCAAGTTTTGCTGGGAGGCACCTTGAATTCACTAGTGTATTTCAGCCGCTATGCTTTCAGACACCACTTTTTACTAGTATCAGATTTTTCTCAGCCCTCATGGTTACACTCCACCATAGCTGAAGGAGGCATGAGTTCTGGTCTCAGATCATTCATTCCTTTGGAAACAGGTGCTAACCATCTACCCTCTGGAAGATTCTAACTGAGTCCAACTTCCCCCTCTCTCCAGGGAACTTGGGAGGGACCTTTGTCTGGCTCCCAGGGAAGCTCTGGGCACCTGGACTCCAGATTTGTCATGGGCCTGGAGCCTGGGTCAAAGGGCTCCCAGATGAGGTACTGTAACCCCCCCAGTGGGGGTAGGGGCAGGCCCTGTCTTGAGGGCCATGCACTATTTGATTATCCTGGGGATTTCCCCAGGTGCTCCATAGAGGTCAGCCCAAACCTAGGAGGTGTCCCAGGTGGTTTCCAAGAACTGGGAACTCCGAGTGAAGAGGTCTTTGTCCTGAGGCAAGAAAGTGAATTAGCCTAGAGCCCAAGCCACAGACAATAGTTCTTGACCTGGGTTGCTCAGGCTCCAACCTCAAACTCTCAGACACCAGGCTCTCTGGAGGATTCTGTTGCAGCAGAGGCTGGAGTCTGCTTCAAGTCAGTGATGGAGGTTCCAGGATAGGAGGAGATGTGAGGATAACAGCGTTCTCCTGGGAAGGGGCTCTGCAGACTAGCTCATCCCAAGATGGAAGCGAGGGCTGGGGGCATAGCTTGATGGCAGAGTGCTTATCTATGCACCAAGCCTAGGTTCAAACCCCAGCACTGCAAAGGGAGACATGACCAGCCCAGGACCACACTGTATGGAAAACACTAGAGCAGACTGAGTGTGGTTTCCAGCTCCTCAGTAAAGAAGTGGGATTGGCCAATCCTTTTGAGGCGGAGGCAACATCCCAGGTGAACTAACATCCCAGGGCTAACACCAAGAGATATGCCTCGAGGTCAGGGGCTGTTTTGAAGGGACAGGCCCATGCAGCTGCAGGAATCACGCATGCTCAAACTCCAAAGGCAGGCTCCAGCAGCCCGGGACAGGCGGAGACATATGCCCAGGCCTAAAGGCTTATAGGTCAAGTTACACCTTAAAGGTTCAGTTAAGACCTTAAATCCCTCCCCAAACTCTGGGGCTTAACACTTGCCAGAACTTTCCAGCTAGGCATTTAAGCCTCCAGTTAGTCTGGTTGATTTCACCCGACTATCCACACGTGGTACCAGCCTAAAATGCTGGGGTGAAAAGTACCTTCCCTGGAGTTTTTGGAGAAAGATGGACCGGATTGGGATTGTCAACGGCGGGGAGAAATTAGCATTTCCTTTTGGACCTCCTCTCACCCTGGAAGAGTGCTAAAAGGAGGTGGTCTAGACCCCCCACAGAGAGGAACCCGTTTCCACCAGGCAATTTGAGGACTGGGACCCAGGTGGCTTTTGTGCTCCACGGGGGAGGACCTCCGCCAACTTCAAGTGTTTGTGGAAGGAATTTCAAAGGGACTAAAAGAAGGAAAGGAAACCCAGGATTAAGGGAGAAGATGGAGCCTGTGGGCCAGGTTAATCTGGGGGGGGGGGCAGAGTCAGCTCCAGGATGACCTAGGAGCAGCATTCACTTCCAGACCTCACCAGCAGGAAAAGGACCCAACTTTCTGTAGTGAGGAGGGGGCCATGTACCCCCTTCCCTAACTGTGGCGGATACCAGGCTCTTGAGGTGGGCTGGCATTCCCAAACGATACATGAAAAGAAAGAGGCGAGGGAGAGGGAGGGTCTCAGAGAAATCCGGATGAAAAAGTCTTGGGATTCCAGGAGTACAGGGAGGTGTCCAGCAAGGAACCACTGGGGTACGACACCCGAGGGAGGCCCATCAAGAGCCTGCATCTGCCAGCACCTTCATCGGGGAACGTTAACAACTGCGGTGCTGTGCCCATTGTACAGATGGAAAGGCTTGCAGGCTAGCGAGGGGGGAGGCAGAGTTGGGATTTTAAGCCAGAGGCAACCCCAGTTCTTTCTAAGTAGCTTGTCCTAGAGCCACCTCTGACCCAGATGACTCCATTTGACATTGCTTTATAGTCTACACCGGTTTCTCCTTGACAACCCTGAGGTGAGGTTAGGGGAGGGATCCACACACGAATAGTTGGATGAGGGGGAGGAGCAATAAATTCCCCATGGTAATTCAGTCGGGGTCAGAACCCTAGGGCTATCCCGGTCCCTAACTGCTTTGGGCCTCGTTTTTAGTATCACTATCTAACTTTTGGTTGTTGATGGTCCTGGGGCTTGAATGCAGTGTGAGCTAGCCTCGTGCTCTGCAGCAGGAGCTAGGCCCCTAGACCAGGCACCCAGCTGTTGAATTTGATTTTCACACACGAAACATTTGGCGTTTTCTCGGGTCGACAGGAAAAAGGAGGCGCGATCCTGAGACAGCAAGGTTTTCAGAGAACACCGAAGGAGCTGAGGGGTCAAGAGGCGACGCTGCGGGAGAGAAGGATGGGGCCTCCACCGCCTCCACACCCACTTCCTTTAAGTAGTTGGGGAACTTCGACTTTAGGCTGGGTCCGGTTTCCTTTTGTTGACTATTTCACCGCCGGCATTTATTTCTTTTAATGATCATTCGGAGCTGGAACTTCCTCTACAAAGAAGACAGCTCGATGATGGCCGCTGCTCAAAGTCATAGGGTCCAAGAACTCAGGAGTTAATTCCGCGAGGTTCCCTGGGAGGGTACTGGTGATGCCCGAGGTCACCAGGCAGAGCGATCAAAGCCAGTTCACCTTACTGAAGCCCTTACTACTGCCCAATGCCGGTTTGGACTCACTCGGGCGGGCCTCCCGCGCTCCAGATTGAGACGGAATCCACAGAAGCCCCCACGGAGCCCACGCTCCCGCTCGTGTCCCCCTGGTACTGCAGGGAGTTGGTGAGGGCGCGAGGGACGCCTCCTGGGCTGGTGGGGAGTAGGTTCCTTACCATTGTTCAAAACCGGAGGAGCCTACAGAGGGCCTTCTCTTGGGCCCTGGGGAGGGGATGCGCTCCTGGTTCTGCGAAGCCCAAATCTGGTTACGCGCCAGAGCACAGAGGAGCATGGTGGGGGGACAACTCCTCGGAGCAGGACCAGCTTCGGCTACCCCACAAGGAGCTGGGGCGGGGAGGAGGAGGGAGGGAGTCTCGGGCTTTTAGATTTGAACCCGGGAAGCCGAACAGCCAGGCTGAGTTCCGGGACAGCCATTGGCTGCTGCAGCGGCGTGACATAAGCGCGGAGGGCTGGGAGGAGCCAGGGAGGGGAGTGTCCCAGCGCCTAGCACACCCGGAGCCCGGGGAGCCAGAGGAAACAAACGCAGGCGCTGCCATGGGTCTCCGGTCCTGCCGAGGCGCCAAGCACACAGAGGGAAGCGCACGGCCGTGCGGGGCCCGCGCCCGAGGAGTTGGGGACCGAGGTAGGGCGGTGGGCACCCGCTTGTGGCCCTGCAGCCGCGCAAGGCCTGGGTAGGCTTGAAATCCCTGGTCGCGTGGAGAGGATAGAAAGACCCCCCGGGGATGGGGAAGACCAGGGAGTAGGACAGACGCGCGCGCACACACACACAAACACACCCCTCTGCGCCCTAGCGGGGGTAGGCATGGCTTTGGGGCCAGGGGCGTCTTGGGTGTCCGGGACCCAGAGCCACACGCCGTGTCCCAGAAAATCGCAGTGTGCGGAGGAGGGGGGGGTGACAACAGGGCTCAGCGTCGCCAGGACTCGCGAATCTGCTCCGGGTGGGGTGAGTGGGAAGGTTTTAAAGGTCCACCCCCTCGCGTAGGAATGGGGTGTGTGTTGCCGTGGGCCAGGCGCACAATAATCGCGGTCACCCCGAGGGGGGCGTGTTCGCGCGGAGTTCTCCATGAATTAGCAGCCGAGTTCTTGGGTCGTGGCCGAGGGGTGTCCGCGCGCTCTCCCGCTGGCACAGGCCCCGTGTCGCCCGGCCCGGGAGAAAGGAGGGCAGGAGCCGACTGGAAGGCGATCGCCCAGCGAACAACTACTACCCCCCCTCCTCCCGGCCCGCTCAAGCTCTTCCCTCCCCCCGCCCCGCCCGCCTCCCTCGGAAGACTTGGAGGCCAAGGCCGCCAAGAGGCGCAGGCTCCTGGCGGCGGGGTGGGGCTGCCCGAGATGGCCGCCCCTTCTGCCACCCCGGACGAGGCTTCACGCCGGGGCCCTGCGTGCGCGCCGGGTGCTCCCCGAGCACCGCGCTCGAGCCTTGTTCGGGGGCGGGTAGGTAGCGGTTGGTTAATGATTTAACCGTTCGCTCCGGACGTTGAAGCTTCGATCCTGGTCTCTGGCTCCTCCCCGTTCCTGGAGCGCCCCCAGCCGGGGAGGGGAACAAATCTGCCCTCCAGTGTCTGGTGTCGCCTGCGGGAGCTGCCTGTTAGGGGTCCCCCTGACTGCTGTGGGTGAGTGTCCCAGACTGGAGAAGGGTGGTTGGCGGTTGAACTTCCTGGGAGCAGACCGTAGGGACTTGGCGTTGAGTGTGTGCCTGAGGGGGGAGGGGCGCTTCCTCGCTGTTAACTCAAACCAGGTTCCTTGTGTTTGTTTGCCCAATGAAATACTGCGGCCTGGGCTTCGGAAGTTTTCTTTTTCTCCCAGGGAGAATGAAGAGGAAATACAATGCTTTCTCTTTTCTTCTTGGCTGGGGATTTCTACCCCTTCCAACACCCTCACCGCTTGCAATCTGACCGGCTCTCACGTCCCTCTCCGGGCCCACAGCTCCCATTCTTTGCCCAGGTAGTTGAGCCGTAGAATGGGGAAAAGAGTCCTTGTGGGCGTCTCTTTCCTTTGAAGCCTCCTGTCAACTCTCTGTGGGAGAGCATGGGGTACTTCCCATCCTTACCCCCCAGCGGCCATCTGGACCAGAGACCTGCGGAGCGTAAACAATGAGAGGCCCCTGGCAGGGGGCCCTCTGCCCGGCCACTTCTTTGCCCTGTCTGGGTTTCCAGTAAGGCCTGCTGCAGCTCCTCCCGCCCCTTTCCGAGGCCAGGCTGGAGGAGGGGACCACCAGTGGGATAGAGTGGATTTTAAAGAACAAAGGACAGGGCCCACAGCGGGGGGGAACTCTGCTACAGGTTTCTCCCAGAACTTGGAAAGGGGGGTAGGGGGGATGGCGTGCTGGATCAGAGCCAGGCCTCAGGGCAGCCCAAGGGCAGTTGGCAATAATGAGGGCATCCACTAGAGTCCTGGGAGTTGCCATCGTGTTGGGTAGCTAGGACCGTGCTGAGTGTGGGGGTGCCACGTGCTACCAGCTCTCGTCAGCTGGTATGTGACTACTGATTAAAGTGCTTTATCTCCTCGGGACTGGGACTTTGCCCCTCAACTATTCCCCACCAGTGGGGAACCTTGGGAGATACGGAGGGGAGCTCCTCAGGGGGTCCTGGGGACCTGCCTTTGGGGGGGGCTTGAGGGAGCTGGTGTGTGCTAAGGTGAGCCTGCTCCCAAGCAGTGGTGATTTGAGGGTGTCTCAGCCCCCACGGGTGCTTTTGCAGAGTTCCCAGGGTCCCTTGGTGATTGAGGTCCAGCAGCTCGTGCTCTGTGAGCATGCCTTGCGTTTTGTGGGGTGTCTGCCTTTAGTCAGCCCTCCTCCCCCCTTCAGTTTGTCGCTCACGGCTCAAGCATGCCAGCTCTCAGTTTTTGTTCCAAGCCCTATGTGTGTGCCCAGCCCGTCTTCGAAACTGACGGTCCAAGCTTCCGAAGTTGACAGCCCAAGCGTCCGACGTCGCAAGCAGAGGGAGGGTTTCCTCCGTGGGGCAGTGGTCCCGCGGGTGATGTGATGTTGACCTCTAAGGGAATCCTAGACCCTCCCTTCAGAGCTTTCCAGGAGGGCCCCAAGTTGCCTCTGGTTCAGGGCCACCCACCCTTCCCCGACTCATTTTCTGTGGCCAGGACAGGCTGTGCCCAGCTGTGGTAGGAGAGGTGTTTGATGTTGGTGTCTCCTTCTCTTCCTTTCTCCCTGCCTCCCCCCCCCTTCCCTTGAAGTTTGGATGGAATTGGCAGAGGGAGGAGGTCCTCAGCCAACATCCCGGATGGCCATGGAGTAACAACTCCAGCTGTTCTGGTTAGGACATCCCACAGACAACACTTAGGCATTTGCCCCTGTTGGTGGGAGGGAGGAGTTTGTCCCGCAGAAGAACAGAGGAGTTGGCCTGATGCCATCCATTAGGCTGGGGACTGGAGAGGGGTTGAGCAATCTCACCCTGGGAGTTGAGCATGGACTCCGAGCTGCGCTTAGGTCTTGTGACTTCAGGACTAGAGACTTTTCCTGAGCCTGGGGAGAAAGGACCAAGTCCCAGGGCCAAGGGGACACTTGGAGCTGTAGAAGTCCCTTGACTGTCGCTGACTCCGGCTACTATTTCTGAAGTGCCTGGTTCAGCCCTCTCTGGGCAGGGCCTGGGACAGTCATTCAGGGAGGGACAGGACAGTGGCTAAAAGTAGCCCTGCCTACTTGCCTGATGGAGAAAGTTCAACCATTAGCTTCCCACGTTCCTACTCGCAGTGAAGCCCCAGCGTACAGTGGGCCTCCTGGAGCCTTGGGCTTCCTTCCAGCCTTGGAGCACAGAACCCTTCCCTGCACCCGGGCATCGCAGTTCTGCACTGGGCTCAGTGCCCAGAGGACAGCGCTGGCCCGCTAGCACACCGCCTCCTTTACCCGAGACTGGTGGTCTCTGCCCCACCTTGCCAAGCTGGGGTAGGGTGTCCCCTTAGTCTGAGGTGAAAACAGTTGGGCGATGTCATGTGTGCACACCTAGTGTTCTCACCCTGTCCTTAATCCTAGGACCAGGGGGAGAGAGACCCTTGTATGTCTTGGTGCTCAGTCACCACCCTCTGCTTTGGCTATCGAGGTGTCAGATGATGCCAGATGAAGCCACCCCAGCTCCAGTTTTAGGTTTTCCTAGATGTGACAAGGAAGCCAGGTCTTATGTACCAACTTCTCTCCAACCCCATCACTTCCTCTCCACTTGCTCTGCAAGAACCCCACCAACACCCAGTATAAGCCTCTCCTTTCTTCAGGATGTTGCCGAGACCCTGAAGCATCAGAAAGGGGACCCTTGGAGAGGAAGAACTTGGAAGGAGCAGAGAGGCCAGTGGTACCCTGTGTGGAGGACTCTTGGGAAGAGTCTGGGAGGGCCAGAGATTCAGGCTGCTCTCTGCGGGGTCAGGCACATCTTCCCCTTTGAAGTTCTGGGTCAAAGGCAGGGCTCCCTAGCTGCTGGGTGGCAGTACCAAGTGAGAATGGACTCTGTACCCTGGCTTCAGGGGTCAGCTCCATGCGGCACCCTGGAGTCTATTTGGTTAGGCATGTGCAGGTGTGGATCCTGTTTGAACTCATTATTAGCCCAAGTGTTGCCGAGCATGCTGGTACCCCACATCTACAGGCGTGGGGGTGCCAGCTGAGAGAGCACATCTCAGCGTCGTTTTCCTGTCATCTGTTGAATGGTGTCACCTCTTACACAGTGTTGTGCCGAATACTTCATGTGTTTAATCTTATTACATCTTCACCTTAATGCAGGTCGCTTTGAAAGCTATGGGGAAACTGAGGCACAGATAGCAAGCTCAATGTTGTGAGCTAGATTATTATCTGGGGACTCTGACAGCCTTTATCCCAAGCTCCAGAGTCAGGAATAGAAGATCACCATCTTGCTTGGGATTTCTCTGGAGACCCCACAGTATCCTTGTATTTTCCACTCAACGGAGTAGCGTTCCTAGGAGGAGTGAAGTGAAACTGAGCCCCGCCTGGGGTGGATGGGGTTTCAAGTGCAGCCGCCTCCTTCTGAGATGAGACGGGGAGGGAGCAGAAGAGCTGTCCTGCACAGGGACAGCTCACTTCCTACCGGATACCCTTTCCTCTCCCGTCACTGGTGGTAAGGTTGTTGGGTGGCAGACTCCTGGAAGCCCACGTTTCCAGGAAGGGTCCTGTAAACAAGTGAAGCTGCCGGATGTCCTTGGGTCACTAGTTCTGCGTCTTCTTGGCTCCTTGGTCAGTTGTCGTTTCCGGTCTCTCCCAGGCCCTGGATCCTCTCTCTTCCCTTGTGGGCAGTTCATATTCCCAGACCATGGGTGAGGGAAGCCTTTTTCCTTCACACCCCCCCTTGCCCTCCCACCAGCTTCCTTCCCTTGGTTCAAGGCAAAGGGCTCTGCAATGAGGACAGAGTGGATGAGGTCATTCTCAGCTCACAAGGGCTCCCAGAATGCACCCCTGCCTCACCGTCTGTTCCTCAGGACTGGTTGAGTTTCTCTGAAATAGTAAATTAAAAAAAAAAGTGGTGCCCAGACTGGGGATACTTTTTAAAAGAATCGTTTAATTATGCGTTAGCCTGCATGTATGAATGTTCACGTGTGTGAATTGCCTGCAATGGGAGCCTGATCCCCTGGAGTTAGAGTGACGCATCTCCATTTGCTTGCTGGGTACCAAACTCTGGGCCTCTGCATGAGCACAAATATTTTTTAACTACTGTGCCATCTGTCTAGCTCCTGAAATACTAAACACGTGTGCGTGCACACACACACACACTCTCTCTCTCTCTCACACACACACACACACACACACACACACACACACACACACACGCTGGGGAGGGGCCTGTGACACTGTGGGGATGACCAGGCACTGTTGTGTGCTCAATGCTCTCCTTCCACCATGTAGACTCCGCTCTGGCCATCAAGCTTGGTGACAAGTACCTTCACGGGTTTGAGCCATCTTGTTGGTCTTGGGGAGATTTTTTTTTTGACCAGAAATTGTCTGTGAAGCTGTAGGCTTCCTATGGGTGTTCAGCGCCTGTAGTCCCCATCACTTCAAGACTTGGGTCTCAACTGTGATTATGAGTCCCTCAGCATCTCCAGTATGCTTTACTTCAGAGTGGAAAACACCAGAGTTGTCTGAATTCTCCTCTCAGCTCCGTCCTTAGGAGCTGTGTGATTTGGGTGACTTCTTTGGGCTCTCTGAGTCTCCACTTTCTTATCTACGAGATGGAAACACTGGTGTTGAACCGTGCAGTATTAGGTGTCTTAGATGCTCAGCACAGGGACCTTAAGAAGTAAAAACAATGAGAACGCAGTGTCTAGGACCTGGAGGGTCTTCTCTGCTTCATACTTGTGTGACCTGTAAGTAGTCTGGGGAGAGGACCACCTTGTACAGGGTCTGGCTGTGTCCCTGAGGTTAGGGAGCATCTCACATCCTAGATGTCGGTTGATCATACCAACACTGGGAGGCATCATCCAAACCACTCCTGATTCCAAAGTAGACTACCATCCCTCCTTTTTTTTTTTTTTTTTTTTTTTTTTGGTTTTTGGTTTTTGGTTTTTTTCGAGACAGGGTTTCTCTGTGGCTTTGGAGGCTGTCCTGGAACTCGCTCGGTAGACCAGGCTGGTCTCGAACTCACAGTGATCCGCCTGCCTCTGCCTCCCGAGTGCTGGGATTAAAGGTGTGCGCCACCAACGCCCGGCTGGAGTTGTTTATTCTTATACACTGTTAAGGACTGCAAATTTGCGGAGGGACGAGGTAGCACACACCTATAATGCCAGTACTCCCAGCACCAGCAGAGGCGGGGCTATCTGTATGCTGGACATGATGCAGAATCTCTAACTCCACTGGAGAATGTGACAGTTAAGGACAGTAACTGTGGGTCAGTGATGTTGATGGGAACACAATGCTGGGAGCTGAGGGCAGCTCAGGTAGGACAGACACATGCTCAGCATGTGAGGCCCTGGCTTCCATGCTCACTTCTGAATGCCACTCCTACTGCCCCCAGGAAAGGGGCGATATGAGGCCAGTCATGCACATAACCTTAACTTTCTATGAGCATTTGCTTCGTTGTGTTGTTTTTCGAGCCAGGGTTTCTCTGGGTAGCCCTCGCTGTTCTGGAACTCTCTATAGACCAGGCTGTCCTGGAACTCCTCTACCTCCCAAATGCTGGGATTAATGGTATGCGTCACCACTGCCCTGCTCATCATGCTTTTCCAATGGCCATATTTTTAAAACTTTTTTAAAAGGTGAATTTTTAAATTAACCCAGCACACCCAAAATACTGCCATTTCCGCACATTCCATGAAATGTTTCAGTGGTGGGACCGGGAAAACGGCTCAGCGTGAGGAATGCTTGCTTTTTCAGAGGACTCAGTTTGATTGCTAGAATCCACAACGGGCAGCTTACAGATAACTGCAGTTCTAGCTCTAGGGGATCTGATTCCTCTTCTGGCTTCTGTGGACACACTCTCGCACATGCCTGCGCGTGCATGTGCACGTGCACACACGCACACACCACACACAAATAAAAAATAAGTGGATATGGTGAGGTGCACCTTTAATGAAGCTTGGGAGGCAGAGACAGGCTGCTCTCTGAGTTCAAAGCCAGCCAGTTCTGTGTGGTGTGTTGTAGGCCAGCCACAGCTACATATGAAGGCCCCATCCCAAATAAATACATAAATATACTTACAAAAATTACCTGTGGTGTATTTTATGTTCGTTAAGATACAAAAGCTTCAGCCGGTTGGTGGTGGCACACACCTTTAATCCCAGCACTCGGGTGACAGAGGCAGGCGGATCTCTGTGAGTTGGAATCCAACCTGTCTACAGACAGAATGAGTTCCAGGCCCGCCAGAGCTGTATCCCCGAGAAACCGTCTTGAAAAGAAAGATAGAAAAGCTTCAAAATCCACCCTGTCTCTCACACTGATAGCTCACTGTAGTCTGGATGAGAAAGTTTATAAATATTTGATCAGTGTTTGGATTTCATAAAATTTACACTCAGAGTCACACACTCTCAGATTTTCCTGTAAAGGAACCAAACACCCGATTTAAAACTTAAAATAATTTAAATTAGATATTAGAAATGTGTTTCCCGAGTCATACTAGCCACCACAACGTAAGCACTTGGTGGCCCGTCCTGGCTGGTGGCTAACATGTTGAGTGACTAGGTGTAGGATGTCTTAGGGTTACCAGGTGCAAATGCTCTGTTGTCGGCTGTAGTGACCCTCTCATGAAGTGGTGACAGTTGTTGCAGATTTTCTCTCCCCTCCCCTCTTGTCCTTTGAGGTCAACTCTTGTTTTGTTGACCTGGAACTTGGATTCCTCCTGTCCCAGGCTTCCCAGAGCCAGGATGACCGGTGGACAATGTCCAGCCCTTCCTTATTCTGAGATACAGGCGGAAGAATAAATAGGTTAGAAAAGCCAAGATAGCTTTAGAGGAAAGAGTTGAAGGAGGGCTCTTCCCTGCTGGATACTCATCTGTGGAACTCCAGATCTGTGTTAGAAACAAGCAGAAGGAAGAGAAAAGCTCTTGTGGAAGCCAGCCCTCAGCTGTGCACGATCGGGAAGAGGTTCATCTCTGATAAAGCCCCATTCGGTTACTTTCCGCCCATATTGACAACAACACTGGTTTCATAAGAGTTCAGGAAAAATACTGTTCTTTGTTGCTGTTACTTTTTCCTACTTTTGATATTTTGTTTGTGTTATGTTTTGCCTACACAGTTATCTGCACCATGTGTGCGCATTGCCCAGGGTGGCTCGGGAATGCGAGGTACAGACATTTCTGGGCTGTCATGTGGTTGCTGGGAACTGAAGCCAGGTCCTCTGGAAGAACAGCCAGTACTCTTAACCCCCAGCCATCTCTCCAGCCCTTTCTCTGTGGTTTGTTGTTGTTTTGGTTTTTTTTTTCCCCCAAGGTTTCTCTGTGTAGCAGCTCTGACTTCCTGAAACTCAATCTGTAGGCCAGGCTGGCCTCGAACTCACAGAGATCCGCCTGTCTCTGCCTCCCGATTGCGCCACCACCCAGCTTGTTTTGTTTGTTTGGTTTTTCAGAAGGGGTCTCACTTTGGTTCTGGCTGGCCGAACGAAACTCACCATGTAGACCAAGTTGTGACGAAGTCAAAAAGATCTGGCACCACACCCAGATTTTTTTTAAAGAGAAAACAAACATAAGCCAAATAGCATAAATGTACCTCAGGCTAGCCTAGAACTCACTAGGGTCTGTACTGCCTCAATCTTCCTGCATGAACCTTAGTGCTGAGATTGCAGGTGTGAACCACCAGCCCTGGGTAACTTTGTTGGTTTTGTTTTGGGGGGGGAGGGGTTAGAGCAGGGTTTCTCTGTGGCTTTGGAGACTGCCACTAGCTCTTGTAGACCAGGCTGGTCTCGATTCACAGAGATCTGCCTGCCTCTGCCTCCCGAGTGCTGGGATTAAAGGTGCAGCCACCACCCAGCCCCTTGGTAACTTTGTTGCTTCTGTTTGTTTTTACTGTTATTTGTTATATTTATTTTACATAATACTATTTATTGCGGTGGTGTGTGTATGTGCTAAACAAACGGGGTGTACATTCTATCACTGAGCTGTGGCTTGACTTAATGTTGAAAGAGGTCCTTGACTATCGTGTGCCTGGGTTACCTTGCATTTATAATAAATGATGTTATATACTTCACTGTGGTCCTCCTGCCTCACAGTGAGGAGCTGGGGTCACAGCCCGTGCCTCCAGGCCTGGCACTTGCCTGTTACTGGTCCCCCCGTTAGTGACTGGGATAAGGGTCACAGACATCTGCACTTTGCTTTGTTTCTTTGGGGAGGTCTTGTTTTGTTTCCTGGGAGTAGTCTGCGCTGCATATACCCATACTTTTAGCTTTTTTCCCCCTTGGGAGTAGAAGTCTTTGATTGGTGAGATGAAAGCCAGAAGACACCGATCAGCTTGAACCACATGCAAATGAGGCACTTGGCAAAACATAAATCACCATAATGTAAATAGGCATATGATAAGTTTGCCAAAATATTTGCAGAATATGTCTAAGATTTAAAGAGCCAGGCAAGTCCATTGGAAAACGGGAAAGGCCTTCCTGCCAATAGCAGGATGGGCAAGAAGCTTAACACTCATACTTAGTAACCAAAGACATGCAGACCTCAAGTTCGTATTTTAAATTTCAGCTCAGTGAAAGCCTGGTGTGGTACATACTTGGTATTGCAGCCATTGGGGGGCAGAAGCAGGAGGATAGCCGAAAGTCTGAGGCCAGCCTGTTTGTTCCAGGCCAGTCAGGGCTGCATAGTGAGTAGTGAGATCCTATCTCAAAGAGGAAGCAGAAGCCAGGCAGTGCTTGGTGGTGCACACCTTTAATCCCAGCACCAGGGAGGCAGAGGCAGGTGGATCCCAGTTCAAGGCCAGCCTGGTCTACAGAGTGAGTTTCAGAACAGCCATTGCAACACAGAGAAACCCTGTCTTGTCAACAAAACCAGAAGCAAAAAAAGGAAACTAGAGACTGGGAGAAACAAACAGAGGGGAGGAGGCGCAGGTGCCTAATGTTGGGTACTGTCGCCCTGTGTTGCTGGGACCGGAACATAACATGGCATCCTGAAAATGGAATGACAATAAGAAACAGAAGTGATTTTTCCCACCAGTCTTACAGAAAGAATCAAAAGCTGCCCTTTTGGGGATAAAAATAGACGTTACAGAGTCTAACCAAAGAACAAAACATTTGTGAGAGACTGACTGGACGGACACTTAGGGTGTTAGGACTGTATTTGAAGTGGCAAGTAGCACAGGAGTGCCTTCAGTGCCAGAAGGAACAAAGGCTGGCTTTCTTCCTTGTCCACACGCAGGGCAAGGTCCTGCCTGTGTGAAGGGACCAGGGGGAAATACACAAATCTGCACTGCCCTGTAGTGTGTGAGCTTTGAAGTCAAGGCTTCGTTATACTTTTAGTATATTTCTCTTAATTGTATGCGTGAAAATGCACGCATGTGGGGTGCAGGTGCCCACGGAGGCCAGAGACACGCGGCCCCCGGAGCTGGGGTCACAGGCCGTGCTGAGCCTCTGATGCAGACACTGCAGACAGAATCTGGGTGCTCTCAAGAGCACTCGCATGTCCTTAACCCCCAAACCTCCTGTCTCGCTAGCCCCTCCACTGTTGCTTTTCTTTTCTTAAAATAGGGGTTCTCTGGGGCACAGCTCTGGCTGTCCTGGAACTCTGAATCCCAGGCTGGCTTCAGAGCTGGGATTAAAGGCGTGTGCCACCACCGCCCAGCTAATAAATATAAAATCTTTAAAAAGTATATAACAGCCTATAGAGAAGTGGCAGAAAACGGGCATTGGGAAGATTATCTGGTGTGGAGGACTCTTTTGCTTGCCTGATTCACTCTGTGGTTCCTGTCCTGGCTGACTTACTGCTGCCCATCTCCAGCGTTCTGCTGTGCGCCCCCCCCCCCTCACTTTCCCCCACCAGGGATGGCCAGGCCCTGTGCATCCCCGTGCAGCTGAGGAAAACATGGAGTGATGCCTGGGGCCTCAATCACTTTCCCTTCCAGGAAGGAGCCATCAAAGAAAGGATGTTTGTCTCTCAGAAGCAGGATGTGCCCTGGCTGGGCTTGGGCAGTGTTGGCCTCTGGGAAAGGTGGAGTAAATGCCTAGATCTGAGAATAGAGAGCAGGCTTGGGTCAGGGTTCCTCCTTGGGATCAGCATTGGGTCCGGGCTTCCTTGGGAAAATTTTGAAGCTAGACCTTGCGCTGACCCCATTGCTAAGTACCCAGGGGATACCTGACCTGGGCTTCTGGTGGGTCCCTCCTGCTGTCTTCTCTGTAGGCCTTTGGGAGGCACAGGATTGAGCTGTTCCTAGGGGCAAAGCTCTAATTGGGGAGTTGGTAGAGTGGATTCTGATCCCAGTCATATTCCGTAAACCCATGCTCCTCGGCCCCTCCAATCATGTGTGTGACAGTCCCGTGAATTGTTTCAGAAGCTTTGAGGAGTGAGGACATTTCACCTGCCGGAGCCTTCCTGCACGGTTGTGTTGAGGTGCAGGAGTGTCTGTTCTCCCCACCCTGGTGCCAGACACACAGAAGGTACCCAGGAAAGGAATAGTTACAGCCGTAATTTCTCTGCTCACGGTCAGTTGAAAGGAGCGCCCTTGAGTGACCCCTGCCCTTTGCTGTTTCCCCTGTCTCACAGCATGGGGGTGGCTAAGCTGGGGCTGTGGGAGGAGCAAAAGCTGGGCTTTCACCTGCCTGGTGTGTCTCTTGACCGGATCCCAATGTCTGTCGGGTGGGCGTGGTTGTTACCAGCTACCTGCTTGGCCAAGAAGAATGCTTGAGCACCCGGAAGCAGCTGCTGGGGGATGGGAGGTGTGTGTGTGGGGGGGAGAGGAGTACAGCTATTTAATCTGGCTCAGAGCAAATGGATCTGTAGGTACAGATTTATGTCTTTATTTTGTGGGTATTTTGCTTTATTTGTGTGGCTGTTTTGCTTGGGTGCTTGTCAGTGCACTCTGCCTGTAGAGCCTGGAAGAGAGAGAGCATCAGCTTCCCTGGGCTGCAGTTACAGATGTGAACAGCCGTGTGGGTGCTGGGAATTGAACCGGGCCCTCCAGACAAGCCAACAGCGCTCTTAACTGCTGAGCCATCTCTCCAGCACCCAGATGTTTGTTTTCTAGATTGCCTACTCTTACCCTCAGACACTTAGCACAAAATGTGAATCTTGGGAGTGACCTGGGGGAGGAGGGAGGGACAGATGTCAGTGGGAGAGAGAGAGAGAGAGGAGAGAGAGAGAGAGAGCCCTTGTTGATGTCTTATTCTTGCAGATGCTGAGCCTAACAATGGAGAGATTTAAGCTGTTTTGAAATTAAAGTCTTTTCCTTAAGCCTTTGATGCTTTGGAATTTATTATTATTATTATTTAAAGCAGCTTCACCACACTAAAGGGAATTTTTTGGAAGGAGAAGCTGAGGAAATAGTTCAGTTGGTAAAGTAGAAGAGCAAAGACCTGAGATTGACCCCTGGGAGCCATGTTTAAGGGTGTGCGTGCGTGTGTGCGCGCGCGTGTGTGTGTGTGCGCGTGGGTGTGCGCGTGGGTGTGCGCGTGGGTGTGCGCGTGGGTGTGCGCGTGCATGCGTGTAAACGTCTTCCTTTGTAGTGTGCCATAGCACAGATATGCCCGTGCACACATAAAATTATACACATAGACACAAGCGCACAAGTGCTCGCATCAGGAAACTTCATTTTTGTCTTTTTAATTTTTTGAAACAGGGTTTCTCTATGTAGCTTTGGAGGCTGTCCTGAACTCGCTCTGTAGAGCAGGCTGGCCTCAAACTCACAGAGATCCGCCTGCCTCTGCCTCCCGAGTGCTGGGATTAAAGGTGTGCGCCACCACTGCCTGGCTACTTTTTTTGGTACAGAATGTCAATGTAAAGACCAGGCTGGCCTGGAACTCACAGAGAGCCACTTACCCCTGCCTTCCAAAGCTGGGATTAAAGGCTCACACCTCCACACCTGGCCTTAGGCAGTTTTCCTCTTGTGACCAACCTGTTACCTTGGTTCCCTGTGTCCCTCCAGTCTGTTTCAGTGACTTCCTGTCCGAGCAGAGTTGGCTGGATGTGTCCCCTGTGCCATGTGCTGCTGCCTGCTGTTTGGGGAACTGACTATGTGACTGCGTGGCCTCTGGACAAATGCCCCACCCTGTCCCCCCATGGTTTCGTGACAGTCCTTGGGCCTAATGCTTCCTCATTTCCTCAGCCCGCCCCTCACCCCTTACTGCTATGCAACTGCTTGGTGAGTATTTGTGCATTTAGGACTTTTTCTTCCTTTGACACAGTTCCATGGGGTCCATTTCCAGATGTGGAGGTGGCCGAATTACTCTCTCCCTGCCTCAGCTCCTCAGCTCCCCCTCAGTTGCGGGGGCCATCGGCCACCCTGTCCTAAGGTCATTAGGATGTGAGTAGTTCTTGGGATCTGGTGTTGTGGTTCTCCCTGCTTTGTAGAAATGTGCGTCCCCCCTCCCCCCATACCCCTTTTTTCACTCTTCTGTTGGCAAGTTGATTGAAGACACAGGAAGGTCTGACCTTGCTCTGGCAGTAATCCAATTGTGGGTGTTACTTGGGGAAAACTTGCAGATTGTCAGACATAGGAACCCTAGTGCCACCTGGGTCTCTACATTCCATGGCGTTTGGCAAGTCACCTGTCCTCCCCGTCCCCTTTGTGGACCGGATCACCTCTGTAACCCCGGGGAACTATATTTTAGCACCCACTCCTACCTCTGGGCTATGTGACAAAATCCCGTAGTGTGAGGGAAGGACGTACCAGAACCATCACAGCTGTCCTTTGGTGTCTACAGCAGATTGAGTCCAGGTCCCCCTGGAATACCAAAGTCCACAGATGTTCAAGTCCCTTACATGAGGCAGCCTAATATTTGTGCATGTCTCATGGGACTCTTAACCTCTAGATTTCCACAATACAAATGTGATGTGTATGCTGTGGAAATGTTTGTATTACATTGTTTAGAGGATAAAGGTGGTTGGGGTTGCACGTGGTCAGTGTTTGTGTGTGTAGTAGGAGGGTTGCGCTCACTTGGGCGTACAGTAGACCAGTGTCTTCCTTCATCGTTTCTCCACCTTTAAAAAAACTTTTATTATTAGTGTAGTAGTCTGTACATGTCTCGGTATTTGATGGTTGCTTGGGTGGGAGGGGGCATGCACTTGACATAGTGAGTGTATCTGAGGTCAGAAGACTGCGTTGTGGAGCTGGTCCTCTCCTCCCATGTTTCCATGGGTTCCGAGGATTGGATTAAGGTGGTCAGGCTTGTGCAGTAGGTGCTTTCCTGCTGAGCCATCTTGTTGTAGATGTATGAGTGTTTGGTGTGCATATATGAATGTGTACCATCTGCATGCCTGGTGCCTGCACAGACAGCTGTGAGGCGCCGTGTGGGTGCTGGGAATCAATCCCAGCCATCCCAGCCAGTGCTATTGACCACTGAGCCATCGCTCCAGCCCCTACCTTACTGTTCAAGACAGGATCTCACTGAGCCTGGCTGATCCTCGTGCACAGCAGATGCCTTACTTTCTCCACTGAGTCCTTCCCTGGCCTGCTTCTGAGCACTTTTGTTTTGACTGGGAAATGCACAGATTTAGAAGGTTAGCAGTCTATTGATTTTATTTTCTTAAAAGACAAACTAAATGGTTGGCAGTTTGCACATACCCTATGTGCGGAGCTGAGCGTGGTAACACATGCCTTTCACCATAGCACATGGGAGGCAGAGGCAGGCTATCTCTGAGTTCAAGGCCAGCCTAGTCTAGAGTGAGTTCCAGGACAACCAGGACTGCATAGTGAGAAGACCCTGCCTTGAAAAAATCAAAAACAAAACAAGAATTGGGTACACATATGTACACATAAAGAACACTTCAGGTTGTGCCTCTGTTTTAGCAGATGGAATCTGGAGAAGGAATTAAAACTTGACTTCAACCTGTGGTCTATAGCATTCCCTTCTCTCAAAGCTTGATTCCTTTCCCACCCAGGTATTTTAGAGATGGTTGTCATGGCTGGGTGGGGGTCATGACGTCATGACGGTAACCATTCCTTCCCCAGCTTTTATTTCTTGGAATCGTGACTATTTGTCCTTAAGTCAGTACATCCCAAGCTTCTTGTACAAACAGCAGACTTTGAGATACCAGATCCCCTGCAGCCAAAAATCCCGCACAGACCCCTTAGAAGTCCTCCTCTTTAAGAGTGTATGGCAAAGCCTCCACAGCTCTGCTGTCCCTCAGCCCTGGCCTCTCCCTGTCTTTGCTTCATAAAGGCTAATGAGTGTTCCAGAGAACACCAGATCTTTCTCTGCTGACAAAAGCCAGAGCTGCTAGCCTCTCCGAGAGGTGTGGCCTGTGGCAGGCTGGTTTTCTTGCCCCTGAGAGATGTAAGGAAGCACCGGACATTTGAACACTTCATCTTTGGACAGAGTTAAGTTCTGCCTAGAGGCAGGTAGAGCCTTGTCCCTGTGGGGAAAGGCATGACTCATCACTGGGAAAGGATGCCTGGAGTCCTCATAGAGGTTGCCCTTTGATCCACCATGGGACCATCATCAACTCCTGTTGGCCATGACTCAGAACCCCTCCCAAGATGTCTTACCCTGCATCCTCTCCAGCCACTCTTTTTTTTTTTTTTTTTTTTTTTTTTTGGTTTTTTTGAGACAGGGTTTCTCTGTGGCTTTGGAGGCTGTCCTGGAACTCCCTTGGTAGTCCAGGCTGGTCTTGAATTTACAGAGATCCACCTGCCTCTGCCTCCCGAGTGCTGGGATTAAAGGCTCCAGCCACTCTTTTGTCTTGCCTCCTCCTTGCCTTAAACTCTAGAAAAAAAATGTCTGGACTGAAAATTTGTTTCCCTTCCCCCATGACTTCCAGGTTCAATGCCACCAGGAACTCCCAAGGTTGTTGGTTTATATTCAACACCAAGGACAAAACTCACCTGGCCTGTCCTCTGACCATGTGGATTGTCATTCTGTCCTTTAACCAATGCCTGTGTGTCCCACCTTGGGGCCTTTACACATGCCGTGGTTTCCATCTGCCCAGCTTTGACTTGGCTGCCCCAGCACCCCATGCGCCCTTGTTGCACACACACCCTCCCCACTCTCCATCTCTGTGTCTAAGGAATGATAACGTGCTGCTCTCACTGATCATCCATCCCTCAGTGTTTATGGGTGATTGGTTCTGGGACCACTTCGAATATCCAAATCCCAGATGAGCTCTTTGTCTAAAAGTACATGGTTTGCATATAACCCGTGTCTTTGTCCTTCAAGTAGACTTTGGGTTCCTTGTACACACACAAAACAGGTGGGAATGGTTGATAGAGTTGTACTATCTTGTTTACAGTAATTATAAGGGATATCTGTGCATGTTTGGTGTTGCCGTAGATTTTTCCCCCCTGGAAAAGGTTTTCAAACTGTGGTTGGCTCAGTCTTCGGGTGCAGAAGGAACACTGGCTGCATGTATTGTGGGGGGTCTGCAATAACACAGTAAGTGAATGAGTGAGCAAATGCATGAATGGTAAATGAAACTTCTTAGAGCCAATCCACCCGAGCTAAGGACTAAAGTTACTGTGCTCAGTGACCTCTTCTATCTGGCCACATTGCCTGGAGCTTGTTTGAGACAGAAAACCGGGAAATGACTGACAGAGGGTGTGGCTGCCCTTGGCAGTAGTGGTGGGCTTCAAAGCCTGTGTAACTCTGTATATTGACTTGCAGATGGGGAGGGGTTGCAGAAGTGTAACTCTGGCTCTTGTCTAGGCCTGGGATGCCAAGGGGTAGGCTACTCCCTAGACATTTAGAGTGGGGTACATTGGTGCTGCCAGAGCTGTTTGTCAGTTTGCTGACCAGTCTGGGAGGGGACTTCTCACCCACCGTTCATCCTGCCAGGGAGAGTGGTGATAGGTCCAGACAAGGACTTGCTGTGTTCCTGGATCTGAGCTGTGTGTGGGGTTGGTAGTTGGGCTTGTTTGTTGATGGTGTCCTTGGGGAAAGTGCTGGTTCCAAAAACCCTTGCCCTCCAAGGCTCAAGAAGACTAGGGAGCATTGCAAGGCCAGTTTCCCTTGTCTACCCAGGAAAGTGGGATGTGGCCTCCGGGTGGGATGGCGTGTCCACCTGGTTTCATGGGACAGCCTGTTTTAGGCACTTCCCCAGAGCTGAGTCATGGTGTTTAGCAACACTCCTCCAAAAGCCACAGGCCCTGTGGTCCAATCCCTTTCAGAAGTGAGATGAGGCCTCCAGGACCAGCCCCAGGCAGGCCCTCACCGTCTGCTTCCCCCTAATGTCTCTAACCACCTCCTCAGTCCCAAACCCTGTCTGTCAGAAGCTTGGGTGACTCGCTGTTGCTTGGGTCCTTGAAGCCAGCAACTTGTTGGCTGAGTCGTCATTGACCCTAACTAAAACCTACCGCGTGCTCTGTGTCATATGTGCTCCACTCTGAGACTCTACAGGACAAGGCCTCATCTCACCCAGACTGCTGGGATGGCAGGGGAATCGGGGACTCTAAGGACTCTCTTGCTCGATACTGAAAATAGTTTATCCCAAGCCTCACAGCCTGTGCTCAGCCTCCGGAGCAAGATCACAGGAAGTAGGTGGCATTGCGTAGACCTGTTGTTGTTTTTCAGGAGGCACAGAAGAGGCACACAGTCTGGACTAGGATGGTGGGGTGTCACACTGATTTTCACTAAGTGTCCCTACTCTCCTTGTTTCTACAGCCCTACCAGCAAAGTAGTGTTGAGGACGGGGATGGCCAATGGGATGATGAAGCCGTCCCCCTTCCCTCTGTTATGGTCTGGATACTTGGTTCCTCTGGGTGACTGGGGGGTGGCATCTCTGTAGAATCCTGGGCTGCTGGGCCTTCCGGTCCCCCACCTTTTCTTTCCGATGGGCAACTACAGTGTGACTAAGCTTGAGGGGGATTCCTAGACTCACAGTGAAACCTTTTCACAAATCAGTGTGGCCTTGGGTGCCCTCCTGACTCTACCTTGCTCTCCTGTTCCTGTTACCTGTTTTCATTTTTGCCTCCTAGGGAATTAGGGACTGGGCAGGGCCATTTCAAATGCCATGCCTGGAGATTGGTGGGGTGGCGGATGCTACAGGTATTCTAACAGCAGAGACCAGGTGTACTGTGAGTGATCTGCCACCCCTCAGCTTAAAAAAAAAAAGACTGTTCCCCAAACATCTCCAGGTCACCCTAGAACAATACAACTGTTTTTAGATGGCAGAAGACACCCTCCTCTAGGCCTCCTGGGCAAGTGGTAGGGAAGGCAGGCCATTGGTGATGGGCAGCGAGCAGAGCTCTTATACAGGCCCGAGAATCAGGAGAGAGCCTCAGCAGGTGCCCACCCTTGGCTGGCACTGCTCACCGGGGTGTGAACCTGGCTGAGTCACCACCTCAGTGACCCTGCTTTCTCATCCGAAAGATGGAAGAGCCTGGGTGTCCCTTCCAGCGGTGTGGGAGTCGAGCATGCTGTATGTTCAACCGGCAGCAGAGAAACCAGAGAGGTTGCCGTCATAATGACATAGGCTATGCCTCCTTTTCTTCTTCTTTTTTTCCTTTCCTTTCTGATTGGGGTGTGGGGAGCTGGAGAGACGGCTCAGTGGTTAAGAGCACTGGCTGTTCTTCCAGAGGACCCAGGTTTGATTTCCGGTACCCACATGGTGGCTCACAGCTGTAACTCTAGTTGCAGGGGATACAATGCCCTCTTCTGGCCTCCATGGGCACTGCATGCACATAGTACACATACACAGCACATACATACACCTCACACACTTAGAAAAATGTGTGTGACACACACATCACACCACAGCCCACCTGTGAAGATTAAAGGAACCTCCATCTAACCCCCCCCACCTTGTTTGAGGCAGGGTCTCTTGGTAACTACTGTGTAGGCCAGGCTAGGGAGCCTCCGGGTGTCTGTGGATTCTCTGCCTCCCAACTCTCTGTAGGTGGAAGGATGCAGATAAATGTAGCTTTACATAGGTTCTGAGGATCCAAACTCAGGTCCTCACACTCGAGTGGCAAGCAATTTACCCACTGAGCCATTTATTTTCCTAGCCCTAAAGAGGGTTTTCCTCAAAATTTGACTCAGGCTTCTCCCTGACTCCACACTGGTCTCCTGTACAGTGATCTGTCTTCCCTTGTATTTGCTGTGAGACCAGCAGTGTGATTGCTTGGGAGTTGCTCTCACTGGTGGGGGTGGCCAGCAGACTGGCTGTTTGACATAGACTGACAGGATGAAGGGGAAGATGCAGAGGCCATAGAGAAGTCAAGCTAGGAGCCCAGAGGCTGTACTGTGATCTGAAAGGGGAGAGATACTGGGGACTGCATGGGGTTGGGGTGGTGGCTGCCACACTTTAAATGTTTGGAGTTCAGCTGTGTGACATGGTGGTGCTGGACAAGATTTAGAACCAAGACCTGTTGGAACCCTCTGGAAGCTCGTAGCCTGGCAGGAAGGTTAGAGTCCAGTTGGTGGGGACAGGTGCCTGGGAGGAGAGGGGGCATTCAGAATGCTGTGAGAGGCAGGTGGCCTGGAGGACTAGCTCTGGCTGTGGGGGCCTTCCTGGGGCAGCATTGTCCCCCCCCCTTGAGGTTGTTGGGGCACCCGATGGCGGGGTGTTGGAAGAGGACACCTTGTATCAAATGCAAGAGTGGGGTGCGAGCAAGGGAAGGGTAGCTGGCTGGCCGGCAGTGACATCAAGGAGGGCAGCAGAGACGGTCCTGGGAGGTTTAGGTTTGCAGGAAGAGGAGTGTTTGTTACTGTGCTCAGGCTTTTTGCTTTTTTTCCCCTGGGGCGGGGTTTGTTTGTTTAGCTAAGAGAATGAGAGTGAGAGGAACGGATTGGTGCCTGCGGGAAGACCAGTTAAGCAGGAGTTGGGATGGGTGGTCTGGGTGGCCAGACATGGGGCACCCGAAGCAGCGGAAGCCTGCCAGGCCTCACTGAGCCCTGCAGTGGGATAGGTGGGCCCCGGGTGAGACCTCGCTGTCAGCAGACTGGAGAGGACAGGCATCCGGGCACCCAGCTCCGTCTCTCGCTATCCTACCCGGCTGTGCTAGGCACACAGGGCTTGGCTTGGCACTAAACTTTGCTTGCCAGAGTCTGTGCCCTGAGATCTCCCTGTGTTGTCCTCTGGGTTTCTAGTTAATCACCCAGGGTCCTGCATCTAGAGTCCCACCTCCCTCCGGCTCGGGGCCTCACGGTGATGTCACCGGCAGGGATCTTTACGTAGTGGCACTCCACGAGAGCTGGAAGGCCACGAGCTGGTTCTGTGGGTTCCGGCATCCCCGCCCCAATTCTGATTCAGAAAGAGAGCCGGGCTGGCCAGCCACCCACATGTGTAGAAGTGACTAGCAACAAGCATCTGGGCCTGGCCTGGCCATTGTGTTCTCCCTGACTCAGGCTGAGGTGTCCACCAACTGCACAGGGATCCAGGTTAGACTGCAGTAAGCTCTTGCCTGCAGACCAGCTGTCCAGAACCTACTTGCCATTTACGGTGTTCCGTTCCTACAGCATTATAGCTTAGGCAGGGAGGGTTGGGGGTGTGGGACTTGGGGTGATTATTTCCCCCTTAGGCGTCAAAACATGTCTCTGGTACCAAACTCTAGCCCAATTTATAAATATCCCATGTTTGGAGGCATGGGGGAAGACATGGCCAAGTTAGTTCACTGCTGGTAGTTTTCCAGTAGTTTTGATGGGCAATCGGGGGTTAAATGATGGTCTTTGGTGGGTGGACATTGTGAAGCTAGTCTGTATTAACCCTTTGCCTCCTGTTCTCTGCCCACAGCCCTCTGATTGCCCTGTCTACCCTTTGCACCTGCTGGACTGCCTGTTGCCTTGCAAGCGTCTGCCCCCATCCCGGCCGGCACCATGCCTATCCTGAAGCAGCTGGTGTCCAGTTCTGTGCACTCCAAGCGCCGCTCGAGAGTGGATCTCACGGCGGAGATGATCAGTGCCCCTCTGGGTGACTTCCGCCACACCATGCACGTGGGCCGGGCTGGAGATGCCTTTGGGGATACCTCCTTCCTCAACAGCAAGGCAGGTGAGGCTGACGGTGAGTCCCTGGATGAGCAGGCCTCGACGTCTTCCAAACGCAGCCTCCTGTCCCGGAAGTTCCGGGGCAGTAAACGGTCACAGTCCGTGACCCGAGGGGACCGGGAGCAGAGAGACATGCTGGGCTCCCTGCGGGACTCAGCCCTGTTTGTCAAGAATGCCATGTCCCTGCCTCAGCTCAATGAGAAGGAAGCCACCGAGAAGGGCTCCAGCAAGCTACCTAAGAGCCTGTCGTCCAGCCCTGTGAAGAAGGTAGATGCTGGAGACACTGGCCAGGAGACAGGCTCAGGGGAAATGGATCCTCGTCGGAATGGGGCCACAGGCCCCCACTCTCCTGACCCACTCCTTGATGAGCAGGCCTTTGGGGACCTGACAGATCTGCCCATTGTGCCCAAGGCCAGCTATGGGCTGAAACACGCTGAGTCTATCATGTCATTCCACATCGACCTGGGGCCCTCCATGCTGGGTGACGTCCTCAGCATCATGGACAAGGATGAGTGGGACCCAGAGGAGGAAGAGGGTGGTGGTTACCATGACAAAGAAGGCCCCAGCAGCACGGTCCAGGCTCCCCCTTTGCTGGAGGTAGCTCCTCCAATAGGAAGACAGGAAAGCAAGGCCAGCTCGGACCAGGCCTCCATGCTGCCCCCACATGCTCTGGAAGATGACAGGTGGGCCGTGGCAGCCCCCAGCCCCAGCTCAGCACGCAGCGTGGGCAGCTACACCACACGGGACAGCAGTTCCCTGTCCAGCTGCACCTCGGGCGTCCTGGAGGAACGCAGCCCAGCTTTCCGAGGCCCAGACAGGGCCCGGGCTGCCGCCCCAAGACAACCAGACAAGGAATTCTCCTTCATGGATGAGGAGGAGGAGGAAGATGAAATCCGAGTTTGAGGCTGGACAGAAAAGTTGACAGTAGCTTCCACAACTCTGGGCTGCATCCTTTCCCTGCTGCTGCCTTCACTATGACCTTTGACCTTCCTATATAGGTGCAGTTTCTAGCCTCATTGGAGTAGACTCTGGGCCTCACGGATTGGGGTGCCGGGGAGGTAGCATGGGTACTGATGGCCTGACTCTGACCTGCTCTTCCTGCACTGCAGCAGCCTGGGACAGAGCTGTGTCCCCGCAGGAATCCATTCTCCTCTCTCTGGGCTGGGCCCCTTGCTTCCAGCCTGGCCTCAGTTGGATGCCAGATGTTAGTTTGTATTCCTACAGCAATGTCAGGGCAGCCAGGGGTGGCCTTCTCTGAAAGGTCATGGACGCTTTTTTTCACCTGGTGTCTAGAACCTACCAGGGAGGTATGTGCAGCAGGAGGCGGGTGACCACACATCCGGGCTCTTCTTTCTCCACCCCTGGCTCCTCACTGGAAACCTGGTGCTCTTTGGGTTCAGTCGGAGCAGGGGACAGCCTCAACCGATACACTAAATGCAGTGCTTCCCAGGGGCCAGGACGGTGGGGGACAGAAGGAACTCCCCCAGCCCCCAGCTTCTCGTGTTTTCAAGAAGGGGCCCTTCCTTGGTGACACTAGGAACAGGAAGGGCTGTCTCTGCCCTACGGGTGCATTTGTTTGTTGTTGTTACATGTTTAAACCTGAGTAGAGCTACCAGGAGAATATAATCCTGTTAGCGAGATTGTCTTGCTGGCACCGGGACTGTTGGCTTACTCAAATCTGGGTGCACAGACCCTGTCCAGGTCAAACTGTGGGGGGACAGCCGCCACCAGTCTTTGTCCCTGAACTCCACTTCCGTAGCTGTTAACAGCTGAACGAAGACTATGTAGGAAAGTTCTGGAAAATGATGGTTAAATAATGCATTGTTCGCGGAGTGTGAGCTGTGTTTTTGAGTGGGTGTTTTCCTCCCCCTGCCCTGCTCTGTGGGGGACAGTGTCGTGTACTTCCATCCTCAGCCTCTCCCAACTGCCCAGATGAGGACTCGGGTGGGCTAAGAGCCAGGCTGAGCAAGACCATATTCAATTTGAATTCCAGGTTAACAAAAGTGGGTTTTGTTTGCTTTTTGAGACACGGTCTCCCTCTGTAGCCCAAGCTGGCCTCAAATTCGCAGCAGAGCCTCTCTTACCCTAGAAGCTGAGGTTACAGGTATGCACCAGCAGACCTGGCTGTTTGTTTGTCTGAAATCTGTTTTGCTCAGCTCCTGTAACTCTACCCAGAACATGAGTAGAAGCAGGAGCCAGAGTCCCAGGGGTGGTGGTTCATTACTTTTCTGTGCTGGGAACAGGCTGGCCCACCTCCTGATCCAGCATAACCAGTGGGAATCTGGGGAGAGAGCAAGCTAAATTACAATAGGATTCTGGCCAGATGAGGGTGGTGGCCTGCCCTGGGCTGCTCTGCTTCCAAACTCCTCCCAGATCCTGACCCGGAAACACTCAAGGACTCCTGACTGGTGCTCCTATGTAGGTGGGCATTGACAGAGACACAGACAGAACTAACTGTGCCTCTGGCCAGCAGCACACACACCCCTCCTGATCTACCCGGTCAGCTCTCAACTCTAAACTTTGTATTTTTTCCATGACATTGATAAAGCAGTAAGAAAACATTAAAATTTCCTCCTAACACCCCTGGTGTCTTTCTTGTCTCCTTCCTGAGGTCTTATTTCAGGGTGCGGGGAAGCAGCGGGACACACCGATTCCATAGAAGACATGGGAGAACGGGCAGTGAATGCCTGTGCTCAGCTCACTCTCCTTTTTATCCAGCCTAGGAACCCTACGCTGGGAATGGTGCCACCCGTAGTGGGTGGGTTAATACTGAAAGAAACCCTGTCTGTCTGTCTGCCTGTCTCACTCACTCTCACACGCACACCCAGAGTGCCTTCTCCCAGGCGATTCTTGATCTCCTCAAGTTGACCATTGAGATGAACTATTACAGTCATCCAGGGGCTCCTGGCCTCGTGAGTTTCCTGCTTGGGGCCACCCCACCTTGAGGCCTTTTGGGGGGACAAATCCTCACACGCCTCTCAGCTTGCGCAGGCCCTGCAGTTCTCACTGCTGTGTACCAGTTGGGGGCCCCTTTGCCACTGTTCCTTGGCCCTTTTTTTTTTTTTTTTTTTTTTTTTGGTTTTACGAGACAGGGTTTCTCTGTATTGTTTTGGAGGCTGTCGGTCCAGCCTGGCCTCGAACTCACAGAGATCCGCCTGCCTCTGCCTCCCGAGTGCTGGGATTAAAGGTGTGCGCCACCGCCCGGCTCCCCCTTGGCCCTTTCTATAAAGTGGAAACGCTACTGCTGCTCTTGAGGGGTGGGGTGGAGCCTATAGCATGGAGTTTAATCAGGGTTTATTCCCTGTGTTCCTGGGATGGGCCCCAGGAATTGTTTAGGATACAGCCACCCCCAGGACTGCAGAGAGTGGAGAGGACTGAGAAATGGGCCTCCTTCCCTTTCCACCATTTGTCTGCTTTGGGCTCAGCCTCAGTGCTCAGTCAGGAGGATCTCCATATTCCAGTGGTGCTGGACAAAGCCACTCAGGCCACCAAGATCGCACCAAAGCTGCAGGATGACATGGAGATGAAATCGGAGATCATTAATTGACAGCCTCTGCCCGTTTCACAACCTCCCCTGGGTGCATCTCGGGAAACGAGGTCAGGGTGCGGCCATCCTGGGTGTGGGAACCAGGTGACCCCTCCACCCACAGTCCTGGCTCCTGTCGCAGACCCCGCCTCTCTCACACCCACACTCACAGCCTGGGGTGGCTCTATGAAGAGGGAGCATGGCCTGGACAGGGCCCTTGCTCGCTCTTTGGAAATGTAAGGAATTCTTGAGCTGAGTTCTGGCTGAACCCTCCGAGGATCTGCTGAGAAATGGGACTTCCTATTCATTCTCTCCCTGGGAAGTAATTAAAGGCCTAATTAGACTGTCACCCATGTCTCTGTCCCCAGACAGGCTGATTAAGGCTACTGAGAGACAAGTTTAATGAGTTAAGAGCAGGGTGGGGCACATAGGAGCCCTCAGAATATCATGGCCACTCTGACCTGAAGCCTGTCTTCAGTGGTTTGGGTAAGAGGGGACTGTTGAGGTAAATGGAGCAAGAGATACCCTTCCCTCCCGGGCCCTCTGTCCACCCCGGACCCACCTAGGGTTTTTGGGGATCCAGAAGAAGCCGGCAGCTGTGGCAGCATCTGTTTTGGACAGGGTAGGAGCCTTCACACCAGAGCTTACAGGGACTTGCGCTCTGATTGGCTCCACGGATCCAGGAGACACAGATAGGGGAGCCTCTGACTACTCTCTGCCTCCCACGCACATGGCTGAGTTTCTGTTCACTGTGCAGTGATGATGCGTTGAACCTGTATGCACACCGAGTCACAGCATCCCCCGAGTGTGGATTATATTACAGGTGGTAGGATGCCCTTCTTTTACCCATCTTAGTCTCTGAAGTGTACCTGAGAAACCTAGGGTCCACACAGCAAGCCACGCCCCTCTCTCAAGCTGACCTCTAATTCTGATAACTCTCCTCCTTGCGTCTCAGCCTCCAGAAGGCAAGTATGAGGCACCGAACCTGGTTTGGGTCTCGGGTAGTCCATAAATTCCCTCCTACCTCAGATGACTTGATTCAGCTCTCAGCTAAGATTTCCTAAAACCTGAGGGGACCCCAAGGCTTCTGACCCAATAAGAAGCCAACATGGGGCCTATGGCGTGCCCTGCCCAGACCCAGCCTTACTCCAGGTACACTCCTGCCCTACCACCCCAAGGTGCCCCGTTTCTATGTCTGGACCCGTCCTGTCCTGCTAAAGTGATAAATGTGTGTGTGTAATGTGACTGCCACACATCAGGACCAGTCTTAGGATCTGGTGTCTCCAGTGTCATCAGCCTTTATGAAGTAGACTTTTTAAACATTACGTTTATTGTTTGGGGACTGAAGGGAGGGGTGTGCCACAGTGTACCTGTAGAGTCTAATGACAACTTACCAGAGTTGGTTCTCTCCTTCCACCATGTGGGTTGCAGGGATTGAACTCAGAACTAAGAAGCAAAACCCCCTTACCCACTGAGCCATCGTGAGGCAGCTTAAGATGAAGGCGCTAACGAATCCCATGCAGCTAGTGAGCTGAGGAGCCAGGACCCCAGGAATGGCCACTGGCTGGAGTCATTGCTCACAACAGCTAGGCCACAGCCTCCATCTAAATCCAAGCTGGTCCCAAGTGTTCGTCTTTGGTCCCATCACCCCGCTTACCCAGTCACCTCCTCTTCTCTCCACCAAGACTCACAACACACCCTGGAGAGGAAGGAATAACAGGGTCTTTTCATCCTGGGCACTCAGCGTTGTCCGAGCCTCAAATCTGGCCATGTTGGAAGGCAGAGACTGGAGGACAGGGGACTGAGGAGAAGCACAGAGCAGGCAGAGAGAGAGAGAGGGAGGGAGGGAGGAGAGAGAGAGAGAGAGAGAGAGAGGGAGGGAGGGAGGGAGGGAGGGAGGGAGGGAGGGAGGGAGGGAGGGAGGGAGGAGAGAGAAACTTGCCAGGCCAGCTCTGGCTCATCGAACTTGGGGTGATGGGAAGAAACATGGAGGATTGGACCTTGTGCATCCGAACTGGGAGGACTTTAGGAACTCAGGGATGGGGGGGTGGCCTTAGGAACTCAGGGATGGAGGGGGGATGGCCTTCACAGGTGTGAGTGTGCCACTGTCCTCCCAGCCCTGGGAACATTCTGGAACATCTTTTCAGAGACCTCCCTATCCTATCCATACCTGAGCAGGTAGGCCTTCCTTAAAGTGCTCTGGACCACAGCCCTAACCTGTGCACATCCATCCTGAGGCTCTGATGTAGGAGGCAGGAAAAGCTTAGGAATACAAATCTGCTCACCCATCCTTCTCCCTTCACAAACTCCTCTAGGCCCTGAGGCTTCCTGCCATCAGCCAGATGGGAGGCTATGAAGAGTGCTCTGGGGGAGGAAGTCAAGCCTGTCAGCAGATGGATGTTGGCGGTTTGGCCCCTGCAACCTGTTGCCCAGTCCCACTCAGCCGCTGTTCCCCTGGAGAGAGACTCTTGGGAGGAGGGAGAAAGGTTCAAGAGTAGCTGTCCCCTCTCCCCCCAGGAATCCAGTCCTAAAGTTACACTGGGCAATAAATAAACAAAGAGCAACCTGCCAAGACCACGGGGCTCTACTGAACTGTTTTGTTTGTATGCCCGCCCTACTCAGCCCCAGAAAGGTCTGGAGGCAGCTTATGAAGTTACACAAAATACAATAGGGTAAAAATAGACCAGAGAGAAAACACTGGAACAAATAGTACTATGAACCAAGTGGCCAGGTGGGCCTGCATTGGGCTCTGAGCTTTCTTTCGAGACCCGGAAATACCCTCCGTTTGTTGAGCCACAGGGTTAAGATGGATGCAGATCAGTTTAGCGGTTGGTTTGTTTCTTGACACTAAAGTCTGAAAGGAATTTTTGTCTTGGTTTGATTTCGCTTTTCAAGAGCACTTGTTCTTGCAGAGGACCTGAATTCAATTCCCAGCACCCACATGGTAGCCCACAACCATCTAATCCCAGGGAGTCAATGCCCTGTTCTGGCCTCTGTAGCACAAGGTACACACGGTGCACATACATGCAGGCAAAACACTCATACATGTAAAACAAATCTAAAATTAAAGAACAAACAAAAAAACCAGGCTGGATATGGTGGCCCACGGCTTTAATCTTAGCACTTGGAAGGCGGAGGCAGGCAGATCTCTGAGTTTGAAGCCAGCCTGGTCTACATGGTGAGTACCAGTCCAGCCTGGGCTACATAGTGAGACCCTGTCTCAAAAATAAAGTGACAGACCTGAACTGACAGGTATCCTCGTCCCTTAGGAAGAGCCATTTAGCCGAGCCCCTTTCTGTGCGCCTCATGAAGGACATGTGAGCAGCAGAGGAGGTGACTTCCTCAGTCACTCGTCACTTCATTCATTCATTCATTCGTTGTGTATGCGCGTGATATGCGGATATGGCACTCATGCCGTGGCATATGTGTGGGAGTCAGAACAGCCTTGTGGAGTAATTTCTCCCCTCCCACCTTAAATGGTGTAGCACGCAACATAAAAGACCCAGAGACAGATGTTGGGGTCCAAGCTGAAGACCAGAGAAGCAGAGCACACAAGCTGGTAGATCTTCCCTCTACCCAGCTGAAACGGCAATCCTGTCTCCACGAATCCTCAGAGCCCAAAGACCTGAATTCCCTCATATTCCTGTCTCTGTCCAGGCCATAGCCTCCTGTCTCCACCCTTGTGTGAGCTGTTTCTTTTAGGACTGGAGCAGTTTCGTGTGGTCAGCGTGGCCTTGGACTAACAGAGATCCGTCTACCTCTTCGTCCTGAGTCCTGGGGTTGAAGGTGTGCACCGCCGCCTCCTAGCTCTATAGCTAACTGGTGTGGCTGCTTTGCTATTTTGATCTCCAGTGGCTTTAATAAATCACCAACAATGTATCACCCCAGTGTGGCCTCCAGGGGTTGAACTCAGTCACTAGCTTTGTAGAGCCATCTTGTTGCCCCCCCCACTGCATTATTTATTTTTTTAAGATACATTTTGAATGTGTATGTGTTTTGCCTCCATGTATGTATGTTTGTATGCCTGTGCACCATGTACATACAGTCATACAGTGCCCACAGAGGGCAAAAGTGGGTGTCAGGCCCTCAGGAACTGGAGTCACAGATGGGGAGGTAGCTGCCATGTGGATGCTGGGAACGCAATCTGGGTCCTCTGCAAGGACAACAAATGTTCCAAACCACTGAGACATCTCCAGGGCCCTTCCGCCTATTTTATTTTATTTTTTATTTTTTGACAGAATCTCCTACTTGAGTCTGGCCAGGCAGTGAGCTCCAGTGGTTTTTACACAGGTTCTGGGGTTCCAAACTTAGGTTCTCAAGCTTGCAAGACAAGCCCTTCACCCAGCCCTGCCTGACCCTTCTCTGTTGGAGACTGGGTCTTATTTCTGAGGCCCTGACCTTGCTATGCAGCTCCTGCTCTCTCTGCCTCCATCTCCAGAGTGCTAAGATTGCGGGCATGCACCCGTACACCGCCATGTTCAGCTAACCGCGTGCTAGGGATGGAACCCAGTACATGCTGGGCAAGCAGTCTACCCGCTGAGCTACATCCCTATCTCCAGGGTGTGTAGTCTTAAAAACAGTCTGTTGTTGTAGCAGCCCAAGCTGCCAGAGAGATCGACCAGCTGTCTACCTCTCTGGAGAAAACGTGTCTGGACCAGGAAGTCATGGAATTCACTGCCTAGCCAACAGAGCCAGAGCCAGAGCAGCCGTGGGCTTGATGAACTCCAGTGGGAGGCAAAGTCATAGGGGACAGCAGGTCACAGAGGATGCGCCTGTACCCCTGTGTTGTTCTAAATCTCCCTCTCATATCCTGGCCCCCGGGTCAGGGTGGCTTATTCAGGCAGAGAGGAGGGTCCACCCTCTGTCACCTGCTACTGCCACCCACGCCTACTGGGCACAAAGTAGGCACAATGGCTTCCCTGTCAATAATGGGGCTGGAGGGTGTTTCTGTCTGTGCTCTGTCTGTCTGCCTTGTGACTCAATAATTATCTAGCGACAACAGGCCAGAGGGCAGTTGGTGGGGGTGAAATGGAGTTTTTCTTGTGGACACAGTAGACCTCAAAGACAGATCAAATCCATGACCTCGGACTCACAATTAGTGAAGGGTATCGTGGCCCCCAGGCCTGGGAGAATCATTCCTTCTAGGTCAGTGGGTGCGGATCCCTGTAGAACCCTGTTGCATAACCATCCAGAGTCCTGGGGCGGTCATGCTGCACCCCCTGGGGGCCCAGACCATCCACTGGTTAGAAGCTGGCTAACAATTATGGTCTACTTTGGCATTTTACAGGTTTGTTTTAGAAGAGACAGTGTGCCCGAGGTCTGGGGGACAGACCCCTCCTGTCCAGGACTGCCTTTCAGTTGCTGTGGGCTCCTGGCACAGGCACTGTGGACATGCCGTGGCTTTGGCCTCCTGTCCAAATTGAGTTCAGGGTTTTGCAGGCAAAGGACTTTTTCTCAAACGCACCTAAGTAGGATATCCCAAGGCCGGTGTCTTTAGAGTGCGGCCTGAGGTTGGAGGTCCTTCCCAAAGTCTGGTGATCGGACGTGGCTTCGGAAGTTAAGCTTTCTATTACTTGTCTGTATCCCCAGCCCTGAAACACCATGTGATGCTGGCAATGGGACCCAGGGCAGTGCAAATGTTAAGGTGACACTCTACAACTGGACTTCCTCTTCAGACCGTCTTCCGCTGACGCAAGACTGGCCTCAAACCCACGCATGGGAAGACTGTCGTTCTTTTCCAGGTTCAAATAAGGACTCTGTCTCTGACTATTCAACAACATAGGGCCTAGCCTGGTGTGCATGCCTTTAATTCCAGCCCTTGAGAGGTAGAGGGAGAGAGGCAGAGGCAGCTGGATCTCTGTGAGTTCAAAGGCAGCTTTGACTACGTAAGTGAGTTCCAGGACAGCCAGAGTTGTGTAGAGAGGCCCTGTCTCAAAAACCAGCAAAATAATGAAGTAAATAAAAGCACTGGGACCCGTGACCCTTGGCTCATGACCCCTTCGTTTGCCTTCGGAGCTAGCAGGTTAGCATCCTCAAGTCTGCCTTCCTCCTCTGCCTCCCCAGATGCTTCATTGCTGGGTGTGGTGGCACACATATGGAATCCCAGTACCTAAAAGCTGAGGTAGGGCGGGCGTTTAATCCCAGCACTCGGGAGGCAGAGGCAGGTGGATCTCTGTGAGTTTGAGACCAGCCTGGTCTACCAGAGCGAGTTCCAACAGCTTCCAAAGCAATACAGAGAAACCCTGTCTCAAAAAATAAATAAGTAAATAAATAAATAAATAAAAATAAAGAAAGCAGGGGGATGACCAGTGATACTGTCTCAAAATAAAACACATGACTCTTTATTGCCTCTGTAATATCTCTTTTACTATTTAAAGAAGTGGATTCTTAGTTTCTGAAGACCAGGGCATGGGCCATCATTCTGCTGTCCATGCTACAAGACAAAGGTTTATGCCTTCTTCATTCTGAGTCTTCCAGAGGGAGAAGTTGGTAGGTTCTTTTGGCCTGCCTCTGCCTCCCGAGTCCTGGAATTAAAACTGTCTGCAGCCTTCCCTGAGCTGCAGCTCACCAGTCCCCTTTCCTACGAGGCATGAGGGACAATGTGTAGGGGTAGGGCCTGTGATGGTTCCTCTGCACCCAAGACAAGCTCTGGGAAGCTGGTGCTCAGCCTGGAGGGGCTCTGGGCCCAGAACCAAAGGACAGTGGCAAGCCACCTGAAGAGCAGGCCAGGACTCCTGGTGGTAAGAGTGTAGAAGGAAAATGGAGGGGATGACCCCACAGACCTCGGCTTGCTTCCTGAGACTCCCAAAGACGCTGACCTCTTGACTCTTCAGTCCATAGCCCCACTCATAGGTATAAGCAATGACCCAGTCATAGTCTTGGGCCTCAGGGACCTTGTCCTCTCCTCTGTTCTCTTGTTCCTTCATCCTCTCAGACTTCTCCTCCCATCCATTCTTTCCGCCTGCCAGGCCCACCTACACTTTCCTGCCAAGCTGTTGGCTGCTCAGCCCAATCATGTGCTTTAGGCAGGCAAAGTAACACAGCTTCGCAGTTAAACAAATGCAACATAAAGGAGAATGCAACACACCTTTGCGTTGTTAAACAAATGTTCCAGAGCATAAACAAATGTAGCAGCACATCTTAGAACAATACTCTACAACACCCTGGTATTTATCCTCAGTCTCCAACGTAGGTGACACTTAATAGGCCCTTATTACTGAAGGGGAATCTGGGATGTAGAGAGATGACCGGAAATCTGACTGTCCCATGTCACGGGAGCCTTTCCTTAAATTCAGGATGAGAGTGTGGGGTGCTGTGGGTGCACGGGATGAAAGTGGGATGGGCCAGGGGTGAGTCTGACTGAGCTCTGCCCTAGCAAGGCACTGGTGACAAGGCTACAGAGCCTGTGTGTGTGTGTGTGTGTGTGTGTGTGTGTGTGTGTGTGTGTGTGTGTGTAGTAGGCGGGATGAGAGGGTGGGCAGGGGGTGCTGACCTCACCAGGCTCTGCAGCCAGAGAATTCTAAAGCTCTGGGCACTGAACATTGCTTTTCAGAATGGGGACTTTATAAAAAGGGAAGGGTAGCGGCATGATGGTGATGATTCATGGAATTTGTAGCTGGGGTTGAATGTGAGCCTCGTAATGATGGTGATTAACAATTAATGCCACTGTGCAGCAATGAATTAATTAACAAAGGACAACACAAGTGCTCAGGGCAAGCACAGGGTACAGAAGCTGCATCTGAACGGTGCAGAGGGGACATTCCTGATGGGGCACGTGTCCTCGTCCACAGAGCATCACTGGACAGGAGCATCACTGAACGGTGCAGAGGGGACATTCCTGATGGGGCACATGTCCTCGTCCACAGAGCATCACTGGACAGGAGCATCACTGGACAGAGCATCACTGAACGGTGCAGAGGGGACATTCCTAATGGGGCACGTGTCCTCGTCCACAGAGCATCACTGGACAGGAGCATCACTGGACAGAGCATCACTGGACAGGAGCTTGTTTTCTGCCTTTGTACAGTGGGTGCTGATCCACCCTGGGAGCCATGATGTAGTCTAAACTAGGGGAAAGAAAGTTTCCCCTGGTCACAGGGGAATATGTGTCATCAGCAGCAGAAAATACAACTGGAGGTTGCCAGCCTGAGTCGCCATTTTGGCCTCATGATCTGGGTCTCAGCCCAGCCTAGCCTAGGACTCAAATTCTCCGAATAGCCAAGAATGACCTTGAACTTCTGATGTTACTACTTTTACCCCTCGAGTGCTAGGATTACAGGCATGGACCACCACACCCAGTTCATGTGATGTTGGGGATTAAATCCAGGACTGGCCCGTGCTAGGCAAGCAATCTGCCACTGGCCTACACACCCAGCCTATAGCCAAAACTGGCCTGTAACTCACTGGGTAACCTAAATATCTTAGTTACTTTCCTATTTTTCTATTGCAATGAAGAGACAGCATGACCAAGGCAGCTTGTAAAATAAAGCATGTTGTTTGGGGGCTCACAGTTCAAGAGGGTTACAGTTCACGACCGTTAAGGCAGGGAGCATGGCAGCAGGCAGGCAGTCGTGGTGGAGAAGCTGAGAGCTTACATCTGATGAGAAAGAGAGAGAGACGAGAGAGAGAGAGAGAGAGAGAGAGAGAGAGAGAGAGAGAGAGAGAGAGAGAGAGAGAGAGAATTCCTTTACACTGTGTCACTGCGATTGGTTTAATAAAGAGCTGAATGGCCATTAGCTAGGCAGGAAGATGTTAGTCGAGACTTCTGGGGACAGAGAGGACTAAGAGAGGAAGAACAGAGTGAAGGCAACTGAACCACGCTGAAGAACCAGTCAGGAACAAGCCTACGCTAAGGCCAATCTTTCATCATAGCTAATAAGTCTCTGTGTCATCATTTAAGAGCCGGCGGTCCTGACGAGGAAGTTTGTTAACATACGGCGTCCAATGTGGGGGGCTCAAATATCCAAACATAGGGCCTGAGAGAAGCTAAGGAACGTTCTGGACAAGGAGCAGGATGTGGCTTCCTAGTTCTGCAGTCTCTCAGGCAGGCTGGTGCTTGGCATGCAGAGGTGTCACCATCGGCTGCCATGGGCCACTCGCCAGAGCCGTGCGCTAAGCTGGGTGTGCGGCAGCTGACATGAAAGTTTAAGGTTTGTCTCTAGTGGCTGCTGCTTTGATTTTCTGATCTTCAGCTTGAATCCCAGTATCTGTCTCTGGGCCTTTACTATTCATGCTACAGGAGGAGGCTATGCTTTTGTTTCCACAGAAATGAAAGGCTATGGATTCCTTCAAGGTTGACAGAGATCAGGTTTAATTGGGGAAGACCCCCTGAAAATCCTGCCTACAGACCTAAAGAAATAAACCTAAGAAAACAACAAGACAGGTGATGGTGTAATATTTTTACCTGCTCAGGCATAAAGCAAAAAGTCATCTTTGGCTGGTTTACGTACAATGCACAGACCCTATTTGTGTTAATGCAGATATGTGTGTTACCTTTAAAAGTTTCTGTGTTTTCAGAACAAGCAGACCAGACACTGATGACAACGGGTGGTCCAGGTGATCCAGCCTCTCAGAGCACCTCTGTTGCAGTTTCCTCAGAGCTCTGTATCCTGGACAACTTCAAAGCAGTTAGCTAAGATGGTCCAGCCTTGTAGACGACTCCAGGCAAGCCTTGCATCCTCTCATCACACCAAGACTGGACAGCAGCCAGCTCTCCCAGAACTCCCTTGACCATTCTTTCAATTGTCTCAGGTTTCCTAAAGATGCTGTGGCCACAGACAACAGGAAACAATCTAGAGAACACAAGGCCCTCATTCCCAAGAGGTGGGGTGGGTGGCTTTTGGTTGTTCAATGGATGTTTGTCATCATTTAGGGAGGTTGGTCACAGGTTTCTATAGGTCAGGGTCAGGGAAGAGATTAAGCAAAGGAAATTAGATCCAGAGATCTTGTTCGGAAAAGAAAAGGGGTGGGGGGGGAGATACAGAAATTATAGGATAAGCTGGGTGGTGGTGGCGCACGCCTTTAATCCCAGTACTTGGGTAGCAGAGGCACGTAGATCTCAGTGAGTTCAAGGCCAGCCTGGTCTACAAAGTAAGTTTCAGGGCAGCCAGCATGGTTACACAGAGAAACCCTATCTCAAAAAAAGAAAGAAAGAAAGAAAGAAAGAAAGAAAGAAAGAAAGAAAGAAAGAAAGAAAGAAAGAAAGAAATTGTAGGATGAAAGGGTAGAGTATTGTATCTACTTTCAAGGTAAAACAAAAAAACAACCACTAGTCTCAAATATTTTACATTGGTATGGATTTTTGCATATACATACAAACTTAAGGCTATTTGTTATAATGTGTACATTTCTACTCTTGTTTAAGTTGTTATACCTATGCAGTTCATTTAAAAATGTAGCATAAACGTTTAGCCCTTGAAAACTACTTAGGATAATAAAGAAAGACAGGTTAGTAGTCATCTACAACACTCAAATTTATAGTCATGTTAGATATGTTTTCAGGATCAAACAGAGATATATTTTAGACAGACAGTCTTCAAACACTTCAAAGACCTACAGGATATGGCATTTTGATGTTTTGATAAGGCTTTTTCTGACAATGAGACACATCTGCTCCAACATCAATTTACTTTAAAAAAGGATGATGGGCATCAAAGAATCTCCATGTGGAGCTTGCTTTCTTTGTGGCAAAGCTAGCCATTTGGTCAAGAAACGCCCTTTCCTCAACTGCTGACAGTGTGCTGTCCAAACTGGACAAGCAGGACACACACACACACACACACACACATACACACACACACACACACACAAATTAACTGCCAAATTTTGCCAAGACAGGGTAGGGCAGTCTTCAAATATTCCTGTTTCACAGAAAAGTCTGTCAGATGTTCTAGGCCTGGAGGCCAAGGTTGGATGCCCCAGCATTGCAGAGGCACCTTGGGTAACTGTCCAGGCAGCCACCTGTTTCTGTCATTTCTATAGTTTTGGAAGTTGATTGATCTGTATTTCCTGTTTACCCAGGTAATATTAAGTCCTTCTAGGGTCTCTAATGGAGTGGAAAATGAGATAGTTATCGTTAGTTTTCTTTGTTACCAAATTAAAAAATAAAAAATAAAAGAAATTCACAGAGATATAAAATGTGTGTGTGTGTGTGTGTGTGTGTGTGTGTGTGAGAGAGAGAGAGAGAGAGAGAGAAAGAGAATGTATAAGTTTAAATTGTTTATCTAAGAAAATATTTTGAGGTCTAAAAAACAGTTTTAAGATGGTAATAACAAGTTATGACATAAAATGGTTTAGGTGTAAAACTTTAAATTCATCAAGATAAGATAGAGTAATAGAGTATTTCCTCTGAATTTGCCAAATACAAATGAATTGTGAATATAATTCTTACCTGATAATTGTTCTTGTTTATAGTTTTATTGTGTTAGAGTTAAAACCCTTCCTTTTTATTTAAAGTGGGGAAGTGTTGCAGAATATTCCTATGAAGATGTGTTTAATAAAGAGCTGAATGACCCTTAGCTAGGCAGGAAAAGGTTAGGCAGGACTTCTAGGGACAGAGGGGACTCAAAGAGGAAGAAAGGCAGAGTCGCCAGCCAGGCAAGAAGGAAGCAGGATGGACAGACAGTACAGAGTAAAGGTACTGGAGCCATGCAAAAGAAGGTAGATTAAAATAGACGGGTTAATTTAAGCTATAAGAATTAGTTAGGGGCTGGAGAGATGGCTCAGAGGTTAGGAGCACTGACTGCTCTTCCAGAGGTCTTGAGTTCAATTCCCAGCAACCACATGGTGGCTCACAACCATCTGTAATGAGAGTTGATGCCCTCTTCTGGCATGCAGGCATACATGCAGGTAGAACACATGATAAATAAATAAAATCTTAAAAAAAAAAAAAGAACTAGTTAGGATCAAGCCTAAGCTAAGACCAAGCTTTCATAATTAGTAAGTCTCAGTGTCATTGTTTGTAATCCAGTGATCCTGATGAGGAAGTTTGTCTGGAAGACACAGACACGGAGAGGATGAGAGCATACTAGCTAACTGGGAATGGAAATGGTGTGGGCTCCTAATCCTTCCCAAACAGTTCCGCCAACTGGGAGAGACCAAGCATCCAAACATATGAGCCTATGGGGACCATCCTCATCCAAACCACACAATCATGGCAGTCCCCCTTCCTTAGCTTCCTGAATGCTGGGCTTCCGGGCATGAGCCCCACATTGGGTTCTTGCCTGTCTTTGTGTCCTGCCTCAGTTTCATTGTTTGCTTTTTGCAAGGTTAGATGCAGGCTGCCATGCACACCAGGCAAGTTTTCCATCACTGAGCCACACCCTCAGCCCTTTCTCTGGCCTTCTGTTAGCAAGTCGGTGAAAGGAGTAAGTTGGGTAACTAAATGCCCCAAAGGGAGGGTGTGACATTCATGGCAGCTGTTGCTGTAAGGTTACAAGAAGGGGACTGAAAACTCCTGAAGTGTATTCTCTCTAATGTTCTTGAAGCCAAATGTGCAAAGTCCTGACAGTCCATACCAGGTCCACCTGTGGGTGACTCCAGTGGTGGCTGCCTGCAGTTCTTGGCTTCCTGAAGTAGCAGTATGGCGCCAGTGTCCTCCTGTCTTCATGTGGCCTGTTTCCCCACGTCTCTTCAGGGTCTGGGCATCTCAAATCACTCTTTCCTGTTTTTACAATTTAAGGCAGACTGTGCGTAGCCTGAGATGGCCTCAAACTTCTTCCTCTTAGTTCCGGGGTTACAGGTGTGTGTCACCATGCCTGGCTCCTCTCCTCCAACAAGGACTTTCACTAATTCTGCGAGGACCGACTGGCCCTGATTCCAGGTGAAAGGGACATCGAAACTGGTCTCTTTGTGACTTCGGGGTTTCAGAATTTGGGCACAACACAGGCACAGGGTGATCATATCTCAAAACCCCTGGTTTACTGATGCCTGCAGTCTTTATTTCCAAATAAGGCCCAGCCCACTGTAGAAGGCATTAGGTGAGGCAGGGGCCAGTTACTTCTCACTAACCATGAGAAGGCCAGGGGAGGGAGCCTATACTTTGGTGTTGTAGCGTGTTCTGCAGACCAGGGGCTACAAGGGCCCCTTGACCTACGAGTGGAGGAAAAGGGGGTGACTCCCCTGGGGAAGTGTTTCAGTTGGGACTCTGAGGTTTCACTTTGGGGCACCAGAGTTCCAGAAAGTGCCTCAGGCTGCATCCCCAGGGCTTCAGCCGATATTTTCACATCCCTCCCTTCCTATCTTTCCTCTCAGCCCATCCTCCAGGGTATCTGTCCTCTCCAGGGAGTCCTTGGGAGGTTCTGCTACCTTTGTGATAAAAACCAATTCTCTGCTGGTCTGGGAGCTCATAGCTTTAATCCCAGAAGAGGCTGGCCTAGAGGGTCTCTGTACTTCCTAGGTTCCAAGTTGGTCAGGGGTTTGTAGAGAGACCTTGTCTCAAACAAAAACAAGCCACAGAGGCGGCATAAGACTCCCCACCTTCCAGCCTGACATCCACTGTACCCCTTCTCCGACCCCCTTCATGGAATGTTTATTGTTTCTGGCCTCAGGTCTTAGCTCTCGCTCCTCTTCTGGGACATCTCCCCTCGCCCCCATCATCCGTCATGGCCAGACTTTTCTCCTAGCCTACTCTCCGTTCTGTCTTCCCTGCCCTCATCATTCCATCCATCACTCACTGTGTAGAGTGTTGAGGACGGCGGTCCCTAGCTCTAGGACATTGCACTATATGTGCCTTTGGCCCTGATTTCCTCCTCTGTTCTGCCTTCTCCACCAAACCCCGTGGGACTCTCAAATGAGCCCAAGGTGACAGTCCTGGGACATAATCAATACTAAGGATAGGGTCAAGAGATGCCAGGGCTTCTTCCCCAGGGACCTAGATGGCATCATAACCTTTCTGCCTTCCGTCCCCAGTGTGGACACGGATCTTACTCCAGCCTCACCCAGCTCCCAGGCCATTCCCAGTGTGGAGTTATCTCTCCAGCTGTTTTCTTTTCGGATCTGGAGTTCAAAGGCACAACAGATGTAGGTGTGTTAGCCGCAGGAAACAAAGCTGGCAGGTTGGGTTCTGTCTGCTCAGCCCCAGGCCTGCAGGGCACTGTGTACCTCTCCCTGCTGGGTCCCGGGAGGAGATTCTGTGGGCCTCAAAGGCTAAAGTGTCCTGGAAACGTTAGTGGCTCCAGGAGAGGCCAGGCCAGTTCAGGACCCAGCAGGAAGAGGGGACAGCCTGGCTTAATTAGAGCTTTAAAAATGCTCCTAAGAAAGCCGATTCAGAAGTCCTCAGCCCTGCGGGACAGGGCTGGCATAATAACAATAATAATAAACCAACATTTTCATGGAGATTTCATTTACAAAGCACGTTCTGGGGGAGGGGGAGTGGGAAGGCTCTGGGTGGCCCAGCGGATTCCTAGCTGGGAGGCCACCCTCCACCCCCAAGGCTTGGGTCGGTTCCACCCTCCATCCAAGTTTACAATTGCAACTGCCTGCAGGGTAAACAAAGGACCCCTTCATGCAACTGTTTCCGATTCTTCCAGCCTTCATCCCTTTTGTCCTCTTCTAGGAAAAGCACACTTGGGGCTGGTCATTCAGTCTAGAGCAGGGTCTCAGAGGGCCTGGTGAGTGGGAAAGTGGCTGGGACCCAACTGAAGCTTTCCTCTGTCCCCCACCCCCGCCCCGCCCCACCCCACCCACGCTCTGGCAGAATATGGCAATACTGTAGTCGGTTAGTGCCAATGTCTCCCTTGCTCACCGGTGGCTACGTCCCCACATCCACAGTGGAGCACTAGTTTGGCCTGACTGTGTTTGGTGATATACAGAGATAAGCAGGTGTGAGTCTGCCAGTCCCTCCCCACCTGAGGACGATGGGGGATTATTGTGTGAACAGCGTGGGCTGCTTGCACCTGCATGGGTAGGAGGGTTGAGACAGCTGTGGGGCCTCTCTGGTACACCCAGTTAGAGAGTCGCATGCAGTCACCTAGCCACTGGCACCCTGAAGGAAGAGGTGACTTGGGGGGGAGGGGAGCAAGCTTCAGATAGGGCCTGGCCCCTTAAGTGCCAATGGATTTATATAGGAGTCACCTGCGGGGGCTTGGCGCTATGGGCACTATCCGCTATCCCTGTGAGAGACTGAAGATGGAGGAGGTCATCGCGGGGCTGGCAGGGGTCACATTCGCCTTTGAGCGGGATGTGGAATTGCAGAAGGGCACTGGGCTCCTGCCTTTCCAGGGCATGGACAGTAAGTGGCAATGCCATGGTTCCCCTGCCCAGGTCCTTGAGTAGCTGTCCTCCCTGACTTCCACTTTCCTTCTGTCTCTCCTACACGGCTTCCGGATAGTTAGTTCACTGTCCAGGGCAGGAAGACAGATTTCCAAGCTCCTCGCTGGCCTCCAGGGCTCCCTGACTGCCCCCAAAGACTTGCACCTCCTGTCTCAAGAGATAGACTGAGTTTAAGTGTGTGTTGGGGTCGGGACGGGGGGCTTGGGAAGAAGGTACCTCTGACTCACTGTCGCCACAACAGGACACAAGTGACAGCTGCTTCTGGTGGCAGAATCTGTGGCCAGCAAGGGACTGAGGCAGGAGGATTGCTAAGAGTTCCAGGCCAACCTGGACTACTCAGACCTTGCCTCATAAACGAATGAAGAAACAAGCAAACAGCAGAAAATAAAAAACCCAGAGATGGTAGCCAGAGAGGATCAACGGGGGCCCCCACAGACCCAAGCCTGTAAGAGGCTTAGGTGGGACTTGCCCGAGGAGAATCTTGAGGTTCCCTGGCAGGGAGCTCGGCTCTGGGAAGCTACCTTCTCCTCTGTTTCTTTCTCCAGAGTCCAACTCAGCTGTGTGCAACTTCTTCGCTCAAGGGCTGTGTGAGAAAGGTGAGTGAGGCAGGCCTCCTGGGCTGGGCGGGAACAGGAATGGCTGTGAGGACCATGCTGGGTCGAGCAGGGGCTTAGGAGAGAATGTGAGCTTGGCACCTGGGGCAGGACAGGATTCAGCCTCATGAGGAGAGCAGTGGCCTGGGCGTGGCCCACCCCCTGGCATCTGTACCAGGGTAATGGGGCTACCCCATTCCCTTCTTCAAACTTTTATTTATTTATTTATTTTGGTTTTATGAGACAGGGTTTCTCTGTATTGTTTTGGAGGCTGTCGGTCCAGCCTGGCCTCGAACTCACAGAGATCCGCCTGCCTCTGCCTCCCGAGTGCTGGGATTAAAGGCGTGCACCACCGTCGCCCGGCTAAACTTTTTTTTTTTTTTTTAATTATGTGTACCTGTGTGTGGGTATACAAACATGAGGTTATGTGTCCTTAGAAACCGGAGGTATTGGGTCTGTCTGGAACTGTAGTTACAGATGGTTGTGAGCTGCCCCCTGTGGGTGCTGGGAGCCAAACTCAGAGCCTCTGGAAGAGCAGCTGGTGTTCTTAACCACCACTGAGCCATCCCTCCAGCCCGATAATCTCTTCTTATGAGGCAGTGGTGGGCCGGGGCCTTTGACCTGTGTTCTCATGCTCCAGTCCTCCTCAGCCTAACTCATCCTCTTCCCGACCAGGCCTCCCCACCTTGAATCAACATGGAATCTGATCAATCATCCCGGCTACTTCTTCAGCTCTTAGGTAGCCTCCTGAGTGATGGCCACTGCTGCTCAGGGCTCTCCCTTGCAAATCCCTCCCTGGGCATTTGGCCTTCTCTTCTGGATTGTGGGTCACTTTGAGGTTCCTCCAACAGAAATATACACTTGCCAGAATACTTTACTCCTAATAGTAGGGTTTCCTATTCCTCCACCCTGCCCCCCAAGCCTGCCAATCAATCCAGGTGAAGAGGCTCTTAGGGAGCCTGCCTTGGGGACCCTTATTATTCTGTTTCTAAAAGCCAGGAGGTAGGAGGTCAAGCAAGGAGGACCCAGACCTGTTTGTGCACTTCTAGACGGGTGGATGAGAAAGGAAAGGAGCTCATTGGCCACCCAGGGCTCTGGGCAACTAGAACCTTCCAGGTCCATTACAGACTGAGTCATTCACAACTCAAAAGAGATGGCTTCTTTCTTTTCTTTTACTTTTTGTTTTTTAATGACTTATTTGTTTTATGTCTGTATGAGGGTGTCAGATTCCCTGTAGTTACAGATAGTTGGGGGCTGTCATGTGGGTGCTGGGAATTGAACCCAGGTGCTCTGGAAGATGACCCACTGAGCCATCTCTCCAGCACCGGAGATGGCTTTTTTTCTTGCAAAGAAAGAAGGCTGCTACTGAGGAAGGTCATAGCACCAGGGGTGGCCGGAAGTGTGTGTATGCGTGCATGGTGGCTGGGGAAGGGGCTCTTAAAGGGGACACTCTGGTCATGCATAAATCAAGTCCCCTTGAGACACAACCCTTCCCTTCCGGTGGCAGTGTCTACTGAATAAGATACCGAGGTGGTCAAATCTAACTTTTCTAATGACCACCCGTTTTAAGAGTCACCTGTTTCATGGCTGTATTCTTTTTTGTTCTGTTTTTTGTTTTTTCGAGACAGGGTTTCTCTGTATTGTTTTGGAGGCTGTCCTGGAACTTGCTCTGTAGACCAGGCTGGCCTCCAACTCATAGAGATCCACCTGCCTCTGCCTCCAGAGTGCTGGGACTAAAGGCGTGTACCACCAATGCCTGGCTTTGTTTTGTTTTGTTTTTCAAGACAGGGTTTCTCTGTAGCTTTGGAACCTGTCCTGGAACTCACTCTGTAGACCAGGCTGGCCTCTAATTCACAGAGATCCTCCTGCCTCTGCCTCCTGAGTGCTGGGATTAAGGTGTGCACCACTACTACCCAACAGTTCTTACTGTTTGAAGTCATGAATACACGCTGAGCAGGTGCTCTGTGGGTAGCCTAAAGATGCATTAGGCCTGTGATCCCAGCGTGCATGCATAAACTGAGTAACCTCAGCATTCAAGTGTGGGAGGCAGAGGGATCAGAAACCCAAGGTCATTCATGGCAACATAATAATTTGAGACCAGTCAGGGCTACATGAGACCCTGTTTCAAAAACAGTAAGAGAGATTCAGCAGTTAAAGTCACCTGCTTCTCTTGCAGAGGACCCTGCTGCTGCTCCCCGTCCACCTGGCAGCTCACAAGAGTCTGTAACTCCAGTTCTGGGGGATTAGACGTCTTTTCTGAGCTGTGAGGGCTCCTGCACACTCACACACACACACACACACACACACACACACACACACACACACACACAAACACCTAAAACTTTTTTCTTTTTTAAAGATTTATTTATTACATATACAGTATTCTGTCTGCATGTGTGTCCACAGGCCAGAAGAGGGCACCAGATCTCATTACAGATGGTTGTGAGCCACCATGTGGTTGCTGGGAATTGAACTCAGGACTTCTGGAAGAGCAGATAGTGCTCTTAACCTCTGAGCCATCTCTCCAGCTACTTTTTTCTTTTTTAAACAAGGAAGAAACAAATCCAAAACATTTGCCTCCCTGCAAAACTCATGAATTCAGCAAGCCCTTACAGTATGGCAAGAGCTGGGTATGGCCATGGGGTGAGGCGACTGCTCTCCCATGTGTCCTGGAGGTTCCTGGGGTTTGGCTCTGGGAGAGGGGCCCACTGTCTCTTATGATAACCTCTTTCCCAGTGTGGTCCTCTAACACTGTTCTAGCCCTTCCTTCCTAGGCTGTGTTCGGGTGCTGGGACGCCGAGAGGACAGAGGTGGGGGAGGAGTACCTCACAGGCCCTGGGAGCCCCTCCAGGCAGGTTAGGTGAGGCCTACCGCAGGTACCGCCTTCTGCAGGGATGCTGTGCCCGCTTCGGCATGAGAAGGGCGAGAAGATGGTGGTGTGCAAACACTGGCTTCGGGGGCTCTGCCGGAAGGGTGACTGCTGCAACTTCCTGCACCAGTATGACGTCGACAGGATGCCGGTGTGCTACTTCCACTCAAAGTTCGGTAATGCCCTGCCTGGTTTGTGTGGGGGGTGATGGGTAGGGATAGAAGCCCCCGAAGCCATCCTTATCTGTCTAAGCCCAAGCTGCCTGCTTCTCTGAACCCTCAAGAAAATAGAACCAAGGCTGGGCCCAGTGGAACACAGCTATAATCCCAGCACCTAGGAGGCAGAGGCAGGCAGGTCTCTGGGTTTGAAGCCATTAGTAAGCCCCAGACCAGCTAGGGCTGCACAACAAAACTCTCTCAAAAATAAACCAACAGGGAGGCAGGCGGTGGTGGCACACAACTTTAATCCCAGCATTTGGGAAGCAGAAGCAGGTGGATCTCTGAAAGCTTAAGGTCAGCCTGGTCTACAGAGTGAGTTCCAGGACAGGCTCCAAAGCTACACAGAGAAACCCTGTCTCAAAAACAAAAAACAAAAACAAAACCAAACAAACATAAATAAATAAAATAAAGGATGCAGAGCTGAATCTGCCCTTTTTGGTGTCAGCTGGGCGGTTACATCAAAGGGAAGAGAATGTTGTTCCCCACTGCAGGCATGGCTAATCCACACCCAGAGGACTGCCAGGAATAGCCTGAACAACCCGTCTCTCAGTCCCTGCTGTGCCCAGTCAGGCCTCCCCAAATGAGATGCATTTGGTAGCTGTGCTCAGAACGGTCACCGGTACCCATGAGGCACCCACACCCCATCTTCTTCCTGCTCTCCTGCTATTTCTAACATTTATTTTAGATGAAAATGTCATGTTACCTCCCAAAGGGGAAAGCCTACATCATTTGTTGGAAAGAGAAGGTCAGTCACTGTGTATATAAAGCCATGGAGTTCAGAAGTCTAGTCCCTAAAATTATCTTGTGTGGGCAGGTCTGCTCCAGCCTCCCTTGGGAAGCCTCAAGTCCCTCTTGGTCATCCAAGGAGCTATTTAGGGCAGCCTCAGTCACCTTTCCCCTCCATGGAAGATGGAGTCTGTGAATGTCTTACCTTCTCGGTGTCAATCTACAGCTTGGTGTTTGATTAGCTCCAGTGGGTCTGGTTTGATCTAGTCCATTGGTTTCCAAACTGAGGGGCTGAAGGAGGGGAGGGAGGGAGGAGAAATAGGAGGAAGGGAGCATGCTGGCTCTCCAGACCCAGCCCTCATTTAAGAGACTGAAGGGCCACACTTTTTGCAGATAGTCAGTTTCATTAGTGCTGATGGGAGGGGTCCTGGGTACCTTGAAGGGGGCAAAGTCTCTCCAGGGCAGGGAAAGTTCATCCCATTCTTCCAGTCCAGCATTCCAGACTGCTCTGTGGGGCCAAGTCCTGTGGCAGGGATGGCACAGTGTCTTTCTAGAATAAAAGGACAGTTTGTTCAAAGGCTGGTCCCCTGAAGTCACTGACTAAAGCACTTTCACTTAGAAATGTCCTTTTAACTCTCTCAACTCTGGGTTTCTTGGCTAGGTGATCAGATGTGGTACCGGAAACAGAAGTGGGGGCACATTTGCCTGCAAGTAATTCAGGGCAGATGTGTAAAGTCATGAGTATATGCAACCTAAGGTTTTGCTCCTTTTTAAAAAGATGCAGCATTCTGTCTGCATGTCTGCCTGCACACCAGAAGAGGGCACCAGATCTCTTTACAGATGGTTGTGAGCCACCATGTGGGTGCTGGAAATTGAACTCAGTACTTCTGGACGAGCAGTCAGTGCTCTTAACCTCTGAACAATCTCTCCAGCCCAAGGTTTTGCTCTTAACAATGAGCAAATATCTCTAATATTACAAAAATAATTATATAATTATATGCTAGGTGTGGTGGTACATTCCTTTAATCAGGACTCAAGAGGCAGAGAGAAGCAGCCTGATCTCTATGGGTTCAAGGCCAGCCTGGTCTATGTAGAGTTTCAGGCCAGCCATAATTACATAGTAAGACCCTGCCTCAAAAAAATTTATATGTATATATTGCATGCTGTAACCCTAGTATCTGGGACATTAAGGAAGGATTCAAAGTCAAAGGGATGTGCTACCACGCCCTGCTTCAATGTCTCTGATTTTTTTTAATACTGTTGAGCCAGGCATGGTGGCACAACCTTTATTCCCAGCACTTGGGAGAAAGAGGCAGATGGATCTCTGTGAGTTTGAGGTCAACCTGGTCTGTTGAGCAAGTTACAGGACAACCAGAGCTACAAAGAGAAACCCTGTCTCCAAAACCCAAAGCCAATGCAAACAAAACAGAAAACCAAAACCAAAGAAATGCTGCTGAGTTGCAAGTGATACATAGGGTACCCAAGAAGTAACCTAACGGAAAGGACCTATGATGCAGCCAGCATCCATGAAGCTAGGCGGGGGATAGCACTATTTTGGGGTCAGTAATGCCTTGCTCATGCTCTGTAACTAAGTCCAAGGAACTCAGGGGCGCGCGCGCGCACACACACACACACATACACACACGAGATGCCTGGGAGCTGGAAAGCTCTGGTATCCATAAGACATTGGATGTTGGGGTATTGCTGCCATCTTCTGGCCAGGAGCAGATATAGCAACGTGCAGCTGGGATGGACAGATAGGTGTATGTGTCCCTCTGTTATGACTCCTAAAGAGGCTTAAACCCAGGGGACAGCAGAGGATGTACCAATAAGTCCTTTTGGTGTAAGGAAGTTGAGTGGACAGATGTGGCACTTCTCTCTGATGGCTGGCATTCACATTTGTGAAATGGAGAAATCTTCCTCAGGTAAAGCATCATCATGTAAAAAAGTCCCATGTAGCTGGGCAGTGGTGGCGCACACCTTGAATTCTCAGCACTTGGGACGCAGAGGCAGGCAGATCGCTGTGAGTTCAAGGCCAGCCTGGTCTACAAATCGAGTTCCAGGACAGGCTCCAAAGATAAACAGAGAAACCCTGTCTTAAAAAACTAAACCAAAAAAGAAAAAAAAGTTCCATGTATAAGATAACTCTCTGGCAGACCTTATGAACTTCCTGTTAGTTTCAAAGAGCACAGTCCTAGGCTTTTAGGGAGGGTGAGAGAAGAAATCTTCACAGGTTTCTACACGGAAAGGAGACAGAACAGTTCTTCTTTCTCCTTCAGATCTGCCTAAGTGAAACCTACAAGCCACACCGGCAGGCAGCCAGTGTCTAGAAGGCTGCCACCTTGTGGGAATGCAGAAGATCAAGACTTTGTTTCCCCCACAGACAGCACAGCCTAGACTCAAGGCTAACGCAGTCCCTCTGAAAGGTGGCCGCTTGGTCCTACTGTGACCTCTGCTATGTCCTTAGTATTTCCTCCAAAACACCCCTGCCCCTCCTCAGGCTCTGGAGATAGTGGAGGGTTCACAGTGAAGATGACCGGAGGGTAACTTTCTCTTCCCGTGGCAGAGGTCCTCTGAAGATGATGGACAAGCAGAAGACGGGCCCGTGGGTTCCATGGGTGGGAGGGTCAAGGTAAATTGGGGTGGGGATGCAGAGGTGGTCCTAAGTGTGAGCCTGCTTATATACAAAGCACAATGGGTTTTCAGGTAACTGCAGCAACAAGGACTGCTCCTTTCTCCACGTGAAGCCAGCTGCCAAGCCCCGGGACTGCCCTTGGTATGACCGAGGGTTCTGCAAGGACGGTAAGAGCTCAGTGGGCGGGGATGGGATGCACAGGGGGATGAGTGTGGTCCAGGCGAGGCGCTCAGCGGTACTCCCAATGAGGCTTTGTGCCATGTAAATAGCCCAGTGAAAGCTGTCCTGAAGCTGTCCCGAAGCTGTCCCAGGCTTGTAGAACAAGCCTCTTGAGATGCTGGAAAATGCAGCCTGGCATAGGACACAGTGGGCTTCCCAGGGAAGGCTGGGGGATTTATGTCCTACCCTCCTCAACGGCGGGTGGGTGTGGACCCTGGCTGAGAATTCTAGCAGAAGGTCTAGTCCATGAGTCCCAGCTCCCAAATGCCACTTAAGCTCTATCCTTTGCCCTGCTCCCAGACAAACTTTGTAGGCTGTCTGTGGATCACGGGGCCCCATGACCATATGTCTCCCGGTGTGATTCTTATACCGGGTTGGGAGGGACCGCTGAGGAAACGTGGCTCGAGCGTGCTCTCGCCTTCTTCATGCTGGGGGGACCCAGGGCCTGCAGCGTGGTCGGCCTGTGCTTTACCACTGAAACACACGTCCAGCCCTTACTGGAGCCGAGGCTCCTTACCCCATCTGTCTCCTGGCTTCGGGGACATCAACGGCAGGAAACCTACCACAGCCCATGCTTTTCCTCATGAGCTGTCTCATGTAGACTTCCTCCTCTGGATGAAGCTGGCTCTCTTGGCCATTCCCTCTTTGTCTAGTAGGTCCCCTGTGTAAATACCGCCATGTCCATCAAGTAATGTGTCTCAACTACTTCACCGGCTTCTGCCCCAAGGGACCTAAGTGCCAATTTGGGCAGTAAGTATGTCTCTTCCATCTCCCTAACCTACTGGAGTGCTGGGCCCTACCATCTGGATCTAGGCCCTTCTGGACTTTTCTCTGCCCTTAGCTGGAGACCATCTAGCAAGTATCTCCCTAGTGGTTTTCATTGTGCTGCTGCCCCACCCTGGCTTCTGGGTGCTGTTGGCTGGGTGGACTCCAGCCCTCCCTCTTTAACACGTGCTCACAATGGGGCAGGCAGGTGTGTACCTCTCACAGGCTGTCCTAGAAACGAGTGGGGGACATTCCTATCACTCCCCGGTCCTCCGCAGTTCTGCGCAGTGAGGGCTCCTTCCCTAGGGGCTCTGGAATGGGGAGTCTGCAGCAGGCTGGCGCTGAGCGTGCTAACGAGCTGGGGTGGAGGCCAGAGTGGACTCTAACACATGCACACTCTCTCTCCCCCCTGTCCTACTCCTCCCTCTCCCTCCTCCCCTCAGTCCCAAGATGAGTCAGGTACTGCACCCCAGTAACGTGAAGGTAAGCGCAGCACTCGGGGTGCCCACACAGGGTCCCATCTTTTGCCTGCCACACCTGTCTGCGCTTCCTAACACTGTCCTAGTCTCAAGAGACCCCACTCTTTTTTTTTTTTTTTTTTCGAGACAGGGTTTCTCTGTGGCTTTGGAGGCTGTCCTGGAACTCGCTCTGTAGACCAGGCTGGCCTCTAATTCACAGAGATCCTCCTGCCTCTGCCTCCCGAGTGCTGGGATTAAAGGTGTGCGCCACCAACGCCCGGCTTGAGACCCCACTCTTTTGAGTCCCAATCCTGTAGAAGACACATGTCCTGTGTAACGGGCACCTGAGCATGCAGTAGCTCCTCCCAGTGTCCCTGCCCTCCATGGTGGAGACTGGGTAAGACCCCTCCCCCCATAATCACCCCGGGGCCTTCCTTTTCTTTGGCTGGGCAACAGGGACGGTTTCCTTTCTTTGCTTGTTATTGTGTTTATATGTAATGTATGTGGATACGTGCATGCCATGGCGAACACGTGGGAGTCAGAGGACAGCTTGGGGCAATTGGTTCTCTCCTCCTACCACCTGCGTCCCAAGGGTAGAACTCGGGTCTTCAGGCTTGGCAGTAGGCACTTCTACCAACCGAGTCATCCTGACATCCCACGGGAATGTTTTTCACTGACAGTCCAAAGTCAGTTCTCTGAATGAAGACTGCGACGCTACATCACTTTTCCTGGTTCCTAGGGAAACACATATTACCCCCATTGTTACCAGGTATCAGTGGGAACTCACTTCAAGGGTCAGCACACTATTATCTCCAGGCCATGCCCAGCCCATCATATCTCCCACCCCATCTTAGTGCTGGAGACGGAGCCCAAGTGTTTTATCGCTGAGCTACGGCTGACCGTCCCAGTCTCCTAATGCTTGTCTGTCTTTTCATGCCTCCAACCCTCTGTCCCTCCCTCCTATCCTCTCTATCTTACTATTTAGCTCTGTTTGAGGTCCGGCTGGCCTCAGATTTGCTGTGTGAACCGGGCTGATCTCAGATTCAGAGATCCACCTGCCTCTGCCTCCCCAGGGCTGGGATTGAAGGTGTGCACCATCACTCCGGGATAAGGGCTTTTTCAGTAACTAGAGAGATGAGGATAACTTGGGGAGGGCTCAGTGATTCTGAGCAGGCACTGCTCTTACAGGGGACCCCAGTTTAGTTCCCAGCACCCAGGGGATCTGATTCCTCCAGCCTCTGTGGGCACAAACCCATACACATACATAATTAAAAAAACAAAATGAATCTTAAAAGGTTGGGGGAAATAGAAGACTCTTTTGTGCCCTGGGATGACCCCTCCAGGACTTGTCAGTTTTTCTGGACCAGCACCAAGCATCACCCGCACATTGCCTGTTTGGATTTGAATGTGTTAGGATCACCTGCTCACCTCCAGGCTGTACTGTTCGTCAGGGCAGTAGTGTTGGCCTGGTGCCTAGTAGGAGATCTCCAGCATCCTCGTGGGACTAGATCCTTGTTATGAAGCAAGTTGGATTTTCTTGCTTCCGTCCTCTGCTCCATACGGCCCCTCCTCTCTCTCTGCACGTACCCGCTACCTGTTGACTTGGCATAGCACAAGGTCCTGCCCAGGAGCCAAGCAGACACCTCTAGGTCTTAGACCCCAGCCTCCAGAATGTCAGCTCAGCAAACCTCTTTTTTTCTAAGTTCCTGCGCAGGTAACTTCTTCCACAGGTGTGCTTTTGGTAATTGAAATGTTAACACTGGTGAGGCGGAGGCAGGAGGAGGATCTGGCCATGGCCAGGGCTGCCCTTGGCTACATCTTGAACTTGAGGCTAGCCAGAGTTACATGGGACACTGTCTCAAAATAAAATCCCTCCATGGGCGGTGGTGGCTCACAACTTTAATCTCAGCACTCGGGAGGCAGAGGCAGGAGGACCTCTGTGAGTTCAAGGCCAGCCTGGTTTACAGAGCGAGTTCTAGGACACTCAGGCTACACAGAGAAACCCTGTCTCAAATCTCTCTCTCTCTCTCTCTCTCTCTCTCTCTCTCTCTCTCTCTCTCTCTCTGTGTGTGTATGAATATGCTCAAGACATGTCATATGAAATTCTCAAAGACCTACTTCTTTTTTTAAAAAAGATTTATTGGTAAAAGCAAAACAAATCAACCCCCCCCATCCAAAGCAATCTCTCATGTCAAAATACAAAAGCCAAATCCCCAAACCATAGGATAGGGGTATCTGGGTGACCAAGTCTACACAGGGAGTCTCTGCAGTATGGTTTCCTCTTGACTTCACTCTATCTACAGCTTGTTAGCCAGCCCAGGGATCCAACAACTCCAGCTTCTTCCAACAGAACACTAGTGGCCCCTTCCCAGGCAAAGCCCATAGTTCACCATCAGAAGAGCTGGACCCTGCCTCCTGCCTGCAGCTCCAGGGCCCAGCTTGCACCATAGGTAAGTGAAAGAGCCCACAGAGCAGGGAGAGTGCTTCCGTCTGCTGAGGCTGCAGGGGAGGGCTGGTTGGAGACCACGACTCCACATCTGTAGCAGACGAGGATGCCACACTGGGGCTCAGGGATGTGAACTCAGAGAACCAAGGGCTTGGTGTGGAGGCATACGCCTGTAAGCCTGGCATGCACCATTCAGTCTGGAGGACTGCAACAAGTCTGGGGCTCATTTAATCTACAAAGTGAGCTCCAGGCCAGACAAGGCTACTTACAGAGTGAGTCCCTGTCTGCAAAGAAAACCAAACTGCTGGGCATGGTGGTATACACTTTTGATCCTAGCACCACACCGAGGAGGCAGAGGCAGGCGGGTCTCTGGGTTGGAGGTCAGCCTGGTCTACATAGTGAGTTCCAGGGAAACTAGGGCTGCATGGTAAGACCCTGTCTCAAAATACGTAAGTAAAATGTAAACCATAAACAATGCCTTTATGAGGTAGATTATCATCTGTCCTGCACTGTGATTTTTCTCTTTAACCAAACAAATAATCAGGTGGCACATGCCTTTAGTCCCAGCACTAGGAAGGCAGAGGCAGGCAGATCTCTGGTGTACAAAGAGAGTTCCAGGACAGTCAGAGCTGTTACACAGAGAAATCCTGTCTTGAAAAAAAAAAGAAATAAAAAAGGCGGAGCCAGGAAGATGGTTCAGGGTCATCCTTGGCTATATAGAGAGGCAGCCTAGGCTACACAAAACCTAGTTTCAAAAAGAAAAAAAAAGAATAGTTACATTAGAACACTAGGCAAGAGGACAGAATGTTTATTTTCTTGTTTGTTTGACTTTAGGAACCTTGGAAATCAAGAACTACTTTGTCTGGCAATATGGGAGCTGAACCAGAATCTTAAGTCTCTCTTATGGGTCAGATCTTGCGATTATTCCCAGGCTGGTCTCAAACCATGGCACTTATGAGGTTTTCCCACCTTAGTCTCCTGAACAAGACCCCTGTGAGGCTAGAGAAACCAATACATTCTTTTGAAAACTAGCCTGTGGTTTCCTCGACAAGCAGGGACTTTCGTATGGAGAATCTATAAGAAGGCATGACTTTACCTTTCTTCCTTTTCAAAACCCAGGCCACCATGCCAGTGAAGAAAACTGTGCCTGTTGGAGTCATCAAAACCTAGCCTGTAGCAAGGGAACTGGAAATCCTCCTAGTGAAGGGGCTCCATGGCCTCACCATGGAATTCTGCACCCGTGGTCCAGTGAGTCCCATCACCCCAGTGAGACACAGGATGCAGAAAACAGCCTACAGCATCTGGCTTATTCCCATCTATCCTGCGCTTGAGCAAGCTGCCAAAAACTACAACAGGCAGAGGTTGGCTAACTGTGGGAGGGAGCAGTGCCCTGAACTCCAGCAGGCCAGTCTGTATCCCGTGTCCGGCTCCTGTGCTCCGGCTCTGGGTCAGCAGCCTCAAGTGCTCCCGGAAGTGGGCAATCCAATCAAACAGCTGCTTTCAGCTTGACACCTGCTTCCCCATATGGCTTGTTTAAATTTGAGAATATCCTTATTGCATCTTAATGTGAAGTTGTTTTTAATTCCTTTTTTTTAATTTTGTGATGCTGTGACAAAGCAGCCAACTTAGGATTTCTTTTGAGAGGATTCAGTCAGTCATGGCAGGGAAACCATGGTGGGAGCGTGACCTGGCTGGTCATATTGAATCCATTCAAGGAAGCCCAGAAAAAGAAATGATAGCTTCCTTCTTTTATTTTTAAAATTCAGTCTGGGGGATCCTGTGCACAGAGAGGGTGCACTGTATTGTATTGTAGCATGGCCACATGGATTCCATGGATCCCTGGGCTGTCTTCTCCATTCAGTTAGGCCTAGCACCTTCACAGACATACTACCCAGAGGCCTGTCTCCCAGGTGAGGCAGCCAAGCTGACACAGATTAACCCTCACAGGGGGATTAGCCGTAGGCATATAGAAATGGCATATTCTGCTGAGCTAAGGCAGTGACCAGGATAGAAGTCTCCACCATGACGAAGCAGACACAATGTTATTTACCCACTGGGGAGAAGGGGGCAGCTAAGTGAACTTTTCCAGTATAGAAAAAGGCAGCCTGCAGAAGGACTAGGTGCAGCATGGCTACCTGGCCTCCCTCAGCAGAAGGGCTTTGCTGAGGCAATGTGTAACACAGGCCCAGGGGGCGGGTTTGCATGATACCATTTCAAACCACCCTAGGATGCTGTGGGATAGCATTTAGCCACACAGGAAAACTGCCTAACCTCCTCTAGTCTGCTTCCTCTATGTAGAACACAAGCAGGATGGTTGTACAGGTAAAATGACCCAGTACATGTGACAGAACTCCGCAGGATACCTGGTGGCGTGGACTGCATGGTGACCATTGCTGTTTGACAAAGTTCCAGTATTTCAGCATTGCAGACCACAGTTCTCCAGCACCTTTTACTTTCTTTTTTTAAAAGATTTATTTACTTATTTATTATGTGTATGGTATTCTGCCTGCATGTCTGCAGGCCAGAAGAGGGCACCAGACCTCATTATAGATGGTTGTGAGCCACCATGTGGTTGCTGGGAATTGAACTCAGGACCTTTGGAAGAGCAGTCAGTGCTCTTAACTTCTGAGCCATGTCTCCAGCCCCACCTTTTACTTCCATTTTTAATGATTGTCGAAATTAATGCCTTTCCCTTTGGGAAATTTTGTGCAGACTTTGGTAAAGGATAAAAATGTGTACAATTGGGGGGCTGGAAAGATGGCTCAGTGGTTAAGAGCACTGACTTCTCTTCCAGAGGACCAGGGTTCAATTCCCAGCACCCACACACACATACACACCAGTTCACAACTGTCTGTAATTCCAAGATCTGACACCCTCACACAGACATACATGCATGGCAAACACCAATGTTAAAAAAAAAAATGTATACAATGGTAGCCTCTCTAAACAACATAATTCTTTGGGAAAAAAATCCCAGCCACCACGGAACCAGAAATTCCATTGTGCCCTCCTAACTACACCAAGAACAGGAAAGTTAGAGATTTACTAGACACACCTTATCCCAAGGATGAAATGCCTACCATTCAGATCCAGAGCCCGAGGCCATTAAAACAAGAGTTCAGTTAATAGAGAAATCAAAATGGTGCAATACAATGGGAGAAGAGTAAGGCGTCAGAACCTTCCCTTTTAGGAGAGTTATGAGGGTAACAGGTCGTATAGTGAGAGTAAGAAACTGTAATATCGTGTCTCTCCATTCCCTGGGGGGCTTGTGGAAAGTTCCTGCTTGATAAAGCAGCCAGTCTTATCTCTAGCAAGAGGAACTTGCGGCCCTTTCATTAACTCATGACTGGTGCCTACTGTCAAGGTCAAGGCTGGCATCCTCAACTCCTGATCCCAGTCCACATGTCCCTGGTCTCCAGTTTAATCCCAAGTGCAACTACACAGCATAAAAAGTATAATCTTTTCTCAAGCAAAGGCTGCTAGCAGCCAACCCGATCGACTCTCAGCTGTGTGTGGTGTCCCGCCCCCCCCACTCCACACATCCTCTTTGGGACCCCCCCTCCCTTACCCCACACACAGGTCTATGGCAACCTGGCATCAGCATGCACCCAACTCTTAGCTGGTCCACATGTGGACGGGTGTGGAGCTTCTCTAGGCTCAGAGCTCTGAATGAGTCCCTGTGGCGGTTTAAATGAGAAGGGTCCCCATAGGCTCATGTGTTTGAACGCTTGGTCCCACATGGTATAAACAAACGCCCTTGGTAAAAGTCTCCAGGCAACATGATTTCTCTGTGGGCAAGCTCTGTCTTTAGGTATTAAGGGGTGGTGATGGTGTGTGTGGTGAGGCTCTCAGGGCACAACACTGAGCATCTGAGAGGAAAAGTGTTTTGTGTTGGGTGATTCTGTCAACTTGACACAGGCTGGCGTCATCAGTGTAGGGAAACTCAACTGAGGTCATGCCTCCATAAAAATCAGGCTGTGGGCTGGCCCATTGGACATTTTCTTAATTAGTGATTTATGGGGGGAGAGCCCAGCCCATGGTGGGTGGGGCCACCCTTGGCTGGTGGTCTTGACAAGTAGACTGAGCCAGCTGGTAAGCAGCACTCCCCATGGCCTCTGTCAGTTCCTGCCTCCACCTTCCGCCCTGACTCCCTTCAGTGATGGAAGGTACGTGGAAGCATGACTTACACTGGGCCTGGAGGCCCACACTTTTAATCCCAGCACTCTGCAGGAGGATCTCTGTGGGCGAGCCAGGGCTACAGGGTGAGCCCTTCTTTTTTTTTTTTTTTATTTTTGGGTTTTTCGAGACAGGGTTTCTCTGTATTGTTTTGGAGGCTATCGGTCCAGCCCAGCCTCGAACTCACAGAGATCCGCCTGCCTCTGCCTCCCGAGTGCTGGGATTAAAGGCGTGCGCCACCACCGCCCGGCCGGGTGAGCCCTTCTTAAAAGAAGAAAAGCACTGTGACGACTTTACCCCCCCCCCCAGCAGCCTGCCCGCCCCATTTCTTCTCCTAAATGCTAATAGATTGTTCTCCAGCTTATTAAAAAAAATAAAAGCAAAAACAAAAACAAAAAAACCAAGGAAGGAAGAAAAGGGTGTTTTCAGCAGTTTTATTATTTGCACCCTGCTGTCCCCAGGACAAATTTAAAGTGTGTAGTCCTTGCTGCGGTTGTCTCTGTCACACGCGCCCTCTGTGGCTCCCAGACGTGTTCAGCATTACTTGCGCCAACGCTGTAGCTCTTGGGACAAACAGACAAATGTGAGAACCTGGGGGACCGTGTTTTACTGGCTGTTTCTATCTTTGCTTTCTATATTTTTGTTTCATAAATTTACAAGTCTTCTTGGGCCTAAGAACATCCTGCTTCCATCTTCAGGGATGAAAAATAACTATGTCCAGGTGAGGTGCATAACCCCAGCAGCACTCCAGGGGCAGAGAGGAAGGACAAGATGAACATGGACTACAGTGAGACCCCATCCCAATGCTTAAAATGTCATGTTGACCATGACCACTGCCAGCTGCAGGGGCCAAATAACCCTTTGGCTTGGTTCAGCTGGGAGCAAGCCCCACCTTTAGGGAGACAGGATTCTGTTTTTGGGCTTCTCATTTGTACTGGGATCCCATATTTCACGAACATCCCAATGCCTGATACAAGAGCTGGTGTCTGTGGCAGGATGCTCAGCCTGCAGAGGTACACCACAGGCCCACTCCTGCCGAGCCACCTGCCCTTCCGAGAGCCACCACACTGACTTCTCATCTGACATAGCCTAGGCTCCTGCCACCTCCTAAATGCTACGCTTTCTTTGGGTAGTCTATGAACTGAGACTTTTCTTTCTAAACATTAAAAGTAGATTCATTAAGTGTTTTTATTTTTTTGTTTTTTTGTTTTTTGTTTTTCGAGACAGGGTTTCTCTGTGGCTTTGGTGGCTGTCCTGGAACTCACTTTGTAGACCAGGCTGGCCTCAAACCCACAGAGATCCGCCTGCCTCTGCCTCCCAAGTGCTGGGATTAAAGGCGTGCGCCACCAACGCCCGTTTCATTAAGTGTTTTGCCTGCACGTATGTATGTGCACTACATGTGTGTCTGGTGTCTGCAGAAGTCGGAAGAGGGTGTTGGATTCCCCGGAACTGAAGTTAGGAATGTTTGTGAATTGACATGTGGGTGCTGGGAACTGAACCTGGATCCTCTGTAAGAGCGACCAGAGTTCTTAACCACTGAACCATCCTCTCTAGCCCCAGATCCGTTTTTATACTCTTTAAACCTTCTACTCCAAGTGGCAGAAAGCCCTTCTATTCCACTGTGAAAAAGGGGTTTGCAAGCACCAAGGAAGAGTTTAAAGCAGGAAAAACAAGCCAACCCGAGGCCTCGGGCCCACCACCCACATCACTAATGGGCAGTAAGAGCAGCCATGTAAATCTAAGCCAAATCTTGCAGACCTTTAATGGAGCCCCAGAGCCCCGGCGACAGCTCACCCATCAGGGCTGCCGGGTCCTACCCCCGGAGCCCAAAGGGAGGCGACTAGTAGTCAGCTTACTCAGGTGCTTGAAGCTCCAGTTACAACACAGGATGAAGTAGCCAGCAAAGAGCATCGTGAGGCCCCCGACACCGCTCTTCTTTATGGTGGTGTTGCACCTCACCCAGCCTGCGCAAGAGAGAGGTGGGTCACGTGGTTAGTGGCCGGGGCGTGGCCCAGTATGTGCACACTATTCAAGGCAGCCCCGCTATGGGCAGCGAACTCTGTGCCTACAAAAGTGCGGGCTAGACAAAGTCTACACATTTCCATAGACGACAACAAGGCCAAGCCACAGAGCCTGAGTAAATTCGAATCTAGTGTTCCCACACTGGGAGCTGGGTTAGCCTCTGGAGTGATGCAGAGGTCAAAAGCGACTGGTTAGCTGAGGTTCAGCATTGCCTGGGCTGATCACTGTGGGGAGGGGAGGGTTGGGGACAGGTGGCAGGGGTGTGTTTTAAGAAGTGACAGCTGCACAATAAATGGGAGCTACTGCTCTGTTAGCTTTGGGGTTCTGAGTGACCCCCAACTCTGAAATGAAAACAGACAGAGAATGACAGCCCACAGCGGAGAAACTCCTCCACAGGCCTGGAGCCAGCAAGAGAACCCACCAGTCAATAGCAGCGGCCTCACCTTCGTGCGCAGCTCCCAAGAGCCTCATTAGAGGGACGCTGGAAGTTGTAAGCGCCAGGGGTTCCGAACTCCTGCTATCAGCCGAACTTCGTCCCCACCAAGGAACTACGGTTCCAAACAGAAGTCACTGTGACAGTCAACCTAGAATCACCCCTTCCCACCACGCAGCCAGCCGCGCGTCCTAATGGGCCTTAGGAAAAGCACACCCCAACAGCTGGATCGATGGGCACCTCATTGGGCTGCAGTTAAATTACACACGGAAGTGAAATCTGACCCGGGACAAAGCTCTTACTGACAGAGACCTTGCACTGTGATAAATGCATCGCCTAACCCCCTCTGTGTGAACGTGTCTGGTCAAGCCACATTTTATCATCTGCTGAGATTTTAGCAAGAAGTAGGACTTCCTGCTACAGGCTGAGTACCCAGAAATGTGTGGACCAAAGAGTTTAGATTTTGGCCTGAAAATAATTGTGGGCCATCTACATATGTATAATGAGCTATCTTAGGCCCCATACCCAGAACCAAATACGGAAGTTCTCTGTTCTCTGCTCCCCTGCCCCACTGGCAACTGAGCCCGGGATCTTACACCTGCTAAAAATGGGTGTCAGGATGTCCTCTACCACCAAGCTGCGTCCACAGTCCCCAAATTCATCTCTATTTCTGGTGAATCTGTCAGATGAACACTGTCAACATATTCTGAAGACTTTCTTTAAAAGCATGCCCATTTTGACTGTGACCCACCACGTGGGATTAGGCTTGGGATAATCTCCTCCCCAGGATGGAAGATACCTATGTCGGTATTCAAGATGCTGTCATTGTGGATTTGAGCCTAGGGACAGTCAACACAGGTTAGAAATGCGTCTGTTCTCTGACCCTACTGCCCATGCCTCGACTGAACCTTCCTCTTTACACCGACACACAAGTAACGAGTAGCACCAGGAAAGAAGGTACGTGTTGCCTTTTCACATTTTTTCTCTGTGTTCAAGCCAGACAGTGATTTCTACCTGCCACGGGTTTCTGGTCTTGGCTTGGCTTGCCGGGACAAAGGATAAATTAAGATAGATGGGGTTGTGTGGTGCAGGCTGTGGTGAAATAAAAATGCTCAATGATTGTATGACATAACAATGGAAACAACACATTGGGGCTGGGACGGAGGGTTCAGTGGTTAGAGCACTTGCTCCTCCTGCAGAGGACACAGCTTTGGCTTCCCAGCACCCACGTAGTGGCTTAAATCCATTTTGAACTATGGTTCCTGGGGGTTGGACACCTCCTTTTGGCTTCCGGGGGGAAACTGCACACATGTAGTGCGCATGGCACATGAACTTGGCGTTAGTTAACACACACATAGACATTACCAAACACACACATTAAAAAAAAAATCAAGCTGGGCGGTGGTGGCGCATGCCTTTAGTCTCAGCACTCGGGAGGCAGAGGCAGGTGGATCTCTGTGAGTTCAAGACTAGCCTGGTCTACAAGAGCGAGTTCTAGGACATGCTCCAAAGCTACACAGAGAAACCCTGTCTGGAAAAACAAACAAACGAAATTAAAAAAAAAAAAGGTTGGTGTCCAAGGAATCACACAGTACATATTTGTGCAAGGTCAAAGTCTCTTAAAAGCAAACAAGAAAAAGAAAATCATGGGGCTGGAGAGATGGTGGCAGTGGTAACGAATGCATACTGCTTATGGGTTCAACTCCTAGCACAAGTCCATCAGCTCACAACCACCTGGGGATCTGATGCCCCCTTCTGGCCTCCACAGGCACTGCACTCATGTGCACATTTTACCCCAATATCTACACATACTTGAATATAACAAACCAACAAACAAAGGTCAAATCATAAAGCCTGGAGATGTAGTTCAACTCAAAACACAAAATATAACCTCTAGAAAGCTGCCACTGTTGGGCCATGGTCTCAGTGGTGCTGGGAACAGTGTGGTACCGTGACTCTGTTTTTCTCTAATTGGTCAAGCTGAGTTCACCTCCAGGTACAGGGTCAGGGGAACTTACACAAAGAAACTGAACTGTGGCCATGGACGGAGTGCAGAGGACACAGTCACTGTACCCACAGGCCTTTATTTTCTACCTGCCACCGAGGGACACTGAACTCTTTCCCATCAGATTTTTTTTTCTTTTTCAAGACTGTGTAGCCCTGACTGTCCCTGAACTCAGCGATCTAAATCCTCTGTGTCCAAGTGCCTGGGGTTAAAGGCATGGGCCACCATGCTCTCGGCTTACCCACTGAATTTCTAACCCTTAGGTCTCTTGCCAGTAAGAAACTCAACAGCTGTCAGGATCAGCAGCCGACCCCACTGCAACCCTCAACTCTCAATGGAGGAGAAGGGAGAAGGATACACTAACTACAACCGACTCTGGACTGAGAGCTCTCCTTGGTCAATTACGTCAAGTGCAGGGTAGCCTATGCAGGTGAAAATATGCTAACTGAATGAGAACGAGTAATTCTCACCCCTATTTCAAAGGCACCCTGGAGGGACGGGGTGGACCTTGCAAATGAGCCTGCTTACCTTTCGAGACACTTGCACCCTGGGAAGTGGCAGGAGGGGGCATCTGAGCCACCCAGTTCCAATGCTGAGGCCCCCTTGGCAACACTCCTAGGCCCACGTAACCAGGGTAAAGTTCGGGAAACCACTCCAGTCCCACGGGCCTGGGAGCAGCACCCAAGTCAGCAGCACCAGCAGCAGCAGCAGGACTGACAAAGGAGCTTTTAGACACGGTGTACGGAGCTGAATATGAAGGTGTGGGGTACCCTGTCTGGGCTGCATGGGGTTGGCGGAAAGACGTGGGATCCAGAACATCCCTCTTGTTTCCCACTAATAGAGTTATGGCAGGGACGTGACTCTGGCCATAGAATTGGGTTTTGTCTTCTGGGGGAGACTTCACAGCCAGGGAGGCCAGGTGCTGACACCCTGACTCTGGTACAGAGAGCCGCTTACTAGAAGTTCCCTCTGGTGGGGCAAATACGTCCAAAAGTGCAAGGGCTGCCTGTGTGTTTTCCTTTGGGGATGACATGGGGTCCTTAGCACCATGGCCCAAGCAAGACTGTTCCGGTACTTCTGTGGCTGACACGTTGTTCTCAGGATTTCCCTTGGTCTGGCACAGCTCTATTCCGAGGCCACGCTCCTGGTGTTCTCTGACTTGTGCTTTTCCCAGTGGAGCGGCGTGAAGGCCCAAGAGGAGTGATTCGGACTTTGTCAGAGTCTCGGCATTACCAGGGTCGAGAGGGACTCCTGAGTGGTCTCCATCACTGGAACTACTCTCTCTGATCAACAGCGAGGGTCTTCCTCCCTGGACCCCGGGGCTGTCATTCTTTGGAGAATGACAATCGCTGACAGGCACCTCTAGTGATTTTGCCAGAAGCTTCTGTCTTTGGGGATCAACTGTATCCAATTTCAGACTTGCAGAAGAAGCTGGTTTAGCATGATGTTGAATCGAGGGATATTTTTTACCTTGATTAGATAAAACTGGTTCCGTTGAGCCAACCAGTTCAGATGCTTTGGTTTCTGAGGGATGACGTGGACTTCCCTCGGATCCAGTCACCTCTCTGTCAAGTTCTCTCTGAGGAGAGGTGGCGTCCAATGCACGAGACTGAGGGGCCTTGCCTCTCTGCAGAACCACGTTTATCTTGGCGAGTCTCAGTGCTTGGAAGGAGGAATGACTTTGATCTTTGGCTTCTCCTTCCGCCTCCGTTGTACCTGCCGGCAGTGGAAAGGTGGCAGCCATCAGTTCTGGGCTGTCCTTTTCTGACTTCGGATTTCTTTTTGCACTCTCTGGCTCTTTCCTTTCAGCTTTGGTTAGGTCTCTTGTCGGCCTCGTCTCATTTTTAACATGTGAAAGTGTTGTTGGCTTGGACTGATAAACTTTTTGATCAGCAGATGTGGGTGGTCCTATCATCTTACAGTGCGGCAAGTGGGATTTTAATCGCTTAAATGGCTTCTTACAATAAGGACACGCCTCCATCCTGGGACCAGCATCACCCATCCTCTTTCTGGAGAGACAATGAAGAATACAGAGTAATCATTTTATGCATGGATTTTAACTTTCTAATAAACTAATACTTAGTCAAGGGAAAAGATATTTAAAAATGTCAGTCAGAGCTGGGCAGTGGTGTTGCATGCCTTTAGTCCCCAGCACTCAGGAGGCAGAGGCAGGAGGGTCTCTGTGAGTTCAAGGCCAGCCTGGTCTACAGAGCGAGTCCCAGGACAGCCTCCAAAACAATACAGAGAAACCCTGTCTCAAAAAAAACCAAACAAACAAACAAACAAAAATGTCAGCCACAATTCAGTTTTGTTATTTATGTTAAGTAAAGGTTGCCTGAATTTAATGAAATTGTTTAAAACCCTTAAACATTAAAAGGGGAGCTACTTATGGTTTTTAAGAGCAGTTAAGGGTTGCAGGATGTTTGATCACACTGTGTGAAGATGTCTAAGATGCCTAGGACACCTTTTGATTGGTTTAATAAAAAAGTTGAATAGCAGCTGGGCTTTTAGTCCCAGCACTCAGGAGGAGGAGGCAGAGGCAGGCAGATCTCTGTGAGTTCGAGACCAGCCTGGTCTACAAGAGCTAGTACCAGGACAGCCTCCAAAGCCATAGAGAAACTCTGTCTGGAAAAACAATAACAACAACAACAAAAAAACAAAAACAAAAACAAAAACAAACAAACAAAAAAGGGATTAATATCCAACAGATAGACAGGAGAGGGCAGAGGGCAGGTGGGACTTCCAGGGAGAGAGGAACTGTGGGGAGGGGATGAATCTGAGGTGGGAGATTTCCTGTGGAGAAAGGGGAAAGTTGGGTATACAGTACTGAAGAGAGATAACAAGCCATGTGGCAGAACACAAATTAGAAACTGGTTAATTTAAGATGTAAGAGCTAGTTGAGAATAAGCCTGAGCTAAGGCTGAGCTTTCAGAATTACTAAGAAGTCTCTGTGTCATTATTTGGGAGCTGGTAATATAAAGAAAGACCCTTTATAGTTAAGAGCACCTATTGCACTGCTATGCAGAGGACCCGGTTCTGTTCCCAGCAGCCACACCAGGCAGCTCATAACTGAATGGAAAAAATAAAAAGGAAGGACATGGCTGCTCCTAGGTATGGTGAACAGAAAGTTTATTGTAGATAAAAGGGAGAGCATAACCAGGGGTGGAGACATGCGGGGAGGTCCCTGAGCTGGGCCAGGGGTGGGGAGAGAGGAGAAGCAGGAGCGTAAAGCTTAAGTGCCTGGTGACCAAAATGGCTGGACTATACAGGAAGGTCATCTGGGAGAAGGGCAGCCCAGCCCCTCAGCTAGAGGGTTCAGGGTAGGGCAAGGGGTATCCCGGCCATACCCTGGAACAGGCAGGGACTGAGGGATGCTGGGAGAACCTGGCAGACAGGTCCACTTTAAATAGGCACCTTAGCCATTTGTCCTGGGTTTGAGACCTAACAGTTTGTAACTCTAGTTTTAGGGGAATCTGGTGTCCTCTGACCTCCTGGGGCACTGTGTGCACACGGTGTAAATAAACTTATATAAACAAATTCATGCAGGCACATATACATGTACTTAGTAAAAAGAGAAAAGGATGCCGGGTGGTGGTGGCTCAGGCATTTAATCCCAGCACTCGGGAGGTAGAGACAGGAGGATCTATGTGAGTTTGAGGCCAGTCTGGTCTACAAAATGAGTTCCAGGACAGACTCCAAAGCTATAGAGAAAGCTTGTCTCAAAAAACCAAAACCAAACAAACAAAAAACCAAACAAACAAAAAAACCAAAAGGAACCACCAAGTGAGTAGTCTTCCCTTGAAGCCTCTCCCACACAGGAATTTCACTCTTCTGGAACCTGTCCTTCACGGTTGGAGTGAGGAAGGACAACAGCATTCATGCAGGGCACAAGAACTGGTTAGAGCAGTTTCTAGAGTAACATAAACAATATTCACTGGGTGAGACTCAGGAGAACTCTCTTATCAGCTGGGGTCGAGGCTCAGTCCGCAGAGTGCTTGCCTGGCAAGCATGAAGCCCTGGGTTCTATTCCCAGCACAGCATGAAACTTGGTGCTGTAGTGGACAGACAGCCATAATCCAGCACTAGGAAGTGGTGACAGGACCACTAGGCTATCCCTGGTTAGTGACAGATTGACGCTAACCTGGGATTCATGAGATCCCTGAAAAAAAAATGGTGGGGGACAGTTCTTCTCACTCAGGAGAAATGAATCTCTGCTAATACTAATATTAGCAATGCATACATATGTAAACGTAACAATGCCCAGAAGGACAGGACCCCCACTTTCTTTCTTTTCTTTTCTTTTCCCCAGAGACAGAGACAGGGCTTCTCTGTGTAGCTCTGGCTGTCCTGGAACTTGCTCTGTAGACCAGGCTGACCTCTGATCTGCTTCCCTCTGCCTCTCAAGTGCCACTGACCCCAATTTTTTAGTTTTAACTTGTAATACAATTGATTACCGTGTACATACAAATTTGTACACTATCAATTGCTTGGTTTGACATTTTTTAAAAGATTGTATTCATTATGTATACAGTGTCCTGCCTGAATGTATCCCTGCATGTCAGAGGAGGACACCAAATCTCATTACAGGTGGTTTTGAGCCACCATGTGGTTTCTGGGAATTGAACTCAGGACCTTTGGAAGAGCAGCCATTGCTCTTAACCTCTGAGCCATCTCTCCAGCCCCTTAGTTTGAAATTTTTGATAAATGTTTATCATGTAAAAATATTTTCAAAAGCCGGCAGTGGTGGTACATGCCTTTAATCCCAGTACTGGGGAAGCAGGGGCAGGCAGATTGGGGTTTTGAGGCCAGCCTGGTCTACCCTGTTAAGTTCCAGGACAGCCAGGATTACACAAAGAAACCCTGTCTCAAAAAACCAAAACAAAACAACAACAAAACCCCCAAACAAAACAACAAAAAGCCCCGACTCTGAAACCATTTGCAACATAAATATCCATGCTTTAAATCAACCAGCACTTTATCCTTCATGAAATGCAAAACCACACACTGACAACAGAAGTGATTGACTATTAGTCTGCAAAAACGCACATGACAAAGCCAATCCATGGGCTTTCCAGTTGTAACAGTACCTTTTCCCAAATTTTCTTGAGATGGGATCTCACTACGTAGTCTTGTCCACCCTGGAACTTGCTAGATAGACCAGACCGGTCTCGAACTAACGTAGATCAGCTTGCTTCTGCCTCCTAAATCCTGGTGTAAGAATTCAGGCATTATGCTGGCCTGCCCGTCACCTGGCAGAATGCACTCAGGCAGTAGCCTGGTCAGCCTAGGGTTTCCGCGCAGGTGCAAATGATCCCTTTAAAAGAGAGACCACCGCCCACTTAGGACCTCTTTCTGCTTTCTCTTTCCTATTGTTGCCCTGGGGTACACAGGGCTTTTCCTGTCTCTCTCTTCTGTCCTCTCTCTTTACTCCCCCACCCTCCACCCCTGCTCCTTCCCTTCCTAATAAACTTCTCACTTAAGCTCTGTCTGCCTGGCATGTTTGTCCCTCCGCCTCGGTCACCCTCGCCGGCCATGGAATCCAATAAGGTTCTCCTCATGCTTCATCATAACAACTGGGATTACAGACTTGGACTAGTTACACTTGGCCCTGTACTCTACATTTTAACAAGGGACCCGTTTTCCTGCCCGACTTCTTGCCGTCGTCTCTCCAAGACCCTCATGTTTGTGGATCACTGTGTCTGGCAGAAACCTTGAACGTCAACTTCTGTAACGATCGGAACTTAGTGGAAGAGCTGATGTACGATGAGACCGAGTACGGAATCCTATACAAATAATTGAATTATGCCCCTGGCAGACAACTGGGGATGCTTCTGAAAACCCGGAGCGCACTTATTCGAAGAAGTAAAATGGAAAAACTTTAATCCGAGACCGGGTCCCAAGGAGCCCAGGCAGGCTTCGAACTCGTTTCATAGTCGGGGATGACTTTGACCCTTCTGATCTTCCAGCCTCCACCTCCCAAAGGCTGGGATGACAGGTGCCCGCCACGCACGCCCGGCTTGGGACCTCGTGATTGCCTCTGACCACGCTCGTCTCGCCACGAGCCCGCTCCGCGCTCACCGCCGCTTCCCCACGCCCGCCCACACCTTTCTTTCTGCCCGGCCTCTTCCAGCAGGTGGGCGGGGCCGCTACCGGTCGGGGCTGGGACTCCTCCGCTAGTCCATTCGCCTGGTCCGCGCTCCTCCTCCTCCTCTCTCGACCTACAGCAGACGTCGTGGGCACCAAGCCCAGCCCTTGGATACGCCACCGACCCGGCTCCGCACCGCTCGAGATGCCAAGTTCCACGCGGCGCTCCCTTCGAACTCGGGGCTCACCGGCGGCCTTCCAACCTCGGAACCCAGAACCCGTGGCCGCCCGCGTCAGTGCCTGGCGGAGCTCGCCCAGCCCTTTCTTTTGAATCCCCACCTCACAGAGCTTTAGCGCGGACACAAGGACCAGTCAGGGCCCAAATAGCTTAGTTTATTCAACTCCGGCTCGACGTTTACAGCTCGTCCCGGTTTGCCTTTTGGGCAGGCGGACGTCTCGGACACCTACATGGGGCCCTGGAAGTGCCCGGTCTGTTTGCCCTCTCCGGACGCGCCTCTTCCCGTGGGCGGGGCTCTGGGTAAGCGCGGCCGGCGTCCCGCCACTGCGCAGCCGCGGGGAGACGCTACCACGGCGCCTGCGACATGGGGGGGCGCGGAGGGGACGCCGGAAGTGGCGGTGGTACGGGTCGGCCGGAGGGGTGCTCTCCGCCCGCAGCCTCCACCCGCGCGGCAGCGGCGGCGGCGGCGGCCAGAGCCAAGGCCCGCGGGGGTGGGCGTGGCGGTCGTCGGAACCCAGCTCCGTCTGTTCGCTGTCGGCGCGGGGCGGCGCCGCGTCGCTCGCCTTCACCAGCTGCCATGAGCGAGCGCCTCCGCCCCAGGTGAGCGAAGGGACACCCCCGCCCCCCCCCCCCCGTCTCTCTCTGCGGGCCCCTCGGCCGAGGACCTGCGCCGTGGAGGCCGAGAGGGGCGCACGAAGCCGGGGGTGGTGCGAGGCTCCGTCTGCGTCGCTCTGCGGTCGGGAGGAGGCGGGCAGAAGGTTACGTCGCCTCTTGACAGACACCCGGACCCTGTCGGGGGTAGCAGCCGGGGAGAGAGAGGTGGCTCTCTGGAGTCCGGGTCTGGGCTCCTCCAACGTCCTTTCTCGGGGTTGCCGCGGCTTCTGCCCTTTCCACTTAGGAATGAGGTTTGTTCGGTCCTAGGAGACGCGCGGTTCAGGCGGGTGGTGGTGGTGGCGGCGCCGGTGGGGGATGGGAGGAATAGCCAGCCGAGCTGGAAGAGGCAGCCCCTCAAGAAGGCGCCTCGGAGGGGGCCGGGACGCGGCGGGGCGGGGAGCTGCAGGCGCCCCAAGGTCAGGGGAAAGGCGGAGGGGGGGGGTTGGGCTTTCACCCTGCAGCTGGGGAGGGCTTTAGGGCAGAGCGCAGCGCGGCAGCCCTCATCAGAGGGGCAGCTGGGCCCGGGCGGGTTGTGACCCAGCTCTCGGCTGTGGCATTATAACAGGCAGGATTCTAAACTGTTTGGAGGAGGAGCCGTTTGGCTTCGAGGCCGGAGGTGGATGGAAAGCATTGCGAGTTATGCTCGTTAGCCTCTCCCCTGAGCCCGGCCTCAGGCCCCAGGCGGCCTCTGAGAGCTGTAGGCCCCGTGCAGATGAGGTTTCTTTTTCCCTCCTTATTATTCTCGTCTTTCAAGAAGGTGGGAAGAAGTTTAAGTAGGGATGCTCGGCCTCAGAACGAAGAGGACCTGCTTTATTTCGTACTAGAAAGTCTCCCAGCTACGGAGCTGGACGACCTGTACATCACTAACCTGCACTTTTTTTTTCCTTTCTGTTTTTCTGATGAAGAACAGACTCAAGGCTCGTTGAAGTCTTATCCAGGTTCACGTCTCTTTATCCCATAGTGGTTTGAGGCTTCCAGGCGGATCTTAGGGTTGCCTTTTTATTTTCCCTTGATTTTTTATGTATATTTGTGTGTATGTACGTCAGAGACATTTATGTATTTGAGCGATTGTTTGCGTATATGTATGCATGTACACCGTGGGCGTGTCCGTGAGAGCCAGAGGAGGGTATCGAGTCTCCTGGAACTAGAGTTACAGATGGATGTCATCCATCGTGTGGATGCTGAGAACCAGTCCCCAGTACCCTGCAATGGCAACAAGTTTTCTCAATCTTGAGCCGTCTTCTCTACCCCTGTATCTTACTCTTTGTATTCGCTGATTGTGGATGTAATCACTTTTTTTTTAAAGGCTTATCCTTGATATAGTTACTTCTTGGGTTCGAGGCCCACCAACATGCTGAGATTATTTGGTCCAGTGTTGAAAAGGAATTGCTGATTTTGTTTATGTAGTAATTGTGACAGAAAGCATGTACTTGTGTGGACAAGATGATCAAACTAAATTGGAAATGATGGCGGCGGGCGGTGGAGGCCCACACCTTTAGTCCCAGCACTCAGGAGGCAGCCTGGTCTACAAGAGTGAGTTCCTGGACAGCCACAGAGAAACCCTGTCTCGAAAAACAAAACAAAAAATTGGAAATTATATTTTTATTTTTATTTTTTTTGGTTTTTACGAGGCAGGGTTTCTCTGTATTGTTTTGGAGGCTATCGGTCCAGCCTAGCCTCGAACTCACAGAGATCCGAAAATTGGAAATTATAATGTGCCTGTCAAAATTATAATTTGGTCTGTGGCACTGATGAAGTACCAAAAGATTTAATCTTACTGACTGAACATATATGGAGTCTTGATCTTGCCAATTATTGAAGATCATTGAAAGATAATTTATACCAAGTTGAAATTATGATCCATTTATAGTCACACCTTTAGGAGTGGGGCCTTCAGATACAGTAAGCCTGAGTTGACTGTCGTCTTTTGGGTTCTCTTGGAATGTCTCCCTTATCTGACATCCCCCAGTATTTTCTGCCAACAGATTCTTTTTTCTAGTGCTGTAGGCTAGGAATCTGAGTTTGTACTGATTGTAGATTCTTTTTCTCTAATTTACTCAAAGGGATCTTAATGTGTTTCCGTCTTCTGGTGACGTCTTTAAAATAAGCCATTTGGTGAAGCCAAACCTTTTTTGCCTGCTTTGCTCTTAACCCATGAGCTAGCTTGGCCCCCTCCAGTGTCCGTCTCCAAGTTAGTTCCTGTCTCTGAATCTGTCTCCTTAGTTACTAGATGAAGGGTTGAGCTCAGACTTTGACAGTAAACTCTGAAGGTTGTAGAAGGATGGGTAGCAAGGAAGCCTGCCTTACCACAGATCCCTAATTTTTACATATGACTTGGGGAAGAGACACCTTACAGAAAGAAACAGGGGTTCATTTACTTTTAAAGAAACGTTTGACATGGGCATGGTAGCGCTTGTCTTTAATCCCAGCATTCAGGAGGCAGACATGCTCTACTTACCAAGTTCCAGGCCAGCAGGCTAAACAGAGAGACCTTGTCTCTAAACAAACAGACAAATAAACAGAACCGTTTGAGAAGCAGTTTCTGTACTCTGTGATTACATCTGCTCAGGTTCCTGAAGAGAACGAGGAAGATAGGACAGAAGTGAAATAAGGAGAGTGATGGAGTCAGCCGTCCTTGGGCGTAATTAGATATCCAGCAATTATTTTTGCCTAGGTGGAAAGGAGAGAATCTAATCAGTTACAGGGTGCCTGGAAAAACAAAACGACGGTGGGACCGATTGTAGACCAGTGGGCTTGTCCCTTATTAATAAGGCTATTGGAAGCTTAGTGCTGCTAGCAGGTGATCTAATACAAGCCAGAACAACAAAGATGGAGACTGCATAGAGCTCATTCTTAACTCATTACCACCCACAGGGGCGCACATCTCACAGGTCCAAGAGATGGCACTTGTACCTCGAGAAACTGACATATCTCATGTGGCTTTCCCAGAGGTAGATGCGAACTACGGAGCAGCCCCTTGCTATTCTTGTTACGGGGAGGAAACATTCCCTGTTACAGATGAGGACGGCCAGTTTTGTTCAGGCTCATAAAGTTTGGTGGGAGTGACTCAGCAGCCCCAAGCATAACCAGCTGTTGGCATGCTGATAAAATAAAAGTTAAGGGGCCAGTCTTCTTACGGCCTCTGAGTGTTTCTTGGAGTGTTGCCTGATTCCAGCAGACATTGCTCTACCGATGCTGCACATCTGCGTGTAGAGTGCCATATTGGGATGAAAGCAGGAGCTTCTTGGTTCAAATTTGCATACTGATTTGTTTGTTATTTTTTGAGACGGCTTCACCATAGTTCTGGCTGCCTTTGTTGTAGAGTAGACTGGACTCAGATTCACAGAGGTGTGTGCTGGTTAGATTTATAATAGTGTGCCCATTTAATGGTTATTAAAACTTGGTTGTGTTGTTGGGCATTGGTGGCACATGCTTTTAATCCCAGCACTTAGGAGGCAGAGGCAGGCGAATCTCTGTGAGTTCCAGGACAGGCTCCAAAATAATACAGAGAAACCCTGTCTCGAAAAAAACCAACAACAACAAACAAACTTGGTTGTGTCTAAGGTGTAGCTCAGAGAGTCCTTAAGACCTAGCACATACAAGGCCTTGGTTTCAATCCAAGCACCACAGAGAAAACAAGACCCCTCCTCTCAAAAATACTATACCAAAATAAAAACCTGCTATTTGTCTTTTTGTAATTCTCAAGTTGTCCAAGAATGTGTAAGTGCTAGCCAGTCTTCTGGGAGAAGGGTAAGAAGTAGAAAGAGGATCTTACGTTATTGATGGAGGAGATAAATCATGCAGTCTTCAGGTTGGTCAGAATTCCTAGGCCTATCTGTAACTCCAGTTACAGGGGATCTGACACTCACACAGACATACATGCAGGCAAAGCACCAATGCACCTAAAATAAAAATAAATAAACCATAAAAGGGCCTATTTCCTCCTTAACTCATTGGCTAGTCCTGTGCCTTACATTCTCTTTCTTTCTTACACACACACACACACACACACACACACACACACACACACACCCATGGGAGGATTTGTAAACCCCCCAAAAAACAGTTTTAAAGAGTCCTCCCTGGGACTGGAGAGATGGCTCAGTGTGGGGGTGGGTGGAGCTGGGATTGACATGTGAAGCAAGCTTGCTTCTAATTTAAAATAAAGATAAAAACAAAGCACTTGATGCTCTTGTAGAGGACCATGTGGCAGCTCACAACCATCTCTAACTCCAGTTCCAGGGGATGTGATGCCTTCTTCCGGCATGCTTATGGCACATAGGCATATATACATGCAGGGAAAACACTCATTCACAGAAAGAAAAAAAGGTCAGGTCCAGTGGCCCACACATGTAGTCCCATTACCTAGATAGAGGCTTGAATTTGAGGGCAGCCTACACTAGTGAAAGCCTGCTTCAAAAAACAGTGGGTCATTCAGATGGCACCGAGAGATAAAGGTACTTGCTGCACTACCTGTCTGGTAAGCAGGAGAGAACCAATCACAGTCTTTTTTTGCTTCTCTTGTGCCTTGTATACACAATAAATAGCAACAACAAAAGCCCAAACAAAAGCCATGTTCTCAGTACTCCAAGCCTAATTCAGGGTGTAGAGTATAAACTCATTCTTAAGTTGGATAGCTGGGTAGTGGTGGCACAGACCTTTAATTCCAGTACTGGGGAAGAAAAGGCAGGCAGATCTCTGAGTTTGAGGCCTGCCTGGTCTTCAGTGAGTTCTAGGACAGCCAGGACTACACAGGGAAACTTCTGACCCAAAAAAGAAAAGGAAAGAAAAAAAAGTTAAATACAGGCTCCTGAGCCAGAGTGGTGATTTTGGCTTCTACTCAAAGCCATGTGCTGCATACAGAGAGCCCCTAATTGCACATGAGACCATTTCCCAGTGTAGATACTTAAAGAAATTCCCTAGCCCTTTAAAGAAAAAAAAAAAAGGTTTATTTATTTATTATGTATGCCTGCAGACCAGAAGAGGGCACCGAATTGAACTCAAGACCTGTGGAAGAGCAGGCAGTGCTCTTAAGCCATTTCTCCAGCCCCCTCTCTAGCCTTTTGTCTGTTCTTTTTTTGCTTTTCATTTTTGTTTCTTTGTGACAGTCTCTTTGTATAGTCCTGGCTGTCCTAGAACTCTCTGTAGAGCCAGACTGGCCTCAAGCTCAAAGAGGTCCTCTTGCCTCTGCCTGGTAGAGTGCCCCATCAGGCCTGCACTGCTGCCTTTTGCCTCTTGACCTTGGGAGCATTTTCATTGCTACTGATGCTGCCCTTTGGACATACAGAACTTGGTCAGTGCTGTCAAGTAGAACTATGTTTTACTGTTTAAAGAGTTTTTATTAAAGAAAAATTTGATAATTTTTTTCCTCACTCAAAGTTACCAATTCAGTTACTTAACCAAAGTTGAGGGCTAGAGAAATGGCCCAGCAGTTAAGTTACTGCTTTTACAGAGGTCCTTGGTTCAATTCCTAGCACCAACATGGTGATTATCTGTAACTCCAGCTCCAGGGCATCCAGTGCCCTCTTCTGACAGCCATGGACATCAGGTACATGTGTGCACATACATGTAGGCGAAACACTCATAAATAAATCTTAAAAAGGTTAACCGAACAGCTGATGACGTTCTGCAGAAAAGATCTGCAGACCTACAGAATCTTTGACGTTTTGTTCTTTGTTGAGACTTCTTTTTCCTAGGGTCTAAAAACAGTCATTTGTTTTTGTATTTTATGAGTTGCTTTATATTTTTAAGTAAAATAATTTAGGACTGGTTGTTCACTAGACAAGACATTTTTTCCCTGGCATATAAGGTTCAAAATGTCCTTTCATGCTGGGCATGGTAATGCCCACCTTTAATTAAACCCAGCTCTTGGGAAGCAGAGGCAGTGGGTTTGTGACTTAGAGGACAGCCAGAGGGGCTACATAGTGAGATTCTGTCTTTAAGAAAAAAAAGCTGGCTGCCGGGCGGTTGTGGTACACACCTTTAATCCCAGCACTCAGGAGGCAGAGGCAGGCGGATCTCTGTGAGTTCGAGACCAGCCTGGTCTACAAGAGCTAGTTCCAGGATAGCCTCCAAAGCCACAGAGAAACCCTCTCTTGAACCCCCCCCCCCAAAAAAAAGTTGGCTGGGCGACAGTGGTGGCGCATGCCTTTAGTCCCAGCATTTGGGAGGCAGAGGCAGGTGGATCTCTGAGTTCAAGGCCAACCTGAACTATAGAGTGAGTTCCAGGACAGCTAGAGCTATGCAGTAAAACTCTGTCTCTTAAAAAAAAATCCTTTTAAAATTTATAATTTGTAACATTTTCCATAATAAATTTACAATAGTCATTTTTCTTCAGTGAAGCAGGAGTTCCTTTCTGTGGTCTCTGATCAGTTTTACTCTTTTGTTGTTGTTTTTTGTATTTATTTCTGGGGTTTCACTGTGTAGCACTGGCTGTCCTTGAAATCACTCTGTAAACCAGGCTGGCTCCATCAGCCCTAGAGCAGAGAGCTGGGGACTTGGGCATAGGAAGTAGCTGGGTTCCAGTCTCCAGCATGCTCAGTACCATGAATGGGCTGCATTGCTCCAGTGAGAGAGAACAGTCCTTCACCCGGCATTTGCTTTTGCTGTCAAGAGGCTTAGTGCCTCATGGAAACAGTTAGAGGACCCTGTACTTGAACATCAGGCTTCTGTGTGGTAATTGTGGTTGTTCATGAAGCTACTGGGGATTGTGGCCTCCCACAGTCTATTTATGCTGGGCATGGTGAAGACGGAGTGACTACGACAGCAGTAGCTGCAGGACTGCAGCCAGCCAGCCCCTTGTGAGTGTGCTGGTAGCGCATCAGGTTGATATGACTCAGCCTGTGAGGAAGCTGGCTGAAGCCTTCAGTACTGAGGGCTGGTCTAGGAGCCGCTAGGGGCTACCATGAGGCAGATCTTGGGATGGGTGAGGCCTGGCATCCTGAGTGGCCTAGAGAGTACTTGGTCATAGTTGAGCAGTTTGCCTGGGTCTGAGATAGCTGTGTGAAGTAACCTGAAGGAGGTGCTGGCTGGTCAGAGTTGGTCTCAGGGCTGGGCACAGCTTGTGCATTTGTGTTCTCTGTCTCTGCATACTGGTAGTGAGATGAGCTTGGCACTGTGTGCTGAGCCAAAGCCACACATAGTGACTCCAGTAGTGAAGAGACTTTCTGCTCAGTGTGAAGAGATAAGGTCTTATGCTGCTACTAGGGTGGTCTGAAACTCAGTGTAGCCCAGGCTGGCCTCAAATGTTAAGTGATTCTCCTGCCTCAGTCCCTGCTTGCTGGCATTATAGGCATAGCCACTGTCTGGCAGTAACTAGACCTTTTATATTTATTTATTTAATTGTTTATTTTTGACTTTTTCAAGACAGGGTTTCTCTGTGTAGACCAGGCTATCCTGGAATTCACAGAGATCTGCCTGCCTCTGCCTCCCAAGCTCTGGTATTCAAGGTGTGTGACACCACTGCCCAGCTGGATTTTTTATTTTTAAATTAATTAATTTTGCTTTTTTTGAGCCAGTCTTGTGTTGCTGGCCTGGAACTCACTGTACAGAACTTGCACTGATCCCCTGCCTTTGCTTCGTGAGTTCTGGGATTAGAAGTAGAAGCCATCACGTGGATTTTAAGTTTCGGTTTATTTACATGTGAGGCCACGTTATAAGTGGGTGCCGTATTGCACAGGTTATTCCAGGCAGTTGGTCTTAGAGGTATTCTTTTAATGTATTCCTGTTTTCTAGTGTGAGATTAAAATCCTTCTGATAGCCCCTAATTCTTTTTCTCTCGAGACAGGGTTTCTCTGTGGCTTTGGAGGCTGTCCTAGAACTTGCTCTGTAGACTAGGCTGGCCTTGAACTCACAGAGATCTGCCTGCCTCTGCCTCCCGAGGGCTGGGATTAAAGGCGTGAGTCACCACCACCCAGCCTTGCCCCTAATTCTTGTAGATAAACATACACTGTTTTATACTGAGAGCACTTGGTGGAGAAAGGTGTGATCCATTTCCCGTTATCCTCACTGTTTTAACCAGCATATTCTGTCATTGAGTGACAACCCAGTGCCGTGATAACAGTGACAGCCCAAGCATTTTCAGTGATGACTTAGATTAGAAAAGTAATGGCCACCCCTCCCCCCCAAAAGCAGGGCATCAGAACCTCTCACCAGCCTATGTGTTCCTGTGTGGCTCCATCTTGTGTGTATTTCAGGGCAAAGAGGCAGTCAGTGGTACCACTTCAGTGCCCTGTGGGGCAGGGAGTAGAGTGGGGGGTTTGGAATTACAATTTCAGGGGATGTGGCAAGAGGAAACTGAGTTGGGAAGCTTCTTCGTTACCCTCCTCCTGTTACTCTGGTCCCAGCAGGCGTTTGGGAACTAGCCTTCCCTTAAGGCTTGGCCTTACTAGCTGTCTCTGCTTAGCTAGTGCCCAGTGCTGGAATATTATAATTCTTCCCACTGGGATGTCATGGTGGATTAATTATTTTAGGCTAAAGGGTAGATGTTTTTCATATGTAAATTATTTTTATCTTGTGTGTATGCAATGGTGTTTTGGCTACATGTATGTTTGTGTGAGGGTATCAGATCCCTTGGAGCTGGGAATTGAACATTGGTCCCCTGGAAGAACAGCATTCTTAACCTCTCAGCCATCTCTAGCCCACCAAGGGTAAATTTTTGCGTGTTGTTGGGGTTTATAATTGAAGAGTCTGTAAGCTCCGCAACTGGTTATTTTTCCTCTTTGTGTTTAATTTCAGGAAAAGGAGAAGAAATGATGATGATAGCCATCTCCCACCCCAGACCAAAAGGAGCAGTAGGAATCCCATCTTCCAGGACTCCTGGGACACAGAGGTAGGCAGAATGGCCGCAGGCTCATCTACATAACCCTGGCTCCATTGCCTAATTGAAAGGAGTTTCTTTTTCAGAGAGCATCTCACCCACCCTGACTGGTTGTTCCCACCCTGATGCTTAGTGTCTCATTGTGAGGCAGAGTTTTGATGAGTAGTCCTGGCTAGTCTGGGACTCAAGCATGGTTGGTCTCAAGTTTGTGACTGTCCTCTCCCTTAGTGCCGGGGTGTTACGTGCTGGCACACTGAGCCTGTATTTCTTCTTTTGTTTTCTTTTCTTTTTTTGGGGGGGGGGAAGGGGTTTCCAGACAGGATTTCTCTGTGGCTTTGGAGGCTGTCCTGGAACTAGCTCTTGTAAACCAGGCTGGCCTCGAACTCACAGAGATCCGCCTGCCTCTGCCTCCCAAGTGCTGGGATTAAAGGCGTGCACCACCAACGCCTGGCTTAGCTCAGTATTCTTAAGCACTTACTGAGGCAGGTAAAAATGGGCTAGATTAGGCAGGTGGAGTGGCTTATGTCTGTAATCCCAGCCCTTGAGAGGCTGAGTTAGGAAGATCACCTTTAATTTGAGAGCAGCCACAGGGCTCTGTGGCCAGTCTGGGTATAGTGTAAATCCCAGTCTCGGAAAAAAAAAAACAGACAAAAACTTGAGAAAGAAGCCAGTTAGACTCACAGGGGCTCTTCTTGCTGGCTTGGGTTGTAGTTGTGCACATGTAGGAGTGATGCTCTTCCAGCATAGCTTTAGTGTCTATAGTTACACTAAAGGCTGCCGTGCAGACCTCCCTGGTACTCAGGTGTGTGCCTTAGAAACAGGATCTAGTTGAATAAATGAAAGTGGCACCTTCCTAGAGTGCAAAGTGCCCTCCCCAGCGCTTCCCATTACTGTGAGGGAATGGGGAATGGGCTGAAAAGTTGGGATGCTACAGTGAGCTAAAGCAGCGAGGATGTGCCTCCTTGTCTTTACAGGAAGAGAGGAACTCTGATGCTAATACTGCAGTCCTAAGAGTTTTTAGTGAGAGTATAAAGGTATGCCCAAAATAACAGGAACAGGGGGGGGAGGGGTCCACAGTGTTTCAAAGTCAGGACTAAATCCACTGCTGTAAGTGAGAACTAGCTGTTGGGTGTCATGGGAATGCACATAACATTTATTTATTCATTTATTTACATACCTAGAGCCCTGTATACTCCAGGCCAAGTGCTATACTGCTAAGCTACATCCCTAGCCCAGTTTAGCATAATCCCTTTTTTTTCTTTCTCAAGACAGGGTTTACTCTGTAGTCCTAGCTGTCCTGGAACTCGCTCTCTAGAACAGATTGGCCTTGAACTCAGAGATCCTCCTGCCTCTGCCTGGAGTTCTGGAATAAAAAGTGTACGTCACCACTGCCTGTCTAACATAATCTTTTAAAAGGATTTTTTTTTTTAATTTTCATTTTATGTGTAGGAATGTTTTTGCTTACGTGTACATCTGCACTGTGTGCCTGTGGAGGTCAAAAGAGGGTATAGGTTTCCCTGGAACAAGAGTTATGGAAGGTTGCAAGCTACCATGGGGGTACTTGGAACTGAACCCAGGTCCTCTGCTAGAGCAGCCAGTGCTCCTAACTGCTGAGGCATTCCTCCAGCTCCAAGTTGGGCATAATTTTAGATATGTTTAATATTAAAGTGGTCATTTTTAATTTTGCTTTAAAATTAGATTGTCTAATTTACTATTACATTTACTAATTACTATTACATTTACTTAGTATATGTATATATATGGTGTGTGTGTGTGTGTGTGTGTGTGTGTGTGTGTGTGTGCGCGCGCGCGTGTGTAAATCACTGGACAACTGTGGGTGTTGGTTCTCTCCAGCAGGTAGGAATCATCTCACTGGTCATGTTTTGCTTTCTAAGACAGGATGACCCATGCTGGCCTGGAACTCACTGTGTAGCTCAGCCTAGCGTTGAACTTATTTTTTGTGACTCTGCCTCCACCTCCCAAGAGCTGTTGTGGTTGCAAGCCCAGCTAAAGCTCTTAATTTTTTTTCCATCTTGGATCTTTTTTGGGGTAGTAGCTATTGCCAAAACACAGAATTGTTTTCACTAACTCTTATGTGTGAGGATTTAGGGTTGTTTGTTTATAATACTGTGGCAAATGAACTTTGAAAATTATCTTTTTCTTTTGAGATGGAGTCTTGTAGCCAAGGCTGGCCTTAGATTCCTGATCTTCCTGCCTCTATCTTAAGTGGGATTATAGGAGTGTGCCATCACATGGAACATGAGTTTTTTCTTTGTAGGTTCATGTAAATTGAGAGCATCGGTGAATGTGGGGATGGGTGAAGAGAAACTAGGGCCTGAGAGATCAAAGTGTTTTTCTAGACAGCAGCAGAAGTGTCACTGACACTCGAGTTGCAGCACTCAGGAGGCAGAGATCTCTGTGAGGCCAGCCTGGTCTATAGTGAGTTCCAAGACAGCCAGAGCTACATGCATAGTGAGACCCTGTCTCAAAACAAAAACCAAACCAAAACAAAAAACTATATGATCTCTTTCCCTCCCTCCTAAAATAGAAAGGCAGCATGTGGTTCTAGGTGGTAAACGCACAGGCACACACTCTGGTTCTGATTATTTTAGTTAGCATACGTTAACTATACATAATAGGTTTCATGATGGCAATCTCATGCATACATGCAAGGTATTTTAGCATACTGACTCCTCCTTTCCCCTTTCTGTACCCTTCCCATCCAGGACCTCTTCTACTGTCCTGTCTTCATTTATTTTTTTGGTGTACTACTTTTGATGACCCGCTGAGTTTCATTATGGTTGCTTGCAGGATTGTGTGAAGTTATTACAGGAGTGTAGGCTTGCAATGGATTCTCCATAGAGAATATGTTGGAGCCTTTCCCTGCAGCCATTAGCTATCTATAGATAACTGGGGTGGGGGGTGAAGGTTTGTGAGCCCTTCCCACCACAGCTACCATTGTCTGCAGACAGATCCTGGGCGTAATGGCAGACCCATTACATTTATTTATTTCATGTTATGCTTACACAGAGCAGTGAACAACTTGTGGAGGCTGGTTTTCTCAGGTTGTTAGGCATGGTAATAATCTTTACCCCTGAACCATCTCACCAGCCTACGCAGGGCTGGGCTTGCACAGGTCTTGGCCAGTAAACCCTGCTCCTGTGAGATCAAAACTGCACATGCGTTCCTCACTCCAGTCCTTCCTCTGGCTCCTCCACCCTCCTTTCCAACCTTTGATGTCAGGGAGGAGATGTGAAGTCCCATGTGGGTGAGTGTTCCCTGACCACTTGCAGACTCGTGTAGCGCTAATCTGTAGGTGGGGACAGCATGATTTAGATGCAGTTTGATGGGCATATCACGTCCATTTAGCTTCCCTGCTGAGGCCTAGGACCTCCTTAGCCTCCATCATTTGGTTGATGGTACCTGTTGAATCCTTCCCTTGGAATAGGTCTCAAATACAACCCCGAAGGTTGGTTAACCAATTGCTGATGCAGTGCCATTGGCAGTAGCGTGTACTTCCTGTTTGGCTGGTCAGTAACTGTAACACTGAGGCTCCACAGCTAAGTAAGACTCAGTGAGAGCTCCCTCTGCAGCCTGCGTAGATAGCATCCTTCATGGGTGTGAGAGCTTGCTGTCAGGGAGGTTTCCATCCTTGTAAGCTTGATTTCTGTCTGTCTGCTCATTTTTGTTTGCTCTTTTAGAGTCTTAGAGCCCAGATGGCCCAGGCTGGGCTTATTACTGGTCTTCTCACCATCTCCTCCAGAGTTTCCCTCATGGACCAGTGGAGGCACTGTTAGGAGCCTCTCCCATGCTTACCCAGCATGCACCACTGCATTTCTCTCCCAGCAGTAGCTGTGGACTCTGGTTATCTGTGGATGCATTACCAACATTTTCCCCAGTTGAGCTTGGTAAATATTTACCAAGTGTCATGTCAGCTGTTTGCATAGCAGGTGGCCTGAGAACAACTGAAGCCCACAAGTGACTCCAGAATTTGTGTTCCGGACAGTGCCCTTCTGGCTGCACCGCACTGCCAGCAGTTAGGAGGCTGTGACTGCCTGTACTCAAGCTTTGTTTTCACAGGGCACATATTCAGCTGGGCATACACCGTGCGTTGGCAGCAAGATGGACAGGCTAATTTGTAAGTGTATTTTGTGTCCTAAGTGGTTATAGGACATTATCTTGTGTGCACGTTGTCGGTTTATTCTGTGGACAGGACGTGCCTTTTCTGCCCTTGTACCAGTAGCTGATGCTGCTTGAAGCTGAGAACGAAGGAAGCCCCTTGGTTACTGGCAGTGGTGGATGAGGGTTCAAGCGGAGAAGTGAAAAACTAAGATGCCGGCGGAGGGTTACTGCAGTCAGGGTCCGCGCTTGCTTAGACCCAGCACTGTCTGACAGGGCAGTGTGCGTTCATGGACTAGCGGTTTCTTTGTGGCATTTCAGTACATACCTTTGGGGGGTTGTTCTCCTCTCTCCTCCTGGCTTATACTGTATCACCCCAGGAGTCCCTTCCCAGTTTCATGTCTCGTGTTCTATTCACTGTCTACCCTTAGAATCTTTTCCCTTCTCATGTTCCCTTTCTAATTCCATGAGCTATACCTACTGTCCACATAACGTCTGGGATAATTTAGTGTCATCTTTTTGTGAGCTAGAGTGTCACTCCTGGCATCCCACCATAGAGCACTTGCACATTTGTGTTGATTGTTGCCCTTTTCTTGTTTTTGTTTTTTTTTTTCTTTTTTGAGACAGGGTTTCTTTGTGTAACCCTGGCTGTCCTGAACTCACACTGGAGACCAGGCTGGCCTCAAGCTCAGAGACACCCAGCTGCCCTGCCTCCCGAGTGCTGGGATTAAAGGTGTGCACCACCATAACCCAGCTCACAGTAGGATTTTCTGTAGCCATTACAAAGAAGACTCTTAATAGGCTATCTCATTGAAGCCTGAATAAAGCTTTATTGCAGGAAGACTGGCTCACATGACTCTGACCTTTTCTTTTTCTTCCAGTCTTCGAGCAGTGACAGTGGTGGGAGCAGCAACAGCAGCATCAACAGCCCGGACAGGGCCAGTGGACCAGAGAGCAGCTTGAACCAGCTCATCCCCGGATCCTGCCCCAGCACCCCCCAGCCGGTGCCCGAGCAGTCTGCACTGTGCCAAGGCCCTTACTTCCATATCAATCAGACCCTGAAGGAGGCCCACTTCCACAGCCTACAGCACCGAGGTCGGCCTCTGACATGATGCTCCGGCAGTTTCTTGCCTTCTGTGAAGGGACAGCACTGTGCAGATTGGATATTTCAACTTAATGATTTGTTTTTAAAAGTTGCACACAGAAAAAAAAATGCCTGTTGGCTTTCAGTCTATATTTGAGTATTGGGTCATCAGGCACCTGTTTACCTGGGGTTTTGCTGCACTATTGTGATTTCAGAGGGGCTTGGGAGCAATTTTTTATAGGATTCTTTTGAGAGAGGGCATCAAGTCCATGTCATGGCAGTGTCTGAGGACATCTCTGATTTCCACATCTGTCATTTAGACTTGTACTGTATATAAGAGTCTCTTAAAATGTGGGATCTTCAATTTTTTAACTCAATAAACTAGTAAAGACTATCTAGTTTCCATGAAAAACAAAATCATAAGTTTTCTCCCCAAATATAGGAAGCTTGACTCAGTCTTGCACTGATGTTAACTGCCATACTACCTCTTAGCATGTAGATGTCCGTGAAAGTGCTCCCTGGAGTGCAACGGTCACCCACTCTGAGGACCTTGAGGCCAAGCACCTACCCTAGTTGTGGTCTGTTACACATTTGTATTTCCAGGGAGAATGTCACTTCCGTATCTGTTTTCTTCCCTCAGACGCTACAGAGAACACTGCAGTTCTCTAAGAATTATCTAGTAACTATCTTACAAACTTGCGTATTAACAGCTTAACCGCTAACCCTTGCAGTGCCCATAACCAAGGCAGTGGTCAGTGCTGACGAAGCACTAGTGCCCCAGAGCTGAAGGGTGAGGACTTAACTCATGCACCCCTGCCCTGCTACATTCTGTCGTCAGAATCAGAAAGACGGATGGTGTAGGAACACAACAGAGGCACCTCCAGTGAAAATGGTGCATTAGTATTTAATAATAGAGCCGGGGCATTATTTCCATGCTACTTTGTCATACTAGAGAGCCAGGCTAGCTTGAATAAGGAAGGTGCAGGTGAGTCGTCTTCCTCGCCGGCGAGCTGTCTGAACAAGGAGCCAGGATGTGTCGGGTCACCTACTCTGGAGAGTGCCGGGGAGCCAACCTGCCATTAGATGAAGAGGAAGTGCCTTAAGCCTCACCCTCCGCCTCCTGCCTGCTCCCCCCCCTCCACTGCACCCCACTCAGAGGCCACGCAGCACAGGCAGCAGCACTGAGGAGCAGGGATGACTAGTAAGAAGGGTCTGAGGGACTTGCTGGACCAGAGCCAGTTACACTATGATGCAGTACAGTCTGAAGGAGGCCCATGCCAGGAGGAGTGAGCATGCGGGCCTTCAATGGCCTGCTCTTCTGGGGGCCACAGCACAGAAAGGCCAGCTGTGTGACATGGGAACTAGTGTGATGAAGCCCGCAGGTCAGAAAGTAAGTTTTCTTTTAGGACTTCTTTCCAGATTTTCAAATCAGGTGTTTGCCGAACTCAGATCTTACTGGATTTGCTGGCAGGGAATGTGGGAAAGGATACTTTACTGGAATTCTGTCTGACATAACAGGCAAAGTGCTCTAAGAGAAGCTGTCAAGCACACATGTACACAACACAATTCAGAAATACCCAGGAGGGCTCCGGCAGGCTTAAGGATGGCGTCCTACCAAAATAAAACATGTATTAATAAAACAATGCTTGAGGAAGCACAGTTCTTCCTATTTCCCACCCAACTAAAGGCACAGATGAGACCATTTGCAAGACAAAGGGTCTTCTCCCCATGCTGATCACAATGCCAGAGTGCCAGCCAACAGTGTTTTTATCCTGCAAAATGCAAGAAACCATCTCCATGCTGTACTGTGTGTGCTGAACGGTCTGGGTCTGTGTCCCTTCCTGCTTTAAGGCTATCTGCTCCAGCTGATGAGAGTCTATGAGTTTGAGCTAGTGAAACCTTGTACTCTACTGCGCCGCCATTAAAGCAGCCTCCGTGCATCGCCACATGGTGCCTAACGGTGTATTTCTAAAGGCTGGGGGGCGGGGATTGGAAGAACCTGGAGAGCCTCCTCTTAGCACTAACCTGGGCTTGTGTTTCGATGCCTTTGCTGGTTGCCTTTGCCTTTCTCGTGCTTGCCATGCTCAGGGGAAGCAGTCCAAACCTGAGACAAGAGAGACGGTTTCACGGCCGGGAACAAGCAGCCTTGGCCCCTCAGAGCCTCAGGAGCTACTCACCTGATCTGGCTGGAGGCTAGTGGCAGGATATTATGGGGTTCCTGGGAGTTGAAAGTGCTGCTCCGGGAGGCAAACTGATTCTCTGGACCAGTAACCAATCCAAATAGAACCTACAGGGAAGAGAGGAGGAGGCCCAGTGGATGTCACCCCGAGAGACAGTTACTTCGAGGCCATCATTTGGGAGAGTGCTCCTTAGTCTGCCATGGGTGAGAATCTCAAAGCCATGTAATTCTTTTCTAAAGCATGTGCTGTGCATGCTTTCGTGTGCCAGCAGGCCATCCATGTCCACAAGCACATGTGGAGATCAGAGGACAACTTTCTGCAGTCAGGCTTCTAGCATGTGGGTTCTGGGGACTGAACTTGGTGGCAGGTCAGTGGCGCTCACCCTACCTACACACTGGGCGGGGCACCCATGTATTTCTTTTTGTGAGGCTGGTGTAAATCAATTTAACTAACCCTTACTTCCAGCACAGCTATTGAAGCTTATGGCATTTTAGCTAATCCCTTTCCAGGAAGTGGCTTATTTGTAGCTCCCCTTTGTGCATGAAGGACTGGAGCAGGCACTCCATCTCATCTTCACTGAGCATGGTTGTGACCCAACTTACAGAAGTTCGCTGTACTAGGCGATTAAGATTGCTGTTGAGATGTGGTGTGAAAACATCCAGGTCAAAAGGGTCGATGAGGGCCTCCAGCCTGTCGGTCACTTTCTCAATTCTGAGAAGAGTTAGAAACATTATTCTCCACATACTTCAGGACAGAAAGCAGCCGGGCAACATTTTACTACAATAGGAACCTCAGAGTGGGCACTGCCCAACAGAGTTGCTTAATGTCTTAGGACAGTCAGTTCTAGACTGACAGGATGCTTAAGGCCAGTGCCTTCTACTTACCAAACAGGTTCTGCCTGCTGCACCTGGCTATGGAACTTACTTTTGTTTTGTTTTCGAGACAGGGTTTCTCTATGGCTTTAGAGGCTGTCCTGGATCTTGCTCTTGTAGACCAGGCTGGTCTCAAACTCACATTGATCTGCCTCTGCCTCCCCCCCCCCCCCAGTGCTGGGATTAAAGATTAAAGGTGTGCACCATCACCACCCAGCTTCAGCAGGTATAATTTAACCACTGTTTAAGAAAGCCTGCAGTATGTGGCAGGCTTTCTTTGGGGACATCTCAGGAAACAGGCCTCATCTTAGGCTATTGCCATACACCAGCATACAGACTATTGTAAGATGGGGCTGAACCCCGGGACACAACAGTGTGAGATGGCGCTCAGCTCATAGACACCCCACCCCCCCAAGACAGGGTTTCTCTGTGTGTAGCTCTGGTTGTCTTGGAACTCACTCTGTAGACCAGGTTGGCTTCAAACTCAGAGATCCACCTGCCTCTGGCTTCCAAGTGCTGGGATTAAAGGTGTGCGCCACTACTGGCTAGTAAGTAGCTTATAGATAGCATGTGTAGTACAAGGTGTGGTTTGTTGCTGGCCCGCCCACACAAAGATCTAAATCCTGGACTTGAAGTATGGTTTCTACTGAATGCTGTGCTCTCCCACCACTGTAAAAATGGGAAAATCCCAAGAGGAACCCTTCTAAGTGTACTGTCCCTTAACTGCATCAGGAAGCGGCTGCCATGGAGGTGCCCAGTAGGAATAGTTACCTGGAGTCTGGCTTGCTCCGGCCACTCTTCACTTCCTCCCCCTTGCTGGTCAGAACGACATTGAGGTAGCGCAGGTCATAGAGGAGCTGCAGGGCTCGGTTCTGGGTCATTGGAAACGTCCCTTCTTTCTGCAAGTGAAGGCTGGCTGGTGAGGGGGATTCCTTACATGGTCCCAAGGGCAGCTGCAGGTTCTGCTTCTATTACAGCTTGATACAGTTTCAGAAGGCGCTGTTGACACCCACAGGGCCAGGTTACTCTCAAAGTGTTCAATATAAAACCCTGGTCTTTAAAAATCTGAGACTTGGCTGGGGAGATGGCTCAGAGGTTAAGAGCACTGGCTGCTCTTGCAGAGGTCCTGGGTTGGACTTGCAGCCACCACATGGTGGCTTACAACCATCTGTAGTGAGATCTGGAGCCCTCTTCTAGTGTGTAAGCATGCATGCAGACAGAACACTGTGTACATGATAAATCTTGCTCTGGGCTGAAGGTGGCCATCACAGAGGAGCAGGGCTCTTGCCTGGACATGTATGTGAGCAATGAGGCCCAGGATGAAGACCACTGAATTCTCAGCTCTCCTTTAAATGTTCCAGTGAACTAGGACAGGTCAAGGGTCAAAAGTGCAGATACAGTGGTGGCTGAGAGGCTGGGACCGCCTCCCGTCATAGAGAACCTCTCCATGCATAAGTGTCCGTCCTGTATCTCACTGGCAGCCAGCATGGGAGGACAGTATCACGTGACAAAGCCACTCGAGGCTGAGCGGCCCATCTACTGCTTACATTTGATCCTGCGTAGGTCAAGGGGTTAAAGGCTTGACCAGAGCCTATTTACAGGACTGGGGCCTGGGCTGGGCAATGACACCATTTTGTGCCCTTCATACAGACTGCCCAAATTCAAGAAAAAAGGTCTGTCTGTCTGGGAAAACATTCAAATACCTACCTTTTCCTGGTGTTCCTCTGTGAGTTGCTCATAGGCAGCTATGACTTGGCCCATACAGGTCTTCAGCAGCTCCTGCAGAGTCACCTTTGGCAAAGCATGGCCTCCAACCCGATTAACTTCCTGACATAAACTAAACAGGAAGGACTGTACATACCAGGATGGCTGAAAGATCAGAAGAATACATGGCTAAGTTCACCCAGCAAGCCACATGCAGCCCCCACATAAGCCCTGACTTCCAATGCAGCCCCCACATAAGCCCTGACTTCCAATGCAGCCCCCACATAAGCCCTGACTTCCAATGCAGCCCCTCCCAGAGCACTCAGGGAAATGGCTTTCCAAAATCACCGTTTCCCAGCGCAGTTCCTTCTCTTTTGTAACCCAAGTACCTGTGCCAGTGGGACCAACTCACTTGAGAAGGAAGGCGTATCTTAGATGTGACACTGCTGCCAGACTCCGTCTCCTCTTGAATTTCTAGTTCGTCCCAGTTGGTGGCAGTGGCCAGGATTGAGCCAGCGTCACTTAGAAGCAACGACTGAGTGAATCCACAAATCAGAAACTGGTGATGAAAAGAGAATGGCCACATTAGTTCCTCAGGCCCTTGCAGAATTGGTTTAAAATTACCAGTGTGTGGGTGGCAAGCAGCCAGCCCCACCCTCCCAGCAAGTTAACACTCGGCAGGAGAATGCAGTTGCTAGCCACCCTAGCAATGCCAGGTGTCAGCTGCTTGGAGACCCACAGGGGCTGTGGTCTTGACACGCAAGCAGGAAGCAGGGTTCCCTGTCCAGGTTAGTAAGAGAAACATGCTCTAAAGTCTAGGCTGAGGAATAGGGTTACCTGCGTGGCACAGGTTACCACAGCTATGAATAAGCATTACTCCTCAACAGGACTGAGGATGGCCAGACTGAAGTAAGACCCCAAGAAGCCCTGTCACTCCCTGTCACTCACTTTGACAAGCGCTGAGCTCCAGACCCGGTAGGCCATGACACTCTGTTGGAGCAGGACCTCCTTCACTTCCTGCCACTGGGCCTGCGCGGGGAGCACCTCCTGAGCTCTCCCCTTGTCCTGCTTCTTGAGAGCCCTGGCCTCTCTCGATGGTTTTTCAGAGGCTCCACACTTTCCCACAATACACTGCTTCAGGTGAGGGCACAGTTCTCCCAGGGCCTGGCAGAGTCTGGCCATGAAGAGGACTGCGTGCAGCTTGGTGCCGTGAAGGATACCCTTCTGGTCTTGTGTGACTTCTTCAATGGTCTGCAGCTCTGCCTGGATGCAGCCCACGAGATACTTGACACAGGCCACTGACTGAGTCCGAAGCATGGTCTGCACAGTCTCAGCATCTGCGTATCTATCGAACGCAGAGTTCTTAGCCTGGTGCACGGGGGAGGGGTCCTTGGGCAGTGGTGTCTCACTGGAGGGAAGGTAGGCCAGGAGGTCGTCCAGTTTGACCTTCAGCTTAGAGTCCAGGGCAGAACAGAAGCTCTGTACACAAGGGCTGACCGCTTGGGCTTTCATGGAGAGACCACTGTTGGCAAACTGAGCCCGGTTTGCCACGCTGATCCAGGCAGCATCAGGAGGCAGGTCACTGGGACTCTCGGACCAGAGGAAGAGAGACATGTTCTGCTCAAAGTGGACATGCTTATTCGATGTGGAGTTGTTGGCCTCCAGTTCCTGCAGAGCTGAGACCAAAAGCTCTTTGGAGCTGCCAGAAATGGATTCAAAGCCTTCTCTGGTCAGTGTCTAGGGAAGGAGAGCAGAGTTTTAGTCACCATTGTTTTATGGAATTTTCCAAATGAGCTGAAATGGCAGTTTATGCAGGCATCCAGAACATTCTACCACACTCACAGTGAGTGTTAGTGCCTGACTGCGAAATGCCTCCCAGGCTGAGGTTAACAGCTTGGTCTCCCTTGGAGGCACTGGAAGGTTGTGGCAACTCTAAGACTGAGCTTAATGAAAGCAAGGGCACGGGGTGTGCGTTCTCAGGGTTTGTACTTTTGTTCCCCCACCCACATCTGCTTCTTGTCTGCCATGAGGTAAACGGGCTCTACCGCACGCTCTGGTCACGTGTTCTGCCTCACCACTGACCCAAATCAGCCAACTGACCATGCACTGAACTGTCTAAAATCTGAGCTGAAATACATGTTCCTCAAGTTATTTCTGTCAGGCCACAAGGATGAGGGCAGAGGACAAAGAGCATCACTGAGGGGCACCCGATAACGACTTGCTTTCTCTCTTAGCTTTTAGAAAACGCAGGCGTGGTAAGAAATGGGGAAAGAAAACATTCAGTAAACTAGGCTGGGGTGTCAGGTGGTCCAGAGATGCTCAGCGCACCTGTAACCGATCCAGGAAGAGCTGCTGCATCAGGTCCTCCCAGAACAAGAGTGGCTTCTCCAGAAGCCGCCGGCACACCACCTCCCAGCTGTGGCTGGCAGACTCGTTGGTAAGTAAGTCCCATACGGCATCTCTGATCCCTGCCAGACCTCTCATACTCTTCACGTACATGAGCAGGTTGGTGATCCCATTTTTAATGTCTTCACTGCACCTGTAACAAGACCACTCCCGTGGGCTCTACTGGATCCCTATTTTCATACCTTTTTTTTTTTGGTTTTACGAGACAGGGTTTCTCTGTATTGTTTTGGAGGCTGTCAGTCCAGCCCGGTGTGGAACTCACAGAGATCCACCTGCCTCTGCCTCCCGAGTGCTGGGATTAAAGGCGTGCGCCACCACCGCCCGGCCTTTGTTTGGTTTTTAAAGAGAGGGTACATAGGTACTAACAGGGGACAAAGGGAGCAACGTGTCCTGAGTGCTGGCTGACACGCTGTGGCACATCACCCAGATGACTGAGAGTCTCAGCCCAGGTCTCACAAGGGCGGCTGTGTGCGGGTCAAGCCTCAGGGATGCTTTCCGATTGCTTACATGTCGATCCATTTCTGCAGGGTGTCTTTCAGGTACTCCTGGCTGATAGGATGTGCGAGAGTTCGAAGCTCTGGCTGGAACTCCATAATGGAGGCTGGCAGGTGTCTGAACCAGCTGCATAATCTCATCTCTCCTTGCAGGACACCGATGCCCTTTCCTGGAGAAAAGCCAAGTGAGAAGAATCCAGGCTGTGCTTTGAGCAGCATATTAAGAATTCAAAAAGCATGAGGGAACTTCCAGAATCCTAGCCCACTCCCCTGGTGTGTAAAAGATTAGATAAACAGAGTACAGGGAATGCCGAGCCCTCATTATTTGCGAAAACATTTGGATACTGGGAAAACATTGTGTCAGCTTCCCCACCCTCGTTCATTCTGCTGCTAGAGAAGAACAGTAGAGGCCTGGAGAGAGAGAGAGAGACAGAGAGACAGAGAGACAGAGAGAGAGAGAGAGAGAGAGAGAGAGAGAGAGAGAGAGAGAGAGAGAGAGAGAGTGTGTGTGTGTGTGTGTGTGTGTGTGTGTTGGGATCTTGCCAGGTCACTCAGGCCGGTCTCCAACCCTGAGCCCCAGTGGTCCTCCTGCCTCAGACGTCTGAGTAGCTAGTACTACATACAGGTGCACTATCCCTAACATTCTAGCAACAGAGCTTAACTTGTCAAAAAAAAAAAAAGTGTGGGCTATTCATTTCCCTTTCCTTAGCATCCCAGGTCCCTTGAAGATCCAAGGGACCAACCACTGGCCCCGTCCTCTCGGGGATGCTCCTGGTCATCCTACAGGCCTGCACTGCTCCTTGGGCAATGCCTTCACTGCACTCTGTAGGAAGCCACTCAGCAGCCTGGTCTACAATGAGTCCCAGGACAGCCAGGGCCATGCAGAGAAATCCTGTCTCCAACTCCCACCCCATCCCTACTCAGAAAAGCCACTCAGTTTGAAACAGGGCCTGCAAGGTAACCTTGTATGTCTGTTTTCTTAAAAAGCCACTCAGTTTGAAACAGGGCCTGCAAGGTAACCTTGTATGTCTGTTTTCTTAAAAAGCCACTCAGTTTGAAACAGGGTCTACAAGGTAACCTTGTATGTCTGTTTCCTTACGCCAGGGCAGGTCAGTCAGCCAGCGCTCACCTTTCACGAGATGGATAAACGATTACATGCCAGCTTGGAGGGGAGGGAGGGTGTGGTGTGCGTGTGTGAAAGTGTAAGAAAGGTGATGTTGCTCACAGATGAGCCTGACATTCACTTCCTCCTGGAGATGAGCCCCACCGAATGGCTCCCTCCTAACCAAGTCCCCATTCTGTGTCTGACCCTGGACCACGGTGACAGCTTCCTGCTAGCTCTCTTTATTACTCTGTCCTGCAGGACTCCACTGCCACATAAAAACATGTAATTATAGTTGGGGAAATGCTACTTTAAAGACGTATGGGATGCATGGGGACATATGGGAGCATCCCACGCCTGCAAGGTCACAGAAGGATACCCTGTTCTCTGGATAAAGTGCATCCTCCCATGTCCGGCCCACACGGCAGCACATCACCTGGGCCTGGCCATGCCTCGGCCTTGCTCTCACCTGGCCCTTCCCTCACTCCAGAAACTTCTTCTGGCGGCATTTTCCAGCTTTTGGGGTGACTCTGAACCTCCTCTTCATTCTACCCGGGGCTCTCTTCCCTTCCTCACTCACTAACTCCTCAACCTTCAGCTTTCAGATTTTTTTCCTCAGTTTTTCAAGACAGGGTTTCTCCGTGTAGCTCTGGCTATCCTGAAACTCACACTGTAGACCAGGCTGTCCTTGAACTCCAAGAGATCCACTTGTCTCTGCCTCCTGAATGCTGGGAGTAATAGGCAAGTGCCACCACTGCCTGGTTTCAGCTTTCAGTTCAACCTCACTTCCCCAGGGAAGTCCTCTTGGGCTTTGGGAAGCTCCTCCAAGTGTTGCTAGGCAACCGGTACCTTGCATTTACAGCAATGGTAGGACTGACATCAAACAGCAGCCTGCACCTCTGAAGATTCAGCCTCTGCTTTTACAACCGAAGTATGACATCCACAGAGCAGGAGTCGGAATCTTCCCACTTCACCGGATCTATCCCCAGACCCTGGCCCAGCAACGAGGACATGGGACAGATGAGTTGAATGAGTGAGAAGGAGGCTCTGAGCTCACCCGTGGGATGCTGGCTTGTGATTGTCTCCAGGGTAGAGAGGAGCAAGCCGCAGGGCAGGGCTGGGTCTGGCAGCACGCCTTCTGGGAGCGTGTAGAAAAGGGCGTGGGCTTGGTTCAGGGTGGTGGCCAGCAGCTCCACCAAAGAGCAAATCTGGGCCTTGATGCCAGCACCTGCAAGGAGAAGCCACCCTCATTTAAACAACTCCTTTCAGGAAGGCTGGACACAGAGCACCGATGCCCCAGGCTCTCCTGACCTGTTAAAGATAACATTTTAGAGAAAAGCATACCCACCGTGATGGGGCTGGTTCAGAAGTTTCTGAATAGCTGCCTTTCTGGCCATCAGGAAGTCTGTGAGGGCTTGGCGGGGAGAGCTCTCCTCCAGGAGCATTATAGAGCAGAGGGCCTCGGCCACAGCCTGGTCCGACACATTCTGGCATTTGAGCAGCATCTTGCTTTCGTACAAAATAGTTGACCTAGAAAGACTCGCAAAGATCAACAAGGAATAGCTAACATTTGGGGTGAAGCAACTCAGTGTATCAGGAAAGAAGAGACTCCCTGACACAGCAGGGGTTAAGTGAGGTCCAGACAGAAAGACAACCTGTCACTTACCGGAAGTGGCTGGCTGCTGCCACCTGCCGGATGAGAATGGGAAATCTCGAGAGGATGGGGCTATATCTGGAGCTAGAGGAGTCCAGCTGGAGCAGGCTATGCAGATGGCCGCAGAGCAGGTAGAGTTGTGTGGCCTGGAGATGCTGAGAGTTCTCCATGGAGCTCCAGATCTTCTCGGGGATCTCTAACAGCAGCTTTATCTGGGCGGCCATGCTGTAGAATTTCTCAGACGGTGGCTGTGGCTGAAGGGCGAAGGAATGAGATCAAACGAAAGCATGGCTCCGTTTATACAGGCTGGGGGCAGAAGTCGGGGGATATTTTAGGATTTGAAGTTTTGCACACGTGTGGTAGTGCACACTCTTAACCTCAGAACTCAGGAGACAGAGACAGATTGATGCCTGTGAATTCAAAGCCAGCGTGGTAAACACAGCCGGTTCTAGGACAGCCAGGGTTAAATATTGAAACCCTGTCCTAAAAACAAAACAAAACTGAAGTTTTATTAACCAGACTTAGCACCACTCAGCCAGTGGGGCACCGAGGTCCAGCGTAGGTCAACATCTCACCATCTGGTTGTTGGTGGCAGGAGCCTTCTATACAGGCTTCTCCATTTTCTGAAGTACCCCCTTCCTACTTTCTCTCCTCCCCTTGTGAGGGCACCAAAGACTTCTGTGCCTACTGGCCCCGGCTTCAGGCCTCTCTCAAATGTCTGCCCTGTCACCTCACGATTCTGTCTTCACTGGTGCCATGTATGTGTGTCTGTGTGTGAATGTGTGTGTGTGTGTGTGTGTTTGGCTCTTCTGTGCTCCTCCCCATCTGCCATGTGAGACAAGCAGGTCCACATACACATCAAAGGCTACAGTTGGACCCTGGACTTCCGAGGACCCAGTACTGTGGGGGAAATGACTCTTTGTTCCTTATGAATTACCTAGTGTCAGGTATTTTGTTATAGCAGCACAGCTGGCCAGAGACATCTATGTTCCAAATCTCACTTGTCCTTATTGAGGCGGACCTACACCTAAAAGCATTTACTCCAAGATCCATTATGCTAAAGTGACACAATTATTTTGGTGATGAATCACTTTATGCTAAAATATTTTCTACTGCTCTTCTAAATTACTTCCATTTAAATAAATTCAACTTCCCATGGGTTTATTTCCTGGATGAGTGCAAGCTTCCAAAAAGGAATTGGAGGCTTGTTTGTGATTGGAACGGAGAAGGCATTTGCACCAGAGAGGCGTCAGCCATAACTATGAAAATCAATATGGTTTTTTAAGAACTAGGCTTATATAGTTGAAGTTAGCCAGCTTAGGAGCGATAAGGGCCAATGCATTTCCAACCTTTTATGCAGTTTCATCATGCTACCAGTTTTTTGGCATGGATTTTCTGAAAACCAGGTAGCATGAGAAAGGTAGGTCCAAGTGAGAGTTAGAGTCTACTTTTGTTGTTTTTCTGTTTCATTAAGTCCTCCCGGGTTAGAAATATTTACCCTACGTGCCCTCTGTTCACCGGCCTCGGCCAATTGTCAAGGTTCCGCACCGGGTCTTTAATGTTTCAGGGAGTGGAAGACAGGATGCCCTGAATGAAATTGTTCACCTATTAAAAGAGGGAGGGCCTGGCGGCAGCCCCCAATTCTCCAGGCTCCAGGGGACAAGGTGGGATGAGGAATGAATGACTTGATGGGAAGGTGTGAGCAAAACGGGAGACTTCAGTTCCCTGACTGTCGAGAGACCCCTGGCGTTTTCAGTTGAAAGGGAAGGAGAGCGCTGGGAACCCGAGGGAGGCGAGGGAATCGTCCGGAAGTCCGGGAAGGCTCCCGGAGCAAAAGGCGGCTGGCTGACTTCCCGGGAGCGGACCAGCGTCCTGAGGAAGGCGGGCAGGCGCCTCCCGGGAGCACGGACCAGCGTGAGGGGCGGGCTCCTCCGGCGGAAGGTGAGGGGGTGGGGTCGGCCGGGCGGCGGGACGTGGGTTCGGGTCCCGGACTGACCTGCGGGGGGGCCCGCGGGATCCGGGGCGCCGCGGAGCCGGCCTGGCGGAGGCGAGCGCAGTACCGATCGGTGGCCCGCACGGCGTCCAGCAGGCCCTCGGCGCAGCGGCGCATCTGGCCGATGGTGTCGGCCGCCTCGATCAGGTCGCGGTAGCGCTCGCCCACCATCTGCCGCAGCTCCTCCTTCTTGTGCTCGATCTCCGCTCGAACCTGGCGCTCCAGGCCGCGGATTTCCTCCGCTCCATGGGTCTCGAAGAGCGCGTTGGCATCGCGCAGATCCAGCCGCTTCAGAGCCGGGGAGGCGGTCGCGGCCGCCATGGTGCTGGGCCACTGTGGCTCGCCGGTCGCTTCCGCCCGCCGGCCCCGCCCCGCCCCCCTCGCCATTTTGAATGGGGGCGGAAGTGCTTCTGCCAGGTCGGGAGCTGGGCTGGTCCCAGGGCCTGAGCGAGCCACGCTGGCAGTGCTGGCCTTGAGCTTTTTTAAAAATTTGTTTATTTTTATATGCATTGCTGTTTTTTCTGCATGCATGTCTGTGTATGGGTGTTGGGTCCCCGGGACCTGGAGTTACAGACATTTGTGAGCTGTCATGTAGGTGCTGGGAATTGAACCCGGATCCTCTATAAAAGCACCCAATGCTCTTAACCGTTGAGCCATCTCTCTAGTCCCAAGCGCCTTTTAAAAAATATTACAATCTCTCCCTCCCTTTCTCCCTTCCCTCCTCCTTCCCCCTTTTATTCTGTCCCGAGCGCTTGTTTCCTTGGAGAAGCGAGATGGTTAAGGTCGCTGAGTTAAGTGCTGACCTGGTACTTGCTGGCCAAAGCCTTACAGTGATCTGGAACGCTAACCGTTTCCTTGTGAGAGACGAGCTTCCCAGAGGCGTTAATCACGATAAAGGTGCACCCGTGGTCGTGTTGCCATCACTCTTACGTGTGCTCCTGTGCCCTGGCCCTGACCTTGGGGCCCTTTACTGATCATCTGGCCTCGCCAGCTGGAGATCGGAGTGACAACTGTGGTCTACACTGTGAGCAGCCCCAACTATAGCTTCCTGGCCGGCCAGGGGCCTGGGTGCAGTAGCCCCGCCTCCTTCGTTTTTAAGATCCTTGGTCAAATGCAGCTTTATAGGAAGACAAGTTTGAATCCGTGTTTGTTGATCGGAAAGAGCCCCACGTAACCGGGGTTACCCCTCAAAGGGTTTGTTTATTGCTCGCTAGTTCCTTGGGTTTTCCGTTTTGTTTTAATTACTGTTTAGTAGCCACAGGACACGTTTCCCCTGTTGAGAGTCCTCCCGTGATGGAGACCGGTGGGGAGTCCATGTTGCCTGAGGTCTGGACACCCTAAGATTGACCTAGTAAGAAAACCTGGACACTCTGATCTGCTGTTAGTAAGTCGGTTCAGGACCCGCCGTTTTGGAAAAGTTTGCTGTTGAAGAATCCCTGCCTGCGTTAACGCAGAAAAAAACCAGAATTACGTATTCAGCCCTGTGTCACAGCCTCTGGGTTTTCTCTCCCTTTCACCAATGCCACTATTTTGAGGCAGATGTCACAGCAGTAGATTGATATCCAAATAAGTGGTTTATTATGACATTCAGGCAAGAACAGTGTTCCTGCTCTATGAACGGGATTTTATTTATGTTGGGGAGGGGCATTAACTCAGGGAATCACAAGCCTCTTGGCTCTAGATTTCCTCCTACTTTGTCAGTGTTCCCCTGCACAGCGCGCCCCCTGGTGGCATAGCTGCGATGTGCAGTTCTTCCTGCATTCTCTCTGCAGGCTGCAGGCGCCTGCAGAATCTGTCTTCCGTGTTTGGGAAGTGTGTCTCTCTGTTTGTGCCTGTGTGCTAGACTGTGGCCTGGGACTGGTCCACAAGACACAACTAACTGCCTGGGGCCTTGGAGCGCAGGGATTTCATCCTGGTGGAGGCTTAGATATCCCCTGCAACATCTACTGCGTAGCGGTGGCAGGGGCAGTGGCTGCAGCCGTAGCTTCCGAGTGCCAGTGCTGGTGGTGGGTATCCTCAGGTTGTGCCTGGCCCCCACCACCCTGCGGCATGCTTGGACTGGGAATGCTCTCCCTCCTTTGCTCCTGCCTCCTCAGCGTAGTGGTCCACCGTTCCCAGCAGGTCTACAAGCTGCTCGATGTCATATTGATGCATCCAGTTTCTCTGAAAATCAGAACCATTGTCTATGGCTTGCCCTGGGAGCTTAATGGTCGTTCCTCAAGCTTCCAGCTCCGCCAGAGTGACTGCAGCCTTCCCCACAGCGAGGGGAACACGGCTGCCTACAGATCAGTTAGTATGCGAGCCGGGGCTTCCTGTGTGATGGCTCCCGCAAAAGTCCTACTGCCCAGCGTGTTTTGAGATCAGGGGTTGCTTTCCTCGGCCTTGGTGCTGGTTCCTTGGCTGAGTTCATCAGACTGGCCTCAAGATGCCACTGATGCCCCTCTTCCCGCAGAAAAGTGACTGCTGCTCAGGTCTCTTCTCAGCCCGGCCACCGGAAAAACAACCCAGGCCTAGGAAACATGTCCCCTTGGCTCTGCTCGCCAAGCCTCCAGTCTTTACCCCTGCATTTGGTGAGCAGCCCCCCCATCCCCCGCCCGCTTCCAGACAGTTCTGCCTATCAGCCAGAACTATCAAAAACCAGCAACAGGGCTGACAGTGCAGCCAAAGCAGCTAGAGCAGGCCCCGTGCTGGGGGTGTTGGAGACAGAGATCGCTTAAGCCAGTAGGAAGCTCAGGGGTAATAATGATATAGTTGAGTTTCAGTTTACGAATGGATGCAGGTGTGTTGTGTTGAATGTGACTTTGATTTTAATTCAATTTAAAAGATCATGAGTGTATGTATCTGTGTATGTGCAGTTCCTGCAGAGGCCAGAAGGGGGCGTCCTATCCCCCTAAAGCTTGAGTCACAGGAGAATGTGAGCTGGGAACCAAACTCAGGTCTTCTGCAAGGGCCACAAGCACTCTTAACCACTCGGCCATCTCTTCATCCCTTTGAGTATGACTTTTTAGTATCAGGCTTTCTTCGTTTTAGCTTAAACCTTAAGCCCTAGCACTTCAAGCAGCCAATGTTTGACCAGTTCTGTTCGGTTCCACCCAAGCCCCTGAAATCAAATAGGCATTCCCCCACAATCCTAGCACCATATGCCCTCTGAACATATCATATCTAGTTTTCACTAGGGCCCTATGCAGAGGTGGCAGCACAGATAACTAAGGTTCCAGAGGACTAAGTAACCTACCTGAGGTCACCAAGGTAGAAGATGGTCAAGCCTGTTGTCATAGTGCCAACTGTCTACTGGACGCAAACCTAGAGTCACCCGAGAAGAGGGAACCACAACTGAAGAGTTGCCTTGATCAGATTGGCTTGAGGCATTTTTAAAAGCTGCTAAATGATGCGCAGCCCACTGTGAGTAGTGCCGTTCCTGGGGGGTGGGCTGGGGCTCTATAAGAAAGGTTAAGCAGCCGGGCGTTGGTGGCGCACACCTTTAATCCCAGCACTCGGGAGGCAGAGGCAGGCGGATCTCTGTAAATTCGAGACCAGCCTGGACTACCAAGCGAGTTCCAGGACAGCCTCCAAAGCCACAGAGAAACCCTGTCTCGAAAAAACCAAAAAAAAAAAAAAAAAAAGAAAAAGAAAGGTTAAGCAAGCCTGTAAACAGCATCCTCCAAGACTCAGCATCAGCTCCTGCCTCCAGGTTCCTGCCTTGAGTTCCTGACCTGACTTTCGTCAATGATGGACTCTGGTCTAGAAGGGTGAAGTGAGATAATTCCTCAAGTTGCTTTTGGCCAGAAAGTTTTACCTCAGCAGCAGAAATGCAAACAGGGACAGCAAACAGGGATGTTTGTCTTCAGAGCCTGGCCAGCCTGACTCTAGAAGTCCTTGATCCCCTGGTTAGCTTTAAAGAAAGATTTCAAAATATCAAGATGGCCCAGACAATGTTGGCCAACATTCATTCAGTCTCCCTACCTGAGGGGGAAATCTATGCAGCTATATGGAGAGGTTGGGTAACAAGGTGTAGCCATGCCTGCTGACCAAGTATTGGGACACTAGAGGGAGGGCTTTGTCCTCCTTTTGTCCCCTTTCCAAGCTGCGGACATATGTGTCACTTTTTCTCTAGGCTTGTGTGTACCCTTGTCCCATTGAGAACACTGAGGGGAGAGATTTGTTCTCGGCTTGTTTTGCTTGTTTGAGATAGGCTCCTTCACTCAGGCTAGCCTGGAACTCGGCACGGAGCCCAAGCTGGTCCGGAACCTATTGCTTTAGCCTGCTGAGAGTTAGGGTTGTAGGTGTGAGCTCTCGTGCCTGTACTTTTGTTCCCGCGTTTTGGGTGTGTGGGAGGAAGACAGGGTTTGTCTGTGTTGCTGTAGGTTGATCTTGAACTTGAGATCCTCTTGGCTCTGCCTCGTGAATGCTTGTGTTTGTAGGCATGTGCCACCATGATGCTTGCCCCTTAAAACAAACAAAAACGCAGAAATCAACTCCCCCCCCTCTCTCTCTGTCTCTCTGTCTCTCTCTCTGTCTCTGTCTCTCTCTCTTTCTTTCTTCCCCTGAGACAGGGTTTCTCTGTGGAGCCCTGGCTGTCCTGGAACTTGATCTGTAGACCAGGGTGGCCTTGAACTCAGACATCCACCTGCCTCTGTTTCCCAAGTGCTGCGATTAAAGGCGTGCGCCATCTTGCCCGGTTGAAATCAACTTATTTTTATTCTAAGCGTGTGGGTGTTTTGTCTTGGCATTTATGCCTCTGTACCATGTGCACACAATGCCGGTGGAGTCCAGAAGAGGGCGCCAGAACCCCTGGGAATGGGGTTACAGAGCGTTGTCAACCATCATATGGGTCATGGGAACAGAATCCAGGTGTCCTGGGAGAGCAGCCAGGGCTCTTAATTGCTATGCCTTCTCTCCAGCTCCTTACCCTTCTTACTTTTTAATAGAAGTACAGACAACTAGCCTTAATAATGCTTAAAGCACAAGAATATTGCTGTACTGTGGATATTGAACCCCCCCCCCCGGGGGTCCACAGGCTAGAGGTGTGGTTCCTTGGGTGGTGCTTTGGGGATGTGGGGAATCACTGAGAGGCGGGGTCTAAAGTGAGGTCTCAGGTCATTGGGAGCATGCCCTTGGAGGGGATTGTGTGACCTTTGACCCTGCCTTGCGTGCTCTTTGCTTTCTGGCCACCAGATGAGTGCCGCTGTCCCCGCTTCTGCATGCTCCCGCTGTGACGTGCTGCCCTGCTGCAGGCCCAAAGCGACCCATCCCTCACACTGTGGGAAGAAAGCAGCCCCTTTCTCAGTGTAACGCCATTGCTTCAGGCCCCCGTCACAGGAAACAAATGAACACACATTTCTAACAGATCTTCAGGTACCATGTGTCTTCCTCGGGACCGTCTGTGATCCGGTGCCTGGGAAAAGGTCCCACAAACTTTGGCTCTTATTTTCTGGTACTTAGAAAATAAGTCATGCATCTAGGTTATATGACAGCAAGGTGTCTCCACAAGGAATGCGCTAGAAAAGGCTTGCAGGACTTTTAATCGTCCATTGCTGAATGTTTGCTGGAGAGCCATACAAGACCGGTCTCCCCCAGATGCTGCTCCAACCGCTGTCCCAAGCCTCCTCTTAGATGTGAGATGGCCATATTCCTGCATGTGTGCACAGATCCGAAAGGCGAACCTGTGAGCTTTGTGTGTCCCCCTCCCCTGCTGCTGCCCCCACTCCGCCCATTGTGTCGGAGGGAGTGGTACTCACATCTTGGGCATGCTCAGATAGAGGATAGTCGGGGGAGAGACAGACTTACTGAAGTGGAAATCAGAAATGTAGCTCTGGCTAAGGGGGAAAGCAAGAAGGAAGGAGAAAAGGGACGGTGTGTGTGTGTGTGTGTGTGTGTGTGTGTGTGTGTGTGTGTGTGGCATTTGGGGAAGCAGAGGCTAGACCATGTCAATACAAACCATGTCAGGGGTTGCATAGAAGGCTGGCTTCTCGCTTGCAGGCTTGCCCAGTGGGATTCAGACAATTGGTGTTTGCTCTCTGCCTGAGATGCCAATAGGATTAATGGTGGCCGTCTTGACATCTTATCTTTATGGCAGCGTTTATCAGCCTGTGTCTGCTGGAGGTGACATTTATGGTGGAAGGGGTGGGTGTTTGACTTGGCTGTTTGCAGATACCCAAGAGATTACCTTCCAGTAAGAGCTAGGCAAGCATGGCCTCTGGTGAGGGAGCCTGCTGCTCTGGGCTCCCCAGGTCCTCAGTGCCGGGACTGTACAGGGTGATTGATTGTGAGGCTGTGGACTTCATGTGGGCTATGCTTGGCTCCCGCCATGTGGACCAGCTGTGTGCTGGGTGCTGCAGGGAGCACTGAGGTCCTGCAGGGAGCACTGAGGTCCCTCCTGCTCCCTTCCATCCCAACTCTACTTCCCAGCACTAAGAGAGTAGAAGAGAACCGCCGGGAATGACCTCAGAGTCCTACCCCTAAATCTTCCAAGTTGTATTTTTGAGATGGGGGGTTCGTCTCATGTAGCCCAGGCTGGCCACAAACTTAGTTTGTTGCCAAGGATGACCCTGAACTTCTGGTCCTCTTGCTTCTACTCCTAGTGCACGGGGGTTATGGACATGTGCCACCACACCTATTATATATGGCACTAGAGATTGGACCAAAGGTTTAGCAGCTCCCATGGTCTCTGTGGCACAGCCATGGCCACATAAAAACTAGCAATAGACAGTAGATGCTTGCCTGGGAGTGGCCAGGTTGCAGGAGACAGAGGCTGTGTGCCACACCAAGCCGAGAGCCAGTGTTTACTCCACAGCCCTGGCTCGATGGCCCTGTTCTTTTTCATCACCGAGAGCCAAGTCACCAGCTTCTCAGTGGAATTCCCGTTACCTTGCAATTCCCTCAGTTTCTCCTCTGGTCCCCCCTTTAGTTCCTGCTCCACACTGCAGAAGCCAGCCAGATCCGCGCTGTTCACTTTTTTGAACGGTCAGCGCCTTGAATATGTACGGCCCGGGCCGGGCGTTGGTGGCGCACGCCTTTAATCCCAGCACTCGGGAGGCAGAGGCAGGCGGATCTCTGCGAGTTCGAGGCCAGCCTGGTCTACAGAGCGAGTTCCAGGACAGCCTCCAAAGCCACAGAGAAACCCTGTCTCGAAAAACCAAACCAAACCAACCAAACAAACAAACAAAAAAAAACAAAAAAAAATATGTACTGCCCGGAACCTGGCCATCCTTTCATTTTGGTCAGAGGGAAACTGTCGAAGACCTACAACTTCCCACTCAGCTTCACTGCTCCTTCCGTCAGCCGCAGCCTCCCTGGTCTGCTTTGGTCCTGTAAGCTTTTGTTCTTAGGAAGGAAAGCCTTCCTTCTTACTGTCTCCCTGACCAGATGGTCCTAGGTTGGGGAGCCAGCCTGGACCGCTGCAGGTGAAATAACAAAGGCTCACGTTGGCCGAGTTTTCACTGTGGGAGCAACCTTACTCCATTCTCTCACATCCACCAAGGCTCAGGGTTAGATCCTGGTTCTTATCTTTATGGAGGAGGAAATTGGGCCAGGGAGGTTTCTAATTTGCTCCAAATCATTGAGGAAATAGCAGAGCTGCTGTGTAAGTCAGCTGTCTGCCTCTGGAGCCGGTGCCGCAGCTCCCTCCTTACTGCCTGTGGATTCTCATCGTGGCGTTTGCTACTGCACTAAAACTAAAAGGTCGCGTATTTGTGTATTTTACACACATACGGATGCGCGCACACGGGGGAGTGCTTGTGTCACTGTACAGGTGGAAGTCAGAGGGGGACTTGCAGGACTCCGTTCTCTCCTACCTTGTGGGGTCCCAGACTTGGCAACACACGCCTTCACACCCTGAGCCATCTCACGGGCCGACTGTGTACTTAGAATCAGTTATCTCCTACTTCAGGGAGCAGAGAACCGCACTGTCTCTTGTCTCCCTGAATTCCTAGTTCTGCAACAGCCTCCGGCACATAATTAACACGCAGTGTTTGTGGAGTACGTGAGTAATTTAACTTTGTAAGTATGTAATTTCTTGGCATGCTAAAAATATATCTGTGAGAATAATCACATCTCACTCTGATTTCCTTTTTAATAGTTTATCTTTATGCCATTTGTATTGGTGTTTTGCCTTCATGTATGTCCAAGGGTGTCAGATCTTGGAGTCACAGACAGTTATGAGCTGCCATGTGGTTGCTGGGAATCAAACTCAGGATTTCTGGAAGAACAGCCTGTGCTCTTAACCTCTGAGCCATCTCTCCAGCCCCTCATTCTGATTTCTAAAGGAGAGAATGACAATTCATACTGCATTCATTTATATTTTTTAAAGATTTATTTATTTATTTATTATATAAACAGTGTTCTGCCTGCTCCTATGCCTGCAGGCCAGAAGAGGGCACCAGATCTCATTACAGATAGTTGTGAGCCACCATATGGTTGCTGGGAATTGAACTCAGGACCTCTGGAAGAGCAGGCGGTGCTCTTAACCTCTGAACCACCTGTCCAGTCCCCACCCATTTATATTGTTTTCTTATGAACATTCTTTATTTAGAATTTTTATCAATCCACATTGGTGTGTGTATGTGTATATATATGTGTGTGTGTATGTATATATGTATATATGTATGTGTGTGTGTGTGTGTATGTGGGCTTTGCCATATCATTTTTATACATGTAGATAATTCGCTTCGATTATATTTGTCTTCCATTACCCTCTCCCCCTTCTCCCATTGATCCCTTCCCTTTCCCAGTTAGGCACCCCCCCCCATCTACTTTCAGGTCTTTTGTTTTGGTGACCCAATGGATTTAATTAGGGCTGTTTTCAAGAGCATGGATGAGGTTTACGGGAGCATGGACAACTTACCAGATGCTACAGCACTCAGGAAAATGTCTCTCCTTTCCCCAGCAACTGTTATCTGCCTAAGGTCCTCAGGGATAGATGGGACTGCATGACCCCTCCCTGCTTCAGCATCTCCACAGAATGATGCTGGAGCTAATCTTGTGCACGACTTCTTATGTGGGTAATCACGGCTACTGTGAGTTCATGAGTTCATTGACCATGCCATGCTTGGAAGACAGTGTCCTGACTCTCCACCTCTTCATCAAGCCCTTACGCTCTTTCTTCTGGTCTTCCGTGACATTCTGTGAGCCTTGGAAGGGTGGTACAGAGAGACACGTTTAAGGGCGAGCATTCAATAGTTACTCAGCAGTGAGACCAGTTGTGAGCGGCTACAGCAGTTGCCACTCACTGACTAAGAACTGAATAAGACCAAAACTGACAGCAGCACTAACTGATGGCGGCACTAACTGATGGTGGCACTACCTGATGGCGGCACTAACTGATAGGCATAAAGATAATCATTCAGAAGGCAAGGTGACAGACACACCATGTCCACTTGGCAGAAAAACAGCTGTCGCTGTCCACTAGGGCCTATGTCCTCCTGGTTTTCATTAGGTTCACATTATCATGAGTTCATGTATGTTCAAATCCAACATAGATGTCCTCATCCCAAAGGGAGAGGCATCTTTGCACTTTTGAATGTCGTGTATGGCATTAGGTAGACACTGCTTCATGGGCATCTTCTGGTCACTCTTCTGGAAGTTTCTGGGTTGAGTCTGTTTACAGATTTATACTTCACCATAGCTGTATGGGGATATGAATGGTGAAAGTCGGCCATGGTCTCAGGCATTTGAGTACTTGGTCCCTAGTTGATGGCACTGTTTGGAGAAGCTTATGAGGTGTGGCCTGGCTGGAGGAAGTACAGACATACACCACTGTGCCCTGCTTCTGTATGATCCCTGGGGACCCAAATCCAGGGCCCCATGCTTACACAGCAAGCACTTGGCCCAGGGAGTACCCTAGCCCCGAAGCATTTGTTTTAAAATTGATCTTGTCAATTCAGTAATCTTATTGTTGGCAGTGCTGGGGTCTAAACCCCCGAACTCATGCATGCTGGGTAGATGCTCTCTGTCATTGAGCTATAACCTCATCCTCTCTTGGTGGAGATTGGGCTGGTACGCCCGCCGTTCTAACTGAGCATTGGGAGGTAAATGCCAGGATGTTGTATGCATTCTACATGTGCCTCTCCCCCGTACCGAATGCCACATTTAGAATGCAGCCTCTGCCCTGTAACCCTGAGGCTGCTTCACCGTCTCAGCTGCCCTCTGGTTCCAGTTGAGTCCAGCGAAAGGAGATCAAAGGAATCCACTGTGATGCCCGTAGCAGTTAGACTATAGCACTCCTCATGGCTTCTCTTACTGGCCTCTCGTGACATCGTTCCTCCTTCACTCCTCTGCTTCAGGACTGGTTAATGTGTCTACCTTGACCTTGTCTCCGGGGTATCCCTTGCCAACTTCCTTACAACTGCCCATTCCTCTGCATGTGGTTCCTTTACAGCATGCATTTCTCTGTTTGTGTTGGACCGTCTGTTTCCATTGGACCCGAGAGCGATACAGGAGACAACAGAGTCAAGACAAAGATGCTTCTCTTTCGGTTTCTCATGAACATGATCCCACAATGGAGGAGATGGTAGAATCCTGGGGTGATGGTTCCGTGGTTAAAAGTACGTGTGGCTCTTCCTGAGAACCTGGGCTCAGTTCCCAGGACACACAGGTGGCTCACCATGACCTGTAACTCTTGTTTGTTTGTTTTTTTGTTTTTTCGAGACAGGGTTTCTCTGTGGCTTTGGAGGCTGTCCTGGAACTCACTCTGTAGACCAGGCTGGCCTCGAACTCACAGAGATCCGCCTGCCTCTGCCTCCCGAGTGCTGGGATTAAAGGCGTGCGCCACCAACGCCCGGCTTGTAACTCTTGCTATAGTGGATTTGATACCCTCTTCTGGCCTCTTCAGCACCAAACACGCAGCTGGTATAATACACATGTGCAAGCAAAACACTGACACACAAAAAATAAATTAAAGGAAATGTAAAGACAAAGGCCGTGTAGCTTTATTTTGTTTAACTAAAGGTTTGTTGACACTCATCTTCATCTAGCTACCTGTGAGGCTGAGGTGAGACGGTCACTTGAACCCAGAATTCTAGGCCAACTTGGGCAACATAGTGAGCGCCTTCTTCAAAATCAGCCAGTCAGTCAATTATTATAAGAAACATGAAAGGAATGTAGTATTTACTGGGCACTTCTGGACCAGATTTTTAAAAATTGCTTCCTTCCCTTTCCATCCTTTCCCTCCCTCCCTCCCTCCTTCCTTCCTTCCTTCCTTCCTTCCTTCCTTCCTTCCTTCCTTCCTTCCTAAGACAAGGTTTCTCTGTGTAGCCCTGGCTGCCCTGGAACTGGCTCTATAGACCAGGCTGGCCTTGAACTCAGAGATCCGCCTGCCTCTGCCTCCCGAATACTGGGACTAAAGGCTCGTGTCACCACTATTCCGCTCTAAAATATTTTTCTTTGATCTGATTTTTACAAAGTTCTGTGACACGCGGGTCGTTCCCAGTTTTGCAGGTGTGGAAGGCACTCATCTAAGGTCACACGCCTCAGGCAGAAGTGCAGTGTGTGATGTGGTGAGGAGTCAGGCTCTGGGGAAGTCACAGATATGCCATGCCTCAGTTTCCCCATTTGTAGAATGGCAGTCACAGGAGGCTCTTTGGGGAATTGAAGTAGATAAGGCATGCTTAGCCTAGGGTTTGGTTAAAAAAAGATGAATTTATTTTATGTATACAAGGGTATGTATGAACACCACTTCCATGCCTAATGGGCATGGTTGTGAGCTGCCATGTGGCGTTGGGAATCAAACTCTGGCCCCTTTCAAGACCACTGTGCCATCTCTCCAGCTTCTGTTTTAATTAATTAGCTAATTAATTAATTAATTTCCTATGTTTTGTGTCAGATCCCACTGCAGCCTTTGCTGGCCTGGGACTTGGCCTACAAGTCAAATGGATCTACCTGCCACCGGCTCCCTAAACGCTGAGGTTAATGGCGTAATCTACCACACCTGCGCTACTCCTGAAACAGGGTCTTGATAAGTTTCCTGGGCTGGTTTTGAACTTGCTGTGTAACCAGGAAGGGGTTGAACTTCTGATCCTCCTGCCGTAGCCTCCTGAGTAGCTGAGATTACAGGGCTATGACACTGGGATCAGCCTCAAATTGATAATCAGGATTCCCTATGCAACTGGTAATTGTCTTGGATTTGAATGAAAGGAAAAGAAGATGATAAAAAACTCTTTCTTGGATCAATTTCCAAACTCTTAGCATTTCTCCATACTAACTGAGTTCCTGCTTGTGCTACTTGTAGATCAAGCCTCCCATCACCTCCACTGAGCAAGCTGGGGTATTTAAATGACTGGGCAGGGTGGATCAAAGGAGTCACTGAAGCCCTGAGGACCAAACAAAATCTGAAAGATTCTGCCTGTTTCCAAGATTTTCCTCCTTTCCTCTGTCTTTGTCTCCTTTTTGAAACTCCCCCTCCTTTCATAGGCTTTTCATGGGCAGAGAGTTTTTACACAATTCTAAAGCCCTCTGTAGGCCAGGCTCTCAGGATAGAAGGTTGGTTGCACTTGGTAACATTCTAACCCATCTCTCTGAGCAGACAAGATCTCTTCAGGAGGCGAGTGGGCCCGGAGGAGAATTTCCATAGCAGTCCTAGTAAACAGAGTTCAGTCTCAGGTCCTTCGATGGAGAATGCCATTTCCTCTGAAAGTGCTTTATAAACAATGCCCAGCACTTTGGGAAATGTTTCAAAATTAAGTCACCGAAATAAATGATTGCCCTTTATTTTTCTAGTATCAGTGTTTGCACAGCTACTTCAACAACAAACACTGAGGTCAGTGTATCTGCAAGTGAAACAGAGGCGCGCAAGATGGAAGGGAAGGTGGTGTTAGGTTCTCCATTTAAAGCCTGGCAGTGTGGGGATGGCAGCTCAGCGAGAAAACCAACGTTGAAAATTTTAAGAAACTATCACAAGAACAGGAAAAAAAGGGGGCTGGAGAGATGGCTCAGAGGTTAAAGGCACTGACTGCTCTTCCAGGGGTCCTGAGTTCAATTCCCAGCAACCACATGGTGGCTCACAACCATCTACAATTCAATCTGGTGCCCTCTTCTGTCGTGTAGGCAGAACAATGTATATGTAATAAATAAATAAATAAATCTTAAAAAAAAAAGAACAGAAAAAAAGTCTAGAGATGGGCTCTGGGAGAGTTTTGTTGACATGCGTGTGGAAACCACCAGTTACGTAGTTGAAGCTGGGTCTGCAGCCTGGAGTATTGAAGTCTTCTCCTGAGTGCCCGGGGTTACATCCACAGGGCGTGGGAGGAGAAGGGAGGACCCAAACACAGGTGGTGAGCCCAAAGGCAGCACGACCCCCACTACTTCAGAAAAAGACGCAAAGCAATGTCTGCACCACTCAAAACCTAGAAAGGGGTACGCAGTACCTATGTGTGCACACAAGAATGTCCGGTCTCCTCTGACAGTGACTGGTCTTGTTTGTGAAAGGCGGCCACTATTTCTTGGTGACAGCCAGCAGCCGAGGAAGCATACCGAGAAACACAGGAAGCACCACGAGTTCAATGAGCTTTAAGCACGTTTTCAAAGTGAGCTCTTACGCTGTTTTGTGTGTGTGTGTGTGTGTGTGTGTGTTGGGTGTACGCACATGAGTGTGCCTGTGTGTGGAGGCTAGAGATTTATGTTGTGTGTTTTCCTCACTCACTCTCCACCTTTGAAAAATACATACGTGTGTGAATGTTTTGTCGGCGGATATCTATGTAGATTGTGTGTGTGTCTGGTGCCTGTGGAGGCCAGAGAGAGTGCTAGGTCTGTTGGAAGTGGAGTTACAGATGTTTGTGAACCCCTGTGTGGATACTGGGACTTGAACCTGGGTCACATGAAAGATGAACAAGTGTTCTTAGCCACAGAGCCTTCTCTCCAGCTCTTCTCCACCCTGTTTTCTGAGACAGCCGCTCTCATGGAATCTGTAGTTGATCGAACGGCTGGACTGGCAGTGGAATCCCCCGGCATCCTCTTGTCTCCAACGCTGGGATTATAGGCCTGTATCACAGCTTCTGGCTTTGACATGGACTCGGGGAATTAGAGCTTAGATCTTTACTTACTTTACTGACTGAGCCATCTCCCCGCCCCTGCTGCTCTTTGTTAATGAGATGTTCCCAGTGTTTGGGAGACCTGGAAGGGAGGGACGCTTTCAGTCTTTGGGAGCAGTTGAATTGTCCCTTGTTTTTGGCAGTTCATCAGATGGAGTGATTTGGCTCTTGGGACTTCACTGGCTGGCTGAGCTGGCTACTATCCTCTTCTCCATTGGAACAGGTGGGAGCCCATTCTTCATCAGCCGTCCGCTCTAAGGGTCGGGTCTTCTCTTCTTGCTCCTACAGTAAGGATCGTTGAGGTTTCAAAACCTCAATCCCAATCCTAATGCATTCTCTGCCTCCTTCTTCTGGTTTGAGATGTGAGCTCTCAGCCTTCACCCCTCCTTCATGGACTCTAACCCTTTGGAACTTTAAGCCCAATTAAGCCCTTCCTTTTATAAGTTGCCTTGGTTTTGGCTTTATCGCAGCAATAGACAAGTAACTCAGACGCTTGTGGGGCTGCCCTTCTGGGAGGCAGGGAGGTGCAAGCATTTCCCTTGTGCCGTCTTGTGTCTCAGCTTCCCCAGGTGCTCAACTTTACATTGGCATTAAGAACCACGGTTTATCTAAGATGCTGTGCTGGTGGGCTTCTGTGGCTGTGATAAACACCATGACCAAAGGCAGCTTGGGGAGGGAGGGTTTATCTGGCTTCTACCAGGTCACAGTTCATCGTGGGAGGAGACGGAGGCAGGCGCTCAAAGCAGGAGAGACCATGGATGACCACGCTCACCAGCTAGGTTACTCACTCGTCTTCCTTATACAGCCAAGAACCACCTGCCCACGGGTGACACTGCCCACAGTGGGCTGGACTCTTGCACATAAATTAATAATTAAGAAAATGCCCTTTTGGGCAGTGGTGGCGCACGCCTTTAATCCCAGCACTCGGGAGGCAGAGCCAGGTAGGATCTCAGGCGGTTTGAGGCCAGCCTGGTCTACAAAGTGAGTTCCAGGATAGCCAGGACTGTTACACAGAGAAACCCTGTCTCAAAAAGGCAAAAACAAAAACAAAAACACCCCAAAGACATGCCTACAGGCCAACTTGATAAATGTGACTCCTCCGTTCTAGGTTTGTGTCAAGTTAACAAAGCTATGACCATGCTGTCCTTGTTGGGGGCCCATTTAAGATTGTTTTCAGTGATTTTTTTTTCTGGAGAAACATTGCTGTTATCCACATGCATGCTTTACGCTGGCTGACCACAGAGTGATCCCCCATTCACACTCTTCGGCAACTCCGTGTAGTTTTGCTTTAAAACAAATAGCTTCAATATTTTATTTATCTCTGTTCAGAAAACTTTTTAGACTTTAATTGAGGAGGTCTGTTTGTATCAGGGGCTATGTTGTGTTGAGCCAAGAATCCTGGATGGGAAATTGACTCATGTACATGTATCTCTCCCCATTGCAAAATCACTGAATATTTCTAGATCTCTGTGTGTGTGTGTGTGTGTGTGTGTGTTTGTGGGAGCTGTACACATCATGGCATATGTATGGACAACCTTGGGTATTGGCTCTCACCTTCTGCCTTGTTTGAGCCAGGGTCTCTTGTTCATTGCTGTGTATACCAGGCTAGTCTTCCAGAAGCCTCTGGGGGACTCTCCTGTCTCACCTCCCATCTTACTGCAGGGGTGATGTCAACATGGGCTACCATGTCTAGCTTTGCCTGGGTTCTAGGTATGTGGACACAGGCCATCTTGCTTGTACAGGAAGTACTCTACCCACTGAGTGTCACCTCAGCTCAAATAGTCCCAGATTTCAAATGTGTTAATCAAACCGCGATTTCCTCCTTTCACTGGAAGCCACTGGGGAAACACCTGCATTGAAGGTCTCACCTAACTCATATATAAAGTGTGCATGTGTAAAGTTTTGTGTATATATATATATATCACACATGCCTCCCACATCTGGCATATGCACCTCACATGTCCACAAATACACATGTGCGTACACACACATGAGCGGGTATGCCTGTCACATGTGCATATGTATATTCTGTGTAGCAGCCATGTGTAGGAGTGTTACTTGCACATGTGTGTATACATGCCACCAATAGGAGTAAGAGCAGAGACCGAGGGGGAACTGGAGACCCTGCAGACACTGTCCCCTGAGACAGCTAAGGGTTGGTCATGGTGTATGCAGACTATTTGGATGGACTATTGATGTTAAAACTTGTACCTTTGAGAAAAATAATCAGCTTCCTTAGCAATGAACTTCATGCCCTTCCCTGGGATCAGGACAGCCCCCCCCAGCCCCCCCAAAAAGCACAGCAATTACTGGTCAGGAATGGCTGATTCCCTGCTGCCCCTGGTGTGATGGTCACTCACCTTAGTCTGCTAATTGTGGGTTTTGCTGTGGTGACACTAGCAGTTACCTTCCGGGGCCCCTGCCCTGGCCCGTTGCTGTGTCTACTTTGTGAGGAGCTGTGTGCAGGGCTGGCAAGGTCATATTTAGTAGACCTCCTCTGGGCTGGGCTCACGGTAGACCTCCTTGTTGCTTTCTTTGGTGGCGGTTGAATAACAGGGGTGACCCGGCCTTGGAACAGCAGTTCTGATGCCTTTGGTGGTCAGCCCTGCGCCACCCCCCCCCCCATCTTTTTTTGTGTGTTTGGGGGTTTTGCTTGCATGCTTGTCTGTGTGCCGCGTACCTGCCTGGTGCTCAGAGGCCAGAAGAGGGCATCAGATCCTCTGGAACTGGAGTTACAGGCTGTTTGAGCCACCGTGCTTGGAACCCAGGCCCTCTGGGAGAGCAGCAAGTGCTCTTGGCCTCTGAGCCATCTCTCCAGCCTCCTTGTATCACATCTCTTAGCAGGCTTCGTGAAAAGGCCAGACAGTTGTATCTCTACACCAGGACATTCCTTTTCTGCCTCTGGTTCTGGTGGCAGCAGGATGGCCGTGAGGAGCAGAAGGGAGTAGCTCTCCCTACTGAATGCAGTATCCCAGCAAAGAAGTCTGGTCTTTCCACTCCCCAGAGAGATACATGCAAAACGAAGCCTGCCCCTAGCCACTTGTCAGCTCTGTACCCGTGCGCTGAGAGCCAAGCCTGTGCCTTTGGCTTCCCCTGCTTCCCTTCTTTGCCCAACAGGAGGCAGGTACTCACTGGACCAGGCTATCCAACCCTAACATTTCATTTTAATGACATCACATTCACTTCTATCTTAGGAGAATCAATAACACTTTACAGTGGGTTCGGCTAGGCCTTGGTTAATATTTAGCCCTGTTTTCAGACATAGCCCAGATACGAACAGCCAGAGACATCTGTAGGAGCAGAAGCAGCTCACATGCTAGCTAGCATTCAGCCCCTCTGAGTGCAGGAAGGGGTGGGCAGGCGTTGGAATGGCTGCTGGGAAGTCTTTGTCTTTGAGATAGTATTCTCTGCCCAGTGACTGCTGAATCGAATAGGTAATGACAGCTACAAAAGATTGTCCTCTGTAAGTAGAATTCCATCCCTACATGAGCTGCTAGAAAAAGAAAAACAAAACAAAAACAACAAAGGGGGTAGTGGTGGCGCATGCCTTTAATCCCAGCACTCGGGAGGCAGAGGCAGGTGGATCTCTGTGAGTTCAAGGCCAGCCTGCTCTACAGATCGAGTTCTAAGATAGTCAGAGCCTTTACACAGAGAAACCCTGTCTCTAAAGACAGAGACAGAGAGGGGAGAGGGAGAGAGGAAAAGGGAGAGAGAGAGAGAGAGAAAGAGAGAGAGAGAGAGAGACTGAGAGACTGAGAGACTGAGAGACTGAGAGACTGAGAGACTGAGAGGGACTGTTCCCAGGAATTTATTCACAAGAGGGAGAACAACCCCTAAGTGAAGAATTGCTTTGCTGGAGCATTTGCTGGGGAATTCGGTGTTTGGAAGCTGGCAAGAATGTGGATGGGACGAGTGACTGATTTCAAGTCATCACTTCTAAGCTCAACTGCTGGGCCTGTCAGTACTTGTTATTCCTGAGAGGGTGCACACTTCAAAAAGCCTAATTGCTTTCCACCCCCCCACCGCTTGGCTCCTCCTGCCACACTTTCCTCAGCCAGGCAGAAAGCTTCAGTTTCACCAAAGGGTCACCATTGGAGCTGCTTGGGGAGCTGCGTGGATCTCAGCTGCCATTGTCTTCCCGCACACCCCGGGGTTATGCTGAACACGTCTAGAGAAACCAGAGCCAAAAGCCTCAGCAGGCGGCCCTCGTGCTCTGCCGTGGAGCGGTCCAGTCAGAGCAAGCAAGCAGGCTTCTGTCCACCAGTCCACATTGTCCCCTCCGCCTGTCATCTCACCCTCCGCTGTCCTCCTCGGGTGTCTGATACTGAAGCTAAGGTCATTCAGCACCTCAGTGTCGTGGCGTTGCCCAGCGTGTCTCCTTCTGAGTCTCTGTAGGTTTAATCAGCCCTTAGCAACCCCCTGCTAATAGGAGGCAAAACCCACTAGACCACCAGAGATCAAAGTCTATCTGACGCATTAATTAAAAACAAGTTTATTTTACTTTAAATTATGTTCACGTGTGTGCATTTATGTGCGCCTACGTGCAGGTGTCCACAGAAACCAGAAGAGGGCATCAGATCCATGGAGCTGGAGTCCCGGGTGATTGTGAGCGTGGGTCCTAGGAACCAAAAGGGTATTGTGCAAGAGTAGCAAGTGCTTGTAACTGCTGAGCTGACTTTCTGGCCCCAATGTATTTTATTGCCCCACCCCCAGCATCCAGAGAATTTATCTTCATGATGTTGAATTGAAGTTAAGAGTGACTTTGTGTGGACAGACAGCCTCCAAAACAATACAGAGAAACCCTGTCTCGTAAAACCAAAAAAAAAAAAAAAAAAAAAAGAGTGACTTTGTGAGCCAAAATTGTGTTAATATTTTTTGTTCCTCTCTTGGATAAAAGAAATCCAGAGAACAAGTCTTTTTCCTCCTCCTCCTCCTCTTCCTCCTCATTCTCTTCCTCTTCCTCTTCCTCCTCATTCTCCTTCTCCTCCTCCTTCTGGCTTTTTGAGCTAGGGTTTCTCTGGGTAACAGTCCTTGCTGTCCTGGAACTCCCTTTATAGACCAAGCTGGCCTCAAACTCACTGCCTCCCAAGTGCTGGGATTCAAAGTGTGTGCCACCACCACCTGGCAAGAACAAGTCATCTTTAAAAATAAGATGCTTCAGGGCCTAGAGAGATGACTCAGGGGTTATCATCACTGGCTGTTCTTAAAAGAGGACCCAGGATTGATTCCTAGGACTCACATAGTTCCAACCATTTATAACTCTACTCCCAGGGAATCCAGTACCCTTGTCTGGCTTCCACAGGCACCAGATATACACATGGTACACAGACATACATGCAAACAAAACACTCATACATATAAAATAATACAATATATTTTAAATTTTAATTAAAATATAAACATAGGTGCTTTAACTGTGAGACATAAATTTCCATATCATGGAACCTGACTGCCTATCTGTATGGGATTAAGCATCTATCTTGTATGTGTGTGTGTGATGTGTTGTGTGTATGTGTGTTGTGTGTTTTGTGTATGTTATGTGTGCCAAGTATGTTTGTTATATATGTTGTGTATACATATGTATAGTATGTGGTGTGTATGTGTATGTTGTGTATATATGTTCATGTATACAAATACACATGGGTTGCCAGGGTGTGTGTGTGTGTGTGTGTGTGTGTGTGTGTGTGTGTGTGTGTGTCTAAGGACAGCCTTGAGTGTCCATCCCTAGGCACATCTATTTTTTATTTGAGACAGGGTCTCACTGGCCTGGCCTTCACCATGTAGGTCAGGCTAGCTGGTTTAACACACCTCCAGAGGCCTATCCTCTCCATCTCCCATCTTGCCATTGCTGGAATTGCAAACACACAGCACTGCACTTGACTTCTCATGTGGGTTCTGGGGATTGAACTCAGGTCCTCAAACTTGTGAGGCAAGCATTTTCCTGGCTGATCCACCTCCCAGCCAGCCCTGTCATGTATGCTACAGTCCCCTTCTTCCTGCCTTCAAATGACTGTCCTGCTGCCTAGTACCCCAGATACCGATTAGACATTCCATCTGGAGGTTCTTGGTGGCCTCCTGGGGATCAAAGCCTTGTGGGAGGCAATCTCTCAAGCTGTGGGGGCATGAACACCATAGAGTTACTCTGACCTCTCTTCCCGAAATGATTGTCATTGGTTCTGGGTTTCTTAGATTTCCCTAAGTGAAAAAAAAGGGTTATTTATTCAAGACAAATATTTCCAATTGTAATGGTAAAGGTGTATCTATACTGTTTCTTTCCAATTTTTCCTTGTTGTATTAAAAAGAAAAAGGAACAGTGACTCACTGTCTGTTACGGCTGCCAAGAAACCAGCCTAAAGCTGAACCTGTAGCTAACTTTGCCTTTGGTAACAATCTGGGATTTTTCTGTATGTTTTTCTGTTTGCAACAACGGTCTCTGTAGTCTTACTTTATGATTGCACTTTTCTTTTCAGGTGGGTTTATTTGCCTATGGTAAATCCCACCGAATGTGTCTTCCTAAGCCATAGCCAGCAGTTTTTCGGAGCCAGGTGGTATGAGTGACGTAGCCTGAGAATTTATACAGCCCACTAAGTAAGACAGGCTAGCCACAGGTAGGGTAGTTAGCCATTCTGACCACTAACGAGTCCTTGCTTAGGGAGTCAGAAGAAGAAAGCGCATTTTACGATGCAGTTGAGGCCTACACGTGGCATAGTAAGAGAGATGTGTCCAGGACCCAGAGTGCAGTGCCTCCCACACACCTGCACTTGTAATTTTCATATCCTATAGACCAAGGGGATGAGGGCCAAACCTTTTCTTGTCATTTGTACACAAACCCATCGACAGCTGGAGAAAAAATACCACTGGTAGTGTGAAAGAATAGCTTGGAGAGGACATGCCATTACATTTATGACATTCCATGCACACACAGCTGATCCAGGAGGTGATCCAGCCATTCCTGTGAAGGATGGGCTCCCAGCCTTTGCCCTGCACACACACATACACACACACACACACACACACACACACACACACACACACACCTGTATACTCCATTGGCTGTCTCTTGACTGAAAGTTTCATAAACACTGTTCCTGAGTCTTGAGTATTGTGATTTTCATGATGCCCAGCTTTGTGTAAAATTCTCTACAAAACATCTTTGAGAGCTAGGGGGATGGCTTCGTGGGTAAAGGTGCTTATTGGGCAAGCCTGGTGACCTGAGTTTGGTCCCCATAGCCCGCAGAAAGGTGGAAGGCAAGAGCCGGTGCCACAGAGTTGTCCACTCACACCCATACATGTGCCTTGGCAAGCATGGCCCCTTCCCACTAATAATAAAGACTCCTTTGAGAGCTGGGGAGATGGCTCATTCGGGTAACACACTTGCTGCCCCAGTGTGAGGCCTGAATCTGGATTCCAGAGCTCATGTCAAGGTTGGCTGGGCATGCAGCACATCTGTAATAACGTGCTCCAGGGGTGGAGACAGGATCCTCTAGGCAAGCTGACTCCCTTCACTGGAAGCTTCTCTTTCAGCAAGAGACCCTGCCTAGTAAAAAAAGTAGAACATGATGTAGGAGGAGACAGCAATGTCATCTGCTAACCTACACACACACACACACACACACACACACACACACACACACACGCACGCATATACACATGCACGCACACACACAAACACACCACATGTACATAGACAGGAAGGAAGAATAACCTCCCCCCAAAACAACAACAAAACCCCAAAACACCTTTGAGAAGATGTTTTCTGTCATTCAAAAGTCTTATCTGGCTAAAAACAAAGCAATTTCATGGTTTCTCTTAAAGGTAAAATTCTACTTCATTTTTCTTCTTCTCATTGTGTGTGTGTGTTGAGGAATAAATTTTTTACTCATAAGAATCATAGTCTGTCTTTTGCCTTTCGGGCCACTGACCCCACCCCTTCCCCATATCCCCCCAGGTAAAACTAAAGCAATTTGAGGAGAGAAAAATACAATCTGATAACAAAGCATGTTTTGTCTTGATAAACAGTGATCGATGACCACAACCCTTGAAGTCCTTTTGGGTAAATGAGTAACCGATTGTATCTGAGAGGCAAACTGGTGTTTATATTCTGACTCTCACAGTTTGTTCCCCTCTATTTCACTCTGACCTAACTCGTCTGAAATTGAGGAAACAGCTGTCCAGGCTCAGGGGCAGCGCCTGTGAGCTAAGAAGCTTATATAGTTTAGGGGCCCTCTAGGAAGAAGAATACAAAAATACCTTCCTTTTACCTTTTTTCCCCCCAAAAAACATACTGTCGTGTGTGCACACTGCTCACACGCCTCCTGGGTCTGGGAAAGGCCCATGTAAGAGAGATGCCGGAAGCTCAAACTTGATTTTGTCATGGCAAGTCCATTTCTTCAGGTTCAGTGTTGCAGTAAATGTTCACCTATACTAGACACACACAAACTAGCTACTTCTGTCTATAAACACAGGACACATATGTACTGGCTCCGAAGAGACTATAAGAATATACAAATGTAAATACCAGATCACAAGATTACAAAGTGTATAAGCACACATACACAGCGTTTGGGTTTAGTTTTTTTTTTTTTTCTTTCTTTCCGATTTCTCCTGGGCAGCGGCTTTCCTCAAGGTCACACCCAGGCAATGATGTCCTCTTCTCCAGACTTTGAATTGTCTGCCTGCACGAAAATGTTCACTTTAAGGGAGACGTAACCAGTGGACTCTACTCTTAGACAAGCAGACTCAAATCCTGTCCTCTGAACTGGGCTCGTGTAGAACAAGCCGGCTATGATGGGTGGGGAGGCAGGAAGCAGGTGAGTGGGAAGCGTGCTGCCAGGAGGCAGGCTTGGCTTGTGCGTGTGAGCGTGTCGTATTTCCGGGTATCTCAGATACTGGTTTGGAGGTCTCCGTTGAGGAGGGTCCTCTGGGTCTCCGTGGTCTCATTCAGCCGGGATTTGTCCTGCTTACTGTCGCTCCGTTCCCCATCATCTGTACCACTCACCTTGACCAAGCAGAGAACATTCTGGAAGCTCTTCTTGAAGTTGTCAGATAAGAAGGCGTATAGGATAGGGTTGGCGCAGCTGTTGGCGTAGGTGAGGATCACCACAAAGTCAAACATGCCTTTCAAGGCCGGGGTGGGACTGATGGCCACGGACACAGAAGAGACGTTGAAGATGTAGAAAGGCAGCCAGCAAAAGATGAAGACAGCCACCACTATGGACACCATGCGGGTGACCTTCTTCTCCGACTTTTTCCTCTTGGACGATCCCACTCGGATTCCAGAGGACTTCACCTTGATGATGATAAACAGGTAGCAGAGACAAATGATGGTGAGGGGTACCAGGAAGCCCAGAATGAAGGCATAGATAATGAACCCTGTGTACCACGCCCCAGATTCACCTGGCCAGTTGATGGTACAGCTGCTCCTCCCCCACTGGTTGCTCCGGAGGCCAGCGTATATCATGATGGGCAAAATGACCAGCAGGGAGACACCCCACACAGCCACATTGATCATCTTGGCCGTCCGGGGTCGCCTCCACTTGGCTGACTTGATAGGGTGGACCACGGCCAGATAGCGGTCGATACTCATGACGGTCAAGCAGAAGATGCTGGTGAACTGATTGATGCCGTCTACGGTCATGACTACCCTGCAGATGGCCTTGCCAAAAGGCCAGTGAACCAGTGCCACCTGCATGGCTAAGAAGGGCAGCCCCAGCATGAAGAGCTCGTCTGCGATGGCCAGATTGAGGATGTAAATGTTGGTGATGGTTTTCATCTTGGCGTAGCGGAGGATGACATAAATGACGAGGGTGTTGCCACACAGCCCGACGACGCACACCACGAAGTAGATGAACGTGAGGACTGCGTTGCTCGTCATGTCATAGTATGGCTCTGTCTGGTTGGAGCCGTTGCTCGGCCCCAGGGAGCCATTGACGTCAAATGGAGAGGGCATCCATATTTGGCTCCCATTGAATTGCTCAGATGCCATCTCCATGTCTGCCTTTCAGTCAGTTTAGAACCAAGCAGTCCAGAGCTCTTCCTCTCACCTCAGTGGGCTCTGTGGGGCCAAGAATCTACGGTGACATCTGGGAAGAGAAAAAGGAAAGTAACCACCAATCCCACGCTATTTAGACTCCTGTATTTCCATGTTTCTGATTTATCTTCTTATTTAGACATTTTCCTACCTCTCTTTCCTTCTCCCTCTCCCTCCATCTCCCCCCCTTCCCGTGTGTGTGTGTGTGTGTGTGTGTGTGTGTGTGTGTGTGTGTGTGTGTGTAGCCTAGAAACTAGTCCCAGCTGTTGTTATGTAGGTGAAGTGGCTCACCCCCCCTTTTTTTTTTTGAGTCAGGATTTCTCACCAGGTAGCCTAGGCTATTCAGTGAGCTTCAGGGATCCACCTGTGTCTGTCCCACCACTGCTGTGATTACAGACATGTGACCACACCCACCCAGCAGTTTTCCCATGGGTCCTGGGGTTGAACTCAGGCTCTCTTGCTTGCAAGTTAAGTGCTTTATTGACTGAGTCATCTCCCCAGTATCCCTCCTCCCTTCCCTCCCCACCTTTTTTCTGGAGACAGGTTAGCCTGGAACTCACTATGTAGCTGGTAACTGAGGCTGGCTTTGCACTCACAGCACTCCCCTGCCTCAGCCTCCTGTGACTGGGGTTACAGATGTGAGCTACCCTGCCTTGCCCTCTTAGATGTATTTTTCAACTGAAAAGCAAGTTTCCTTTTTTTTCATCTAGCTGCCAGCCTGAAGACTTTTTGAGGTCTTTTTGAAATGGTGGGGGAAGGGTTTGAGTTAAACCATCATCTTTGATGACGCACGTGTGGCCGATGGCTATGGCTTCAAACACAGACTTTGACCCCTAAGGAACTGACTGGTCCAGAATTATAAAAAGGCAGAGCTTGGAGGGTTTCAGTCCCCGACCCTGGAAGGTTCTGGCTCCAGCACTCTGAACCCCATGAGGAATTCCATACAGCCTTGATGTCTGCTTGGGAGAGTTTCCATTCAGAGACCCCTATGGTGGGTAGATCCAAGAATTTAAAGGAAAGAACAAATCTGGGCTCCATGGTTCAGCTCCACGTGGTCTCATGCCCAGCCCTTAATTGCTGGGACTCTCCTTTGTCAACATGGGGGACGGGCAGGCAGGGAGGTGTCATGAAGGTATGTGCAGATGCCTAGCATTGTGCAGGCTCATATCAGAGTCTCATAAATGTTTCATTATCTCTCATTTATTGAAATCTGCCTACACAGTGAATCAAGTTATAGTCTTCAATATTAAAAGAGTCAGGCTTTCTTTCTCTTTTTAAAAGTGTGCTTTAGGCTGTTTTTCCTTCTTGGTTTTTGTTTTTCCAGTGTTCAGTGCCCTCCACTCCCCATCCGACCCCCAATTAGGAAAGCCCTTTCCTAACTCCCCCTGCCCCCCCACCCTCCCACCACCCCACCCCACCACCATGGGTAGCCTTTTGCTGCAGCTCACAGATTAGGGCAAGAGCAGAATCTAGGTGATGGATACACATTCTTCATGAACATCAAAAGGGGCTTTAAAAATGGGTGGCGGTCATCCACACCCGCTGTCCCCTTCTTCTCCCTAACCATGTGGGAGTCGAGGATGCTGTCCTTCCTCACTGAAAGATGTGGAAACCGAGGCTTAGAGAGTTAAAAATCCTCGGTGGCGTGGGTACCTGAACATGAGCCACCTGGCCCCAAGTCTTCTGTGATTTTCACTTCGTCCTGGCTGACGCTCAGAGGATGGAAGCTAGTGGCTGGCACTTGGGCTTAGTTTAAAGCAACTGACTCTTGAGTGACCTCCATGCTGAGAAAATAATGAGAATGCTGTTGATCCACCCATAATTAAGTGATTTACCACAGTTATAAAACATCCTGTGGGGGGGGAGGGGGAGTCACTGTGATGGAGCCCTCTAGCAACTAATGCTTCAATAGGGGGAGACAGGCAAGGGAGTCCAGTCATAGTGCTTGTGAACGGCATGGAGATGAGGCTATGGACAAAGGGTGTTAGAACAGCCCTTCCCTGGGTGTGTATATGGGGGGGGGTGTTCTCAGGGATCTGGGAACCGGGTCTTGTATATATGAAGAGTGAGGTGAGAGCTCAGGATAGGAGGTCCATCCAGGAAGAGGGGAGCTGGCCAAGAAGGGCTGGAGTATGCAGCACCGAGTTCATTTGCCTGACACACTTGCCCCTGAGTGGAGTGCTTTTCCAAGGGAGTGCCCAAGGCCGGTAGAGACTGCGGAGAAATGAAAGATGCAGCCAGCAACAGGCAGGTGCTCCCTGCCCGCCTCTGCCTCCGATTCATTCTGCACTGCCAGGTGCCTGGCCCTTCTTTCTGCATCAATTCCCCCAGCACGTTTGACACAGTGAGGTCTGGGATTCTGCATTTGTATTTTGGGGACCCACTGCACTGTGTCTGCATTGGGTTAGCAAGCATAGAAGCAGGCATCTATTACAACCAGAAACTGCAAAGAAACTGGGTTAATATCTCCAGATTAACTTGGTTATTTCCCCTTCCCCATCTTGTCAGTTACTTAATTCTACAGACCCAGAATCCTATGTAAGCTGCATGCAGTGGGACCTCATAGTACCCTCAGCTTGAGCCATCTACGAGCCTTGAGAGGGCAAACTTCAGTGTCTGACTGAGGCTGAAGAACCCCCCTGGCTATAGAATCCCTGTCTAGAGCCAAGAAAGGAGGAGGAGGAAGAGGAGAGGAGAGGAGGTGTGGACCCAATATGGTTCTTCAGCTCTAACTGTGCCCTGTGGACAGAATGAATTCCCGCAGGGGGAAGGGGGCACTTCTCTCTGGAATTGGTTGAAACACACCTCCACTTTGGGAAGGTAAGCCATACAGGGGATTCTGAGCTTTGGAAGGTGGGTGGAGGGCTCACAATGGGGAACCCCAATGGGATAGGGGAGACACCTCCAAAGAAGATATGAGCTTAAAACCTAGGGAGCCAGGCGCCTTACATCTCCTAGAGACTGCTTCTCACTTTACATGGTCTTATCGAAAGAGGATTCTAAAGCCACCAGTCGATACTTGTTGAATTGTGGTTCAATTAAATGCACCAGGAAGTCTGAGTTCCTGCTTTGTGTCTTCAGTGTCAGGGCTGTGGAGAACACTGGCGTGGCTTGGTGGGTGGTTTCCCCCTGAGAGAGAAAGTTCCGGCTCTGTTGGAGAAAAGGGATTTCACTCTCTCAGGAATCCTCTCTTGTTTCCGTATGCTCGATAGCCCACGAAATCAGAGGTGGGATGGGCGAGATCCCACTCAGCTTTAGTTTGACAGACTTCCCAACATCCTTCTATTGTGAGCCCTCAAGACCCCCCCTTCTCCTAAGCCTGCTAGACGCCCACCATCCACCCCCTACAAGAATCTGGGTCTGGAGACCGAGCCCAGCCGGCAACAACATAGGCTGCAGCCTGGTGTGGTTCATCACTGTGCTGGCCGAGTGGTTGGGGGTGGATAAGCCAGCCTCAGGACAGCAGAGTTAGTGCGGAGGGGGCGGGAGAATATTTGGGGCCATCAACTCGCTGACCCTGGAAACAAAGTGTTCCCTAAAGATTTCCCACCATTTCCAGGAAGGGAGAGTGGACCGGGGTGCCTGCACATCCAGATACACAGAGGGGACTGCTAGAGACAGCTGGGAGCGCAGATAGTCGCTTGGGGGACTTGTCCATTCAGTCCTTGGTTCTCTCCAGTCTAGACAGATGTCTCTGCCCGAGGGCAGCGGGGGTGTAGGAGGGACCTAACCGCATACGAATCTGGTCCGCCTCCCCATCGGGTGAAGAGAGAAAGAAAGGAAAAAAAAAACCAACAACAACGGAAAAACCCGCTTTCCTTCTCTGTCCTGCTGTCTGAGATGTCCCCATCACCTGTCCCTCCCTAACTTAGGTCTCAGGGTGTGGACTCAGGAGCCCTGTGGTAGTACCTGGCATGTCCCTTCTCCTCTATCTGGTCTCACTTCCCTTGGACCAGGGCTGTTTCGCAGGTGGCTAGGAAATAAGTTGTCCCCATCACAGATAGCTACCACCTGGACACTCGGGCTCGCAGGTCACACGCCACAGTACCTGGGCAGTGGCTGTGCGGACAAATCCATCCTGGAACATACTACCTTTTCACCCCCTGATGCCGGGATACGCACCCATCATTTCCACCTGTCACCTCCAAAAGCACAAAAGCACAAGAGAACTGCGCGCTGGGACCAACATGCAGGTCGCTGGGCTCGGCGCTCTATCCCCGCGCATAAGCACGCAGGTGCCCAAGTGCGCTCGTCGTCCCCTCCATCTCTCCGTGCCACACACATAAGCATACACACGGGTGACCACACACACCCTCACCTTGCCTTCCACGAGCACTCGGTTCTCTGGGTTCCCCGGCATCCAGAAGCTGTGCTTTTACCCAGTCAGGCGCCGGTGAGTGCGGCAGCTTGGCTCCTGGGCTCTCAGCTTCCTTGGCTTGCTCGTGCGGGCCCTTCTGGCATCTGAGAGTGCTAACCCGGGCCCCGAGAGGGCTAGCCTGGCCTGCAGATCATTGACACCCAGCAGCGGACTGGTGCTCCGGACGCTGGTGGCCTCGCGAGCGCGCCGGTGGCTGCACCGCTAGCATTGGCCCAGGCGGGTGGCAGCCCCTGGGCACACTTCCCCACGCCCCCGCTCGTGACGTCACAGCGGCTTCGCTCCGCCCACCCGGTCCTACAGGACCGGGTGAACCGAGAGGAGAATCCTGCGGGTGGCCGAGGGTGCCCAGGGAGGAGGGGAGAGCGGACCTGATCGCTGGTGGAGGGTGAAGCGGTGTCAATGTCCCTACGACTCCTCCCGGTGAGGACCCGCACTGATTTTTTTTTCCGATTTCAGAAACTAGGTCCTGTTTTAGCTAACAAATTCCAGGCAGCTGGTGCAAGGGTTGGGGTGACCTAGACTGGCTCAGGGACTTTTAAGTCGTGTTCTCAAGTTTGCAAAGCTGTGCCCTACCACGGACCAGTTCCAGGCACAGGACACGGGTTAGAAATCCCGGCAAAGGGCAGAGAGAAAAGGGGGTGAAAACAGCAAGCAGATCTCCCGCTGCAGGCGCCTGCAGGTGTGTGTGTGCTGCCCCTGGTTTCAGTTCCTGCAGCCCGCAGGGGCTTCGCGGGGCTCGACAGGTCTCCCAACTGGAGGACCCAGGGGCCATACAATCTCTCCTAGCTTTAATTTAGCCTGTCAGTCCGTGCTTGCTGGTTTGACCCAGCCCAACCGCTCCTCCTACGACTGTGGCGCTCTGCGGGAGGAAAGAGGGACCAGCAAGAAGTGGGAGATGTGTCGCGTCAAGTTGCAGCTATTTATTTTTTGACTGTGATGATTCAGTCAGTGTTCCAATAGTTTAGTAAGTCATAATCAATCCTGTAGCATCCCTTCCCTTAACTCTTAACACACACACACAGACACACACACACACACAGACACACACACACAGACACACACACAGACACACAGACACACACACACAGACACACACACACACACAGACACAGACAGACACACACACACACACACACACACACACACACACACACACACACGGCATAGTTCCCAGAGCATGGGAAATCAGAAAGCAAACCATGATCAGTTTTCTCTGTCGCCTCAGCTGCCCTGATCTGACCATGCCGTTTACGACTGACTTGTAGGTTCATCTGGGAAAAGCATAAATCCAGAAGCTGTTCCGGTGTTGCAAGGAGGAATGGGCTCTCTGCCCATGATGAGTTTTGACAGGGACAGGGAGGCAGCAGGTAGAAACAGCCAGAACCGCTTCTAAGTCATGGTATCATACACATGCGCCACCGGCACTATCTCTGAGATGATGGTTATTTTGGATCCTGTGGGCTTGACCTAGAGGCTCTTGGATCCTAGTGGCACCAGAGTCAGCTACATTTAGTTTTTTTATGGATAGGGTTGAGGGACTGAATTTTGCAGTTCTCAAGATGAGGGGAGTGGCTGGGGGGGGGAGAATGGGACATGGAATGAGCTCCAGGGAAGGCCTCCTCCCACCTGTGATAGAGTTGTTACAATGCATAATGCCACCTCTAGTCTAAAACCAGTGACCCCAGCCCACTTCCAGGGGCAGAGAAGAATGAAGAGCCAGGGAGTGCAGATTTCCCCACGGTATCATGTGACCTTGTAAAAGTTCCTTAACTGTTACTGTCTGGCGGGTGTATTGTTTAGAAAAAGAACTCTTTGCAAAACAGGAACCCCTGTTTCTTAGCTGTTCCAGCTCCTACACACAAGGTGACCCCCAGGGGGCGGTGTTCTATGTTTGGTTTTTACGCTTTTGATTTCATATCAACACCACCAGCAGAAGCAGGCTGCTCCTATCAGCTAAAAACAGTCCTCCCCCAAACAACCCGGGGAGCGTTTCTGCACACTCTTAACGTGCCGAGCACACAGGACGAAATCCCACCCTTCACACATTTGTGAGGTCTTACCCCAGCTCTCTCTCAGTCAGGTCTGGCGAGCTCAGCCAGCCCCGTGTATGCAGCAGGTACTCCCATGTCTTGTGCGGCTGACCTAGTGAGATCTGAACACTGCCCTTGACAGCGGAAAATGTCATCTAGAACAATTATTGATTTTGTCCGACCCATGAGTGCCTCGCTGCCCATGCATGCCTCACTCCTCTCCCCTGAATGTCTCCAAAGAACTCTTTGAAATCCTTGCTGGTTTTGCTGAGCCCCCAACTTCAAGTTCCCATTCCCAGTATAATAATGTCCTGCTCTTTTGACACTCTAAGCCACCTGGAGCCTGTGGCAGGCCTGGCTTTCCCCAGCAGCTCCTTTAGGAATTCAGTATCAAAACCCTGAGTCACATCGGGCGTTGGTGGCACACACCTTTAATCCCAGCACTCGGGAGGCAGAGGCAGGCGGATCTCTGTGAGTTCGAGGCCAGCCTGGTCTACAGAGCTAGTTCCAGGACAGCCTCCAAAACAATACAGAGAAACCCTGTCTTGAAAAACCAAAAACCAAACCAAACCAAAACAAAACAAAACCCTGAGTCAGAAAAATACGGGGGTTGGGGAGGAGGTAATCTCCTCATTGGCTTGTTTGGTATCTTTCAGCCAGTGAAATGACACACTTCTCCCTTTTTGCACTTATCAGAGCCACACTCGGTGGCGGGAAATGAAGAATGGTAATGCAACAAAGGACCAGGTCAGGGCTTAGCATACTCTTCTAGAGAAGTTCACAGCCTGGGAGCCCAGCGGGCAGCAGAGACCAAGAACTCTCAAGTAGGCCATTCTGTCTGTCTGCCAGTTAAATGGGGGAGAAAGTGCTCCTCCGCCATCTTTGGTGGGAGTATTGCAGTTAAACTTAGGGAAAGGTGTGAGCCCGGGAGGAGAGCTGGACTGGGGTGTTACATGGAGAACCAGGCGTCTGGCATGGTCTCTGTTCTCTGCATGCCTGCTGTTTCTGTGGGTGGAGAAAGAGCAGAATGTCAAGTGTACAGTGGTTCGGAACTCCCTGCCTCATCCAGGCTGGCCTCAAACTTGTGATCCTCCCATCTTTGCCTCCTGCGTGCTGGGATTGCAGGTGTGTGCTACCACATCCGGCCTTGATGTCTTGTCTGGAAGATGTGGCATGCAATTTCCATAATTCTGTTTAAAAAGATTTATCTGTTTAGTATGTATACAGTATTCTGTCTGTATGCATTCCTGCAGGCCAGAAGAGGGCTCTAGATCTCATTATGGATGGTTGTGAGCCACCATGTGGTTGCTGGGAGTTAAACTCGGACCTCTGGAAGAGCAGTCAGTGCTCTTAACCTCTGAGTCATCACTCTAGCCGCCCCCCATAGTCCTTTCACAGTATAACCAATTGGCCTAGAGGGATTGATGGCTTCTTATACACGTCAAGAACAACATGAGTCCCTTGCTTCCCTTCTCTCCGCACTCCATGCATTTTCCATCCTGGCTTGGCAACTCTTCACCTTGTTTCTTTATGTGGGTGGGCAGCATGGGGCCTCTTTGGAAACTGCTCCTAAGTCAGGCATCAGCTGTTTCTTTCCTCACTCCTCTTCCTCTTCCTTTCCCCACGGCACTGGAATTGCACAAAAACTGCTGGTCCCGGAAGGGACCTCAGAGCCTTCGACAAAGAGCCAGTATTCCAGCATTGTGTAAGTAAGGAGACCAGACTCAGAGAGGCCAGGTGACTTGTCCAAGGCCATCCAGCCAGGGAATAGAAAGGCAAGAATCCAGTTGACTGACAGCATCAGGCTTCTTCCGCAGGACACGCCCACATAGCCAGGAATCCCTGGCTGGGGGGAGGGGGTGGGGGATGATGATGACAAAGACCTTCGTTCCACCAGTTCCCGCATCTCCCTTTCCCCAGTGTGTCATTCTTTTTCTGTTTGTTTACTTGTTTGTGTTTTGAGACAGGGTTTTTCTGTTGTGAAATGGTTCTGTCTGTCCCTGGAACTCACTTTGTAGATCAAGCTGGTCTTGAACTCACAGAGATTCCCCCCCACCCCCCCACCCCCCCACCCCCACCCGCCCCCCCACGTCTCTGCCTCCCGGCTGCTGGGACTAAAGGCACGATCCACCGCTAACAAGATCCTCCTGTGCTCACCCTGGAGCAAGTCCTTGGTGAGAGTTGGGAAAGATGTCACCCAGGGTGCCTACCGGAGTGCTCAGGATGTCACAGGTTCTTCAGGAGGAGAGTGTGGACATCGGAGGAGAGGTGGCTTGTCACACCTGCCTTGTGGGTGTCGAGTGCCTGCTGAGAGTACCATGAAGCATCATTTATTCCTGGTCCATTGCCTGTGTGGAGCACATGTCTATGACCTCACTGACCCTTGAATACGTTCAGCACCTGCCACCGGCACCAGTAGTATGGTCATTTCAAGACATCTCACAGAAGCCGGGCGTTGGTGGCCCACGCCTTTAATCCCAGCACTAGGGAGGCAGAGGCAGGCGGATCTCTGTGAGTTCGAGGCCAGCCTGGTCTACAGAGCGAGTTCCAGGACAGCCTCCAAAGCCACAGAGAAACCCTGTCTCGAAACCCCCCCCCCAAAAAAAGACATCGTACAGTAAGACACTGGTTGACATTTACCCTGTTATCTTCGCTCTTGATTTGGCCCTGGCAACCTTCCTGTGAATGCATTTGAACCTGTATCGTGTGTGGACTGTGTGCTGCACAGGGTACTTTATGCCCGCGCACGTAACCCTCACTGCGGTCCTAAAAAGCACGACCAGCATTCCCTTTCGTGAATGGGCCAACCAAGGCACAGAGAGACTGAGTTCTCCAAGGCCACAAAGCTACCAGTTTGAGTGACAGAAGCAACCTGTTTTGTGAGTACCCTCAGTACAGTTTACCCAGAGCAACAGAGCTTGGCAGATCCATCTTCTACAACCTGATGAGATGGAAGAGGGGCCGTTCCCCTGATGGGCAACTCTGTTGTCTTCTCCACCACCCCCTCTGTGTGTGTATGTACAGGTGCATGTGTGTCAGAGTACATGTGCCCGTGTGTGTAGGTCAGAGGTCATCTGCCTTTGCTGTCATTCCTTAGGCACTGTCTGTCCTATGTACAGGTGCATGTGTGTCAGAGTACATGTGCCCACTTGTGTGCATAGATATGCAGGTCAGAGGTCGTCTGCCTTTGCTGTCATTCCTTAGGCACTGTCTGTCCTCCCCCCTCCGTGTGTGTGTGTGTGTGTGTGTGCGTGCGTGCGAGCGAGCGAGCGAGCGAGCGAGAGAGAGAGAGAGAGAGAGAGAGAGAGAGAGAGAGAGAGAGAGAGAGAGAGAGACTATCCCTGACTGGGAAGAATTCGAGTATGCTCGGCTGGCCAGGGAGCACGAGGGATTCACCTGTCTCCATCTCGCTAGCACTGGGTATTTCAGGTATTTCGGGCATGCACCACCACACTTGGCTCCCCCCACCCCCAAGTGTGAGTTCTAGGGATCAAACTCAAATCCTCAAACACAGCAAATACTTAACGGACTGAGCCATCCCCTGCCCTGGTTTTAATTGTCTGCAGTTGTCCTTAGCCTCAGGATGTCTATGTGGATGGATTCTGAATAGTTCCCAATACCCCGTCTCCCACAGCTGTCTAGTCCTCTCCTGACCAGCTTTGCTGCTCAGAAGTGTCTGGTTATCGTATGCAATGCAGGTGGGTGATCTGCTGATCTGCTGCTCTTCTTCGGGTAGAGGGGAGGAAGGACAGCTGCCTATAGGATGGGACTCCCCCAGGCTGGGCAGAGAAAGCACCTGGGGCTTTCCTCAAGAGGACTGTCTCTTGGTTCTGTTCTTAGAGATTCTCATTTCCTAGACCTGGGATGGAGCCCAGCACTGCAGAGCTCCTCAGGCAGTTTCACTCTGAGCTGGATTGGAGACGTTCCAGAAGCTGAACCGCTTGGTTTTAGATGAGGGAGACAGAAGACTGTACGGGGTCAGTCCCTGAGTGACCAGATCTCTCTTGACTCTAGAGCTCCTTTGGGATTCATCACAGTCCAGCCCGAGAACCTCGCCACTGTGTAGGCCTTGTAGGGCAAGCACGGGCCTTGGGAACCTCTGCAGCCCTGCATCAGACCAAAGTTCTAGAATCCATCATCCTGTGTCCTTGTGGGATAGAAGCAGGATAGAACAGCAGCGTCTCGGTGCCTTCTGGCCAGTTCCCACTCTAAACACGCTGTGTCTTACAGGAACGGCCCGTGAGAGCCACAGCAGCCCACAAATGGCCCAGACCCCGTGCGTGACTCTCTGAGATTGTGTCTGTGTGTGAAGTCGTGAGGAGCAGATGGTACCTGGCCTCAGGGACAGAATGGTGACTTCAGATGGAATCATCTTCCTTCCTGGGATAGAATGGTACCTGGCCTCAGGGACAGAATGGTGACTTCAGATGGAATCATCTTCCTTCCTGGGGGTCTACGTGCCTTCGAGTCACCAGGAGTCAGGGGAGTTAGTGAGGAATCCTGCCCTGCCCTCTTACCTCTCTGGATATTGTCTCTGTCCATTTCTTCCTGCCCTACGGCAAATAAAATGACTCATTCCATTTGCATGTTAGCATGGCTTTCAGGGAGGTGCAGACCCATGGAGGGTCTCCAGGTGGAGAGGGTGACTGGGTACTGGCGGAGAGCAGTCTTTGTGCTGGATTATGCCTCGTCGCTTTATGGATTCCAGCTCTTTCTCTGAGTCAGACATTTCTAATGCTGAAGGACCTCTGGCCCTAGCAAGCAAAAGCTGGGAATCGATCCAATGAGTGCAGTCGATAGGCGGGCATTTTCCTTTCTCTGTGGGAGCTGCCGCCTAGTACCAAACCCTATGTGGCCATGTCTTACCTCTGCTCATGTACTCATGATAAAGTTTAATTTGTAAATTAGGCATATTCAAAATAAACAATAATAACTAATACTAAAGCATAGCAACTATAGTAGGATACAAGAAAAGTTGTTTTTAAAGAAAAACTCACGAACGGCTTATTTTTGGAATCTTCATTTCATGTGTTCAGACCTCAGTTTACCCCGAGAATCTGAGATCATAAGAGAACTCTGGAACGAAGGGCCTTTAAACCGGTTGCTTCCAAAGAGGCTGCAGTCCCCATGCCGACCTCAGGGTGGCGTGAGCGCACAAAACTCCCCACTGGGTTCGCCGCTCTTCTCTCAACTCCAGCCCTGTAGAATGGAACCCAAAGGCCTCTCTACAGCTGTGCTTTTTTCTTCTTCCCCCTTCCCCGTCCTTCTGCTACTCTTGAGGAGTGACTCAGAGTGATGGCCTTGGTGCCATTTAGGGAAGAGCCACCATGGATGGCGAGAGAGAATGTCAAGAGCTGCTACAAGGGCTTGGCTTCAGAGACTCAGCCTCTCGGAGCAAGGGAACCCCTGGACCCTTCTACTTCAGCCTCCTAAGTAGCTGATAGTCCAAGTGCTCCTCCCGTACCCCGCTTCAGGCTGAGGCAAACCCGGCAGAAAGAGCCGTGCTACTCAAGTGGATGCGGGCAGGCTCTGGAAAAGCTGTTGGGAGCAGCCTGCCTGTTTCTGCTCGTGTTGAGTGCCGCCCAAGTGCCTACGAGGCAGCAAACGTATGCCCTTCTCAGCGACACAGGAGTGGGCTCCCTAGAGCCCTGGGTTTCGGTTGCAGGAACCAGGAGGGGCTTTGTTCAGCTGGGTGATGCCCAGGGGTGGGCTCTGGCCACTTTCCAAAGTGACGGTTCAGTGGTGGCTTCTCCCTCGTGGGACAGCTGGGCTGGCTGGCATTGTTCGGTGGTCCGGCTGCTGGTCCCCAGGCTTCACGGTACACGCCTGCTCAGGGGTCCCAGAACAGATGGCCAGTCCAGGGAGGGGCCGTGGGAGGCTTCTTCATCCAGAGGAGCCGTTATTGTCTCCTCTTGTCCCCACCCCCGAAAGGGCTACGCGTTTCTTCTGGCCTCCCTCCTCCCACTACTTGCTCTCCTGTGACTGGATCCCTTCTAAACAGATTGGCCCCGTGGCTGCTGCCAGAAACTCATTTTTCCACGCTACTTCAGACACTCATCTTTATCTCCAGAAAGACTCTCGATTTGGGAGTTAGAGAGAGCATGGTAACTCCTGGGCTCTGCTCTTGCCAGCTAAGACATGTAACTGTTTTTGAATAATGGGATGCCAGGCTTAGGGAGAGTCCTTAACACCCAGGAGAGGCAAGGCAGAGCTTTGAGGGCACCTACGCAGGTGACAGGGGCAGGGTGGTGGCAGCAGAGCATGACACTACAGAATAAGCTCACTCTCACAGACCTTAATGTTTATGCAACAGATATATGCACAGCATATAAAAATTTTAAGCAGCTTATGAGACTTGAGCTGCATCTAAACATCATGTCCACCTACTCCATGAAGATCTGGCACTCACGAGTCTGTTCTAGACCTTGTGGTTTCAGCTCCAAGCTGAATTTTCAAAGACAAATTCCAAAAAGTGACTTGGCAGTGGTGACACTGAATGCATGTTTAGTTTTCTAGGACAAGCACTTCTGAGTGTGAGTTGACTGTTAGACTGTTCAGAAATAGCACAACCAGTCATTGGATGTATAGTTCTAATGTGATTGGCACAAACAAAACACCAGCATAAAACACACAACTGACAGTGTAATCGTGCCTGGGAAGACTGTCACTCTCTATGTGGTGCTCCTAGGTAGGTATGAGCACCTTCATTTGTTTTAAAAGATCTGTTTATTTATTATGTTTACAGTGTTCTGTCTGCATGTATCCCTGCAGGCCAGAAGAAGACACCAGATCTCATTACAGATGGTTGTGAGCCATCATATGGTTGCTAGGAATTGAACTCAGGACCTCTGGAAGAACAGACGTCACTCTTAACCACTGAGCCATCTCTCCAGCCCAAGCACCTTCATTCACATATCTATCCAATCTGTATTTTTCCCATCTACACATCCATGCAGCTCTATCTACTCACAATTCATCCATCTATCCACTATTCATCATGAATCCACCCGTCATCCATTTATCATTCATCTGTCTATCTTCTCATCCATCTATCTATGTGTCATCCATTTATTATCCATCTATCCTGCACTCATCAGTATCCACCCACTATCCATCTATCCATCCTTCTGTCCTTTATCCACCCAACCACCCATTCACCTATCCATCTATACATACATGTCATTCATTTACTGCCCACCCACCCACCCACCCACCCACCCATCCATCCATCCATCCATCCATCCATCCATCCATCCATCCAACCACCCACCCATCCACCCATCCATCCATCCATCTGGTCAACAAACCAAAAAAGGGTAACAGAGAAAAGGGAGAAATCTTGTTTTCTAAGCCCTGAGATGGAACTTCCTGTAGTGTCCTCTTGGGACAAAGGAACCCATAAAACCCAACCCCCAGCCTGAATCCTTCACAGGAAACATGCAGGGAAGTATTTAGATTTGAGGTGCCTCTCCCTCTGTGACTCTTCTAGAAATCATGGGTTTTGTTCATGGTCTCTTACATCCTGTCCAAGGGAGACTTTAAAGGGTTGTTATGGCTAAATGTTTTCTGTCCCTGTTTTTTTTTTTGTGTGTGTATTGCCACAAAACAGTTTGTCAAAAAGCAATTAGTGGAACATGACTTTGTGACTATTTGATGCACTTCTGTAGGGGGCTGGGAGGGAGGGCAGCTTTGGTGCCCTGCATGGGTGAAGGCTTCCTAGTGAGCTTGGATGACTCATTCTGGTTAATTTCTCCTAAACTTACATCATCCTCCATAATTGAGGTATATATAGTAAAATATATGCCTATTATATGAGCCAGTCTTTAATACCAGGCAGGAGTAGGATCTGTTTGGCCAGTAAAATCTTTTGATTTTGAATTGAGCTTTCTGTTTATTAAGTTATATATGAAGATGTCTTAGAAAGTGCGAGGGGAGGAGTGGGCTGCTGAGAACAAAATTCACAGCCCCGCTCCATCCCTGGGTCTCTGATACCTCCCCAAGGACAAGGGCTTCCAATTAGTTTTGCTATTTTCTTTTCTGCTGATTGATGCTTCTATGCTTTGAATTTTCTCTTTCAGGTTCTGTTGGCTTCTCACCTCGGTACTTCTAAATCTCCCAATTCTTGTCTCTCTCTTGCCTTCAAATCAGTGTTTGCATTTTCGTAACTCCATAAATATTTATATGTGAGCCAAGTGCTCTTCTCTGCTGGTCCCTCTTTCTTGTTGAGCCTTTTGTTTTCTCTGGGGTTAATGATTACCTCTTTTCTCAATTTTTCCTCTCTTTTCTATGTATTTATCAATGATTCATTCTTATATCCTGACAGTTGAGAATTTATTCCATGTGTTACTTTCACTTTTGATTTTGAAACCTCTCTGTGGGCTTGGTTGCAGTGGTGCCCATCCTTGAAATCCCTAGCACAGCTTAACCTTCTCATCCCTGTCAGTTTCTCTCTTGCTCTCCAAGTGCTAGCCTTTTCACTCTGAGTTGGAAAGGTTTATTTATTTTTAAGTGCGTGTGTGTTTTGCCTGCATGTCTGTCTATATCCCAGGTGTGTGCAGTGAACCCAGAGGTCAGAAAAAGGCACCGACTCCCGCTGGAACTGGAGTTGCAGATGGGTGTGAGCCACTGTCTGGGTGCCAGACTCCAACCTGGGTCCTCTAGAAAAGCAGCTAGTTCTCTTAGCCATGGAACTGTTTCTCCAGGCCTGGCTTCCTCTCTCTTCCTCTGGGTCTGATTTATATGGTTGGGTGGGTAGTCTAGAACTCCCATTTAGACCAGGCTTGCCTTGGCCTCAGGGAGCCTCCTGAGTGCTGCTATTAAAGTCACGTGCCACCAAGCCTGACAATATTCTTATTCGTATTTTATATTATTATTACCATTATTATTGTTGTTGTTGTTTTTGAGACAGGGTTTCTCTCTTCGTCTTTGGCTGTCCTGGAACTCACTTTGTAGACCAGGCTGGCCTCAAAATCACAGAGATCCTCCTGCTTCTGCCTCCCGAGTGCTGGGATTAAAGGTGTGCGCCTGTATCGTTTCTTAAATAAAGGATTTAATAAAGCATGTTTTGCATTTTATAAAGATCTATTTATTTTTATATTTTTGTGTGCAAATGTTTTATTTCTCTATACGGTATGTGCATATAGTGTTCAGAGAGGCCAGAAGACGGAATGGGGTTTCCTGGAACTGGAGTTGCAGATGGTGGTATCCACCATATGGGTGCTGGTAACCAAACCCAGGTCCTCTGCAAGAACAGCCAGTGCTCTTAACCGCTGAGCCGTCTCTCAAGCCCCTATATTCCGTATTATTAAAAGCTATTCTTTCTTTAGGTACTTAGAATGACTTCTCTTTTCTTCAGTTTCTTTTTCTGGTGTTCTTCATTATTCAGCTAGACCATGTATCTCATTCCCTTGGTTTAAAATTTTTCTTTCTTATTGTCTTGGTTTTACTTTCTGCGTGGTATTTTATTTCAAACTCTTGTGTTGCTTTTTAAAAAATTTTCAACTATTACATTTTTAATCTCCAGGAGCTCTTCTAGAGGCATTCCCTGTTTGTAGCCTTCTGTTATTACGTCTTGGATGTGACCTTTCATTCTGTGTCTCCATGGACTGTTCTGATTTTTAACCTTCTACCTCTTGCTTGCCCATTTCTGTTGGAGTTCCTTAGCACATGGGTTCCTGTCTGTCATTCAGGGTTTTCCAGAGATGTCCTTAGTGATCCTAGATGCATTATATCCTGGCAACAAGCACTCAGATGCCTTCTGGAGACTCTCCTCACACTGGCGTGGCTGACCAGGATCACCCAGTCACTCTGCTGAAGAACCTGTGTGCCTTTTCCTTTTTCTCATCCTGGTGACAAAGCACTTGACAAAAGCGATTAATTTCAGGTTTTATTTTGACTCTCCATTTGAGAATCCAGACAGTTGGTGGGAAGGCATGGCGGCAGGAGCCTGAGGTAGTCAGTCCCATGGCATCTCTGGTCAAGAAGCAGAAAGAGATGAACACAGGCATTCAGCTTGCTTTCTCCTTTTTATGTAGTCTAGAGCCCGGTGTGCTTAATGGTATTGCTCACGTTCAGGATAGGTCCTCCCACCTCAACCCAGTCTAGAACCGTCCTCGAGACATACTAGGTGATTCATTCTAGATCTTGTCCAGTTGACACGCAGTATACACCACGACGCTCTGCAATTCACAAAGTGTTCTCATCGACTTGCCAGCATCCCCAGAACCCCAAGCCTGTATCCTGGAGTTCTGTAACACTGGATAGTTGAAGTGCTTGCAGAGTAAATGGGAGGAGATGGTGGAGGGTGTCACCACTAGGCATGCCAGATGAGTATTTAATTCCCTTCCTTATAGCCTTGTACCGCGTCTTCACCTTCTGTTAGACCCGGAGCCACAAGTCCAGAGCCCAATCAGTCCAACCATTGCAAAGATAAAGGCTTGGGAGGAGAGTTGCAATGTGAGGGCGGGTCTCAGCATCTGACTGCACAGTGTGGACTCCACTCTCTACATTCCTCTCTCCAACTCTGAGCCTTCTGTCCCTACCCAGAACCATTCCGCCAACCACCCTCCTCTCTCTAACCCCAGTCCCCCTGTCCCTTGACAGCTTCTACAATGTGGACGGAGTTTTAGTCTGTTTTTTTCCATTCAGGGCCCTTGTTTTGTTTTTCCTCTCCTTTTTGATGTTCAGCTGTCTCCTTGGCCATTTTCCAACTTCCAAAGCAGCATCGTAGTTTTCTTGCCTGATGCCATTTCTTTCATCATTGTCGTCTCCCTTTGAAACACTGGCTTTATATTTTTTCTTTACCGTGATTTAAGAGCAGGGTGGTGGTTTGAATGACAATGAGGCTGTAGTTGGTTCTGTTTGGTTGTTTTTTTTTTTTGTTTTTGTTTTTTTTTGGTTTTTCGAGACAGTGTTTCTCTGTATTGTTTTGGACCCTGTCCTGGAACTCGCTCGGTAGACCAGGCTGGTCTCGAACTCACAAAGATCCGCCTGTCTCTGTCGCCCAAGTGCTGGGATTAAAAGCGTGTGCCACCAACGCACAGCATAGTTGGTTGTTTTTCATTTTTACTTTTTTTTTTTTTTGGTTTTTCGAGACAGGGTTTCTCTGTATTGTTTTGGATGCTGTCCTGAAACTGGCTCTGTAGACCAGGTTGGCCTTGAACTCATTGAGATCTGCCTGCCTCTGCTGAGATTAAAGAGGTGTGCCCTCAACGCCCGGTTTACTCTTACTTTTTTACTCTTTGGAGACCAGCCACCCAGCTCCCAAATAAATCATATAGCGTCTTGTTCTTTCTTATGAAAGCCAGGCCTTAGCTTGGCTTGTTTCTAGCCAGCTTTTCTTGACTTAAATTATCGCTTCTACCTTTGCCTCCGGGCTTTTACCTTTCTCTGTTTCTGTATATCTTTTTTTTCCTTCTTATTCCAGGTCTGGCTGTGTGGCTGTCCCCCTCATCCTCGATTTCTTTTCTCACCCCTCCCCTCCCAGATTTCTCCTCCTTTTTATTCTCTCTGACTGCCAGCCCTGTCTATCCTTTCTTCTGTCTTGCTATTGGCTGTTCAGCTCTTTATTAGACCTATCAGGTGTTTTAGACAGGCAAAAGTAACACAGTTTCACAGAGTTAAACAAATGCAACATAAAAGAATGTAACACAACTTTGCATTATTAAAACAAATATTCCACAGCATAAACAAATGTAACACATCTTAAAATAATATTCCACAGCAATAGCCCTCCTAGGCTCGTGTCTTTGAATGCTTGTTTCTGAAGTTGGTGGAACTATTTGGGAAGGATTAGCCAATGTGGCTTTGTGGCAGGAGGTGTGTCCCAGGTGGTGGCTTTGTGGTTTCAAAAGCCCGCTCTAGGCTCAGTCTCTTGCTCTCTGCCTGCTGCCTGTGGATCAGCTACTGCTCCGGTGCCATGCCTGTCTGCTCCCCACCATCATGATCATGGACTAATCTTCTAAAACTGTACGCAAGTCCTCAATTAAATGCTTTCTTTTATAAGAGTTGCCTTGGTCATGGTATCTTTTCATAGTGATAAAACGGTAACTAAGATAAGTAAAAACAAGAAGAGAAACTCACATGGATAATCTGCTGTTTTCTATGTAAAATATTTTATTATTTGTATGTGTGGTAAATATACCAGGTATTTGCAATGCCCACAGAGACCAGAAGAGGGCATCAGATCCCCTGTGGCTGGAGTTATAGGAAGTTGTGGGCCACCTAATGTGGTGCTGGGAACTGAACTCAGGTTTATCTTGAAGGGCAGCAAGAACTCTTATCCTCCTAGCCGTCTCTCTAATCCCCTCACCTGCTAAATTTAAACCGGCATGTTATCAGGCAGTCTGCATTTGAGTTCTGACTGATTTTATTAATTTATATGTGTGGATAGAGTTTTTAAAATATTTGTTTACTTTTATGTTGTGTATGAGTGCCCGCAGAGGTTAGAAGAGGGTATTAGATGCCCTGGAACTGGATTTACAGATGGTTGTGAGCTACCATGTAGGTGCTGGAAACCTCTACAAGGGGCAACAAGTGCTCTTAACCAATGGGCCACCTGTTCAGCCCCATGTGAAGATATTTTAAATTCTTATTATTTAATTGCTTTAAGGCAGTTGGCCGTTGTTAACCTGGCTAGCTTTGGACTTGATAATAAATTCAGTTGGCTAAGTGCTTTTTGGTTTGGACAGCTCACACAAGGTCCCCACCCCAGGGATGTTCTGGTGCCTCACTCTGGGCCAGTCATGAATGCGCTGGTGGTGACATTGTACCAGTGGACTTTGCATCAAGCGGTGCTATTGTTGTGGTGAATTGGAGCTGACTTGACTTCTGATATATATATATATATATATATATATATATATATATCCGTTTTCTAGGAAGATGGACTCTAGCTGGTGACATGCAGTGGCTATGCCAGATGTGTGAAAATGATGTTTCCGTCTAGTTGGGGTACCTACTCATGATATGTGGGTCTATTTGGTCTTGTGGGGTCAAACGACTGCAAGATCCTCTCTAGTCTATGAAACCCTCTTGACTTGAGCCTTCCTGTGGGTTTAACTGCCGCTGCTTTCTTCCCCTTCCTCTCTGACCTCCTTCTATGTCCTCCTAATCAGGTCTATCCAGTACTTGCTTCACGCCTGCTCCTGCCCGAGGAAGGTAGAAACATGTGGCATTGATGGAGAGGCATGCCGTTGGTTTCCATGCAGGGTCCAGACAGTAGAATGATGTCCTTCTGGGGACACAGTGCATCATGAAACGGAATAGAGGAGAGGGAAAGGCAGGCAGGGCCGTGGTTGAATTGACATGGCCTCAAGTACTGTTGCGAGTGGAGTTCCTCAGAAGATGTTGGTTTTCTAACTTCTGGTTCCCACGACTTGATCTTATTTATAATTAAGTTCTTTTCCCCCCCAGCTGTAATTGAGCATAGAATAAGTTCTCTGCTGAGAACTGGTAAAAGCCATTTGTTCAGAGCTTGCTAGAGCAAGGAGTCTACCGTCATCATTTATGTTTGGCAGAGACTTGCAGCTGGGCACAGGATCCAGGAAAGGATAGTGTAGGCGGAAGGAAAGTCTTGCCTGGCATAGGGTCCATCAGGGTGATTAGGGTGTTGGCAGGTGACCTAGAAGCAGGAATCCCTAGATGCATAGTTAGAGAGTATATTTGACTTTCTTCAGTATATTTGACTACTCTATGGGGCAGCAACCAGTTCTTCCCAAGTCCTGGCATTTAGGGCCATTTGCGACGTGGTTATGGGTTAACTTCCTGGCCTGGTCACTGCAGACAATAGTTGGCATCTTGAACTAGTTGCAAGTTCTGGTCAGAGATCTGTTTCTGTATATGGTCTGCCATTGCTTGTCCAGTCAAACCCTTGAGAGATAAATGGAAGCTGTTAGGGTGAGTCCTAATCCAATAGGATGGTGTCCTCAAAGAAAACAGAGACACAGGGACAGATGTGCAGGGAAAGGGTCACATCATAATGCAAGCAGAGGCGAGAGCAGTGCAGTTAGGACCAAAGGCATCAAGGCTAATCAACAGGGAAGACCTGGATCCCCATGAACTGCTACGTTTGTGTTGGGAATCGAACCTGGATCCTCTGGAAGAACAGATAGTGCTCTTAACTGGACCTGCATGTTGGAATGAGAGAACCAATTCTTGAAAGTTGTCCTCTGACCTTCATTCGTGTGCTGTGGCATGGGAGTGGGCTGCAGACATGCACATGTACACACACAAAGTAAACAAATAAATGTAAAAGAAAAAAACCAAACCCACTCAGGGTGAGCACTATCCTCAGACCCGGATGAAAACTCATATGACTCTCTGGTTTTTTCTAGGCTAAGCTGTAGCTTCCTTTAGAAACATTCTCTTTACCAAGTGCAGTTAGCCCTTGGCGTCTCCAGCCTGTTCACTTTACCCTTTCACTCTCTTGGGGTTGCGGCCCAGCATTAGCCCGGAAGCTGACAGTGCCAGGTGGGACCGTGCAGTGGATCCTGTGGTGGAGGACAAACGTGCCATCAGGCAGAACTTACATGGGAAGGAAGTTTTATTGGGAAGGGATGGGAGTGGGGGAAGGGAGTGAGAGAGGGGAGAGAGAGAGACAGAGAGAAAAGAGAGAGGGGAGAGACAGAGAATAGAGATCTGTGTGCCCACCAGAGAGATGGTGGAGAAGGAGAGAGGAGGTGGGCGGAGTATGCTTTTTTTTTTTTCGAGACAGGGTTTCTCTGTGGCTTTGGAGGCTGTCCTGGAACTCGCTCTTGTAGACCAGGCTGGCCTCGAACTCACAGAGATCCGCCTGTCTCTGCCTCCCGAGTGCTGGGACTAAAGGCGGCTCGGAGTTTGCTTCTTAAAGAAACCTTTGCACCTGTGTGCAGACTGCCTGGAGATGTAGCAGCCATAGGACCCTGGGCTGGCCAGGTGGCAGGTGGCAGTATAATGCCTGGATCCTAACAACCATCCCCTCTCCCTTTTGTCCCTTCCACCGTGAATCGCAGGATCTCACATGCAGCAAACCGACCCTCTCCTGCCCCCCTCCTTGCCGAAGCGCCAAGGCTGGTCCTCCTACAGTCACACCTTGGCACGGAGAATGAAGAGAGGCTGGGACCCAGGTTCCTGTTGTTTTGAAGATTAAACAGCTCCTTCTAGAGGTGCCTGCTTCTTTCCCAGTCCTCTCTTTCCAGAGCCTCCCTCCCTGAGGTCATCCTGTCCCCACCACCTCCACCTCCCACGCTGTCAGTGTCACCCCACCCTAGTGTCCGAGGAGAGGTATTTTATTTGGAAATCAAAAGTGCAAGCGACTTCAGCAATGGGAAGAAGTCCTCTCCCATGCAAATGAAGTGTGTGTGCCCTGAGGAGCCGTGGGGGCTGGAAGAGCGGGGCGGCTCCTCTCCGTGCACTGCTTTCTCGACAGAACATTCTTCAGGGTGAATCCAGGAGTGATGGAGGCGGCAGCTGGGAAAACTAAAGGTCCTCCTGGGGAGCACCGAGAAGCGTGGCCATTTCTGTTTAATTAAGAAACCAGGGGAGAGCAAGAAGCAGGCTAGGCTGGCTTACCGGCTGTTAGTATAAGACTTTCTCGACATTGTAGGCAAATTTTAAAGTCCCTTTAAAAGCTGTGCAGTCAGTAGTGTTGCCGCAGATGGCAGGAGCTCTGTGTAGATTTTCAGCTTTTGTGTGCAGAGACAGGGAGTGGGGGCCGAGCATTTGCTATGAGCCTTCTAGGTAACTTGCCTAATGATCGTATTTGGGGAGGTGGAGCGGGACCCCATGTAATCTTCCAACAATACACAGGGGCTCTCTGTCTGGGAGTCCCCCCCACATCCTCCCCCCTGGGTCTTGGATTCCAGTAACTTCCTTAATTGGCATCCACCAGTTTTGCTTTTTCCCCCAGCTTTACTGAGGCAGCATTAACCAATGGACGCTGGTATGTTTCAGATGTTTGCTAGTTAAGTTGACTTGTGTGCATGTAGTGAAATGGTCAGCACCTTCAAGGTCAAGTCAAAGTGCCCGCAGTTATTATTGAATATATGGGAAGAACACACTGGTGTCACTCTCTTAGAAACCCAAGCCCCTCCCCACAGCCTTCCTCACTGTTCCTGAACACTGAGGTCATCACAGGCATTCAGAAGTGATGTCACTATCTCCAGGCCCACAGGAGGCCCCCACACCACCTGAAGACAGGTTTGGGCTTCCAGGAAACAGAAGTGAAACAGGACCAGTCTCCTCAGAGATCCACGAGTCCAGGATGCTTCTGGAAGAAAGAGGGGGACTGCTCTAGGGAGAGGCAGCAGACAGATGGTCCAGGCGCCATGTCAACTTCATCTTCCTGACCAGCTGTCACCGGGGAAATGTGCCCTAGGCTGGAGGGGAGCCAGAGAAAGGAGGAAGGAAAAGATTAGACATCCAGATATCCCCAGTTCTTAGTCTCCAGCTCCAGATGACCGTGGTCTTCATGGGGGTAAACAGGAAGTGGTTCCCTCTAAGATCTCTTGGTGTATAGAGTGGGTCTTGAGCATCTGTCTTTAGTTAGCGTTCCTTGCTGACACCTCTGTCCACCGTCAAGCCACCTGCAGGTCTACCTGCGTGGGCTGCTGTTTGCATATGCTGGCACTGCCCTGATAGCCAGCCAGTGGGTGACTGCACAACGTCGGGGCCTGGCCACATGACAGCAGCATTGCCAGGCAACAGCTGGCTCTCTTCTCACGGATCAGTGGCTGAGTTCCTTGTCAAGACCTATCCCTGTCCACCCCTCTGCAGAAGCATTTCCTGTAGGACCAGGGACAGGGCAAGAGTACTGTGTTACACACTGGTCAAAATCCCCAAGGTCAAAAGCACTAGTGTCATAGGATTTAGCTACAGATACTCTGTGTGTGTGTGGAGAGAGAGAGAGAGAGAGAGAGAGAGAGAGAGAGAGAGAGAGAGAGAGAGAGAGAGAGAGAGAGAGAGAGAGAGAGGTGGCTCATAGAAGAACCAATAGTTTTAGTGCACCATAAAGACAATTTCATAATACGTTACAAACTGTTTTAAATGCATGTGTGTGCATATGTGCATGTTCTTGTCTGGATGTGCATGTGGTGGCCAGTGGGAAACCTCTGCTGTCATCCTCGGGAATGCTATCCAGTTCCTCTGAGAAAGGGTCTCTCATTACATGGACTCACAAAATAGGCTGGCTGGTCAGCAAGCCCCGGGGATCCTCCTTTCTCTGTTGCCCCAGGTCTGGGATTGTAAGCGTGTATCACTGCAAGCATGTGTTAGCATAACTCACAAGTTTTACATGGGTTCTGAAGATTGAACTCAGGTCCTCACACTTGCAAGGTAAGCACTTTCCCAACTGTCCAACTTAGCTTCAGCTGCCAGTGTGACCTAGTATAGGTGGGGTTGTCCTGTCTCAACTACCTGCTCCCAAATAACCTACTCGGAGACAGATGCTCACCTGATAGCTCAGGTTTATTACTAACTGGCTCTTACACCTTAAATTAACCCATTTCTATTAATCTACATTCGGCCATGTAGTTCATGACTTTACCTGTCCTCCAGCATGTCCTACTATTCCCTCTGTGGCTCCTGGCAACTCTTCTGACTCCACCCTTTTCTTCCCAGAATTCTCCTAGTTCAGCTTTCCCGCCCAGTCTCTCCTGCCCAGCTATAGGCCATTCAGTTCTTTATTAACCAATGAGAGTAATACATATTTACGGTGTACAAAAATTGTTCCACAGCAACATGGTCTAGAGCAGTTGTTCTCAACCTTCCTAACACTGCAAGACTTTAATACAGTTCCTCATTTTGTGGTGCCTCCCAAGCATAACATTATTTTCAATGCTACTTCATAACTATAATTTTGCTACTCTTATGAACCGTAATGTAAATATCTGTGTTTTCCAAAGGTCTTAGGTGACCCCTGTGGAAGGGTCATTCCACCCCTTGAAGGGGTCTCCACCCACAGATTAAGAACCACTGGTTTAGAGTCATCTGATGAACTCTCAATTGAGGGATTGCCTAGATTAGCCAGTGGCCATGTCTGACTGATGATCGTCGTGGGAGGGCACAGTCCTCTGTGGGCGGCACCATCTCTAGGCAAATAGGCCTGAACTGTGTGAGGTTAGCTAAGTGGTGCATGCCTTTAATCCCAGCAGCTCAGGAAGTAGAGGCAATTGAGGGTCTTTGTGAGTTCAAGGCCCGCTTGCTCTACATACCAAGTTCCAGCCCACCCACAGCTACATAGAGAGAGCTTGTCTCAAAATAAGTAAATAGATAAATAACAAGGAAAGGAAGTTAGCTAAACATTAGCATTAAGCCTATGATGGAGCCAGCCAGCAGCGCTCCTCCCTGGTCTATGCTTCAGTCCCTCCCTCAATGATGAGCCATGACCTGCAAGTACGAGCTGAAGTAAACTCTTAACCTCTCTCGTGGTATTTATCACAACAACAGAAAGCAACCCAGACGGCCAACTGAGCCTCTCCCTCAACCCCCTTTTCAGCTTCAAAATGTCCTCAAAAGTAGAAATGAAAGGGACTAATGGGGAGAATCGAGAAATGAGAGGGTAGGCGGGTACGCGGGTGCCACTGCATGCTTGTGGGAGTCAGAGGACAATTTGCAGAACTCACTTATCCCCTTCCAGCTGGGTCCTGGGGATCAAACTCAGGTCCTCAGGCTTGACAGCAAGCATCTGTACCTGCCGAGTCATCTTCTTGGCCCTGTAGTTTTGTTTCTGGAACACCCCCTACCCTGCTTTCCACAGTGGCTGCCCCAATTTTACATTCCCACCCTCAGGGATGTGTATTTATATCCTCTACTTTGCATACAGAATTTGTGTTTGTGAATTAGTGGGCTTTCAGGTTGAATCTAACGCTGGACCCATAAATCTCAGCTTTTGGGAGGCCAAGGCAGAGAGAGTTGAGAGTTCCAGGCTAGCCACGCTTTCCGGCAAGATCCTGGCTCTGGATAAATAAATAATGAGTGAAAAGAAAAGAAAATGACAAGGTTGAATTGTCCCTTATTCTACAACAGAACTGTAAGGAATTTATTGAAAATGAATGGTAACTAAAGGCTACAGAATAGGGAAAAAATGAATTGTAAGAAAGGCAAAGCAGAATAAAGCTACTTCGAAGTATTGCATCGTGTCTAATACATGGGCTAACCAGGGACAAGTAGCTCAGATGGTTTTGTCAATACTCAGACACATACACATTACATACATACATACATGTATGTATGCACACGTATATGACACACACACACACATGGTCTTTTTGAGGCAGTCTTGCTGGGTAGTTCAGACTGGCCTCATGTTACTGACCCTTCCACCACAGTCTCCCATGTGTTGAGATTACAGCTGTGTACCAGCATGTCCCATGATATCTGTTATCTTTTCGGCGGTCTACCATAAAAATTATCTCCTGTATAAGGATTCCCCATCTCGTGTCTGAAAACTCTAGGCATCAGATATCCCTAGTTGCCTTTGTGACTGAGACCTAGGTGCCATGTGCTGGGGCACACTAATCATGCCCACCAGCACATGTCCTTGGATAATAAGTTGGTCACAGAAGCCGGGACCACGTAGAATGTTCTTGTGAGGGTAATGGCAACAGTGGCCATGTCCAGCCTGCAAAAGTCACATGGTTTTGGTTCTACACAGTATGTAGGGCTCTGGCAGCCCGGGCTGCACCAGGGGCTATAGTTTCACTGCTGTTGTTGGCTAGCCCTGCGCCACATGGTCTGTCGTATTCCTGGACTTCAAGCACACGAGGCAAGCATTCTACCAACTGTTACAACCCCGGCTGGGTCTTGTGCTTTGGTTGTGGATTCCGCCTGACTTTTGCCTCTACGTCCTGTTGTTCCGTCCCTCTGAGCATTCTACACGCTACGCAATAGCCACCGAGTACCTTTTATTTTCATTGAAATGAGTCATGGTTTCTCTTGCACGCAGCAAAAATTATGATGGGTGTATGCATGTAATCGTATAATCGTATAATTTTATATACTGGTAGTTTTAACCAGTGGTCTTTCCCGCTTTGTGTCTGTCTGTTTGTATGCTTGCATGCATGTGTTTTCAAAAGTGCACATGCACATACATGCAATTTGCATGTGGAGAATGGAGGTCAATGTCATGCCCCAGGACATGGTCTACTTTGCTTTATGAAACAGGATCTCTCACTGGTCCAGTACTCATCCATTAAGCTAGACTGATTGGTCAGCAAGCCCCAGGGGTCGGTCTGCCAGTCTCTACCTCCCCAGCTTTGGGATTGCGAGTGTGTGACATCATACCTGATGGGGGATCAAACTCATGCTTGCATGGTAAGTATGTTACCATCTGAGATATGTCTTAATCAAAGGTGTCTTTATGTAATAAAATATATAGTAGGAATAGGAATGCACTCATGAGTAAGAATTTTTCAGAAATCTCAGGTTTTTGGAAATAGTCGAAGACATTTGCATGATTAATAATATGAGATATTTGCATGAGTGACTTAAGCTTAAAATTTTTATGGAAGTCATTGAAAACAATTCTGGAGGGGCCTTGCTTCTTTTAGCTAATAACTGGATCATATGTTGAAATTTCCAAAGGCCAAGCGGGTTGGGAAGAAAATATTACTTCTAATGAGTCTCACACTTAGTCATTTTCCCAAGGGAAGTACATTTCCGTAACGGTGGGAGTGGCGATGAAGCCTTTTGATTTCCTATATTGCTGCAGTTCTAGCAGTAGCAATATAGTTTAGCTCAGTAGCACGGCATGTTGCTAATAACCCATGGGTCAGCCTTGAACCTCCGAAATCTCAGTCGGGGGATAACCAAGAGAAAGAAGATGCTGTCAGCCATCCCTTTTCCCCACAGAAGTAGCAAACCATGTGCAGATGTAATTAAATCAAGGATTGTTTTGAGTTTTCCAATCATGTATTTTATTAGCGTTTTCCATGGGAGGAGTGAGTTTGGGGGTCAGAATCAGGAAGGCAGAGACTTGTTCATGCAGCAGCATGCCTTCAACAAATGCTCTCTGACCACACATTTCTTGCAATTAGTTTCAACTCCAAGCAATAGAAAGTCCTAAATAACTCTGCCTTGTCCCCCCCCACTCCAAGCAAGCTGTATTTGTCAGAACACAATCAAAATATTACACAACAGTCACATCTACCAACTACTCCCATTCCAACGTTACCTTCCCTCTAACGGGGACTGCTCAGCCTTCTGCCTTGTCTTAAGAGAAAAAAATACCTTCAAGTAGTCTAGGGCTAGTATTGTGTCCCATAACATCAGTGACACTGGTTTCTTTTGCCTTATTGTTCTTTAATTTTCAGGTTCCTTTGTAGTCCAAAAGTGCTGCTGCAGTGACAGCTATTGCCTCTTATTTCCGACAGCAGGAAGGATGAAGCAGAGAAAAACTTGCTTCAGCTTTTTACTATAGAAGACTTTCAGGTTAAAACCCCCTTGCTGGAACTCACACAGCTGCAAGGGCTACTGGGAAATGTAGACTGTACCCTAAGACTTCTGAGTGTCCAACCAAGAACTAGAGCTTCAGTTGGGTGGTGGTGACTCATCCCTTTAATCCCAGCACTCAGGAGGCAGAGGCAGGTGGATCTCTGTGGGTTTGAGGACAGCCTGGTCTATAGAGCGAGTTCCAGAACAGCCGGAGCTACACAGAGAAACCCTGTCTTAAAAAGCAAAAAACAAAAAAAAGGGGAGGGGAAAGAACCAGAGTTTCTTTTAAGGAAGAAAGAGGAGAATGGGCTCCCCTAGATAACCAGCTGTTTCTACTCCAAGTAGCCGTGAAGAATTAGATGAGGTCGGGCATAGTGGTGCACACCTTTAATCCCAGAACTCAGGTGGATCTCTATGAGTTGGAGATCAACTTGAGCTGCATGGCAAATTCAAAGCCAGCCAGGGTTACATAGTGAGACCCTGACTTAAAAAATGAATGAATGAATGAATGAATGAATGAATGAATACTTAGGTTTATTTTCCAGGGGATGGAATCAATCCATCAGTCATGAGTTGTTAACTCTGCCCATTATGTGTGTGTCTGTGCCTGTGTGGGAGTGTGCGTGCGTGTGTGCGTGCGTGTGTCTGTCTGTCTGTCTGTCTGTCTGTCTGTCTGTCTGACTATACAGTTTGTGCTGCTCATAGGTTCTTCGATGTGTGGTTTCCCACTGGTGTGTGGTTGATTTACCAGGGACCACACCCTTAAAGAAATTTCTTAAAGCCATTTGTCACTTGAATCCCAGCTCCTTGCATGGTGGTGTTCCGACCCCTTTCAGATGGCTTCTGTGTTCAGTGGGAAGGGACAGCCTGCTCTGAGCATCAGTCTGAGTCACACATGATTAGGAAGATGCATCTGCCAGGGGACAGAGAGAAGGAGATAGGAAACTCCTATTAGCATCTGAAACCAATTATAAAGGCCTTTTGCCGTATCCGCGGCTAGGGGTTGTCTGAACAGCTTCCAACACAACTGGGAGTTGGCTGTGCTTGGATGTAGACCAGTGGGGAAAACCAGAAGGGAACAGGAGGTTATCATCAGTCCTTGACTGAGGAGAGAAACATTATGCCACCCCTCACAGTGGGTTGCTTTTCTTCCTCTGGATCAGCAATTCTCAACCTGTGGGTCATGACCCCTTCGCAGAGCTTGCATATCAAATATCCCATATATCGGATTCTTACATTATGACTTGTAACAGTAGCAAAATTACGGTTATGAAGAAGCAATGAAAATAATTTTGCGGCTGGGGGTCACCACAACATGAGGAACTGTATTAAAGGCTTGCAGCATCAGGAAGGTTGAGAACCACTATGCTTGGCTGGAGAAGCTATGCTAAGCTTGGAGGCCTGCACGCTCTCTGTTGTGAATGCTTGCCACTCTTATTGTGTGGTAAAGGAGCAGAGGCAGACACAGGAGCCCATGACTTCAGTGTTTCCTGATAAAACTTCATCTATAGGGGTAAGGGGATGACTCTCAGAAAAGAGCTTGCCATCAAGCTCCAGGAGGTGAGTTTGATCCTCGGTGCCAGGGCAGAGGTTGGACATGGGTGTGCATGCCTTCAGTCTCAGCCCCTTGGTGGGAGGAATCGGGAGGAACTCAGTGGCCAGTCAGTTTAGTGGAGTCAGTGAGAAGACCGTGTCTCAAAAAGATAGAGATCCAAAACAATACAGAGAAACCCTGTCTGGAAAAACCAGAAGAAAAAAAAGATTGAGATCAATTGAGGAGGGATAGCCAGTGATGACCTCTGACCTCCACACACACAAGCACACACATGTGTATGCATGCTTCCCTCCCTCATTCACCCTTTATTTATAAAACCAGGTGGTAACTGGGTTTGGCTTCTAAGCTGCCCTGTGCTCATCTCTGAGCTAATGGACCAGTTCTCTTCTCTCTTTCCTTTAGATGTTTCCAGCTATGTGGGTTAACGTATCCCCGTGCTGACTTCACCCCTGCAGGGGTGTGGGGATCCACTGCCTGGCAGGAGAGACCCACTTTGTTGCTGATCTTGATGTTTTCAGGGCCAAGTTTTGTAGAGTTCTGTCGCTTTAGCTGACTTCTTGTTAACGGCTGTCCCATCGGTGGCTTTGGATGGCCCCCCTGATGCTCCAGACAGCCATAGAACAGTTTTTCAATTTGAGTTGATGGGCTCCAGGAGACAGGAGCTGGAGCCGGCTCGCCTGGAGAGCATTGGCACCCAAAGCACCACCCACCGGGATGGCCTAACCCAGGCGCAGGCGGCAGGCACTCAGGGACTTCTAAAAAGTTATGGATGTGTAGTTGTGCATTGGTTTATATGTGTGTGTAGCTGTGCATTGGCTTGTATGTAAGTATGTCTGTAGCATCCTATAGTTGTGAGAAAGAAAATACATCTCCCTGCTTGCCACCTCAACCGAGTGTGTGTGTGTGTGTGTGTGTGTGTGTGTGCGTGCACGCGCGCACGTTCGTGCACATGCTCTTGTTATTTGCTGCTGTGTGACCCAGGCTAGTCATCCTATGAGATCCTGGGAATTGTGTGTCCTCTGCCAATCTCACAGTAGGTGATCCAGCTTGACATGGATCCTGTTGCTCTAAACTCAGGTCCTCATGCTTGTGTGGCAAGCGTGTTTACCCACTGGCCCATTCCTCCCACCCGTTTTAGTGTTTTCTAAGTGGGCCAGTGAGACAGGCCTGCCCACTGGAGTCCCAGAGACCCATGAGGTGGAAGAGGCAGCAGACTTACGATTGTCCTCTGACTTCTACTGGTGTGCCTTGGCACACATGCTGCCCCCCACCCCAGAATAAACAAGTAAAATTTAATTTTAAGAAACCAAAGCAGAAGGAAAATGCAAACAGGATAATCTTGTATTCCCTCATTGATTCCGGCATGGTTATTGGGTGTCTGCCTCAGGCTAAGAGTGGGCTACTGTGGGAATTCTCATCTTTGAAGGACACAGCCAATAAGCAGGAAGACGTACAATTCTACCAGAGAAGAGAGAGCTGTTTAGCTGTGGGTGTTTAGGAAAAGGGACAGCAAGTGCTGAAGATCTGACTCATCAGGTAAGAGCACTGGCTGCACTTCTAAAGGACTTGGGTTCGATGCTCAGAATCCATGTGGTGGGTCACAACGGTATGTAGCTCCAATCCCAGGGGAATCCGACACACTCCTCTGACCTTTGAGAGTACCAGGCAGAGAACTCATACACATAAAGTGAAATACATACATACATACATACATACATACATACATACATACACACACATTCCAAAAAGTAGTAGCAAGCATATTCCAGGGCAGAAGTGGAGGGAGTGACCCTGCTGACAACTCTTCCTACATCAGACACGTGCCTGTCTGCAGAGTCCCACAGCGGGAACGTAATTACAATAAGCCTACTCATCAGACATCGGAAAGATGGAGGTGAAGTTCACATAACACCAGATCAACTATCTCATCTATTTATTTATTTATTTATTTATTTGGTTTTTCGAGACAGGGTTTCTCTGTATTGTTTTGGAGGCTGTCCTGGAACTCACTCTGTAGACCAGGCTGGCCTTGAATTCACAGAGATCCACCTGCCTCTGCCTCCCCAGTGCTGGGATTAAAGGCATGCGTCACCAATGCCTGGCTTCTTTCTTTTTTTAAAAAATTGTTTTTATTATACATGTATGGGCTTTTTGCTTGCATCTACAGCTATGTACCACATACATGCAGAACCTGTAGAAGCCAGAAGGGGTGTGAGATCCCCTGGAACTGGGGTTATAGACATCTGTGAGACAGACACCATGTGGGTGCTGGGAATTGAGCCCCGATCCTCTGCAAGGTCAGGCAGTGCTCTTAACTACTGAGCCGTCTCTCCAGCATAACCAATTTCAATAAATGCCTAAGTGCCACCGACAGGATTCACACCCACGACCTTCACATACATCCAAAGCTTTTCACCACCCTTAAATAAAAGCCCCATATCCACTAAGCACTTTCCACCAGCTCCCTCTTCCCGCAGCCCCTGGCAACCACAGCTCTTCTTTCTCCTGTGGAGTTACCTACTCTGGCTTTTGTATGTGTGTAGACTCACACAGGGCGTGGTCCTTTGTGTATGGCTGGCTTCTTTCACTGTGATGTGTATCAGCACTTTTCATGGATGAATAATATTCCATTTCATAGATATACCCTATAGGCTTATCCATCCACCAGCTCTTGGACATGTGGGTCACTTTTGTCACTTGGCTGTCATGAGTGGTGTTTCTAGGCACATTTCTGTACAAGGATTGTTTGTCCCTATTCACCTTTCTTGGTGGGGAAGGGGGTTATGTGATCGTACCTTGATTGAGATGTTACTCAGTCTCCAAACTATTGTAAGTAATAAGTGGAGGGTGACATAAATTCCTTCCCATCTCCTTACTGAACTCAGAGATGGATTTCTTGGGCTTGGGATCTTAAAAGTCTCTGTCCTCCTTGTTCCAAAAGAAGGTCCCCATGTCAGCTATCCTGTAGTCCCAGGGCTGCCACCTTCGGGCTGCATGTCTCCTCACTCAGGCGCTGCTCCATGGCCTCCTGCTGATGTCTCTCCACGTCCTGCCTTGGGGGAGCTGGATCAGGAAGAGGTAACTGGGACAGCTTGTGGAAATCCCTCTTCCAGGAGGAAAGCACCCTTCCTCCATGGTGGATTTCCCACCATGCCTCATTCCACCACAGTCTCCTGTGGACAGGAAAGAAGTATTCACCCCAGGGCTGCCGTCTACGAGATTTCAGGGTTTGCTGTACTGTCTTGTTTCTGAATGGTTCTCCTCCATCCCAAGTAGCCCAGGCTGGCCTTGAACTTGCTCTGTAGTCATAGATGACCTTGCACTTCCGATCTTCCTGCCTCCATCCCTCCGGTGTCCTACCACACCCTGCCTTTCTGACTTCTCTTTTGGAACATTGTTCTATTTCTATATCAGCACCAGGGATTTATGAAAGGCCGAACTCTCTTTGGTGCTACCTGGGGAGTGCTGTTGTGAATGGAATACAGTATAGGAGAGAAAGAGGAAAAGGGAAGAATGGGAGGGAAAAAGAGAACATAAGAGTAAATGTTATATGCATAAAGAGAGACAAAACTGTGCAGAGACATTGGTCAGTTCTTTCTCTGTCTTTGGTTTGGAAGGCTTAATTTCTCTAGCCTTTTAGCCGCCCGGCACTTAGTACAAAGAGAGCCCGGTGCACGGGAGACACTCAGCATCAGGTCAGTTGACTCCGTGGGAATGAGGCAGGATGGAGCCCACACAGTCCCCCGTCCCCCACCGTCCCTCGTCTGTGTCCCGTTCCCCCCCTTCCCCGCCACAGCTGTGCCCAGACGTTGGGGATTCCCCATCCTGGGATGGTAAAGTATAATCGGGCATTCTTCACTCTGACAAATTCAAAAGGAAACATCAGCTCATCTTTGAGGATTAATTCTGGAACTAATCATGTTTTTTGCTCAGGTCACCCTGCCTTCAGATTCCTCATTGTCTGTTGGACCGAGGCTGCGAGGACCCCATGTTCACTTGTTAGTCTAATGGGTGGCCTAGCCCTTGGCTTCCCAGGGCAGGGCCACTTGCATTGTGTGCTGGATGCCTTGGGTGTAACTTACCACTGGGGGACATCTGCATTATCTAATTTATTCCTTTGAACCATTTCATTCCTGCTGATTGCTGTTTAAAGGTCATTCCCAAATGAACACGGACTGAAAGGTCGCTGTACCCAGCCGAAGCATCGTCTGGAAGCAGCTTTGATCCCCTCAGCGCCAACCCCAGCCTCCTCTGACCTTCCCTGCAGCTAGAAGAGTCTCTCCTGGTGGCGTGGCTCATGGTGTTGCTTTTTTGCTTTTAGGGACTGGAGTTGGACATGGGGGGATCAAAGTGCAGGAAAATGGGTAGAAATTACATTGCAAAATTAATTTTGTTTGTGTGTACAAATGAGTGTTCATGTATGTGTGTGTGTGTGTGTGTGTGTGTGTGTGTGTGTGATCAGTTTTGGGTGTCATTCCCCAGGAGCCATGTACTCTGATTTTTAAAAACTTACATATTTATTTGTGGCTTTCTGAGATGAGGTCTCACCACTGTGTATTCCTGGATGGCCTGGAACTAGCTCTGTAGACTGGGGTGATCTCAAACTCTCAGAGATCCACCTACCTCAGCCTTCTGAATGCTGGGATTAAAGGCATGTATTTCAGTAACCAGCTGTGTATGTGTTTTATGCATGTTCACAGATATGTCACAGTACATATATGGAGGCCAGATGACAACTTGTGTGAGTTGGTTCCTTGCTTTAACTGTTTGAGACCCTGGGATTGAACATAGGTCTTAGTCATGATGGCAAACTGTCTTTACCTGTGAGACCCTGGGATTGAACATAGGTCTTAGTCATGATGGCAAACTGTCTTTACCTGTTGAGCCCTCTTTTTGCCTCTGCTGTTTTTTTGTTTGCTTGCTTGTTTGTTTTTTTCCCTTTTTTTCTTTTGTCAAGACAGGGTTTCTTTGCAGCTTTGGAGCCTGTCTTGGAACTCGCTCTGTATACCAGGCTGGCCTTGAACTCACAGAGATCCTTCTGCTTCTGCCTCCTGAGTACTGGGATTAAAGGCGTGCAACACCACTGCCAGGCCCACTTTGTGTTTTGAGACAGTCTCTCCCTGGCCTGGAGTCAGTAGATTTGGCTAGGCAGGTCAGCTAACAAGCTGCAGGACCCTCCTGTCTCTGCCTCCTCAGCAATGGGATTTTGAGCATCCCTCACCATGCCTGAAATTTTCACATGGGATTTGAGGGTTAGGCCTTCATGCTTGTGATTCAAACACGTCACCAACTAAACATCACCAACTGAGCCATCGCCACACCTCCCTCAATGCCAGTCTGTACCAAAGCGCAAACTAGTAGGGAACAGGAGCTGGGAGCAGAACCATCTCCAGACTGAGGAGTCTTGCTGAATGAGCCTCCGGGGCCGCCATGCTCCTGTCCACAAAGAGTCAGCTACCTCCAGACAAGTCCATGGGATTGAAGGTTTGGTAAGCAGATTCTAGGTGAACTCAGGGCAGGGAAAATACAGCAAAAAAACAGGGAAGTGTCACTGTGCATTACTCAAATAAGAAGGTGCGCGCTTCCATTCAAGGCTCGTCAGTCTGGGTGTAAGCTCCTCAGATGAACTAAACGGTAGATGAGCCACCCAGAGGCTCACACTGGACTATGTCCTCTGCTTTTTGTGCTGGCTCTTGTGGTGGGACATAAGTGCTGTGACCATGGACTCACTGACTGTCACAGGCATTCCTCATCAAGAATCACCTACAGAAAAAAAAGTCAGTCATATTTGGGCCCAAGGAAGAGTTTCTGTGGGAAAAGATGGGGTTACTAAGGAAAGAAGGAAGGTTCACAGTCGGGAGGACCAAGGAGGGAGACAAAAGAAATCAGCTGGGAAGGCAAATAATTGTGGAGAGCCAGATGGGAACTGGGGGAATATGAGAGAGAGACAGAGACAGAGAGAGACAGGCAGACAGACAGACAGAGAGACAGAGACAGGCAGACTGAGAGAGCTTCTGCTCCCTGAGTACTGGGATTAAAGGCGTGTGCCACCACACTCAGCTCTGAAGTGTGTCTTTTTCACAGGTGATGAAATACCTTCAGGTGCAGGGCTGGACTCTGGTTGCCAGACAGCAGGTTCACATGTTCGAATATCTGCTTCTCAGAGGGAGAGGCTGCTATTTTGCATCCAAACCAGGACATTGATAGGGCCCATGACTAACCCTCAGCACTGGTCAAAATAAAGAACAAACATTTACCTATATTGGCAGTGAAATGTGGAGAGCACCTTCAGGAGTGTGATTTGGCAATGTCTGTCAAAATGAAGTGTGTCCATTCCTTATGACCCAGCTTGCCCTTCTAGGAAGAGATGTCATGGAAGTATCCCCATTAGCGCTCGATGAGACATGTATAAGAGTGTTGTCCAGGTTAGGCAGTGGCGGTGCATGCCTTTAATGCTACCACTCAGGAGGCGGCGGCAGAGGCAAGCAGATCTTTTAAGTTCGAGGCTAGCCTGGTCTACAGAGCGAGTTCCAGGACAGTCAGGGATACACAGAGAAACCCTGTCTGGAAAAACAAACAAACAAACAAACAACAACAACCACAGAGAGTATGACCTATGCGAGTGAGTGTAGAGGCATCCTGTAAGTTTCTCAGGAAGACGTGCCGAACTCAAACGCACAGCCCCACAGTGGATCCCACACAGCGGAGTGGGAGAGGTAAAGTGGCTGTGGTGGCTCAGAAAGTGCCCGTGATAGGCCACCAAGTCATCCAACATGTTCCCCAGTCAGCAGTCTGACATGAAATATAACCATGGGACACTGTAGTTTGCAAGGATAGCAAAGCAAGTTCCAGGACAGGCTCCAAGGCTACACAGAGAAACCCTGTCTTAAAAAACAAAACAAAAGAACAAAAAAGAATACATGCAAATGTATTTGCTTTCAAGTTAACATTTATACAGGCAAATATGCACAAACACATTATATAATTTAGCTTCATATACATCCATGCAGGTATCCTTATGAAGATAGACTTGCGAATATACATGTGTGTCAATATGCACATATGTGCATGTATATGAACATTTATCTATGCGTATGTGTATGGCACACAAAAATATTCTAGAAGACAGCGCTTCTAATTGTTAATAGTGGTTCCCTCCGTCGTGATCCCTTAACTCCACCCCTTAAAGGCTCCACAGCCTTAACAATGCCCCACGGATGAGCTCCCAGCACATGAAGCTCTAGGGACCACAGCAGTTGTTAAGAGCACACACAGGCCCCAGGTATAAACTGGCCTCCCAGAAGGACAGAAATTGGGTTTAAAGATGGATGGGCCGATGATTGTCAACTTAGCATTACCTCTCTGGGTACCATAGAGGATTTTCTTCCTACTCACAGTTCATCACAGATGCTCTGACTCACCTCATGGCAGGAGGGGCACATCACCCCAGATGTCCCACTCAGCCAGCTATATCCTTTGTTTTAGACATGCTGTAGCTGGGGAGGGGCACAGACGAGTTGGGGAAGAGTTGGGGAGAAGCCTACATGAGGCTGAGAGGACTGGGCTCTGCTCCCTCTTAGGGTAGGACTCCAGAAGAGCCCAGCAGGGGAAGACAAGGTTGAGAAAGGCAGATTTGTGCCTAGAAAGCGGTGACTAGCTGTGGGCTGGTCACTGAAGAAGGGGTCCCACTGTAACACACCAGACACCTAGAATAGACCAAGCAAGGTCAGAGCGCATAATTTCAAGGCTCTGACAGCCCAAAGGAATACTAATATTTTGTGACTCTCCAAGAAAGAAGAAAAGCTGCCCCAAACTATGCAGTGGGGGCGGAGCATCAAGTGCCCCCACCTGGGACGGCTTCACGCCTTCTATTAGATGTCACAGGACAAACAATTCTCAGACAGAGCTACCTCCCAGCCCTAGAAGAGTTCTTTCAATTGGCATAACTAGGTTTTTGGAGCATAAGTGAGTATCATAGTTTGGGCGAGGAGTGAGCCTGACCCTTGAGTCCCCGTGGCTAGGACTGGTGTTGTTCCTTTCCAAGGTAACCACGGAAAAAACCCTCTTAAAGCCACCTTGCTGTGTGCCCAGCTGTCCTTCACCCCTGTGATCCAGGCCACCTGTGCACCAACTCAATGCTCTGGGAAAAATCAAGATGATTGGTCATCCAAAGGGCAAGGCTGCGTTTATGTGTGTGTGTACAGGTGTGTGTGCCATCCCCAAGAGAGCTGCCCCTCTCCTTTGAGAGAGCGTCTCTCATTGGCCTGGAACTCATGAATTAGGATAGACTGGCTAGCCAGCATGGCCCAGGGATCTTTCAGTCTCTGCCTCCCCGTCACTGCAGGAGTGTCAGAGGACAACCTTGCCCCTTGTCTGAGACAGGTTCTCTTTATTGGTTGATTGATTGCAGGTGTGTACCTCAGGCTAGCTGCTGGCCCTTGAGAACGTCAGCTTATTTTACTGCCCCCATCTCCTGTCTTGCCATAGGAATGCTGGGATTACAGGTGTGGCGATGACACCTGACTTCATGTGGTCTCTGGGGATTCAGACTCAGACCCCCATGCTTTGGAAGCAAGCACTTGATGCTCTGAGCCATCTCTGAGCCCTCAGTTGGGACTTTTGACTGTCCCTTAGTGAAGAAAGCTCTCTGGGTCCCCTAGCAGGTCTAGGTTTCTGTCCTATAGACCTGTGACGTCAGGAGCTTTTCTGGCTCATGGCAGAACCCAGTTTTGGCCACTGGATTGTTTCTCACCAGCTACAGGACTTGGCAGGGACTTGTGCTCTCCATCACAACATCTCCCTGCTTCAGCCCGCCCTCCCTCCCACCTAAGTAGCCCTCGGCTTCCAGATTCTTCTCTAGTGATCTGAACAGGCCACACTCTCTGCTGTGAAACCTTAAGTATTTCTTGACTATAATGCTCAAGTTTTTACCTTCAAGGAAATGAGTTTGGGGTGAGTTGGAAAAAGTCCATTTTTCTAACTCTGAAGTCTTCCTAAGCCACACACACACACACACACACACACACACACACACACACACACACACACACACACGTCTAGGAGGTTTTGTAATGAAGGGTTGCATTGCCAGGTAGATCGTGGGACTGTGTGGATGTCGGTTTGGATGCATCAGGGCAGATTCAGCAGGCAGGCCTGCTGAACTCCGCATGGCTTGGCTTGGCTTGGCTAAGTGTGATTAGTCAGATTCTTGCAGTCAATTTGTACATCTGTGCCACTGAGTTTTTGTTTTGTTTTTGAGACTGAATCTCCTGGTGTAGCCCAGGCTGGCCTAGAGCTGGTTGGTGATCTTCCTGTCCCAGCCTCCCGAGAACTGGGATTATGGGTACGCATCACCACGCTTGGCCTGTGTTTTTGTTCACATTGATGTTTCCATCAACAATGCCCAACTTGGTCTGGGAATGCGAGACACTACACAACAATAGACCATTTCCCAGCATGCACAAAGCCCCAGCGCCACCCAACCCAAAACAGAACAAGAAGGCAAAGAGGAAGAGATTCCTTCTTTCTCTACCATTCACCACCACCACTCACGTTGTTCACATCCTCTGAGGGGCCCGCCTCACTACCCACGGCGTCCTAATTACAGCCCTTAGTGACCTCTGCCTGCCCCATGGTATGTAGCACTTACTGGGCATGGCATAGGGTTCCAGGGAGAGTGGTAATCACAGCCTGGGCCAGCACAGGCTCCATGGGGGAGATGATTAGCACTTGGTGGAGCCTGGTCATTCCAGGGTGAGCTCCCCCATGTCCCCTGTCAGCCTAATCACCTGAAGCCCCAGCAGCCCCTGGAACAGCAGCTGTGCTCACTTCTTTGATTAATTCCTGGGTTAAAGGTAGTCGAGTGCTTTTTCACCAGGAGTCTGGCTGGGCAGTGTGCATTGCAAAAATTAATTGTCTTAAAAAATGGGGATCGCCGTTCATTTATTTGACAGATGCTTATTAAATACCTCCCGTGCTGGCCAGAGAGGGATGTTACAACTCATCCCCTTCAGGGCTGGGCAAGCTAATTGGTATACACATTAGGAGAGTTGGACAGGGGTTGGGAGCTACTAGACTAGTTAGCTGTTTGGGGTGATTGTTCTCCTTACTTCTCAAACTCATGTCTGTGGGTTTCATTTATTCCTAATACCCTGCAGCAGTGATTTCCAACCTGCAGTGTCTGAGGTTGACGGAACTGCCTTGTATCGTGTTTATCAATTATTAATATTTCCAAAAGCCGAGCAAGGCAGAGGCAAATTAAAATCCAATTTCCTTGCTCCGGGCTCTCGTGGCAGCCCCTTAGTTCACTAGCCTGGTTGGTCACATTGATCCCAAGCGCTGACTGACAGTGGCATCTGTGTGCTTTCGATGCATTAAAAAACAAACAGGGAAAACAATCAATTCTTAACATATTTTGCTTGACAAATTTGTTTCAAACCAGTTTTTAAAAAGATTTATTTTTATTTTATGTGCATGTTTTGTCTACATGTATGTTTGTGTACCTCATGATGCCTGGTGCCCTTGGAAGCTATAAGAGGGAACTGGATTTCCTGTTACTGGAGTTACAGATGGTTGGGCTGTGAGCTACCATCTGTGTGCTGGGAACTGAACCTGGATCCTTTGCAAGAACACCCTGTGTTCTTAGCTGCTGAGCCATCGCTCCAGAACCTTCCAAACCATTTTGTGGTTGTAGGTTTTAGAGGTGAATTATTGAAGTAGAAATCAGAGTCTTGTAGTCAGCAGGGAGCTGCTCGGTGGTTATTAAAATGAACACAAAGTAGATTTTTGTTTTTTGTAAAGAAGCCGTGTGTATGGAAGGTTCTGGAAGGGACTCGGCTTAGCCCTCCCAACCCCAGAAGAATCCACACCAGGGCACAGCACTCTAACTTCTAACTACCAGGTGAGCCCCTGGCAGCAGCTTGGTATGAGTCCAGAGCCTGTGTATTATAAGTTTCTGGGCTGAGACAGGAGAAAAGGACTGTGGGGTAGATACCCAGCCTTGACCTTGGTTATCTGGGAACATGTAGGGGTGTTCAGAGAAATGGGGCCCTCTGATGTCTGGAGGGCTTTGCCTGGCTGGAGGTTTTTAACCCGAGCCACAGCCTCACCAGCCATCTGTCTGTGGAGCTGGTAGGGAGTGGAAGAAAGTCACTCAGTTATCCAGCTGACCTGGTAGTGACAGGCAGCTCTGGGGCCTGTGGCCGTGAGAGGAAGTATGCAAGGAAGGAGGATTCCTCCCTTTGGACTTCAGCTCTGCTCATGTGACACTCCGCAGCTCTGCAGCTGGTCTGTGGAAGGAGAAAATTCTTGGGAAGCAATGGATTAAAACCCAGTGGTGGCAATTCTCATGGGAACTCCGTGTTATAAATTGGTAGGGATGTCACGTGCCCAAGAGGCTTTGGGCGGAAGGAGTGAGAGTCTTGTTGGGTTTGGGAGGTCTTGGTTTCTTGGCTGGGTTTCACCTCTGGCTTTACTAAGTAAGCACCGAATTTGTACAAAAGCATATTGGGACTGCTAATTTCTTTTGTGTTTATTTATTTGTTATTTTTATTTTATGTGCATTGGTGTGAGGGTGTCGGATCCCCTGGGACTGGAGTTACAGACAGCTGTGAGCTGCCGTGCGGGTGCTGGGAGTTGAACCCCTGCCCTCTGGGAGAGCAGCTGAAGCTCCCAACTGCTGAGCCCTCTCTCCATCATGGTTCCCTCATAATTGACTGTGCCCTCAAGTTCCGAGCTAAAATAAGCCCTCTCTCCCTTCACGAGCATATTTTACCACAGTCGCAGGAAAAACAGCTACTAACAGTCCCCACCTCCCCCTCTATAGGTATGTGCTCAGTACTCCGTTCCCGCCCCCCTCCCCAACACCGGGACCTTGCGTCTTTTGCAGGCCTTGGCTCTAGCCTCACGCCCTGGAGTGATGGTGACAGCAGGAAGGTTCCCTCCTCCTAGCAAGGCAGTGCCCAGCCTCTCCTGGGCACCAGCTAAACTACACAGGATGACCTTGGTTAGAAGAATAGCATCTTGAAACCCTTGTGTTGGCTTCAACGGACGCTGTAACGATACGCGACACACAATGACTGAAAGTAACGCTAAGTATTTTATGTAGAAAATTACTCACAAGTTACCAAACCCAGAGAAGCCCAGCAGATCTCAGCTAGCGATTGGACCAGAAGCCAAACTCCAGGAAAAAAGAGCGAGACTTCCTGTGCGCTGTCTTTTATGCCTTCCCCCCGTAACGCCCCTAGCCATGCCCAAAAGTGGGCTTGGCTAGTGACGTAGTTCCGCCTACGTACATATACGTCTTTACGTCCAGCCGTATACGTCTTTAGTCCTGCCTAAAGTGGGTGTGGTTAGCGGTGTGGTAAACCGCCCTTTTATTACCTCATCTGTATGCGCCTCTAGTAAGTCACATGTTTAATGGCGGCATAGACTTAGTAAGTCACATGTTTAATGGCGGCATCAGACTTCCTCCTACAATTCCCCTTTTAGTCTAAAAAAGGACAACTAACTTGTGTCCATGAACAAAATGTATCAAACATCTATTCTATCTAAACCTAAACTTATCTTAAAGAAACACCCAAATATGAACACCTCCTTCCAATCCCAACTCTAAAATAATTGAAAACTAACACTAACAGGTGTAATCTTATAATATCAATAGTAGGGAGAGGGGGGCGTGGAATTCTCAAAACTACTTCCTGCTGAGATGGGATGATGATAATCTCATGGGGACCTGTGAAAAGAAAATGTTAGTATAACAAAATCTCAGTAGATCAGACAGTCTCAGTATGGCAGGAGATGCTTGATTGAAGTTCCTGACTAGGGTTCTAGTGTTGATTGAAGCTCTTATCTTGAAGCTCTGGTCAGATTGTAGAAGATGTGCTGTTTCAGTTTCTTGGTCCGGAGATGTGTAGAGTGATGTAGTTTCAAGCCAGTTTCAGGATAGTGCTTGTCAGGTGGAGTCAATGATGTGGGGCAGTTCAGATGCCTCCAGTCGAATCAGGTGAAGTCAAGGAAGTGGATCCTCATTCTCTTTCGGAAGCAGTTGAAGATTGCTGTCAGGAAATCCCTTGTTCTCTGGAAAACTCAAACGTTACTGTTAACAAAGAAATATTTTAACTTTCATATGTATGCATACAGAAGAGGTGACAATAGGGAAGATGGAAAACCTGAAGGAAATTAGACTGTTCAGAAAAAGAAATCCACAGATAACAGTCCCTCATTTTTTTTATTTCTTCTGTCTTATATCAATGGCTCTTTGATATAATACAGAAATTAGGAATTGTATTTAAATAATATGCTTGGGTTTAGAGTAGGAGAGCCAATCCAACTCCAAAGCCAGCTTCAGTTAAATGAATGGGAACTGAGGTATGTGAAGAAATAAAGATAAAAGGATACTATGAAAAAACAATATAGAGAGATTTAGACTTTGATACCACACAGTGAGATACTGTTTGTTTGATGGTCCTCAGGGTAGCTATTCATTCTTCTACAGGAATCCATAAGTCCAGTATTCTTTGCTGAGTTTACCTGTGAATACAAAAACAAAACACTTCTCTTTCCTTTTAGGAGGTCACTTTACCCATGGTGGACTATGAATTTGTAGAAGGGCTGTTATCTTCCTCCTCCTGAGATGTTTTCTGTTCTGATCGAATTTTAATTAATTTTGATGGAACCCAAATCTTTTCTTCTCCTGTGGAAACAAAAGCATAACCCCTTCCCCAACGTAACACATATCCTGGTTTCCAGACTGAGGTCATAACATCCTTAAAATACACCGGTTGGTTCAGTTCAGAAGTCTTCTCTGTAGTCCAGTGTCTTTCTGCTGCAGTTTGTCCTTTTTCATCAGCATTAAGAAAATTCAACGTTAGTAAAGCATTGTGTAACCTGTGTCTGGGTGTCTTTGTTTTCCCTGGCTGTTTATGAAGCATCTCTTTTAAGGTTCGGTTAGACCTTTCAATTATTGCTTGTCCTGTGGGATTGTAAGGTATACCAGTTACATGTTTTATATTATAATATTTGAAGAATTGTTCCAATTTACTGGAGACATATGCTGGACCATTGTCAGTTTTTATTGTTTTAGGTATACCCATAACAGCCATCACCTCTAAGAGGTGTGTAATAACAGAGTCAGCTTTTTCAGAGCTGAGGGCAGTAGCCCATTGGAAGCCTGAGTACGTGTCTATAGTATGGTGTACATATTTCAAACTGCCAAATTCTGGGAAGTGAAATACATCCATTTGCAAAAGTTCATTTCTGTGAACACCTTTAGGATTACAACCTGCTGGTAATGGAGTTTGAGTGTACAATGAGCAACTGGGACAATTTCTTACTATTTCTTTGGCTTGTTGCCAGGTGATAGAAAAACCCTTCTTTAAACCTTTGCTGTTAACATGGTGTTTCTTATGAAATTCTGAAGCTTCCAACACATTACCTACTAATAAACGATCAATTTCATCATTGCCTTGTGCCAGAGGACCTGGCAGACCTGTATGGGATCTGATGTGTGTTATGTATATAGGATGAGTCCTGTTCCTGATGATTTCCTGCAATTGTAAAAACAATGAGGTTAATTCTGTATTATCAGGAACAAATTCTGCAGTCTCAATGTGCAGGACAACTCTTTCTGCATACTGAGAATCCGTGACTATATTGAGAGGCTCTGTAAAGTCTTTAAGTACCATGAGAATGGCATATAACTCTGCCTTTTGTACGGAGTTGTAAGGGCTTTGAACTACTTTACTTATATTTCCTGATTTATACCCTGCTTTACCTGATTTGTTTGCATCCGTGTAGAAGGTAAGAACTCCAGAAATAGGTGTTTGCCTCACGATACGTGGAAGGATCCAAATTGTTTTCTTTATGAATTTGATTCTCTCTGTTTTGGGATAGTTATTACTAATACTTCCCAAAAAGTCACTGCAAGCTATTTGCCAATACCCATTATCCTTCCATAAGGAGGAAATTTCCTCATTCGTTAAAGGTACAATAATTTCAGCAGGGTCTTTCCCAGTCAGTTGACGAAGCCTTAATTTACCTTTTAATATCAAATCGGAAATCTTTTCTATATAGGTTTTCAATTTTTTATTCTGTTTATGTGGCAGAAATACCCATTCTAGAATAATGTCGTCCCTCTGCATTAATATTCCTGAGGGGTATTCTCTAGATGGTAAAATAACCAGAATACAGTCCAGATTTGGATCCACACGGTCCACATGTGCTTCTAATATTCTCTTTTCTACCCATTCTAATTCTTTTTCAGCCTCAGCTGATAGTACTCGTGGGCTGTTTAGGTCTTTATCTCCTTTTAAAGCCATTTTCAGGTGTTTTAAATCATGCCCTTCTACACCAATAATCGTCTGTAATTAAGAGATTTCTCCTAATAGTTTTTGAAGATCATTAAGAGTCCGGTAACGATCTCTTCTGATCTGTACTTTCTGTGGTCTAATTTTCTGAGCATCTATTTTATAACCTAAATAGTTAATAGAATCTCCTCTTTGTATTTTTTCTGGGGCAATTTGTAATCCCCAGCGAGGCAAAATTTCCTTTACTGCCTCAAACATCTTTTCCAAAGTATCCTTATTTGAATCAGACAATAATATGTCATCCATATAATGATATATTAACGAATGTGGAAATTTTTTACGAATTATTTCTAGAGGTTTATTCACAAAATATTGACACAAAGTTGGACTGTTTAACATACCTTGAGGTAGTACCTTCCACTGGAATCTCTGTACCGGACGGGAATTATTATAGGTAGGTACTGTGAAGGCAAACTTTTCTCTGTCGTTTTCTTGTAACGGTATGGTGAAGAAACAATCTTTTAAGTCTATAACTATAATTGGCCAATCCTTAGGAATTAGAGAAGGTAACGGCATCCCAGGTTGTAGAGACCCCATAGGCTGAATTACCTTGTTGATCGCTCTAAGATCAGTAACCATTCTCCACTTACCAGACTTCTTCTTGACAACAAAAACAGGTGAATTCCATGCACTAGTTGATTCCTCAATATGTCCAGCATCTAGCTGTACCTGAACTAACTTCTCCAAAGCCTCTAACTTCTCAGATGTCATAGGCCATTGACCCACCCAGACGGGTTCATCTGTCAGCCATTTTAATGGTAGAGCTTTTGGTTGCTCTGTAGGTTTGGCACTAGCATCCTGCTTCTGTACAGCCTGTACATTTGGCATCTGTTTTCTGTACTGCCTTACTATATTCTTACTACCACTAAGAGCTTGTCTATAATTCCTAGCTGATACAGGAGGAATTTTAATCTGCGTATTCCATTGCTGGAGTAGATCACGACCCCAGAGGTTTATAGCAATATCTGCAACATATGGCTTTAACCTTCCTCTCTGTCCTTCTTGCCCAATAAAGTCAATCTTCTAACGCTCTGTTTAACTTCAGATAGGGTTCCAATCCCTAAGAATTGAACATTAACCTCTTTTAAAGCCCAGTTTTGTGGCCAGGACTGCTGATTAAGGATAGTGATGTCACTTCCGGTGTCCAGTAATCCATAAATCACCCTATTATTTACCTTAACCGGAAGTTTGGGTCTATGATATTGTATAGAAGTTTGCCAAAATATATGTTTTGTATCTCCTCCTGATGTAATTGATTCATCCTCTGGAGCTAATGTATTATCCAGTGCCGTATTATTTACAATGGGCAGTGGATCTTCTAATTGTCCTGGGAGAGGCTGTCCTCCACTATCACTGGGAATGACCGGATAATCTTCCTTTTCGGGGCTCAATGGATAGTTGAGCGTAAGGAAGCCCGTTTCCCTGCTGTAAAGATCTACCTTGTCTGTCTATTGTGGAAAAGCATTCATCAGTCCAATGGCGCCCCTTCCCACACCTCCTGCACAGACCAGGAGGCTTAGGCCTTCTGTTTGATACATTCCTGGTAAAAGCATTATTTCTAGGAATGCGTTGTCTACAGTTCCTACTAAGATGTCCTATTCTACCACAGTTAAAGCATTTTGCATCTTTACGCCTATTTAAATTCTTTGAGATTGCCTTCCCTACCCATGCCTCTATATCATCACAGGTAGGGTATTTAGCATCCTGGTGCCTCCTCAAGCCTGTAGAAATAGCTTCACCTACCCAAGCTCCTGTATCCTGACTTTTACATTCCAGGTTCGCTGTATGCAGGACCCATTCCTCCAATGGCGCTGATCTTATTTTTAATGGCCAAATTACCTGCCTGCATTGAGGATTCGCGTTCTCATACGCCAAAGATTCTATAAGAAGACGCCTGGATTCTGGGTTTGCTACCTGTACTTCTACTGCTCTGGATAATCTCTCTAAAAATTCAGTGAACCTTTCCCTTGGGCCCTGTAATACCTTGGTGTAGGGTTGCATTATCTCTCCTGTTTCACAAACCTTATCCAAGGCATTTAAAGCAGCTGTACGGCACAAAGACAACATGTGCTCGTCATATGCAGATTGAACCTGCGTGTCAGCGTAAGAACCCTCCCCAAGAATCTTGTCTTGGGGTACTTCATGACCGTTCTGTAATTCCTGAATTTCTATTGCTTTTGCTTCTTGCCTCCACAAAGCCCTCCATTGAATTTGACAAGAATTTTCGAGCACTGCAGAGGCTAATTGGGCCCAGTCTTTTGGGGTTACTTTATTAACAGTAGCCCATGAGGTTAGGAGCTCTCTGACAAAGGGAGAATGAAGACCATACATGACAATGGCCTCCTTAATATTTTTTAGATCCTTCATCTGTATAGGCTCCCAGTGATAAGCAATGGGACCATTTGATTGTTTTTTCGTTGCTGATTTTTCTGTTACAGATACCGGAAAAACCATAGGGGAACGCATAGCAACCTTAGGGAAATCATTCCGGCATTTGAGAAGCTTTGGGAAACTCCTGTCCTGACCTGTTGCCTGTATTTCTGATTCTGAAGTATCAGATTGAGTGTCTTCTAAATCCTGCAGTCTATTCATCATTGTTTCTCTGAGCTCCTGAAGTTCTTGGGACAAATAATTTTCTAAGGACGTCATGGAATCTTTCATTTTTTTACATTCATCATTTACATGTGATTCCAAATTTCTAATATTCTCATCCTTAGCAAGTACCTCAATAGCATGTAAACTGCCTTCTACAAATGATATTCTATCAGTTAGTTTATCATTGCTCTCAGACATGGAACAATTCTTTTCTGCTAGCATTTCAATTTTATGCTCCAGTCTTTGTAATTTGCTAGTGAAATCATCAAACATGGAACCGTGTTTTTCGTTAAATGTTTCCACATTATGTTCCAATTTTTCAATTCTCTCTGTGGAACACATTTTTCCTGATAGTAATTCAATTTTGTGTTCCGTCTCTTTAAATCTGTTCGTCAGACCTACATTATCATTTTTAATATCCTGAATATTATCTACCAACCCTTTCTTACTCTCCTGCAATGAATTTTGCACTTCCTGAATCCTTTGTATTAAGATTTCAAAACTATCCTGCGATGACTGTATGACCTGTATAAGTTTATTCCTATTTTTGAGCCATTTCATTAACAAAATTATATTGATTATGAAGCTAATAGTCACCATCGTGGGTAGGAAGTACCTTTCAGGTAGGTCCTCAACCCTTTCTAAAATCCCATCCATACAAAAAACAAGAAAATTCTTAACATCCTGCATCATAGTGTTAGCTGTTGACATTGTATAAAGCAGTTACGTTTGTTACCAATGGAGTAATTCAGGCCGAAATCAACAGGCTGCCAGCGAAAGAGCACGTGGCCGGAGTCAGCAGGCCGCCAGTAAAACAGCACGTGGCCGCAAGAGAAATCTTGGAATACCGCCTGACCTTACCGGCAGGTAGTAGGTGCTGGTTCCTGGCGGCAGGAATCGTGCCTTGCCGAGCGAAGTGGAGAGGAACTTAGCGAAAGGAGAGTCCACGTGTGCCTGGTCGGGCCAAGAGAAGCCGCTTTTTCCGGGGCGCCTGGATCCGGATTTCAATCCAGCTCCCGACACCAAATTGTTGGCAAACCCAGAGAAGCCCAGCAGATCTCAGCTAGCGACTGGACCAGAAGCCGAACTCCAGGAAAAAAGAGCGAGACTTCCTGTGCGCTGTCTTTTATGCCTTCCCCCGTAACGCCCCTAGCCATGCCCAAAAGTGGGCTTGGCTAGTGACGTAGTTCCGCCTACGTACGTATACGTCTTTACGTCCAGCCGTATACGTCTTTAGTCCTGCCTAAAGTGGGTGTGGTTAGCGGTGTGGTAAACCGCCCTTTTATTACCTCATCTGTATGCGCCTCTAGTAAGTCACATGTTTAATGGCGGCATAGACTTAGTAAGTCACATGTTTAATGGCGGCATCAGACTTCCTCCTACACCCTTGCTCAGACTTCATCCCAGGGGACTTTTAGCATTTCTGAAGACCTGTTTTGTTTTGTTTTTTTCAAGATGAAAGTTTTTTTGGGGGGGATATTAAATATATTAAAATGCTCTAACATTTCAAATAAAGTAATTCTAAGTCCCCCCAAAAGTCAGAAAGAATTTTTTTTTTTATAACTTTGCTTTGGAACCGCTTAGCTTCAAGCTTTATTTAATTTATGATTGGCTATGATTTCTTGGCTTGCATTATGCATACTTAAGAATTCTCTGGAAGTGAGGAAAGCCAATCTTCAGATTAGTTTTTGAATGAGATTAAATTTTTATGAATACTAAAGTCAATAATTAAGAAGGGTTAATGGGCATTTAGCTAAGCGTTCACGAATTTAGATCTCTGCAGGTGTGTTTTTCATATGTCTCTTTTTTCCGATTCTTAGCCATTCCTCAAGCCCCCAAGGAGCTTGGAGCTCCCACATCCTGGTCCACTCATTTCTCATTTCTGAGGTTCCTCTATGTTTTTTCTTGCTTATCCTTTAATTCCCACTATGCATTGGGGGCGTTCTCCTCCCCACATCTCAATCTGAGGCCCCGTTCTGTAGACTCCAGGCTCTATTTTGAGACTAAGGGGCTGTCCCCCGCTTTCCCACCAGGGCTGATGACTGCAGGTTTCATCTTTGCTTTCCCTGTCTCTAGAGCAGTGGTTCTCAACCTGTGTGTCATGACTTCTTGGACAAACCTCTAGCTCTGAAAATATTTACATTACAGATCTATAACAGTAGCAAAAATTATGAGGCAGCAGAAAAAATAATTTTGTGGAGCTGTATCAAAGGGTCACAACAATAGGAAGGTTGAGAACCACTGTTCTGGAGCCTTCTGGTTCAAAACCTTTCTGGGACAGTTTGATGGAATCCTTGACCTTGGCCTGAATCTGCCACTTTGATCTCTTTCCTTCTCCTGACATGTGTGTGTTTGAAATTATAATTTCATTTCTATCTCTCTTTCCTCTCTTCAAGCCCTCCCATACACAGTCCCTCGCCACTCTCCACTTGGATTCTCTGCCCTCCTTCACTTCGGTCCTGCTAGACCAGCCTCAGGTACACAGCCTGCGCAGCCATTCAAAAGACCCAAGCTTGGCTTCATGCTCAATTTTCATTGTCTTGAGGTCCTTAGTCATTTTATCTTCCACCTTGAGCTTTGTAAGCAATGCTGACATAACAATGGATCCTGAATGCTATTCTGTTTGTCTGTCTGTCTGTCTCTCGCCCCACTCTGTGTATGTGTTTGCATGTATGTGTGTATATGTACATGTGTGAGTGAGTGCGTATGTGTGTGTCTGTGTGCATGCATGTACAAGCATGTGGGAGGCAGAGGCTGACCTTGAGTGCTGCCCTCGCCTTCTGTTTGATACAGGATTTTATCAGTGTTGCACATGCCAGGTCCACTGGCCTGTGAGCTTCCCAGGATTCCCCTGTCTGCCTCCCAGCTCACTGGAAGAGTACTCTTGCTATAGACATATGCCACTCTGGGTTCTGGAGACCCAAATTCAGGTTCCAATGCTTGCGGGACAAATGTTTTAGCCACCGAGCCATCTCCATAGCCCTGGAGTGCCTTTAATGACACTTCTCCATTTTTTTTTAAACAGGGTCTTACCATATATCCTGCCTTGCATGGAACTCACCATGTAGACCAGGCTGGCCTTGAACTCACGGGAATCTGCCTGCCTCTGCCTCCTAAGTGCAGGGATAAAAGATATACACTATCGTGCCAGCCTTTTCATAGCCTACTTTTTGAACATGGGGCTTCCCATTTTCATGTTATGCCAGGCTCCACAAGTCATGTGCTTGGTATTGCCAGTAGATGAGACCCAGCATGGATCCTGATGGTTCACTATGAGATGAGGTTGGCTGCTTCCAGGCAAAGGGAGGTGCATGAGTTTCTTCTGGCTGCTGTAATAGGCTGAAAACTTGCTGACTTAAAGTCACACCTATTTGGGCTTTGGTTGTGAGTCAGTGGAAGACTGCTTGCTTAGCATTTGCAAGGCTCTGGGTTTGAACCCTGGCACTGTGATAAGCTTGCAATCCTAAGGGTCACAGTCCTGAAATCAAGGTATGTGGAAAGCTGTATTGCTTCTGGAGGTTCCAGGGAGGTCTGTTTCCTGGCCTTTTCCAGCTTCATGTAGTCGCTCAATGGTCTTGGCTTCTGGCTGCATTCCTCTGACCTTTGTGTACAAGGTCACATCTGCCCAATTCTCACTCATTCATCTCCCTCTTTTCCCTCATCAGGACCACAATGTGATTCAGGGTCATTTCTTTATCTTAAGACCTTTCACTGAATCACACCAGCAAAGATGTGTTGTTGGACTTTTCGTTGGGACCATCGACTCTCCAATAATGACACAGAGGTTTATTTTTAATTACAAAAGCTCAGCCAATAGCTTAGGTTTGTTTCTAGCTAGCTCATATAACTTAAACGAACCCACTTCTATTAATTTACTTTCTGCCTCTTGGCTTTATTACCTCATTTCCATACTGCCCATCCTGCTTGATCTCCTGGAGTCTCCGCCCTTCTTCTTCCCAGCGTCCTCTGTGCCTAGAAATCCTGCCTAGCTATTGGCCATTCAGCTTTTTATTAAACCAATCAGAGTGACACATCTTCACAGTGTACAAAGAGATTATTCCACAACAAGATCCTTTTACTGTGTCGGAGTGACATAATGTTAACTTTGATTGCCAGTTTGTCTAGGATTTAAAACCAACACGGAAACACACCTCTGAATGTATCTGTGAGTCTTTCCAGAAAAAAAAGCAAAGAGTCACCCTAAATATAGACAGGGCCAGTCCATGTGTTGGGGTCCTGGACTGACTGAAAGGAAGTAAGCTGAACAGTGGCCTTCAGCTCTCTCTGCTTCCCGATTGTGGATGCAGTGCGAGCAGCTGCCTCAGTGTCGGTCTGTGTTGTATGTCCATCTGTCCGTCTCCCCTCCTCTGCTGTCATGTGTTTCTTTCCAGGATTTTTTTGTTTTGTTTTGCTGTTTTGTTTTTTTGAGACAGGGTTTCTCTGTGGCTTTGGAGCCTGCCCTGGAACTAGATCTTGTAGACCAAGCTGGTCTCGAACTCACAAAGATCCTCCTGCCTCTGCCTCCCGAGTGCTGGGATTAAAGGCATTCGCCACCACCGCCTGGCCATTTTTGTTTTTTTTTTTGTTTTATTTTTCTCTCCAGGATGGACTGGAACTTTGAGCAGTGAGGCAGAATAAACCCTTCCTTCCTTAAGCTGCTTTCATCAGGAAGTTTTCGCCACAATGAGAAAAGCAACAGATACAGGTGACATGGGTCAACAGTCATGGATGAGGGTGCAGCTAGACATCTCTGGACTGTTGGTGCCATGGAAGCTGCTGGATTTCTAGCTGGAATCTCTAGATATTCATCCATGGCATATTCAGTTTTTGTGGCTTCTGAGGTTCATATGATCCTGAGGGGCTTTCTTAGAGAAAACCAAACAGGACTAGGTGTGGTGGCATAGACCAGGGATCAGCCCACAGAAATCTGGAGCTTCAGGAGGACTGGGAATTCAACAGTGGCCTGGGATACATAGAGAGGCCATGTTTCAAGACCAAACAGCAGGAAAAAATGAACAAGTAGACATTTTGGCATAAAAAAATAAATACCATTTCAGAATAAGAAGAAACCACAAGTTCCCAGACCTTTTGTCCAGAGCTTTGGTTCTGAGGGCACTCTGGTCAGTTTCTCAGCATCGCCTGCATGCATATGATGTTTATAACACTGTCTCCTCCCATAAACCTGTTACCACGGTCCTGGGTGTGGATTGCATGGTCCATTTCTCTCTTACGCCTAGGAAAGGAGATTATGTTCTGCTGGTCCGTCTTACGGAGCTGGAGACATCCACTTGCATCCATCAGGCAAAAGCATGGATGTTTTTATGAGGAACAAGGAGAGCCATCCTTGTGTTGGTTTGTGTGGTACAGCCAACACAGGGTGGAGCAGGGTATACAAGCAGCATTGTAAAGCCATGGCTTGAAGTGATGTCACATATTGGTGTGTACCCAGTACCTCCCACATCCTAACACATCATAGATGGGAGGTGAACGTTTGCTAAGTGATTGGACAAGGAGGAGGTGAGTGACAAAGGGAGGGGCTGGAGGCAGAACTTAATTGTTGAGCCAGTGCTGTTATATTAGCAAGCTTGTTTACACGGCATCGGTGACTTACTAAGTGGGAGATGCCAGAAGAGGCAGGTGTGGAAAGGAGTTCTTAATTGGTCTAAATAATAAAAACCCAGAGTCAGATATAAAGGAAAACGCTGATCAGAGAGAGGAAGGAGCAAGCCACAGCCACCTTTACCTCCTTAGCATCTCAGCAGACAAAAAAGCGAGTTCCTGTTTCTTCCCGCTTATATCCTCTCTCCACCCAGCCATCTCACTTCCTGTCTGTCTATACAGACTTCCAGACCTCCATAGTTAGCTAGTGGCACGCTCTATCCTCCGATCTTCAGACAGGCTTTATTTCTTCAAGCAAAATATCAACACAGGCAGGCTTTGCTTTGAGTTGTGAGATTGCTTGTTCTGTAGCTCAGGCTGGCCTGGAACTCACGACGTTTCTGCTCCAGTCTCTGGGGTGGCTGAGAACACTGTGCTCTGTGCCTGGTTCAGAGAAGTTATTTAAAGCAACAACGATAGAGAATGGGGGAATTGATTTCTGCTAATTATTGCCTCAGATGATATCACCTGAGGGTCGATTCTGTATTCAATTGGTGGTGGTTTTTACTTAGTAATTGGTATCTTATTAAGCTGGCAGCCGAGCAAGCCGGAGTATGAATTTTAAACACCTTGTTCGGGGCGAGAAGCTTCCATCCCAGCAGTAGATTTCCATAAATCAGCAGGATTGCGTGCTTAAGCTCCTCTAGTGAATTTGTATTATAGTCTCAGAATCAAACGTTAGACAAAGGTGAGTAGAGGCAAGATTGCTGACTCAGTTTCTTCCCTGAGCCCTGGAAGAGCAGCTCTTGTCTGCAGCAGGTTCAGAGAAGTAGTACGCAGTTGCCGTGAGCTCCTCTGCTTAGGCTAGTCACTGGATACATGGCTAGAATGTTCTCTTCACGATTTATCTGTTTCCCTCAAGGGGCCAACCTGAAAGGGAATAGGCAGATCTGTCCCAAACGTGGATGAGCCATGGTGTCCTGGTTAGCCCTAGTTGTCAACTCAACATAGCCTAGTGCCATCTAAGAGGAGAAACCTGGATTGAGGAACTGCTTAAATCAGACTGGTCCATTGATATGTCTGTCAGGGACTGTCTTGAAGTAGGAGGGCTCAATCCACTATGGGCAGCACAGCAGGCAGTCCTAGGTAGTATAAGAAAGTTAGCTAGCATGATCCTGCAAGCAAGCTAGCAAGCTGTGTTTCTCTGTGCTTCATGCCTCAGGGTTGCTGCCCTAATTTGGTCATAGTGTTTTATCAAAGCAATAGAGAAGAAACCAGATCACACTGGCAGAGTCCTTCTAGGAGACTCCATGTATAAAGCTCTGGGATATACCAGTGCGATGATGCTACCAGAGCCTCAGAGAACTAGTGCTCAGAGAACTGCAGGGAGCAGAGCTGTAGCAGGCTTCCTTTTGGGTCACCAACCCGGTCCAAAATCATGACACAGAGACTTGTTATTAGTTATGAGTGCTCGGCCTTAGCTTATACTTGTCTCATTAGCTCTATAACTTAATTTAACCTGTTTCTCTTCATCTGCGTTTTGTCTCAGGGCTTTTTACATTTCTCTCATTCTGTATGTCTTACTCCATGGCTGGCTGACTGGTGACTGCTGGGCTGGCTAGCCTCGGGCGTCTCCCTCTCTTTCTCTTTTCTCTTCCTACTTATTCTCTCTGCCCAGCAGCCCCTTCTATCCCTTGACTGCCTAGCTATTATTGGCTGTTCAGCTTTTCATTATACCAGTCAGGTACCTTAGGCAGGCAAGGCCGCACATCTGTATGTTGTGATACAAATGCTGTATAAACAAATGTAACAGCACATCTTTACGTAGTTAAAGTAACATTCTACAACATAGAACTTGTGGGATGTTTGTTTTGAAATTGTGTGGGGGTATGAAGATGAATTGGACAGTCACTTCTCAAGTTTTATGATAAGTCACTTGTTAACTAGTGACTGAATAAGCGCTTTTCTTTATTAAATTTTGTTTTATTTAGTGGTGTAGTGTGGTGGTGGTGGTGGTGGTGACATGTGTGTGTATGCAGTCTCATTCTGTGGTAAGCAAATGGATGGCAGAGGACAACTTGTGGGAGATAGCAATCACCTTGTGCTGTGTCAGTTTTGGGGTTAGAACTCAGGTCACCAGGCTTGGCTACATGTGCTTTCATCCACTGAGTCATATTCCTGGCCTGGCAGATGCTTCTTGAGACTCGTGTAATATGTCACTGAGTTATTTGATCTCTGAGGTTTATAGGATGATAGCAGGGAGTCCCATGGTTTGTTTTTGTACCTCTGACAATTTGGGTCAGATAGCTCTTTGTGCTGGGGTTGGGGCATTGTAGGATAGTATACACACCTGGCTTCTACCGCTGGATACCAGGAGCACTTCCCAATCCCACTCACTTAATGTCTCACTGGGTACCAATCAGAGCAAAAGTATTCTTGTCTGAGAACCTCTTCGTGATACTATGGTAGGTGGGACAGGATTCCTGGTGACAGTTTGATGCTGTATGCACACAAGTTGTTTCTCCGATAACTTTTTTTTTTTGAGACAGGGTTTCTCTGTATTGTTTTGGAGGCTGTCCTGGAACTCGCTCGGTAGACCAGGCTTGGTCTCGAACTCGCAGAGATCCACCTGCCTCTGCCTCCCGAGTGCTGGGATTAAAGGCGTGTGCCACCAACGCCCGGCTCTCCGATAACTCTTAAGAAAGTCTTTATAAAGTGTAGCCAACAGATAATGCTCTTGTCCCTGTTTGCTTTATTCATTCAGTAAATTCTTCTCTACATGAAGCCCTGCAGAAGCCATAGTGCAGAATGCGGGCGTGGTGCCTCTCCCATGAGCTGGCTTTTAGGGAGAACAAGGAAGGCAAGAAACGTCTGTGTTAGGTCACACATTCAAGCACTGCTTCTTTGGGGTGAGGTCCCAGGGACAAGAGGGTCTGGCTAGGTGAATCTGGGAACCTGACGCTTCGGGCAGAGGCAGGAGCAGGCTCAAAGGTCACGCGGCAGGAGAAAGCTCTGTGGAGTCAGAGGTAGGCAGGGCAGGGTGGAGAAGCTGGGTGGTGGGGAGACATAGACCCCCATTGAGGTGGAGCGAGGTGGGAAAATTCTAGGGATCCTGTATATGATTATATATATATATATATATATATATATATATATAACGTGTACAATAATTTTCAAATGTTCTATTGTATATCTGCACGGGCTGATTTTGGGTCTTAACTTGACTCTGATGAGAGAAGGAGCCTCTGTTGAGGAAACACCTCCTTGAGATCCAGCTGTAAGGCTTTTTCTCAATTAGTGATAAATGGGGGGGTGTGAATGAAGTTTCTGTCCCACCCCCTTGGTCCTACAGCCGTTTAGTCCCAAATAAATACACAGAGGCTTATATTAATTATAAACTCTTTGGCCTATTGCTCAGGCCTATTACTGTCTAGTTCTTACAACTTAAATTAACCCATAATTCTTATCTGTGTGTAGCCACGTGGCCTGGTACCTTTTCTCAGTAAGGCATTCTCATCTTGCTTCCTCTGCATCTGGCTAGAGACTGACTCTGAGCCTTTCCTCTTCCCAGAGTTCTCCTAGCCTGGTAGCCCTGCCTATACTTCCTGACTGGCTACTGGCCAATCAGCATTTTATTAAACCAATACGAGTAGCAAATCTTTTTGTTTGTTTGTTTGTTTTTGAGACAGGGTTTCTCTGTGTAGCTTTGGAGTCTCTGTTGGTACACACTCTGTAGACCAGGCTGGCCTTGAACTCGCAGAGATCCACCTGCCTCTGCCTCCCGAGTGCTGGGATTAAAGGCTTATGCCACCAACACCCGGCTAACGAGTGGCAAATCTTTACAGTGTACAAGAGCATTATCCCACATCATTGGGAGGCCCAGCTCATGGTAGATGGCGCCATCCCTGGTCTGGTGGTTCTGGGCTCTAAAGAAAGCAGGCTGAGTAAACCAGGGTAAGCCAACCAGTAAGTATCACTCCTCTGTGGCCTCTGAATCAGCTCTTGCCTCCAGATACTGCCCTGTTTGAGTTCCTCTCTTGACTTCCTTTGATGATGAACAGGGATACGGAAGGGTAAGTCAAATAAACCCTCTCTTCCCCAAGTTACTTTTTTGGTCATGGTGTTTCATCCCAGCAATAGAAACACTAACTAAAACAACTTGGTAACAGGAACTGGGGCATTGCTCTGATAGGCTGGACCATGCTTTTGTTTGGAGTAATAACAGACTTAGGGGGTTTGGGTTAGGAAAGCAGCGGAATGCTTTAAGTGCTGCTTTATGAGCCGTCCTAGCAGGAACATGGAAGATAGTGGTGCTGAGAGCTGTTTGAACGGTGGGGGTCCTGGTTTCAGAGGGGAAGAAATATATCACGTGGTCCGGAGATAGTTCTTGTAATATTTCGGTGAAGAATGTGGCTGCTGTTTGTCCTTGTCTGACAAGTATGCCTGAGACAAAAGTGAAGAGATTTGGATAAATTCCTTTGGCACAGGAAATCTCTGTTGTGTGGTTACTAGTGTTCATGCTTATAAACATTTATAATAATAAAAAGGAGCAAGCTGAGGAGAAAAGGAACTTCAGGAAATGGAATGGAGCTAAATCCTGTGTTCAAGGAGATAAACAAATTTTAAAAAATGGAATAAAGGGTGTGTTGACCTCAGGGCAAGATCCCACCCAGATTTGTTTCCAATTTGTGGAAAAGAAATGAAGAGAACTTTGGAGTGGGGTGTGGTGGTGCTCACCTTTGATGCCAGCACTCTGAAGGCAGAGGCTGGCAGATCTCTGAGTCTGAGGCTAATCTGGTCTATAGAGAAAATTCCAGAATAGTCAAGTTTAGGCAGTGAAGGTAACCATCAAAAACAGAAAGCTGGTGAGATGTAATTGAATGAGGGGGGTCATGATCCAGCCCCAGTAAGGAGCAGAACTTGGCTCTGGCTTTCGAGTTAAGGATAGAAGAAACAGGTTATGGAAACTTGTCTCTGCACCTAAAGAAACCTGCTGAGCCCAGGTATGTGTCAGGGGTGTCCCTGAATGGAGGCCTGGACAGGCCATTGTGTGAAACTGTGAAGATAAAACCTGGATTGGCTTGGAGACCCCAAGATGTTGGAGATGCCAGAGCTGTAGGATACCTGCTAAGGACAGCTGATAATAGGGAGGGGAACCAGCCCAAGAGACAGAATATATACATATGTATGTATGTATGAATGTATGTATATATATATATCCTGTGCAATTATATGCTGGGCTCTGCTTCAGTTTTTGCATTGACTTCCCTAGACTGTGGACTGTAACCTGTAACACACACCTCCTTTCTAATCAGGGTTTGAACAGGAGATTGAACTGGACCTTTGACGGATGCAGAGATGTAAGTTGGGGAATGAAGAGACCGGCTGGCCATGAGTAGAGATGGTTAAGGGGCAACCCAGGACCAGGAAAGGAGGTGTCCTCATGCTTTATGCGACTTAACCAGGTGCCTAGAACAGGCCAGGCAGGCTGGGTCATGAAAGTCTGTGACCCCAGAAGATTCAGGAGGTTGTCTGCTTAAAGGGAGAAGGGACCAGGTGGGAGAGACACTTTGTAGTTTGATTTAAAAAACTTTGTTAATTTTCATTTCTGAAAAAATTTTAATGCATATAAAAGTAGGAAAATTCAGTGAACCTGTGCATGGCTGTTCTCCAGCTTCAACAGGGATGGATCCCTGGCTGTGCTCAGTTTTGTTTAATCCCAACTCTATTCACTCAGCTTTCCATAGAATTTTGTGGGGGTACAAGGTATTGTGCTATTTAATGGCTAGCTCAGTGGGGGAGTCCTGTGACCTTTTTTTTTTTATGTGGAATTGTTGGTCCTGCTCCCTGAACCTTGTTTTGTGTTGTTCATATAACAAGCTGTTTCTGGCATGATATGTGTTTCCTATTTTTTGTTTTTGAGACAGGTTGGCTTTTAATCATACCCCTACTTTTCAGCTTCCCAAGTACTGGGATTTCACAGGTATGTGGCACCTTGCCTGACTGACTGTCCCTGGCCTGGGAGGTGATGAGTGTCTTGAGGGCATAAGAACAACCCTCCAGGTCATCTCCTCCTGACACAGCACAGAACCTATGGGGTGACCACGGGCATGAGTAGCTGACTCTTGCTGTACTGATGTAGACGAAACTCGAAGTGAAAGATAGAAAAGAAAGGCAAAATGGGTACCTTAGGAGGGCCCTGCTGAAGGATGGGTACCCTTAGGAGGGCCCCGCCGAAGGATGGGTACCTTAGGAGGGTCCTGCCGAAGGATGGGTACCCTTAGGAGGGCCCTGCCGAAGGAGGGCACTGGCAACCGAGTCAGCGTAAGAGATTTCCTGGGGGAGAGGGAGAATGAAAGGCCTGTTGGTATGGGGGCATGAGAGAGGCAGGCAGGCAGGCAGGCAGGCAGGCAGGCAGGCAGGCAGACAGACAGACAGACAGACAGGCAGGCAGGCAGGCAGGCAGGCAGGCAGGCAGACAGACAGACAGGCAGGCAGGCAGGCAGGCAGGCAGACAGACAGAGAACAGGAGCAGGAGACAAGAAAGGCAAGAGAAGCAAGAGAGAAAAGAAGAGGCAGGAGAGTGAGCGAGCTGTGCCAGGTGGGCACTTTTAAGGCTTGCTCATGTGGCGTAGCTGATGGTGGAGAGGCGCCCGCGCGCGCGCGCCACAGGTGATGGCGGTGATGTGGTTTAACTGCTTTGGCAGCAGAGGCAGGCCCCTGCCTCAGTGGAAACTAACAGTTGGTGTTATAAAGGACTTACCAATCGTGTGCTTACAAATCGTGTGCTAACAGGCCTGTTATAGATGAGGGGAATTTAGGATGCCAGGGCGTGAATGTGTACTCACCAGGACTGACCAGTTGTTAGACTCTGATTCCCATGACGAAGGAGGCAGCTCTGAACCAGCCATCAGGTTTTACCCAAACCAAAGACATATCTCTAAGGAGCAGCTGGGGGCGGGGGCGGGTACAGTGTAGGGTGGCAACCGATGTTATATCCAGGTCTGCCATTAAATCCTTTGTGCTCTCATCAGGAAAACCATAATTCTGCCAGGTGGACCAGATGACCAAGGTAACAACTGTTGCACAAATAACAACACTGATGCACTTAAAATACAATTCTGGCAATATGTACTATCTTTGCTGTGTAAAGATAGTTGCCTAGTGGCCAGACTCGCAGTCTGCTGTCTCTGTTTTAATTGTTCTAAAGGTCTCCTGGGTCCAGGATCCAAAGGAGACTTAAGGACGGCAGTGTATGTAAAATGCATAAACCCAAAGTGTATATAGACTAACAGAATCTGCTGGGGGCCGACTGGCCATTAGCTGAGGGCTGGATGGGCACACAGGAGTTCCTCTTCATCTCTAAGTGTGTGGAGTGGTTTTCTCTAGGAAGGCATAATAAATCTGTAACATGGTAAAGGAAGCCTATCTATCCCCTTATATCCTTTGATCTATGGCCACCCATTCTGCCCTGAATACTGCTAGGTTGCCAAATACAGTACAGACCACTCACTTAACTTTACACTTCAGAAAACAAAAACCATGACATCAGCATAAGTATGTCCCATACATCACACCCAACATACGTAAAGTAAGAAACTGTTTGTTTTCTTAGTATATTTTTCTGACATTCAAGTTGAATCAGGAATCTGGCCTTCGTTTTGTCGCAGCTAAAGCTAGTTGGTGATGTTTTCACAAAAGCCCTGGAGTGCAAAACCCCTGACCTGGAACAATGTTTCTTATAATACCATCCTCAGTGGGTCCTCAACATTAGTAACCCCGGGTTCCCAGGGAAAGATTGCAGACATGTAGATTCGGAGCCCATGTTGGGCATCCTTTTAATGGGCGCTATTGACTTTGAGGATAAAGCCACTGACCTTTGAAATGTTGCCTGTAATGATATTTGACACTTCAGCACACAGGCTCTGTTGCTCAGTTAGGGTTTAGGATCTGTGACAAATGTAGACTATATTAAGTACGTCAGAACTGGTACAAACTGTCCCTAACTTAGTGTGTCAGCGGCCTCCCCTAGGCTTCCAGGACCGTGTGCATGCCTTCCGCAGTGACGTTGGCCCTGGGCTCTGCATTTGTGGCCTTGGGGTGGAGGTGGGGGGCGGATAGCTCTGCACTTGCCCGCCCGCACCTGTTTCTGCTCCTGTTGGAGTCTGTGAACCAGAGACTTTACTCTCCAGGCAGGATTCGCCAGTTGCGAAGGGGCGGGGCCTGGCTGTGTAGGGCCACGTGTGCTGGAGCTAAGCAGGAAGTGACTGAAGAGTGGAACTCGGCGAGCCAGAGGCATTCGGGGCTGATGGAAGTGGAGAGGGGGCTGGAGAGGGCACCCTAGTGAGTCGCCTTTTCTCTCCTTCAAGCCCGGGGTCCCGGGCAGTCACAAGAGTGTGCAGCGGCCTCGAGGTCACAAAGGGTTGTCGTAGGGAGGGCAAGGTCCTGGAGGAGCAGCAGGGGGCTGCGGCAGGTGGCAGAGGAGGAAGGGTGTTCGGGCCCCGTCTGCTCCAACCTAGGATAAGCTGGAGACAGCGATCCGGAGCCCCTCAGTGCACAACCAAGGACTTCTTCATTCATTGTTTCATGGTGGTGTGTAAGGGACCGGGGATCGCCGGGAGCCAATGGCTGCAGTTCAGAGGCACCTCCCACTCCCGTGCATCGGTCTGGGGGAGGCCTGAGAGTCCGCAGGGTGCCTGCTGGAGAACTTTTACACATTTATACTGGCAGTCCAGATCCCGCTCCAGGGCGTCTCTGGTGGAGCCTGGCCTGCGTGTTCTGTGCAAGCTCACTGAAACCGGGCGGTGTCTTTCTTTAACTAAACCGGCGTCTTGAAATTGGGGAGGCAACAGATTTAAAGAGGGGGGAAGCAAACAGAACAAAAAACGGGGCTGAAGGAAATGTACTGGTTTCACCGGAGGAGGTGCTGCTCTGTGCAGTGAACATGCATTTGCAAAGCCCGATGATGACTTTTTTTGAAGTTAGGATGGGCGGAGGACTGTCCTCTCTCCTGGTCATTGATCCAGTTTATGATGCTGCTATCCGGCTCTTGAGGAAGTCTGAAGCAGGCTGCCTGGCATGATTTGGAGGTGTTGTGGCTGGCATGGCCTGTTCCTAGGAGCTTTACACACTTGAGAAAGCCGGTGCCAGTCTCCTGTAGGCCGGGCTCACTAAACCATTGGCTGTGTAGAAACTGGGCTAGATTTATGTGTTTAGCTGCGTTTAAGAATTCCCCCCATGGAGTCAGAAAGCTGCAGAATTGGGATCCAGCAAGTGTGGTGTCACTTGCGACTCTGTTCTTTGAGTAGATGGAACTTATTTTGGTAGAATTCTTCCCTAGCGTGCCCAAAGCCCTGAGTTCAATTCCCAGCATTGCATAAACCAGGTGCAGTAGCACACACCTGTAACCCCAGCGTTTGGGAAGCGGAAGGCGGGAGGAGAGGGAGTTGAAAGTCACCCTCTGCTACACAGTAAGAACAAAACAAAACAAAGCTAAGTAGCTCAAGTGGGGCCTGAACTCCTGGCCCTCCACCACTCTTTGAGTAACCAGTTTCCAAACAGGGAATGGAAGACACTTCCCCAAGGGGCGCTGTGCTTGCTTGTGATAAGTGCTGGTGGATGGATGGGCATGGTATCAGTCATCCTCTGCATGCTCCCGATGCTCTTCTCCCAGATGCTCAGTTACACACTGAGCTTAGGAGAGGATTTCCCATCCCACCAGCCGCCATGATTACAGTTCCCTTCTGTTTGATTTTGTTGATTGGCAAATGAGGATCTTTTTTTTTTCTCCTAGTATCTGTCAAAAGAAACAGGTACTTGTGTGTGTGTGTGTGTGGGGGGTGTTTTATGCTATGATCTGCCTTGGAGAGCGAGTATTGAGAGGATGCTAGTTTGGGGCCTGTCTTTGTAAATGTTTAACGTTTTACTCACCCGCGACTGGGAATGGTCACTGCACTAGTGGTTCTGGGGGTCTCAGTTTAAAAGCAAACACGAGTCCCTCGTATTTTATTGTTTTAGTTTTTGACACCAGATCTCACTATGTAACCCTGATTCACCTGAAACTTGCTATATAGACCAGTCTAGCCTCAAACTTGCGGAGATCTGCTTGCATTTACCTCTAAGTGCTGGGACTAAAGATATGTGCCACCATGCCCAGCACACTGCTCTTGAGGTTGACTAGACTTGGGGATTCAGTAAAAGGCTATTTGTTTGCTTGCAATTTTAAAAAAAGTATTAATGTGTGCAGTCACTGTCTTGAATTTCTATATCGGGTGTGTCCAGCCTGTACCCCAGCATAGAGATGAATACAGCCTAACAAAATAGTAAACTTACTTAAGCATTGTGAGGTTTGGGAAGGGGTGCATTTTAAAACTACCGTTTTATTTATTTTGTGTGTTTGTGTGTGGGGCTTGTGCATCCCACGGTGTAAATGGTGGAGGCCAGAGGACAGCATGTTGGCTCTTTCTCTCGCCTGAGTACTGGGAATTAAACTCAGGTTCTCAGGCTTGGTGGAGTTTTGGTTGTTGTTACTTGATTGTATGGTTCTCATAGCAAAGATACCCTGTTGAAATGTCAAAAGGTTGCATATATTCAGAATCTGATCCCATAGGTGGTTTTTACCTTAGACCTTGCACAGGGGCCCAGCTGGGCTCATCTGAGCCCATAGCCTTTTCCGGGTGTGGATTGGGTACTGGGCCCTGTCCACACTCTGCCATGCTTTGCTCTAAGGCCCGCAGTGGGGACTTCTCCAGCCCTTGATATGCAGGCATGTAATAATTCCTGGCTGCTCAGCACCGAGGGAGGTAAGCCAGGTGGGGTCAGGTCCAGTCCTGTGGGTGCTGGAGAGCGAAAGGGGAGCTGAATGGGATCTTTCAGTGGAGGCCCTGCACCTCGTGTGTGCCAGGGCATACGGCCGCTTCACAAGTGGACTTCCCTGCTTTGTAACTTTCCACAGGAGAAGGCTGACTGTGGTCTCAGATCTAGGAGGGGATGGGCTGGCTATGGTCTCGGTGTCGAGCCTGGTTAAGTCTGAGGAGGTTCTCTGGGTCCACACAAGAGAGGGCCTTTTCTTTGCTCGGTAGAATTATGTATGCGCTACTTCACCATCAGCAGGGGTGTGCTGAGCTCCAGGGCAAGCGCTGTTCGGTGTTCGCTGTTTGTAGTTTCATTTCCTTGCGCTCTCTGGTTCTCCTGTCTGACTAAGCTGGCCCCTCTCACTCAGCAAGTAGTGCTCAGGGGGTGCCTATGCTCCTTCTCACAAGGCCCTGGGAAGTCTCCATCCTCAAGCAGTTAAGGTATACGAGGCAAAGGAGGCAGCCAGCCTCCAATAGAAAGCAGCAAAGTTAGTGTTTGGACACGGTGGGGGATCATGGGAGGGAGCTGGCATCAGGTGGGCCTCAGAGTAGGCTCTTGGGCTTAGAGGGCAGGAGCTGTGGAGGGAAGGCGTTTCTGAAGGGGCTTATGGAGGCACAGCTGTCTGGGTTTGTAAAGACGCTCTAATGGACTCAGTTGAATGGGAGTGTGGCACCTGTACTGGGTGTTGTTGGACTGACTTGGAGAGCCCCTGGAGGAGGGGTCGTCTGTCAGTGGAATTCACCCTACATTTAGCCAGCAGGATGGCTTGGGGAGCCAGGAAGGTGTGACTAGGGATCAGATGGAAGCACTTGAGAGGGAATTTGAGCTTGTGGCCTGTATGTGACAGGGACTGGGAAGGAGTGGCCAGCATGGACAGGTGCACGGAATGAGTGGGGAAGGCTGTGGTGGGATCTGCATGCCCCTTCCCTCCATGCTACACAGCTTACACTCTTCAAGCTTCTCTCTTGAGAGCACATTCCCAGGACTGCGGCCTCTTGGGAGGGCTTCCTGGTCTCTCTGCCAGTGTTCTCATGACACCTTTTAAAGTCACCCGACTCTTAATATCTCTGGAGCCCGGGTGAAAGGCTGTTGCATTGGCGCGGCTTGAAGATGCAGACTGCCTACTCTGAGGCAGAGCACCGTAGGCAGGGGTTTGGTTGAGGGCGTGCATATGTCACTAATGAGGGCCCCTCAGCACCGTCTCTCTTTCCTCTGTACACAGCTGTATCCAGCATGCTCCAAGGCTACAGCTCCGTGTCCCAGGCCTTGCTGGGGACCTTCTTCACCTGGGCGATGACAGCAGCTGGAGCCGCTCTTGTCTTCATATTCTCCAGCGGGCAGGTGAGTTGGCTCACTTCCGGAGGTTCACAGGGACCCTTCGTGAGCTCTCAAACTGTCCCCTTCCACACAGCAGTTGGCAGCGGCCACACAGGGAGCTGGTGAGGTAGCAATGTTCTCTTACCTCCGTGTGTTTTCTGTCTCCTAACTAGGCCAGGGAACAGGTACACAAGCCACACATTGTTTTCCCCTCATGTGCCTCTGGCACCTGGACTCAAAAGGGCGTGGCACCGAGGGACTAGCTATGTGGCTTCCATTAACCTGCTGCCTCTTTCTGAGTCTCCATATGATTTCCTGCATGCCTGGCGCAGGGAGTACTGTGCAGGCTCCAAGATGATTAGGTTTCCGATAGAACTGCCCTCCCTGTGGCCTTGAGTTAGTTAGACAATTGGTAAGACCTTCCTTGGGGGAAGGAAGAGGCCTGCTTCTCTTCTACCCCAGTCTGGGGCACTTCATTCCTGCCCCTTGGCTGAATACTGACAGGCTCACTTCCTTTACCTGTGTAGAAGACTTACGCCTGTCCACCTCTATCCTGCCCCACCCCCTGAATGAATACAGATAGACCCACTGCCTCATTTTCTCTTCTGATATCATGTAAGCCCACCCTTACCCCAAATGCATCCTGTCTCTTAGTATATATAGTCTATGTAGGCTCCTCATCCGTGTGCACACTGTGTCTGTCCACCCTTGTCATGTGTCCTGGACGTATCCTATAGGTAGCTCCCAGTTCTGTCTGCCATTCTCAGACCCACAGCCTCACAAAATCTCCTATATCTCGTCATCCTCTATTTCTTCCTCTACACTCCAGATGCTTACATCCCTCCTCTACCCTCTGCATACACCCTCCTCTATCTACTCTATGCCACAGGCATAGCCCGTACCCACCTCCTGTGCCTGAAATTCTACTCTCTTCTAACCCCGAGCTCTGCCTCGACCCCACTCAGAGCCACTCATGGCTGTCCTGAAGAATGTAATCCTCGCCTTGCTCAGGGACACTTGGGGATGTTGTAAGGGTAGCCCATGAGAAAGCAACTTAGAGCTCTTTAGCCACAAGGAGCCCTAGACCCAGAAAGGAAAACGCCTCTAGAGCAGTCAGTGTCTCAGTCCCCTCGTGCAATGGACCAGTTTGGCAGGTACTGGCTTCAGCAATAAGATACCGCCTCCCACACTGCTGCCTCCACCCTAACTGGGGGAGGTTGGTTGGCCCAAATCTATCGTTTGGACACTTGGATCTCAAATTATACAACCAGGGATTACACGGGGTACCGGAGATCTCAGTGCGTAAGACACCTAAGATAGGTCAAATCCACAGATAGAAAATAGAATGACACTTGCCAGTAGCTGAGAGGAGGGGGAGGGAGGAGGGAAGAGGGAGGATGTTGGGCGGTCTGGAGAAGCCTGGTATGCAAGGACCACTGCCACTTAGCGTGGTGTCCTTGAGGCTCATCCTCACCTTCCCAGTGTGGGAGCCTCGTCCCTTCTTAATGGTGAAGAGCATCACATCATAGGTACAGACTACAAGTGAGTGTCTACTGTGCATGACAGATGTCTTTATTGGAATAGAGGCGCAGAAAGGTACACGTTTTATACCTATGCAGTTTGTTATTATCTCATAAAGGGAAGGCCGTGAATCTGGGCGGAGATCAAGCACCAGCTCCTCCCAGGCCCTTCAGGCCCCTTCCCGCTTGCCACCCCACCTGGACTTCCATTCTGTGTGTAACACCCCACTCTGCCCTGTCTCTCCCACAGGGTGGGCTTTCTTGTTTGGGTGCTGTTGTTCGGCGCTGTACTCACATAGCATTAACTGTCCCCTGTCTGGCCGAATTCACCCCGTTCAGTTCCCGGTGTGCTTAATGCTTCTGCCGGTTGTGTGCATGTATCTATGCCTGTCTCTACACACATGCATTCACACAGCATGTTCTTTGTACATGTAACGTACGTGTGTGTGTGTGTGTGTGTGTGTGTGTGTGTGTGTTTTCTTTGCCCTGTGGCATTTGATTGTCCCCCCTTGGTGTATCTGCCTCTCCGTGGGTAGCACTTGGTGCCGTTTCTACTTTGGGGGTCTTACGTACAGTGCATCTTGTCCATGGGTTTGGTGATCCCAGCATGCATTTCTGTCGTTTCTCAGTAGTGGCGTGTGCGCTGTAGTCGACTGCCTTTTGTTTTCTGTGTGACGTGGTTGTGCCAGCTTGTGCCCCCACCTGTGTGACCACTTTGGTTGCTCCTTTGTTCCTCATCAGCCCTTGGTCATTTCCACATTTTAGATCGTTACTTACTAAAGGCATAGGGGTGCTAGGTGAGAGAGAATGTGCAGACCCCTCCCCCCTGCCAAGGATACTTCTAATTGACTCTGGAATGGATGGATTCAATGGGAGGTCACTGCCAGCTTAGGAGTAGGTAGGTCAGTGGTTCTTCTGGGTTGTGTGGCTTTCTCCCTGCTGAGGCCACATCATCTTGTCCTTGGAAACTGAAACATCTCACTTTTTCATTTTCAGAGGCGGATCTTAGACGGAAGTCTGGGCTTTGCTGCAGGGGTGAGTCACATCTAGTGGGTGAAGTGCGTTGATCCTAACCCTTCCTTCTCTGGGGGCTGGTGTCAGCCCCTCACATAACCCAGGTTCACTTTCTATAAGAGCTAACACCTCCTCCCATCACCAACTGTGTTCATTTCCCAGCTTATCTGGTGCTCTTAACTCTTATGAGTTGGAGAAGGGAGTGGTTCAAGCCTTAGAACATAAGGTAACATCAGGGGAGGACCTAGCCAGATAAATAGCATGAATTAAACATCTCCTTTTTCTTCTTGAAGGATTTATCTTTATGTTTAATTATGTAATGTGTGCAGGGTGGTGGTAGTTGTATGTGCACGGGCCCCCACGGGTCAGCAGTATCAGGTCTCACTGGAGCTGGAGTTACGGTGGGCTGTGAGACCTCCTCTTGCAGGCGCTGGGAATCAGACTTGTCATTTGTAAGAACAGTGTGTGCTCTTGCCTGCTTCACCATCTCTCCAGCCCCCCAGGATCTTCTTTTTCTTTTTTTACTTTAGGTACTTTCAAGCACACAAGGAAAAAAAAAAAAACGATAATCTATATCCTCGGTACACATCACCCACCTGCAGTCGTGATTGACATTTGGCAAATCTCATTTCATCTGTCTCCCTTCAGCCTTCTCGGGAACTCAAGAGTGTTTTATAAAAGCAAATCCCATATCTATGTAATTTCACCTGTAAATCCAATATGTATTTCAAACTAAGTGACTTCCCGTGAAACCGTAATCAGTATGCCACCGTCACATCTCCCGGAATGCAAACAGTAATTCCTCACCGTAACTGAGGGCTCAGTCTGTACTCACATCTCCTCCGTCTTCTCCAAGAGGTCCTGTAAGATTACTCTACAAGAGCTGGGATCCATAGACAATCTGTCGGCCGTCTTTTCCAAGTCTCCCCCTACCCCACCTCCTACGCTGGTAATATGTTGGAGAAACTAGGTCTTTGTTTCTAGAATGTTCCACATCCTGGGTTTGGCGGATTCCTTCCCTGGAGTGTTTACAACTTGTTCTGTTGTTGATCTCAAGATGAGTGCTAATCCACCTGGAGGCTTAATTCACATCTACTTTCCTATGAAATGATGTGAATTCATTAGCTTACTGTGCTTGTGTGTGAGCATGCCCATGCCACGGCACACACATGTGGAGGTCGGAGGTCCATTTGCAGTTGGTTTTCTCCTTCCATTGTATGTGACCCGGTTCCTGTTGCTAGGCTTGGGGAAAGCTCCTTCCCCACCGAGCAATTTTGCAGGCCCAGATTTTACTCTTCAAGCATGAGTCCTTCATGGTGGTGGTGCGTGCTCCCAACCCCATGACAGTATCAGAAGGCATGAACTGTGTGCCTTCTGTCTTAGTCCATCAGAGCTTGGTTCTTATCCGCAGTCTCTACAGCCCTGTGATTGGGGAAAACTTGTCTTGGGGTGGGACCTCACTGAAGTCACCTAAGTCACTGACTGTCAGACCAGGATCTTTAGCACAAATTCTAATCGGTCTTGATAATAAAAGCCCAGAGTCAGGGGAAAATGCTGAAAGATCAGAGAGACGAAGGAGTAAAACCACAGCCACACTATTCCTCGATAACTTCCCAGCAGAAAAGAGACTGAGCCCCCTGTCTCCTCCTGCCTTATTATTTCCTCTCTCCGCCCAGATGTATCACTTCCTGTCTGTCTGTACAGACCTCCAGACCTCTATGGTTAACTAGTGCCTAGCACCACCCTCTGATCTTCAGGCAAACTTTATTTGTTAGAATATAAACAAATACTACAGGGTCTGTCCTTAGAGAACGCAGAGATTCCCAAGCTGTACGTAGGTACACAGAGAGCAGTAGCCGAATCCATTTCTAGGCCGCCAGCTTGCATATATTCCGCTCCGTGAAACTTCTGTGCCCGAGAATGCTCTGGAAGCCAGCTAGCCTTTCCCGTCCTCCCTAGACAGATGTCCCCTGCCTTATTCTCCTGTCTCCCAGCAGCAAAACCTCCTGGCAGAAGTTGAGATTTAGGGTCACATAATCCACTTTGGGGTGAATGTCCCCAGTAGCCTATGGACCTCTCATAAAAGCCCATTTCTCAAAGGCTGTTACCAACCAGCAGTGCCACCCTAGGGACTCAGCCTTAAACTTATGGACCCTTGATGGTCACTCCCAAACCATGGTAGAACTCTGAGCCTCCTGATGAGGGACCCCATGTGACAAGCGGCTGTGTTTGTTATGTGTGAAGATGCTCTGAGGGGCTGGACCCTTCTCCAGCACTGTTCCCAGACTCATCTCGGGGTCCATGGCACTGTTGTTAAGTAAAGGATTAGGACCCTTAGGATTGGCATAGTGCCAGTCTCTCACTTTTCTGTTTATGGACTCGGCCTGACTCTCATGGCTCCCAAACACCAGTGGTTTCTGAAGGGCGGAAGGTACTGCGGTGGCGTCTCTGTCCCCTGCTTCCCCCCAGCCCTGTTCTACATGTTCAAGTGCGATGGAAGGTGGCCTGTTCAGCACTCCCACGCCACGAGGAGAATCTGTGACAAGGTGAGGGGTGCTGAGGCCACTCAGAAGGAAGATAGATTATCGCTATTATTGTTGTATTTTTCTTTATGATTTCATGCTCAGACTTCCTTTGTGACTGTCACCAGCACGGGGGTGGGGAAGATGATTTATATTACCCCTCCTCCACAGTGCTGGGATGCAACAGTGTTTGTCTTGGGGAAGGAGCTCTTGGCCTTTTCTTGCCCTGCTGAGTGCCCAGGGTGGAGTGTTCCCTAATTGAGTGCTCATGAAACCTTCCTCTGGAGTCTTCTGAATAGTCATCACCCTTTTCCTGCCTTTACCTACTCCCCTACTTTGCTTGTACTGGTGCCTACTTAGTGTGAGTGGGTAGCCTACCACCAGCTTGTATTCCTGTCACCTCCCCTCTCATCCTGCAGGCCTGGGCCCGCTGTGTAAATTCGCTGGAATGTTCTTCTTGGGCATGTGATCCTCCTTGATGAGGATGACTCCCATTGTCCCTGTAAGGAGAAGGTGAGTGAAGATTAGAGAAAGCTAAAAAGGTCCTGAGATGGGGTGTGGCTCAGTTGAAGAGCACTTACCTAGCATGTGCAAGGGCCTGGGTTCAATCCCCACCATCTCCCCCAAACGAAACAAACCGCCTAGAGGTTCAGGTTATATGGTCCTGTGTGTGTTCGAGTCGCCCCACTTTTGCAGTTTATAAGAACTGGTAGATGCCTAGTAGTTGCTCCTTTAATGTGACTGGCTCACAAGATGCCCTTTTAGCATGACTGGGTCCCATTGCTCCTGTCTGTTCATCCATTTACTTCCCTACCTATTCATCCAGCATCTGCTGGAAAGCCTGTTCTACTCTGCTCACTGCGGCAAGGGAAGGGCAGCTGAGGGACAAGAAAACACTTCTGTCTGTCAAGAAGCTGTAATCCACTGGAGGGGTGTGCCAACCAGTCTGGTGGGCTAGACCCATCTGCTACCTGTTCTTGTGAATACAGGCAATGTACCAGAACAAGCCACACCCACATGTCACAGTGCCTGTAGCTGCTTTTGCATCATAGCAACAACACCAGGCTGTGGCTGACTCACTGGCTCTCAAAGCCACAGCTATCTGTTCTTTGGACTTTAAGAAAAGTTCGCTGGATTCTGAGGTGGCGCTGGGGGCTGGGAATTTAGGTCTGGTGACTGTGTGAGCAGCCAGAAAGGGAAAGACTACAGCTCTGTTCTGCTGGGCCCAGGTTCCGGTTCCAGAGTGCTTCCTGGAATGTCTGGTGTTCCCAAGTAGATGGTTTCCCGGGAGATGCCTGGCTTTGTGTAGATTCTGCACAAGAGACTTGGGGTCCTGTACAGACCCCTCAGAGAATGGCTTTGCAGTGTAGTGTGGTATCTTAGATGGACTCTGATGCCATTCTTCGTGTCATTTAAGACTGTGTAGAGCTAGAGAGCTGGGCCACTGGTTAAGAATGTGCCCTGAACCTGGGCAGTGGTGGCACACACCTTTAACCCCAGCACTCAGGAGGCAGAGGCAGGCAGATCTTTGTGAGTTCAAGACTAGCCTGGTCTACAAGAGCTAGTTCCAGGATAGGCTCCAAAGCTATGTAGAAACCCTGTCTTGAAAAACAAACAAGACAAAAAAAAAAAAAAAAAAAAGAATGTGTCCTGCTCCTGCAGAGGACCCAAGTTTGGTTCCCAGCACCAACACTGGGTGGCTTAAAACTGACTGTAACTCCAGCTCCAGGGGATCTGACTCTTCTGGGCTCCGTGGGCACCCACACTCATGTGCCCATATGAGATACAGGCACACACATGATTAAAATATAGTAATAACTCTTCAGAAAGGACGGTGTCTCCAGAGACGGTCAGGGCAAAGGTATTGTGACAGCAAATGTTGATTGTGAACTTGATGGAATTTAGACTGGAATGGAAACAGACCTCTGGCTGTGTCTATGAGGGAGTTACCTCAGTAAGTTAGCTCAGCTGGGAAGAGGTGCCCTGCATGTTGGTGGTACCGTTTCATAGACCAGGGTCCTGGACTGAACAGAGGAGAAAGTGAGCCGAACACCAGCGTTCGTTTCTGTCTCTGTTCCTCGCTGTGGAAGCAGTGTGACTAGCTGCCTCTTGTTCTTGTTGTCAAGATGTCCCTTGTCATGATAGACCGCATCCCCTCAGGCCACAAGCCAGATTAAAACTTCCTTAAGTTGTTTTTGTCAAGTATTTTTGCCATAGCCATGAGAAGCTTTAACTAGTAGGAGGGAGATTATGAGAAGCTTTAACTAGTAGGAGGGAGATTTTGAAAGCAAGCTACCTGTCTCAGTACAAACCCAGCTTAGTTTTACAGCTGCCTTGAGTAGCCCTGGCCTAGAGGACTGAGGCTCCCTGCCCTGGCATCTTTTAACAGTTGAGTTAAGTAGCCCTCCGGCTTTGGCAATGCCACCCTCACTATGAAGCAGGGATCCCCACCCTAGAAAACTTGTATTACATTTAAAAATCACATTTGTTTGTTTGTTTAGTCTGTCTGTGCATGGTGGGCGGGGTACGAGTCGAGGGCAGAGGGCAACTTGCAGTAGTCAAGTCTCTCCTCCTACCAGGTGGGTCCCAAGGGTCAGACTCAACTCCTCAGGGTTGGTGGCAAGCACCTTTACCCACTCGGCCATCTTGCTTGCCCTCACCTGGAGAGCTTTTATGCTTGCCCTGTTTGCAGTGGGCACACCTTGTACTAACTGCATCAGCCTCTTGTGCTTCGGGAGACAGCTGAGGAGTGTCAACCAGCACGTGTGTGCGCCCAGTGTCGGGGACTTTCAGTCTCCTGGAGGTCACATTCTAATGAAGGATGAGCTGCTGTTTGGAGAAATCAAGCTCCCTTCCGAATCACCAGGGGCTATGAGGCTAAGAACTGAACTGAGTCAATACTAATACGTAGGGTTAGGATCATGCTAAGGGTTTCCAGGAAGGGAAGGCAGGGGCCCCGAACTGTGTGGAGGAAGACGCTTTCTCGACTGCAGCCCTGTCTGCTGAAGGCCTGTGGTATGCATCCATCTAGCCTGGCAGAGCGGGCAGTTGTCATACTCCTGGTCCATTTCCAGTCAATCAGGCGATGGCGTTTGAGAACACAGGGTTCTCTCTGCTGTTTGGCTCTTGCAAAAAGAAAGGCAGTAGGCAGGGGCTTGGGACACTGGAACTTGGGTTGAAATTCCCACTCGATGCCTGAGTGCTTGCTGGATTCTCTAACCGTGTGTGAACATCATAGGATGGAGGGACTCTGTGGGAGTCATCCCTGGCAGCAGACAGGGCGATGCTTCACTGAATCCAGACAGACGGTGGGAGCATAGATTGTTCCCCAAGACTTTCTTGAACCAACATTTCATATTTTAAAAACCTAATTGAATGTTTAGCTGGCTTGTTACAAACTTATCTGATCTCATGTCTTCTGCTGCATTTGAATAAGCAAGGGTTGCTGGCATCATTTTCCTTAGGTATTTTTGCACCGATTCTGTTGAAAAGCATTATGTTAAACGTCAGTTCTCTTGAAAGATGTTCTTAACCGACTACCCAGGATCAGAGTGAGTACTGGCTCACATTTGTCCTTTAGAATCTACAGGTCAGGGGCAAATATCTACCTGTTCTTAAGACAAGTGCTTTGTGGAAAGACGGCCTCTGAACCATACACAATCACTTTTTAGCATCGCCTAGCACACAGGAGGGAGACCAGCCAGTAATCTATGCCTTGTAAGGGGCTGGTGTCATTTACCAGGCTGTCAAATATATGTGTTGCAAAATAGCCACTGGTGTTTGTCCTGTGGAACATGGAGGCAGCCTGAGGCAAAGTTGTCTTCAGACCAGTCTGCCCCTTATTAGTGAGTATCTACTGTGTGCAGGGCATTGTGGGAGAGTAAGCAAAGAAGTGATGTGACAGCTAGTCCTGCAAGGGCCCTAGGGGCTCTTGGGACAGAAATCGCTTTCACCCGTAGTGAAACATGAGACAGATTAGTATGTGGTAGTTAATGCAATGATGAGCAAAAGGTTCTGGGGACCCAGGGACAGGAGGTTCCTTCTAGTTGGGGAACTAGAGACAGCTTCATGGGTAAAGGTCAGAGGGGAAGATAGGTTTTGACAGGTGGAGATGGTGCAGGGGAGGAAGGACTGGGGAGGAGGCTCATCCAGGGGTGGAGGGACTGGGGGGGGGGTGGGGGTGGGGTGGGGGGGGTGGAGGTGGCTTAAACAGGGGTGGAAGCAAGGAAAGATGACTCATTTGGAAAAGAGCTCGCCGTGCAGGAAGTTCGATCCCGCCCTCATGTAAAAAGCTGGGTATGGGGTTACTTGCTGGGGAGCTGAGCTTCAGATCCTAGTGAGAGACAGAGGGACTGGGACGGCCCAAAGAGATGGTCCAACGGTCAAGAGCACCTGCTGCTCTTTCAGCAAATCGGAGTTCAGTTCCCAGTACCCACTGGTGACTCACAACCACTGTAACTCCAGCTCCAGGGGATCTGGTGCCCTCCCTGTCTTTCATTGGTACCACACTCACATGTACATATGTAGACACATATACATACACAACACAATAAGCCTTATTAAAACAACAAAACAAAAAAACCCCAAAAATAGATGAGAGAGAGAGACAGACAAGACAGAGAGACAAGGAGGGAGGGAGGAGAAAGTGGAGGAGGAGGAAGAGGAGGAGGAGGAAGAGGAGGAAGAGGAGGAGGAGGAGGACTATACAGGGGTGCTGGTGGTTTTGGTAGAGACATGACTCTGGAATAGCTGGCTGGGGCGCAGATACAGAACACTTGAGGTGTTGTGGAAAAGTGCTGGTTCTTTCTTTAGCTAGATGGGGGGATCCCTGGGGGCTTGGGGATGGGGAGAAGTGTGGGGACACCAGACCTTGAGCAGAAACCCACTTCCCCTTCGGCCTGGGAACAGGCAGCTGTGTAATGTTTACTGAAAACAATTCAGTGCTATAAAGCTCTTGATAGGGCTCAGATAAGGGCTGCTCACTGAGATACCATGACTTTCACACCCCCTATGGCTAGATGCCTCTTCCTGTTCCCCTGCTGTGTCTCCCCGATTCTGGGGCCGGAGATTAAACCACCAGCCAGGAGGGTGAGAAGTCTGGAAAGAATTGTATGTAGATGGATGACAGAAGTCCTTAAAAAGGGAAGCTCTTTTTTTCTTGGAGAGACTTCTCCTGAGAGACTTCTCTCTCCTAAGCGGACTTGGAATCTCCTCCTAAGCTGACTTGGGAAGCATAAAGTTTTTCTTAAAGCAACCGACCGGTCTCTGTGTCATCTATCCCGACCACCTCGCTACATTCTCGGATGCAGGCCGCACAGCAGGTGTGACAGAGAAGAGCAGAGCTGTGTTTTGGGGGAGCATTTAGGGTAAGTGCAGAGGTGAGGGGGAGGTCACAGAAAGATAAAGCTAGAACTGGAAAGCCCAGAGGCAGAGACAGGAGAGAGATCTAAGTGTGGTCCTGCTGTCAGGGTCAGGGGTTGATTGGCAGGTGTCTGAAGGTGAGGGTGGCCAAAAAGATGGTGGTGTCACCTTTCCCAGGGCTGGCATCACCATCGGACTCATGGGTGGAGAGGGAACCTGCCAGGATGGGGAGAGGGCTCTTTTAGCCTTACAGGGGCCTCTTTTCCTGCCTTTCTTATATGAGTGAGATTTTACTCTGGAATCTGTATGTGTTGGGGTGGTCTCCATGGCAACCAGACACCTACAGCTTGCGGTGCTGATGGCGATGTCTTCCCCGCTGCTCTGCTGTTGGTGATTCCTGTCTGTTAAGATTAGATTTGACCCAGGACCAAGGCTTGACAAACAGTGACCTGAAGAAGAAAGCTCCCTCTCCTGCAGCGTTGTAGAGACCGTGGCTGGGGAAGTAGGTCCACGGGATCCGGAGTCAGGGTCCAGTTCTTCACTGCTTTGTCCCTCCAAGGTTCCCTTTCTGCTCCAAAGAGGCTGCCAGAGCTCTGGTCATCACATTTGTTTTCCAGGCAGTGAAAACGGCAGTGGGACCGGGAAGGGGTCATTCCCTGCAAGCCCCAAATAACAAATCTCTGTATTTCCCTGCCCGGGACTTGCTCATGTGATCAAATCTAACTGCAAAGACAGGAGACATGATCCTTTAGTAAAACAGTCACACATCTAACTAAACACTGGGATTCTGTTACTGCAAGTTGGCAAAGTGGGGGGGGGGTGTGAGCACGCTCAGTCACGGCCCTGTGTGGGGAGAGCGTTGAGTCCCAGCGCTCTTGCTGGTTTAACCTTCTCTGTGTGTATTTCATTTCCTAGTTAGGTTTCTGTTGCTGTGATGAAATGTTATGACTCAAAGAAACTTGGGGAGGAAACGGTTTATTTCACCTTATACTTCTAGGTAACAGTCCATCACTGAGTGAAGTCAGGACAGGAACTTAAGCAGGGCAGGGGCCTGATGTAGACAGAGGTCATGGGGGAGTGTTGCATACTGGTTTGCTCAGCCTGCTTTCTTACACCATCCTGGACTACCTGCACAGGGGTGGCACCTCCACAGTGATCTGGGTCCCTCCACGTCAATCATCAATCAAGAAAATGTCCAACAGGCTTTCCCCCAGGCCAGTCTGGGAAGGGGGGGGGTTTAACAGAAGTTCCCTTTTCTCAAGTAACTCTAGCTTGTGTCAAATTGACATAAAACTATGCAGCATATTTTATATGTTGATTTCTTTACAAGTCATGCTATTCTTTCCTTAATGACTTTCTTTCTAAATGATTGATTATAATGTAGGAACTTGATAAGAATTTTGAGTGCTACCCAGGGTGCATGATAAGACAAATCCTTTGGTCTCTGCATCAGCCAGCTGCAGAGATAATATGATATAAAGCCTAATGCAGGCTGGTATAAGGGTGTGGTTCATGCATTACAGCTCTCTTTTGTGTGTGTATGTGCATATGTGAGGATGTACATGTACATGCATGTGTGTGGCCTGACGCTGAGAGCAGTGTTAGCTGTCATTCTTTAAGTGGCGTCCCTGTTAGACTCTCCCAGTCGTAGACCAGGCTGGCCAGTAAGCCCCATGAATCTGCCAGTCCCTGCTTCGTAGGTGCCAAGATTACAAATGCACACTATCATGCCCAGCATTTTTATTTCCTCATGTTTGCAAAGTAAGCACTTAATCGACTGAGCCCAAGCTCTTCACTCGTTACAACTCTCCAGGAATAGATCTGGCCTCAGACACTGAAGCCTGTGGGTCAGAGGGGGCATCCGGATACCTGGTTGGCTTTTTCCTATGAGGCTCCATCATTGATTAATCCAGAGAAGTAAGTGTCTTTCTTCTGTGACCTTTTCGTTGACTCTCATGGTTGGGTGTAATTGACTTGGCTTTGGATGAACTCTGATCCCCTAGACGGATCCCTTGGATGGGGAATTATCACTGACTGATATCTTCGGGGCTGCAATCAGACCCAGCCCAACAACCCTGGGTCTGATCCTGAGTTGGGGAGTGTGGACACGGGAAAGCTAGCTATCCAACAGTGTTAAAGACCAGATAGAGACATCTGATCATCACAGCAGGGCAATCAGTTAATTCTGAAGGCCTCAGTTTATTGATTCATCATCTTAAGTAACCATCCAAAGGTGGGGGCAATGGCAGAAAACATCAATTATCCTGCATAAAAGACTGATAACAATCATTTCCTTTAATCCTAAAATTACTCCTTTGCTGCAAGATACTCAAGCCTTTCTCACTAGCTTTCAGGGTGAGTATAGATTCGCCCTGGCCCAAAGCTATTGATATTTAGAGTAGGAGCAATTCTCCACAGAGGCTAGGCCTTGCAGCAGCTATTAGCTGGCATTTAAAAGACAATAGAAATTCTGGTCTCTCCAGTGTGGTAGACCTGGCCTGACCCAGGCTGCTTTCTCCTGGCTTCTCTCCTGCCCTGGCTAGAATAAATACAAAGACCAATCCTGAGGGAATGAGGGGACAGGTGGTCCCAGTGAAGAAAGAGGAATGGTGGTGCCTGAAGTAGATGCGAAGATGTTGGCTGACACACACTGCAACCCACACACGACAGCTCACAGAGGATGCACCTGTGATCTGCAGCTATGCCTCACATGCTGAAACACACAGCTGAGATCCCCTTGTTCCGAGAATGTAGTCTGAAACCGCCTTAATATACAATGGTTTGTTTGTTTATTTGTTTATTTATTATTTATTTTGGTTTTTCGAGACAGGGTGTCTCTGTGGCTCTGGAGGCTGCCCTGGAACTGACTCTGTAGACCAGGCTGGTCTCGAACTCACAGAGATCCGCCTGCCTCTGCCTCCTGAGTGCTGGGATTAAAGGCGTGTGCCTATACAGTGGTTTAAATCAAGGGCAACCTACTGTTTGTTATGACGTCTGGGGTGGCTGGTCTCAGGTGGGTGGCTCTTTTGCTGGCCTTGCCTCACTCTGAGGCCTTGGCCATCAATAGCTCCTGCAGACCGTGAGTGGATGATGTATCACTTGCAGGTCTGTGGCTCTGGTGCAGTTGCCCACTCTCATCGCTGCATGCCCAGTCTTGGCTCAGGAGTACCACCCAGGGCTCCTTACCAAGGTGTGAGAAAGTACCACGAGCCGGGCACGAAACTGCAAGGCCTTTGTTGACCCGGACTGCGGAACACGGAGCCACTTCATTCTCCTTTTCTTGGCTGCAGCAAGTCATAAGGCCCTCTTACGTAAGGGTTTGTAAAATTGACTCAGGTTGTTAGAGGGAAGGAGCCTGTGAAACATGGGGACTTTGATGGCTACCTTTAATTAATGTGAGACAGCCTAGAATCACCCAGGAAGGCAGTATCGCTGAAGGATTGCCTTATTAGGTTGGCCCGGGGGTGGGGCGTGTCTGCGATCGAGCCCACTGTGGGCGGTACCATTTCCTAGGCAGGGGGCCCTGAACTGTGTAGGAGTGGATAAATGGAGCTGAGCTCAAGTGAGCAGCAATCAAGCAGGAGTGTGTGTGCTCATTCCCTTCTCACTGCTTTTGACCGTGGATGCGACGCTGCTAGCTTTAAAAAAAAAAAAATTAGAGTAGCTTATTTCATTTATGTCATGTATATGAGTGTTTTACCTGCATGTAAGTCTGTGCTGCATATGGGCGCCCTTGGAAGTCAGAAGAGGTCACTGGATCCCCTGAAGTTGGCGTTCCAGATGGTTGTAAACCTTTTCTCCTGCCTGTGACTAGGTCTTTGAAGGTCCTGCCTTGACTTCCCCAAAATGATGAACTGTAACTTAGACTTCTGAAGCAAAATTAACCCCATCCTTCCCAGGTTGCTTTTTGTCAGGGTATTTTCTCACATCAGGAGACATGAAAGCACGGCAGACATTCCTCCTTTTGCTGGACCCCATACTTGGCCCCTGCCTCACTCTCTCACCCTGTGAGAATGAGAGTTGCTTCCTCAGCCTCCCTTCGGTCTTCTACTGTGCACATCTAGGCAGGAAGAAATCTTGAGACCCGGGCCCGGCCACCTCTGTCTGTGGGCTGCAAAGGAACCGAGTCTCAAGGGCCAAGGTCAGTTGTGGGTGTTCGTACCTATTAAAGGGCAAGTGCTTGGGTTGCATTCTTGGTCTCGGGGCTGTGTTGTCTCAGAAGCAAGGAATTCTGGGTAAGGCAGCATCCTATGGCCAGCAGCCATGTACTCTTCCCAGAACCTGTGGGTGAGCAGGGTGCATGGTCCCCAGAAGACAGGGCCATCTTGCCTGTGGAATTGGAAGAAGTAGGGAGAGACACTATTTTTGCAAAAATTCTGTGTACTAACATTAATTAACATTAGTTAACATTAATCTTGTTAGCCTACATTATGTTTTAATCTTTCAGTCCATCAGTCCGTCAGCCAATCTGTCTGTCTACACCGATTCTTTTAGAAGTTATTTCTTTTGTTTCCCCTTCCCTTTCTGCCCTCTAAACCTTCCCATGTGCCCTCCTTGTTCTCTTTCAAATTCATGGCCTCTTTTTTCATTGTTGTTGCATGCATATATATGTATATATATGTGTGTGTACACACATGTATAAATGTATATGCACAATACATGTATATACACACACATATATGCATACACACATAATATAAATATAACCTGTTTAGTCTGTATAATGTTTCCAGGCTGACATTTGGTATTGGGTAGCCAAGTGGTGAGCCCCTCCCTAGGGAAGACCATTTCCCCAGCTGTCAGCGTCCCCTGTCTAGAAGCTTGCAGTTCATTGTGTAAGGTTGTGGCCTGTGGGCTATCCCCCATGCACGTTAGCATGTCTGCTGTTATTCCTGTTCCTCTCATGTTTGGGCCGACATGTCGGTGAGACTTCATGAGTGTAGCTTTGGCATTCCTACGAGACACGACGTGACACGATCTCACAGCGCACTCTCTGACCCTCTGGCTCCTGCAGTCTTCCGGTTCTGTCTTCCACAGTGTTCCCTGAGCCTTAGGTGTGGACGTTGTTACATGGGTTTTGATAGTGTGCACTGGCCTTGATCCAGTAGTGGTCCTCTGGCCTCAGCCTCTCCAGTGCCGGCATTGCAGGCGAATACCCCTGTGTCTGCCTTGAGAGTTTTCTTTTCGAGGAAGGGAACAGGGGCTCAAGATGTAGTCCAGGCTGGCTTTGAACCCACAGCAGCCTTCCCATCTTGGCTTCCCAGGTGCTGGGCTTATAGGCATGCACCACCACGCTCAACTTTTATTAATTTTCCCCCATAGTCAAGAAGTTCTCTTTCTGAATCAGGACTCAGCCATCATCTGCCTTTGTCAGGGAGGCTCTATCTCACTGTCCATGTCTCTCATAGATGGTGTGGCTGTACCAGCCAGTGTGGCCATTGTGGTGGGTGTGGCGGTAGTAGCCAGTGACAAGCCCTGGTTGCTCAGGCTACCCTCAGAACTTGGTGAGAAGGATCAAGCCTCTGGTTTGTAGCTAAGCTGTTTATGATCCTTGCCTTTAAGTGTCAAAACTTTTAAATTCCAGGCACTTTGAGGTTCCAGGAGACAGAACTGTTCCCCTCCTAGCTTGTGCCCGTGGTGAGTTTATATCCAACCTGGGCTGTTGACTGTTTCTGTGCCCTGCAGAGAAAAGAGCACAACATAACTAGGGAAGTGACACTAGTGTGCTAATAGCTGCAAGCTGCTCTTCACTGTTGGGTTCCCTGGCTTTTTAATTTCAAGGTCCAGGGCCTTGCTCAGTCTCTTCAGCAGCACCAGGCTAGACACTCCCGTCCCTCCCCGCCCCCCCTGCCCCACCCAAGGGAGACTTGTACATCACCCGCTGCACCCCATCCGCACACCTATGCCCTTTCTTCTTGATTTTCCCTCCTGCTCTGGCATTTCTTTGGAAACCTCTCTCTGTGTCTGCACCTCTCCCCCCCCATGTGAAGAAATCACCGAGGATGGCCCGGAGCTAAGTGAGTTAGCTCTCTGGGAGGGTGGACAAGGTGTCTGTTAAGTTGCATAAATAAGGGGAAAACAGATTAGCGCTGGGCTGAAGATGAGGGAGGGACGCTGTCGTGATTGAGGCAGGCGCTTTTATCCTGAGCTCGAATTTGCCCAACGCTTTGTAATCACGCGAGAAGATTTTTGTGGGGTCAAGTGTCTCCACTCTGGGACTCCTGAATCCCTGCACTGTCAGGAGTGGATGCTTTGTTGGTTTACATTTCTCAAAGCACTTCCTCATCCGTGGCTTCCAGTTCTCGCAGTGGTCGCACAGCTGTAGGTTTTATATATTACTTGCACCTGGTAGGTGAAGACCGGACTGGACTCCATGCTGGGCTCTTTCCTGTGTTCCGTTCTTGGGATGCTGAGGACAGCATGGGAAGAAAGAGCCTCTGCGGTTCTCCTGGTCCCGACGTATATGCCTTAAAGGACAGTACTGCACAGCCCTCTCCCTGTGAACTTGTAAGTCGTCCATTTATTGGATAACTCATCAGCAGCTCTTGAACCTAGGACCTGTACATCCACCCCAGGCCAGGGTTCTGCCACTGACCTGTCCCTAGCCCTTACTCTGTTTATTTTTTCCTGTGACACAGGTCTCACTTTAGTTATTTAGACTAGTATTGTACTCAATCCTTAGTCAAGGCTGTCCCTGAACTTGGTCCTTACAGCTCAGCCTCTGAGTATTGGCATGCACCACCACAGTACCTGGTTTATGCACTTCTGAGGCTCGAACTTAGGCTTCATGAATGCTAGCTGAGCACTCTACCAACTGATATCCCCAGCTGTCATTTTTATGTTTTGAGGCAGAGTCTTGTGTGGTTCAGGTTGACTTCTGACTCACTCTCTGTTCTTGGGCTGGTGCCAAACTTCCAACTCTCCTGCCTCTGCCCTCTGGGTGCTGGAATTGAGATGTGAGACAACATGACTGGATTAAAAAATATTTTTAAAGCAAGTGTGTTGGGCTCAGGTGTCACAGGAGCTAGAGCTTGTTTGTGCTCTCTCTCTCTCTCTCTCTCTCTCATTCATTTTGTTTTTGAGACAGGGTTTCTCTGAAGCTTTGGAGGCTGTCTTAGAACTTTCTCAGTAGACCATGTTGGCCCCAAATTCACAGAGATCCGCCTGCCTCTGCCTCCCAGGTGCTGGCACTAAAGGTGTATGCCACCACCACCTGGCTTAGAGGTTTCTTTTGTGACTGGCTGCTTACAGGCTCAGCCCTGTTTCTCCAGACTCTTATGCATGCCAGAGCATTGATATACTATATCAGAGCAGGCTCTGAGAAACCATCTCCACCAAGGCTTTAAGGGAATCATCTCGGCGATTCTCCCAATGAAGGAAGAAAGTAATTGAACGCAAACTCATTATATCTCTGAAGCTCCTTGAACATCTTCCCGTGATTTAATTTTGATAAACTTCTCAGGATGTAGCCAGGCCAGGAAATGTCTCAAATGGTTGTCTGGAGCCGGGTGAGCTCAGGACAGGTGCAGCCGGCCTAGGGTGGAGCCTTCTTGAAGCCAGACAGATGCTCTGGTATCCGAAAGGACTCTTGTCACCTGGCTTGAGTGAACTTGAAGAAATCCACCTGCTTCTGCTCTTGGGTGCTGGAATTAAAGGCATTGCCACCATGCCCGGCATAAGCATGCCATTTTTATTGAGTGACTTGTTAGACATTTAAATTCCTGTCATGTTTTTGAACGTCTGCTTCCCACCCCGTTAAATTCAGAGACTAGATGCGTACATCTAGAATGCCAACAAAGAGGTCTATAAAGAACACAGTCTCTCCCTCATGGCATCCCACCAGCCTGCCTTCCTCTCCCGAAGGGGCCACTTCCGTCCGTTTCTTGAGAAACTTTCTCCTTTCATTTCTAAATGAGTTCACAGTTTCTGGGTTTGGAAACTGGGGCCCTTACACTCTCCTGTACCCTCTGTCTCGTTGGTTAGTTGTCGTCTTCCTCTTCACCCTGTGTGTCAACCCACAACTGTTGAGCTCTGCTTGGTGGGGGAAGTTCATCAACTTGAACTCGGACAAAAGAGCAAAGGCTCCTTTTGTGTTGTTGTTTGCACACTCTGTTGTTGTCCCTTTAAATTTCTCTTTTTTTTTTCTCAGCACCATGCCTTTCTATGGGCTCATCCCACACATTCCGACAGGAACGCAGGTTTGCCTTCTTTCAGATGTTGACTGTTGGAGTTCTCTCGCTTCCATCAGAGGACTGCCTTCTTCCCTGTCAGTTGCTGTGGTCTCCTTTAGCAATGCTGGAGGTTCACATTGAAGGACAGCCTCCAGCTATGTGGGTGGTGCCAGCGTTCAGCGTGGCCAGCGTTCAGCGTGGCCAGCGTTCCCGGTGCCCAGTGTGTGCCGAGTAGCAGCCGTTGGCCCCTTGCATCCCTCCTACTTGGGGGAGCTGGGGACCGTGGCTCCAGTCTTGAGGATGACAAGAAGCCATGTATCCTCAGCTCTGTGGCATTTGCAGTCTCCCCCAAGTCAGGCAATTCAGTTTACCCTCCTGCTGCTTTGACTACAGGCGAGGTTAGGCACCTGCTGTGCTCCTTGGTACCCCTTAGTAGCGGTGTCTTTGGTTGCTGACTTGGTCCTTTTCCAGCTTGTTGTCGTGCGTGTGTGTGCACACATGTGTACAGGTGTGTGTGTGTATGTGTGTGCGCGCGCACACATGTGTACAGGTGTGCGTGGGGGGTAAGGCCTCAGGTATTGACCTCTTGTGCCACCCTCTTGTTTTTGTGGACCCAGAGCTCATAGATTCAGTTACACTGACTGGCCGATGAGCCCTGGGGAGCCTCCTGACCCACCTTCTCAGTGTTGGGATTGCAAGCGCGTGTCACCATGCCTGTTTCATTTTCAAACTTGGGTTCTGGGGCCTGAACTCAGGTTATCATGCCGTCCCTCCAGCTCCCAGTTTGTAGTTTACTTTTGAGTTTACATTTTATTTCTCTCTCTCTCTCTCTCTCTCTCTCTCTCTCTCTCTCTCTCTCTCACACTCTCTGTCTCTCTCTCATCATCATCAAGCTTGGCTGTAGACAACCCACGGAACTGTCTTGCTGGCCATGCATTTTAACTTGCTCTTTTTATCAGAGGGGTTTGAAATCAACCATTTAACACTCTCTCTTCTGCTTCCGTTCTCCCAAAACCTTCCACTAGTCTGTCACCTTCCTTCCTAGACCTTCGTCCCCTCCCCACTTCTCGGCTCAGGCCACCAGTCACTGCTTGACCTACAGTCCCCCCTTTCTGACTGCAGTGCCATCCGTGTCTCCCCCCCCCCACCTCCGATTCTAGACTCCAGGCTAGCTGGCCGGTGGACAGACTGTCCAGCAGCTTCAGCTCACAAGGACTACTGGCCCTGTCTTACTTCCTCCTCGTTCTGCTTCGCACCTGCTCTGCCCCAAGGCTTCCTTTCTCAGTCAAGGGCACCATAGTTTTCAGGATGGGTAAACAGGGCTTAAAGCCCCCAGGAACTCCACATGTAGATACAGATCAGAAGGCTTTGGTTCAACCTCTAGTTACTGGCTGTAGTAACAGTCGGGATAGAGATGGAGCAACAGGGAGTACCTGACATTGCTGGGCCTCTCTTGTTGAGCATTTTACATGGACAAGCTCATGTAATCCTTCTTGTGCTAACCCTGGGAGGTTCCAGCTTCATGGAGGAAAGTCAGAATGCACACTGGGAATGGCGGGATCTTTTGAAACCTCAAAGCCTGCCCCCAGTGACATACCTCCTAATCCTTCCCAAACAGTTGGAGCAACTGGTTTCCTGCATTTTTGTTTGTTAAACTTGGTGCTCCTAGAAGGGGCTTTCCTTACTATGTCAATCCCTTCTTGAGATCCTGCCCTGTTATTCCATACCTCCGTCTCTTCATCCCCCAGGAATCACTGGGGTCCTTCACGTCTCTCTGGGGAGGCAAGGGCAGAAAACACTTTGACTTCTGCCTTAGTTACTTTTCTATGGCTGTGACAAAACACTGTGACCCAGATAACTTATAAAAAGTCCATTTAATTGGGCTCATTGATTCAGAGGGTTAGAGGCTTGACATCAGAGCAAAGTCGAGGTAGCAGGTGAGAACTCATGACTTGATCCACCAGTAGGAGTCAGAGTAGAAGGCACACTGGGAATGGTGGGAGGTTTTTGAAACCTCAAAGCTCACCCCCAATGGCACACCTCCTCCAAGGCCATACCTCCTAATTCTTCCCAAACAGTTCTACCAACTAGGAGCCAAGCATTCAAACATATGAGCCTATGGGGGCAGGGGACTCTGATTCCAACCTCCACAACAAACCATGTGTATGAGTCACATTTGCATAACCATGTCCATAATACCGATAGGTACAACTTAAAAGAATGAAGGATATATTTTGGCTCTTGGGTTTACAACCAGATTACCAGAGCATGTGGCTGCCCATCACTGGCAGATGCCAACGAGCAGAGACAGGAATCTTAAAACCACACTTCAATCAGAGACTGAGAGATCTGAGAAAACAGTGGATTACCATCTTAAAGTCTGCCTTCCATCTCATCTCCATTGGGCACAGCAAGAGATGGGAGCAGTCAGTCGGCTGTCCTGGGCCCCTGTTTTGCCCCTTTGGTTAGAAGCTCAGCATAGTTTCGAGACTGATATGTGTGCTTCTGTTATGATCTCTCCCACTACTCCCTCATGTTCTAGATGTCTGAACTCAGGCACTGCTTGAGACAAGGAGATTCTAATTAACATCGTCTGCTATCAGCCTTCTATTTCAAACTGGCCTGTTTGGGTCAGGATAAACTCAGAACACACAGTGTGTGTGGGCTAATCTCATACATGTGCGTGTTGATTCCTTGTTTACAGCGTGGGGTTCAAGCGTGTCCTTATCATACAGAATGTGAAAGTGTCCCTATCCTGTCTCCTATCATTCCTCCTGTCCCCTACCCCTTTTGGTGCATCATAGAAAGGAGGCTTCACATGGGACAGCTCAGTTCATGGTCGTGGGAGCGTGTTCACATCATAGTAGCCCAGAAGACAGAACAAAACAGGAAGTAGGCCAGGTTAACACATTCACCATCCAGTGACCTGTTTCTGCTACTTGGGCCATATCTCTCAAATTCCTAGAACCTTCCAAAATAGCACCAGGTCAAGACCAAATGTTCAAAACATGAGCTTGTTGGGGGCATTTCATATTCCATCCATGGTGCTGCGCCTTTCTGAGTGGTGGGATGAAATGTGAGTCTTTTATTCTTGGCCTTGGAAGGCCTGCCCCCGAGTCTTACTGCTAGTGACAACTGAGAGGGGCACATAGCCTCCCCCGAAGAAGCTGAGCAACATTGGGAGGTGGAGACGTTCATTCCGAGATCTCTGGGTTTCTCTCAATGGAGCTAGGCAGCTCACCCCACTCCCCTCCTTCCAGTGTGGGCAGGGCTGCTTCCTTGCCACCAGATCGGGGACAGATTGGCTCAGCGTGAGTGAGTGGTAATGCTGGAGTGGGGAAGCCTGGCCAGCTGGTGCAATTGTCCGTCAACAAGCCCACGGTGAGAGGTGCTGATGGATTGGTGGCTGGATGCCATGGAGAGGCTGTTGAGGGCAATGTGTTCACACCCTCTGGGTGTGCAGCTGGTGAGAAGGTTTGGTGAGCTTGCTCTCTCCTCTGCCATCAGTCTCGTTTGTTTATTTTTCTTCTTTTGTCTTCATGGATTTAATGATTTTGGTGATCTTTAATCATTCTTCTTTCATTTAGCTAGCCTGGGTCTGCCCTGAAAGAGCCGGGTAATTAATATGCCTGCCTGCTTTGTTAATCCCAGTAATAGATTTGCGGGAAAGGAGCATTGAAGTCAAACAAAGAAGCTAAGTATTGGGGCTGAGTCGGTCAAGTGTTTGCCATGCAAGCATGTGGACTTGAGTTTAGATTCCCAGGACCCATGTAAGAAGCCAGGCAGGGTAGCATGCACCATAATCCCAGCGCTGGGGAGGCAGAGACAGACAGAAGGGTCTCTGGGGCTCAGTGACCAACCAGGCTGGCAGAATTGGAAAGCTGTGTTCAGCGGGAGACCCTGTCTCGAACAATAATGTGGAGAACAAATGAGGAAGTCACCCAATGTTGGCCTCTGGCCCCTTCTATGCACATATGTGTGTGCACACCTGCACACATGTGTACACACACCAACATGTAAACTCACACCACAAAGTTTTATTTGACTTTGGAGCTGTGGGATCTCCCTTAGGGAGTGGCTAAGGCCATGGCCCATGGGAATTCCAGTGCAGGTGGTTACCACACATGGGAGCTCCCGTGCAGGTGGACACCACACACGGATGGTGCTTGTCAACAGCTCAGTTGCTCTTAGAGCTTAGATTTAGAACAAGACCAGGCTCAGGGGCTAATTTCTTTTGAACTCTGGTCATCTGATTGTACCCTTGAAGCCCAGATATGAGTGATGGTGTTTACTTTAAGAAACTTATTATTTCCCGGGACTTCATCAGCGGTGATCCATGGCGACCAATTAGGTGCTGTGAGGCCCCTTTGGGTCTAATCTTGCTGATACTAATGCATTTCATGAGAGCTTGCCTCTCAACTCTGGGCCTGGGCCTTGTAAAGTACTTGGGGATTACAGCAGTGAGTTGAACCTATTACAGTTACAAGGTGAACTCTAGAACCTATACGATGGTGCCCATCATGAACAAAGTTGTCTCATGAGAATCTGGGGTGTACACATCCTTCCAAATACTTGCAAATGGATATAACTTACATGCAGTACTCTCAGGTCATAAAGTTGCCAGTCCAATAGTTTTTCTTTTATAAATTTTAATAGGAATATTAATTGTGACTTTATTTGTATTACCTTCCACTGGAGTCATTCTAAAGGTCTGACTGCAGCTAAGTAGAATAATGCATTATGGCTTAGCTATACAAAACCACTTATAAATAAAAGTAATAAGGTACTTGAACATATATAGCATGATTGAATTTCTCAGTGGAGAAAAATCAAAATGACCATGAGCTGGGGAGATGGCTCAGTGGTTAAGAGCCCTTGCTGCTCTTCCAGAGGATCTGGGTTCGGTTCCCAGCACCCACAGCTCAAAACCATCTGTAACTCTAGTTCCAGGTTATCTGATGCCCCCTTCTGGCCTCCACAACCACCTACACCCATGTGGTACACATAAACTCATGAAGAAATATACATATATACACATAACACAAATACATAAACATTAAAAAGACGCTAGACATTATGATTTCATTCACCTAAAATTCTACAAATGGCAAACATGTTGACAGAGGGACAATCACTGGTTGTGGAGATGAGAAGACAGGGATTGACAGTAAGGGGGCCATGTGACTCTAGGGGTGGCAAGCATATGTGCTGCCATGCTTACAAGGGTCCTGAGTGTAAATCTACTCTAGAATAGCAGTTCTCAACCTGTGGGTCTGGACCCTTTTGGTTGTCGAACCTCCCTTTGACAGGAGATGCATCTCAGATGGCTTGTATACATTATGAGTCATAACAAAAGTAAAGTTACATTTATGAAATAGAAATGAAATAATTTCATGGTTGGGGTCACCACAACATGAGGAACTGTATTAAAGGGTTGCAGCATCAGGAAGGTTGAAAACCACTGATCTCAAAAGTCACATTTTATCCTACAAAAATATACAGTTAATATCTATTCTATCTCAGCAACTCAGTTTAAAAAGTGATCCCACCAAGGCTGAAAACAAACAAGAAACTCACCCGGGTCTTCCATTCCTCTTGAGAAATGATAATTAGCAACACAGGCAGCGGTTCAAGCCCAGTCCTCCTCAGCCTCTGGCGAGGGAGTCCTACTTGAATGGAAGCCAGCGCCCACAAGCATTGACAGATGGGCTGGGAGATGATTCACTGGGTAAGATGCTTGCCATACAAGCATGAGGACTGGAGGTCAAATCCCAGAATCACGCAAAGCTTGACATGGTAGCACACATCTGTAATACCAGTGATTTTATGGCAAACGGGAGACAGACAGGGGAATCGCTAAGAGCATGTGGGGTAGCTCACCTGTCACACTCAGTGGGCGAGGAAGAAAGTGAAGACTGACACTTATGGGTGTCCTCTGACCTCTACATGCGGGCTGTGGCTTATGTGTATCCTTATACACACAGATATGCCTGTCCACACACACACACACCACACTTTATGTGTATGTATATAGTTGTTTTGCCTTCATATATATCTGTCCACCATATGTGTGCCTGTAAAGGCCAGAAGAAGGTTCCGGGTCTCCTGGAGCTAGAGTTACAGAGGGTTGTGAGCTGCCGTGAGTTAGAGATGATTGTGAGTTGCCATGTGCGTGTTTGGAATTGAATTCACTTCTGATGGAAGAACAGTCGGTGCTCTTAACCTTTGAACCATTTCTGTAGCCCCCTTTTTAAATATGTATTTTAAAACTAAAACAAATTATTATCCTGGGTTAAATAGGCCCTTTTCATGCAAGCATATAATATGCTTTGAGCTTTTACCCCATTCCTCCTTGTTTACTTATTCTTCTGAGACACGGTATCTTGGTTGGGATGACTATTGCTGTGATGAAACACCATGACCAAAGCAGCTTGGGGAGGACAGGGTTTGTTTGTCTCACACTTCCACATCACTGTCCACCACTGAAGGGAGTCAGGACAGGAGCTCAAGCAGGGCAGGAACTGGAGGCAGGAGCTGATGCAGATGCTGCTTGCTGGCTTGCTCAGCCTGCTTTCTTATAGAACCCGGGACCATCAGCCCAGGGATGGCCCCATCCATAATGTGCTGGGCCCTCCCCCACTACTCACTAATTAAGAAAAGTGCTCTACAGCCAAATACTACGGAGGCATTTTCTCAATTGTGGTTCCCTCCTTTCAGATGACTCTGGCTCGTGTCACGTTGACATACAACTAGCCTATACACATAGTCCTGTGCAGCACAGGCTGCCCTTGAACCTGTATAGTTGAAGGTGGCATTGAATTTCTGATCCCTCTGCCTCTCCCTCCATAGTGCTGGGGTGACAGACATGCACCTTGACACGTGTTTCCTGAGGGCTGCTGATAGAGTTCTTGGCTTCATACATGCTAGGCGTGTACTCTGCCTACTGAGCCACACCCCCAGTTGCTTCTCCGTCTTTTAAAAATCATATAATGTTTTCATTTCTTTGACCATTTCATACGTGCATGCAATGAGTCTTGATAATGGCCATCCTCCCCTCCCCGCAGTCATCCCGCCTCGGGCATTTTTGCTGGCTCTCCTTTTGCTCTGGACTTGTGCACACGATGCGTTGGGTCCCAGCCTTAGCTCCACTCGAGTGCCATGCCTGGCTCTGCGCCCTTTCCTTGGTGAGGAGTGTCTTATCTCCTAGATGTACTACACTGTGCTTTTCCATTCTACTGTTGACGGACATTTGGGATGTTTCCAGTTTGGAGCTGCCTTGAATCAGGCTACAGGGAACATTCTTGGGTAAGGCATTGTGTGGGCATGTGTTTTCATTTCTCTTGGGAAACTACCAGGGAGAGGAAATACTGGGCTGTGTTGTAGATTTTTCTCATGTATGTGCAATTGTTTTAAGCATAATCCCTCTTCTGTAGCTTGGATTATGTATAAGGCAAGCTCTGCCTATCTCTGGTGCTGGGTGGGTGTGGCTAAGGGACATTAGCCATGACCGCTAATAGCTGTGATGGGCTTGTTGATCACCTTATGTAAACTGAGCCCCTGTCTGAGCTCCATTCATATCTGGGTCTTGACCAATCACTGACATGCTGGATTGGAAAGCTGACTCAGTGTAGAGACCCTGCGTCTGCTCATCACATGATTCAAGATTGGGGGACATGGAGACCAGGGGCTCGCCACTCTGGAGGGTCCCACGTGCATCCTTCATTCTTCCTGCACTCTGTCGGTGCTTCCCCAGCTCAAGTCTGGAGCATGTCCCTTGGTTTCCATCCTGCTTTCTGATGCTGCCTCATGTTGCCAGGTGCCTCCTTTCCGTCACTCAAGACTGCTCCTGGTGGCCTGAGATCAAGTCACTCAGTCCAGACAGCCATGCTTCCTCAGTGTCACCGGAGGGGCTCTAAATGCCAGCTGGAAAGCTCCCACCTTTGGGCTCCTAAGCAGAGCACGCCCAGCCCTCAAGAGGTTCCCGTGCAGTCTGTGAGGCTCTGACACAGCTCCTCTTTTTCACACTGACGTCTCCTTTCATGTGATGGCTGAATTCCTCCATGCCTCTGTCTACATTCCTCCGTCCGTATGTCTCTGATGTCTTCCGGGATCTTATTATGGAACATAGTCAGCTCCTGGTAAAGGCAGGGCACAGATCTGCTTTGAGTCTTTTCTTCCTTCCTTCCAACCTTCCAGGTTCTTGAATAATGGAAGTTACATAATCACTGCCCAAGCAATTGTTGGTTGAACGGAAAAATGTTTATGTCTGATTTGGGGACAGAACTTAGAGACATTACTTGGCTCTGTACCTTGGGAGTGATTACTGCCTTTATGGGTTGCAAGTTTGTGCCTATTAGTTAACTAGAGTGTAACTGTGTGCACGTGTGTGTGTGTGTGTGTGTGTGTGTGTGTGTGTGTGTGTTCTCAGAACCCATCCAATCTGGGTTTTTTGAGACAGAGATTCTCAATGAGGCCTAGAGCCCACCCACTGGGCTAGCCAGTGAGCCTCAAGGGTCTGCCTGCCTCTCTTACCCAGAGCTAGGATTAGAAGCACACACCACCATGCCTGGCCTTTTATGTCGGTCTTGGGGATCAAACTCATACCCTGTGCTCCCTCAGAAGATGTTTTCCTGATGGAGCCATCGTCCCAGACCCTCTAAGTTGGAGTCCATGTTCATTTCCTTTGTCACCCATTTACAGACAACCCACTCCAAGGCAGGTGCAGGGTTAGGGGATGCTATTTTGTTCTGTTTGTCCCCATCTTCTGTTTTAAAGGTGCAGAGAATTGGTGCCGTGGTCCAGTGGAGAGCAATGGTCCTTTCACCTTAAGATGGAGATTTTGTTACGTCATTCCAGTATTCCTTCTGTGTTTAAACTGCAGTTACTGTGATAAAGGGAAGGTTCAGTGCACCCACCATGCCAGGGCACTGTGCTGCATTCCTTGGGGAGCTCTTCATGAATTCACTTCTATTTCCAGGACAGAAACTGTTCCAGGTGAAGCACCACACAGAGACAAGAAGGCTCACCTGTGGTGGGCTCGGCATTATCGGGTTGTCTGTGATTATTCTGTGCTGGTATCTCTGACATCAGGGGGGAGTTATTAGCAATGGGAAGTATGGGTCCCTGAGACATGACACTCTGAGAGCAAGGATCCTATCATGAACTTGGCTAGATTGTAAGAATGACAGAAGGACAATTCACTGTAAGGGAACATAAGAATCTAGAATGTTCTGTGTTTTCTGAGCTCCCTTTCAGTGTGTGTGTGTGTGTGTGTGTGTGTGTGTGTGTGTGTGTGTGCGTGTGCGTGCATGCATGTATAGGTGTGTGCGAGCTTGCGGGTGGGTGGGGGTACATGCATATGTCTGTGTGCAGAGGCCTGAAGAGGATGCTGGGTATCCTAATGTATGACTTCCCACCCTGCTACCTTGTGACTGGATCTCTTAATAAAGGTAGAGCTGGGCTAGGGCCAGCAAACTCCAGTGGTCCTTAAGCCTCTGCTCCCCATAGTACTGGACACACACACACACACACACACACACACACACACACACACCCCATATACATACACACACACACACACACACACCATATACACATATATAGAGATAATACAAGCCCCTCAAACATTTTGTTATTTGTTTCATTTGCTTGAGTAAAATGAATGACAGTTCAGTTTTGATTTTTACTCAGATGTAAACATCTGTCCATCTGTCCCAATGCTACCACTGTTACTTAATGAATAACCTCTTTCTGTTTTGAAATGTCACAGTTGTTATTAAATCTGTTTATCTGCTGAAATCCACAGCAACAGTAACAAAACCTCGAGTAATATGGTGCGCGCACTTCTGGGCGGGGACTGTGAGTTTGGAGTCAGGACTTGGTCTCAAGTCCTCCCTTGATCATTTCCAGCAGGCTATACTTGTGTTTGTAACTGAATTACTCTGAGCTCTACACAGGAGGCCATGGGATTCAAGGAGGTGAAGTCCATTGTCACTCTGGCTGCCACATACTGAAGCCCAGGCCTGTGCTCCGCTGACGTCACAGAACAAACCCTGGGTGCTCTTGTCTGCAGGTGTTTGCCTGGCTTGCACCTTGCTGGACTGACCTCCCTCAGGCCCCTCCCCCCTCTGAAACCTACTCACAGTCTCTAATAAACTGGTCACCGTGGAGGGCAGAAGAGGGTGTCAGATACCCTGGAGTTACAGACTGTCCGAGCCGTCATGTTGGGGCTGGGAGTCAAGCCCTGTTTCTTTGGAAGAACAGCCGGTTGTCTTAGGGATGAGACATTTATCCTGCTCCAAGCCTCCATGTTTTAAAGGTTCCATGACCTTTCCACACAGCATTACCATCGGTGAACCAAGGGTCCTTAGGGAACATTTCTCAAAGCACAACACTCGGGAATGACAGTAACCAAGACTCCAGGCTGTGGGTGTCACCTGTTCCCTTATTCATATGCCTCTTGTGCCTTAGGATTCTGTCCGGGGTATATGTCACATGGAGCCTTCTCTGTGGGCATAGGTCACCCTGGCGGAAGATGCAGACTGGAGCACGTACATGCTTAGTTTTACAGTCCCTAGCTGGAAGTGCACTTCCGGCAGGGATTACACTGTAAACTCCTTAATTGCCTGTTTGCCTGTCTATGTCTGGGGCACTCAGGTGCTATCAGAGTTATAAATTCCTCTTCCTGATGCAGATTCTCAGCAGGCCCATTCCGTTGTTTATTGGTTGTCTGTCGTTCTGGCGTGAGCAGACGTGTAGCCAGCCCTTTGACAGTCCCTCCGTGTTTCCCTCAGGCATCTCCCCAGCCACATACATAACTGTGTCACGTGATGGCTCTATTTTTAGTTTTCAGGGAGCCCCCGAGTTGCAGTCTGGGACAGCTGTGCTAGTGATCACTACGTCCCTGCCACACCTGATGGCTTTCATTTTGCTGATGCTCATGTCACCACCTCAGTTATCCCAGGATCTTTTGCCTGAGGAGGGCAAGCGGCAACTCACACCTGGCCTTTACTCAGAAGTTTCCAGAATTTCACAAAAGACTCTGCGTCTTGCCAGGGTTTGAGGATAGTACCTGTTGCATGGGGGGCTGTGTGACATCATTCTGCTCTGGGGCCTTGGGAAATCCACTTCATCTAGTTCATTCTTGCTTACCCTATCTGTCAAGTGAAGCGTTTGGGCTGAGTAACATTCCACAGTCCCTCCCAACACCAAGGGAGTCTGCTGTTCTAGCAGTAGATTGCTCGGTGTGTTACCCATGAAGCTCTGCAAAGCCTCTGTTGATTTCCCACCCCTGAAAGACTCCCTGATTTTAAACTATTACTCAGCCAGCGTTTGTCAGAGGAGCAAACGAATCTGAGTGTGAGCCTGTGCCCTGCTTAATTTGAAAGGTTAAAAAAATCACTTTAAAAATGCAGGCAAAAGACTCAGAGAGAGGGTTGAATCACTTCCTGATCATGCATTCTGGTTTCTCCACCCCCACTGCTCCCCTTCACTAGCAGGGATGACAGAGGACTTGTTTAGGCAACAGATGTTAGATGAGTCTCTGTCCAAGACTGCCCTGCTGGGTGGTGCACACAGTCCTGGGAGTTTGGGTGAGAGATCGAATCTGGTGAGATGGGTAAGGGTTTGGCCAGAGGGGAGCTTTGCCCAGTCAGGGGAAGGAGGAACATGCTTAGCGAGCAGAGTGTTGGGGAGTCGGGGGATCAAAAATAACACCTGCCCCTGCCAGCCCCTGGGTTGGCATGGTGGCTCCGTTGCCACATTCTTCCAGTAGCCCTGGTTGGTAGCATCAGGTGCCAGTTGGCCAAACTGAGCAACATAGGACTCATGTTGTTTGCTGGGGTCACCTCGCTAGTAAGTGCCAGAGCCAAGCCTCTGAGTCCAAATTCTGCGTTTTGTTGTTATGCACATGGACTGCCAGCCAAGGGTCAGGGTTGCCCGGGAGAGAGGCCAGCCGAGGTAGGTCTTGGCGTTGCCACAGATGGAGACATAGAGGTGCAACAAGGGGCTGGAGAATTCAGCACAAGACAGGGTCCTCACAGTTGCTTAGGTCAACCCTAACTTTGTAAATTAGTTGTGGGAAGATTTACACAAGGCTGTGATGCACATTCAGTGGTGTTCAGAACATTCACAGTGGGCAACTTTCCCATCCCCCATTCCCAGATAGCAACCACCGATGTGTTCTGTCTGTGTGGATTTCTGTATTTGGGTTTGTTGTTTTGAATTTTTTTTTATTTACTTAGGTTAGAAACAATCGTGTTTCACACGTCAATCCCATCTCCCTCTCCCTCCTCTACTCTCCCTCCCTTCCCACCAGGTCCCCCAGTGCCCCACCCAATCTCCAGTCCGATCCCCAAGGAGGGTGAGGCCCTCCATGGTGGATCTCCAGTAACTGTCATTTCATCCAGGGCAGGGCCTAGGCCCTCCCCCAAGAGTCCCGGCTGAGAGAGCCTCCCATATCGTGGCATGGGCACTCAAAGTCTATTTGTACACCAGGGGTAAATACTATTCAAGGGCCCATAGATTACCTAGGCTGCCTCCTACATTCAGGGGTCTGGGTCAGTTCCATGCTTTCCACACAGCCATCAATCTGGAGTCCAAGAGCCCCCCCTTGTTCAGGTCAGCTGTTTCTGTGGGTTAAACCAGCCCACTCTTAACTCTCTCTTTCTGACACTGGATTCCAGGAGTTCAGTTCAGTGTTTGTCTGTGGGTATCTGCCTATGCTTTCATCAGTCTCTGGATGAAGGTTCTGTTTCCTAGACTCTCTGGCAGTGGGTTTGTATGCTGGCACTCCCCTGATTCATGTCTAAAATTCATAAATGAGTGAGTACATACCATGTTTGTCTTTTTGTGACTGGGTTACCTCACTCAGTATGGTTTCTTCTAGTGCCTTCTGTTTGCCTGCAAATTTCAAGATTCCATTGTTTTTTTCTGCTGAATAGTACTCCAGGATTTCTGTATTTGTGTACTGAATGTGAATAAAGTCTCTGGTTTGGTGCCATCTTTCCTCTCGCTGCATTCTTTTCACAACCTTGTAAGGATTCTTGGCATGATGCTGGCCCTAAAGTTGTCTCCTCCATCTCCGCGTGGCAGTTTCTTCTGCCATAGAAGATAAAAAAGTCACAGGGTTGACCATTAGTGCAGGGCCCTCGTGCCCACTACACATGCCCTTGAAATAGCTTTCCTTTGGGCCCCACTCATTTTAGACAGGAACCCAGTGCCATGTACAAATTGTTCTTTTGCCCCTTCTCAGTCTATGTGTAAAGCAGGAAGCTGGCAAGAAAATTAAAAAAATGAAGAAATTCCAAAAGGGATCTAGATTTGTTTAGAAGGGTGAAGAATATGGTTTCCTTGGAGAGGTCTGCCTATGTTGACTGGTTGTCCATCATAGCCTTCTGTCTTGATCAATGTTATCTTGCAGTGCAGAGACACTATGGCCATGGCAACTCTTATAAAGGAAAACATCAATTGGGACTGGCTTACAGTGCAGAGTTTTAGTCCATTGTCATCATGATGGGAAGCATGGCAGCTGCAGGCAGATGTGGTGCTGGAGAAGGAGGTGAGAGCTCTACATCTGGATCAACAGGTGGGAGAGAGAGAGAGAGAGAGAGAGAGAGAGAGAGAGAGAGAGAGAGAGAGAGAGAGAGAGAGAGAGAGAGAAGAGAAGAGGAGAAAAGAGGAGAAAAGAGGAGAGGGAGAGAGAGAGAAGAGGAGAGGAGAGGGAGAGAGATGGAGAGAGGGAGAGAGGTGAGAGAGAGGAGAGAGCAAGAGGAGAGAGAGAGGGAGAGAGAAAGGAGGGAGGAGAGAGGAGAAGAGAGGAGAGACAGGGAGAGAGGGAAGAGGGAGGAGAGGGGAGAGGGAGAGAGGAGAGAGAAAGGGAGAGAGAAGAGAGAAGAAGAGAGAGAGGAGAGAGGAGAGAGGAGAACAGTGAGGCAGACTGGGCCTGGGTTGAGACTCTGAGACCTCAAAGCCCACCCCCTGTGACACACTTTCTCCAACAAGGCCATGCCTACTCCAACAGGATGACACCTCCAATAATGCTGCTCCCTATGAGTATATGGGAGTCATTTTCATCCTGAACAACACACAGCTTAGTAAGAGCTTGTCTCTCTGCCCCATCCTGAATGACATATTGTGGGAACTTGGCATGTTTCTCATGCACAGTGACATGTATTAATCGTGGTAGTCCTCTAGAGGTTCTAAAGGACAGAATCAATAGAATAAATACCATGGGAAGCCTGGGGAAGTTGGCTCTAATGTTGGCGTACGAATGATGCTTCAGCAACAGATGAATTTACCAGCAGAGGGAAGGCAAGCAGGCAAAAAGGCAAGTTCCCCCCCCCCATCTCTTTTTATCTGGGCTGCTATTGGGAGGTATGGCCAGCATTTAGGATAGGTCTTTCCTCTTCAGATCATGGAAGCAAGGGAATCTCTCCCAGCAGTGCCAAGAACCTTGTCTTTTAGTTGATTCTAGACCCCGTCAAATTGACAAGCAAGATTAGCCATCACAGGCAGAAAACAGGGTTGGTACCCAGAGATGCAGGGGGATGGAGGTCACAACAGAAGATGTTGGAGTAGGTGTCAAAGCAGGAAGGAGCAAAGAGTCTGGGGAAGTAGTTTAGGTGACCCTGGCAGAGCCGCTTTGTCTCCACACAGTATGTAGAGCGGTCTTGGAGGGTCTGATGAGGGGCTCTCCGTGGGTCTTAGGGTTTTGAAATTGAAGAGGGGACCGTATGGGGGGCGGGTTACTGGTTAGGTCAAATTCACAGAAGAGAATGAGGAACGTCCCCGTGTCTGTCCTTGTGCAGGAGGAGAGCTTACACTGGGTGTAGAAGCCTAAAGCCAGTGAAGTGAAGTCTGCCTGGGGAGTCCTTGGGTCCTTTTGTTGTCTTTTACGACAGCCCGGACTCATGGCATTGAACCAGTCGGTCTCTGCGCCCATCTGGTTAAGATGCCACACTTTCATCCTTCTTGGGAGCTTCAGAGGCAGAGGCAGATTTCCATGGGTGACATGAAGACCTTTGCTGGGAGAATCAGTTCCTGGGCAAGTGACTGCGGGCAGCGGCTGGTAGAGGGGAACCACTGCTTCCTGCATAGCTTCTTCTCTCTTCCTCTCTTCCTGCTGCCCTAATGCCTGGTGCTGTCACTCCGTGTGCTATTTTGGAGATGGGTGACACAGCATAATTAAGTAAATTTTAGGAATCCATTCAACATCTTATATGTCGTCTGTGACTGTTACGACAGGTGGTGGGTGGACTCCAGCCATGAAGATGTCACAGCGTGTGTAAGATTAAAAAAGCCACAGGCGATTAGTTAATTCGGTCAGCTCTGGAGAACACTTTGTCACATTGAGTTTGTTGGCCTCCGAGACCAGCCTCACTTTTCTCTTCTAGTCATTGAATTGATTGTGGTCCTACTTGGTGTGTGCCCTGCAACCGCCACTTACCGCCCGGACGGAAAGGAACAAACTGCCTTCTTATTCAAGATTCAGTTTCTTTCCATTTTTAATGTGTGTGTGTGTGTGTGTGTGTGTGTGTGTGTGTGTGTGTGTGTGTAGGAGTGTACCAGTTTGCTTCCTGTTGCTGTGATAAAACACTGACCGAAAGCAACTTGGAGAGGAAAAGGGTTTATTTTAATTTTACAACTTTGTTTTATCTTAGCTTACAGCCCGTCACAGAGGGAAATCAGGGCAGGAACTCAAGGCAGGAACGTGGAGGCGGGAAGTCAGACAGTGGAGGAGGAGCATCGCTTCCTGGCTTGTTCCAAGGCTCACATTCAGCTACCTTCTTCTTTACCCCGGGACAGGGTTTCTCTGTATTGTTTTGGAGGCTGTCCTGGAACTCACTCTGTAGACCAGGCTGACCTCAACCTCACAGAGACCCGCCTGCCTCTGCCTCCCAAGTGCTGGGATTAAAGGCTTGCGCCACCAACGCCCGGCTCTCAGCTACCTTCCTTAGACAGCCCAGAACTACCTGCCCAGGGGTGGCACTGACCAGGCCTTCCCACAGTAATCAAGAAGGTTCCATACAGACATATGCCTACAGGCCATTGGCATGGTGACTGTTCCTCAGCTGAGGGTCCCTCTTCCAGGTGTGTGAAATTTGACAACCAAGGTTGGCCATCAAAGGCAGTATGCATCTACATGTGTGTGCACTGTGGAGGCCAGAGATCAACTCTGGTGTTACTCAGGGGCCATCCACTTTGTTTATTGAGATGGGGTCTCTCATGGAACCTGGAGCTGGCCAATTTGTCCAGGCAGGCTGGTCAGCAACCCCCAGGGACCTATCTGTCTTCACCTTCCCAGAGCTAGGGTTTTAAGCATGGGCTGACACGTTGACCTTTTAAAACACAGATTCTGGAGGGTTGCACTTAGGTCCTAATATTGACATAGGAAACAATTTCTGACTGGGCCTACAACCTCAGCCTGAGATTCAATTTCTTGTTCCACAAATAACAACAGAAAATATCTGCCTCCTGGGGTTGTGATGTCAAGACAGGATATCAAATGTATATCTTGGTGGCTAGAAACGGCTGTCGATCAATAGATATTAGCTTCCCTCTTCATTTTTAGAGACAAGGACACTGAGGAGACAGGTCTGACATTGACATACTGGCACCTTCAGACATTGTAAACGCTGTCACGTGTCATGAGGGGCAGGCCCACCATTTTTGATGTCCGAGAGCAGGGTAAGAGGGAAGACACAAATATGGCGGGGTGGGGGGGCACCTGTCAGTTCAGCATAAGGAAGATCTCTGTAACAGTCAGCCATGTTCTAATGCAGTTCAGCCTGTGTAGCTATGAGCAGTTTGTGTTGGGAGCTTTAAATTAGAACAGCATTTCTCAGCAGCCTTAGGACTCACATCTGGAGCTAGATGCCTCTTGGTTGCCAGGGGCTGTGATGTGTATCGGAGGATGTTTATCATGTAGATATAGCCCCCTGTCGCACTCTCAGTGTGACAACTCAAAGTGACTCTTGTTTAGCGTTGTCCCATGGAGTGCAAAAATCCCCCTTTCATGTTAACTCCTGTGTCAGAGGCTAGATAGCAGCAAACTAGACTCTGTCCTTTCAGATCAACTCTATCCTGTCCCAAACTGGGTTTATTTGTGTTTTTATTAGCATGCATTAATTATATTTGTCTTAGTTAGGGTTTACTATCCCTGTGAAGAGACACTATGACCATGGCAACTCTTTTAAAGAAACCATTTAATTGGGATAGATTGCTTTCAGTTTCAGAGGTCATCATGGCAGGGACCATGGTGGCACACAGGTAGGCGTGGTGCTGGAGAAATAGCCGAGTGTCCTACATTTTGCAGGCAACAGGAAGTCGACTGGCACATCGGGCAGTATCCTGAATATATGAAACCTCAAAGCCTGCCCCCACAGTGACACACTTCCTCCAGGAAGGCCATACCCACTCTGACAAAGCCACACCTCCTAACAGGGACACTCCTCATGAGATTATGGGATTATGGGGTGATGGGGTGGTGGGGGCCAATTACATTCAAACCACCACAATATTATTCACAACAATGGGTTTCAGGATGACATGCTCATACAAGTATGTTACGTATTTTAGTCATATCCATTCCCTTACCCTCTGTGGCCCTTCCCATTCCCACCGATCCCTTTCCTCTCCTCAGCTAGCCCCACTCTGTTCTCATGCCTTTGCTGCTGTTGACCCAATGGGTTTGTGCTTAGAGGAGCACAAGTGAGGGGTCATTCACAAAAGCATGGGCCGCTTGCCAGTGGCTTCACCTTTGTCAAGTTAGGTTCATAAAACATGAATTCCCGGAGGAACTTTTGCTAGTCTTAGGGGTCACCTTTTGCTTAAGATAGCACCTACCACCTAACAAGTATGAAATTGTATGGCTTGTTTTATGACATAGAGAATAACGAGGCCTCCCCCTCAGAAGGCCTTATTCGTTGGCTTCCCCTACCCCCAAGGTCATATAGATTGCTCCCCCCCAAGGCTTTATGGTTTGGTTTCCTGTTCCTTAGCAGCATTATGGTTAGATTTTCCTCCTTGGGAGGCCTTATGGGTTGGTTAACGAGAATTCCCCTCATAGGGTCCCCACGTTATAGGGTCCCTCACCCCAAAAAGCCTTATGGGTTGGTGTACTAGATGGTTTTGTATTTATACTCAACACAAACAAGAGTCATCAGAGAGGAAGAGGCCTTGGTTGAGGAAATGCCACCATGAGATCCAGCTATAAGGCATTTTCTCAGCCATCAACGGGATAAGGTTCAGCCCATGTATGCGGTGCCAATCCCTGGGCTGGTGGTCCTGGGTTCTATAGGAAAGCAGGCTGAGCAAGCCATGAGGAGCAGGTCAGTAAGCAGCGCCTCTCCATGGTCTCTGCATCAGCTCCTGCCTCCAGTTCCTGCCTTGTTCGACTTCCTGTCCTGACTTCCTTCAGTGATGGACAGTGATGTGGAAGTGTGAGCCACATACCCCCCCCCCAACTTGCCTTTTGCTCAAGGTGTTTAGTCGCAGCAATAGAACCCCTCATTGAGACAGTTGGTTAATGACGTGTTGCTCCCTGTGGTTTCTGCAGGTCATGTTGGCGGCTTCCTATTGGTCTCTGCTGGCACCAGCGGTTGAGATGGCCACATCCTCAGGGGGCTTCGGTGCCTTCGCCTTCTTCCCAGTGGCTGTTGGCTTCACCCTGGGAGCTGCTTTTGTCTACCTGGCTGACCTCCTGATGCCCCACTTGGTGAGTATCACTTTCTGTTGGGCCGCCGCATCGGGAGCCATCTGGCTCTTCTGCTTTGCCTTGGTGGATCCGTTCATACCTCAGGTTGCTGGTGGACTCTTAACAGACGAGACATCAGAGGAAGTGAATGGAGATTCCTTCTGCAAAGAAAGCGCTTGCTTGTTAGCATGACTAACTGCTCCCTAGTCACGTCTTGCTAAGATCAGGCTTTGAATGTCAGATGTGTGAGTTGGAGCTGATGTGGTGTGTTACGTGTGGGTATACATGAACAACTGGAACCTTGTCGGGGAGGGAGGGGTTCTGATACTGGTTTGGGCCTCAAGAGCTGATGGAGTCGTCAGGGAGATGACAGCACACTTAAGGACACTATTTCATCACATCTACACAGGTTAACAGGAAGTGGCAGGAGCAGGGGAGTCTGGGAGGCTGGGGTTCACTCCTGACGTCTGTGGGGCCATGTGTCTTTCCGCTCCCGGTTTTCTCCCTGCCATGTAGGGTGACAACAGCCGTCGCCACGGCGGAGAACTAGAGCTAGTGAGCTTCGGTATGGAGGTCAGTCAGGTGACTTGGGCTTGGTTTGAGCGTCGATGTCTGGCATGCACTACTTGGCCAAGCAGAGAGCCAAGGCCAGGCTGTGTGATGGCAGCTGGAAGAAGCCTTTGGCTAAACTTTGCTACCACCGTGCGTGTTATTGGCAGGGGGGAGAAGGGCCGATGCCAGTCGCAGGGTGGGATGCGTGTGACTTAGCCACATAATACACCGTAGGTCTTAGGGGTGGGCAGGATTACCTCCAAGTTGGTGCCTGGATTCCCTGATCACCCGGAAAGGAGATGGGATCGTTCCTTCTGTTAGATCATGGAGTGATAGAGCCAGGGGATGTATGTATGCTCCAGGATGGTGGTGAAGCTTCCGTGTGCTTACTCCTCCCCACTGCTCTTCCCTGCTTCCATTCCTCCCTCCCCCTTTTCTCTCTCTCTACCTTCCTCTCTCCTCCCTCTTTCTCTCCTTTGCTCCCTCCTTTCCTATCCCCCCTCCCTTTTTTTTGGGACAGCATCTCCATTAGCCCAGGCTAGCCTCGAACTTACAATCTTCCCGCTTCACCTCCCAGATGCTGGGGTTTCAGGCCTGGGCGGCCATGCCTGGCCCTTCCTCCCTCCTGTCTCACTTTAAATTACCAACTAGAGAAAAGGGAGAATGACCTCCCTGAACCTGGACTGCTGGGCCCTGGGGTTATTGCAAGGTTTATCACTTGCAAGGCAGACACACTCGGGCACAGTCCCCGAACCAGTTGGATGTGATGGCTGCATGGACGGCTGTGATAATATCCCAAGGAAACGCCATCTGTCTGCTGTTTTCTTTCCCTGGGAGCTTGAATGACAGTGCCTGTTTCTGCCCCCTGGACGTTTGTTGGCTTCCTTGCCGCCGTCAGATGTAACTGCTGGTGGCTTTTCGAGGCCATCATGGGGAGCTGCATATTTTGCTCTTAAACCCATCTAGCTACATGTAAACCTCTTATTGGAAGATTCCCTACTCATCCCGGCAGGAAGGTCATGAATACAGGGGCCTGAACTCCCAGGCAGAGGGGTTGAAGTGGCTCAGTTACTCCAAACAGTCTACACTTGCCCTCCTGTCCCGTGTGTACCCCCCATCCCCGCCCCCATCCCCTACCCCCCTTGCCATTCTGCTGGCTCACCAGGGCCACCCAGACTTCTAAGCCAGTCTCCCACTAAGGGCCCTTCCTGTCATGATTGGTCTTCATTCCTGGGCCCTAGGGAGACTTCAGGCTTCGTACCAGGTGTATTTGACCAGCTGCCTGGGCAGAGGGAATTTCACTGGGCAGTGTAAACAGTCACTGGCCAGTTTGTGCTGAGCTACATGCTTTTGTGTTGGTGTTGTCAGCCTTTGCCTCGTGAGTGCGTTAGATAAGGGGATGCTCCCAGGGGTGAGCTCTGGATAGATAATCTAGAAAATCAGCGACGGCAATGGAGTGGAAGCTAAATGTTGTGGGGTGGGGTTGAGGAAGGGCTGAGAAAGAGACACCCAACCCCCCGGGACCCAGACCTCGCTCGCTGGCAGGAGACTCAGTAAACATCTGTTCTGGGACATGGGAGAAGGAATTAATTGTCACTGTTAATGTGAGAAGGGGACCACGTCTCAGAAGGTCTCATAAATAGGAAGGCTTTGTTTCTAATTGCCTCAGCTCCTGAATACAAATGTCCACCGAGTCGTGCTCGCGGGTAGCCTGCTGGCCTGCGCTGTGAGGCCGGCTAAAGGTTTCCCTCTTGTGTCACTGTTAATTTGCTTCCCAGACCTGAAAAGGGCTGCAGCTTGGCCCTTCTGCAGGTGCCATGTGGAGTGTGAATTAATGGGTTTTGATACGGAGTCCCTGTGGTTCTCCGGTATCGATTTTGCACAGGCAGGGAATGTACCTTCCCAGGGCAGTAAGACTCAATTCCCTCAAAATTCACTGCTCCTGGAATTTGTGAGCCAACTACTTTTGAGGCTGGATGGGGGTGTTGGGGGGGGATACATTCAGCTTGAGACTGCTTCAGTTTCTAATTCATTGAACCTTACCACAGAGTCAGAGTGGGCAGGAGATGGCCCCGGAGGAGCAGGGGGAAGGGGGAGGCGCGAAGACCCTCGTTGCTGGCTGGTTTACTCTGTACTTTCCCTGTATGCATGTGTGTACTTAGGGATGGGGTCTTGTCGTCGGTTTTCTGAAAAACAACAACAGCAACAACAACAAAAATGGTAGCACCGCCTCTGTTGGTGCTGCCCTGCTTACCCCCAGGAGAAGTGCGCTCCCCTCCTCCCTCCCTCCTCTCTTTTGGAGTCTGACATCTTAGGGAGCCTGCATAAGAGGCCTCAGCGGGAAGTGGGAAGGGATAGCAGTTGCTCGTGGCTTTCTGTGGTTTTCTCCTGTCTGTGAAAACTTGGCCTAAGTCCCTCCTGAGCAGGCTCTGGGTGCCGGTTGGGGGGGAGGGGAGTCAGCTTCCTCCTGGATTTAACCGAGTCCCCAAGCGCTGATTGCTTCTCATTGTGATGGCCAAGAAGATGGCCTTAGAGAAAAACCCAACCGCGTGGAACCCGCCCGACACAATCATGCTGGCATCAGATTTTGGTGAGCAGAAGCTGCTTCCAGGAACCACACATGATTAACGTCCCAAAGTGACATGTCGCAAGGGGCAAGTTTTGACGACCAGAGGGGTGTTTGCATGTACCTCTTTCCTTTGTAGATTCTCTCCACCACTAACGGTCTTCATTCTAAACCGCACAGACACAGAGAGAGAAAAGCTAGCCCTTGTGTGCTCCTCACAAGTGTGTGGGATAAAGCCGGTACCATGGAGGAGCCCAGGGAAGTGAGACATGGTCCTCTCCCTCAGATGTCCCCTCTCACCTGCCTTCCGTTTCCTTGTGGCGTCCTGCCTCTCTCTGTGAGGAGCACTTTGGGCTGGTGTGTTGTTGACATTTAGACAGGCTGGTTGGATCCTCTGCAGCAGTGACCTGATATGGATGTAGGGGTGGACTTTCACAGTCCCAGGCCAGGGAAGGATACAGCTTTGCAAGCGAACCACTTGGGTTACTTGTCTGGGTACCTGCATTAGTTTGTTTCTGCTGCTGTAACAAACTTGCTTCCTTGGAGGCTGGAAGTCCAAATGTCCAGTGTCCCCAGGGCTGGTTGGTTCAGAGGTCTCTTTTCTTTGCTGTTGGATTGCCATGTTCTCTCCATGTCCTCATGCGGTCCTCCTCTGTGTAGGTGACCCTTCCTGATGTCTCCAGGTGTCCAGATTTCCTCTTACAAGTGATGACACAGGTTGGTCCAAGGCTCCTCAGGGACTGTAGTAATTCAGCCACCTTTTAAAGCGCCATCTCTAGAGAGTCACGCTGTGAGGTGTTGGGGTTAGGAGGGGCTCGATTCATCCCAAGATGCCATCTCTGGAGTTTCTGTGTATTATTTAATCAGATAATTGAATATATTATTTGTGTGTGTGTGTGTGTGCACACGCATATGCGCACACACATGCACATGTGTGAACGTGTGGATGTCAGAGGCCAGCTGTGGGTGTTGTTTCTTAGCCACTTGTCTTTTGAGGCAGGGTCTCTTGCTGGGACCCGGGGCTCGCTAATCCATGCTCCAGGGATGCAGGCACAGCAAGCACTTTACTGATGGAGCCATCTCCCCAACACCTTTGCAGCTTCCCTTGGCTCTTGTAGGGTTATGCTAGAGAGATGACTGACGTAGAGGAAGCGCGTCCCGTGGATGCCGTCATAGGCCACCGGGCAGGCACAGTGCGTTCTTTAACCAGAGCCCGCTCTGGGCATCATTTCCCGAGGCACCTGCTGCTCGGGGGGCGTTCCCGAGGGGCATGCCATGCTCGGGGAATCTGTGACTCTTATTAACACTGCACTTCTGAGTAAAGAATCAGCCTGTCACAGCGGAGGTCCTGGCTGGGGGACACGAGGAACGGCTTCCTGTTCACAGAGGGTTGGGTGGAAGAGATGGCATTGTTTTCTTTTAACCCCGTGTCTCAGAGACACACCGAGACTCTAGTCACAGCCCGTGTCCTTTGGAAATTCCCTTTTCCAAACACACAGTTGAGCAATAGGAGGGCAGGCTCCACTTTAATGTGCATGAGGGTGGGGTGTTGGGAATTTAATATGCAAACCATAAAATGATTAAACTTAATAACATAATGGCAGTGGTTGGGAAGGGTTGTGCAGGCCGGTGAGTTCTTGTTTCTTCCTGTTGAAGGGCTGAGGGCCGAGCGTGTGTGTGTCTCTCTTGCTGTGCACGTGACCCTTGCTTTGTGTGGCGAGGGAAGGTCCTGAGACAGAGTTAAGCTGGTTGCCCTCGGGTGGCTCCCACCCCCACCTCTTCAGCAACTGCTTTCCTTGCTTTTGGCCGTCCTCACACACTTTCTCCTGTATGATTTGGACAGTGCTCACTGGACCAGTATCTCCTAGACCAGGCCAGCTTTAGCCAAAGAGCCAGACTGGCTGCTCACTCTGCAAGCTGGGAATGGCTCTCGTGCATATCCAAAACCAATGCCAATGGCAGGGAAGAAGCTGAGGTGTCTTCCAGGCTGGCTTGGTGGAGAGGATTCTAGTTTCCTCTGAACGTAAACATAAAATGTAAAACACACAAAAAAAGGAGTGGATAGAAGGCCTTGAGTTCAATTCCCAGCAACCACATGGTGGCTCACAACCATCTATAATGAGATCTGGTACCTTCTTCTGGCATGCAAGCATACATGCAGGCAGAACACTGTACATGTAATAAATAAAATCTTTAAAAAAATAAGAATGCCCCTGACTAAGCTGTGGAGGCAAGCCCGGCATCCTGTGGCTCAGTTAAGCATCCTTTGTATCTGAAGATTCCCCCATGGAACAAGGGCTTCACCTGGCTGGCCATTCATCCACTCCTGGTCCCTTGGCCACAACATTGTAATCAGCAGCTTGCTCTCTGCTGGTCCTCAGAAAAGTGGAGATCAGGCCTGCGTTCCCATGAGTGATCATGGACAGTGGTGCACGTGGGTGCATTTGTACATGCATTCACAGTTGCATATGTGCAGTTCACAGTACACACACACACACACACACACACACAGTGATTTCACATGCACACTCATGAACATGAGTGTACACACACGTGTCTTCAGGGTGGCACCCGTCCTGTCAGACCCACGGACTAAGGACCTAGTGCGGCACAGGATGGCAATGGTTATACAATGCAGAAAGAGTGTCTAGGGACAGGGTGACTGACAGAAGCAGCCTATGGCGGAGACTGTTGTTCAGCCCTGGGACCTAGAAGTCCCAAGGAGCAGCCTGGACTCAGCTAGTGTTAGCTCCAGGCATGATATGTACATTAGTGGTTTGGTTGTAAGGCCTGAGGCAAGATTTGAGAGCAGCATGCTGTCCCAAGCTCCCGGAGTCAATGTGGGTTGTCACTGCCACTTGGAAAAATGCCATGCCAGTTTCTTTGAGGACTTTACTTATCCTTTCACAACACTCCTAAGGAAAGGCAAGGCACATGGCACCTAAGTGAAATGCTGTTCTGGGGAGCTTGAATGACACACTGTTATCAAGGTCCTGGCTGATGTGATTACAGGTAAGGGCCATATCTTCCCAGTTTGCAGCTGGCTGCCTTCCCGTTGAGTCTGTACACGAGGTGAGGCAGGGAGATGGAGAGCCTCCTATGGGTCTTTTCTCATTAATACACCGATCTCACGAGAAACCCATCCATATGACTTCATATAACCTCATCACCCCCCTCTAGAGGCCGCTCAGTGGCACTGCACACTGCCTGCTTCAACATAGCAGTCTTTTTTTTTGGTGGGTAGATATGACGTGGAAATTTTGGTTGTAAATACCTGCTATAAAGAGTTTGGGGACTTCCCTTCTTCCTTCTTTAGGACATAAGAGTGCTATGTGAAATTTTCCGAGTAGAGCTCTGCATGAAAAGCTCTGTGGTCAATGGACAGGTCTCTCTGGCTAGCAAGAAGAAAACTGTGACCTTTCTGTGGAGTAAAGTCGATGATATTCTTTGTATTGACCTCTGTTTTGCTCTGATAGTAGCAGCTGGTCCATATTCCTTCTGGCAGTGTGCTCATGGCATGTCATTTCTCATCCTACAGGTTTAGCATTGTGTTTTTACATTCAATAAGCAATAGAATCAGGTCTTACCCTTTTATATTGGTATGTGTACATGCATGTTTGCATGTGTGCACATGTGTGTTCATGAGTGTGTAGAGGACAGAAGTTAATCTTGGGTATCTTCCACAGTCATTTTCCATTTTTTTTCTGGGGGGGGCAGCATCTCTCACGAACCTGAAGGTCATCAGTTTGGCTAGGCTGTCTGGTCAGTGAACCCCAGCGGTCTTCCCGTGTCTGGCTCCCAGTGCCGTAATTACTGGTGTGCAGCACCTCACCGTGAGGCTCAGGCCACCATGCTGGTGCTGTAAGCACGTTACTGCGCTTCCTCCCCAGCCCTCGGCTTGCTTTTTTATCTCGTTGATCTCAGTCTCCCAATGGGCATTTAGCTAATTTATGCTTCGCATGATGACAGGGATGCTCAGACTCTTGTCCACCATCTCACCGGTCTCTTCTACTCATCCCCCTTGGGTTCGTTGTTGCCATTGTCCTTCCGGGGGCTCTGTCCTGCCGTCTTCTGTGTTAATCAAGGAATATTACATTCTGTTTTCTCCACTGGATTTAAGACTATATAACCCAGGGATGTGGAGATGTCTTGGCAAGTAAGAGCCTTTGTCACACAATCACGAGGACCTGACTTTGAATCCCCAGTACTCTTGTTAAAAAAAATATGGTTGGCCCACGCATCTCATCTAGGTGCTGTGGGTGATGGAGACGGGAGGATCCTTGGGGCTTGTGGGCTCCAGGTACAGTGAGAAACTCTGTCCTAGGGAATAAGGCAGAGGATGGTAGAGTACAACACCTAAAGTCATCCTCCAGCCTCTGTGCATGTGAATGGGTGCATGTACTCCCTCTGCCTGCCATGTGTGTGTTCACCATATACACCACACACACACACACACATATATACCTCTTTGTGTTACATTTTGTGTGGTTGCCAGTGTGATCACTGCACCCTTAATCTCTATAGCTTACCTTGAGTTAACAGTGTGTGCTGTCTCCTGTGTGAGAGCTCACATAGGAAATGGCACACAACATCCCTTCCTGGTTCCACTTTGTTGTTTTGTTGCACATTTTATGTCTTCAGATATCCTAAAGTAGTCAATATACTGCCAGTACTGTGGCTTCGAGAGGACAATGTGAAATTGCACGTTTCGCCTTTTGCAAGATCACAGCATGGTGAAGTCTATCCACCAATTCCCAGAAACAGTTTTTATTGAACTTCCAACTATTATTCCACTGAGCCTGGAACTTAGTTAAGTCCAGTGTGTGTGTGTGTGTGTGTTTGTGTGTGTGTGTGTGTGTGTGTGTGTGTGTGTTGGGGGTTGGTAATGGTGCATGGATTTGTGTGTGTGTACCTGGTGTGGAGCTCTGAAGACTTACTTTCAGTTCCTTCCTTCATCACTGTCCGCCTTAGTTTGTGAGGCAGAGTCTCTCACTGAAACAGTTCGGCTAGGCTAGTAAGTCACAAGGAACTTCCTGCCTCCACCTCCCTACTGCTGGAATTACAAGTATATGTTGCTGAACCTGGCTTTTATGTGTGGGTTGCTAGAGATCCAAGTCAGGTCATGTGCTTGTGGCAAGCTCTTTACCTACCAACCCATCTAAGGTCATTTGGAAGAAAAAGCCCATATAGGAACAAAAGTTCCTATTTTTCATTTTCTTTATCTTTTTTTTCCAGTTTGGTGTGTGTTTCTGGAATCGTGGCTGCATTCCAGTTGCACACCTTTAAAGACTTTAATTGGCTGACACCCAGATGGGGAGCTAGCATCTCTGATCCTGATGTTAGTGGGTGTGGCCTGGGATGGCAGGAATCAGAGTAATTGGATGATAGCTGCGACACTGGCTGATTCACAAATCACCCAAAGGTGTCACTCCCGAGAAGGCCGCTAGGTTCAGCTTTGGTTCAAGGGTTCTAAAGCACCGTTCCAGCTGCCCCACTGCATCTCAGTTTTAAGGAAACTGCTTACATTGAGAAAATCACCTCTTGGCAACAATGGAATTAAGCTCTCTTTGAGAGATTCTGTATTCTGAAGCTTGAGTGTGTGTTAGAAACAGAAATGACATGCTTTTAAAACCACATGAAGAACCTGGCGGTGGTGGTGTATGCCTTTAATCCCAGCACTTGGGGGGCAGATCTCTGTGAGTTCTAGACCAGCCTGGTCTACAAGAGCTAGTTCCAGGACAGCCTCCAAAGCCACAGAGAAACCATGCCTTGAAAAACCAAAATAAAATAAAAAATAAAAAAATAAAATCACATGAAGCTCTCCCACCCTGATGGTCTCACTCCAGAGGGCTGTAGTGGAGGGAGCCAGGGTTCTGCATTTTCACCAAGGGTCCCAGAAGATTCCAATGCAGGAAATCCACAGACTTGCTGTGACTAATGGACTTTATATAACAATTTTAACAGTGGGATATTTTGTCCTGTTTATTGCTTTCTTTCAAGAGAGCACAGAGGCAGGATAGGCATTATTGATTTACAATGCAGGTGATGACCCTGCCCAGGGGAAGTGTGAGCTTTCCTGAATCTGACAGCATCTTGATAGTGGGGTGAGGACAGAGCCCCGGCTTCCCACTGGCTCTTCTTCATGGACCGCAGTTGATGATGTAATGGTTCATGTTGATTGTCAGCTTGACAAGAGTCTAGAATCACCTAGGAGACTCATACCTGGACATTTTTTATAAGGAAGTTTCTAGATTGGGTTGGTTGAGATGGGAAGTTCCACTGTAGCTGTGCAAGACACCATTCTACCGGGGAGGATCTTGGTAGAATCAAAGGGAGTGAGTGGAGCACCAGCTTTCATCGATTTCTGTTTCCTGAGTGTGGATGCAATGTGACCAGCCGCCTCAGGCTCCTGCTGCCATGCTTCCCCTGCCATGATGGACTGTAACCCTCAAATCATAAGCCAAGGCAAACCCTCCCTTTCTTAAATCATTTTTGCCACAGCAACAAGAAGAGTAATGGATGGATGCTGTCTGGGATGGGAAATCACCCTCTCCTTGCGTTTCTCTATCTCTGTGTAACTGCCCTCCTGATGTAGAAATACTATTCTGTGGGGTTTTTTGTTTAGGGTGATTTACAGGTGAGGCTACCATAGCAAGAAGGGTGGTGCCCATTAGAGCATTCTGACTACAGACTAGTCATGCCACCGTGAGGTGACCTCTGGGCTTCAGGTCAGAGGGAAGGTAGTATTTCTGTGTAGGCAGTGACATTGTCTAGTGGTATTTTTGTCTCTTAACTTGGATAGTTGGGAAGGGGGAGTGAGACAAGGTGCTTAGGGTCTAACTGGAAAATTGGATGATGACATTGGATGGTAGACCAGGTATGTGTTGTGCCTGGGCTGATGGCAGTGGGTCTGGGTGGAGAGGCTTATGGGATATGGGGAATGGGATTCGTGTTCTCCAGGCGATGTGGAGCTGGAGAGACCTCTACACCATTGGTGAGCGCCCTCCACAGCAAGGAGGGGTTTGATACTTGAGTGGATGAGGTAGGAGCCTTGCCCAGTTTGATTCAGAGCTTGTGTCCAGACCAGAGTCAAAAGAAGAATGCACCAGGGAGAGGGCTGTCTGAGGCCGAGTGGGTAAAACCTGGGCATCAAAAGCCGCCCAGACACTTTGGGACATGGTGAGGCAGCATGAGCCCCAAGGCTGTCTTTATCTGTCTACAGTGTGGCTGCCCCGGGGTCTAGTGTTGGGCACACACACAGCTGATATGCAAGAGAAGATCTGATAGGTTAATTGTGCCAGGAGAGGGAAACAGGACTAATGTTCCCACAGCACTGGGGGCACGGGCCACTTGTTTCTCCCGTCAGACCAGGTCAAGGTTAACTGACCATTTTCCCCTGAAAGAAGGGGTACCCAAGGGGCCAGGCTGAGGCTCTTGTCTCCCCAGGGGTGGAGACTGTGGGAGGATGAGATGAAGTGGCCTGAGAGGGTTCTGTGTTTGTTGTGTAGGAGAGGCAGGCTCTGCAGAGCACGAGGTGAGGGATGGTTTATGGGCTGGCGTGGGTGAAGTCTGCACACATGAGTGTTAGGCATCAGGGCATCTGCCTGTGTGGGGTGTTCCCTTGTGTTGTGTGTGAGGTAGGGAAGGGCAGTGTCAGGGGGGCTTGCTTTAAGGTTGTGGTCAAACTTAGTTTCTCTGATTGATGAAGCAGTGGAGACAAGCCTGTCCAGCATGTCAGACCCCATCCCCCACCCCCATGTGTCCACCCCCCATGTGTCCACCCCCCATGTGTCCACCCCCCCATCTCCCCACCCCTACCTCTGGCTGCTTTCATTATACTCGAATCAGCCACCCGCCCTATGACCCTGTGATGTCATTCCCGACGGATTGGTGGAATGCAGCCCAGGTCCGTATCAGCCACATCCCTTCATGTACCTGATGCCAAAGGCCACCTTCACGGGATGGGATGGCACGCACGCTCACTCAGCATCCCTGGGGAATATGTCCCAGGAATCCCCTCACCAAACACTACCCAAATCTACAGATACTTAAGTCCCCAGTATAAGATGGCACAGTGTTCACATGTAAGCCACACGAAGCCTCCTGTGAACTTTAATGCGCCTGTAGGTTACTGGACGTCCTGACTGCAGTGTGAGCATCTGTCAGGCACTGGACTATGCTGTGTAGGGAATGGCAGGGGTACGTCCGTGTTCAGTACAGGTGTCTGCTACAGGCTGAGCCACACAAGGGAGCTAAAGGAGAGGTGAGGAGTGCAGAAGAGGAGGGGCCTGTAGGTTGCCAGGGCGACCACACAGCCTGGCCACGCAGCCCTTCGTGGGTGTGATTGACAGAGTGCTTGCTCTGCCACAGGTTCAAGCTTTGCTTTGGAACTTTCTGGAACTTGTCCTTTGCAAATTTCTCTCTCTCCCCCTCCCCATTTTCCCCTCCCTCCCTCCTTCCCTCCCTCCCTTCCTCCCTCTCTCTCCCTCCCTCCTCCCTCCCTCCCTCCCTTTCCTCTCATCTCCCTCTTTCCTTCCCCTTCCATTCTGTTTTCCTCCCCCCTTCTCCTTGGATCCCCTTTCCCCTCCCTTCTTCCCTTCTCTTCCATCTCCTTCTCCCCAAGTAGTTCTCAACCTTTCTGATGCTGCGACCCTTTAATACAGCTCCTCATGTTGTAGTGACCCCAACCATAAAATTATCTTTGTTGCCGGGCGTTGGTGGCGCATGCCTTTAATCCCAGCACTCAGGAGGCAGAGGCAGGCAGATCTCTGTGAGTTTGAGGCCAGCCTGGTCTACAGAGCAAGTTCCAGGACAGCCTCCAAATCAGTACAGAGAAACCATGTCTCAACCCCCCCCAAAATTATCTTTGTTGCTACTTCAAACTGTACTTTTGCTTTTGCTAGAAACTATAATACACATACCCAATATGTGACCCCTGTCACAGGTTGGGAACTACTTACTGCTCCACCCCTTCCTGTGGCCTTGCTTCTGCAACTCCCTTTCCTCCCTCCCTTCCCCCTCCCTCCCCTCCCTTCTTACCCCTTCCCTCTTTCTTCTCTCCTAGCCTCAAACTCTTCATCCTCCTGTCTCAGCCTCAGGTGAGCTGGAATTACAGGCATGCAGAACCCTTCTCCTCCTTCCTGTGAATATATTTTCATATTCATTTTTAATTGTGTGTGTGTGTGTGTGGGGGGTATCTAGAGAGGCCAGAGGCAGATTCCCAGGAGCTGGAGTGACAGGCAGTACTGGGTAGCCTGACCTGGGTATCGGGAGCCGAAACACCCTCCCCCACCTCCTCTGTCCTCCACCCGAGAGTGGTAACCACTCTTAATGCTGAGCCACCGCTGCAGTCCCTGCTGCGACTATTTCTGAGCTGTGGTTGACTGAATCTGCAGATGCAGAGCCCTTAGATGCAGATGGCCGGTGGCAGTTGAGGCAGACGTGTTTTACTTTCTGACGCTATGCATCTGCAGATGCAGAGCCCTTAGATGCAGATGGCCGGTGGCAGTTGAGGCAGAGGTGTTTTACTTTCTGGCGCTATGCAGAGGCAGCCTGCAAGGCTGACATAACCCTGATATAAACACACCTTACCATTTATCTCCTTACGTCCATCTCCACTGTCCAGGGCTCCTTCCTCTCCCACTCCACATTACAGCCTGCAGCATCGTTCCCAACTTGGGAGTCTAGTCTTGGGTCTGACCTGAACCCTCCAAGGGCTCCTAGGACCCTTCGTCACAAGCTTCACCAGCCCTCCCTGCTCTGTGCCTGAGAGAAGTGCCATGCTCAGCACCTACAGTACCACACTCGATGTCCTTCCTCTCTGCCCGCCTTTGCACCGGGTAGCCCCCTCTGTCTGGAGCGTTGTTCCCGTGGTGCCCACCGCACCCTCCCCCATTTACTCTTCAGCCTGTGGTCTGCAGGCTCCTTCCTCAGAGGCTCCCAGATTTGCCCGTGACTTGGGCCCACTCTGGATTTTCTCTTCCAGGCCCCTGTCTTCATGTGCGGCCCTGTGCAAGGCAGACACACACTGTCCTTTGTGCTTCTCTGTGGCTGTGCCAAAACAGTGACTGAAAGCAACCCGGGGAAGAAAGGGTTTGTTTCTTACAGGTTATAGTCCTTCACTGAGGGAAACCGAGTCAGGAACTTGAAGCAGAAATCACCAGAGGAGCACTGCTTACTGGCTTGCTCAGTTAGCATCCTTGCATAACTCAGGCCCATCTGCCGTGGGATGACACCTCCCTCAGTGGCCTGGGCCCTCCTGCATCAAGAAGATGCCTCAGTCATGGCTCTTGGCCAATCTGATGGAGGCAATTCTTCGGCTGAGGCTCGCTCTTCCCAGGTGGCTCTAGGTCTATGTCAGATTGGCAAGTGAAACTAACTGTGATACAGGCTGCCGTCTGCCTTGGCTTCTGCTGGGTCCTGGCTAGCCAAAGGCTCATCATATAACAGGTCTTCAGGGAGCATTGATGGATGAGCGAATGAACAGGGACAGTTAGGTCTTCATAACAAAAAGGCCCTCCTTTCGGTTCGTAAGCTGAATAACACAAGGGAACAGACCTGTGCCCTTTACAATTGACCACCTTTTCAACACTCCAGACACAAGGCCCAGATAATTAAACATGCAAGAGAAGAAAAATGTGAATTTTAATGTGAACATTGAGCGTTCTGTGGTGGTTCATGCTTTATTTACTCTCATAATTATATTTGCCTAAGAAGCTAAAAGACCTCTGCCATTTATAGTCAGTGCTTTTTGAGCTAGAAGGGAAGGCTGTAGAGCAGGACAATTGTCTGTGTTGCTTCCCAATAACACTGGTGTTGGGACCTCCCTGCTGGAAGCATTCACGATAGCCAGGGTGAGGTGTGTGCATGCGTGTGTGTATGTACATACGTGTGTATGTGTGTATGTACATACGTGTGTATGTACATATGTGTGCGTATGTACATATGTGTATATGTACATATGTGTGTGTATGTGCATATGTGTGTATGTACATACGTGTGTGTGTGTGTGTGTGTATATCTTTCCTTATGAGGACTCAGCCACAGACAGGTGCCTGCCACCAAAGGCTACTTCTCAGTTGCTTCTGTTCAGGTCTTGGATTTTGGATGAATTGTTGCCCTTGAAATCTCATTTCTTACAGAGGACTCATTAGAGAAAGAATTTCTCTGCAGATGATGGGGCCGGGGGCGGTCTCAGGAGGAAGGAGGAAAGGCTTGGCTGTGTGGCTTTCAGACTTTGTTGTTCTGAGATAGGCTGTAGCTCCAGCTGACCCTAACTCCTGATCCTCCTGCCTCCACCTCCAGCTGACCCTAACCCTGATCCTCCTGCCTCCACCTCCTGAGTGCTGGAACATAGGTGTGCACCACCACCTGGCACCCAGTTTTCTGTGGTGCTGAGTACAGAGCTTGGGTCTCATGCATGCTGCAAGCACACTACTAACTAAGCTACACTGCCAGCCCTGGGTTGCAACTTTGGACCCCAGGAAAATCACCTGTGGTATCTGGCAGACTTCAAGAGCCAGGGCTCCACTCCATAAAGATGGCCTAGAGCAGGGGTTCTCAACCTTCCTAGTGCTGTGACCCTGTAACACAGCTCCTCATGTGGTGGTGACTCTAACCATAGGATTGTTTTAGTTGCCACCTCATAACTATAATTTTGCTGCTATTATGAATTGTGATGTAAATGTTTTCTGATGGTGTTAGGTAGCCCCTTTGAAAGGATCTTTTGACCCCCCCCTCAGAGGTTGCAATAGCCACTGACTTGGAAGCTATCAGGGTGAGGCCCAGACACCCGTGTCTTACCTGAGGTCATCAGTGGCCTCAGCGTCCCGCAAAGTGAGAGGAGCATGGGGAAGTGGAAAGGCAGGTGCCAGCATAGCAGGCAGCCTGGGGCTGAAGTGGGGGGGTGGGGGCCGTGGTAGGGGGGGCACGGAGGGTGGGGGATGTGGAGGAGGGCCGTAGAGGAGTTAGCTGTGGAGAGGGGCATGGTAGGTGAGAGCCATAGAAGGTGCAATGGATGGGGGGACATGAAGTGGGGATCACGGGGGAACATGGTGGGTAGGGGCCATGGAGGGGATAGTCATGGAAGGGGTAGTTATGGAGGCGGGTAGTCATGGAGGGGGTAGTCATGGAGGGGGTGGCCATGGAGGGGGGTGGCCATGGAGGAGGGTAGTCATGGAGGGGGGTGGTCATGGAGGGGGTGGTCATGGAGGGGGTAGTCATGGAGGGGGTAGCCATGGAGGGGGTAGACACGGAGGGGGTAGCCATGGAGGGGGTAGTCATGGAGGGGGTAGCCATGGAGGGGGTAGCCATGGAGGGGTAGCCATGGAGGGAGTAGCCATGGAGGGGGTAGACATGGAGGGGGTAGACATGGAGGGGTAGCCATGGAGGGGAGTAGCCATGGAGGGGGTAGACATGGAGGGGGTAGCCATGGAGGAGAGTAGCCATGGAGGGGGTAGTCATGGAGGGGGGTAGTCATGGAGGGGGTAGTCAGGAGGGGGGTAGTCATGGAGGGGGGTAGTCATGGAGGGGGCTAGTCATGGAGGGGGTAGTCATGGAGGGGTGGCCATGGAGGGGGTAGCCATGGAGGGGGCTAGTCATGGAGGGGGTAGTCATGGAGGGGTGGCCATGGAGGGGAGTAGCCATGGAGGGGGGTGGTCATGGAGGGGGGTAGTCATGGAGGGGGTAGCCATGGAGGGGAGTAGTCATGGAGAGGGTAGCCATGGAGGGGGATAGACATGGAGGGGGTAGTCATGGAGGGGGTAGTCAGGAGGGGGTAGTCATGGAGGGGGTAGTCATGGAGGGGGCTAGTCATGGAGGGGTGGCCATGGAGGGGTGGTCATGGAGGGGGTGGTCATGGAGGGGTGGCCATGGAAGGGGTAGTCATGGAGGGGGTAGTCATGGAGGGGGTAGACACGGAGGGGGTAGCCATGGAGGGGGTGGCCATGGAGGGGGTAGCCATGGAGGGGGTGGCCATGGAGGGGGATGGTCATGGAGGGGGATGGTCATGGAGGGGGTAGTCATGGAGGGGGATGGTCATGGAGGGGTGGTCATGGAGGGGGTAGTCATGGAGGGGGTGGTCATGGAGGGGGGTAGACATGGAGGGGGATGGTCATGGAGGGGGGTAGTCATGGAGGGGGTAGTCATGGAGGGGTAGTCAGGAGGGGGTAGTCATGGAGGGGTAGCCATGGAGGGGGTAGACATGGAGGGGGTAGCCATGGAGGGGGATAGACATGGAGGGGGTAGTCATGGAGGGGGTAGCCATGGAGGGGGATAGACATGGAGGGGGTAGTCATGGAGGGGGTAGTCAGGAGGGGGTAGTCATGGAGGGGGTAGTCATGGAGGGGGCTAGTCATGGAGGGGTGGCCATGGAGGGGTGGTCATGGAGGGGGTGGTCATGGAGGGGTGGCCATGGAAGGGGGTAGTCATGGAGGGGGTAGTCATGGAGGGGGGTAGACACGGAGGGGGTAGCCATGGAGGGGGGTGGCCATGGAGGGGGGTAGCCATGGAGGGGGTGGCCATGGAGGGGGATGGTCATGGAGGGGGATGGTCATGGAGGGGGTAGTCATGGAGGGGGATGGTCATGGAGGGGTGGTCATGGAGGGGGTAGTCATGGAGGGGTGGTCATGGAGGGGGTAGACATGGAGGGGATGGTCATGGAGGGGGTAGTCATGGAGGGGGTAGTCATGGAGGGGTAGTCAGGAGGGGGTAGTCATGGAGGGGTAGCCATGGAGGGGGTAGACATGGAGGGGTAGCCATGGAGGGGGATAGACATGGAGGGGGTAGTCATGGAGGGGGTAGCCATGGAGGGGGATAGACATGGAGGGGGTAGCCATGGAGGGGGTAGCCATGGAGGGGGTAGCCATGGAGGGGGTAGTCATGGAGGGGTAGCCATGGAGGGGGTAGACATGGAGGGGGTAGTCATGGAGGGGGTAGCCATGGAGGGGGTAGTCATGGAGGGGGTAGTCATGGAGGGGGTAGTCATGGAGGGGGTAGCCATGGAGGGGGATAGACATGGAGGGGGTAGCCATGGAGGGGGTAGTCATGGAGGGGTAGCCATGGAGGGGGTAGACATGGAGGGGGTAGCCATGGAGGGGAGTAGCCATGGAGGGGGTAGTCATGGAGGGGGGTAGTCATGGAGGGGGTAGTCAGGAGGGGGGTAGTCATGGAGGGGGGTAGTCATGGAGGGGGATGGCCATGGAGGGGAGTAGTCATGGAGGGGGTAGCCATGGAGGGGGATAGACATGGAGGGGGGTAGTCATGGAGGGGGTGGCCATGGAGGGGGTAGTCATGGAGGGGGGTACGGTAGATGGGGCCATGGAGGGGGTATGGATGAGAGTCGTGGAGAGTGGGGCAGTTCTAGAGCTGGGCTCTAGAACTCACTCAGCATCTCAGAGTTTCAAATACAGCATTTAGCACGGGAGTGAAGTTAACAGCACACACACTTATTCATTGAAAGCTCCATGGCTCAGTGCATTCAGCAGTTCCCAGTTCTCTGCAGCCAACGCAGCCGCCCAGCCCCGCACCCCGAGAGAACTCCACCCCGTTAGGCCTTTGCTTTGCACCCCTCTCCATTCCCCCACTCGTGCCTACTGCTGGTGGCCTCATTCTTTTTACACTTAGGTATTTACTCTGTGTGCGTGTGTGCGTGTGTGTGTGTGTGTGTGTGTGCAGGCTTGAAGGCAGTGGTGGTGTTACAGTTTGAATGTAAAATGTCCCCATATAGGCTCATGCGTTTTAATACCTGATCTCCAGCTGGTGGCCCTGTTTTAGGAGGGGGACAGACCTTTGAGTGTTATAGCTTGGCTTGGCTTCCAGTCTTGCTTTCTGCTTCCCGATCTGCCCAGGCATGAACAAGCCAACCCACACACTCCCATCAGAGGCTTTGCTGGGCCAGCCGTCACGACTGACTGCACCTTCTGGAATGGTATTGGGGGATGTGTCCTGTGGTGGTTTGAATGAAAAACGTACCCCATAGGCTCACATAGTTCCCAACAGGTGACACTGTTTGGGGAGTTCAGCTGGGACAACTTTGTTCGAGGGAGTATATGACTGGGGACCGGCTTTGGGGGTTCACAGCCTCACCTTCCTTCCAGTTCGCTCTCTGCTTCGTGCTTGAGGGTGAGGATGTGAGCTCTGAGCTTCCCTCTGGCTGCCTTGCCTTTCTGTTGTCACGTCTTCCCATGATGGACTCTTACCCCTTTGGAACCGCAAGCCAGCATAAAGCCGGAATAGACCCTTCTCTGAGTGTCTTTGGTCAAAGCGTATTATCACAGCAAAAGAAAAACAGAGTCAAAATGATCCCCTCTTCCTTGACATTGCGATGCCAGGCATCTTGCCACAATGATGAGAAAAGCAGCTGACGCCCTGGTCATGGTTTAGCAGGCTGCTTCTCCTCAGTGGCTCCGTGAGTACCTCATACTAAAAGGCTGGAATCAGTGCGGACAGAAAACATACAGGTAAGGCCAGCACCACGGCCGCCTAAGACCGCAGCAGCTGCTGACTACCATGCTGTCGCCATTTCCTTTGTGACACGCAGGCAGAAAGCTTTTGGTGTGATACCACTGTCCTCTCTATGCCGTGGTCTTTTACTCCCTTATGCATGCCTGACCCCCCTTGTGACCAGCTTTGCTGTACTGTGCTGTCTTCACCGCCCCCTGCCCCCCACTGGTGCAGCCTGACTTTGGGACCTTGTCCCGCGCTACCGTCTCGCCAGCAAGAACGACGCAGAACACTCGGATCCTTCTGCAGTAAAGCTTTAATGCATCTTGAGAGATAGATGATCAGCTTCTTAGAGGGAGACCCCAAGCTAAGAAACCCAGCCCCTTATATAAGCCTAGGAGCTCCGAGTGAGACGTGTAGAGCCGGGATTGGTGGTTTGCACATCACCCCAGATGACGCCACGGGAGAGGCACAGCTTAAACGGTTAACTCCAACTGACAGCAGATGTCAGCGCCATCTTCTAACGGCAATAGCGATAGCGAGGGCGGCTCCTCACATCTCCCCCTATTCATTTATTTTTGAAGCAATAGGACACCCACAACTTTGGAGTGGAGATAGAGGTCAAATCCCCATGTGCAAATTCGGAACATGTACAAAGCTCCTCTCCAGGGTCTTATCCCCAGAGAGAGCCCTGACCAGTCCGATGTCGTTTTTCTGGGGGAAGGAGATCATGACATAGAACCTTCATGCAAGATGACTTATCTCCCAGGAGAAAGTCGTTATACCGCAGACCTCTCCTGTGCAGTGCTTAGCCTTGCAACTCCTTGGGCTGCTGAAGCCTACCCACTCTATCCCATGCAATGAGACTAGCCTCGTGGGGTGCAAGAGCTGGGAGGCCAGCGACCTATTGCTTTAACATGGTTAACCAAATGTCAGGGAGGCTCCGTGTTCTAAGGCAGCAAGTGCTTGTGCCACCACCACTTTGTCTCTTTTGTTTGGGCTCTGAGCTTACACACCATCCAAAGCATCAACACTATTCCACAGCAGAGAACTAGGCTAAATGATCCTACCCCCACCCATTCCTTAAAATAAGAAAATGCAGATGAAATCCAGGAGGAGAGGCCTTCCATCAGAGAAAGATCCAGATGCGTCGAATTCACTTGCAGGATCGCCATTCTCAACTCACGGAGTGTCTGCTCAAACTCAAAAGTCCAATTCTGTAATAAATGTTGAGACAGAGCTTGTGACAGGTTAGCTGCTCTTGTAAAATTCTCATATTGTACTGAAGTGACACAAAGGCCAGGCAACTTTTGTTCACATCCCAATTGGGCCATCTGCCACAATATATCCAATTGTTCCTGAACCAAATTAATCTGTTGGTTTACCAACATCAGGCCTCCTTGTATCTGAGAATTGGCAGTGGCCTGTTTATCTAGGACCATGGTCACAGTGGCCTATAGTTCATTAATGGTTTGAGTTGTCTGCACAGTGGCAGAAAGTGCAAGGGCCGAGGCGGTAACCGAAGCAGTAACCGCGGCGGTGGCTATCAGGCCCACAATAATAGCAGAGATCCCAAAAATCTCGCTTTTCCCTAAACAAACTCAAATTACTTGGCGTCTCAACAGGAACTGGAACAAATCGAGGCATGCGCATTACCAAAGCAAAAGGGTGCTTAATAGCATCCCAGCATAATGCATAAAAACAATTCTAAGCAGAGCAATTTATTTCTTTCTGATTCTTACCTAAGGTATCATTACTCACAACCCAAATAAAGGGCAGCTGAATAATTAGTTCTCTTAAAAGGGGTATACTTAACATTGGAGGAGGACCAATCAGATGATCCATAGCTCTGTCCCTCACTCAGACTGTTGCCTAATGCCCCTTTCCAATCAAAAGTAATCTGTCCCTTCTCACTATCATAGGAGAAAGATCAGTACAGCTTCCATTAATTCAAAAGGATTAGCATTAGATCTTTCTGGATCCATATGAATAAAATTATCCTTTAATGAAGAAATCACAGTAAAGCACAAGCTTCCTACTAATGACAAGGTTCTCTCATCCTGAAAACTCTGTATCTGAGGATCTAAAGGCAAAAAGGCAAGCCCCAACTCTCTATTAGTTGTGAAAAATCTAGGGAACACCTGGGCATTCTGCATCACTGGCATCGGTAGGGGAAGGTAGACATGATGGCCCACCGTAACTCTCCCATCATACTAGGAACCATCATCCCGAGTAGGAGAGTCTTCATCACCCACTTGGCCTCCATCCTTCTTATTCTGGAGTTGTGAAGGAGCTCTTCGAGTGAGTCTTTCAGGGATCCACAGGGGGTTTTCTTCCTCCTGTGGAAAAACACACACAGCTCCCCTGGATCTTATAAGAATAGGATCCGGGCCTTTCCAGAGATCAGTCAAGACATCTTTCCATTTTACCATTTCTTTTGGCCTATCAGGCTCTAAACTGTGGCGATCGGCCGCAGTGTGGCCTTGGGCATCAGAGTTCAAGAAATTAAGGGTAAAAAGTGCCATGGATACAGCAACTCTTGGTACCGAGGGTAGAACATCCTCAATACTCCCCTTTTGTTTAATCAGATATGATTTGAGTGTACGATGGGCACGTTCCACAATGCCCTGTCCTTGAGGGTTATAAGGTAGGCCAGTTAGATGGGTAACATCCATTTGCCGACAAAACTGTCGGAATTTTTGAGAGGTATATGCTGGTCCATTGTCTGTTTTTAAAATTCTGGGTTTTCCCTAAGCACTCCAGGCCTCAAGGCAATGTTGAATCACATATGAGGCCTTTTCCCCTGTTAGGGGTGTGGCGAACATTACGCCAGAACAGGTGTCAACAGAAACATGAACATATTGAAGCCTTCCAAAAGAGGGAATATGAGTAACATCCATCTGCCACATCTGCAATGGTCTAATGCCACGTGGGTTTATTCCCATGTGGGGAGTAGGTAAGAATTCGCAGCAATTCTGGCATTGAGTAACAATTTCCCTAGCCTCTTTCCTGGATAGAGCAAAACGACGGCGCAAGGTCTCAGCCGTCACATGAAAGCGCTTATGGAATTCTTTTGCTGCTTGTGCATGGGTAGACAAGGCAGCGGCCACCAGCTTTGTAGCCTTGTCCGCTAAGTCATTCCCTAAGGACATGGGACCTGGGAGTCCAGAATGTGCTCGGACATGGGTAATGAAAACAGGAAATCTCCTATTTAACAAGGCAGCTTGTATCTTTTGAAAGATGTTAGCAACTCTGCTGGAGGATCTTATTATTCCAGCTATCTCAAGGAGATTAACTGCATTAACCACATAAGAGGAATCTGATACAATATTGAGGGGTCCTGGAAAAGCCTCAAGAACCTCCAGTACTATCAGACATTCTACAACTTGAGGTGAAGTTTCATTATATTGTTTAGATATAACCCTATCCTTGACCACATAAGCTCCCATACCAGTTTTTGATCCATCAGTGTACACCACAGTCCCATCTGGGAGTGGGTCTTTAGCTGTCACTTGTGGAAACACTATAGCCTGGTTTAGGGCAAACTGTAAAATTGGATGCTTTGGAAAATGATTATCAATTTGTCCTGAAAAGGAAGTAACTAAAACTGCCCAATCACTAGATGTGGCTGCCAAGGTCTGAACTTGTGCAGCAGTATAAGGCACAATCAAGGAATCAGGATCCCTGCCAAAATGTGTAACAGCTGCTTTTATTCCGCGAGCGCGAGCTGTGCAACAGCATCAGGGTACCAGTCAATAATCTTAGCAGGGGAAGCATTTGGATGAATCCAAAGTAATGGTCCATGTTGCCACAGGACTGCAGTTGGCAATTGAGCTGTCTTAAAAACACACAGATTAAAAGGTAGTGACTCCTCAATACGTTGTAATTGTGCTTCCTGTAAGGCCTCTTCCACCATCTGTAAGGCTCGGTGGGCGGCAGGGGTAAATTTTCTGGGTGAGGAGATATGAGGCTCACCCTCCAGGAGATCGAAGAGGGGTTTTAGATCAGCAGATGGAATTTTTAAAAAGGGCCTCAACCAATTTATATCTCCCAGAAGTTTCTGAAAATCATTTAATGTTTGTAAGTGGTCTTTGCGAATTTCTATTTTCTGAGGAACTATATTTTTGGGAGTAATCATTGAGCCCAAAAAGAGGCCTGTATCTGCAATTTGAACCTTTTCTGAGGCAATCTCTAATCCCCACTGTTTTAATTCAGCCACCAGCATGGGGAAAGCCTTTTGTAAAACATCTAACTCTTTGTGACAAATAAGAATATCGTCCATATAATGGATAACGATTAAAGATGTAAATTGCTTCCTAATTGGCTCCAAAGCCTCCTGCACATACAGCTGACATATTGTTGGGCTATTGGCCATGCCTTGCGGCAGTACCTTCCACTGAAATCTCTTGTCTGGTTCCATATGATTAAGAGAAGGGATAGTGAAGGCAAACCTTGGTCTATCCCGTGGGTAAAGTGGAATAGAGAAGAAACAATCCTTAATATCTATAATAATAAGCTTCCAATCTTGAGGAAGTGCAGAAAGCAAAGGAAGGCCTCTTTGAACAGGGCCAAAAAGATGCATCTGATTGTTAATGGCCCGCAGGTCGTGGAGTAATCTCCACTTCCCAGATTTCTTCTTAATAACAAAAATTGGTGTATTCCATGGGGAGGTAGAAGGCTCTAGATGCCCCAGCCGTTCCTGTTCTTGCACTAATCTTGTGACAGCCTCTAATTTTTCAGAGGATAGAGGCCATTGAGAGACCCATAACGGCTCCTCTGTTTTCCATGGTATGGGTCGTGAAGCCTCAACGGCCCCTAAATAAAACCCAGTCCTTTTCTACCCCGATTTCCGTGTTGCGTAATGGGTTTTATTCTGCCTTGTTCTTGCCTACCCAAGCCTCTACCCTTTGTATACCCCATCTTTGCCATAATGGCTGATGCCTGGGGGGAGTATTCATTAGTTAGGGTCATGCCCATGGCTTGTAACACATCCCGTCCCCATAAATTTACAGGGAGTGGCAACACATAGGGGGTAAAACATCCCTGTTTGCCCTCAGCATTCCGCCAGGTTAAGGCTGAGGCACTGATGGCAGGAGAGGACTGGTATCCAAGACCTTGTAGAGAATGAGATGAAACAACAGTGGGCCAAGACTTCGGCCACCAATGGAGTGAAATAATGCTTTTGTCTGCTCCCGTATCCATTATCCCTTCAAATTCTTTTCCATTAATTAACAATTTTATTGTAGGTCTCTCATTTAGGGGTATAGCCAGATAGGCTGAATCACTTCCAGAAGATCCCATAGCCCTTTTTTGTAAAGTGTAGGTTTCTCCATCCCCGAGGGAGGGCAGCAACACCAGTTGTGCAATTCTATCTCCCTGCTTTATAGAAAATACACCCCGAGGGCTAGAACAGAGAACTTGAATCTCCTCTTTATGATACGGGTCAACAATTCCAGGATATATAATGAGTCCCTGTAAAGTTAAGGAGCCACGGCCCAGAATAAGCCCAATGGTGGCAGGGGGCAAAGGTCCAGGGGAATGGACTGGGACCGGTTGAACATTCATTTGGGGCATGAGTAAGAAGTCGGAGGCGGCACGCAAGTCCATTCCGGGGGTTCCTCGGAAGCCTCTACTTCCTCTTGATTGCTTTTCTGAAATTGGTTCCCATATTTCTGAGGGCCCTGGGACCATGGGCCCCGTGACCCGTTTTTTGATTGGGGTACCTTGGGTTCTTCAATAGGGGGCAGAAGCCTCCCTTTTACATCCCGGACTGACCTGCATTCGCTAGCCCTATGATAACCTTTACCACAACGATGGCAAAGCTTCGATTCTCTTGTTCTTTCAGGGGCTTGACAATCTTTCTTAAGGTGCCCCATTCTCCCACAATTAAAACAAGCTTTTCGATTAGATAAATCTCTATACCTGTGCGTTTGTAAAATGGCGGCAGCTAGTCCTGCATTGGTTAGGGGTCCCCCAGCTCCCTGCACACTCTGAGCCAATCTTGTAAACCTTTGCTTTTGCGAGGGGCGATAGCCGCTCGACATTCCTGGGTTGCTTGTTCATAGACAAGTTGCTCAATCAGGGGCATAGCTTGTTCTGAATCACCAAAGATGCGACTGGCGGCCTCTGTCATTCTGGCCACAAAGTCTGAAAATGGCTCTTGGGGTCCTTGGACAATCTTTGTAAGGTGTCCACTGGACTCTCCCTTTTTGTGAGGGCCTTCCATGCTTTAATAGCGGCGGCCGACACCTGACCATAGACACCCCAGATGTAGTTGGTTTGATTAAGGGCATGTTGACCCTGACCTGTCAGCATTTCAAATGTCCACTGCCTCTGATTCTCATCTTCAGCCGTGGCATTAACTCTAGCTTGTGCCTGGGCTGCATCATACCAGAGAGCCTTCCATTCCATGTATTGTCCCATGTTGGGAAGCACTGCTTTCACTGTCGTCTGCCAGTCAGTGGGAGTCATGGCAAAATTAGCAAGCCTTTCCACCTGTAATGTGGTAAAGTTAGCATTGACCCCATAATTACGAACGGATTCGGCCAATTCTTTGATTTGATTGTAATCTACAGGGGTATGTACTCTTCCGCCTTCCGCATTCTCGAATACTGGAAAAGCTACTTGTATTTTTCTCCGTTCCTCTAAAGGTAAAAGGAGTCAGTACCAGTATTCAGCCGAAGCTCATACTGCGGAGGCGCTGAGGGGCGTGAGCCCGCCGGATTTATAGGCGGTGGCCTCACATTCATTTTTGTTTTCAGTGGCCGGTGTCTATCAGGGTGATATCTTTCTTCCTCATACCGTGCCACCTCCTCCTCTAGACCACCTTCTTCGCTAGAATACAGAGTGTCAGAATCAGAATTATCTAGCTCCAAGGCTTCTAGCTCTACTGTAGGGTATAGACTAGATTCTGGCTTTTTCTTTTTCTTAGATTTGTTAGGGGGTGAATGATCACTCCCTTCTTTCTCTCCCCTTTCTTAACTTCTTGGGAGGGCCTTTTTTCTTAGACATGTCTTTCCTTTTGCGAGCTCCCATTCTCTCACTCCGTTCAGTTTCTGACATGCTATCCTGAACTTCCTCTAAGGTTCCCTGACTTTCTATTATAGCAGGGTGACAGGCCTCATCCTCCAAGCAGTTTTTAACTAGCTTCCAAATGGCTTTGGTACCTAAGTGGAGATCTCCTTCTGCATGCTTCCTGTCTAGTTCTTTACCTAGCTTGTTCCATGAGGCCACAGTGAGGGACCCGGAACAAGCATACCATGGTGCCACTCTATCTACCTCCTTCACAAAATTTTGAAGTGTTCGTGGTGCAATTTTAAGATCTCTTTGTTTTAGCACAGTCTGTAGGGCAGTAACCACTGACTGTGACAACCCCATCGCGCTAGCGGCTTATCTAAAAACGGCGCTCAACTCCGTTACCAGACTGACAGCACCAGACTGACAGCACCAGACTGACAGCACCAGACTGACAGCACCAGACTGACAGCACCGTTCTGTCAGCACCAGCCACGATGAAGGAGAAGGACAAACAGGACTAGCACCAAAGCCTCCACTGACCCGTCCCACGGTGATGACAAACTAAGGCCAAAGTCGAGAAAGGGGGTGTTCAGGATAAAGCATACCTCTCTGAACTTACGTCCCTGCAGTTCTGAATCCGCCCGTCTTCCGAGGGGTCTCCCGCGGCGCCGGCGATGTTGAAGAGTTCCCGGGTTTCGGCATCAGATGTCCCGCGCTACCGTCTCGCCAGCAAGAACGACGCAGAACACTCGGATCCTTCTGCAGTAAAGCTTTAATGCATCTTGAGAGATAGATGATCAGCTTCTTAGAGGGAGACCCCAAGCTAAGAAACCCAGCCCCTTATATAAGCCTAGGAGCTCCGAGTGAGACGTGTAGAGCCGGGATTGGTGGTTTGCACATCACCCCAGATGACGCCACGGGAGAGGCACAGCTTAAACGGTTAACTCCAACTGACAGCAGATGTCAGCGCCATCTTCTAACGGCAATAGCGATAGCGAGGGCGGCTCCTCACAGGACCTGGTGCAGGAGAGCCTGAGGGCTCTGAGTAATTCCACTGACCCCATTTTCCTTTGTCTCCCACATTGTAAGCACCACCTAGGTGTACACAAGACCCCGCTTTCCAGACTTGAATAGCTTGAATATCTTTCCACCAAGAAGTTTCTTCTTCTTGTTTTGCTGCTCAACTTCCTGTTGCTAATATAACAGGGTACCACAGACGAGGTGAGTTATAAAGAAACAAGGTTTATAGAGAAATAGAGTTTGTGGTTCTGAAGATGCAAGTTTGAGAGACTGCGTCTGATGATGACCATGCCGATGTCAGAGTCCCATTCGTGGTAAGGGACCCCAGTGTGGCAGGGGCATCTTAGGGTAAGAAACGGGACAGGGTGGGAGGGGCATGTGCACGTACCTGCATGTACCTGCCCAGTCCCTCTCCCTCTCTTTTGAAATGCATGTGTGTAGGTGTGTGCCATGTGCATGTGTGGAGGCCAAAGGACAATATCAGGTATCATCCCCAAGAACACTGTCCACTTCCTTTGAGACAGGAAGCTGTCTGACAAGTCTTGACTACAGCCGGTGAGCTGCAAGATCTCTGCAGCCCAGAACGGGGAATACAGGTTCACATCGCTATCTGTGAGCAGAAGTTTTGTATGAGCTGGACACCAGGGCCTTATGCTTGCATGACATGTGCCTTATCAGTGAGACACCCCCCCCGCCACCAGGATGCAGTCATAGGGGCTTTCACCCTGTGACCTTATCCAATCCCAGCCTTATTAATGTGTCACAGTGGGAGTGAAATTTCAATGCATGAAGGTTTGGGGATACCAAGATTGTATCTAATCATAGCACATGTTAAGTTTTTTCCTTCTTGTGTCTCTTCTCTTTGGTGGCAATAGCTGTTTTAAAGACTGTTCTCTATTCGTATGGGTCTTATCCAAAACAGAAAGGATTATTTGAACAGGGGGAACTTACCATGGAGAATTGCTGGTCAGGAAGAACATATTTCTTCAGCACCAGAATTAGGTAGGGTGTGGAAACTTCTGAAAGCAGCTGCCACCCCTAGGGCTGATGACCCAGAGGAGGAAGTTGGCCTGTTAAAGCTTAGAAACTAAGGGGAGGACTCCTCATAGCTGAACCTCTGATGTCCGAGGGGAGGTGGCTTCCTTGACTGTCCAGCTGGTGTTGGCTTCTTGGACTGGGCACCGCGAAGGTAATTCTATGCGTGTTGGAAGAGCTCACAGCTAGGGCAGTTGGAGGACATGGCTGCTGCCACAGTGAAGAGCACTGCTGGGCAGTGTTCCCATCCGCAGTCAGGAGAATTGAGGTGCTTCTCCTTCAGTTCCCCAGCTCCCCAACCTCAGGTGGCACAGCTGAGACTCAGAAGCCAGCACAGCCCTGGAGGGGGTTGCTAGTCATGATTCGAAGACCACAGGGATGGAGGATGGTGCTCTGGACTGAAAACAATCCAGGCACCGCCTTCACCTGGCCCGTGAGTCCCATAGCACCACAGGCAAAGATGGTCTGTCTGTCTGCTCTGGTTGCAGATACTGACTCTCACTGGTTCAGCGGGGTTGGAATTCATGAAAGGACACTGGATAGTTACTGAAATACTTGAGGGAGGAGGGAGACAGCTAAGGGCTCAGCTTCTAAGAATATTAGTTACTATTGTACATTTAACAGGATCTAGAATCACCTAGGAGACAGGGCTATGGTCGTACTTCTGAAGGCCTGCCTGGATTAGGTTAGCCTCTGGGCATGTCTGTGAGGGATCATCTAGATTAGGTTAATTGAGTTGGGGGATACCCTCAATAACTGACTGATAGAAAGTTGAGAGTGAGCTTGTGGTCAATTTGACAGTATTAATAATATACTCAGAGTCACCAATAATGTGTTGATGTCGCATTAAGGGAAGAAATCAATAAGGCATTTCCCCTTAGAGTTATTTAACCAAGAGCGAGTCCATATTTGAATCTTTTACTACATGTTCCCTGTGTCTGCAGTCCTGTGTCTGTTGCACAAGTCTAAATTTGTGCCTTCCTGGAGGCTGTCTTGTAAATCTGTCCATGTGTCTGTATCCATCTGTATGGTTCTGTGTGTCTGTGACTGAGTGACAGTGTGTGTTTGTATATGTCTGTAAGTGTGTGTGTCTGTTGTGTGACTGTGTGTCTGTGTGTCTTTGTATATGTCCGTTTGTGTGTGTGTGTGTGTGTTGTGTTACCAGGAGTCTGTCCTTAACAAAGGCCTTTGCCCTGTATTTATTGAACAGCATAGAAAGCATTACATGGGGGGAGGGAATGAGGGATAGTTTGCAGGAATCTTTTTCCAGGGGTTAAGTTGCTGACTCCAACTGACCCAGATAACAAACAGTACTCCAAACATTGTTTATCAAGCAATATCCAAATGTTCCGTTCAGTATTTATGGTGGATAATCATTTTATAAGGTTGCCTTCAACCTATATTTTCTGTTTCCAGCCAATAACTACCACAGCACAGGTACAAACACATATTATTCTTGGATCAGGGGCATTGAGGAGTACATGATTTCAGATTGCAGCCACACATTAGCTGTGATTGTGAAAGTTAATTCCATGGGAAATCCAAGGCAAGTGAGGTTGTTACATTATCCTCCTAAACAGGTTGAGCAAACAGACTTAGCACACAGTAGGGCAGCAGTCATAAGTCTTGCGTGACCTTAAGCTATATTAGTAGCTCTGGCTATGGGGTCTAGCAAAGGTTCCAGTCGCTTAGAATGTAAGAGATAGTTAGTGCACCCCCTCAGATCCTCCTTCTTGGTGGGCATCGCCCCAAGAGGTGTGGCGATGGGGTGGTCCCCGGCACAGAGCAGCTGATCAAGGCTTGTTATACTGTATGGGCCGCCCGAGTACAGCTTCCTTCCTGGTGGTCCCTTGGAGATGCTGACAAAGCCGACTGTGAGGAGGAGGAAGCCACAGAATGGCTCTTCCTGTAAAAGGCCGTGTGTTAAAGTCAATCCTGAAAAACAGTTATGAGGGTTAAGCTAGGCAGTTATCAAACGTCACCTCAAGGTGTTCATTTTAATGTCAGGAATTTACAGTCGCCGTAGTTCGGGTGGATTGAGTTAAGGCCACTGGTGCTGTGGCAATGTGGTGGCTATGATTGCTGCAATAATGATTCCAATGAGTATTCTTGTACCTAGATGCTCCAGGGCATAATTTGTTCTAAAGTAGATCCCCCAGGCCATGGATGAGGCAGGCTGACAGAAATGCAGGTATGAACTCACTGTCTAAGAATTAATGCTGAGCACTGACACAGTCCCTCTCTCCTGACCGTGGACACAATGTGGCCATCAGTTTAAGTCCCTGGTACCATGGCTTCCCTGCTGTGATGGACTGTGTCCTCAAAGTGAGCCAACCAAAGCCCTTCCTCCTCAAGGTGCTTCTTCTTAACTATTTGTCCATAACCACGAGAAAAGTGTCCAGTGCAACACCCCAGGTGAAGCATTGGACGGCTCTGTTGAGCAAAGCAGTGTGGGTCCCCACTGGTATGTTTTCTAAGGTTAAGTCTATCATCTGACAACTCTGATGACTGTCCTTGCCGGCCTGTACCCTCTCTCAAGTCCCGCTCGTCCCTGTCAGCCGTACTCTTCCTACCTGTCTCTTTCTCAGGCTTGTGGTTTTAGTTTGGTTTTGTGACTCATTTAGTTTAACAAATCTGTGTGACCACTGGCTGGACACTGTCCAGTGGAATCAGCAGGAGTCACCAGTGGGTTCACAACTGAAGGTTATCATTCTCCCATTCTCCCTGATCTATCGGTAGGAAAGGAAGAATCCAGCAGTGAAGGTTAGAGTCCCTGATCCCCTCCTCCTCCCCTGCCTGGCTGTTGACAGGCCCATTTTTTTTTAACAAGACGGGCTTTTTCTGTAGTCTTTTGGAGGCTGTAGGTCCAGCCTGGCCTCGAACTCACAGAGATCCGCCTGCCTCTGCCTCCCGAGTGCTGGGATTAAAGGCGTGTGCCACCACCGCCCAGCCAGGCCCATTTTTTTAAGCTAAAAAAATCTTTGAAGCTTTCATAGTTGTATATAATGTATTTGATCCTATTCACTCTTCTGCTTTTTGGGGGGGAGGGAAATTATTTTGTGCTTCAACAGTATTTTCCTTGATAAAATTCTTTTATTAAATTTATTTTTAAAAATCTCATATATGTGTACTGTGTTTACTTATTTCTCCCATACAGTCATCCCTACGAACCCTTTTATGTCCCTCCTAACTCCATTCACTCTTAAGTGCCTGGCCTCTTTTTATTATTCACACACACACACACACACACACACACACACACACACACACACACCCTCTCTCTCTCTCGCAATATAAAATACACACATATGCCAATAAGTATATAAATACAATCTTCTGATTCTGTTTAGTGTTGCTTGTATGTGTATGTTTTCAAGGCTGACCACTTGGTACCTGATAACCAATTAGGGTGCCTAATCCCTAGGGCTGCTCTTGTACAAACAGGGGAAAAAAGTATGGCTATAATTGCTGTCTAGAGGAACTCCTACCTGTTGGTGCTGTGTCACAGGAGGTTCCCTGGAGTTGGCGCCAGAGTTTACACTTTAAAGATGTAATCACAGTTAGGCTCAGTAGTCTGGTCAGTTCATTTGGGCTGTGGTGCAAAGTGCATGTGTTAGCTAACTAGTGCTGCCATGTGACGGACACTGAACAGTGCTAGTGGCCCACAGTAGAGGTTGACTTTCTACGTGTCTGTAGTTGACTCCATTGACTTTCCAGGATCAGCTGGCCAGGCTTCCTCGTGCATCTGGGGGCCAGCTGGGGGTTTGTCAGCCTTCACAATATTAAGTTCTGAGTTTGAGGATTGCTGGTATGGCTCCAAGTGTCTATCATCTGCTTGGACCTGGGTGAGTTCTTCTCATGGCAAGAGCAGAGGCACAGAGGGGGAGAACAGAACCTGACAAGTCTCTGAAGGCTAAGACGGAAATGGACGCTGTGGTCTTTCTTTCCTTTGTCATGGACTCATCAGATCCCACAGCAGGGCTTGGGAGAGGACCTTTACAATCTCTATAGCTGTTAAAAGACTGGTGTCTACAATATATAAAGGTCTCCTATAAATCAATGAGAAAAGAACAAGCTATGCTCCACAACAACAGTAACATTAATGAGTAAGCTCTTTGGTTGGAAGTTTATAATGGGAAAACTGCCAAGAACCAATAAATCCATGAAAAGATACCAAGCCTCTAGTAGTTAGGGCATGTGATTTTAATATCTCCTATTATATTTGCTCCCAAGTGAAAAAAATGTTAATTGATACTAAGAGCTGACACAGTAGGATTTGGGCAAACAGGAGCATGCCCATAGCGGGCACCGATGGGAGTACAAGCCAGTGCAGCCATCTGTAGAATTATTTGTTCATATCTAGTAAAGTTCAAGATGTTTGTATCTGGTGGCCAGATAACTCCAGTTTTAGTTGAGCAATATCTAACCAGTTCTACAGATGTGTGTGAAGAGCCATTGTATTTTCATTACAGTATTTTTATAATGATGAAAAATTAGATACAGATAAAATAACAGTCACATGAAAATGGGTAATTAAATCCATAGGGTAGCATGCTAACAGCTATTTTAGAAAGTTTCAGAGTGCCATGTACTATAAACTATTAGTTACTTACCACTTGCAAATGTGAAATAATAGTGTTCTATTGTTGTTTTGTTTTGTTTTGTTTTGTTTTGAGATAGGGCTTCACTGGGTAGCTCTGACTGTCCTGGAACTCGCTCTGAGACGAGGCTGGTCTTGAACTCAGAGATCTGCCTGCCTCTGCCTCCCGAGTGCTGGGATTAAAGGTGTGCGCCACCACCGCCCAGCTGACAGTGTGCATTTCTATAGGGATATAAGCTACATTAGCTTGACATTGTCTGTAGCGGTATGTGGCTATGAAGGCCATCCAGGATCTTTTCCAATCTCATAGGTGGGCATTGAGAGGAAGGGCTTCGGCTCATTCTGTAATGGTTCATTACTAGGTGGAGGATGCCCCTTTTCATGTTACTCTCTTACGTTTCATACATTGCTGAGAGTGTCTGAAGTGATTTAGTGATGACAGATAAAAGACACTGAAGGAGAGACGCTTGAAGTGGACTTAGTAGGTGCCTCAGGTCTCCCGTCCATATTTTGTAGTAACAGCCTCCGGCCTTTGATAGTCCTGGATCACATGTACCTTAACTTTCTTGTGTCTAGGTTATGGAGGAAATATGTAAGGTTTTGATGTACATGAGTGTGTGTGCGTGCATATGTGTACACGTGTGTGTGTGCGTTTGTGTGTATGTGTGTGTGTGTGTTTATGCATGTATGCTCCTATTGGTTTTGTGGGTGTTACCAAGAAGTCTTGATATGAGGGATGGTAATAAGGCTTAGCAGGTAAGGGGTGCTTGCTGCCAAACCTGACACCTCACGTTGGTTCTCTAGGGACCCATGTGGTGAAAGGAGAAATCAGTCCTGTAAGTTATTTTCTCCCTCCCTCCCTCCCTCCCTCCCTCCCTCCCTCCCTCCCTCCCTCCCTCCCTCCCTCCCTCCCTCCCTCCCTTCCTCCCTCTCTTTCTTTCTCTCTCTGTCTCTCTCTCTCTCTCTCTCTCTCACACACACACACACACACACGCACACACACACGCACACACGAATGAATAAGTAAATGAAATCCTGCTATCATCAGGATCCTGTCCTGTGCTTGAACCCCCGACCCAGGTCTTCTTCCTGGTCGTTTTGCCAATGACTATTATAACACTAAGTTATAACAACTACTGAGCAAAGTGGTCTGGATTTGTCAACCCCTGGGCTTGTAGCGTATAGAAATAACAATTGCTGGTGACCCTGAGGGTACCACAGTGGCTTGAATCTCAGCATTCCTACTGCAAACCCAAGTGGGGGCTGGTCACCTGTTCCCATCATACCCAATTAAGCTTGCAGTGCACTGCAGGCTCTGCAGTGGGTGTGTGTGATGTCGTTCCTCTTCTGCAATGAGATGTCTCAGTCCTTGACAGCATCATCTGCAATCGCCTGATCTTCACCCACTGCTGTGCTCTGTAATTCAGGACGACTTCTCATTGAAAGAGTGAATTGCTCGGCTGATGAAGACAAAAGGAATTGCCGAGAGCCTCTTACACGTGCATTCATTTTATCCTGGATGACAGTTGGGACCCTAAATAATTCAGCTTCATAATTAGGTTTTGTCATATACATACATGAAGCCTGTCACAGAGGGAACACTACCCTTGGGCTTAAATGCTACTGCTTGCTCCAGGTGTTGGCCTGCTTGTTGTTCAAGGTGGGAACTTACCACCTTCTCTTGATGGCTGACACACTCTACACTCCTCTTGAAATTGTGGCACAAGAGAAACTGTCTTCACTCAAAGCCTGGCTTGATAACCTGCAGGGGTGAGGGTGCTTGACAAATTGTCATGATAAGTTAGCAGATGTTGTACGTCCGATGATAATTTCTTAGAACAGTGGATGCCCTTACAAAAGGAAAAAAAAACCCTGAATACCAGATGAGATTGTTTAAAGGTAACCTGTGTCCTCAAGACATATCTTGAGATGGTCTGAATAAGAGAAACTGACAGAAATAGAATGTGTATGCCCTTGTTGCTATTGTGTTGGAAGGCATGGTGGTTGCTCCCAGCATGTCAGGGAAACTTGGTGCCATTCTTACGATGGTCTCAACTCACTGCAAATACAAATCTTAAACATGGGAAGGGAGATCCCAGAAAATACTGGGGAATGCAACCAAGATCATTTTATACCACAGCATGTTGGTGTTGGTGAGGCTGCTGCCATATATCTATATCTATACCTATATTTAATTATCTAATCTATATCATATCTATATTTGTATCTATATCATATCTATATCTATATGTGTGTACATATACATGTACATGTATGTATATATGTATATATACCTGCGTATATATACACACACACACATATATATATATATATGTATATACGTCTGTATGTACATCTGCATTTGTCTTTCTGGCATGGTGGAAAACCACCACAGCATCCCCTGTCTTGTTTTGCCAGGGCTCAGTGTGTGGTTCAGTTTTGTTGAGTATAGTCTCATCACTGTGATAGTAATTTCCAGATGGTTACCGACCTCCACACCCATTAAACAGCTACTCCCTTTTGTTCACTGCTCTCAACCATGAGCAAACAGAGCCTTGTGCTAAGTGACAGTTCAGCCAAAGCCTTCATTTACGGACATTTGCACATTTGGTGGTTACTTGAGGGAGAGAAGTGCCTTGTAGAGCCTCTTGGGCTGGTGCGTGCGTGCGTGCGTGCGTGCGTGCGTGCGTGCGTGCGTGCGTGTGTGTGTGTGTGTGTGTGTGTGTGTGTGTGTGTACAAAAGGACTCCAGTATTGTAGTGTTCCTTTTCCTGTGAAGGAGCCTGGCAGTGCCATTGAAGACAGTGGGCAGCTCCCCCCTTTTCTTTTTCCTGGGGCTTCTTCATGGCTTGCATTACCTGTGTGGTGTACACAGGTGCTGCTCTGAGTACTGACTTTGCTGGGCTCTCATCCTCATTGCCCTAGGAGGCAGATCTCTACAGCACACCGTTTTACAAATCAAAGAATTGAGGCCCAGAGCAGTGATGGGACGGGGTCCGACTGACTACTACTCAGTGCTGCCTCTCAGATTCTTTGGATTTCCTACTCTTCTAATCATTTGCCTTACATCCCTGGAAGCACTGTTCGCCCTGGAGTGTGTACCCAGTTCACCCCGGGGAGCTTATTAAAACATGCTCATGGCTCATCCTTCTAATCCCAGCACTGGGGAGGCAGAGACACAAAGATCTCTGGGGCTTGCTGGCCAACCCTGCTAGTGTAATTAATTAATGATCTCCAGGCTAGTTGGAGACCTTCTCTTAAAGGAAGTGGAATGTGTTCAGAGGCGAAAATCTGAGGTTGTCCTTGACCTTCATATGTATCCACACACATATATATCCAGCATACATAGATATGTACACACACACACACACACACACACACACACACACACACACACACACACACCAGAAAATATAGGGGCCATCTTGCCTTTGGGGAAAACTGGAATCTCATTGTAGAATGTATTGGTTTGCTGTGGTTGCCCTAGTAATGGGCCATAACTTGAGTGGCATCAGCTACAGAAATCTACTGTCTAGTTCTGGAGGCCAAAACTTTCTAGTAACTTCTAGAAGCACAAAATCAAGGTAGAGGAAAGTCCTCTTTTCTGAAGACGCCAGGAAAGGATGGTCCCCACATCCCAGCAGTTCATCTGGCCTCTATGTACACAGCTCCAGCACTGCCGGGTAACCTTATTCCTCTCTCTCTATATATGAGTCCCACATTTTTATAAGGGCCCCATAGGTCAGTGGAACTAGGGGCCACTGTCATCACCACCTGCAAAGACCATGCTACCGAGTACAACTTCGAGTAGCGGGGGCCAGGACCATGACATCATTTGGGAGGCTACAGTCCAATCTGTGATCGGGACATAGGCATAGAGAGGTGGAGGATCAATGACTCAGAGGCAATACCAAAAAGTCAGACCCCGGTGTTTAGAGAGGGAAAATGAAGCTGGGGTCCCATGGGAACACAAAGAGTGTGACTGGAAATGAACGGCACTAGTGAATGTCACAAGCAGCGTAGGGGGACAGCATCCAGCCCCAACCTCAGTACCACCCCATCCTCCCTGTGGATGCTGTCTGGAGGGCCCCCAGCCAGCAGCTCTTTTTGTGCAGCACCCCATGGATCTCTCTCCCAAGCACTCCAGCATCACAGCCAGCATGTGGCAGAGGGCTATCCACCATGCTGGGTGCCAGGAGGACAACCCTAGGCAAGTTACCTCGATTTCACCCGCCTCTAGCCTGGGCCTCCCACTGTGTTCTGATGAACAAATCGAAGCCAGTGGAATTTGTAGAGGGAAGACGTCTTTGTTCTAAACAGAAGACAATCAATTCTGTTCAGGGATTGGTGGTGGTGGGAGCAGTTAGTACCCATACTGGTTAGCAGAATTATTAGCTGTGGAAAGAAAGGAAGTCGACTTGGGATGTTGTGTTGCAGATAAACAGATAGCCTTGTTCATTTACCGTTCTGATTCTGGGGAAGTTGTGGAAGAGTCAGGGCTGTGTGACTCGGCCTTCCTTGGCACCCGTGAAAGGCACAGCTCTGGGCAGTGTCCTCACAGTGTCCTGGGAAAACTGGAAGGCCTTCCTCAAGCAGACCGTTGCAGTGCTGGCTGGGATTACAAGCCCGAGTCACCACGACTAGCTTTAAAATTGTGTCTGTCTGTTTTGTATATGAGTTTTTTGTCTCTCTGTGTATGTGTGCCTGGAAGGCCAGAAGAGGTCATTGTCTCCTGGAACTGGAGTTATCGACAGTTATTAGCACCATATGGGTGTTGGGAATCCAACTTAGGTCCTCCACAAGAGTGAGTGTTCTCTTAATGGCTGAACCATCTCTATAGTCCCCATATCCAGCTTTTTATGTGAATTCTGGGGATTGAATTTGGGTTCTCATGCTTCTAAGACAAGTACTGTGTGGTCCTAGAAACCTCCCAGCTCACACTAAGTCTATTTGTGGTGAAGCATATGTACTCTTTCTAAGGGAAGTTGGTACCAGGAGTGGGGTATTGCTATGACAAACCTAACCGTGTTGTTTTTATTTTGGGAGGGTTGTGGAAGTACTTTGGAACTTTGTGCTGTAAAACCCATCGAGTGTTGAGAGCTCAGTGAGCGGTTCTGTAGGTGTCAAGTAGAACAGATGATGAAGGCTTGGCTTGTTCAGAGGGAATCCAGGACTCTCTGGGCTGTTTGTGAGTCTGTGGTGTGCGGTCAGCTGCAGCTGACAAGAGGCTGGTACTATTGAAATGAAACCTTTGAGTTGCTGGGACAGTTGATGCTGGTTAGCTGTAGCTGAGACATTAGCAGGGATTAAAAAGAGACCAGCACCACTGAGGTGAATTCCTCTGGGAAGTGTTTCCTGAGAGTTAGCACACAGAATCTGGATCCAGAGGTGGTGGAGGTTGTACCTCGTGCTGGCAGCTGAACCCAGTGGTGTAAGAGTCACCCAGCTGGTCCTGGGTTCGAAGGCATGAAAGCGTCTTCGGGAAGAGCTGCTGAGGTATGACACTGTGTGGCAGGGCTGAATCCCTGAAAAGAGCCCAGCAAAGGAGCAGCCTCAATAGCAGTTGCAGGCCCAGGACTGAAGGGGTCATGCCAGGAAGCTGAGGCTCGGCACCATGAAGAGAGCTTATGAGAGGCTACTGGTGAAGGTGCAGCCCAGTTGCAACAAGGGACTCCAGCAGTTTTGGAGATGCCAGTACCAAGAACAGCAGCAGCAGTAGAGGGGAGCTGGCCTGAGCCTAGGACACAGGCTGTGTGTGCTGCAGGAGGCAGAGCGGGAGAAATGTCCCAAGTCCTTTGAGGAGCCGGGAGATCATGAGTGGACCCCAGATAATGGGACATTGCAGTTTGGTTTTGCTTTGTTCTGATTGTGACTGTGCCCTGACTCTTCTCTCTTGAAACCATTTAACTTAATTTTGGTTTTTATAAGAGCTCACAGGTGAAAGGCTTTAAACCTTTAAGAGAGATTTTGGAAAGCTGGGCGTTGATGGCGCACACCTTTAATCCCAGCACTCAGAAGGCCGAGGCAGGAGGATCTCTGTGAGTTGAAGGCCAGCCTGGTCTACAGAGCGAGCTTCAGGACAGGCTCCAAAGCAATACAGAGAAGCCCTGTCTCGAAAAACCAGAGAGAGAGGGGGGAGAGAGAGGGGAGAGAGGGGGGAGAGAGGGGGAGAGAGAGAGGAGAGAGACGGGGGAGAGAGAGGGAGACGGGAGAGAGAGAATAATTTTGGATTTTAAAAAGAGATTGTCTATTTTAATGTGACTGAATTTTTAATGTGTTTGCATTTGTAAAGCCTGTTGGACTTTTAAAGTTGTTTATGTGTGAGATCTAGGGGATGAATGAGAAAGGAAGGCTTGTGGCGTAACAGTGATGCATTGTGTGTCAAGCTGACAAGGGGGTTAATTGTGCTGGTTAGCCTTATGTCAACTCCACAAACTAGACTTATCTGAAAAGAGATCAACTGAGAAAATGCCTCAGTTAAGAAAAAAAGATCAGGCAGTACGAAAGCCTGTAGAGCATCTTCTTAATTAGTGATTGACGTGGGAGGGTCCAACCCATGGTGGGTGGTGCCATTCCTGCACAAGAGGTCCTGGGTTCTACAAGGAAGCAGGCTGAGCAAACCATGGGGAGCAAGCCAGTAAGCAGCGCCCCTCCATGGCCTCTGCACCAGCCTCTGCCTCCAGGTGCCTGCCCTGCTTGAGCTCCTGTCCTGACTTCCCTCCACGATGGACAGTGATGTGGAAGTGTAAGACAACTAAACCCTTTCCTCCCCAACTTGCTCTTTGGTCACGGTGTTTGATCTCAGCAATAGAAACTCCGACTAAGACATTTTCTGTATTCGGTTTGCATCAGGTCTTTCAGGCTCCGCTGTGTAATTGGTCTGATGCAACAAGAAGCTGCATTTCTGGGGATGGAAATGACTTCTGTCCAAGTCCTCATGAGTGTGTGCATTTCAGTCTGTACACTTGCAGAATGAATGTACTTGTGCAGGCTCCCATGCCCCGGGATGATGCAGACTCAGTCCTGGTGGGTTGAAATGGTCCCCAGCTATTTCTTTGCTTCCCAGCCTATCAAAGAAATTTCCATACAGGTTCAGCCAGTGGCTTTGAGTCGATTTGCTGGTGTCAAATCACCACCTTTCTGCCAAGTAAGAAACAGGAGGGATAGCTGTAAAGTAGGACTCAGCCATGGACTGGCAAAGATGAAAGTGGCCATTCAGGGTTCTGCATGTGTAACTCCACACATCTCCACATGCAGTGTCAGATGGCAACTTAATGCACATTTATGTGCAGGAAATTAAAATATTTGGGGGCTAAAATTTCTCCTCCTTCTCTTTATTTGTCTTCATCTTTTCTCCTCCTCCTCGCTTTTCCTTTCTTCTTGCTATTTATTTATTTATTGGCCACATCAGAGAAATTACGTACTGCAACTGAGCACATATGAACACGTTTAATAGTGTGCTTTCAAATGTACTCCTCTCTCTCTCTCTCTCTCTCTCTCTCTCTCTCTCTCTCTCTCTCTCTCTGTGTGTGTGTGTGTGTGTGTGTGTGTGTGTGTGTGTGTGTGTGTGTGTGTGTGTGTGCTTGTATGCTGGTGCCTACAGGGGCCAGAAGCAGGTGTTGAATCCTTTCTTGGAGCTGCTGTTACATGTGATTGTGAGCAGCCTGGCCCGGGTTCTGGGAACTAATTCCATGTCCTCTGCACAAGCAGCAAGCTCTCTTAACCTTGGCACCATCTCCCCACCCCCAGCATATGTTTTTAAAGTGAGATCCTATCATGGTTGGTGGCTTTTCTGTTTTCTTCTTCTTTTGTGTTTTCAATTAAAATTTTTCATTTGGTCCGGGCAGAGCGTGTACTGTTTACAGTCTCACAGATAGTGTGTGAGAATTCGTTAATCCATACCTTGTCACCCCAGGGTTTTAGCAAAATAAAGAGGGGTGCAAAATCACCTGATGTCGCCTGTATTTGTGCCACTCTGTGGCCATTTGTGTCTTCTAATTTTCCATGTGCACTGTCACTCTTGCCTTCTTACGTTAGAGTCCCTTATATATTGAGGAAATAACCTGCCATGCTATATTTTATGTTTGTCACTTATGACTCTGATCATGGTGCCTCTGACCATGGGGATTTTTATTTAATGTAAACTTCTGGGATGATGCTTAGTAAGTCTTCATCATTCTAACATGACTAAAGCATTATCTATTTTCTATTATTTTATTGTTAATTTTTGCATTCAAGTACTCCCCCCCCCTCTCTCTGTGTGTGTGTGTAGTTTGTATAAGGGCATATGAATGTTTAGCATGGATGTATGGAGGCCAGAGGTCATCCTGGAGTATGTTCCCCAGGAGCCATCCCTGCGCCTCCTTTGAGACAGCTTTTGTCATTGGCCTGGAACTCTCAGGAAAGCCCCAGGGTCACACCTGTCTTCATCTCCCCAAACTTGGGTTACAAGCACACACCACCACGCCTGGTTTTAACATGGGTTCTGGGATTCGAATGCTTATAGAACAAGCACTTTACTGACTGAGCCGTTTCCCCAGCCATATCCAAATACTTAGCCCATCCCCAGTTCATTCTAGGAAGTGAGGTGGGGATTAAAATATGTACAGTCCACATGGCCCCAGAAGTCCCACTGCCATTGTTGGACAACTTGACTTTTCTTCATGGGTGCGAAATGACAAACTGTATAATTTGTCAAGTTAAAGGATATATTTGGGTGCTTTTTTCAATTTCTTAAAAAATAATAAGATAAATATATAGTAGTCATTAGCTCTTTGTGCTTGCTGGGCACTTAACCTGTGGTCTGGTTCAAATGAAGATGTGTTGAAAGGGCAAAATACTTTCCACATTTTGGAGATGTAGTAAAAAAATTCCATATAAAATAACTCATTAGCATTTTTATACTGCTTATCAATTGGAGTGGTAATAGTTTGGCTATATTAGGTAAAATAAAATATATGATTAAAATTAATTTTACCTACTTCCTTTTTTATAGCTACTACTAGAAAATTTAAAATTCTATTTGTGGCTTGCATTATATTTTTATTACTCCTTGTGGCACTAATCTTCTCTGGGTTGTCGTCTTGGCTTCGATGCTGTTTTAGCTCTGGGAACATAATGTTTTGTTATCCGTCCATCCTCTGTGTTACTTTTCCTTGTCCAAAGTTTCTCGCTTCCGACAGTGTATCCTTCCATATCAAGTTTAGAGTCAGCGCTCTCTTCCCCACGTGTCTTCTAGGTATTTATTTATTTATGATTTATTTATTTAGGCTAGCTCTGTTTCAGATGCGTGTATCCACATAGGCAGCGATGACAGGGTGACAGCAATGTGAGCTGTTGAAGAACAAAGCATGTCGCTCCATTTCCATGCCACTAATCACACCGGTCTTCAGAGGCCTCAGTGTCCTTCACTGGCTTGCCACCTTCCTGGTGGGGCAAATCCTGGAGTTTTTGCTTCCGTCAACGATGCCTGCAGCTGGGAGCTTTCTGTTCGGCACACTGACAATGAGCCTGTTGTTTTGCCTAGGAAAAACTATTGATTTTTTTCCTCCACACTAGTTTTGTTCTGAGACGCCAGAGTATGTTTAAATATTTTTGATTTTTGTTTATGCCTGTGCATGCTTGTGTGTGTGTGTGTGTGTGTGTGTGTGTGTGTGTGTGTGTGTTTGAACATGGAGGCCAGAGCAACACTGGTGTCTTTCTTGGTTTCCACTTTAGTTTTTTGAGGCAGGGTCTCTCACTCCACCTGGAGCTCACCTGGTTTCGACTGGCTGGCCAGTGAGCCCCAGAGTCTCAGCCGCCCCAGTGCTGGGGTTACAGGCACGGGTTCTCAGGGGACAGACATAGATCTCATGTTTGCACAGCATGCACAGCACGCATGCACACACATGATGCACAGCATGCACGCGCAGTGTGCACCTTACCCACTAAGCCGTCTCTCTGGCCACAAATTGAGTGTTTTCCGTGTAAGCGATTATTCTTTGTGCTTCTCTGAGATTTGTATGTATCCAAAAGTACCTTCACAGGTAATGATGGCTCCCTCGCCCCCACTATTTTTTTTCATCTTTCATGTTTCATTTCTCATGGCCATGTCTTATATTCTTGTATCTATCTTGTATCTATGGTCTGATTTGTTTATCAGGCACATTGCTTGCCCCCTAAGCTTTTATTTCTGTCTTCTCCACACCCCCTCCCCTTCACTGAAGTTTGCATTTTACTTTTAGTGTTAAGCTGTTCTTTTCTTCCCCTGAAGGGTTTATCCGAGTGATGGGGGCTGCCTGCCTGGGAGAGCCTCTGAGCACAATGGAATTATGGAATAAAGCCCTTTTACAACCAATAATTAAAAATATTTTCCTGTCATTCTTGACACAGAAATTAGGACAGATCTGGGAAGCTCATTAGCACAAGACATTTCCTTTTCATTTTCCTTGTCCCCGAAGAAGGGGCTTGGCTTTCTCTGTGTGGATCTTGTAGGAACACTTGCTCTTCTTTCGTTATGTCATTTGAAGGATGTGTCAGCTACGGATTTAATAACTATTTTGCTGTAGAGCTCAGGTGTGATAGGACACAGGCCTTCTTCTCAGTGGGATTACTTGTCATCTGTTGATCCCCTTAGGACTGGCAGACATCTCCAACCTTTTGACATTGCGACAGATAATGCCATCCACATAGTTTATGCTTGGGAACCTTGTAATCAAGTTACAAAAAAATGGGGGGAGGGGAATTGAAAGGAACAAAGAAATCGTTCAATGTCTTAATTAAATTTAGGATTTTGTTTTGAACTACACTCCTAGTTCTCCTGAGGTACAGGGAGACTATGGGCCTCAGGTTGGATTGTTTTTATTGGTGTGTGAGCCCAACACCATTCCAGGCAACTACACAGTCTACAGTGTAGTCTGTTGAAGTGTGCCGACTCCAAGGAGGTAGACCCAGGCATCCCAAAGGGCACAGGGCATGTGATGACCTTCATCGAGCCCAAAGGGCCCAGGCTGTCTACACTCAAGTGTCTGTCTATCAGGAGGGGGCCTGAAGATGGGTAGGAGGATAGAGGATAGAGAGGAGTGTCTTCATTTGGGGAATAGCTCTGTGGGGGCTCTGTGGGGGCTCTGTGGGGGCTGTATCTGGGGACACTTGCTATGTGTGGACCTCTGGCTGGGGAAGAGCCAGTAGTTTCCAGGTGTGACAGGTTTGGGACTTGATGGGTGGCACAGAACAAGAGTCAGGTCCCTGGCTGTCACCGTGGCTGAGGCCAAGGTCAGTTGTAAGTAGAGGGAGATGTGGTGAGAGTATGGGCTGTTGGAGCCAGCAGGGACTCCCAGAGTCTTCTGTTACTGCTTCCAGCAAAATAGAGGTCTTCTCATTGGCTTCCCCAGAGAGGGGCTATGTGGCCTCTGCCTGAGCAGTAATGGAAAGCTCTCCACTTGCCAGGTGGCCCTTGCTTGTTTCCTATAGCAACTTTTGTTAGAAGATTATTTTCTAAAAGCTGACTTGAACTTCTTTTGAAAAATTCATTTTAAAGATCAGATGTCAAATAAGAATCCTGGTTTCTTCTTTGTGTGTGGTGGTGGTGGTGGTGGTGGTGGTGGTGGTGGTGGTGGTGGTGGTGGGTGTGTGTGTGTGTGTGTGTGTGTGTGTGTGTGTGTGTGTGTGCACTGCTGGAGACCAGGGGTTGGTGTTGGGTGTCTTACCCAGTCACTCTCCTGTAGTTGATTTTATTTGTACTCTTTGGGGTCCCACCACCCAGCCCCCAAATAAATACATGGAGATATATTCTCACTTATGAATGCTGGGCCTTAGCTTGGCTTGTTTTAGCCAGCTTTTCTAACTTAAACTATCCCATTTCTCTTTAGATGCATTTGCCTCTGGACTCTTTACCTTTCTTTATTCTATATGCCTTTCTTCCCTTCTTGCGCCATGGCTGACTTACTGGCCCCTGGTGTCCTCCTCTCCTCCTTTTCTTGCTCCTTGATCTTTTCATTGGTCTAGATTTCTTCTCCTATTTATTCTCTCTGCTTGGCAGCCCCACCTATTTCTCTGTCCTGCCTAGCTATTGGCCGTTCAGCTCTTTATTAGACCAATCAGGTGTTTTAGGCAGGCAAAGTAGCCCAGTTTCACAGAGTTAAACAAATGCAACATAGAAGAATGCAGCACATCTTTTGCATCATTAGACATAAATATTCCGCAGCATAAAGGAATGGTATATTCATTCCCACAATGGAAGTTTTATAAAGTTTGGTTGGGTGTTGGTTTAGTGTAACAGTGGCAGGAACATTGAAGTGTCTCATATAAGGTAGAAGGGCTGTGATACAAATAATGCCATAGACTCAAAGGAGAAACCGCAAGATGAAAGAGACCTGGTGATCTCTACCCCTAACACTGGTACAGAATTTTGGCTTTGTCATGATCTGCCTCTTGATATGGGCAGGTTCTCTGTACTGGACACTTAGGACTCCATAAGGTAGCATGTTTTGCCTCTGAACACTTTGGAGAGAAAGGCTCTCTGATTTCTCTATTAAAACGAGACCAAGAAGGGTTAGGGAATTGGCTCAGTTGATAGAGTGCTTGCCCAGCATGCATGAATCCCTGGACTCATTCCCCAGCATTGCATAAACCACTAGATAAGGTGGTACCTGCCTGTAGTTGCTGTACTCAGGAGGTAGAGCCTTGGCTACGTGATGCTACACAGGAATTCTGGGCCAACTTGGACTGCAGGAAACCCCATGTCAAAAGGAGGCTAAGGAGTGAGACAAAGGAGCTGTTGAGAAATGGACTCTAGGTTTCTCTTTGACTCTGGTGGGCAGATTTTTCTTTTCTCCCTAGGGCACACTCCTTGGAAACCCTACTCTGTTTCCTGTACTTCATGGTTGCAAAGAGACAGCTCTGATGAGCAAACAGCAATTCTGTGCTCCCAAATGGGAGAATCTGGGCGCTGTGTTTCTGCTGAGCAGCCCCGCCTTCATGGTGGGAATCAGTCCCTGTGGGTGCCGGCTTTGGGGGTCAGGAAGTGGGAAATGTTTGTTTTTTAGTTCGTGTGGGATCTTACTTAAAATAAGTACAACCGCAGGAGACTCTGGTGAGTCTCTCCCATGTCCTGTCTCCGTCATAGTTGTGGCTTGAGTTCTGTGGCTGAAGGTGGGACTCCACGTGCCTTATGGGAAAGAGAGAGCTCTGTAAGGAAGCCACCCTTTGGCCGAGTTTACATGTAGAGGTTTCCCGGCTTTGACGGTCACCTTCCTTGGCCACCTATTTTTTCCTGAGTCCCATGAGGGACAGGAGGCATTTTTTTTTTACTAGCTGGGAAACATAGTTTAAGATGCTCCCATGGGGGATTCCAGTGGCTTTTAGTCAGCTCAGCGTCCAGACTGTGTGCAGAGAAGAAAGGGAGATGGCCAAAGGGTTCTGGTGGCCAGTTGCGGAAAGTGTACTCGAGCTGTCGTGAGTGTTTGTGGGTGTTTGCTTTTATTGTTTTGTAAGATGTTGGTGATGGAACCCGGGCTCTTGTTCATAAGTGCTCTCTACCCCTTAGCTGCATCTTCAGCCCTGTTGTAAATAAGTATAATAGAGATAAATCAAAACATGAGTTTCCTTGACTTCTGGGCTTTGGTATGAAAGGGACAGTGGCCCTGCTGTATGTGCACCTGTTTAATTGTGATGTGTTGACAAACACTTAGCAGACTGTGACCAGTTTAGAATAGCAAATCCCAAAGGAGTTAATGGAGGCTCTGTATAGGCAGAAATAGAAATGGTCGGTTTGGTGATGGTGAGCTCTGGAGAGGGCTGGTCACAAGCTTCACTGAGGTAGCATTGTGGAAGCCTGAGTCAGGGACGTCATGGTACACGCCTGTTAAGAATAGAGAGTTGGGGGCTGGGGAGTGACTCCATTGACAGAGCGCTTCTTGTGCTAGCCTAAGAACCTGAGTCTGGATCACTGGCACCTAAAGGAAAAAGCAAGCATGGTCACTTGTGGCTGTCACACTTGCTGGGGGCAGAAGTGTGGGGGCAGAGACAGTGGATCCCTAGAGTTTCCTGGCCGGCTAGTCCAGCCAATTGGTGAATGTTGGGTTCAGTGAGAGAACCTGTCTTAAAAGAAAAGGTAGGAAAGTGATCCAGGTAAACACCTGGCATCAGCATCTGGCTTATGCATGCACACACGTGCCTATGCATGTGTACATGCACACACAGGAAAAGAGGAGAGACCTGGGTGCTAAGCCACAGGGCTGACCAGAACAGGAGGTTTAGAGTGCAAAGAGGCTTTCTGAAGGGCTGGAGGGGCAGCCTCTCTCTTAAGAGCACTGCTTTTGCGGAGGACTCAAGTATGATTCCTACTACCCATGTCAGATGGCTCAGTTTCCTGGATCTCCAGCTCTTGGGGATCCTACGCCCTCTTCTGGCCTCTGTGAGCACCTACACTCATGTGCATATACCGACACACAGACACACACACCCACATAATTAAAGATAAATGTTAAAAAGAGTCTTTTGGGAGGGCTGATGGGTGGTGAGAGGTGGTGAGGTTAGCAGTTGTAAGAGCAAAGGGAGAAGGAATATTGGGGGGGGCTTAAATGCAAATGTCCTAAAAAAAAAGCAGCCAGAAGCTCAGTTTGTGGCTTTCAGGAAACATTTGTCTGTTGCTTTTTTAGTTGCTGTAATGCAGTGACTGACACAGGCAGCTTAGGAAGGAGGGGTTAGCTCTGGCTGGCAGTTTGAAGGTGCAGTCCAGCAGGGTGGAGAAGACAAGGCAGCAGGAACTGGAGGTCGCTGGTTGTACTGTGTCCACAGTCAGGAAGCAGAGAGCCATGAAAACTTCGCTCAGCTCGCTCTCTCTGTTTGTAGCCCAGGACCTGATCCATCGAGTGGTGTTACCCATGTTTAGAGTCAATGATAGTCCAACCTCCATTAACTCAATCTAGAAACTTCTCACAAACGTGCCCAGAGTGTGTTTCCATAGTGATGATCAAGGTTACCCATTACAGTTTTCTGTTGCTGTCTTAAGAGAGACTCCCTTAGTAAAATAGTGACTGGTTTATTTAAATACGACCCAGGGCCCAAGGTCTTGGGTTAGAGGAAGACTTCCTGGCAGGTGTCCAATGGAGTCCAACTCCTCCCCCTCCCCACTTATGACTGTCATCACTCTTCCTGTAGTTTGAAAGCAAGGAGCCCGATACATGCTGTTCCTTTTTGCTGCAGACCAGCAGTTTAGAGCTTTTGGTTAGTTATAGGATAGTAAAGAAACCACTAGGAACACCAGGGGTGCAAAGTTCGGGGTGATGGGAGGGTCATGGGAGACCTACACTTGTTCCCATTGCAAGTGAGATCTCAGTTCCCCCTCACCAGTTGTCACAGCCTCCTAGACATTGCTTTTGCTTCTGCTCTTTATCATCATCATCATCATCATCATCATCATCATCATCATCATCATCATCATCACCTACTCCCAACTTTTCTCTCTGGCCAAATCAGGGCAAAGAACCTCAAAGGCTGAGGGAATTCCCAGCATGCTTTCTCTACCCACAAATTGCCCCCCAGAGGGCCTTGACTTCGTTGCATGTTGAGCCATGGTCTCCACTCAAGGATGCAGGGTCCACTTCCTCTAGGTCCCCTGACTGGTGGTTGCTGTTTCCTAGCACTCTGGGTAGTGCGTTGGGAGTGAATGAGGTGAGAAGACCAGGGGTGCAGCTGGGCAGGGCGGGGCTCTGGGCGGGGTGGGGCTCTGGGCAGGGAGGGGCTCTGGGCAGGGCGGGGCCCTGGCCCTGTAGCAGATTACTGGTCGTGTATTTTCACAGGTGGCCTTCCTTCCTCAGGTAAGCTTGTGTGGGGACTCCTTACAGACCTGGCCAGAGTTGTGTCTCCATGGCGACTCTATAACTTCTCTACCTCTTTCTACACACCGTGCCTTCTCTTTGAAACGTTCTGAGTATGGCCGTCGGGGCGCACACTGCACATTCTTTCCAAATTCCCTCGTTCAAGCCCTTCTGCATCCTCACTGTGCATTTCGTTTCCAGAGAGCATCATCTTTCATTATACACTTGTCTCTTTGTATGGGGTGGTGTGTGTGTGTGTGTGTGTGTGTGTGTGTGTGTGTGTGTGTGTGTGTGTGGTGTGTCTTTCATTATACACTTGTCTCTTTGTATGGGGTGTGTGTGTGTGTGTGTGTGTAGTGTGTAGTGTGTATGGTGTGTAGTGTGTAGTATGTATGGTGTGTATGCCTGCCATGGCATGCTTGTGGAGGCCAGAGGACAACTTGTGGGAGTCCCTTCTCTCCTTCCACCGTGTGGGTCCCAGGGGATCAGTTACTATGTGTTGTCACACTTGGTGGCAGGTGCCTTTACCCACTGAGCCATCTTGGCAGCCCTGTTAACACTGGGTTATATTGTCTGTCTTCCCCACTGGAATGGAGGACAAGGACTTGCTAGCCTTGTTTGCCAACACTAATACAGGGACCTCTGTGAATTCTCACCCGGGAAATATCTGAGGAAGGAAAGAAGGGAGGGAGAGAGGGGGAAGAATTCTTGAGGGCAGGGTGGGTGGGGCTGCTGCAGTCAGGTTTACAGAGAGGGTCTACACCCCAGGAAGTCAGGGGAGGCCCAGACCCTTCTGTGTGAGTCTCCCCTCATCTGTAGGCTTCATGATGGCCCAGCCATGTCCCAAACATTTGGCTAGAAAGCTGGTGATAATAAGGCACCTAGGGGCTGATGTTTGTTAATATTCCTCTGGTCACCCTGTGACTCAGCCCTCTTTCCAGCTCCTGTGGCTTCACAGGAGAGAAGAGCCTGGGAACACAGGCTCATGCGGTCAGTCGTTTCTGGGCACCATGGCTCTCCCGGGCAGCTGGCAGCCAATGGTGTCGTCTGGGCAGTCTCTTTATTGTTTTACTGGGTGGACTTTCACCCACCATGGGAGCTGTTACTGCTTCCCCTGATGTGGCTCCCCTTTCTCCAGACTCATCACTGTGGTGTGTGTGGAGGTGGGAAAGGGGCATGCTTCTTCTGGTCTAGTGGCTTATTTTGCATCGCTCATAGAAGGTGCTGGAACCTTGTGGTTCTTTCCTGCCTATCTCCCAGAGTCCCTCTGGATGCTGTTGACCTCTTCGCTTTCTCTGTGGCTTTTGCAGGAGGCTCATCTATATCTTGTTCCTAACCCATCTACCCAGGGCAAGGGGCTGCTTTCCTGTTGCCTCAGTGGTTCAAGAGAGCTGTTCCCACTTGACCAAGAACTCGTCACCTTTATTAGTTTGTTCTCACTATATACAAATGGCTGCCAATTCAGTGGCTTTAGGTCACACCCATCTTTGAGCTCAAAGATTGGGTTAGAAGTCAGGGATGATGTGACTGGCTGTCTGTTAGGTCCTCTGTGAGTGCTCAAGTCAGGATGGCTGATTGATACACTTAACATATGGACCCTGAGTTCTCTGCTAACCTCATTTCTGTCAGCAGAGCTCAACACAATTGACGTGGGGCTGCTTCTTGCTGACTTCTGTTATCTTAAGTCTTCCATGGTCCTTCTCCCAGCTCCATCTATGTTCCTTCTCCCAGATCCATCCATGGTCCTTCTCCCAGCTCCATCCATGGTCCTTCTCCCAGCTCCATCCATGGTCCTTCTCCCAGCTCCATCCATGGTCCTTCTCCCAGCTCTGTCCATGGTCCTTCTCACACAGCTCCATCAGTCTTCACGCCAGCCATGAACATTAATTCTTTCTTTCCTTCCAGTGGCTTCCACCATAATCAGAGGAATCTTGGGCCCAGTCATATGACTTCCCAGGCCAGGTCATCCAGGCTGGGTAATATTCTTTGATTATGAGCTGATGGTCTGTTGCAGTCCCTGAGTCTGGTGAGTTAGTTGGGGGAGGATGCCTGCTTAGAAGTTCTGCCTGCCTCATCTGTGCTAGGATTTGAAATTATAACCCCCAAACCCAACAGGAAGGTTTCCTCTACTGTTCAAGTTCTCTAAGAAAAGGATAAAGAGAAAGAAAGTCATGGCAGTCTCTCTGGTGGCCCTTACAGGGGCTCAATTTCGAGTCTGTGTGGGACTCTAGACACCTCAGATTGAAGAAATTGCTTACAGCGCCAACCAGCTTGGTGATGGTTTTGGAGTTCCAGTCAAAGACAAAACAGAAAGTCCAACGGACAGTCTGACCATAGATAGCTTGATTTTGACGAAGAAGTTGTACGTGCGCAATGCTTTCCAGGGCAAGAAGCTCTGGTGGGTTCCATAGGGGCTGTCATCATTGCTCTTGTCTGTGAAGGGAGCCCCATGGACCACAGTAAATAATCCAAGTTTAGAAAAATTAGATGAAGTTCAAGTTAGAGAATGCATCCTCTTTTAAAAGGCATCTTCGAAGATTATAATGAGGAAAGCAATGATCAAGTCTGCGCCGTTGGCTCAGGGCCCTTGAATGGAAGTGGTTGCGGGTATTGATTAGCTGGATGGTTCTTTAAAGCGCCGGCTATGTTTGCCCTCATGCCTCATAAGCAGGCAGCTCTTCTCTGTCTCCATACTTATTGGATTTCAGATGGCAGTGCACACAAATACTGCTTCTGCTGGGTAAACATTAGGCTTACGATCGGACGGGAGATCTCAGAGCAGGTCTGCCAAGTGGAAGAGTTGGAGAGCAATCTAGCCTGTCTGGATGGGAACACCTCCCCCCATGTCCACTGATTCTCACCCTCACTTCTGAAGTGCACATCCACGATGGCATCAGACATGGGGAGGACAGAGAGCAATGGAGGTGGTTACACAGGAAGTCTCTTTCTAGGCTACTGGGGGAGCAGGCTTGTGTGCACTCACTCAGATTTGAGCAACCTTGATCTTGTTATAGTCACACTGAGCCTATTTTCATTCCCCTCCCCTTGCCTCTCATTGCCAAGATAGCCCCAGGAGTGGCATTTGCTTTAATGGTGGTGGTGATGATGATGATCACAGCTACTATTAATTGAAGGGTTGCTGCCTCAAAGGCATCCTGCTAACCTCTTGAAACACACTGTCTTTACTCTTGTTGTGGAGACAGGCCCCCCAGCAGGTTGGAAGTAGAGTTTGTATCCACAGCAGGCATCCTCTTGTTCTGGGGTAGGAATATGAGGCCCGCGGTGCAAGCCATATATGTTTTATGGGTAAACTTGTTCCTCCAAATGACTATGTTGGGAGCCTGCAGTCTCTGCAAGCCCCAGGCCTTCTCTCTTAGCTGTATGAACTACAAGCAAGTCTTGATGCCATGTGTCCGGTTACGTAGGTAGAGTATGTATGGTGAGCAGTTGGCATTGAGGGAGTCATGGGACTGGAGCTGGGTTGTCTTTCTGATGGGGATGGTCTCTCTAAAGTCCTTCCCACTTCCCAGTCAGAATGGATTTGAGAAGTTTAGACTACTCCATATCCAGGGTTCACTCCTATCCAGGAAGTACTCCTGTTTGCCCCACCCCAGCACTTCCTCAAAGCAGTGACTCAAAGCATTGACCCTGTTGATCACGGGGTCAATGGCATCTTGATCGCATGGCTTCTTTGTATGCTTTTCATCTGAGTGGGAAAGGAGAGGAAATACATCCTCTGACTGGAAAAGGTTGGGGATAAAGGCAGTGTGCCACTTCCTGGGTTGTGGGCGGGGATGAGCAGTGGGCCATCTGAGCACTTAAATGGGAGAGTGCCTGTGTGCTTCCCATCCTTATACAAGGGGAGAGATGGGTAGCGAACACCGAACTTGATCCTTTCTGTGAGTAGATTCTTGATGTAGACTATTAACGGAAGCCTCATTAAAAAGATGTTTTATTCATGTGAGTGTCACTGTGTAGTATGTGCGCATGTATACACCTGTGAGAAGCCAGGAGAGGCTGTTGGGTCTCCTGGAGCTGGCGTTGGAAAGTGTTGTGAGCTTCCAGTGTTTCTGCTGAGAACTCAGGTCCTCTGCAGGAGCAGCAAGTACTCTTGACCACTGAGCCATCTCTTCGACGCCACTCCTGCCCCAACCCCCGTCGGCTTTAGCACAAGTTCTCCACCATTTTCATCAAGTTTGTCATCAGACATGGCTGTCATGAGCCCTTATCTTTCACTTTATTTTCTTCCTTCTGGATCGTTCCCTGCAGAGAACAGAGAAATGGGAACCTGAGATAAAATCATAGAACAGGAGACACCAGAGGTCTGGGGGATTTGGAGACAGGACACAGGCCTCTCATCCATTGTTGCATAAGGGTGACACTATCGAAGGCCAGCTGTGTCACAGGCATGGAGTAGCATCAGGGATCCTCTGAGTCCCACACCTGCCGCAGATGCAGGGCAAGGAAGGCCCGGTGGGGAGCCCAGTGCACCCGCTTGGACCCTCAAGTGGCCCAGGAGTCTAGTGTCCCTTCACCCAGACCCTTCTAGACAGCTGTCTCCTCAGCTAATCAGTCCCCTGCCACCTTTTCAGTAGTCACTGGATGAGAATCTTCAGGCCAAATGCTGGGGACTGCTTTCTCCTCTTTAGCCCTCGTGCTGCTGCAGAGTGGTCCGAGCTTGGAGCTGCGTGAATTGATGAGGCTGCCGCACGTTTCCTCCCAACAGCAGCGCCTTGTCCCTGCTGCTCTGTGGCTCAACCATGGTCTGCTCGGATTCCTCTTTGCTTCCTACCTGAATGGGGAAGTCAATGCCAGTGAAATGTTACTATAGGCAGAGGCCACCTACTGGGATCTCCAGGGTCTCGTGTCCCAGAATTAGTCCTGGGATGTGTGCATAGTGGGCGACAGAGAAATAGTTATTTAAGAAAGAAAGGGTGTAAGTGGGCCAGGACTGGAGAAATGTCAAAGGTTTGGTGCTGCCTGTGTGGGGTACATGGGGACATCCGTGCAGTGTGCACTTGTCTGCACATGTTTTGCATGGCTGCCATGGAGGGGGAGGGGCCCTACTCTGTTTACCTGGATTTCTTATGTAGTGATGGTTAGTGTTAGAATCCCTTGGGAGATGGGCCTCGTGACATGCCTGTGGGGGATCATCTTGATCACATTAGTTGATGCAGGAAGACCCAGGGGCACATAGTGGGTGAGGCTACTTCCTGGGCAGGGGATCCCGGGCTGCCTAGAGTGGATAAAGTGAGTGAACGTTAGCTTGCATGCATTCATTGCTCTGTTCCTCTTGAGCAATGGCACATGACCAGCTGCTTCAGGCTCATGTACTTCTCCACCGTGATAGACCATACCCTTGCTGTGAGCTGGAACATGCCGTTTCTCCCTTAAGTTGCTCTGGTCAGAGTCATTTCATCAGGGCAATGGGGAAAGAAACTAAAAAGCACATGTTAATGCTAGCATCTCCCCTCTCCATCCCAATCTGGCTTCTGAGTGCTGTGGCTCCTGAGGGTTTCCGCCTATGCCTGTTTCTAGGCTCAGATAAGGCAGTATTCCAAATGCCAAAGAGGGGGAAGTGGGAATGTGGGAAGCAGAAGGCTGTAAGGGAGGAATCTGGCTGCTGGTGCAGAGTGAAAACTCAAGTCCTTCTGGGGATGGGTGTGACCTTATCTATCCCGGATTTAACCCCTGGCTTGCTTATTATTTGTCCTCGTTTATTTTGGGAATGCTGGCCTTTTAACTGCCGAAGATCAAAGGCTAAGTGTTTTAGTGTTTTGGGGCCTTATAAAAATGATTTAACTAAAACTAAGTTTCTTGACCCTCTTTGCCCCACTCTTCAGTTCAAGTGCATGGGATGGGGAATGGGTGTTGGGCTGTGCTGGGCTTCTCCTGGGTACCAACCCCTAGGCTCATGGTCTCAGGGGAAGTGAGCTCTGTATCTTTTGAAGGGAATCTGTGGCCCCAGGGACAGTTTTCTAGGGAACATTATATGCTGGGATGCATTCTTTGCTGTCACTTGTATGAAAACCAGGTCCTCGAAACTTCATAATTTTAAAAAATAATAGCGGTAAACTCAGCATTGCCTTTGATGTCAGTCCACCTTGAAGTAACCAGGGAGATGAGTGTGTCTTCTCCTGGATTGTTTCCTGTGTATTAATGTGCATATCTTAAAGATGTATATATGTTGTTGGATGAACTGGAAACCTAGAGTCATGGGTGGGGTTGGGGACAAAGAATCGGGGGATCAGGAATGTGGTGACACATTGTTCCTACCTCAGTCTCCTGGTGTCCACTCCAAGGTGTAGAAAGTACTAACTCTGAGTTTTGTTATGGCCTTCTTATACAGGCACACCCTGTATTTTGGTCATATTCATCTTAGGCTCCCTTTTATGCCTTCTGGCTGGTCCTTCCTCCTCACACAGGCCCAGATCTTCCTTCAGCGTCTCGTTGAAGTGGACCCTGTCTTTTGTTGCCCTCTCCCGTCACCTCGGCCTCTTTTGTAGGTGGGGAGGGCTGGTTGGCACTGTCTCTCCCATGGAGTGGCAGCTGGTATCTTAGGTAGATGGACAGATGGATGTACAACATGTGAATGTCCTACAGTGCCACAAACACATGCTGAAATGGCAGGGCCAGGGACAAACGTCAGCGGAACATTCTCTCTGCTCAGAGCTGGTGGCACACGCTTAATCCCAGCACTCGAAAGGTAGAGGCAGGCGGATCTCTGTGAGTTCCAGGCCAGGCTGATCTACAGAGTGAATTCCAGGACAGCCAGGGCTGTTGCATAGGGAAACCCTGTCTTGAAAAACCAACAAAACAAAAAGCAAAACAAACAAACAAACAAACAAAAAACCCCAAACAGAGTTGTCAGCTCTTGAGATGTTGCCATGGAGGCTTCTGTCTGTCTGGGTCTCCTCCGTCCTGGGGTCCATCCTGCTTGGGTCTCCTCCTCCGTTCTGGGGTCCATCCTGCTTCCTAAATTTCTCTTCTTCCTTGTACTTCCCCTCATCTTGGCGTCATCCCATCCTTGATGTCACCCCAACTCTTATTGATGGTTTTCTTCCTCTCGCACGTGATGCCGACCCCACTGCACACTCTGATGTCCCTAACTTCAATTTCTTTTCCACTTTAAAAAACCAGGATGGTTATCTAATTGATATTGTCAACAACAAAGAGTTTTGCTGCCTGGTTTTGGCATTTGAGAGAGATTTTATTGCTTCATTTAAATCCTCCACCCCCTGGAGGTCATCAGCTCTCAGCTATGAGGTGGCTGATGGGACTAGAGCCCCAGTGGAGCTGGGGATCTAAATGCTAAGTGGCTCACTGAGGACTCAAAAATGGCCCTATTAGCCCCAGCTTAGAACTCTAGGTTAATTTGTTCCCATCAAGCTAATTACCAAGTTTGTGCTGCTCTGCAGTGGCCTGGGAACTACCCATTGCCACTTAGCATCATCCTCATTGAGAGGAGGTCAAAAGTTCAGCCTGTAGGAGGACCAAGGCTTTAGCTCATCAATGCTGAGACCGGTTTGGGTTCTCTCTGTACTCACCATAGACCTAGTGTCACACACAGGAAGCGTGTATGTACCCTGAAGGGGTGTCACATCCTAGCCCACCTTTGGATTCTTGAGGACCTTGGAAGCCCCTGCCTTCCTGGACTCATTTAGCCCTAAGAATACCACAAGCCATGTGTTACACCAGTGTTGGTAGAGAGATGAATACAATTGTGTCTTGACTTATGCTTTTTTTCTCACTTATGTGTTTATTTGTGTTTCTAGGCTCTATGTTGTTGCATTTTGTCTTTTTAAAAATGTTTTTCCTTATTGTTTGATAATGTCATGTAACAGTTTAGATTATGTTTTCTTCCCCTTACACCTCCCAAATCTCCCTACTCCCATCCAACTTCTTCCTCTCTCTTAAAAAAAAATCTAAAACCCTTGCTAGGTGTGGTGGCACATACCTTTAATATTAGCACTTGGTAGGCAGAGGCAGGTATATAGTGAGTTCCATGCCAGCCCCAGCTAGATAGTGAGACCCTGTCTCAAAAACAAATACCCCTCCAAACCAAACCAATCAAGCAACAAAACCCCCAAACCCAAACAGTAAACACACACACACACACACACACACACACACACACACACACACACACACACACACACACAGAGTTACGAATCAATGGATGGAGTTCAGTTTGCCTTGACCAACTACTCCTGGACACAAGGCCTGCTCTGGAGTGTGAGTGATGTACTCAGTGTCACTCTGTGGTAGTTTGAATGTAATTGGCCCTCGTAATCTCGTAGGGAGCGGTACTATTAGGAGGTGTGGCTTTGTTGGAGGGGGTGTGGCCTTTTTGGAGGAAGTGTGTCACTGTGGGGGCGGGTTTTGAGGTTTCCTATGTTGGAGTGCTGCTCAGTGTGGCAGTCGACTTCCTGTTGCATGAAAGATGTAGCACTCTCAGCTCCAGCACCACGTCTGCCTGCATGCCGCTATGCTCCCTTCATGATATTAGACCGACCCTCTGAAACCGTAAGTGAGCTACCCTAATTAAACATTTTCTTTGTAAGAGTTGCCATGGTCATGGTATCTCTTCACAGCAATAGAAACACTCAATTGAAGAAAACTGACCTTCTCTCTTCCAACAGCTATCAATTGTCCACTTTCTCTTCATAGTACTGGGAGTTTGTCTGGCTTGAAGTTCTGGTCGGTCTTGTGCATGTTGTCATAGTCTCTGTGGATTTGTGTGTGTATTACCCTGTTGTGTCAGAAAGATTCTGTTTTTCTTGAGTCATTCATCACCTCTGCCTCTCAAAATCTTTCTGTCCTCTGTTCATAGATTCCTGATTCTTGAGGGGGGATATATGATAGAGACACCCCATTTTGGGCAGAGTGATCCAGAGTCTGACTCTTTGCACATAGTCCAGTTTGGGTTTTCGTTTGATAAGAATGACCCCCACAGGTTCATATAGTTGAATGCTCAGTCACCATGGAGAGGCACTGTTTGAGAAGGATTAGGAGATATGGCCTTACTGGAGGAAATGTATTCCTGGGGGTTGGGCTATGAGGTTTCCAAAGCCTACACCAGGCTCAGGCTCTATGGCTGTCTGCCTAGGGACCAGGATGTAGCTCTCAGCTATTTCTGAAGTGCCTGCCTGCTGCCATGCTTTCTGCCATGATGATAATAGATTAAGTCTCTGTAACTGTAATCTAGCCCCCCACCCCATTTAATGCTTCCTTTGTAAGTTGTGTTGGTCCTAATGTCCTTCGCAGCAATAGAACAGTGACTAAGACATAGATCTTTGTGCTAATTACCATCTTTATTCATTATTGTTCACTTTTTCCTTCTGATTCGAAAGGAGGAAGCGAAAACTTGTTTGTGGGCCCCCATAGTGGGCTATCGGGCTTTGTGTCCAGGAGGCCACTTGGCTCTGAGGCCAACAGATCTCATCCTTACAGAAGCTGAGCTCAAGTCTCTGTCTCAATGTTTCTGGAACATTCTGTCTTGCAAATATATACTGATGAGTCAAGAGGTGTGGTACTTGGCCTATGAGCTTGAGTTCTGGTTGAAAGGGTATGTCACAGGGATGTGGTTGGACACTATGCTTTCTGATAGCATTGCTTTGAATTTAGACTCAGCAAAACACACCAACCCCAGAAATCTCAGGGGTGGAAGCCTTAGGGAAGAGTTTTGTGTGACAGGCATCACTGTGTGTGAATTTCTCACATGGCCCTGATTTCCCAACTTGTTTTTTGTTTTCATTCCTATGAAGTGACCAGACAGCTTCCATATGACCTTGAGTTACCATGACCCTATAGACTCTTAGACTAGGGACTGGCTCCTTGTTGAGGGCTAAGAAGTTTAAAGGCACACACACGTCTCTGCTAGCTTTGAAAAAGCAAGCATCCATGCCATGATTTGCCTGTGAAGGAGGTCACATGGCCAGAACCCATGAGTGGCCACTAGGGGCTTAGGAGTGGTGGTCACCTACCTGGTAGCCAGCAAGAGAGTGGAGAGTTGCAACCTTTATATATGAGGAGCTGAATTCATCTAACAGCCACTGTCTCAGATGAAGCCTTTGATTTCAGCCTAGGAAGCTCTGAGCAGGGCTCTAGCCAGCCCATACCTGGACTTCTGAGCCATAAAAATCAAAATGGGGCTTCTCCAAACTGCTGCATTTCTGACAGCTTGTTACTCAGTAGTCAGAATCTCATGGGCATGTAGTCTCCATTCGATACTGTGCTTTGGAATAGAAAAAGAGAGAAGAGGGGGAAGGTGGCAGTCCCCACATCCCCACGGTGGGGAGCAGAAAAACAGTCCCTTATAAGCAAGCTGCTTCAATACCGTGTCAGCTGCCAAGTCCTCATCAGGCTCAGATAAGCTGAATAATTATAACTCTGCTCCAAGCAGAGAGTTGCCATGGATAAAGTCCCATCCTGTTAAAAAGAAATCAGATATGTTTTTCAAAGCCCCGGCTTTCCCTTTAAAGTGGTCTCCATGCTGTTCACACAGTTTCCATAGAGCTAAAGTTTTCCTACTCCACCTATAGCTGGTCCCTTCCTCTTTACCCTCCTGTCACCCAATGCTCCATCTTTTCCGGAAGGCTTGGTTTGTGCTGATTACCCCAGTGGGCAGCTCTTTCTATGATGATGTGTCTTGATATAGGAAGCAGCAGTTATCAGGATACAGAAAGCTGTTTGAGAGAGAATTGGTAGTTTCTGAGTGAACAAGGCCATGTGGCTGTGATGTTGTTGAGAAGGCAGTGGCCTGGAAGGCTAGGCAGTGACCCAAGGGTTGACAAAGCCTACACTGTGATACAAAAGGGAGTGACTGTGACATGCCGGCCTCCTAACATCCAGTGCCAATCCATGTCCAGCATCCAGAAGCCCATCCTTTGATTTAGGGAAACATTGTGTATGCTAACTGTGAAATGCTGCAGGAATCCAGTACCAGAGCCCTCTTAACATGTTTGGGAATCTTGTTATTTCTCTCCTAGTCTCTTACTGATACCTTTTAATTCTTCTGATGTTGATTCCCATAGAGGATAGTGGATACTTTCATACTCCATAATGACACGAGGACATCTCCATCCCTGCCAAGAATCAAATGATCTTAGTCTTGCTTTTCATGTCAGGCTATCCTCTCCTGCCAGCTTGGTCCCAGAGCTGCGTCAGTCCTAAATGATACACAGAGACTCTATTAAGTTGCAATGCTGTTGACCAATGTCCAGGGCTTCTCATTGGATAGTTCTGCCTTAAGTAGTAACCTGTAAGTACTAACATATGGTCTTATCTTACCTAGGACACAGCCTCATTCGTCTTCTCTTCCTGGGATCACATGGCAACTCTACTCTAGACTTAATTTCCTAGAATCCTCCTGGACTCCTAGTCCCACATATCTTGCTTCCCTATTGGCCACCAATGTTTTATTTATCAACCAACAGGACAACATATACACAGAAGGACTTCCCCCATCATCTCCTCTTTTCTGTCTAAATAAAAGAAAGGTTTTAACTTTCACATAACAAAATATATAACAAGACATTATTAAGAAAGAACTATAAATACAATATTTAGTCAATTAACATTTAGCAAGATTTAAAGAAAATATCATCTACCTTTGTGAGTCGAAAGTCTTATGTGTAACTTATCCTTTATCATAACTAAGGAAAACTATAACTATCTGTCTTCAACTCCATCAAAGACCATAAAAGGATAATATATAAACACTAGAATTGACAGAGACATCTCACTACCTAGACAGTCACCTGAAGTTCCTCTGTAACGTTGGGGCATCCGTCTTCAGCCTATAGGCCACAGTGTGTCTGGCAGACTTCTCAGCAAAGTAGCAGATTTTAAACCGTTCATCTGCATTGGCAGTTTGCCAGTCATTTTTCTATGCCCTGCAGAGTGTCTGGCAGACTCTTCCATGAAGCACAAACCCTGTAGGACTGTCCATCTTGTTTTGTAAGTTCAGCAGTCACTTTCCTGTGGGTCCTGCATGTCCAGTTTATACTGCAACAGTCAAACAGTCCAGGCAAGAGCAGCTTCTTGCCCAAATGGCTAGTTTCACCATATTGAAAGTAAACTCCATAATGAGTTTTTTCGATGCCCTCTATCTTCTCTGATGTAGATTGGTGCTGTCAGGAAAAGACATTTCTCATTGTCAAGAAAATCCCTAAACCCATTTTAAATGCCATTTTCTGAAGGTCTTTGAAAGGTTTGAAGAATATCCATCAATCTCAAATACATTTCTGTATATCTAAAAAACCTAACTAACCTAACTATAAGTTTTGACTATTATAGGTAACTATCAATAATCTGTATTTAATTATACTTTACTTTTTTAAGTGAATTATACAAACACAATACCTAAATAAGAGGAGAAATATATGTACCACAAAATTGATCTTAAATTTGTATCAATAAATGAAAATCCATACCAATGCAAAATATTCACTTCTATGCCCCTTTTTTCCCTTTAGAAAGAGATTGACTTTGATCATTACCATTTATAAGCAACTCCATTTAAATGAAAACAAAATTATAATTATATAATTATATAATTATAATTATATAAATATTGTTTATAAACAATATTTGGGAATTTGGGCACTGTTCATTCCAAAGTGCTTCCTGCTGGTTGGGGGGCACTGTCCATATATTGGGGAACATGACAAAACACAGAAACGAGCTAAGTCCTTGTTTTTTGTAGTCTGTAAGGCTGCATCATCTCAGCTGTCTTAGATGTTGGATCACCTGTAACACCGTTTCAGGGGGTCTTGCTTCATCAAACCACACTAGTATGGAAGAAATTCATAGCTTTACATTTTCTGTGGAAACACAAGCAGAAATTCTTTTCCCGAATAACCTATCCTTATATTTAAATTTAGAAGTCAAAGAATTTTCAAAAGACATAAGTTGGATTAATTCAGCAGCATTTATAATCAAGTGTACTTTGGCAGCTGTTGTTCCTTCTTAGCAATTGAACAACTGAAACACAACACAATAGCTTAGAGTATCTATACTCTGCTTATTTTCCATCTTTATGTGGCTTTTTATTTATCTGTTTATTATTATTGCTTTATTTCTCTTACTTTTATTTATTTATTTATTTTCCCTGAGACAGGGTTTCTCTGTGAAATTCGCCTGCGTCTGCCTCTGGAGTGCTGGGATTAAAGACTTGTGCCACCACACCCAGCCATTATCCTATTTCTTTTTCTCTTCCAAGCCTACGTATATTTTTTAAACACCCTATAAACCTTTTAGAGGTTTTGCTTTATCTGAATCTGATTTCCTGTAAGTCTGTATGTTTTTTCTGGCCACGTTTCTGTTATCTGCTAAATAACATTGCTAAAATCAAAGCCGCAGCTGTTTTAACTGCTGTCTTTCCAAGATGGCAGGCGTAAGTTTACCGCCAGCACTGGCTGTAAAAGTCTCTGCCCGTCTCTAGCAAAACAGAGCCCACCCGAGAAAATGCTGCTACCAAGAAGCCGTGCTTCTCTCTGTTCTTCTGTTTCTAAAAATCCCTTTTAAGCTTTTGTCATTCTATGTGGAGATTCATGCCACACGTTGCGGGCGCCATATGAGAAGGACTGCCCCATCACACCTTTAACAGTAGCAGGGACACTTGCTAGCTTTTTCTGGTGTAGTTCTGCAGGCGAGACTCTTAAAATTTTCCCTTGAAAACTGTGTGTGTGTGTGTGTGTGTGTGTGTGTGTGTGTGTGTACATGCACGTGTACACATGCATGTGGAGACCAGAAGATTCCATTAGAACTGGAATTTCAAGTGAGGTCCTGACATGGGTGCTTAGAAACAAGCCCAGGTCCTCTGCAAGAGCACTAAATGCCCCTATTGGCTGAGTCTTCTCAGCCCGTGCCACTTTTCCTCAGGGTACCGTCCATCCCATCTTGCTTGTCAGCAAGAGCTCAAAGGAAGCAGCTCCATTGTGTTTGAAGTCAGGAAGCAGAGAGATGAATGCCAGTGCTCAGGTCAATTGTCCATTTTCTGTTTGCACTCATTTTGGGCCCCGTGGGATGGAGCCACCACATTCCCGGTGAGTCTTCCTTCCTCAGCTAAACCTTTCTAGAAACACCATCACAGATACACCCAGGAGTGTCTCCTAGGTGGTTCCCAGTTCAATCAAGTTGACAGAAACATGAACCATCCCTAGTGCTCATCCAAGTGAACCTTGCTTAGTTCCCTCTCTCTGTAGATTGTCCGGTGGTGGGGATCTACTGCTGAATATAGTGACTTACCATTAAGTACCTGCTGTGTGCACATAAATTTTGCCTGCTTCATGGGCCCATGTCTTGGCTGTTTTCTTTCTGTTCCTTTTCTTCCTCCCTCATCCTCCTACTCTTCCTCCCCATCCTCCTCCTCCTCTTCTTCCCCTTCCTCTCCCATCCTCCTCCTCCCCCTCTTCTCCTCTTCCTCCCCCTCTCCTCTTCTTCCTCCCCAGTCTTCTTCCAAGTCCTCTGCTTCTTTTTTATTTTTTGACTTCTTCAGCAGAGCAGGCCAGCCTGGAAGGCGCCATCCTGCCTCACTGACCGGTGCATACTTGCGGTGCCTGGTGTGATGTTACTTAGAGCCACATTCCTCCCAGCACATTGCTGCCCCCGTGGGAACATCACTGTGCTGGGTGAATGGTGGTATTTGGAAGCAGCAGACCTGGCTTCCAATCTTCCCAAACACTGAGACAGGAGAATTGTAAGTTTGAGGCCAGTCTGGGCTTCACAACTAGTTCTAGGCCTAATGTTAAACAACAAAAACAACAACAAAACCTTGGAGGAAGGGGATCAGTGGGAGTGGAAGGGGTGTAAGAGAGGACAATATGGAGTGAATATGATCAAAATACATTATACACATGTATGAAAATGTCAAAATAGACCGCATTATATGTATAATTAATATATGCTAATACAAAATTAAAAACTGCTGCTTGTTCTTCTGATGGATAGTGTGATATTCAGTGAGTCATTAGCTTCTGTAAACACCGTTTCCAGAAATGAAAAAGTGATTGCTAGGGTTGTCATGATGAAGGACCCTGGACTAGACGGTTTAAAGGCTAGAAATGTATTCCCTCACAGTTTCGGGTGCCAGACATCAGACGCGAAGGTGTTGGCAGCGTGGGGTTTTGCCGAAGCCTGAAGAAAGGCTGTGTGCATACACCTCTCCTGCTGTGACTGACAACTCTGTCTCCTTTTGCCTTCACACTGTCCTCCTGTACGCATCTCTTTTGAGATCTCCCCATAGGAGGCCATTGTCATTGGGTCCGAGCCCTCTACCAACCTCATTTAAATTATTATTATTATTGTTTATAATTTATTCACTCTGTGTGTGTGTGCGTGCACACACGCCCGCACCCCACACTGCTGTAACAGGAAAAATACTGTCCTACAACATGAAACAGTGGGCCTCCTTCTTCCCTCCCCATACTGCCACCCAAAATGTAGACACTCTTGCCTTTGAATTATGAACTACTACAGAGGGCGTGGACGTTCGCAGTGGCCCAGCCGTAGCGTTGCCATGTTCTAAAATACTTGTTTAAACTAACACTCTCCGGGCCTACTACAGAACAGTTTATGGAAGATGGTTCTCTCCTTCTTCCATCTGGGTCGCAGTGACTGAACTCAGGTTGTCAGGTGTGATGATAAGGGCCTTTACCTGCTAAGCCATCTCTCCTGTCCTCAAATCCAATCTTAACGAAAGTGTCTCTTTAACTACCCTATCTCCAGCCGGGCGGTGGTGGCGCACGCCTTTAATCCCAGCACTAAGGAGGCAGAGGCCGGCGGATCTCTGTGAGTTCGAGGCTAGGCGGGACTGACAGCCTCCAAAATAATAGAGAAACCCTGTCTCGTAAAACCAAAACCAAACCAAACCAAACAAAACCAAACCAAACCAAAACAAAACCCTATCTCCATATTTGGATATTGAGGCACCAGGGTTTGGTATAGAAGCATTCTTCCTAGCAAGGGGAGGGAAATTACCCCAGATCTTGATGTCCTCGGTCCAATTGCGTCAACTATTGGTCTCAGACAAAATAAGATAGAGTGTGTGAGAAGCGGAGCGTTTACAGATGAGAGTTTGCGTAGGCATCTCCATCCCACTAGCTCTTGAACTCAGGGTCCAGGCCAAGCCTGTTTCCCTCTGGCCCTATCCAGCTTTTCTGTTCCACACCTCTGGACATGGTTCTGCAGTTGACACTGATCTCCTGAGCAGTCATCTGCCGTGGATTGTGACTGGCCGGGGCTGGCTCTTGGACAGGCGTGCTCAGCCTTTCTTTCCTTCTGGTAGCAGAGGATGTTGTGAGTGAGTGTCGAGGCTCTGGAGACTGGTGGTAAGCTGGCTTTGCCCTTTCTCCTCCCCACTGCTTTGACAAAGAACTGTTCTCTGGCATTGGTGACAGAAGGCCTGGCTTAGCCATTTCCATCCTTTTTTCTTTATATTGGGGCTTTTTTAAAAAAAGAGTATTTCCTTATCTTCAGCTAATAAAGCTAAAAGGGTTATACATATAAGCCTGCTTGACGAATTCTACTTCACACATGAACACAGACCTTTGCTTGCTAAAATGATAATATTTGAGACCGAGGGTTTCAGCTGCCTTTTCCCTCCTTAATGAAATAGAAACAGGTCCAGTGCATAATACTGAGCCTGGAATGGAATTGCTCAGAGACACCCCACAGAGAGAAGCCAGTGGCTCACAGGTGATAGTCAAGCCAGTCCTGGTCATTGACCAGATAGAAGTATGTGTCAACCCAGAGCATCCAAACCTTGGTGAGCCACCAGCTGGCTAGAAGCATGAGTGAGGCCCAACACGCCAGCATTAGAGCCCAATGGACTGCAGAACAACAGTATATGATGGTGGTTTAAAGCCAACAATTGGGGTTGTGGGTTGTTACCTTAGCAACAGGTACCTTGAACACATGCTTGTGCTGTGTGTGTGTGTGTGTGTGTGTGTGTGTGTGTGGGTGGGTGTGTGTGGGTGTGTGTGGGTGTGTGTGATGATTTAGGGTTCTCTTGTCAGATAGGTCAGGAAAACATTGCCTAAGGACCAGAAAGGACTCATAGGCTTACAGGGATGTAATTCAGTGCTATGTAGGATGAGGGCTGATATTAGATGACAGCCATTGAGTCATCTGTGAGTATAGAGCAGAAAGCAAATCACTTTATTGTACGTGGTTCCTTGCATTCCTTTGCGTCTTTGCTGTTTTAAGGAAGACCGTATTTTGAACTACAAGAGACAGTGTACTGACTTGGGAAGCTCCCACACCATTTCTCTGACACCCACACCAGCAGGACATCCACCTCTTTGGAATCAAAGCTGAGAGTCGCCTACCTAAAATGTTTCTTGGCTGTCTCTACAGATCCTCAGAGCTGTACCTTTGTAGAACAGTGTCGTGTTTTGAAATCTGTTTGATGTGATTAAATAGGGCTTGATTTATGAGTGGTAATTGGTTGGCATCAGAAACAGGAGAAGGCTATGTCTCACACAAGACAGCCATTACACATTTACGTAGCTTAAGTATGGCCAGAAGTCAGTAATGGATGGCTTCCATGTGGAACCCGAAGCCTGGGTGGTCCACAAGGTGGGAGGAAACAGAGAGATGTTGCCTTGGAGGATCCTGGGTTTCCAGGTGGGGAGAGATCACCTGAGCAGGCAGCAGGCTGGGTTGCCAGTCCTATGTCTACCAGGAAGGGGAGTGGAAAGTTCTTCACATCCTTATGAGATTTCGGGCCTCATGCTGATGGCTGCTCATGACCACCATCTCCAGAATGGAAGCAGGGATGGGGGATTCCCACCTTTGTGATCATCTCATAGTGATGGCTGCTCAATAACCATCTCAAGCTTGGAAACAGGGATGAGGAGTTCCTGCCCTTTGTGATACTGATGGCTGCTCATAACCATCTCAAGCTTGGAAACAGGGATGGGGAGTTCCTGCCCTTTGTGATACTGATGGCTGCTCATAACCATCTCAAGCATGGAAACAGGGATGGGGAGTTCCTGCCCTTTGTGATACTGATGGCTGCTCATAACCATCTCAAGCATGGAAACAGGGATGGGGAGTTCCTGCCCTTTGTGATACTGATGGCTGCTCATAACCATCTCAAGCATGGAAACAGGGATGGGGAGTTCCTGCCCTTTGTGATACTGATGGCTGCTCATAACCATCTCAAGCTTGGAAACAGGGATGGGGAGTTCCTGCCCTTTGTGATCATCCAGACAACTGAGGTGCATTTGAACCTTTTCCCTCTTTCTGCACTGACCCCTCTCCTTCCTTGTGTGTCCTTCTCTGTAGTTTGTAGATGGTTTCCTTGGTTTGGAGATTTCCTGTGTAGTTAATTCCCTAAAGTTAATGGTGTGTTGAAGAGTATGTGGTGCTCCTGAAGGCCACACTATGGGACATATAGTGCTTGAAGAGCCTCATGGTTCTAATAGGACCACAGAACACAGTAAGCTTTCATTTTGGTCAGCAGATGGCCAAAGCTTGTAGATGTCAGGGGAGGACAGAGGGCACACTGGATCCAGAGGAGGCTGGGTGCATCCGTGAAGGCTTCCCAGAAGAACATAAGACCGTGGAGCTTTAGCCCTGCCTTGCTGACTGCTCATTGGATGCAGCATTCTTGTTGCCATCAGAATGAGGGGCCGAGCCTGAGTTAGAGATGAACTATGCTGGTTTCCAGGCAATCAGTCTGGGGTCCATGAGCTCTCCCTTGTTCAGGTCAGTTGTTTCTGTGGGTTTCCCCAGCCTGGTATTGACACCTTTGTTCATCACTCCTCCCTCTCTACAACTGGATTCCAGGTGTTTGGCTCAGTGCTTAGCTGTGGGTCTCTGCTTCTGCTTCCATCAGTTACTGGATGAAGGCTCTAGGATGGCATATAAGGTGTTCTGCAATCTCATCATAGGGGAAGGACATTTAAGATAGCCTCTCCACTATTACTTAGAATCTTAGTTGCTGTCATCCTTGTATATCTCTGGAAATTTCCCTAGTGCCAGATTTCTCTTTAAACCTATAATGGTTCCCTCTATTAAGGTATCTCTTTTCTTGATCTTCTCTTTTCTTCCCCTGACTCAATCTTCCTGGTCCATCGTGTCTTCCTTCCCCCTCCTCTTCTTGCCTTTTCTTTCTCCTAACACCCTTCCCCCCTCCCAATTTGCTAAGGAGCTCTTGTCCCTTTCCCCTTCTCTGGGGGATCATGTATGTCTCTCTTAGGGTCCTCCTTGTTCACTAGGAACTCTTAATGTCATTTTCATCTCTATGACCCCACAGTCCCTACGTGTCTAGGTAACATGAGGTAAGGGGGGCATCAGTGATAGCAGTCTTAGGACCTGAGGTAGGACTGTACCCCACGCCTCTATGTCTGTTCCCCACTGTGTCCCCATTTGCTTTGAGGAGGGCCATTCCTCATCTGGAGCCAATCTGTCCCTGGGCAGAAGGCCATGCTAGGCTCCCTTCGAGAGGAAGTCATTTATTATGTAAGCGCCATTCATATCCTAGCTGGTGATCAAGGGCGACATTTAATTTTTTTCCATTATGTGGAATAATTTAAGATTATGTTATCAGTGTCATTTTTATGGCAACTTCTCAGTCATAAAAACAGCATCAATTATTCAACGTTACCTTGTATGTCTGGGTTAAGTGGGGATGGCGGGAGGTAGCGGCGGGCAGGGAGGAAAGTAAACTCAGGTGTCACTCCAGGCCAGTGGCCCTGTGGACCCTTCCTCATCCTTGCTTACTTGCTGATGACAGAGCTCCTCTTCAGGGCCCCTGTTCCCTCCTCCCCTGGTGTAATGTCCGCCAGGGGGCGCCAATTAATTCTCTGACCTTTCTCTTGACTTTCCCCAGGGAGTTCTGACCTCTTCACAGACCTTACCAAAATACTCTGTTCTAGGGGACTAGGAAGCTCACAGCCCACAGAGTCTAGATTGCCTAACGCTAGGAGCAAAGTTAAGGAGTCCCCACCCCAAACCCCGTGAGCATGATGGCTGGTATATGTGGGCTTGAAAAGGTCAAATCCCATGGACAGCAGAAGAGCCTGGCCAGCATTTTTTTTTCTTCCTAGATGTCTGTTTAAGATGCCCCAGCAGGGAAGGAAAAGAGTCCAGGTGACATGAAGCTCAGTGATGGTCACTATTGGGACCCGAGGCAGATGTGTCAGTCTGTCTCCAGTGAGTTGGGAAGATGCCAGGGCCTTCAGGGGATCGGATGCCTGGTACCATTTATGTAGTTGTGTTTTGCAGTTAGCTCCCGAGAGTAGAAGGCGAAGAGTGTCGGGAATGCTATCAGCAAGGAGAAAGGAATCCCGGGGTGCTGCTGCCTGAGGGTGACTGTGTCCCTTCCATAATATCCTCTGGTGTGTGTGCGTGTGCATGCATGTGTGCATGTGTGCGTGCGTGTGTGTGTGTGTGTGTGTGTGTGTGTGTGTGTGTGCGCGCACGCGCGCGAGCCACAGGAGGCTGAGTTTACCTCCCCCCTTGTCTAAGGACAGCAGCATCTTGTTCATTACTGCATGCATAGCTGGCCTAGAAGTGCCTGGAGATTGTTTTCTGCCTTGTATCTTCCTGTAGGAATGCAGGGATTTCAGACATGCGTACTGTCATATCAGGGCTTTTATGTGGATGCTGACATCCAAACTCAGGTCATCAGACTTATATAGCACGCTCTTTGCCACGGAGCCATCTCCCTAGTCACACTGACTTGTTTTGTGTGTGTGTTTGCGGGTGACTCTGGGCAGTTTCGTCCTCACCTGGGACAGCAATCCAAAGTGAGCAGAATAGACTTCAGGTTCTGGGTGTGCGTACCGCATCCCGAGTCCTTTTGTGTTAATGTGAGGTATGTGCAGAATCACTTTCCTAGCCCCTGTCATCCGTCCCCCCCACCTTCCTTTCATCTCTCCTTCCCCTCTTTTGTATTTCCTCTGTATTTCTTTTGGAAAATGCTATTCATCCCAGCTCCTGCCTCTTTGAAGGAGTGGGGGAGTGGGTGGAAACCATCTTGTGTATTGTGGGCCAGACACTGGCCTCAAACCACGCATGGTAAAAGCATTAATAACAGTAATAATTGTAGTTCCACTGCATGGGCATGGGGATCTCCGATTCTGGAGCGATGGGTGGGCGTTTCCTCCTACCTCCAGCAGCCCACCCTGGACTTTCTGTATGGAGCTGGGTTAGGAGTCCGTGGGTGGAAACGGCGGAGGAAGGTCCGAGCGAGAGGTCGGAGGGGCGTGGGAAGGAAGTGGAGCATTCTTCTTGTAGCTTGGGAAGGAGCCTCCCAGTTTGCACATTGCCATTTGGAAGCAGCGAGGTGACGCAGCAAGCCTGAGCTGTCCAAAGCCCTTGTGGTGGGGACAGGGAGGAAGGTGACTCAGCCCTCTAATCATCAGCTAGGCACTCTCAGGGCTGTGGCAGAGAGTCAGGAACAGCTGGCACCTGCCACACGCCTGTCCTGGAGAGATGGAGGCTCCCTTTGCCCATCTTCTGGGGCTACCAGGTTTCAAGGAGGGAGTGCGAGTGGGAAGCCACTGGAGTAAATCAGCCCTGGAAACGGAAGGGAGGCTAGCACATCGAGATGGCTGCCACAGCTTCGTGAGACAGGCATGAAGGCCTTTCGCCTTCCATTCCCGGTTCCTCCTGCGCAGACTGAGGCTGTGCTTATGGGGGGCATCTGTACACAGAGCTCTCTCACAGAGCACTGGTCACCCGGGGCTCAGCAGGGCCCGGCTCCCCAGAGCAGCAGTGCTGTAAGCCCAGGCCAGGAGCCTGCTTGTGCGGGAGATGCCTTCTGACCCCTTTCCCCTCTTCCAGGGGCATCGTGAGGAAGCCACCGAAACAGAGCTCCTGTGTCCCATTGGAAGGGAGGGGGTGGGGGCATATTTCTCCATTTTCCTCTCAAGGTCTGGGAGGGGAAGGTAAAGACTGTGTGGAATGAAATCAGCGGGTGAGGAAGGAACCCTGGGCTGCCGCCGCCTAGGGTGGGAGACAGTGCTGGGCTTGCAGGTGTAGGAGAAGGGGAACCATGGCGGGTACCACTCTGAGATGCTTCTGTAACCCATTTGGATACCGAGCCCATCTGTGTGTTTTCTTTTAAGTGAACTGTCCTTATTCAGTCCATGCCTACAGCAGGTATGGATCAAGTTTAACTTCCCTTTTCTACGCTCCCCTACTTTCACACCCTCTCCAGCCCCCAGGAAGTGCTATTGTCTCTCCCAGACTGTCTAGTGACTGTATGGGAGAGAGCTTGTAGTGCTTGCCTTTCTGTGTGTCTGACCTAACCTGGGCCCTCCCTCTCATCCTACCCATTTTTCTATAAATGACAGCATTTTGTTCTTCATTGTGGTCAAACTGTTCCCACATCACATTTTCTTCCTCCATTATATTGACAGGCGCATCTTAGCTACAGTCAGTATGCTGCAATAGACACAAGGCCTTAGCCGTCTGAAGGGCAAATGTGTGATCAAGCTTGTGATGGCGTGGGGGACAGGTTGGTGTGGACAGGGGTGAGATATCTTGGTCCTGCTCCGGCGTCTTAAAAGGGAAGTCTCTGGGAGCTGGAGAGGTGGCTCAGTGGTTGAGAACATTTTTTGCTCTTGCGGAGGACCCAGGTGCAGTTCCCAGCACCACACGATGGCTCACAACCACCCAACCCTAGCTCCAAGAGAACTTATGCTCTCTTCGGAACACCTTGGGAACCAGGATCTCACATGGTACACAAACATAAATGCACGTCGGTAAAACGCACATGTAAAATAAGATAAGTAACATCTAAAGGGGGGTCTCATTTTAAAAAATGTTCATTTAGTTGTGTGTGTGTGTGTGAGAGAGAGAAAGACAGAGAGACAGAAACAGAGAGAGGGAGAGCGGGAGAGAGAGAATGCACAGGGTTCACTTACAAAGGGAAATACTTGGGCTGGAGGACAGCTTTTGGGAGTCTGTTCTCTCCCTTTACTGTGGAATCTGGGGATCAAACTGAGGTCTTCAGGCTTATCCTCCCTAAGCCAGTGGTTCTCAAACTGTGGATCTTGACTCCTTGGGGTTGAGACACCCTTTCATAGGGTTCACCTAAGACGTTTACATTACAGTTCATAGCAGTAGCAAAATTACCGTTGTGAAGTATCAACGGAAATAATTTTGTGGTTGGGGTCACCACAGCTTGAAGAACTATATTAAAGGGTCACAGCATTAGGAAGGTTGAGGACTGCTGCCTTAAGCCATCTTGCTGGCCCTAAGAGGGCAGCTTCCGAATGCTGTTGGGATGGAGGCTCCTTGGTGTACTTCCTCCTATTTCCTAAAGTGTGGATATAGAAGCAGAACAGTCCCTGGGATGTGGGTTAGCCGAGTGACAGAAAGAGCTGAGGGCTAAGGGGATGCCAAGGTTTGTTTTTCTTAAATGCCGTCCTGGAAGAGAGGCTGCTGTCTACACTGTAACCCAAGGGTCACATACACCTCCATGTTGAATATGGGAGTCACTGAACATGTCATCTGTCACAAACCCAGGAACAAGGGTGTACATAACCCTTGGCTGTGACATTTCTCTTCATTTGTTTCTGCATTCACTCAACATTTTTGTGTGTGAGTGTGTGAGTGTGAGTGTGTGTGAGAGTGTGTGTGTGAGTGTGTGTGTGAGTGTGTGTGTGTGTGTGTGGTATTTGTGTGGGTGGAAACACACATGTATGCACGTGCATGTGGGAGCCAGAGGTTGATGCCAGATGTCTTCGACTGTGCCCTGCCTTATTTTCTCAGGCCTTTCCCTGAAGTTGGGCCTCCTCAGGTCTCTAAGCTGGTTGACCAATGAGCTCCAGGGATTCACTTGTCTCTGCCTCCCCAGGGCTGGGTCACGGGCATCATAGCCACTGTGCCTGGCTCTTGGATGCTTGAGGTCCAAACTCAGGTCCTCATGCTCACACAGAAAACACTTGACCCACTGAGCCACCTTCCCGGTCCCTTTCTTCCAAACATTGTCACCATTCAGGCCTCTAATTGTTCAATGTGCCATTGATTGTTTGTTGTGGTCTCTCAAAGGAGAAGGGACAGTTCATGTAGGATGGGAATTGACTCTTTTATATCTTGAGGAGCTGCAGAGCTCTGGTAGACAGTTGATGCTTAATTAAAAACGTATTGAGTCGTGAGGGCAGGCAGGCAGCAGTCATCTGAGCAAGTGACAGAATTCTTTTCTTGGTAGTGACAAGAGCTCAGAGTTCCCAGCATTAATCTGCAGCAACAGAGGGAGCTGTGAGGTCCTGGTCAGCCTAAATCTTTCAAAAGCGGGGCTTCTCCACATTAGTGATGCCGTCGTCTGATTGTCCTTCGCTCTGAGGCTGTCCCATACGTGATAGGATATTGAGAAATACCAGAGGAACCACCCACACTCCCACGGGAACAGCCAAAGATGCCTAATTCTCAGTGTTCTGAGGTCTGGGGAGGGGAGACTAAAGTCACCCTGTTTAAAACCATTGTCCTAAACCAACCTGATTGTGTCCAAGTTGTGCCTTCCTTGGAGGGCTTCAGGTGGGTGAGCGGCTTCAGGTGGGCGAGCGGCTTCAGGTGGGTGAGCGGCTTCAGGTGGGCGAGCGGCTTCAGTCTCAGCTTGGTGCACAAGAATGCAGCGGCGTTTCCCCTGCCATGAAGCGATTCCCCGCCTCTGTGTTCCTCCCAGTTCTTCACTCCATCAAAGGAAGACAAAGGCAGGCACGTCAGCTGCTACCCTGTCATGGCGAGCATCTTTTATTGCTGCAGTGATCTCTCAGATATCAGCGGGAGATGTAGAATTAGAAATAATTAAAGCATAAAAACAAACAAAGAGCTGCCACTCTGTGGCCCACGGCTCATCACGCAGACACCAGCTGTCACCCGAAAGTGGTTGGAGGGGCCTTCTGCAGAAGTGTGGACTGCCTCGCTCAGGGTTTCTCATCCACCCATGACTCTGTCCATCTGTGGTGCCAGCCTTGACCACGATGCCAAGAGCCAGATGTCACTCAGTGTGACAGAGGGGATTCCAGGATTCAGCATAGAAGCTGGGGACTGCGTGGGGCTGGCCAAACAGGGATGGGGGCTTCTGCCCCTCTCCCCGTTCTCAAACAAGATTAAATGAGGCATTGGTACCCTTGTCAAAGTACTCCACAGAAGGTTTGATGTATAAGGAATTAAGAAACTACAGATGCATGAAAAAAAAGATGTGAGACACCCTGAAGTGTTCATGTTTAATATTTAATTGGAAAGACACGATGAAATAAAATATCTGAATCTTTAATTTCTTTTTGTCCTTGATCATCACGGTCACGAGAAAACAAAAAGGTGTGTGAAGGTGTGTGTGTGTGTGTGTGTGTGTGTGTGTGGTATAAGGTACAGCCTGGCACACCTTTTCTGAAATTCTTTCCTGAAAGAAACGTTCCCAGTTCTCTGAACTGTTGTCTGATGCCATGCCCTCTCCACTATGATGGACTTAAAGCCTCCCAAACTGTGAGACAAAATAAGTTCTCCCTCCTCTTCTGTTCTTCTGCCGGGAGTTTTGGTTACCATGATAGAGAAGTAACAGATACAGAAAGTTGATACCAGGACAGGGGGAATTGGCATGACTAACCCTGGTTATCCATTTCTCAAGCCTTTGGAAGCATTTAGAGATGTGGGCCTTGGATGCCCTGTAAGCAGAGCTTGGTGATTCTGCTGGAAGCGTAGGGGACCAGAATCCCATCAAAAACTCAGGCAGTAATGAATGTGCTCATCTGGTTCCTGAGGGGAGAAGAACTCTACTGAGAGCTTGACTACAGACCATGCATGTCATGTCCTAGCCAAGACTTTTGTCTACATTTACCTATGTCCTAAAACTTTGTGGGAGGCTAACTTTGAAGTAATGGGTAGGGCTAGAGAGATGGCTCAGTGGTTAAGAGCACACACACTGTTCTTGCAGAGGACCGGAGTTTGATTCCCAACACCTGCTTACAGCCATCTCTAACTTCAACTCGGTGTCTGTGGCCTTTGTGGCCATCTGCACTCACACACATGTGCACACACAGAGACATGCACACACACACACACAATTAAAAATAATAAAAAGAGAGTAGGGAATAAATTAACTTGGCAGAGGAGATTCCCAGACAAAGTTCAGGTATCAGAATGGTTATTACTGACTGACTTTAGTCAAGTTTATAGTGAGAATTGTGAGCAGAAATATTTGAAAATATGAAGACTGACTAGTAAAGGAGTAAGTTGAAAGTTGTGAACAACAAGGAGGGTACAGTCTGTAAGAGATTAGTTTACGTTGAAGACAAGCCAAGCACTTTGCACTGAGACACTTGGATATTGGGCCAGACCCCACTTACAACATATTCCAAAGTATAAATCTACAACCTCCTCTGAAGGATTTTTCTTGTTTATAGTGAACACTAGAGTTTCTTGCTTGCATGGGGCTGTCTAGAGAATTGTTCTCTCAGATTCCTCCACCCAGACACTTACAGGCCACTTGTTCCTGTGGTCCAATCTGGTCTGGGTATTTTGCATGATAGCAGGCTTTGACATTGTCTCTATAGCTTTTGGTTAAGCAGGCATATTGAATGCAAGAGTGGTGTTATTGTAGATGGATGCGTCCACCAGATGCAGATGGATTTTCCTTTGGGCTGCCAGCTCACAAGAAATAACACAGAGACTTACTAATTATGAAATCTTGGCCTTAGCTTAGGCTCGTTCCCAACTAGTTATGACTTAAATTAGTCAATATCTTTTAATCTGTGTTCTTTTGTATGACTCAGTTACCTTTTCTCTGTACTGCTCATCCTGTTACTTCACCATCTGGCTGGTGACCCCCCCCCTTCTTCCCAGGCATTCTCTCTCTGTCCAGGAAGTCCTGCCTATCTCTTCTGCCTAACTGTTAGCTGTCGGGCTTGTTATTACAGTAGTTTCACCAATACATGTTCACAGTGTACAAATATCCCACAACATACAGATTTTAAGGGCGCTTGCAAGACCAACCTATGTATAATAGGACTGGGTTCACTGTGGGGATCCCCTGGAAGCCAATGTGTGAAGCTGTGAGAGTGAGTGCCCAGGACGCCAGATACGGAGCTGTAGGGTCTAATGTTTTCCCTGCTGGGCTTCAGTCTGTCCTTGCTAGTCTCCCATTCCTCCATTTTTTGAAGCAGGAACCCTTACTCTGTGCTTTTGTGGATGGGAAACACGCACCTCACATTTTGATTTTCCCAGATTTCACAACTGTGAGTCGCCTTAGGTGTCAGAAGAGACCTTGAACTTAGACTTTTGAGTGATGTTGTGACCATGACTTTGAGGACCTTTAGAGGACCAAATGAATCTTGTTTTGTGAGGTGGACATGACCCTCCTGCATCCTAGGAGTAGAACACCATAGCTTAATGTGAGGTATCCGAGTGACATGTTGGCACGCTGTGGTCTTGTGATGTTGGTCTTCACAGTTGACTGGATTCATAGTAAATGATGGTGAGGCTTATCTGTGGGTGTGTCTGTGATGGTATTTTTGAGAGACGATTGCTGGGGTGGGAGGAGCCTTTCTGTGTGTGGGCAGGACCATTTTCTCGGCTTAAGGACCGGATGGAGAAGGGACCGGGAGAAGAGGAAGAAGATGGAGAAGTAGGGCTTGTCTCCTTCCTTTGCTTCCTGGCTGCTGTGAGGTGAACTGCATTGCTCTGCCGTGCCTTCTCCACCCTCAGATAGAATCGTCTGAAACAGTCAGCAAAATTATCCTTTTGTCCTGCAGGTAGTTTGTCTGGCATTCTGTCACAGTGACCAGCAATGGCAGCTACATGTGGATGGGTCGGTGTCTCCAAGGGCTTATTTTAATAGGTCATGTTCTAAGTCTGTTGTGCCCTGTATCCAGCTCTCTCTCTCTCTCTCTCTCTCTCTCTCTCTCTCTCTCTCTCTCTCTCTCTCTCTCTCTCTCTCTCTCTCTCTCTCTCTTTCTGTGTGTTTGTGGGGGATTGGTGTCAACTCATTAGATCTTGGGTTTTGGAACCTACAAAGTCATCTGTCCCCAAAGTTTTCCCATACAATCCCACAGAATCCTACCTGTGAGAGCTGGGACTTATCAGACACTCAGACCTTAGTACTCTTAGCGGGACACGGGTCCCTCTGTCCAGACATCTGTGGGTCCTGAGGGTCTGGAGTTGTAGTGACAGTCCTACTTCCTGTTTCAGGGTGCTGCGGAAGACCCCCAGACGGCCCTGGCCCTGAACTTGGACCCTGCACTGATGAAGAAGAAGTCTGATCCCGAGGGCCCCACCACACTGCTCCTGCCCGAGAGCGAACTCTCCATCCGGATAGGTAGCACTGGGCTTCTTTCAGGCAAGCCTTCTGCTGTAGATGCTGAGCTGGGCCAGAGGGAGGGTCCAGACCTGGGGCTGGCTTCAGGAGTGGAGGGGATGCTGGGCACCCTGCCCTCCAGGCTGCTCACTCACTGCTCACAGTGGTGCTGTGCCCATGCCTGTTTCTCTCATTTGTTCATGCAAACTCGCATCCGTTATATATGCAGTTGTAACAGCTTTGCTGCTGTATTCAACTTGGCTGGATGGACAGGAGCCACTCTGAATGGGGTGGGGCTGATTCGAGTTAGAAAGGATGAGCACTGATTAGTCCCCCCATGTCCCCACTCGCGGTGAACCCTGAGCGCCCTTTGCACCCTTTCCACTTGTGTGATGCTGACTTTGTGATGCATCTGGGGAAGGAGTGCATGCATCTCTTGCATTGTCTGTGTGGAGCCAGAGCACTTTAAAGACAACAACAGCAAAGCAGCATCATTCCTGCTGAGACAGAGGGAAGGGCCTCTCCAAAGGAGCCAGCTAACACTTCCAGAATCTCAGCAGCATCATTCCTGCTGAGACAGAGGGAAGGGCCTCTCCAAAGGAGCCAGCTAACACTTCCAGAATCTCAGCAGCATCATTCCTGCTGAGATAGAGGGAAGGGCCTCTCCAAAGGAGCCAGCTAACACTTCCAGAATCTCAGCAGCATCATTTCTGCTGAGACAGAGGGAAGGGCCTCTCCAAAGGAGCCAGCTAACACTTCCAGAATCTCAGCAGCATCATTTCTGCTGAGACAGAGGGAAGGGCCTCTCCAAAGGAGCCAGCTAACACTTCCAGAATCTCAGAGGGTCCAGTCTGAGCTTGGATTCTTCCCTGCACAGCTCTCAAGCCCCATGGTTTCCATTCACAATCTACCCTGGATGCATTATCCAGGGAAAACCTTGGATGCCTTCTCTCTGGCTGACCCTGTCTGCCTTCCATCACTTCCTAGCTGGGATATAAGCAGGAAATAAAATCCATCTAATAGGCTGTCAAGCTGTAGAGGGTCAGCCACAGCTGCCCCTTGTCACCCATCACACATCTCATTCACACTCAGCCTCTAATGGTCGAGGCCTAGCTGCCATCATCTCCCACAGGATTCTAGTCAAGGGCTGTCTTCCACCAAAGGTGTCGTTTTCCATGCCAAGTCCTGAGCGCACAGGCACTCAGGTCTCTCTGTGCAAAGTTTCTTTGCTCAACCTGTGTGCCCTTGTGAAGCTGCTGTAGCCCCAACCTAACATTTCTGTAGGGTAGAAAAGTTGGCCTAGCTGGGCGGTGGTGCACACTTTTAATCCCATCACTCAGGAGGCTTAAGCAGGCAGATCTCTATGAGTTCAAGGTCAGCCTGGTCTATGGAGCGAGTTCCAGGACAGCCTCCGAAGCTACACAGAGAAACCCTGTCTCAAAAAACAACAAGGGGGGGGGGGGAGGAAAAGAAAAGTTGGCCTGGCTCTACTACTTTGTCTTTGAAACAAAAGGAGTTGGGGATTCAGGGTGGCTTTGAACAATGTGTAAACTGGCAAATACCCCCACACACATACACACACAGATGCATGTATTATGGAAGCCGGAGAACAGCCTTTGCCATTATTCCTTACGTCCTATGTACGCTTTTGTCTGTTTGAGACCAGGGGGTGGCTGTCTTACTGATCTGGAACTTGCCAAGTTGACTAGCAGGCTGCCCACACAATCCCATGCATCTGCCTCTCTGTTTCCCTACATTGGAACTGCAAGCACACACCATCGTGCCCAGTTTTTTGTTTTTGTTTTTTATTTAATCTAGGTTCTGGGGCTTGAACTCAGGACCTCATGCTTGAAAGGCCAGCGCTTTACAGACTGTTATCTCCCTGGCCCCTCAGTGTTCGGTGGTGGGGCTGTGTGGTGGGAGCTGCAGTCCTTTCGCCAGGCTCTGAATACCAGGTACCTCCTGTTACCAGGTTGCCAAGCAATCCTTGTAGCTGTTGCTAACCGTTCTGATGCAGGCCCTGATGCAGCCCTTGATGGTTTGCTCGCTGCTGTCTCATCTCACCTGGATGCAGCTGTGGGTGTCAGGCGTCTGGACACTCTCAAACTGATAATGCTTATTTGCTGCCTGGCTTCCTGCAGACCAAGCCCGAAGGGCACTGTTGGTGCCATCTGGATTTGTCCTTTAGCTTGCAGTAGCTGGAGCAAGGAGGCCAGCTTAATGGGCATTTAGTGACAAACATCAGCCTTTAAAAAACAATCACGGCGCTGCTATCATGTCCTATAATTGGTTCAGCAGGGGGAAAAGCCAGAGAAGCCATGGCTTGGGAGGGAAGTTCAGCTGCCCTGGGTGGTAGCAGCAGCCAGGCTGGGAAAATCATTTATTAGATACTTAGCTATTGATGGCTGTCTGTGCCTAACGTTTATTATATCAGTTATTCTCAAAGCTGGGGGTATTTTGGGATGTAGCGAGGCCACAAGTTCCTTTAAAACTATCATTCTGTTTTTCTCCCCTCCCTCCCTCCCTCTCTCCCTCCCTCCCTCCCTCCTTCCCTCCCTCTCTCCTTCCCTCCTCCACTCCTCACTCCCATTTTTCTTTCTTACTCTTTCCATCAACCACCTACCCAAGTATTTACCCAACCATCCTTTTATCTTTCTTCTAATTCAAAATGGAACGGCAAGGATTTAAAAAGAAGGGGTGGCTTTACCTCCAACCTCAGATCACTTGTAGTTTAATCCTCCTACTACCAACACAAGCCCCATTCCTGGTTGTGTGTTCTTCAAGGGTTGCTGTGCCTGTGCTGTAATCATACTTGGGCCATTGTTCTGTGCCTCGCGATTTCTTTGAACTTGACCAGATTTTGTTATTGTGTGGGGCACTCTTGGATCCATCCACTTTGTTACTGCCCATGGCCTTGCATGATTGATAGTCCTCTAGATTAATTCCAGTGCTCTGTTGTTATCAAGGATTTGGCAGAGAACATTTTGACATTAGTGAATAGTTGTATGTATGCATATGGAGGTCTGTACATGAACATCAAAGGGTTAATTATGGAAAACTTTTGTGTGCTTGTGCTTGTTATATTAAATTCTTTGACAGTCTCAGACATGTAGATAACACAATCTGGTTCTTTCCCCCCTATTTTATGTTCCTCCCACTGCTATCACCCTCTCCCCTCCCAGTCCCCTTTTCAGATTCATGGCTTTTGGATTTGTTGTGTGACCTGACCCATGTGCTTTTGGAAGGCATAGAGCTGTGGTTTCTACCACACTTCAGATTCCCTGAGACTCTAATGTATCTTAAGTCCTGGTTATTTGTGCCTCAGTTCCTTCCATTCTGAATTATCACCCTCTTTAGGTTAAGAGGAGGTTTCTTTTTTTCCCCCTCCATCCCTTCTGGTCAGGCCTGTAACCTGGACTTCTTCATTGAGAGGGTGGGAGCAAAGCATGGTGGTTACTAAAATGTGCTATGAGGAAAGAAAGAAAACAAAATGAAATATGGTAGGACATGCTGTTTTTGCAGAAGGCAGAAAAAGAAAGGGCTAAGATGATCGTGATGATAATGGTAGTGATGATGATGATGATGGTGGTGGTGATGGTGGTGATGATGATGATAAACAAGAGATTTTTTATCACTGTGGGTGTTAAAATAAATAAATGACCGGGTATACTTTCTTGAAGTGGGCTCTATGCAGGCAAGTAGGGCAGTTACATGTCTTTGCTTGTGGGACTGTTGTCAGATGATGCACTTTCAAAGTTCTTCCAGCTTCTGAAAAGTGTTGTTGTACTTTGTCCAATTTGAGCTTAGAACCCAAATAGCACTTGGCCTGCTTCCTTCCTTCCTTCCTTCCTTCCTTCCTTCCTTCCTTCCTTCCTTTCCTCCTTCCTTCTTCCTTCCTTCGAGGTAGGCAGTGACTTGGGAGCACCTTTTCTTATGACCTGGCCAGAAGGCAGTGTGGTATTCACATGCACATAATTGACAAACGTTCACTGACAAAGTGTGCAGGCATGCTGAAACAGAGGAAATACCCTCTGCATCCCTTCCCCCACCAACCCTGGGGGCAGGAAGTCAGACAGAAGTGTCTAGGTCCTGGGTAGCTTCTTCAGAGGCCTGCAAGGGCTGACTGGTCCTGAATGTCTGCCTCTCAGTGTGACACTATTCCTGGGGAGATGAACCAATGTCTACTCACCCAGACAGGACGCTGACAGCTGACCAAAGCATGGATAGTGCCAGAGACCAAGTTGGTGAACCAGTGAGTTTTCCTGGGGTTTATAGGAGCAAAATTACTCAAAGACAGCCCACCCCGGCTGCCACCTGCATCAGGCCAGCTGCACCTGCTGGCCAGAGGCCATCATAAGCAGGCCTGGAGACTGTTGGCATTCCCTCGGACAAGCAGGAAACAGGGAGAGTGACTGACCCCTCACAGCTGTTTCTATATAATCTGACCCCAATTGTATATGGCCTTCTGTCTGGAGAGGTACTGGATTATATAGCTTGGGAAAGTTAACTAGAGGGGAGGGCTTGATCTGCAGCTCTGGGGAAGCCATCTTGACATGGTGGATGGACACTTTCCAGTGGGACTACTATGGGGTCCCCCATGCTCCTGTCGTAACCCATGCATACTCTGTAGATACGCCCAATAAACTCACCGGTTCCCTAGAGTCAACATTAGTGGAGTTGTACTTTGGTTTCCTCATGACTGCCTCCTTTTGCCCTTTGCCCGGCGCTCACCCAGCTACACACACAGAGTCCTAGTTTCCAAGTGAAGTCATGTTGCCAGGTTCCGGGGAGATCTGCATCTTGGTGGGGGCCCCCATTCAACAGGGCACATCATAACCCATCCTCTGCTCCACCCACATCTGGGCTCAGGAGCACAGTGCGTGTCAGGTACAAGTGAGAGAGAGGGAGGGGGAGAGAGAGAGAGGAGAGAGAGGGAGGGAGGGAGGGAGAGAGGGAAAGAGAGAGAAGAGAGGGCAGGAGGCAGCCTGGGGAGGCTAATCCTGACAGTAATAGAATGAAACACCTTTTAATTCACCCTGAGCCTTGGAGCCTGTGCCTGCGGCTCCGCTTGTGGTACTCATTAAGTGCTCTAGAGGAGTTGGGATACTGTCTCCTTGTGCCAAATATGACATTTGCTTGGTTAGCAGGCTCCATCATATTTATAAGCCCCTGACACATTCATCTCAGCTCTTAAGTCTATTAAGCAGGGTAATGTGTTTTTAATGTGTGCTCGGGAAGTGGCCAGAGCCCCGGCAGCCGGGTCAGGGTATCCCTGCAGGGCGTTTATTACTCAGAGATTTAGAGGGCTGCTCCCAGAAACAGCTGTCTTGGTTGTTCCCTGGATCATTTTGTTTTGATTTTCGGCTTTTGCTTTGCTTTTTCTTTCAGCTCTTTGAACTCCAAGCACGGGGTAGCACTTGAGGATTTAGGACTGGTTCTGTTTCCTGCCTTCAGTGCTGGGGAGGGGTGAAAAAACTCAAGGCCTCACGCAGCGAGACCGGGATTGTACGCCTGAGCTGCACCCCGAGCCTTGGAGTATGTAGGATCGTTAGGGTTTGTTTTGTTTTTTTTTCCTACATGTTTCCTCCTGGCTCGGACTCTTGTCTTTCCCTTTCCTCTTATTGGCCCCATAAGGACCAGAGCCTCTTTTGATCACATAAGATTGGAAGGGGATTGAAGCACCTTCGAGCTGGAAGGGGCTGAGGGAGCTGCAGAACTGGGTTTTGAACTCAGGTGAAATTCACCATAGCGCTAGCATCTGCAATATGGTGGGTGCCTCCCCCACCTTGAGGAAAAAGAGGGTTGGGGTCGGTGATGTGCCTGGCTTGACCTGGCTGCTGTAACTACTCCACAACTGGATAGAAAACAGTCCCAACACCCTCCCAGATTCCCTCTGGTCACACAGGTGGCTAACCCCAGCCACTTATTTAACCCTTGGCTCTGTGGTCTCGCTTCTTCCGGGAAGCCATCTTTAGTGGACTCACACAGCCTTTGCAGCCAGACTGCCGTCGCTTGGCATCATGCGTCTGAGAGTGCCTCATGATGTCATGAACAATAAGACTCACTTCTTTTATGGCTTAGTAATACCGCAGGATGTACATCTGTTCTGCATCGGAAAGCCGCCTGACTTGGTTCCCAGTTTTCGGTAATTGAACAATAGCTCTATGAGTATTCACATACAGCATTTTGTGTAGACAAAAGCTTTTGTTTGTTTTGTTGTTTTTGGAGCAGAGTGAGGAATTATGTGATGTGTGCTTGCTGGACTTTACAGCAATCCTCCAAACTGTCTTTCCAAGTGGTTTTCCAGTTCATTATCCCCACCAGACTTCTACTGTATATGAGTCCTGTTCAGCCTTAGTAATGGAAATTCTTCATTTTGCTTTTTACGTCTTAGCTCTCCTATTGGTCTCTTGTGATTTTAATATGTGCCTCCCTAACACCTTGTGTTGTTTGGCATTTCTTCGTGAGCTCCTTTACCATCTATATATTATTTTTGGTCTCAAGATCCTCTGCCTATAAACAAAGAAAAGAAAAATATTTGTTTGTGTTCCTATTGCAGACTCTTTGGAGCTCGTTATCTGCATTGTGGATAAAAATCCTTTGTCAGATCTGTGGTTTTCATTAATTTTTCTCCTGGTTCCTAGCTTACCCTTTTATTCTCTTAACGATGCCTTTGAGGGGAAAAACAAGCTTTTTGGAAAAAATAAGTCCAGTTTACCAGTTTCTTTCTTTCTCCAAATTACGCGTTTAATGTCCTGTTTAAGAATCTTTTGTTTAATTCATGGTCACAAAGATTTCCTCCTATGTGTTCTTAAAATTTTACATTTTAGCTCTTTGTGATGTCTTTGTATATTTTACACAGCCTGGAATCCCCTGGTAAGAGTCTCAATGAGGGATTGACTAGGTTGGCCTGTGGGCCTGTCTGTAGGGGGTTGTCTTAATTACCTTAATTGAGGTAGGAACAGCCACCCACTGTGGGCACCAGTCCCTAGGCAGGGGATCCTGGACTGCCTGGGTAGAGAAAGTGAACTGAGTATTGGAACGCATGTGTTCATTGCTCTGTTCTCTGACCAAGCACACAATATGGCCACCTGCTTTACATTCTTGATGCTTTGCCTTCTCCACCCTGATAGACTGCATCTTGCAAGTATGATGTAAAATAAGGCCCCCTTTTCCCTTAGGTTGCTGTTGTGGGAAGATTCTAAAACAGCAACAGAAAAGAAGCCAATACAGTTTACGATCCATCTTAGGTTATTTTTTAAGAGTTATTTTATTTTTAATGATGTGTAATGTGTGTGTGAATCTGTCCATGGGTATGTGCACGTGAGTGCAGGTGTGCATGGAGGCCAGAAGAGGGCATCAGGTCCCCTCGATCTATAGTTACCAGTGTTGTGAGTGACTTGACATGGATTCTGGAAACTGAACTTGATCCTCTAGAAGGGAAGGTATCTTCATCACTGAGTCATCATCTCTCCACCCATTTCAGTGGCATTTTAAAATAGTGTCAGGTGGAACTTTGTTTTCATAAAGACACTCAATTTCCCTGGCGCCATTTACTCAAAGACTCTTCTTTCACCCGTGTGTGTGTGTGTGTGTGTGTGTGTGTGTGTGTGTGCTTTTGTGAAATACAACTGACCATATTTGTATAGTTCATTTTCAGATTCTTCATTCTGATTCATTTGTGTGTCTGTATTTTTTCCAAATTCATTCTATTATTGGAGCTTTATAATACTATTTTGAAATCAGATATTCTATGTTTTGTTCTTTTTCAAAATTGTTTTTGTTACACCATTTTCTTTTATATTATATACAAAATTAGAATCAGTTTGCCAAGATCTTGATGAGATTTTGGTTGGGATTCCATTGAATTCATTAGAATATAGAATATTGAGTTCCTCATTTATGAGTCCTGTATGTCTCTCTATGTATCCAAGTTTCTCTGAGTTCTTTTTGTACTTTGTGGGTTTTTTTTAGCATCTATAAGCCACACATTTGGTTAGGTTTATATACATATGCCCCTTGTGTCAAATAGACAGTATTTTAAACTTCAGTTGCTCATGGCTAGTGTGTAGAAACCTAAATGACTGTGTGTACTCGAAAGCTGTATGCTCATTTTTTAGTTGTAATAGATACATTGTTATATCTTCAGGGATTTTCTGTGACATGTCTGTGAAGAACAATTTCCCTTATTTCTTCTGTTGTTTAAAGCCTTTTCTTGCCTTATTGCAACGACTTAGACTTCTACTGTGCTGTTGGATGATAGGGATAAAAGCAGCCATTCTTGCCCTGTTGTTACTAGTTTGCTGCTCTCTGTAGGTTTTTGGTACCTGTGAGCTCATTTCTGAAAGTTGCTATGTTGTACATATGATATCGAGTTGGAAAGGGTCAGAGAATAGGACATCAATGGGAATAGCAGTGTTCAGGAGCCTTGGCCAGCATACCTCCTGTGTCTCTCCAGCACACAGGAGGCGGGCTCATGTGACGGTACATTCTGGAGCTGCAGAAGAACAAAGGTGGGTTCTGGTGTGGGTCTTGGAGTGTGGGGGTGGAAAACTGGCTGCAGGCTTTACTACACAGTCTCCCAGGAAAGCAGAAAGATACAGCAGCAGGTGCAGCCACTTGGGACATTGGCTATTTTCTCTGGTCTTGCCTTTCAGCTAGGTGTTACCATGGTAACTTTAACCTTTCCCCTTTCCTGAGGTCCACCAGCTCTTCCTGACTTTGTTAACTGTTTTTTTTTTCATACTCCTCTCTGGTTTTGTCTCATCTTACCTCTTTTCTCTCCATCCCTCTTGGCTTCCCTTGCTCATTTCTTTGACCCCTTCTTTCCATCTCAGTGGTCCGCCTCTCTCCCCTGGTCCCCCAGCCTCTCCTTCACTGTTGAGCACTGGCAGCTCCTTGGAGCATCTTCTTGGGCTCTGGGGCCTGCAGTGGGGACATTTTTCTGCCCCAATAGTGCCACAACACTCAGTGATATTACTAATTGGAAAAGCCCCCAGAGGCATTTTCTTCTCCCTCCAAATAGAGATCTACAGGGGTAGATGCTACCCCGGGGCTCTTTCCCTCTTTCCGAAAAATTCAATCTGGGTAAAGTTTCCTCCAGGCCCTTGCTTTGGGCTGGTGTTACAGAGCAGAAGCCCATTAGTCTACAGTGCTAATTAAACACATCCGAGTGGTGTGTCTCAGACCTGCCATTCACTGGGTATCAGCGAGGAGCCTGGATATCCAGTAGACTTGTCACAGAGAGGAAGCCAAGCTTTGAAGCCACCTTTCCCAGTGACTTGGTGGCAATGTTTAATTTGCCCCTCCTCCAGCTCTACTTAAGTGTCAAACTGCTTGCATTTCTCCCATGTTGGTCTTCACATGGTTCCACCTCAGTCACCTTGAGAAGTCTCCATTGTGTGGCCCTTGCATTGTGTACCTGTCTGGGAGTGGGGTAGAGGAGAGGCCAGTGACAGTGGCTGTGCTGGCATTTGAGGGGTCTTGTTATCTAGCCAAGATGTCAGAACCAGTTGCTAATGACTGGATTAAGCAGTGCTGAGACCCTGGCTGGTAGATGAAAGCCTTTGTAAGGTTAGGGGACAGGAAACATGACAGCAGAGTGTGATTGAAACGACTCTCTGAGAATTAACAAGCTGGCCCCCCTGGATTCCTGTCTAGCTTGCCGTTGGAGGCCCCATGGCTAGTCTGACCTGCTGAAGGCAGAGGGCTACACAGAGCCAGTTTTGATTGTGTATCTTGAGCAGTAGAACAGGGCATTCTACCTGCATTCTGAAAGCCTGGCTAAGAGAGTTCTAGAAGGGTTGTGGGACTGATTCCCCTGTGTCTCTTCCCTTCATGCTCCACTTTTAATGCCATTGCCAACTTGTGTAGATATCTGTCTCTTTTCACCAGTGCCCTGAGGCCGACAGATGCCCACCTTCCCCTGCAGGGACTCCTCAGTGCCATACATTAAACAGGCGTGCACTTTATTTTCTAGGCACAGTGTTTTCTTTAAACTAATTAGCAATTAGTTTCCTTACAGGGTGTACCACAGAAATTAAGCCCATAGTTTCTAAAGACTCCAAGACACCCCACACTCCCACCACAGGGCACCACTGGGAAGATTGGAGGGGCAGGTTCAAGGGCTTCCCTTCCTGTTTCTCTCCCTCTAAATAGGGATGCCACTTCAAGCTTAAAGTGTGAAGTTTCAGTGTCTGAGAAGTTTCAAGTTGCAGCGAATTGTAGAGAAGGTTCAAGTTGAATGGAAATGCTAGCTGATCAAATAGATTTCAAGATCTTCCATAAATGTTCTGTCTAGACACTCTGAAGTAGCTATTGACTTCTTTCTCATTTGTACTCCCTCTCTCTCTTTCTCTCTCAGGGGTGTGTGTGTGTGTGTGTGTGTGTGTGTGTGTGTGTGTGTGTGTGTGTGTAAGCATACAATGAAGTCAAGAGGGTAACCTCGACTGTCATCCCTCAGACACTTTGCACTTCGAGGCAGGGTCTCTCATTGGCTTGGGCCTTCAGCAGATATGTCAGACCAGCGAGCTTCGAGGGATCGTCCTGTCTCTCCTTCTTACCTCACCAGTAAAGGAGAATGTAAGCATGTGCCACCATGCCTGGCTTTTTACATGGGTTCTGGGATCGAAGTCAGATCCTCATACTTGTGAACCTACTCGGAAAGGCTTAATGTCCTTGAGGTTTGTTTTTAAACAAACTGCATGTGAAATGCAGATTGGCTTCCATGCTGCTGAACACCCAAGGATGTGGGAGTGCCCTCTGTTCCGTAGAACACCAGTGATGGCCTTGTTAGAGTGTCCCTCACACTGTGCACTTTATAAGCAAGGCCATGCACTTGGTGATGTTTCAGAAAACACTAGTTCAAATCCAGGACTGGGAACTCACTGGTTGGCAGCTGCATGGAGTACTTTTATTCTCAGCTCTGTGTTGGGAACTGCGATTGCTCCCAGACAGTAGCCATTAGGCTGGGTCATAAGGACACTGACTTGTTAACTAAGTCTTTTAGTCTAGCATTCACCTAAGCCCAACTTTTAGTGTCCACTGGGATCAGGAACAAAAAGAACAACTAAGACTTTCCAGTGTCCATTCTGAGTGACCAAAAAAATCCCAGCTAATATGTGAATACATGCATCAGAGCTCTCCTGAACAAAGGATCCTGGGCTGCTGAAAGTGCTCCATCTGCAGTGATGGTGAAGTGTTCCATCTGCAATGATGGTGAAGTGCTCCATCCACGATGATGGTGAAGTGCTCCATCTGCAGTGATGGTGAAATGCTCCATCCGCGATGATGGTGAAGTGCTCCATCTGCAGTGATGGTGAAATGCTCCATCCGCGATGATGGTGAAGTGCTCCATCTGCAGTGATGGTGAAGTGTTCCATCTGCAATGATGGTGAAGTGCTCCATCCACGATGATGGTGAAGTGCTCCATCCGCATTGATGGTGAAGTGCTCCATCTGCAATGCTGTTTCTCACTAGGAGAGGGAAACATCTCCAGGCAGTCCCTGTCTGTGGGGCTATGATCGATCGTAGGGCGTTTTCTTACTTGCATCTGGCTTCTGTGACTTCTGATAGATTTCTTCTGCTTCTTGGAGCTGTCAAGGGTAGGCATGAGGCTGTTATCAAATGTGGGGGGTTATAAGCTGTGCCCCAACATAAGTCTGGCCACCCATCATCAATAAGCCAACAAAAAGAACCAAATTGTTAGTGGGACGCAAAGAAAGGACATTTATTCTGTGTGGCCACACTGGGAAGAGATACAGCAAAGCCTCACTTTAACTGTCAGTCTTCACAGGTGAACCCTGTGAGCTACAGCAGTGACTGGCCTGGCAAGACACGCCCACTGTGCAGTAATGGCATGAACATCCTGGGGCAACCAAGCATTCTTCGTTTGCATTTAAGTCCCACTGTATGTTTTGAAACTCATAGCTGGCACTGTTGTTGGGCTGAGAATCTGTGGCTAGCAGTCCTGGCCAAGGTGTGGTTCTGCCTACAACTGACCCATCATATTCTGGGCTTCTGTCTCATCCTGTAAGGTGAGCTGGCAAGTCCTTAACCTGTGTGAAATCTCTTTCTGGAAGACCCATTCCCACTGGCTCGTGCCCTTTCCTTCTCCCAGAGTGAAATTCCCATTTCTTTGGGGTCCATTGTTCAGACTGTCTGAGACACAAGCGTCTCTTTCAAAATCTTCCTATTTCCTAGGCAGGCTACAAGGCTACATTATGAGTACCCCAAGAACAGAGACCAGGCGTGTTCCAGATACAGCTGCTGCCCTGAGCATGGTTGGTTCCAAATAAAATTGTAGTTTCCATTTCTTCCCCTTTGTTATTAACTTTCGCAGTTAGATGACTCACAAAGATGATGGAATTTACCCAAAGTTTCTAGGAGTGTGTATATAGAGAAAATTGTGCTCACAGGCGCTCTCCCAGGGAGGAGGAGGATTGAAAAAGCCCAGGGGCTCGTGTGAGGCTCCTGATGTTGCTTTCATCAGGTTCTGCACTGCCAAGAGCAGCAGCGTTGACTTCATTTGTCTGTTGTAACAGGGTGTGTGAGTCAGCTTTGCCTTAGAACGCAATAGGCAAAGCCCAGTAGTTTGCATCATGAGGGGATAATTTGCTTTCAAATAATACACGAGCAACAGGGAGGCTCCAGCCCTCCTTTACTCTCTGCTCCTTGGTCCCAGGCCGGCGAAGCAGCTCTTAGGGAAGGCATGCCCCGTGTCATGGTGAGGGGAAGAGTGAAAGAGCGGATAGATGCCCTTGGTGACTTCTGCAGGGCATGACCAGGGTTGTAGCCCATTTGGTAGAGTGCTTGCCTAATGAATACCATCCCTACATCACATAAACCCATCCCGGGAGCACATGCCTGTAATCTCAGCACTGAGGAGGCAGGAGGATCAGAAAGAAACCCATGGCCATCCCAGCTGGATAGCAAGCTCAAGCCTCACCTAAGCTGGTGAGCCTTTATCTTTCGTTTATTTATTGATAAAATTCTTGAGCTTTGACATGCTCATGTGTCCTCTCTTTCCATTGTCCAGCAGACTGGATGGCAGATGCTGGCACTGTGCAAATGAAAACGGTTTGCCTGTCCTCTCTGTCACAGAAAAATCATGGTTGCTTTTAAGTTTTAGGAGGCCACTGCTCTAGGCTAAGCATCTGTGTCCAAACATGCCAGAATAAAAATCAAAATGGCGCAACGCATGATTCAGGGGCTCCCTCATCAAGCTGTTCATCCCAGAATCAAGGATTAGAGAGACAATGGCTGAAGTTTCCGTAGAGTCCCATTTTCCTCGTGAAAGTCCCCTTTGCCTTTGTCCTCACACATGCACACACACACACATGCACTGCATTAGTTCAGCTTGTGTCACCGTGATGCAAGCTACTGACTTCTGGGAAGAGGGGGCCTCAATGGAGGAAATGCCTCCATCAGACTGGCCTGTCGACGAGCCTGTGGGAATGTTTTTTTTGGTTAATGTTTGATGTTGGAGGGCCTAGCCCAATGTGTGGAGGTGCCACCCGTGGGTTGGTAGTCCTAGCACATCTATGAAAGCGATCTGAGCAAGCCATGGAGAGTAAGTCAGTAAGCAGCATCCTTCCATGGTCTCTGCTTCAGTCCTCTTCCTGCTCCTGCCCTGACTGCCCTCCAGATGGACTGTGATTGGGATGTGTAAAGCAGATAAACCCGTTCGTTCCTCACCAAGTTGGGGTTTTTTTTTAGTGTTTTGGGTTTTTTGTTTTGTTTTGTTTTGTTTTTTACAGCAATAGAAAGCAAATTCATATGTTACACACTGCAACCTGACCTAATCTGGTAATTACCCAGTTACTTATTTTTCTATTTTTCTGCCTTCCTGTCAAGAAAAGTGATGTGGAAAATGTCCTCTTACTTAAGGCTTCTGTTGTTGTGATAAAACACCATGACCAAAATGCCGCTTAGGAAGGGAAGTATTTATTTCACCTTATAGCTAGTCCGTCACTCAGGAAAGTCATAGAAGGAATTCAAGGCAGGAGCTGATGCAGAGGCCATGGAGGAGTGCTGCTTACCAGCCTGCTCTCCCTGGCTGCCTCAGCTTCCTTTCTTCTAATCCTTGGGGCCACCAGCCTAGGGACGGAGCCTCCCACAGTGGGCTGAGCCCTTCCACATCAATCCTCTGTCAAGGAAATGCCCGCAGGCTTTCCTACAGGCCAGTCTGGTGGGGGACTTTCTCAGTTGAAGTTCCCTCTTTCTAAATGACTCTAGGCTGTGTCAAGTTGACATAGAAACTAGCCAGCACAGAACCAGTATGCTTTGGGGGTTTTTTCTGTGTTCTCAACTATTTTCAGTGCATAAAACCAACCCCTCTGGCACAGAGGAACACTTGTTTTCTGTTCTGGTCGCCTGATTCTAGCATTGAAAATGAAGTATTTGAAGAGCTTTAGATTGCTGTAATTTGATCATTTGATACAGCCAAGAGGAGGTTGAGGGACGGCGAGCAGCCACCTGTCACTCACTGTAAGTCTTCCTTCAATACTGGTTAAAGGTAGAGGAGAGACAGCCGCGCCCGTGGTCTCAGTAGCCTTGCATGCTTCACCATGCTTCACCTTACTGAGGGGAAAGTGCGGATAGGCTTAGAAATGTGGCTTTTGGGAAACGCAGCTTCTTTTGATCTCGTCTTTTCTCTGGTCAGCATCCTCCTACTCCCCGACTTCCTTAGAATCTCCCCAAGAAGGGAACAGCACCCAGCTTGTGATGAGTGTGTCTGTCTCTCAAACCGCCCTTTCCCATCTATGGAGCACACATGTCTTGTAACCCTGGGACTCCCTCCCCTAACCCTGCCAAAGCTTTCTTTGGTTCTTTCCTTGGTGAAAGGCTTATTTTAGGCCTAGTAAGGAATCACACACCTCTGTTCCTACATCTCTCTTTCAGCTCAGAGCACTGTCTGTCCCAGGTCATTAAATTCCACTTAAGCAATTGTTTATTGCAGCGTGAGAAGGCTGACGCTATGGTTGCTGTAAAAACCAATGCTGTCTAGAATGAAAAGCATGAATTCTCTTCTAGGCTTCTGGGAGTGTGTTTGAATCCCTGTTGAATCCTTCTGCCATGTTTGTCCCCTGGCTCTAGTGACTTGTCTGTGTCCCCAGTATGGCTGCTTGCTAAAGTTCCTGTTTTTTTTTTTTTCTTTTCTTCATTTGTTTTCAAAGGACAGTATCTCATTTATCCTAGCCTACCCTTGAACCCCCTTGTATAGGTGAGGATGATTGACCTTGATCCTTCTGCGTTCACCTCTTGAGTACAGGGATTGCAAAGGTGGGCCGCCGCATGTAGCTTTGGGCAGTGCTGGGGATCGAACTCCAGGCATTGAGCACGTTAGGGAAGGAACTTTACCAACTGAGCTATATTCTTAAGATATCCAGACTGTTGGAGATTCTTGTCTTACACTTTGACCATTCAGTCTGCAGCCCAGGGGTTGAGTCTTGGTTGGAAGGTGCTATGCGGAAGGGCAGGCATTAACAGAGGCTGAGATTTGAGCTCTCCTTGAATTCTGGCTCTATTCTTTCTGGTAATTTTAATTAAAGACATGCGCACCTATTTGTCATCTGGGTCCAAGTGAACACTAGAAGAGACTAATGGTGTTTGAAGTATGTGGGGTCTAGAAGGTGAGAGAGGGAAGTAATTAGAGGCAAATCGGCATCGGCCCTCTTAAGTCACAGGAAGTTTTTGCATTTTGTGCTGAGAGTTCCATTAAGCCATCAGAGGGTCTGAGCCTGGCCTGACTGAGATTTTAAAAGGATGACCCCGGATCCTGCATTAGAGATAGGTAAGAGCAGGGAGAACATCGATCCATTCCCCGGATGCATTTTCTCTTCCGTCTAAACCGCCTCTCTGGTTCTGGCAACATTCAGCAAGCAGAGAAAGCCCACGTTTGTAAAATGCTTCGTGAGAAGCCCCTTTGAAAATGTCCACGCCATCCAATTTTACTGGAGCTGCTCTTACTCCCCAAATAGAATACAATCCAGCCCACAGCCCGCAGCCCACTCCTCTGAAACACCGTTCAGGGCAGTGAAATCCAACGGCAGCTAAAGTCTTGCAAGACTCCTTTGAGATTTCTGGCCACTGGGCTTGGAACCCGATGTTCTCACAATCGGCTACAGCCCCGCCACACATTCCCGGCAGGGCGCTGGGGGTGAGCTGGGGTGTCACAGGCACCAGGTCACCCTGAATCTCTGACTCCTCCACAGGTCACAGTCGGATGGCTCTGAGCTGCTCCCTGTGTGGTTGATGGCTTTGCCCCCCCCACGTTTTTTCTTGTGCTTCTAGAAAGAGGAACCATTCCCCCGACCCCTGAAGTTGGGGTATTTTGTCAGAAGTGTGTCTGGTTGTCCAGCTCTGTTGCTGTGGTGGACACCTGTCTCTCTTATTTCTCTCTTCCCTCTTATGACTAGGCACCCTCCCCCATCTCCCCCAGATAATCCACCCCTTTCCCTGACTCTTCCTTCTCACTTCCCCTGCCTCTCCCTCCTCCTACCCCCGCTTCATTATTTTTTAAAAAGGTGTGTGTGTGTGTGTGTGTGCCCACAGAGACCAGAAGAGGGTGTTAGGTCCCCCAGAGCTAGAGTTATAGGTGGGTGTGAGAAGCCTGTTGTGGGAGCTGAGGTCCTATGTAAGAGCTCTAACCACTGGACCATCTTTCCCATTCTGTCTTTGTTGTTTGTTTTCAAGACTGACCAGAGACCGTTTTTCAGCACACCCCTTTCTCCCTTCCCTGACATCTCAAGCGCGCATGGTGGCAAACTGGGAAGTTCACAGATAAGCTTGGAATCCCATGGAGGGCCACATTTGGAGGTGGGGGTTCGAGGATTGTGGAGGCCCAGGCAGGGGTCCTGCTCTTCTTGGGTTTGGGTGGTTCCGTGGGCTGACTGCTGTGGAGTTGTAAGGTGTCATCTTTAGGTTTGTCTGTGCAAACTGAGGGCGTTGAGGCTGTAGAGAGTGACGTTGCTTCTTTGTCCCCAACTGTCTTCTACTGTCTGCTGGTCTCCGCTCACCCTCTCCCTCCCTCCCCCCCACACACTTTCTGGACTTGAGACCATGCCTTTGTGGGGGACATTTAACATGAAAACTATACCGACAGATGTGTGAGATGCAGTCATTGACGTGAAGTGGAATCTGGAAACACCTGGATAAGAACCGTGGTGGATCTGAGTTCAGCCCTCCACCCTATTCCCTCTGTGTTCCATGAAGACCAGAGAGAGGGTTTTGTGGGGACAGCAAGTGGGAGGGAGGTGTATGCAATGCAGGCCCCCCTTTATTAAAATTAAAAAACATTTGGCTACTGTTATGATTTGGATTTTGAGTGTCCCCAAAAGGCACTGTGCTGGAAACCACTCTGAGTTGACAGTGGGATATAATGGTATCTTCAGGAGGTGGCGTCATGGGGAAAAAGTGGTGCTAATGGGGTGTGCCCCTCTTTTCTCTCCTCATGAGGTGAATGTTTTCTCTACCACATGGCTGCATTATGATGTGCTGTGTGGATGTCCTCGAGTGGCGGCTATTCTAGGAGTGGTGGATTCCCATAAGTCCCTTCAAAGTCGTACGGCCAGTGAAGTTTTAATTGAAACCGTCCTTCTTCTCCATCTGCCTGTCTGGAAACCTGCAAACTGGCCTGCGAGGCTCTCCGTAGTGGGGTGCTCCACTGAGCTGCGGGGTTGCCATTCCTCACTTGCTCCTAGAGTTCCCTTGACTTCCCTTTTCACTTCTATCTGTCTTCTCCAGTTCACGGCCTCCTCCAGAGGCATTCTAGTTGGAAGTGGTTTCTCTGTGAGATACAGCCTGGCTTTCCTGGTCTCTGGAGCTGGAACCAAATACATCTCCTAACTGCCCAGCAGTTGCTGCAGAGAGAAACAATTTGAAGGCTTCGAGCAGCAAATGGAGTGGATTGAGGGGAGCGAAAGGACTCCCTAGCCTATAGTGGTATATTATTTATGATTTATTAAAGCTTGACTGAAGATTCAGAAAAACAAGTCAGCCACAGGCCGTGGAAGCTAGGCAAACATCTTTAATCCCAGCAGCCAGAAGCTAGGAGGTGGTGGTGCACACCTTCAATCCTTGGACTCAGGATTAAGAGATAGGTAGATGTCTGTGAGTTCAAGGCAGATCTACGTAAGAGTGAATCAGTCTAAAAGGGAATTATAGCTCACACCTTTAATCCCAGCATTAGAGAAGTATATAAGACAGAAGCAAGGTCTCAGAGAGCCATTCATTCTCTATCCACGCTGAGGAAAGGTTACAGTCTGAGGCTTGGTGAGAGCTCATGGAGACAGGATCAGCCTCACCAGAAGTTGAGGTGTGAAAGCAGCGGTGTGTCTCCTGGTAGAGATCAGACCTGAGAAACGGAAGCCTTGGTCACCTGCTTTCAGGAAGGCTTTCCTTAGGTCCATGTCTGATTGCCTACATACTATAGAAGGGAAGGGAAGTGAGAAGGCTTCCTGTAGAAGAGACAAGTGGGATGTAGATCAGTGCTGTCCTGGTGAAGTGGCAGCCATGTCCAGCTGCTTTGTAGTGACAGTCACACTCGGCCTTCTCCAGTTTAGAAAGCAGGGAAAGGGATCGGAAAAGGAATGGAAGGGGCCTTGCACAGCGGAACACTGGGACCAGCCTCCAGGACTCACAGAAACACTTTCAGGACAGTGTAAGAGGACAGGGACCTGCCTAGGCCACTGAGACAAGAGTTAATGTCGAGGGTCATATGTATGTTTAAGGTGAACCAATGGAATGAAGCCTGTCTTTCCTTCCTGTCACAAGGTTTTGAGATGTTTTTGTTTGACTGTGTGTGCCCATGTATGCTTCTGTGTGCACACATGTACAACGGGCACACTTGTCTGCATGCATCCGCATCTCACCGCCGTGAATGTGATTGACAGGATGCCGTGTCCCGGAGATTAAAAGCTGTGTGGGGATTAACGGGGCACTCAGAGACGGTTAACTCCAGAGCGGACTCATTGACTGAGCAAAAACCTCCCATTGTTCTGAAGACAGACTGCCCCCACTTGATCCCCACTCGAAAAACAAAAGCCTCCTTTGTGTTCGCCTATGTTCCTAGGCGAGGGCAGACGTGCGGACGTGTGTCACAGTAGACATCACTAGACGCTGGCATATGGTGGCGTGGGTGTGAGTGGCTGATTTCTATTTACACAAAGAGAAAGTGCGGGTTTCTGAAAAATGTCTACTTAGCGGACTTTTTCTTTTTTGTGGATCCAGGGACATTTCAGTTAAAGGTGTGAATCCAGGAGCCGTGGGGTGTGAGCTGCTCCAGACTGATGCCGAGTCGGACCATCTGGGCCGCGTGGTGTGTGGTTACTGTCAGCCTGGCTCAGCTCTGCCCACTGCCAGGATTAACAAGGTGCCAGCACGTGAGGGGACGCACATGGAGGGTGGTGGGATGGGTAGAGGGAGGTCAGTAGGAGTGGGCCGAGGTGGAGGGTCTCAGGAGTACCCACAAGATTTTTAACTCATAGACAAAGATCCGGTGGGAATACGGAGAGGAGTGTATAACTTAGATGTCCTAAGAGAATCGGGCACGTCATGCCAGGTGGGGCCAGAGGAAACCAGCAGGAGGCAGAAGTCCAGACTGAGGGGAGAGTGGAGGTCACAGCATGAGCTTCTCCAGGGAAGCTCCTGCAGGGCTGGGGGAATAGCTCAGCCATCGAGTCCACAGGTTCAATTCCGAGCACCAACATCGGGTGGCTCCCTCTTCTGGTTTTGCAGGCACCTGCACACACATGCACACAACCCACACACATATGCACACAATTAAAGATAAAAACATTAAAAATGAAGACACTAAACGCAGGGGTGGTGAAGAGTTCAGGACGGGCCAGTGTGACTGCTTCTCGTCTCTGTGGGCTGCTGCTTTGTCCCTGTTGCCTGCGATAAGCCCCGGGTCACTGAGGAGGTGACTGGCGTGCACGTGGGAGGCACTCCCTTGAGAATATCTCTCTTCTTTGCTGTCTTTAGGAGTTAGCTCACCGTGGAAGGGACAGTACCCCCTGAGTCTGTAAGACCCCGCAAATGCTAAAAACAGCCTAAGACTGGAAATAAAAGTAAGGGAAATTAGTACCCAGGATGGGGGATGGCAACATGTTCTTGGGGTCGTACAGCAAAGAAAACCTGGATGCTTTTATTCACACAGCAAAACATCCACAAATGTCAAGAAAATGCATTCCTCCTTCAAAAGAAGCAAAAGCCTCTGCAAAACAAAAGGCTTAGATGTTCGTACTTTATAGAGTATAAACTCCTCCCCAGTACCCACTTTTTGGCAACTGCATGTTTTAGCTTCCCCATGCTGGTATGCAGACTTCCTGACATTTGAAAGCTTTCCTCGTGGATGGGAACTGGAGACATTTGACGAATATGTAATGGAGTATAGGTTGTGCGGATCACAAGATTGTGTTGATATATGCAGGCTCAGGTTTTCCCACCACGTCCCCTGGTTCCTCTGATGAAGGAAGTGCCCTGCCTGCTGGAGAAATGGCACACAAAGCGGCCACGCAGTGGGTGGTCTCCATGTCAGGTCCTCAGCCTGAGTGGAGCCTTGAGCGAAAGGTCTCAAACCTGGGGAGTGCTCCAGGTGTGTGCCCCTCATGTGTTTCCCAGGATGGCTAGTCCATGCATTTACCTCTTTCCCCTACCCCTAACAATTTACCTCTCCCCCCACCCTAACCTCATGCCCACGTTTGGACTCTCCTCCAATAAGAAGCCATCTCCTATTTCAGTGGGCCCATCGAGGCCCCTGGGACTCCGTCCACTTCATACGCCCTTGACTTTGCCTTCCTCCTTACTTCCGGTCTGGTGTCTTCAGAGGATGTCAGGTCTTCTGTCCTGCAGGACTCGTTTGCCCAGCCCCACAATCGATCTCCATCCCCTCTCCCCAGGAGCTTGCCTGCCTCGTTAGCTTTTCTTTATTACATCCACAGCGTCTGCCCTGAGGGCTTCTTTTATTCCACTCAAAATTTCTCATTAAAAATGGTGTTTTTGGCCCTACTCCCTACAATTTCTTCCTTGCCACGACTCTGTTTCCTCATTGTGGATTTGCTTGTCCATACAGCGGTAACATGGCCCGAGGATATTTTGCCATTACAGTACCAAACAGGACTTTTCAGAAGAGCTAGAAGTCAGCAGATTAGTTTTATCCTACTTTATTGCTAAGGAGGAGGTGGAAAGGTTGGGAACCTATTTTGATTTCATCCTGGAAGCACATCTGGGAATGCTCCTCGTAGTCCAGGTGTCTGAGAGGTCAGCATCTACAAGCTAATTGCCAGTGGAGGCAGGAGGGATGCAGAAGGTGGGGGAAACATACATCTGGAGAGGGATCCTTGTAGCAATGACATTGCGGTCACATCTGCCTTCCCCCATGCCACCATGTCTTTGGCACACCTGAGACCAAGTTCAGCATTCCTCTCTGGTTGGTCATCGATGCTCCTTATCCAACATCCCTTTGTAGCTATCATTGTTGTAAGCAAACTTAGTTTTGTCTGTGAGATTTAAAGGAAGGTCCAGGTTTAGAGCTGGGGAAGAAGTTGAGACTGAACTGGAAAAAAATCCTTTGTGCTTGGAACTTAAGCATGATCACTGCTGTTTTAGCATCTTTATTTGAATTATCTTTGTAGAATAGGGACTGTTGTCTCTGTGTAAGCAATGTTCACAATAAAAGACTTGACTGTGAGTTGGGGAGAGACTTCATTCAGACACCAACGAGGGGCCTTTTTCCCTTCTGGTGCCTACTGAGTTTCTCTTTCATGGTGACTGAATTTCCCCTCTAAGACTTCATGCATCCCTGGGCTGACTTGATTTTGCTATGTATTTAAAGGGATGTTGAACTTCTGGTCTCCTGCCTCCACCTTCCAGGTGTTGGGATTACAGGCTTGGGCCACCACTTTTGATTGTGTGTGGTGCTGGAGATGGAACCCAGGTCTTCACGAATGCTTGATTGGCATTGCCAGGCAATGGCTCTAACAATGGGGCTATGTCCCCACTCCTCCATCCCTCAATCATAAAGACATGCCATGGCCAAAAACCAGTGTTCTGTAACACCTCCAAAGCTTGAGAGGAATGTAGACTATCTAAGGGGCAAAAGTTTTGATCTGCCTGAACAAAGGGGGTCTTGAGCAGGTCTGTCTTTAGAGACTGGAAGACCCTCTCCTAAAACTTTCCTCCCACAATACCTCTGGCATCTTGTTACAGTGGGAAGAAAGGGAGATGCCAAGACTCACACCTCCCCTGTAGGTTTATTAGGATCAGACTGCCTTGTTAATAGCCCAGGTGGCTAAGAGCAGCTGCCACAGACACCAGCTACAAAATTCCCCAGTTTCAGTGAGGACAGACAGACTGGACAGGTCCCAGATCCTAGAGGACAGTGTCTGGAATGCCTCACCTGTGGCCATGTCCAAGAGAAAGGAACACCAAAGGAGGGAAAGAATGAACTGGAAGAAAGCTCTCTGCATCAGTGTTGTTAGAGGCCAGGCCTGGACAGACCGCCATGCATGGACAAGGATACAATGTGCATCTAGTGTTTCAGTGGGAAGATGAAGTCATGCTGTCCACACGCTGTTGGTCTCTTCTCTTCTCTGCCGTCTCTACATACAGCTTTGCCAGCCCCAGCACAAGGAGCAGCCACTCTCCCCCTGAATCTCCACTTTGTCCCTTCTTTCTGTAGGCGTCCCATATTGTTGGTCCCAGGTCTGTTATATGGGACACAGGCATGGGTTCCACCAACAGTAACCGAGGGTTACTCCTGTCATATGCGTATCACCTCTTTCTGGAGTTGAAAGCGTGACTGGATCCACTGGGAGGACCAGAACTGGAGTGCCTGGGTATCGTGGAGAAGAGGGGGAAAGGACTAGTTGGCCCCTTGTGTTGAATTTGGGTGGGGAGGCGGTTTGAAAGGACAGTTATTTCGGGTGTTGGTGGGATAGCAAGCGTTTCGCCAGTTCTCATGTGAGTCCTGCCATGCGTACGTGGGCAGGAGGTCTCACACCGCCCCCCTGAGTCATTTTCTTCTGACTTCACTCTCCTTGCACAGTCCCCGAGAAACTAGAGAGAAAGCACAGGAACTGTCGCTGCTTCCTAAATGTCAGCTCTCCCTCCTTGCTTGTCTCCTCTGGTGACTGCCTGACGTCAATAGCTGCCTTTTGGTTGCTGGTCTCGCCTGCTTTGGCAGATTTGGCTCTCAGAGCACTTCCGGCAGGAGCAGGTATTCTGAGTGGCTAGCCAGGGCTCTCAGGTGCAGGACGTAGCCCAGGATGTGTCTCCTGAAGGGTTCTTTCCACATCCGCACACATGTTTCCAAGGCAGGGCTCCAGGTGGGTTTTGATTTTAGACCTCTAGTGAGATTTGTTTAAGAGATCCGTGCCAGTGGATGTTGTATTATCTATATATGTCAGCCTGCTTCAATTAAACGTGTCTATAGCAGATGAGTTGTGTTGTACCATCAATGGGAGCCTAGAGCGTACAGTGTGCCTCAGGTAGCATGTCAGCCTCCTTGACTTGGACATCTTCCCAAACAGCATCCCATTAGGAATTGCCAGGTGTTCTACCTCCCAGGCCTCTCTCCAACACTTGCCCACTTTTGCCTCCTGTCTTCTCAAAGCCCTCTGAGTTCTAAGCCTGATTCCAGCTGTGGTAGGAAGGGGTCTCATCATCCCAGTCTTCATCCTGACTCTTCATACTCTGCAGTGGGATCCCTAGATGCTTGTGGCTCAGATATTTGATCAGCTTCCTTTTGTCTCCTGTGGACTCCTGGTCTGGGGTGGGGACCCCTGTCTGTATCAGTTTTCCTTTCTTCTTTGGGTCTGATCTCTAACACATATGACTTACTGGGCTTTTTAGATATTGTGGTGGATTGAAGGAAAATGGCCACCAAAAGGAGTGGCACTATTAGGAGGTGTGGCCTTTTTGGAGGAAGTGGTCTCCTATGCTCAAGCTACTCCCAGTGAGACAGACCACTTCCTTTTGCCTGCCTATCTATATGTAGGCCTCTCAACTCCAGCACCATGTCTGCATACACTCTGCCATGTCCCACCATGATAATAATGGACTGAACCTCTGAACTGCAAGTGAGCCACTCCAAATTAATGTTTTCCTGTATAAGAGTTGCTGTTGCCAAAGTGTCTCTTCACAGCAAAAGAAACCCTACTAAAACAGATATCTATTGTCCGAACTCTACACCCTAGCCATTCTGGGCCACTCTATCAAGTTCTGAGGTAAAAATCAGAATAGGGTATTGGAACATTGCCAGTCTTCATGCTAAAGGGATTAGCTTCAGGATCGGAGATATTAGTGTGCAAGTGGTGACTTCTTCACAAAGTGACCCCCAAGAGGCAAAGGGTGCCTTGGGGAGTGATGTTTAAGAGTAGACTTGACTGGAATCTTTTGGTGTGAGGCTAGAAGTCCCATACAAATTGAAGAATGGAGATGAGTTAGACTTGGGGGCTCGTCTGGGATGACTTGCTGCTGAGATTAGCATTTGTCTTTGTACCTTTGACTCACGATGTGTTCCCGAAGATGTGTGACTCTAAGCCTGTGTTCATGTCCCCACAGTGGGACGGATAACTGAACCGTTTGCCATGGCTTTCATTCAGAGCCTTAGATGATTTTTCTGAAGGTAGATAAAGCCAGTGTACTGTTTTATTTAATGATGGCACAGACACCTGAGTGGAAAGTGATTAGGGCCATGTGAGCAGAGCTGGGAACAGCCTGGAGCTTTTGTAACCCCAGATGTCTGAAGGTGGCTGTGTGCTGCCCCTGTCTTTCCCCTTGCCCTATGGTTGACTTTGTTCCTTCCAAGCAATCTACAAGAAGCCTTCCAAATCATTAAAGGAGGTGGACAGGGAAGTGGGGTAGGGAACAGGGCTGCCTCATGCATCTGAGGATTGGTCCATGAGTAGCCCAGCAGGTGCTTGTCCAGAGGAGTCCTCAGAAGCAGCAGCTGCTCCCCAGGAATGGAGGAAAGAATGTCTGGGAGCATGATTTTCTGCTTTGCAAAGTTCACGTGACTGAGTTGTCTCTTGAGCGCACTGGCTGTGACTTTGTGCCCAAGATGTATTCCAGTTACAAATGGTGGGGCTCAATGCTGTTAAATGTTTCTTTATCTCATGCAGGATTTGTACCCATTTCCTGTAGGTACTGTAACACATCACCTGTAACTAAGCTGTAAGAAGTCCCCACGCAATACATTTATTGTTTTTTTCAAGTTTTACAGATCATAAATACAAAATCAGTTGTGTGGGCTAATCAAGGTTAAGGCCCATTAGGTTAAGGCCTCTCCCAGCCTGAGCCTGCTGCATTCCATGACTTTTGTCTGAATCATTCCATCCTTGACTTCCTGCTTGTGCCATCACGTGCCTTTCTCTGACTATCCTGCTTCCCACTAGTAGTGGCAGTAGCAACAGTTATGATTAAATAACCATTACCCCTCAACTGCAGCCCAGGGAAGTCCATGTAAATTTAGATCCTTAGCTCAATTCTATTTGCAAACGGCTTTGCCATACAAGGCATAGTCATAGTCTTTAGGGTTTAAGACGTAAAATACTGGGGTAAGTATTATTCAGCCTGACACAGGATCCCACTGAATCATCACACTCCCTGAATCATGGTTTCCATAAACTCCTAACATCCTTCCCTTCTAAACACCCTTAGCAAGATCAAAAGACAGAGCCAGAACCATGCAGCCACTGGTACCCACACCTCCACACTCCTTCGCTTCTTCTGTGCAGATAACTCATCTGCATGAGGACTGAGTTTCCCAGAGGTGGGATGGGCTCAGTGTCTGGTCCATAAATGGTCAGAGAATTCCTTGCACCTTAGGAGTCTGTAGTTACCCTAAAAGATGTCAAGCTCGTTAGGTGGACAGGCCCACAGAAAGGAAACGCAGCATGCCAATGACCCATTAGAATCTAGACAGCTCTTGTCTTAGTGTTTTGTTGCTGTGATAAATACCGTGACCCAAGCAGGTTGGGGGCGGGGTTCAGCTTACACTTCCACATCACAGTCCATCATTGAAGGAAGTCAGGGCGGGACTTGCTGAGCCCATTTTCTTATACAGTTCACCTATAGGTATAAGAGTGGGTACCAGGGGTGGTTGTAGGCTAAAAAGGGCCAAGGAAAACAACCCACCCCTGATGATTCAAGACCTGGGCCAAGGAAAAACACCCTGGCCCTGACTTGATCCCAGGACCAGGACTTGAAATCCTACCAATCCCTGAGCTTGCCCTAGAATCCCAACAATCCCTGAGCCCAGAATCCCACCAATCCCTGAGGTCCCCGAATTCAAAATGTCACCAACCCCTGAGCATGAAATTGCCACCACTCCCTGAGCTTGCCCCAGAAATAAACCACAAAACCCACCAATTCCAAACCACCCCAGAAAGCTCTGTCCTCTCCAAGAAAACCTTTATAAAGTGTGTACCCTTGAGGCAGCTGCCCTCCTGGATTCTTCCTTCCCAATAAGTCTCTTGAGTGAGGTTTGTTGTAAGGTGTGACATTTTCATCAGAGTGGAGCCCAACTGTCACAGCTTCCATGGCAGAACTGTAACACTTTCACTGGGGAAACTTTCTCCTAGCAGGTCAGAGCTGTAACACTTAGTCGGACCTGAGCGACCAATAACATCACTGGGGACACCTTCCCCTGCCTGAGCAGAGTTGTTAGACTTGCACTGGGGAAGCCTTCCCTGGAGCAGGGCTGTAAGCTGCTTTGCTTATGATGACTTTGTGGTAGTCCTTGGCTCCCAGCTGCCAGGATCCCTTTCCATCTGAGCTCAGTGCTTACAGTGGCACCATCAGTAGCGGGCTTAGCTCTCCCACACCAGCCATTAATCAATCATTTATCAGGCCAGTCAGATGGAAGCAGCTCCTCAGTTGAAGTTCCCACTTCCGCTTTGTGTTAGGCTGACAAAAATTAACCAGCTCAGTTCCTCATCCAGCCCAGACACCCGGCTCAGCTAGCCACAGCCCAAGGCCCTGGGACCATCTTTGTTGTTTCAAGATGTAACTTGTTTCTGAATGAAATATAGCTTTTAAGGGTGAGGCAGAAAGTGACCAGAGGTGCTGCAGACATTGTGTCTTTGGCAGTCTATCCCCATTCTGGACACCACATTGAGAAACTCAGCGGGGGCCGAATCCTCCAAGTTCTCTCACTTGAAGCACAGTCCTATCTATTCCCTGGCTTCTGATGCCATGGTCGCCGTTTTGGAAGGAGCAAACCTTCCTCCACCCCGGCCCTCCTTAGAAGTAACAGCTACAGGTGATCAGTGGTCATGAAATCCTCCCTCAGTGAGACCCTCACTATGTCTTCTCCACTAGGGTATCCTGAGCACAGGACAGCCTGGCATGTACTGGGAGAGATCTGCCTCTGAGGCCAGCAGCATGGAAAGCTGACAGAAGTGTTCCCAGTGCAGAAGTCCACTGGCCACCATTGTGTATGCAGCAGGAGTGGGGAGAGAGGGGGAGACAAGGCATAACTTTGGGGCCAGACACTGCCAACTTGTTTGAAACTTGAGATTTTTTTCCTCTTTTATTCTAAAGGCAGACAGATCTTTCTAGACAATGGAACAGACCCATCAAGCCCAATTACTTTGAAAAATTCTTATTGTTTCCTTCTATTAGCATCTCTCCCCGCCAGTTCCCTCCTGAAATTCAATGGGTGGGGGAATGTGAAGATAAACAGCACAGAGCTCTCAGGCTCTAGGAGATCTTCTGACTGCTGTCTCCAAGGCTCAGCTGCCCTTTTGTGTTGCAAGGCTGGTTCATGCTTTAGATGGCCCTGACTGCCAAGGAAGCCTTTGAGAAGGTCATCAGAGAGCATTATTTCTAGTGGTGGCTACAGAGTGTGACAACATGGTAGATATTACAGACGGGAAGTGGCCGAAAGAGGCCTAGAGGCAGGGCATTGGCAGGGGCTCTGGGACATCAGTGCTGAAAGCCAACCTTAACCTTGTGTTCATGTTTCTCCTCCGGTCTTTTCCAGTGTGTATTTTAAATTTTATTTAGTTGTCTTACTTTTTTTTAGTTTGAGGGATATTCCCTCACTATGTAACCCAGGCTAGACATGAACCCTGAGTTTCCATGAGTTTTCCTTTCCATGGCTTCCCAAGTACCTGGGACGACAGGTGCCTGCCACAGTCCACCATTTTTGTTCACTGTGCTGGTGTGGCTAAGATAGAGAAAACCCCCAGTGTATTTGCAGGGCAGGACTCATGCTGTAATATCTCAGGAAACTGGGGGTGGTCAGCAAGAAGAGACCTGGGCCTTGGGGTAGCCAGAAAACAGTGGCCTTTAACCTAGCCTGGGCTCTTCCATCAGCCTCACGCGAGTCTCTTCCTTCTCTTTCTGGTTCTCAGAGTCAGCCGCTCCTTCCATCTTCTCGTCTTCGGCCTGTGGGCATGGACCACTTGACCTTTGCAACCTGCCCATTCATTCTTTCACTTATCCTCTGGCTCGCTGTCCTCCTCCCAGCGATGATGCTCTCCCAGCGCTGCTGTAACAAACCGTCACACACTTGGAAGTGAGTGACTTGAAGCAGCGTCCACTTGTCTTCTCAGCGGTGGCATTGGGTGTGGGTGGGGATGTGTCCCAGCTGATGGCTCTTGGAGGGGGTCATTTCCTGTCCCTTCCCAGGTTCTGATCATTCCCATCTATCTAACCTGTTGCTCCCATCCCACACTCCTCCCTGTTTCTTCTCGGTGTGTCGTCTCCACGTTTGCTTCTAGGCTCCCCCTGCCTAATAATGTCCCGGAAGACTCCACCTCCAGCTAAGGTTGTGTCCTGTAGTCCCTGGTCATACGAGTTTGAATGGGACACCGTTCTGTCTACATGGTGTCAGGTACTGCCCCTTCTACAGGTACCAGCACCATCGGTAAGAGCAAGCATAGCCTACCAGCCTCGAACCTGCAGGTGCTGGGGAAGATACTGGCTACATCGTTTCCAGATATCCGACTTCCTGTGCCTGCCTTTCTGGTTCCCCTGTCAGAGTAGTTGCTTTCATGTGTCCCCAGTCTAGGTCTCTACTTAAGGGCACGCTCAGTACATACCTGGCTCTGTTGTCTGCGCTCAAAGACAGCCTCTGCCTTCTGCCTGCCGTCCCTGCCTCTGGTAGGGTTTCACGGTGAGCCGTGCATCAGCTGACCACCAGGACGCAGTGTGCCTTTGCAGGGGTCAGAAAGTAAAGCCTCTGCCTGGCACAGAGATTTACAGTTACCTAATAGCTGCCTGGCTCTGTCAGCTGCAGCTCTGTCCCCAGCATTGGAATTCTACACGTGATGCCACCTCATTGGCTTCCAGCCTCCACTCTCATAAATCTCCACAGAGAAATCGTTCTAACTTAGCCGACACCCAATTTTTCAAACTTTATCAGCTTTGTGGATAGGCTCTTAGATTTCTTCACTTTGATGACCTCCTGCAACATAATCCTGGAAGGTGATATGTATGCTTTCTTTGTGGATGCAGGCTTGTGGGTGATAGCCAGAAGCCTGGTTTCTGCTTAGAAAGAGGGAGACTTAGAAATAAGGGCCTCCTCTGCCCTATTGCTGGGGAGAAGCCAGACTCTAATTGCAGCTGTTCCCTAATTAGTGCCTACTTCTCCAGCACACTGACTCGACATGCTTGTTAGCATGGGTGTGTGTATGCGTGTGTGTGTATGAGTGTGCGTGTGTGTGTGCGTGTGTGTGTGTGTGTGTGTGTGTGTGTGTGTGTGTGTGTGTGTGTGTGTCTGAAGATGAGCTCAGGATCCTAAACATACACCCTGGCACCAACTTAAACTCCAGTGTTTTGTGGTACCAGTGATTACAGATGTCAATGAGGCTGTCACTAAGTTATCATTCCCCACTCTGTAACACCATGTTCTGTTCTGGAGGGTGGTTCCTGGCCCTCTTTAATCTCTTTACCCTTGTGGTGGTTAATATTAATTGTCAACCTGATAGGATCCATAGGATCAGGACTCCCCGAGGATGGAGGCTTCCTGGCACATCTGTGTGTTAGCCTCTGAGAACTCAAGGGCTTGTTTTATGTTGATTGATGTGGGAAGATGTGTCTTGATTGTGAGTGGGACCCTTCTGCAGGGGATCTGGGCCTGTATAAAGTGGAGGCAGCAAGCCGAGTACCAGAACAGTTTGTCATTCTCTGTCCCTGATGGTGGATACCATGTGACCACCTCTTTCAGCTCCCACCATCTCCATTCCCCCCATTGTGAAGCACAGCGCTCTCAGACTGTGGGCAGAAATAAACTCTTTCCCACTTAAGTTGTTTTTGTCAGGGAAACATCACAGCAGCAGGAAAAGAAGCCAAGATGGCCTCTATTTGGTTCTTATACCAGGCCCCTGCTGGGTGGCCACAACAACCAGGTCAAGGTACAGGTCTGATGACTTTATGTCAAGTCCAAGCTCCCAAGCCTTGTAGGACCATGCTCATGGTGATCCTTCTTCCTCACTGTTCCCATTGCAGGTCCTCAGACCCCGCCCCCCGCCCCACCCCGCCCCGCCCTTCTCAGAGCCATATGCCTGCTCTGTCCTCCAGACCTGTGCACCGTCTGTTTCTCCTTTCCTGATGGCCCTGCTCCAGCCTCACCCTTCCGGAGATCATGATGGCACCTCCCATTTCCATGATGGCTCTCTCCGCCTGTGACCACAGCATGCCACGTGTAATTTTCCCCAGTGCCCGCCTTCTTCGCCCAGTCTGTGTGTCTTGCCCGCCACTGTGATGTTGAAATAGGAAAATGCCACCTCACTCCAAATGTGGTGAGTGCCATCCAGTAGGAAGGTGGCTGGGACTGGAGAGAGTGAGGCTGCTGGGTTTAGCTTTCCATGAAATTCTCTTCTCCTTTCTTTAAATTAAAATGGCACACGAAGAATGGGATTTAAGATTTTAAATAACAGGCAAAATGGCAGCAGTGGTAATTGTTGGTTTGAGAAGAGAAAGCCAAGTAAGAGTTAGTGTCTAGTTCAGGGTTGGGTGATGGGTTCTCTGGGGGCCTCTTCCTTAATGCCTGGTCTCTAACCAGCATAGATATATAGATATTACACACACACACATACACACACTCTCTCTCTCCCTCTCTCTCCCCCTCCCTCTCTCTCCCCCTCTCTCTCCGTCTCTCTCTCTGTCTCTCTCCCCCTCTCTCTCTGTCTCTGTCTGTCTGTCTGTCTGTCTGTCTGTCTGTCTCTCTCTCTCTCTCTCTCTCTCTCTCTCGTGTGTGTGTGTGTGTGTGTGTGTGTGTGTGTGAATACTAATGCATGGTGACACCAGCTGTTGTTCCCCAATTGTAATCACCTTGGTTCTATTTATTTTTATTTCTAATTATGTGTGGGTGTGTGTGTGTGCCCACATATGGTCTTGTCTTGTGCACATGTGTGCAGGTGCTCACAGAGGTTAGAGACAATGGATTCCCCTGCAGCCAGAGTTACAGACGGTTATAAACCACCATGTGGATGCTGGGAATTGAACTTGGGTCCTCCGCTAAGAGCAACAGGTGCTCTTAATCACTGAGCCATCTCTCCAGTTTCCACGTTGGTTGTTTAGACAAGATCTGTCATTGTTCTGGAACTTGCTAAGTGGGCCAGGCTGGCTCATCAGCAATCCCCAGGGATCCATTTGTCTCTCTGCCTCTTCAGCAGTGAGTCTCAGGTGGCTGAACTCAGTTCCTACTGTCCAAGCGATCACCCTAGCCCTGTGGGGACATTAAATGTCATCCTCAGGGCAAACCCTTCCTTGCTCTCACCGCCTTTGATGGGCTGGCTGTGTTGAGCCTCTCTCTCTTCTCTGTGTTTGCACTTTCTTCTTTATTACAGTGAGCTAGTGTGCCAGAGGGATTACCAAAAATAGGCCCACTTCCCACTCAGTGACATCTCCGAGGAAGGACACGCTTGGTCATTATTCGTCTTCTGGTGTTGTATTTAGTATTGATATCTGCCAAACACATGGAGGTGTAGCCTGGATCACCCTTCAATGTCCCCATTGGTTGTGGACTGCATGGTAGGCCCATGACCATCATCAAACTCCCATCTATGAAAAGTTTCTTACAGCACTAGCAAATAAACCAGATTCTGAGGATGTTTGAGTTTTAAGGCACTGAGTCATACCAAATGCACACTAAGAAAAAAAATTACAAAAATCCTTAATGGGGCCTTGGGATTACAGACATTTCATTAAGCACTAATTCCTTCAAAACTGGCAATTTGTGCATGATATATATTAGCAATTTTAACTTTGCTGCAGTATTTGGCTAAGTAATACCCTTTCCCAGCCATCCTTCACAGAGGACTTTATTGAACATTCTCAATTGGTTTTTGCTGATGATAATGTTCAGATGGAATTTCCTTTCCTCAGACAAAAAGCATGTGGCAGAGAGGAGAAAACAGAAGGAAGAGGGAGGCAGACGTGGGGACACGCCACGGAGGACAGTGAGCTCAAGTGTTTCTCTTTAAGGGAAGGCTCAGTAGGGTTCTTTATGTTCCTGCATGTGTGCACCAGCGTACATGTGTGCATGTCTGCATATGTGCATGTGTGTGCGTGCACATGTGTGTACGTGTACGTGCTTGTGTGTGTCCATCAGTGTGTGTTCACCTTGTTTTCTGACACTGCATCCCTCACTGGCCTTGGATCCACCCAGTAGGCTAGGTTAGCTAGCCAGTGACCCCTAGGTCCTCCCACCCCGGTCTCTGTATCTCCAGTCCTGGCATTATAAGTACACTTCATCACAAGTGGCTTTTTACATGGATGTTGAGGATCAAACTCGGACACACCAAGCATTTTACAAATGGAGCCAACTCCCTAGCCTCAGGGCTCTTTATGGTATAATCAATATACTCACAGTGGTATTGGGTGTTTTTAGGTAGTTTTCAGACCAGGTCAGGGATGTTTTATTCCCTCTATAGTACTGTAATGCAACCTGATTTCTCCCTGTCCCTTTTTTCACTGTTCCTGGGGTCTCAGTCTTCCATATTACCCATATTCCTCCTGAATGTATCTCAGTCCCGTCAATATTGCCAATACAAATTGTTATGCAAATCACCAAGGAAAAACCTGATTTTAACCAGTTAAGCAAAGGTATGAATGGGTATTTGCTTAGCTCCTATTGTTCCAGGATCTGGGAATACAGCAGAGAGTAGGGTGAACCTTCCTGTGATAGGCTGCATCTTCCGAGCTCAGCCACACTCACCGTAGCCACTCCTATGAAAGCGACCTCTCTGTCTGTGCTGTTCTCCGCCTCCCCTGGCAATCTCCAGATTGTTTTTCAACCTTTAAGCACATCATCCTCCGTGGAATCCCTCTCCAGTGAGGCTGCAATGTCAGGCCCTTTAAGATCTCCGTATTTTTCCCATGCACTGATTATTGGCATTGGCTGTTCCATTTTGGACTTCATCGGTTCCATGCATCAGTTTCTCCTTCTTGTCTCTTCTGCCATGTCAGATATCATTCTGTCTTGCCTTGTCTCTGTATCCTAGTTCATGGTTCTAAAAGTGCCTGAGCTATAACAAGCATTTGGCAGATACTTCAAATGATACTATCTTTTATAGTTTTAAAGACTATTTTATTGTTTTAAAATTATTTCTATATGTGTGTCTCTGTTTATATGCATGTGATTGCCAGTGCATGCAGAGGTCAGAGGCATCAAATCCCCCGGAGCTAGAATTACAGTTATGAGTCACCTGACAGAGTGCTGGGAATTGAACTCTTAATTTTCTGCAAGAACAGTACATGCTCTTAAGTGCTGAGCCATTTCTGCAGTCCAGAACAATATTTTAAATAGGTGGCATATCTGTTGCATTTTTTTAAAATTATGAAGCTGTTGGCCTTGCTTGTTTCTTACTGGCTAGCTCTGACTTACATAATTACCCCATAATTGTTAATCTAACTATTTCTCTTACCGGAGAACTTTCCGGGCTTCCTACCCCATGGTGTTACATCTTGACTCTCTGTGTTTCTCCTTCCCAGAGTCCTTCTGGACTCCTAGTCCCACCTATCTTGGTTCGCTATTGGCCAACAGTGCTTTATTGACAAATACATAGGACTTCTCCAACATCTCCTCTTTTCTGTTTAAACAAAAAGAAAGGTCTTAATTTTAACATAGTCAAATTATATATAACAGAATAGTTATCAAGTAAGAACACAGTTACAATATTTTGTCAACATTTAGCAAGATTTAAAGAAAATATCATCCATCCCATCCTTGTGAGTCTAAAGTTCTATATGTAGCTTATCTTTTATCATAACTAAGGAAAACTATAACTATAACTATCTGTCTTCAACTCCATCAAAGATCACAGAAGGATAATATATAAACACTAGGATTGACAGAGACATCTTGCTACCTGGACAGTCACCCAGAGTTCCTGTGTAACGTTGGGGCTATCTGTTGCATTTTTATGCGTTTTCTTTTCTATGGATTAAGTTTGTTCTTGGACAGTTTCGTAATATACTTTCTGTACTCCCACCCACATCTTCTCTTCATTTCTACACATTGTCTGCCATCCCCTACTCCTCCCTACAGGTCCCTTTCCCACATCCCCGTCTTTCTGGTTTGTTTTGTGACCCACTGATTTTAACCAGAGTCATCTGTGTGACCATAGATTTGAAACTATTCACTGGAGTCTGATGGGCTCACTGTTGGGCACACAGTTGAAAACAATGACTGTCCTCCACCAGAACCCATCAGTAGCCAAGAGTTCAATAGGGAGGGGGTACCATGATTGACGGTTGCAAGGCCCAGGCTTGTGCAGGCCAAGTGTGCTCTGCATAGCTGCTGTGAGAGCATATTTCCGAAGGTAGTGGCAGCGCTCATCTTAGTTGCCAGGTATAGAGAAACGGAGCTGGAATTGTGCTGGAAGCTCCCTCCCTGATGACTAGTGTTCACGATGTCAGGAGGTGCTATGCCAGCTTCTAGGGGAAGAAAAGGCATCAGTGGTCTCATTCAACTGTGAACTCTCCAAACTACAGTGCTAAGCTAGCAAGTTGCACCAGCTGATACAATAGAGGCACAACTGTTTTGGGGGCAGCCAACTCGTCTCAGCTTGAATCTGAGGTTTGCTCTACAAGAGAGAGAGTGCATACATAGTTACTTGTTACTTTTCTTGTTGCGGTGAGAAATTACCTGAGACCCCCCACAAAAAAAAGTTAGGAAGGAAAGGTTAGTTTTGTCTTGTAGTTTGATGTTTCAGTCCACCGTCACGGAGAAGACATGGGCAGGAGCTTGAAGCAGCTGGTCATGTTGTGTTCAAAGTCAGGAGGCAGAAAGAGTTGGGGGAGGAATTCTGGTGTTTAGTTCACTTTCTCTTTTTTATTCAGACAGATCACAGGCTGGGATGATTCAGATTGGGTCTTCCCTCTTCAGTTGAACTTTTCTGGTAGTATCCTCAGAGATACAGCTAGAGGCATGTTTCCATAGTGATTGCACATTCATCCAGTGAAGGTGAAATAAGTTTCTACATGCCTTACTGTAGACCAAGAGAATTTCTAACTTTCTTTCTGTCCAATAGTGGCATTTCTAGCCTCATCCATGTGTCTGAGCCTCCTCTTCCTACTCCTATAGCATAGTGACATCATCAGGGTCTAGACCAGGTCTTCCTTTTTTGACTGTTCCTCAATGCTGAAGATAGAACCCAGAGGCCTTGCACTTGCTGACCAAGTGCTGTGCCACCAAGCCACACCCTCCATGTCCCCAGGTCCCACAAGCTATGTTTTAATCTATCCCCTTTCTCCCCATGGCATATTAATTACTACTTCTACCGCTGTGGCAAGACACCCGACAGAAACAATGCAAGGAAAGGAGTTGTGTAGGTTCACAGTTCAGGATGTATGACCAGTGTGGCATCTGGTCACATCCTAGTGGCATTCAGCAAGCCCAAATCTCTGCTGGAAGCGGGCCTGGGACTAGCACCCTCAAGGCCCACCACAGTGACCCACTTGCTCCTCGGAGGCCCTACCTTCTAAAGGTCCCACTGCCTCCAAGACTGTGACACCAGTAGGGGAACAATGTTGAACACATGGGGGACACATTTCATATTTAAAGTATAACATGTTTTGTTATGCATTTTGGATTTTTGTAGCAATTAAAGCTCTGCCCCCTCCATATTTTACCCACAGTCTTCCATCATTAGGTTCTCAAGTTATGTAGCAACAACGACATTTAAAGAACAAGTTGTGCTAGATAGATATCCAAATTATTGATTCTGTGGTCCCCATGGTTTCATTCAATAGCATCAGGCTCTTCCTGCTCCTCCTTTTGGATGGAGATGGAAGTTTGTTTTCTTCAAACTTTATATAATCAATTGTTTTGACAGGGAAACAATAGTCCTCATTCTGGTTGGCATTGCATTTGAAATCAGAGTCACGGCTACCTTTATGAAGATCTCCCTCATTTCCCGGTGATCAATTTAACATGATTGCCTCTTGGAGAAACCACCCTGTGAAATAAATCCATGTTGTTCACAAGTGACAAGCTACATCTGTTGGCCTCTCTACCTTTCACTTGGCCTTTTGATGCAACCTATCGGTTGTCATAGAAAAGGGCTTGGTGGCCAGTCTGTGTTCTGGATGGCACCCCACAGAGCACTTCATAACTGCAGAAGCTGTGTGGTCCAGCCAAATGGATGGGTTGTAAACCAATTGTTTCTGTGTTGTGCCATCTTGCTCAGAATCTGCAGAAATTGATAGCATCTTTTAGCCCCGGAGTCTAGAGATTCAATTTACTCTGTAGCTCACTTAGAAAAGACAGGGAAAAAAATAATGTCAAGTCAGTGGGGAAATAGACTCTCCAATCTGGAAAGAACCATACAATATTATTTAATCTGTTTTTCCTCATTCCTTTCCGGGAAAGAGAACTATCTCTTTTCATTCCTCCCCAAGACTCTTTGGAGGTGAAACTGTCTCCTGTCATTTCTGTCCCGACTCCCAATTTTTTAATAAGAGAAAGGTATGAAGAGAAGGCCACTTTTGCAGAGACTCTTTCTGTCCTGTGCACAACTTGTGAAGATTGCAACTCTTGACTCTGTATTAATCACCTCTCCTCTCCTCCCCTCCCCTCCCCTCCCTTCTCCTCCCCTCCCCTCCCCTCCCCTCTCCTCTCTCCTCCTCCTCTCCTATACATGAGGGTTAGCCTGCATCTCTGTATGTGCACCATGTTCATACCTGGTGCCTGTGGAGGCCAGAAGAGGGCTTCAGATCCCCTAGACCTAGAATTACAGATCTTTGTGAGCCACCATGTAGGTTCTGTGAACGGAATCCATGTCCTCTGCAAGAGCAACAGGTACTTTGAACCCCTGAGCCAGCTCTCCAGCCCACCTTTTCTTTTCGCTGCTGAGGATTCAACCCAGGCAGGCCATCATGAATGTTAGGCCAGCATCCCCCATCACAAAGCTGCACCCCAGCTCCAGTCAGAAAGTCCTTATGGAGCATCTACCATGTGTTGGATTCTGTGCTGGATGCTGGGAAGCAGTTCCACAGAACAGAACAGCAGAATCCCAGACTCTGAGCTAGTGGGGAGACAGATAATGATTTCGAAGATACCTATGCAAGCTTAAAAGGAGTAATAAGATCATGGTATATGTTGATAGTTAGAGGTGTATGCGTGCCTATAGCAGTATGCTTAACAATTGCAAGTAGGGAGAGACCCAAAAGAGAAATTAAGTCAGGTACAGCTAGAGAGAGTGACTAGGAAGGTAGTTTTGAGAGGTTTTTTTTTGTGGGAGGCTATGTCTGTGTGCACAGGATTGTGCATTTGGGGGTCTGACATAGATCCTGGCTATCTTGATTGTTCTCTATTTATTGAGACACGTATCTCAATTGAACCCCAAACCCACCTCTTTGACTAGTTTAGATTGCCACTTTGTCTCCCAGCAGCCCCTTGTCTCTGCTTCTTGAATTACAGGCAAGTTGCCATGCCTCCTGTCATTTATGTGGGTTTTGGGGTCCTGTATGGTAGTTACTTTGTCCACTAGGTCACTTCCCTGCTCCCAAGACTTTCATGAAGGATGTAGAGCAGAGGCTAGAATCCTGAAGTACTAGGAGTGAGCCGAGAGAGAACCTTCCAGACCGAAGATCAGAAAAATAAAAGGCCTTAAAGGGTTGTGGAGGATGCAGGTAGGAGTGGTGCGAACCCCAGGCATACAGTGTGCACATGCATGCTTGTGTGTACAAGTGTGTGTGTGTGCACGCGTGTGTGTGTGCATGCGCGCGTATGTGCGCATGAATGTGAGTACCAACAGTTTGACTCCCTAAAGGAGCTGAGCCCTTCCTTGTGCAACACCTGTCACAGAGCCCAATCGGTGTTAACCCTGCAAACACACTTCCCTTCTTCCCTTGCCCTCCACTGCCTCAAGGTCCCGAACCAGAACTCTGATCCAGTCCATCCCATCCACGCTTGTCCTTCGTTCTCTCCTCTGCTTCATCCATCCCCCCTTCCAGATCTACCTGGAGTATAAGCCTCCGACCGGCTCTTCGTCTCCACTGGCAGAGCCTCTCATCTACCTGGGTCCCGCACCCACGTCTGTAAAGCAGACACGATAACCGCTACACTATGGAAGCTCGTGCTGCACCCGCACCTCTAACTAGGGTGCCACTGTTCAGTTCATGAAGAAGCTGTTTCTTCTCCCATGGGGCCAGATGCATAGTTCATATTATCCTTGCTTTTGCTCTCAGTTGAAGCCTTCAATAAACTCCTGTGTCTGGCTAGAACACTCTTGCTTTATCCAGTACGCAGATGTTGTGATAAATGACTGCTACACTCCTCGGTGAAGTCTCATGCCTTGCACGTAACATCTTGTGGACTGACTCAGGGAGGGGCAGAGGGGACTCTGGTACATGTACCTTATTGTAAAGAGAAGCTTTTTCCTTGAGAAGAGCCTTCCCGCCAGCCTGGTTCTAGAGCCGCATCAGTCCCAAATAAATACACAGGAGGCTATATTAATTATGAAGCTGTTGGCCTTGCTTGTTTCTTACTGGCTAGCTCTGACTTAATTAATTACCCCATAATTGTTAATCTAAGTATTTCTCTTACCGGAGAATAGTTCCGGGCTTCCTACCCCATGGCGGTTACATCTTGACTCCCCGTGTGTTTCTCCTTCCCAGAGTTCTTCTGGACTCCTAGTCCCACCTATCTAGATTCCCTATTGGCCAGACAGTGCTTTATTGACAAATGCACAGGACTTCCCCAACACCTTATGCCATCCAGGCCCTTTGAGTGCTCGAAGCTGGTGGTTCCTGGGATCTTGGAGTTCTGTCTTAGGTCCCCTGAGAGTGTACTATAGACAGTGGAAGAGTGGAAGCCAGGATTTGGTGAGATTCAGACGCTAAGTCTACAAATGCCCTCTAGCTCTCTCTTTTGCCCACATTCCTATTGGCTGTATTGGAGTCACATGACTCACTTACAAGGAATGCTGGGAAGTTCTCTAGAGGAAGCAGAAGCAGAATGTCTCATCAGTGCTGACTGACGGGCTCCACGGGGCAGTTCCAGGTGACCTTGCCTGTGGTTACTCTTGAGCCGCCTCTCAGTTCAGACTTAAGCTCTAATGTCCATTCTCTGTCCTCAGCGCCCAGTGGAGCCAGGTGGCTTGTCACTTCTCTTCCTCTGTCTTGGACATTTTCTTTCTTTCATTGGCTTCTTTCCCATCCTCCCCTTCCTCTTCTGGATTATTCTCTTCCAGAACCTCCCCCATTCTACACACTTTGTCCTTTGCCTTTGACCTCAGCACGGGGCCACCCCTACACTCTACTTCTCTTTCTGTACTGGAGCTCCCAGCGCATGCTGAGAAAGCCTGTGCCCCTGAGGAGTCAGCGCCACCATGGGGTCAGGGCTGCTCTTCAGGCTCACAGGACTTGGCAATTCCTCCTCTCCTCTCTCCTCCTCTCCTCTCTCCTCCTCTCCTCTCCTCTCTCCTCCTCTCCTCTCTCCCCCTCTCCTCTCTCCTCCTCTCCTCTCTCCTCCTCTCCTCCTCTCCTCTCTCCTCCTCTCCTCCTCTCCTCTCTCCTCCTCTCCTCTCTCCTCCTCTCCTCTCCTCCCCTCCCATCTCCTTTCCTCTCCTCCCCTCCCCTCCTCTTTCCCCTCCCCTCCTCCCCTCTTCCCCATGATTCTTCTGAGAGATCCCTCAGGCCCGTTGAGCTCCCTACTCAGCCTTCATTCTCTTTTCCTCTTATTTCACTTTGAAACTTAGGCCAGGAGGGGACTCTCTGCTCTCCCCTAGCTCCTCACTGACATTCCCAGGGCATCTGCAGTCATTCACTGTTTCCTTCCTTTGTGGCAACATCTCACCAGATCTTCTGGGGCTACGTCTTCCTTAGTTGGCCTGCAGCCCCCCCCTCACACTTCTTTCCACTCCCTTCTCTCCTGGATATCTCACTCACGCTCACTGTTCTTAGAACCCCTGGGCTGAGCCTCCCATGTCACTTGTCCATTCAAGCTTTCGCTCGTGAGTTCCAGAAACAAACATCCCTACTGAACCCGTTTGTGCAGCAGCCATCTCTGTTCCGGGGGTCTAAAGTGGAGTGCACTGATGGATCTGCTTCCCCCAACCTCCACTTTCTCTGTCTCTTTTATTGCCCATATCAGGAAGAATTTAATGGAACCAAATTTGCTCGGCCTCTCTAGCCTGAAGCCTCGGCATCATTTATCTCTCTTCCTTCTCTCTAATCCTCAAATCCACTTAGTTTATCAGGCTCTGCTGATTCTGCCTCACGAATACCTCTCAAATCTCTGCCTGTTGTGACTGCTGAGTCCCTCATTGTACCCCGCCTGGACCACCTGTCTGCCCCTCCCACCTGCCCTGCCCTCACTCCCACCTGCCCTGCCCTTCCCTGGACCATCTGTCTGCCCCCTCCCACCTGCCCTGCCCTTTCCTTCCCTGCCCTGCCTCTGGGTTCCTGTCATCTTTCACCTACCTAACTCTGTGTGTTCATTTCTTCCGTCTTTTCACCGGGTCAGAGTCCATTGTCCCTCACATGGCACCCAAGCCATGCTGATCAATACCGCACATGGCTCCCTAGTGCAAATCAAATCTGCTCCTACAAGATAAATGAAAACAAAATGAAAAAACGACCCTAGTGCCATGAAAATGAATCTTTGTGGCTCAGGATAAAATTACAAGTGACAGTATTGTAGGTGGGTTATGAAGGAGTCAAATCTTAAATAACTTAGGGGGAGCAGAAATTATGTGCTGTTGAAATGTCATTCAATAACAGATAGGTCTCTTGGGAGGGGAACAATGCCAGCATCCACGATTCCCAGGTTAGAGAACATGGCCGTGTGAGATGCGTACATGAGCAAAGGGAACACCTCTAATTAATTGGCACATCTTATGCAGTACTGCGCAGATGCCCACGGAATGGAATTTGCTCATCATTACTAGCCAACATTTGGGTGTCGTGTCCATAGCTGTGTCTTCAAAAATACATGTACTAGGTTGGAGAATGCTCTCCTTTTCAGTGGGAAGAACAGCCATTTGCTCTTTATTCAGAGTCACAGCATATTTGGGTGACATCAAAGTTTATTAGACTCTTGTGTGACCACTAGGGCTCCTCCAGATCAATACCCTTGATCACTACAGCATCACGTCTGCAACCCACCCCTCCCAGTTGTTACTGACTTTGAGTGAAAGTCTTAGAGCTGAAGTAGTGGGCAAAATGCTGCTACTGCATAGGCTCTGGGAAGATCATGCAAGCCTAGAAATACCTTTAGTTAGAGCAAAGAAGGTTCCAGATGGTCACCAATCAAAGTAGTCACATGTAAGTGTCCATTAACCCCCAACCTTGGGTCATGGGTTGATCCAAGACACCAAGGCTCTATTATATGACTTCATTTAGATTCATTAAGGTTCCTGGGTTGAAAGAACACAGAGTTCTGCACAACTCTCAGTGCTGTGGCCAAGTACGCAAGCACACAAATTATAAACTCTAGGCCTGTGCACTCCTTATATTTTAGCAGCGTTTAAAATGTAGGAAAACGTAAGTTTAGACTTAGGGTCCACGATAACCATCCTGGTAGAAAGGAAGACGTTCTGGAGACATCTGCCTCTTACTCTTTGGTTATCTGTTCAAACAGTGGGCCTCAGAAATTGGGATTTCCCCAGGAGCTTCATGCTGGAAGAAGAAAAGAGCTGAAGCCTCGTAGTCAGCCAGAGGGGAGCTTGTCCCTTGAAAAGAGATTTCACACAGTTCTGACAACTCGCCAGACCACCTTATAGGATGTGACTCAAGTCGAGAGAGGCAGTGATGGGTGATGGATAAGACTGCACCTAGACCTCATTGCTTAGTTAGTCATATCTCCTGCAGTCCATGTAAACTTAAACCTCATGTAAGTACCCAGAGGGGAACCTGGGAGTGAGGAGTGGTCACTGGACCTCTTGGTAATTCTTCCTGGTGTGGCCTCATGGAATCAGTCTCCCTTGTCAGCCTTTAACTGTTACTTGTTTGATTAACTCTCCCATGAGGATGGGAAATGGAGCCTGGCTTGTTATGGATTTCATGGGCTCAGGTTCTGACCACGCCAGTAACACAAAGATGATGAGCAAGGCCCACACCTCATGCACCGGGGCTTTATGTCCAGGTCTTTATAATGTTTGGTCCTGATTAGTAGGATTTGGGGAAGAATTTTCTAGCTCCTGAAGTATCTCTGGCAATCAAAAAAAAAAAAAAAGCTGTTTCTTTCTTCAGAAACAGTGATTTGGGTGTGAGGGAAATGGAGTTTCCAAGGCAGGCTGGGAGCAACTGGGGAAAGTTTCGTCTCTAAACTCCCACTCAAAAATCAAGAGATAGAGAAACATCATGGGTACCAGAACAAACTGGCATTTAGTGTTTAGCTTTGTGTTTGGCGAGCGAAGGGGGAGGGACGACAAATGAAAGCAGGGTTCTGCTCAGCAGAGCTGGCGTTTTTAATGAGCATTTTTTTCCTCTCTCCCCTATTCTATATTTGCAGTAATCTGGGCAAGCGCCTACACAAATAGCCACAATTTGTAAATTGTGCCTGACATATTTTCTGCTCTTTGAATTCCCTGAGTGCCTGCAATATAATTAGAAATAAGCAATCTTTTACATCAGTAATAGGAAAAGGGACATGATTTCAGCATGCAAATAAGACGTTACCTAAACAGAGAATTACAGCTGCGAAGCCGACTGTCGTCACTAAGGGGGAAAAGGGGGCTGTTGAAGGAGGTGGGGATGGTTGCCAGCTCTGCATACTGACATTTTCCTCTTACGTCCAGCCACCTGTGGAGTGCACACGCAGGAGGCGGAGGAGGAGGAGGAGGAGGCACAGATGATGTAAGACCTTAGGGAGAAATGGTCTAGGCTTACTTGGTGGGATTGAGACTGGTTAGCTGAACAGACCCACTAGTGGACTTCCTTAGCCTTATTGCACAGTTCCCTCTGTGCGTACGTGTGTGTGTGTGTGCACGCGCGCACGTGTGTGTGTGTGTGTGTGTGTGTGTGTGTGTGTGTGTGTACATGTATGTGGAAACCAGCGGTTAACTTCAGGTATCATTACTCAGGAGCTGTATCTATCTTGGTTAATCTTTTACTTGTGCTTGTGTGTTTGTGGGTGCTTGTATATGTATATTTGGATGCATGTAGAGACCAGATTGAGGTCTGGTGTCTTCCACTGTGTGCCTCCATTTTATCTTTTGAGACAGAGACTCACTGATTCACCTGGATTAACTGGACAGCAGGTTTTGGGGAGATCCACTTGTCTCTGTCCCCTGTGTTAAGGTTACAGATGTATGTGACTTCACCCAGCTTTTATGTGGGTGCCAGGAATCTGAATTCATGTGCTTGTATGGTAGACACTTTACTCAGTGGAGCCATATACCTAGGCTTTAATTTAAAATTTTTAAACTTATATTTTATATGTTTGAGGTCTTTGCCTATATGTGTACCATGTGTATGTGTGCACCATATGTATGTGTTCAGTGCCCACAAAGGCTAGCAGAAGGCATCGGGTCTCTTGTACACAGAGTTACATATGGTTGCAAACTATCATGTGGATGCTGGGAGCTGAACCCGTGTCCTCTGTAAAAGCAACAGATGCTCTTAACCACTGAGCTATCCTTCCAGCCCTACCTTGTTTTGGGTGACAGGGACTCTTATTGGCCTGGAATTCACTAAGTAGGCAATGCTGGCTGTTCAGTGAGCACCAAGGGTTCGCCTGTCTTTGTCTCTTCTGTGACAGGATTGCAAGCACGAGCTATCACGCCTTGCTTTTGACTGTTGATTCTGGAGATGAAACTCAGGTTCTCATGCTTGGTCAGCAGATGCTATACCCACTGAACCCTCTTCTCAGCTCTGATGCATACTGGAAGAGCAAGGCAAATTCTTCAGGGGTCCATCTCTGTTAACTTCAATTAGGTTTTCTTGCCTCATTCTTTCATTCATTCATTCATTTACTCACTCACTCACTCACTAATTTTACTCATACATCGCTTCATGCCATAAGCAGTTGTTTTGTGTGACTTAAACCTCGGGACCTCCTCAGTGCCCCCACTGGGACAAGGCATAGAATCCATTGAGGACAGATAGTAGATGAAAGTAGATGGTAATGCATGGCCCAGCCTGGGCAGTTGTTCGGGTAAGACGTTCAATTCTAAGGAGGAGACTTTTGGACAGAGGCCTGCATGCTATAAGGGAGGCGGTCAGGAGAATGTCTTGGAGAAAGTGTGTGTGGGGGTGGGGGTCAGAGGGAGCAGCCACAAAAAAGGATTCCATGCACAAAAAGTATCCATGAGACATCCAGACCTGAGAGGGGCTGGTGTGTTTAAGAGACAGTCATTAAGTCAGCGTCTGCCACCTGGGGGATCCGGGTAGACAGGAAAGAAATAAGATCCCAGCAGAACAAACAGGACGGTGGCCTGGGAGGACATCTGAATGTCAGGAGAAAGTAATTCCGTGGGAGCCACGTGACACTGATTAGGGTGGCAGAGGGGTTGGGAGACATGTGCAGTGAGAGAGAGAGAGGGTGTGCATGATGAGATCTGGGGAGTGGTCACTGGGTTAGGCTGAATGGAAGGGGACCGGTAGTGGCCCTGGACAGAGCATCCCTGGCAGACTGGTTAGGGTGGGTCAAAGAGAGAATTAGAGATTTGAAAGTGAAGACAGTGAAAGCAGGGGACTCTACCAAGGAGCTTTGTAAGCAGACTGGGAGAATAGAGCAATGGTGGGCTGTGACATCTGTGGAAGGACACTTCAGGAGGATGACTATAGGAGGGGATGCCCATAGAGCCATCCCACAGGGAGAATTTGATGACCGTGGCAACAGTAGGGGCAGCATTGCTGAGAGGCAAGGGATGTGCAAGTTGTTGAGAATATCCATTGTGTGTTATATGGGACGCAGAGTGGGTGGTGGGACGCTGGTGCATGGGAGGAGACAGTGTTTTCTCTCCACTTCCCAATAACACAAGAAACGGAAGCTATCAGCGGGAGGGAGAGAGCTCTGGAGACTTGAAGACACGGGGTGCATGGAACAGGCACCTTTGGCAATGGGAGGCTGCCCTTCTGAGGGGGATCTTGTAGAAGCACCGTGCCAACCAGGGAGATTTCAAGTGAGGCCTGACATCCCAGTGCAATGTTTTCCTCAAGCCCACTCGTCTCCTTAGAGATGGGCACAGCTTAGACGGAGAGCTGGCATTAGCTGGGCCTGTGTGTAAGTATATGCCAGAGGCTGGTTGAAGCAAGGGACCACTGCTAAGGAGGGGAGGAGGAGAAAGGGAAGATGCAAGTCAAATATGGCTGGTCCCAGTGGGACCAGAGGATGATGGGACTGGGGGTTCACTGTGAAGGGACTGGGGTGACAGAAGGCCAGTCGTCAGGAATGGTTCAAGTTTAGACATGGGGGTTAGTGTTGCTATTAATAATGCCTGTGGGGTGTGCTATGTGGTACATGCCATTAAAACTAACACTCCAGAGGCAGATGCAGGTGGATCTCTGTGAATCTAAGTCCAGCATGGTCTACATAGCAAATTCCAAGCCAGTCAGGGATATCAGGGCTGCATAGTGAGACCCTGTCTCTTGTCAACCAATCAGTCAATAAATTAATAATAAATAAATCAATAATCCCTTTGGAACTAACTGACTTCACATGTAGGATAATTCCATAGGAGGTGAGATAAGAAAAGAGCCCAAACCTTAGTTTGTTTAGCTGTGTGAAGACTGATGTCTTACTAATTGTGCCTAAATCATCAATGAATGGAAGAAGGAGGTGATTAATTGAAAGAGGTGACCTTTTGCAGTAGTAGATAGTTGTTTAAAAAACAACACACTGATTGGATTATTTCTGGCTTTGTGATAGGTCCACAGTTTCATAGACCCAGAACTTCAATAGAATAAATAGGAACCCAAGTTAAGTATGCAGTAAGTGTTGATACCCCAAGAATTACAGCAAGCTGTCTTATCTGAAGGCAGAGGGAGAGCTGTCTGAAAATGCAGGAAAAATCTAGAAACTGGTTTTAGAATTCAAATGTAGTTATAGAAAATCGCTTCCATTTCAGTAACCCTGAGTACCACCAGAAGCCCTAAGATAGCCGAGTAAGAATTACTATGTTCTGTTGGCATTCTGGAAACACCCCTTCCTCCTGTCAGTCAAGGGGAAAGCCCCTTTATCTACAGGCTTCCTAAGGTAATGAGAGACTGTAAGGAAGGGTCCTTCCACAGCAAGATACGCCTGCTATGCTGGGCGTTGGTGGTGCATGCCTTTAATTCCAGCACTCAGGAGGCAGAGGCAGGTGGAGCTCTGTGAGTTCAAGACCAGCCTTGTCTACAAAAGCTAGTTCCAGGACAGTCTCCAAAGCCACAGAGAAACGCTGTCTCAAAAAAAAAAGAGAAAGAAAGAAAGAATTAATCCCTTTTTCTATCATTTAGTGATATACCTGTCATAATGTGTTTTTCTTTTCCAAATGAACGTAGGTCCCCATTGGTCCAAAAAGAAAATTATTGTTATATTGACTAGGCTTCCGTTACAGTTTTTAATTTGAACAGAGTTGGTAGCTCTCTGGTTCTTAGCTATTCTCCACAGAGACTGTCATCGTGTATTCCTCGTTGTATATTATAATTTGTCTCCTGCTTTCCTGGTTTGTTGAATTCTAATGTCCACAGGAGACACCAGGCCTTTGCTGCTTGCATAGCTCATCATGGCTAGAGTCTGTTGATTAAGATACTGAGCACGACTGGATTTGAAGGCCACCTGGCTAATGCCAGACAAGACCCAGCACAGGTCAGCAGATGGCCTGCCTGCTGCTGTGCACTGGTCCCCAAAGCTGAGGACAGACTGGCTGCCTCCAACAGTCATGTGCTGAATGAAGTCTTGTCCACGGGGCTAGTTGTTTGTTAATCTTACTTTCTATCTCTGTTGCTGTGATGAACACCACAGCATCTCCAGCTGAGGGGAGGAACACTTCCCTGGCTTACACTTCCACATCACAGTCCGTCACTGAAGGAAGTCAGGGGAAGAACAGAAGGCAAGACCTGACACAGAGGACATGCAGGAATACTGCTTGCTGGCGTCTTCTCTATAGCTTGCTAGTTTGCTTTCTTATACAGCTCAGGACCACCTGCCCAGGGGTAGCACTGCTCACAGGGACCTGGGCCCTCCCAAATTCATCATTAATCATTAGTCAAGAAAATGCCTCCCAGACATGCCCACTGGCTGATCCAGTGGCTGCAATTCTACCTTGAGGTCCCCTCTTTCTAGATGGCTTTACTTTGTGTCACGTTGACAGAAATTTGTCGGCATAGTTATCATGCACACATTTAAACCTAACGACTCGGAGCCATAGCTTTGTGCAATGGCCCCTCTATAACTGTAGGGTTTGTATTCATGGAGTCAACCAGCCATGAATAGAAAGTGTTTGAAATGTCGTATCAGCGCTGGAATTGGGAAAACCATTTTCACCTTTACTCTGTAATTATTTATATAGCATGTGTATTGTGTTACAAGGTATTGCAAGTCATTTAGGCTTGAAGTATGTACAAAAAGGCATGTGTAGTTTATATGTGACTATTATGTGAATTAAGAAACTAGAGCACCTACAGATATCCTAGTGGGGAGGAAGGTCGCCTCTGGAACCAGTTCCCTTAGGGTTCGGTAGGGCTGTCCACAGTAAGTGAGACGGGGTGAGTGGAGGCAACTCTGGGGAGTCCTTGTTGAGCATGCAATGTAAAATACGCTGGAACAGCTCAGTGATGTGACCAGTAACACAGCAGGGATTGGAAGTCCCCAGGAAAAATTCACACCTGTGGTAAAGATTCTATGTGCTTCGCTGACTGATTAGAGAGCTTGTGACTGTGGTGGGCTGGGGTGTTGCAGGTCCAGAGCCAGATTACTTTGGGTAGTTTTTAGCTCCTTCGATATTGTCGCCCACCCCATGTGTTCACTAACATCCTGTGACTGCCAGGCAAACCCTTTTTAGAATGCCGATACTGCCCCTTTAACTCCCGCAAATCCTAAGCCAAGAGTGTTCTCAGTTAACATGTGAGGCCTGCAGCAGAGGTTTCTGCCTTACTGTAACCACCCACCTGATGCTGCCACCAGCACATTTAAAGCAAAGCAGTGCCCGGGGAGACGGCTCAGTCGGTACATGAAGACCTGAGGACCCCAGAGCCACATACAAACCTAGGTAGAGGGGTAGTGTCTGTAACCCTAGAGCTGGTGAGACAGAAGGCAGGGATGGGCAGGTCTCTGGGGCCAGTCAGCCTGGGTTACATGGCAAAGTTCCAGACCAGAAAGAAACCGTGTCTCAAATAAAAGGTAGAAGATGTCTGAAGACCAGTACCTGAGGTTGTCCACTGATATCTACACACTTGTCTGTATGGGCCCCACCCACACACGCCCCTTTACAAGTATGCACATGCACGCGACAAAACCCCAAGAAATGTGTATTTATGACTTTCTTTGTTCTGTTCCTATAAAGACTTCATGAATCTGCTGTCCCATTGGGCTATGGTTTGGGGCAGGGGTGGTAACCCAAATCCATGTTCCCAGGCGGGATAATTCAGTTTTGTCTTGAGAATGCACTACCTAAGTCTGTTTGGGGTGAGACTGTGTTTTTGTGTGGACAGTGCCGCATGGCTGGCAGCGGTAGCATGCTGTCTTTTGAGCCAAACTGTTGGACAGACCAGCAGGCGCCCCCAAGGCCACTGTAGTTAGTTGTAACAGCATCTCCTTTTCATGGCCAGGGTCACTCCCTGAGAACTACCTGGGCCCAACAGGAGGTCACACTATAGTCCTCCAACTCTCTTACATAAAGATGGCCATCTTTTCCCTCCACTATAAGAAGTGATGGGAGACATACAGTGACTGTCCTCATTGCTCTCCGCTGGCCCGTTCTTTTTGATGAAGCTAGAACACATTTATTTATCTTATGTCTAATTATGTGTGTGTGCAGGGGTATGTGCATTCGTGAGTGTAGAGACCATAGAAGTCAGAAGAGGGAACTGGATCCCCCGGGGCTGGAATTACATACAGGCAGCTGAGAGTCATCCAGTGTGGCTGCTGGGAACTGAAATTATGTCTTTGCAAGTTCTCATACACTCTTGACCACAGGGCCAGCCTAGAACACATTTGTAAATCCGCTCTTTCTCCCTTCCAACCTGGCAGGTTTACTGACCATTTCTCAGTCAAGGGATGAAACCAGTTCACCTGCTCAGTAACACCTGGCCAGCCATAAGAACAGAGAGCAGAGCTCAGAATATGTCCCCAGATGCCCTCTGATTACCTGGCCAGCTCCGGTCCCATGCGACCTTGAGAAGCTTTGTGGTAAATGAGGCCCGGCTATCATCATTTGCATATTCTCCAGGAGTTCTCTCCAGCTGGCACAGTTATTCAGATGGTGACATGAGGGGTCATCTCTGAGATTTTTCAGCCAAATTTTATCAGCAGCCCTGCTGAGGGACTTAGAGAGGTTTAGAGGAGGCGTGGCATTAGGAAAGTAGAGCCAGTCCAGATGGCTAGGAAAGGTCTCAGCCCGCAAAGGCAGGTGGGCTAGAGTGGGCGTTTACATTACTTCATTATTCTGCACAGGGCCCAGATCTTCTCCACGACTCCCATGATTCCACTGAGCCAGTCAGTCGTCAGGTCTTGGGGACTGCATACGTCTTCATAATTCCCAGGAGCCACTCTCTGCTTCAAGCAGGCTGCGAGCGCTTTCATCATCCTGCCCAAACCAGACCTAACTCTTGGAGGCTCATTAGGGTTTCAGATAAAACTCAGGGTACTTGCACCCAGCAACGCACGTGAATAAAACAGCCTGGTGAGCTGACTTAATCACATGCTTAGAAGACCTCCGTATCCAACTGCAACTCTGGGGGGGAGGGGAAGGGCACCACCCCCGGAGAACTCAAGGCTTATGTGAAGTTAACCATACACTGGCATTTTGAGAGTTCAGGAAAATCCTAATCATCATAACTTATGAGTGCAATACATTTATTGATGTATAACTAGCATGTAAACTGTAACATCTAAATACCTTTTAAAGATTTTAATTTTTAACACTTTTAAAAACTATGTGTATGGATGCGTGTCTCCACATGGGTCTATACATGGGAGTACAGATGCCCAAGGAGGCCAGAGGCCTTGTGTCAGTCTTTTTGAAGCTGGAATTATAGGTGGTTGTGAGTCACCTGACGTGGGTGCTGGGAAATGACCTCGGGTCCTCTCCAAGAGCAGTGCGTGTTCATCCCATTTAAGTGTCTTCAGTATTCAATTAAAATAGCATTTATTATTAACTATTTTATAACCAAATTAATATTCTAATAGTTTATGTTTAAAGGTTACCACTCCATAAATTGTGACATACACATATACTTTTGAAGCCACCACTACAGTGACAGCAGCTCCCATTTATTGCTGACTGTATTCTATGGTGTGGGCATGCCACATTGTTTACCTGGTCACTCACTGACAGACACTGAGCCTGGTTACATGTGAGACTATTACACTCAGAGCTACAGCAAACATGCATACCAGTCTTTCTGTGGACACACACTTTCATTTTTTGTCTAGGAGCAGAGTGGTGGACTAGAGGGTGTATGTATGTGTTTTAATTTCTTCTTTGAGAATTTCTTACATGCATCCAACATATAGTGATCATCTTTCTCCTCATTTCCCTCTTCCAGCTCCCCCAAACATGCCAAAATATGCCCCTCCCAGTTTCATGTCCTGCAGTTCCTTCATGCATGTACTTAGCGTGGTTCAGTTATCATTTTAGCTCAGTAAGTATGCTGCAGTATCTCCTTGTGGTTTTATTTTACAATTCTTCAGGGTCTGATAAGATCCAGAATCTTATGTTTATGCTAGTCATGTATATTCTTTGCCAATTAAAAAATGTATTTGTTTTCTTTTGTTTGAGACAGAGTCTTATAAAACTCCTAAGCCTACCTCAGCCTCCCAAGGACAAGGACTGTGAGTTTGTATCTGCATATCTGGAAAATTGTTGTTTGTTTGTTTCTAGTATTGTGTTGTTTATTTTTGTGAACCTGAGGGAAATCTAGACATATCCAGAAATGCAGAACCTTAACTCAGGAACCGCCTCCATTAGATCGGCCTGCATGTTTGGGGGTCATTTTCTTATCTGCTATTTGTTCTAAGAGGCTTGGTCTACTGTGGGTGGTGCCAACCCTAGGCAGATAGTCCTGAGCTAATGTAAGACAGTTTGCCAAGCAAGCCAGTAAGCAGCACTCCTCCATGGCCTCTGCCTCAGTTCCTTCTCAGGCTCCTGCCTTGATGTAAGCTGAAATAAATTCCTTTGTTTGAAAATGCTTTTGGCCAGGAAAACAAAGCAGGGTAGGTTCTATGAATTAAAACCAGAGCTCCCAGCTGCTGGACAAACATTCTACCACTGAGCAGTATCCCCAGAAGTCCCATTTTATGATTTTTGTTTGAGCAGGGTCACACAAAGTTACTAGGAATTTTTTCAAATCAGAAATATGATTAACAAATATTTTCCGTAACTCTTTGATTGTCTGTCTCTTCAGTATCTCTTGAACAAACCATGTGGGTGCTGGGAACTGAACCTGGGTCCTCTGAAAGAGCAGCCAGTGGTCTTAACTCCTGAGCCATGTCTGCAGCTCCCACACCCAGCTCATTGTATGGGTGCTGGAATAGAGTGCAGGTGTCTTCACAGCCCTCCCCACACACTCCCTTTTTATCTTTAAAATATTTGTATATTTTTTATGTGAGTGCTCTGCCTTCATGTAACCTACATCTGGAAGAGGTCAGATCCCATTAGAGATGGTTATGAGCCACCATGTGGTTGCTGGGAATTGAGCTCAGGACCTCTGGAAGAGCAGCGAGGGCTCTTAACCGCTGAGCCATCTCTCCAGTCACACACTCCTTTTGCCCTTTGTAAAACCACACGTTCAGAATTACCGCAGTACAAGGCTACCATGGTTCGAAATGATAAAACCACCGTTTCAGACCACTGTTTTGATCTCCCATGTCTTTTATTACGCCCTCTTGTCTTCTTCAGGCTTCAGTAGCTGCATGAACAAGCAAAATCTACAAATTGTCTAAGTGTAGGTTAATTTCTCATTGGATTTAAATGTCAAGTCTGAGGAAAAATTGCAGAAAAATATGAAGAAAATTTTCCTTTGTTTAAAATTTGATAAAGCTCTCTTAGCTAAAGGATTGGTGTTAGCTGAACAGTAGCCACGGGAGCCTGGGCTGGAAAAGTGGCTTGGTGGTTAAGAGTGCTTGATATTCTTGTGATGTGCCTAGGTTTAGTTTCCAGCACCCTTATGGTGTCATACAACTGTCTGTAACTCCAATTCCAGTGGGTCCAGCACTCTCTTGCCTGGCCTCCTCAGGCACCAAACACGCATGGTGCACGTACATACATGCATGCAAAATGTGCAACACATGAATGAAATAAATCTTTAAAAAAGATGTGAGGTGGGGTGGAAGGTTCAGGAGCCCCTCCATGAGGCAGCCTGATGCTTCTCCTACTGGAACTACTTGTCCTTTGGTCAGGATTTAATAACCCGGGGTTGCTAATAACCATGGAATTGTGTGGAGTTGTCTGGAGGGTGTATAAGTGCATTTTCCTACTAAGTGAACCGATACATGCTATCAAATTCTTCAAAATGTCTGCACCCATAGAAAGACATTATGAACCTCACCATGGGGAGAATCTTTTGGAGTCATCTGGGGAAAGGCAAACCCTTCTATTCACTTGCCGATGTGGGGTTAGCATGTGGCTGTGTAGTCATATTCCACATCACCCACCTTCTATCTCTGAGAAGTGATTTAAAAGATCTCAGTGTCAGGGTGGTGACGCCGCGTGAGCCCAGCTTGTGGTATAGACACAGAAGTAAAGACACAGAAGTAAAGATGCCCCAATTGGACGGCGTTATGAAAGCTCATGTTTCCCAGTCTCTGTTCTTCAATCTCAAGTGCCATTTTCTCTTGCCACAAGAAGAAAAACCTTTGCAAGAGTCAGTGTTGAAGCTAGGGACATGCGGAAATGAGTATCAACTCCAGGGTTTTACAGGGCCAGATTAAAAAACCCAGAACCTGTGTGTGTGTGTGTGTCTGTTGTACATGCATGCAAGTGATTGAGTATGTGTGTGCGCATTAGAGTGTGTGTGGTGTGAGTGTGTGTGTAGGCTGAACTTTGACACTGGGTGGCTTTCTGATTGCTGTTCACTGCGTGGGACCAGGCTGGAAAGAACCCTTCAGCAATAGTTCACCTTATTATTTGAGTCAGGATCTCTCCCTCGACCTGGAGATCACCTATTAGGCTAGGCCAGCTGGTCTGTGAGCCCTCTCCCTAGAGCTCCACTGTCCCGTCTATACCTGCCACACACACTGAGATTACAAGTGCATACCACCATATATGGCTTCCTCAGTGGGTCCTGGGAATCTGGACTTAGGTCCTCCTCCTCGTTTGGCAGGATTTTTCTGACTTAGCTACCTCTCCAACCTCCAGGTTCTCTTTTTTTAATTAATAATAAACTAATTGTGCAAGATAATGCACTTCATTGTGTTTTCATAAACATATGTAATGTGCTTTGTTCATATTCCCTCATTACTTTTTCTTACCCCCCCCTTCCCATTGTTTCCTTCCTCTTCCCAAGTAGTCCCTCTTCTACCTGAATGCCCTGATTGAAAATCTAGGCTTTGTGTAGGCGAGAAAACACGCGGTGTTTGTCTTTCTGTGTCTGGCTTATTGTGGTTATAATGATGATTTCCAGTTCTATTCTCTTTCTTGCAAACATCATGATTTCATTCTTTGTAGCTCAACAAAAAAGTCATTCCATATCTATAACACATTCTTTTTATCTATTCCTCTATTGGTGAAGGCTGATTCTGTGACTTGGCTATTGTGAATGCGGCAAAAATAAATGCTCAGTGAAGATGTCCTGATTGCATACTGACTTGAATTTCTTCAGATAGATACTCGGGAGTGGTATAGCTGGATCGTATGATAACTCTGATTTTAGGTTTTTAGGAACCTCCATATTGATTTTCATCAAGACTAGACTGACTTAGATTCCTACCAGAGATGCATAAGCATTCTTAATTCATGGCATCCTCGTGGCCCTTGTTGTTGTTTGTCTTTTGATGTCTAACTAGGGAGAGATGATGTATTTGATGTCATTGGGTTTTTGTTGTTATCATCATTTGTTTCATCGAAATGGTCTCACTATGTATTCCAGGCCAGCTTGGAACTCACTGTGTAGCTTTGAACTGCCCTGAACTGTCATCCTCCTGTCTCAGCCTCTCAGATGGTGGGATGACAGGCTTCCACATCACACTGGAACTCAGTGTCATTTTGATTTGCATTTTCCTGATGGCTAGAAATGTGAAATGTGGTTTTTGTGCATTTACTGGTCATTTGCACTTCTGAGAACTGTCTCTCCTACGCATTTGCCTGTTTGTTGGTGTGATTGCTTATTAATTTTTTAGATCATTGTATATTCTGGACATCCATCCCCTGTGAGATGAAAACCTAGCAGAAGTTTTCCCCTCACCCCGGCCATTGTTTCTTTTGCTGAGCAGAAGGCTTTTCATTGCATACAATCTTTCTTGTTTCCCAAGCTATTCAGAAAGCTGTTGCCTATGATTATATCTTGAAGCATTCCCTTTATGTTTTCCTTTAGTGGGTTCAAAACTTCAGGTTGTACACTAAGGCTTTTGATCCATTCTGAATTGATTTTCTTATAGGGCGTGGTGGTTTTGAGTGAGAAATTGTTCCCTTCCATATTCTCGGGTGTTTGAATGCTTTCTTCCCAGGAGATGGTGCTGTTTGGGGAGGTTTGAGGCTGTGGTCTTGCTGGAGGAAGTTCTTTACTGGGGGTGGGATTTGGGGAATCATAGCCTCACCTTATTCCCAGTTAGCTCTCACTGCTTGTGTTTGCTGTAGAAGACATCTCAGCTTCCTTCTCTTGTTACCGTACCCGCCACATGCCACCACGGCTCCCCTCCAAGGCAGACTCCTATCCCTCTGCAACTGCAACCCAAATAAACTTTCTTCCACACATCACTTTTGTTCATGGTATTTCATCACAGCAACAAAAAGAAGCTAATACACGGTGGGAGAAAGATACATTAGTCTTAGATTTCTTCAGAGAGGTGGTGTCCCCACACCATTTGTTGAAGAGGTTGTCTTTTTGCCGGCACATGCTTTTGGCATTTTGGTTCGGTATCAGATGGCTGCCGCTGCAGGTTTATCTCTGGGTCCTCTGTCCTATCCCACTGGCATATGCAGTGGCGCCATGACCCTGCTGTCTTCCATTGCTTTGACTCCATAGAATAGTTTGAAATCAGGTACTGTGGTTCTCCCAGCATCCCTCTTCCTGCTCAGCATTGCAATGGGTATTTGGGGGTTTTGTGCTTCTGCATGAATTCTCAGATTTTTCTCCCTACGTCCATGATGAATGTCACTGGAATTCTGATGGGAATTGCATCCGATCTATTGATTGCTGCAAGGATATTAATTCTTCTCATCCACAAGCATGGGTGGCCTTTTAGTCTTTCAGTTTCTTCCTTCAGTGTGTTACAGGAAGTCTTTCTACTCCATGGTTAGAGTAGCTTTTTTTAACATATATATATATTTATATACATTTTGATGTTGCTGTGGATTTTATCATTCTCCTCATTTTGTTGTTAGGATGTTCAGTGTTGATGCACAGAAAGCCACTGATTTTATTTGTTGATTTTGTATTGTGATTCTTTGCTGGAAGTGTTGATCGGATTTCAGAATTTTCTGGTAGAGACTTCAGGGTTCTGTCTTCTGCAAGTAATGCTAATTCAAAGCAGGGGCTCTTGACAAATGGGATGGGGATTTTAACTGTAAGATCACTGTGCTCTTGCCAGTAAATGAGAGGACCCACTTAGACCCTGACATTAACATTCTTAATTTGTCTTCCAAAAGAAATTTAAGGAGCGACCGTACAAACCACTTGGGTTGCTAAGAAAATCAAGGACAAACTGATTATTAAAGATGGCAGGGCACAGAGGCAGCCTGTCTGCAGAGGACGAGCGCAGCAGTAACTGCTTCAGGACAGATTCACAAGAAGGGAATGAGAGTCACTAAAGTCACTGAACCACCTTGAAATACAGCACCGTGGTCTGGGGCTGCCAGTCTAGGGTGGCATTTCCCTATTTGGGCCTGGAAAATACACTCTTGGGTCAAGCTGTGGAGCCAGCATGCCAGCCCCACCAGCTGTTCATGAGTGAGCTTTAGCATGATCTGGGATCCACTCGTCATCCTAGCAGCTACATAGAGCTGCGGAAAGAAGCCGCTGATGGCGTTGACACTGCCTCATCCTTTCTGGCGTATGCAAGCACTTGCTCAGTGGCAGCTCCGCTAATGTTCTCCGGGTGAGAGTCTGCAAATGACGCTCCCGGGGCAACGGAAAGCTCGCTCACTGAACTCGGGATAGTTTGTCATTTTAGGTACGCATGACAAAACATTAGATGAGGCTGATCTTGGTAGATCTTTGGTCTCTAAGAAATATCTGAGCAGAAGGGTTAGCATATGAACTGGGCCCCTTTATCTGTATAATATGTCCACTGTGGAGCTTTGGTCCTCACCATCCTACCCTGAAGTCCGCTGATGGACATTAAATTAGTACAGGTTGAGCCTCCTCAATATGAAACCCAGAAATGCTCTCAAATTAACTACAACAAACCCCAGACTTTTGAATGCCGACATGTTATCAGAAGTGGAAAATTCCACACATGACCATGTCCTCTCCACAGTGGTGTACTTCTCACCCCAGCACTCAGGAGCTAGAGCGAGGAAGATTGGCATCTGACGCCCAACATATATTACATAAATGGATTTGGTGTTCAGACTTTGATTCTCATCCCCTTCCTCACCTCATTAGGTACATGAAATCACTAAAAAACCCCAGAAAGATGCAAAATCCAGATTGTTTTCTCGTCTCAATAATTTTGGACAAAGTATATCCAGTCTGTAGGAGAAGAAAAAAAATCCAATCCCAATTTTGCATTTGTGCAGAGGAGAAATTTTCGTTGTATAATCAAATGCACTTTCTGAGAGGAATGAAAAACATTTTAATTTCTTTTCTTAATTATAGACTACCAGCTCTGGATGGGATATTAAAATGTAATCCAACAGGTGCCGATGAGAAAGAGCCCCCACTGGAGCAGTTTAAGCAGCCAAATTAATAATGTAGTGTTGGATGATAACCTAAAATATAAACACCCATGTGCCCAGACCAACCCAAGTAACTGATTGAATAAATGATAAACAAAGGAGAAGAGAGAAATGTGTGTGGGCGCAGACGCTTGTCCCTTAAGCAGGAAGACGGTCCCTCTCTCCCCGAGCATGGGCTAAGCCTAGAAACGTATCTCAGGGAGTTGAGCATGGGAAGGCAGGGTCAACTGTTGACCTTTGCCAGGTGATCAAGGTGAGCTTGTTAGAGCAAGCATATTGACAGCATGTACACTAATATGATAACAAGGACACTTGGAAGCTCTGTAGCATTCTGTCCTCCAGTTCCCAAGCCCCCATCTTAGGATTTTAAAACAACAATAACACCATCAACAACAGACCCCAAATCAGAAGGCATCCTATAAAATACCAGACCAGAACTTCTCACACTTGTCAGAGTTGGGGCTGGGAGGATGGATGGCTCAGTGGTCAGGAGCACTGGGTGCTCTCGCAGAGGGCCCAGGTTCAGTTCCCACACCCACATGGTGGCTCACAGATGTCTGTCGCTCTAGCTCCAGGGCAGTTCAGGGCCCTCGTGTGACCTCTACAGGAACTGTATGTACATGGCACCCAGAAACATGTCTAGGTCAAACAATTCACATTAAAAATAAAACAACTGGCTTTTTTTAAAATGCCAGAGTTGAATCTGGAGAGATGGTTCAGTGGCTAAGAGTACATACCGCTCTTGCTGAAGGCTGGAGTTTGGTTCCTAGCAGCTACCTCCAGTGGTTTGCAGTGACCTATAACTCCAGTTCTAGGGGATCTAATGCCCTCCTCCTGCCCGTGTGAGTACCCGCACTCCCGTACGCGTACCCATACACAGTCAAAGACATATACCCAACAGGTTTTCTTAAAGTATTAAAGTCATCCAAAATAAAAAGAAGTCTAAGAACCTACCACAGCCCAGAGGGACTCAGAAAACTGCTACGATTAAGTGTGCAGTCCTGGGTGGGATCTTGGGCCAGAAATCATTGTAAATCAAGTTAGTCAATGAAATCGAACGAAGTGTGGTGTTTGGTCAACAGAGATTTATCAAGCAAGGCTGGTTCTGTAGCTGTGATACATATACCATAGCAAACTAAACTGCTAACCAAAGAGGAGGGAATCTGGGTGAGGGGATTATGAGGCCTCTGCACTGTTTTTGCAACTCTTTTGTCCATGTAAAACTGTTTTCGGGCTGGTGAGATAGCTCAGCAGGTAAGGGTGATTGCTGCCAAGCTTGACAGCAACCTGAGTTCAATCCCCAGGTCCCACATGATGGAAGGAAAGAGCTGACTCCTGAATGCTGCCCTCTGCCCTCCACAAGCTCACACATGTGCCCGCACATGCACATATGTAAAGAAAGAAAGAAGAGAGAGAGAATGAATGAATGAATGAAAAAGAAAGAAAAAATTTTCTAAACAGTTTACTGAAAGCTAAATTTAAGTAGTAGGTTACTCTCTGAATATTTGGGTGTCACATTGAGGGTAAGCTATCAAGAGTTCAGTTTTTTTTTCAAGATTTATTTATTTTTGTGTCACGTGTGTTTCAGGGTGTGTATGTGCACCGTGTTTGTGCCGGTGCCTGTGGAGGCCAGAGTTACACAGTTGTAGCTTATCTTCCTGTCTTCCTTTTTGATAATCTTTGCAAAAAGATTTGTCATAGTAAATGCAGCCCAGGGACCAAGCAGCATTTGTAACAGACACTCAGAAGTATTGAAACAGATGAAAGTGAGCCCAGGGAAGCGGGACTCAGGCCTGTAGTCTTAGCCCCTGGGATGCCAAGGCAGGCTGGATTGCCACTAGTTCAAGGCCAGGTTGGGGTACAGAGGGAGCTCATATCACCCAGGGCTACAGTGTGAACCTCTCTCAAAACGAAAGCAAATACACAGGAAGAGGCATGAATCGGCACTGGCGGTGATAGCTGTGAGCACCACCATTCTCGGGCTCTCCAAACATGGCGAGAGGCCCCGGGATAATGGTCTAAAACTGGTCCCAGACGCCTTCTCTATCCATCTGGTTTCCAGATTGGGTGCCTCTGGTCAGTGAGATGCTTCAGGCCTGAGCATCACTGCAGAACCTAGAGCCTGGAGGTGAGGCTTCCGGTCATCTCATGTATCTCTGCCTCTGTGTATCACCAGAAAGGCCTGTCCTAAGTCCCTAGGGCTTGGTGAAGGGACAGCGGCTTTTTTTCTTTTGTAGGGGTTGGCAGCAGTAGAGATTTAGAAAACGGAAACTAGGGTCCATGCAAAGGCACATCACAATTGCACCTTCAACTCTGGTCCCTCCATTCCTTTCCTCCAAGGCTTACTTTCATTCTGGTGCCATGTTGAAAATGAAGACCGATCCAGTCCCTCCCGACCCCTTGCCCCAGATGTAAAAGATGGGGCAACCATGAAGTTGGAATAAAGCACACTCATCCAGTTGTCATGAGACTATGGATGTCATTCAAGTAGCTCACAATAGGCGCTTCAGAGTCAGGCAGCTAGAACAACCCCTTTCCCAGGATAATTAGCTTCAGGTTTTTCTTCCACTTTGATTACCTTTCATGAATAATTGGGAGGAAATAATTGGTGGGTTTCATTTGAGCATCCCGGGCTGACGGTGGAGGAAAGGCTTGGGCCTCCTCTTCTCTCTCTTGCCTATTTTAATGTGACACCAACCAGTGTGACAGTAATTGCATCTGATGGTCTAATTGCCGACCCTTCAAAGAAGTCAGGAAAATGGGCCTTATTACACAGCCACCAATAATTTCACCTCATGATTTACTGTTCGAAGGCCCAGCATGATGGGTGTTCATGGAGCAAAGGCAAGCGAGGGGAAATTACACCGGAGAGACACGGACAATTGATCACAAGGCCACTTCCTGCACTTTCTCCCCAGAGCATACCCCAGAACACATGGCACGCTTCCTCAAGTTAACTTAGGTTTACCATGATGGGAAGAAAACCGTATTGATCAATAACAACACATAGTTGTTCTGTCTAGTCTTTCTGTCAGGTAGTGCTTAACGTGGTTTTCTCTAACCCAAATGTAAAACGCCATCCATTCTCCTCTTAATCTCCTCCAATTAAGGACCTGGCATCAGAGAGCTTGCCAGGGAGCAGAGCGCCGCTTTCTGCCGCTGACACAGGAAAATTGAAAAGGTTCCCAGGGGTTCTAGGTTTTTGTGACATGTCACTCGCTAGCACCCTGTTGGAATAAGCAGAGTCGAGTGTTTAAAATTTACTAATATGCTTCCTTGGTGCTGTGGTTCAGATCTGAACTATCCCCCACAGGCTTACATTTTTGAAGCTCCTGATCCCTTGGCTCATAGGGCCATTTAAAAATATAATGTATGTATTTTATTTTACGTGTGTTGGTGTTTGCATGCAAGTGTGTGCACACATCGCTTGTGTGAAATGTCTGAAGAGGCCAGAAGATGGCACCAAAGGCCCTGGAACTGGAGGTGCAAATGGGTGTGATGTACCCTGTGGGTGCTGGGAATCGAACCCAGGTCCTCTGGAAAAGTGGCCAGTGCTCTTAACCTCTGAGCCATCTCTCTAGCCCCTTGTGGGGTTATTTTGACAGTTGTGAAATCTTCAGGAGGTAGAACCTGGCTGGTTAAAGTAGGTCACTGACGCGGGGGTTGGGGGGTGGGGTGAAGACTATATCCACCCCTGGCTCCACCCTTATTCTGCTCCCTGCTTGCTCTCCTCCGCTGTGAAGCATGCGGCCTCCATGCCATATTCCGGCCACCATGAACCTCACTATGCCTTCCCTGATACTTCTCTAGCCAGGAGCCAAAGCAAACCCTTCCTCCCTCAGTCACTCCTGTCAGGTGACAAGGTCACTAAAAATGACCAGCACACCCTGCTCTTTGGTTCCTGACTACGGCTTTGGAGTCAGGAAAACCCAGTCCCACCTATGAAGCTCTTAGTCACTGCCCTGTTCTCTGTATAATAATTCTGCAGTAAATTCTACATACTCTGGTTTTTGACCACCACAATCCAACTTGTTTTCTCTCCTGCCAACCGGAGGCTCTGGGGTGTGGCAGAGTGGGGTGAGGTGTCAAAATGAGGAGAAAGAAAAATTCAACTGTGACCCCCTCAGGAGAAGTGGAAGCAAACACTCATTGCCATTGGGCACGGGAGCTGCGTAGCTGTCAGGCATGTGTTGTAGCATGGCAGGGACACACATGAACAGGGGCAACCATAGGTGTGCCTTCATGCAAGACAGGAACCGAAGGGTGGGTAGGTTTTGGAGCATTTGTTTCAAATGCATGTGGATAGCTTCTCCCTAAAACCGCCTCACTCTGCAAGCCTGCCGGTAATTGTTGGACAACCTCAAGGGGACCCAGGCGTCTGCTGTTCTCCTGGGAAGTCCCCAGGGCAGTTCAGCTGCTGAGTCAGAATGGTGCCTGTTGCTCTGGCTGCTATGAAAGTTGCTTCCCCCCAACCCCCAACCCTCACTCAACCCCACCCCACGGGCTGCTCCCAGAGACAGGAAATCTGCCCCCACTCTGCCTGGGTGTAATTAAACTTTAGGTTGAAGTCCTACCCCAGGGCACTGCTGGCAAATTCAATAATGATGAATTAAGTGGGATATTTACAGCATTAATGCAAACAGGATTTACAATAATGTGTACAGTTCACTTAATTACATTCCTTGTGACTCCAGACCCGCTCCCAAAATGTCATCTCGCCGCCCGGTCTAATCGCAGCAGCCAGGCCTGCCATTTCTCTTCTCTGCCCGTGCTCTCCGTTTCTGGTTTTCTCCGGTCTAACTCTAGATCTGTTTGCTCAGTCAGGGTTGTCACTTGTGAGGATCCTCCCCGCAGCCCCCAATTCATTCACTCTGTGGCCAGTGCAATATTCCTTAGCTTTATTTGTGGAATGGATCCCGAATGCTTTCTTCTTGCTCGCTCCAGGGTTAGGTTGAGGCCCCTGGCTATGCTGTCTCCCCTGAGTGAGGGTCAAGGACCAGGTTCTGGCTGGGCTGACTAGTGCAGACAGCGCCCACGTCACCACCATGTCCCCCTCCCATCAGCACACCTTCGCTCACCCTCCAGGACTCCCTCTGTGCTAAGTTAAGTTGCCCCTCTTGTTTCCTTGGGAGCAGGGTTCGGAAGTGAACCTAGGCCTTCTGCCTGTTCTGGTTATGCCAGGCTTCTGCTAAGCAATGATTTGTAGAATTTATAGAAGTTGGATTACAAAGCAATGGGTGGCACTTCCTCTTCCTTTGCCTAGAATCCCCAGGACTGTCTTGAAAGTGAAAGCTACCGGTCATTGTTCCTTGGAGATCCATTCTATCTAAGGATGTATTGTGAGAGGGAGCTGCTTGTCTGGGATGGGGCAGAAGGACGAGGACGAGCCTTGCATGTGGCAGGGAGCAGGGCAGACTCTGGTTTCTTTCACTTTGCTTTGGAACCACTCAACCTGGGGGTCATGACCCCCCTGGGGTCAAGTGACCCATTCACAGGTCAGACTGTAAGAAAACACAGATATTTACATTACAGTTCATAACAGTAGCAAAATTACAGTTATGAAGTAGCAAGGAAAATAATTTTATGCTGGGGGGGGTCACCACAACACGAGGAACTGTATTAAAGGGTCACAGCATGAGGACGGTTGAGAACCACTGTTGTATACCATCAGCCTCAAAGACTCCGTCATAGTTGCTAGGACTCTTCATCAGAGAATGGGGATTGGGTTTGAGAGGAGACTAGCTGTGGGAAGACAAGAATGGATTGGAAGCGAGCCGAACCCTAGGACAATCAGAGCTCTCAGCCTCATGGCACACTGGCAGTAGGAAGTGTGACTGTGATGCCATGAGTTTATTCCCCCGATCCATTCTCACCCAGCTCCCCTATTTCTGCTTTCCATCAACTGTCTTTGCTCTGTAGCTCTCTTAGCTTCTCAGTGTTCAGGCACTGGAGTTGCTACTCCTTCAGTCAAGCTGAGAATCCCGCCATTAGGTGTTAGCCCTACCTCAGTCAATTGTGCCCCTTGCTTGGGGAGCAGTGTGGAGTACAGCTTTAGCCCAGGCTTACCCATCCATTCAAAAGGCATGCCTCGGAGGATGCAGGTGGCTTGTGGGTGGGACACCCCCCAAAGGCTTATAAACCTAGGAATATGGGTGTCAGATGGACGTTCCCTTCGGCTCCAGGATTCTGTGGGCTGGGTTGGGATGACTTGCCTGTGTCGGGAAGAGGAGGAACACCGTTATGAGCCGTGTACTCTTGTTTGGGAAAACCATCTCTTCTCCATATTCTCACCAGACGACACCCATGAGAGCAGATGAGAGAGCTTTCCCCCACACCAGCTTTTCTGCAGGCATTGTTAAGTTTCCTACAATTCAGCTCAACTCTGTCAGCATCTACTAGAGATAGTGTCATGTTCCACAGGGGAAGGGCTCAGTCCCACAAGCCCATCTCGGCTCAACGCACTGACTTCAAGTCCAGGTCACCCATCATGTGGGCTTCTGACCAATGGTGAAGATTCCCACAAGCCCCTCCTCATGTTTGCTCATTGGCTAGAACGACTCACCTGACTATGGGCAGGAAACTTAGTGGATTGTTACTTCCTTACAGAAGGCTCTAATCATGTCATGGAGGAGACACACAGTGTGTGTCCTCACCCAGCACCCAGAGCTCTCTGAACCCAGTCCTCCTGGCTTGTTACCTGGCTTGAGAGTGCGCTTTTAAATCATTGGCCGTGGGATGTGAGTCCAGGCTGCAGCCCTGTCCTGCCTCTGGAAGTCAAGCCAGTGTGTGGGGCTGAAAGTTCCAGCTGTCTAACCATATGACCATCTCATAGGCTCTAGGGGTCCCTTGCAAGAACCATCACTTTGTCATTAACTACTTGGTAAAGTCTTTCTCTCTCAACCCAGGAAACTCGCAAGGGCCCAAGGAGTCCTAGGACCACAGCTGAAAACCAAAATACACACCCTCTCGTTAGTATATCACAGTGTCAATCCTCTCCACTTGCAGATCTCTGAGTGATGGATAATGTCATCCCTGCACCCCTGGGAGGAAGGCATTGGCGAGGATGTCCAGAGATAATTAGATGAAGGCTAACAACGCAGGCTCATTAGCAGGCAAACTTTTTCCAATTACGAGATAAGTGAGCCTGTAAAACGATGCCTCTGGCAAGTCAGTAGCAGTGTTATCTCCGAAGACCCTTGCCAGGCAGCCAAAAATCTGTAGGAGAGTGTGGCCAGGAGAGACCAGCCTCTGGGCAGCTTCTTTAGCTTTGGCCTTGAGCCAAGGCAGGAAAACTGATGAGCGACCATTTGAGCTTCTACCCAGCATACTCTGCAAATGAATAGATGGCTTCCATAGCTGCCATTTTCAGAGGCAAAGCCAGGCATGCATCCTGCCCACTCTGCTTGACCTCTGGCAGCTGTCGGGAGACCATGCAGGTGTTAGAGTGAACTGGGTAGGAATTGCCACCTATTTGGATGAGACCATGTTACCAAGAGGCAGGATGTTCTCAGTCAGGTCCTCAGGAAGTCTGGCTGACCTCACCATCCATCAGACTCACCTAGAGCATTGGCTGAAACTGCAGTGTGATTCTTTTCCTGCCACAAGCCACTTTACTGAGTGGGAAGTTGTAAGAAATTCTACAGGGCGTGTGTGTGTGTGTGTGTGTGTGTGTGTGTGTGTGTGTGTGTGTGGTGAGAGAGAGTGTGTGTGTGTGTGGAGAGAGAGAGAGAGAGAGGAGAGAGAGTGTGTTTGCCAGCCTGCTACCACACTGAATGCAGCTTTTGAGCAGAAAAACATTGGAAAAGGTATATGTCCTAGTGTGATTATTGTTTTTCCTACAGGAATGCATTAGAGGCTGCCATTGGTGGTTAACTGTGAGAAGAAACATTTAGGGCTGGGGAGAGAGACTTAGTTTTCCCTTCCACCCTTTCATTCTGTTTGCATTTCTAAGTGCCCACGGTCTCCTCCCACTAGCAAATGTCAGCAGGGATAATCCGAACAGTGGGATTACAAATCCCTTTCTTGTCTTTATCATCTTTTTGTATTAAGAATGTCATTGTTTTTAATGCCCCAGCTGCTGCTGCTAGTCACAGGTCCTCTGGGGAAGGAACCCAGTTTAACATGTATAGCCATGCCTCAGAAACCTAATTCCTCATCCCAGGCATTTCCAAGTGGGCATTTTGAACCAAACTGGGCCCTTTTCTGTTCTCTGGAGTTGGAGTTTTCTGGTCATGCTTGCTCTATGCATGCCCCCAGGCCAGGATACGAATGCCAGGGCTCATTTGCTGCAGGGGGTGCCTTTCAGAACATGGATGTGAGCCTTGCATTCAGAGGAATCCTGAGTTTGCTCCTTAGAGGGCAGCTGGAGGAACCTCCGTTGGTTGACAGAGCCTTGTGGGCCTAAGTCAGGACCTTCTGGCTAAGCTCCTTCTGCTAAGGTCAATGTGTCCCATCCCAGGAGTGAAATCTATCAGGATCTGTAAAGGGAAGCTTTTTCCTTGAGAGAAGCCTTCCCGCCAGCCTGGTTCCAGAGCTGCATCAGTCCCAAATAAACACACAGGAGGCTATATTAATTATGAAGCTGTTGGCCTTGCTTGTTTCTTACTGGCTATCTCTGACTTAAGTAATTACCCCATAATTGTTAGTCTAAGTATTTCTCTTACCGGAGAATAGTTCCGGGCTTCCTACCCCATGGCGTTACATCTTGACTCTCTGTGTTCTCCTTCCCAGAGTCCTCCTGGACTCCTAGTCCCACCTATCTTGATTCCTATTGACCCAACAGTGCTTTATTGACATAATCACAGGACTTCCCACATCAAGGATAACAGTCTGATATCCAGGGGTCGTGAATGCGAGGAGGCTGGAGGGGCTGTAGAAGGCTGGGAGAGGCTTCAGGAGGCTGGAGGAGGCAGGAGGAGACTGAAGGAAGCTGGAGGGGCTATAGGAGGCAGGAGGAGACCGAGGGAGGCTGAAGGAGGCTAGAGGCTGGTGATCTCTTTAGAATTTCTGTCTCTGCCCTACAGAGCACATTTCTACAATTTGACCATAAATCTGATACTTCCTGATGAGTGTGACAGGTGAACATTTTGATAACTAAGAAAGGCATTTCCTTTGCCCAATAGTTTTGCATCTGTGTTGAGTGAATATGGCCTCCATTTTTTGGTATGTGGCCTCCTCTGGTTTGAGTAGGGGGATTGTTAAACTAGTCTCATCTAGTGGCCTCCTCTGGTTTGAGTAGGGGGGGTAGTTAAACTAGTCTCATCTAGGGCTGGATGTTACTTTTCTTTTGTGTGGGCCTCTTTGTCTGATCCCTGGGGTGGTTAGCAGGGGTTTGAGGTCATTAGTTGCTTGGTAATCTCATAGTCAGTGTTAAAGGAAAAATGTAGGAATATTAATACTGGTAAAGGTTTTAGCTTACAGGGATTCGGTCCATGATCCTGTAGAAGGGTCTTCTTTTTTTATTACTTTAATTTTGAATAGCTTGCTTCACATGTCAATCCCAGTTCCCTCTCCCTCCCCTCTTCCTGCTCCTCCCCACCACCACTCCAGCCTCCCACCCTATCCCCACTTCCTTCCACATAGGGGATATCTAGAGTCTGTCATTTCGCTCAGGGCAGGGTCCGGGCACTCCCCTAAGAGTCCAGGCTGAGAGAGCATCCCTCTTTGTGTTATGGACACACGATGTCTGTTTGTATGCCGGGGATAAACACTGATCCACTTCCCAGGGCCCTGTAGGTTGTCCAGGCCTCCTCACTGACTCTCACACTCAGGGGGTCTGGATCAGTCCCATGCTGGCCTCCCAGCTGTCGGTCTGGGGGTCCAAGAGCTCTCCCCTGTTCAGATCAGCTGTCCCTGCTGGCTTCGCCAGCCCATTCTTTGCCAATTTGCTCATCGCTCCTCTCTCTCTCTGTCATTGGGTTCCATGGGTTCAGTTCAGTGTTTAACTGTGGGTGTTTGCCTCTGCTTCCATCAGTCACTGGATGAAGGTTCTAAGATGGTATATAGTGTAGATGTCAAGTTCATTATCAGGAATGGGCATTTAAGGTAGTCTCTCCACTATTGTGTAGCTTGCCAGTTGGTGTCATCCTTTTAGATCACTAAATGTCTTACTGGTGCCAGATCTCTCTTCAGACCTATGACTCCCTCTATTATGGTAGTTCTCATCCTGTTCTTGCCCTATTCTACCCCCCACTCAACCTTCCTGTTCCCCCATGACCCACTCTCCTTCTCTTCTTCCCCTCTTTTCTTCCCAGTTCCCACTCTCCCCCCCCCCACCTCTGACCATGTTCCCAATCTGTTCAGGAGATCTTGCTTCATTCCTCTTCTCTGGGGTACCATGCATATCTCTTAGGTTCTTTCCTGTTTCCCAGACTCTCTGTCAGTGGAATTGCAGACTGGCACTATCCTGATCCATGTCTAAAATCCATATATGAGTGAATACATACCATGTTTGTCTTTTTGTGACTGGGTTACCTCACTCAGGATGGTTTCTTCTAGTGCCATCCATTTGGCTGTGAATTTCAAGATTCCATTGTTTTTTTTTTCTGCTGAGTAGTACTCCATTGTGTAAATGTGCCACATTTTCTCTATCCACTCTTCGGTTGAGGGGCATCTAGGTTGCTTCCAGGTTCTGGCTATTACAAATAATACTGCTATGAACATAGTGGAACCGATGTCCTTGTTGTATGAATTTGCATCTTCTGGATAAATGCCTAAGAGTGGAATTGCTGGGTCTTGTGGTAGATTGATTCCCATTTTCCTGAGGAATCTCCATACTGATTTCCAAAGTGGGTGTATGAGTTGGCACTCCCACTAGCAGTGGAGGAGTGTTCCCCTCTTTCCACATCCTCTCCAGCATAAATTGTCTTCAGTGTTTTTGATTTTAGCCATTCTGACAGGAGTAAGGTGGTATCTCAGAGTTGTTTTGATTTGCATTTCTCTGATGGCTAAGGATGTTGAGCACTTTCTCAAGTGCCTCTCAGCCATTTTAGACCCTCTATTGAGAATTCTCTATTTAGTTCTGTACCCCACTTTTTAATTGCATCCTTTGGTGTTTTGGAGACTTGCTTCTTGAGTTCTTTGTAAATTTTGGAGACTAGCTCTCTGTCAGATGTGGGATTAGTGAATATCTTTTCCCATACTCTGGACTGCCTTGTTGTCTTGTTGGCTGTGTCCTTTGCCTTACAGAAGCTTCTTAGTTTCAGGAGGTCCCATTTGTTAGTTGTCGATCTCAGTGTCTGTGCTACTGGTGTTATGTTCAGGAAGCAGTCTCCTGTACCAACTCACTGAAGAGTATCTCACACTTTCTCTTCTAAGAGTTTCAGTGTGGTTGGATTTGTGTTGAGGTCTTTGATCCATTTGGACTTAAGTTTTGTGCATGGCGATAGACATGGATCTATTTGCAGTCTTCTGCATGCCAATATCCAGTTATGCCAGCACCATTTGTTTAAGATGCTTTCTTTTTTCCATTGTATAATTTTAGCTTCTTTTTCAAAAATCAGGTGTTCATAGGTGTGTGGATTAAAATCAGGGTTTTGATTCCATTGGTCTACCTGTCCATTTTTGTGCTGATACCAAGCTGTTTTCGGGACTATAACTCTGTAATAGAGCTTGAAGTCAGGTATGGTGATGCTTCCTGAAGTTCCTTTATTGTATAGGGTTGTTTTGTCTATCCTGGGTCTTTTGTTTTTCCATATAAAGTTGATTATTGTTCTTTCAAGGTCTGTGAAGAATTGTGCCAGAATTTTGATAGGGATTGCATTGAATCTGTAGATTGCTTTTGGCAAGATTTTTATTATGTTGATCCTACCAATCCAAGAGCATGGGAGATCTTTCCATTTTCTGGTATCCTCTTTGATTTCTTTCTTTAGAGACTCAAAGTTCTTGATATACAGGTCTTTCACTTCTTTGGTTAATGTTATCCCCAGATAGTTGATTCTGTTTATGGCTATTGTAAAGGGTGATGTTTCTCTGATTTCTTTCTCATCCACTTTATCATCTGTATATAATAGGACCACTGATTTTTTTTTTTGGTCAAGAATTTTATTACTTTTTTATTATTATTTATTTTTTATTTAAATTTAAATTAGAAACAAGGTTGCTTCACATGTCAATTCCAGGTCCCTCTCCATTTCCTTCCCCTCCTCCCGTGCCCTCCCACCAACCCCCCCCCCCAGTATCCCTCATTTAACCAGGGAGGGTGAGGCCCTTCATGGGGGTGTCCATAGTCTGTCATTTCATCCAGGGCAGGGCCTAGACCCTCCCCCCAAGAGTTCAGAGTGAGAGTGCATCTCACGTTGTTGGATGGGAGTCCAAAGTCCATGTGTATACTTGGGATGAATACTGATCTACTACCTAAGGCTCAATAGATTACCTAGTCCTCCTCACTGACACCCACATTCAGGGGGTCTTGATCAGTCCCATGCTGGATTCCCAGGCATCAGCCTGGGATTCAAGAGATAACCCTTGTCAGGTCAGCTGTTTCTGGATGTTAAACCAGCCCAGTCTTAATCCCTTTGGTCATCAGTCCTCCCTCTCTATCACTGGCTTTCTTGAGTTCAGCTCAGTGCTTAGCTGTGGGAGTCTGCCTCTGCTTCCATCAGCCACTGAATGAAGGTTCTTTTTCCAAGACACTCTGGCCATGGGATTGTAGGCTGGTACTCCCTAGATCTATGTTTAAAATCCATTTATGAGAGAGTACATACATGTAGGGCCACTGATTTTTTTTTGAGTTAACCTTGTATCCTGCCACTTTGCTGAAGCTGTTTATCAGCTCTAGGAGTTCCCTTGCAGAGTTTTTCGGGTCACTTATGTAAACTATCATATCATCTGCAAATAGTGAAAGCTTGACTTCTTCTTTTCCTATTTGTATCCCCTTGATCTCCTTTTGTTGTCTTATTGCTCTAGCTAGAACTTCATGTACAATATTGAAGAGATATGGAGAGAGTGGATAGCCTTGTCTTGTTCCTGATTTTAGAGGAATTGCATTGAGTTTCTCTCCATTTAGTTTGATGTTAGCTGTTGGTTTACTGTATATTGGCTTTTATTATGTTTAGGTATGTTCCTGTTATCCCTGATCTCTTTAGGACCTTTATCATGAAGGGGTGCTGGATTTTGTCTGTTGGGGAAGTCCTGTATATATGTCAATAAAGCACTGTTGGCCAATAGGGAAGTAAGATAGGTGGGACTAGGAGTCGAGGAGGACTCTGGGTAGGAGAAACATAGGGAGTCAAGATGTAACCGCCATAGGGATAAGAATCCCGGAAACTTCTCCAGTAAGAGAAATACTTAGATTGACAATTATGGGATAAATACTTAAGTCAGAGCTAGCCAGTAAGAAACAAGCAAGGCCAACAGCTTCATAATTAATACAGCGTCTTGTGTGTTATTTGGGGACTACAACTTGGCAGAGCCCAGGCGACTGGCGGGGGGGGGACACCAAAGCAGCAGACAAGGAAAAGGCTTCTCTCACTTTACATTTGTCAAAGGCGTTTTCAGCATCTAGTGAGATGATCATGTGTTTTTTCTTTTGTAGTTTGTTTATATGGTGGATTACATTGATAGATTTTCTAATGTTGAACCATCCCTGCATTCCTGGGATGAAGCCTACTTGATCATGGTGGATGATTTTTCTGATGTATTCTTGAATCCAGTTTGCTAGCATTTTATTGAGTATTTTTGCATCGATGTTCATGAGGGAAACTGGTCTGTAATTCTCTTTCTTAGTTGTGTCTTTGTGTGGGTACCAAGGTAATTGTAGCCTCGTAAAAAGAGTTTGGCAGTGAGGCTCCCGCTCGCTTCTCTGGTTGTTCTTCAAAGCAAGAGAAAGGAAGTACTTAATTGGTTAGAATGGAAAGCCCCTAGTTAAGGTTGCTTGGCAATTTCTGATTGGTTGAGTGTAGCAAGAGATCTAACTATGCACCTGTGGTGCTCACCACGCCCATTTGGGCGTGGTCAAAGGTGAGTACTGGAGAGGAGGACTTAAGTTGGCTTTGGGAGGGGCATGCACTCTCTCTGGCAGCTGGCTGGGTCAGGCAACAGCCTGGGAGGATCCTGGGAGCTGGAACCTGGGACAGCCACCTGCGTCTTATGTAAGTGTTATCTCTCCGGATAAACCTTTTAACCTTGATTCTCATGCGTGACAGTTGGGCTTATATTTAGTTGGATATGGTTTGCTTACATGGAAGCACCAGGAGTTGGGGTCATCTCATTCTAATGAGCTGTGTGTGTGTATAAGCACACACATGAATGCGCATGTGTGAGATATATATGCATGTATGTATAGTGCAGGCTTATGGGCTCATGTGCCCATCCTTGTATGTGTCAGAGAAGGATGTCGGGTGTCCTGCTGTGTCACTCTCCACCTCACTCCTTGAGATAGGATCTCTCATTGAATCCATGTAGCATCTCACAACCATCTGTAACTTTAGTACCGAGAGATGCGACTCCATCTTCTGGCTTCTGAGGGCACTGCATGTACGTGGTACACATACATACTGGCAAAATACTCTGTACACATAAAAGTAATAAAACAAAAAGTAAGTAAACAGCAAGGTGCACCAGGCAGTTCATGCCTGTAATCCCAGTCTAGCCAGCCTGGCTAACTGACAAAGTTCCAGGCTAATGAGAGACCCTGCTTAGAACAAAAAGGTGAAAGGATCAACACCTGAGAGAGAGAGAGAGAGAGACAGAGACAGACAGAGACAGAGACAGAGAGAGAGAGAGTGTGTGTGTGTGTGTGTGTCATGCAAAGTTGACTTGATGATGTATACAATTAAACTGCCCCCCTTCCTTATCCCTGGCAATCAATTTAGGACTACAGATCCGATTCTTGGTGCTCCTATTACCTCCCTCCCATCTTTTTATTTTCCCACTTCCATCATTCATCGTTTGATTTTGGCCACCTCCCAGGTAGTCCCTGAAACTGCTCTTCTCCACCCAGAGTCAGCCCTCGCGTCTAAGTTCCTACATCTCCTGACAACACCTTCCATTCCCTCAGCCTCTCCTCTGGAATCACTGCTTTGGACTCAGGCTCCGTTGGAAAGGCAAACCGCATGCCTTTGTCTCTTCCCCTCTGACAGCATCACTTAGGAGCCGAGGGATGATGCTTAGTCTTGTCTGAAAACGTCTCTGTTTTGCCAGCTCTTGAAGGGTAAGTGTGTGTGAGTTACAGTCACACTTCTAGGCTGAGAAAGGTTTTCCTTTTCCTTGGTCCTTCACTCTCAGTTTAGACTGCTTCCCATCAACTGGAGTTCTGCATTAGCTGTGTGTTCTGTCAGTCTTACACAAGCACGTATATATGCCAGCCTCTTTTTTTCTTCCCTTTTCATTTAATTTCTACTTCCAGTTACCTTTTTGAGGGTATCTGTTTTACCATGAGGTCTGTATAAGTACGTGATTGCACAGGTATGCACCTTTTTGAAATAATTATTTTTGAAAACTCTTTAGCAAATAGCTCTTTAAATCTGCCCGTTTCTTATATTCATTTTCTTCCCCTGCAACCCTTATCATTTCCGCTGTATCTTACCCTCTTGTTAATGGTGTACATCCCCACTTCTCTGCCCTGCAGATCCATGCTCTACTTACCCATTAGGCCCCAAGCTGCCACCCTAGTTATCCAGTCCGCTGAGCTAATTGAAATGCCTTTAGGCTTTGACTTCAAGTTCCAGTGGGTTCTTCTTAACGTACCCGTTTTCAGTGTGTGACACTCAGTCCTTTCCTAAAGTGTTGTTTTTGTCTCTTGGTCCTTTAATCAGGTAAGACACATTGTATATTGCATTTTAAATGGCAAGTCTATCATAGAAAGGTTGCGTCTCTCTGTTTGCCTCCTCTGCTCCCCCTTATCCACAGAGCATTGTTTCCCCCCAAGGCTTTGGAACTTTTTAATGCTGACTGTTCTCTGTTGGGTGTTTTTCCCCTTCAGAGTTCCAAGGGCCCTTGCTACGGGAGCATTCTTTTTTTTTTTTTTTTTTTTTTTGGTGTTTTGAGACAGGGTTTCTCTGTATTTTGGATGTTGTACTGGAACTCACTCTGTAGACCAGGCTGGACTCGAACTCAGAGATCCACCTGCCTCTGCCTCCCAGGTGCTGGGATTAAAGGCATGTACCACCAAGGCCCGGCTAGGAGCATTCTTTTAGAGAAGGGTAATACCCTTTTAGAGTTAGGCTAATCTCAACTGATCTTTGCAACAATGTCCAGCCCACAAGAAAAGTGTGGAACTTCAGACTTCCAGGATGTATGAAATGCAGGGTTTTTTCCTTTTTGGAATAAAACTTTTTTTTCTTTTGTGCAAGCGCTTGCGTGCATGCATGTAGACCAGCTATCCGCCCCAGCTTGTCAAAGAGCTAGAACGAAGCATTTGCGGGAACCAGGAATCTGCATTTAACACGGTCCATGTGACTCTCAGTCACATTAAAGCAAAAGGTTGTGTATCTTGGATGGCTGAGCGTCCCCGGGGAGACACGGAGGTGGTAACAGGACAGCTAATATGTTCCTAAGGGCTTCAGCAGACAGCTCAGTGCTAGGGTGATGTGCTTAGCATGTGCAAGGCTCTGAGTTTAGCCCCTAGCATGTTAAAAACATATTTTTTTCATGGCCAGGCCGGTATTATCAGAAAACTGGGGGTGTACCACCCCGGGGGTCTTCATTACTTTGTGCCAGTGTGCTGTGGAGGAGGGGGCACAGTCTCTGGTTCGTTGAAAGTCTTTGGAGCTGGTTTTCGGGAGCAAAGGGGTGAGGACTGTATATTTTAAAGCTGTTTAGTGACACGAGGGGAAGGGAGAAAGAGGGCAAGAGAAAATCTAATCGGGCATCAACTTCCTTGGGGTTTGCATTTCAACATCGCCCAGATTTCAATTAAGCCAAACACCTCTTCCCCATCCCCAGTTGATCATGGGTTGCCATGGCAGCCAGCACACTGTGCAATAAGTCCACCCCACCCCCACTACCTGTCTCTGGCAATGCATAGTCTATGAGGTCTTGGTTTCTCAGTAGACACGTGGTCCTGGTGGCTTCATGGCAGACACCGGTGGGAACTCAGGGCTAGCCACCTGTGAAGGTACCTTGGCTCTGTGCCTTCAGGAAATGTACCAGGCAGCCCTGCCGGACAGAACATAGATTCCTGCTTGCCTGCAGTGGATGATACAGGAACCTATAAAGAGACTCGGCAGGTCATCCTGCAGGCAGCACACACTTGAGCTGGCTCCCCTCAGTCATCACTTGCACAAGATGTCCAGGATGTGAGTCCATAGGCTTCCCCTGGGTCCTCTTCTAGGATAAAGATTCTCAAAGTGGGTTCCAGGGGCTTACTGTATTGGCCCTCATTTCCATCCAGGTTCCTGGTTATAAGTGGGCAAGATTGTAGAATCCATCATCCTGTGTGTGTGTGTGTGTGTGTGCGCACATGCGCATGCACATGCTGCTAGCGTGCTCATGCGCACAGATGTGCATTCATGTTTGTGTGTACATGGATATACACACTAATGTAAAAGTCAGAGGACAACCTCGGTGGTTCTCAGGTGTTAACTACTTTAAATAAACAAGCAAAAAAAAAAGCAAGGTTTCTTATTGGCTTAGGGCTCACTGAATAAAGTATCCTCCTGTCTCTACTCCCTGGATGCCGGCATTAGAAAGGTGTGTCACCATGTCCAACATTTCAAATTGGGTCCTTTGTGCATGTGAGTCAGGCAGTTTAGTCTACCTCCTTAGCCCAGTCTGCCATTCTTTCTCTTAGGAAAGAAAACTGTGCTTTGTGACCACGGAGATCCTATTTGTCATGATGGGAGTCCTATAGTCAGCTAACTTCAACTTGTGACTATCCTGCCTCAGCCTCCAAGTGATAGAATTATAGTCAGTTGTGTTCCACCATGCCTGGCTGGAAGAGAACACGTCCATAACAGGTCCCCACCATACTTGCTTTGACTGTTTCCTAGGGTGCCCGTAACATGTGAAGACTCCAGAACATGGATTCCAAAAATGTGCTCTTGACTCCCTACATAGGTGTGTGTGTGTGTGTGTGTGAGAGAGAGAGAGAGAGAGAGAGAGAGAGAGAGAGAGAGAGAGAGAGAGAGAGGTGGGAGAGAGAGGTGGGAGAGACAGGGAGAGGTGGGAGAGACAGAGGGAGGTTGTAGTTATGGGTAAGCATCTCTCTGTTTCCTGGCGCTGTGACCCTTCTTCACAAGAGCACATAATCAATGCTGATTTGAATGCCACCAGGACCATCTACCCTTCCTTTGTTTCCAGCCAGATGTTTTGGATTTTTCTGAATTCAAGAGAAGCCAGACTCTCTCTGGCCATGTGGCTTCTTTCCTCTGCATCCTTGCTGGGTGCTTTTGCTTCCTATTCTTGGTGTGCCTTGTGGAAGAAGGAGCAGCGTGGGAATGAGCAGCGTGGGAATGCTGTTTCCGCTCTGCCTCGTTTAGTCTAATGCTCTCACCAGGCATTGTCCAGTCTGAGCATCGGGGCAGCCTCTTCTGTCCCCACACTAATTTCCCTCAGTCCCACTCGGCTAGATTCCTAATTTCTTTTATTTCTGCTCTCTCAGAACCAATTTTTTTCTTTGCTCCATTGGCTCAGGAAATATCAGGTCAGCCCAAGATATCCCTGCCTGTCAGCTCCTTTCTGAACCAGGTTTGTGTTTAGAGAGCAGGGGGCCGCCAGGTCAGTTGAACATCTCAACATTGTACATACTTTTGGGTGGGGAGACTACATAATCCAGGCTGCAGACATGGCTGAGTATGGGTAGTTGCTACTTGAGTCACCTGAGTTCAAATCTCAAGAACCCATGTAAAAAAAAAACTGGATACATTCAAATACCTGTAACCCTGACACTGCAGGGGTAGATACAGACACAGGAGGATTGCTGGGACTTGCTGGTTGCTAGCCTGACTCCAGGTACAGTAGAGACCCTGTCTCAAAAGAATGAGGTAGAGAATGATAGAGCAGGACACCCAAGGTCCTTCTCTGGCCTCCAAGTGTGCACAGCTGTAGGCACCTTCATATACATGCAAGCACACCCAAAATACATACAACACACACACACACACACGCACACACGCACACGCACACCACAAAGGAAAGAAAAAACAAAAAGGATAGAAAACAAAGCAGCCCCAACTTCACACACACTCAAAAAATAAGATGTGGCTCTTTGACTGAGAGCTTCAGTCTAAATGGGCTGGTGAGTCCCTCTTCCTGCTCAGAAACTAGGTTCTCTCCACTCTTTCCTTCCTTGCCCATGCTGTAGACATCTATCCATCCTTGATTCTATCTATCTATCTATCTATCTATCTATCTATCTATCATCTATCTATCTATCTATCTATCTATCTATCTATCTATCTATCTATCTATCATCTATCTATCTACCCACAGTAGGATCATAGACAGCCCGCCACCATGCTTCAGGGATGGAATTAAGCTACTTTATACTCATCCACCTGGTCAGAACATGGTTTTAGGAAGTGAAAACTTGTATCGATGATACCCTAAGCAAACTTAATTAGACGAACAAATCTACTATTTCCAATAGCAAAAGAAAAAGAAGATAAAAGAATGTTACTTTTTGTACCAGAGCACCTTAAAGGGCATCTGGCTTCTCCTTTTATTGATGGGAAGTCTCTATTATCTTGAGCTGCAGGTAATCCTTTCTGAAAGCTGAAAATGTCAACACGACTGCAGAATTTTAAGGCATGTTTGCATTACCGGCAAACTGTGCGTCTCCTCTGCTAACATGGAGATTTGGGGTTTAGTGGTACTTGACAATTCTGTACCAAATTCAATCCCGATCCAATTTTTTTCCTCCTTCACCACAGGTCGATTTCAGTTGTGAATAGATTAGGTGTGCTGGGACACTGTTCATCTTTCTTATTGTATTTTTATAAGTCCATCCCAGGTTCATTGTAGAAGCGGGGAACGGACTTTGCGCCCAGCCTGTCAGGCAAGGGGCTCCTACTCTGAACTGCTCTCACAATAGGCCTATTGCAGGACTCATATTATCCCCAAATATCAAGTGCAGAAACAGACACAGGGGTCTCAGTTGATGTCCCAAAGACCTTTGACTAGAAAATAGTGGGGCTCCATCACAAATGTGGGGGAGGGAGCAGAGTAGTAGCTGCTTGAGAGTGAAGGCTGGCAAGGAAAAGGCTTCTCTCTCTACAACCCTGTTAATATGTGTAGTTACTATCTGCAAAATAAAACTTTAAAAACCAACTAGTGGCCGGGCGTTGGTGGCGCACGCCTTTAATCCCAGCACTAAGGAGGCAGAGGCAGGAGGATCTCTGTGAGTTCAAGGCCAGCCTGGTCTACAACAGCAAGGTCCAGGACAGCCTCCAAAACAATACAGAGAAACCCTGTCTTGAAAAAAAAACCAACTAGTGAAGATGGACCTTGGTTTTCAGACCCCAGAGGCACGTTTTGCCTGATGCCTTCAACCCTTATCTGGGGAGAGGAAAAAGAAAGGCAAGAAATCAAAATGGAGAGAGAAGAGAGGGATGTGAGGAGCCTCCTGTGGACTCTTGAATGGTGTCTGCTGGGAGGATTGGAGGCCACTGACCATGCCAGCAGTGTCAGCTGGCCCTGCCTGTCTGACCCACTGTTCCTTGCTTTGATGACAGCCCCCAGGAGATGGTTTGGAAGAATTGCCATACCAGTGAGTTGTACCAAGTTGTAATCAGCATGTGGGTATACACATATGCCTATCTGTCTGTCTGTCCGTCTCTCTCCCTTCTTTACATGAGTGTGAGAGAAAAATAAAGAGGAAACGTCTCTGAGTTTATGTTTGCAGATATATATTACTTTTTATAATATTCTGTGTATGTGGTTATATATCTTTTGAAGATCTGAAGAATTAGGCTGGGGACCAAATGACAATCGAGGAAGCAGCCTGCAAGAGGCACCAGGAGCTCCCCCCTTGTACTTCTGCTCCGGTGGGCTTTTTTGCTGAGTCTCTGTCCTCGAGGTTCTGCCAGGACAGTTGCCCCTATGCTCTGTTCATGGAGAACACTCAGGTGTGGCATCCTCACTGGATGAGCGATGAGCCTGTCGGTCTGACAGCATCTTGGGTGATGTTTACCTCTGCATGGCCTGAGATATCCTCTGATTACATTAATAGCATGAAAATACTGCAGGGAGGGTATTTAGCTAATTAGGAAAACAAACTTTTCTAGACACAAACATTTAGCTTCAAGATGAGTCAATTATGCGCATCTGGGTGATATGCTAATTGCCCCTTCTGAGCTCTTGCTGATTAGCTGTGATCTCACCCGACCCTGGGGTGTTCCTGAGCATCTTGACTGGGTTCACCTCGGAGCCTGGAGGCTTCTGCCAGTCTTGGCTGCTGCTGCTGCTCTGTCTGAAGAACACGGGGCACCCTCTGGCTACACATTCTCTTCGATGCCTTTTGCTCCTGCCCCCGCCCCTAGGAAAGAACTTTCCCTCAAATCGTCTGTAATGCTGATCCATTTGGTGGGCCCAGGCAATTAATTTACTTAGGGATATGAAAAACTAAGGAACATTAGTGAGATCTTTTTAATGTCCACAACAGGACTCAGCAATAGGTTCAATCTCAGCTGCTACCTGGTTTTGCAAATAAAGTTTTATTGAAACACTGATATATGACAACCCACATGTTACCTGTGGATGTGCTACAATGGGCAGTTGAATAGTTACAACCAAGATAGAATGACCCTCAAAGTCAAACATTTTGCTGTCTGGACCTTTAAAAACAATTGGCTGACCTTTGACTGTCCATGGAATAGATCTTTGTATATATGAACATTGTTATAGAAAAAAAAAGACATTGTACATCCTTAACCTTAAAGAAGATCATGATGTCCCTGAAAGCAGGAGCAGAATGCTCTGTGTGGGTGTGTGGTTGCATTCCCAGGAAATACCATTGGCTTCTGTGCTCCCTGCCACAAATATGAAAGTACCCATAGTGTGTCAGTCACCATACAAGCTCTGCAGACAAAATCCTGTGCAGAGCCTGCCCTTGCCCTTCTCTCTTGGTATGTCTGTGAATGTGGCCAGTAACAGACCTTGAGACACAGCTGGTAAGTGATGCTAAAAGTTATGACAAACCAGTCTGCAAAAAGAAGTCTGGCCCCGCACTGGTGCATATATATGTGCACACGTGCACGCACACATGCGCACCCACCTACACACACACGCACGCACGCACGCACAATCGCTCACTCACACATGCATTCTCTATCTTTTTAATATGCCCTTCAAGCTGTGCCTGGAGAAGGGAAGACTCCCAAAGCACTTGTTAGGGTAACATTTATGCCACAGATGTCTCAGAACATGATGTATTTATTGGTCCTTTTAAGTTCAAACAACATTTGGCCAGTTTGTAAGTGGCCATTTATAATTCCCATCGAGCTAGTTTTTATTTTTCTAAGCAGCGATCCAGAAGAGGGCTGGAAGGTAGCTGTTTGTGCCTCACTCTGAAATCATTAGGACAGTGAACACACATCTTTTTTAAGAGAAAAGGAAAATGGACATCTGATTTCAGTTTTGGGTTTGACTCCTTGAAATTCTTCTTACTGCTCCCCAGCTGCTAGATAGTAAAGGAAATTCAGTTGGGAACCACTGGTGCAGGGGCACATTTATAGATCCCTCTTCGGCTCTGTAGAAAACCACATCGCAAAGGCCAGCAGGATAAGTGGCATTCGAAGGTCTACTATAAAAGTGTACATGCTCATGCATGGGCATGCAGGTGTGTGTGTGTGTGTGTGTGTGTGTGTGTGTGTGTGTGTGTCTGTCTGTCTGTCTGTCTGTCTGCATGTGGAGGTCAGCAGTTAACCTCGAGTGTGATTCTGCAGGCTCTGCCCACTTTCTCTTTTGAGATAGCATCTTTTCATTAGTCTGGAACTCACCAAGTAGACTGGCTTGGCAGAGCTGCAAAGCCCGAGGGATGGAAACTTTCGTCTCCAGTTTCCCTGGAAAGGGACCATGCGCATGCACCATTATCACCATTCCCAGATTTTTTTAAAAATGTGGACTCCAGGGATCAAACTTACACCCTCAACTTGCAAGGCAAGAGGAAGCCTTTCCCTAACCCCACTATACACATTTTAAAACTTGTTCCAGTGTTTAAAAAGAAAGTCCTCACTGGGTGATAAATGATGTTCAGCTTTTCTTGGTGCTTATCAGTGTTTTCTGAACTCTCTCTGGAGTCTAGGGATGTATAATATTATCTGTGACATTTTAGTCAGGTGCACTGCGTGTGTCTACTGCCACTACTTGGGCCACTGAGGCAAGATGACCCCTTGAGCCCAGGAGCGCGGGGACACCCTGAACAGTACAGTGAAGCCCCAGCATTTAAAAGAGAAATAAAGAAACTAACTTAATGAACTTTAAAGGAAAATAATATATATTATTTTAGGGCACAAAGAGACATCCTGTCGTCTAGCAAATGCCCTTGCCTCTCACTGACTGGACCTTGTTCTGCGAGCAGTCAGAGTGGGCTCTCCCTAAAGCTCTCAGAGCGTCTCAGAGGCTAGAGAGCTCGGTTCATGCTGAGCAAGCCATGGGGAGCAAGTCAGGAAGCAGCACCCCCCTCCCCATGGCCTCTGCACCAGCTCCTGCCTCCAGTTCCTGCCCTGCTTGAGTTCCTGCCCTGGCTTCTCCCAGTGAGGGATGTTACCTGGACGTAAGGTGAAATAAGCCCTCTGCTCCCCACATTTCCTTGTTTTATTTTTACTGTAGCCCACAGGATAGCGCTAACTTCTGATGGGAGGGGCTGCCAGTTTTCATGGATGTTGTCATGAGACAGACTTCCAGGAGAGGATGCAGGGGATAAAAATAGAGGGGGTGATTTTGATAGGTAGACGCAGGGATGGTGAAGGAATGCCTCCCTCAGTTTGGGAAACTTGTTTTTCTCTCAGTCTGTCTGCCGTGGTTGTGTTTTCTTTTACATTCCCCATGTGCTGTGAGAGCAAAACTCCTCTCAGAATGGGCTTTGAGCTGAGGTAGGATATGATGAGCTCTGTCAAGAAAGCCCAGTTACTTTACCTCCTACTCTTAAAAAAAAAAAGAGAGAAAGAGAAAACAGAAACCTCTTGTTGAAATAAGAAGCAATGTGTATGTGCCTGTGTGCACAGGTAACCACAGATGCCAGAGGGGGAGCCGGAGTTGCAGGTGGTTGTGAGCTGCCCCATATGGGTGCTGGGAATGGGACACTGGTTCTTAACCACTGAGCCATCTCTCCAGCCCCTGCCTTCTAATCTCCAGTTCCTTTCCCTGCCCCCTCCCCTGTACATGGAGAAAGAATCTCACGTGTATTCGCGGTGGCCAGATGCAGGGAAGGGTCAGGCATGGGCCCGGCCAGTACGCGATGGGCACTAAAAGATAGGGTACCAATGGCAGGCCAAAGGGATGATGGTGTTCAGGTCTGGAGCTTGATGCTCTGGATGGAGTTAAATGGTGCTAGGAGTGGGGCATAGGAGGGAGTGGCTGGAATCTTGCGTGCTGGTCTACCGACCCTCCCCATCCCTTCTCCTGCGAGAGAACATTAGCAGGCCTGGTTTCTGATCTTCCGGGGGGTGGTGGGGGGGGGTGCTTTGCACCTTCTCGAACATCTCTTGTGGGCAGTCACAGCGAATTTGACCAAGATACGTGGTAGTTTGAATGAGATGTCCCACATACGTCTCAGACCTTTGAATACTTGGTCCCGTTGGTGGCGCTGTTTGGGGAGGATTAGGCAGTGTGGTCTTGCTGGAGGAAGCGTGTCACTGAGGCCAGGTAGGGCAGTTTCAAGTATACTCTCTCGGTTTCCAGTTGCGAGCCTCCGGCTCTCGGCTGCTGGCTCCCACTGCTGTGTCTGCCTGTTGCTGTCCCTGCCATTATGGACTGTAACCCTCTGGATCTGTAAGCCCCAACTAAACCCTTGTCTTTAGATGTGGCCATGGTTATGGGGTTTTTTTCACAACTGCAGAGAAGTGATTATTACAAAGTGCTTAATGGCTTTGACTGTCCAGAGGACAGCATTCCACATGTGGACTGGAGCATAGTCGGGGATAGAGACAGTGTCCAAGAATGGCTTGTCACTGGGCAGTCTGAAATGGTAATTCTCAAGTCTGTCCATGTTCTCGGTTGAGGCCCCCCTTCCCAGATGGCTCCAGCTTGTGTCAAACTGACAGAAGCAAAACAAAACCAGCCAACCAGCACTAGCATAGCTTTTTACATACGTGATGGGGATTTGGACTTAGGTCCTCATGGGTGTGTGACAGGCACTTTACCAACTGAATCCCCCCAGCCCTGCAAGGACTTTTGGATGGGCCCTCTGGAGTAAGCAGTGGTCTTGTTTGTATGCGGGGGCTCGTGTACTGGGCAGCCTGGTTCAGGGTGGGCGTCTCTGAAGCCCAACCAGGATTTATTTTTGAGCTCATAATTAAGTTTCCAGGAGTGAATCCAGGTCCACGAGATGACTACTTGTCCCTTTACCATAGAACAGCTGATCTGATAGATGGGCTTTTAATATTACTGGATATTTTGCTTCTATTGCTTGAGAGTAGAAATGATTTTACCTGGATCCTTGGAATGAGGAACATTTTAGTGGGTGGTTTGCTTAATGCAGGAGAAATCTTTGCTAATAGTAAGCCTGCCTCTTCTGCAGCTGTACATTTAATTTCTGCCAATTATGCGGACCCATTTGCTTATTCATAAGTGTTCAAGGTACAGCTGGGGCGGCTTTTGGTGTCTGTCAAAACATGCACTGCCTGAGAAGACCAGGAAATCGACTGAACCGCCTTACAATGGCGGCTTCTGACTGCTGATCATCATGCAGCCGGTGCTTGTTGGAGTGATAAATGGAAATACCCTTTGTAGCTAAGAAGGTTGTAAATAAACTTCTGGTTGTGTTTCTTAACCTCCAGGGTGGGGCCCACATGTCTCTCTCCCTAGAGGTCAGTAACAAAGCGTGACAAATAACTCCCATACTGGTCCCATGAAGTTTCCTTAGTCTCCAGTGGAATCTTTTCCGGCCTGGAGCCCTGAAAGGCACAGGCAGAACACTGTTAATAGGCTCCAGACAGGCAAGTGTCTGCCTGCTCCACGTAGAATGTGATTAGTTTCCCACCCTCGTTCCTCACAGGGCCTGGGTCCTTGGCTGGGCACAGTTCACAGTGTCAGAGAAGATGCAGTGCGCTGGCCTGGGGAGGAGCTGCTCAAGCATACGGACCTGAGTCCTCATCCTGAGAAAAGCCAGATGCTGCAGCCTGTGCCTAGAACCCCAGAACTCGGGGCTGAGGGGACAGAGGCAGCAGAATCTCAGGGATGCAGTGGCCAGCCAGTCTAGCCAAAACACTGAGCCTCAGGCCCAGAGGCCCTGTCACAAAATAAATAAAAAGGCTGGAAAATAAAAAGGATTGAGGAAGAGAACCGACATCAACCTCTGCTGTCCACAGTCTCCTGTGTGAGTACACACACACACACACACATACACACACACACACACACACACACGGGCACACACACACACGGGCACACACACTCGCAGGCACACCTGCACACTCACATATAAGCTCACACATGTTAAGCACATACACCCACATGCATATACTGTGGTGAGTGCATGCATGTACACACACACACATACACACAATTAAAAATACAGTGTGTCTAAATTCAAATTTCAAAAATAATTTTTGGTATGACTGTTTTCCCATGCAATGCTTAGGTTATACTTAACACAAACAAATTCTTAATCTGAAATTCATGCAGATCCAGTCACCTGCTTTTTATTTTCTGTGCCTGGAATCATTAGCAGGGGCCCAGTTCACAGTGGGTTTTCTTTAGGTATTGTTTGCGGAAGTGCCGTGACTCTTACGAGGATCCTGGGGCAGCTGTTGGGAGTGGGGCAGGAAGCCGAGGGAAGTGAGGGATCCCCACACCCCCCTCTACTTCCAGAAAGAGTGGCGTCTCAATATTGAGAGAGAAAATGGCCAGAGGTGATGAACTTCCAGTGGCACATTGTCATAAGTAAAGTAGATACAGTATTTTAGAAAAGATACGGTAGGATCTCCAGAAAGTTCCAAAGGAGCCAAAAACAAGTCCAGACAGTTTTTTGGCTGTCTCCCTTGGCCATGTGGATGCAGATGTCTGGTGTAATACCGACACCCACTGCTGCCAGGCAGGCCTCATCAGTCATTGACAAACATAAATGGATCACGGGAAAATTACCTGCCCGTGAGGAATTAGCCAATCCCGTGATAATTACTTAAAGAGGCCTCTTTTGGGCTGAGGGCATCTCATAAAAGAGGAATGAAATGTGGCAAACGATGGGCCATTCTACTTACAGTCAAAGAGATACAAATTAAGGGAAATACCATATCCTCTATCCCATAAATGAATGCACTATTAAGAAATACCCAGTATCAACTGAGATCTGGCCAATGAGATTGACAAAGTGTTGCTCACAGTGGTGTCTATGGCCCCTCCCAAATTTCTGACCATTTGCATAGGTTAGTGTTTGTAGTAATATTTAATAAGGAAGCAATTGGAAAGCAGCCCCAGTGCCCAGTGGTATGAGAAACTCTGGACTAATCTGTATTGCTTGGCAATGCCTGAAAGGTATTTGATCCCAAGAGGAAGTGCTTCTGCTATGTTTAGTGGGAGAAAAGAGCATCCCACCATCATATAAGACGGTATTTCAGCCCAGTGTGACCACATTAGGGTGTGCGGCAGGAAATACATTAAACTCTGTTGTTACTTTTTAGTCAGTGAAATCATGGTGGCTTGCATCGTTTTCTGTGTACTTGGTCGGTTTCCCACGGTTCCTTTAGCATGCATTTGTAATTTCATGGCCAGAAACATGATCATAGATGGGGATATTTTGTGTCAGGTGTACGACCCCATGACAAAGTAGATAGACAGAGCCCAGTCCTGTTGTGGCCCCTTCAACTCATAGCTGCGTTCAATTGATGAGGCTTAATGGATGTTCTGACGTTGGTTTTTATGCCAGAACCCACATTTGTATCTCTCCCTTGTCAGCTCAAAGGGCTCTGTAAGATTGGAGGACACCGTTGATGCATTGTCTGTCAAGACTCAATGAAGTAAGAGGATTTGCTGGGCAGAGATGCCCATAGTGTCCTTCCCTCTTTACTGTTCTCTTGACAAACGACAGGCCAAGTTTATTGCCACTGTACGGCTGACCCACATGTCATGCCTGACAGTTGGGCCACAGCTCAAATGCTTAACTTGTTCCAAAGGTAGTCATTCAGCAAAAGTACTATCAAGTCAAAAATCATCCCCGCGGAAATCCTTTTCCTCTCTTAAGCCTTCTGGACTCGGGTCCCCAGAAGATCAAAAGTCAAGATGTGACTTTTGGTTTTGTCCCCATCTTATTGAAGCCACCTCCTTTTCTACAAATTCGAGGTCAAAATCAGTTTGAAGAAGCAGCGGCAAAGAGAGTGGAAAGGGAAACTGGAGGAATGCTTTCTTATCTGTTTATTTTTATTCTTTTATTTCCGTGTGCGTGTCTAGGGGTGTGTATATGCACGTGTGAGTGCAGTTGCCCATAGAGTCCGGAAGGGTGTGTGCGTCCCCTGGAGTTTAAGTTACAGGTCATGGTGAGCTGTGTGACATGGGCTCTGAGAACCAAAGTGTCGAAGAACAGCAAGTGCTGTCGTTGCTAAGCCAGCTCTCCAGCCCTTTCCTATTTGTTTTTAAATGCTTATGGGTATACACTTGTCTTTGCATGTGTAAAATGCTCAGAGGTTAGGCTTCCCTGCAGTTCAGGGCTAGGAAGCCAGTCTCTGGCCATGAGTTTTATAACCAAGCATGCAAGAGACTTTCCCATCTGCGTGTGAAGATTCTCCCTAACTTGAGTGAGACTCCTTCTCCATGCACTGCTCTTGGTTACTGGGACAGGGCCAGCTCTGTTACCGGTTTCACTGATACACATGGTCCATGAAATTAAAGGTGTGGTGCATCATGTCACACAGAAAAGGTCTTTTCCCAGGTCAGGTGCCCATTCCAGATGGGAAGGAACAGAAAAAATGTGACTCCCTGTGGCAGGAGATGGCTACTACAACTTCTAGTTACTCAAAAAAAGCAAAATAGCTTGAATTTAAAAGAAATAATTGGCCTGCAACTAAGCAAAAATCCCTACAACCATTTAACAAAGAATCACAGAGAAAATGCTCCCGTAGTCTTAAGTGCAACAGCAGACTATAAAACCAGGCCATGGACTGTGTTGTGCGTTTTGAGAGCCAGCCACTATATCACATGCTCCCATAATTCAATTGTTGGAACCGTCTCATTATGTACATATGATCAAGTACTGACATTTTACAACAAGGAAACTGGGCACAGTGGCAGCATTTGCTGAGTGAAGCTAATACATACCCGAATGGGGTGGTCTGAATGAGAATGGCCCCCGAGGCTCATCTGTTTGAATACTCTGTCGTCAGTTGGTAGAACTATTTAGGAAGGATTAGGAGGCGTGACCTCGTTGGAGGAGGTGCATCACTGGGGCCTGGCTTTGTTCGTTCTCAGAAGACTCCTGCCATTCCTAGTGTGCCCTCTGCCTCCTGCTTGTGGTGGTTTGAGATGTGAGCTGTCCCTGCCTTCCCGCCTTCATTCCACCATCGTAAACCCTAACCTTCTGGAACTGTCAGCCCAATGAAATGCTTTCTTTCATAAGCTGCCTTGGCCATGGTGTTTTATCTCACCAGCAGAAGAGTAAGCAATACACTGGCAGAGCTGTGGTCCCATGGCAGCCCCTGGGATCCTCTCATCCATTCTCCTTACAGTGACACAGCGCTGACTCCGGCTATGCAGGAAGACAGAATCCACAGTCGTGAGTGGGACAAGGGGCTGGGGGCATACAGATGGAAGAAACTGCGTTGGGCTAGAGGCATCTTTTCTGACACATGCTCTGTACTGTAATTATGTAGAATGTGCAGTGTCCATGTCTGTACATGCTTGTGTGTGTATATGTGTGTATGTGAAGGCCACATGTTGACATGTCGCTCTCCAGTTGCTCTCCACCCTATTTTTTGAGACAGGGACTCTCATTAAATCTGGAGCTCATTGGTTCAACTAGGCTGGCTGGTTGGTGAGCCTGGAGATCCCCCTCAACACTGGTTACAGACACATGCTGCCCACCCACCTTTAATTCTTTTTATTTTTATAAACACACACAGAGAACATGGAAGGAAAAGATCCACTAATATCCACCCTTCCTTATTGTTTTCAGAGAATCAATTAGGAACAGCTATAAATAAGCATTGTAGCAGGGCTTTCTAAGAATTGGGTTCTGAGGGCTGGAGAGACAGATCAGCAATTAAAGCGTTCTCACTGCTCTTGCAGAGGACCTGGGTATAGTTCCCAACCCACATGATGGCTCACAACCATCTGGAGCTCTGGTTTAGAGGGAAACAAGGCCCTATTGTGGCTCTCATGGGCACTGTGTACACATGGTACACACACATACATGCAGGTAGGACATTCACACACACATGCATGTGTGTGCTTGTATGTGTGCAGATATGCATGTGGAGAGGTCAGAGGACAACTATGTGTTTTCGTCCTTACTTTTTGAGACAGGCTTTCTCTTTGACCTGGAGCTCCAGCAATATTCTAGGAATCTCTTTATCTTCATGTCCCATCATGCCCTCACTAGGATTACGGGTATCTGCTGGGTTTGAATTTTTTCAGTTACGTTTATATAATTTAGTGTGTTTGGTGTGTGTACACATGCGTGCACTCAAACACATATGCTATGGTCAGTATTTGGAGGTCAGAGAACAGCTTTTGGAAGTTGGTTCACTCCTTCTACCATGTAGGTCCCAGGAGTCAAACATGGCAGCCATATTTCAGCCTCTGGCCAGATTTTTCCAAGGCTTCTAGGGATCTGAACTCAGGTCTTCACACGTGCAAAGTGATTTGCTGTACTGAGTGAGCTGTCATCTCCCCAGGCCTCTTCTTCCATACTTGGGATTTGCACGTCAGTGCTGTTCATACGCACACAAGTACATAGTCACTAAATGTAGGAAGAGATCACGTACCCACAGCACTGACCACGCCCCCTTGGGGTGTGGTCATAGGTATGTGGGAGAATCAGGAATAAAAGAAGGTACAGGGTGGGCTCTTGCTCTCTCTTGGATCACAGCCGAGGTTCGGGGACCATAGAGCCATAGATTTTTCATGTAAGTTACTTCTCTCTATCTTAATAAATGTACAACTACCTTTTCCTGGCATCCTTGGTATGACTCGTTTCCATTCCCAACTCTATATCCCTGTACTGTGCTTTGTAACAGGGTTTTGAAACAGAGACTTTTCTCAGGGATTTGAAGCTGTGTGCACTCAGTAGGTAAGACTCTGCCTGCTGTGTTATCTTAATGAACTCATCTCCAGCGAGATCTGGGGCTTTTATTACACTCTCTCATGGCTGGTGATCTGTTGATTAGCATTGCTGTATTCATTGGAGGCCTGAGATTCCATCACTGGGCCCATTTGATTCCACAAGTCACCCTCTCTCAGGGACCGCAGAGCATCTGTGTCCTCGGGTGGCCGGGCCCATGGGCTGTGAAAGAAGAGGCTAGCTCCAAATCCACCTCCCTAGATGTGTCTTGAATCCTTGAGGACACAGTGAGGCTTCCAGACCATCTGTGCATGTTTGGCTGCAGAGCGGATTGTGACTTCCATTGTGCTTTTGAAAGCGCTGCTCAAGATGGCTCAACGCCACCATAGAGAGGACTTCAGGGTTTGTCGTGTTGTAATGGCAGCTGTGTCCAGGCAGCAGAGAGTTTGTTCAGCTCATGGCTGCAGGTTTGTGCCCTCCAGGTGTCACCTATGGACGCGCAGGGACATGAGAATCCCCGGAAAAGAAGACAGGGAAGCAGGTGCTAGACTCGTGGTCAGCACTCAAGTGTCTCATGATGTCTCTAGGCTGCGAGCTTGGAATTCTGGGGACTCCCGGACCAGGCTGTGCAGTCCAAGTCATCCAGATGTTATCAACTTAAGATGTATGAGCACTTCCACCTCATGCACCCAGAAACACCTGTGCATTCGTTCAGGAAGCTTCCCTTAATGTGTCCGACAGTAAAGATGGGATCAAGGGTCAGTAACGAGTGTGCAGTAACACATTTACATGTGTGTGCGTACACACACACACATACACACACACACACACACACACACACACACACATACACACCAGCCTGGATGGAATGCCAAGGGTTGCCTATGAAGAGCTGCGGGATGCCACATTCCCTGTGAGTCATGCCCTGTGGAGAATCAGTTAAAGGTTCTCCTTCCCTTCCCCCCTTTCATTCTCGTTCCCTGCTCTCCCTGCCATGCCCTCCTTTCTTCCTTTCTCTCTGCTCCCTTTTCTTTCTCATTTTAAAAGGATTTTTTTCTTTAATTGCATGCATGTGTGTCTGTCTGTGTGAGTGTAGTTGCCTGCAGAGGCCAGAGGAGGACATTGGATCCCCAGGAGCTGGGGTTACAGGAGGTTGTTAGCCACTTGATATGGGTACTGGGAACCTCACTTGAGTTCTTTCAACTGCTAAGCCATCTCTTCACCCCATGGGACTTTGGAGTCAGCATCCCAAAAGTTGAGACAAACTATGCTAGCCTGGTGTGACAAAGAAGGCATTAGATGAGATACATACACACACACACACACACACACACACACACACACACACACACACACACACACACACAATGAAGGGCCAGGAGACCCCAGCAGAAACAACAAATGTTGTTTCTATTTCAATAAAGGGCCAGGAGACCCCATAGGTATTCGTTGTTTCCATTTTAAACGTTATTCCTTTATTTTTAGTATGTGACTGGTGGGGCGGGGCACACAGGCCACAGCATGGTGGTCAGAGACGGCTGGCAGGAGTCAGGTCTCTGCTTCCGCTGTGGGTTCTAGATACCAGATTCCGGTTTCCGGGCTTGATTGGCAAGTGCTTTTTAGACGCTGAACCATTCCACCAGCGCCTTGTTTCCTGAACTGGATTTGAGGAAGTTCTGCTTCCATCTTCATAGAAGGGATTTCCCACTTTTAGAAGGAAGTTCTCTGAGTGGAGATGGGAAGGAAGACTGTTGAGGGTCCCTGTCACCATCAGTCAAGAGCATGGACTATAGTGTCACGCCCAGAGTCCCAGAGTGTCAAGCTTCCGCCATCTCCCACAGTCAAGGATGGCCACGCATCTAAAAATACCATTGAGGGAACAGTCTAAGAAACAACAGCACTCTAGTCTAAACTAGAGGAATTTTATTTTGAGACAGAATCTTTTATGTATTCTCCTGTCTCGGCCTCCCAAGACTGGAAATTGGGTTCTGAGCCATGGAATTGATAAAGTGTGGAGTTTTCAGATGATTAGTGTAGGAAACTCAGCCCCTTCAGGATTTGGGCTGCTATGTATTTCTGTCTGTCTGTCTGTCTGTCTGTCTGTCTGTCTTCTCTCTTTGGCTATGTGCATGCCTGTCTCTGCTTACTGGGCATATTGCTTCCTTCTGTCTATCTGATACAGCTGCTTTTAAACCATGGTTAGCTTCATGCCTGCAAGTCACCCTGCATCCTAGGAGAGGGAATCTTATTGGCTGATCCTGACATCTGAGTTGTTCCCCTTGAGTCTCAGGGTGACCAGGAGTAGGGTCACATACATAATTCTGGAGGGTTCTTGGAGAAAGGGAACATGTTACGGACAACACCAATCCACACATTCCCGGGCACAACCGCGTGTTCTCTTGTTGAATCATCACAAACCTTTGTCACATCCTTGCTTGGTTCCAGGGATTGCGCTAACTGGAGTAGTGAGGGAATGAAGAAATGACAAACACACAGACATGTCCACATAGAAAAGCTGGTGGGATGGGCTCTCGGTGGAGAAGCCGCAGCACCCCAGAAACTCAGTGTGTTTATTGTATAGAGCTGTACAGAGTGAAAGGTTATCATATACAGTTGGACAAGGAGGCAGGGTTATTATATATTGCTGGACAAGGAGGCAGGGTTATCATACACTGCTGGACAAGGAGGCAGGGTTATCATATACTGCTGGACAAGGAGGCAGGGTTATCATATACTGCTGGACAAGGAGGCAGGGTTATCATATACTGCTGGACAAGGAGGCAGGGTTATCATATACTGCTGGACAAGGAGGTGGAGTTACTATATGCAGCTGAACTCTCATGGGGCTGAAATGATGGTACTTGACATGACCAGTGCCTGTGCCAACAACACACAGTCACCCAGGACATCTCTCACTCCCTACGGCCCTGTAACCTCCAGAAAATGTTTCATTGCTGCATTGTTTAGTCAGGAAATACAGTACAGAGAGTGAAAACCCCTGGTTAGCACGCATCGCTCAGCTGGTGTGTGGCAGGGCTATGAAGTAAAAATGATAGCCTGATTCCATAATCTGCTCCTCATCAACCCTCAGCATCCTTCTCCTTACGTGGCCATTTTTATCCTTCTTTGAGCTCAGACTCCAGGCACAGAGTGTCTGGTTCCCAAGTCCTTGCTGAATGACTGTCCCAGGGAGTGCCTGAGCCACCAAGAGGAGACGCTTCATGGCAGTCTGGATGTAGAGTCCCTGGCTTTGAGGCTTCCTCTTGCTGCTGCTGCCTGCCCAGGAGTCAGAGTGAACGCTTTTATAGCCCCCCCTCTCTCTGTTCTTTTTACACAGACAAGAGCGAGAATGGCGAGGTATACCAGAGGAAGAAGGTGGCAGCCGCTGGCCTCCCAGAGGGCACTGCTCCCTCAGGGCCTGTGCAAGGGAACCCAGGGCAGCCTGGGGTCAGCAGTTGGAGGAGGATCGCTCTGCTCATCCTGGCCATCACCTTACATAACGTTCCAGGTGAGAACTGGTCCTGGGGCTGTCTGCCACCTGCCTGAGGGTTGAGCCATTGTCCACACAGCTATGCAGTTGGTAGTGACATGAGTCCTATTTGGAGGGGAGTGGAGGCCATTCTATGCTGTGGGTGATTCATTCTAGAATGATCTTTGCATGTTCCATCTCCCCATTCCAGTTACTTTAAGCAACCTCTGTTATTTTGACCCAGGAGTCCCTTTCTTTACATATTTGGTACCAGGTACATAATCACGTGGAACATAATTCTGTACCACCCATGATTCTGGGATAGAGGGAGCCTCCTGGAAGTGCAGGATGTCTCCAGTTCTGACTGATGCTGTTAAGGATGTAGGGAATTCAGGGGCTCGGGAGATAGTTCACAGTGAAGTGTCTGCTGTGCAAGTGATGGTTTCATCCACAAAATCCAAGGCAAAAAGCTGGATATGGTGGTGACATGTGCCCATCATCTCGGCACCGGGGAGGTGGGAACAGGAGGATCCCCGGGACTTGCTGGTCGGCCAAACTATTTATTTGGTGAGTTCCAGGCCAGGAAAAGACCCTGCCACCAAAAATTAGGTGGACAGAGCTGAGGAATAACACCAAAGGTTGATTTATAGCTTTTTACATAATACACACACACACACACCTGTACACAAACATGCACACCCACAAACAAACATGCACCCCACTGCACACGTATACAAAAAAAAGACAGTATGGAATTCTGCCTTGATTAACATTCATACTTCACTCGCATGTTTTCTTTGTAGGAACCTTTTCCTATTACAGATCTTTTCCTATTACAGAATAACTTTTTTGAAGGCTTGGGATTTAATTTTATGGGGGAACACTTACTGGTGCTTGATTTAAAAGGCAATACTTCTTTTAAAAACAATGAGAAGACACAGGTAAGCATAAAATAAAAACAATAAGGCTACTACAAAAAATAAATTAGTGAAGGATCTGGAGCTACTAGGGACACACTGTAGACCTCTAGTTCTGTCGCCCACTGATGAGTTTATCTCCAAATACTGTTTGGTTTTCTCATGGGTGAAATGGTTTCTTCTGAGAAAAACAGCCATTAGCTATATTCAGACCCTCTGAGCATTTGATAGATGGGGGTCATTGTGTGGACTAGGTTCCTTGGGTCTTCCAACCATGACTTTTTCAGTCTTGAGCTCTTAATTGTTCCCATCCATCTTTTGCTGAAAGTTGAGCATGCTCAGTCATGGTCCCTGGGGGCTGTCAGAGGTGATTTGTTTTACAGACCCACTCAGAGTTCATAGATCCTGTCTGTTGTCTGTGACAGGAGCAGCACAGCCAGCCATGACTCACTAAGGTGACAAAGTTTCTCTCTTAAGGCTCATGGAGATATGACTCTGCTGTTTCCTGGCATTGGTTTTGTAGAAACAGAGAACACAGCAGGGATGAAATCATTCCTCTGGAGAACTAGTGCTCTCTTTTTTGTGCAAAGACGACACTGTGTGTAGCCTTGTCTGTGTTATTATATCTGGTATTCATGGAATCTGCCTAAAACACCAGGCACCAGGCCACTTTTAAGCTGGCCTCTTCCTCTGGGAGAAGAGAAACCTGTTTCTCTAGCACTTTCCATTGTAGTCACTGCAGTTTCTATTGTGTAATCATAGACAAGCTGCTTTTCTTAGAATTTTCCTCATTGCCCATCTCTCTCCCATTTCCTTCTCAGTGTTTCAGCCATCTCTGAGTCAGATGTGCACCTTCTTGGTTAACTTTCTAAAGCTCTCCACAGCGTGTCTTCCAATGGAGTCGCATATGAGACCCGACACACAGTGCCCAGAGCAGACCTAAGTGGGTTTGCACTGTTGGGGGCTCTGTCATACTCCCCACAGTATCTTAAATTGCCCACTGGAAATCTGAGGGCTCCTGAGTTTCCTCCCACCTGAAAAATACCAGTCATTGTCCCAGCACACTGGAAGGGAGAGGCAGGAAGATCCTTAGCTACACAGCAGGTTCGAGGCCAGCCTGAGTTACATGAGACCCAAATGAAAATAAATCACCTAACTCTGAAGTTCCCAGCAGGGTTCATTTCTCCTGCCTCTGGTTTCTGATTTAGTCTGAAGAGAATAACTCACCCACACTTCCTGTCAGTAACATGCCATCCTCTGACAAGTCATTTCCAGAGCTTGTCCAGCTCCAGCTGCCTTTGGAAAGGTCTCTTTTTTTTTAACGCCATCCTTTATGGTTTATTAAAAATTTAGGTGCAGCTTTGACCTTCTCCAAGACCCTGGGTTTTCAGATGGACTTTCCACAATGACTTAATGGATAATTGATTTTTTTTAACTTTTTGTCTTTGCTGGTTCAGTTTTGTACATCCTGAGGATGACATTTTGTTTAAAAATCTGTATCGTGATGAAGAAAAAAGAAAGGTTTGTTAATGGATGGCCTGGCTCCAGAGTGTTTGGGAGTGTGAGGACACACCCGAGGACACTTGAGTTAATGTGCCAAACCTGCATGAGAGGACAAATGAGTTTCCCAGCCTCTCCTTGACTCCAGTGAAGTTACAGACCTTTGTCAGTTACTTTTCATTACTTTGACAAAATACCTGAGAGAAACCAAATTAAAGGAAAAAAGGTTTACCTTGGCTCACGATTCCAGTCCCAGTCCCTTGGGCTTGAGGCAAGGCAGTGCCATCACAGCAGGCCTGTGTGGTATCTCCCCCTGATGTGACATGGACCATTATATATTTAGTTAGTTAAATCTGTGTGTTTCCCCTTGTTAGATGGGGCATCTCTCTCAAAGGTCACCGCCACATCCTTTATCAAGCCATGATCAGAGTGTGTTCTGGAGCTCTGACCTAGTCCATGGCCATTCTCCAATGCCAGGAAGGACAGTCTCACCTCCTCTCTAGGAGAGCAGAGGCTAACCAACAACTGAATGATCCATTCTCTTTCTGTGTTGGCTACCAGATGTGCTGTGTATGCGTGAGTGTGTGCGTGAGTGTGTGCGTGTGTGTGTGTGTGTGTGTGTGTGTGTGTGTGTGTGTGTGTGTGTGTTACAGAGGTTGATAATCGGATGCTTTTCTTGTTCAGTCTCCACCTTACTCTGAGGCAGCATCTCTCACCAGGACCTGGGGCCCAGTGATGAGGCTAGCCGGGCTAGCCTGTAAACCCCGGGGATCCACTCATGTCCATCTGCCCAGCTCTGAGGTTGCAGGTGCCCCACACACACACACCCAGCTTTTGCATGGATGCTGGGGTGAACAGCAGGTTCTCAGGCTTCCTCCCCTTCACACTTGAGGTTGACATGGAGACCCGCAGTGGAGCCTGCATGACTCGCTTCTCGTTGTCCTCTCCTTGCAGTCAAGAGCTGAGTTCGTTTTGACAGTTGTTGCTGTGATATAGAGACCTGAGGGCTGCTGTTTGTGTCTCCAGGACAGCACAGCGGTTGATTTTAATTATTTGGCTTGTCATCATTGCTAGTTTCTAATAATGACTTCAAAAGGAATGCTCGGGGCTTGAGTCAGAAGTGATTTGAGTTTCAGGGAACTCAAGAACAAATTTAGAAAACAAAATATTAAGGGTGGCAGGCTGTTCCTGAGGGTTAGGTTTATGACTAATTTTTATTTTCTTCATTCTTTTGTAAGATTTAGAATCAAACTTCCCTATGAAAACAAATATGATTACTTGTGATGAGATAAAAGTGGTTTGGGGAAGGGGATCTCCCCAAGTGAATTAAGCCCCCCAGAACCCCTGGTTCTCAACATACCACCAAAGTAGAGAAAGAAGTTATACAACAGGGAAAGTCTTATGTGAGCTAGCCTCGTGTCCTCTTATGATGGAGGCAGAAAAGGAAGTTGGAGTTTATGACAGAGATGATCTTATTTGGGCTAGCCTGGTATCCTTGCATGTGGTCTTTTTGTTTCTGTTGTTGTTAATACTGGAACTAATCTCATTCCCAAGGGCTTCATCCTTATGACTTTATGATCTCCCCCCTCCCCGACCCCAAGCTGTCTTCAAACACCATCCTTTACAGTTGCTTTGACAACTTTTTACTAACATAATGACTTAAAAAAAGAAAAAGATAAAGACCAGACTTATTCTCCTGCAGCTGTGGAGGTCAAAGGTCTTAAACCAGTGCTTAAGTTGTTAACGAGATGGATGCATCAGAGGCTCTCGGGGCAGGTTTCCGGAATCCATTCCTTGTTCCTCGCAGCTTCCACAGGCTGTCACCTCATCCATGTCCCGTTGTCTTCTCTGCTGGGTCTCATCTCCCCCTGCCACCTTCTTATTCGAATTCTTTGACTGCATGTAGAGCCTCTCTCCCCAGATAACTCTGGACAGTTAGGAATTGGATAGTTCTCTTTTGCTAAGAGGGCATCTGTAATAGGCTCAGGCACTAGGTGTTTCTGTAGTCCTCATTGGCTGGCCACAGAAAGCAAGACAATCATTGGAACACTGGCCGGAAACAATTGGCTTGAGTCTTCCTGGATTTTCGTCTTGTCCTGGGACCTCTGGTGGGCTCCAGCTCTGTCTTCTTTGTTCCCCCACCCCAGACTTCTTGTTTTCCACCCATCTGTTTAGGCTTCCAAATGACTCTACACACCTGCTGAGTGCATGCTGCAACTTATCTGGCTCTTACCCGGAGAGAGGGTGGGTGGGGTTCAGAAGACACGGTGTTTACCTGGCTTTTTCTCCTGTGTGTTCAGTGAGGGTGTGCGGCTGTGAGGGTGTGGGGATGTGGGGATGTGGGGGTGTATGGGTGCAGGGGTGAGGGGGCATGGGGCAAGGGGGTGCAGGGGTGATGGTGCCAGGGTACCTTGGGGACATCGCTGAATTCCCCACTTGCGTGCCACTGTAACCTCAGTACCTCAAAGAAACCCACTTCAGTGAGGAACAGATTTGGGGTTCAAAGGGAAGAAGACTTAGTTTTGGCCTACGGCTCCCATGGGTTTAGCTCATCACAGAGGGAGAAGGCATGGCGGACAGAGCACCTTGGTCTGTGGCATAGATGACAGGACCCAGGGACCGAGTACAAGTGTCCTGCTTCTTCTAGCTAGGCTTCACCTCCCCAGGCAGTGCCACCAGCTGGCATCAAGCACTCAAATCGCATGCAGGCTCGGACCACAGCAGTTCCCATCCCCATCGAATGGACCCCTTCTTCTGCTTGCCTGTTTAAATTAGCACCACGTCACCAATCAGGTGGCCACTCCACTTTTTGTGACAAGAGACACTCATGGTGAATGCACTCCTGGCTGTCTCCTACCTAAGGTAAAAGCATATTCAAGGGTTTTCTCCCCTTCCCGGAGAACATCACCATATGACATCCTTCTCCCATGATGCTCTGTTTTAAAGAAAGGGATTGCACAAGGCCCACTTGAAGATGTCTCTTACCCTCCCACCCAGAGGACACTGCTGCAGCTAATTTCTCTTTTTAAATTGAGAAAGAATCCACACACTGCAATACCCACCCTTTAGAGTAGACAAGAATCAAAGGTGTGTGATCATTGCACTGTCTGGTTCGTACATTCTCACCAGCCTGTAGAGAAATCACATAACCCGCAGCAATAGCTTCCCGGTCCCCCAGCTCTACCCACTTTCTATCCCAGTTTTCTCCCTCTGCTCTCCCATGGATGATGTCATGCACCAACTGTGTGGCCTGCTGCACTAGTTTCTTTCACTCGGTCCCTTTGCTTTATCGCATTTGTATTGGTTCTGCTTCTCCTTTAAGCCCAGAACGTTCTCCATTCTGTAACATGATGGTAACCGTCATCAATGGGACTGAGTCTGGAGACACACCTCAGGTTTCCAGGAAGGTTCCACTAGGTGGGGACACCTGCCTGGATAGAGACACCACCCTAAGGAGCGGGGACTGAATCACAAAAAGTGTGGGCTGAGCCCAGTGTCCATCTCTTTGCTGTGCCTAATTGTGGATGCAGTGTAGTCAGCTGCCTCCCAATCCTACCTCCCACCTGCCACGAAGGGCCATATCCTCTCAAGCCCCGTACCAAAATCAGCCATTGAGATGTTCCTGTCACAGCAACAAGAAAAGAAGTGGATGCGTGTCACTGGGCTTGCATTCACTGCCTCACGGGTATTTGGCTTCCTTCTGCCTTGTTCAGTGTTAAATAGGAGTGTGTGTTGATATGGGAAGTCCTGTGATTATGTCAATAAAGCACTGTTTGGCCAATAGGGAACTAAGATAGGTGGGACTAGGAGTCGAGGAGGACTCTGGGAAGGAGAAACACGAGACTCAAGATATAACGCCATGGGGTAGGAAGCCCGGAACTATTCTCTGGTAAGAGAAATACTTAGATTAGCAACTATGGGATAAATACTTAAGTCAGAGCTAGCCAGTAAGAAACAAGCAAGGCCAACAGCTTCATAATTAATATAGCCTCCTGTGTGTTTATTTGGGACTGATGCGGCTCTGCCCATCTGTGTGTGTGTGTGTGTGTGTGTGTGTGTGTGTGTGTGTGTGTGTGTGTGTACATATCTTCCTATTTACATAGCTTGGGGTTAGAACTACCATGTCACATGGAAACCTTTTCATTCTCTGAAGTCCATTGTTTCTCTTGTTAAGCTCCTCCCACTTTGTTCCCTGCCTCCAGTCTTATATGCTTTTAGTATGTTGTAACTCAGGACTGAGTTCAGCATCACTCAAGGAAGTACTGGCACTGGGGTGTCTGTGAGTCCCACGCTTTAAGAACTGATGCTACTGATCATGGCGTAGGGCACCGGCTTCTGTCTGCTTCAACTGTTCACATCGCCCCTGGGTGGCTTCAGAGGGTCAGCTTTCAGAACAAGCCCGGGGCTACAGCTTACACGAGAGTTACAGAGAACAGCATAGCATCTCATTTTCTTGGGACAAAGACTTCGTGGAACGTTATTATTAGATGCAGATTTTCTCAGGGAAAACATGACATCATCACTCTAAGTCACACTCTTCTTTCAGTCATTGGGGTCATTCTCAGCCATCAGTAGCTCGGGCCCAGCCCAAGGTGAGCACCACACACAACCGTGAATTATTGATGATAATCAAAGGTATTTACTAAGGCCTTGGAAGTGCTAGACACCACAGGAAGTATTCCGTGATTGTGTTTAGATATTTGTCCTCTTGAGTGAGACAGAGATGCAGAAGTTCCAAGATGGAGCCTAGGGCCAACCAGCCAGTCACTACAGGTGGGGTGCACTCTCTTTCAACCCTTCTCTCCTCCTACTTCAGCGAGCTCTGGGCTCTTTTCTGCTGATGGATGGCAAAACACTTCAGTTATTAAAAAAAAAAAGTTCAGAGAACACATTTTGCTTTTCTATTTTATTTCACTTTTTTAACAACATGAAATGTTAGCGTCTGTGGTACCAGCCGGGTGTGTTGAAGGACTTCTCGCTCCAGATGTCCTGGTCCACGTTCTGCACCAGGCCTGACAACCTGAATGGGAGGCCTCTGCCATATCCAGAGCTGTCACCGAGAGAACTCCACTGAGGGTTACAGAAGGAATGCCTGAGCGGTGTCCCCTCCACACATCCGTCACCAGCAGGTGAGGATGGACTGTAGAGTCAGTAGGGCATGAGCTTAGCTCCTACAGGCACCAAATGTCATACTAGCCACGTGTAAAGGCCTGAGCATCTCAGCGCTGGCAGATGTGAATTGGTGACTACATCTCACCTTGCACTTCGGAATGAAGTGAGTTAGCAGCTCCTGCAACAGGCAGGCCACCCGCTGTGTCTCCCAGCTTTAAGGTAGTATGGAGCCTGGTGAGTGTGAGCTCCTTTGTCCCCGCCCCCTTCCCTGCCCCTTCCTTCTCCTCTGGGGCTCCTTAGTTTAATCCTTTATGGATCCTCCAGTTCTAGTCAGGTGAACTTCAAGGGGGACAGCTCAGAGCACTTTAATTCTCATCTCCAGCAGGTTACTTCAAGATCCCTCTCGTTTACTACAGGAGTTTGAAAACACTGTAATATTCTCCTTTAATTATCAGCACCTCAGTGGGAAGCCTGACGTTATAATTAGCATGGGCTCCGGCACGGGATGACATTTTGCTCAACATATCGGGTTCCTGGGTGTGTGCTGTAGCAGAAGTTGCGAGCACACTTTCAAATTATGCTGTGGGATGTGAGCATGCGGCCTGGCGTGAACTCCTAGAGTGAGAAATGGCAGCTCCAGGGTCCCTGTGTGATCCCATGTGCAAGTGCCAGGCGAGCTGAGAGGCCACCACCACTGCCAAGGGCTGTGGACACACAGGACTCCAGAGCCCTGCTTCCTGGCCAAAGCCGCAAGCTAAGGCTGCACTTGGATTATTTGTGTTAAAATGAAGACCAGTTTCCACAGTGACTCTGTTACGTCATCCCCCTACCTCTTATGTAAAGACAAAAGTCAAAGCAAGATAGTTGGAAGACAGTTTTTGTATTGATTTGCCAAGTTTCTGGTTAACCTTATGCTTCCTTGCTACCGTGGCCAGAACAGGGTTTAAATAAGGCCTTATTTGTGTAGCTATTCATCTGTTTATTTATTAAATAAGGCCTTATTTGTGTAGCTATTCATCTGTTTATTTATTAAATAAGGCCTTATTTGTGTAGCTATTCATCTGTTTATTTATTAAATAAGGCCTTATTTGTGTAGCTATTCATCTGTTTATTTATTAACCTTTTTTTTATTTTTGGGCAAGGTTTCGCTGTATAGCCCAAGCTAGCCTGGAACCCAATCTGTATCCCAGGCTGGCCTGAAACTCTGGCAATCCTACCGCCTCAGCATCTCAGGTAATGACATTACAGACATGCGTCACTATGTACAGCGTAAGAAAGAAGAACCCTGGAGTTTGGTACCCAGCCAGTCTGGCTGAATCCAGGAGCTTCCGGTTCAGTGAGAGACCCTGTCTCAAAAAATAGGGTGGAGAGTGATTAGCATGTCCTGATGTGGATGTCTGGTTTCTATACCTGTACGTACACATGTGTACTTGTACAAATGTATGCGCACATACACACGTGAGCACATACATACATACATAAACACACAAGCTTCAACCTGTAGCCAGGGATGACCTTGAGCTCGGGGTCATCCTGCCTCTATTCCTTGATTGCCGGAACTGCAGGTGTGTGCCACCACACTTGATTTGTGAGTTGTTGCAGAGTGTGCCCAGGGCCTTTCGCTTGTGTGGCCAGAGCTGTAGCAGTTGCGCTGCTGCCTCCGATACAGTTCTGCTTTGTTCTTGAGTGGGGCACAGACTTGGATTCCGATAGCTTGTCCAGGAAAACGGATGCATGCTGAGTCGTGATGTCCAGTGCCAGGCAAGGCTGCTCTCAGAATGGGACAGTTTCTCCTCCTCCTCCTGCTCTTCCTCCTCATGCTGCTCCTCCTCCTCCTGCTGCTCCTCCTGCTGCTCTTCCTCCTCCTGCTCCTCGCCCTCCTGCTCCTCCTCCTTCTTCTCTTCCCCTGCTCCTTCTCCTCCTGCTCCTCCCCCTGCTTCTCCTCCTGCTCCTCCTCCTTTCCCACTTTCAAATAGACAACCTGCTACCTCTCCTGGCCAAGGCAGCATAATGGGTCCGTGTCAGTTTATGTCCTCCTGAAAAAAAAATAGCCCCTTGGCTTACCTCAGGTTTTGAGGGAGGTATCCTGTCTCCTGGAGATCACTGTGACACTTATTCTCACGCCTTTGCTAGGGACATTGCCAAGCTTGGGACCCATTGCTGCTACATAAGACATTTAGTTAACAATACATTTTCTAGAATTGCTTTACCTCCCTTGGAAAAACAATTCAAGTGTCATTTACTGTGTATATCTTTTAGTCATTGGCTGCCAGGGTAACAGCGACGTATGTTCCTAGGGTCTGAATTAATATTCTACCATTTTACAACCAATTATCATATCACACTTTAATCGCTTTCAAAAGGAGTGGGATTTTTTCCATTAGTTGTCACAATTTTATCCCCGCAATGCCATTTTGTTTCCTGGCCACTGATTATATTTCTAATTTCTAATCCAGTCACATGACCTGAAGATGCTTATTTTGGTGCAGATGAGAGGAGAGGAAGTAATCTTTGTCGTTCTCTCTGAACATTTGCGGTGCAAAGCAGCGTCACACCTACATCTCAGAGATGCAGTGCCGGAGAGACGGCTCAACTGTTAAGAGCACTTGTTCTTCTACAGAGGACCTGGGTTCAGTCCCCAGCACACACCTGGCAGCTCTCAACTATCCATAGCTCCAGTCCGAGGGGATCTGACACCCTCTTCTAACATCCAAGGGTGCGCATAGATGAGCAAAACACTCACGCACATACAAAGAAATATATATCTTTAAAAAAAGAAATATAGAAGAATACTATGTGGATTTTTAAACTCTCTGATAGCCATAAATAGGAAAGATATGTGACTATGCATATGTTTTATAGCTATGCATATATATATATATATATATATAATTTCTTATAAAATCTCCCCTGGGGTATAAATTTTAAAAATAAAGGAAGAAAAGAGTAAATGGAATTAATTTACAAAATACATCCCATCTAATGTAGCTGCACTGTTACCATTTCAACATCGAATCTGTAATTAAAACTTGGAAGGCCATATATGTTTTGAAGTGTGTGTTTTATGCTCATGGCACATTTCAATGTGGATATTGAATTTTAATGGTTAAAATGTAATTTAGTCATTCTGAAAATAGAGTTGTAAGCCGAGGACATAGTTCAGTGGGTAAAAACCACCTGCCACACAAATACCTGATGACCCGAATTCAGATCCCTGAAACCAACATAAAAATCAAAATGTTGTGGCTGGGCACTTGGGAGGCAGAGGCAGGCGGATCTCTGAGTTCCACACCAGCCTGGTCTACAGGGTGAGTTCCAGGACAGCCAGGGCCACACAGAGAGGCCGTGTCTTGGAATAAAACATCCAAGTGTTAGAGCAAGTACTTGCGTTGCCAGCGCTCATGCTCTGAGGTGGGAAGTGAGACAGAATTGTCTGGAAGCTGGTAGGGAGGCTTGAAGTAGCGTCATCCTGACCCTTCCTGAACCAAAATGGAAAGAGAACCAGTTCCTGAAGGTTCCTGACCTCCACATGCCCATGCCCTGTGATACATACAACTCTCTGTCTCTCTGTCTCTCTGTCTCTGTCTCTGTCTCTCTCTCTCTCTCTCTCTCTCTCTCTCTGTCTCTCTCTCTCTCTCCCCTCCCCTCCTCCTCACCTCCCCTCTTCCTCTCTGTCTCTCTCACATACACTAAGAAACAAAAACCAAAGCTGTACATAATGGACGAATGTTGCAGTCTTTAAATTTATCCCAACTGAAATGAAATGAAATGATCTGTTTTTTCAGCAATGCTAGCCATGTTTCCAGTTCTCAACAGGGACCTGTGGCTAGCAGCTGCTATGGTGAAGGACTCTGGTCCCAGTGTTTAAAAAGGGATATGGGAATGAAATTGAGTTCTTGCATTGAAAGAGCTTTCAATCTAACAGAAGAAACCATTTACTCACACATCCCTTTCATCCTTGCACAGAAGAGTGTGATGGCACACCCTTTTAATCCCAGCACTTGTGAAGCAGAGGCAGGAGGATCTCCGGGAGTTCAAAGCCAGCCAGGTCTACATAGCAAGTTCCTGGACATCCACAGCTACATAATAGCCCCTGTCTCAAAATAAATAAACCAACAGTGTAGAGTGGATGGATCATCAAAGCCAACACAGTCATTGCCAAAGTCTTGGGAGCAGGAATGTGGTTTTGTTTTGTTTTTCTGTAGTCTTTGAAGACAGGGCAGTTAAAAAAGTCACTTTGACTACCGAAAACACTGCTATTGAGGGCTTGGGATATAGCTCAGTGGTAGAGCTCTTGCCTGACACGTGCAAGGCCTTGGGTCCCATTCCCAGCACCACAGGCAAAACAAAACGGAACAAACAAGCCAAATGAGAGTGAAACAAATGGGTTGTCTGTTGACACTGGTGCTGTCAGCTGTTTGGGAGCATCTCCGTCCCCTTGGAAGGGAGTGTTGGTCACTTTTCTCCTGGCTTGGAAGAAGCAAATGGCGGGAGGATGGGATGATTTTGGCTGATAACTAAAGGATACTCCCTGTTGTGGTGGGGCGAGGAAGACATGGCGGTGGGAGCTCATCACTCAGCATTCAGGAAGCAGAGAGAGGTGGATGTTGGTGCTTATCTGACTTTCTCCTTTTATGCAGTCCAGGATCTCAGCCCAGGGAGTAGTGCTGGTCATATTCATGGTGGGTCTTCTGTGCCCTCTTCAGTCTTTGGGGACTCCCTCACAGATATACCCAGAGGTTTGTTTCCATGGTGATCCTAACCCCATCAAGGTAACAAGATCAGTCATCACAGGGGGCTTAACGGGGACTATGAGAACACCTCACACAAAGGGGCAGCTCAAGGCCATTGCCTGGGTACCAGATGGCTGTCACTCATCTCATTCATATAGCCAAACTGACCTGCCTCCTGGGTGTGGGCGTAGTCTGTGTCAGGGGTGTCTTTTTTTTTTTTTTTTGCCAGATTTCATCCTCAGTGCTGTTCAGGGCTAGGCTGCATGAGATACAACACTAGGCCCTTGTGGTCCCTGGAGAAGCCATACAGAGGACCAACCCTACAGCAGATGCCAGGCTGCTCCCATCCCTTTGAGCCGAAGGTGTAATGGTGTCAGCAGATACCCCAGAGTTCCCCATGGGTGGTCCACCCAAGCTCAGAGATGACCTCGGCAAAAGCGTGATTCACTTCACCATAAATGGAGCTGTGGCATTTGTAGAGCACTGACTTATAAAAATACTCCGCACCTTTGCTAGCTTTAGGTCCCCCAAGCCTCCCCTGCTTCCACTCTCTCTCTCTCTGTGCCCCTAGGAGGCTTTCTAATTTGTTCCCGAGCCACAGCAGATAACAAGTTTAATCAATTGATAACGTTCAGGGTTCACGCTCTGTAACAACCCCAGCTGATTCCTATTCATGTATGCTAATCTTAACGCACATTAATTATGCATTTAATAAGTCCTTGTTTATTCTGTTTGCCTGCACTCCCTGGATGGCTTTTATGGTGTGAGGTTGAGAATAATGACAGTGTTACTTGTGTTCTACAAATAACAATTAACCGAGGGTGGATCCTCAAATGGAAATCCCATTTTCCCTTCCTTTCTCAGATGAAAATGACATTTAATCATCTTCTAGGCCTGGTCCCTGCTCTGTCGCTTGTTCAGTCTCGGGCTGTGACTGCCTGTGGAGTCCTGTAGGCAGATGTGTCTTGTCCTGACTTGAAGGACCTCATTGCTGTATACTCAGTCTTCTAGATCATTAGGTCTGGGAGCTCAGTATGGCAGCTTGGGAGAGAAAACAGACTTCCCTTCATAGAGAGACCCGGGGTGTAGAGCATCTTTAAGATGAGTCTGTGTAAAGCCACCCAAACACCACAGGGGAGGGTTGTGATGAACCTAAGCTCCAAGAAACGCCAGGATCATTGTACCATTTTGAACCAGCCGGCTGTATTCTTCTGCCAATAGACAAGAAGCCTGTGTGTCTTGGATGTAACCTGCCCACTTGTGAGTGTCAACACCCTTATTCATGTCTTCCCTCAGTCAGTTGCTGCTGGGAGCTGGGCCCTTTGGAACTATCCATCTGGTTGCTTTTGGCCTAGGTTCTGTGCTAAAACTTGTTGACTTAGCCAGGGTTTCTATGGCTGTGAAGAGACACCATGACCATGGGAACTCTTATAAATGAAAGCATTTAGCTGGGGCTGGCTCGCAGTTTCAGAGGTCTAGTCCATTATAATTGTCGTGGTGGGAAGTATGATAGCATGCAGGCAGACATGGTGCTGGAGAAGGATCAGGAAGAGCACACTAGGCCTGGCTCAAGCATCTGAGGTCTTAAAGCCCACCCCATCCCCAGTGACACATAGCAGAGCCATGCCTGCTCCAAAAAGGCCACACCCTCTAATAGTGCCACTCTCTGTGGGCCTATGGGGGTCGTTTTCTTTCAAGCCACCACACTGGTTATGTTCAGTTGTCTGCAAATAGCTCCAGCCCCATGACCTGGCTCCTCACCCACTGTCTCGGTTCGTTTCTCACTGCTGTGACACAGCACATGACAAGAGCACATCCAGGAAGGAAGATTTACGTTGGCACACAGTTTGCAGGCGTGGTCTGTCACGTGTCATGGTGGATGTTGCGTCAGCAGGAAGGCAAGACAGATGGTCACCGCACACAGGTCCAGGAAGCAGAGAGCAATGAGTGTCCGTCCCTGACTGACTCCCTCCTTTTCACGCAGTCTGAGGCCCCAGCCCGAGGAATAGTGACAGCCGTGTTTAGGGTGGGTCACTTCCAGACACTCAGAGAAAGACTCAACCTCCTGAACACTTCTAGAGCCTGTCAAGGTGACAGTTAACGCTAACCACCACTCCCACCCTCTCCTCCCCAATGACTGTATATTAGTGCTAACAGCTCTGTGGGTACTTCTAGCCACTGGGATCTTTGCAGCCCATTACAATGGTTCAGGCTCCCTCCCAGCCTTGTAACTCCCCTTAACTAACTTCAGCAGCACATACATTATAAATGGAATTGGAGCGATGACTCTGAAAATTAACCTGCTCTCTGGATAATTCTCCACAAGAATGAACGAACAATGTGATGCAGGAAGAAAGGGTTTATTTGGCTTACAGTTTGAGGTTGCCGTCCATCATGGTAGGGGAGGCACAGCTGCGGGAGGGTGGGACAGCTGATCACATCGCACTCACAGTCGGGAAGCAGGAAGAGATGCATGCTGGTCCTCGTTCTTTTTGTATGCAGTCCAGGACTCCCCTGCTGGGAATGGTGCTGTGCCTAACGGCTAAGCAAAGCAATCCTTCCCTGGTGTGTCCAGAAGCTTGTCTCCTAGATGCAGTCTAGGTCACGTGAAGTTGGCACTCAGTATGAACCATCACAGGGAGGGATCCTGGACAGAGTCATACAGTTGAAAGGTGGTTGAAAGGTGTCATTCGCTTGTACTCCACAGACAACATGAAATTTGGGGATTTTATCTGAACGATAACAAACAAGATATCAGAGTTCCTCGGTACCAAGGAGAGGTCAGAGTCTGCACTCAGACTCTGTATGAAGTAACCCCCTGTGAGTGTGTGTAGCAATAACCTCCTGTGGAGACTGACAAGTCTGTGAAGGAAGGGGCATCGTTGCAGGCTCCAGCCTGGCCCCTGCTTTGCAGACGCTGTGAGGGTAACTTGGGTCATGGACGCGGGCTGGCTGAGATGTGAAGGATTGAGATGTGTTAAGAGAAGCTTTTTCTTTTGCTAGCCGCTTTGGTTATCCCCCGCCAGTCGCCTGGGCTCTGCCGCGCCAGCCTGGTTCTAGATCCGCATGAGTCCCAAATAAACACACAGGAGGCTATATTAATTATGAAGCTGTTGGCCTTGTTTGTCTCTTACTGGCTAGCTCTGCCTTAAGTAATTACCCCATAATTGTTAATCTAAGTATGTTTCTTACTGGAGAATAGTTCCCGGCGTCCTACCCCCATGGCGTCACATGTTGACTCTCTTGTGTTTCCCCTTCCCAGAATCCTCCTCAACTCCTAGTCCCTCCTATCTAGGTTTTCTATTGGCCAGACAGTACTTTATTGACAAATGCACAGGCAAATAACAGGACTTCCCCAACAGAGATGAATCGTGGTTTTCTGGATTGCTAGATGAAACACTTGAAACTGCCCCATGTTGGCTCCTTTCGATTCCTGGCTCCATCTCCTTCAGCCATGGAGCTCGCTCAGCTCACCAGCCTGCTTCTCTGGCCCCTGTTAAGGCTCACGACTGTCACCTCTTACGAGTTTGTTCACTTATTCTTCCTGGATATTCTTAGACATTCTTCCTGGCCCAGGGATCGGGGCAACAGCAGTGGAAAACAAATGCTCCAAATGCTGTTTTCTGAGCAAATGAGGTCTTCTTAAATGTCAACAGCACAGTAAAGGTGTCCTCTTTAAATCAAACCCTTTTCTCCAGGCCTAGCTGTTTGTCTGCAAAATCAATAAGTCGTGGTGACAGTGACATCTTGGCTTTGCTTGTTGTCTAGGGTTAGCCTGGTCTTCTCCCCACTAACCTAGGCCGTGTAGGGCTTTGCCTTAGGAGTGGGACAGCATTAGATGGTTAGCTGACAAGTTGAGTCACTGTTTCCTCCAGAAAATCAGGGAGTAAGTCGAAGGGGCCACAAGGAACTGGGGGGGGGGATACTTGAGGATATGCTCCTGTCCTGGTCTCCTTGGGCACTCCCTTGTGAGGAGCCAGTCTCTCTGCCCTGGTTTGCTTTGTCCTGGAGGACTGGGGTAAGTGCTGGGTTTTACCTTCTGATAATTCTGAAGAGTGCCTTGTTGCTTAGAGACAGGGATGGTGCCTGAAGTGAAGATAAGGTTGTCAAGGAAACCAAGCCACAAATTCCCTTGTTTTTCTTTGGGTTGCTGGACTGAAGAGTAAAGGATTTTTACTCTGACAACTGGGAGAAGATGCCTTCTTTTCTGTGTGTGTCTAGCAAATTGATGTGTTGTCAGAAACACAGGCAAGCTGGACCCTAAGATGATAAACAGGTCATTGAGTTATGACTCATTATTTCCATTGGAGAGCACTTTCAAGAGAAGTCAGAATTAGGTGGCCATTTCAATCTGGACTTTCTCAGCCACTCTATCTTGGAATTCTGATTTCATGTAGAATCCCTCATCTTTCTGTGCTGTTGCAGTTTTCTTCTTGGGCTCCTCCAGTGGGGTCTCCCTCTTTTCTGTTTTCTATCTTGGATGTGTTTTCATGCTTGAGATGGTGACCCTCATACACCTAGACATCTGCCTCCCAGCCTTGGGCAGTACTCAGGGTTCTTCACGCTCTCATCTGCTCTAGCCTACTGTGTCAGTGTGCTGAAGACTGGTGTTGGGGGGGTGACATCCAGGAATAAACCCCAAGTGCTCACGCTCCCCTGGGGGCATTTAAGGTTCTATGAAAAGGTTTCTGACTGGTGGTCAAAAGTATCTCATGTTATAAGAAGGCTACTGATAGCTTGTGTGTCTGTCTGTCCCACTGTCTCTTGACTCTGTGACTTTTTAATCCTTCCCTCTCTGTTGCCCACCTCCTCTTTCCCTCCTACCCAAGTGTTCCTCATGAGCAAGCATCACACCTTCTGAGCACTGCCCCACTGTCCCTGCTTCTGACTCTTCCCTTGCCCCACATAAACCTCCTCCACCTATGACCACCCCGAACAGTCCAGTCCTGTTCCTCTACCATATCCAGGGGTGTTTTGGAGAAGTAGAATGAATGCTCAGCCAAGGTGTGTGGGGGGGCTTGAAACACAGCTATGGAAGGAAAGAAGTGTGGGGTGGGGTAGGTGGGGTACTCCAAAGTTTACCTTCAGGTTCTCTGGTCTGAGAGGAGGGAACAGGAATTAAGGGACCTAAGCCCCAAGGTCAAAGCTGAGCCACTTAGAAACATTCCCCTTGAACTCTGTCTGATTGTGGTCAAGTGGTTTTCTTCCTTGGGAAGAAATTTTTTTAAGGTCCTGGAGTCTGGGCATCTTAAGTGAAGTTGTAGGTAGAGATGGTTCTTTCATGGGGAGCTGAGTGAGCCACTTGTTCCTGGTCTCTGCTAGTTACTTTTCACATTGTGTCAAAGTACCTGAAATGGGGAGGGGAGAGCTTAAGGAAGGAAATGTATTCTGGCTTACAGTTCAAAGAGACTCAGTCCTGGCTTAAAATCAGAGGGACTCAGGACATTGTGGCAGGGAAATATGGTGGTCAGAGTTGGAGCAACTGTAGTCAAGAAGCAGAGTAAACAGAAAGTGGGGCTGAGCTATAAAACATTAGGGTCCAGCCACAGGAGCCCTCCTCATCCTTGAGTATCCACCCACTAAAGGTTCTGTAGCCTTCTAAAGCACCATCATCTATAAATGTTCATATATATAATCCAATGGTAGGAACTTCCTTTCAAAACACAGCAAGGTCTTCCTCCACGGCTTATAAGTGGACACACTTTCCCCATGAGTCTTCACATTATCTTCCTTCTTTGTCTGTATGGGATATGTTTTTATTGTCCTGCCATTAAGATTTATTTTTAATATTTGATTATGTGTATGCATGTATGTCTGTATGTGGGTATGTGCGTCATATGGGTGCAGTTGCCTGTCAGAGCCAGAAGAGGGCACTAGATTCCCCTGGAGCTGGAATCACAAGTGGTTGTACTGGGAACTGAAACACAATTGGGTCCTTTGCAAGAACAGTATGCACTCTCAACCACTGAATCATCTCTCCAATCCCAGCATTTCCCTTTTTATGAGGACATTAGTCATGAGCTGGAGACCCACATTGCTTCACAGGGACCTCACTCTAGCCAGGAATCAATGTATGAATCTGACGAAGATGTAGTCGAACCCTTAAACTCACTTTCTAGGAAAGATTAGACAGAGGATATTAACTTTATGCTTTCAGAAATGCATAAAAATCAATTTAGTCCAAAGATAGCCTGATTATCACTGGGTCAAGTAGAGCAGTGGCGTGACAGTGCCTCTGCAGTGGGCATAAGGTGGGAGTGGGGGAGGGGAATGGGTGCTTTGTGGTGTCATGGAATCTCAGCCAACAGGTCTTAAGAGGCTGGAAATCTGATGAGTCCCAGCCAGGCAAAGTGAGCACCAGCTGGGGGTCCTGAGCAGATGCCCCAAAGAGGTGATAAGAAGCCTGTTGAAAAGCAGGGAGAGCACGTGGGTTTATTCAGCAGTGAATTCTCCTGTGCACCCAGACTTTTGCTGTTCTGAAAGGAGTCACTGCACAAGTCATGGGGAGCCAGCCAGTAAGCAGCGCCCCTCCATGGCCTCCGCTTCTGATGGAGCTCCTGCCCTGACTTGCTTCAGTGGTGGGCTGTGATTGGGATGTGTAAGCCAAACAAACCCTTCCTCTCCCAAGTTGCTCTTGGTCATGGCTTTTATCACAGCAACAAAAAAACAAACAAATACACGGAGCTTGTCTCTGCTCAACCAGTCCTGGAGGGAAAGGAAAGCAAAGTCACAAAGGAAATAGACGAATCTTGATGTGCAGATGGGCCACAACTCGATAAACCTACTCTGAATTGAAAATACCCTGTTGGATTTTGTCATTTACTATTTCAGTTTCATGTGTGTGTGCCGGTGTCTGCACGTGTATGGGCACACAACGCAAGCTCTAATTTGCATGTGGAGGCCAGAGGTCAAACATAGGTGTCATTCCTTAAAACTTGCCCACCTTGTTTTTTGACAGAAGGTCTGTCATTGGTCTAGAACTTGCCAGTTAGGCTAGGCTGGGTAACAGTGAACCTCAGGGATCCTCTTGTCTCTGCCTCCCCATCACTGGGATTACATGCCACCATTCCTGGCTACATACATAGGTTCTGGAGAGCACCATCTCTTCATGCCTGGGTGGTAAGCACTTTGCCAACCAAATCATCTCCTCAGCCCCCAAAACATGTTTAACACACTAAAGAGCACACCATCATCAGTTAGTTCATTGGTGAATGAAGCGACGTTAAATGTGGCTGGAACGCTTGCGTTAGTCTGTAGTTAGGCATAAATAATGTAACAAGAATTCTTGACTGTTTTTTATAAAGATGACAGAATTCATATAACTTGTTATATATGTGTGTGTGTGTGTGTGTATTTATATGTATAAACACACACTTTGGCATTAGTGTACTCTGTATACCATTGGTACTTCACTCTTATGATCTCATTCTGCTTCCTGGATGGGTGGAAGATAGAAGAGAAGGAGTGACAGGTGATGGCTCGCACACCACCCACTTCCAGCTTAGAGAACTAGTCAAGAAAGAAGGTCGTGGAAGTGTGCCAGGTACATACGGCTTTTGTTCCACAGCAGAGTCAAAAAGATTTGAGATTAAAAAAAAAAAACACAAATTAAATCACTTTCTAAAGGAAGTATCTTTGGATCAGAACTGTCTAAAACTGGTCATCTTTGCCTTGGCTGTAGAGGCTATGGACACAGCCACCATCTCTCAATAGCCTGTGAGAAAAAGAGAACCCAGGATCTATCAACCACGGTCAGTGTCAGGAACCTTCAAGGACAGAAAATGGTCTTGAGCGAGCGCTTTCTTCCCCAGGGCACAGAGCCTGGAAAAATTTATTTGCATGCTTATTAGTGGATTAGAAGCAAATCTTGCTTTTGAATAAAGACCCGTTCTTCCTATCTCTCCACTTAAGCTGGTCCTGGGCTGTGGTGTATGAAATCTAATCTGCAGTACCAGGAAATAGTTATTTATATGAATGCTCTCCTACAGCCATTAGGCTCTCTGGAGCGTTGGAGATGATAGGTTTCTGTACTCTGATTCCTGGAGAGCCCGAGTTTATCTATTCCACCTCTACCTGCATGGCCAGCCCTGGACGAGGGGATTAGAAGCCCCCAGCTGCGGTTGGCAGAAGCCCTCCTCATTAGCCTGGAACATTCTATAGACCCATCACCTTTGTTAATATGCTGGCTTTGTGCTTAGAGATAATTTGCAAACTCTCTTCAAGCAACTGTGCCTCTTGTTCCTCTGTTTTACAAATGTTTTCCTCTAATTAAGAAAGGGAATTGGTTGTTCTCTTGCTGGGATAGGTCCTCCCCCTTCCTGACTGGAGAATGGGCTCTGGAAGAAAGAGTGCGTGCATGTACACACAAACACACACACACACACACACACACACACACACACACACACGCATGCATGCACACACAGATAGGGGGGTGGAAGGATAAAGAGAGGAGAGGAGAGAGCAGAGCTTGCTGACCCCTTCAAGCCCATTCCTTCCGGAACTCACTGCATGTGGTCCTTCTACACCTCCAGGTCTTTGGATTCCCAAGTTCAAGTCCACTCTGAGATTAAAAAAAAATCACAAATTAAATCACTTTCTAAAGGAAGTATCTTTGAATCATAATTATCTAAAACTGGCCATCTTTGCCTTGGCTGTAGAGGCTATGGACACAGCCACCATCTCTCAATAAATAACCTGTGAGAAAAAGAGAACCCAGGATCTGCCAAGGCTAACTGCAACCACGTTCAGTGCCAGGAACCTCTGTACAATTGGGCAGTTACGTTCAGGAACTTTTTGGGTGGATGATGCCAAATGAAGCATAGGGGACTTTACATAACCTCCCTGCCAGAGTGTCTCACTTGCCAGCTTCCATAAGGCATTGGCCAAAAACACAGAAAGTCTGAAATATAAGCCTCTCTTCTTCCTGGCTGATGAGTACACTACAGTGTTTCAGGGAATGCAGACCCCTTTAGTGTTTCGATTTTGCATGTGGCTTGTTTCAATTTTGAGGTTACTTCATGGTTTGAGAAGGAAGGCTTTGTATTTTAGTTTCTTCGCCTTCCAGAAAGTTCTAACATACAATGTTTTCTTAGTTAAGAAAAGGGTGAGATGTATTTTGGAATGCACCATCAGCCTCTGTCCCACAAAGCAGACCGTTGGAACTAAACTTTCTTTGTGAACAATAGGAAGTGCCCTCCCCCCCCCGCCCCGCTCCATATCACACCTCCATAGGATCCAAGGCATGGTGGCTAGAAGACTTCCGGCTCAAAGGACCGCTTTGGAAAGCTAATGAGCTGAGGTGTGGGGCTGAGGCTCAGTGGTAGAGCACTCGCCTAGCATGTGCAGCACTATGGGTCTAGTCTCCAGCACCGTGATGAAAGAACGTGTGATGGAGAAGGCAGGAGAGCCAAGCTTATTAGTGGCCACGCTTCTTTCTATAAAATAGAATGAACGTACCTTTGCATGCCTCTGGCCCGGTACCTGCTTTCCTGTTTTGTTTTGTTTTATGTTGCCCCACCCCAGAAAAAATAAAACAATAGGCTGTCCCTGTCCTGTTAATGCCATCACCTCCCTGTGGTCTTTGCTCGCCGCTGTCCTACCCGGCTGCACCTTGCTCATGTGTTTCTTCTGGAACTTTCTGAGTTTAAAGGGTTTCTTGCCCATCCCCTTGACTGTCCCTTCCCTGCCCTGATGATGTCATGAGCTGATACAAATAAGCCCTGTAAAATTTAGGGGCTGGAATGCAGGTTCAGTGTCACCCATTTCTTGGCCAGGGTGCATTTCAACAAGAGTGCCTGGTCTGATTTAGTCTAGGGAGTCTGCAGTGGGCAAGAGGCAAGTGATCTGTAATTCCTTCCTTCCTTCCTTCCTTCCTTCCTTCCTTCCTTCCTCCCTCCCTCCCTCCCTCCCTCCCTCCCTCCTTCCTTCCCTCTCTCTCTCTCTCACTCTCTCTCTCTCTCTTTCTCTCTTTCTTTCTGGTTTTTAGAAAAAGAAATTACAGAGGCAGAGACAGGAGTATCTCTGTAATTCATTTTCTTGATTATTCCCTACCCCAGCTCCTCAGGGTTGACGAAGGGAGAATGAGGAAAGGGGATATGTTTGGGAGTGAGAACCCTAGGAGACGATGAGGCCTTTGCCTTTGTGAGCGGGTCGATGCTGATGTTGTGGAACCGTTGCTATGAGCAGAAGAAGAGATGAGCTTGGCTCTCCTGCCTTCTCCATCGCACGACTTCTCGTAGGTCCATTTGCCTCCCACTGTGGGAGATCATAGGATGCTCTTCTCCAGGCGTGGGTCCCCTGGCCTTGAGCTTCCCAGCTCCTAGAACTGGAAGAAACAAATTTCTCTGCTTTCTAAACTACCCAGTCTCTGGCATCCTGCTCCGGTAACATAGAGTGAACAAAAACAGGTACCGAAGTCCTTCCCCGAATGGTACAGCTGTGACTTCATGTCCTCAAAGTAGCCGATTGTCAAGGGGCCCTTTTCCCCCATGGGGCCTAGTTTGGAGGGCACCTCAGCTTCCGTGTGGGAATATTCTCAAGGCAGGGCTCCCTTCAGAAGGGCCCTAAGGAGTGCCTCTTGCCCAGTGATCCTCTCTGTACTGGCACTACTAGAGTCATGTTGTCCTCGGAGAAGGACCTCTCATGGTGAGAATAGATAACATTTATGTCTAATTCACTTTCCAAGAAAATCATTAACCTTTCCCCTCCCTGCCCAGGGCTGCCTGATATCTCCCATTTGCCACCCCTAGCCACCTCTTACTTCTCACTTTGTCCAGGATGTGTTTCCATAGCAACTCATGCATCCCTCCTGAAGTTGCTATAGGAAAGCAAGTCCCCTCATCCTCTGGCGTGCCCTGATTTGCTCTCTCAGGGGCTGGACTATACTTGCTCTCCCTGCCTGTCAGCTGGAGAGCAGAGGCATCCAGGAGGGATGAGGGCCACACACACCCCACCCAAGCGGTGCTGCGCCAGAGACCATCCTGTGACAACGGAAATGCTCAGCATCCACAAGGGCCAACAGAGGGGGTTCCGACCACCCACAGCTGCTAAGCCCTTGAAATGCGGCTCCTGTGACTGAGAAACTGGTGCTGTAATCGAGCTTCATTTCAACTAATTTACGTTTAAATAGCCACTTGTGGCTACTGCATTAGCCTTGTGGTGAGGTTCAAGAGTGGAGGATGAGAGGGGTAATAGCAGCAGTTTTTCTCAGCAATAGCTCTGAGAGCAGAAAATCCCCAGCAAGTACCTTGTTCTTCTCTGGAAGCCATCTTCACCGGTTTCTAAGCCATAAATAAGTGGCCTTGTGGATGGCTTGTCTGACTGGCAGGTTACAAAACCACGCGGTTAGGGAGATGGGCACGGGATTTTATTTTATGTGTGCAGGTACATGTGTGTGGGGGCACATGTGCATGTGTGCTCGAATTGTGCCTGCACTTCAGAATTTCAGTCGCTCTACAGAGGTAACTGGTGTCTTAGTTAGACCATGACTTTCTGGTCACGGTATTATAGCTGACTTGAATTTTATCACTTTAAAGTGCATAGCCCTACAGTGTGGAGTGAAAACTAGGATTTGTTAGTTGAGCCAGGTCTGGAGGCTGAGTTAATATAAAATTTCCATGAGTAAAGGTATAATTTAATAATCAAAGGGAAGTGTCAGGCCCTGAGGACCAATGACAAGCTGTGTCCAAACCCACACTAATACAGGTGAGCAAGTAGGGGTGTATTCACTCTCTTTGTGTCACTGACAAAATGTCCTGACAGCATAGATTTATTTTAGCCCACAGTTTGAAAGGTGCAGTCTATCATGGCATGGAAGGTGTATAGAGCTCATTGCAGTGGGACCATACAGCTAGGTCTCACTTCGGGTATCCTAGGATTCTGAGAGAGCTCGGGCAGAAGCAGAGCCTGCCGGAACCCCTCCAGCTCCAGCTCTGCTTACGTCTTCTGGCTAACGCCATGTCCCAAAGCTTCCAACCTTCTAAAACTGCATCACAAGCAGAGGACTGACTGTTCAAACATGAGCATTGGGGGGTGGGGGGCATTTCATATTCAAACCATAACAAAAGTTCTCCAAAGGGCTGACATCAGGTTGTTTCAGAAACAAAGCCATTTCTGCCACTGTGTCATTAGGCTGAACATTCAGTTCTGGAAGAAAACATTTGCTCGGCCTAGTCCAGGGAAATTGTAGAGGCTGGCAGAGGGGCCGAGAGGAGCTCAGCTAATGATCCCACTGGCACTATATAAGACAGAACTAGGGTGTTCTCAAGAGAAAACAGGAAAGCCACCAAAACAGGAGGGTGACCATGCCGACCATATGAAGACAGCCCTCTAACACACACACATACACACACACACACACACACACACACACACACACACACACACGGCCTCTATAAATAGAACCAAGAAATTTGAACATACACAGGATGGGGTAATATAATTAAATCTGGTACTCATCTGCTGTTGTGATTTTCATCAATGAATCACAAAATGGGAAAGTTCATTATAGGAAGGGGGCTTGGGCGGTGACTCTGTTTCTCCTCATATGCCCACTTTACAGATCAAGGAACTAGACCCTTGTCCAAGGCTCAGTAAAAGAAGCTGTAGGGCAGAAAATGATGTCTAGACTGCTGGACTAACCATGTTCCTGGTCCCGCCTGTCAACCATGACTATCAACAAATGCTTGTGGGTTTCCCAAATACATGGCATATGGCTGTATACTATCTCTAAGGAGGCTGAAGCAGAGGGATTGCTATGAGCTTGAGGTCAGCCTTGGCTACAGAGTGAATCCTATTCAAAACATGAGGTAACAATGACCAAGACCATTGTCTCTTTGCATAGTTGGCCACTGGTCTTGTAATCCCATGGGTGCATGTTTGTTGTAGGCGGTATCCAACCCTAGGCTCCAGATGCAAATCATCCCAACACAAATTCACTTTCCTCTCTGCTATAGCAACCAGAATATACAGAATCTGGTGGTCATGGTTCTTAAGGATCTGGTGGTCATGGTTCTTGAGCTTGACCTTGGGAAGCGACCTCAAGGATGAAGCCCCTAGTATTTCCCTGGTGCTTGTCCTCTGTTGGAAATGATCTCGGTCAACTCAGGATGAACTTGGGGAGCAGCCTTCTTACACTAATAGTTTTAGAATTTACTTCTTCAGAGGAAACAACATCATTGGCTTTGAGGGGAAATTTGGAGGGAGGAAAGCCAAGGCAGTGTCTTCAATGGTCACTGCATTGGTAGGTGCAAACATTAGATCCCCCGCCTCCCATTACTAGACCATTTTGTGAGTAGCATTTTCGTCATGGGCACAATTTCATGGCCTTATGATATAAGCCTTTCCTTCAGAAACAATATGTTTTTCAGCAGAATTGGGCTCTTGTATCTCACAGCATCTGCTGTGTTCATCACGTGGAGCTGGCTGAGTACAAGGCATGAGAACAAGGCATGGGCGGTGTGTTCAGCCCCGGAGGGCTAGCCATCTGCTTCCGTTGGGGCAATAAGGGTGGGGAAAGCCCGAGTCTGATAGACAAGAAGGAAGGAGACTGGTGTCTTCTCATTTGAAAAGCAATCCCCTCCCCTCTCCCTAAATGGTCAAAGAATCTTAAGAGGAGAATGGACCCTGGTGATAATGTAGGCCACTTGCTTGTGTTAAGTGGAAATATAAGCTTGGGGACATTGTGACTTGCAAAGATGATGTGGCCAACAACAAAGCTGATGGGGTGCGAAGGGATGACTGGTACAGAGCATCCCAGTGGCCTCAGGGAGCACTGGGGAGCAAGGTAACCCACATCCCTTTGTCCACACTGTGGAGGCCTACGGATGACCTCAGAGGTGGCTGGGCATCACCAAAGCCCACTGCTGAGATGGTGCACACAGCAGACTAAGTGGAAGCGTGGGCCACGTCTCCCTGATCGAGGGCAAACAGCAGCACAGCCAGAGTCTGTGCCATGAGCATAAACCTGCCTCTCCCAGAGGCCTGTTGGCATGTCCACCAGAACACCAGGCTTGAGGACACGGCTCCATGTGCTAATTGCACAGTTGGCTGGATTACAGACGGCCCAAGCTTACCATCAGCCTCTCTCCAACTTGGCCTTTGAAGAGTCCTGGGCTATTTAACAGGCTGGCACAGGTGCCATGGGTAGATGAACTTGGGCTGGTGTTTCCCATCAACTGCTCTGTCTGACTCATCCACCAATATTTTCGGGTCATTCAAAAGCCCATTTTCTCCCTGCACAGTTAGCCATCTCTTCTGCATCCTCACAAATGCAATTCATTTGCTTGGGTATCTTTGTTACATAGATTACATGCAGCCTTGGACTGTAGATATGGCTCATACGGCTCATTACCAGTTGGGTCAGAAGTGGGGAGGAAGCTTCTGCAGGCCTAGCATAACGAGGCCAATGTACCAAAGGATTGACCACTGGGCAGAGCTCTAAGCAGAACTCCAGGAGATAGTATGGTCCTGAGATTGACACTCCAATGGAGACTTAGGATAAAAATGCATTGAGGGGGGCTAGGGGTGTAGCTCAGTTGGTAGAACGATTGCTCAGCATGCAAGAAGCCCGGGATCCACCCCAGCACAGTATAAGGGCATGGTGACTGGTGCCTGCAATCCCAGAACTCAGGAGCTGGAGGCAGAAGGCTCAGAAGTCCTGCTGCTTAAAGAGTTAAAGGTCTGGGCTGCATGAGACCTCACTGGCCGTCCAAGGCTTTAGCGTGGATAAGGGTCTTGCCCTGTAAGGCTCCATCTTGGCATGGGGCTGGTCAGAACAGTGTATGACAGATGAGGGCTCTCATCAGAGACAAAAACTGCTGCTCACATCAAGTAGCCTTCCTTCCCAGGCTACTAAGCAACCACAGTTCCCAGAGGATGGACTGAGGTTAGTGGTTCTCTGTTCTGCCAAGTATCTATTCTGGGTCTTCTTTGCACTATGAGACCTGCCCTGCAGAAGCTGAGACCCTGACTGGGGAGGGCTCAGATCTTCAAGCAAATCAAGGAGCATCCACAAAGTACTCTCCTTTAGGGCACTTCCATGGAGGGCAATGCATGCATGCTAGAGATTCCTGGGATTCACAGGCTACACTGCCCCAGAGTGGTCTCGGGGGGCTCTTTTGTACCCCATGAAAGAATTGCTTCATGTCTAAGCATGGGGCTCAGACACTACCTGCAAAGACTCCTCGACCAGGGAAAGGATCGTGTTCAGCTGTATTTGTGCAGAGATGGAGGCGCACACAGCAAGGGCTACCTGCAGGGTGACTTAAGAAGCCCACTGCGTCTGAAAAGCCACATGAAGCCAGGAGACTTTCAGCAGCACCTTGGCCTGGTGTACCCCCAAATTCCTTCCCAGGGGGAGATGCAGACAATGTTTACCTCCTCCTGTGGTCCTAATGGGCAAACCAAAATTCATTTTCACCACAGTTCACTCCAGAGAACCAATGAGTTCACTGGGCTTCCAGAGTATGGATGAAGGTCAGGCATTCTTCATGCCCACCCCACTCATCATCACATGGAGAAGCCAGAATCAGAGCGGGCAGAAGTTTGTTCCCAGTGTGGGAGTTGCACCAGGTTCATAGCCTTCTGTGGGTCCTTGTGTGGTCCTTACCAAATTCTTCAGTACCGATACTGGGCTTTGATGATGATTCGGGACATATTCTAGTGACTTTGATCCCAATGTACAGCAACCCCACTAAGATTTTGTATGCATCGTAAATATTTCTAAATTAGTTGGGGGCTGAAAAGATGGCTCAGGAGTTGAGAGCACTGGATACTCTTCCAGAGGACATAGGTTCGATTCCCAGCACTCACATGGCAGCTCACAAACATCTGTAACTCCAGTACCATGGGATCGGACTTGTTCTTCCGGTCTCATTCACTGTTGTGAGTGTCACAAAGGAGTGAGGTGCCACTCCCCTCGGGGGAGGAACGCATACCCAGGCTGCCGGGTTTTAGGTGCAGACGCCTAGCCTTCGCTTCTAACTGCCTTGTCAGTTGGCCTCAGCACACGGTACCTTACACGAAGAAGTGAACTTGAGCATTTTGTGGGGACTTTGGTGTTTATTTTAAAGGAGTGTGTGCATGCCCACAGATGCCAAAAGAGGACATCGGGTCCCCTGGAGCTGGAGTTACAGGCAGTTGTGAGTCACCTGACACAAATGCCGGGAACCACATTTGGGTCCTCTAAAGAGCAGCAAACGTTCTTAACCACTGAGGTATCTGGGCCCTAGCATTTGCTTGGGCACAGGGGGCCTGGAGTCAGGTTCTGCCACCTGCTGTGTCGGGTTGAATACTGGATGCCTCTAAATTTCCATCTCCTCACCTGGACACCCAGACAGTAATGGCTTACATACTGTAAGGCAAGGCCATGCACGCCTACTACCTGATGTTTAGGAAAAGCTGGGTGAATGGAGCTGCTGGCATTGGGATGTGCACACCACACTAAACCCTCCCCTTTGTCTACCCTTCCTTGACTCCCCATGGTGAGTAGTGCCTCCCTTGCAAGTGTCTCATCCTTTAAAGCCCTGTCTAGTGCTGTCTTCTGTAAGACCGACCACTTCACTGGGAGATGGAGGAATGAGAGACACTCCACCCACAAGTAGTTCCATAGACTTCATTTTATTCTCTAGTGCTCAGAAAGCCTCATCTGCAGATGTAGACACCGAGCCTCGAAGAAGCCCCCCGTTACTCCATCCGTCATCTGCTCTGCACCCCTCGGGCACATCCTTAGTCTTAGGTATTGCTGTTCTCCCACACAGTTTCCCAAGCTGTCCCGGGTCCCAGGAATTCATGTTTGACAGGGGATTATGTATGGCTGGATCCTTAGTTTCCATATTGTCCCCTCTTATATACAACCCCCGCCCCGCCCCGCTTTCTTAAATTTCGGTTACTGAGGCCAAAATATTAGATGGAAAATTAGACAGATGAAAACTAATTTTTGTGTTGGGAAGACGGTTCAGTCAGTGAAGAGCTTGCTGTGCAAGCATGAGAACCTGAGTGTGAGCCTACAGATCCTACATAAAGTCATGCGAGCAGCAGGAGAACCTGAGTGTGAGCCTACAGATCCTACATAAAGTCATGCAAGCAGCATGAGCGGGTGACTCCAACACTGAGTGTGAGCCTACAGATCCTGCATAAAGTCATGCGAGCAGCAGGAGCGGGTGACTCCAACACTGAGTGTGAGCCTACAGATCCTGCATAAAGTCATGCGAGCAGCATGAGCGGGTGACTCCAACACTGAGTGTGAGCCTACAGATCCTACATAAAGTCATGCGAGCAGCATGAGCGGGTGACTCCAACACTGAGTGTGAGCCTACAGATCCTACATAAAGTCATGCGAGCAGCATGAGCGGGTGACTCCAACACTGAGTGTGAGCCTACAGATCCTGCATAAAGTCATGCGAGCAGCATGAGCGGGTGACTCCAACACTGAGTGTGAGCCTACAGATCCTACATAAAGAAAGTCATGCGAGCAGCAGGAGCGGGTGACTCCAACACTGAGTGTGAGCCCACAGATCCTACATAAAGAAAGTCATGCGAGCAGCAGGAGCGGGTGACTCCAACACTGAGTGTGAGCCTACAGATCCTACATAAGAAAGTCATGCGAGCAGCAGGAGCGGGTGACTCCAACACTGAGTGTGAGCCTACAGATCCTACATAAAGAAAGTCATGCGAGCAGCAGGAGCGAGCGGGTGACTCCAACACTGGCAAAGCTGGATCCCTGGAGTCACTGCCTGGCCAGCCTGGCTGAATCAGTGAGCTCCAGGTTCAGTGTGAGACCCTGCCTTAAGACAGCGAGAGAGGTCGCCTTTCTCAGCCCACCAGTCACTTCCATTCTTAGCAGGGCTTTTTCCCTCGTAGCAAACTGTCTCCGTTTCTCTTGTGAGACTTTCTCCATTTCCTCCTGGCAGTGGCTGAGATTTTCACCTAACCTGTTCTATCTATGTTTTCTCTTAAACTCTGATAAAATTGTCCTCAAGAGAATGTTTGCAGATATCAACCTCGAGTGTCCACACACACATGTTCACAGTGAACCTATATGCACACTCACACGCATACACATGTTTTGAGGTCTGTGTTTTTCTGAGTAGCCCGAATGAATTTTGCACTGTCCTGCTCTGTCACGAGACATGAATCACCTCTTTGCTCAGTGTATCCAGTTACCTGCTCATTGGTAACTTTGTAGTTATTGTGGCAACCAGCTTGACTGTTGTGGTAAAGCAATACTTAAGGATTCAAGAATGTAATGGCATCTTGGTCAGTGGACTCAGGGTGGTAGCCATACCTTAGGGCGTGGCTTCTGGTGTGCAGAGGAAGGGGGGGCTGGCTCATGCTCTCTTGGCTTGTGGTTGGAGCATCCTGAAGGACAGAGGCTGCATCTCCAGGAGCAGAAGACTGGTGGTTATTTACCATCATTGTTTGAGTGCTCCCCAAGTAAATACCTGCTAATTCTTCATCTGGGTACTGTGAACTTTAAACCCGCCATCACAAGAAGCCCTTATTTTACTGTGTAATGGCCTCAAAGTGCTTTCAGAGACTATGCAGTGAGGCCGTAAAGTCAACATTTTAGATAGAAGTTCTGGACTTAAGGAAGGAAGAGTCTTACACAAGATCACTACCATCTCTGTTTGCCATTTTTAGTTTCTTACTCTGCCTAGTTCATCAGCTGAACGTGATCACAGATGCGCTGTAGGGAAGAACATAGATTAGAGAGAGCTGGACACTGATTTCAGGACATCTGGTGGCAGCCTGGGATGGGTCACTTAGGGTAGTGAGAAATGACTGTTCACTGTGTGAGACTCTTCATACACAGGCATGAATAAGCTCAAACACTCCTCTGCTTGGCCCTGATCAGGGGCTGACTGAAGCTATTATCCCTTAGGAGACGTCATGGACTCCTGTGTCTCTTCTAGGGGAGAAGGAAGAATTACTTTGGCCTGTAACACACACACACACACACACACACACACACACACACACACACACACACACAAGATAAGGTACCTACCACCTTATATTACACTGTCATATATCTTTTTTGTATTGTTTTTTTTGGAGTAACTTTTTGTTCCCATGTGTATATGGGGTGTGTGTGTGTGTGTGTGTGTGTGTGTGTGTGTGTGAGTGTGTATGGAGGCATGCACATGCCGTAGTGCATATGTGCAGGGATGAAACTCAGGTCCTCAGGCTTGTGAGGCAAGTGCTTTTACCTGCTGAGTCATCTTGCTAGCCCTTTCAAATGAGTTTGGTATCAGGGCTGGGGTGAATGTCTTTCAGTTTGGTGAGCACTTGGCACCAGAGCGTGCTGTCCCCTCTCAGTATGGAGTAGAGCCTGTGCTGCCTTAGGCGTGAGTGTGTGTGGCTGTTCTCTGGAACAGCTGTTTCCTCCAGCATCTTGATTCTGTTGCCAGCTTCCCACTGTGAGGTGTGCTCTCCGTCCTGTCCTTGTCTCACAGTCCCCTCCCCCATTGTTCATCTCTGTGGCCTTCCTGCTCCCTAATCTGACATTTCCCAGGAAGAGAAGGTAGAAGGCTCTACTAGCAGATGACAAAAGCCAGACCATCAAATCTAGCCCAACCCCATGGAGAGGAGGCATTTCCAAGAATCTTGGACTGGAGTCTTTGGAGCCTTTCTCTCTCCCCTGCTCATAGGGTGACCCCTAGAGAAGCCTGCACACACACGCCAGCTGGCTTCCCTGGATACTCCAATAGCAGCAAGTGGCTTGGAGCCCATCACTACCAGAAGGAGGTTGAGGGAAACCTCATTTTCTAAGTGAAATGTGACTCCCAGGCGCTTCTGTCTCATTTGTTGGGAAATAACTTTCCTGTCTGGCCAGCATCCTGCTGAGCCAATCTGAGGTGTTTTCTGCTGTCCAAAGACGAGCCAGGGGCTCCATCCCATAACTCAGTATGTGAGCTGCAGTCCAAGAAAGGAAGGCTGATAGGCATGCTGCTGGAGGAAGAGTTTGCATTCCATCCTGTTAGCATGGCACTGGAGAAAACTCACTGAGTGTGACTGACCTCTCTCTCCCCGTCTTGTATCTTTCCCCACCCACTTGCTTCCTCTTCCCTCAAGTTTCATTTCCTTCTTAGTCACTCATTCACTTCATCTGTCACATACTTACTCATTTGTCTAGCCATCCAATAATCATCAAGCCCCCAGATCCTGAAGTCTGTGTTTTCTGGGGCTACAGCTTGCCTTTCTGGAATCTAGAGTTTCAGAAGATGGACAGACAAACAGCATCCCATAAACTATGTACATCATTAGTTAATTCCCACAGTGGCAGTTCCTAAGCTGCAGAGGCTGGCTGCTGGGCCCACCGAGCCGTCTCATCAAGACTTTATAAAGTAGGAGGCTGTGGTCGCTATAAAAAGGTATCCCCCCTGTGCTGGGGAGGTAATTTCATCGGGAATGTGCTTGCTGTGTGAGCATGAGGACCTCATACATCAGAACCAATGGTGATAGACCCTCGTAGCTGAGACAGATCCCTGAAGCTCACCCCCTTCGGTTTCTCCTCCCTGGGACTTGGCTGCTGCTTTGTAAGCAAATCTTTCACTCCGAGGCAGACTGGGAACTGGACGTGAAGCCAGCAGCCACGTAAGTGAGTTGGAAGTAGATCCTCAAGCCCCAGTCCAGGCTCCTAGAGGAAGGCAGACCGGCCAAACCCATGGCAACAGCCACACGAGAGATGCTGAGGTGGCGCCTCTCAGCCACCCTGGCTCTGCATTCGTGGGCCTCATTAACCATGAGCTTATACATGCTTATTGTTATGAACCACTAAACGGGGGCATATTGATGTGTCAGGGAATGTTAAATGATACAGGATAAAGTCCCCATTGTTTGCTTGTCTGAAAATGGCCTTTACTGTAAGCTCACTGTGGGTTGGCAGCCTGTGTGCAGAATTCTTCCCCATAGCCAGAAAGCTTCTCTTAGCTTTACCCATCATGAGCAGCGTGGTGTCCCCAATGTCTTCCTTCCCCGTCCCCAACCCATAGACACTGCATGAAATAATAAACGAAATAATGAAATTATAAACAAGCATTGGTTTGCTAGGTCCCAGAATCAGTTATGCAGCATGAGATGCATAATACAGAGAAGACAGTCTGGAAGGAGCCTGGAGGAGGAGAAGGAATTGAGCAGGTGAAGGTATAGGGCGAGAGGTGTTGCCAAACAGTGCAGACAAGAATCACCCACCGTGATGGAGTGTGCTGAGATCCCGGGGAAGAATGGAGGCCTGTGCTTCTAGCAGGAGAGGAGGCGTGGCTTGAGATACCACCGGGAGGAACGAGACAGTGGACAAACTCCTGGACTGTGGGGCCCAGATCCTGCTTGAGTTTTGCTCTTAATCTCAAGAGTGATAGGAGGTGTGGGGGCTTGGGCAGGAGACTCACTTAGCAGACTGTTAGTCGGCTGGAAACATGATTGCTTGAGCCACAACAGAGGAGGGAGTAGCCATGCTACGCTGGGCCTCCCTGTCCATGCTGGCTTTGTGGGGCTGCTAGGCAACTGGCTAGGATTAGCCTAGGGCCATGACTCTCAGACGTGTGTGTGTGTGTGTGTGTGTGTGTGTGTGTGTGTGTGTGTGTGTGTGTGTGTGGTGATGGTAGTGCCTTCCCTTGCACAGCCCTGTCTTCTTCTGTCATTCTGAATTGGAGCCTGGGAATCTGCACATCTGCGGGGAGGGGTGTGTTCCTGGGCAATGCAGATGCCCTACCTAGAGAATCAGTGAATCAGCAGAAATATTTGTGAGCGGGGAAACTCAGCTTTGTGTCGAGGCTTTGGCATGGCTGAGTAACCCTGTGATCTTGGTCCCAGGGTTTATCTGCGCCTTTCTTTCTCTTTCTAAGAAGGATCTCATGTGACCCAGGCTGTCCCCAAAACTCATTTGTGTAGCCGAGGATGACCTCAAACTTCAGATCTTACCTCTGCCTCCTGAGTGCCAGGACTGCAGGTCATGGGAGTGTGACACCACACCTACTTCATCCGGTGCTGAGAATCCAACTGGACTTTGTGCATACCAAGCAAGCACTACTAATCGAGCCACATCCCCGGCCCTCCCTCCTCTGTCCAGTGTCCGACTAGCTTTGCCAATAAATGCTACCTGAGTTTGGAGAGCCGTTTGCTTTACCAGGAGAATCTTGTTTATCTTTCCTTAGGAGTGCTCAGGGGTGTGTCCGAGGTACAGTGCCTCTCTGAGGAGGGAGACTCTTATCTCCCAAGGCATCCTGGGGTGCAGGAGGCTATAGTTTTAGTCTGAGGCACGGCTCCCTTTCCCTGCTGCCTCGCCGTGTTCTGTTTCTCCAGCTCAGTTTAATTTTAGGTCATGTGTTTGCTTTTGGACTTGATATTGAGCAACTAGGATGTGGTCTTCCTCCTTTATCCAGAGACCCCTTTGATGATCCCCGTCTAAGACTGCTAGATCAGACTACTCAGCATGTGGGAAACCTCACTACTGAATACTTCCCAACACTGTCATCTATAGAAAGAGACGAACGCTAACCTCAACTCTTCCATTGTGTGGCTGTGGTGGGCTTATAAAGAAAACAGGGATTTTTGTTTCCTTGTGTTGAGCTTATAATGCTGGAAACCCAAGAGTTTCCAAGAACATGGTACCAGCATCTTCATGGCTTCTGTGAGGGCTTTGTGACACGTGGAGTCATATAGAGGCAACACAAGGGCAGTGGTCAGCAGGTATGTTGAAGAGGCAGCCACAACACCAGGGTGACCTTGCCTTTATTCCAGCCAACTTTCAGAATAACGAGTCGTGATACTGGAAGGTACACAGTGCACTACATGCTACCAGAAGAGAAAAAGCAATAATCATTGTCACTGACCTACAAACCCCGTGACCTACAAGAGTGGCCTGTGATCAAGACAGACGGGTGCAGTGGTGGCACGGATGCTATGGGAGCAGCCAACCTCTTATTGTTTGGGACTAAGGCCTATTCCATGAGATGGAGCCCATCCCGGACACTGCTGAAGTAGCCAAGACCCCAGGGAAACACTCACTACTGTTCCGATAAAGGAACAGTAAAATGACTCTTAATGGTGTATTGCTATACCCACGTATCCGAGCACCACTCAGCCCTCATCAGAAAGGCTTCTTTTTGCTGGAGATGGGAACTATCACAGAGACCCACAGACTGGACAACGTGCGGAGAGTGACAGACTTTGGACGCTCATCTCTAAGAGGGCGTGTCCTCATGACTCCATTTCCTGACCCAGTCTCTTAAGAGAGGAAAGGTATTGACTCATTCTTAAAGGTAGAGCCACTGTGGCTTAATTATGTTTGGAAGGTTACCACCTCTTGAGTCACATTTCAGTGTGGACTTTGAGGTGACAAACCATACCCACATCACCCTTGCACACAGTACACCCATTGAATTTTTCAATCCTGGGTAGCCAATGGATTTCTGTTTTTGTTGTGTTGTGGAAGCTGATTTCCCTACATTGAATCTTCTGTAGTCTTTTGGGTATCAGCAAACCAATAAAAAGTCAGGCCAGCGGTGTATCCCTGTAACCTCAGCACTCAGAAGGCTGAGGCAGGGGGATGACTGCAAGTTTAAAGTCAGTACCAGGTCCACCAGGACTATATAGCATGACAGTCTCAAGAAAGCAATAATAAGTAAATAATGTATCAAGATAAAAATGAAGCCAAGTTAAAAATTAAATTGTCTGCACAAACATCTCCAGGTTTGCCAGATCAAACATAGAAGATGAAAGCCTGGTACATACGTAAACTGTTCACTCAGTCCAGCAGGAGGTGGGCCTGTGCCTGTCTCCACTACTGCGCATGCTCTGGGGCTGGACATCCAGACCTTTGGAGAACTCCCCAGGGAATGGGGATCGACAGCCCCAGTTGGCATGAAAGGTTCTTATCCAGGAACCCCACAGAAGACTCGGCCTTTAGTCAGACAGAAGTTTGATGTATGGGCTACCCATTCTTGCCCGCACAGTGGGCGACTGATCGGAGTTTGCTGGAGTGAACTGAAGGGTGGAATTCTGGTTCTGCCTATTATCTTCCCTGTAAGAGGCCTGCTCCGAGGGGGTCCTCACCTTGGTGACAGTGCATTTCCTCTCATCTCTGATCACCACACCAGCCCGACCTCACCCGCCTTCGGTCCAGAGAAGCTCTGCTTTGAGTTGGGTTACAGGAAGCTGGTCCCCCCCATGGCTCTGCCTGGTGGTGCCCACTCTAGCTGCATATGCAGGATAGGGACAATGCCATGGGCAGAGAAAAGCAGCATCTGCCTCCCATACCCTTCCTCTGGTGGACGGCAGAGAATGCTGGCATCTGAGGACTCGGTGCTCAGTCAGATGAGAGTAACAACAACAGTCCCGATGGGAGAAGGCCCGGGAGGATGAAACAGCTAGTGCTGCGTCTGTCACCTCTGTCATCTGTGACGCTGTGCGCCCATCGCCCTCTCCAGCCATGCCGCATGCTCTCCTGTCCCAATACACGACATCTTCTTCCAGTATTTGGGATGGGACCCTGTCTGTGGTGATTCAATCAGGGTGAGATTTATCCACTTGGTACCTATGACCTTCTGAAGCAAGCACTGGCTTTGGGTGGGGCTAAGGCTGGGCCACATGACAAAAGCCCCCCTCCTGCGGCTCAAGATTAAACGTGTTTATCTTAGTGAGCACGATTGTTTTGAAAGGTAGGTTTTGCTCATATGCACCTGCAAAGCCGAAGCAGGAGGATTGCTACAAGTTCCAGCCAGGGCTACAGAGTGAGACCCTGTTTCAAAAACAAAACAAAAATGCAAGAAGAAAGGAGGAAGGAGAAGGGAGGCAGGCAGACTGGGCGGGGGGGGGGGTGGCTAAGTCACTGGAGTGCTTACTGTGTGAGCATGAGACCCTGCTTTCAGACCCTCAGCACCATGTTTTCAAAAGTTTTTTATCTTCTACTTCCAGTAACCATCCAGCATCTAGGAAAGTCAGGACAAGAACTCAAAGTGGGAGCCTGAAGTCGGGCCTGCTTACTGCTCGTGCAGCACTTCCATTAAGCAGGGAACTCACTGGCAGCAGAAAGCATGGAGGAACTCAGCTTTCTGGCTAGCTCACTGACCTGTGCTTAGCTAGCCCATGTGCCCATGTGAAAGCCAAGCATGCCAGTGTGCATCCACAGTCTCAGTGCTGGAGACAAGAGGATCCCCGAGCTCCCTGGCCAGCCAGCCAGCAATCAGCGAGTTCAAATTTAATCAGAGACTCTGTCTCAAAGTGTAAGATGGAGAATAAGTCCAGAAGACACCTGGTATTAAGCTCTGACCTACACACACACACACACATATAGAGGCACAGAGAGAGAGAGAGAGAGAGAGAGAGAGAGAGAGAGAGAGAGAGAGAGAGATGCACACACTGATAACACATAAGTTACCAAAAAGGAAGGAAAGGAGGTGAAGAAAGGGAGGGATAGAGAGAGAGGGGGAGGAAAGAGGGATGGAGGGCAAATTGCAAATGACGGTAGCATAACCTCTCAGAAGCTCTTGAGGTATGTTTGTCCCTGTAAGTTGACGCAGATGGATGGCACTGAGCTGCTTAGGAGCTGCCTCTGTGACCCCTGTTCGCATCCCCAGGTCACTTTCCCTGTGGTCTTCATTTCATCCTACCGCCCATCTGGATATGTATCTCATTTCCTCCCTCTGTAGGAGGAAGGGGTCCATGACAGATCCAGAAATCGTGTAAACTCCTGGCCATCGAGGAATATCCTGGGTGCCTTCTAGTCATGAAAAGTACCCCAGCTATCATCCTGAAATTTTTACCTCTTGGAAGCAGTTAAAACATTTGGGGGCATAATCAGGGGCCTCATTCTGGTATCTAGGACAGCTTTTCTGTCTTGATGGAAAGACAGGATGTGAGGTGTAAAATAAGACATGTGTAGGAGGGCAATAGCGCATTTGCCTTTGAAATTGGATTATATTTACAGTAAGACAGGAAGATAAATGTAAAATTCTGTTGGCATGGGCTGTGGGGTAATTGTCTGGAAGAGCCAGGATCGAAGGCATCTGCAGTTATAGTGTTAACTAAGAATAGAACATTCCATTGGCTCTTCTGATATGCTCAAAGTCTTTGTTGAAGCTCTCCATATGCTTGTACATAGAGTAGGGTGATGTTTCCATCAGATGCTGGCTCCCAGCCCCTACCTCTTGCTTCCTGTCTACAAGATTGTATCACATGGCCTCAGCTTGTGTCCATGTGCTTATAGGGGTGGTGTGTGTGTACATGTGTGTGCATGAGCGTGGAGGTACATGGAATCCAGAGGCCAACCTTGACTGTCGCTCTTCAACAGACTCTCACTGACCTGAAGCTTGTTGATTTGGCCAGCTCTAGGGATCTGCTTGTCTTCCCCCTCCCAAATACTGGGGTTACATATACATTCTACTGTATCCAGCTTTAAAAAAAAAACCAAAACCACATGAGATCTGATGGACTGAACTCAAGTCTTCATGTTTTGAAGCAAGCACTTTTCTGCCTGAGCCATCTCCCCAATTCAGGAACTTGTGTTTCTTGGGGGGCTCGTTACATGGCCTGTGATACATAGTGTCTTTTGTAAGACAGAGGAACATTTGTGTCCTGTGGGTACAAGTGCTTTATTCTAGCTGCAAGGGAGGAGGGGCCTAATCTTCTTGTCCAGTGAAAACCCTATTCTTGGGACCGGAGGACAGAATGGTTGAGAGTCAGTCTCCTTCAGGGTGATGTTATTAGATGTGCTACTTTTCTCATGCAACCTGACAAGCATCAACTTAAAGGGAGGAAATTTAACCTCAGCTTACAGTTTTAAGGTACAGACCTTTGATAGCCATAACTTGACCATATCTGGAATGAACTCCAGTTCAGAAATGGAGAGCACACTTGTGATCCAGATCTTGAGGCGGGAAGGCCACATGCCTTTGATCCTGACCTTAAGGCTGGAAGCCGCAAGGTTTTGATCTGGATCTTGAAGTGAAAAGACACAAACCTTTAATCCAGACCCTGAGGCGAGAAGACACCTTTAATCTGGGTCACACCTTCTGCTGGAAGCCTGTATGAGGACAATGGAAGAAGGAAGGGTTCATTCTCACTTTGTCAGCCTGTTCCTTCATCTGCTTTAGAGTCTACCTCTTCATGATTCCAGCATGCACAGAGGGCCAGCTGAGACACCCAGCCTCATGGGACTGAGCAGCTGCTAGATTCTTGGACTTTTCATTCATGACTAGCCATTGTTGGACTACAGCCTGTCATTCCAATAAATAAATCCCCGTGTGTGTGTGTGTGTGTGTGTGTGTGTGTGTGTGTGTGTGTGTGTGCATACATATATATATATATATATATATATATATATATATATATATATATGTCTCTCCGAGACATGTATGTATGCATGCATGTATATGAGCACATGATCCTGCAGGGGATGTTTCTGGATGGGGCAGACTCAAAACAAGGTCTGTTGATTGGCGTGAGGAGCAGGAGGGAAGGATAATAACGTGTCCCCCTTCTCCAGTGTAGGAAACTGGTGCTGGTCTGGGGAGACAGGAAGTACAAGCCCGGGAAGTAAAGGAGTGGAAAGGAGGTCTGTGCTTGGGACATGTTCCTCTGAGCTCCCGAATACTTCCTTGGGGGACATAGTAAGCTCTTGAGCTTGGCACACAGCCGAAAGGACCCGGCCAGCGACAGGGAGGGGTGGCGTGCTCTGAGTTACCAGGGGGGGGGTCTTCACACAGGGCCCTGCCTGGTTGTTTCCATCCACTTGACATGCTAGAGCAAAATGCTGTACACTCCACACTCATGACAACCACAAACAACTCTGAGGATCTGGAGGCCCAGATGACCAAGACATGAGGTGGCAGATTCAGTGTCTGGGTCAGAGCTGACATTTTTCCTGTGTCTTCACATGGTAGGCGGGACTGTTAGGTTCCCTGAGGCCACTTTTAGGAGGGTGCTAAACTCATTGCTGAGAGCCCCATCCTCCTGACTGAGTCATCTCCTGAGGCCCACCTCTTGATAACTTCACCTTGGGGCTTAGAATTCTGGGATGTGAATTTGGAGAGGGAACCACACATTCAGCACTAACCCCCCCACTCTGTTCCAGCCCCCCTGACTGCAATCACACCGAGCTCCTTTTCTGATGTCATTGTTCTGGGTGGAAGGTCTCTGAAGAGTCCTCCTCCCCCTGGTCAATCCCTGCACACCCTTTGCCGTCCAGCGACTTCCTGGTGAAGGAGCCACATCAGGCAGTAGAACCTATATGTTTTAGGTCCCAACGCAACTGAGCAGAGGGACACAGGGCCCTTCTGAGTATGAGGGTCAGCCGACCTCTTTTGACAGGGCAGCTTTCCCTCTGGGGAGTAGAAATGAATGCCTGTCTTAACAAAACAAAGGCTGCCTCCAATGTCCACAGGTGGAGGGGTAGCAGGGAGCCATGGCTACCTTGTGAAAGGGACTGATTATCCTGTCGCTTTGGAGTGGTGTGCTGAGGGCCGATTAAACTCATCCCACTATGAGGTGACAGGACTCTCACCTGCTGTCAGTAGATGAACAGGGGCACCTGAGGAGGACAGACAGTTCTGGGAGGCACACTGCTGTGAAGGATCGAGCACCAAATTTGAATCAGTCAGATTTTGTATCATTAGACAAGACAAACAACGATTTCATCTTTGAAGGTAGCCAGTGTGGAGAGAAGGGCCACTCTGTAGGGCGGGAAATGTATGGGTTTGTTTTGAGACTGTTTTGCGAGGCAGGGCATATTTTGGAAGTCCACAAGGTAGGCCAGAATGAATTTAAAAGTTTTTCATTTTTTGTCAAGTTGACCAGGCTGCAACCTATACACTCAACTAAAGTTGTGCCTGTGATGCTCACCATTCCATAGGTGGCTAGGGGCCTGCAAACTTCTAGACATCCAGCTAGAGCTGTGACAATGACCTCACCATTCCATAGGTGGCTAGGGGCCTGCAAACTTCTAGGCATCCAGCTAGAGCTGTGACAATGACCTCACCATTCCATAGGTGGCTAGGGGCCTGCAAACTTCTAGGCATCCAGCTAGAGCTGTGACAATGACCTCACCATTCCATAGGTGGCTAGGGGCCTGCAAACTTCTAGACATCCAGCTAGAGCTGTGACTATGACCCTCACCATTCCATAGGTGGCTAGGGGCCTGCAAACTTCTAGACATCCAGCTAAAGCAGTGACTATGACCCTCACCATTCCATAGGTGGCTAGGGGCCTGCAAACTTCTTTCTGTAGAAACTTCACTGACAATTGAGACACTTGGGAGCTGGGGCAATGAAAACAATGAGCCCGACTGCTCCTAGGTGGGGTGAGGAGAAGGTTTATTGTAGATATGAGGGAGAAAGCAGCCAGAGGCACTGGAAGGATCCGGACTGAACATGACCACGAGAGAGAAGAGAGAAAGAGAAGAGAGAAGGAGCAAAGTGGATACCTAGGAACCCAGGTACCAAGTCAGGGCTTGTACCAGAGTCAGGGCTTGTACCAGGTACCAGAGTCAGAGAAGCTGGGGAAGGGAAGGGAAGTTCTGGGGCTGGAGAGGTTCAGAATAGGAGGTAAGAAGGGCTGTTAACAGGTAGATGCTGAGATGGACTGTCTCACTGTTTGAGGGGGAAACACCAAGTTCACGGTATCAGTATGACTGACCTCTCTCTTCTGGGGGCTCTAAGAGGGAACCATGCATGCCTGTCTCCCAGCTCTGGTCGTCTTTATAGTTCTTGGCGTGCAGACATGTCACTCCTGTCTCTGAACCTGAATGCTTTGTATATGGGTACCTGGTTCCACAGCTTTCCATTGAGAACTCGGTATTGGATTTAAAGTGCACCCTAAGCTTGAACTCATCTCAAGGCCTTGTCCTCAGCACATCTGTCAGGAGCCAGGTTTCAGTTCAGCTCCTACTCACAGAGACCAGGGGCAGGGCTCGGTGGGGAGAACAAAGGGATGCGTTTCAACCCACTGTGAATGAAGGAGCCTTTTTCTCAATAGAATTCTTGTGATTTTTTTTCCCTAATGGTGCTGGATGGAGTGTGGAGTGGATTCTCAGGTCTGGAGTGTTCATTCTCCAAAGACACTAGCATCTTGTGCGTAATGTTGATAAGTGCATTCCAGTGTCTCTCCAGCTCCCAAGTGAGCTCACACTAAACAAAATAGCTAAGAGGAGAGATGGCTCAGTGGTCAAAGCACTCGCCATGCAAACCTAAGTTCAGATCCAAAATTCGTGTAAACGCTGAGTGGGCTGTGCAGCCCTCCTGTAATTCCAGCCTCAGAAGACAGAGGCAGGAGATCTCATAGCGGGCTGGTTAGTGAGCCTGGCTATCCTGGTGAGTGCTGGGTTTGAATGAAGACCCAGCCTCAATGAATAATGTGGGAAAGCAGTGGAGGATGGTTCTTGGAGTCAACCTTATCATTCTCACACATGTACCCACCACACAGGAATGCACATACATGTTGACATACACATGCAAAAACTTGCATGTACCAGTATGCACACCACATACACGTGTGAAAGCTTCTCCCTGGGCATCATGGATTCTTGTCCTAATGGGAAGAGAGTGGCCATGGGAAACCAAGAAAATGTCCCGTATAAGTGCAGGGCAGAGACAAAGCCTGCTGGCTTCACTCTGTGGCCTTGTGGTCTTGAATGTCCCTCACTGTGGACCACATGGACAACCAAAGTACAAGCTGGGGACAAATGAGGCTGCAGGCGTGCACCAGGAATCACGGAGTCCCCTCAACTTGATACTCTTCCCCGACAGGGAAGAGCAGGAGACAGCTGATGTTGCTCAAAGTTCTAGAGAGTTCTGGTCCATTACAACAGGGAAGCCATGAAGGAAGCTTGGTCATGACTATGGGAGTTGTGTGTAGAGGCGTTCAAATCACAGCAGACCAAGAAGCAGTGACCGAGATCCTGGTCTAGCCTAAGCCTGTTGTGACTGGCTTCATATATATATATATATATATATATATATATATATAAAAACTTCAACCTGAGAACAAGTGTCCAAAACACGAGTCTTGGAGGACATTTCAGGGTCAAACCATCACACACATACACACTAGATTTGTGTTTGCTGGTATATATTTGTGCATACATACATGCACACATGTATATGAGTATGTATGTGAGTATGTGGAGGCCAGAGAGGTCTATCTTATGTGTTATTCCTCTAGAGCTATCCACCTTATTTTCTTGGGACAGTTTTTTTGGGTTTTTTTGTTTGTTTGTTTTTTGTTGTTGTTATTGTTGTTTTTTGACTGTGGCAGCGTTTCTCTGTGTAACAGCTCTGGCTGTCCTGGTACTTGTTTTGAAGACCAGGCTGGGCCTTAAACTCACAAAGATCTTTCTGCCTCTGCCTCCCCCAAGTGCTGGGATTAAAGGTGTGCACTACCACTGTCCGGCAAGACAGGGTTTCTTATTACAACCTGGAACTTCTCAATTCTGCTGAGCTGGCTGGCCATGGACAACCCACCCCCCCCACCCCCCGCCGCAGGAATCCTCCTGTTCCTTCTTCCCCATTGTTGAAATTACAGGTGTGGGCTGCCAACTCGGGAGTTTCTCCTCAGGTGCTGGGGATACAAACTCAGGTCCTCATGGTTATATGGCAAGCACTTGACCAACTGTGCCATCTCTCTGGCCCAACAATTCTGTCTTTAATTCTGGGACCTCAGTCTAGTTCATTCCCTGCCCCAGAATGTAAGATATTTATTCAGTTCAGCCAGGTCTATTCCAGCGTAGGTTCACTCTTTGAACTCAGCTGGGGAACAGGAAAGCAGGGGTAGAAGGAGGTCTGTGTTCTCTAGGAGAAAAGCCAGGAAACCTAATGCCTTACAATCCTCCAGACTTAACCCATGCAATAACTCCATGGCCCTCAGCTCTATTTATTCTGTTTCTGTCCAGTTACTAGGAATCTGGTCATCTCTGTCCCCAAACTTCGTTAGATTAGAGAAGAAAAGAGAGTAAACATGAAAGGGAAAGGGGCTTGGGAAGCGGGCCTCCTGATAACCAGGACACAGGAAAACAGATGCCCAGATGCTAATGAGGCCGGTGGAAAATCAACCAGGCTGTGGCTCTCACAGACGCCACCTCCGCACACAGACCAGCTGGGGACAGCTCTAACAGCCTGACTGACATCCTCTCCTGCTCCAGGATGACCTAGGCCACCACCATTCCATGTAGTCACCCAGTAATTAATGTTTCCAAGACAATTCTGAGTCACCAGTGCAGAAATTAAGTAAGATTACAGATGCAGGAAAATGAATACAGCCCTGGGGGATGACTTCTAGCAACAAAAAGGATCATCACTGGAGTGACAAGGCCTCTGCTGTAGGAGAAAACAGACTAATTGGACTGCCCAGCTCCTCTGTGGCTCTGAGTCAGCCCAGCGAGGCTGTACTCAGTCTGTGAGGGTACAGGGGTCATGCATGGCAGGCGACAAGAAAGTGCAGGTGCTGGTGACTGCGTCTGCAGCAGAGTTGAGCCTCTGTGGTATCCCCCTGTGAAGGGATGGCTCTAACACTGTGTCCCTGTAGGATGAACGTGACAGCTGTACAAAGCATGGTTTCTCAGTAGCATCCACAGCCATTGTGTCAGATCCCCAGGGCTTCCACAGCCAGGGACCGCCAGCTGGGTAACTTGAAAAGACAGAAACAGCCTACTCTGTCTGTTTTTCGATTCTAGAAGTCTGAGATGAAGATGTCTGCAGGGCTGGGCTCCCTCTGAAGGCTCATCCTTGACCCTCTCAGTTCTTGGTGGCTATCATGAGTCCCTGGCATACTCATAGACACCTCAGGGCATGCCCCGCCCACATCTTCCTCTGTCCTCCCCATGTGCTTCTGAAGCTCCACCTCCTTGTGTGAGGACTCTCGTATTGGATTCAAGACCTACCTTTCTCCAGTTAAACCTCACCTTAATGAAATTCATCCTTGGAGACAATTCCCAGAGGCTGCAAAGACAGCTTGCAAGCACAAAGATCTGAGTTTGATCCCCAGAAGCCACGTTTTCAAAGCTGAGCATGGTAGTCCACGCTTGTATCCCTGGCTCTGCAGAGATAGGGACAGATGGATCCCTGGGGCAGATACAAATTTGAGGGAGACATTATCCAATCCAGGATATTGTGTGTGATGCACAATTTTTGAGATGATTCCTTGCCAAACAGATAACACCCATCCCACCTCCCAAGACCCTCCCACCCTGACAGCCAAATGAAGCCTGAAGCTTCTAACTGGGATCTGTCCTTTGGGCCAGAGCCCTGGCCCTCCTGAGTCCCAGGGAGACATTGCTTTTGTTAACATTTATTCTCGTGCACGATAGCTGTGGCATGACTGTTCATTCACAACAGATCCCAGACCCTGATCATGACATGCACTTTAGACTGTAGATCTCCGGGACACTCTCACAATACCCCGGTCAGCTTACAGAGGGGAAGCCGGAGGCCTGAGAGATGGCTCAGTCAGGAAAGTGCCTGTTGTACCTGCAGGAAGACCCAAGTTTCATCCGCATTAAAAAAACAGGCTGGGTAGTGAATATTTGTTCACAGTTCACAGAGCTGGGTAGGCAGAGACAGGGTGGGGTCTAGAGCTGGCTGGCTGACTAGCCTTGCAAATTCTGCAAGTTTCAGGCCAGTGAAGACCCCCCATTAGAAACAAACAGGCAAAGAAAAACACAGAAATAAAAATAGACCTCTCCTGAGCAATGATATCTGCTAGCCTTCCCGTGTGTGTGTGTGTGTGTGTGTGTGTGTGTACCCCGAGTCCTTGAATTGAGGCAGGCGGTCATCAGATAGACACCTCGCCTTACCACAGACAAGGTGCTACTAGGAACCGTAGCTTCAGCTGTCCCCAGACACTCATTTGTGCCTGTAAAATGGAGCAGGTGAGAACTTCTTTGAGATGCTGATGTGAAACAGGATTAGACCATAGGTACTGATGCTGTGGATTGCCTGGGAACTTCCTCTCCTGTGTTTAGCCATCATGGTAACACAGCCTGTCTCCTGGTTTTGTGCTTAGTATCTTTCCTGTGTAGTTCCAGAGAGTTTTCATTTGGGAAGTATAAAGTATGTTGGGAGGGGAGGAGGGGATAGGAATGGATGTAGCAACCTGAGCGTACCCCACAGAATCAGAGCATCTGTCAGGGGTGAGCTCTGGGCAGACCCCTTACGGTACAGTGTCTGGACCCTGCCATGGGCTAATTGCAAGCTCCTGTCCTGGCCAGATGTCTGTTGTCACATCTCCCTCCAGCAGGGGGTCTGGCCCTCCTTCAGGTCTGGCTCTTGCCAGATGAGCTAAACCAGAGTCAGAGGACATGTGGCAGGTCCATGGGATCTTTCTGGAAAAGATAGGCTCAGAAATATCATGGAGGCATTTGGGGGACCTTGGGGCAGACCCAGGTGAGGAGTTCTATGTAGATAGCCTACATTGGCTCAGAAATATCCCAAAATGGGAAGTTGGGCCAGCACCAAGTCCCCCATGGCAGAAGACAAAGAGATCAGGGTCCCACCCAGATCCATCTTGGCTCTGCGTTGGGTTTACTCCAGTCCCTGGGCTTAGAAGGGAAATGGCTTGGTCCTTCAAGACTGGCCATAAAAGACATCTCAAGGCGCAGGCCAGTGCTAAGGTTCCTGTGAACTGACACTAGGGGATCTTTTACTGAAAAGAGTCAGTTCCTTGTAGCTGATACCTGTGATCTCAAGACCAGACTGGCCTACTTAGTGAGGTTCAGGCCAGTCAGGGCTATATAGTGAGATCCTTTGTAAGAGAAGGGGGAAAAGGAAGAGAGGGAACAAAAAGGGGGAAGTAATAAAATATACCTGTGTGTGTGTGTGCGTGCATGCGCATGCATGCGCTGCTGAGGGGAGGGTGTCTGTGAGCATGTTTTCACAGAGGACTGATGAAGGAAGGAAAGGCGTGCCCTGGTGTTGATGCACCATTCCACAGTTAGGGGATCCAGATGGAACAGAACAGAAAGAAAGAAGCCCAAAGCACAGGCGTTCTGTTTCTGCTCACTGGCCAGCATGATCTGAGCTGTTTGCCACCCAGCCATGATTGACTGACGCCTCTGAAGCCACCAGCCAGAGTAAATCCTAGTGATGACCAAGTTTGACTAGCATGAGAACCCGAGCAGTTTGGGCTTCCACGATGTCTCTGCCATTTTTCTAGATTTGGTAATCCCTTCACAAGCTCCCCATCCTTCAAACCACATGCTCTGGTTTACAGAAAGCAAAGATAACCTCCCGTTCCAGATGCTCGCCTTGATCCCAACAGCTCCCATCATTCAGAAGCTCCTTGAAAAGGTCAATATTTGAGTCTCCAGCCCATGCCCCTCCTTGGCGTGCACACCTGCCCAAAGTCAAGCTCAAACAAGTGTTTTGTTTTGTTTATTCTGGCTTTGCAAATCAGTGAGAATCAAATGATTCAAATGCTGTTTTAGTGGTGGGGTGGTAGTTGAGACCAACCTGTGGTTTCGACCACGCTGCAGGAGACAAATGCACTGTGATTTTGTGTGTGTGTGTGTGTGTGTGTGTGTGTGTGTGTGTGTGTGTATGCATGTGAGTGCACACCTGCAGGTGTATGTTGGAAGAAGGTAAGCCAGTCTCTCAGTGTGGAAGATACATTCAAAGTGGTTGAAGGTTCGTGACTAAGCATGCCTCTCTCAAGGTGAATTTTAGGGCAATTCTATCGCTAAGGTGTCTCCACCCAACTCTTTCAGATCCAAGCACACCATTGATAATTTCTTTCGGTTTTATTTTGCCCTTCTCGTGTGCCCTTTCTGGTCACCCTTTCTTCTCACTGCACACATCCATGTCACTTCTTCAACACTTGCTCCCTATACACCTGCTGTGGAGCCAGAGCTGTGGGCAGTGGGTCTATTGTACTCTCTGCTAAGCCTTGAGATGTGGGCAGCCGGTCTGTCATACAACACCAACCCACCTGGTAGCCAGCCTGTGACTCAGGCACACTTGCCTTCTCATTTCCCGTCTTCCTCCTCTCTGCCAGGCCGAGTGGGGAATGGTTTCTTTCACCCTCTCCTCGCTCAACTACAACAATGGACAGCATTCTCCCAGGCAAGGTCAACCTTTCTTCTTGTGGGATTTTTGAACACCCATTGTATGGCTTTCTGAGCCCTAGACACACAGTAACTTCCCAAGAAAGGGTCCTGATCCTCAACCCCAAGTGACTTGGAAGTGACACATAAAATATTAATTTATTATGAAGTTTTTATATGCATATATAGTATATTGAGCACAACTGCCCTCTCTCTTCTCGCCTCACCTTGTCTCTTCAGTCCCTTTTGTTCCCCTAGACACTAATATTTCTCCTTTCATGCCACATGTACATACATGGGTTATGCATTTGTATAACATCTGGCAACTACAGGAGAGAAAATATGCAATATTTACCTTTCTGAGATGAAGACACCATCTTACACTTTTAGATATAAATAGTTTTTGCTAATCATGCCTCAAAAAACAAAACCTCATTAAAATATAGAGATAATTAGCATGTGGTGATGTTTGCTATCATGCTAGGTCTGGAGGTCCTGGGGCCGGAAGAATCCCAGGAAACCTGAGGAGGTCTGGGTCTACAGCCTTTGGAATCACTGTGGTAATATTCTGTTATGGAGAAAGCTAGATATAACATGGAAGATGGGAGCTGTGAAGTCTGCCCCCATGGGTGGAGGACCAGGAACAGTCGAGGGGAATCATTTTCATAATGACCAAAGCTAGTCCTGCCTGACTGTCTTAACCCCTGAAGAAGGCTTGTCGCCAGCCCTCCCTGTGCCTGCTCTGTTGGAAAGGGCTCAAGCAACAGCTCTCCCTGTCACATGTGCCAGCCATACTAGACAGCATGAAAAGGAACCTACCTTCTTGTTTTAGCTAGAGAAGGGCATGGCGGGGTGAACAGCAGAGAGCCCCCTTCCACTCCCTGCAGCAAGGAGCACGTGTGGCAGCAGCTCGTCCTCCGGGGGGAGCGTGTAGACAGGCTCTGGTCTCATGACCTTATTCACATCAACTCAATCTCTGTCTCAGATGACTAGTTCATTGCGTTTTTAAAAGTAACGTGATGTCAGGTGTTGCACTCCTTGCCTGCTTGACATCTGAAAGATAAAATCATAAAATCGCTGTCTGTAAATGGCACATTGATTTTCCCTCCTTTCTGTATTGCAGTTGGCTTCAGCTTTGACTGATGCCTGATGCCCAGCACAGTAGCCTTATTAGGCTCCCCAGCCAGCATGCTCCATTGCCCATTGGCATGTCTTCTCGTTGATGGCACCTGGCATGTAAACAGAGGTGTTTTCCCTCCACCAGACCGTGGAGTCTCAGCTTGGGGCTCCCTCCTACAAGGTGGGCCTGAGACTGTGCATGGCTCTAACTCCAATTTCTTCTTCTGGCCCATTCCTATAGCACCTTGAATGACTCCCCATGTACCTTGGCTTCTGGTTCCTTATAGCCCCCCTAAAAGGGGTGGTGGGACTAGTATTTTTTTTAATATAGCCTAGATTTTTTAAAAATATAGACCAGATCCTGGCATGTGTTAAGGGCTAAGTGATATCGCCTGTCATTTATGACGCCATTAAAGATCAATTATAGCCGAATTATCTATCTAATAACCCCTTGTGGTTCACTCGTGTGTAGAACTCTGGCAAGCAGCAAATGCCTGCTTCTAAAGTGCAGACCGAGCCCATGTTCTCCGAGAGCCTGATGCGCATGTGTTAGATGGGCAGCCCAGGCTGACAATGAAGGCCTGAAAGAACCCAAGGCATCTATTGCTCGTTCAAGTGCACACTTTGCCCTGCAGAGCATTTACTGGGTGTGTTGTTTGGTTGGTCAGCGTGGTAGTTACCATCTCAGGTACTAAGGGAAGCTGGTGCCAGGGAGGGCTGCAAAGCATGTCTGTGCCCCTTGAGAGGCCAAAGTGGAGAGGTCAGGCGAGCAAGTGCTTGGTTCACAGGACAGCTCCCAGAACGTCTCCATCAGGCCCAAGTGAGATGGGCCCTTTCAGAGGAGTCCTGCCTTCTGTTTGCACGAACCTGTGCTGGTCCCGCCGTGCTCCATCACTGGCTTCCAGGGTTGTGGGGTACAGTGTTGTGTGCTGAGGGACCACGCTTGGGGTTACTAGAGGTGGAAGTACGGCAGACAGGAAATGGACTCTTCCCTGGGACGGGTTACGTTGGGATTTGAATGAGAAACGCTGTCTATAGGCTTGTGTATTTGAACACCTGGTTCCCAGCTGGTGGTGCTATTTGGGGAGGCCATGGAACCTTTAGGAGGTGCAGCCTTGCTGCCGGGAGGACCCCAGTTTATAGCCTCACCCACTTCCTGCTGCTTCTCGGCTTCCAGGGTGTGCTTGAGATGTGGCCTCTTGGCCTCCTACCCCTGCCGCCGCCCCTTCCTTGTCATTATGGCCATCTAGCCCACGGGAGCCATAAGCCCAAAACTCTTCCTCAAGTCTTCTTAGGTCCCCTCATCACAGCAACAGTGACTGAGCCAGGCTGTCATCTCTGAAGGCCAGGGCTCTTCTCTGCTTCTCTGCTTCTCTGCTTCTCTGCCCCCACGCAATAATCCCTACTGCCGGATCTCTGGTTGTCTCCACTGAAGCATCCCCAGGAGAGGGTAAGACACTGAGCAGGCTCCAAGGGTTGGTGGGTGCGGCATTATAAGCAAGGTCAGGGTTCATCACATGTCAGCAACAAAGACACCTCCCTGCAGCCCAAATACTGGCTTTTTGTTGCACTCCAGGGTAGGATATGCCAAAGAGGTCAAGGCAGGAGAATCACCAGAAAGACAGCTTGCTGGTAGGCTAAATTAACTGTTTTCCTGTGAGAATGGCATCCTGGAGCAGCCTGACTATATCAGCTGTTCCCTGTGGGCAAACAAGGAGATCAATCCTATGAGGCCGGGCAGTGTCTTAATTCCTGTTACTGTCACTATTGCCATTTTGCCTGCATGCTGTCTTTTCTTGTCACCTAGTATCACAATCCCTTGGTCTCCTTTCTAGAATTTTAGACTTTTAGACTCTAAAATTTTAGGCTCTTAGAATTTTACCCATACTTATTTATCTGTAGCTTTTGAGACCTAATCTCTCCCTGAACCTGGAACTCATTGATTCAACAGGGCTGTTTAGCAGTGAGCACCAGGGACCCTTCTGTCTCCATCACCCCCAGATCTGGGTTTACAGGTGTCTGCATGGCACCTGGGTTTTATGTAGGGACTGGGGATCCAAACTCAGGTCTTTATGCTTGCAAAGCAGGCAGTTTACTGATAGAGCCTTCTCCCAACCTCGGGAAACTGTGTTTTATATATACATATCACCTTACTTGACACCTCCCTCCCTCCCTTTTCTAGAGTAGACACCACCAGGGACCTTTGAACCCTAGTAATCCATGAAGGGCGAGAGAGAGGAAGTCACCAGGCACCGTCTTTATTTGCATCTTACCTTCTACACTATAGCTCGTGGTCCGGTTGATGGGCAGTCCCTGGCAGCTTGGTGATCTCTGTCCCTATTCTGCCTGTGTCTGCAAATCCCCCACTGTGCTGGCCCCTGGAGGAGCTGAGACAGGCTGGTCACTTGAGTACTGTGTAGGCTCTTGAGGTTTGTAAAAAGCAAACATCCCATTATCTTGCTCTCCCAGCACCGTGTTAGTTATGAGTCAAACGGCCTTTGTTGGATATGGGGAAAATAAATCTGTCTTTGGGGTACCTTTATATACAGAGATAAAAAAGACAAACATGTTATTGGTTAAACTGCCTTGTGCCTGACCTGATTTCAAATTTGTGGCTGCAGGGATTAATGTTGGTGACTTCATCTAGATTCTAGAAGGAAAGAAAGTTCCCTAGCTCTGGTAGGCAGAGCTCTCTGAACCTTGTGGCTATGTTTCTCAGCGTGCTGTGGATGGGAACCCCTGCCATGCTGAGCTGTTCCCACCATCTCTGGTCACATGGCCATGTCTGGCTTGTGTTTTGGGATACTGGGTACAGTTCCCACCCCCACCAGAAATCTTTAGTTTTCTCTTGTTGCTGTCAGGGCACAGGATCGGATCTCAACTCCAGAGCTTGGTGCAAAGGACCCCCATCCAGTACCTGTAGCATTTATACCCGCCCTACCCATCACTCTGTCTAGCCACAGATGTCCATGAGTTGTCTCACAGCTTGTGGCGACTCTGGTAGCATGAGATAGATACCACTGGGGCCTCCGAGGGAGAAAGAGGTTCACTGAAGGGGAGCGTGAGAGCTGTGGGAGAGAATGCCAGGTGCTGTGGTACTCGCCTGTTGTCTCAGCTGCTCTAGAGGATGAAGCAGAAGGACCACTCGAGTCCAGCAGATCCATGCTGTGCTGAGGTAAGCCATCAGGTGATCATGCTGAGGGAAACATCGATGTGCTGGTCTCTCAGGAGTAGGGAGACCATCTGCTTTGCCTAAGCAGGGGTGACTATGCACAAGTCAGAGAACTTTGGGAAGAAGCCTGTCATCCCTCAAGCCATCCAGAACTCTTACTGTCTTAGAGTCCTATTGCTGTGAAGAGACACCATGACCATGGCAACTCTTATAAGGGAAAACATTTCATTGGGGCTGGCTTACGGTTTCAGACATTTAGTACATTATCATCATGGTGGGACATGGCAGTGTGCAGGCAGACATGGTGCTGGAGGAGAAGCTAAGAATTCTACATCTTGATCCACAGGCAACAGGAAGTGAACTGAGACTGGGTGTAGCTTGAGCATAGCAGACTTTAAAGCCCAGCCCCACAGTGACACACTTCCTCCAACAAGTCCACACCTCCTAATAGTGCCGCTCCCTATGAGCTTTTGGGACCAAATAGATTCAAACTCCACACATACCTATCCTAGTACTCACTAGCCCATCCTCTTCTGTGATGTCTATGGATGAATCCAAGGATAGAAGGCCTTGTTCTAGAGATGCTCTTGACACGGGCAAGCACTGAAGGTGTTTGTCTCTCCTTCTACTTCCCACTTTACCAGTGGGAAGCCTGGGGTTTAGTAACTGGAAAAAATGTCATTGTCACCTCTCTCGTTCTGAGAGTAGCAGAGTTTCAGAGAACCCCCACCCCGAGATCTCTCTCACGAGGTGATCTTTGATTGCATATAACTTCTGAGCTGTGTGTCTGAAGGATTCAGAGAGAGAGATAAAAACGACCAGGAAAAAGGTGTGTAACTGAGGCTGGTTAGTGAACCTCGCCATTGAATTCTAACATTGGATTGTGGAGCACAGAAACACCAGCTTGAAGGAAAACAGGCCCTGGACCCACAAGACATTAAATAAACCAAGTACTGCTTAATTAAGGTAGAAGAGGATGAGACAGGCCGCAGATGATAATCACATTTGCCAGGGGCCTGCAAGAACTTCCTGGGATGAACGCTTTGAGATGGAACTGGCTGTCGGCAGGGGACTTGCGTTTGCCTTGACGGATGGATGGGTCACTGGCCATCAACAGCCTGCCTGGGAAGATTCCTTTAAGACCTGGTTCAGAGCAGAGTTTTTACAGAAGGCCCTCGGTAGTCTGCCTCTCCATCTTCACCCCGAGCCCACCTCTCCATCCCACCCCTTTTCCCCGAACCCTCGCGCTTCAGTGAGTCCTCGGTTTTGAGCCGGTGCCTGGTACCAAGGAGGCTCTTGATAATTGTGTGTGAATTGAAAGAGTGAGCATACCACCAGGAGGAGAAGATTTTATCTTATACGGTCTCTGCAGATACAGCCGCCAGAGTGGGGTAGGATGACTCTGAACAACTCAGACAGCTCTTAATTTTCTCTAAGGCAGTGTTTCCCAAAACAAGTCTCCACAAAGTACAGGTTCCAAGAGGTGTTAACAGGTGCTGTTCATTACAAGAGTTCTCTCATCAGACACGCCGGGGAAAGAACACTCTGCAGGCTCCTTTACTGCTGGGGATCTGGGACTCTTAGAATGTTCAGTGGGTTCTGACCCTTCAACAGAACCGTCATTGTTATAAACTCATTAGCTTGTGCTACATGAGATTTTTATCTTATGATTTAAAATTACAGTTGTGAAGTCTAGGGATGTAGCTCAGAGGTAAACCATTTGCCCAGCTCTGTATTCCGTCCCCAACTCCACCATAAAAGGGGTATGGGATAGACCTGTAACTCAGTACTAGAGCATTCTGTTAGGATATGTGGGCCCTGAGTTCAATCCACAACATCAGTTTTTTTAGGAAGCAGTCAACTACAAGTAATTTCATATGATCAAGCCTAACATTTGGCCACAGAACCCTTCTAAATGTTTTTGGTGCCCATGCAGGTGTTTCCACTGACCTCTAGTTGTATTAGTTTCTCATTACTGTGAGAAAAGTAACTTAGGAAGGTTTGGAGAGAGATCTGGCCCCAGTGAGATCTCTAGCGATCTACAAGGATGACACCAACTGGCAAACTAAGCAATAGTGAAGAGACTACCTTAAATGCCCATCCCTGATAATGAGTTTGATGACTACCTTATATGCTATCCTAGAACCTTCATCTAGTGACTGATACAGAGACAGACACCCACAGCTAAACACTGAACTGAAACCCTGGAACCCAGTGACAGAGAGGGAGGAGTGATGAGCAAAGGGGTAAAAAGTGGGCTGGTGAAACCAACAGAAACTGCTGACCTGAACAAGGGGGAGCTCTTGGGCCCCAGACTGACAGCTGGGAGGCCAGCATGGGACTGATTCAGACCCCTGAGTGTGAGAGTCAGTGAAGAGGCCTGGGCAACCTATGGGGCCCTGGGCAGTAGATCATTGTTTATCCCTGGCATACAAACGGACTTTATGTGTCCATACCACAAAGAGGGATGCTCTCTCAGCCTGGACTCTCGGGGGATGGCCTAGGCCCTGCCCTGAATGAAGTGACAGACTCTGGATATCCCCTATGTGGAAGGGAATGGGGATAGGGTGGGAGGCTGGGGAGGATGGTGGGGGGGGTGTGAGAGGAGGGGAGGGAGAGGGATCTGGGATTGACATGTGAAGCAAGCTTTTTTTTCTAAAAAAATATAATGAAAGGAAGGTTTGGTTCTGGCTCACAGTTTGAAGGGTTGTGGTCCACCATGATGAGGAAGGCACAGAGCTTAAAGCAGTGATCAGTTAGGAAACAAGAAAGATGAATTAAAGTAGGGGTGGGGAGTGAGGTGGCGGGCGCATAGGCATGCCCAGAAGTTTGTTTCCATGGTGATTCTCAGTCCTGTCAAATTGGTATCAAGATTAAGTATCACACCAGAACATGGGATTTCATCTGGGATGGCTGAAGGACAATGAGGAAAGAGAAGGGTTACTGAGCAAGAATCTCTGTCACACTGGAGGTTCACTCCACGAGAGTCTGTACTGTGGTTTGGGGTCATAAATTATCTGAGAAGACCAAGTGTTCACCTACTAGAGGCCATTAATTTCTCCCTAAATGAGCTGTAGTCCAATTGAGCCTCAAAGGTCTTGAGCTACTGTGATCAGGACTAAATACGAACATCATAAGTCACTCAGGTGATCTTGGGACCACCTCCAAATCCTGTCTTTCTTTTGGGGTGATTATTCTGCAGCATGGTCAGGGAGTCCAGATCAAAGTGACACTTGGCTCCTACAAGAGGAAACTCAGCATTCAGGGTCCCCTCTGTCCTCACAGTAGGTTCAGATTTGCTGGCTCAGTCCCGAGCATCCTGGACTCAACTGAGTCTGTGCTGCAGATAATGGACTGGAGTATGGAGCCCTGCTAATCCCTAATGAGCAGGTGAAGCTAACCCTGTGTTTTCACCTCCTCATGATGGAAGTTCTGCCATCTTGCCCTCCTTTCTCTGGTTCCTGTTCTTTGAGTGCATATTGGCCTGAGCTTTGCATGAAACTTGCAAAAGAACTGCAGAGTCATGGGTTGAAACTCCTGGACCAAACTTATCTATTGTTGATCTTAGGTAAGTGAGAAGAGTAGAAAATTGGGGTTCAACAGACATGACTGCCAAACACTGAATGCCCCCCCAAAAGTCATGTAGCTTTTATGAGCTCTAGCTTCTTTAAAAGGCAGATTGATCGTATTTCTACCCTATGGTTCCTGGAAGTTTAATATTTGAAAATATGAACCGGTTGTGGTGGCACACGCCAGTAGGATTTGCTGAAGGAGGCAGAGGCAAGCGGATCATGAGTTCAAGGCCAGCCTGGGCTACACATTTAATTGAAGGGTGGGGGGAGAGGGGAGGGAGAGGGAACCGAAAATGACATGTGTAAAAAGTTAAATAAAAAATATGAAAAAAGAAAATATAAAATGCTAAACAATAGCAAGGCCATACCTGGATCCCCATCATTTCTTCCCTTGCCTGTTTTCTTTAGGCTCTCACTTTGAAATGTTTAACAGGGATTGGAAATTGGAGTGGTGGAATGGATTGGATTATCTAGTTTTATTTTCCTTGATTTGATTGGCTTAGGTGGGGCATCCCTCTGCAGTTTGTATTGTTGGGGAACAGCCGTCAAGGAGGAGAAGCTCCATGCTGGAGATCCAGTCAGTAGGTGGGCATTTCAGAACTGGGCAGATGCCTTTCCAGAAGGATCTGTGCTGGGACTTTCCTGGTAGGACGACTGGAAACAGACTGGATAGTGATGTAGTTAGTATCCCAGTAGGTGGTGTAGGGGATGCGGCCTCCCTAGGGAGGGTGTTGATTTGAGCTGCCTGCAGAACTGGGTCTGAGATAACATTGCATTGCATGGCTGGCTTCCTTGATGGAGAGTATCTGCTCTCAACAGAAGTGGAGAGGATGCATCCTGTGTGGACGGAGTCGGCTCCCGCTGACATCGCAGGCGTCCTTTAAGTGATGCAGGCACAGTAGGGGAGACTTGGGCTGAATCACTCATACTCCTCCTTCAGCATGTGAAAAATCACTGCTGGGATGTGTAGGTGGCTGGGCTGAGCTTGGACACTGGCTGTGATTCGCTGCCCTGGGGTTGCTCTATGGCCCCCACAGAGACCAGAACTGCCTTTGTCTTCCTGCCCCAGGCCCACTTCAGAAACAAAAGGGAGCAGTGGACTTGGACATATCAGAAGGGCTCTCTGCACATGCAGATGGTTTCCCCCAGTGTCTTTCCTAATAAGCCCAGGCTTAAGTGCCACGCAAAACCCATAGATTATGAGATTTCTCAAAACAGAACCTAAGACTGACCCTTTAACCAAAGACATCGGAGGCTTGTGTTCCTCATGTAACTCTGACAGAGTCACCCAGTGCCTATTAGTAGATACCTATTTATATACATATGTGCTATATACACATTTGTATACATATGTATTTGTATATATATAGACTATACGAATATGCAATGCAAATATAGACACATGTACTGGTATCAGTAGGTATATGAATATGAATATGAATGTACATATACATTTTGTGTCATGTATGTCTGGTAGAACCCTCTCATCAAATGCTTACCATGTAGCCGACCTAGAGCCCTGCAGAATTCACATATGAAGCCCAGAGCTACTCATCTGCCTTCTCTTGATTGGTTCTGAATCCAGAACATTGCGTTTAACTTTCATTAATTAATTAATTAATGTCGTTGGCGTGGGGGAGGGGTGCACATGTGGAGGTCGGGGATCGGCTCTCAGGGATCGATTCTTCCCTTGCACCATGTGGGCTCTAAGGGCCCAGCCCAGCCTGTCATGAGGCTCAGTGGCAGGCACTTTTATCTATGGAGTCATCTGTCTCATCGACCTGCACACTTTTTCTTGAACGCCTCATCTGGGCTTGCTGTCGCTCCTTCTCCGCCCTCAGTGACTTCAATGTGCTACCTCTGTCAGGTCCCTCTGCGTTCTCCGCTCCGTGCTCTGTCCTGATTTTGCCTGTGTCTCCCCTGGAGTTGCGGATGTTGGGGATGAATGGACAGCAGCAGCATTGTTGGCTTAGCTCTGCCCATCTCCTCCCAGGATGCATAAACTCATCATTATTCGCCCACTGAGAGCAGTCAGTTGGGCAGTTATGGATTCATTTCACCGCACCCCGATGTAACCACTTTTTAAAAGCATGTTCGTGCGGTGCCCTGAGAATCAAGAGTCTGAAAGCAATCCGGACACATGGAACTTTATTTTTCTCCTTTCACATTCTCCTCCCTGATAAAATCCAATCCAGAGGATATCGTCATTTGCTTGAAGTGTTTCTGAGAATGAAGCCATGCAGGTTTTTCTTCATCTTCATTTCCTTTTGTTTGCTTGAGGAATTCGTGAGACAGATTCTATTCTTGTTATATATATATATATATATATATACATATATATATATGTATATTCTGTTTTTCATATGGTGACCACAAATGATTTGTTGTATAAAGAGGAAGTACACAGTTTGCTGTGTAGAAGTGCACATGTGTGTATTCAGACCTGGGGCTCTCCGACCTCAGGCATCCGCTTGTCTCTGCCACCTCAGAACTGGAATTACAAATGCATGTCACCTCATCTGACTTTTTATGTGGGTTTCTGAGCCATCTCCCTAACACAAGGTCTCTTTAGCCTGTATAAGATCTTTATCCTTAAAATCCAGCCATTTTCTTTTTTTTCCAGAATCTCTAGTATTTACCGTAATTTCTCCAAGATTATTTTATTATTGCTGGCACCCACAGTTTATTTCAGGCCTTTGTGAGATGCCCTAGCTGGTGTGTGCAATGTAGGAGTGGGCAGCGGTGAATCAGGACAGAACCGCCTTTTACATATGTGGGGAGCTGTGTCTCCCACACAGTGTGAAGGCAGGGTTGTCTGGCTGGGAATTCTTAGGAGATCAAATGGAGGTCCTGTTAATGGTGCCAGGCATGGTTCCGTCTCCTGGTGCAGGTCTTCGTTCCAGTCTTCAAGCGGCTGTTTACTCCCTTAACGTTCACCCCACCGTTGCGCCAGCAGACGCATCTTGTCAGGCCATTCGTTGTTGTGACTCACAGGGGTCGCACTGAGTCTGGCTGATGATAACCTGTCCCTTCCCGCAGCATACACCTTCCAGCACGATGAAAGCTTCCAGGCCAATACCAGCTGGGTTTCTCCATGTCCTATGACTCAAGTATATTTTAGCTTCAGCAGAAAGTAGAGGCAGATCTGGGAGGTGTTGGGAGCGAGGATGAATATAATCAAAATACATACATTGTATGAAATTCTCAAAGGATTGATAAAGTATTGTTTTAAAAGGCAGGATGATATAATGAATTTCATCTTTCCCTTTCATATACAATCAGATTCATTTCTTCCCCCAAAATACAAACTATCTTCTCCTTAAAAAATAGTAGGTTGTGTAACTATTGTATGACTGTTTGTTAGTTTCAAACGAGAATGTAAAATGAAGCATTTTTATGTGCCTTGAGTCTCAGAAGTGCCACTGAGAAATGGGGTTCAGATATACGGAGACGGTAGCGGCAGACACAGTAAGAATACTAATGAGGATCTAAACAGAAAAAAAAGAAAAGAAAAAAGAAAAACCTCAGACTAGAGCTGGGCACAGCAGAGAAAACAAGACAGCATCCTCCAGCTCCCTGTGCCTCCAGGGCTCACCAGAGTGCCCGCATCCCTACAGCTGCTGGGAGGATTAGTGTTCATGGGACCAGGGTACTCTCTGAGTTCTGGCCCCTCCCTCCCAGTTCCTCTGGGTGTTAAGAGCTCTCTGGACAGCTTCCCATTATTCCAAGTCAAGGTACCAGAAACTCTCCTCACCTCTCTGTGCCCATCAGTTCCCTTTAAACCTTGGGTTGATGCCACTCTGTAAGTTTCTCAGACTTCAACTGGGCATGACCAACATGACCATGGCCACGTGGGGCCACCTCAAAGAGAAGGCTGGCTGCTACCTGACACCAGGTGCCAACACACTGCTGAGCGGAGCTGTAGATGGCAGGTTACCTTTCTTCCCCACTGTTAGTCTCCTGGTGAAATACTGATACTTCTAAGAAAAAACCGTGTCCTCACCCCAGAACATGTTTGGGTTGCTGCTTGACCTTGAGGTAGCGATGTGGAACAGTGATTGAGGCTTCAGACTATTTTACAGCCTGGTTTTGGTTTTGTTTTGTTTTTTCTTCTTCTTCTTCTCTTCACGCTGTGGTGCAAGTCAAATCCAGGGCATGATAAATGAACCTGTATCTGGGGTTATTCATCATCCTGAAGGAACTGCCAGGGCCTAATTTCATTCAAGAGTCCTCCAAGGATGTTAAAAACAAATCCTTCCTTCTCATTTTCTTCAGGTCAAGACCATAGAAATTACAAAACCATAACTAAGGCCCCCTGTTCCAACACATTCAACAGTCATTTAACAGCCATGTAGTGATTCCTCATGCCCCCACCAAGAGGGGCTATACTTGTGATGGCAAGGCTCTGGCCTTACGCTGTGAGGTGTGTGTGTGTGCACACACACATGTGCTCGTGCGCACGCCTTGGTACACATGTGAGTGGATCAGGCCAGAGGACAACAGAGGCTGTCACTCTTCAAGAAAATTCTTTTTTTCTTGTCCCATATTTTCTGGCCATAGTTTAACTAATTTCTCCCTAACTAGATCCTCAATGGCCTTGGGAATGACTCAGCCTGTCCATTCTAAGTCACTCCTCCACCCCTGGGGCCTGTTGTCATTGCTAGCAATGGTATTGTTTGCCAGTGGTGGCCATGTTTAATATTTATGAAGCCTCCCCAGGAAATGTTAACCATTGCCTAAATTTTAATGGTTTTCAAATTGAGGAGAAGCCACAGAGGCTCCTCTGATTTCCTGTGTGGCCTTTATGTTGACATTTTCTGGCCACAACTTCTAGAACTAACATCATGCACACTTAGACCGGAGGCCCAGCTGGAGAATGAACAGGCACACAGTGAGGATTTGCAGGGGCAGGAGCTGGGCTGTGTCATCACAGCAGCACACAGAGGAGACACTGAGCCCTCAGTGACTGAGGGCCCTGGAGTAGTTCCTGTGGGAAACTACCCAGGGGGACTGTGTTTATGAGCAGTGTGAGCTCTGTGGAGTCCATTGGGGGAACGCAACAGCTCTATAGTCCTCATTCCTGTTCCCACCCAACTGGGATGACCACGTCCTATTTCAGAAGCCTCACTGTGCCGAGACTTCTGGGTACCCAAGCCCCCACCACTAGGAACACAACCAGGCAAGAACAGAAGGCTGACTGCACAGAAGCCGTTTCTGCCCTAGAAGGGAAGGCAGCTAAGCCAAGAGGACGTGCATCTCCATTCACCTCATAGTGTCCCTCCCCAGTCCACCCATCCCCAGCCTCTGTGAAGGACAGCTGCTGTGGCCCTAGTGTTTGTGGCCCTCCAAAATCCATATGGTAAAATCGTAACCTGTGTGATGGTTTAGGAGGCAGGGGCTGGAGAACCAGGATTAAGTCTTCAGAATGAAGGCTTCAGGAATGAATTGATACCTCAAGAAAACCCCTTGGCTTGAGGACACGTTGAAAAGGTGTCTCCATTTATAAACCAGTAAGTGTCCCTCCTCTGACAGGAAATCTGTTGGTGTCATGATCTTGGTTCTTCCACACTTCAGGAGAATGAAGTGGGAACTTCTTTTGTTTATGGGCCACTCAGTCTGTAGTATTTTGTTATAGCAGCCTGCTGCAACTAAGACATCCGTCAAAGTTGAAGTCACATAGATGTTGATGTTTGCAAGACTGGGAAGAAAGTATTGCAAATTCTGTCCCATGCCCTTGAAGCCAAGAGTCGGTAGAGCCAACAGCAAGGAGAAAAGACACTTCTCCTTTTTCCTGGACTTGGGCTACTTAGACTTCTGGGGTGTTCTGGAATGCTTTGAATTTTTGTTGGAGGTGCTGATCGCTGGCATGAAAAGAGATGGGATTTCTAGAATGTTCAAGCACTGGCCATGAGCCCTAGAGAATTTTAGCCAATTCTAACTTTTCCCAGGTCAGTTGCTGTTAGCAAGTTCACCCTGTAAGCAAAAAAAATGACTCTCTTTTCAATTCTGTAAGAACTTTATGTAATGGGGTAGGATCCAAGATCGGGCCTGTCTCAGCCAAAGGCCCTCATTGCTCTCTCTCTCTCTCTCTCTCTCTCTCTCTCTCTCTCTCTCTCTCTCTCTCTCTCTCTCTCTCTCTCTCTCTCTCTCTCTCTTTCTCTCTCCCCCTCTCTCTCTCTCTCCCCTCTCTCTCTCCCCTCTCTCTCTCTCTTAGAGAATTTTGTACAATACATTTTGATCATATTCACCCCTCTCCCTACTCCCCCCAGATCCATCCCGCCTTCCCTACCCACCCAGCTTTGTGTCTCCCTCCCCTTAGAAAAACCCATTGAGTCCAGTTTGTGGTCTTCACTGGAGGGCGGTCTACCTAGTAGGGGCCACAGCCTTGAAGAAAACTGACTCTCCCTTCCCCATCCCCTATCAGCTGTCAATTCCGCTTTAGCTAGGGTGGGACTTCCTGCCCACCTCCCCTCCCCATGCTGGGGTTCTGTAACTCTTGTGCATGGTGTCTCAGTTACTGTGAATTCACTAATACGACTTCCCTGATGTTTTTGTATAGTCATCCACCACCTGAGGCTCTTATGACAAATCTTTCTGACCCCCTGAGCCTCAGTAAGGAAAGGGCAGTGGCAAGGGACAGACTGCTCTATCCGGGTCTCAGGGCAAGGCTGTGGTGGCTACGGCAGCTTTAGCCTTGGTGCTTGGCTTGCCTTCCGAGCACCCTCCTCTGCAGTCAGCCGCCCTCACTGGTCCAGGCAGCTTATCTCCTCCTCTCTTTGTACGGGTGGGCGCTAATGGCAGAAGCTCCCTAATGATGTATTCCAGGCGCGTGAGCATCTCGTCTTAATTACCTCCCTCATTTGCACTTTTGGTGGAACACCTGGGGTAGGAGTCGGCATTTTGACTCCCTTCCTTTCCCACCAGCGGTCCCCCCTTCCATCTGTTGATTCTCTCGTTTATGTTCTTTCTGCGCGTGCAATTGGTCTTAGCTTCTCATTCATTTAACTCCCGAGATCACCTCCCACCTTTAAGCACAGTACCTAAAACCTTCTCTCCACCTATTCCTTCTTCCCTTGCTTAATCCAGTGGGAACCTGAGCTCGCCACGCTCAGGTCAGCCCCATGCTTTAGAGGTCTTTAGCTGTGGCTGGCTTCCTTTGGAAACCGGCACACAAAGTTCTCTAGTGGATGGCCCCCTGCTGGTAGTCTGCCTTAGGTGCATAGCTGGCCTGGAGCAAAGCATTCAGCCTGCTGGAAATGGAGCTGCAGAAGCTGGTGTTTGGTGCCTGGGACTGGGTGGGGCGGCGGGGGGGGCCACGAGCCCAGGCAACAAACTGGTTATCGAATGGCATTCTGGGAATGATGACAGATGGCGCCATAAGTTCAAGACCAGTCCACCCCTCCACAGCTGGGTCACTTTGCTCATCCTTTGTCCCCTCCCAAAGCACCAGTGAGCATGCATACGTCAAAGTGCTGGGCTGTGTCCTGGCTGAGCCACTCTGGGGGTGGGGTTATTTTGATGATTAACTTATGTACCATTGCTTTAGGCTGCTCTGTGATTTACATTAAAGTAACTGATTAGGAAAAAAAAAAAACATTAACAGAGGAACCAACCAGCTGTTGTTTATGGCTATAAAGAGCGATTTTCCCCCAAAGGGAAGTATGGAGTCTGGGGGTCAATAAAAGCCTTAGTCCTTTCCCAGTTTTTGACACCTGTCCTCAGCTGGCAAGAGTCTCCGGGAAGATCCTTGTCCCGACAATGCAGTGTCACCCGTGGGAGTGGGTTGGGGGCCTCAGGAGTGCTGTTGCACCTCCCGGCAGAGGACAGCAGTTTGGCAATGCCTGGGTGGCATGAAGGTGGAGGCTCTGTTTTCTCCTGGGTGTGGTATGGGCAACTCTTCAGGGAGAGGCTGCGCCGGACCTCAGCCCTCCACACTGCAGCCCGGACCTCAGCCCTCCACGCTGCAGCCCGGACCTCAGCCCTCCACGCTGCAGCCCGGACCTCAGCCCTCCACACTGCAGCTTGTCCCGAGCAGGGGTAATTTCATCCCTGCCTGCCCCATGTGGAGGCTTGTCAGAGACACCAGGCAGATATCACTATCACGTCCGTCTAACCCCTGCCTGGGATGGCGGCTTCCACTCCAGATGTGAACACCTGGGGAAGAAGAGGAAGAGAAGACAGCTGTGGGGCGGGGCCCAGGGCTCTGGCTCTCAGAGCCTGAGTCACAGTGCCCTGTCACCTTTGCCCTCTGCTCCAGAGCCTGGAGATGACAGCCACAGCCTGGCATGCTGAGGACCCTCTGCCCCCACCTTTTAAGGAGAAGGACTCTAGAAGATGAGGATTTTGAAACAAGGCCCTAGCAGGTCGTCTTGGAGGACACCCTGGACAAGTGGGCATCGGCATACAGGCAGGTTCCTCAGAGACAAACTGAAGTGAACAAACTATAAAAACAAAATCTATTCATTTCAGTTTACACACGTGAGTGTTTTGCCTGCATGTGCATTTGTATTCCTGGTGACTGCAGGGGCCGGAAGAGGGCATATGATACCCTGGAACCGTGATCCGTCACATGGGTACTGGAAATCAAGCCCGGGTCCTCTGCAAGAGCAGCAACTGCTCTAAACCACCGAGCCAGCTCTCCAGCCCCATGAATGAAGTTTCAATAAACTCGGTTTTGAGGGCTAGGTATATAGCTCACTGGCAGAGGGTTTACCTGGCCTTAGCAGGACCCTGGATTCCATCAACAGTACCAAAACAAACAAACAAACAAATCAGTTTAAAATAATCTGGTGGCCTGGCCTTGGCTTAGCTGGTGGCCTTGGCCCTGACTGACTTAGCTGGCTTCCTTCCCCGTAGAGCTTGTAGGAAGGAGTGCCTTGGTGACTTCTGTGTGGCTCGCTGTCCTGTGTAGCGTGTGTTCTGGGGAAGCAAGGCTAAGGAGTCTCCAAGCCATTTTGTGGTCTTAGGAAGAAATCTCCACCCTCCAATCCCCCCCGCCAAACATGTGACTTCAGAAACTAGAAATGGCCAAGGCATCACTCCAGCTGGGACCTGGGGCTTTCCCCCACTTTAAAAGGTCCTAGAACTCTGTATTGTAGGGTTAAGATACTTGGTGAGAAACCGGAACCCCAAATTCTCAACCAGATTGCCTATAGCAACACAGGTGTTCTGTGACAGAGCCACACAGGAGAGTGGACCTAAAGGTAAACTGAGGCACCCAGGAGTCATTGACAGCTTAGCAGGTCACTGCCGCCACCCCCCCTCGCGCCATGGTAGCATCTGGCAAACCATACTGAGTCTTAGGTGAACTCTGCCCCTCACCTGGAACAGCCCAGACTACTTATTCTGTATGCCTCTAGGACTCTGTAAAAATGCTCCAGGGTAGCTCAAAAAGTCCTTGGTCTTAACCCAGACAAGTATGGGGATTCTTCCTGCTTGGATCATAGGAGTGGCACTCCCCCTGTGGGGGGCAGAAGGCGTCAGTGGGTATGGGTGCAGTTCAGGGGGTACAATCCGTCCTGGTGGGGGAGACATGGTGTCAGGAGCCTGAGGCAGCTGGTCACATGGCATCCATAGTCAGGAAGCAGAGGAAGGTGACTGCCTGTGCTCGGATCACTTCCTCCGTTTTCATTCTGGGCACTGGCCCTGTGTAAAGGCACCCCCCCCCCAGATTTAGGGTGTGTTTTTCCACCTCAATTAATCCAATTGAAATAATGTCTCTGGGCTGGGCATGGCGACTCAAGCAGATCTCTGTGAGTTCGAGACCAACCTGGTCTACATAGTGAGTTCCAGGACAACCAGGACTACATGGAGAGACCCTGTCTCAAAGAAAGAAAGGGGGAAGGGAAGGAGGGAGAGAAGGAGGAAGGGAGGGAGAAAAAGAAATAATGCCTTACAGATATGCCCAGGGAATTTGTTTCCATGGTAATTCTAAATTCTATCATGTTGGCAATCTGTATTTGCTCTCTCTCTCTCTCTCTCTCTCTCTCTCTCTCTCTCTCTCTCTCTCTCTCTCTCTCCCCCCTCTCTCCTTCCCTCCCTCCCTCCCTCCCTCTCTCTCTCTCTCTCTCTCTCTCTCTCTCTCTCTCTCTCTCTCACACACACACACACACACACACACACACACACATTTTCTCTCTCCCACACATCAAACAGGAGGCAGACTGGAGTTGATGAACCTAGATTTAAAAATGTCACTGTTAACATTGACTGTTACTTGCAGCCTAAAGCAGTCCTACCCGTTACAAAGATGGCAGTAGAAGTAACTCCTAACCTAGGGACTTGTCTCTATTTCAGAGGGTCTCGCTGTCGGTGTAGGATTTGGAGCCATAGAGAAAACTGCATCTGCCACCTTCGAGAGTGCCAGGTAAGCCAGCACATGGGGCCTGGAGCATGGCCCTCACAGCCCTTGGTCCTCTGCATTTACTCGGTACCTGGGTCAGATGCTGGCACAAGCTTGCTGAGTGTTCTCGGCCCCATCATGGCAAGAGTGATGACATTAGAGGAAGCCCATGTGTGAGTGAACTACTCAGTCAGACAAGTGGGCTTGCACAGTCTTCCTCGCATGAGCTGGCTAACAGATAGCCGCTCTGTAAATGAAACCAAGACATAACAGCATGCTGCACTCCAAGCAAGAGGTGTATAAAGACGAAGGAGAAGGGTTGGTTAGCAGAGGCAGCGATCAGTGCTCTAAGTGGCTCCTTCCTTTCGGAAGCCTTCTTTTCTCTTGTCACTGGGCTTTCCTGGTTCCCCAGTTTTAGACTGCCTTCCCAGAGGGCTCTGTGGCCTGTTTCTCCACCCATGACCCATTCTTACATGTCAGTGTCCAGCAGTCTGTCCCCGAAGCGTCCTCTCTTCTTATCCTATGCACACTTCCCCAGGCAGCCTCCTCTTCTTACCCTATGCAGCCTCCTCCACTTCCCTGACCTGTTTTCCGTCTACCTGCTAGCACTGCCTACTTCTAGCTCCAGCCTAAGCCTGAGCTTCTTCCTATGGACCTGGCTGCCTTCCAGAAACATCTCTGGACAGGTGTTTCTTAGAGTCTCCGTGCTGAGTGTCTCAGAATTGAGCTTTGCTCTCACCGTCTCTGTCCTGTGGGCCCTGTCCCTCCTCCAGGGTCGAGTCCATCAGCTTGCATTTTGCCTGCTAAGCCACGCCCACTGTCCTCCCCACTGTCTAAGCTCTCCCCTTTCTCTCCACCACCTGACCTGGTGAGCTCTTTCTCTCACTTAATTCCATCGAGTCTGACAGGGCCTCGGTGTGATTATGGCCTTGTCATTTATACCTTTATACAAGGTTTCACAAACCTCACAAAGCCATGACCACTCAGTTCTGCAGGCTGAAGGCTAGCATTACAGAGAAACTCTGCCTCAAAAAACAAAAACAAACAAACAAAAAAGAAGAAAGGAAGGAAGGAAGGAAGGAAGGAAGGAAGGAAGGAAGGAAGGAAGAAGAAAGAAGTGTGCTTGCTCCATGAAGCCCCAAACATGCAGGGGCACTTGACATGCTCTAGGTTGAAGCATGTCCTACTTTTAGCTCATTCTTCCTGCCTCTTGGACTCCTAAGTAATTTTCACTTTAGCCTCATGGTGAAAATGATACCCTTTTTGTAAAAATCAAATCAGAAAGTAGATGGGGGAAGGAAGGAAGGACCTTTAGAATGTAAGAAATATCACCCAAAGCAAAACAAAAATAAACAACCAAGGGCTGATGATGAGTCATGACATCCACAGACTACTCTGCTCCCATGTCCTGGGAGAGGGCAGGCTTGGCTCTCTGTCCTCAGTCGCTTTGAACTTGGCTTCATCAGACCATGAGAACCTCGGGGTCTGAGAGCCCCAAGGAGCTGACCTTACGAGCATTCAGAGACCAAACTCTCCCAGAAACGGGAGACCACATGTGCCCCAGGAGACCAGTGACAGCCATGTCCCAGGCTCTGTCTGGTGGCACCATGGCCCCATGACTGTAAGCGTTTCGTCGGGATGGGTCAGGACAGGATGGAACAGGAGTGGGTCAGGTATTCTGGCACTCGGGAGTCACAGAATACCCAGTGTTACACAGCTCAGGTGGAAAGGTATCCTGGAGCTCGGGAGCCAAGGATACTGAGTGTTACACAGCTCAGGTAGAAAGGTATCCTGGAGCTCGGGAGCCAAGGATCACCACAGGTTGCAGTAAGCTTGGCAGCTTACAGCCTTGCCTCAGAGAAAGGCTTCTCCGGTGTGTCAGCTCCACTCCGGCAGGACAGGGTCTTCCAGCTGGGGATGTTCGCCTAGTGTAGCAGTTTTTCTCTGCAGGAGGTTTCTCGGGCGAAGTTGCTACAGTTCAGCTCTGCTCCTGGAGAGCCGAGCGGAGAGCAGGGAGCCGGGCGGGAGCAGAGTGTAACAACTCCGCTCTGCCAAGGAAGGTTTCCCGGGCAAGTGTTACAGCGCTGCTCGCTCTGCTCTGCTCTGCTCTGCTCTGCCCAGGGTCGCCTCTGCTCGCTCTGCTCTGCTCTGCCCAGGGTCGCCTTTGCTCTGTCGTAGCCGCAAAAGAAGATCTTCACCCGAAGCTCATCCAAAGGTGTTTATTGGAAGACAGCTGGACCAGCCAAGCTGAACATACACAGGGTTTATATAGGGGTTCCTGGGGTTGGGGAAGTTTTTCCAGGGTAGGGATTGGTCCGATTTCAGTGCTGAGCTCAGATTGGCTAGAGCTCTGCTCCGGGATTGGTTACTTTTTTACACAGGATTAGGGTCAGATTTGGCTCTGGTTTCAGGGCCAAAGTGTGCTTCTTTCTCTGGTCCTTTTTAGCCTTTTGGCTCCAATTTTAGGGCCAGGGTACATTTCTTTCACTGACTCTGATTCCAGGGACAAAGTGTGTTCCTTTGGCACTGGTTTTAGGGTCAGGGTACATTTCTTTGGTTCTGGTTGCAGGGCCAAAGTGTGTTTCTTTGGCTCTGCTCAGGGTGTGTTTCTTTGACTGGTCCCTTTTCCCTACATTCCCCCCTTTTTTGTTTAATAAAACTGGGGTTTGGAAAAGGGGCGGTGTTATCATTAGACTACTTCCTGCTGAATGGGGGCGTCGAGGTTCATGGGGCAATCTTCATCTTTGTCCAGATGTGTCCAGGTGTTGTAGCTTTCTGGTTCCTTAGCTAGGGGCTGATAACCCTGTAATAACAACTGGTTGAAAGTTTGGTTAGAAATTTTTTGAACTTGTGGTTGAAGGAATCTAGACAAAAAATTTATAAGACAGGGTGCCACTAGTAGAATTAAGAAAACAGAGAGAAGAGGAGTTAGAAAAGGTAGCATCCAGTTCTATATTGGATTATTAGTGATCCACTGGCCAGAGCTATCAAGTTGTTCTTTATATTTTTGAAGGTCTGTTTGAAGTTGTTGAATTTTATCCTTTACTATTCCTGACTGGTTAACATAAAAGCAACATTCTTCCCCGAGAAAGAGGCAAAGTCCACCTCTTTCTGCTGTTAGTAAATCTAGTCCTCTCCGATTTTGTAGTACTACAGCAGATAGGGAGTCTATCTGACCCTGAAGGGTGAGGATGGTTTGAGCTACCTGTTGGAAATCCTGGATGAATTGTGAGGAAAGCCTATGGTACATCGTTAGGGAAATAGTTAATCCTGCTGTTTCTGTGGCCACACCTGCAGTTATGCCCAGAGCTGCCAGGAGGGGTATGATCTGAATTGCTCGCTTGTCATGTCGTCCTGCTATAAACTTAGTGATGGGAATTGGTAGGGGCTCTTCACCAGGTATCACTCCTAATTTAGGGAAGAGGAACACCAGGGTACATGTCCCAGACCAACTGGCAGGCAGGCAGTGGTATACCTGTGTGCCACAGAGAATCGACGCATTGTGAATGTTTGGACATAGGGGCTGTGTGGTAGTATTAAGCGTTATGGTATTGTTGCAGTCTTTAGAATCTAGAATGCCCACAAGGTGTGTTCCTGCTGAGCTAAAGCAGTCTGAGATACCGAAGAGAGAGATGTGGGAGAGATAAGGGGTGGTAGTAATGTTTGGCTCAGAGCAGTTTAGAAGTGGCAAAGTGGGAAAATCTGTTAAGACAATGGGTGAGGCCACAAAGGGTGGTTGTGAGTTTGACCCAGGAGGGACACACAACCAGCATTCTTCAAAGCGGTTAGGCAAGACATTATTTAATAGCTGGTATGTAGAGATTAAGGTTTGAAATAAGAGATGGTATGACAGGTTTAGGAAGGAGCTGCCATCCGTATACCATGTATAGGTGGCTTGGGGTAGAGCTCCCTCATGTATATGTGTAGGATGAGGTAGTAACTCTTCTAGGGTCTCAATGTAAGAGTGAGATGGGGAGTATTTTGAGACTGGTTGGGGGAGAAGATTTGAAATATTAAGAGGTGGGCATGGCTGAAAGGTAAGTGTTGTATCCTCTACTAATGCTACCTGAAGGGAGAGAACTCTGGAGGGGGTAATGTTTGGAGACCCTTATATGTTAGAAGATGGGACAGGTGGTGAGGAGAGAGGACAGTAGTAGGAGACCCAAAGGTTAACTTCTTTGATTCTCGTATGAGGAGTTCAGCTGCAGCCAGAGCCCGCAGACAAGGTGCCCAACCTTGGATAGTGTGATCTAATTTTTTGATAAGTATGCGACTGGTGCAAAGGAAGGTCCCAGTTGGTGACCCAGGACCCCGAGGACATATCCCTCTTTCTCAGTAACATAGAGAGAGAAGGGACGCGTTAAGTCTGGAAGGTGTAAGGCTGGAGCCTGTAGGAGGGCCTGTTGAAGCTGACGAAATGGCTTGGTAACAGGTGCAAGGAGAGGCTCATGTGATGGGCCAAGGGCTGCCTGATACAGAGGGCGAGCAAGAAGGGAGAAGGAAGGAATCCAAGAACGTAAGAAGCTGGCCATTCCTAGGAAGGATAAGATTTCATCCTTTGTGGTGGGGACTGTAAGTGATTGTATTAGGTTTTTTTCTATCTAGGGTAATAGCCTTATGAGTTGGAGTAATAGTTAGTCCTAGGTAAGTTACCTGAGGAATGGACAGCTGGACCTTAGAGGGTGATACCCTATATCCTCGGCTACATAGAAAATTTAACAAAGTAGATGTGTCGGCCTGGCTTATTTCTAGGGATGGACTACAAAGGAGAAGGTCATCTACGTACTGTATCAACTTGGATTTTGGGAGAGACAAAGAGAATAAATCAGAGGCTAGGGCCTGACCAAATAAATGGGGGCTGTCCCGGAACCCTTGAGGTAGGACTGTCCAAGTAAGTTGTGTAGAAATGTGAGTGTCTGGGTCAGTCCAAGTAAAGGCAAAGATATTTTGTGACTGGGGGTCCAGAGGAATAGAAAAGAAGGCATCCTTGAGATCAAGGACAGAGAAATGAGAAGTTTTTGAAGGGATGGTGGAGAGTAGAGTATAAGGATTGGGAACTATAGGATGAAGGGGCACTACTGCTGAGTTAATAAGTCGGAGATCCTGAACCAGGCGGTAGGTTCCATTAGGTTTTTGACTGCAAGTATGGGGGTGTTGAAGGGGGAAGAAGTGGGGCAAAAAGACTTTTTCTCAGGAGGTCAGAGATGAGAGGTTTGAGTCCCCTGAGACTTTGGAGTGAAAGTGGGTATTGAGCCTTAGTTATATATTTGGCAGGGTTTTGTAGTCGGATGATTAGAGGGGTGTGATGTTTGGCTATAGAGGGATTTTGGGTGTCCCATACCTGAGGATCTACCTGAGAGGATGGTAAGGGAAGAAGTGTGTCAGACTGTGTGGTTTGTAGGAGGAGGAGAAGGGGAACAGCTGGCAAACCTGAGGCCAAATGGATAGGAGGAGCAAAAGAAATGGAGGCTCCCACTTTGGCTAAAAGGTCCCTTCCCAGCAATGGGATGGGACAGGTTGGTATCGCTAGGAAGGAATGAGTAAGGGGGATACCCTTGAAGATACAGTTAAGTGGTGGGGTTTGTTGGGCCTGATAGGGCTGTCCTCCTACTCCGACAATAGAGGAACAAGAAAGAGTGGTTGGTCCCCAAAAATTTGTCAAGACTGAAAAAGTGGCTCCAGTGTCCAGGAGGAAGGAGATAGGCCTCCCTGATACTATGATAACTACCCGAGGCTCCCTGTCAGAGATGGCGGTGGTCAGACCAAGGGAGCTCGGGCCCCATCGTCAGTCATCAATGGCCAGGCCAAGGAGGTCAGTTGAAGGGCGATCTGGGATTGATGTCCCCATGCTGTCAGGAACATGGGGGCAATCAATGCTCCAGTGTCCCTCTTGATGGCACCTTGGACATGGTCCTGGTGGTTTACGAGGGTTTGGACAGGCCCGGGCCCAGTGGCCTTCCTGACCGCATTTGAAACAAGGACGTAGGAGCCTTTGTCCTTTGGGAGCCTGGGCTTTTGTTTTGGCTGGCCAAGAGCTTTTAGCCATCATCAGGTATTTTTGTTTTTGGGCCTTTTTATCCCTTCCATGGTACACCTTGAATGCCACATTTAGGGCTTTTGACTGTGGAGTTAAGGGGCCCTTTTCTAGACGTCTGAGTTTGGCCCTAATATCAGGGTAACTTTGGGAAAAAAAGTAGGTCATAAGGAGTTGGTTTCCATCTTGAGTCTCAGGATCCACATTGGTGTATTGTAAGAGGGCCTTTGTAAGACGGTCTAGGAATTGGGATGGGTTTTTATCCTTGTCCTGGATGACCCTTTGGATCCTTTCATAATTTACTGCTTTAAGAGCAGCCTTACGGAGACCAGCCAGGAGACAAGTTAAAAACCGCTTCCTAGCTAGAATGCCCCCTGGGGTATTGTAATCCCAGTCAGGCTCCTGGTCAGGAACTGCCATAGATCCAACTGGGTAGGTATCATCAGTTTGATGGATGTCATCTGTATAGATTTTAGCCTGTTCCCAAACTCGCCTGCGTTCCTCAGGGAGGAGATTGTTGGTAAGAATCATGTAAACATCATGGAAGGTAAGGTTATAGGACTGGGTAATATACTGGAATTCTTTAATAAAGGTGGAAGGGTTGGCACTATAGGATCCCAATCTTTTGTCTATTTGGGAGAGTTTAGTCAATGAGAAGGGGACATGAACTTTGACTAAGCCATCCACCCCAGCAACCTCTCGCAAGGGGTGAACTGGAGCTGGTTTAGGTTGGGGAGGTAAAGGGGGTGGTCCCTTAGTGGAGCGGGACTGAGTAGTGGGAGGACTAGGGACTGTTGGTGGTGAGCTGAAGGAGGGTGCCAGTGAATGCTGACTAGGGTGACTTGTCACTGAAGAGGGAGGAAGGGAAATCGGAGGGGCCAGCACAAGAGGGGGAGCTGAGGGTTTTGTTCGACAGGGAGAAGGCTCATTGGCTGGATCAAAAGTAGTAGAGGGATCATCTTGTTTAGACTTCCTAGCCAAAAGGAGTTGAGTGGGAGAGCATGAGGCACAGAGAGAAGGCTTAGAGCGTAGCAGAGAGAAAGCCTGGACATAGAAAATCTCCTTCCATTTCTCCAATCGCTCACAGTAGTTGTAAAGGTCCCGAATAATATTGGGATCGAGGGTGCCATTACGTGGCCATTTGGACTGATTATCTAAATGGTATTTAGGCCAAATTTTATTGCAAAAGCGAATAAGTTTAGAACCCTTTAGTTCAGGTGTCAGGTGTAGAGACTTGAGGTTTTCTAGGAGGCATCCCAAGGGGGAATGGGAGGGTACGGATGACACGGTTCCCATGGATGAGAAGGAAAAGGTCACTGCAGCCTGTAGTCAAGGGCGTCCCCAGGACTCAGGGAGGACCACCGAAAGAGGACCAAGCCGTTCAGAGGGTCGTCACCCAACTCAACGGGGGTCAGGCTTAGCCCGGCTAAGCCAGAAGAGACTCGGCGCCTGGTACCAGGGCTTTTCTAGAGGCCAGAAGGCGTGAGACGGAAACCGAGCTCTAAAAGGGTCTCATCCAAAGGAAAGGGTCAGGATTGGAATCGTAGAAGCCGCAAGGGCCTAGAGGAGCTGTGCAACGACAGCCAGCTCCAAGGGAGGAGGTCAGGAAGGGACGCAATGACCCGGTGGGGCCTAAGGAAACTGCAGGATTGCAATTTCAAGGGTGGTAGGATGGGGTAAGGTAAGGAGGGTCAGCTGTAGCCTTAAGGGCCTTGGCTGGGGTACCTCCGTCTCTACAAGTATCCCTGACTTAGGGAGCTGAAACACCAAATGAAGGGAGACTTACCCAATCGTTGATGGTGGATGTAGTGTCAAGCGATTGGTGAGCTGGAAGGCGAGTCTGCTGCAGGCCAACTGGAGATGAGAGATAGGGTCCCAGTGCGGCTCAGACCACGAAGGGGAGCACAGGCACCAGGAGAGCCTATCCAAGTCACGGGTAGACTGAAGATGAGGGATAGGATCCCAGTGCGGCTCAGACCATGAAAGGGAGCACAGGCACCAGGAGAGCCTATCCCGGGTTTCGGCACCAAATGTAAGCGTTTCGTCGGGATGGGTCAGGACAGGATGGAACAGGAGTGGGTCAGGTATTCTGGCACTCGGGAGTCACAGAATACCCAGTGTTACACAGCTCAGGTGGAAAGGTATCCTGGAGCTCGGGAGCCAAGGATACTGAGTGTTACACAGCTCAGGTAGAAAGGTATCCTGGAGCTCGGGAGCCAAGGATCACCACAGGTTGCAGTAAGCTTGGCAGCTTACAGCCTTGCCTCAGAGAAAGGCTTCTCCGGTGTGTCAGCTCCACTCCGGCAGGACAGGGTCTTCCAGCTGGGGATGTTCGCCTAGTGTAGCAGTTTTTCTCTGCAGGAGGTTTCTCGGGCGAAGTTGCTACAGTTCAGCTCTGCTCCTGGAGAGCCGAGCGGAGAGCAGGGAGCCGGGCGGGAGCAGAGTGTAACAACTCCGCTCTGCCAAGGAAGGTTTCCCGGGCAAGTGTTACAGCGCTGCTCGCTCTGCTCTGCTCTGCTCTGCTCTGCCCAGGGTCGCCTCTGCTCGCTCTGCTCTGCTCTGCCCAGGGTCGCCTTTGCTCTGTCGTAGCCGCAAAAGAAGATCTTCACCCGAAGCTCATCCAAAGGTGTTTATTGGAAGACAGCTGGACCAGCCAAGCTGAACATACACAGGGTTTATATAGGGGTTCCTGGGGTTGGGGAAGTTTTTCCAGGGTAGGGATTGGTCCGATTTCAGTGCTGAGCTCAGATTGGCTAGAGCTCTGCTCCGGGATTGGTTACTTTTTTACACAGGATTAGGGTCAGATTTGGCTCTGGTTTCAGGGCCAAAGTGTGCTTCTTTCTCTGGTCCTTTTTAGCCTTTTGGCTCCAATTTTAGGGCCAGGGTACATTTCTTTCACTGACTCTGATTCCAGGGACAAAGTGTGTTCCTTTGGCACTGGTTTTAGGGTCAGGGTACATTTCTTTGGTTCTGGTTGCAGGGCCAAAGTGTGTTTCTTTGGCTCTGCTCAGGGTGTGTTTCTTTGACTGGTCCCTTTTCCCTACAATGACATCTTGATATCAATTCCGATATCCCTCTCTGCTGTCACCGGCCCTTTCTGCTGGTCTCTGTGAATATTCCTCAAGGAGATAAAACAAAAACATTTGCAGCACAGTCCTCCCTGATTTACATCACCCCTCCATAGGTCTCTAGAGCTGGGGGTAGGGCGCCAGGCCTCAGTGGTTTCAGCCCTATGAGCCGCTCTGTTATACAGACATCACTAGGTGTTTCTTAGGTCCCCACAGGCCACTCAGCCCTGGTCACAGCCTGGGGACAGAGTTGTTGGAGATCTGCTGCCACCATGGCTGCCACTACATATACAGACTTTGAAGGAGTATCAAACTTGAAGCCAGTGAAGGAGGGGAAAGATGCCTCCTCCAACCTTCAGCCCAGCGCCCACCATGGAAACTCCACATAGGTTTTACCAGTTGACTTCCTTCCTGATGCCCGTATCCTTGCTCTTGCATCATAAACACAGAATGAACTCCCAGACGAGGCTCGTTGACCCTTGCTGCTTTAGCTCATGCTTTAGAGCAGTGACTCTCAACCTTCCTAACCTGGAATACAGCTCCTCGTGTTGAGGTGACCCCCAAGCATGAAGTGATTTTCCTTGCTACTTCCTAACTGTAACTCTGCTAGTGTTATAAATGGTAATCTTGATATCTGATATGCAGGCTATCTGATATTCAGGCCCCGGTGAAAGGGTCATTCGACCCCACAGGGGTCATGGCCCACAGGTTGAGAATCGCTGCTTTAGATGGATTCTCATGAGAAGAAAGGGAGTGAGTGGCGGGTGAGAATCTGCCCTCTGGCAGCCACAGGTTGGGGGAGGAGAGCTTGATGAGCTGCAGATAGGGCAGGCAGCACCTATGATCTTTGAGGCTGCAGAGGCCTGTGTGGGGCTTGTTCATACAGTGAGCTTGAGGGGGGTGGCTTCCAATTGTCCCCTCATGCAGGGACTTCTGAGCCTGTGCTGTATGTGGAGTCTAGAAAAGCAGGCTGCAGGAGCATCCATGTGCCCTGCCAGGGGCCTGCCTTGGATTACCACCTGCAACTTATGGAAGTGCCCATAAAATTTGGGGTCTTTATTTAGGGTCTAAACGAAGCACTGGGTGAGTTCAGGAGACTCCAAACAGACAGGGAGCAGGTGCAGAGTCCCTACCCAGTGCTACCACACCCCACCTCTGCTGTCCTGGGTCAACACAGGGGACATTGTGGTTTCTCCAGCAGTTTGTCTAAGAACTGTGGTTGTGTTTATTGTCATATAGTTGACTACGATCTCCTTTCCTTACATAGAGAGAACTAACAAGAGAGGTGGGGGGGCACTTTTCAGCACCCATATCAGGCAGCTCACCACTGCCTGTGACTCCAGCTCCACAGAGCCCGAGGGGCTCTTCTAGCTCTTCAGATGCTCATCCACCCATCTAAACACACTCACACACGTAGTAGTAATAAGAAGAAGAATATAAAATCTCTTCTAAAAACACTAAAACAAAAATAAAATAGAGACAAAAATGAATTAACAGAACAAACTACCACCAAGGAAAAGTCACATCTGCAAAACTATAGGTGTGAAAAAGACACCAAATCCACGTGATCATCCTCCACCAGATTCTCAGTATTGAAAGAATCAGAGACCATGGGACACACAGTCCAGGTCAGGCCAGAGAAGTTGCATATTAGGTGCTGTCCTGATTGGGATCCCAGAGACATCAGGAGAAGTTGACAAAAATCTAAATCTGCTGTGCCATGTCGTTCGTTAACAGCAATGTCTCACTGATGAAAACACACCCTTTTATGCAGACATTAAGAACTGGGGTACTCGGGGGCTGAAGAGATGACTGTGTTGAAAGCGCCTGCTGTGCAAGCGTTGCAGCCCAAATGCGGATCCCAAGCACCCACATAAAAAGCAGGGTTGGGCAGTACACACCTGTAATCCCAGAGTTGAGGGCTGGAGACAGGTGGGTCCTGGGGGCTCCCTGCTCAGCCAGTGTAGCAAACAGTGCGAACCGCAGGTTCAGTGAGAGATGGTGGTGTCCCTGAACCCCCCCCGCTGTACCGCTATGCACGCACATACACACAAAAGAATTCAACAACTGGGTAGGAGGCCTGCAGTGTGTGTCTGTCTGGTCTTGGGGCTTCTCCACATAGCTAATCTAAAGTAAATGATTTATTTTGAGGTTGCAACAATGAGGATCCTTTTTAACATTTAGCGATAAGTAGAAATCCAGCCTTCAGACCGTAGTTCTGCAGCCAGCCAGGAAGATCTGAAAAGACCCAATGCAAACGCTGACAAAAACAAAGCAGACCCTCCAGTTTCCCCTCCCCCCTGAGGTGGGAAGCCGCTGCCCCGCAGAAGGGATGTTTTATGGAAAGGGGAGCAGACTGCAGGACGTGAGAGGCATGCATTTTTATGCACCTGCAGCATGAGTTCAGATGGTTTAAAGGCGAAGCGTGGTGGAACTGTGAGGAGAGAAGCTAAGACTGAAATCCTGTGGGGGAACACCGTGTCTCTTTTTGAGGCTCGTTAGGAACACGGCCGAAAAGTGAGCAGGGTGGACAGCAGGCACTGTAGACTGTATATATCCTGGGTGATTCCTTTCTTAAAACCGGAGTGTATCTTTGTATGTGTGAGTGAGGGTGCGTGCTTGACACAGCGTGCCTCTGGAGGTCAGAGGCAAACCTCAGGGGTCAGTCCTTGTTGTGTGACAAAACTTTTTCCTGGGGAGACACAACACACGCCTGCTCTCCATAGTGAGGGAGTCCACAGCAGACCAAAGTAGACATACCACCAAAGTCCAACTTGGTGCCTCATTTAGGTTTACTGGGATCACTTACAGGAACAGGATCAAAGACAGCTGTATCATCAGCATGGGTGACAGCTCACATATCACTTACAGGAGGACAGGTGAGGGGTCACTTATAGGAACAAAGACAGGTGCATCATGCTCACAAAAGCTGGGAAACCTGGAGCGCACTGCACAGCCACAGGCAGCTTAACAGGTTGGAGCGTTTTCCAAGTGCCTCTGCTCTAAACCCTTTGGAGGCAGCTCGGCTGGTTTCTGCTTTCTCCAGGCAGCTGGTTTGGCCTCAGAGTCTCCTCACAGCTCTTCTCCCCTGAATCTCTTCTTGACAGTTCAGCTCAAGTCTTTGCCTCGGAGCTTCCGGAGAAGTGGGAGCTTAGCTTTCATTGCTTACTCTGGCAGGGAGGGGCCCCTGGCCTGGTGAATCTGCTCAATTTCAGGGACTTCCTGCAGCTATTTTGAGTTGTTTACCTTCCTGTTCCAAGAGCTTCCCTGGCTGATAGAATGTTTCAGTCTCGGAGGAAACTGTTACATGACACTTCTTTTCCTTTTAACTTAATTGAAACAGTCTGGTTTGTTACTGCATATACTAGGCTTTAAGGAGTCTGCCTCCCTCTGCCTCCCATCCTTCCAGTCATGCTGGGATGACGAGTGTGCTACCATGCCCTGCCTTACATGTGACTCCAGGCCCTCCATGCTTGCACAGCAAGCAGTTTCCCCACCAAGCTATCTTTTCAGCCCCGAAACCTTGTCCTTTTTAAGCACATGTGCTAGTTTCCCAAAGTTGACTGTTGCCGTGCCACAGAGTCATTATCATTCGGGTCATTATCATCCAGGCCCCATTATCAGACTTCTGTGTGACGTTGTTGATCTTCATTAACAGAAGCAGTAGACAACATAATTTGTGAGTGGGCATTTAAACCCAGAAGCTGTATTAAGATGAGCACGATCGATCGACGCTGCAGGGAAGTGATGGAAACCAGACCATCTAGGAAACTCAGAACAGGGTGAGCCTTTTACAGTTGTGGTGTGAATTCCAACCAAGTGTAAGGGCAGCCAACTGGGATAAGTGGAGATGACGCTGGAGAATGTAGTTAAGTAAAAGCTGCAGAAGCCCCCAGCGTGTTCTCCGGGCGGATGGACAGATGCCATCAAGATAGAATCCCCTTGTGCTCACAGAAGAGAAGCTAGAAGGATTCTATGGAGGCAGGTTGGAGACCAAGCACATCACCCACCCAGTGGCCTGAGCCCCACCCAGTCTTGGTTCAGACTCTCGACTGTCTAAGCTAGGATGGCTTGAGGAGGTGGGAAGGGGATGCGGGAGCCTGGGGAAGGACTCTACCACAGAGCAGATGTTTGCTGAGCTCTACGAACAAACTTCAGGAACCCTGAAAAAACGAAGGGTTGCAGTGCCCAGGAGAGGAAAAAGGAAAACTCACCAGAGGGGGAGTTTAACACAGACCACAGACGTTGTTAGTGTAGAAGGGGCATCTCGAGATCAGGCGTCAAGGAGCCACAGTGGGTTGTGGGACCGAGAAGGGAGAAAAGGAGTGCTGACATGAATCATGGAGTTTTCCAGCACACGTAGACTGCTGCCCTACAACAACAGTGACTGTAAATGGTCCCATCCTCTGTAGCGATGCCGGCAGTTGCCAGCCAGCCTCTGCAGGAAGCAATCATCATTCTGCAAAGGTCTGTGTTGCTGAGCTGGATGCCAGTTGAGGTGGCTGTGTTGTCAAAGCATCCTGTGTGTCAGGAGTGGGGGGGCAGAGAGGACACCGTTCGGGAGTCGGTTCTCTCCTTCCGCCATCTGAGTCCTGGGGATCAAACTCAGGTCACCAGTCTTGGCAGTGAGTGTTCTTATCCACTGAGCCATCTCACCATCTCTCAATGAGTTTTTTTTTTTAGTTCTGACTTCCCATGGGTTCATCATTATTCTCGGGGGATGTGTGCAAAGACTCAGCTAACCAGGTTTGGCTCAACACCTGTCTCTGTAATATATTTTTACAGAAGCACAGATAGATTCATCATTCTCGTTCCATGCTGTTTCTGGCTCCTCGGCTACACTGGCTGAGTGAGTAGTTGACACAGACTGCTTAAAGCAGAGCGTATTTTCTGACTCTTCACATAAACTTCATGGACTTAGAGGTAAGTCTACGGACATAGCTTTGACCCAAGTTCACCATTTTTAGCCCTTAGGCACCAAACTGTCTCTTCATGACCTCATGGGGCCTGTTTGCATCTTAGAGTGAGAGTCTCACCTCTCAACTGTGTGTCAGCCTTCACCACCAACAGAGGAAAATAAAAAGTCATTATTACAGTAAGGTACTTTCTTCCGTTCCCAGCATTTTGCTCTGACCTCCTAAGACAGGAGACATAAAGGCAGGAGGCACCCAGCCTAGAATCGGTGTGTGGCTGCTGCCACCAGGTGCTGGTATGCTGTTACTGCTCTTCTTGTCTCGCCCAGTGTCCTTTCTGAATCAGCCGGTAGGGCAGCTTTTCCTCTAAAATCATTAGCCAGCATGGATATAATCCTATCATTTTTGAAAACTGAAGTAGGAGGATTTTATAAGGTCAAGGCCAGCCTTGGCTACATATAAATTACCAAATGAGTCAGCTACCTAGCAAAACCCTGTTTCAAAAAGGGATCAAAGGCTAGCCATGGATGTGACTCTGTCAGTAGAGTGTGTGTCTATCATGCACAGGGTCCCGGGATCGATCTCCAGCATGGAATAAACTAGGTGTGATGGGGCGTGTCTGTACATCCCAGCACTTGGGAGGGGAAGGGGGGAAGATGAGAAACTCAGGGCCATCCTAAGCTATGTAGTGAGTTTGAGGCTATCCTGGGGCACAAGAGACACTGTCTTAAAAAAAAAAGTGTCCCCGAGTCAAGGAGACTCAGATAGTCATGAGCAGCCTGTGGGCCAAGGGAAACATGGCTTAGCTTTGATTTGCTTTCTGATCTGGTCCCCCTGGTGGTTTCTTTTGGCTTCAACCACAAAGAAATTCCGAAGACCATATGTCCTGGGGGAGTTTGATGATTAAAGCGATTTTCCTTTCGTAAGTACCATTAAGAGGAGACCACACCCACATCCCTCACTTCATGGTGAACATAATTCAAGCCAGCAGGGAGAGCAAAGGCAATTCATGCTTAAATTAACACTGTGCGCCACACTCCCATTTCCAGCCTGGGTGAGGGGTGTTTATAGGCTGTGAGCTCCTGGACAGATGGGTTCAACAGGTGTCCTGGTGCAGGGCCATGCAGAGTGGACAGTGCTGGCTGGCCACAAACTGACCACATACCTTGAACAACCCACAGAAGCACGTACCCCCAAGGGCTAGTTACATGCATTTCATGCTGCCTGCCCAAGCTGGCTACTGCTGCCCAGTGTCCAAATACTTAATCAAGGATGTCTGGTGAGTTAGCCTGCATTCAGAGCTACTTGCTAAGTTAAGACCAACTTTCAAGTTTGTGTCTGCTAGCATATCAAAGAATACAGATCATAACTGACATAAATATTTTCCTTTGGCTTATAAAATGCAAATGTTGCTGGGCATTGGTGGTGTGCACCTTTAGTTCCAGCACTCGGGAAGCAGAGGCAGGTGGATCTCTGTGAGTTCCAGGACAGCTTCCAAAACAATACAGAGAAACCCTGTCTCAAAAAATAAAAAGATAAAATGCAAATGTTGCTATATGACCAATCATAAGACAGGAGTCATTAATTAACCATTTGCTTAGTTAAAAAAAAAGATGATGTGTTTTTTTCCCTGGTTCAGTGGATCACATAGCAGTATATGATGTCTCTATATGCACAAGTCCACCTGCCTTCAGGGACATCCCAGGGAGACTCTCTCTTCCTCTGGGTTGTTGATCTTGGGCTCTCCCTGCCCTCTGACTTGGGCCTCCCTGAAAGTGTTCTCCAGGCTGGGGTGTGACAGGTGAGCTAGCACGAGGGTGCGCTGGCACGAGGGTGCGCAGGCACGAGGGTGATGAGCAGGCACGAGGGTGCGCAGGCACGAGGGTGAGCTGGCACGAGGGTGAGCTGGCACGAGGGTGAGCTGGCACGAGGGTGCGCAGGCACGAGGGTGCGCTGGCACGAGGGTGCGCTGGCACGAGGGTGCGCAGGCACGAGGGTGATGAGCAGGCACGAGGGTGAGCTGGCACGAGGGTGAGCTGGCACGAGGGTGCGCTGGCACGAGGGTGAGCTGGCACGAGGGTGATGAGCAGGCACGAGGGTGCGCTGGCACGAGGGTGAGCTGGCACGAGGGTGCGCAGGCACGAGGGTGCGCTGGCACGAGGGTGCGCAGGCACGAGGGAACGCAGGCACGAGGGTGAGCTGGCACGAGGGTGCGCAGGCAACCTCTCCTCTTCACAGCCCTTCACTCACCTCCACTACCGTTCTTTATCTGCACTCGAAGATCCCGCTCTCAGTTTCACCTAAGTAAGCAAGTCCTTCTCTTGAATCCATCAAACGGTCATCTCTGGAGTTCTAGGGTGGTCCACAATCCCTTTCCTTCCGTTTTTTCCTTTCCAGTCCACGGTGGCATTTGAAGATGGCCCACAGCGCCCCCATGTGGTGGTCTGGCATCACAGCTCATTAGGTGAGGAAATAAGGGGAGATAGACCTCAGAAGGCACTTGAGACGATTCTCTGAATTGGTGTTGGGCTTAAAACAGAACTTTTACCTGTACTCTCTTCATACAACTACACCCCCTGTATTTACTATCTGTCAATCTTTCTATCTTTGCCTATCTATGTATGTGTCTTTCTGTCATCCGTGTCTGGAGGAGTTGGTAAACATTCCCTAGATGTTTAGTAAAATAGCATTTTTATAGCCCTGCTCTCTGGCTCTGAGCATTTCACACCTCATTTAGTTCATCACAGAACAGATTCATCATCATCGTTACTCCTTCTCCCAAGAATTAAAATAGATCTTTCGTGTGCCGCTCTGTGAAGCGACCGATAGAGCAGGAAGCCACTCTAATCAAGGAAGGCAGAGGTGTGGGGGCCCAACCTCAGAGCCCCCCAAAGTCTATTCGGTTTTCGTTCTGTCATTGTGACACATGTAGTGTTTAGGAACGTCAATAAGATCGTTTTATTTTATGTGTACGAGTACTTTGCCTGCATGTGCCCACGGAGGTCAGAACAGGGCCTGGGACCTCTGGAACTAGAGCTGTGGATGGCGGTGAGCAATTTCTGGGAACTGAACCCAGGTCCTCTGCGAGAGCAGCAAGTGCACTTAACTGCTGGGCCATCCCCTCTCCTGTGAGAGTTCTATCAGCCTTGGATAGTAACAGAAGTGGGTGTGACCTGAGGTGACCACGGCTAGGCAGGTTCTCACGGACCATCTAGATAATGTGACATCAGATCACTCATGCGTCTTCGTGGCCTTCCTTTGATCTTCAGGCCCCATCTTTTTGGAGAATGATGACATGAGCAACCATCCCAGCCATTTCTAGTGGAAAAATACCCTTGTAGTCAAGGACTAATGGGCTCTATGTGATCTTCAGAGACAAGCTTGCTTCTGAAGTTTTGTTTTTTCAATAGATGCTTTCAAGCAAGATTCTGGGTAGAACAGACATCCACTCCCATCACAGAACTCCTGCTCTGTGCTCCAAAGGAAGACCTTGGTTAAGCTGGGGAGAAATAACAGCAGACCACATGTATGAGGAGCGCTTGTCTAGGGAGACAGGAGGCCTGTACCCAGCTCCTTCCTGAGTTCCAGGGCTCTTCCTCTGCCCTAAGAAAGACATCTCTAGCTCTAGATGTCTTCTAGCAATCTCTGGCCTGGTTTACCACTCAAGGTGGCTCCCACATCCCCATCATGGCTGTATTTCTCTCTGCTTAAACTTTAAGAAGACCCTTTCCAACTCTAGAGGTAAATCTTGAAGCCCATGTGAGCTTTGCAGGACTGCCCCATTTGTGTTGTGGAAAACCTAAGTTCAAAGGATAAAGGCATCCGGGGCCTTGACACAGAATATAGGGATTTGCAAATCACCTTGGGACCCAACTCCAGGATCCATGCCCCACTCAGGGCATCTCAGACTCCATCTGCCCTGTTCACACACAGAGCCAGAGGTCAGGGAAAGGATACGGTGGAGAACGGAGCCCGCCCGACTCCTGCACTGCTGTGACCCACCAGTCGGAGCCTTCTGAGTAGGCACACATCTTCATTTCTTAGACACACACACAGGAGCAGAACTTCTGGGCCCCGTGGTCATTCTGTGTTTAGCTTTCCCTGAGGTTTTGAAAACTACCTTGTGAGTCAAAAGAACAGGAAGCAGATGAGACCAAGAGTTTGTCATTAGTGCTTTAAAGAGTTATTCCCCAGACACAGATGCATGCCCATCCCAAGGACCCGTGATGCCCCTGCGTAGTAAACTGTGTGTGTACCACAGTCATGGTGAGGATAGGTGTCTCTGGTGAGTACCTGCCAGGTGCTCAGTACCGAGTTGTCCTTTCCTCTCAGTGACGTGCCAGGCTGCCAACAGGATCCACAAAAGAATGGAGGTGGACCCCATCCACAGACCCATCTCCAGTCAAGGGAAAAGCCAAGCCCTCATCCTAGTCTCTGGTCCTGAGAGACAGTGTTGGGGGCGGCAAGCAGGGCTGACTTCCTACAGCATCTCCCTTATTGGAGATCCTCTGAAGGGTGGTGTCAGGGGGCATGCAGTGAGAGAGTTCAGAGCCTAGCTGTCTGAGGTGACTGGTGGCTTTTCTCTGTAAAGCATAGGTAGCAGTAGCTACTGCAATGGAGGTGTCCCAGGAATTACCCGAGTCTGTCTACAGAAAGCACCCACAGCAGTTTGAGACAGGCATGCCACAGGGCTTTATATATTGTAGGAGATAGCAGTCCCCCCTCCCCCCTTCATCCCTGAGCCAGCCCAAACCCCAAAGCAAGTGCTCCACCCCTGCTCACACAGAGGATCGGCATGGAGACAGCTTCTGCCGTGTTCAGAGCTCAGACCCAGGCCGTCTTGATGCAGAGTTGATATGTTCCCTATCCCTTGCCCTGGCAATTCCTGCCCAGTGTCCTTAACCTTCACCACCCCCCCCCCAGGGCCCGGCAGTGTATTGGGTACCAATGTCTTGCCCAGAAACCCACAAGCAACTTTAGAAGAGACAGCCCTGTGCCCAACCAGAGACTCTTTCTTTTGCTTCCCTAATTACCTGGACTCACTCCCGAGCCCCTCTGATCTCACCGCACACATCACTGTCTCAAAACAAGGAGGCTTCCGAGCCACCCCCCCCAGCTTGCCCTAAGCAGCTTGCAACCACTTCTCCCCCCATCAGCCGCACAAGGGGCCCTTTATGCCCACCCCTTCCTCCTCCACCACTGCTTCAGACTCCCCCACCCAAGTCCCTGGCGACAGGGGCTGGACGTCTTGGCAGCAGGAGCCATAGATTCATAACATGTGCTCTGTTAGCCTGGAGCAGCTAGGGGAGGGGCAGGCCCACAGAGCCCTCTGGGAGCCAGTATGCTTTCTATGTGGCTTTCCCAGGCACTCGGGACGCCATTCCCTTTCTTCTGCACCGCTCCCTCTGTCTTCCCCAGCAGCTGGTTGCAGATACCTGGGCAGAAGGAAGCCATTGTCTTCCGGGGCAGACCACTGAGGCAACAAAACTCCATGGGGTGGGCGGTCTCTATCCCCATACCCAGACATTTTGCATAGGGAGCTGAGAGGTAACTTTGGGACATTAGTGTCCATGTGGTACTGGATAAGAACATGTGTCACTAGTGGTCTGTTTATAATGATTGCTTGGTGGAGGCTGCTGCAGAGGTATGGCCTTTCTTTAACAAGCCACACATCTGTTGTAACCTGTTTCTGTTCCCCCAAAGTGTTAGGGAACTGGGGTCCCGTCAGGGCAGTATGTCAGCTCTCATTGTGAGTACCTTGGATATTGTCTGCAAAAATCCTGACTCAGCTATCAAGTTCATCTTCTATCTCCCTGGCCGTGCTGGGAGACAACATATGCAAAATTACCCCAGTGAGAAGCAGTCTGTTCATCCTGTCCTATGGGAAGCGGGCATTCATGTTGAAGAAGGATTTGAGTGTGTCTGCAGGTGCCTGTCACCCCTGCTAGAGCTGTAGCCCTTGATGGCTGCCCTGCGTGGTGGGTAGTAAAGGATGGATGGGAGGGAGAAAGGGAGGGAGAGAGGAGGAGAAGAGGGGAGGGAGGACGGGAGAGAGGGAGGGACACTCCAGAGAGGTGAGTCCAAGATGATCTGGTGGCACTTAAGTCGTGAACTGCCTCCCTGGCATCACCTTGTAGGACAGGTGGACAGGTGGGCAAGCTCACTGATGAAGACAGAGATACAGAGCCGGAGCCACTAGTTCTAGAAAGTTCCAGAATGGAGGTGATGGTGGGGGAAAGGTATCTTAACCCCCAGCACTGTGAAGGTCCTGACACGGCAATAGGTCCTGGCTAGCTCTGGTCAACTTAACACTGCATTAGAATGGGTCCTAAATCCTCTATGACTGGGAGTACTTATAAGGGGAAGGGGGGAACAGAGGAGGTTGGAGAGAGAGAATGCGATACATAGTTACACAGATGACCCTTGTGACAATGGTGGCAGAGTTTGGAGTAAGGCAGATCAAACAAACGCCTTCCTCAAATCTTCAGGTACCACCCAGAGCTGGAACAGGCTGGCAGGATCCTCCCTAGAGCTGCTGAAGGGAGCTTGGCCCTGCTGATCCCTTGACTTTAGATGTCTGGTCTCAAGAACCCTGAGAATTCTCTGTTCTCACCACCCTCAGGAACCCAGAGAGAGTCTCCCTGGGATACACCTGGGCCTCCCACCTGGTCCCTGCTCGGCCTTCTCAACTCTTTCCTCCTATAAAGGCTCAAGGTCACATTGTGACCTCCATCCCATCCTACCCATACAATCTGGTTCCCTTTACCTTAGTTTTGGTAGGAGGAGCTTGGAATTCGGGAGGCTAATCCTCCTGCTGCTGCTCCAGGGTTTCCCTCAGTTCAGTTTGAGCCAGACTGCAAAACAGCAGCCATGCTCCTCTGCCTCCTTCAGCAATCCTCAGAGCTCGGCCTGTGAGAGTCAGGGCCGTCCTGTATTGGAGCTATTAAACTGTCATAAGAAAGAGGCCTTTGTCGCAGGAACACAGCCCTCAGCTCAGTCACAGAGACAGATTGTGCCAGAAAACAAATAACAGAAAAAAAAAAAGAGTTCAACCACAGCATTCTTTAGAAGTTCAGTCATCTGCCTCCCGTCTGTTCTTTAAAAGACGAATTTCCTTTTATCAGCATAATTCCTTCAGATAGGTTATTGGCTTATAATTCCATCCAGAACAAAGAGCTCTGTGAAGACCCTTGCCCAGACCATCTGCGTTGCATGGCCTGCACCCTGCTCTGGGACATAGGACCACAGGCTTGCAGTGAGGACACAGAGGCCCCTCAGGGGCTCAGGTGCCCAGGAGAGCTAGGGCTGCTGTGGGGTTTTCAGTCAGGAGTCAGCAGGAGTAAGCTATGAACACCTCAGCTCACAAATCTGCATTCAACTCACAACTGACATCTATCTGCAGGTCAGACCCAGGGGCAAAGGGCCTCTTGACAGACTAGCCCTCAGGTACTGTCATCTGGCCAGGAAGTCTCATGTCTGTCCCCCTCCCCCCCAGCCCACGTCCCCCCACCAACCCTACCTCCCATCTGCACCACCACAAAACCCTGGGCCCTGGTAGCCAGCCTGGGCCTTAAATCCGTGCTTGGGACTTCCTTGACGAGCATCTGTAGAGACTGAGCCGTGGGAGGCCGGGGAGAAAAACTTGGCCTTTGGGGAGTGAGGCCCACATCCTAGGGGTAAAAATGAACATTAACTCCTAAGGAGGATTTAATTTCCAGTGCCGGGGATGGAACCCAGGGCCTCGTGCATGCTAGTGTGGCAGTCTGCCGCTCGGCCATTCCTCAAACCCTTGCTTACTTTGTGATAGGAGCTCACCATGGAGCCCAGAGTGGCTCCAAACCTGAGATACTCCCTCTCCATCTCTTGGAATGCTTAGATTACAGGTGTGTGCTGTCACACTGGCCAGAATGAACTAAAAAAAAAGATCAAGATGTGGCTGGGTTGTAGCTCAGTTGGCAGAGTCCTTGCCATGCACCAAGCCTTGGGTTCAGTCCCCAGCATGATATAAACTGGGCATGGCAGCACTTGCAAGGCTGATAGATTTGGAGGCCAGCTTGGGATGCATGAGACCCTGTAATTTATTTACAAATAAATAAATAAGTTCATAAAGAAGATATGTCTGTATTTAGAGGAGACAGTACAATGTGTGTGGGGTGGGTGTTATAATCTGTGGCACGAGGGGGACCTTGGCAGATCCCATGGCAGGTGGGGGACAAGCACACCATACAGACCTAGCTTGTGTGGGAAGTTTTATTGGGGGACAGAAATGGGTAGGAAGAAGGGGGTGGGGGAGACCTGCCTGCCTCTTCAGAAGAACAGTAAGAGAAAGGGTGGAAGTAGATAGAGCTTGTCTCTCATAGGGACCTTTTGCACCTGTACAGAGAGCCAGGGTACTGCTTGCCATGCGTCCCAAGGGTCAGGGCCAAGGTGTACCTGGATGCTAACAGTGGGGGCCTGCCTTGTCCTTCTCCAAGCCTCAAAGCCCGACTTCCTGAACCAGGAATGGGGGATCAAGTATGAACATACACCAGTCATTGAAGAACACAGAATCCAGGCTCTAGCTCTGACTTGGCATGTAGCATGTCAGGGGTGGGCCCCAGCATCTGCAGCTCCCAGGAGCTCCGGTGTGCCACACAGTATGAGAGACAGCTTTCCAGAAGGAAGGAGGGGAAAGAGAGGCTCACGACCCTCCCCCCATGCCCTCTGCCCCTCTGCAGGGGCCGTGCTCTCTCTCACTGTATCTGAGTGCATTGCCTCTGGCTGATGCCCAGCAAAGTCAGCTCAGATTAGAAGACAGCGAAGGAGATGCTGGGTTTTTACGTCCTGAGGATGGGAGTGCAGGATCCAGTGCAGGAGGACACGCCGGAGCCTTGCTCCAAAGCCAAGCACGCGACTTTCCCTTTTCCCATGTGATAGTTCCCTTAGCTTGCAATGCTGGGCGTGTGTGTTTGTGTGTGTGTGTGTGTGTGTGTGTGTGTGTGCGCGCGTGCGCGTGTGTGTGCATGGCCACTTTTCACTTTTATTACTGGTAAAATATACATGCCTAACATTTACTCCCATGGCCTGTCTGTGGTGCACAACCACATTGCTGTACCACCAGGACCACCATCCAGTTCAAGAACTCTCTTTCTTGTTCCAAGCTGCAACCCTGTACACATTTAACACCAACTCCTCTCTCTCATTCTCTCTCTCTCTCTCTCTCTCTCTCTCTCTCTCACACACACACACACACACACACACACACACACACACACACAAAGGACTGTCCTAGAGATCCTGAGTTGTCCCCTTGTGTCTGGCCCTGTTACTTAGCACAATCTTCCTGAAGCTCATGTATGATATAACCTGTGTCAATGTCCTTCCTTTTCAAGACTGAGTCACAGTCACTCTCAAGCAGGGACCATATTTTGTTTTTCTGTTCACCTGTCAGCGGACAATAGGATCATTTCTCTTCCTTTAGCCCTTGTGAAGCAGCACTGTAGGAGTGGTGTGCAAACATCTGCAGGGGTGTGTGCAAACATCTGCAGGGGTGTGTGCAGACATCTGCAGGGGTGTGTGCAAACATCTGCAGGGGTGTGTGCAGACATCTGCAGGGGTGTGTGCAAACATCTGCAGGGGTGTGTGCAGACATCTGCAGGGGTGTGTGCAGACATCTCCCTGAGGCTCTGCTTTCGGTTCCTCTCTGTGTGTAGTCAGGGGTCATTGTGATTTTCCTGGTAACTTAGAGGACAGGGCATGCTATCTTGGCTGTCACACTGTGCTATTGGGCAAAGGGACACAACGTGGAGGAAGGAGACTTTCGCCGATACTCAGGGCCAGAGACTGGACATACAGGATGTGCTCAGCCCTGAGTGTGACCCCACATGGCTGTGGTCACACATCCACATTGCTGGCCCTGTAGCAGGGAGAGTGGAAAGGAAGTGGGAGAAACAGGAAGAGTCATGGGACTGCTCTGATTCCAGCTGTGTCCCCCAGCTGTACCCCTCACCATTAGCCTCATGACTCCAGCTATAGTCACTCCTCAGCCAGGTGGGCGACACGCAGCACGAACCCTGCTCTGAAGCCAGGCAGCGGCAATGGGTGAGCACCAGTGTCAGACCGTACACCCCTTCCTGCCCTCACTCTGTGGTGTCAGGTACCCAGGACACAAAGCACCAACAATGCTCATACTCGGCCCTTCCTCCTTCCTGAGCCATGCTTTCCTCATCTGCAAAGCAGGAGTTGTCAAGAGAAGAAAAAGCAAGACTCTGGTGGCCGGTCCACCAAGGCACTTCTGACGATCTCAGGAGGGACAGCAATTGTACCCCTATTCTGTCTTCCTCTGTACCTTGTGCTGAGATCCACAGCTGGTATGGTGGACTCTGGTCCTGCCTTCGAGTTCCTGACCCCGTTGTTTTATAACTAGGTTAGTTTTGTAAAGTCACCTTCTCTTTTATACTGACGGGCTTTCAGTCAGTATAAAAAGATGCCAATCGTCCCCAGGCTACAGTGTTGGAGATAGAAGGTAAGGGCCCTGTGAGTCTCTAGATGGTTCTAGAACGAGAGAACTCACAGTGTTAAGTCAGATGATGGCAGTGGTACAGGGTTGAGGGGGGAGTGCTGCTTCTAGTCATTGAATAAGTAAAGCCAGTAGGACTTGGGGTACAGTTAGGTGAGGAGAATGCTGCCTCCCTGGACAGTGGTCTGAAAGATTTCCACCCTGCTGGGCTTGGGAGATGGCTCAGTGCGTAAAAGGATTTGCTGTTTGGGTGTAAGGACCATATTTTAAATCCCCACAACCCTATAAAGCCCAGCATGGCAGCTCCTACAGGGAGATGGGAGACAAAGACAGGGTAAAGATTTCTGGAATCTTGCAAGCCCGTTAGCCTTGCATAAACAGCAGGAAAACAACGAAGAGATGCTGTTTCAAAAAGATAGAAGAGGATGACTGCTAGCCAAGGTTATCCTCTGACCTCCACATTCATCCTGTGCTATGCATGAATGTGCTCCATATGTGTGGGAGCAGGCATGCAGGCGTGCACACATGATCACAAACACAGACACACAGTGCACACACTCATATGCGCATATACACACAAGCATGCAATGCACGGGTAGAAAGCTTGTCACTCAAGGCTCCAGTGCTGCCATGATGTGCCTGCTAGAAACTTCCTGTTCTATTAGACATTCCTGGCTCAAGCCTGCCTAGTCTGCTTGCATTTGGAGCTGCTAGCCTGCCTGTCACCTTTGGCCCAGAATCTCACTTTTTTTTTTTTTTTGGTCTTGTCATGTAGCCCTGGCTAGCCTGGTGTTCACTATGTATCCCAAACTGGATTCAAACTCATGCAGTCCTCCTGCCTCAACCTCTTGAGTGCTGGAATTATAGGTTGGAACCTCTACACCTAGCTCCGTTTCTGTCTGTCTGCTGTTTTTAAGAGGTCTTACCAAGTAGTTCAGGGTAGCCTCGAGTTTGCAGCCATTCTACCTCAACCTCCCGATGCTGGTGTCTCACACGCTCAGCTCCAGTGTCTGTCACCTGCCATTGCACCGGCCGGGGACACCCGGCCTACTCCTTCCTGCTGGAGATCACGTCTCAATGTGACCCATGGTATTAGCTTTCACATTAAAAGCTCCATTTCTGTTTTTCTCCCTGCGGTTTAGTAAAACACACAGAATCATACCCCTCAGCCTCGGCCTTTGCAGAGGGAGAAACAAGGAAGTGTAGCGGGGAGGGTCACCTCTGAGGACTTTAGAAGTTCCTCTCCTCACCTGGTAGAGCTGTGAGAACAGCTGGAGCCGGCACTCAACGCTCACAGCTCTACTGTGCGAGACACATCTAGGGCAGGATCTCAGTGGACTTCCCATGTTGCTAGTTACCTTCTGTTAAAATTCTGATGCTTTGTTTTGTTGAGATAAGGACTCATGTAGTCCAGGCTGGCCTTGAACTTACCGCATGACCAAGGATTGCCTTGAGCTTCTGATCCTCTTGCCTCTATATCCCGTTTGTTTTATGCAATGCTGGATGGAGCTCAGGCACCTGGCCTCATACACACTAAACAAGCACTCTACCAACTGAGCTGCATCCCCAGCTCTGACTTGCGATCTTGTTTTAACCTTTAGCCTCCAGAAGTTAGTGAGTGAACAGCTGACATGGCCCATCATGGCTGCCTGAGTTCTCCTGTAGTGGGCCAGCTCACTACAGGAGACAGCAGGGATAAAAATACGGATGTCGGGAATCTTAGAACCTGTGTGTGTGTGTGTGTGTGTGTGTGTGAGAGAGAGAGAGAGAGAGAGAGAGAGAGAGAGAGAGAGAGAGAGAGAGAGAGAGAGAGAGAGAGAGACAACTTTCTCAGTCTATGTAATGTTTATCCATATGTATGTTTTCAGGGATGACTATTTGGTACTGGATAATCAACTGGTGTGCTCTTCCCTGGGGAAGACCATTCCTCCCACTCTCAGAATTCCTTAGTTGCCTGTAGTTGTTTATGTAGGGTTGAGGCCTTGTGGATTTTCCCTGGACCACAGTTGCTTGTGTCTTGGTGTGGTCTTTGTTTCAGCTCCCATTTAGGCAGTCATGTGGTGAGACTTCATCAGGTTAGCTCCTGACATTTCTAGTCATGTCGCTGAGACTTCATGAAGTTAGCTCCTGGCATTTCTAGGAGTCACAATCTCCCTGCAGACTTCCCAGTCCTCTGGCTCTTAGGGTCTTTCTGCCCCCTCTTCCGCAACGATCCCTGAGCCACAGGTTCAGGGGTTGTGTTGTGAAAAATGTGTCAGCTGGGTCTGGGCCCCACAACTCTGTGTTTTGATTGGGTGTGTTTTCTGGTAGTGGATGGCAGGCTGGATGTTCTCAAAGGAAAGGCCAGGTTAATGGGAACAGGAACAAACATCATCAAAATTACAGTTAAAACAAAAACTCCTGGGACCTGGGGATTAAAAAGAAAGAATCTGATCACCTCTACATATGTCTATTAGGGCCCCCATCAAACAAGACAGAAGTAATTTGCTAGTGAGACAAATGAATTTTAAAAGACTAAGAACAGTTGGGTGTCTAGAAAAGAGAGCCTTGGGCAACAGAAACACATAGGAGAAACCCAGAGAAGCCATAGGAGGGAAACAGAGTGTCAAGGGGAGGCAAGAAAGTAGTAAATCCAAAGCAGATTTTGACCAAGATTTCTCAAGAAATTAAGCCTAACTCTTCATCTCCGGCTCATTCGAATGTAAGAGCCAAGACCCAGACTGCCTGTGGGAAGAGGCAGACAGTATGTAATCTAGAAGAGAAGACAAGCAATTGAGGCAATCACTCCTTTCTTCCCTTCCTCTGCGTCTTTGGCCCAGGCCCACTTCCCTCACACTTCCACGGTGCATTTCCTGTTATTCCAGGAAGCTGCTGTGTGCCCAGTCAAGGGGAATGTGGCAATGAACTATCATCGCTCCAGCCTTCGTTCCTAAGGAGTCAGAGACCATGCCTGATGCTAGGAAATCATCTGATAGGCTACAAGAAAGACTTGAAGGATGGCATGATGAGGTATCTGTCATTAGGGGTCCACGAGCAATAGGCTGGGTGTATGAACACCACAAGGAATTGGCTCATGAGTACAGAAGCGGGGAAGTCCAAATTCAGATTGTGGGTTGGGAACTCAACCCACGAAAACTGATGGTTAAGGTTCAGGTCCAAGTGGAGTCCACTGGAGGGTTCCCGTCTCACTGAGGGGCCGCGTCTTGTGGTTCTATTCAGGTTTTCGATGTTTGGGATAAGGCCCACCCAGATCGGGAGACGCAATCTGCCCAGTTGGTAGACTGATTGCTTAGCATGCAGAAAGCCCCCTGTGCAGGCCCCAGCACTGCATAAACCAGGTGTGGTGGCGGCGACGGCGGCCATGCAGTTGTGCAACCCCAGCACAAGGAGGTAGAGCAGAAGGGTCAGAAGTTCAGGGTCACCCTTAACTAGCAAGTTCAAAGCCACCAGCGAGACCCTGCTCTAAAACACCAAACAAAACAAAAGTAATTTTCATCGCCTCTGAAAGCAGCCTTGTAGAAACATCTAGACTATTTGACCATCCCTGAGCATTCCATAGCCCAGTCAAGTTGACACGTAACATGAGCCATCACACGTGAGACCTGTGGGGCCCAGTCAGCTGAAGACCAGAGAGCACCCCAGGTTCCGAGTGCAGACGGGTCCCTGTGCACCTCTGCAGACAGTCCCCAGACAGCGGACTCAGTTGGCAAACAGCTGCACTGTGGCAGGAGAGGGTTCCTGCAGAACTTATGTTTGGTTGTCTGTCCGTCTGGATTCTGCTGGCTTGCCTCACCCGGTCAATGTCTTGCTTCTTCCAGCTGTTTGTAGTTAGAGGATAGTTTTATTGTTGTTGTTGTTGTTGTTGTTTTGCCACACTCGGGGAGACTGGACAGAATGAGGCTTCATGGCTGAACTTTGCCTTTTGCTTGGCACCATTTACTCCATGCCATGGACTTTGCCTCCCTGGCCATTCGGTGGAGTGAAGACCAAGAATGACTTCATGGCCCTGTAACGGAACAGGCATGTGTGTCCCTGTGGGTGTGGGTGTGGGTGTGTCAAGGGGGATGATTGGGGCTTTGTTCTCCTTACAAATGGAAATGATGATGTCTCGAAGTGGCTTGAAGACACTTGAGCTTTCTTTATTTCCTTTCAGTCTTTCTCTCCCTTCAGTGATTCTTTCCACATCTTACCCACCCTGCAGTGCCGCCCACATGTCCCTGCCCGTACATGTGTGCTAGTCTCTCTCGGGACAGACCCACATTGTTCCAGTCGGGATCCACACGGCACCCTCGTTCATAGCAAGGCGTGCATTCCCCTTTTCGTAGTCCCAGGAACCATATTCCCATTGGCAGTGTGTCTCAGTTTGGATTTGCATATTGCCAGCGTTCACCAGCCACCCATGGCTGCCATATTGGGTGAAGCATGAATTCCCACCCTTGGTTGCACAATGCAGTCAGCTGGGGAGCTTTCAAATGCTAAGTCCAGGGCTGGAGAGACGGCTCAGTAGTTAACGAGCATTGGCTTCTCTTCCAGAGGAGCTGGGTTTGATTCCCAGCACCTGCTGGGTGGTTCACAACCTTCTGTAACTGCAGTTCCAGGGCATCTTCTATGGACACTTTATACACACATGGTGCACAGATATATAGGCATGTATTTGTAGATCTGTAGGCAAAACACCCATACACAACATTTTTTTTTCATTTCTGATATCTAAGTCCTAGCTCACAGCCATTCTAGGCTTTATTACTACGTGTGTGTGCGTGTGCCACAGAGTGTGAATGGAGGTCAGAAGACAACTTGAGGGAGTTGGTTCTCTTCTTCCACTGTGTGGGTTCTGGTGTTTGAACTCGCGTCAGTCTTGGAATAGCAAGCCATCTCGCTGCCCCTGCTTTTATTTATTTTTTTTATTTTGGTTGGGTTTTTTTGTTTTGTTTTGTTTTGTTTCTGAAACAGGGTCTCATGTAGCCCAGGCTATATATGGAGAAGAATTTTCATGGGACTTCCAATTCTCCTGTTTCCACTGGGATCAGAGGTGCACAACACCAACCCAGTTTCTGTGTTGCTAAAGATTAAACCCAGGAGGGTAGGCGAGTACTCTACCAACTGATCTATATCCCTTACCCATGATGATTTTGATTTAAAACTGCACTGAGCTGGGGTCTAGGCTCCTGAGGCAGCTGTGAAGTACACAGAGTCCCAAACCACGGTAGTGTGAGGTGCTGTCCTGGGGAGGCAAATCCCTCCTCTGTTATGGCCAGGCCTCACTTTCCCTCCTTCTCTCTGAGACCCACACTGTAAACAGAAATTAAGCAAGCTCCAACTTGGGTCACAGGGGGAAGAAAACCAGAAACAGGAGGGTATTAAATTCTGTCTGACAGGCAAGAGGGGACAAGCCAAGCTCCCTTGTCTCTTGGGGTTTGTTTACCAACAGGTTCAGTAAGTGTTTGTTTTGCCACTGCCCTCTAAGCTGGCAAGACATTTCCCATCCCCTCTGCCAGAATGTTCTCTGAGAATCGAGGAGCCATTAGGAGCACTGAATGTTCAGCACGGTTCGCCCTGTGCCTCTCTGGAACCTTCTGTAGGGATCAGAGACAGTTCCATGGGGGAGTCTCCGTTCTGAAGAGAATGAAGGCAACCAGATGGCAAAAGACCAGGGTCGCTGCCAATTCCGCATGCACCATTCCTCTTTGCCCTAGACAAGTGAATTCTCCATCTCCTCAAATAGAAACCAGCCCAGACTAACCGCAGGGACTCGGGTTTTTAAATACATCCAGAAGTGATTGTTTCAGGGAACTGATCAAATGAGGCGTGAGTAATTCAGTCAGTAGGAATGCAAACACAATCGTATCTGGGGCCCCTGGTGTCTGGGTTCAGCTCTTTGCCAGCTAGGGTATCTCACACACACACACACACACACACACACACACACACACACACACACACACACACACCTGAGGCTCCACCTGGCCAGTTGGTCCCTTACACTTCAGGGGTGGAGAGGGCTGGTGTCCATGTATCTGTGGGACCAGAAATTTGCTGAAGGTTTCCTGGAGGCTGGAACTCAGCGGAAAAAGTATGCCTAGGAAGCAAGGGATACTCGATCCATCCTTCTTCTTCTTCTTCTTCTTCTTCTTCTTCTTCTTCTTCTTCTTCTTCTTCTTCTTCTTCTTCTTCTTCTTCTTCTTCTTCTCCTCCTCCTCCTCCTCCTCCTCCTCCTCCTCCTCCTCCTCCTCCTCCTCCTCTCCTCCTTCTCTTCCTCCTCCTTCTCCTCCTTCTCCGTCTCCTTCTCTTCTTCTTCTATGTGTATGTGTGTAGGGCAGGGTATGTGCATATGACTGCAGGTGCTTTCAGATGTTAGGAGTGTCAGGTCCCCCGCACCCTGAGACTGGGATTATAAGCACTTGTGGGCCACTGTCTAATGTGGATGCTGGGAACATCAAGAACAGCATGAGCTCTTAACCACTGAGCCGTCTCCAGCCCTTCCTCTCTGTTTGGAAGGTATCAGTTTCGAGTGAATAAACTCAGCAACTGATCCAAGAAGATAGTTGCTGCACTGTATGCACTCCGGAGATGTGTAGTACAGTCTCTGCTGCTAAGTTAGGTGGCTGTCTGCCGGTCAGGCCGCCAGCCTTTGTATGTCAGAACCTTCCAGTAGAGAAGATAAATTGACCCCTCTATCCTTATCTAACTAGTCTATCCCCCTTAATTACGAATAGTAAGCTAGGTCAGAGGTATGGTGTATCTGCAGGTAGGTGATGCAGTTCAATGAATTCTGTAGGACCCATAGCTAGAGAGATAGCTCAGTGGGTTAGATGTACAACTATGAGGACCTGAGTTCAGATCCAGCACCCATGTTAAAAAAACCTAATGTGACCATGCATGGCCTTGTAACTTCAAAACTATGGGAAGTGGAGACAGGAGATGATGTTTGCTGGCCACTAGGCTGAGCTCAAGGTTCAGTGAAAGAGCCTGTCTCAAGGGAATAAGATAGAGGGTGCCAGGACATCCTCTGCGTGCGCATGCGTGTGCACACGCACACACATGCGTGTGTGTGTGTGTGTGTGTGTGTGTGTGTGTGATCTCCTGTTTATGATCTGGTAAATGGTGTCCCCACCACCACCACACCGGGACTTTTGGCACTGGTTTTCTCTCTCTGTTCCCACAAGTCTAGCATCCTTTCACAAATCTTTGAATGAGTTTTTCACGTCTGCTTATTTACAAGTGTCTTTATATTTATATCTATCACTGTATACTGTTTACAAGACTTGGAAGCACAGCTCACTATTGCCCAAGCCGAAAAAAAGGAGAGTACAGTTTGGTTCAGGGGCTTAAATCGTATCCTTAGGCGTCTGCTCATTTTTCTCTCTCAGTTCTGCTTTCTTCGGTGCAGCCAGTTGCCAGGCTCTGTGTTGTGGCACAATGGCTTCCTAGGAAAACCTCCAGCCCGGTGTCCTCCTAAGAAAAACAGGCCATCTCCTTTTGATAGCCACCCCACCCCCAGTGAGTCCAGGTAAACCAGCGTGGTTCATTGTGACGGAATGGCATTATACTCCAGAGCAGGCTCTGCAGCGCAGGGCTTAGAGTGGGACCCAGCTGAATCCCGTGGAGGAGGTTCCCTCAGGGACCCGCTGGGACACCAAGGCAAGAGAAGAGATCTTCATGACTGAGTCTCTGGATTCCTTTTAGGCAGAAAGTATGCTGCTTTGGGTTCAAGCCTAGACCCTGCTGTGGATGACTATGATCTTGAATAGATTACTGGAGATTTCTGCAATGTGTTTCAGAAAATAACAATGGTGTGTTTACTTTATGGAAACTCTACTAATTAGTGAGTTAATCTATACAGAATGTGTGGTACCGTATCCCCTAAATAATATTTTGTTATACTATGAGGCCACGATGCAAGTTCTTCTGTTTGGTGGCTGTTAAACAGAGTAGTAGATTTCTATGACTTTTGCACAGATACACCAAGGAGCAGTCTAGCTAAGCATCTCCTCGTTAGCTAATGAGGATCTCTGAAACCCTGGGTTAAACTTGGTTAGCAAAGGTATATATTAGATTTCTGCAAAGGATTTATGGACAAAATCTATTCAAACTTTGCCCTTAAAAGAGTCACCTAAGCTCATCAAGAAAACTGGGGACAATGGCTGGGGAGAAGGTTCAGGAAGTGAATGAAGTGTTGGTCTTGCAAGCACGAGGAGCAGAGTTCCATCCTCTGGAACTCACATAGTGGCATCCTATTGTAATCTTAAAGGTGGGAAGGGGAGATAGGCAGGCCCTGGGGATCACTAGCCAGCCAGTCCAGCTCAATTGTCAAATTCTAGGTAACAGTGAGATGTCTCAAAACATAAGGCTGAAGGCTTCCTGAAGAAAAATGTCTGAGATTAACCTCTGGCCTATACATGTACACACCCTCCCTCCCTCCCTGCCTCCCTGCCTCCCTCCCTCTCTCTCTCTCTCTCTCTCTCTCTCTCTCTCTCTCTCTCTCTCTCTCTCTCTCTCTCTCTCAATCTCTCTCTCTCTCTCACACACACACACACAGTGAGGAGCCTTCATTTTTGTCTCATGAGCCTTCTGTCAAGACACAGAGCCTGGGTGACAAGCTTGGACCCCTGGAGGACACCCTCCCCCTGTGGGTGCCTCCCCACTGGAAGGGCTGCATTCAGATATGTGCCTTTGCCTGCTCTCTGTTTTTGTTAACATGGTTCCTCTCCAACTCTCCCTCCCCAGAACTGCTGTAAGTAAAAGGTAAAAGGCCATCAGCATTGTGGTACCTCTCAGCCACCAAGCTTTGTCAGATCAGAACTTGAGTCTTGAGGGATTTCACTTGGACACACGGCATTCATACTGCCTTCTTCTGTCCCTTTAGTCACAGGTTCCCAGTGGGAGCAGCCGGCCTATTTGGGGGGGTCTCTTTCCTCCCTTATGGTTTGGAAGGGAGCCACTCCTGGTGGAAAGCCCCTGGTATTTCAGGAAAAGTCCTTTAAGGAAATCCCAGTGGGAAGAAAACAGTCACACTGAAGTCAGCTCATCCAGAGCTCCTCTACTCTGGAGACAGGACAGTAATGGGGTTCCTAAAATTCAGTGGCCGCTGTGCTGTCTGGAGACAGGACTGTAACGGGGTTCCCCTGGGATTCAGTGACTGCTATGCTGTCTGGAGACAGGACAGTAAGGGGGTTCCTGGGATTCAGTGGCTCCTAAGCCTTCTTTGCTCATCCCAGACCTGTAAGCCCACAGGGAGAAGCAGAATGCATCCTTAGCCTTCCTTGGAAAAGAATGGGGTCCCAGAGAGACAGGAATAAATATCTACTCACCCCAAGATAGGGTACTGCCAGCAGACCAAAGGCATATTCCCACACAGTCACTTGGTGACTCAGTGAGTTTATTGGGCTTACTTGCAGGAATGTGGGTGACCCCTCTCCAAACAGCTGCATCCCCAGATAGTCTTAGCCCAACACGGAGGACAAGCTGTATAGATGGTGTCCCTCCTTTCAGATAGCTTTCTGTCTTCTGTTCTAGCATCTCCTGAGAACATGTCCCTGGATGGGATTATATCAGCCTGGAGGGAGGTGGAGGGGGGGTGGCTGACTTTCAAGTGAGAGTTTGAGACTCTCCTGCCCCTTCTTCCTGTGACGGAATGCCACAAGCCCAACCTTATAAAGGATGTTGTGTGGGCAGTCACATCTGTTCTGATTGAGGTGGCAGTAGCAGTCATGCTCTGAGAATCGATCTCTCCAACGGCTCCCACCCTACCTTAGTACAGGAGGACTGCCTCCATCTAGGATGAATAATCCTGTCGTGGAGAATGCCATGTGTACTGTAGGACACTTGGCAACATCCTTAGCACCCGCCCACATTATGTGCCACAAGTTTTGAAGGCCTACTATGTATCAGGAACTATACCAAGGGCAGTTAAAGGGGGCGGGGGGGGGGATGGAAACAAACAGAACAAAACTAAACAAAAAACAGTTGGTTCCTACCACAGAACTGTGTAGAACATACTAGAACAGAGTTAGAGCAGCATGCCAAGTTATGTGAGTATGAAGACTGTATTTGTGCAGGAGCATAAGCATGTGTGGAAATTGATGTGTCCTTTAAAATGTGTCACTCACTGTCATCTGGAAGAGCTCCATCTGACCCAGGGCTTCCTGTTTAGCATCATACTTCTCTTGAGCCTCTCAGATCCATCCCTCATGTCTCTTGACAGTGCAAGGGGAACACCTGCTCTCATTCTTTCTATGCTTCTGAAGTTCAGCTAGTCACCCCCGGGCTCCTTCTCTTTGAGAGAAATTCCAGATCTTCAGCCTCCTTGAAGGCATTGTGGGTAATGCCTCAGCTGTGCGAGACATCTGGCTGAAAACTTCCAAAGGAAGCCAGTTCTTCCAGAGATCTCCAAACTCTGCCTCTAGGATGAAATGTGGAAGTGGCCCTCCAAGACTTGAGTTCTACAATAGGCCACGTGTCCTGTTCTTTGCTCCCTGAGTGCCCCAGGACTCTAGGGAGTGACTAACTGGGTAAATCCAGGCTAATTTAGGGCTGGTCCTCCTCTCAAACCACCAGCAGAGTCTGGAGTGATTTCAGATCCCCCCCACCCCCAGAACCTGCACCCTCCCAGATGCCCCCTCCTCCAAGGAGGCCCCATTCACCTTCCCATACTGTCAGCTCTGCTGGCATGAGGACAGCTGTCCTGCCCAGGAGAAAACAGGGCACAAGTGGCTATTGGCCCTGTGAGACAAGTGAAAAAGGTGGTTCCAAACCAATGCCTTTTATTTCTGTTGGGTCTGTTGGTCTTGGGGTATCCCAGGTTATGAATCCTCAAACTTAGGGGCCTTCTGCTTCTGCCTTCCGAGTGTTAGCATTGCAGGTGCAGCATATTCTGTTGTCTCTCCACTAAAATCATGTTGTGTTCATTGTCCTCCTCCTCGGAGAGAACACTTCAAATAGACATACAATAGTAGAGAGACTTCTGTACTATCAGATCCTGTATGGTCATCACTCAGTGCCAGCAACTGCTCAGCCAAGTCACGTCTTGCCCGGTTTTTTATTATCAAGATTTGTAAGCACTCACCAAAGATGGGAGTCCCTGTAATGAAATCAACATGCCATGTGAATACCCAGCTACCAAAGGCAACCGACTTTGCCACGGGAAAAGCAGTCAGGGATTTGAGTCACCATTTTGGAAATTGCCAGATTGGCTCCCTTCTGTACTGTTTATAGAGACAAGCCCAACATCCTACAATTATACCCAACTTCCTTTCTGAGAGAAGACCCAGAAAATGCCCTCTTTTTCCTCCCTTTCATCTGAAAAAGCTGCCCCCAAATTTCAGCCTTTGCCTATGTAAACACAGACTTAGAGGCGTATAGGGGAACACCCACCTCCAGGGGGGCTTTTATCTGCGATTATCTTATCAGGATAACACTAAACCAGCCCCTGGTAGAACAAGGCTGCTAGTCTTTGCACCCTGCTTCTGTTCCCAACCACCAGTTCAGTTTGTAAATCCACCGGTTCAAGGCGGAAAACAATTTGAAAGGCAACATTGTTTCTGGACAAGGCTGTGATTGTGACAAAGAGAATGTGTGGCTCCCTTCTACTAATAAATCCCCCTGCTGGCTTGTGGCTGGGGGGGGGGTTGGCAGAAGGATGAGGCAGCATGTTAATCAACCTCCCTGAACCCATCTGAGGCGGTTATGTAGAGAAATCATTCCAAGCAGAAGGCATTTCCAGAGCCGGTGTGGCCATGGGATTGTTGGCTTGTGTTTTGAAGGAGATGTAGAGGAGCAAAAGTCCCTGGGATGGCATTTCTGAGAGTGTGGGGGGAATCTGCCACCAGTGTTCTGTCTCATAGGTGGCCAGGTGTCTTGTGTGGAACCAGGTACAAGATGTACAAGATGCCTAGACGTTCGGCTGGGGGTGGTGTGTGTGTATGTCTGTGTATGTGTCCATGTCTGTGCATGTCCACATGCATGTGGAGGCTAGAAGTAGAAGGTGACATTGGGTGTCTTCCTCTGTCACTCCCACAGAGGCTCTCTCTGAACCCAGTCTTCAGCAGTTAGGCAATACTAGCTCGAAAGCCTCCAGGATCCTCTTGTGCCGTCTCCTCTCCCCCCCAGTGTTGATGTTAGAAATGTGCATTGCTGTACCCTGGTTTTTCACCCTGGCTCTGTGGGTGGAACTCACATCCTCATGTTTACCCAGCAGAAACCTCACCCACCGAGCCACCTCCCCAGCCCCTCAGTAACAACTCTGAGCTGGTTTGGTGGCAGAGGACTCAGATGCAACTTCGCTGGGTTGGGTGGGTGTGCCAGGTCTCCGCCTCTTGCATCAGTGAGCCAGCCCCTGGCCCTGTCTTGACTCCAAGTAAGTTGAAAAGAGACACCTCCTCGGGGGAGAACTAGGAAATGAACTGTATAAACGTCCTTAGCAAAACCATAAATGGTGCATAAAAGTTGGGTGTTAAGGGTTATTAGCAGAAGTAAAACAAGAATGCTGCAGGCAAGGTGCCAGAGAAGGCTTTGGGCTTGGATCAACGCCCCAGATCTTGGGCAGGGCCCCCAGTTTTGCTTATAAAATGTAGATGCCAAAATGTAGCTCCAAGGCTGCTATGTTAATAAGTGGGACCTTGTATGCCAAGTGTCTACTGTGGTGTAGCACGCAGGTCAGGCGGCACCAAAGGTTGTCAGTAACAAGGTAGCAATAACATCACTAAGAATACAACCATTGAAAATGGATGCACGCAGGCACTACAGAGTCCAGAGTCAGTCACTGTGGGCAAATTGGAAGATTCCTGAGGGATGTAGCTGTAGATTATAAGAAAATTTTGTTTTGTTTTTTTGTTTTTCGAGACAGGGTTTCTCTGTATTTTTTTTGGAGGATGTCCTGGAACTCGCTCTGTAGACAAGGCTGGCCTCGAACTCACAGAGATCCGCCTGCCTCTGCCTCCCTAAGAGTTGGATTCAGGGTTTCCCTGCTAAGGTTTTATTGGTTGGGCACGTGACCACAGCTGAGGGCTTTCAAGAGGGACAGAGATGATAAGGACCATCCATCCAGCCCAGCTTGAGCACAACAGACTCTGAGGTGAGATCTCAGCCCGTGGAAGGGCTACACCATAGCACCAAACCTTCCTTAACTTGTAGATGGAGATCAGTGCCAGCCACCTGCATCTTGCAGCTGTCCTGTGGGCCCTGTGCAGTAGTGACCACTCTTTTGTACTTTATATTCTTCTGCTAATGGGATGAAGAGCAAGGATGCAGAGGCTAGGGTTTCAGACTTAGCCCCACTGCCTCTTTTGGTCCCTAGACCTCCCAGCTGAATGCCAACATGTCTGATGGCCTCTCTTCTCCTCAGGAGACCCTCTCCTCCTTCCAGCCCACCCATCTCTTTTCAAGCTCTACACGGGTTATAATTATGAGCATTTTTCTTTGTTTATTTAATCACCTGTGTCTCCTCCCAGGATCTGCCCCATCTCAGGCTCCACCTGCCCATGCCTGGCTTCCAGACATTGCACATGGTCTCCTGTGGCTGCTATAACAAACTACCACAGACTTGGGGACTTGGAACCATGAAGGCTAAATCTTAGGAGGCCAGAGTCTGAAGGCAGAAGGGTGGCAGAGCCTTCCTTCCTTCCTTGGAAGGCTAAAGGAGGAGCCTTGTCTCTGCTTCAGGGTTCCCTTGGCTTGCTGCTTTGATGGTCTCTCTGCTGCCATCTTTGCAGGGCTTTCTCATCCTCTCTATGTCTGACCCCTGTTTGTAACTTGTGAACACACTCGTGACAGGATTTAGGAACCTCCCTGAGAATCCAGGTTGTCCCCATATCCAGACCCTGTCCTTCCTTACAGCTCAAAACTTCCTTTTCCAATATCTACAGTCTCTGAGGCTCAGGTGCATCATTTGGAGGCTGATGTTTGATTCCAGAAGCCTTCCTTTGCCAGAGGTCTCGTTGGGAACAAATGAGTTTTCATCTATACCTCTCCCAGTCTCTTCAGGCTTCAGAGATGGCCTCAGCAGTTGAGCACTGGTGCTTTTGCAGAGGTCCCAGGTTCGACTCTCTGCACCCACACAGAGTTCACAACTATATGTAACTCTAGTCCCAGGGGGTCCAATGTCCTCTTCTGGCCTCTGTGGACACCAGGCATGCATGTGATATCCAGACAAACATGCAAGCAAAATATGCATACCCGTAAAAATAAATAATTAAAAATTCAGAAAGACATGAGCTTTAACTTACTCCTTCTGCTGCCATGACTACCACTGCATGCCTCCATGATGAGCTCTTCTTTCTCTGGAACCATAACCCCAAACCTAGACGTTACCTTGGTCATGGTGTTTTATCACAGCGAGGGAAAAGTGGCCAGTACACACACCGTCCTCCTCTGTAGGAACCAGAGCAGCTGAGGAGATGGGTCGTCAGTAGGTTAAATGCTTGTCTCACAAGCACGAAGACCTGAGTTTGAACTCCAGAACCTAAGTGTGTTTGTTTGTTTGTTTGTTTGTTTAGGAGCTATGGTAGCATGCTCTTGCATCCCAGTTCTAGTCATGAGGAGGAAACAGGTAGACAAGCAGACCATGGGGCCTTCCTGGTCACCAGCCTAGCCTATGTGGTGAGCTCCAAGCCAGAAAAGACCCTGTGTCAAAAAGATAGATGGTGCCTAAAGAATGGCATCCAAGGTTGTCCTATGGCCCCTACGCACACACACACACACACACACACACACACACACACACACACACACACACACCCCACACACATACACATGCAATCCAACCTCCCAGCAGAGCATAAGCACACTCTTAGAGCATAACCAATCGTACAGGCTTTGACAGTCAGCCAATCTTGGTGGCAGTTACTCAGCTCTCCCTTGGTAGCCCAGCAGGAGCCATAAATAATACAGAAATGGGTAGGTGTGGTTGAGCTTCAATAAAATGTCCTTTATGAAAGAGGCCAGTTCGCCCGTTCGCCCGTTGCTTCTGTAGTCAGTATGGAGCTGTGGATTGTTCTTGAGCAGAGCAGTGTGGAGAATTCCTGTGGCAGCTGCCTGTGGAAGAAAATTCTGGTGGCTTTTCCTTTTACATTGCTTCCCGATGCCCACAGCACTCTGAGGCCAAGGGCAGCTCTCCCAAGACAATACCATATTTGCCGCACCACCGAGAAGCAAGATTCTTGCCATTCTGGGACCACCCAAGGAAGGGGTGGCTGACTGATCTCATTTTTAAGGAAAATATTTAACAATGAGGCTCTCTCCAGACTGAGTCCCAGCTGGTATCATGGCATCTGTCCGGGTAAAGAACAGGCGGCCCTGCGAGCTTTAGCAAATCTACTTTGATTAGAAACAAGAGTTTTCCAGGCATCGAGCTGGCTGGCAGGTCAATGGCCTCCGAAGCCTCAGCACAGTGGAGCCCAGGTGGAATTTATGTGGAATCAAAGTACTTACCCACCTCCCGGGGGTGGGGGAAGGACAATGGGAGAATGGGATGTATGAGTGAGGGTAGCCTAAGTGCATTCCTAGATAGAGGCTCAGTCTCTCAATTCACAGGAGAGAGTGACTCTCAGTCCACTGTTGGTGTTGTGCAAACTTTTCCTGGGGAGACGAACATCCAGTTGGGCATGGTAAACTAATGGACTTAGTTGTGATTACTCGGCGGAGCACAGGCAAATCACACCACTGCAGGAATGTTCCTTCTGCAAATATGCATCTATGCAATGGAGGAGCAGGACCTGCTGAGTCCCACCACTGCCCCCCCCAGCAACCATTAAGTACCGTATATCTGCAGGGGGTCCAAATTTTGTGCAGGTCTCCAGCAGATGGCCACAGGTGCTAAGAGTTCAGGAAACCAGCATCAGGTTCATACATGGAGGACCCACAGCAATTGGTATCCCCCCTCCAAACTTCCATTTCATCTTGAGATTGACGATGTCAATTTATCCAGAGACTTGGTTTCTGACAAAGATATCTGGCATGCCACACAACCCACAGAACCACCACTGATAGTAGCACTTTTTAACACACGGGTCTTGTCAGGGTCAGGTGCTGGTGAGTTTGTGAGCAAGCTGCTGAGTGATGTTGCCTGCTTGGCCTGAGATGGCTTGTTCCGCTCCTCCTTCTCTTCCAGCCACCAGCCAGTCTGTGTGGACAAGGATCTCATGGGCGTGGTAGTAAACATGAGTCAATCTTTGCTTTTTTCCCTCTGCTCTCACCCCACCCCATCAATTCACTGTAGGGTTGAGCAGAGTAATAAGAATTCACTTATAAGCCCTCGCAGGCAGATGTTGGGGTGTTCAAGGGCTGGAATATAGTAGCCTAGTTGGGTTTGGGCCCCTAGGCTCATCAGAAGTGGCTGGTTCCTTCTTCCTGAGTCCTGAAGGATGGGACTCACACCTTCTGTTTAACACAGTTGACCTGCCTTTGTTATTGTCCTGGCTAGATAAATATGTGTGTGTATGTGTGTGTGAACATGTATGTGTCCCTATATGTGGTGTATATCCCTTTGTATGTATGTATCCCTGTGTGTGTCCCTGTGTGCTTCTGTGTGTGGCCCTATGTGTGTAGTATCCTTGTGTATGTGTCCTTGTATGTGTGTGTCCCTGTGTGTGTGTGTCCGTCCCTGTGTGTGTCCTTGTGTGTTTGGTGTTTGGGATAGAACTGAAGGCTTTAAGCATGTTATTCACTTACTACTGAGCTGGGCCCAGGGTTTGTCCAGTGTGGTCAAGGCCGTCCAGTGGAGCAGCCCTACTGTGTGCCTAGCAAGGATTAGTACTTCCCTCTTGTGCAGTCATGCCTGCAAGAGGCCCTCTCCACCTGGCATCCACTCCTGTCTCCAACAATTCTTTGTACTTTCCTGAGCCCTTCATTCAGCCTCTCGTGGCCTCTTCTCATTCTGCCAGGCACAACTTCCTCATTCAGAGGGTGGAAACAGGCCCAAGCAGGCCCAGGGCAGATCTATGGCATAAAAGCACACCTGTCTTCCTTCAAGTTCACAGTTAATCAACCCAGACACTTGACAATCACCTCAAGTGGCCTCCACAGCTAATGGCTTCTTTCTCCTTTATACTCACTTGGACCATTCCACGAGAGTCAGGCCATCCTTGCATGGAGAGGGGACGGCTAATGGATGCCGTTCGTGGGAAGCTGGGCACACCAGGGTTTAAGTCCTGGCTCTCCGGGGGTCAGGGGTGATCTTGGAAGCATTTCTTAGCATCCCAGAGCTTCCATCTCTGCTGGCATAAAGTGGAAGTAATTACATTCACTTGGCAGAGATGCTCCAGGTACCACAGGGTGTGCAGCTCAGGCTTGGCATGCACTTGAGAGTCAACTGCCTCTGTTTTATTAGCTTCATCATCATTAGCGTTGTGCGCCTCCCATTCCAACCCTCATTCTCATGGCACTGTTGGTCCCCAGGCTCGGGATCTCTGGATTTGCAGCAATGCTTTGCAGAGTATCACCTTCAGGGCTCTCCGTGGGGGGGGGCACCCAAGTTTCACTCTCATAATTTTCTCCAAGTCACCGACTGAAGTAAAGGATTTCCATACCTCATTCATTTAGCCAGTAGCCATTCTAGAAGCCTCCAGAGAGTCTGTTCCAGCTTTGGATGAGGCTTGGTAGTCTGACTAGCAGCAATGGGATGAATCCTTGGCCAAGAAAACAACCATACTTTTCTTCTAATGGCTAGTGGCAGGTGAATCAAGTAATCTGTGGATCTCAATGTGCTTTTTTTTGTCCTGGTTTTCCAAGGCAGGGTTTCTCTGTGTAGACCTGGCTATCTTGGAGTTCACTCTGTAGACCAGGCTGGCCTTGAACTCAGAGATCCACCTGCCCCTGCCTTCTGAGGGCTGGGATTAAAGGCATGCACCACCACTGCCCAGCCTTAGTGTGTTCTTGATTCAAGGATGCTCTCACTTGTTGCTGCAAGTTTGCCCCACTTGCTAGAGGAATCTGCTTGGCTTTTGGGCTCTGGACTGAACTTGAATGCACACCCTGATTTCTGTCTGACTGCCATCAGTCTCTTTTCAAACATTCCTTATAGACTTGAACTCACCTGGACCTGGGGGAGCAGGGACTAGGCAGGGGTAATGTAGTTGCACTTACCATCTAGGCAATCTCCTAGGAGTAAGTGGGGTTTGGGGGACAGACCACAGTCAACTTTCAAATCTGTCACCACTTAATGGGACTCTGCATAATTGCCTGTGACTCAGGAGTAGGGACAGGAAATAAGAAGTCAGCAAGACAAGACTTCAGTCATAGAAAGGCCTATGTCAGGGGCAGAGACCCAGTCATGTTTAGGAGAAAAACAGTTACACAGTCTGCAAAAGAGAAAAGGGCTGTGGAATCTTGGTAAATGGGCAGAAATTAAAACATGGTTGTATCTAAAGTCGAGATACTTTCTACGTCCATGCTGAGCCTGCAGATAGAGGGCAGAAGGTCTAACCGGAAGTGGGGGTTACATCCAAACCTGCTGCTTCAAAATCAGGCAGTCATCCTGAATTCATCTGAGATATTGCAGAGTATCTGAAATCACCCTCAAATGCTAGCCTGCCACTTCCCATCCAGGAGTGCGTCGCATGGGAAGCTGAGTAAAACGTTTGGGGGAATGTGGTGCTGGCCCGGGATGAAAACTGACCTTTGCCTGTTCCTAAGATTCACCCTGTCAGGACTCAGGACCCTCGGAATGAAGTTGTACATCATCTCCCCCATCACAAGAGCCCAGCCTTCCCCATGTGTCAGGCTCTGCTGTTTGCCTCTCTGCATGGAAAGTTATTTTTCCCTAATGCTCACTCTAGACCACCTCAACCCCTTTAATTCTTTAGATCTTGGGTTTCATGTCACCTCTTCAAAAGTCGCCCTTCTCCCTCTAGATACTTACTTGAATTTGATAAACCCCACTTAACACCATACTGGTCAGTTCATCTGGCTATGGCTCAGCGTGTGGAGATGAATGCCATTCAGCGTTTTTACTTTCATGCCATCTGTCTGGTCCCAACACCGTGAGAACCTGGCTCCCGTATTTAATCCACTCCCGTGTTGCTTGCAGCCAGCTTGGCTCATAGAACATGGGAAACACTAGATAATTTTCAAAGACTAAATGGGAGGACCAGTCTTCTCAGCATCCGTTGCATCCCATAGGCCCATCCTGAACTGGCTTAGATGGGACTACAGGCAACTAACAAGCCACATGGTCCATGCGTGGGCTCTGTATCCTTAGAACCCTGGAGACAAGCACATCTGCCTAGACACAAAGTCATGTCACTGGGGACCTAGTTCGAGCACCCACAATCTGCAGAAGCAAGATGCTTTCTCTCCTGCCTGCCTGAGGAAGCTGGCCCTTACTATCCAAACCTTCTGATGACAGCAGAGCTGCCTCCTGTCAGCACTGCAGAAGAACTCCAGTCAAGGGCCACATCTGTCACCTGGAACTAGAGGGAGACTCACCCAAGTCACACGTACAGAGGTACCTGTGATAAAAAGCAAAGACAAAACAAAACATCTTCCTAGCTGGCCCTTTTGATTAGGTAAAGAGTTAGGGTACAAAGTTTCTTTACCTAGGAAGTTTCTAGAAATTCTTCCATTGTTGACAGTGGCTTTCTGGAGTCCAGCGTTATCCCAGATCAATTTCAGTATTGGCTGGGCAGGCTTTCTTGCCCTTGGGACATTGGCTTTGTGGTTGAAGACAAAAGTCTTCTGCCCTGGCTTGTTGGCCCATTAGAATTTGCTGCTCACTTTTATGATGTGTTGGTTAGCTCATAAAGTGTCTGCCTGCCCCACTGGGCAATGCCTATGGGCCATGAGCTGAGTACCATGCCTCTGACGCCTCCATGGTACCACCAGACATCCTGCTGACCTCAGGCATAGCAGTCAGATGCTTGCTGGACCAGGATGGGGTTCAAGAACCTGGCTCTGCCTCATGAGCTAACCTCCTTTTAGAGACAGCGCATAGATCATGGCAAGCTGTTAGCAGGCTTACAGAAGTAGTCTTGTGGCTCTTTGGGGACCCACCTGAGAACAGGAAACCTGTCCAGTGACTCGTGGTGCTTGTTTGCCCTCAGAAACAAGCTTCATGCTTAGAAAGCTAGACTTGGGGACTGAAGAGGCTCTCCGCCTGCAGGAGGCAGGTGGCTGGGATTGAAAAGGGTGGGTCGGGAACAAGAAGTTACCCAAGAGGAGTCCCAGGCCAGGCCTCTCTAGAAAAATGCAGGTGAAAGGCCGCTTAGGGATGCCAGGTGGTCCTTTGGGGGACCCGATCACCATCGGGAGAACACATCTGGCCTGCAACTACACTTAGTTGCCTAGCTCAACCCTTTGCTTCTCAGTATAAGCTCCTTTGGAGGACAAGTGCTGGGTGGAACCAGCCACAGACCCTATTCTGCCCTTGATCCTGTCAACAAGGAATTGGAGCAGCAAGCCCAGATCAAATCGTAGCCTCGGCCATGTTTCTTCTCGCTTCCCTGGGGGCGAGCATGCCCATCTCCACTCCCATTAAGTGGGATCTGTTGAGACTATGTGGGGGTGGGGGCATCACCCAAAGTCTTTTTGTCAATAACTGTGCGAGGCAAATTAGACTGTGGAGTGCAGTCAAGAATGTTCCTTAGGATGCCAAGCCCCCTTCAGAAGCTGTAGGTGCTTGACCACATGGCACATTTTCAGTTCAAGATCTTTGTGTGATCCCCTCTATATACTTTTATAAAAAAACAAAGCCCATTTAAACACTAGGCAACAGGTTCTCGCAGAATGAAGATTCCCTGTATCTGGAAACAGCAAGAAGGTGGGAAAGCCTTGCCAGTTATCAAAGACATGGGCCAGGGCTGGAGGGAAACCTGTACACTGCAACAGTCTGGAAGCTTAGGAGCAGGTGAGGCCAGCGGTTCTGATATGCATTACAGGTGTTAGTAGGGACTGGGGAGTCTGGAGGATAGGGTGGAGCTTCCATATACAGGTGTATTACAGGTGTGTGTGCTAATGGAGAACCAGGGGTCCCATTTGCCAGAAATAAGGGGAAATACACACGGGAAGTGACTCTTCCAGCAGGCAGAGACCTGTTCCACGGGCTCCTGAGAATGCTCAGTGTCTTTTGGAGGTGGGGGGTGGGGGGTGGGGGTGAGGATTGGGACCTAACACTCACCAACTCACCAGTCTAGCCAATCAGTGAGCGTCTCAAAACAGAAGCTGGGAAGGAGTAGAAGAGGACACTCAACATCGATCTCTAGCCTCTACGCCCATGCACATGGGCACACACATAGCTGAATACATATAAACATACACATAATACACACAGAAGTGATAAAAGGGGGCTGGAGAGATGGCTCAGAGGTTAAGAGCACTGACTGCTCTTCTAGAGGTCATGAGTTCAATTCCTAGCAACCACATGGTGGCTCACAACCATCTGTAATGAGATCTGGTGCCCTCTTCTGATGTGTACATGGAGGCAGGGTGTTGTATTCGTAATAAATAAATTTTTAAAAAGGTGATAAATGGTTCCAATGGTAAATTTCATGTTATAAGAATTATACCACACACACACACACACACACACAGGCCCTGTGATCTGTCCTTCAACTCACCTTGTTCCAGCACCTCCCCACTCACCTAGGTCTCTAGCCATAGGCTGCTTCCTGCCAATAGACTCAGCACACATCATCCTCTTTCTCTGTTTGAATTTTGTTCCTTGTTCGGTCATCTTCCTTTTGGAGCACTTGAAGGACCCCAAAGTCAGGCATGGCTGTCCCTTGATGTGCTCCAGCTGTCATCCTTCTGCAGAGGAGTTCCTTGGGTAGGTCACTGCCCTCCCCAGTGTCTGCAGCCCTCAGACCCAAGCAACCCAAGAGCAGTGATCCACACGCATTCTTTGCTTGTGACTTGCTGGATCCCCACGCTGCCTTACTGCCTTCACACGGAACTCGAGAGGAATTCGGCATTTAAAGCAAGAGCAATGCTCTTCCAGTCTGGTTCCAGATCTGTTCGTTGCTCAGTACCCTGCTCCCTTCTCAGTGTTCCCAGGAAGTCATTTTTCCCCATGTGGGGGGAATAAAAGCACTACTGTAAATGATGATTCAGTTTCTGAACCCCGCCCCGATCCATGAGCTTTACATAACCGAGAAGTGCTTAACTACTTAGAAGCTATTCATGCTGAGTTAAAGGCTTTGTGAGATGAGCAGGAGCCCAACCCGCCATTCATAACAGAGCTTCATAGGGGACTTGGCAAGGAGCTCAATAAAGTTAGGAATGTTTTGAATTCTAAAAAAATCGACACCGAATGGGATGCTTCTCCCTCCTGCCTTTGGTCACACATTGGGGTCTTTGTCCTGTGCGCTACTCATTTGCCAAGAGGAAAAACAAAGACTTCAGAAAGTCCTTCCAGCTTCATAATCCCCACAGTCTCCTCTGATGCCACCACCCGCCCCAGGCAGAGGGTCTGTACTGTCACAAACCTCCGGGTGCTTCAGCCACAAGTCTGAGAGCTACTTGTATTCTTCTCCTTACTGTGACAAAATGCTTGGGAAAAGCCTCCTAAGGAAGGAAAGGAGCCTGAGGGCACAGTCCATCACAACCAAGAAGTCAGTCACACCACATGCAGTTAGGGAGAGATAAAGATTGCTTGTGCTCAACTTATTTTCTCCTAGTTATTCAGTCCAGACCCCAATCAGTGGTGCCAACCACCCTGGGTAGATCTTCCCGCTTCAGTCAAACCTCTCTGGAAACACCGTCTTAGTCATGGGCGGCTGTGTTTCCATGGTCACTCTATCCAATCAAGTCTCCAGTGAAGAGAGACCGCTAAAGATGCACAGTCATCCCACGATCTGGATGCGTGGAGAAGGGCTGGTCCCTTCTGGATGTTCCTACCCAAAATGTGTAACCTCTGTCTAGTCATGAGGAAATTTCAGACTAGCCTTGACTAGGGCATGCTATAAAAACAACTGGCCAGAGCTCCTCACAGTCATGAAGGACAAGGAAACCCTGAGAAGTCACAAAACAGAGAAGATACAGGTGACATGAGAGCTAAATGCAGTCTAGGATCCTAGGGTGGATCTGGAAACAGTAAGAGGACTTTAGGATGAGGACCCATGAGACCTGTGTGGTGGGTCCAGATGAAACTCCAATTCCCCAAACTCCAAAAGGCAGCCCAGTGAGCTCAACCTGGACTATAGGAGGATTTCTGGTATTTAGATTAAAACCCATCATTCCTCAGGAATTTGTGAAACTGGTTCCCATCTACCAAAAGGAGTCATTTCTCTCCCCTCTGGCAGAAGGTACAAAGGGCTACCTCTCAAAGCCCACGCTGGCCTCCAGGTTCCATCGGTAGCACAAGTACCTGTTACACATTTCAAGGTCCCTGCTAGCATCCTAGTCCTTCCCACCTCCTCCCCTACCCTAAACTCCATCCACTCACAGGCTCCCCTCCCTCCAGCTGCTCATTCTCCTTATAACCCAGCTATTCTTGCTATGTTTTCTCTGTGTTCTGGTCCTGCTTCTCGCACCATGCTTTCTCTGTTCTCTATCCCATGCTAGTCAACCCTGTCTTACAGATAGCCTGGCCACACCCAGTCTACTGGCCACGCCCAGTCTACTTCTCTCTCTCTCTCTCTCTCTCTCTCTCTCTCTCTCTCTCTCTCTCTCTCTCTCTCTCTCTCTCTGCTCTGCTCTGGACGCCTCCAGATTCCTCTGTCTGTTCTCTCTCTTATATCCACAATAAGAATCTCCCCCTTAACCACCCCATGGAGTGGCCATGTCTTCAGTTTATAGACTGAGTAAACCCCTAGTTTGGAGCCATTTTTCCTTGGTGGTATTATGTTAGGGATATGTACGTTGTTAACATCAGCAGAGTATGGGTGAGAAGGCTACAGGAACAATAAGACTGTTCCTATATAGTTCTAAGTGTGTTTCAGCACAATGAGTTTTAAAAACTTGAGTGCCAGGCATTTAGTAGGCACTTTCTAAATGTTTGGTGAACGACTAAGTTTGAGAGTTAACATTTCAAAATCTCAAAATAAAACAACTCACAGCCAATAGCGTGGGTAAGAGAGGAAGCGATGGAGATATTCTCCCTGTGTGATCACAGCATGGTTACTCCTCTGCGTTAGCTGCTTTTCTTTTGTTGCTATAACAAAATACCTGACAAGCAGCAGTTTAAGGAATGAAGGGTTTATTCTGTCTCACAGTTCCAAGAGCCACATCCCATCGTGGTGGGGGGAAGGTATGCACGAAAGAGAGGCCAGCTGGTCACTCTACTGTCAGGAAGCAGAGAAAGAGTAGGCAGTGGGGCCTGGCCGTAAACTCAAATGGCCCACCTCGAGTGACCCACTTCTTCCAGGGAAGTCCCCCTAAAGGTCCCACCACTTTCCCAAAGACAGCCACCAAATGGGAGCCAAGCGTTCAAACTCAGGAGCCTATGGGGGATGGGGCGCTTCGCAGCATGTGGGAGTTTAACCTTGGCACATCCCAGTCACCTGGAGCACTGACTCTGTGTAATCTCCCCTGTCCTTCTCAAATGCCCTCGCTAGATGCATGTTTGGTTAGTGGCGGTTGCATCATCTGCTCGTTTGGGCATTGCATTGGGTTTCCTGTCTCCTTCAGCTCCCTCTGCTTTTTGGTTCTGTTTATGTATTTGTAGATGAGGTCTAACTGTGTGACCTGAATGGCCTTGCAGCAGCTCTGTGTGACCTGTGTGGCCCCAGGGCAGTCCTGCAGACTCAGCCTGCCTGAGTGCTGAGATTATAGGCATGCACCATCACCAAGCCCAGCTTGAGGATCTTCAGTATGAGAACATCACTGTAAACTGCTATCCCCATGGCATGGCTCTTCTTAGGTCTCAGCTATGAATTAAAGTGCCCTGAATGCCAAGTGTCCCCAAGTGGGGACCAGGCATCTGATAGTGCCCTGTTAGATGCAGATCCCATGACTTCTCTTTTCATGTCCCCTTCATAGCCATGTGTCATGCAACTGTTTTGTCTCTGTGCCCCGAAATCCCAACATAAACAACTTAAAGGGACAGAGGATTTATTTTGGCTCACAGTCTCAGGGATCTCAGTCGCATGCCCCATTCAGTGGAACAATATTACAGTAGTAGGAGCACACTCGGGAGAGGTTATCCATCTTATCGGTGACAAGAAGTAGAAAGCGAAAGAGAAAAAGGGCGGAGACAAGGCAACTGCAAGGACCTGCCACTATTGACTTTCTTCCTTCAGTCAGGAAGGAAACCTTTTAAAGTTTCCACAACTTTCTAAATTTGTCCAACTACCAGGAAGACTAAGCGTTCAATACATGAGGCTGTAGGGGAAACATGTCATAATTAAGTCATAATACCACATTGAATCTCCCCTTTCTCTCCTTTCACCCCTGTTCAACTACCCCTCCCAGGTCTCTCGGGAACCCCCTCCAGGCGCCTTGGTCTCTCACCAGTGCACAGGGTTTGAAAATTCCACGGGGTTGACGAAAAGCTTCAAAGATGATTCTGTTGAATTCTCTCCATCCCACACTGGGTTTGCCACTGTGGGCACACCCTCCCAGGGCCACAATTTATCCAGTCCTGCCCCAAACATAATAACAACCAGGACACTCTTCTGCCATATGGCCACTGACTAGGTCAAGAGAGAAACACAACAGGGCATGGGAGAGAAGCCAGTGAGTCCTGTTAAAATATCAGGGGCCTCTTCTTCCTTGGCATATTCTCACTCAGTTTAATGTTTTATTGCAGACAGATCTTTTGTCCACAGATAGCTGTGGGGCATTAGCTAGTGTTGGTAATCACAGACTACCCAGCACGATCTACTTCTTATGAGGACAGTGTACGTATGAAGCAAATGCAGCCCTTCTTCATCTCGGGGCTCAGCGGTCCTGACGTGGGTTCTGTGCCACATGTGGACTAGTGAATTAAGGAGAGAAACTGCACCCTCCGTAAGCCTCGCTTCCTTCCTCTGAAACATGGGTTGATATTATTTCCCAAATAATCTATCGCCAGAGAAAACCTAGAGGGTGTGTGGCCAGGGCTCAGCACTGGGCCTGGGATGGGATGGAGACGCAGTGGGCAGTGTTGGTGTCCCTGCGGTATCCTCGTGGCCCAGGGGCCTCTGCAGTCAGCACCACACTTTGATGGAAAACGTGCCTCTGATGAAGGTGGTCCCCACACCTGTCTCTTGGTACCCTTCAAATGTGCAGAGCAGCAGATGCCCAACCCTGGCTCATGTTCACCCCCTCCCACCCCATTTGCATGGCCTTCCCAGGCTAGTTGTCACCCCAGGAGACGGCACACTGTTAATACCTGCCTTGCACCCTGCACCCTCTCTTGGCTGGCCATCGTAGGAAGCCAAACAAACACAATCTTCTTCTTGCCGAGTTTCTTCCTGTACTCAGCGCAATGGGTTTTGTACCTGTGCTCTCTATTCTTTGGGCTTCAGCTGGACACATGCTAAAGCTTATAGTCTTTGGAAGAAGTGCTACCAGGAGGGGACTAAGATTTCAACAGGTGATCTTGTGGGGGACAGTGCATTCAAACCATGATACTGCCATTGTTACCTTTTCTCCTCACTTCGAAACTCCTTCCCCCGTCACATGCTCAGCTACCCCTCCCCGCTCCCAGAGGCTCCGGGCTCCAAGGCAGTGTTGGAAAATGAAGGTTCAGTAGTGGGGCTGGCTGCTATCATTTTACCTTACCGTCTGGGGACATCTGATGGATAAAGATGAGCAGACACCCTGAGCCCAGGGTCTCCCTCCACCCTCTTCCCCTCTCTCCTTGCGAGCATCCCATGTCCACAGGACACTGACTTGAGGGTTCTCTGTTAGTACTTCAGGACATTCCGGGGTGTCCTCACCATCAAGCTCTTGGCATCCCTGGGTATGAAGGCGCTAATAGGAAGCATTCCACGTGCCTCTCCCTGCTCCAGGTCCTGTATATCTACGGTTCAGTGTCTTGAGACTTAGTTCATTTACAGAGGTGTCACCATTCCTGGTTGTTTTCAGGGCCCGGGCTGGTGGTCAAACAAGGGGACTGCCAAGGTGGTGTTCCCTTCCCAGGCAAGGAGGGAAGGGCTCGGACTAACAGCCTAGCTGCACAGCCAGGGGTTTCTCACCAGCCCCCACAGCTCAGTTCCCTTTGCTTTGCAAAGTCTTTCTTTCAATTGCCCCATCTAAAGGGAATGGAGGTGGAGCAGGTGGTTATGGCTTTGAACTCAGGCCACACGCCCTAAGGGTAAGTGAAGGTATAGTTTGATCTAAATAAAGGGATAGGAGGAGGGAACAAACAGCCTTTCAGTTAAGTTTTGCATTGGCCAGGAGCCAGCGTGACAGACTGTAGTGTGACAGACTGTTGTGAGAGGCTATTGAGAATGAGTGGTCCTCAGCCTCAAGCATCCAGCCACTAAGAGCATGCCCGCCCAGAAGACTGTTTTGCAGATGGAGAAAGAAAAGCGCCTTTGAACCCCGCCTTTTCGGGCCTTGCTGCAGTTTCGCTGAGGAGCCAAGGGTTTTTTCCCTTAAGTTTCTTCTTGGAGCCATTGGTTTATGCTGTCCAGATGTGCGCAATGAGATGTTTTTTTGTGTTGTGGTTTTCCAGATGTGCTCAAACAGGAAAATGAACTTGGCAAAGTGAGGGGTGGGGAGGAGGGTGGGGGCTGTCCCTGCAGCTCCTGGAATCTCAAGAACCCACAATACCACCCTTGTACATCAGCCACAAAACGAAGGATCAGGGATAGAGCATCTGGGCTGCCCAGTCCTGCCCCTGTCATAGCCAAAGACACAGAGACCCCGAGGGCTATGGCACACTCTGCAGACTGAGCTCGTATAGCTGGAATCAGATATTAGCTGTATTAGATTGAGGACTGTATTCGGACACGTGACTCTCTCATGGATGCATGCACCTGGCTCTTTTCCAGGCACTGAGACCCTTCAGTGAGCCGACAGATGGAGATCCCGAGCTCGTCCCGATGCCAGACTGGGCAAGGGAGAAAGAATAAACAATATTATTAAGAACTGGAGAGTTAATACCATATGTTAGTAGGCACGAAATCCTATTGGGAAGGATAATGGACCAAAGAACAGAGAAGGGAAATTCAGCTAGTTTTTAGGTCAGACGTTCACTGCTGTTTAACAAAATACCTCACAACTTGGCACCTTAATCCAGCAAGTATTGCAGGTCTGGGAGGCTATTCTAGTTGCTGTGATAAAACCTTCAAAAAAAAAGCAACTTTGAGGATAAAATAATGTTTATTGCACTTATACAGTCCATCATCGAAGGGAAGTCAAGGGAGGAATTCAGAGCAGCTCCTCGTACCCATAGTCAAGAGGAAAGAAAGGGAAATGCACACAGGGCTTCCGCCTAGCTCACTTTTAGCCAGTTCTCTCCTCCTTAAACGGTTGCATGAGCTGGGGGGTGGGTCTAGCCAGGGAATGGTGCCACCACCTGGGTCTTCCTACATCAGTTAACAACCCCCGACTGCCACAGGCCAGCCTGATCAGGATAATTCCTCATTGGAACTCTTCCCAGGTGATTATAGGTTTTGTCAAGCTGACCATTCAGAGTAACCAGCACAGGGGATTGGGGCACAAGAGTGGTTTTGTTGAGTGTTTCTAACTCAGGCTCTCTCAAGAGGTCACAGTAAATATATTAGCCAGGGCCAATGTGAAGGCTTGAGTAGGGCTGAGCAGCTACTTCTAAGATGGTGCCCTTACATGGCTTTTGGCAAGAGGCCTTACCTCCTCACCACACAGGCTTCTCATATGGCCACTTGATTGTGATTGCAACATGGCACCTGGCTTTCTCCAGAGCCGGCAGCCAAGACGCCAAAATGCCTTCTGAGACCTTGACAACCCCCCCCAGTCTCTGTGTGTGTGTGTGTGTGTGTGTGTGTGTGTGTGTGTGTGTGTGTGTGTGTGTTGTGGTGCTGTGCCTGCAAACTAAAACTAGCCATCACCATCGGCCAACCTGATGACGAGTAGATGAGAAGGTATTGCTTAGTTTTGCCCATCTGGGAATTTTTTGTTGTTGTTGCTTTTTGTAGAAATGGGACCGCTGCAAATTGCATTTTGTATTTTTTTTTGCCTTGTTTCTTTCACTCACAACCGAGAGGCTCAGGCCTCCCATGTATAAGCCTCCCAAGTATGGAAGCAGATCTTTCACTCCCGTTGCTATGTATTTTTCCATTGTTTGAACGAGACTCGGCGTATTTGCTCACCTGTTGTGGATGGGCATCGGCATGGTGTCCAGGTGGGGCACTAATGTAGCTAGCAGTGCTGGGGCTAAGGGCATTCTCGGTCAAGGGCATTCTGGGTCTTCATCTTCCAATGACCAGGTGAGCACACAGCTCTCAGGCCCAAGAACTCCCTTCTGGTTGAGGCAGCCTCACAGCCAGACCATGCATAGAGGTGGCTGCATTTGTTGGCAGCCTCAGCAGGTCAAAGTCCCCAGGGCCTGACTGTGAGACTCACAGATCCCATGCATACCTGTTCTTCTGCACGTCTACAAGGAGAGGTGTGCAGAGAGGACCTGAACCACCCGCAGCCACCACCCTGCCTTGTGGCCTGGCCACCTGGTGCCCTTCCCTGCCCGCTTTGCTTCAGGGAAGGCAGCAGAATGGATAGGTCATCTGAGTCTGAACCAGACAGGCTCTCAGAATGGCAGGAGAAGGGTGGGGGAAGAACCCTAGCGTGCTAAGCCAGCTCTGCTGAGCGGGTAGAGACCGGCAACCCTGCAGGGAGCGCCCAGCCCCTTCCCACCTGAAGGCTCATCAAACACCTTGACAGGCTGCCCGAGTGGGAAGCCGGTGATGTCATCACCAGGCCTGAACAATCAGGCCTTTTAGGGCAGGATGATAACAATCAAAACAGTATGTAAGGGCCTGCCACGCAAGAATACACAGGCTCATTGCCCCTGGGAGGCTCCCAAAGCTGGGGTAAAGTGGGGCTTGTCACAAAATATAGCTTTCTCTTTTCCTCACAAGCAGACTGGGGAACATAGCCTGGAGATGAAGGTTGTGAGTCTCCTAGGTTCCCACCTGTCAGTTTGTAGAGAAATCCTCTAGGCCCTCCACCTCATACCCCAAAGAAACCTCACCACCAGGCCCAGAGCTAAACTGAACAACTCTCCATGTTTGTGGGCCCCAGTGTACAAATACAGGGGATGCCATGGTGATGCTGGAGAGTGGTCAGTGTGGCAGGACTAAGGAAGGGAGGTCTGGTGATTCTCACACATGGTCCTTACAGAGCCACCCCCAGGAACTGGCTCAGCACAGTGAAGTTCTCCAGAGCCTTCAGCCATGCTGAGCTTAGCTCTTCTCAAATAAGTTGTCTAAGGACAGGAGGGGAATAGCTTGGTTGGTAAGAATGCTATGCATGCATTAGGACCTAATGCCACACAAAACATTGATCCCCAGAACTATAATGACAACAAAAACAACAAAGCCACAGTTGCAGCAGTGAGCGCCTGTAATTCCAGCACTGGGGACATGGAGACTGCAGGATCCCTGAGGCTTGTTGGCCAGCCAATCTAACCAGATTGCTGAGCGCTTGGTTCAGTGCTCTGTCCTGAAAACATAATGTGGAGAGGGCTGAGGAAATAGGATAGGAGTAAAAGCACTTGCTATACAAGTCTGAGGACCTGAGTTCAGATCCTCAGAAGTTGTGTGCAAGCTGGATGTGATGGTGTGTCTGTAACCCAGCACTCTGTCCAGATGAGACGAGGGGACAGCAAGGTACCCCAGAAGGAAACCTAACACTTCTGTCCAGATGAGACGAGGGGACAGGAAGGTACCCCAGAAGGAAACCCAACACTTCTGTCCAGATGAGAGGAGGGGACAGGAAGGTACCCCAGAAGGAAACCCAACACTTCTGTCACCCGACTCCAAAACAAGGTGGAACACAAGGACTGACCCCCACACACACACGCACATACACACAGAGTTCTTTGCTTCTAAAAAGAAACCAAAAAAGAATGAAGGGCAATTGAAAACATTCCCCACACTGCTCTTCCAACTAACCAGAATGGACCAGAACCTCATCTGACTGGCTGAGTAGGTGTAAGATAGTACCTGCTTCCCTGTTGGGGATTGGAGCCAGGTAGGTGACTATTCTGTCTGTGATGGATGGATGCGCCTGCAAGAAGCGAGACCCAAAGTGTACACTGAAGCCTAGAACCCCTGAGGACCAGTGACCCAACTTCTATGTACACGTCTACTGCCCCCCCTGTGAGATGGGAATAGTGATAGAGACACTGGAGAGGCCACTGAGGGGTGCAGCACGCTGCTACATGCAGAATACTTCCAGCCTCACTTAGCAGCCACACTACATACAGGAGAGATTACCGGGGTTTTTTTCTAGCCAGAGGACCTCAGGCTCAGTCTAATGGGTGTGGCAATCAAAGACAGGAGCCGGTTTCGGCCACAAGTTGCTTCAACGGGGTGCATGTCTCCTGGTGCATGCTCTGTGCTGACAACTCGGAAGCCTGGAAAACTAAAGGAAGGCCCGAGATGGCCTTAAGCAAAATGTCTGAGTGTAGTTGTCAATAACTGGATTTCAAGGGATGCCCCCCACCAAAGAAAGCCAAACCACCTCTTGAGCAAGTCACTCAGCACAAGGACCTGCCTCCCAGAAATGGGGCGGGGACCGGTTAGATGCCAACCCTTGCCTTTGGCCTTGCAAGAGCCATGAGCTTGGGCTGGGCTACAATTGGGGTCTTTAAAAAGCTAGTGGAGTGTGGCAGGGCAGTGTCACAGAGGGTAGGTGTCCGGGAGAGATGAGCTGTGACACTCTTCACCATTGGTAGTGTTGATTGGGATTTGCTTTTCATTTGAGTCACCCTGTTGGTCACCTTCTTCCTAGATGAAGCTCGCTTCTCCCTCCCTCAGTATTAGAGTTGTCCTCTTTCTTCAAAGTCCATCTTGAGTATCACCTTGCCCGTGCCACTTTCCTTCCTGGCCATTGACAAGCTTCTGGGTGGTGTGACCCTTGTTTGCCAATGGGTTCTTTTGATCCTGAGTCCCATTGGGAGCTCCTAAAGGTGGGTCCCTCCCTAGTGCCTTTCTTCCTAGATGGCATCAGCACTTTCACATGGCTTAGGCTTCATGGCCCTCCCCTGAGTCACTCAGGAGGAGAGCCCACCTGGTCACACTTTGACCAGAGGGCATGGGAGGTCCCAACACCAAGTGAGAGATTGCACAGATCATACCTCCGTATTTGTAAATGAGCCCAGCCAGCCCCTCCCCCACCTTCACTGTGATGTCAGTGGCCAAAGGATCCCGAATCCCAGCTCAGAACCGTCTCTTATGGAAGCTTTGGGCAGTGTTGACAGTAGCTAGTAGGTAAGGAGTACCACCCACCCTGGTCTCCAACCTGAGACCTTAAATGATTATCTCCCATCCATACAAGGACCCCGTGAAGGAAGTTTTCCACCATTTTACAGATAAAGTAGTGGTTGGTGCTGGGTCACAGTGTCCTTGGGACTCTGAATTATTTTTCTCATTGCTGTGGCAAAATACCTAATGAAGGCAACTTAAGGGCACAAAAGTTTATCTTGGCTCACAGTTTGAGAGGAGACAGTCTGTCCTAGTGGGGAAAAACAAAGACATGGCCACAGGAGCTTGAGGTAGCTGATCATATTGTAGTTACAGTCAGGAAGCAGAGGGCTGTGAATGCTGGCAGTCAGCTCATCCCCAGCCCGTGGAACAGTCCTTCCGACCTCAGTTAACCCAATCTACAGACTCCCTTACAGACACACCCGGAGAACTGTTTCCTACTTGATTCTAGGTTCTGTCAATCTGATTATCAACCGGCACACTTAGTAACATCTTGTTCCGCCAATAGATTTGAGGTACCGGCCTTAGGGTGTGGCTTCGGTGTGCAGACATGATCCCTTATAAGGAAGAGGAGGGGCCTCACTCTCTCTCTTGGGTAGAGGTCTTCTTCCCCTGGAGGCATGGGGTGCTGCAGTGTGAGAGGTTAGCACAGAGGGTAGGAGGGCAGCCATTGGGAGGTTGTGGGAGCCGTGGGAGGAGAGCCAGGCTTCTGGCTGTCCATGGGTTTTTAAGGAAAAGCCCAAGCAATGGCCAGCCTCTTAGGATGAATGACCTGTATTGAAAAGAAGGCTATTGTTTGCCTGGCAGCCTGGAAGGACCCCGGCCACTGCCTCTGCACCTCTACCAGGTTGCAGAGCAAGGAACAACAGACACAAGGTGGAAGGAACCCACCCAGGGGGCAGGGCGGTGTTTCTTCTGCTCTTGGATCCAGACTGAAGATGCCCAGTCTGTGAATGGGCACTCGAGGTTGCCTGCACCTTCTGGGCACCTTGCGCGCGGGCCTGGCCTGTGTCTGCTGAGTGTCAATATTTGTGAGTGAGCCCAGCCCCTTACCCACCCCCACCCATTCTTCCCACCTTCCCAGCAGCCTCCTAGCCCTAAGCAGCCTGAATTGTTCCTTTGTGTGCCTGCCCAGCCTTGGAGCACAGAATCCATCCCGCTCTACCGTTGCCACCTTTTAAGGCCCTGCAGCAGTGCCTGGCTAGCCTGTGGGTGTCACACACCCTACAAGGCTTGCTCTGACATCCTCAGGGTGGTGAAGGCTTCAGGGAGCTGGTTGTGTAGAGGGAGACGTAGCCTGAGCTGGCCTCGAACTTGCTATGGAGCTGAGAATGTCCTTGCACTTCCGATCCCCCTGCCTAAGTGCTAGGATTATGAACCTGTATTCACCTGATTTATTTGGTGCTAGGGATCGAACCCAGGGCCTTCTGCATGCTGGGTCTTTTGTAAGCATCTGTTCCCCTTCCAAAGTAAAAGTCCTCCCCCTGGGCCTTGTCTCTGTTGCCTACCCTTCCAGGGTAACCAGCTCACCTCAGTGTGTCCTGGGGCAGTCCTAGGTTTGGTACTGCCAAGTCCTCCATCCCAGGAAACCCCTCAGCTCTGGGGTATACTGATTCCCACTGGAAAAGTTGTGAGTGCCTGGGAAGTTCTGATGCCTTGGCGTTGACCAACACACACTGGGGAGTGCCCATGGCTCCATTAAGCCCTGCCACTCACCTCCAGCCCCAGTCCAAGGAGTAGACTCTTGTGTTGCCTTCTTGCTTGCCTTTTTTTTGTTGTTGTTGTTCCAGGACTGTACTCATGTTCTTTCTGTGTGTGTCTCTGTCTCTTTCTCTGTGTGTGTCTCTCTCTGTCTCTTTCTCTGTCTCTCCCCCCCCCCTCCTCTCCAAATATAACGTGAAATGAATTTTAACACAAGCCTAATTTTTAACCCCACCCCCAAGGCTGGGTTACCAGTAGCCATTTCTCTGGATCTAGTCTTCCCTGGCAAACTCTGACTCCCCAGGAAAAGGAAAGTAGAAGTTCAGGCACTCAAGCCAAAGCCAACCCCTCTGAGAGGCAGCCCTCCCACACAGACCCTTGGCTCACCTTTCCCCAGAGAGGCCTCCTCAGGGCTGCTCCTCTGCCCCTGCGGTTACAGCCTGGCTCCCTGAGAGCCACTTACCTGCCCTGGTCTCCAGTGATACCCTATCCTGTAAACCCTTTCCTGGCCCTCTGGCATGGTCCCCTCTCTCATACCTCCTGGTCAGACCCTGGTGACAGGTCACTAGGAAGCTGGCTGCTCAGGGAAGGAACACTGCTGTCCCCATATTCATGTGCACTGGGAATGGGGTATTGGTTTTGGAGAGCAGGAGAAACAAAACCCAGCAACAGCAACTTTGCTGGGCTCTGAAAGGTATAGTGACAGGGTTAGGTTTGTGCGCTATTCCTGTCCACGCTCCTCCCTCCTTTGAATACTGCTTGGAATTTTGTAGCTTTCCCTTTCCTGAACTGCAAGGAAGGAAGTCAGCCAGGCCTACCGGCCCAGGAATGTCTTTGTCGAGTGCTTGGTTAGGTCAGTGGTCATGGATGGCTGTACAGTAGGACTGTGGAGGGGGCCTCCTCTTAGCCATCGGCTCTGTGATAGGCACATTCTCTCCTCCTCACAGACTCCCATCCATGCCAGCATGTCCAGGAGTTCATCCTCTGACGAGGCTGGGAGTTTGTCCTCTGACGACCTTCCCTGACAGCTGAGTATCTCTCACCCTCCTCCCTCTGTGCTTCTACCAGGAATCCCACCACTGAGGCCATAGCTGCTTGGTTGGTCCTGCCTTTGTTCCCTGGAATCCCGCCCCCCTCCCCAGGGCTTCCCAAGTTGGAATCCAGGTAGAATAGACACCCAGTCTGCAGACTCTTCATGCACTCTCAAGGGGCCCCTGGTATCCACGGCTCCCAGTCTATGTTGGGAGACAGAAGACAACAGGCTCTTGCGGTAGAGGTGGACTCAACCACTGCCTCCGTCCTCACACCAGCTGATGATGTTGATGGCTGTCCCTCAGCCGGAGCATTTTCTTCAAGCCTCGTGGGCGGAGCTCCCATAATTCGTCAGGGTCTGCAGAGTGTCGCGCACAAGGCCTCTGGTAAAGCTCCTGGACTCCTGGTGTGGAAAACCGGTTCTGTGGATTCCAGTCACATCCCAGAGCTGACGCTGGTGATGACGAAGAACAGAGGGGCCCTTCCCGGCCCATCTGGCATCTGCTGCGCTTTGGATGTGGAGTGTTTCCTCAAGACTCACACATTGAAGGTTTTGCCCCGAGCTGATCAATCTGGTCCTTGAGATATGATCGGATTGTAATGGCTCTGATCTCATTTTTTTCTCATGGATTCATAATTCAATGGCATTTGGGCAAGCTGATGGACACTCACAGGGGTGGGACAGAGTCCGAAATAGACCACTAGAGACATGTCCTTCGAGGCTGTCTCTTGTCCCAGGCCCTTCCTCTGTGTCTCTCTACTTCCTCGATGTCACGTGAACTGCTCTGCCCTGTGCTCCCTGCCATGATACTCGGTCTCATGTCTCACTGTGACCCAGACATGGTAGAGCCGTGTGACCACAGACTAAATGCTCTGAAACTGTGAGCCCAAGCAAGCAAATCCCTCCTTAAGGTGTTTGCTAGCCGTTTCATTGGAGCAATGAGACACAAGCATGATGTTCAGCTAGGGATGGGACTACAGCTAGCCTCGTGTGTGTGTGTGTGCGCGCGTGCGTGTGCATGTGCGTGTGTGTGTGTGTGTGCATGTGCATGCGTGTGCACACACTCGTACAAGTGCTTACATAAAGGAGAGCTGAATTTAGAAGACTGTAGGAAGGAGGGGAGGCAGAGAGACTGTAGTCCCAGCCCACACCATGGTCCCGGGAGCCCAGGAATGCTCAGGATAGACTTCCTGATCACACAGCAAAGCAGTGCCCTGCAGAGAAAGAGCTGCACGATCTTGGGGTGCGGCTAGAAACCATGTGCCAGAGCTAGGGCAGGGCAGTGACAGTGAGGCTTGCCAGGGATGGAAGAATGGGGTTTCTGTACTGCTTATCAGGGCTGAGCTCCAGGGCAGGATGTGGAGGAGGCTTCCCCAGCCTGGCTGGTGGATGGCAGGACTTTGGACAGGAAGCATCGCCTTGGACTTGCTGGTGACACTGGGTTGGTGTCTCCATGCTCACTCCTAGCATAGGTCAGGCTCCTGCCTGCGTATATGGAAGGGTAAATACTAACAGTGGACCACAAGTCAGCCACCAGACTCTGCCTCTGTAGCGGAGAAGAGACACAGGGCCTAGTTTGATCCCTAGGCCAGTGGTTCTCAACTCGAGGGTCACAACCCCTTTGGGGTCGCATATCAGATATTTACATTACAATTCATAACAGTAGCAAAATTACAGTTATGAAGTAGCAAGGGAATAATTTTATGGCTGGGGCCATATGGTTGAGGAACTGTATTAAAGGGCTGCAGCATTAGGAAGGTGGAGAACCTCCATCCTAGGTTGATCTCTTTGGGGGGAAAAATCCTGCAAAAAAAAAAACCTGATCTCTGCAAAAGATCAAGGAAGCTGGCCTCATTTGGCCATGATTTGGGGACTGCTGAATGGAGTTGGATAAAAAGGGGAGGGCAGTGCTGCCCGCGGCTATGGAGAAGACGGTGTGGGGAATCCTGAAACATCGTCAGGGACTTGTTCTTGGGGTTTGTGTCTTCCACGGAAACGTGTGCCCAGAACAAACTGTAGTTGCGTCGTCTATCTTGGCTAGGAATCAGCAAGACTTCTATATAGGTTTCTTTTCTATTGCTGACATAACCCTGACAACTCATCAAAGAAAGTGTTGGTTAGAGTCCTTGACGGCAGAGCGAAGGCATGGTGGTAGGGGCAGCTGAGAGCTCACATCTCAAACCGAAAGCAGGAGGCAGAGAGCACACTGGAAATGGAGCTAGTCTTCTGAAGCCTCAAATCCTGCCCCCCTGTGACACCTCCTCCAAGAAGACCACGCCTCCTGATAGATCCACCAAAAGGAGACCATGTATTCAAACATATGAGTTAACTAAATGGAGTACCTACCAGCTAAATGTTTATAAGCTTGATTCTGGTAAAATTTGTCTTTGTCTAAGAGACTCCCTGAAATGGTCCCAGGATACAGGATCATTGAGCACCCTATGAGATACATGTACAGATATGGTGATGGTGGATGAAGGCAAACATGATGAAGATGAAGATGAGATGAGGCTCCCAAACCAAATGGAGCGATGACGTTTAACACTGAGTGTTATCCTTTGTGCTCTTTGCTGGAGTCTAGACTGGAGGGCCATGGCCAGAGCTGGCCTGGTGGGCTTTCAAGTCAGCAAGTTATGTTTTTATCCTAGAGCCTGGGGCTCAGTGGTCAGTAAGGACCTGATAAGACCCAGCTGCTGGTCTGTAGCCCTCCCTTGTGTCTGTCCAGAGCTGAGGGGGCAAATTCCCATTGCGAGCAAAGCAGATCAATCACTCAGAAAGCCAAGCATGAGGCAACTTTGCCTTTTCCATCTAGACCATCCACAACCCCTTCAGGTCACAGGCCAGCATTGCTAGTTGATTGATTCCCTTGAAGTTCTGTAATTAGAAGGACCCTCCGTGGAGGCACTGCCCGTAGACCTGTCCAACCAAAGGCCAAGTCTTGTCCAGGGAGGTCGTTTCAGATTGCCTTTCTGTTGCCCTCAGTCTGGCCCCGTTCCCTTCTATGACGTCTCTCTCTTCTTTGCAAGTTGCCATGAGGGTTTGTGTACGTGCAACATAAAGTCTAATCGAGTGTGTGCCTCGTCTCCCATGATCAGCTGTGTACTGTCCGTGTGTCTTCCTCGTTCCTATTCTCCCTCTGCTATGATCTAATCTCTGGCTTCTGTACAAAGCTCTCTCTCATAGACAGGCCCCCAGTGTCTGACTGAGGTACACAGCACAGGCCCCTCGTCTCTTGCAGAGGCAGAAGGCCAGAGGCTCTCACAGGGAACACCACCCAAGCCAAGAGAAAGGCAGCAGGGGCTCGTGGGAAACCTGAGCCGGGAGTCACATCAGTGTCACCTTCATTCTGTGTATTTACTTCCTTGTGCTGGTTCTGATGTCCCTTCTGCAGAAAGCGAGACACACCCACCTCTGCACGATAGGAAACAGAAACCCAAGTGCACAGGCCATCTCTCTGTGTTGAGAACTTCTCTGGCATTGTTAGCCTGTCCTGTGACACGATGGTCACTAAAGGTAGATGCCATTATCCTCGTGTTCATGCACTAGACACAGACATGTAAAAGTCCGGGGACTTGTAGAGCAATATGGAGGAACTTGGGCCATCATGAGCTGGAGCTAGCATGGTCTCTGACGCACTATAACGTACTAAAGATAGGACATGACCGGGGACTCGGGGCAGGAGGGCATCAAGGAGGATGTCCTTCCCTCCTATGATGCCAGCTCCATGTGGCCCTCTTTCTTCCTTTACCCACCACAGATCCTAGCATTCATGGAGGGCTTCAGGCCTTGACAGGGCTCCCTTTTTGATGGGCACTTGTCTTAGTCAGGATTTCTATTGCCACAAAGAGACACCATGACCATGGCAAACATGGAAAACATTTCACTGGGGTGGCCCACAGTTTCCGAGGTTCAGTCCATCATGGTCATGGCTGGACATGGTCGCATACAGGCAGACAGGGTGCTGGAGAAGGAACTGAGAGTTCTGCATCTCGATCCGAAGGCAACAAGAAGTGAACTGTGACACTGGACATACATAGATTGAGCATAGGAGACCTCAATACCCACCCCCACAGTGACGCACTTCCTCCAACAAGGCCACACCTCTAAATAGTGCCACTTCCTACGAGGGGTATTTTCTTTCAAACCACCTAGTACCTGATCCAGACAAGATTTTTATATTAGCTTTTTATTTTTTTCAAAATGGGGTTTCTCTGTGTAGCTTTGTAGAGCAGGCTGGCCTTGAACTCACAGAGATCTGCCTGCCTCTGACTCCAGGGTGCTGGGATTAAAGGTGTGCGCCACCACCGCCTGGGTCACACAAGAATTTTTACATGTTATTTCAATTTCTTCTCTGTTGCTATGATTCAAACACCCTGACCAAGAGCAACTTTGGCTTATTTTGGCTTACAAACTACACTCCATCACTGAGAGGAGTCAGGACGGAAAATCAGTCAGGAACTTGAAGCAGAGGCCATGGAGGAACTCTGATTGCTGGCTCCCTCACAGGCTCATGCTCAGCTAGCTTTCTTAGATAACCCAAGACCGTCTGCCCAGGGAATAGCACTGCCCACAGTGGACTGGCCCCTCCTACCCAATTAATAATCAAGAAAGTCCCATGCAGATGTTGCCCACAGGCTAGTCTGACCTGAGCAGTTCCTCTCTAAGATGACTCTGGGCCATGTTAAGTAGTCACAGCTAACTAGGACTTGTGCCTTCTTGTTTTTACAGGAATTTGGCCATTGGAATTGGGATCCAGAATTTCCCAGAGGGCCTGGCTGTCAGCCTCCCTCTGCGCGGAGCAGGCTTCTCTACCTGGAGAGCTTTCTGGTGAGTGTTTCAGCTCACTGGATCAGAAGAGAGTGGGGTGGGCTGGAAACTACTCCATATGGACTCCGTTTTGCAGGGTCAAGCTCACGTTGGAAGCCAATGTGGGGCTTCTGGAAGACAACTGCAAATGTGGGTGACAGTTGTACACATATCGGAGACCCCAAGACACAAGCTCATCTCTTAACCTTTGACCTCTACGGGACTGGTATGAGTAGCTGTGTCCCTTTTCAAAGGCTTCTGTAGAAAGCAGCCCATGGCCATCAGCACTGCCACTTCTCCATACTATGGCTCCTCTAAATGTCACAATATTCATAGCTGGGGATCCTCTTGCCACCACCTGGTTCAGAGAGTCATTACAATAGCTTTTTCTCATATGTCCTCCACTTGGGACATGGGCCTCCCACACTTCCTCCTAAAAAAATCGCTGATCTACAACATGAGGTCACAGCACTCATGCAGACTGCTATAGAGACAATCTTAAAATGTCTTCCATGGTTTAAGGCTCTGTGACTTGCAAGCTTGTACAGGTAATTAAATGATCAAATTTCCACCCTCTACAGATCCCTTTGTCCATTGTTAGAGACCCTCAAATAGAGGATTTGGGAGAGAGGGAGGTGGGTGGCCTTAGAGATTTTCATAACCTACCAGAGCCATAGCTGTTATTCTTAACAGTCGTGGCATCAAGGAGGAAGGAGGGGAGGATTCAGGATTTGTGGTCAGCACCAAAATTGGAAAGTGAAGGTTTGTTCTCTTCCTCAAACTCCAGTCTGGGCTTGATGTCAAAGTTACATTTTCCAGAGACGACAAGGCCACAGGCAGGGATCAGATAAACCAGAGAGAGGGCTGTCTGTCCTGCTGGTCTGTTTGTGGAAACAGAAGGCTCTTAACAGATTCCACAGCAAAAGGAGGGTTTCTCCCAAGCCCACTTCTGCTTCTAGCCAGAGAGTGGTGGGATCTCTTACGAGTTGCCCTCCTGTCTGGGGAGGCTGGATGTAGGCGATGTCCCTCACTCCTATGACACAGACGGAAGATCTGAAGCTCAGAGTCTGTGCATTTTACCTAGGACCCGTGTCCAGAAAGGGGCCCCAACGCCGCTGCTACTGTTGCGCCTGTTCCAGGTGGCTTCCACATGGAGGACTCAGCTTACTTCTTGCCTTTGCAATCCTCAGTGCTCACTCATCTTCACTGCCCTCTTGATCGGAGCTCATCTCTTCCGAAGCAGCAGATAGCTCAAATAAAGGAATTGCTTAAAAGGAGAAATCTCACCTTAAGCACCTTAAGCCAAGATGGTGGCTCTAAGGGTGGGGAGTAGAGAGCATACAGTCAATAAACAAATGTCCAGTAGGCCACCTCTGCTACAGAAGAATACAGTTACAGCCTAACCCCCGGACATGCCTCCCAAAACTGTCCTTGGGATACATCGAGACCATTTCTAATCAGTGTCCTGTCACTCAACAAAGGCATCAAAGATGAGCAGAGAGATGGCATGTTCCTGTGGCTGTACAATGACTGTTATTCATCCTTAAAAAGATACATTCTACATAGGCTGGGACGATAGCCCAGTGGAGAGGAGACTTGCTAGAGAAACATGAGATCAGAGTTTGAATATCCAGCACTCTGTAAAAAGCCAGGTGAGCCCGTGTGTGCCTGCAATGCTGTCACTGGGGATGGTTGGCTCCCTGCGTAGCTTCAGTGAGAAGCCTGTCTCAAGGGAATAAAACAGATAGATCAGGGACCCCACACCTTCTCTGGCTTCCTCATGCACAGGTGCTTGCCTGTGTCATGTGCACACACATACACACATACTCTAAACTTGTCTTTAAAAGAGAAAGATACATGCTACAGCATGGATACGTGTTGAAAACATTATGCTAGTAGAAGTAAGCCACCCTCCTACCCACCCCCCCAAAAATCCATATATGATTCTGTTTATAGGAAATATTCAGAGGCAGCAAACATATGGAGGGAAAAAAGACAGAACAATCCATGGTGACAGGGGCTGGGAGGAGGAAGAAATAGGATATGGCTGTTAATGGCCATTGGCTTCTTTTTAGGACGATAAAGATGTTGGAATTGATGGTGATGTTCACTTAACCTTGTAAATATACTAAAAACAATTGGTTATATGGTAAATGTTACATGAGATGCACATTATGATCCAGTCAAATTGTCATCGTCAAAAGACAATATAGGCAACTTAAAGATTCAAAGGAGATAGGGCGTATGACAGTACCATAACTGCCTCCTAGGCAACTGGTGCTTCTTAGAGCACGGCCAGACAAGATGCCTACAACACATGTCTGTTTTCTAGGGTTAGATCAGCAGTCTGGGCAAGTGGCACATCTGCTTGGCTCCCCCTTTATGGGTCAATGTCTCTCTTCCCTCCTCAGGTATGGTCAGCTGAGCGGCATGGTGGAGCCCTTGGCTGGGGTCTTTGGAGCCTTTGCTGTGGTACTGGCTGAGCCTGTCCTACCCTATGCACTCGCCTTTGCTGCTGGTGCCATGGTCTACGTGGTCATGGACGACATCATCCCCGAAGCCCAGATCAGGTAGAGAGCTTGCCCAGCTGTCAACCCCTGCTTTAGGCCTCATCTGAGATAACCCTACCCACTTTCACATCTGTCCTTTCTTCCTCTCCCTTTCCTTTCTTTATTCCCAAGATTCCTCTGCCCCTTCCCACAACTGTTCCTGCCCCTCCTCTGCTTGCTAAAACTGAAATAAAGAGAAGGAAAGTGATATCACACACTGGCCTAAAACAGGAAGCCCTGGCCCCTTGATGAAATAAATACATGGCCACCTTTAGATGGCCAGCTGATTTGGATGCTGGGACCAGAATTCTGGTCCTCTGTAAGAAAAACAAGTGCTCTTAACTGATGAGCCATCTCCCCAGAGCACCTGTGCTGGCTGGTTTTGCGTCAACTTGACACTAGCTAGAGTCATCAGAGAGGAGGGAGCCTCCGTTGAAGAAATGCCTCCATGAGGTCCAGCTGTAAGGCGTTTTCTCAACTAGTGATCAATGGAGGAGAGCCCAGCCCATGGTGGGTGGTGCCGTAATGGGCTGGTAGTCCTGGGTTCTATAAGAAAGCAGGCTGATTCTAATTTAAATAAAAACACATATGGGGGGGGGGGGAAGCAGACCGAGCAAGCCATGGGGAGGAAGCCAGTAAGCAGCATCCCACCACGGCCTTTGCATCGGCCCCTGCCTCCAGGCTCCTGTCATGACTTCCTTCCGGGATGAACAGCAATGGGGAAGTGTGAGCCGAACGAACCCTTTCCTCCCCAGTTTGCCTTTTGGTCCTGGTGTTTCATCTCAGCAAAAGAACTCCAAACTAAGATACCTCCTGATCGCTACTTTTTGTTATTTGATTGTGAACTGGAGAGCCACAGTCAAATGATTTCCCTGTGTTGGAGACCCAAGAATCACAGAAAATAATGAGACCTTTGAGGGCATTGCTTGGGATTGGGACTGATCATCCAATTGGCCTACGAGAGCCACTAGCCACTGTTGCCACTTTAGTAGGACACTTTCTGTTGTCGTCAGGTAGGGCAGAAGGGGCCATCAGCCTGGACAAGGTCATAGGAAGCGTTGGTTAAGTCTCACCATCTTCCTCTCCTTCTCTTCTAGTGGTAACGGGAAGCTGGCATCCTGGGCCTCCATCCTGGGGTTTGTGGTGATGATGTCCCTGGATGTGGGCCTCGGCTAGCTCCAACAACCTTGGGATCCCAGGAAGGAAAGTGCTGGGCTTCTGCAGGACCATGAGCCTCTCTTCACATTAAAATCCCATTCCTTTCTCTCCTCTCCATATCTTTACAAATCGGTTCTGATTGCACTTTGACTTTTCATTTTGCTTTGGAGGGAGAAGCTGGTTTTCTTTGTAGTCTCAAGGCGTCATAGAACTGTAGATTTGTGTTTGGGCCACTGAGTGGAAGGAATCTTTCTTCGGTGGGATTATCAAGGCCAAGCCTTACTGTCCCACATCCAGTCTCCCTCACTAGACTCAACTCTAGCTCCTCAGGGTCACCTCCAGAAGTCAGCTCTTGGGACACAAGTCCTGAGCATGTTGGCCTAGCGTCTCAGAGCAGGTGGTCAGAGACCCCTGTGCTCTTTCAGTTTGACCCTCCTGACTGCCCAGAATGTTGGGACAGAAGCATCATGAACACAGAAGTCTGCTCTCCAAGGCTGAGGCAGCTCAGGCAGGGTCTGTTTCCTCCAGGGAGGCACGCATGGGAGGGTCTCCACAAAAAGGGAAGGGTGTCAGCTTTCTCTTTTGTCCTAAGGCAATTAGAGAAATTTGGAAATTAGGGTGACTGTGAACACACACAGTGTGCTCTGTGTAAAGCGCTGTGAGTGTGGTTTCGAGCAGAGGCCTCTGCTCTTGGTAGGGTCACAAGAACATTGTACTTAGTCATGGTTCCTAGATCTTCCAGCTATTAATATCTATGTGTTTACATCCATTGTTTTCCTGAGAGACTTGTGGATACTAGCAAATTGCAAGTCCTCAACCCCCTTGTTTACTAATGGAGTTACTTAAGTTAGCTCTAGTGAATGAGTGACCTTTAGAGTCTGCTAGGGCTCTTCCTCTGCAGGCCCAGATGCCCAGTAGGCTATGTTGGAATCTGACCAGAGGGCTTACAATAAGAAAAAAAAGGGATAGGAAGCTGGTAATTTTACATTTCCTTTCTTAGAAAACTTAAAATTCTGAGATGTCCCTGAAGAATGACTGGCCCTAGGCTGTATGCTAACCTGCTCCGCCATCAGCTCTCCCAACACACCCGAGGCCTGAGCCCTCCCTGGTCAGAGGAGTGTGTGGGACTCAGAGTGGACCGTACCTGGGAGCCAGGCATTCCGGTACTGGGTTATCAGTGTCTGCCCTCTGTGTTTATGTGGCCTGTCCCCTCCAAGGGTGAATACTATAGTCTGTGAATGCTCAAGACCCCAGAGGCCAACCTCAGCTGGGCGTACGTCCGTTCTTCTGAAGCACTGGTGATCAAAATTAAAGACTCGTTCAGAGATTTGATTGGTTGAGGCTGGCTTGGTGATTGTGTGTGTTTTATTCTCATGTCTCTGTGTGTAGTTCTGTTACTGCAAATCGTCCTTTCTTCCGGATAAGACCTTGTAACTGTGATTAGTATCAATAAAGGGAATTTTGTTGTGCATGAGCTGTGTTATAGTTGCTCCATAACACTGCTTCGTCCCAGAAGTGGCGATGCCCCCTCTCCCACCGGACACCCTGACACCATCAGGAGTAAAGAGATGCTCACAGCAGAGTGACTAGTCAGCTTAGAGGTGGCAAAAACAAACAAAACAGCATCCAACTCCAACCGACTAAGCAGTCGAGATTGATGGATGGGCGTTAAGAAACTTGAAGGAATTTGTGGAGAATTGGGCTTGGAAACGGGGTGGATCTAAGACAGCTAGATCTGGGCTGTAGTCTCATGGCATTTGGAAAACGGCCCCATTTGATGCTGTGGCCCCTGGTGTTGGTGACTAAATACTAGGCACCTCTATTGAAACTCCCACTCCCTAGTACCTCCAACAGCATCGGGGAATTAGGCTGTATTGGTCCAATCCTTCATATTTTGGTTCCTCCTTCAAGGTTAGGACCTGGAGAGAGAGGTTAAGTTTATCACCCTACTTTTACAGGCACACATACATACATACATACACACACACACACACACACACACACACACACACACACACACACACGCTGGACAAAACATCCATCCATCTAGAACTTTGATCCTGTGCTGGTCTTACCCTGACCAGGTAGGTCTTCATGTCTTCCCTGCCAGGGGACACGCCCCTCTTAAACAGAGAGCCAAAATAAACCCATCCTCTCCACCACCATGGCTTCTTGTCAGGGAGAGGAGAGGGGGAGGTAGTACAGGCCTCAGCCTGCAGGTCTCCCCACTCCTGGTACATGCTGGAGGGTGCAAAGTTAGATGCCAATGGGCCCCAGGAGGGGGGGTGGCCCTTCCCTTTACTTTTACATGGAGGTACGTCATCCATGCAGCAAAGACACAAAAGTTCAGAGAGCATCACACACTTAAATGGATTTTACCTATGCATCCCTGAGACATACCTGTCTGGGTATGGGGGTTGTCATCCCCACTCATAGGCATCCTGGTTCCGAAGATCTGGAATCTCCTTCCTCTGGCTGAGGTTCTGGGTGAGCCCAATCAGGCTGCAGGTGTGAGCAGACTCCACCCTGCCCACCTCAGGCCACGTGATGCAGACTGCCTGCAGGTCCTGCACCTGCACGAGTTCCTAGAGCCCTGCTCTGAACGCCCTTGGCATGGCTGTAAAGGGGCTAAGGGCTGGGTAGAGAAGGCCATGTGCAGGGAAAGCCACATGCATGCCCTTGAACCTGACCACTGGGTGGAAGACAGTGTGTCAACCCCAGCTGTCACCTGCTTGGCTACAATGTCACAGGTGAGATGCCCTGAAGTGACCTCTGGCTTCCCAGGATTCCTGGAGGTCTATTATGCTGTCACTTCCTGCTTGTCTTTCCGAAGGATGAGTCTGGGGAGCCCCAAAGGTACAGAGTGCTCTTTGAGAAAACCATACAGAAATGCCAACAAAAATAAGCTGAGGGCTTAGAAGAAGCCCCCGAGTTCACACTTCTGAGGCTCAAGTGTCATTAGCTTTGGGGAGTCCTGACCCTAGTGCAGGACAGGGCAGGCAGAGGTGTTTAGGAACTCTCAACAAACCTACTTTTCTGACATCTTCTTAGCCAGGTCAGGATAACAGCTAGAGAAAGACTGTGTTTAAAGGTGGGAAGAATGCTGATCAGCACACTCCCCTCACTGCCTTCCCATAGAGGAAGAGGAATCAAGCTTCCCTCCTTCCCATCCTCCCTGATCACCTGGGTAGCCAGAAGTGGCCATAGGGAACAGCCTAGAACCATCTCTGTTCAGCTCGCAGCCTTCATGTTTCTTCCTGGGGACTGCCTCAGGTTCCTCTAGTGGCTTGAAGGTAAAATAGACCCTGTATAGCCTCAGTCTGCCTCTGGAGCTACCACCCAGACCCCCAGAGCCTTAAACAACCTGGGGGGGGCACCTAGGCTACTGCCTTTTGCTCCAGGATAGGTATGATAGGGTTGATGAGCCAAAGGGGCAATTGACTGATGCCAGCCCCTAAGGAATGCAGGTAATTGCATAGGTAAATTTCTGCACGTGTATTCTCGAAAATCTTTGCATCCCATGGTCCCTTGAAAATCCAAACATGAGACTGGAAAACGAGAGGGTCTTTGGAGGTGAAGCCACCACTCCTCAGCACACAGTGAGCCATGGTGTGTGGCCAACTCGGTCCTTTGGAGATACTGAGAAGTCAGGGGGTATTACCTGAGCAGATGCAACCCTTACCTCAGCTTCTCCCATCTTCCCTGTGAGCACAGGGGTGCTGATATGAAAGTGCTTCATTGCAAGTTGCTATTTCCACAGAGACATGCTCGGGATGCTGCAAAGAGGTCTTAATTTTGGTCCCGTGTTTATCTTGGTCCTTTAAAAAAATCAACTCCAAATAAGATACTTCTGGTAACAATGGATGTTGACGCCTCAGTTGTGTGTTGTGTGTAGCAAGGAAGAGTTAGAAGGAAAAGGACTAAGGAATGCAGGGGTGCCATCCCTAAACCTATAGGAGGTGTTTTAGTTTACTTCCTATGGCTGTGATAAAACACTGACAAAACCAACCAGGAGGGAGGAGGGAGTTGTTTGGCTTATACATCCCAGTGACAGTATCACTGAAGGGAGGTAAGACAGGAACTCAATTAGGACAGACACTTGGAGGCAGAACCACAAAGGAACACTGTTTACTGGCTTGATTTCCATTCCTTGTTCAACTTATTTTTTATACAACTCAAGACCACCTGCTCAGGGATGACACCACCCACAGTAGGCTGGGCCCTCCCCTGTCAGTCATTAATCAAGAAAATGACCCTACGGACTCTCCCACAGACCAACCTTACCGAGGCAATTCCTCAATTAAGGTTATTTCTCCCCCAGATGACTCTAGCTTGTATCAAGTTGACGAGGCTAAACAAACTATAGAGTATATAGACATAAGTATCTCCCAAGGCTTTAAGAAGTATGCATATTACTTAATCAAAGCTTGCCTGTTAGAAGCAACAGATATCTTGTTGGTCAAAATGAAGCCTGAACTTTCTTGCTTTGGAGTTCAGACTTTTGTAGTAAGAAACACTTGGGCAGAACTGAACTTCAAGTCCTCTGCTCTGGAAGCCAGCAAGGCTGTGAACCCACGTTGCCCTCCTGACTGGGAGCTGACTCCTTATCCAGTAGGTACTGCTTGTTTGGAAGGAAGGGTGATGTAGGCGTGAGTGTGTGTGTTTGTTTAATGCAGAATTCTTGGCAAACCTATCCAGTAGGCAAGTGCTGACAAGTCAAATTCTCCATTTTTTCCAAGCCAGAAAAAAAATTCTGGTGTCACTTTCCCATCATCACCCTCACAGCCCTACCAGGTGAAGACTTCTCTTTGTCATTGGTGTACCTAGACACTGGAAATAGTGACAGCCTCTGGCTGAATGCTACAGCCCTCAAGGTCAAAAAGGTGTTGATGTTTCTCCTCCACGGTTGCTGTGGAAGGCAAAAGTTTGAGTTACTTTTGTCATTGTTGTGACACAATGGCCTAACAGGAGTGACTTAAGGCCCATCTCTCAGATGATTCTAGATCCCGACAAGTTAACAGTCACGGCAAAGATGAAAACTGGTTGGCAGCCTATACACCATTTAAGGTTTTAGACTTAGGTAGTAGAGGTGGGCCGAGTAAGATCAAGGGATGGATGTTGACAGGGAAATGCAGACCAGCATCATGGGAATCCGTGTGGAAGTGTGTCTAGTGCAGGCATGCTGAGACCAGCATTGTGAGTAGCCCTATAGAAATGTGTCAGGGCCAGGAGTGCAGATGAGCCTCATGGACACCCCTATGATAACCTACCTGGACCAAGAATGTTGAGAGCCCCATAGTAAGGACTACTGTAGAAGTGTGTCTTTATCATAAACATTCCTGTGAAAATGTACCTGGGCCAGGGATGCTTTGTAGGCATTCTTGTGGAAATGTGCCTGGATGAACAGGTAACATGGCTTTGGGAAAAGGCAAAACTCCTCAAGGGTTCATCCTCCGAACTCACAGCACTCAGTGCATGTCCGTGTAAGAGATGACAATGCTGATAGCATGGCTGATTGCAATCAGCCTTGGCAGGAGCTCCCAGAAAAGCTTTGTGGTTTGGAAAGTTGCAGCACCAACCAGGGCACCAGCTGCCTCTCAAACACACCTTACCCTGATGAGCCCAGCTACCACGCCCACACCTGAGCTTCTCCCACTGGAAGTTCAGCTTCCATGTCGTACCTGCTTTGGGCTGGAGTAGGATAATAATACCCTGGGGGTATTGTCTGTGAGTCCCTGGTACCCTGCCTCTTGTGGGAGTATGGACTTCCTGTGCTACCCATGGCCCATGAATATGACCATTATCCATTAGGATCACTTGGCAAGAGGGCTTAAGCTGTTCCTGGGAGTTCAGAGCTTCCGTCGAGAAGGACGTTAGGTTACTCATCAAAGGCAAGACTTCTTAGACAGGCGGATGGGATTGTTTTCACACTACCTCCCCCATCCTGACCTCCACCAGCTAAGAACAAAACAGCAAGAAAAGAATTAAGTGAAGCCGGACATGGTGGCACATGCTTTTAATGCCAGCACTCAGGAGGCAGAGGCAGGTGGATCTCTGAGTTTCAGGACAGCCAGGGCTATGCACCAATGAAAAGTAGGATAACCGTTCTCTCAGACAACAAAGTTAGCAGAGTATCCACTAGGCTATTTCACTGCTTTACCCCGGGGGCTCTAGAGGACTACATTGATCATTGTAAGCCATCGTCCAGACCACTCTCCTCGTCCGTCCCACTCATGTAAGTCTTTGCGACAATCTTCTTTGAATAATAGCCAACACAGAGGCTGGAGAGATGGCCCAGCAATTAAGAGCACTGACTGCACATGGTAGCTCACAGCCATTCATAATTCCAATTCCAGGGAATTCAAAGCCATCTTTTGGCCTCCACAGCCACCAGGCATGTGAATGGTACATAGATATGTATACAGGCCAAATACCCATTCACACAAAAGAAAAAAATTAAAGTAATACTTGTAGTTGAAGCAAGGCTCAAAATGCACCCTGTGTTTAGTGGCTACATAGAAGTCTAGATTTTTCACCTCTCTAATGTTAATGACATATGTATAGCAATACCACCAATGCCACTCTATTGTTTTGACTAAATTTTACAACATTCTGTTTTGGAACCTCATCACAAATAGTGACTAGTTTATCACCCAACACTGGCTGGAACCTACTCACATTTTAAACAATTAAAGTGGTGTGTGTGTGTGTGTGTGTGTGTGTGTGTGTGTGTGTGTGTGTGCAAGTTTATGTGTGGTGTTGGGTGTTGGGGGGCGGGTTCTGAGGATCTGACTAAAGTTCCCATGGTTTGGCAAGTGCTTTGCTGACAGACCATCTCTCAAGCCCCCTTATTCATCTCACTTAATTCCTGGTTATAAAACACAAAACAAAATCTCTCTCAGTTGCTCCAAGTAAAAAGCAAAGCCAGATCTGCACACTCACTTTCTAAGGCGCACATGAGTTCATGTGCATGCCACTTTATCTTTTACTCTACTTGATCTTCAAATTTTATTCTTGTTCAACTTCTGATTATGAGGAATTGCAAGCCTATGCTCAACAGAATGACATCATGAGCCTCATAGACCCATCACCCATGAACTTCATAGACCCATCATTCACAAGCACTCGAGGGCTCATTACCCATGAGCTTTTATGGACTGATCACCCAGGAGCACTCATGGACCATCATCTATGAGCACTCATGGGCCCATCACTCATCACCATGAGCCATCATAGATATGTCACCCATGAACCTCATAGACCCATCCATCACTTATGAGCACTCATGGGCCCATTGCCCATCACTCATGAGCCCTCACAGGCCCATCACCCTGGTCCAATGACTATCTACTCAGCCACATCCTTGCTTTGATTTCCCTTTTCCTACAACTACAAAAATTAAGGTCTGAGGAGGTGGCTCAGTGGAAAAGTGCTTGCTGCACCAACATGAAGACCTGTGTTTGGATCCTCAACACTTGTGTGAAAAGCTAGACATGGTGGTACGTGCCAATAACCCCAGCAATGGAGGGGCAGAGATAGGTGGGACTCTGGGGCTCCTGGCCACACAATCTAGTGGGAAACAAATGGTGAGCTCCAGACCCAGTGAAAGCCTCTGTGCCAATCAGCTCTGGCCTCCTCATACACAACACTGGTAAACACGTGCTCTCTCTCTCTCTCTCTCTCTCTCTCTCTCTCTCTCTCTCTCTCTCTCTCTAATTAAAAAGATTCACTGTCACTTTCTTAATAAACAGGCCAAAATGAATCTCAAAGTGAAAGCTCTGACCGGAGGCTGGGGAGGGCGTGGCTCAGCTGAGTGATTGTAGCACGTACAAAGCTAAGTTTCGATCCTTAACACCATGTACACTGGGCGTGGCGGCTCACTCTTGTAATCCCAGCACCCTGAAGATAGAGATTGGAGGATTAGGGGTTCAAGGTCATCTTCAGCTATATAGCAATTTTGAGGCTAGCTTGGGCCACATGAGCACCTGTTTCTGTCAAAGGAGGAGAAGAAGGAAAGAAAGAAGGAAGAAGAGAAAGAAAAGAGAAAAGGTCGGAGGGACGGAGAGAGAAAGGGAGGGAGGGAGGAGGGAGTCAGGGAGGAAGGGAGGGAAAGAAAAGCATAGAATAATGTGCGTAGTCACCATGGAATCTACTCCTGGCTTCTGCTTGGCCACCACAGCCTCAAACTCCTGCAGAGCCTCCACCCTGTAAGTAAATTCTCCTGACTGGGGTAGCCTGATAGGACATAATATTTAGGAACTGGAATTCCCAGCCCCCACCCTGTCCTTGTCTATCCTGCAGGCTGCTGGCCTCACCAGCCACGTGTGTGCACCAACCACCCAGGCCCAAAAGCTTGCTCTCTAACCAGGAGAGCCTCTGTCAGCTCGGGGAAATGGCTTTCCTTCACATAGCCCTCTGTGGGGCTGTTTTTAAGAAAGGATGCGTCAGGGTTTCAATAGTACTCTCTTTGGCCCTGGTTGGCTTCTGGGAAGGAGAGCCCAGTCTCCCTGCCCCCCCTCCCCCCCTTGGTGGGTCCCCACCCTTAGCTCTGAGAAGGTGACTGACAAGTTGCGTGTCAGTCAGAGTTGCCTGGGGCTGGGCTGGGGAGTGGGGAATCACAGCTTGCATTGTGTACATCAAGGGCTCTGACAGGTGCTGATGGATTTGGCTTCCTTGAGGCTCCTGAGCCCTGGGAGGGGACAAAGGGGAGCATTGTTTGGCAGGGCAGGCCTCTGCCTGTGAACCCACTCATTTGCCTGGTGCTGGAAACAGGTGTATCATGCTGAGTGTGCCAGAACTATGTTGGGTGATAAAGATCTCAGCTGCATTCCCCAGGGCCAGCTTCACGCCAAGGATGCTACATGAGGTGCAGCCCATGGTCCCTCTCTCCCTGCAAGGCAGCACAGTCCTTTCTTTTCCTGGTCCACAATTCTGAGTTACACACCTAAAAACGAGGGATTGTCAGGGATGGGGAGTGGAATTCTGCTTCAGTGTCCCACTCTTTGGAGCAGAGGTGGCAATGGGGCACAGGGCATGGTTACCAGTGAAGGCACATTCGCACCATTGTTGAGCTAGGGCTGTAAGGTCAGCTCTTAGCCAAGATCTATGCTGACACTTTGAGTCTTCCCAGAGACTCATCCAACCTGATGCATGCCAGCCAAGGGCACCCAGTGGCCTGGCTTTTTCATTGTCCCTTCTGGGTTGTTGCTATAGACACCCCAACCAGGCGCATCATTTTGAAATTAAAAGGATATTTCTTGGGCTATGGGCTCAGTGATAGAGGCTTGCTTGCAAGTATGAGGCTCTATGTTCAGTTCCCAGCAAGCCTCCCCCAACACCCACCACCTGGTGTATGATTTTCTTCTAAACTTTTTAAATTTTTAGTTCTGTGTGTTTGTATAGAAGGGTGCGTGCATGTGAGTGCAGGCGCTTATGGAGACCAGAAGAGGGTGTCAGATCCCCTGGAGTTGGAGTTAGAGGTGCTGGGAACCAGCCCTGGTCTTCTGCAAGAGCAATATGTGCTTTAAACTATGGAGCCATCTCTCCAGCCCTCACAAAATTGGCTTCTTATTAAGTAAATGCAATGGCGAATGCATTTAACAGCATGGTAGTGACTTTAGAGAAAGTGACTCTGCCATCCTGAACTGCCACCTCTGACTTCTCAGTACATTTCCCCCTGATATTTCTCCTTACTTTGGTATAAGATGTGACTTTTTTACTTCTTAGCTGAATAGCATCCATTTTCTTAGGCTCGCATTGAGCTATTTGCAATAAGTCTCCCTCCATTGGCTTTGCCTGAGCAGCGTCTGTTTCTCTGGTGAACTTGAAGTACAATATAGGGTTGGCGTGAGGATGGGGCAACTGCCACATGCTACCATGGGAGCCTCCTGCCTCCTGCCTTCTCTCCACTCCATCGTCGTCTGGCTGCACGCCTAGCAATACTCTTCCTTTTATCCTAAGACTAAAAACCACCCAGATTTTGCACACAGCCGTAACATGTTGAGGACGAGAAGATAGAATAATGGCCTCCTGAAGATGTCTGAAGCCCATTCCAGAACCTGGGAACATCTTGTTACATGGCAAAGGGACTCCGGGCTGCAGATGACAAAGGGGTTTTAACAGCCAGCCTTAAAGTGAGATTATCTTGCAGTTTCCCGATGGGCTACCGTAATCAAAGGGTCCTTGTTTCTAAGTGGAAAGGGAGGCTGGAAGTGGGTGGGTCAGGGTGATTGATGTGAGAAACACTCATTGCAGATGAGGAAGGGGCCATGCAGAAATTCCATGGTGCTGTGGCTTGTTTTGTTCATTGACCTGGACCTTTGATAGCTGTTTTTTTAACCTAGAAGCTTGTGTCATTTTCATGTGTCCTTTTTGTCACAACCCTTTCCTCATTCTTTTCTGTTGCTCTTTTGGAGTTATTTTGTGAGTATGCACATGTAAGTGTGTGTGTGTGTGTGTGTGTGTGTGTGTGTGTGTGTGAGAGAGAGAGAGAGAGAGAGAGAGAGAGAGAGAGAGAGAGAGAGAGAGAGAGAGAGAGAGAGAGAATACTGCCTGTCAGGGAGGGGTACGGAAGACATAGGTGTGCATACATGTATAGGGAGGTCAGCAGTCAACGTCATTCTTCAGAAGACACTCTATCTTTTTTATTTATTTATTTTTTGAGGCAGTTTCACCAAGAGTTGACAGTCGCCTTTGCAGTTAGCCTGGCAGACCATCCAGCCCAAAGGATCCGTTTGGGATCACAGGAGCCAACACTACACACAGCTTTATAGATGGGTGCTTGGGATCAAACTCAAGGCCTTTTCATGTGCAGCAAGCCCCTTGCCCGCAGAGTTCCCGGCTCCTGTGGAACCCCTGTTGCTGGGATCACTAGTTTGTTCCAAATCACTTCTCTTTTCTCCTCATATCCTCCTTAACATGCACCCCGATTTTACTCCCAAAATCTTTTCTATTTAATTTCTGCCATCATGTTTTTAGTTTCTATAATCTCTAATCATAAAAATCCCGTCTCAGGACCTCCTGCAGACCTTCTTTCTGTCTCTCCAAGGAAAACAATGGAAGGTGTAGATATATTTTAGTTTTTCTTTTCCTCTTCCCTGCACTGTTTCCCCCAGATCTGTTCCTCCTCCTGCGAATCTTAATCTGTCTCACTACAGTCTGGTGTCAGCACCACAGGTGAGGGTGGTTGGATCTCTCCCTACAATCAACCTTGGGTTCTCATCTCCCACCTTACTGAGGCAGGGTGTCTTTTTAATGTCTGACTAGACCCCTGTGAGTTTCCATGGATTCCCCTGTCTCTGCCTCCCATACACTATAAGGGTGCTGGAATTATAGACACAGCTACCATATTTAATTGAACATGGGTTCTGGGGATTTGAACTCAGATCCTCATACTTCCACAGTAAGAACTGGACTGAATGTGTCCCTAGTCCCCCTCCTGGGTCTCCATTTTTTCTCCACTCCTCCATTTCATAATTTGAGTCTCTATGTTTCTTAGGAAAGACCTTTCTCAAATGTCTGGTAAACACCCTGAATATAGGAAGATGGGAGGCTACTGATATTTGGCAGCTAGTGCTAGAGACAAAGCTAGGGTTAGAGACAAAGACTTGGCTTTTTTTAAAACATGTTTTTATTGAGTGATACATTTCCTCTCATGCCTCTTTCTTCCTCCCCTCTACTCTTCCCCTCTCCCCTATGGCCTCCCAATCTACTCAGGAGATCTTGTCTTTTTTCCCCTTCTTAGGCAGATCCATGTCTATCTCTCTTAGAGTTCTCTTTGTTACCTAGGTTCTCTGGGGTTGTGGACTATATGCTGGATATCTTTTCCTTTATGTCTAATATCCATTTATGAGTGAGTACATATTATATTTTGTCTTTCTGAGTCTGGGTTACCTCATTCAGGATGTTTTTTTTCTAGTTCCATCCATTTACCTGCAAATTTCAAGATGTCATTGTTTTTTACTGCTGAGTAGTACTCCATTGTGTAAATGTACCACATTTTCTTTATCCATTCTTTGGTTGAGGGCATCTAGGTTCTTTCTAGGTTCTGGCCATTACAAATAAAGCTGTTATGAACATAATGGAGTGAATGTCCTTGTGGTGTAAGTATTCATCCTTTAGGTATAAGCACCTCTAAATATTACCCTTTTTGTTATTTTGTTCTTTGAAGCAAGCTGACCTTGAACCTGTAACATGGGTGCATTTGACCTTGACCTGTGGATCCTCCTGCCTCTGTCTTACAAGTGGTAGGATTACAGGTGTAAGCTATCTTTCCTGTAGTTTTGGGGCTTGAACAAGGGGCTTCATGGATGCTGGGCAAGCTCTATTCCTGCAGAGCTATGTCACCAGCCTTCCCAAACATCGCTCTTCCTGCAGAGCTATGTCACCAGCCTTCCCAAACATCGCTCTGTGGAGCTTTTATCCCTGGTGACCTGTTTTACTGTGGAGGCACAGGATGGTTCCTGTCTGCACTAACATTTAAAGAGTCAAGTAGATGCAGAGTTATTCAGACCTTGCTCTAATGCCTCTGCCTCAGTCTCCTTAATTTACCCTTGACCTCTGCCCTCCTGGCTCTGAATGACTTCACATGACACCTGCTCCTTCACTGTGGCACTTTGTCAAAGTGTCACCTGAATAAGATTCTGTAGCTGAAGTGCTTAGAATGGCTTGTGGCACAAGATAAGGCTTGGCTGTGATTTCCTGTGTGATGCCACCAGACACACCTCTAGGTGACTTCAGGACTGTACATCCTCGGCCAGGCCTCTCCTTCATGGTGCTCCTCTGCCATTCCCTGCTCTTTGGGGTCTGGTGTTGTTTTCATTGCTAACCCATTTCCCAGCTACACAAAGGGGGCCATTGTCATTGTTCCCTCCAGATGTTGCATGTTTAAAAGACACCCAGACCAGAAGGGACTTGTCCTCTGGATGCCCTTAGAAGAGGGAAAACGTCCATGAACAGATGAAGGAATGGTGGTCCTTAGTCTCAGAGCAGGGGGTTCCCACAGGGACCTGAGGGAAGTCATGGGTACTTAAGAGTCTCACTGATGCTATATCATCATCAGCTTCGTCTCCATCATTTACTCAACGTTTCCCTGATGTCCATGGAGAGGGTGCACACCTTGGCCCTACTCTGCACATATAAACATACGCTTATGAGTTGATTGGGCTTGATCACCTTCTATATGATTAGATTCTCTTGAGAACAAATGAGCCATGTAAAACAATAATTATAATGTTTACTGGTATGAGATTATGGATTAATGAACATGGCTAACCTTAATGTTCTTTTTCACAAGTTTATAGTATATAAATTATGCGATCATTTAAAATGTACAAGACCTTTATTTTCTTCCTCATTTTTATTAGTTTCTTGAGAATCTTATACAATATATTTTTATTATATTCACCCCTCTTTTAACTCTTCCCATACCCATCCCTTTCCTACCCAGTCAACTGACTGTGTGTGTGTGTGTGTGTGTGTGTGTGTTTAATTTTAAAACCCATCACGTTCAAGTTGTATTGCCCATAAACTCTTAAATGTATGGTCATCTACTTAACATGGTAGACCTACTACATCATACCCCCTCTGATTAGGAGTCACCATGGAAAAGGTATAAAGGCCATAGGTGGTGGGTAACTATAAGGAAACAGTGATTCCACACAGAGCAGGGCAGCCGCTCAGATTAACTCTTAGCAGTTGTGACAGCCTGCACAGACCTCTGCAAGCTCAAACCAGATAAAATCCCAGCATGGAAGAGGGAGGGAGCATGAAGTCCCACCCCTAGCTGAGGGGCACCTGAGAGCTGCTAGGAGCGGAAGCGCCTGTTTTACTTAAAGGTGTAACTCATGGGAGATGGGTGACGTAAGCAGCAGGTCGTGATTAGAACCAGGGATTCTGATCTCAAATTTAGTGATCTCCCGTGGCGCCAGCGCCACAAGCAACTCCAAGGTATCAGGAAAAGAGAGACCAGACGTCCATTTGTTTGTTCTAAGAGAATGCATGTGTTGCCTTTATTGCCAGGAGAATGTGTGTGTGTGTGTCTTCATTGCAAGTGCTAAGAGGTCCCTCTCTTGTAGGAGGGAGGAGCTTTATATACAAGTTTACAGCACAGTGGAAAAACCCCAGGTAGAAGAGATAGTTGTTTTCCTCCTGCTGGATGTTGATGTCAGAGGGTCAAAGCCAGGGCAGTAAGCCAGGACTATAAAACAGAAAGCTCTTGGACTGGAAAACAAGTTGCACTTGTAGGCTGACCAGCAACTCACAGAGACCCCATGGGGCCGGGGCCCAACAATCTCCCATGATAGCATGCCTTCCCTCTATCCTTTGCCGAGGAAAAGGCAATAGCCTCTTACTGTTAGGTTTTACCCGCAAGGTGGTTATCTGGAACGGCACCTAGCTCTAGGGACTCTTGCTCACCCCCTCAATGGTTCTTAGGAAATCAATAGATCACAGTCCAATTTAAGTTGCTAGGACACAATACTCAAGGCTGGGTAATTTGTAAAGAATATAGTTTGTGTAGTTCACGGTTTTGGAGATTGTCAAGTCCAACTTCAAGACTCTGGCAGTTGGTATTATAGCATTACAGGGGAAGTGGGTCTTTTCCTCCCCTTGTAAAGCCACTAATATCATCCATAGGGCCCCACCCTCAGGAGCTCATCATGACCTCAGTATAAATCCTAATCGTCTCCCAAAGACAATTTCAAAATATCTTTGGTAGGTGAATTCGGGGCTTATGTTTTCAACCCATGAACTCTCGAGGGACACATTCAAGTCATAGAAGTGATTTGTAAATGGGGAGATTGAGATCCAAGGAGGCTGGACTGCCTTCCCCAGAATCATACAGTCAGTCAGTGAGTCTGAGACCAGTGTAGAATCAGGATCCAAGGCTACTGAGCAAGGTCATTTTCCCAAGGCTCGGGGTCATGGGGTAGGGAGAGGTCAGAAGCTCAGAGCCATGGGTTAACCATCCTCAGCAGAGCCCAACCATTGACCAGGCCACATGGTGGGCTCCCAAGGCACCTCTTTCCCTGCTTTCCAAGGCTCTATCCAGTCGCAGGCTAGCCCGTGTGCTTCCTATGTATAGCCACTGTTCCAATCTGAATGGGACACTCAACATCACCATTGGCTGGTGTCCACTTTCACCACTCCAAGGCTCAATTTCTCTCCTTACAAAGCATTCAAATTCCATCCCTTCTATGGAGCTATTACAAAACTAGGGAGAGCCACATGGTATGTGGGGACAGCTGCTTTGGAGACCCAGATTTAAATATTGACTATTCCATGGATTTTCTGTGCGGTTGCTAGTTAGCTTGCTAGGGAGAGGGGCTCACCAATGTAATCATCTCCACCGGGGATGGTGATAAAGTCAATCAAATGGAGTAGAGAACCAGGAGCCACATAGAAGAGAACTAAGTAGCCCCAGTAAACATGTAGTGCCAACAGCTGGCTACACAGGTGACTGAGGTTCCTGGGATTCAAGCCAGAGCAGTGAGCCCGGAGAAGATAAGCAGAGAGCATCCGAGTGAACCCAAAGAATCACGAGAGATCAGTCGATGATTGAAGCCATCGAGTTCTGGATCCAAGCTCAGCTACAGGCAACTGCAAGCCACAGGGCCTGATTGAGAGCCGTCCTGGATTGCAAAACCCCAGGCAGGCCAAGTGTAAGAATGAATGCCTGCTATTGTGAGCCACAGAGTGTATGGGTGGGTTATTTGCAGTGCTATCCAATAGGTGATTAATACAGGGAATTCAAACCTGATTGCAAACCTCATTCTCTCCTCCCTCCCTCCCTCCCTCCCTCCCTCTCTCTCTCCATCTCTCTCTCTCTCTCTCTCTCTCTCTCTCTCTCTCTCTCTCTCTCTCTCTCTCTGTGTGTGTGTGTGTGTGAGAGAGAGAGAGAGAGAGAGAGTCTATCAAATCAAATGGAGGCTAGAAGAGGACATCAGGAGTCCCACCCTATCTTCTAACCCTTATTCCACTAAGATAAAGGCTCCCATTGAGCACAGAGTTAGGCTGGTAGCCATTAAGCTCCAGCCATTCTCCTGTTTCTTCCCTCATAGTACTGGTTATACAGTCATGCCCAGCTTTTATTTGAGGGCTGAGAATTTGAGCTCACAAATAAAGCTCACATACCACTCCAACCATCTTCCAACCACTAATGCTCACTCATAGCCTTCTTACAACACTGTGCTGTGATCCTGTAAAACACGTAAGAAATGTGAATCTGGTGCCCAAACACACCTCCGGGCTTCTCAGAGATGCCAAGAACCCTGTGTTGAACGTGGGTCTCATTTTAACAGACTTCCAGATTGTTAGAAAAAGGAGTGGGAATCTGTGCTAGAACCAGGATGGTTTTGTAAGCAATTCAGCTCTTCACAGATACTTTATTCTTAATGTAAATTAAAACATCTTGGATTACACTCAGGAGTTCTGTGGTGGAGCAAAAGCTCTACATTGGAAGGGCAGGGAAGAAATCACAGGGAAATACATTCACACCTTTGGAGGAGAGAATGTGCAGACTCCAATTGACACAAGGTCATTTGTATGATGCTCCAATCTGTTAATGAGCAACATGTGCTTCAGGGAGACAATTCACAATAAAAATAAAGAAAATAATGAACCAAATCCAGTGTAGCTACCCTTCCAGGGAAGGGGAAGTGTGGCTGTGGAGGGAGACACAAAAACCTGGAGACTGGTCATGTCCCAGATCTGACACTGATGGACAGGGGTGTAGCTCAGTTGGTAGAGTGCTTGAATGGGTGAACAAAGTCCTGTGTTTAATCCCCAGTACCCTGTAAACCAGGCATGGTAATGCGTGCCTGTAATCCCAGCACTTGGAAGGTGAGGGCAGGAGGCTCATAAATTCATGGTTATCAGCTGATATAGCAAGTTTAGGGCCAGCCTGGGCTATATGAGATGCTACCTCAAATAATCAGGCTGTAGGCATGTGTTGAATTCAAATGTGGACTTGCCACTCACCAGGGTCCTGTCATTTCAACTGTCTGAACCTTAATTTTCCTGTTTATAGGATGGTCACTACGAGGACTTGCTTAAAGCAATACCTAATGCCTAAGAGCAAAAAGTCCCAAGCATGGTTGCCCACGTGTCACTAGGCGAATGTGCCGTACACCCTGTGTGGCAGTGGTGATGCAATCACACAGACCTGTGATCCTTCACTAGCCCCACGTTGGTCAAGCACGTGTCTTGCCAGGCACAGTTGTTCATAAGACAGTGAGTCAGGCAGTGTCTAAGCACCACTGATAAGCTCCCGGGGGCACAAAGTTGCCACGTTGTTATGAAGACCTGCTTTTGTTGATGTCAAGGACAGATGGTGGGAGCTGCTTCTTAGAAGGCAGAAGAGAGCTTTACTTGCTTGCTTCAGGTCCCTCTGGGTGTGGACAGAATGCAGTGTCCAAGCTGGGTGCTCCCTTTGCTCTTGACTCGGGGTCTGCCCAGATGGCGGTCCCACCCCAGCGCTGTGAATGGAAGGGATTGTCATGTTCATGGGAGGAGCTGCCTGTGGAGATCAATAACTGATTTGCCTCAATTAAACTAGAGACTTCTGTCTCCAGCAGCAGATAAGCAAGTGGAGAGCTAACAAGGAGGAAGGGAGGGGCAGCTCTGACAAACTGGTTGTGAAGGGCAGGCCAGGCCGATTGAGTGCCTGTCATTGTTTTATAGTGGCAATAACATTGGCAGGCATCTGAGGGACCTAGGAGAGGAGCCAGCTGTAGGCACAAAGCAGGCATGCCAGCGTGCTTCCTTCAGTCTACCAGAGTCACCAGGGAAGACTTGGGGTCCCCAGGCCCTGTGAGAAACAGTGAATTGATAACAGTTCACCATGTCCTCCCTTTCTGGGAGACAAGAACCAGGGACTGCTGGAGTTGAAGTTCACACATGGGTACAGAGAAGCAGCTGAAGTTAAGAGGACACCTCCTGCTAAGACGGGGATGGACTCGTGGAGGAGGGCTGCCCCAGGAGGGCAGTAGCAGGTTAGCCTCTGGGAAGAAGTGCCTTAGACAGCATGACAGTCAGAGAACCCGGTCTGGAGAATGTCTGCTGTTTGCCAAGGTGCTTTACAAGAGTTTGCTAATTCCTGTAATCCACAGGTAGGCACTTTCATTATCCAGTTATAGACAGAAGTTAAAGGCCTTGTCCAAGGCCACAGCTCCTCAGTAGCAGAGCCGGTCTGTTCTTGGAGTATCTAGGTAATGTACTGTCTGCTAAAGATGTCCTCGTCCATCAGATGCTGTGGGATGGTGTCTCCTGGTCATCCTGTTAGTGCAGTCATGCATTCATATACCACATACATACACTTACATACTGCATAAATATCCATGCACACCCATGCGTGTGCACATTCTACACACAATGCACATGTAGCATAATGCATAGGTCACACATGTGGAACAACACACAATGCACACATCACATGAAGCATAAATCACACACGATGCACCAATTACATTTGTACAATCCACACACAATATACATATGACAAACAGGTATAAGTGAATCACATACATGATGCATATCTACACACAATGCACATATAACATCCACATGCAGGTCACACATATGCACATCCCCACATAGTGTGCAAAACATACATGCATATATAGATATATATCTCAAGTGCACCTAGTATATGTGTACACATGCATAAGTCACATATTTGCATAGCATCACATACAAACAAACACCACACACCCCACCTGGCAAGATCATACATATAAACATTGTTCTCCCCAACCACCCACAACTGGTGTGACTGGAACAGCCATTGACCTGATTTCCCTCTGTTGCTCACCTGAGCGTGAATGGATTGGAGGAACTGTAAGGACTAATCTCTCTCTGCCTAAGTAGATGGGATCTGGTCTGTTGCCTGGACCCCATGACTTCCAAAACATGGATCTAAGGCAAGGTATCTCTGTTTCAGTAACTATGACACTTGAGGCCAGTTCATACTGTCTTACAGGACACTGTCCTGTGCATTATATGATCCCTAAATACCAGTACTATCATAAAGTGACAACTAAAAGTGTCTTCAGACATTACCTAGATAGGTAGCTAGATAGATAGTAGGTAGATTAGCTATAGATTGCCTGGCTTCATGCCAGCAGTTCCTCCCTCATAAGTCCCCTGCTTATTCACCCATCCATACTGTTCTTCTCTGTTTTGTGGGAGCCAAGGCAGCTGTGGACAAGACTGTGTTTTGTGGGTGAGGAGGAAGGCGAGACGCGGGGCCCTCCATCATTGCTTCTACAATCAGTACTTGAGGCTTTCAAGAAGCACGTCACACTCCAGAAAGTTGGGGCACAACAGCTGGAAAAACAGGCCTTTCTCTCCATCCCCTTTAAAGTCCCGTTTGTCTGCCCAGTCTCCCACATGGCCATCAGAGACTCTAGTCCACTCTGCAGGCAGCGACAAACACAAACAGCCCTCTGTGCTTTCTCCAATGGGAGTTTTCCTTCCTCTCTCCGTCTCCTCCTTTAGAAATGCTTGGGGTTTTTTTATTTTTCTCATTAATTCACTTGCTGCACATGCCTACCCCCCTCCTGTGCAGTGCCCTCCCCTTACCCTGCTACACCTGACTTATTTATTTATTTATGGCTGGAGTATTTGAGCTGGAGGTTTAGTTCGGTCTATTAAGCTTGCTCCTTTTCCTGCCTGGGAACCCGGGTAATGAGTAACCATAGCGTGCTACAGGCAGCTGTCTCGGACAACCCAAGAGACTCCACGGAGCCGCATAAGGGAGCGTTTGTTCTGTCCCAGCTCAATAGTTCCTTGTGCGGGAGGCAGTGACGGGAGGGAGGGAGGGAGGCAGGGAGGTAGAAAAGAGACAGACACTAAATCACTGCGTTCTGACAATTCCTCTCTTCTCTCCCACCCCTCCCTCCCCCACCTGCCCTGGTGATCATTACTTGGGACTTTCCAACTCCTCTTTCTGAGTCTGTGGACCTGAGTAGAAGCTTGTGCATATCCCGAGGAAAGTTCTTTGGCCAGTTTAGGTTCCATGAAGCCTGAGGGCTGGTTTTTCACATGGGGGTGGATTTGAGGGCCTGGATCTCTCACTGTGCTGAGGAACACAATGCCCATTGTCCCCAAGGTCATTTTGTGATCCAATAAATCTCCAGGAATTGGCCCCAAACCTTGTATGCCTGGATATGCCATAAAGCTGCTTGAAAAGTGCTTCCATGAAGTCATTCAAGTGTATTATGGGATTAGTTATATGCCCCACAATCAACACGGGACTCCTTAGGACCTTGTTTGATCTGTGACATTCTGTAGACAGGGAAGGCAGAGACAACATTGTACATATGGCCTCTAGAATACCCCCCAAACTGCAGTCACACCACCACATTCTGTGCATGGGGACAGGATACCTCTACTGAGCCAGATGACTGGCCAGGTACTAGGGATGTGCTGGGAATGACTATCAAAACACGAAGGGTGTGGCTGTGCTCTCAGCTTGCAATGTGGTAAGGAAAACATCAGAACCAAATTGCAGTTATATAAGGTAAGCCAGGCTAACCCATGTGGGAGAGGCACACGCTAAATAGCTGGGGACAGGAGAACAGAAAAAATTCAAATCTGAGTAATCACCAAGGAAGATTCCAGAAGGCAGGCCCTCCTCCAGGGAGAGGAGCTGTTTTGCAGGGAGACTGAGGTATCAAGCATTTGGGCACATTGAGGGAAAAGAGTGACAGATGGACAGGGATGGTGAGAGCATGGGCAACTGATTCATAGTTCTTAGTAAGCTCCGGGCTATTCCTTGGGCTCTGAGGTGTAAATTACCTTGAAAAGTGAGGAAGAGATGACAATGTAGACCCCACCTCAAAGCAGATGCCAGCGATCTGAACAAAAGAACCCAACAAAAGACTGGGGTGGACAAGGTGATGACACCAAGGTCAGCAGATGGAATATTCATTGAGACAGTGTGCATGGTGTGTTGCAGAGAGCAGAGGGGAAGTAGCCCTGTGACTCCAAGTCTGGATGACTGGAACACAGATCTAGAGAAATATAAGTATTAGAAGATCCTGGTGTCTGGAGCTGGGGAGATGACTCTGGAGATAGTTCAATCAGTAAGGTCATTTAGTACAAGCATGAGGACTCAAGTTTGAGCACTAGAGCCTCTGTAGAAAATCCAGGTACAGTAGAATACACTTGTAAGCCCAGCACTGGGGAGGCAGAGGAAGATGGATCCCCAGAACTCATTGACCAGCCTACCAAATCTTAGTGAGTTCCAGTCAAGGGAGAGACTCTGTCTCAAAACCAGATTAGGTGGTGTCCAAGGATCAATATCCAAGGTCAAATGTTGGCCTCACATACTCACATATGCTTACACACATGGGCTGCACACATATGAACACACACACACACACACATACACACATACACCAGCAAACAAACAAATGCAACAAGAGATCCAGAGGATGATCAGAGCTAAGCACCGAGATGCAGAGATGGCTAAAATGTTAACCTTGACAGACAAGAGAGAGACAAATATACCAAGATCAGTTGAAAATGGAAGTTGGGAGTCAATAAGAGGTCAGAGCTGCTGTCTCTTAGAGCAGAGCCTTCAAATATTCCCACAAGACCAGGAAATCCCTTGCGGTGGAGCTAGATCTTCTCTCTGTAGTAGTGCAATAATGAGGCTGTGTGATTGATAATGGAACCAACATGAGACGACATAGGTTCAAGCTCCAACTTTGCTGCTATTGTATGACTCAATCATTGCATGACTGGGCACCCACTCAACATACATGATCTATTTGCATACCTACGTAGAAAGGCATCAACAGTGCCAACCACCTCAAACTATTGCCATGAAGCTTGCATGAAACAGTGCTTGAAAAAGGATGCTATAAATCCTTTTAGTCTAAGTTCAGGAGGGCAAAATCTATGGTGCATGGATCCCTACACTACCTTGGGTTTCTATGAGTCTATTAAAACCCATTGGTGTTTGGAACATCTTGAAAATTAAGGATGGATAAGAAAATATTCTATGTTCAACACAGGAGAAGAGCTCTAGAAAGTTTGTGTGACTTCTCCAAGATCACCTAGCAGAGACGGTGCCATCATAGCCCAGGGTCTCCATGTTTTAGCCTAATGCAGTCAACCTAACTGTTGACTAGTCAAAGATGCTTCTATGTGTGTGACACAAAGTTTAATGGAGCCTGGGTTAGACAGTGAGGTCATGAGTTAGTCTACATGTCAAGAAGTCCCAAGGAAGATGGACTTCAGAACTAAGCTCTGCTGATCCATCCGGGACTCTGGTACCTTCATCTCATCTTGATCTTCATCCAAAGGCTCAACTTCTGAACTAATGATAGTTGAGGTTACCTCTTTCCTTGTTCACAAAGGAGAGAAAAATTGCTTAGGCAAGCAGAACATATAAATGTTCTTATGCATTTTATACATAGTAAGTATACACTGTGGTGTGAAGAGTCACCCAAACCTTAGTGGATCAAAGCCACAAACACCACATGTCACAAATACACAGATCAGGAATTTGGTCAAAATTCAGCTAAGTCTTCTATCTTACATGACATCCATGAGAGCTACATACTAATACTCTACAAATGAGTAGGTGGGCTCCATGATCCAAGAAGACTTCAGTCATGTCCATGTCTCTGATAGATCTTTGGAGACCTTGGTGGTGGATGGACAAGAATCTCTGGCCAACAACACAAGAACTGTGTATCCATGATCTGCAGACTTTTTCATGGGGGCTCAATGATGATAAACAGGTGCACCAAGATTCTGAACAACTTATGATTTAGCTTCAGAAATTCAGAGGTCATTTCTAGCCTATCCTGCCAGTCAATAAGCCATTAAAATCAATCAAACTTCATAGAAAGAAGAGGTAGACTCTACGTCTTAGTGAGAGGAGGAGTCATTGGTTGGTGGCCATCTTTGCACTGCCCTAGTATGTAATAACATTCTTCTTTAATCTTATTGAATTTGATGGTCAATATTGTCAACCCAAGAACAGCTAAGATCACCATAGAAACAAGACTCTGTTCACATGTGAAATTACCTAGATTAGGCTAAATGAGGTTGGGATACACATCCTATGCATGTGGCATCATGCTATTGGCTGGGGTCCTAGGCTAAATAAGAAGGAGAAAGTGAAGTATGTCCTACATTCATCACTCACTGCTTTTTGACCACAGAGGCAATGTGGCTGCATACTCCTTCTGCAGTCCCTTCCCTTTCATGATGGACTTCACCCCAAAACTATGACCAAAAATAGGACCTCCCTTCCTTAAGTTGCTTTTGTTGAATATTTGATCACAGAAAGTATAAGTAATGAGTACACGGTGCCATTGTGTGACATGTTCAGTCACCCCTTGTAGTGATATCCACCTCCACACCTGTAGCACTGACCACACCCCTGTGGGTGTGCTCACAGGTGTGGACATGACCAGTGATAAGGATTAGCTTTGGGGCTTAGAGGTCTCTTGGTTCTAGTCGGGTCCAGGGGATCTGTTCTTGCCTTTACAGGGAAACAGAAAACATCCATCTTCAAGAAGCCAAAAGACACCAAATGTGTAGATACCTAAAGAAGACAGGACAACTTTTCAAAAAGGACCATCAAACAAAGAAGAATCTGATGTACTTGTGGTAAAATCATTAGACTAAACTCATATCTTTTTACTTCCCAGTACAGTCGTAGTCACAATTAACATAAAAATCAAAGCTGGCTTTGGATTTGGATTTGGCTGTCGTTTTCCAAATTCAAACATGTTTAAAAAAAGTTCACAGTTTCTGTCTCATATCAAAAGGCCATTAATGTAAGACAGAAGAAAACAAAATCCAGGATTATTATTGTCTTAACTCTGTTTTCTTTCAAAAATCCTATTCCCTCACACTTATTTTCATCCTTATTATTACCTTTCCCTTCCCCGTATGCTTACCTATTAAAGTTAAACTTTCTGTGCTGATATTAATGCTTAGGTCTTCCACAGTGAACATAAAACTTCCTAACAGCAATCTTTGAATTCTCCAGAAGGAAGATGGGGCCCCAATTCATTGATTCCACTTGCTTCAACTTGATGTCTTTTAACTAGCAAACATCATCCTAAAACCGGTTTGGGACTATACTGCTCTAGACAATTCCAGATTAGCTAGGCAAAATGGTGCACCTTCTTATTACACCCTGGCCAGAGCTTCCGCTAAGAACTTGCGTCAAGCATCTCTTGCCACACAGAGATTAGCTACAAATGTGACAGCTAGTCCTCCCAAGACTTTTTGTTGCTCTAATATTTTTCCTACTGGATCCCATGGAGTCATCATCGTCCCCTTTCAGCAGGAAGTAATCCTAGAAAACAATGCCCCATTTCCATGCTGTTGGCATAAGGGATAATATTCACCTGCATAGGTTGGTTTTTAGTTGTATAGGGTTGGTTATGGAAGGTGATGCTCAGACTCGGGTATCTCTTTCAGGTAAGTTTAAGGGTATGGTTGGGAAAGGCATGGTTTAGATGGGATATAGGTAGATTAACATTTTCTAGTGGACTAACTTTAGGAACTATTGGCTATAGATGAAGTAAATTGTTAGATTCTTGCAAGTTGACTGTTTAGGGTCTTCTTTCTGTTTACGATGTTCTGCACACAAATGCAAAACTATCTTGATGTATATACATTTTGTATATTGATACAACTTAGGATATTTTATTATTTTGTACTTTACAATTCTACCTCTAGTCGACAATTCAGCTCTGTTAGTGAGAAATGTTTATGTATATAGTTACATTTCAAAGTCTATGCCCTTGCTAAATTATTCTGGGAGGGTTCAGCCATCATACAACTATGTTCCTGAGAATTACATATTCTAGTTACCCATTTTTTATACTTAGGAGATTAGTCAGACATAGATATTAGGTCTTCAAGCACTTCTTAGACCTGCAGAATATGGCATTTGATGTTTTAAATATTTGTACTCTGTTGACATAAGACATTATTGCTCCTGACAGCACCAAGCTATTCCTGAGCATTGTTGGGTACCAATGCACTCCTTCTGGAGTTCATTCTCACCTCGGCTAATGGCCTCTTGGGCACAGAACTGCCCCCACCTAGACCACTGACTTTGGACATGCTGTCCTCACTGAGCTTGCAGGACATAAACTTAGAAGACTGCTGAACCTTGCCACGTCAGGATAAGGCAGCCTTTCAACCTCCCTGCTTCTGTGTTGGTCAGTCAGCTACTCTAGGCCTTAGCCAAAGCCGGCTACCTCTATGCTGCTGTGAGTCTTTGGGTGACTGTCAAGGTAGCCTGCTCTTTCTGTCTTTGCTTGCACCTTTGGAAGTCACTCGCTTGCATTTCCTTCCTACCCTAGTACTGTTATCCTCTTTCTCAGGTCTTTGATTATTAGACTGTCACAATTATTGTTCTCTCTTCCTAGATAGAAATATTAGGTACAAGACTTGAACTTTCCAGTTTAGGACAACTTCATAGTAATCTCTGTTATGCCTGTACCCTAGGACTGGATATGTAGTTCATGCCAATCTCTCTATGATGCTTCACGGGCAGTAGGTATATGTTTTACCTTTCCTTCTCCTAGAGCACACTTGATATTTGCTATCATTGTGTATAGTTTTGTATCAAGCCTAAATCTTCTTCTTTAGACTAAAAGGGCAATTGTAGTGCTATCCACCTCCACACCTGTAGCACTGACCATGCCCGTGTGGGCATGGTCACAGATGCAGATGTGACCAGCAACAAGGATTAGCTTTGCGGCTCCAAGGTCTCTTGATTCTCCTCTGGTCACAGAGAGCAGCCTGTATGGATCCTTGGAGCAGGAACTTGCATCAGTCATCCGGTTTTTGTGTAAGTGCCTTCTTCCCGAATAAAATTATATTAACCTATATTGAGCCTGGTCCAGTGAGTCTTGGTCCATGAGTCTACAACCCCTTCTCCCAAAGTAGTAGCAGCTGCCAGGGGAACCCCAAGGCTGATTGGCAGAGATGGGTTAGGATCCCCTCTAGAGCTGGCATAAAGATTGAACTAAATAAGAACTCCACTGAGAGGGAAGAAGGGAGGATGGAATGCTGGGTAAACACCCAGGTGCCCCCCAGAAAGAATAGACAATATCCTTTATCATCTTGCCTCAATTCAGAGAATCAGAAACCCCACGCCCACCCCACACACACTCATTTCTAGAACAGCCCAGCTGGTATATGAGCTAACTAAAGGGCACAGCTAATGAAGTATAGAGACTGTAAGAAACAAATTCATGTCTGAGTACATGTGTACACACAGACAGAAAACCCAAGACAAGAAAGGTAGCTATCTCATATTGGACGAACCCTTCGCCTTGCTAATGTCTTCCCAGCCTGAAGGATGCACTCCTCCTAGGCTTTGGAGATAACACAGTGACATCTGTAGAGTTAAGGAATAGATATTGGGATTAAAGTCTCTCTGCTGCCATGTGCTTGGGGCTCAGTTCTCATCAGGCCCTTAGTTAGCCTCCAATCTCTCAGTCTTTTATACTTCCTCTTGATTTAGCAGTTGTGACAGAAATGAACAAGGTGATAGTTTCCTTCCTTCCTTCCTTCCTTCTTTCCTTCCTTCCCTTTTTCCCCTTATTTACATATTAGCTAACATTCACTAAGCAATGCCTTATTATGGACAACATGGGGCTTATGCTGTATACATTCTCTTAATCTAAGTGCTCATACAGCAATAATGTGAGATCAGTGCCATCCTGTGCTCTTTTTAATAAGTAGAGAAAGCGAGGCCAACAGATGGTACAGTTCGGGGTTGGGAGAGTGCTCAGCGGGTAAAGTGCCTGCTGCATAATCCTGAAGTCTTGGGTTCGGGCCCCCAGAACCCACACAAAAGTTACTGGTGGTGCAAGCCAGTAACCCCAGCAGTGGAGGAGTGGAGGCGGGCAGATGGCAGGGGATTGCTGACCAGCCATTCGAGCCAAAACGGTGAACTTCAGGCTTAGTGAAGAAAGCTTCCAAAACTAAAGTGACGTGCACAGAGGAAGTTGTCTCTGGCCTTCACATGCTCATAATCAGGCAAATGTACACCCCCAACGCACAGACATACACACGCACAGAGGCACACATGCACACACCCACCAGTGTGCACCTATGCAACAGGCTCAGATGAGGTGGACTCACATTTTTGTCACTTTGCTACATAGTCCTCCATCCCTACTGTGGGTACAAAAGTATCATATTCCTTATATAAAATACCATGGTATTTACACCCAATCCTTGCACGTCCTTTGGCGATCTTTAGGTCTTCTCTTGATGATGTCTAGTGGCTAATGTAATGGAAATGCTGTATAAATCACCGTTATAGCTGTTGAATTTAAGCATCATGGAGATAGAGGGTCTGATCGATATATATTTTACACTTATTTATTTATACACATGCTGACATGTGGTATCATAAATTTCAGCAAAAATACTGCCTTTTTATAGTTTTTTGGGGGGTTGTTTTTTTTTTTTTTTTTTTTGGTTTTTACGAGACAGGGTTTCTCTGTATTGTTTTGGAGGCTATCGGTCCAGCCGGCCTCGAACTCACAGAGATCCACCTGCCTCTGCCTCCCGAGTGCTGGGATTAAAGGCGTGCGCCACCACCACCCAGCAAAATACTTTTAAAGTATTTTAAAGGAACAGCAAAATAAGTAGTGCCTATGCTTCACTTACTCGATTATTTCAACAAATTCATAGTGTCCAGCTTGAGCCAAACATAGTGCTAGGTATACAGACAAGTCAGAGTAATCTTCTCACACTGGCAAAATAATAATAATAACAACAACACTGGTGATAATAATAAAAACTATGACAAATTAGTAAACAATATCATCTACTAGGACTATAGAAAAAGAAAGGGCGAGCCAGGTAGAAAGACTTTCCAGCTTGCAAAGGAAGGCCCCTCTTTAAAAAAAAAATGGGGGCCTGGGCCTGGAGTGATTGCTCAGCAGTCACGAATGAAATGCTACAGAGTCATGAGAACCCAGCACCCACATAAACAGGTCAAGTGTCCCACGCATGCCTGTAACTTTAGTTCACGGGGAACAGAGAGTGCAGGACGTCAGGGGCGTGATAGCGCTCTGCTCAGAGAGAACACAAGTCCCAGATTCCATCCGCAGGCTCAGGCAGAGACGCCCTCAAGAAGAATAAGCAGATTATGATTGAAAAGAACACTGGATAGTCTCTTCAGGCCTCTACAGGTGTACACCTCTGTGTGTACACACACTTGCACACATGTACTCATACACGTATGCATACAAGTAAGTAAGTCTTTAACATGATCAAAACTAAAAACAATTTTAAGTGGAGACATTTGTGCAAATACTTAAGGATGTGGCATCCTCCTCTCTCCCTTTTGTATGCCCTACTGTTACACGAATTCAGCATGCTGTTCCCTTAGGTTGGAGGTGTGAAATACGTATCATTTAATGATGACATGACCCATTATTTCTGACTTTGAGTCTGTGGCCATTAAAAGAAATATAAACCGTTTAGGGACACACAGAGAGATGCTTTCATGCCTCATTTACTCTGGATTGCCTGGGTTGGACCAAGTCATAAGTCTTAATCAGGAAAGGGCATTGCCCCACCCTTTCATTTTATAGGTGAGTTTTGAATGACTGGCTACAAGCCATACCGTGAGCTAGAAATGTAATCAGTGACTAACTTGAAATCTGGTGCCCGCCAGGAAGTATGCTTTAACACCGAATTAGATGACTGAGACAGCAGGACAGATGGTCACTTCTTGGTTCCCTGACTTGTGATAGAAATCTCTAGAACATTTGCCATTAAGCATAATAGTCCAACCATTTAGAATGTGTTGTTGATTTTGGCACTATACTGTCCTTTTGGGGCTTCAGGTAGCTGTGAGATGACTCTGTTCCAGTTGCCACTATAAGGTGACCTTGACAAAAAGCAGCTGAAAGGAGAAAGAGGTTAGTTCAGTTATAAGTTCAATCATTGCAGAGCAGTCAAGGCAGGAACTTCAAGGAGTTGGTCACATCACATCCACAGAAACGCGTGCATGCGTACTTGCTTGCCTCAGTTCAGCTTGATGTCCCCACTCTTACTCAGCTCTGCCTAGGGAATGGTGCCACCCATTGTGGGCACCACAAGTTTTCCCACACAAATTAACCTTAATAATTTACCACATATGGGACTGTGGATCAACCCAATGTTGATAATCCCTCATTGAAACACTCTCCTCAGGTCATTCTGTGCTGTGTTGAGTTGACAAAATATCACATAATATTTTTCTGAAGGTACTTTTATTCTCAAGTTGGGAAGGGTGGAACTTCAGAATATAGATATGGTCATCTCTTACATACATAGGCTCTCCTCATTGCACAAGAGCGGCTCCTTCTTGGCTTCTTTTAATTATTGTCTCTGGTTGCACTGCATTATTGTATCTTACAAATGTGTTCTGTTGACTACCCTCCATATCTTAAGCTGCAGTTATTCTAAGACAGTATGAGCATCCTATGAGGTTCACATCTTTAAAACGTATGGGGTTTTTGATTGTTTGAATATTTACAAAAGTTATGCATTGATCAACATTACCCAATTCTAAAATATTTTTGCCATGCCCCAATTCATATCCATGAGGAGTCGCTTCTCAATGCCCACATCTTCCAGTCTGCAGCACCACTAAATCTACTTCCTGACTCTATGGGTTAATCTGAATGTTTCATACAAACGGAATCATATCACTGGTAGCCTTTGTATTTGACTTACTTATTTAGCATAATATTTGTAAAATTCATTCAATACTGCACTCTTTTCTATGGCTATATAATATAGTGCCATGGTATATCTATATAGTGCCATATTTTATCCACCCACTCATCTGTTGACGGATGTGTGGGTTCTGTCTTTTGATTACAATGATCAATGCTGCTATGAACATTTGTGTTGAATACTTTGCAAGTATGCGAATGTGTGTTTTTAGTTTGAGTATGATTTGGCAACTCGGTGTCTGCCCACGTGAGGATTACTCCCTGTTTCCCAAGGGTGTGCACCACTTTCTATCCCACCTAGGAAGTTCACGAGGGTTCCAACTTCTCCTCACTCTCACTACCACTAGGCGTTTCTGTGTTGTCTTCAAATAGCTTCCCAATCTGATGGCTTTCTTTAATGTTCTTGATGCTTTGATGATGTCCTTCGGCATAGCGGTGAGCAAAGGTGATGAGAGTGTACCCTTGCTTTATTACTGACCAGAAGCCATCTGCCTTCCACCTACTCAATGCAATGCTCATTGAGGATTTTCTTTTTTTGGACATTCCAGGTGTCACATCAATAAAATCTTTTTTTAATTCCTAGCTGGTTATAATGATTGATTGGTTAGTTACTTTTCCCATATTGATCAATATAGAGATGACCCTGAAGTTGTATCCTTCATTTGATAGTCTGTCACATTGGTTTCATATGTTAAGCCACTTATGTATGCCTGGGATGAATCTCATTGGCCTCTGGTGTCTGATCTTTTTATGTATCCATGAATTTGTTCTGCCGGCATGTTGTTGAGGGTTTTAGCATCTGTATCAGAGGATTGTTGGTCTGCAATTTTCCTTTCCCCTGAAACCCTTGTCTTGTTTTCTATCTGTGTAATATTAGCCTCATAAAATGAGTGATGAAGTGTTCTTTTATTTTTCCGAAGGGCTTAAGAAAGATTAGTGTTAATCCTTATTTAAATGTTTGACAGCGTTCATCCATGAAGCCAGCTGGTCCTGGCTTTCTTTCGCAACTTTTTCCCCCTATGTAAAACTCTTTACTTGCAAGTCTATTTAGAAATCCTGTTTCTTCTTGACCTTTGCATCTGAAATAGCTGCTGTGTGGAGTGTAAAACTGCCGGTGTGGTTTCAAATGGTGAAACTGTGAACCTTCAGTTCCTCAGAGGCTGCCTCTGCTGGTCCTCATCTTCGTGTTTCTGTGGCGCCAACTCCGTCCGTTCCTCCAGCTGCAGCACAGACTTTCCTACCATCCTGTATTACTTCTCTGTGCTGTTGCTGTGACAACAACTTTAGGAGGGTTTCCTAGTTAGTTCTTTTGTCAACCTGACACAAGCTAGTGGTATTTGAGAAGCCGGAAACTCCAAATGAGAAAATGCCCCCACCAGATTGGCCTGTGGGTAATTGTCTTGATTAATGATTGGTGTGGGAGGGCCCAGCTTATTGTGGGTGGGCTCCTCCCCCGGGAAGGTGGGTGGGTGGGGCCCTCCCCTGGGAAGGTGGACTGAGTTGTATAAGAAAGCCGGTTGAGCAAGCTATGGTGAGCAAGCCAGGAAGCAGCGATCTTCCATGGTCTCTGCTTCAGCTCCTGCCTTGGCCTCCCTCAGTGGTCTGTGACCAAGGATAGGTAAGCCAAATAAACCCTTTCTTCCCCAAATTGTCTTTTTGATCATGGCATTTCATAGCAGTGGAAGCCCTAGCTAAGAGTTTATTTTGTCTCACAGTTCAGTTCAGGATAGCGTTGATGATGGTGGCGGGAACATGAGGTAGACTGCAATTAAGAAGGAGAGAGAGAGAGAGAGAGACAGAGAGAGAGAGAGAGAGAGAGAGAGAGAGAGAGAGATGAACGTCTGTGCTCACCTTCTTTCTCCTTTAAGAAGTTTACGCCTGCCTTTATTTATTTGCCACACCAATAATATAAACCCAGAGACAGATATTGGGGTTCAAGCTGAAGACCAGAGAAGCAAAGCAGCCAAGCCACCAGAGAGCTCTTACCTCTACCAAGGATGGAAGGGGGATCCTGTCCTCAACATGGCTAGAGACTAATTGCCCAGTGATTGAATATTGAATGCCCTGCTCCTATATTCTATACCTCTCTAGTGCTGGGATTAAAGGCATGAATTCTGTTTCTCTTTTAAACTGATTCACTCTTGTGTAGTCCTAGGTGGCCTTGAACTCTGCCCCTGTCCATCTGCCCCTGTCTCCTGAATCCTGGGAATAAAGGTATATGCCACCACTGTCCAGCTTCTGTGGTTGTGGCCAGTTTTGCATTCTGCTCTTCAGTGGCTTTATTAGGTCACAAACAATATATCACCACATTTGTTTGTTTGTTTACAGGGGTGTGGGAAGCACATGGAGGTCAGAGGATAGCTTTCAAGAGTTGGCTCTCTCCTTGTACCCTGTGGGGTCCAGGGATTGACTCAGGTCACCAGTCTCAGCAATACATACCATCTTGCTGGCCCATGGATGTCTCCTTCTGTTTGATATGGTATTCCTGCTCAAGAGACGGTTAAACAGCATTCAGCTAATCTCTGAAATCACTCTCATAGATGTACTCAGAGGTGTGTCTCCTAGGTTGACTGTGAACAGCATCAAGTTGACTATTAACTAGACCATCTCAGTCCTCGGGTGTGAAAGGATCCAGGATAGTCCATCCTGTGCTTGGTACAGTACCTCCTTACATAGGTGTTTATCCATGTGCTCTGTCGGCATCCAGTAAGCACCCACTAGGTGCTGTGGCACCTGCAAGACTAGAGCTACCAAAGTAGAGTAAAGCTAGAGACTGTGAAAGTTCCATGCTACTGGGGCTGGGGTGGGGTGGGGAGAAACCAAAATAGACGGTTACTGTTGAAGGGCTGTAGGAGACCTCGGCCTCACTACGTTACCTGAGGGATGGGCTCTGGCATCAGACAGGTGGAACTCCAGAGTTAGATTGCTACTTATCAGGGCAGGATTACAGGATCTGACTGGTGTGGGTCCAAGGGGTAGAGGGGGTGACTTCAGCTCTCTGTCCTCACTACATTTCCAGTCTGGTTCCTGGGACAATCACGTTCAAGGGGAAGTTTTTATGTGCAGAATAAGATGCTTCTGAGACCCAATGTTGGGTCCTTCCAGCTTCTGATGGCAGCAGTTGCTCCCCCGGAGAAAGCTGAGCTCAGGACTCTTGACTGCCGGTCAGTTCTAAGGACAAGGTAGAGAGAGTGGTCAGGAGCAGGGCTCTTTGGGGTTTTCATACTCTGTAGAATCTCTTCTCTTAGACTCACCCAGCTACAGGCTTAGGAGGTACCATCGGAGTGGGAACCTCTTGGCTTCTCCAGGAAGATAACCTTCCCTTTGGGAAGATAATGGAGAGGCAGGAAGGAGCTAGATGCAAAAGTGGGGCCAGATGGAGGTCTAGGCAGTGCTCCTCAACCTTCCCAATGCTGCGACTCTTTAATACAGTTCCTCATGCTGTGATGACCCCAACCATAAACTTATCTTCATTGCTACCTCATTGACTGTAATTTTCTACTGTTATGAATTGTAACACAGATATCTGTGCTTTCTGATGGTCTTAGGCAGCTCTGTCATTTGACCCCTCCTCGAGGTTGAGAATCACTGGTCTAGGTAGAAGCAGCTTCCCCATGGGTGTGTTTGGGGATCATAAATATTCATTTTAGTTTCCTTTTCTCTCCTCCTCCCTCCTTGCACACCATCTTTGTGTAGCTCATGTAGACTCTATCTTCCTCAGTTTGGGGGAGCTTGGAGGGGGTGGACAGGCTCTACCCTCCAGCTTGTAGCTTGTCATAGTCTTACACAGAGTACATGAGGTCAATTTCCATTGAGTGTGTAGCTCTTTGTGTATAAGTCCCTTTCAATACCCTTCCTTTTCCCCCCCTCCCATGAGTCTCCCTTGTTCCCAGACCAGCTTCTACCTTCATGTAATCTATACACACATGATTTTAGGTGTCTACAATGTCTAAGACACGCGAATGAGACAAAACATGTGGTATTGTCTTGCTGAGACTGACCTGACCTGTGAAAAATACTCTCTCCAGTTGTAGCCATTTTCCTGCAAATGATAGAACTCCATTCTTCGCGGCTGTAAAAGAAGGTCATTGTGGAGATGCACCTCCTTCTCCTTAGTCATTACTCCGTTGTGGGACGCCTGGGTTGTTCCTATAACCCAGCTGCTGGGAATGATGCTGTAGTCAATGCAGATGTGCGAGCATCTCTTCCACATGCTCACACTCAAGATCTCAGACCTGAGCACTTAAGCTCCACAGCAGTCCTTCCATGCCATGGCTTAAGTGGCGTTTGCATTCTCCTCTGTTGAGATGGGATTAGCCTGAAGAATATCTTGTCTTTGAATACAGCTCTCCACCTGGCATGCTTATTGTGGGGCTCTTGTCTTCCCAAGGGCAATAACCGAATTGAAAACAAGACTTCTGTTTAAGCCTGCTGTTGGGTGACCTACATCCCCCATGGCTACTCAAGGACACTAGGTGTTATTACTGCAACAGGTGCCCTAGCTTCTGTGCCAGCTGAAACCATTGGATACATCATATACTTAGCTTCCAGGGAAAGAAAACAAGTGTCCGCTAGGCCCTGGCATGTCCTGAGCCCCTAGATAATCTGTGTTCCTCTCCTGGAAGCTTCACAGCCAGGGCACTGCCAGCCATCTGTGGGGGCTCAGACAGTGGTCTGTGAGTAGAGGGAATCAGTCCTTCATACCCTCTTCCTCATCTTCAAATTGAAGGCCTCACCCATCATGTGACCCATCATGTGACAGACTATCATGTAGATCTGTTGGTGTGCAGCCTCCAGGCATCAGAATGTTTGATGTTGATGAATTTGGAGAGGGTTATCGTCAGTGCTGGGCATGGAGTCCAGGGTTGGGCAGGAAGTACCTCATCAACCTGGGGCTCATTGTTCCTATGGGGCATCTACACAGCAGCTGACTTTTGCCAAAAGGCCAGGGGCTGATTCCTCACCCCAGGTAGACCTGCAGTGTGACCATTCAAGCTGACTCCAGCTTTCTGGGCTAGCTACGTTAGCTCAGGATCATCAGGTTGAACTGAATGCTGCCATTTCCTACCTCTAGAGAAGCAGGGTGGCAGAGTGACCCTACTATCAGTTGAGCTGCCCTAGCGCTTACAGGTTGCTGCTGCCTCCTTCTCTGACCTTGAATGAGTCATTCGTCCTGCTGCGTACATGAACTCCCCAAGAATGCAACTCCCCAAGAACGCACCTTCTGTTTCTCAGCTGAAGGTCCTAATTATATTGCTTCTCCCTGCTCTGGGCTTGAGTTGAGTGAATGAATACGAGTGAGTGGGTAAGTGAATGAATGAAGACATGCAATTTGTTTTCTGCCATACCAGGAAAGAGACCAATGGCCTCTTTGCAGATTTGTGCATGAGGCTAACCCCTCCTTTCCCCCACAGGGAAGCCAGATTCTGCTGAGGCTTGACCCAGACCTTGCATCTGGTCTTCTCCTTCTTCCTCCTTGGACTTCCTTTTACAGAGAGTCATCTCTCCAGCCTGCTTGTGGCTTGACCACTGGGGAAGCAGATGAAATCTGCAGGTTTCACCCTTGTCAGCACCAGTTAAGGGCTGGTTCAGGCTTCTACTCAGGTGTAGGAGGCTGAATTTCTCCATCCCTCCAAGCCAGTGTGCTCCTCTTTGGGGAGGAGGGGTGTCAGGTAGGCAGACAGGCTTGGGAATGCATGTTGGCCAGTGCTAGCTTCCTTTCTGCTATTCTGCCATCCTTTCTCCTTTAGGCCCCCAAATTCCACAGTGAAGGAGAAATCAGCCTTTGGGTATTGGATGAGTAAGTGTGGCGACTGATTTCAGAACCTCCAGAAAAACAAAGCCTTACTATTCCAGCGTTCCAAGGGGAGTGCCCGATATATGCTGCCTCCTTTGGGAGCGGGAGATGCTGGGAGTGGAGGGCAACCTAGGCATTCGCTCAGTGCTGCCCACTTGCATCTGTATATCTTAGCTGCACCCTGGAGGGAAAATAATGAAGTTAGGGAGAAAGGACACCCGAGGTGAATGACCCAGCTCCCATCTTTGATAATGCTTGCATCATAAGGCTTCTTGCAACATCTGGGTGGGGCTTCCAAAGGCACGGCCATATGTTATTTAGCTCACCTGTGAAAGGAAGAGGGCATAGGTCCCATGTCCTTCATCTTCTGGGACCAGTATCCTGGGTGCCAGGTAAAAACACGGGTCTCCGGGACGTGGCCGCCACACTCCCAGGAAAAGAGTTTGTCACGTGCGTTCTGCCTCCTCTGCCATCATCCCCTGCCTCTTGTCATCCCCCAGGTATACATTCCTTTCCCTAGTCACCCTCCACACAGTCACTCCCACACCAACCTTTTACCGTATGTCCCTGTCTTCCTTTGAAGACCCAGGCTGGCTGGCTCCAGATGCCGTCTCTGACTAGATGACCCACTCAGGTCTCCAAGTCAGATGCGAGGGAGCATGTGTGTACCTGCCATGGGTGGTCCTGTGCCCGTCAGCTTTGGAACGTGACTCTTCCTGGGAGATGCCTTTCTAAGCCGGAGCCTCTTCTCCCACTGTGGGGTGGTTTGAATAGGAAGTGTCTCCCACAGGATCAGTCCTGGGATCACTTGGTCCTCAGCTAGTGGTACAGCTAGTTTAGGAGGTGAGGCGGCGTGCCGCTGGGGGCAGGCTTTGAGAGTATGTAGCCTCACTCTACTTCCGCTTTGTTCTCTGCTTCATGTGTATGCCTGAAGATGGCATCTGTCAGCTTCCTGCCTTGGCCTCCCGTTGCTATGGTTACCCTGTCATGATGGACTCTCCCCCTGGAACCGTAAGCCCAAATGAGCTCTTTCTTCTCTAACGTGCTTTGCTCTTGGTACTTTATCACAGCAACAGCAAAGGAAACAATGCATACTTATAAGCTAGACTTAAGTCTTTTCCTGTTCTTACTGTACTGCAAAATTGTTTAATTTAGTCACTCACCTATGTATTCTGACTCCCACGCAAAAAAGAGAACATACATGTCTTTATCATCATATCCCCAGTGATGAACACAGTTCCGAAGTGCTTAGCAGTGCCAGATAGGTGTGTGTTGAATGGCTGTATGACCACCATTTCTGATTTTCACACAAGGAGATACCTACCCCTGTTTTTTATGCAACCTCTAGGAAATACAATCTCTTCTCTCTATGTGGCAATACAGAAAACTTTATCCTTCATGATTCTACAAACCACCAAAAGTATTAGCTGGTACATTGATGGTAGCACATAGGCACAGGGCAATAAGCTCTATCAGCCTGGGCTCTTTGCTATGACTTTGGGACAGAGATTTGTGGACATGACATCTGGAGGTTGTACAACTCGGGGGATGCGTGAATTTGTCTGCTTCAAAAGAACCATTGATCTATCCTTGCTTTCTCAGCTATGCAGCCTTGTCAGTCAAGTTAAACCAGAAAAATGTGGTCTGAACCTCTCGAGGGGATTTTCAAAAGCAAGCAAGCCTGCAATCCTAGCGCGCTTAACATCCCTTAAGGAGATGTAGATGCACATCTGCCTAAGCAATGGTGGATGACAGGACATTCTAAGTGTTGGGTGAATGAGAAGGGTGTCCTGATAAGAGAGCCATCACCGGGGTAAAGCAGTGACAGAAAGGCCATGTCAGAAGAACGTTACCGAGATGGCATGGTGTGAGTGATGATAAGGGGCCATCAAAAGAAGAAATGGCGCCGGGCAGTGGTGGCGCACGCCTTTAATCCCAGCACTCGGGAGGCAGAGGCAGGCGGATCTCTGTGAGTTCGAGGCCAGGCTGGATCCACAGCCTCCAAAACAACACAGAGAAACTCTGTCTCGTAAAACCAAAAAAAAAAAAAAAAGAAGAAGAAGAAGAAGAAGAAGAAGAAGAAGAAGAAGAAGAAGAAGAAGAAGAAGAAGAAGAAGAAGAAATGACAAAGACTTACCTTTGGGTCGGAATCATTAATGGAATTATCAGCACACCACGCATCTCATGCTTCATAAAGACTTCAGAGAGAGAGAGAGAGAGAGAGAGAGAGAGAGAGAGAGAGAGAGAGAGAGAGAGAGAGAGAGAGAGAAGGAGAGCGCAAAGGAATGGAAAAGATGTAGTCTTGACCAAGCAAGGGGAGAGGACAATCTCAGTACAGAAAGTGACAGCGGGCCAGAAAACCAAGCACTGCACATTTGAAAATGCCGAGCTAAGATTTGGTAGGAACTCCGTCTGAGCTTTTCATAGTCTGTGATTGAGACCTGAACATGTTGGAAAGGGATAAGAAGAGGCTAGAGAGTGCTGTGTCACGCCGTGTGACAGGAAAGTCCTAGGCTCTGAATGCTGGGGAGACTCTTGTTTCAGAGGGGCTGGGCCAATCTGGAACTTGCTAGCTCAGGAATGCTGGGCTGAATCATAGCATCCCTCCCTAGCCCCTAGAAGAGCTCTCTGCATTTGCCTGGTTTTCAGTCCTTTGAATCTCTGCTCCAGGCATGCAAAACCCAGCAATGACTCCCATAGACTCACCCTGTCATCCGGCTCACCTGCCAGACCTCTTTGCTTGTGGCTCTTTTCCTTGTGCAATTCTCCCTTTGAACTTTTTTCTTTTTTTCCCTTTGTGGACACCAGTGCCAAGTTCATCTGCATATTCTAACCAGCCAATATTCATAAGAGATCTGAGAGATTCATACAACATGTGGCCTCAGGCCAGCCATGGGCCCCGTTGAGAGTCCTCCATGGCAACCAGTTTCTAAATTTTCTGCCTCTTTTGCTGGTCAGGGAGGTTCTCTGGACACACTTCTGGCAGGAAGAAACTGCAGGGAGAAGTGGAGGCTCCACTTAGTTAAAGCAAACACTCTGCCCAAGAGGTTTTGACTTGCAAACGGTTTTGATTAGAGCTATATATGTATTTATGCCTACTTGCAAAGTTAAAATAAATAAAACCCCACGTGCATCAGTAGAGGCAGAGCCCGATGCTTGGAGTTCAGTGAAATTATGTCGTCCTTCCCTCTCCTCCCCTCCTCTCTTTTCCGCTTCTCTCCTTTTTTCCCATCTCTTCTGTTCCCCTTTTCTTTCTCTTCTCCCTCCCCTCCCTTTCCCCATCCCCCACTTTCTACCCTTCCCTCCCTGTCTCCTTTTCTCCTTCCCATTTCTCTATCCCTCTCCCCTTCCATTCTCTTTCCTCTCCTCTCACCCCTCCCGCCCCATCTTCCCTGCTTGCTAGCTCACTCACCCTCCCCCCAAACCCTGACCCCCACCCCATCCTCTGTCCTCTGACCCCTCGGCCCTCCCTCTTTCTCCTTGTAGTACCAGGGATGGAGCCCAGAGTCTTGCTTACGCCAGGCACACACTCCGTCACTGCGCTGTATGCCCATCTCTCTTCATTTTAAATATGGGATCTCTTCAAGTTCTCCAAGCCGGTCTTGCATTCACCCTGTTTGTTTATTTTTCTAGACAGGGTTTCTCTGTGTAGCTTTGTACCCTATCCTGGCACTTGCTCTGTAGACCATGCTGGACGTGAACTCACAGAGATCTGCCTGCCTCTGCCTCCCGAGCGCTGGGATTAAAGGCATGCACCACCAACGCCTGGCCTTGAACTCACTCTTTAGCCCATCGTGGCTTTGAACTTCTCTGCTCAGCCTCCTGAGTAACTAAGGCAGTAGATCTATACCATCAGACCTGGCTTGAGTTGGTTTCTGTGTCCCTCTGCCATATATATATTACTACTGGTTGCCTGTAATACTTACGTATATTTTAGCACTTTCTTACTTTCTAGCCCTATAAGATGCTCAAGGCTTTTCCTGTATATTTCTAGCCCTTGTCCCAGATTCAGCCATTTTTTTCCAAGTCTCCCTGATACCTTACATAGGACAATAGTATTAGAAAGTACTCGTAGGCCTGGTACTTCTTGGTTTTGGCATGCCGTTGCATCTGTCTTTCATAGTGGAGTGAGCAGAGGTGTGTGTGTGTGTGTGTGTGCAATAGCCCATTATAAACATATGTTTATGTGTTATGTATATCCATATCTATCTGTATCCACAGCCAAGCATGAGTCCCGATTGCTACACCTGGACGTTTTTAAACAAGGGCTGTGTGATTCCAGCTTTTCCTGGATATAATCCATTCCACAGCTGGTTACCCTCACACCTCTCTCCCTCCCTCCCTCCCTTCCTCCCTCCCTCCCTTCCTCCCTCCCTTCTTTCTTTCATTGTAGGGGTGAGCCCACAATACTGTCCATGCCCATTTTTGTGAGCTCACCCCTACATTTCTTTCTTTCTTTCTTCCTTCCTTCCTTCCTTTCTTTCTTTCTTTCTTTCTTTCTTTCTTTCTTCCTTCCTTTGTTTCTTTCTTTTGTTGCTGTTTGTTTTTTGAGACAGGGTGTCCTTGTGTAGCCCTGGCTATCTTGGAACTCTGTAGACCAGGCCGGTCTTGAACTCACAGAGATCCACCTGCCTCTGCCTCCCAAGTACTGGGATGAAAGATGTGCGCCACTGCTGCCCCCTCCAACATTGCTTGTCAGACGTGTTGATAAGAGCCATCCTGACTGGGGTGAGCGGGTATCTCAACATAGTTTTATTTTACATTTCCCCGATGGTTCAGCATATTGAACACTTTCAAAAAACAGTTATTGTCCAGTTGTGTTTCTCTTTCTCTCTCCTTCCCTCCCTTCATCCCGCCCCCCTTCTATTCACTTCCTTTGCTCATTTGGTGATTGGCAGTTTTGCCTTAATGGTATTTAATTTCTGAAACTCTTTGTAAATTCTGGAGTGTGGCTGCTATACAGTTTCTCCCACATTATTTATCTCTGCAGATCCCTTTGCTGTCCAGAACTTTTTAGTTTCATGCAGTCTCAATGGTTGATACTTGGGGTTAGTTCCTATGCTGTTGATGTTCTATTCAAGAAGATCTTGCTCACCCCAGTATCTTGAATGACAGCCCATATTTTTTTTTAGAAGTTTCTGTATTTCTGGTTATAAATCAAGGTCTTTGGCCAATTTGAACTGATTTTTTTTCTGTACAAGGTGAAATATACAAATCTAATTTCACCCTTCTGCAGGCAGAAATCCAGATTGCCAGCACCGTATTGAATAGGCTTACCTTTTTTTTTCCAGTGTATTGTTTTTGTCTTCTTTGTCAAAAAATTGAGCCGTTGCTTAGTGTCTGTTGCTTTCGGCAGTATTTTAGCACAGCAGTGACTAAGGCAGCTTCCTTTTCAGAAGCTGAAATAAACTCCTCTCTCCTTTTAGTTGCAACAGAAACGAAACTAGAACAGAATGGAATCGCGGCCTTGTCTGTGGAGAAGGGCTGCGAGGGAAGATAGCTGTGCTGAGCCCACTCTAGCCTTTGCCGGTGGCTCCATGAGTGGCAAGGCGAAGGAAGACAGAACTACAATTCCCATGATACCACTCGGCCAATCTATCGCTTTGCCCCACCCTCTGACCGCGCTCCCCCGCAGTCCGTCTGTATAAAAGGGCGGAGTGGCCCACTGGCGCGCAGAGTTGTGGTGGTGCAGGATGCGCACTGTCTCCTCCGCTTTGGTGTGGAGTGGACACGGTGTCTGGGCACCTCCAGGGCTTTCCTGCCTAGCGAGCGTCCTCGCTGTGCCACCCGCGGACCTACAAGCCCGAGGCCTCGACGGGATATTCTGGATTCTCCAGAGGGTTTTTTTTTTTCCTTTTTTTTCCTAGCGCAGATTTTGTGTTTGCTCTGGCGATGCTCACAGAAGAAAGGCGCGGAGCTGCGCGAGGAGGAGACAGGATGCGCCCGTCAGAGCCCTCGGCGGCCCTCGCCCGCAGCTCTAGGCGCAGATCCGCTCCCGGGGACCGCGCTGCAGCCGCCCGGGAGTCCGGATGCGTGTTCTTCCCCCTACACACGCCGGTCCTCGGAGCGATAGCGGCGCTTTGGCGTTGGGCGCTGGATGGACAGGGGAGAAAGATATGGGGGCGCTGGATTCCCTAACGTGGATTACTTGGTGCTTATCAACTGGATTTAGAAGACCCAGGACCTCGTCTCCATCATCCATGGATTGTCTTTCCACCTCCCAGCTGCTCTCTCACCTGGAGGTAAGTTTCACTGCGGTGCGAGGAGGTTGTGGATTTGATTTGCCTACTTCCTCCCGTCCGCCTTGTGTTGCTTTAAGGTTTCAGGATAGGGATTTTTGTTCTAGTTGACCTCTCGGGGGTCATTTTAGCGACTCGTTTGCCTTCAGGTGGCATCTGCTGGCTCAGATCTCTGTCCGCAGCAGCCGCTCTGGATCGTAGTCCTTTAGCCTAGCCTCAGGCGTGTCGAAGCCCTTGCTTACCCAGATTTAGTTGAGGAAGCGCCTGCTTTCTTGGCACTTGCCTTTTTTCCGGGATGGGTCTTTGGGACCCTTTGCTTTGCGAGCTGTCCAGGCAGCTAGCTGCCCATTGCACGCAACAGGCTTCCAAGGCGCAGTGTTTGTAGTGTTTGTAAGAGGCCACTGGGGCTGGCTGGGTGGCGGCGGGGGGCGTTTGGTGGATACTGCATTATTTGGTAGATTGGGTTGCTGTGGAACTGTTGGAGGGATGGGTATTGGCCGCCCTGCGAGCATGCTTTCTGAATGGAAAGAGGGATCAATTTGGTTCGGTGTGTACACCCGCTACCCTCCTCTTCCTTTTTTGTATCATGGAGAGGACGTTTGGCTTAGGTCCTGAGGCGTAATTGTAAATGAAACGAATCTTTACCCATTAGCTTTCTCCTCTCCTTGTCCACTTGTGATTGCGTTGTTGTGGGGAGGTTGGTACCTGTCACCGTATAGCCTAAGAGTAGGAGTTTGTTGAATGAATGACTGAGCTACCCCACCCTAAATTACACCAGCTTCCTCTCTTTCTTTCTCTCTTTGGCTCTCACCCTTCATTCCAGAAACCCTACCGCCTGGAGGTGGTCTCCTGGGGACAAGTTCCCAGATAGGGGATTCCTCTCCTCTTCTCTACCCATCCTAGTCAGCGGTCTTTAGACTTTATTTTGTAACATGTGCATGGTGATCCATTTCCCATCCAGAACTCCCTCCAGCATAGGAAGCTACCAAGCTAGGGCTTGACTTTGGTAAGTGCCCAGGGGCCCTGAGCTCTCAGTCAACACCTGCTTGGGAGTGGGCGGGGGGTGGGTCGGGTGGGGGGCGATAGGCAGCACAAGGAAAATAAATGATTTTTAGGAAGAGGGATTTTGTGAGTCCTGGCTCTTCCTGCAGAAGCTGGGGTCCTGCTGCCTCTGGCTCCATCCAGATCCTTGCATACTTCCCAGTAAGGCTCCCTCGTGGCCATCCTTCCCTTGCCTGGTTCTCGGCCTCAGTCTGACCCTATGAGAGGCACTTTGGAAACTTCCTCAATGACCAAGGATGGACAGCATACCTCTTTCCCACCCTCTCTCCCCTTCTCTGTTATTACAGGAAGTAATAATAAACAAAGTTGCAACCGGCAGAAAAGCATTCAGTTACTAATGCTGGGAACACACACACACACACACACACACACACACACACACACACACACACGCTACCCCACTGCTGCATTCCACAGTATTCATGACTTTGTTTCCTGCTCACGCGCCTCCCCCCCCCATCATGACTCTGTAGTACTGCTATCTTCTGCAGCCACTGAGCAACCGTTTGCTTGATAATCCAGCCTCCTGTTGGACACCTGCGTATTTCCAAGCTTACACACAATGATCATATGCTGGTGAGGGTCCCTTAGTTTGTGTCTCTCTGCATTTGGGAGGGCGTTCCTAGAGACGTGTCTAGAAATTGTCCTCTTTAAGTCAAGTCATTAGAAGAGCATTTCAAATGGAAGACGTTTCTGAGAGGGCTTGGAGGCAAAGGGTGCCACTCCCCTCTCAACACAGCCTCTCTTGAGGGGACATGGAGGTACAGGGCTAAAGTCTAACATGGGCGGCTGAGTGGATGCAGGGCTCGCCCCCCTTCCAAAGAGTGGCCCATCACTGCCAGGGCTGTTCACTTAAAATGCTCCTTGAAACCATGATGGCAGTTGCTTCAGTGACACTAGATCCCTGTGCGCCAGGCAGCAAGACTTAGCGTGCCGCCTCTTGTTTAAAAGCTAACTTCAGAATTTAGCATGGACCTAGACAGGTAGGAAAGTTGCAAATACAGCTCCCCCCCCCCGTCTCCTTTCTCCACATCTGTCAACATCTGGCACACACCATGGGGCGGCGGCGCTCTGGCCCTAGGATGCCATCAAGGACCCAGGGCTTCTGACTCAGTCACAGGCCTTGTGTCCAGTCCTCTCTGTTATCACGGACATTCTTCCCTGGACCCAGGATCTTGTCCTGAGTGCTAGGAAGGCATCTTGTAGAAATGGATGCCGAGGGGGCAGAGCAGGTGGGCTTTTGTTCCAAGAAGCCCTGGTATGGAGAGGTTGCCCTTCCTGTCTACAGCAGCCGAACAAGATACCACCCCCCCTTCCCAAGGACCTCTTGGGAGGCCCTGTCCCAAAATGGAAGAATCATCTCTCTGTCCCCCGCTCCGCCGAACTTTCACCAGGCATGTTATTGAGTGAAAACTGGGTTCCTACCGGATCTGTCCCAACATGTTTCTGGAGGCAGGAGATGGATAACATCCGGTGTGCGTGAGAGGAGCCGCCGAGCAGCCTGTCCCACGGTTGAGAAGTACCTGGTGCAGTGCTTGCGCAGTGACTCACAACACAGGAGTGGCCGGTGTGTCAGGTCCCCCACTGCAGACCTAGCCGAGGCTGCGTTTCCTGGTCACCTGCGCAGAGCTAAGGGGACTGGCAGCCTTGCCCCCACTTCTGAATGAATTGAGGGCGTTCTGGGTGGGGGGCTCTGTCTTCCCCTAAGAGATTTCTTTTTGGCGTGAGGGGAGCCAGTATGGAGGAATTTGGGAGGGCTTTGGGGTGAAGGGAGCCCCCATGCAGGCCTTCACATACAAGAACACATGCGAGAAGAATGTTGACCCCTGGCCAGCTGAAGCCAGACTAAGACCTCCCTAGCTTACATGCCCACTCATCTGCACCGCCCGGGCACAGAGGCTCCATGAGTCTAAGTCTTGGACCCACAATATGTGTGGATTGGGGTGCCTGCTTCTATCAATCACTTGGCCGTTTCCAGCACGGAGTGGCCGGCTGCACAGAGCATAGATGACGATTATGTGAGCTTCAGCAGTTTGGAGGTTCCTTCAGTCTCAGAGGAACACACTCTGAGGCCTGCATACCCAGCCTCGATTTTTTCTTTGAGCACTCTGAACCCTCCCCATCACCTGCTTGCTGGGTTTGTTTGATCGGTTTGTTGTTGTTTGTTTGTTTATATTTTTGTTTTTGAGAAAGGGTCTCATTCTGTAGCTCAGGCAGGCCTTGCTCTTGAAATAATCCTCCTGCCTCAGCTTTCCAGGTGCTCAGATTAAAGACGAGAGCCACCACACCCCAGTTATCCTGTGGTTTGTAATCTGAGGAATCTCCAATCTGCTACCACCACTCTCTCACTCCTTAGGCAGGCCCAAGCATTTTCTGCTGCTAGCCCACTCCAGTGAGGGTCATCGCAGGAAGCGGTAAGCGAGAGGAGCTAGGGTGTTATGACTAACCAGCCTTGGGATGGATGTGGCTCTCTATAGCTGCTTTGTTTCTCTGTCCTGGGACTCATCCTTGAACCCTCCTCTCCTCAGGTAGTCACTGTTCTTCCTGGATCTACCTGGGTCCAGTTCAGACTGTCCCCCGGTCTTCCACAATCTGAAGGCAGAGAATGAATGGCTTGGAGAATTTGCTTAGCACTGTCCCCACTTGCCCCAACTTAGTTCCGTTTTGATTTGCGTGAGGCTCTTGGAAGGCAGCTTGGTGACCTGCTCTGCCTTTGTAATATGCTATTGTACTGGAGACACTGAAAGAGATGAGGCTACTTGTTCTTGGCCAGTTAAAGCCCAAATCCAGCCTCTCCCCTGCTGAAGTGTCCTGGCCATGAAGCCCATTTGCACCTCTTCCTCCAGGCAACCTCTATGGTTTGTCTTCCCTTACACGGGTGCAGGGGGAGAGACTCATTTGCTTGTGTCATTTGTTGGTACACATTTTCACGGAGACCTCTCAGATTCAGGTGTCTTTCGTCCTGAGCGAGACAGTTGTGCTGTGGGTGGGTTTGTAACAAAGGAAGCGCTTTTGTGGGTTGCAGGAATGCATTAGATCTGCAGTCCTTCTCCCGTGGGAGGCCCTGGAAGCTTGGAGGGTGTAAGCAACTTTGTACAGGTGTGCACACGGACCACCGTGACCCATGGTTGTGACCACAGCATCCTAGTCAACATTAGTTTTGCCATGGAGCCAGTGGCATCCTCCATACCAAATTAGTCTTTTGACATTGGGACAGGTCCTCCCTGCCATAGCCCAGGCTGGCCCTGAATAGAATACCACCCCCTGCTTCTGCCTCTGAGTGCTGAGATTACAGGCATGAGCCCCCACACTAGCAACCCCGACTCCCACACTGAGAGGACAAGAGGATGGAGTTTGACCCCCTTCATTTAGTCCGCTGGCTAAGGACAGACACCTCGTTGAAAAATCCCTCAAGCTCCTTGGCTTTGTAGACTGAGTTTGTGATGTGGCCGCGGCGGCAGGGGTGGGTGGGAGGGTCCTATACAATACCACTCCTGTTTGATGCTATGAGAGCCCCAAAGCCCAGAGGAATCCTGCAACCTGCAAGAATGCTGAAGTAGCAAGTTTCCATCCAAGAATTCTTTCTTCTGTATGTGAATCATCGCCTCCTCCCTTATTTGGTTTGTTGCTACAGGTTTTTGCATAGAAGTCTTGAAGCCAGGTGCTTTTGTGTGTGGTTAGACAGAAATGGCTGTGTTTGGGGGAGCACAGGAGGGGGCTGTGGCTCTGCAACTCTAGAAACAGATCAAGCCCATTCACTCTGTGGTCCCACCTAGCCCAGCAGCGTAGAGGAAGCTAATCTCTTTAGCGCCTTTTGTATCCATTTTTTTTTTTTTTGGCCTAACAAGTGGGTCCCTGACCTCATTTAATGTAATCAGTTTGTTTTCCTTTGCTGGACTGAGAAGCCTGTCTGGGTAGGTAAGGATGGGAGGCCTAACCTCGTCTGCCCTCCAGTTCCATCTGGCGTGCCTTGTGGGCCATCATGGGGCATTCCCTTTCCATAAATGTAGACGTATTTCCGGCTACACCACTGTGGGCTTCTTCCCTCCTTCAGGCTTTGAGAACCAAGTGCCTGCTGGATGCTTCCTTAGACACAGGGGCTACTCCTCCTCCTTTGGTTCCTCTGCCCGTAGTCAACCTGAAGATGCTCTTCCATGGAGGAGGGGATCTGCCCTGCTTTACTTAGAGAAACAAAGGTGTCTTAGACGATGGCTTTTAGAGGTTTCTTCTGTATTTGGAAGGCACTCCCATTATTAGGTAACAATGATCATGTCTGCAGTTGTGATTTCTTAACTGGTTAAAAACAAAAAATCCAGCCTTTATTGTGATAAAATATTCACAGGGTAAAAAATTACTGTCTTTGTCATTGTTCTGTGTACAGTTGTGGCATTTTGTCCCCATCCCTCCGCAGATTGCATTTGTCCAGAGACTTCATATTCACAAAGCAGTAACTTCCTATTTCCTGTCTTCCCGGCCCCAGAAACCCATCTACTATCCTGTCTGTGGCTTTAGGGACATGGTAGATGCAGTCCCATGCTAGGCACTTAGATGATGTCCTCAAGTTCATCCTTGCTGTCATAACGTGTACACATTGCTTTCCTTCTTGAGTCCCAAATGTCACCTCATTCCGTCTATTCGCCACGGTGGAAAATGCTGTTATGATTCTGGGTGTGTAGACACTCATCTAGGTACCCGCTTTCAGTTCTTTGGGTCTGTAAGCAAAAGCGGAATTACTGGATTGTGTCGTGATTTCATGTTTAATTTTTTTTCCAAGATCTACGCTGCCTTCCCCTGCAGCTGTCCCCTTCGGGCATTGCTAGTGACAGTGCACACTTTCTTGTCCACACTTGTACTCCCTTTTCTCCACCCCCCCCCCCTGTTCTGGGCTGCTTATAGCCTGGAGGAAGCAACCTCCATTTGGAGCTAGCTTCGCTAAAGAACCCAGGAACAGCAGAGTTGCTCCGGGTGGCCCCAGCTCCTTGTGCACTGCAGTTGTACTCCTGAGGTCTTACTAGAGCTGTGGTTTTGTGCCTATGTCCCATCTGACATCATCACCAGCCGGGCGACACAGTCAGGTGTCATCGTATCTGACAGAGCAGGACCTTCAGGCACAGTAAGTGCAGCCAGGGCCTAGGCTCAGGAGAACTCACCCGTTGATCCGAACCCCTAACCTGGCCAATGTGGGAAAGAAAGGGGTTCTGAAAGCATTTGGTGTGGAGATGTGGGCCTAGGAGGGTGGAGGTTTGTCTCATTGTTAAGGGGTGGGGACTTCTAGGGTATCTTCTCTGCCTATTTGTCCTACAGCCTCACATTTTCAAGGTAGGAACATTACTCCAAGTGAGCATTTTTATTGACTTTTTATTAGTGAGTCCTTCCTTATACAGATGAGTGGCATAAGGGGTGGAATTTGAACCCTATGGTGAGATGTCAAGTTTTGTGGGAGATCCTGTGGAGAGCCAGTATCAGGGCTGGGTTCAGGTGGCCTCATTTCTTCTAGTGTTTTCTGATGTTACCCCCGAAGGTTCCGTCTGTTCTGGGTTGTGATTGGATATCCCACACCTGAATCCACCCTCCAGGTGGGATCATCGTCTTTAGTGAGTAGTGTTACTAGCACCGGGTGACAGGCTGTGCTTATTTACCCTGCCTCCTAGCTCTCTGTGGTGAGAGTGAGGGACATGGCCTTGTGCTCCTGGAGACACTATAACCGCTGTTCTTTGTCATTTAAAGTTTTCACACATGTTTCTTTTAGAGTTAAGCATCCTGAAGTGGGGGGATGCTTCCCTGAAGGAAGGAGTCAGGCCATGCCTCAGGGTTTGCTTCCCTAGGTAGGGGAGCAGATGGCTCCCTGTGACTTCTTCCCAGGGTGACCTCTCCTCTGTGTTTAGGTGTTCCGCTGAATCTCAGGGAATCTGTGGTTGCTGGCAAACCCACCTGAGAGTTCGGGTATTTGGAGATTTAATTAGATTTCTGAGTGGAAACCAGGGATGTGGTTAACCAGAGACCTGAGCTGGTCCTGGCTTCTCACTCCACCCTGACCACTAGGCTTTTTGGACCTTTCCTGGGTTGGTTTTTCTCGTTACTTAAGTACCTTTCCTGTAACCTGGCCCTCCCTTCTCATTGTTGTGGGTGAATCTGCCTCCCAGTGCCTCTTTCCAAACCCTTTTTCTAGTTGCCACAGCAACGTGTCTGCTTAAAGACAACAGTTTGGAAAAGATGTATCTGTGACTGCATGTGTGGTTCACCGGTCACACTGGTCATTTGATGGTGTCACTTGAACTTGTAAGCCAGACTCAGCCCGGGTCATTTAACTGCATCGTTAGATTGCAGGTTAATCAGTTACCACCTTTTCAGGTGGTGTCAGCTGTCAATCACCGAGGTTCTAGCAGGAAGGAGAATGAGGCAGCCTCTAGTCCTGCACAGAGGTTACTTGTTTTTGTTTCTGTGAATCTCCACAGTCTTGGGGATCTTTGATGAATATTCCTAGGATTCCCAGCTTTGAAGACTGAGCTGTGGTTTCACACAGTGTCCTGCCCAGGCTATCCCCATTGCTTATATGGCTATATCAACTTTGCTAGGCCTCTGGGCTCAAGTCCTCATCTATAAAGGGAGTGGCTTTTAGTTGGCAGGTTTCAGAGAAACTGGCTTGACCCAGCTTAAAACGATCCTAGGTTTCAAATAACTGAGGGGGTTTGGGGACCTTGCTTTGGGGTACTTATTGGTCCCCCCTTCTTTCCATCATCTTGTATCCAGTTTCCTTCCTAAGTTTACTTCTGGTGGGGGACAGGGAGGGCAGCATCTCAGGTCTCCTGATTCGGCAGGTCCCTAGTGTTAACGTTCATTAGGGGCAGATCCTGCTCTCCTTCCATCCCCCATCGCCGCTGTGGTCAATCATGGATCACGTGATTGGTTCCTTTCAGGCCACGTGGGCAATTATGGATCACGTGATTGGTTCCTTTCAGGCCACGTGCTTCACATTCTATCTTCCCAACTCCACGAGGGTTCCACAGATGGAAGCTCACAGCCCTGGGAAGCAGTGGATGTGGGGAGACGCCCCTCAACACTTGATGTGAATAACTTGGGCAGCTGGGCTCACCCGAGTGCCTGCTTCCTTTAGGGCTAGGAGCTCGGGGTTGCTTGTTATGAACCTGGTGCCTGAAGGGGTCCTGGGGCATGCTGATGCTCAGGGAAGCTGGCAGATGGACATGGCCCAACTGCACCTTCCTCCTCTACCTCCAGGACCCCGAGAGTCTGTTTCTGCGTGCAGACATTGCCAAGCTCCACCGTGGAGCCAGGAGTTTGGCTCTTGGGTCGATACATCCAGCCTCACCGCGCGAGTCGCTTGCGATTGGCTTCTTGTTCCTCCACACAACTGTCATAGAGTAGCAGCCGATGTTCTGAATGGCAGCTCTTCCCCGGGATTTCTTCAAAGAAAAGAAACCAGTCCCCTCACTCAGAGCATCCTCGGGGCCATGCTGTTCTTCCCAGTGTCCCTCTGGGGGGAAGATGCATTCCGTCCTTTCCTGGCATTCACAGCCCAGCGCCAGGAGCTGGGGGCAATGGATTTTTGCAGACTTGTTGCCAGACTCGTGTGTTTGGCAGCCTGCAGGGAAGTCGAGAGCCCCCGGGAAGCCAGACGTGGAGTCAGCTCAGGAGTGGCCGCACGAGCGGCTGTATTGAGATGGCTCCTTTTTGTTCACACATTCACGTGCCAACTTGGAAGGAGATCTCCCGGGGGCTCCTGGCGAGAGAGGTGGCTTTGATCTCCAGGCTGTGGAGCTCGAGGGGGGAGATGGGGGGGCGACACTCATATTGCTCGCTTTGTCTGCATACTACACAGGTAGGCTTTGAGTAGCTATGACTCACACTCATGGGTTGTGTGAGCCCTTGAAGGAAGCTATGCAGCCTTGGCAGGTGCTGCCAGCTGTCCTCATTTACCACTGTCAGGGGGAGGGGACATCTCACTACCACAGATAGATGACTTTGAGTAGGACTGCTTTGCTAGGGAGTGAACAGGGGGAAAAGGAGGGGTAATGTCTTACATATTGAAGGGGCCCCAAAGGAGAGCAAGTTACCATCGTTGGGGTTGTTCCATTTAACAGATAATGAAACTGAGGCTCCTGGAGCTTGCATGTCACTCATCTGAAGTCACCAGGGTGGTCAGTGACAAAGCCGCTAGCTGAAAACTTGTAGGTATGTTTCCTTTGGCAAGTTCTAGAAGTCACGAATCAAATGGGTTACGTCAGTCTATGGCTGTGATTTGTCCTTTAGCGCTGTCTCCCAGTAACCTACGGTCTTCTTAGAGCCCCATTCCCTTCTCCCTCTCAGAGTCCATTGGAATTAGACCCTCTCCTCTGTAGATGAGACAGTATGGACAGCATAATTAGTATTTAGTACCCAAACCGCAACTTCTTTACTGGAGTCTGCCGCATAAGGAGCTCTCCTTAGCATCCCAGAGGTTCAAGGCCTTCTCCCCCTCACTGCTCCTTCCTCCTTGCAGAGTCTGGACCAGATGTAGACAGCACATTCCCCCAACACTGTCCTGTCTCTGCCCCAAAGCATGCCTCCGCATCATGGATTTCACTGTGGAAATCCAGGGAGCAATGCTGAAGCCTGGGCTTGTTGAGTCCAACTGCTATCCTGTTTGGCATTTGTAATAGTTGGCATTTAGAGAGACTGTCCTGGGGAAGGGGGGAGGGGAGGGGGAAGGAGGGATATCCCAGCATCCTCAATAAAGAAGGCTTGCGAGGAGGGGTTGTATGCTCCCACGGGATGGTGAGAAGGCAAATGGGTCCATTGTGAATGGTTTCTTGCCCGCTCAGTTCACTGGGACGGTGGTGTGCTGTTTATCCTGGAGCTCAAAGCTTAACTCGCAGGGCAGATCCGTTGCTGGGATCACTCTTTGGATGCTGTGCCTGGAACTCAGGAGAGTGATCCAGCATCACCCTCTGTGGGGGTGCTGAGATGCCCTCTCTGGTCTGAGATGTACCCCCGTCCTGCCATTGTGCACTAGGTTCCTTGTACAGAGTACTCTTTAATGGACATGACTGGGAGGGTGGGAACAGAAGCCCCCGTGTGACCTTGAGGTTGATGGAAGATTGGGGTTGATGTGTGCATCCTTCGTTGGAGCAGGTGGACTTGAATCCTTCCTTCCACTTATTAAAAATATTTAGACTGTGGTGTGTGTGTGTGTGTGTGTGTGCGCGCGCATGCACATGCTTGCATGCACACACACTCTTGCGTGCACACACGCTTGCACGTGCACACTACACACACATGCTTGCATGCACACGCAAACTTGTGTGCACACTCACACACTCGCACGCACACACATGCTTGCATGCACACACACTCTTGGGTGCACACACGCTTGCACGTGCAATCACACACACATGCTTGCATGCACACTCACGCTTGTGTGTGCACACACACTTGCATGCACACACACGCTTGCAATGGAGGTGAGAGGACAACTTTCAGGAGTCTGTTCTCCTCCCACCTTGCTCGTGAGGCAGGGTCTTTCTTGTTTCTGCCTCTGCACAGCTTATGTGGACTTCCATCTTGTCATTTTCCGGCCTCGGCACTCCGTTTCCCTGTAGGGGTGTTGGGGTTATGGATGTGTACCACAGCATCTGCAGCATCTGTCTCGCTTTTTTTTTTAAAGATTTATTTTATTATACAGTGCTCTGTCTGTAGGCCTGAAGAGGGCACCGAATCTCATTACAGATGGTTGTGAGCAACCATGTGGGTGCTGGGAATTGAACTCAGGATCTCTGGAAGAGCAGCCAGCGCTCTTAACTGCTGAGCCATTTCTCCAGGCCAGAATCTGGCTTTTTAAGTAGGTCCCAGGAATCAAACTCTAGTTGTCAGGCCTGTGCAGCTAGTGAATTTACCAATAGAACCATCTCCCCAACACCCCCACCCATCTGATCCATCTCCCCAACACCTCCCACCCAGTTGAACCTTGTCCCCAATACCCCCCAGCTGAACCATCTTCTCAGCTGATCCATCTCCCCAACACCCCAATCCAGCTGATCCATCTCCCCAACACCCCCAATCCAGCTGATCCGTCTCCCCAACACCCCCAGCTGAACCTTCTTCCCAGCACCCCCACCCAGCTGATCTGTCTCCCAGCACCCTTAGCTGGTCCAGCTCCCCAACATGCCCCCCCCCACCCCAACCTTAAAACCTGCGATTTGAAAACATCAGCTCCATGCTTCTATCTGTTTGGACCGAGGTACTTCTGTGCTCTCACGTTGCTGGATTTAATTGGGGGAGAAAGTTTCCATTTTCTAACTAGAAGACCCAATTCCCTTTGGGGTTTTTCTCTAGGAAGTGTAAAATCTGGACTGTGGTTTCCATGGGCTTCTGTGAGATGGCTTGTATAAAGGCAGTGTGTAGACTTCAGTATGTAAGGTGGGTAGGATGAATAGCCAGTTTAGGAATGTGTTGGCTTGCATGGCAGGGGGAGGAGATGTGGGGAGAGGAGACTCCATGGTGGCCTCCAGCTCTTCAGTCCTGGGGTCTGCAATGGCTGGTGTCAGCCGCTATTCCTGCCTAGGCTCTCTTCGGGGTTGCATCGGCTGGTCTTGATTTCAGCCTGCTTTCCCTCTGATGTCTCCTGGGCTCTATCCATCTGCCTCCTTCCCGTTGTCCCTTCTCCCATTGCACTCAATGGTTCTTGGCAGCGAAGGTGAACTAGCAGCCTATGTTTTTATGCAGTGGAACTGAGTCAACCTCACCCGTGGGTTCAGCACTCACTCTGTTTCTGCACCGCTTTCTTCTGCACCCGACACATCTCTCTTCTTGAGCTCCTGCAGTGCTGTTGTGGTTCGTAGCCCCGTGAAACACCACCACCGTTTCACGCACACCGGCTCCTCTCTTCAATGGAAGCCCAGGTACGTACGTGTTCTCTGACTTCATTACCGCTGGCCTGATGCCAACCTCAGGTCAACCTAAATGTCTTCAAGGTAAACCAGTAGGTAAGAGGCCCACGGTGTTCTGATGTTGGACAGGTGCCTGGTGGTGGCTAAGGTGGGAGCTGGGGTGGGGGTGGGGTGTTCTTAACCCGCATCCTACTGCAAGAGCAGCTCCATTGTTCTTTCCAGATGTGTCCCAGGCCTGTGTGGAGTGGACCCAGGGTCCCCCGGCTTCTGTCTTCCGTGCTTGTTTCTCTCCACAATGTCCTGGTCAGTCTTTGTCACAGTCTTGTCATTTGTTGTGAGGCTTGGGACATATCACAGCATAACTGAGGGTTCCATTATCCTCTCAGAGTCCCTGTTGACTCTCTGAACATTGATGATGTCTCTGCTTCCTTAGTTACTTCCTGCAAATGGCCGTGAACAAGGCAGGGAAGGATGTTTTCTGGGGCTCTTCTGATTGGACAGACCACTCCCAGACATTCCAGGGAGACCCCGCACTGTTTTGGACATGTGCACAGTCAAGTAAATGGAGTCAAAATACAAAACTGCCTCACCTGGCAATCCTTCTAAAACATGTACTTTGGGATGTATGGCTTTTATTATTATTATTATTATTATTATTATTATTATTATTATTATTATTATTATTCTTTCTAATGGTGACCTTGTACCAAAATAAGCAATTGAGAAACACAAATGATGGCTGTCCTCTAAGATTTGGCAGAACGCTATTTGCTTAAGGGTTTGATGGGCACCGCGTCCATCCTTTTCCTGAGTGGATATTTGGACTCTTGACATTTGGAGGATGGATGTTTAGGGCAAGGCAACCAACGTCCTCCTCTTGGTGAGAAAGATTCTTTCTGGTATGCTGGTCTCACATCCTGGATTTGGGAGGCAGATTTTGTGCTGATGGAGACCCGGATGCCAGTAGAATTCTGCTCTGAGGGGGCTGTTAAGGCCCAGCCATTCAGTTGTTCCTGTGGCATACATAGAGAGGCCTTGTCACAGCCTGGATTGTTCTGGCCATGAGAAGTACTGCCACCACCCCCCCTTTCCCTCTAACTTCCCTCCCCTCCCCTTAGGAAAAATCCTCCCCCCTTCAGCATCCCTGTCTTTAAGAATTCCCTCCATTGTAGCCCAGGGACAGAGACCCTTCTGTGAGCGTGCTGGAGGCCTGTCCTGGGGACACCCCGCCCCTCCTATTAAAAGACCATTGGAACAAGCTCCCCATTCTCCTCTGGAGAGGGTCCCTCTGTCCCAGGCCAAGGGACTCTTAAGGGAACGCTTATCCTGGGACATTCAGTTTACAAAGACTCCTGCAATGTCAGATAAACTCACTCAGCCAGCGTGGGGAGGGGGGACAGGAGAAGGACAAAACCCCCTTTATTTTCACCCCTGCGGGGAGACCAATAAAGACTTTGTGCTGGAGAGAGCAGGGGTCTGAGCAAACAGAAGAAGGGGGTCTGCCCGGGCTTTGATGGGAAGAGCAGCTTGGGTCATTATCATTGCAGTTTGGGGGACGTCTTGGCATGGGATGCTCAGTTGCAACTTTCTCATCAGGTAACTGATCCTGATCCTAAAATCCCCCGCCCCCTCTGGGAAACCAAAAAGACCTTTGGCAAGTGGTCCTTGCTGGCCTTGGAGAAATCCCTAGGTGGGGTGGTTTTATTTTTTTTATTTTTTCCTATTATTTGGATAGGGAAAACCTCTCAGTTCAGTGGGCTGGTCCCCAGCTGTGTGTGTATTTTAGAAGATTCATGGGCTCAGAGACTTTGGGTGGCACCCAGCATTGGGGTGGGTGATCATCTACGAGTCTCTCTCTCTCTCTCTCTCTCTCTCTCTCTCTCTCTCTCTCTCTGTCTCTCTCGTGTGTGTGTCTATAGTCCTCACTACTTGGAGTAGACTTGGCTATATTATAGAACAGTGATTTCCCTCAGTTGTGTAAACCAAAAAGTTGTACAATTAGCCCTTTTTTATCGAAGGGCACCCAGTAAATGTTGCTGAACATCTACTGAGAGCAGCGGGCCCTGTGACCAGCTTACCGTGTCTCGCAACCTCATTGATGAAGTGGTCACATCTCACACACCTGCCTTGCAGGATTCTGACAGGGAAATTGCCTTGCCTTGAGTTACTTCCAAGGTTTAAGATTCCAGCTCTGATGATTCTCGTGTGTGTGTGTGTGTGTGTGTGTGTGTGTGTGTGTGTGTGTGTGTGTGTGTGTGTGATGAACGTGCACAGGCATCCCTGCAGATCTAGAACCACGATGGCCCATGACAACTGTGTGGGGTGTGGTGGGGCTGAGTGGATGACAATCATAGCGAAATGGTTGATGTCACCAGGCCCGTGTCTTCCAGGAGGTGGGTCTAGGTTGGGCTTTCTCCATGGCCTTCCTGTTGCTTCGCAGCCTCATCTTCAGCCGCTAGCTGAGCTTTGGCTGTTTAGGTCCAAGAGAGTGAAGGTGTGTGTATGGGTTTCCGTGTCTCTGGAGGGCTCAGCATACACCTCTGAGGACACGGTAGAAAGGCTTGAGTCAGCTCAGACCTGGGAGGGAGGTTCCTGGCTGCTTTGGCAAGGGAGCTGGATTTAGGAACCTTGTTATCATGTTCTTGCCATGAAGACCCCTCCCTGCCAAGATCTAGAGAGAGGACTCCTCCCCCGGGAGAGTCCCTCTACCTGTGACCCCCCCTACTTCTCAAGAGACATAGTAGACCCTGAGGTTGGCATGTGCAAGTGTACATATATGCATATGTGTTGTACGTATGCACATATGCGTGCATTTTCCTGTGTGCGTGTGTGCGTGTGTACCTGTGTGTTGAAGACTCCTGAGTCTAGTCTGTATGCCTCTGCTCTTCCTTTCCTTCCCCGGGAGGAGGTATGGAGCAATGCAGCTAGGTGTAAGGGCCCATCCAGGTGGACACTGTGGCTGAGTTCAGAGTCCTAGCTCACCTGAGATAGCCGTGAGATCAGAAGAGCTCACACTGCAGGCACGAGGTCCTTACAGCATTCTTGAATAGCCACGCCCACTGTACCCACCGCGGCACCTGCAGTTCTAACTTCAGATGTTGCTTGGAGTATGAACCAAGACCACCTTGTGGCAAGGTGGATCCTGTAATTGCCAGACCACGGAGGAGGGGTGCTGCTGGGACCATCCCCTCCTGCAGATGGCAGGGCTGCTGGGCTTTGCAAGGTCCATATCCTATAGAAGGTGGTGTATGACTCTCAGAAAGTATTGCCATGGGCAGATGGGACTGAGGGCAGAGCATGGGTGTGGATTGGGTCTCCCAGCCACCCTGTCCATTTTAGTCACCAGTGACAGTCACCGCCTCTCTTGGGGTTCTTTGGTCACTTCCTTGCCATGCCAGGAATGCCCCACCGGTTGCATCTGGGTGTTTAGGACTACCCACTGCATTATAGAGATCAGTTTCACCCCTCAGCCTGGAGCTTGATCAGGCAGAGAAGGAAAGATGTGTCCATTGGGAGTATCTGGGTCTCTCAATCATAACTTCTTTCCCCACTGGTAGATGGCTTTCTCTGCCTGGCTGTGCCTCTGGTCCCTTCCCATGCAGAACACCAGGTGTGAATTCTCAGGCTCTGCCCAGGTCTGTGTGTTTTGGGACATCACGTGCGCGAGGCATGCTGGGGCTCATCGTCTGGGCTCATCATCTCCTTCATTTCTCTGTGACTCAGGTCTACCCTGTCCTGGCTCACCAGTCCCCAGACTCTCCTCTCTGCCCGGAAGGATGTGGTAGGGTGTGAAGGAGTCATGGTGCTGTTCTAATTGGGTTGGTTACTGCATCAGCCCTTGGAGCTTGTGGCTTGTGAATGTCGGGGCCAAATGGGAGGTTGGAGTTCCACATGGCTGGCTGCAGAGGCTGGGGGCTTGCTGCCTTTTTCACACTTGTGTTCCTTGCTCTGCCAAGACAGGCTCTGGGGGGATTCCTTTGCTCAATCCCAAACCAGGTTGGAACAGTCAGTGTGCCCCCCTCCCCCGTGCCGGGCAAGGTGATCTGTGTCTGAATTAGTTCATTGCTCTTGTGTGCGGTTGTACCTTATCTTCCAGCAGCCCAGGAGAGCGAACCCTGGTAGCAGAATGTCATGTAGGGGTCTGGACAGTCTGCAAACACATTTGGGGACTCCGCCTCCTTGATCATTCAGGAAGGAGTATCCACTAGTGTTTGGCTTTGTTCCTTCTCTACCTGAACTTATTTTTTTTTTGAGGGGCAAGAAGAAGCGTACCCCAGTGAATAAGAGATGTTTTGGACAACTCACAGAAGATCACTGTTTTATCACTAGCACCTGCTTGTGAACCAGAGGGAGGGACTGGGTTAAATGGGCCAGGGACACGTCTGATCTCTGGGCAGTCCTTCCAGAAGAACACTAGGAAGGGGGCACGCTTTACCATGAGTCCTCCCCACCCCCATAAGACTCTCGCTCTGCAGCCGGGGTAGGGGAACGCTTTGCACAATGGAGACTCCAGACAGGGCAAGGCTGGGAGGGTGAGTGAGTTAGGGGCAGGAGGTGTGTGTGTGGGGGGGGAGCGGAGTCGTTTATTAGGTCTATGGAAACAATACAGTGTTTGTCTCCTGGGGATGGTGGTGCTGGGGGAGGCAGCCAAGATGGGCCCGGGCAGAAAGAAAACAAGCACAGGTTTGACGAAAATGTGGTGACCCCGAGGAGCAAGGAGAAAGACGCCTTTGTCTTGGGAGGTCGGGGCCGGGGTGCAGGCAAGGAGGCCTGTGGTATGGGGCAATTGCTGCTTCTCTTCTGGGGTCCCCGGCCCGTAGAAGGGGCTCAAAGGCACCAAAGACGCTTCGCTTGATAGGAGTTTTAGGAGTGGCCAGTCCGAGACCTTTGATTCTGGGGTGTGTTTGTGGGCTGAGTGTTGAGGGTGCTGGAGAGGAGGAGGAAGTACCACGGCGGGGTGTACCCCACACCCGGGCTAGGGAAAGTGGATGAAAGGCTTGCCCTGGCGGGTGTGTTCTTGGGGAGGTGGTGTGTGGCTGGCTTGCTGTGTGGCGTGGCCAGCTGATCTGGTGCCAGGACAGAGGTGTCCCTGGGGCTTGGAGATTTGCCAGTGGGACCCAGGGAGAAGGGTGATGGTAGGGTAGGTGTCTAGCGCGGCTTGAAGAAGCAGACCCCTCGCCCAGGCCACCCTAGAAGACTGTCACAGCCCCCTTCTAGACACCCCTGCGGTTGTGGACTCTGTTTCCTTTCTCACTATCAGTTTAAACCCCCCATGGGATTCTGGGTATAACAGGGGCCCGGGCTACCATTGAACTCCCTATGTTGTCCAGACCGATCTCAAGCTTGGGATTTTCCTGCCTCAGCCTCCTAAGTACTGGGTTTATGGGCTTCCCTTGCCATGCCTGGCTTGTTATTTTATTTCATGCGTATGGGTCTTTGGCCTGCATGCATATCTGTACACTATGTGTATGTCCTGTCTTTAGCGGCTAGTAGAGTACGTCATATTCCTGGGAACCAGAGTTGCAGATGGTTGTGAGCCGCCACGTGGGTTCTGGGAATCAAAACCGGGTCCTTTGGAAGAGCAGCCAGGGCCCTTAACCGCAGAGCCATCTCTCCAGCCTCTTGGTTCTGTTTTAACTGAGGTTTTTAGATCCCTGGCTCCTTGGCAGAAGCACTCCTCTCTGGTCCATCACTGGAGCCCTTGCTGAATTTGTCCTTGTCATGTGACAGTAGCTGTGGACACCCCGCAGGACAGAGTGGTGCTGGGTGTGGCCTTTCTGTTCTGAGGGACTCTACTGTGCAGTGGGGACCACACATGGAGCTCTTAGGGGGCCTGGCCAGCCTCTCCGTCTCCTCTCACTGGACAGGGACTAAACATATTCTGAGAAAGTTCTGGAAAGATGGGTGAGATTGTTAGGATTCTGGGCTGTGGCTATCAGCTGTTGTCAGCACAGCTGCACCCACATGTGTATGTGTGTGTGTGTGTGTGTGTGTGTGTATGTGTGTGCGCTCCAACACACATGTATCACAGATGTGTCCGCATGCTCTTCCCAAGGGGTTTAGGAGATAGATACTGCTGTGACCTCTATCTAACTGACGGGGAGACTGAGGCACAGAGAGGGAAAGTAAATTGCTGCCAGTCACACAGCTTTTCAAGTGGTGCCACCTGGTCTAAAACCAAGCCTTCTGGGTGCAGAGACTGTGTTCCAAGCGCTGGGCAGCATTGCCTGTCGTGTCGGAGGCTGCCGTGTGCCAGACGTCCCCATGCCCCAGGTCTGCGCTGCCAAGAGCTCTGTGTGGGTAACTGGTCTTTACGTTTGCTTCACAGTAGCAACTCCTGTGGATGACAGGTCACACTCAGCCTAAGGACTCTGGCAGGGACACCCCATCCCCAGGTCAAGTGGTGTGGACCTTCTGACCTGGGCGGCTGGGGTGGGAGAAGGTGAGGGCTTACCGCCCCCCTCCCTCTCCCTCTCTCTCTCTCCCTCCCTCCCTCCCTCTCCTTCCCTCTCCCTCTCCCTCTCCCTCCTTCCTTCCCTCTCCCCCTCTGTCCCCCTCCACACACACACACACCCAGGGTGTCCAGGGCACAGCTCAGGTTCCCAGCTGGCCCTGTTGGTTTTGGCTGTCGACCAGCGCCCCCTTGTGGGCTCCACATGACGGGGTGGTGAGGTTTTCCTCTTGTGCCTGGGATTCCCCCTCATTTCTCATTGAGGAGAGTGGCCTTGGAGACTTGCTTTTCACATCAGCCTAGTGGGGGACGTTCACCTGGGAGGTGACAGAGGCCTGGGCGGTGTCCTCCCCTCTCATTGTTTGGGGTCCTGTCTCTTAGGGGCCTTGTTCACTGCTGGCACGGGGGACCCCCAGCTGGAGGAGGCAAGCATAGCAGACGGCCCCTAAGCAGGGACAGAGGTTTCCTCAGGGAGGTTGAGGGAGCGCTGTGTTGCCAGGCTCCATGTGTACCTTGGCTTTCGATGCCATTGCTTTGCTCAGGACGGTGGCCCTTCCTTCTGCCTGCTCCTGCCGGGGTCACGCTGCTTAGTCATTCCTGAGTGCCCATCATGTACCAGCCCCAGGGGAGGAAGAGAGAGAAAGGGAGACAGACAGACGGACAGACAGACAGACAGACAGACACACGCACACACACCTCCCTTTCCTTTTCACGGAGAGGTGGCCAGTCCTCCCTGTTTTTGATCTGGCCTTCCTGGTACAGCCGGAAGTGCTGAGTGTCCTACCTAGCTGGTGTCCCAGCTGTGGATCTTTATTTGCTGGTTATGTGTACATGTGTGTGCACACATGCGTGTGCAGGTATGTGTAATGTGTTCTTGTAAGGAGGTCAGATGTCATTGTCAGGCATTGTCCCAGTGAACAGTGCACCTTGTGTTTTGGGACAGGGTCTCTTACTGGGACCCGAGGCTGGCTGATTGAGCCAGACTAGCTGACTAGGAAGCTCCGGGTGTGGGGTGGGGTGGGTGTGGGGTGGGTGTGGGGGTGGGGTGTGGGTGTGGGGTGGGGTGTGGGCGTGGGGCGTGGGGTGGGGTGTGGGGTGGGGTGGGTGTGGGGTGTGGGCGTGGGGTGGGGGTGTGGGTGTGGGCGTGGGGTGGGGTGTGGGCGTGGGGTGTGGGTGTGGGGTGGGGGTGGGGGTGGGGGTGTGGGGTGGGGTGGGGTGGGGGTGGGGAGGGGCATGCCACCTCCCCTGCTCTGGGACTGCAAGTGCTTGCCACAGCTTTGTCTTTTTGCATGGCTACTGGGGCAGAAACCGAGGCCTCCTGCTCACATGGCGGGCTCTCGAGCCGCTGAGCCATCTTCCCAGCCCAAAGACAGCCAGGATTGGAAACGGATCTCTTGACTGGGAAACCTGTGTGTCCTTCCCAGATGCCCATCTCCTTTCAAATGGGGCTCACCCTTGGCCAACTGGGGACCAACTGGGAACTCCCACCCTGTACCTGGTTCCCTCTTGGCTCCTCTCTCCCTCAGAGCCTGACTGCAAGGGTCCCCTGCTACTTTGAGTTGCTTTTGGAATCTATTCACAGAGGGCAAAGGTGGCTGGCGTGTGCAGACTGCCTGGGTGGCGGCTGGCATGCTTTCTGCTCCGTCAGATGCCCTTATGAGGCACTTGCTACCTTGGTGTTGTCTGTGACTTTCACATCTGGCTTCCTTCAGGAGCTCAGAGAGCGAGGGGGGCACCAACCCTTCATTCTCTGCTATATCCGGCTTGTTGGACTCTTGGCAGCATAGGCGTTCATGGGAACCAAGGATGATCTGGGAGCCTTGGGGTTGCCCTGAGGGATCAGAGCCTTGTCGTGTCTTGCTCTGCCTGGCCTGTTTTTTATGTGCTTCCCACCTTGCCTGCCAGTTCTAGAGACAGGATCGCCTCCTTCCAGACCACCGGGACGCATTGCCTCTTAATGGCAGAGGGAGACGGGCCGTTTCCTGGAATCAGAATAAGTGGAAGATTGGAACACAGTCCAGCTGTTTTCAGCCAGGAAGGACTTGACCCCCCCCATGCATTGTTCCTGCCCCTCCAAAAAGCCTTGGGGAGGGGTGGGGTGGGGCAGGTGCTGGTAGCTCCTCCCTCCCCAGGCAGGCAGAAGCTGACCCCTCTCTCCCAGGTGAAAATTGAGGTGTGAGCTGCTCTCATTTCCATCCTCTTCCTCGTCACCCTCCATCCCCATGCCAACCTGAGGACACGGGGGCGCGGAACCACATTTTTATGTTTTCAAAAGCGTATTGAATGTCTGGAAATGAAACTGGAGATAGTGCCGTAGCCAGAGCCCCAGACTGTCCAGGGGGAGGCGGGGCTCCCTGCCAGAGTCCAGAACAGGAAATGTGAGGTGACTGTAGTCTGTGCCGAAGGACAGATTGAACCAGCCCACTGCCCTGCAGGTGAGGGAGGCCACTGTGTTCTTGGCGTGGTCCGCCCTGACTGTGATGGGGTAATCTCCGCTTGACTGGGTTCAGCGTCAAGGAACCATACTTGTGGGTCTCTGGGAGTTTTCCCAGAAGTTTAGCTGACCAGGGAAGACCTGCCCGTCCCATAGGCTGGGGTCCTGACTGAAACTGAGCTTAGGGCCAGCATGCACCTCTCTCTGCTTCCTGGTTATGGGTGCAGCTGGCCGGCTCACACCACTGCTGACAGGCCTTCCCCACTGCACCCGTGACTGCCCTTCAAATGTATGTTCTGTTCTTTGAGTGGCTTTTGTCACGACAGTGAACACCGTCACCAGTACACCGAGGGAGGTGGCGCCTAGGTGGAAGAGCACCCAAGGGTGGGTGGCCGGCTGCCGTGAGGAGTTACGTGTTCCCGGTGTAGAGCTGTGACTGGCGTGGTAGGAAAAGGGAGGGGAATCTGTTAGGAGCCTGCACGCTGCTCATCAGGAGGTCGTGGGGGTGTGACTGTTCACAGCCTGGAATCAGGCACAGGAATGGGGAGAAGGAGGATGTGGGGCGCAGGGGTCATTTTCATGCATTTACCCTGTGATCTCTTTAACTCTTGGCCCAGGTGTGGGCTTTGCAGAATTGTGGAGCGTGGGGTTTGAGTCCCTGTTTCTTGCATTTGTGTGTCCTTCTGTCCCATTTGTCACTATCGAGGCACACGGTGCTTTTCTTTTATTGTGGTATTTGTATGGTGGATGTGCCTGTGTGTGTGTGTGTGTGTGTGTGTGTGTGTGTAAGCCATGTCAGGTACCCTGCTCTCCTCTGGCTCCTTAAGACAGGGTCTCTCGCTGGAGCTAGGCTGGTTGTGAGCATGCTCCAACAGTTCTCCTGGCTCTACAGCCTGGCCCCAAGGTTCCAGGCACACACACCGGGCTTCGTATGACGGTGTTGGGGTCTGAATTCAGGTCCTCATGCCTTTACAGCAAACTCTCTTACCCACTGAGCATCTTTCTCTCCAGCACCCCTGACTTTTCGCTTAGATTGATTGTGTTACTGATACTGTGGCATCTTTCTCTTTCTGTTTGACCCGCCTGGGCCTTTTGGGACCTGGATGGAAGCTGTGCTGGTAGCTGTGGGTAGGGTATGCATTTACAGCCGGTGAGGGGCTCCAGCGAAGGGGTTCCTGATGATGTAGCGGGTCATGGCCAGGAAACATTGTCTAACCATGATCCTGGGGCTGCGAGGGCACATTCCGGCCCCCTTCCTCCTTGCTGTCTACTTTCAAACTCCGGGTTTGAAGTGTCTTGGGACATCCTGGCACACGACCATAGCTTAAGGGCCATCTGTTCTCATAGGTGGATTTTCAGGCTCAGTGTCTGTCCCTGGGGACCTCTCTCCATGTTGGACGTATTCTGTCTTCCTGCCCTCTGCTCATAACTCCCATCTTACAGAACCCCTGGCCAGTTGGCTTTCTTTGGGATTCCTTTAAGTGCTGAAACTTTGTCCTCCCTTGTGCCCAGCCCCTTCTCCTCAGCCTTCAGAGGGGAGTGCTAAGTAAATGCTTCCCTCCCTCCAAAGAAAAGCTGCATTGTCCTTCTCCAAGCTCATGCATGGCCTGGCCTCGGGAGCCACGGATTGCCCTGCATTACGGATGGCTAAGAGGAACTGCAGAGTGTGTGTGCACATGTATGTGTGTGTGCATGCATGTATGTGTGTTTGTGCATGTATGAGTGTGCATGCATGTATGTGTGTGCGCACATGTGTGAGTGTGCATGCAGACTTATGGTAGGGCTGCGGAGCTTCGAACCCAGAGTCCATCTGAGATGTTGCTCTTGTAGCAGGAGCTGTGGCTGGCCAGTGTCAGGGCAGAGAGCAGGCTGCATGTGAGCAGAGCCAGGGCTGTCAGTGCGGACTGTGGAGGAAGAGTAGACAAGTTGCCCGTGGCCCAAGCCGAAACCCACCGGTGTCCCCTTGAAAGGCTTGGCAGATGTCCCTATCATCGCTGTGACGGAGATGCAGGGCTCATTTTATACTTTCCCGTTCCGGTACAGCAGTGGTTTTCAGCCGCATAGCCTTCAAGACAAACTGTTGTTTTCTCAGGCTACCCCAAGTGCCTGGGTATTAGGTTTCTAAAGTTTTAATCATTACTCTTTTCTTTTTTTTCAGTTTGTTTTAACACAGGCTGGAATGAAAAGGGGTGTGTGTGTGTGTGTGTGTGTGTGTGTGTGAGAGAGAGAGAGACAGACAGAGACAGAGACAGAGACAGACCTTTTTAAAATGTAAATAGTGGGAACACGTGAACTGACTTGTGTCTCCCATCTGGCACTGCTAGGTAATCGTGAGTCAATTCCCTGAGCCCGTGGCTGGTGGAGAGGGAAATGGCCCTGTCAGCTAGTCATGTTCCAGTCAGGCAGGAGATGAGGGAGCCCGTGGAGTTGGGCCTTGCCTTCCTTCTCCTCCTCTGACACTGCAGCCTTGCTCGATGCTCGTCCCCGAGCCCCCCCCCAAGCTGTCGTGTTTTGTCTGAGCAGCCCTCTGTGTCTTGGGCTTGGGGGTGCAGGCCACAGAGGCCAGCTTCTTTTCCTTCCTGCCACCTCCCAGCCTTGCCTCTGAGCTCTTGTGTCACCGCCTGCAGGTGGCCTCTTCCTCCTTCCTTTCCCTGATTTCCTCTTACCCAGCCCTGTCTCTGAACCACGCCTGGCAGGCAGTGTCCACCAGTGCTCCGGGTGAGAGAGATGGGCTTGCCACCAATGGGGCTTATTCTCTTTTGGGTCCTTTTTCTCTTACCTCATTGACCACTTTGGTCACAGAGGCTCTGCCTTTCCCTTGTAAGTACCCTAATGCCACAGTATAGCCATATACATTGCATACACATAAATGTGTATATACATGCATGTACATGCACAATACATATATATGGATAGCATGAAATGGCAGATTATCCCGCCATAAAAAACAACAAGTCCTGATATACTTTAGTATGCATGACTTACTTTAATACGCATGGATTACTTTAATATGCATGATATACTTTAATATGCGTGACTTACTTTAATATGCATGACATACTTTAATATGCACGATCTACGGGGGATGTCAGATTGGGGGAGCCCACTTACTGCAGGGCTCTATTTCTGTGGAATGTCCAGAAATGGTGGCTTTGTAGAGAAACTAGGGTAGTAGTTGCCGGGGCTGGGTAGGGGAGAAGGCAGTGGCTGATCAATGGTGCAGGGTTTCCTTTTACTAGAATGGCAGTTTTCTGGAACTACACAGTATGGGCATTCACGTGCCCTGCATGCTTTACCCCTGCCCCTCGGGTTAGCACAGCAGGGTTAGGGTTAGAAAGATGGCTTAGAGATGAAGCCGGCTCACGGCTCCTGCAGAGGACCTGGGTTCAGTTCCCAGCACCCACATCAGGCAGCTGGCAATCACCTGTAAGTCCAGCACCGGGGGATCTGATGGTCTCTGCATGTACACGCATACATGTTAAACAATAAATAACATGTGTGATGTGACTGCTGCCTTGGGGAGTGTAGTAGCCATGGCAGCTTTGTGGTGGGTTTTCAGAGATTGCTTTCCATGCGGTTCTTGACTTTTGGCCCCTCCTGTAGTCGTGGGTAGTAACCCCAGAGCCTCAGTCATGCTCTCTCAAGTCCCTTCCGCTGCACTCTGTCCCCAGCCCACTTAAGACATTTTGACATTACTTTGGTGTGAAAGTGCATGCACACGTGTGAGCCCGTGTGTAAACGAGCTCTGCCTTGTGGTTTGTCACACGCTGGCTCTATGGTCAGCCCAGCTCAGGGCTATGGTAGGTATTGCTCCTAAAAACAGGTTCTTGTGGCGTTTATCTTCTGGGTGGTGCTCACCAGAGTGGAAACCACCCCAGTCCCTGATGGTCTTCCCCATCTGTGGTCAAATGGCCATGAGGGGCCACCTCAGGATGAGAGTGGGGAGGGCCCAGAGGGAGGGAGAGAGGAAGGGAGAGGAGATTGAGTGTCTATATGGGGATGTCACAAAGAGGTGCGTGTAAGAAAATGTTTGCTAATCAGTGGTTGGCATATATAGAACATGTGGTACAGGCCTATGACTCCACTTTGTAGCCTCCAGGCACCTGCTTATCGGTTGCACCGACAGCTAGGTCTTCCAGGATGTGAGCCTGAGGGTTCTACATCCTACAGTTAGCATAGCTAGGATAGAAGGCTGGGGCATTTTATCATGTTAATAAGCTCAGTGCTTCCTCATGTGGAGCCTGCTCAGGGCCAGGGCCAGTGCAGTCAGACTCTAGGGCTATGGTTCCCTCTAGTGGCCAGGTGGCAGTATTGCAGGTTCATCTGCAAATCTACCAGTTTGCTGTACTGAAAACACTGAAAATCTCACTGGAGTTGGATAGATGCTTTAGAAAGGTCTCAACTATTAGTTACATTTAGGCCTAATCTGTTACCCAGAGCGATTAAGACAGTTTTCAAACAATTTTATATTTAGGATCAAAGAATAAGGGTAGGGTTGCGGATGTGGCTGACTGGTAAAGCAGTTGCCTGGCATGTGCAAAACCCTGAGTTCTGGGCGCTGGAGAGATGGCTCAGTGGTCAAGAGCACTGGTTGCTCTTCCAGAGGATCTGGGTTCAATTCCCAGCACCCACATGGCAGCTCACAACTATCTGTAACTCCAGGGGAATCTGACATCCTCACACAGACATACAAGCAAGCAAAACACCAACACACATAAATAAAAATAAATAAATGAATAGAATAAAATTACCTTTACAAAGCCCCGAGTTCCACCCTCAGAACAATCAGTCAGTCAGCCAACAAACAAACAAAGGTAGAATAAAAGTAAGGTAAAGTCACTGACACAGCTAGGGTAAAATGTATTTCGCTGCAGCCTCTGTGTGATGGCTTGGATGATCACACTATGCTTTGGTACCCTCTAGAACTTTCTAGATCTACCATACCATCTTCAGATAAATGGTCCACAGACCTGTCACTGCTTTATAGTGTAGGATCTGGGGATCCTGAACTCCCTGAGATGCCCCATGGTTGGGTCATCGCCTTTTTTTTTTTTTTTGCAGATAAACCTCAGTGAACTAAAAAAAAAATCATCACTAGGGACTGTGACATACACAACAGATACCAAGTACGTGTTGGCAGCTATTGGGGGTGATGATAGATGCCTTTAGAATATCTTGAAGCTTGGACCCCCAACTTGATCTCACCACAGCTGGTTAGAGGGACTGGCCAGTCCACCTGTGAGTTCCAGACTGGGCAGCTGAGGTGTAGGGTCTGGAACCTGGCATTTGTGGAAGCCTCCCACTCGGTACTGCTGATGGCCACTGGCCTAGCGGGACAGGCGGAAGCCTCTGCTTTCTCTCCCCTCTACAAGTGGGATGCTGGCAGCAGACTTGCGGTGATGAGTGACGAGTGACACTAGCTAGGAGGACGGTCCTGTTCTCCAGATCCCTGGAGGGCTACTGCCACTCTCTGTTGAATGGCAAGGGCTGGCCTTTGTGAGAGAACCAAGAGACCCCCAAGGGATACCTTCCAGGACCAGATTTTAGGTTTTGAGGAAACTCTTACCCCAGCTGCAGCACACAGCAGCTGCTCGGCAAGGCTTCTGTGGTTGCCATGGTGAGCATAGCTGTTGGCCTGGGCGTGAGGGGTTGGGCGAGATGTAAGTGACTTTGACTCATTTATCTGTTTTGCTTCGAGCTCTAGGTTCTCTGTGGGAAGGCGAGGTCAAGCTGAATTATGTCACAGGGTCAAATGAGCAGTAGGAGAAGCTGGGCTTAACACCTGGGCAGCTGGCTTCTGAAGCTGGAGCATCCGAGGTTTAAAAAAACGGGGGGTCCTAGAACCCGTCTCATCCATCCATTAATTGCTGGCATGGTTCTCAGACAAATCCCCTAAGCTCTGTCTGTCCAGGGTGAGTGCAAGGGTTTATCCCAGTGGATTCCAATGTGTGACTGTAGAGTTGGGGCAGAAACTCAAAGCTGTCTGCCAGTTTCTGCAAAAGGCCAGCGGATGAACAAGCCTGCTTCTTCTAAGAGCTGGACCCCAGGATTCCCACTGAAGAGGTCTAGGAAGGCCCCTTCCTTCCGTGTCCACAGATATCTATGGCACTATCACAGGTCTGGCTGGCAGGGAAGACCTGGGAGCCAGGACCTCCTCCCTGACCTGCACATTTGCATGCTCTGTCGCCACCTAGTGGCGATTCTGTGTATCAGCCTCACAGGTCCATCTCATCCTGGGTCTCATCTTGTTAAGACTGAGACCTGTCCTTCTGATCAGGGCTTGTCCCTTACGTGAGTCACATAGGAGCATGTGGTGTCTTCTGGGGGCTCAGTCTCAGAAAGGGCACAGAGCATGAGCCTCCGCGCCAGTGATGGATCACACATACTCTTGAAAGTAAGGTGACTTTGTCAACTTAGCTTTTCTCATGAGAGGCTGATGGCCACGGCAGGTGTGTTAGACGTGCTTGCGTGGTGTGTGTGTGTGTGTGTGTGGTGTGTGTGTGTGTGTGTGTGTGGTGTGTGATGTGGCATGATGTATGTGGTGTGGTGTGTATGTGTGGATATTTCTTTCTTCCTCTTTCCTTTTTGCTTTGCCCTTATTTTGAGACAAGCTAGCCTTGACCTCATTATACAGCCCAGCTATTATATGCTCTCACAGCCATGGCCATTTTCCCAGCCCTGTGTTCCTGGTCACTAGAAGAGGCCCTCCCTGGTCCTCACCAGGAGAGTGAGCACCATTTCCTGAGGATGTATGGGGTGGAGGTTGCAATTTAAGAAAAGCATGTGAGAGAAGGTGCCATGCCATAGGGTTCAAGCAGAGGGTTTTGTTTTTAATTGGGGAAAGGGATCATAAAAGGAGGAAAGGGGAGACTAGGCCTCTGGAGACAGGAGCAGAAGCAGCAGAGAGAGAGAGAGAGAGAGAGAGAGAGAGAGAGAGAGAGAGAGAGAGAGAGAGAGAGAGAGACACACACAGAGACAGAGACAGAGACAGAGAGACAGAGAGACAGAGAGACAGAGGGAGGGAGAGACAGAGAGACAGAGAGAGAGACAGAGTGGGGGAGATGGGAGGTGGGGAGGTGGTCAGGGCCCTTTTAAAAGGGAACACAGTGACCATGTACAGGTGGTGCTCTTAGTGGCTGCAGCTGAGGGCGTGTCCTGTTAGAACCCCAAGGCCAGGCCAGTGCAGATGCCTGAATACTAACAGCAGATCCATAGTCATTATTTGCAGTTCTTCTGTAAGGAAGGTTTGCTCCTCCATCCCCTTATTTACTTACCCATCTTATCCTCGCCGGGTCTGTGCAGACAGGTGGCTGCCTGTTAAAGTCCATCATCTTGGCCCTGGACAGGTTCCTCCCAGGCTGGGTGTGACAGTTGCTGTTGCTGTGGGGTGTGAGTTTGGTATTCTTTAAGCCTCTAATGAGTGTGCTTACTCACTGGCTTTTGGGCTTGGTTGGGGTCTGTGTGATGGGGGTTCCTGAAGGGGTCACGCTGGGCTTTTATTTGTAGAAGTCACAGTGATGCCCCTGGCAATATAGCTGGGGACATTACATTGGTGGCAGTAGCAGCAGGGGCCCAGCCTGACCCTGGACAGGGACCGGAGTGTTCCCTTGGTGGGGTCACTCCCCAAAGACTCCAGCTTTGCCTTCCACAAAGCATTGGTGAGGTGGAGGCTATCACTGCAGGTCACCTGCTTGATGCACGGGATAACACTAAGGGTGAAGTCCACTAAGGGTGAGGTGACATTGTTCTCACCTGTCTGTAAGGCCATGGCAGACTATGGTTTGGACCCCTGAAAAGTACACACATCAGCCGCAATGCCTTCTGGGATAATAGCTCCTCATGGATTTCAGATACCACACCCACGTCTACCTCAACTCCTTCCCCTGGCTCCTTGTGTCCCCATGGTCCCATAGTGGTCAGGCAGAGGTAGGGGACGCTGGGCAAAGACAGACTGAGGGAGCTCAGACACCTCACTCGGTGACTTCAGTACCTCGGTCTTCTTTGTTCTAGGAAGTGATCCAGAAGCTTTTGCTGGTGCATGAATCTAGAGCAAATGAGGGGTGGTTGGGTGCATCAGATGCTGCCTCGTGAATGAGAAGGAGGGGGCATTGGGTCTCCTTAGAAGGCCGCCTCTTGCACTTGTAGTAATCCATTGGGTCCATAAAGCAGGCGAGGGACAGCTGGACAGATGAGGGAGGCCGTAAGTCACCCAGGAAGTGGATTGAGATCAGGGAGGATCACAGCCGCCGTTCTCAGTTCTCAGGGAGCTGGGATGCTGCGGCCCGTTGCTGGCTTCCCAAGTCCCCCCGGGGAGGTATCAGAAGAGCAGGGACCGACACTCACGGTGCAGCCAGGGTGTAACTCACGTTTACTGTCAGTCACGGGGAGGCAAAACAACGTGAGCTGTGGACTCAGGCCTGGGCGTGCCAGGGTAGGATGTGCTGTGGTGGCTCCCTGCATTCAATGGGCTGAGGCGTGGCTTTGCACTGGGGTGGAAGACCCTTCTAGAATGGGGGCACTGTCCTTAGCTGTCCTAGATAGTCCCACAGGCCCTGAGTAGGCAGGTAACTGCTTCCTGTCCAGTCTCAGCCTGAAGAGTAGGACTCGGCCTCCCATAGGGCGTAGCCTTCCATAGGGTTTGTCTCCCATAGGACATGGCCTTCCATAGGGTTTGTCTCCCATAGGACATGGCCTTCCATAGGGTTTGTCTCCCATAGGATGTAGCCTTCCATAAGGTTTGTCTCCCATAGGACATGGCCTTCCATAGGGTTTGTCTCCCATAGGACATGGCCTTCCATAGGGTTTGTCTCCCATAGGACATGGCCTTCCATAAGGTTTGTGGCTTTCTGCTCTGTGGGAACAAAGAGGATACAGGTTGAAAAGCAGGCTTTCCTAATAAACCGTTCCTACTTTACTTAATGATGACAGCCCCAGGGTCCCCATCCAGGCATGGTTTATCCTCACAGAGCTAAGGTCTGTGAGAATGTTTGCCTTTCAGTTAGTCCCAAAGGACTGCACTGCATCCCATTCCCAAGGTCCACCCTCTAATCCCCTCCTCCTAATGCCATCACCATGGGTTTTCGGAGTTCCACAGGTGAATTTCGGGGAATACAGACACAGTGTAGTGTGGTCCTCACCACAGGCAGCACCAGGGCCAGACTAGAGCCCCACTGGTGTAGGGAGGGGGGTTTCTGTTACTTTTGGGGAGTCCAGGGAGGTGGCTGAACCAGGGAGGTGGTACCGTTCACAGGCCAGCAGGATAAGGGAGGGGAGGAGACCATGGACGGCATCACCTTTAGAGAAGATGTGTTCAGTGACCTCACTCCATCAAACAGGAACGGTGACGTAGCTGAGTGCCCCGGATTGAGAGGCGGACCCGACTCAGGGCTGGTAAAGACTCAGCCATTGGGAGCCCAGCTCTGCGCCTGGTGTCATGTTAAACGTTGATGTTCCGTGTGTGAGCTCACTCAGTCCCTCAAATCACCCCTGCTGTGTGGTCCTGATGATATGGAGGACGGACAGACGGAGAGCGTACCCAGTCAGGAGAGGTTCACGTGGCACTTCCGGAGGGTCTGGGTGAAGCTTAGCTTCTAGCGGTCTCTGTCACTGTGACTCTTCTGCTGCACACTGGGAGGTTAAGGAGCAGGCGACTTGTGAGCAGAGTGACCACAAAGTGAGAGGGAGCCGGGAAATGCTACATCACTGTGTCCTGATGCTTCCAGGCAGAGCTGTTTCTGGAAGCTGGCTCAGTGGGTAAAATGCTTGCTGTAGAGGCATTGATCCCTAAGACCCCCCAAGTCAGATCCCTAGGATCCACTTAAAAGCTAGTCAGGGCTGGGCTGTGTGCTTGGCTGCTGTAATCCCAGCAATGGGGAGGCGAAGACAGCACACACACACACACACACACACACACACACACACACACACACACACACACACACAAAACACCACCACACACGAGCTCACTGGCCAGCCAGCCTAGCAAAATCTGTGAGTCACAGGTTCAACGAGAGACCCCGTCTCCACAACCAAGGCGGAGATCAGCAGAACAAAGATGCCCAAAGTGGGCTTCTGTCCTCCATGTTTGCACACATGCCTACACACCCATACACACCTGTGTATACAACCACATGGGTGTGTGCTCGAAGTGTGTTTAGGCAAATGTGAGCATCAGGGCTGAGAGCCTCCGGGGGAGGCGAGGGTGGTGGTGGTGGTCGGGACCGTGGGGGGGGGGCGGGCTGAGAACAGCTTCTTCGTGCTTGGCGGTTGGAATGTCGCCGAGTAACCTGGAGCCCTGGCAGCTTCAAGGGCAAGCTGGCGTTGGAAGTCAGTTGCAGAAGCCAGAACAGTGGCTGGGAAGGAGGGGCCCCTGGGGAAGGTGCTTCCCGAAGGCCAGGTGATAAGGTTGGCGTGGGGGCGGGGCCACAGAGGGCAGAGGTGGGTTTGCCCTGAGATAGGGAGGCCCCGGCCCCCTCACCTGCACAGTCTCTCATGCCCAAAGCTAGCCAGATGTTCACAGCCTGCTCATACTGGAGATGCCCCGCCCACTAGAAACGTGGGACTCTCTGATAAAACCTGGGTCAGGGAGAAGGATGGCATCTGGAGGCAGCAAGGACAGGGTCTGCTCAGTCAGTGCCAGGATCCAGGCCTGGCTTTGCCCCTCTCCAGCAGGCAGCCAGGGGTTCCTATAAAACAGAATCATAAAAGATCCCCTTTCCTAAGGTTGTGGGGAAGGTTGACGAAGATCGCATGTCCAGCGGAGTTAGCACAGGGGACGTGCCGCCATACTGTCCTGTGGTCAGCTTTACCCCAATTCACATAGCAGTGCCCTCCCTCATCTCTGCAACCTCATTTTCTGCTGGAAATTGTGGCCAGAATATATTAAGTCGAAAAGTTTCATAAATAATGAATTTGTAAATGTTGAATGAGTTTTAACCACAGTATGTTGCCATAATTGTTCTGGTTGGTTAATAGTTACTGATAATCTCTTAATTGCTTAGTTTGCTTTTCATAGTATATTCTATCATAGGTGTGGTGTGCAGGAAAGTGGTATATGCATTCAAGCCTTCAGATAGGCCTGATCTGGAACATTCCTCTGTTCGCTGTGTGTGTGTGTGTGTGTGTGTGTGTGTGTGTGTGTGTGTGTGTGTGTGTGTGTGTGTGTGTGTTTATTTTGGTGTTTTGAGTCCTTCTGGGCCTGTGGCCGGAGATCACATGTCTTCCTCTTGGGTTACTCTGTAATTTGTTCCCGAGGATCAGATCTGTCCCAGGAAGTACTTAGAACTACATTCTGAGTTCCAGGAGAGAGTGTTAAAACTATGGACTTGTCAGGGCTATGAGCAGCAACCCTCACTCCAAGGCTGCAATCCTTCCCACGAGCTGGTCTTACAGCTGATGTACTGCAGGACACACACAGGCTGGCAGGTCTGCTGCCAGGGAGGTGTCCCCTCACCTCTGTCCCACACCTCTTGGGAACCCTATAGACTGAGCACAGTGCTGGAGGAGAGAAGGTCCCCGGATTATGACCCGCTCCCAGAGTTGGACCAGGATCTCCGAGCATCCTCTGGGGCAGATTCCAGGCCAGCCCCAGAGACTGTTACATGCCTGGACAGATGGTGTCCGTCTGTAGGCTCCTGATCCAGGGCCTGGAGTGACAGCTTGGCAGTCCTATTTTCTCCAGGGATAGTTGAGGCTGGGAACCCTGGACATTATTGTCCCTGAGCCAGGCGTGCTCACATTGTGACCATTCACAAAGCAGCCACTTGATGGCGCTGTGGCTCCACCATGCGCCTGCTTTCACCTTCCGCCCCCAAGCTGGGCTGCAGTGGTCACCCAGGCGCCTGACTGTGCCCTTGCTGCTGGTGGGGTGCAGAGCCGGACGGACGCCTGCCCGCCTGCCCGTTCTGCTTGAGCACAAATGCAGTTCTCAGAGCTCGTTTCCCCGGGGGTGAAGGGAGTTTGGGACCTTGGTACCGTGTTCTGTGCTATGTCCCTGCAGTTTTCCCCCAGCAGCTCCTGAGATGCCCCGTATGCTAAGAGCAGTTTACCGTGGCATCTGCACCCAGCCTGGTGATCAGTCTCTTTGAGGGAGAAATGGTGGGCTAGTCTGGACTCTTGTCAGGGAGAGAAAGCTGGCTAAACACGGAATGTAGGGGGAAGAAGAGGAAGAGGAAGAGGAGGAGGGAGGAGAGACTGGAAACTTCCCAGATGAGCTTCCTCCGCAGTCACGGTCCCTCTGCCTAAAACACTGCAAAGTGCACCTTGGAAACAAAAGGCCTCTGTGAGCCTGTCCTAGAAGCAGCTCGCATTCTCTTGAGGTTTATGCTGGTTGCACAAATGCCTGCTCCTTCCACTCCTGCACAGGGTCACCTCATCCGTTCAATTTACTGTCCCTGCTGTTCGGCTCACTGCAGAGCGAAGGTTCTTACTCCTGAGCTGGTTTGTAGATGCTGCCTTAAGCAAGTCCTTCTTTGGGGATTCCGCAGGCAGAGGCAGGGGTTTTGGGCCGTGGTGGTTTCACTGGGGCTTGGTTTGGGGGGGGGGGGGCGTTTGGAAGAAGGTGATGGGATTGCAGCTTGGGGGGGGGGGACCTGAATGGAGAGCTGCACTTCTGTTTGGAAGCTGCCCGGTTTTCGTTTTGTATCATGATCGTCCCCATTTGAGGTGGGCTGTTCTCCAGGAAACACAGAGCAGGGTCCCGAGTTCAGGCCTCTCCGTTTGGGGCTCCCCTCCTAGAAACTCTCTGTGTCTGATTATGAGAGCCTTTCCAGGCTGCCTGGGCCAGTGACTGAGAGGCAGGTCCCAGGGGTCACTGCACCAGACCCTTGCCCCGCTGGAAGACCCTGGGACAAATGCTGAAAGCTGCTGGTGGGTGTGGGGGGATGGGGCTAGATCTGCCTGCCCCCAGGCACAGTGTGGGGCCTGAGCTGCTTTGGAGGCAGTGTCCAGAGGCAGAGCTCAGGGAGGTTGTGACCCCACCCCAGCTGGGAAGGGGAGCAGGAGGGGAGGAACCTGGACAAGCTGTCCTTGCCCTGCAGCCTGACTCCCAGCTTCTCCTGGGACAGCGGGCCGCCTGTAGCCTGGAAAGCTTACACTTTTATTCGTCTGATGTCCTGTGGCATGCTCACCCCCGAGCATACTACACTACTTGGTACTTACCTCCTGGAGGGTGGTTTCTCAAGACTCAGAAAAGAGAGGCAGGAACACAGACAAAAAGGATACACCTCCTTTAGTGACTGCAGCATGTGGGCCCCGTAAGAGCCCAGGAAAGCCCAGAATGCTGAAGTCTGCCGTGCCCACGGCTCTCAGCAGCTCCGTGGGAATGCGGCTCTTCAGCACTGAGCTCTTGACCCTGGCTTCAGGGACTCACAAACACTCCACTCTCTCATCAGTAAGATGGGCTAAGTCCCGATCCGTAGGGTGTATATGAGGAGCCATGGAGTTGACAGACAGCCTTTTCCTTTTATCACAGTCTTTTAATCCATTTTGAGTTGATTTTTGTCTACCAGGTGGACAATAGTTTCTTTAAAAGCCAGTGGCCACTAACATGCTTCCTGAGAGCTGAGAGCTGTGCTGAGGTCTTTCTCTTTAATCCTCCCAAGACCCCGGAAACTCCTGGGTGGAGTGGAATGGGCCGGACAGGCAGTTCTCTGGTCACCCAGATGTGACATCTTAGAACCAGATCTGAGTCCCGGAGTGTGACCTGTGACCTTTGTGCTGCTTGTGATCCAGTCCTGCCTAAGGATGCGGACTTGGTGCTTTTTCCCCTCTGGTCACAGGGTGAGCCTCGCACTCCGACTCTGTGTAAGAAGTCACCCCGGAGAAGTGAGCAGCGAACATCCCAGGGGCTTTTATTAATGAAACCTTACAGTTGGGGATACATAGCATGCCAAAGCGGGGAGGGGGGCTCGACTGTGTCTTACCTGTGTTAGTGAAGGCCATCATTTTCAGGGTTGTTTGTGCTTTGTGGGTGGTATGGGTGAGTGAGTGTGTGTGTGTGTATGTGTGTCTCTATGTCTGTGCGTGTGTCTGAGTCTCTGTGTGTGTCTGTGTCTGTGACTGTGTGTGTGTCTGTCTTTCTATATGTATCTGTGTGTGTGTGTATGTGTATGTGTCTGTGTCTCTCTCTGTGTGTCTGTGACTCTATGTGTCTGTCTCTGGGTGTTTATGTCTCTCTATCTCTGAGTTTGTGACTGTGTCTGTGACTCTGTGTGTGTGATTGTGTGTATGTCTCTATCTCTGTATCTGTGACTTCATGTGTGTCTCTATTTCTGTCTGTGACTCTGTCTCTCTCTGTGTGTGTATGTGTGTCTGAGTTTCTGTGTATGCCTGTGTTTCTCTGTCTGTGATTGTGTGTGTGTGTCTGTGTCTCTATATGTATCTGTCTGTGTATGTGTCTTTGTGTGTTTGTGTCTATGTGTCTGTGACTCTATAAGTCTGTCTCTGTGTGTCTGTGTCTTTCTATCTCTGAGTTTGTAACTCTATGTGCCTGTGTCTATGACTCTGTGTGTCTGTGACTCTGTGTGTATGTGTGTGTGACTGTGTGTATGTCTCTCTATCTCTGTGTCTGTGACTTTGTGTGTCTCTATTTCTGTGTCTGTGACTGTGTGTCTGTGTCTCTGTCTCTGTGTCTGTGACTCTATGTGTGTCTGTGACTCTATGTGTGTGTGTTTGGAATCCTATCTTTGGAGTTGGAAGCCCGGAGAGGTGACCTAGGCATTAGATGGGCCAGGCAGGACATGGAGCTCTTTTCTATGCAGGTGGGAGAGAAGGCAGCTGCTAGGTCAGGCTAGGGCAGATGCAGATCTGGGGTGGCTTGTGGGCCATCCTGCCTGACTGCCTTGTCTGCTCATCAGATTCCCTTCAAGAAGAAAAGGCCCTTTCATGGGAGAGGCTTGCAGGGCACTGCCTGAGGTGACACTCGGGTGTGAATGAGCTTCAGTTGAAGTGTCATCCATCAGGGGGGGCAAGAGTGACTCAGCGGCTTCCATGCTGGGAAGGGTGAAGATGGTGGTGAATGATGGTGATGGGGGGGCGGGTAGGGAGCGGAAGCAGCCATGCAGCCTGTGGCCCACGAGGGACCTGCTTCAGAAGCATGGTGATAGCATTTGCTTTCCTCTGGGCCGGCTGTCCATGGGGAGGGACTTTTGGTAGGCTGCTGCTGACCACAGTCCCTTCACTGGTACTGTCACTCTTCCAGGGTTTGCTAACTCAGGTGTCTTTTTGCTCTGTATGACAAAGCGTGGGGGGAGTATGGTCTATTTTACATTTTGATAAGTGAACCCAGCCTTTAATGACTGAGCCGTCCCTCCAGCACTACAGTCTATTCTTGACGACATACACATGTTATAAAGGAGTCAGTCTCCAAGGAGACGGGAGCCAGGCAAGTGCAACTGATCCTTGAATGTCCCTTGGGGCTGGGTCTCCATCTTTTCTGCCAGGACAAGAGATGGCCCTTGTTAGTTCAGTTCTGCAGATAAGTACAGCTGCACTTTTAGGAAGCTTGGTGCAAGTGTCCCAAGAGGACGTCCGTCTGTCTTGGGGAGGAGCTGAGCTGTGCGTTGTGCTGGCTACACCATCACATGGAGGCTCCTCCCATGTGCCTAACCATGAGACTTTGGAGCATCCTTGGGTGTGCCTTCCTGGGAACGACCTGGCTGTGGGTGGGGCTGGTGTTCTTAATAAGTGTGTTTAGCGCCAGTCTGTGGTGAGAATAACTCTGCAAAGAGTTGTGGAAGACTGTCCTTAGGGGACTTTCGGCTGAGACACTGTAAAATGACTGTCAATACAGGTGTCTCCCTCCCTCATCTGCCAGGATCTGTTTCCAAACATCTGCTGACACTTGGAACTATGGACAGTACTGAATGATACTTGTTCAGTGTTTTTTTCTGTGCATGTATACTAATGATAGAGCCTGCTCTCTGAACGGGCGCAGTAAGAAATGAGCATCAGTTTGACAGTAGAACAATTACAGCAATACCATGGTATGACAGGGGTTACATGGAGGCGACCTCTCCCAGAGGTCTTTTGATTGTCCTGTAGTGCTCCATCTTCCTACTGATGCTCTGGTGTCCACGTCTGTCGATGACACGGGGTGACATGGAGTGAGGTGGGCCACACAAGTATGTGATGCAGCGTTAGACATCGGTTGGTGGCGCTGTTAGGAGGAGGATGCTGCAGCCAGGACAGGGCTATTGATCGAGCGACTGAAACCTTGGGATTCAAAGCCACAGGTAAAAGGGCTTCCCACCTACTGACCATGTACAATGCCCAGGTGGCGTTCCACACATGATCTTTGGTACGTAAGGGTGGAAGGTAGGGATCACGTGCGTTTTTAGGATAAGAGCGTACGTTAAGAGAGGTTTAGTTAGTTGGCTGAGGCTAGACAGCTTACTTATTGGTGATGGTGGTGGTGGTGATAGCCTGTCCCTGTTCTGCTGGCTCCCCCAGCTGGTCAATGTCTTTTTTGATGTGCAGCGTGTGACATCTTAGATCTAACCGTGTAAAATCTCACACCCAAATGTGAGGATGACACCCAGGCGTGTCTCAAGAAAAGACTAAATGGCTGAGTTCTTGTTGTCAGGTGAGCCTTCCACTGTTGAGGACCTCTGGGATGACACAGGGTGTCCACTGCTCAGTTCTGGGGGATGCACAGGGGTTCCTGGGACAAGCTCAGGAAGAGTCGATGGGCCCACAGTTCAGCTCCCTGCCCCAGACAGACTATCCCCCTGGAATGTTTGTGCCACATTACCCAAAGAATTGGAAGCTGAGTGGGAGGTCCTGGGACCCAGGACAAGAGGGCCATAGGTTTTGATGTGACTTTAGGGTGTGGCCTCTTCCAAGTCCTTCTTAGAGGCCTTGTGTTCCTGGTTCACATTTTACTTAGCAGCTGAATGTCACCACCTGTAACTCCCCTGCCTCAGCCCAGTACCTGCTCGCTCTCACCTGTGGCTGCCCAAGCTTTGATTGCCAAGGCTCATTTAGTTGGCTGTTGGTGCTGGTTTTGGCGCATTCTCTTCTGACACAGTTATTTCTCTTTCCATGAGAACAGTGGGGTTGTTCTTCTGTTCAGAACCTCTACCGCCTCATCTGTAAAATGGGCATGGGCATTACAAGCCAGCCTATGGGTGCAGTGCAGAGCCGGGAAGTAGAACTGGATCGTCGGCCACGCCCATCTTTGCTTATCATCCCTGTCTCTTCCCCTCTGCCCCTCCCCGGGGTTTTCCTTTATTCTTTTCGTTTAGCTATTCATCGTGATAAAACGAGAGCTTTAGGTTGGTGATTTTTCAGGGGAAGGCTTGACATTGATGTCATCCTTGTGAGACTGGGGGTGTGATTTTGAACACATCTCCATGCACATTTCATTCCAAGGGTGGTTTGTGGTTTGATTTTCACCATTTAGAACCTGACTTTGAGCTTTGAAGACAGAGATATTAATGAAAATCAGGATGTTTTGTTGTGAGAGCAATCATTTTGAAAATTGATTTTTATTCCCGCTGCATTCTTACAAGGACTGAGTTGTGGTTAAGAACCTCAACCACTTGCTTTACTTGCTTGGGCTTGTGTGGAGGGCACTTTTGTTTGGGGGAGGCCAGAGTGGTAGGTCCAGAGAGTAAAGAGGACACACAGGCCATTCCCCCCCTTTAAGTCTGCTTTTAAAATGGAAACATCCCTAGCATGCTACAGGCCCTGAAATAAGCCGATGTACCTTGAGGATGTGTAATTGGCCTGGACATGCCTTGACAACATAGATATTGCTTGGGATTCTCTCTATTGGTTTTTGTTTTAAATTCCCAGGAATTTTACGTCCTCTTTCGCCCTGAGATGTCAGCGTGTCCAGCTACCTGTAAGTTTCCACAGTCTCCTAGTGGGAAGAGGAACACTGCATACCCTCCTACGCCGTTGTCTCTGAACTTGTGGGTCTAGGCCTGAGCCCTGGCACCCGGAGGACGTGCTCTGGTTCCTCCCATTGGCTTCTGTGCTTGGCCAGCATTTTCCCACCATTTGGAAAATTCCTGGGCCACGGCTGGCAACATTATTGCAGATTTTGTTCTTCTGTCATAAGCCCCAGATGTCCCTGCAAGGAATTTTTCGTAAGATGCACTCAGGGGTGGGAGGAGAGGACTTGGGGTTCTTTTGTGAAGACAGAGATGGGAGCGGCCAGGAGCCCATGTCCTGGCAGATAACCGAAGAGAAACAAATGGGTCGGGAGATAGTGACTTGAAGCATTGTAGCAACTGTGGTGTTCTTTTTGATTTTTCCCCCGTGTGATCTCTTTTGGCTCTTAGGGATGTAGTATTTTAAAGCTCAGAGATGGTCTGCCATGCCTTCTCCTGGCCTGCTCCATTGCCTCTTGTCCTTAGTAATCAGGGCATTATTCTCTGTACCCATCTCCTCCCTTGGTAGTTATCTGAACATGACTCAGGACCCTCCTCATGGCTATCTGTCAGTGAGTTGTGTAAACAAAAGACGATTGCTAAGGCGCAGAAGACCAGGCATGGGTGATGTTCCAGAGGCAGACCTCTCTGGGATGTTTTGCCTGCAGGACGTTGGATTCCTTGGAACTGGAGTAAAAGGTGGTTGCGAACCTTCACGAGGGTGCTGGGAACTGAACCTGGGCCCTCTGTGTGAGCTGCTGACTCGTCTCTCTAGCCTCTATTATTATTACTACTAATATTATTTTTAAAAATTTTTAGAGAGGGTCTTGTGCAGTCGGCCTTCAATTCATGATCCTTCTACCCATGTTTCCCGAACATCTGGGATTACAGACTTGTACCACCAGGCTCAAGCCATGTGGTAGGGGTAGGGTGGGGAGAGGTGAAGGTAGGGGGTGGGGGTGGCGTGGATGACACCAGTCTTAGAGGTTAAACATATTTTCAGTTCCTCCTCTGTTTTCCAAATTGTTAGGTTAACTAAGAGCCAAGGACATTAGCTGAGCGCTGTGAGGATTTGGACTGTGCACTGTTGTGCGTGACTTTGGAATTCAATCGACAAACTCTTTAGACTGGTTTCAAAAACTGAAGCTGCAAGTAGGTTCAGTCAGGGCTGTGAGTAATTGAACTTACTGTTAACTGTAGTCTGAGCACCTGAAAGTAAATCTAGGGTTTCTGTGTGTGGATATGCGTGCACCCACTTTCTTATCGAGGCGTATCTTCTGGTGGGCGTATGAATTGCGTGTGTGCAGATGTGTGTAGGACTCTACACACAAAGTATAAGCAAATGCCCGATTTGGGAAACACAAGGTTTGACTTTCTGTCTTGTGTAGTAAATGAGGCATTCAGGGAGACAGAGGCTCCTGGGAGGGGCTGGCAGAAGTGGCCGAGTTCTCTGGGTTTCAATGCCATGTGGTCCTGTGGTTAGAGAGGAGCCGGGTCATTAGGTCCGGTGACACACCATTGCTTGCTCCAGGGCTCCTGTGTGGCTTCCTGCTTCAACTTTCAGGCTGACTCCCAACTCAGTGCTCAGAAGAATGTGATGTAGGTCCTGAAGGCAAACGGTCACTCTTGCCATGTATTTCCTATGGATGACTCCTGGAGTTTTCTATAGCCACTGGAAGGTGTGTGTGTGTGCGTGTGTGTTTGTGTGTGTGTGTGTGTGTGTGTGTGTACATAACACATGCATGTGCTGGTCTGTATATGGATGTACATATATGTGAGGGTAGGAATAAGCTTTGGGACCAGATGTAGAGATGACATGAGCATTGGTTGAACACCTACTGTGTATTTGATTCTGAGCTAAATCCCACAAACTCAGTCACTACTCAGGGCAAGTTGTATTATCCTCAATTTATAAGTAGGGAGAGGGGCTTCTGGAAGGGTCATCTCGATGGAAGCAGAGCCAGATAACATTCAAAAGGGCACGTTGCAAGGCTGACATTCTCCCATTGTTAGTCCTCTCCGCATTAGTTAGTTTTCTCGTGACTGTGACCAAATACCTCACAGGCAGGGGCAGCTTATTTTTCTCATGGTTCAGAAGCTTCCCCGGGAAGGCATGGCAGCTGGGATGGATGTGGTTCATGCTGGCGGGACCTTGCCACTGCTCACATCATGGTGGCAAAGAGAGAGCAGACTGGAAGTAGAATCAGGTAGTAACCCTCACTGTCAGCTTTTAGTGCCCTCTCCTGAGAGGGGCACGTCCCATTAAAACCATGGCACCCTCCTTCTCACAAATTGGGGAAGTGCCTATCAAATGATGTCATAGAAGATTCTAGAGAGATCTAAGCACATATACATACATGCTCCTCAAGGTGTTTACTGTCTAGTCTGTGCCTGTAGGCAAGTTATTTAAGCCCCCCCCCGTGTCTTGGTTTCTTCATCTGTAAAATGGGAATTTTATATACAACCCACACAATTGTGGCGACTGGAGTAGTTAATGATAAAATACTCACTTGGCAGTGGCTGGTACTCAGTGTGCACTATGGCATAGTAGCAATTAGTCAAACAGTCTTTGTGATCACATGGGCACTCCTAGATGAGACAGACACCAGCAGCTGCTGGGGTGGCTGGTGGAGGCTTGCCCAAGTTTTCGAGGGTGAGCCACAGAATCAGGGACAACACAGAGAACCGATCAGGAGATGGGTCTCAATGGAAAGTGCCTGGTTGCAGCTTCTGAGAGAGTGGGCATCCTGAGGGACTTGTGGAGGGTGGGGCTGAGAAGACAGCTCCTCTCTGAGTTGACTTGGCAGGAACTTGGGGAGAAGGCAGCAAAGTCTCAAGGCTGAAGGGGTAGAGAATGAATGACTGGCTTTGACTCTGGGCAATGGCCTGGGCATTAGGAAGGTGAATGAAACACAAGGAGAACATTCTAGAAGTCCTAAGGACACTCCCTGTAATACCATGTCCCTTTGTGTGTTGAGTCTGGTGCTCTCCATGAGGCTAGAGTAGAGAGAGAGAGAGAGAGAGAGAGAGAGAGAGAGAGAGAGAGAGAGAGAGAGAGAGAGAGAGAGAGAGAGCAAGCAGTGAGGAGGCCACCACCCTGGTCACACACTCAGTGTGTCAAGGACACCGGTCAGACCGGGAGTCATTTAGCCTGGTGGGTCCCATGCCAGCGCCAGCTGTAGTCCGTGCTCTCCAGGTTGCATGACTCTCAGCTGCCTGCTTGTTCACACGCCAGCTCCAAGTCTCACCCCAGACTGACTCAGCCAATGGGGAGCCAGGCCTGGGAATCTGTATCAGACACAGGTTCATAGTGACCTAAGGCAGAGTGACCACACCAGGATGGTGACTGGGTAAATAAGAAGCAGATTTCTCAGAAGCCGAAGTAGCAGGACTCACAGGGATTAGAGGGCGAGGGATGGATCATAGTGAACAAGACCAGCACACAGCTTCCTCATAGTGTAGGAAGTAAATAACAGAGAGAGGGTCATCTGCGTGCCTTGCTTGCATCATTTATAGGTTTTAAGGAGTGGCCAGTGCTATGGTTGGAATGCTTGTTGCCATCCCAGTTTGTCTGTTTGAGGCCTGATGCTCAATTTGTTGCTAGTAAGAAGTAAAGTCTTTGGGAGATGATTGGGTTACGGGGGTGGAGCCTCCATGAATGTGATTAATTCTTGTATATATTTAAAAAAAGACTATTTAGGGCTGGGAGATGGGTTAGTGGATAAAGTGCTTGTATGCAACCCCAAAGACCTGGGTTCAGATCCCAGCATCCGTAAAACCAAGGAGCAGGGGCTTACAGCTGAAACTCCACTTGGACACATAGAGGAGACAGGCAGATCCAAGGGGGCTCGTTGGCCAGATAATGTAGTCAGTCGGTGACCCCCAGGTTCAATGAGAGAAGCTGCTTCAAAAACAAAGGTGGAAGTCTACTAATAGAGGATAACACCTGATGTTCATTCCCGGCTTCTACACATACACTCCCAGGTGAACATTCCCCAACCTGTCATCATGCACACATAACATACATATTACGCACGCGCACACACACACACCCCTGAGGGGTTCTGGCAATCATACTGTTTGAGAACTAGTTGTAATATTATGGTCATGATCACATGTTGAATAAGTAGTTTGGTCACTTGGATAAGAGGCTGCGGTAGTAGTAACACCGCCTAGTTTGAACATCCGATAGTCTGCCATATTAGTGTAAGAAAGGTATGACTTTTTCTGTGACAGCCTGCATCACAGTTTGGGGTTAAATCTTCAGTTACACTTTCATTGGTTTTCAAGCTCTGTCTTGCAAAAGCTGTCCAAATGAGAAGTAAGTTACTTGAAAAGACTGGCTTCCTTTTCTTTCCCTCTCTCCCTTTCTCTTCTTTCCTTTCTTGTTCTGGGGATTGAATCTAGGGCCTAATACATGCTAGGTAAGCACTCTGTCATCGAATTTCATTCTTAGACCTCTTTTGTTATTGTTGTTGTTTTGGTTTTTTGAGACAGGATTTCTCTATGTAGCCTTGGAGCCTGTCATGGAACTCGCTTTGTAGACCAGGCTGGCCTTGAACTCACAGAGATCCACCTGCCTTTGCCTCCTAAGTGCTGGAATTAAAGGTGTGTGCCACTATCACCCGGCTGGTTAGACCTCTTTCACTTCGCTATTTTTTTTTTCCAATGAGCTGTTCGTAAATTGTTCAGAGTGGCCTTGAACTTCCTTCTGTCGTCCAGACAGGCCTTGAACCTTACGTTTTCTGACTTTAACCTCCTGGGATTCCAAGCTTGTACTACCAGGCCCAGCTTGGATGGTGTCCATGACTTTTCTTCAGGTGCCACATGGATGTGGTCTTGTGGAGGGGACTTGGATCTGAGTGACTGACCTGTTGATTGAGACCTTGTCAACAAATAGCTTGCACTAGTTGGGCATAAAATAAGCCTGTAGTGATTGTTTTTAAGCATGCGTGTGCGCGCGCGCGCGCGAGCGCGCGTGTGTGTGTGTGTGTGTGTGTGTGTGTATGTGTGCTCATTATTAGAAGAACAAATCATAGGATGCATGTACAGTGTTTTATGTGTGCACCTCCATGTAGCAGCCATCAAAACCAAGACAGAATTGAGTATTTCCAGGGTTGTGAAAGGTGTTGTCTTCTTACCTCTCGGTCAACACTTCTCTCCCCACCCAGTGAGGAAGCTGCTGTCTTGTGACTTAATGTTGCAGGAGGGCAGGATGACTCTCACAGCTCGGTGGTTCACAGGCAAGCCTGACTGGCAAACTAAGGAAATACCTTCTTGCAGAGGCATTCCTAGGTTTGGCATAGGTTAAAATGTACCTGGGCGTATCCTAAGGCCCCTCGTGCTGAAATGTCCTGATGCTTTTGTTGGTCTTTATTTGGCGAGGGTGCCATTCCAAAGGCTTTCTTTTTCTACGTATCTGACAAACCATAAATTTTATTTCCTCTAAGAGCAAAACCAACCTTGGAGCTCATTTACAGCCCAAGTTTTAAGAGCCACCACCTTTCCATCCTGTGAAATGTTTTCGTTTTCTTAGTGCAGACTATTCTGAAAAGGGTTGAGATGTGTGCTCCGTGGTCTGCCTGCCCACTGGGAGAGAGGATGTCCAGAAACCTACCTCCATCCTGTCCTGGAAGCCAGAACTCAAACTAGAAGTCTCTCTGTTGGTGGGCTTGGCATTGGAGTCTCACTTTCACCTAGACTTTAGTGTCCTCTGTCCCTCCCTCCCTCCCTCCCTCCCTCTGTGTGTGTGTGTGTGTGTGTGTGTGTGTGTGTGTGTGTGTGTTCCCTGTCTCCCGCTAGGAGTGTCTGCTCTTGGATTTTGGGTACCAAATGTGATTCTCTTTGGTACCTGCCCAGGTTGATGAGATGGTTTTCTTGAGTTATTCTAAAGAAAAGGGCCACATAATGTGGTATAGGCTCCCTTGAATACTTAAAGGCTTTTGGGTCAACCTCTGGGCTTGTGCTTATGTTAGAGGGAGAGGCACCACCACTTTGAATTGACATCTGGTAAAAGAGTCCTGGTGGTTGTTGGGTTGGGGAGAAGGTGGTTTAAGAATGAGTGTAGAGGGCTGGAGAGATGGTTTAGTGGTTAAGAGCACTGGCTGCTCTTCCAGAGGACCTGAGTTCAATTCCCAGCACCCCCCAAGGCAGCTAACAACTGTCTGTAACTCCAGCTTCAGGAGTTCTGGCACTATCACATAGATACCAATGCACATATATTAAAAATAAATCATTAAAAAAGAGAACGAATGTGTTTGGGAGATAGCTCAGTTAGTTAAGTGCTTGTCTTGTAAATGTGAGGACCTGGGTTTCATTCTTACAACATATATTGGACAGAAACCAAACACACTGGTAAACATTTGTAAACCCATCACTGGAGAGGTTGAAACAGGCAGACTCTTAGGGTTTCTGGATAGCCAGCCTAGGCTACCTATAAGGTCTATGTTAGGCCCTTATATAAAAAAGAAGGTAGATGGGCACCTGAGGAATAGCACACCTCTGTCCTCCATATGTACATATGTGCACATATACCTGTATACACACATTTACATGCATGTACGTACATACCAGCCAACACTTGCTTGTGTTTAGTGGTGGCAAAATATACGTAACATAAAACTTCTCATTTTTAACTGCCTTTAAATGTACCGTGTGATGACATCACTGCATTATGTTCAATAGTGTTATGTGATCTCATCACACCATCTGTCTACAAGATGAATTTTTAGCTTATAACATCTAAACTATACCTACCAAACACCAAATTTCTACTCTCCTCTCTCTACTGAGACTCTGTCACCTCCTCCACTTTTGTCTCTGAGTAGATTAGGGACTTCCTGTGAGCAGAGTCATATCATATTTGTTCCTTTGTGATGATCTTACTGCATTGAACTTAACGTCCTCAAGGGTCATCCATGTTGTAGCAGGTGGCAGATTTTTCTTCCTTTGTAAGGCAGAGTGATTCTCTGTTGAATCGACTAGCCACATATAGAGCAAATGCATTAGTACCCAAAGCAATCTTCATTTTGTAAGTATTGAACACCTACTGTCTTCCAGAATAAGCCCCCGTTATCCTGTCTAGAGACTTCCAGGAGGAGTTCCAGTATTTAGATGGGTGCACAGAAGCTCACCAAGGAAAAGTGGATTTGTGAGGGCTGTTTTGTGAGGTTGCTCATTTCCAGTGTTCACTGCACAGAGAGCTTTGAGGTGTGGCCTAATGTTTCTGCCTTCTGGCAAGCCATCTTCTCTGGATTTCTGGAGATGAGATTAGGCTTGCTTAACCTGGGCTTTATGGCCACAATGGTGACATAGCTTTAGACATCAGCTTTTGGCAAGGCCAAAGGTATATAGATTGATTCATCACCTCCCAAGTTAGTAAACTTTGAAAGCTTTGGATGTGATGGGTAAAATGTATTTTTGGAATGATACTAAGACTCTAAAATGTAGATGGATGTTTCTCTATCACCTGCCAGTCCTCAAATAACCATTCAGAGGCCAAATATGAATTATAAATGGTTGGTCAATAGCTTAGACTTGTTACTAACCAGCTCTTACAACTTAACCCATTTCTATTAACCTATATGCTGCCCCGAGGCTCTTGGCTTTTACCTCTGTCCCATTTTGTGTGTCCAACTCCTTCTCTGTCTGTCTGGCTACTCCTCTGACTCTGGCCTTCTTCATCCCATCATTCTCAGTTTGGCTTTCCTGCCTAACTTTATCCTGTTTAGCTGTTGGCCAGTTAGCTTGCTTATTAAACCAACCATAGCAACATATATTCATACAGCATAAAGGAATACTCCAAAGCAGAAAAATAACATTTTAAGAAAATAAAAAATTCAAAGGGGGAAGGACAAATCGAGTCTTTACTTAAAAGACCCAGTGGAAACTTCAAGAAAACTCTTAAGTGTAATAAACACTTATAGTAAATCCATAGAATACAAAAATCAACACAAAAAGTAGCTTTTGTTATTCCAACAGTGAGCTCTCAGAGAGAGAACTTAGGGAAAATATCTCATTGATAACAGATTTTTTAAAGTACCTGCTAATAAACCTTCCTTAAGAAAATGGCAGCACTCAGTTAATTTATCTGGAGCCCCTTGGCAGGCATCTCACTGACTTGCTCCTTCTCTTTGCTCCTTGGTAACATGTAGTATACAATATCACTCCCATCCTGCTAAGGTCCAGAGCTCTTTACATGGAAGGGCAGCTCAAAGCCTGGAACATTCTATATGGGGTTCTCATCTTAATTCTCTGTAGTTATTTCTAGTCTGTACGACTTCTCTTATATGTGCCTTTCATCATTTCTTTAATTGACTTCCCTTACAGCAGCAGTTCTCAACCTTCCTAATGCTATGTCCCTTTAATGCCCCATGTTTGGTGACCCCCCAGGCATAAAATTATCCTCATGTTGTAGGGAGAGATCTTAGGCACCCATACCACTAACAACACCTACTCCTGGTCACAGGTACAGGTGCCTAAGATCTCTCCCTACATCATTGATACTTCATAACTGTAATTTTGCTACTGTTATAAATTGTAAATATCTGTGTTTTCTGATTGCATTAGGTGACCACTCTGAAAGGGTTGTTTGACACCCCAAAGGGGTCGAAACCCCACAGGTTGAGAACCACTGCTTTACAGGTTTGTATGTTCATCCAATACACTTTGACTATTTTTCTTTTCTAGACTATTGAAGTATGGAGCTATGATGGGCACTGAGGGGTAAATAAATTTCCCAACATTGTGTGCATGCTGATTGTACTTTCTATTGTAAAAGACCTGGGGTGGAATCATGTTACAACAGATGAAGCTCCATAGGTTTCCACTTCCCTGGTGATAACAATGAGGAGGTTGACCAGATGCCCCTGCGATTCTTCACATTCATCTCTGGTTACTACCTTGTTGAGCCCTTGAATGTAACACCCTAGGCCTATAGCTAGGTCTCACATATATAAGCCTTTGGGATTAGGTTTCATTTATACTATTTATTTTCCTTGCCTACCAAGAAAGATTGTGTTTTACTCTTCAAGATTTTTGGTTTTTGTTTACGGAGACAGGGTTTCTTAGTAACTATGGAGCCAGTCCTGGAACTCACTCTGTAGACAAGGCTGGCTTCAAACTCATAGAGATCTACCTGTCTCTGCCTCTTGAGTGCTGAGATTAAAGGCATGTGCCACCACTGCCTGGCTCTTCAAGTATTTCTGAAGATTTATTGAATTTCTAATTGTGTATATGTGTGTATATCTATGTATGCATGTGAGTGTGTGTGTGCCCTTGCAGGATTGAGACACCAGATTCTCCAGAGCAGTGGTTATAAGCAATTTTGAGTCTCCTGACATAGGTGCTTGGAATGAACTGTAAGAGCAGTGTTTCTTAAGCTTTGAGTTGTCTCTTTAGTACACAGTTGACTCTGAACAGCTCTTTGTCTACGTCAGGTGTGTTCTTGGCACACATAGCTATTCACTTCAAGTTCTCAGATGCAACTTTCCTGTGTATACATATTTTTCTCTGGTACAGAGAAATCCAACTATCTCATATGCTTAAGGCTTGTTGGTGTTGGTGGATGGGGGATGGAATGAATGGCTTTGGGGAGAAGTTGAATACAGGGTCCTCTCCAGAGGATCCTGTTTGCTTTTGGGAATTCCCTATTTGTGTTGCAAATGGAACTTTATAAACCACCACAGCCCTTTTAGGTAAGACTCACATGATAAAAAAAAACCAAGACACACCTTTCAAAGTAAGGAAAATGATTCCTCCAAGTAGGAAGGGCAGAAGTTCATGAGGATGAAGGCTGCTGTGAGATTTCTGACTGGTACAGCCACTGGGAACCTTATCAATATGTTGTTTGTGTCATAGAACAGGAAGAAATGATGGACTCTCAGGATAACCTGGAGAGTCTCTACTGAACAGAGTCTAGGGGAAACCTACCTTGTATCCTGGTTTCCCTGTGGCCAGCTGTGAATGTAAGGCCAGTTTTCAACTTCCATGGGTCACTACTTTTCTGATGACACAACAAAGAGGTTGACCAGATGTCCCTATGAATCTTTACAGGTATCTCTGGTTCCTACCAAGTTCAGTTCTTGTGTGCACCACTCTGGGCCTGTAGCCTGGGTCTCTGGTGTAAGCCTTTGGGACCAGTTTCAATAAAATGTTTAATACACAACCTTGCAGACTCTTGCAAACCTTTCTGGATAACACTTACTTCATTGCACTTTTAAAAACGAAGAAAAAAGAGAGAAAGAAAACGCAGCTTAGCAGGCTCAGAGTAATTGAGGCTGACAGATGTCACTCAGAATTTTATTATTTAAAGCCACAATGATTTTCCAAATAACCTAAAAATATATAATCCAACCTCAAAATAGTGTCCTGTAACAGAGACAGGCAAGCCCGTAGGAAATGAAGTCATAATCTTGGCACCCCTCGAGGGCTGGTTCAATGGCTTTGAACACTTTTATGTTCTCTGAGAAATACACGAACATGGAGCCGTATTCAGTTACTCAGTGAGACTGCCAGGGCCTCAGAGAACTGGGGTGGCTTGGGTGTTTTCCCCTGGCTCCTCCGTCAGCACAACACGTCTTCTAGTGCCTGTAAAGAGATTTCTCTCTATTCTGTGAGGGTGGGGCTTGAGATGAAATAATGTGCCCAGATTTTAAAAATCAAGTCTGTAGGTTGTACTGCTGTATTCAGGTCATCCTCCAGTTGGGTGGAAGACTAAGATCTAAGATGCGTGTGGCATTTCCTATCATCCATCTATTTATTCTTTATAATTATTACATATTATTTGCATCAGTGACATGAACACATAATAATTAACAACACATTAACCTGGTAGGAGTTATTGCGTTGTTCAATAGACAGGGATATTGAAGTAGAGTTTACCCAGTATATGAGAGTGAGGAGATGGCAGAACAGGGCTTTGGATCTGGGTGAGGTAGAGTAGAATTTTAGAGCTGACATGAATTTCATTGTTGGATAAATATTCTGAGGCCTGGGACAGTGGTGGGGCCAAGTCTGCATTGGTAAGTTACCTATTGTGTGACTTTGAGGTTTTTTTTTTTTTGACAGGGTCTTTCTATCTGGCTCAAGCTGTCCTTGAATATGTATGTGGCCCTCCCACTTCCGTCTACCAATGCTGAGCTTACAGGCCTGGGTCACCAAACCTGGCTGGAGTCTGGCTTTCTAAGACTAGTTGAGGAATGGGTTTGTGTTGAAGTGGGAAGGATGCAGGACACATGGTTCTGGTGGTCTGACAAGGCAGTTAGAAGGCAGACTGTGTTCCACGTGGCAGCCCCTGGACGATCCAGGATGGAAGTTCTCTCTCAGATGGGTGTCCCGGAAGCATCTCCGGGTGGCTTCCGAGCCGGAGGAGAGGCCACAGGGCTGCCAGCATGGGCCTGGCTGTATTTGGTTTTCTCTGACTGGATCTTTGTTCGCCTGCAGGCCTCAGCTGCCCGGGCCCTCATGCCCCAGCTTCCTCTGCGCTGCATGAAGCGCTAGCCTGGTTAAGTAAACACCGCTGGAATATTACCTGTCTGTTATCCTGTCAAAATTGCTTTACAGCCCCTTTTATCTCTCCCCCCACCCCACCCCCAACAGAATTTCCCCTGGAGTTCTCGGCTAGCTCTCTCTCTAGTTCCTTTCCTTCCAGCCTTCCTCCAACCTACAAAGTGTCCCCACCCCCAGTCATTAAATATTGTCAGAGTTCTGTCACTGACACCGCCTTGTTCGCCTGTTCCAGATAAATGGTTGTTGACTCTAATGCAGACCAAGGACACTGGGCTCCCAGCCCCATGAAAGTAGCCGGGGTGCCTGCCAGGTGGGCCAAGGCCAGGGGGCTGCAGGGCATGGGCGGCCTGAGCCCAGAAGGCTGCTCTAGCTCCTGGCCAGCTGCTGGCGCCCTCCTTCCTTCCCTCCTGCCTGCCCCACCCTCTCTGTAAACATGACTGTATAAACTTGAGGGTCTTAGGGGAACGTTCAGCTCTGAGACCAGTGGTCACAGAGCCTGATCTCTGGCTCCGTGTGTAGGTCTCATGCTTGATTGAGTAAGGTCAGAGGCCCTGTAGAGAGCTGCTCTCTTTTTAGCTGTGGTAAAATGCATATAATATCACATCGACCATTTTAGCCATCTTGCAGTATGATTCAGTGGTAGTAAGGACGTTCAGTGTTATACAGCCTTTACTACCACCAACTTCCTTAAGCTACAAATCGACATACAAAAGTTGCGTGGATTTAATATATGCACTTTTGAAGACTTTGGACATATACACGTACCGTTCCAAAGAAATCGCCATACCCAGGCAGTTGTTCTCACCCTCGCCATTCTGCCCCACCCATGGCCACCACTGATCTGTGCCTATGTGCCTGATCTGTGCATACGTGCATATGTGCACTGATCTGTGCATACTTGCCAGACAGAATCACCGTGTGTTCCGTATGTTTGGCTTCTCTTCCTGATCAAGATGTGGTCAAGGTCCTGTGATCCATGTTTGCCCTCTGAAGCTCAGGTCTTCCAAGGGACAATGTGGCAACTGGTAGGAGCTGGTGGGTGGCTCAACTTGTTTCTGGCAGCAGTTGGTTCCTTGTTCCTGGTGACTTGAACTCCTGGCGTCGCCATCCATGGCTGAGTTCCCTTGTGCATTCAGCACAAGAGGTCTCCCTCTTCAAGGTGTGTTGCTCCCCACAGTTACTTCCCTGACAACTGTGGGGAGGGTCCCACTTGGACACTGAAGTTGAGCATATCCCATAGAGGCCTTACCACCCTCAGTCAGAGTCAATATAGAGTGTGGGTTATGGAGTTGTGTCTCTGCCATCACCTGGCTGTGTGTGGCCTGGCTGTGTCTGCCCATGTGACAGGATTGACAATACATCTCCGGGATCATGGTGAATGAATTCACCACTAGGAGTCAATCACCATGTATCTTGTGATTCAGATCATAGAGTCATTGGCTATTGTTAGTAAAATCTGGACTGAAGAAATGGTCAGTACAGCACCCTCCATTCCCACCCAGCTGTTTGCTATGTTTGAGTTTTTGGAAAATTTAGGAAGTTCATAGGACTTGAGTGTGTCCTGAAATTAGATTCATGTCATGAGTTTTGGGACCCTGCAAGGCCTCCGGCTTAGATCTATGTCAAAGAGGAAACCCTGCTTCTATCCAAATCAGCAACTGCGTGTCCCCATTGCTTCCCTCGTCCCCCGTCTATTCTGCCATCCCGTCTTTGCCCGAGTCTGCAACCATCACACATTCACCAGTGTTTCTATTCCACCAAGCTGACCTTGCAGGGCTGTTGTGACAGGGCACGTTAATCTTGTGCTACTCTCAATAGGTTCCCGGAAGTAGGAAAGAGTTAATAGGTCCCCCTGAGTTCCTCGTCCCTTTTGATGCTGGTGGAAAACTAACTTTGTGGACTCAAGTATGGTTCTGTGAAGTTTATCATTATGTTTATGCTGCTTATTGTTATATATTTATAATCTGATTAATCATGGTTGTTTATTTATCATGTGAGCTCACACGAAGGGCTGGGGAGACGTTGGTGGGCTTATGATGTCAGGACCTGGCTTGACTCTTGTGTGATTACTGAGTTGTGTAACCTCTTTGTTCATTTGGTTTCATGCCTGGGGATCATTGGCCCATGGCTGGTGTGTCCTGTGGTGTGAAGAGAGGGGGTGGGCTGCCCCCTGGGTGTTGCCTGCTGCTCAGCTGTGGTGCCCGTTCTTGATCGGTACTCAGTGGTTTTTCAGGGAGTAACACATACCTAGGTCAGGTACCTTCCTAGGGAAGGCCGGGGAGAGAACGGACCACTAATGCCTTGCTCCGTTTTTTGAACTCACTTTTTGAGTCCTGTAGGAGGCCGCTTTTTCTTTTCAATTTTAAAAAATTGAGTGCTACGCTCAAGAAGTAAGACACTGTCCATTTCTTTCGTGTGTGTGTGTGTGTGTGTGTGTGTGTGTGTGTGTGTGCGTAGTTTTGTGGCTGTGCGCACTCACTTTTTAAGTCAGGCTTGCTGCAATGTAGTGTATCTACAGTAATAGTCATCCTCAGTTGGTGTGTGGTGCAATTTGACTTTTAATTCTGCCTTTTCTGTCGAAGGTCTCCCTGAGAAGCAGGCTTGGAACACTGCAACTCTGATTTCACAGCTGACTCTAGCCAGAACCTCTGATGGCTGCTGTTATTACAGCCCTGGGTCTCTTTAAGTAGCCACTGCCAGGGCCGTGTTCAGAGTGTTCAGTGAGTTCAGATGTCCACATTTGGCTTGCAGGCCCTGAGCTGCAGTGGTTCCAAGCAAACAAGAAGTGGCCTCGGAGGCAGACACAGAGGAAGGACCACTTTGCTTCCTGCTTTGGGGAGATTGAAGGGCAGTTGACAGCTCTTTGCCCCATATATTTTAAGGGTGGTTATAACTACAAGAGAGGCAAAGAGGTCAGATGCTCTTGCTCCTCCTTCCCAGAGTACATTCTTGCCAGACCCTTGCATGGTCCTCAGGGGTTTCACAGGGATCTGTGAAACAGGAAGGCGAATACATGGGCAGAGTCCTGGAGTGAGCTGCCTGACCTCAGCCCTGCTCACATAACCATGCCTTGCCTTTAAGAGTCTAGCTGGCCTCCCTCCTCCCTCCCCTCCCCCCTCCTTCTCTCCTCCTCCCTCCCTGCCCCCTTTCCCTTTGTCTTACTCTCCCACACCTGGGGTTGAATGCTGGGCTTAAGGCATGCCAAGCAACCTTTCATCACTTAGCCACTACTCAGTCTTCTTTCAGTTCCCTAGACAAGGTCACACCAAGTTCCCAGGGTGACCTTGAACTCACTCTAGCCCAGACAGACCTTGATCTTTTGATCCTTCTGCCACTGTCTCCTGAGTATCCGGGATCCCAGGCCTACACCAGCAGTCCTGGCCTCGTGCTCTTCTTCTCGGGGTCACTGTGAGCCCCAGGGAAAGACTGTGCCTTCTTTTTCATTCTGTGTGAGCCTCCCCACAGGCTTTAGTGTAGGGAGTCTGGGCAGAGAGCTCTTCAGCCTTCCGGCTCACTGACTCCATGATAAGGTTCCGATGGATGGATTGCATGTCACGTTGCTTGGAAACGGGGTGGAAACTGGCCAATGAGCCCTCAAAGCAGTGTTCCTGAGCTCCCAGGACCAGCACATTTGAATGAGGCTGATAACTTCTCCTTTCTGCCCTCCTCCCTCCCCTGATCCAAAGAGGAGAACATGAGTAGACTCTTGTTTCCACACAGATAAGCTTCCTGAAGGGAGATAGAAACATGCTTGATTCCTTTCCTTTCCTTCCCTTTCCTTGTCAGTTGTCTGGTTTCTCTGCTGCAACAATTGCCTTGCCTTCAAACCCTCAAGAGAGTGAAGCCAGCTTTAACTCCTACCTTGGGGATAGAGGCTGGGCAGAATATGTCTGCCCATTGAATGCAGCAGGGGTCGGGGGGATAGAGGCTGGGCAGAATATGTCTGCCCATTGAATGAGAAGGCCCCAGCACAACTCTGTTTTCTCGTAGCAGCTTGCAGGCTTACGGCCATGTCCTGGCTGAGCGGTTGTGAGTCCAGCTCACTGGGCCAGGGCTGAATCACCACGAATCCCCCACAGTCCTGGCAGTGACTGCTTAAAGAGACCCAGGACTGTAATAATGTCAGTGCTCAGACGTTCTGGCTGGAGTCAGCTGGAAGAAGGGTGTCTATCAGATGAGGAAAGCCTGGGTCTGGCTGCCAGGGGAAGAGATGAGTGGGGTCTCTGGGCTGTGCTGAGACATCCTGAGCCTTAGCAATTGGGTTCTAGAACTTTCTTCTCCAAACGTGAGCTAGCTGTTATTGGGGCTTTTCAATGAGCCAATTCCTGAAATGTGCCTAAGTCTCTCTGTGGTGACCCGTTTTATAGGTAAGAACGAGGCTCAGCTTATCAAAGGTCAAGGGCAGATCAGGGGTCTCTTTGGCAGGGTCCAGCTTTACTGTGGCTGCCTTGAGTTTGCTAGCTATCCTATACTGCCAACCCTTGGAGAGTTCATCCCAGTCTGAACTTCCCTATTTACTATTACGTTTGTTTGGTCAGTGGCGGCCTCCACCACTATGTAGGGGAGGTGGCTAGATTTAGTCTACATTGTATCCCCAATGTCTGGTTCACAGTAGGATTGTCAGCTATTGAATGAATGACACTTGCCCCCACTATGGCTAACCTTTATGCCGCCTGAACTATGTCCACATGGAGGAACTCTGTGAACATGGGCAGCCAAATTCAGCCCCCTCTGGAGATGACTGGCATGGGAGCTGAGCACCCCAGAGCTCCCCAAAGCTCTTACACTGTCTGTCATCTGCAGCAGGATGGCCTTTGTGGTGATGGTAGGCTGCTTCTGGAATCATCTGTCCAGATGGTCTCCTACCCTGTTCCATGCTCTGCTCCACTCCAGGGTGGGTGGGAACAACCCAGAAAGTAAGTCACCCTGCTTCTCCACTGGGAAGGGAGTAAGAGGGTCACGGAAGGCTAGGACGCAGCTTTTGGATTGGAGACCACCCGTTTCCTCCCTCCGCCTGGCTGTGTCAACACTGCCAGCCTCTTGGGCCACTTCAACCAGTTTTGCCCACGGATGCATTTATCTTTAGAAGCCTCTCGAATTCCGCAGCGGCCCCTCTCTCTTTCTTCTCTAGTCTATAGGGAATACGGTGGCTGCCCCAGGTGTAGTTTCATGCAGCAGGAGAACCTGGGGGAAGGGGAAAGGGCGGAACTTCTTCCTAGAACACGGTTCCTATGTTTAGCATACGTACTTCTTCAGTGTCCTCACAGGTAGACCAGATGAACCAAGCAAGCGAGCCTAGAAACACTGGGATAATCTCACAGATGTTTACTTTACATTGATAGGTATACCATCTGAAGGCAGCACGTCTGCTGGTGGTTTACAAATGGCAGGAGCATGGCTGCCTCTGAATAACTCGTTCCCCTAAGAATCCCAACCTTTGTCTTCTCAGCAGTTGTTCTAAAGCCAATCCTATCTACCTCCACTGGAGCAGAAAGACGGAGAGCCTGGGTGTTGGGAACTTGCTTATCCTGTGACATGGTCCCAGGAGGAATTCTGGGTGCTCTATTGGATCCTGAGCTGCCAACATCTTTGTGAGTTCCTGCTGTCTTAGGAACCGACATGATGCGTGCTGGAGTTGCTGGCTTCCATCTTCCCTTCCACCGTCAGCATCACCCCTGAAGAAGATTGTCTTTTGGAATAGAGTCCCCTGTTGCTCAATCACACTGTGGCTATTCTTCAGTGTCAGGCTTTGTTTGCAAGTTGTATTGGATTCCAGTGACTTGTTTTATTTACAAATAGGTTTTTTTTTAACATACCCCCCTCCTTCACAGTTTACGTCACCAGAAGATACACAACTGTTCATAATTAAAATGATAGACACACACTCGCGCATGCGCGCACACACACACACACACACACAGGCACCACTGACAGCTGGTGGCTTTGGTCAAGACTTGCACGAGTGAGCAAGGCCCTTGGGTCAGATTCTTCCCATGGCAGAGCTCCCTTCCTCACAAATTCAGAACACTCTAGTCTTGCTTGTATTTCAATATTGGTTGATAAAACTGAATCACATAAATATAAAAACCGATAGGCTCATAAAATGTAGACAGGTGTACAATTTCTCCCTAGAAAAGACGGTTGGGAACAGAGCTCTGATTTCTAAGGATTTTACCTCTCTTTGCAGGGACCCATTGGGCTTATACTTGCTAATCTGAGCATCAGTCAACCAAAGAAGTAGTCTTTATTTCTGCTCTTTTTACAGCTTCAGTGAAGTATACTTTTATTTTTTATTTTTTTGGTTTTTATGAGACAGGGTTTCTCTGTATTGTTTTGGAGGCTGTCAGTCCAGCCTGGCCTCGAACTCACAGAGATCCGCCTGCCTCTGCCTCCCGACTGCTAGGATTAAAGGCGTGTGCCACCACCGCCCGGCCCAGTGAAGTATACTTGACAAAGTAGAATCTGTTCAAGGAATACACATGACATATGTATATCTGTGTGTACATCCATAAACATACATGCACACACAGAATATGCACACATAGTGAAATGATCACTATAACTAAAATAACCAACACATCAATCACTTCTCATAGTTACCATTGTGTGTGTGTGTGTGTGTACCCTTAAAATAGAATGCTTTAGTGCATTTCAGTCAGGTAGGCAGTACGTGTGCTTATTTCTGTTGAAGGGTGTTTTTTTTGTGTGTGTATGCATGTGTGTGTGTGTATGCGTGTGCATGTAGACATGAGTCACACCTCAGGCTTCCCTCCTTCCGCTTCCATCCGCCTGAAGACACACCCAAAGGTAAGGCCTCTCCATGTAGCCCAAAGTGGCCTTCCTTCCTCAGCCTCTTGAGTGCTGGAATCATAGGTGCGAACCCCACACCCAGATCTACGTGTACACTTCTAAGTACTCTCTAAGTCACGTGCTGTGTACTAGATCTCAGAGCATTCTTCCTGTGATCTGAAAGCCACCAGACGCTCTGTGTTGTCCCTCATCAGTGCCTTCTCCTGTCTGGTGACCAGAGAACCATGCAAGAAAGGGCCCTGGTTGTCTTGTTTTGGATGTCCTTGTAACCAATTAGCCTTTTCTCTTGAGAAGGCAGATCTTCCTGAGGTTCCTGGGCAGAATTCAATCTTGGAATGGCTCCTACTAGTTAGTATAGCAGACCACAGAGGCCCAGGGAGATAGCTAATCCTAGCTCATGGAGATTGGTCTTACTGAACTCACACCAGTACCCTTGTACTTCAAAGACACTGCCCTGTTGACTCCAAGATGTGGCCTTGACCAGAGTGACAAGATTGCAAACACCAGAGAGTGAAGAAAATATCTCATGTGGCTGCCGTTTTCCTTCTAGAATATTTTCCACTTCCTGATGCTTTTCATCGGTTGCGTTGGGAGACTCTTAGTTTAGAGCAGTGTCCTGCTTTAAGAGGCTGTGTTGTGTATTAATTCAAGCTGAGCTTGGCATGGGATAGCATTCCCTCTGCCCAGTAGCTTGTTTTCTTTCTTTCTTCCCTCCTTTTTTTCTTTTTATTTTCCTTTCTGCAGGCCAGAATGGCACATAAGAAATTCCCTGGCGTGGGGCATGGCTCAGTGGCCTCTTTCCCAATCACCCAGATATATAGCATTGGGCTTGTTTCTGAGCACGGGGACAAAGTGGTTTGCATGGTCATCTCTGAATAAAAGAGATCTGCTCTGGGAGGAAGACTGTGGTGTGCTTGACAGGTGCTGGTTCATGTTCACTCAAAGCCACTTCTAGACAGGGGATCCGTTTGACCTTTGCCCTTCTCCTTACCCCGCCTTTGGCTATTGAAAGAAAAGAAAAGAAAAGAAAAGAAAAGAAAAAGGTATGTTACTTTGTTGCCTGTCATATGCTTTTGTCCTTCTTGCAGCCTGCATGGACAGTGCTGGCTCAAAGCTTTTTTCCTTCTGGGAGTTTCTATAGACACTACAGCGAGATGAGGAAGAAATCAAACTTAGTAAGGGTAATTCCATGACTGAAATACCAAAACCCCGAAGATCTCTGTCCGTCGGTCCCAGGAAGGAGATCGTGCTCCAGCTGGAGTCCACGACAACAGAAGTTTAATTTCTAGGTAGTGGTTTGAATTGATCAGTCTGGTTTGTGGGGGGAATCATTGTCCTAGAAGTCCACTAACCCTTTCTAGTTTATGCTGATCTCACCTGAGGAGTGAAGGGAGGGAACGTCATTCTTCAAGGTGACTCTCTGGGAAGAAGGCACGTGGCTCCAGGCTTTCTGCAGGAGACAGTGGTTAAGTAAATGAGAAGATGTGAACTGGAAGGTGTATGTGTGGTACCTACCGTAAGTGATGGGCCCGGGACACACCCTGATGCGGAATTAGTCCAGTTTGCATTTATGCTCCACGAGGAGTGAAGGCAGAGGGAAAAGCACTTAGGAGGAAGGTACTACCCTTCTGCAGAGTGGGCTACTGGGAAATCACTGGAAATTGGGATATGTATTTATGTTTTTGATGTAGAGATGTGTCTTTGACACATTCTTCGGTGCAGTCTGTCTGAAAATAGTGGGTGCCAACTCCACTGAATCCAGAATTAGAGTGTGAGATAGGAAGAAGAAACGGTTGAGGGAAGTCAGGTTTTGAATACAATCCGTAGTGCAATTTCACTGTAAAATTTATCTTTCAAAAAGATTTTTGTGTGTGTGTGCACAGTGTTTTGCATGCACCCATGTTTGTGCAGCACATATGCATAGTGCCAGAGAAAGATCTTCTAAAAGTGAAGTTACAGGTGTCTGGGAGTCACTCTAGGTAGCGAGGCCCTGAACCCCAGTCTTTCACAAGACCAGCAAGTGTGTTTAACCACTGAACCATCTGTCCAGGCCATGTTTCTGCTAATTTCTTTCTTTGGGCAAATATGCTGTGGTTATGTAAAAAGTTTACGTGAGCCAAAGGTGGGCAAAAGCGTAGGAACATTTCTTTATAGTCTTTGCAGCTTTTCAAAATTTTAATTCAAAAATTATTATTCCAGAATAAAAAGTTAAAGAAAGCAAGATGTCAAGCACTTATATTTGGGAAAACTTTTGAAAAAAGATTAGCCATTTGCCTATGGGTGCTGACCTTAGTTTTCTAGTTTGTAATGAGAATTATTTCATGTTAACAAAAGTAAAAAAAAAATGCATGATTTTGCAAGAAGAAAGTGGCATACAAAATAGAACCTTGTGGTCCTTCAGTTACTAGAACCTGTCTCCATCTGAATTCCTGGGGCCACTAAAGTTAGTCTACCCTTTTGGGTACAGCCTGGCAATCCAGATAGGCTGCGATGAAAGAACATGGACTTTGGAATGAATCAGAAAGAGCTGGTTTGAAGTCCTCACTTGCCAGCTGCATGGCCTTGGGCGGTCATTTTGTCTGTGGCTTATTTTCTTTAAAAAAATCTGTAAAATGTGTTTAATGATCTCATAAGACTATTGCCAGAACTAAATGAGGCAATATAGTGCTTCATACATACATACATAAACTACATAGGGAAAGGGCTGCAACCTCTCTGTGTAGCAGAGTCTGGTATTTGACGTGTCTTACTCAGAACATAGTTTTTCTGAAATCTCTGGCACGTCTGTCAGTGTGTAAATTCTTTTTGTTTTTTTGATAATTCCATTAATATATTATTTTGGGATGTTACTGAATGTAGAGTATTCGAGTCATTGTCATCCTATTTCAGTACCTGTATGGGCACTGTCCCATGTTCCATGCCCAAGTGATCTTCCTGGATTGTGCCTGTGTAGACTGTTTTCCAAATTACTCCAGTTAAGGAAAATCCTTCATTAGTGACTGTTTGTTCCCCTGGGTCTTTGCACAGAAGCTGTTGATGTCACAGTTCTTGTTCTCCCTTACTTCTGAGGACAGGAGGAGTCACTGATTGTCCCCAAGGAGGTAGCCATTGTCATCAGATGGGATCTATTCCCATGAGCTCACACCCTCAGCACAGCTGGTGCCCTGGCTTGGCGAACCCAGTGCCCCCTACGGTGAGAGCAGAATGCCTTGCAGGTGGACCTGGGTCCCAGGCCACCTGTGTTCTGTCCCCAAGTAGGCCACACAGAGCCCATATGCTGCTCTCTGGCATCTGTGCTCAGTGATTTTAGAACCCTGGGCAAGAACAAGCACCATCTTCACTCACTCTACACCAAACAAAACAAAACCCTGAACCAACATCAGAGGCCTGAGGACTTTGAACATGCCATTTAAGAAAAAAATGTTTATTTAATAATGGTTAAAAATATACTGCCTTACCTTTGGAGAGAGAAAACAATTAAATAACTTGGAGAGCTTCAAAGGTTTCCTCTCCCTCTGCTTTCCAGGAGGGGAAATACTTTTCAGAGTCATTTGAATAGTAAAGAACTGCCCCCCCCAAGCCCTGGCTGTCTGTGATGGAGATGAGCAAGTCAGTCAAGTATCCTCCAGAAGTCCTTTTGTGCAACCTAATGGCAGGACCCTTTTGCTGCCACCTCTGAAGTCGCTGCCCCTCTTTCCCTTTTATTGGCTTGTTTCAGGCCTGTCTATGCGCTGAGAAACACTTAATTTCCGATGCATCCACACTTAACTCGTCCAGATACTATTTAGAGTGAGTCTAGAGTGCTTGATCCCTTGGAACTGGAAGATGTTGGTCAGGGTAAGTGAATGCAGATGGCCTTAACCTGGGCTCCATGGTGAATCTCCCCACCTGGTGGCAGTTTGGCTCCAGCCCTGTGGGCCCAGGCTTCCTCTCCCTCTTCAGTCCTCAACTGCCCTTGCCTGTAGCGTCCAGTCTGCGTCAGCAGCCTGGGTGATGCTCCTCAGAACACTACTCCAAGAGCCTCTTCTGTATGCTTACCTACCCCTCCCTCCCTAATATCCTACTTGGTTTTTGTTCTTTTGATTTTTTGTTTTGGTTTTTCGAGACAGGGCTCCTCTGTATTGTTTTGGAGGCTGTCCTGGAACTCACTCTGTAGACCAGGCTGGTCTTGAACTCACAGAGATCCACCTGCCTCTGCCTCTCGAGTGCTGGGATTAAAGGCGTGCGCCACCAACGCTCGACCCCCTACTTGTTTTTTATGGCTTTTTTTTTCACCTCTATGTGTGTGCGTGTGGTATGCATATACATGTGTATGTGTATTTGCAAGTGCATACGAATGTGTGTAGAAGACCTGAGGAGTTGATAATAGGAATCATCTTCCATCTCTCCACCTCTTAGTTCAATAAGTCAGGGTCTTTTAATCAAACCCGGAGCTCACTGATGAGGCTGGTCTCCGTGGTCAGCTTGCTCTTGGGTTCCCCATTTCTGTCTTCCAAAGCTGGAGTTACAGGTGGCATTTATATCAGTTCTCAGGATGGGAGCTCCAGACCTTATGCCTGCACACTAACTGGGCTTAAACCACTAAGCCATCTCTCTCCCCAGCCTCCAGGATTCTAGTTTAGAAAGTCACAGGCATGTAGAAAGGTTGAAAGAATTTGCATCCAGCACCCCCACTGTCTATAACTGGCTTACTCGGCTGCTTAGCCAGCCTGATCCCCAGGTCCCTCTCTGTCCATTTCCACTCATCCACTCTAGAGCCTGTGTGATCTCCATACAGCCTGTCTGCCTCCACCCACACACTGCTAGAACCCCAGAGTTGCTTGCAAATGGTTTTACAGGTAAAATTTGCATGCATTGTGCTGCAAGAGACCCCAGATCTTTAGTAGCTACAGCTGATGCCACTAGCCTAGGAAGTTTCCATGTGACCTCTTCCCATGCTGACCTTAGTTTCTGGATTTTTTTTTACCTGCCTATTTTAGTTGTACTGTAGTCTAAGGAAATTTTATATCAATGGAGCCAAATCGTGTATATGTTATCCCCCCCCCCACTATTTCACTTTCAGATACTCTTGGTCCAAGGCAGCTTAAAAATATTGAATGGAAAATTTCAGAAATAAATAATTCATGGGTTTGAATAACTTTGATTACAGTCTGGTGTAATTTTCCATTTTATTATTAATTGCTGTGGTTAGGATCTTACTAGTCTAATTAGTACGTACAGTTGTATCATAGGCATATGTAGGGGGAAGTATGGGATAAAAGAGTTTCATGCCACCCACAGTTTTGTGCGTCCACCCTGGGCTCTTGGACTGTGACACCCTCAGATAGGGGGAGGGTTATATTTCTCTGTGGGACTAGTTCACTTTGAGGCCCCGTGCTGTCGCACAGATCAGAGGGTGGCTCCTTGCGTCTGCCGAGTCATGTTGCCGTCTTATGACTTGACCCGCTTTCGTATCTGAGCTGGTTTGGAATAAAGTCATCACCGACGTTATTGAACGGAGCTTCTCACAGACACAGGTGTGTTCGTGACCCTCGGGCAGGTAACTCAGGGTAGACTTGCTAGATGTCAACCCCTCTGCGAAGCCCCTGTGTCACCCTGCACATCCCCCAATGTACAGGAGCTTCATTCTCAGCAACCCCTGCTCACACGCGGTGCTGTCACCTCAAATTGACGGTCGCTGGCCGAGGGGCAGAGGTCTCACTGTGTCCTCACTATGTGCTGTGCATGTCAGGCCTGGGCCCGCATGGACAGAGTGAAGCACAAGGTATGAGGACAGATACTCCCTAGAGCATGTCCTGTGTCAGACTGGCTTTAGCTGGACTTTAGAAACCTTGCCCAGAGCTGGGGAGATAGCTCAGTTGGCAGTGTCTTGTAATCCCAGAACATGACGACAAGGGGATCCTTGGGAATCAGTGGCTAGACAGCTTAGCCTGAGAACCTTCAACCTCAGGTACTAGAGAGAGCCTGTTTCAAAAAGTAAGGTGGCCTCCTTTGGAGGAGTGGCCCTGGAGGCTGACCTCTGGTTTCCACATGCGTGTATACCTGTACACAATGCCACCACTACACAAATAAATAAACATATACACACATACATGCATGCATGCACGAATACACACACATACATGTGTGCATGCATGCATACACACATGCACGCATGCACACACATACATGCATGCACGAATACACACATACATGTGTGTATGCATGAATACACATATATGTGCATGTGTGCTTGCATGAGTACACACACATGCATGCTTGAAAACACACATACATGCGTGCATGAATACACACACACATGCATGCTTGCTCTTTCCCTCAGAAAACTAGAGCTTCTTAATTCCAATTCCAATTCTTTCTCTCTGTTTGTTGTTGTTTGTTGGTTTTTTTTCCCCTCATTTCAGGATAAATGCCTCCCATCAGGACATTTCCAGTGACTGGCGCTGTAAATGGCTGAGACATGTCTGAATGGGGCTTTCCTGTGACTCCTCAGTCCCCTTCTCCTGACTTAGCCTTGTGACCTGGACTCCTCATGTCCAGGAGAGTGAGCGACACATAGTAGGCACTCAGTAAATGTCTGAGCATGCACCTTATGTATCTCACCTTTCACAAGTTGCTTTCTATCCGATACACTTTGACTTGGCATCTGTGGCTTACCTGCTGCCAAACAAGGAGGGCAGAGGGCAGAGGGCAGAGGGCGGCTTGGAGGAAGACTAGGTGTCTGCCCTTAGGGAGGCCCGAGTGTCAGACAGAGGACATGGGTAAAAGTAGGCTGGCTTCTGGGGGGCAGTTACTGTGGGACAGGAGGGAAGAGCACACAGCTGGCTCAGGGCCATTGCTGTCACTTCTCAGCGATGTGACCTGGCAGGTTACTGTTGTCCTCAGCCTTCCCAGCTGTGTGGTGGGTTAGTACAGGAGCCCGTGTGCTGTGCCCAGTCAATCATGACCTCCGGGAGAGAGACAGCTTGTAACTTTAAGCATCTGCACTCTGAAGTGTTGTCTTAGACAGGGGGAAGCAGGGTGGGGACAGGTCTTCTAGGGCAGAGGGATCAAGAACTTATTCAACTCTTGAGCTACCTCGCCTAGGTCTATGGGTTCTCCTCTCTTACATGGCCTTTCCAAGTTGGCAACTGTGAGTTTGCATGGTCGTGATATATTGTGGAAGTCAGTGTAAGATCTTAGTTTAGAAGTGTGTGTGCAGGTACATGTACAGATGGAGACCAGCATCAGCCTTGGGTGTCATTCTTAATTTAAAAGTGTGCGTGCAGGTATATGTATAGATGGGGACCAGCATCAGCGTTGGGTGTCACTCTTCAACAGCTGTCCACATTATTTTTTCAAACAGGTCTCTCACTGGGGCCCCGGCCCACTGATTAGGTTGGAGGGTCTATGCAGCCAGCCTCATGGATCAGCCTATTCCCACCTCCCTACTGCTGAGAGTGCAAGGACTTGCCACCACGCTTGACTTTTCTAGCAGGTTCTTGGGACTGAACTGAGGTCTATATATGCTTACACTGCAAGCATTCTGAGCCCTTAACAGACTCAGCTATCAGTCCTCCACCACCACCACCAGCCCTTTAAAAGCAGTTGGGAAAGGAAGTGTGAATTCTACACCAGGCGTTAGTGCTGACTCTGCCCATGGACCCAGATCATTCCAGAGAGGTTTTTCCAGCTGGTGTTTTCTAATAACATTACAATACTTGAGAGTTTGCAAGGATTTGATGCCTAGCCTGGCCCTATGGGGCTCCCTCTGCTTGCTGCAGGCTGGTCTCTTCTTAGTGAAACGTTTATGCGTGATCATCATGCCCACCTGTAGAGTTGTTGCCTAGGTGATGGAGACAGTCAGAGAAAGAGGGACTGGGCCAGTGGCTAGGAGCCAGATCACCCTGCTGTTGGCCTGCCCCCTCCTGCAGTGCTCAGGTCACTTTCCTGGGGCCTCCTTGGCCTCTCCAAGCCAGTCCTCACTACCCTTTAGGTTTGGGGGAGCAGAGAGCTGTTCTAGCAACTGGACCTGGTGTGCAGCCGAGAGCTGTCTGGGCTCCCCACCCGGCCTTCCCCCCAACACCCTCTGGATCCAAGGTTGAGTAAGAGATGTTGGCAAGAGCTGAGAAAGAGGACTCAATTGTTTCAACTTGCAGGAGAGAGGGGGGGTGTGGAGGTGGTGGGGGAGTGGGTGAATGGTCCTAACCCTGGAATGACTCATGTGCACACTACCTGACACCCCACCCTGCCTGTTGAAAGTTCCATACCTGGTGCAAAACCAGAAACAAACCACAAGCAAGTTGCCCCCTTGTCTGTACACACTTGTGGAATTGGAGACACCCTTTGAGCAAGTTGCTCAAGATGACTTCTCTGGGGCTGTGCCTCCCAGCCCTAGCTCTGTTCTGGGGTTGGTGGGGGGGGGGGATGGTGACTCCATGTCCTGAGCCTGCAGTTAGGGGTGGTTCTCAGGGCGAAGGAGCGGGGGCAGACTGGTCAAAGCCAGGTTCATTACGCAATCTCCCATGCAGTTTGGTCCCTGTCCCTCGTGGAGGTCCCCAGCTCAGTGCCCTGCTTCCTGGACTCTTGAGTGTGGTAGCTGTAGTCCAGGCCTGCAGGGAGGGGATCTCATGTGAGTCCTAAGGCCTTCATTCCTATGCAGGACAGGTAGGCTGCAGGCTCTAACACGCCGCCAGCCTGGCTCCACAGAGGCCTCGGCACCAGGGGAAATTAAAAAAAAAAAAAAGCCAGCAAGAAGGAGGGAGTGAACAAGCAAGAGAGGGATTATTTTGTTTCGACGTGTTTGAAAGCGGGATCTGTGGCCAGTTGGGTTTTTTTCCCCTCTTCCCCCCCTGTATTTACACAGTCTGTTCAGAGACACACTCGGGCCTGTTTGGATTGGGTGTTTGCTCCGGAGACGGGCCAAGCATTTCAGCGCTGTGCGTTGGCACTGCCACCTCGGCGGCACCAGGAGGCCCAGTCGGTCACAAGACCTCACGGGGCCTCCTCACTCCCCATTTATCCTCCTTTCACCTTCTCTCCCTTTCTTTGCTGCTGATGCTCAGCAGCCTTGGGCAGCCAGGGAGCACGGTTGCCGTACCTTGTACTCGTTTTTCCAGACGAGGGCATTCCCGTGCTAAGGCAAGAGTGGAAAGTCTGTCAACCAGCTTGGGGTGCAGACCCACAGACTGAGATTTCTCCAGCAGGACCTGGGGTCCCTGAGAGCCTGGGCTAGAACTGGCAATATATGGAATCTAGCCAGGTCGGGGAAGGCAAGCAGGAATTTACATAGGGCTGTTCTCCAGGGGATGCTGGGCTGGTCTGGGGAGGTGAAGTATGAGAGAGCCGGCCAACATTATGCTGTGCCAACACTACGCTGTGCATCCCTGGGGGAGCTTGTTTGAAATGCAGGTCCTCGGGCTCATAAGATCCTCCCTTAGCTGTTGCTAGAATGGGTTGATGCCTGAGACCCTCGGCTCCGAGCCCGCGTTTTACAAAGGGACTTGGTTTTCTGGACCCCTTACTGTGCCTTGAGATGCACTTGGACAAAATGCGTTAGAGAATATGAGAAAGTGCAAGACCCTCTTGGAAACTGTGCTTGCTGGTGAATTCTGCAAGCATGTCATCTAATACAAACGAATTCAGTGTTTCCCATGGTCGATTCAGGGCGTCTCCTAGTGTCCTCTGCCACACCACACCTCCTGCCCCCGGGAGCACACATCAAATCCCATGTGTCACAGGGTTTCTGCTGGAGGGCATTGCTCACTCAGTGAAGCCCTCCGCATGATCTAAGGTGCTTGGAACCTTCATCTTAGATCTAGAACAGAGTAAGATGTGGGCTCCGGAGTAAAACTGACTGGGTTCTAATTCAGTTCAGCACTTTACTGGGAGTGTGACTTTTAACAAGGTATGTGGTTGTTCCATGCCTCAGTTTCTTGCTCCATAAGATGAGAATAGCACTAGCATTTACTAGCGAGGGCTGTGATGAGATTTGTATCATTGATAGTTCTAGAAAAATACCCCCCCCACCTTTGTAAATACTGTCTAACTAGTTTCTTGCTTTCTGAATCTTTCCATCAGGGTCATGGCCTCCCGTGTATTCTGAATGTATAACCCCCAGCCCAGCCATATGTCAGACTCATCCACAGAGCGCTTTGAAACCGTTACCCACAGCTCCATGCCAGCTGAAGCCACTTCAGTAGTCTCCATCCAGTGGGGGAGCCTGGGGGCTGCATTTTGACATGCTCCCTGGATGATTTCATCACAGTTCCTTGACCAGAGGAGGCTGGAGAGCCGTGGCTAGAGCCCTGAAGCCGAGCTTGATGTGCTGCCTGCAGGCTCACACACCAGTGGGAAGTCCCCTCCGTTTCCCAGGGCTCAGATGGAAGTGGTAGACCCTTCCACTAGCTGCGCGCACTCTCTTCAGGAGGAGCCTTGAAGGTCGTGGTCCCTTGGCCAAGGATGGTAGCACCCACATTTGGAAGCTTGTTACGATGCAGACTCTCCTGTATCTCAGGATCTGCGTTCTTGTCAGGGTTCCCCAAGAGCTGAAGAGTCCTTCTTCCTGCATGGGAAGAGGGGTGCTGAGAATGGTGTGTTGTCCCCAGTGTTGCAATAGTGACCAGCTGATCCCCATCCACACTGAATGGGAGGAAATGAGCCTCCGGGGCCTCGGGAATTCTGGTCAGATTCATGAGGACATCTCCAAATGCAGAAGTTTAGGAGGCCTTGGGGCAGCCTGCAGGAGTCAGTGAGCTTGGCTGGTCCTCTCCAGGGTCCATCAATATCAAATCGGTCACCAAGTCATCCTGATGACTGTTTATGTAGCTGGCAGCCATGTGCCAAGCACAGTACCCCCAGGTTGTATGTGGCAGATGTCAGTGTCCCTATCATTTCAAGGCCATTGTTTCCCTGTTTGTTCTCTCTGTGAAATCTCCATAGTAGGATAGTTTGACTTATTATTACACAGCTTCTAAATCTCCTCCAGACTTAGGCCTCGGACTGTCGCTGGGAGTCACCACTGTAGCAGATGGTCACAATAAGTGTGTGTTTCATCTCCTGCCACTCGGCTGAAGCAGGAGGACTCCCCTTTGTGAGGAGGTTGTTTCTAGATGGCAGCCCTCACTTCCCCATTCACCTTTGCTTTTCCTTGGTCGTTTCTGTCACGTGCGATTACATTCCCCATCTTGAGGTTCATTTGCAACACCATCGCACCTCTGATTATCAGACTGCCATGCAAAGCGAGGTTCAACCCTCCCTCCTTCCTCTGGCTCCTGCCATGGCCTCCCACCCAGTCCAGCACAAGAAAGGGTATTGAGAGGGAATTGGCAGGACTCGGTGGCTATTTCCGATACCGCTACCTCATGGAGGCTCTTACTCATGCCTGGCTTGTTAAGGGAACTTCTCACCAACTGCTTGCCCCACCTACCCTCCTGTGGCCTGTCTGCCCCCGAAATCACCACTTCCATCTTCCCTGTTCTTAGTGCCCAGTGATTCCTGCCAACTACCAGACAGGGAGATGGGACTTCCTTGTGTCTGGAGCAGTGATTCTCAACCTCCCTAATGCTGCGACCATTTAACACAGTTCCTCATGTTGTGGTGACCCCCAACCATAAAACTATTTCATTGTCACTCTACAACTGTAATTTTGCTACTGCTGTGGATCGTGATGTAAATATCTGATATGCAGGATAGCTGATACGCAACCCCAGGTTGAGAGTCTCCCGTCTAGACGGAAGCCCTCCCTAGCCCCTCGTGGTCTGCGTGAAGTCTGGCTTGATGGCCAGGGTGGCCTCAGCACCTCTGCAGTTTGCTGCTCCTCCTCACCTCTGCATGTTCGGTTCTTCTGTCCCTTTGTTCTTCATCCTCTCCTGTGCATGAGAGGGTTCGAGCTTTGAACTCCTACATCCCCCTCGGAACCGTCTTTGGATTCATGTCATGATAACATCCCTGGTGCTCTTCATTAGAAGCTCAAGGCTTCTCTTGGTTCTTTAAACCCCCCCCAATTCCCCCCCCCCATTCCTAACTACTTCCCGCGTCATTGCATCTTAAATGTTTATGCTTTGCTGGGGAGGGACTATATCATGCTTGAGATATAAACTTGTTCTGTAGAGGTTGACATTCTTTTCTTGTAGCACTGGACTTGGAATGCACAGGGCATTGTGTATTCCTGCTAAATGCTGTCCCACCAAGCCACACGCCAGTCCTTGCCCAAAGGACTCCACCAGGAGACAGTCTGCACAGAACCATAGCAGCTTTGAAACTGCCGCATGGATGTTTGGGGATGACAAGGCCTCTAGAGGCAGCCTTTCTGGAGTGCAGGTCTTGGTTAAACACTGGGGTGCTGTTGACTTTGGCTGGTAGAAGTTCTGCCTGGCTCGGCTACTGAGCATCTGTGCCAGCAGTGTCCCGTGCACTGTCACAACTCACCATGCCCCCACCTGTCCCCACATCCCCACTGAAGCCCTTTGGGGTGGGAGTGGGGGGACTCAGTAACCTCTTGGGTGGTTCCTTCACTGCACACGACTCATCATGGAACCTTACAAGGCTGCCATAAGAACAGGGATTCGTGAAGTTAGGTGCCTGGTGCACAGCTAATGTTTATTGATCACTGATGGTATCAACAGATCGAATACTTGTTATAGTCACCAGATGATAGGCTGCCCCTGTGGGTGAAGTAGGGACCCCTCTTCTCTCTTACCTTTCGACTGACCTTTGCTCTAGTGACCCTACAGCCTTTGTGTGCCCGCGTTTCCATTCTGTGGGCACGCCTGCCTCTGCTGTCTACTGAGTGTGGTGGGCGTTACGAGGGGAACCTTGGCGGATTCCATGGCCGGCAGAGGGACAAACATGCCAGGTAGACAGAGATTAGTGAGAAGTTTATTAGAAAGGGAAGGAGCGGGGAGGAAAGAGAAGAGAGGTTAAGAGACACAAGAGATAGAGATTGGACAGAAGAGAAGAGGGAGACAGGAAAAGTCCTGCCTGCCCCGGGGCAACAGCAGGAAAGAGAGAGTGGAAAGAGCACAGAAGTGGGTGGCGGTCTTTCTTTTAAAGGGGTCCCTTGCACCTGGGCTGACCAGGGTACCGCCTGAGTGCATTCTATCAGGTGACGGGCAGGCCAGCGCAATGCCCGAATCCTTACAGCGGGAGCAGCAGTGTGGCTGCCTACTGCTTTTCTGTCAAGGCCCATGAGGTGTACACATCTGTTTCAGAACTACAGAGTTTTGCCACAAATGTGTCCAGATACTGAATATGCCAGAGCAGCTAGAAAATCATCAGTGGGTGATGAGACCAAGGGAAAGAAAATGAAGATTTATTCCCGTGCTTGTTTGATGCTAGGTTCTTCTAACTGGCTGTCTGAACTGGCGTATGTATGCAGGTTTGTGTGCATATGGATACATGTGAGGCGTGCGTGCATGTGTGCGTGTGTGCGTGTGTGTGTGTGTGCGCGAGCGCGCACGCGTGTGAGCGTGGAAGTGGAGGGAATGAAGGCCGTGCAGGGTGAGTGGTTAGGAAACAGTAGAAGAGTTAAATGTCCACCCCCATCCGTGCAGTGGCAACTACTTAGCCTAAGGTAGTCGGAGACTTGGCTTGCCTGGAAGCCATGTGTGTCAAAGGAAAGTTAATCCGTAACTTCTTTATTGTCTAAACTGTCTTCTAATCTCTTGGCTGCTCCAGGTGAAGGGAGGCCACCATTCTGCTGCGTTAAGTAGGACTGGGGACCAAGCCATGACTTATAATAATTATAGGACACACAGTTGCTAGACATAACACAAAGATTTGCTTTCCTTTGAGCCGGAGGTACCTTGTCTGTGGTGCTTATGACTTTAGGAGACTCGCATCTTACGATGCTTTTGTCGGGGTTGCAGTAGAGGTTGTAGATGTGGAAGGGTTTGCTGGTGTGAAGAGGAGGGGGCTGGTGGCCTGGCCTCTTGTTCTCTGGAGCTGGCAACCCTTTGTTCACATCTGCGCATGCTCTGTACTATGTAAAAGACCTCTCTTGTAAGTCTAAAATTCTAGGCCTTTTTAGGTGAGCAGTCGTTAACTAGTGACTTATGGGTTAGAAGTAACCTATGCCTGTGTTTTGATTGGCTAATAATAGTCAGTGTTTCACTTTCTTTTTTTTTTTTTAACAGTTTGAGTTTATTAAAAGACATTTTTTTAGGATGGATCTTAAGCACAGGGGTTAGCAGAAGGGGAGGTGCTGGGGTGGGGGTGGGGAATAGGAAATGCTCAGGTGTGAGTAAGGGAATCTCTGGGGACAGTCACCCCAGTGTCTCGCCTCCTGAAGTCAGCCACCAATATTGCATTTTGCAATAGATCATTAAAAGTCCGGTTTCCCAGCTTCTCCTGAAAAGTCAGAAAATCTGGCAACAATGAGTTTCTCTTTCCCCATATGGCAAAAATCAGCAGGCTGAGAAATAAATGTCTCCTTAAGACAGGACATTCGCCCTCGATTTATTCAGCTCCTCCCTGCTCCCCATCCATTTTGTACGGCTGGGCCTCAGTCTGGTTTAACTGACTTCTGGCCCACAGTCATTTAGGGCCATGATCCTGACTTGAGTGTGAGCCATCCCCTCTCCTGGGCTATGAGTGTGGTATGTGGCGGTATGGGGTAAAACAGGGGAACGTAACTGCTGTTTACCTGGAAAGAATGTGAGTTTCTGCAGCTGGGTCAGAGGTCAAGAGTTTAGAAGTCTTACGCCAGCTGTGCTCTTGACTTTCAAAGTGACCCTCCAGCACTCATTTAGCTCAGGTCAAACTGCTTGCAAAATGCCAGATACCTGGGTCTTCCTTAATGCATCTGAAGGGGAACTGGGTTTAGGAGACAGGGGAAAGGCCTCCACCCACGTGAAGGTTCGCCTACCCCGTTCCCCTTTCATTTCCATGGCTCAAATCCTACACCTGGACATTCAGTTAAGAATTTTCTAATGGACATGGTCACTTTGGAGGACTTTTTGCTTGTGTCTTCTAACGTCAGTGTGGTTGGGCCTCTGAACCTGGTTTCGTGGCTTTTGCAGGATGCTGATCTGGGTAGGAGTTGCTGAAATTTTACACGAGGAAACCCCTAGCACAGAGCAGGGAAGACATGAGCTCACAAGGGCTCTTGACTTCCCAGCATGAGGGCCACTGCCCCATCCCCCATCCAGTCACCAGAACCCTGGGGGGGGGGGACTAAAACAAAAACAAACAAAAAAACTAGTGGGGTGCACTCTTGTAATCCCAGCATTGGGGAGATAGAGACAGATGGAATCCCCGAGGCTTATTGACTGACTAGCCTAGCCTAATTGGTGACTTCTTGGTCAATGAGAGACCTGCCTTGTAAAACAAGGAGGAAGGTTGCTGAGGAATGATAACCTAGGTTGAGCTATGCGCACATATTTTGCAGATTCATTCACATTTCCCTAAAATATGTACTCTAGAAGACTCATAGGTCTTCTAGCCCTTTTTGTAGTAGTTCCCATTAAAAATTGCCATCAATAGTGCAACAAATAAGAACAACTATAGTGTCTTTATTCACTGCAAAATATTATATAGCAATAAAAACAAAGATGCTGCAGCTGCCTACAACCCAAGCAGATGAATGTCCTGAGGGTAATGTTGCTTTGAGTGACAGGTAAACAGCGAAGATCTTAAGCCAGATGAACCTGTCTTACCAAACACACATTTCAGAACTGGCAAAGCTAATCTTTGATGTCAAAAGTGAGAATGGTGGCAGTATTGGTGGGTGGTAACGACAGTGAGGAGGAGGTGGGCTGGGGGAGAATTGGAAGTGGATCTAGCCTGGAATGAGTTCCATTTGCATAGCTTTTATTTCTAAAAATCCAGTGAGTTCTCCTCTCATGAAATAACGCATTTTCCATTGTAGATCTTATTGCAAGAAAATATTAAAGTTAATAAAGGGAAAACAACAAGACCCACTGAAGAAGCTTAGCTTTGTGAGATCTGGGTTCCAGGGCTGGGAGTTTTGTGCGGAATTCACATTCATCTGACTCTTTGTATTCATGCAACATAAACTGCCTATGGCTAATTAAAGTCAAAAGTGAGGTCACAGAAATCAGATGCAGCAGCTCAACATTTCTGGGAGAGTAAGAAAATGAGATTTGGAGGTCCTTTGAGCAGGGACACTGTAGAGCTGGTCAGGAGATGACATTGCTTTTGCTGCTTAACATGGCCATCTCAATCGACCTGACCTCCCCGAGTATAGGAGACTGTGCTAGACCTGCTGCCTCTCCAATCAGAACACAGCTCCTGCCACTTAACCACTGTTATGCGAGCTGGAATGCTTAACTGTGATCTTTGTAATAACCTCAAATTAGGTCTGCCACTCTCCCACACCCACCAGAATGGGTCTCTTGGGGCTTCTGTTGCTGTTTCAGGCTCAAAGTTGGGCATAGTCCATAGTCTCTTGGGAGATTCCAGGCCTGGTGCTCTATTCTAGCTGCAAGGGAGTCTGGCACTAAAAAGACTGAGTTTTCACACCCAGTAATGGAGTCAGTTCTGTTTCAGAAAATAAGACATTCCCCAAAATACATGTGATTAGCAGATATCCACAAGAAACATGATCGGCCTGGAAATGGCTGACTATCTGCCTGCTGGTAGAAAAACTTGCAGCTAAATATACTGACTTCTGTTGCAACCTAAACATTCACAATCAGCAGAGAAGGGCAAATTCAGGGACTAAGTAATTGGCTCTGTCAGTACACTATTCACCACACTAGCATGATTGTGGTAAATCCCTACCACCTACATGAAAAGCAAGGCCTAGTGGGGCTTTCCTATAATCCCAGCACTGGGGAGACAGAGATGGGAAGATCCCTGTGCCCTGATGGTCAGCCAGGCCTGCTAAAAAGACCCTGTCTTAAAAAATAAGGTGGAAGGCAATTGAAGAAGACACCTGACACTGACTTTTGGGCCTCAACATGCATATGTATACATGCAACCTGGCAAACATGTTCACACACAGATATGCACATGCACACACAGAAACGCAAGGGTGAATTCAACCCAAGCACCAAGAGACAGGGTGGGAGAGAAGCTTTGGGATGAAATGTGTATCAACACTCCTCTCCCAGATTCTAGGGTCACCATGGTCAGCTTGGCAGAATGCTGTCAACAGGGTTACTCTGCCTTTACACCCATTACGGGAATTCCTGTGTTTACTTGATCATGTTTCATTGTACCAGATATTTCTTCTTTTTTTAAGCACACATTTATGTATCTTCAAATTTATCCACAGTGGAAAAATAATTTTCCACCTGTTCACAATTGATATCCTCTATAATTGAACCAACGTGCTTCATTTAGGCAAATTGTGGCTTCTTCTTCTGACTCATGAGCTGGATTCCTGGGGAATCATTTTCCTCATCTGGAAACTGAGGATGATAAGGCCGGTGAGGCACAGTTGACCATAAGTTGCTTCCACGAACTGCTTGTTCAAATTAGTCATAGTGACAATTGGACTAATGATCTGCGCCCTGGGGAATCCAGTGATAAAATGAGATAATGTATTAAAGCACTTAGCACTGTGCACATGCTGTGGCAAACACCCCATCAATTACAGTAACAATAGCTCTTATTATTTGCAGATACGTAGCATTCTGGTCTTAGTTGCGGTGGTGGCTGATGGGCTGGCGGGGAGCCTTGTCCTCTGTTCACCCCACCTCAGAGGAAGACATTGTACAGATGAGGAAACCTAGGTCTTAAACAGCCAAAAGGTAGGGCAACGGCGTAACTGAGCTCCACTGGCTGTGGAGTAGAGCCGGAATCCTTGTCGGTTGTAGCCTGCGTATCCCCAGGGGCATTGCTTTGATAACCCATCTCAGCAGAACAGTGGGAGCTCAACTTCTGTCCTCAGTGTCACCAAGTACCTTCAGACTACACTAATTTTACTTCTGTCGCTTCAGGTACTCAGTTCCCCATCAGCTTCCTGGTGGCTGTCCTGGCTCTTTCATACCGGCTAGAGCTAGGAGAGTTGCCTGGCCAGGCTCTCTCGTCTGCCAAGTCCGCTCTGGTGTCTAGAGATTGGTTAAGTGGCCTGTGCTGGCAGGTTGTGATGGCCTGCAGTGTGGGAGCCTGCGGATCTTTGGCTGTAGTTATAAACAGGATGGAAGGCAGGGGGCTTAGGAAACACCATGTGTTGTCCATCTCCCTCTGTGTCCCTTCCCTCAGTCCCTTACCCTGTTGCTGATGCCGCCCTGCAGACAGCCTGATAGGGGTGTAGCCTCCTAGTTCCAGGCCCAGGCTCCAGAACAGGAGGATGCCTAAGTGTAAGAAAAGGCTTTGCCAGCGATGGGTCTTGCACATACACCTGAGCTGGGCCCAGCGGGGAAAGCGATGGGCCTGCAAGAGGTTAAAACCTGCCCCTGTGTTTACTTTTGTTGGCTGCCACACTGAATAATAATCTGTCAGCACGTCAGGTGCGGATTTATTTGTGCATTAAAAATGGCCTAGAGCAGGCGGATGCAGACACTCTCCAGCACGCTGGAAAATCAATGTGCCTCCAGCACAGAAACAGCCGCTCCAAATATTTCACCCTTTTTAATAAGTGCATTTAATTAAAGTCATAGAACTTTTTTTTATTATGTTTGAAAAAAAAAATCCTTTCCCTTGCTGAAGCTGAATGTGCACTTTGGAACACAAAGGGAGTGTTCCCCTCCTGCCTAGTCCTTAACATGGAAAGCCCAGCAACTGGTGTGCATCTCTGGCTCTTGGCAGGCTGGCTCAAAGAAGGCAACACGTGGGTTTGGCTGGGAGGAAGGTGTCAGCGTAGAGGAGTGGGCCCTGCGTGGCAAGGAGACGGGCACAGAATGCTCGGTTATGTGAGTCCTGTATCCATTCCATGTTCGCCTCTCAGAGTTCATTTTCAAGTAGGCACTGGCTGCTGTGTATTAGTACAGAGGACACTGTGTGTCAGTCCCCTTAAAGTCAGGGACGTGGACTCAATGACCTCCCAAGACTTGACCTTCCAGTGATGGATGTGGATGGGGAAAAAGGACCCTCTTCAATCGATGAGCAGGGATTTCTTTTGCTCTGTAGGCTTCTCTTCCCATCCCAGCTTGGGAAGTCTCTAAATGAACCGAGACAAAGTTTGGCTCCAAGGCGGTGACAGCAGGGCCTTTGCAGACCCACTCGCCCTATGCCAGCAGATCAGGAAACATGTCAGGATGAGGGTGGCCTGGAGTAGAGCTGCCGTGCTGAGCGTGGGGACCCACACTTGGTGAGGTGGCACGGGGGGGGGGGCCGGGGATTGGGGATATGTGTGCACAGCCCGGCAGAAGTGGCGCCACCAAGAAGGGGGCTTGGGGGCAACCGCAGCATACCAGGCCTGGTGACTTGAGGCCTGCTAATTATGCAGCCCAAGGGAGTCATGCTGGCCTGCCAGAGCTGCCCAGAGAGGTGGCATGGAAAACCTCATAAGGGGGTCTGTGTGCTTCGGGTCCTACCAGGAAATCGCCTCCGGGTTCTGGGGGCTGGGACTGAGGGGCCCAAGGCTGGATGCTGGGGCAACTTGCTTGTCAACAGTGGCGGTTTGCTTGGCTGCTGGAGGCCGTCCAAGTGGGAGAGGACACGGTTTACAGGGTGTCTCCTCCTGCTAGGCGAGGTCTCTGGAGCATCTGAAATCATGGATGCCCATTCCAAAAAATGTTTCAGAGCCAACCTTCTCCTCCTTTTAGCATTCTGGTTCCCACTGCTCCCCTGGGCATGCTCATTAGCGTCTTTTTATGGCTGTAGAAACAGAAATCCCAGAATTAGTTTGCTTGGGCCACCCAGAGAGAGCAAGGTGACCAAAGACCAAGCAGGCTTTTAAAGAATATTCTTAGCATCTTCTAATGACTCGGGAGCACTGCTGCTAGTGACGGTTGTCCCTGCTCACAAAAGGTAAACAAACTCAAGATTCTCCCCAATATTCTTCTTGAAGCAGAGAGGCCTCACCCCCAAACCCCAGGCCGGTTTTTTTTTTCAGTTTCACATTTTCCCTGTGGCTTTTCTTTAACATCGTAATTGAAGCAATCATGCATAATCCCTTCTTGAGAATTTGGTAACTCTTTTGCTTTTCAAAAAAAAAGTTACTTCCATTTTTTTAGGAACCTGGGTTATTATGAACTTCAGCCAAAGAGAGCTTTTTAAATGCCAGCCTTTGCACTGTAGGCGTCAACACGAAATGTAGGAGTTAATTAAATGCTTCACTTGGCTGTATATTCATTCATGTTCCTGCTGTCTGTGTGCAGGTAGGAGGTGTTTTAAAGTGTGTATGTGTGTGATACGTGTGTTCCTGTGTGTGAGTATAAGCCTGCATGTGGAGGTCAGAGTCTTCTACTTGTGCCAGGTTCTGAGTCGCCTTCTCTTGGTCATTTGAGAAACCATTCTTCCCTGCATCATGCAGGTCTCCCCAACATGCACAGTGCCAACCCCTGTCCCTTTCTTTAACACTGGCCAAAAGTGCCCTAGTAGATGCTCGTGGTGGTAGGCATGCGTTGTCTAAAAGTCTAATTCTTGACTGAGTTCCGAATTGTGTCAACAGTCAAAATTATTCTTTCTCTTAAATGACAGGCTTTAAAAACTCATTATGGGAAGGTGTCTCCCAGATATCCCAAGTACATAGTCTATCTATTTTCTTTAGGTAAAAATGGCATTCGATGAAAGGCAAAGGTAACTGGTTTTGATGACAGCAATCCTTGAGTGTTTTCCTTAGCAACAAAACAGTGTATCGCACTGGGCTCAAGCAATGCCTTATGAATGTTTCTTATCCTGCCATTCATTCTATTAAACATATCTTTTCATGAGAAAACTAAGGTACATACTCAAGAACCAAGACAATAAGATTAACAATGGAAGTGATATCAACAAACACAATCTTAGGTTAGATTATCTGTATGCACATATATGCATATGCATATTTAAGGGTGAATCTGTGGCATAGTATTTGGGGATCACTACACTACTCATAGTAAAGTGTTAGTGGTGATACCTGCCACTGCTTAGTCACAGTAAGTATAAATGGGAACGCAAGAAAAGGGCGAGCAACGTGGTATGTGTGGTGCTTTGAATGTCCCCCATAGACTCATATATTTGAATGACTGGTCCTCATTTGGTAGAACTATTAGGGAAGGAATAGGAGGTATGGCCTTGTTAGAGAAGGTATTTCACTGGGATTGGACTTTGAAGGGTTAAGAGCCCACACCATTCAGAAGTTCATTCCCTCTTACAGAGATCCACCTGCCTCTGCCTCCTGAGTGCTGGGATTAAAGGTGTGTACCATGCCTAGCTTCCCTCAACATTTAACTCAGTCCCACATGGGAATGAAAAACAGTTTGGTAATTTTAAGCTTCTAGAGAATCTCTCTTTTCCCAGCATGAGGATTCAGTTGTCTTTATAGTTACTACTCTCTCATTGTCATGTCAGTACTGAACTGTTACTGAACCAATATCATGAAGCTATGAGGAGAGATGGAGTAGACCAGGTGAGGGTACACTTCATCCGGAAGCAGAAGGTGTGATGACAGCTTCTGCGCAGGGGACATCCCTCCCACGAGGATAGGGTTCAGTTTGTTCTTGTCTCCATCTTCTGAGGGAAGAGCCTCCTATTCAGACATGGTCTTTGGACTCCGGTCACACAATGGTGAATGGGCAATTTTCTGTGACTGGCTTGAGAAGCAGCCTCATCCTGAATAGCTTTCTAAATGAATGTGGACTGAAATACAAATAATAGCTTCGGCTTTCTTTAAAGGGACAAAGTTTCTTGAAAACCTTCCAATTGTCTTGTGGCTCCACATTTTTCCTCCTGTGAATACCCCCTGCATCAGGGCCTTAGATATTCCTGCTCATTACGCCAGCCTTAAAGAGTCCTGTGATGGCCCTGTCCAGGTAGAACCTGGATACCGGTAAAGAGGAAGGCTCCACGTATGCCTTCATGGATCCAGTGATGGCCCTGTCCAAGTAGAACCTGGACACCGGTAAAGAGGAAGGCTCCACGTATGCCTTCATGGAGTCCAGAGCCTGCTCTAGTCCAACTGCCCATTGACCAAGGGGTGTGGTTTGGTCTTGGTTGCTGTGATAAAACACTCTAACAAAAGCAACTCCAGGATGAAAAGGTTTCCTTGGCTTACACTTTCAAGTCACAGTTCATCATTGAGGGAAGTCAGGGCAGAAACTTGAATTAGGAACTTGAAGCAGAAAGCATGGAGGGATATTGTTTGTTGGTTATCTCCCTCACTGGCTCGTACTTCCCTAGCTTTATTAGACAGCCCAGGACCAACTGCCTAAGGAATGGTGCTGCCCATGGTGGATTAGGCCCTCCTACATCAATTGAGACAGTCAAGACAGTCCTGTACAGACATACCTATAGACTAGCATGGTAGAGGCAGTTACTCAGTTGAGATTCCTTTTTCCAGGTTATTCTAGGTCTGCATCAAGTTTGTAGTACTAACCAGGACAGTGCAGTTCTGCTACTGGAAGGCACAGTGGTGGAGAGTGTCTAATCTACTAGATCTTTGTGATACTAGGTTTCGAGAGTCCTCAGACGTGCAGGAACATTCCAGGCCTCAGTGCTTGTCGTCCACCTGCAGGCACTGCCTTCCCAGGGTTCCAGCATTCATCTGCTTGTCTCCACAGCTTCTACATCTTGAGGCACCATCTCCACCCTGCTCTACATTTCCTTGAAGAAAGTGCTAGCAATGGGAGACATAAAACACTACGATTAAAATAAACTTGTTAGAAATTTAGGGACATTCTAGGCAATTGCTTTATTTATTTATTGGGAGTGTAGGGATTTCCCTATGGAGAAAAATTCCCGTTTTACCCCAAAGACAAATCCTAATGTGTTTCTAACTCACAGGGTCACCAGTGTATGTGTGTCAAAGTAATTGCTGGCCCAGGGAGATTTTGCTTGCAAAAAACACACAAGAATTGGAATATAATCAAGTATGCTGGACTGTCTCTGTTTTTGAACATAAGGAATTATGATTTTATTTGTCTCATTAAATAATCCTAAGAGCCAATTTGTACTTCATATTTGCCTTACTGGAGTTTTAAGAATAAAAAAATAAATGTCCGTCTTCAATTCCCTGTATACCTGATATGTATATAGGGACCCCTTTAGTGTGTCTTCAGCCTGTGTTTGCCCTCCACATCTCCACGGTTTCCAAACTATGTATTTATTTTTATTGAAGATGGACATTTTCATGGGGTGACATTTAGACAGAATGGGTATATAATGTGTGTGCCAGTGAATCAATATGTCTGGGCTCCATATTTTTTATGCTAAAGGTGTCTATATAGGGCAACATGGTTGGCTAGGGGTGGGGCTGAATGTGTATATGAGTGGAGTACCAGACTAACTTATCAACCCTCTTAGCAACTAAAGACAGTAAGATTCTATTCTCTTACAGTCTGGAAACCAAGACATTAAGAAACTTGTGTTGTCTCCATGGGCTCCAGGAAGGATCTGTCCCTGCCTCTTCCAGAATCTGCTGACTCAACTTTTTGCCCGCATCTTCATGTGGTCTTCTCTGTGAGTCTGTCTCCTCTTCTCTCTCTTATCAGGACACTTGTCACTGTATTTAAATCCACGATATTCATCTGGATACACGCAGAATTTGCTGAATTTCATTCGCAAAGATTCTTCATTTAAATAAGGATGTGCCCACGGGTTATGATTTGGGGGGCTGGCATTCAATCTGGCAAAAATGGAATCTTGGAGAATCTCTTGAATAGCAGTTTGTAAATCAAACTCAAAGATGTTCCCTGAGTGGGAAAAGGGTTGCCCTTGTCTGTAGCCACATGACTGATGTGGAGTTGATTTCAGGGATGGGGACGTGGGCAGCCGTGATCCCTAGGGAGCTGCCTGCGGCATTGTAGTCAGTGTGGTTGACTTGATTGCTGTAACGTAAAAACACCAACCACGGCCAGCTCAGACAGCTTGTAGTTAGACTTTACGGTGGCAATTTCGGGAGGGAAGTGACAGCATTAAGTCGCAGCGCTGTGGGTCTTCGTGGGAACACCTCGTAAAGAGATAGCACTTCTAGACTTGGGAAATTGAGAGAGCACAGCTGAGCCCAGAGGGACAGACTAGGGGAGCTGTTAAAGCTGACTAAGGAGGCAGGGCAACACTAGCGTTCCCTCGATATTTCGTAAGCCCGTGACGAGCAGTCCTGGCGGAGGCAGGAGACTGGAAACTGAGATTTCAGCCCAAGAGGCGGTTTATTACCCTGAGCAGCCCTGTCTTTGGGGGACGGGAAGTGCGCAGGTACACAGAGGTACCGCCTGTAGGAAACCCACCTCCAGAGGGTGGACACTCTGCGCCAAGACGTTATCGCTTAGTCTCTCTCTCAGCCATGTCTTACGCCGGAGGAAGGCAGTGGGGAGCAGGACAGCACACCCCGTACCTGTCTGGGTTGGGGATGGTGTTTGCTCAATTCTGTACACCCCCAGCTGTTGCTCCAGGTGCTAAGTTAGACACTCGGTAATTAGCTGGGCTAATTTATTTAATCATGTTGGTACTGTTTTTCTTCTCCTGGTTTCTCCTCTTGCCCTGATCCTTCAGGTTTTCCTGGATCTGCTCCCAGCTGTGTTTGTTGGACTGTGGTGTTGAGGGAAGATGGCTCCTCCTTGATGCCAGAGATTGCAGCAAGCTCCAGCTTGGCTTTGGGAAGTGGGGGCATGCCCATCTCGTTCGTATTCGAGGCCAGAGTTTCTCAAACTGGGCACCAGTAACATTGGGAGCCAGAGAATTCTTGTTGTTTTAGGGGGTGGGTAGGCAGAGGTTTTCTGTGTGTTATGGGATGCTTATCAGCATTCCTGACTTCCACTAGATGCTAAAAGTGCCCCCCCCCCGTCCCAGTGGTTGTGACAACCAAAATTATCTTCAGAGATTCAAGAGGAGGGGCCTTTTGGAGGTTCCAAGCTGCCCCTGGGGGGAATCGCTTCAGATCCTAACACTGAACCATGATTTATGTTATTGGGACTTGCAAGCTTAAAACAAAATTCTCCAGAAATCTATGCAGGGAGCAGGGAGATGGCTCAGTGTATACAATGCTTGCTGTATAAATAAATGTGAGGACACGGGTTTCGATCCCCAATGCCCATGTAAAAATAGGCATGGTACTCTGAGCCCTTCAGTCCAATGCTGAGGGTGTATAACAAGGCAGATACCCCAGGGCTAATTGGCCAGCCAATCAGCTGAGCTTTTAGTTCAGTGAGAAACCCTGTCTTAAAAATACGGGGGAGAACTGTAGGGAGATGCCAGAGGTCAACCCCTGACCTCCACATACGTGTGCGCCTCACCCCCACTCTCATACATGCAGACTCCGTGCGCCCGTTTTGTTCATGGATCCTTCTTTACCAACCTCCGATACTGCTGTCTTCTGATCCTGCCCTAATTGGGGGCCCCGAGGCCTGGGCAAGGGCTGTCATGGAGTGCAGGACTTGCAAGCCGAAGAAGGGCTTTCCTCCGAGAGACATCAATATTGGGTCAGACAAGGAAGTAAGAAAGCTGAGCTGTATCGGAGGGTAGCAGACAGCAAGCAGGGTTGGAGGCATCAGGAAGACACGCTGAACCAGAAAAGCTACTTCTGAGTAGGTGGAGACTGGGAGATGGGCTGCAGGATGGAACCAGCCCAACATGGCGGCCACCTGGGGGAGGGCATTGTTGTCTGCGTTGCTGGGTCCCCAGCTCTCTGGGCGGTGTGATATCAAAGATTCTGACGCATTTTGGGGCTTCCCACAGAAGCTAACTTAGGTTTTTTGGTGTGTGTGTGTGTGTGTGTGTGTGTGTGTGTGTGTGTGTGTGTGTGTGTGTGTGTATGTGACATCTAGACTGTTTAGCAAATGAAGGCAGGTTGCTAGGATGCTGGGAAGGGCCCAGATAGTCTAGGAGGTTCTCCACAGAGAAGAGAAGGCAGGGGGTACAGAACAGTTGCTATGAACAGCTACTCAGCCTGCAGCAGCCTCTTCCTTAGAAATGAAACAGCACCCGATTTGTTCAAAGGAGATTGCAAGAGGCCCACTAGGTTTTCTAGGCCAGCCTGGGCTGCAGGGGGGAGCAGCAGGCCAGTCAGGCTGTGTGGAAAGATTCTGCCTCAAAAAATTACCCAAATGAATAAATAGCAGCAAAGATTAAAAAACAAGGAAGAGAAAGGAAATGAACGAAACCCATGTTCTTCTTATTTTTACCCAACTGTTTTATATTTAGTTAGTTAGTTAGTTGTGTGCATAGGTCCTGGGGTAAGCAAAGATGCCCCTGTGTGTGGGAGTTAGAAGACAACCTGCAGAGGCTTTTTCCTCTCTGGGATTCGAACTCAGGCTGTCAGGCCTGGTGGCAAGAACCTTTACCATCCATCCATCTCACAGGCCCTGAGACCAATTTTAATAACAGGGTTTGTACGTAAAGTCCGGCACATCCCCACTTGTTTGGGTCTTCACGTACAAAAACCATCAGGGAGACGATATGCTTTTTTTTTTTCTTCCTTTTCTGGGGGTGGCGGTGTGTGGCCTACCCCTGCACACATCCCTGGTTGGACTTGTTTGCCTTCTCAGGCTTAGCCCTCCTGGAGCCTCCTTCCCTGGACGGTGTGGGGTCAAGAGAGGAAGGTACAGTGAACACATTGTGGAAGTAGACTGTCTCTTACAGAGAAGAGCCATGTAAAATGAGCAGGACAAGCACCCCCACCCCCATTCATTGCTGCTTTGACAAGAACCTGTCACCAGGCTCCTCAGGGGCTCCCTGCAGACCGGGTCTGTCTCCTGAATCCAGTGGCTCTTGCTTCCCCATCTCTTTGTGGTCCTCCCTGCTTGCTTTTGTTTCAAAGAAATGAGCACACAGAATAGAGCCTGCATTCCACTGGGCAGTCACGTGGCACTGCAGTCTCTCAATTCATCAGACATCAGACCACACACCCCCCCACCACCCCCAGCAGGCCTTCGTTTCCTTGGTGTCTTAGTCAAGGTCCCAGCTCCACTCCAGCCCCAGGATGACTCCAGAGCAGTGGTCCTCAAACCTTCCCAATGCTGCCACCCTTTAGTATAGTCCTCAAGTTGTGGTGACTCCCGCTCCCCAACCATGACATTATTTCATTGCTGCTTCATAACCATAATTTTGCTACTGTTAGAGACCTAATATAAATATGCAATATTCAGTCTATCTGATATACGACCCCTGTGAAGGGGTCCAGATCCACAGGTTGAAAACCACTGCTCTAGAGGCTGTGCTGCCACCTGCCCAGGTGAACGCCAGCAGCGCAGGTCTTTGCGGTCTTCTTTTTCTTCTTATCCCGTAAGGAAACCAAAGGACACCTTTCCTTAGAAGGGACAAAGGGAGATGTGGGTTGGGTGAGCTGGGGTTAATGATGCTGGCCAAGAAGAACCCAAGAGCACGGAAGCAACAAAGAGCGGGCTCATCTTATTTAAGGTGAGGGCTTGGAACAGGCTCCTGGCTTCTCAGCAATGTTCGAGTTTAGCTTTCCTTTCCCCAGGATCTCTTACTTCTGCCTCTGCCAAGGATTGGACTCCAGAAGCTTGATCTTGTCTGGATGCAGGAAGCCATTGTGCTCCCTTGCTGGGTCACATTGAGGTTTGGGAACACCTCATTCTCAGTCTGATCGCCCAGGGGACTGATCTGATAGGTCCTCTGAAGTAGATTCTCTCTTTGAGTTCTTCTTAGCCCACCTCTACCAATGGGTCAGTGGCATCGACCAGAATTGATCAGTCTCTCATCTCCTTCAGGGGACACTCAGCAACGGCTGGAAACATTTTTGGTGGCTACAAGTTGTCAGGGAAAGGGTTCAGCTGGCATCTAGTGAGCGAGGGCATCACCGAGTTTCTTCTAATGCACAAGACAGGTTCATCTCCTGCCACAGAGAATGAGCAAGCTTAGGCAGAAAGTGTTTGCCTTACAGACCCGAGTCCTCACCACAGAACCCAAATCTAATAAAGCCAGGCATGGTGGTGTGTCTTTGTAATCCCAGCACAGAGGGTGCAGAAGCAGGCAGATCCCTGAAGCTTGCTAGCCAGCTGATCTAGCCTGCTTAGCAAACTTCAGACCAGTGAGAGACTCTGAATAAATACAATTTAAAAAGTGGTTGGTGTCCAAGGGATATCATTTGATGTTGTTCTCTCTCTGTCTCTGTATCTGTCTTTGTCTCTCTGTCTCTCTCTCTCTCTCACACACACACACACACATACACACACAAATGAGCCCCAAATGTCAGAAATAACAAGACTGGGAACTCGGTCAGAGAACCTTTCCTTTGCGTGTGCCAGAATTTTCTCTCAAAAAGAACCTTGCAGAAATCCTTGGGTACACTTAAACACATATGTGATTAAATAACTACCTTACATATCAGTTAGTGCTTCTCATGGCTTTGTGGGTACCCACGTAAAAATAAGATCTGGTTCCCTGCTGATGCCTCATGAAGGGCTGGGTGACCCAGGAGGAGGGAACTAAATTAAGTGGCCAAAGTTAAGTGTCAGAACTTTCTGATTCTTTTAAAGGAAGGAGCCTCCCCCTACACACACACAGCCCTATGTATGGAAGTCAGAGGACAATTTGCTTGAGTTGATTCTCTTCCTTCTACCTCGTGAGTCCTAGGGATCGAACTCAGGTTGTCAGACTTGTCAGCAAACACCTTTACCCACTGAGCTCTCTCTCTCTGACCCTATCACTCCATTTTGAAGTAGGGTTTCTCACTGAATGTGGAGTTTGCTATGTGGTTAGACTGACTGGCTATCAAATCTCCTGGGATCTACCTGTCTCCACACTACTCCATCTGTCGCCAAGATCTTTGTCACTATTCCTAGGTTGTATGTGAGTGCTGCAGATGCAAGCTTGGACTTTACCTACTGAGCCATCTCTCTAGGCCCCATAGGATCTCATTTTACTCTCTCCAAGGCCATCTGGTAGGAGCATAAAGGCTGGGCGAGATTTAATTTAAGACTCATTTCTGAATCTCTAAGCCCAGAATGACGAGCCAGGCTTTGCAGACATGGCAAGGAAACTGCTTTAATGAGGGAAGCTAAAGACAAAGTGCAGAATTCCTGAGTGCCTCTCATAGGTGAGGACCAAACAAGAGCATTTTCATGGGAGAAAAAGCAGGAATGGGAGACCAGCCTTCTGGTCTACCAGGCCCGAGATATATGCTGACCTTGTTAAATGTGGGTGGATTTCTCCTGCCAGAGACCTGCTCTTACCTGCTTTCCGACAAACCAAGACTGGTACAGTCAGATTCTGACTGCACACGTGTGTGACTTCTTCAGAAATAAATGTTCATTTCACTTCAGTAGACCCCATTCTGCTTACCAGAGTAGGCATGTCCTGGGCTGCACAGACTCTGTTCATAGAGGACCTTCTTTCTGAGCAGGCGAGGGTAGTGCCCTATCCTGAGGACCCCAGCCTAGCCTTCCCTTTGCACCTAGCTTTTCTCAAGGGAGTCATCTGGACTAGTTGACCACCAGGGAGCTTGTCCAGAGCTATGGGTGATCTGGAATCTATCAGGCCTGACAGTCTCTGCATAATGGCTCTCCTTGTGGAGTCATTGCAATGATTAAAAGGCATTTGGGGTCCCAAGGGAAGAGAAGGAACATAATTCTGGGATGCCATGGGGGAGGAGATGGTAGATCCTTCCTGTTGTTGAAAACAAAATGTGACTCAACAGAAGACATGCTTGGCTCTTTCTGCCCCAAAGTCATCCGAGGTGGACTTTCAAATGTTTCATTTGACCTTTACAATTTTTGGGGGGAGTGTGTGGTATTTCCTATGTGAGTGTGTGTGTGTGTGTGTGTGTGTGTGTGTGTGTGTGTGTGTGCGCACTCCACACCTACCCAACTTTTATGTGGGTGCTGGGGATCTGAACATGGGTCTTCATGATTGTGCAGCAAGTTCTTTGTCATATATATATGGTGTGTGTGTGTTTGTATATTTGATTTCTCTTTGCTTGGTCCTCTGAAATTAGAAAACCTTGGTAGATGTACCCAAATAGAACCTGGGTCAAAATCGTCACTATCTAGCTATAATGTGGGATAAGTCTCTGGGTTTATTTGTCTCTCCTAATTTGTCAGCAGAATCCTATGGGAAGAGCAGGGGTTGTTGTAAGGATCAAATAAACAAATGCCAATCAAAAAGTTCTGTAAAGAATGACAGACAAGTGTTTGTAATTATTTGTACTGAGGGCTTATCACCCCCCACCCTCCCTGGGAGGGAGGAGATCTTCTCCTAGGCAGAGGCAGGAACCTTCATAGGCAGGCATTTAACTTCTAAGCCCTTCCCTTACTCTCTAACCTCTTGCCTCCAGGCTTCAGGCGATTGCTTATTGGGGAAGACAAGAATGGGGAGGGAGTAAGAAAGGGTAGGAATTTGGAGTAATTGCAGTGGTTGTCTAATTATAGATCCCAGTCTCCATTAGTCCCCAAGCTGTGTGCATGGAACATAAATCATTTGTGTCTCTCTTGTGGGAATTCACGGCCCCATCCCCAGGGCCCAGCCACACTCTGAGCTACATTCCCATTCCTCACCCAAAGGCCAGCCTTATTCCCTGTAATAAGTATTTTTCCCCAATAAAAGCCAGGTGGGGGCTGAGACAACCCTGCGTTTGCCAGGCCTGGGTCGAAGGCAGCTTTCTCTGGCTTGAATTTTTTGTTTGTAAGCATTTCTGCACAGTGACAGGCTGTCCTTTGGAAGAGGAGGCAGGAGCGGGTGAGCAAACAAACTCAGAGGGAGAGATGAGTAGGATGGAGAGGCATGGCAGCCCATTAAAGAGAAATAAATTTTGCAGAGGGGAAGCGAGAGGTTCCCTCCCTAGGACTCGGTAAATCACTGTGTTTTATGGATGGGATAGGAAGGGAAGTGGGAGATGGGTTGGCCCTGATAACTAGGGTCATTTCTCCTGTGTACGCCTGTCTGAATTTTAGGATGTTCAGTCAGAGAATGACTTGAAGCTGGAAACCACTGCGACTCTGCTCTTTAATTTATTGTCGTCATTATTACTCTCAAATCAGAACCATGGTTACTTAAGAAGGGTACTTGGGGAGATTAGCTGGAGACACCACTGGCTTGGGCATGCTGTCTGGTCTCCCCAGCCAGCATGCCAAGCAGCCAGCCTGCCTGTGGCTATGTGGGCACTGTGCATCCAGGAATAGAGGTTTTTGTAGGTGATTTGACATTGCCCCCCAGTCAGAAGTTCCATCTCACGCCAGAAAAGCTGAGTTCAGACTCACAGTTGTTCCGGATCTAGGATTCTCAGGCATGCCTCTCTTTGTCTCCAGAATATATCTTCCAACCAGAAGGACATTCCTGGGGCCTGGATTCATAAGCCAGAGTCCCAGAGGCCTCAGTTTGGGTGTGTTTAGCTCTTAACTTATATCTTGACTAAAATGGTTTGGGTCGGCTGCCTATGTTTAAACGGTGGGTATTTCACACGAAATCTCTGGCTTGGCTTCCGGGACCCTGGGAAGTCAGACTTCATGTCCCCCTCCTCCCTCTATGACTGCAGACTTCAGGAGTTGCAAAGTGCCACCTCCTTGGGCTTGTCGCAACTTTCCTTCCTCCTGTTCCATTCTCCCCCTGCCCCCAGCCATCTTTATTCATTTCTGTTTCTCTGCTGTCCGTGAAGAGTAGTCTTCTGCCTTTGAGGAAGACTCGAATTATCCACTGAAGGAAATGTGAGGGCACAGGGCCCATGGCTGGTACTGGGGCGACTCTTGGCAGTTTTTTTCTCTTCTGTGTGCACAGGGCCCTTTCTGGAATGTGGGTGTACTTGGAGGCAGCCATGCAGTGCTGTCCAGAAATAGATTTGCTGTGTGACCACCAGTGTGTGTGTGTGTGTGTGTGTGTGTGTGTGAGTGTGTGTGTGTGTGTGTATGTGTGTGTGTATGTGTGTGTGTGTGTGCGTGCGTGCGTGTGTGTGTGTGTGTGTGTGCGTGTGTATGTGTGTGTGTGTGTGTGTGTGTGAGAGAGAGAGAGAGAGAGAGAGAGAGAGAGAGAGAGAGAGAGAGAGAGAGAGAGAGAGAGAGAGACCTTGGCCAAGTGACTTGCTCTCTTTTGCCTTGATTTCCTCCTCAAAAATTCCCTGATAGGCAGGCCCAGAGATTTGTCTAAAAGTTTAGATGTTTCTAAACTTTTGGTTTTTCAAGACAGGGACTCTGTGTGTAACAGCCCTGGCTGTCCTGGAGCTCGCTCTGTAGACCAGGCTGACTTCGAACTCACAGAGATTCACCTGCCCCCCTGCCTCCCGAGTGCTGGGATTAAAGGCATGCGCCACCACCGCCTGGGTCTAGGTGATTTCTGGATCCTGTCAAGTTAGCAGCGTTAACTACCACAACCTATGAACCAATAGAAAATGACAAGACTGTGTCACTGTGAAGTGAGGGCAAAGGGCTGTCCCCGTAGGGACTGGGGACGTTCATCTAGACCCAGTAGACGGTAAACAGTGGGAAGGTGGGGTGACCTCAGAGCTGAAGAGTTGGGAGAATCACGAGATTCCTGGAGACAGCCGGGAGGTGGTGGAGGCAGAGAGCCCTGGGTGGGACACAACAGGATTTACCCTGAGGGAGGGAGGCAGCTGGATGCCATCACTGATGGTGGATAGTGATCATGAAGAGTCACAAGCCCATGCTCAAGTGCTGACTGGGTGTCGTTTCCTCGTCACGTCAAGTGCACGGCTTGCTTGAGACACTAAGACTTGGGGTGTGGATACTTTTTTGGACTGCATTCAAGCCCAGAGAGGTACAAGGTGGGGGAGGGGATCCAGCTCTGGAGAGAAAAGTCCCTTGCAGTTTGGATGCCTCATGCTCCAGAGTGTGTTTCTGAGCCAGGTATGGCCAGGCGCTTCTCTCGTCCCCAAACTCAGGAAGCTGAGGCAGCAGGACTAGGAGCTCGAGGCCAGCCTTGGCTATGCCACAAATTCAGGGCCAGCTTGGGCTACATGAGACCCTGGTTTTTGTTGTTGTTTGTTTTTGTTTTTAAATAGCCCTAACAGCTAACGAGCCTTTCTGAGGTCATCAGGGTTGACTGAACCAGAGAGTTAGAGCAAGAGGGACCTTGACTAGCGATCCTGAATGTAGCCCAGCCACACCCTTTCACGGTCTATCGTTCCCTTGCCACACATAGCTGGGCTGATGTCTCCGCTGTTAGAAGACTTGTAAAGTGCCAACCATCTCTCCTGTCCGGGCATTCCTCACCAGGCAGTCTGTGAGGTGCCCGGTCTCTGCAGGAGGGGCAGGTGCAATCCTGCAGGGGTGGTGACTCCGCTTTTCTGTGTCTTGGGTGTTGCAGGTAGAAACATGATCGAGCCCTTCGGCCTGCACATGTGTGGTTGGACAAAAGACAATTGCAGATGTTTCTGGAATTCCCAAACCGGATACAAAATTGCTAGCAGGATGCAGAAAGAGAGGAACGAGCCAAGCACTTTACATAATGAAAAGCTCGCCTCCCTGTCTTGCCTCCTGTCTGTGAGATCTCTGTGAGAGAGCAAGCGCGTGCCCAGGCAGTCTGGCCTTCTCCTCCTGAAGTCCCGAGGATTAGGAAGCCAGCGTGCCTGTCTGGAGGGCAGAGGGCTGCTCTGCTGCAGACAGCTCTCCCCCACTCTGGTTGGGTTTCTGTCCAGGATCCACAGCTTCGCTCTGGGTGTAGTAGGGCCGGAGGCAGCCAGGCAGTGTGTTCTTCTGTCCAGATGTACCTTGGTGCCCAGGGTGGAAAGGAAATCAGGCAGTGAGCCTAAAACCAAAAGCCACCACCCATTTCTCTTCCCCCGGGGGCCTCGTTTTTTGAGTGGAATTCTGTCTGGTGGCAGCAGGAGGTAGACCCAATATGGAGGGCATTTTATATCCAGCCTGGATACTGGAGGCTGAGGAAGGATAGAAATGGAGTATCCCAAGGCCAAGGCTTTGTGTGTGTAACACATGGGACAGAACCCTACCAAGGAAACCGGGTCAGGATCTCACTGTGCGCGAGGCTGGTTTATCCCTTGAAACTGAAGCTAACATTCCCGGGTCCATACCCCTGTAGTTATTCCTTCACCCCAGTTCTATGACTCACCATATAGAGTAGTCCTTCACAGATAGTAAAGTGCACCCACACCTCTCCCCACCTAACCCTGAGCAATTCTGGGAGGCCATTGGGGCCACGGAATAAATGCTTGGGGGAGGCATTTACACAGAAGGTAGGAATGGGGCCCTCCTGAATGGTGGCTCCCATGGGAGGGTTCTCTGAATTAGTTCACAAATCGTAAGGGGTGGTTTCTCAGACCCTGACTAGTCACCCACTTCTCCTTGATACACCCTGTTAAGGGTGGTGAATACCACGTGACCTTGTGTCTCTGAAGCCAGCCTCCCTGGATTTAAACCCTTCCTATGGGAACTTGGCAAATCCATTGTCTTCTTCTAAGCCTCAGGTCTGTGAAATCGGGGACAACATTTGCTTATCTCCTGTGTCAATCCGAGAATGCAAAGAGGTTTTCCATGTTGGCATCTGTTCACAGAACCAAGTGCTGTGATGGTGATGATTATATTCCTTTCTAAAGAAAACTCTCAGAGATTTTCCTTTAAAAATATTTGATTCTTGACCAGTGGTTGGCAGACTGGTTCCTGGGCCAGAACCAACCTGCAACCTGTCCTTGTGAACTGAGAATCAATTTCACCTTAAATTAAAGAAAAAAGATCCTCCACCCCTCAGGAGGCTCAGGGGAGGACATTAGGTGTCCTGTTCCGTTCATCCCCGCCTTATTCTCTTGAGACAGGGTCTCTCCATGAAGCTGGAGCCAGACTGGCAGCCAGCAAACCCCAGGGATCCTCCCGTCTCTGCCTCCACAGCCCTGAGGTTAAGGGCACATGTGCAGCCACGCCCACCTAGCTTTTATGTGAGTGCTGGGATTCAAATGGAGGTCCTCATGCTTGTGCACCAAGTGCATTGACCCACCGAGCGGTCTCCCCAGCCCCTCTGTTATTTTTGCTCCAATAAGAGAGTCGAGGACTGCCGACTTTAATCCCAGCACTCGGGAGGCAGAGATAGGCGGATCTCTGTGAGTTCGAGGCCGGGCTGGACCGACAGCCTCCAAAACAATACAGAGAAACCCTGTGTCGTAAAAACCAAAAGAAGAAGAAGAAGAAGAAGAAGAAGAAGAAGAAGAAGAAGAAGAAGAAGAAGAAGAAGAAGAAGAAGAAGAAGAAGAAGAATCAGAAGAAGAAGAATCAGAAGAAGAAGAATCAGAAGAAGAAGAATCAGAAGAAGAAGAAGAAGAAGAAGAAGAAGAAGAAGAAGAAGAAGAAGAAGAAGAATCAGAAGAAGAAGAATCAGAAGAAGAAGAATCAGAAGAAGAAGAATCAGAAGAAGAAGAATCAGAAGAAGAAGAAGAATCAGAAGAAGAAGAAGAATCAGAAGAAGAAGAAGAATCAGAAGAAGAAGAAGAATCAGAAGAAGAAGAAGAATCAGAAGAAGAAGAGGAGTCGAGGACAGAGAGTTCAACTGGAAACTTCTTACGGCAGTGGTCATACATTTTTCTCAGAACCTCCAGGTTTGAGTCCTGCTATCACAGAGGTCCCTGGGGCAGGGACCCCCACTCAGCTGTTTGAACAGCAGAGGTCAGGGAGCTGAGAGCACAGTCTCCGATTCCCCACCCCCTCGCTCCCGGCCAGAGAGAGGGGCACCTGTAGAGACTCAGCCATGCTTGGGAAGCACGAGTTTGGTCACAGTTGCATGTGTTGGTTGATACTCGGCCATGTTCTATTTTGTTATAGAGAGGCGGTAAGGTAGCCAGGACCCTCCAGGAGCAGCAATACTGCGGGCTGCGGTGTGGGAGTAAGCACAGGTGTCCTTCTGATTTAAAGGAGGCCACCCGTGCGGTGATTCATGGGTTTCAACAGAGGGAACATTTTTCTTGCCTCTGTCACCCCTCACTTCGATTTGTTCTCTCAACTCTTCATACAGCATGTCATGGTTTCTTGGGAGTGACAGAAGAGGGAGGCAGGGGTGGAGAAGAGGCTGTCCCGAGTGCCCGTTGTTGTCCCCCAAGTGCAGAACCTAGAGCAATGCCTGGTAGCTTTGCAGAGCAGCTCTGTGTGAGCTCTGGACGGAGGCTGAGTAATGGACGGAACAGGGCTGGGAGCAGCACGTATGAATCACCCCGAGCAGTTGCTCTCTGCCCCAGGGGACCCACTCACACATTCCCAAGGGAGCCAGTGCCTGGGAGACATGACATCATTGTCACCAGGCAAGGAGTTTCATCCACGTGTGGCCTCAGAGCCCGTTCCCAGGGGTTACACCCAAGCTTCTCAGGATGAGACAGTCAAATCAAAGATGATGGGTACCCTCCCTGTGCAGTGTCTGTGTGTGTGTGTGTGTGTGTACATACAAATATGTGCATGCATGGTCATGGATCTATGCAAGGGGTTGTCTATGTTTTGTGTGTGTGTGTGTGTGTGTGTGTGTGTGTGTGTGTATGTGTGTGTACATACGAATATGTGCATGCATGGTCATGGATCTATGCAAGGGGTTGTCTATGTTTTGTGTGTGTGTGTGTGTCTGTCTGTCTGTCTGTCTGTCTGTCTGTCTGTCCGTCCAATCTGGGACCCCCATTCTTCGCTTCTGCCTCTGGTTCCTTTGAGAATGGCAAGCACTCTCAGGATCTCATTCATAGGAAGGTGGTAGCGCTGTGGTGGATAGGCTGCTGGTCTGTACATTTTTTCTCCAAGGTGTTCCTTCCGCAGGATCCTTCCCCAAAACACACAGATGTCATGAGACATTCTCTGTGCCACCACCATGTCTGCTCTTCTGGCATGTGCTAGTCTATCATGTGGTCAGAGGGGCTGGCCATCCTTAATTGATTCTGAAAGGCCAGCCCAGCCCTATGCAGTCTGTGGAGTTTCTCCCAAGCACCAGTCTTGGGGCTCTGACAACCTTTGCCTGCTTAGCTGGCCCCCTTGGCCCCCTTGCTGCATGAGTAGCTCACAAGGCAGGGAGGAGAGCCCTTCCACAGTGTAAGCATGCAGAGCAAACCCAGTCACCACACACAGCTCAACAGCCTTTTCTCTCTCCCATTAACTGTCTCCTTGCCATTAAGCCTTTCTTCTGTACATGTGGGTTTTTTTGTTTTGTTTTGTTTTTTGCTAGTGTTGGGCCTGCTTGACAGTCACTGTCCCATGAGCCGCATCCCTACCCTTTGTGTCTTTGGGATGGGGCTCTCACCATGTAGCTTAGGCTAGCTTTGCACTTGTGGCATAGCCCAGACCAGTCTCAAACTTCAGGTCTGCCTGCCTCAGACTTTCAAGGTTCTGGGAATACGCATGCCTGCCAGCACACCTGGCCTTCTTTTATAATTGTTTTTCTCCACCTGCTTTGCTCTCTTACTGAAAACTTCTTTTGGGGCCGGGGAGTCCAGACAGGGTTTCTCTGTAGCTTTGGAGCCTGTCCTGGAACTCGCTCTGTAGACCAGGCTGGCCTTGAACTCACAGAGATCCATCTGCCTCTGCCTCCGGAGTGCTGTAACTAAAGGCGTGAGCCACCACTGCCGAGCTAATAAAAACTTCTTGGCTGTCCCTGTTTTCCTGGTTTTGTCAGGACCCCAAAACGCTTGAAATATTTATAGGCAATCAAGGCAAAAAGAAAACAAATCTGGTGCCCACGCCGGGAACAATTCAATGAAAAGGTGGGGTAGAGATGAGGGTCACAGATGTGGCAAGTGAATTGGGACATGCTTAGCAGGGGGTGGGGACAGGGACGGGGACCATCCGTCTGTGACATCCACCGTGTCACTGTTGGCAGCATACGCAGAGCACGTTGCTTATTTAAAGAAAACTAGCGTTCCTAAAGAACCGACAAGTCACTGTTATAGCTCTGTTTGTCAACTGTGATTTCAGGGAGCCCATCTCTACAGTGTCTGTCCGTGTTGCGAGTCCCCTGGGAGAGATGCGGGGGGAGAGGGACACTTCCGGTGCAGTCACCATTTCCTCTTGCTGCTAACATTGGGACTGCACCGATCCTCCTGGGCAGCTGCAATGCTGTGGACACAGTGCTTAAGCTAATATCCAGGAACTGGACTTGTTTGGGGTTGCTCCACCCATGCCTCCACAGAGGTCCTGATAGGAAGGCCACATTGTGGGCACAGCAAACAGAAAAGACCAGAGCTGCCCTGGTAGGAGGCACATGTGCCCTGCGGCTCCTTGGGTCACAGGGACTGACCTGAATCACATTCAAAACCCACTTTTCCTTTTCCTTAATCACAGACTCTGTTTTCTGCTTCCTCTCTGCCACGCTCTTTTTGAAAAGGAAAAGCACATATCAAGCAAATTTCCCAATGCTAGGCAATGTACAGAACCTCCAGGGACGTGCTCCTGGCCGGGTTTCCCTCCTGGATGGTGGTCACAGCTCCGATGTCCTCTAGTGGGCTTTTATTTCTTTTCTGATTTATGATAGAAAACACTGTCCATGTTCCCGTTTTCCAGGGCTGCTACTTTCTGACATGCTTTTCGCTTTAAGGGATCAGGGTTGACTACAGGTGGGTTTCTTTTCCTCCCCCCCCCTCCTGCCTCTGTCACCAGGACGTCCATTGCCATGGTGATAATCCTCCCTGAAACAAAAAATAATGGGCAGAACCGGTTGGACAGAAAGTGTGGCCGAACACTCAGCCTGAAAGTCAGGGACCTGGAGGCTGTGTGAACCCTGTAGATCAGGCTCAAAGGAGGGAGAGGTCCACTAGCCATGGTCTGACAGGCACTGGTAAAAAGGCCCACTGACTTGCACTTTAGGAAAAGCTCCCTTTGAGTCCTTCGTGGATTCCCTGGGAGAGTTCCCTTCCTGCAGCCATTGGCCTTGTCCGGAAGGCAATTGTTTTGTGACTCACAAGGAAGAGAGGGACACTGGGGGGTTATAATCTACTCTGTAAAATCTCTCGGGAGCTGGGCAGGGGGTAAGGTTTTGTTTTTTTTCTTTCCCGAAGCCCTGAGGGTTTCAACAGTGAATTTCACTATGTTAGCATAGAGACAAGGTTTTTCGTTCTGAGAGGAAGGACCCATAGTAGCTTGAGGAAGAAACATGGAAATTTTTTTTTCTGCTTTAAAATAAAAGGTATCAGTCACCAAAAAGAAAGTAGCAGTGGCATTTGGTGCACATTGGCTGGGCTACCAGAAAAATATTGTTTTGGTTTTTTTCTTTTTTCTTTTTTGGTCTTGTGTTTGGATGTCCTAAAGGACAAATTGGCAGGTTCTGAGAGAATGGTCTGGTTGCAGAGAGCAATGTCCTGGACTTCTGGAGCAGGGAGCTTTGATTGTCATACTGCCATGTTTCTCTAGCGATTTGGAGTAAAGAGCAAAGGTTAAAACATTTGAGGTCTGTCATGGATCTGCACACAGCCTCCCTGGAGATGGGGACGTGGCCTGGCTCCCTGGCTCCCTTCGAAAGTCTCCAGCCTCAAAGTATGAGAGCTGTACTTTGTGGGGGCAGGAGGGCTGTGGCACGGCGGATGGGTAAGACTCACACATTCACTCAACAGGCGGGTGTACATCCAGTACTTACTGAGCACAGGACAGTTGCAGTAAAGGAAAGGAGAAAATTTCTTGTTCTCATCTCTAGAGAGTACAGACAGACTCTAAACAGACAGACAGACACATAGAATCAGAAGTAATAGTACGGTGGAAAACAAGGAAAAACCGAACAAAAGCCAAGAGCCAGGGCTGGAGAGATGGCTCAGTGGTTAAGAGCATTGGCTGCTCTTCCAGAGGACCCAGGTTGGGAACCCAGTACCCACATCGAGACTCATGGCTATCTGTAACTTCAGTTCCAACACCCTCTTCTAGCCTCTGTGGACACCAGACACACATGGTGCCCAGACATATATGAGGGCAAAACACTCATGCACATAAAATAAATAACCTTTTTTTTAAAGGAAGGCATCGATCCTTTAAAACCAAAGGAGCAAAGGGGATGGAGTGAAATGGAGGGCATCATTGGAATGTGGCCAGGAAAGTCTTTCTCTGGTGGTAGCATTTGAACAGAGTACAGTCAGGGACCCAGGTGTATGTGTGTGGGGTGTGTGTTCTAGGGCAATAGACAGGAGACAGTGACTTTTAGGCCATAACCCTGCCGGCCAATGTTTTTGTAAAGAGATTTTGTTGCAGCCTGAACTATGGCAGAGCTGAGGGGTGGTCATGGCTTCCTGATGTGTGACCCTGGGAGTATAAGACTCTACAATACGAAAGTGAGCTGTGGAAAACTGTCCCCTGGTGATGTCAGTCAAGTATAGAACATGCCTTACCCAGTCCTGTCTTGACTCACTCTTCTTTGCCTGGCTAAGTGCTCACAGGGACACACATGCCTTAAGTGGCTTTGTAGAGGGCCTGTGCTCTGCCTGGTTTGTTCCTTCAAAGGGATTTGTCTATATGGTCAAAAGGGCTCACATTCCCAAGGCCTTGTTGTTGTGGAGGTAGGACAGGGGGAGGATATATCGAACCTAACTGTCTGTCATCTAACTTTTTAGGATTTTCATGCTTGCTCAAGGTTCCCAGTCTAGACTAGAAACTTCTTGAGAGTGAAGTTCCAGGTCTTACTCATCTTCTGTTCCAGGGCCTAGCAACATGCTGGCTGCAGTAGAGACCCTGTAGACACTCTTCAATAAAGGAATGCGCACATTCTTGAAACTGTATGTGCACATGGGGAAATGCCACATCGAAATCTGTTACTGTGTCCAGTCATTATGCACCAACCTTGAAAACTAGAGAACAAAAATCCCCGATACCCTGAAGCTGGACAGAAATGAAGTCAGGTATGAGTGTTAGCGTTTTATTTTTCTTTTATGTGAGGTGTCTCTCTCTCTCTCTCTCTCTCTCTCTCTCTCTCTGTGTGTGTGTGTGTGTGTGTGTGTGCGCGCGCGCGTGTGTGGTTTGTATGCAAATGGAGGCCAGAGTGGGACACCCAGCATTGCCTGTGTTTCACTCTCCACTAACTTCCTTGAGACCAGATGTCTCACAGAACCAGCAGCTCATTGCTGGTGACTTCTTGTCCTGCCCTGTCCCTTCCCAGACTGGCTGGTCAGCAAGCCCGAGCAATTCTCCCATTTCTATTCCCCTTAATGAAGTTGTTACAGGTGTACACATGACTTTGCCTGACTTTTCAAGTGGGTGCTGGGGACCTTGGGAGACTGTTTCCTTGGGGACCTTATTGATGTGTAACGTGGGACTGTGTCAGACACACCATGATGGTCGCCGAGAAAGACGTGTCTTTTGAGTACCTCTGGCTCCAGACCTTCAAAATAAGTCTTTATTTTCTCTGGCATCTGTGTGATTGACAGTATTAACTTTGCATGAACCAGGAAGTTGAGCAGGTTAGCTTCTTTGTGCTCTCAGGAGGAGGTGAGGGCTGACGGTGCCAGATTAGGGGGGAGGGGGACTGGGGTGGGAGGAAAACACACCCCAAGAAAACCTGTGGTGGCTGAGATGAGCAGAGATCTCCAGTGGTGGCTGTCACAGTCCTCCCTGAGGGTCCTGGGGGCCCTGACTGGTGATTGGTGATGGGCTTTCCTCCTGCCTTCTGGGTGGCTGCCAATGCAGGTTTTATATTCTCTCACAGACATCGCTTTGCAACCACCGGGATTTTAACATTGGAAGCTCCCGTTTAGAAGCCTGTGCCTCGTATTTTGAGTATTATGGCAATGACATTTTCCTCAGCTTGCAGAGTTTAGTCACAGGTGCAGGGCTGGAGAAAATCCATGTCACAGGAGGTCAGCTGAGGTCCTCTTTGCTGGGACCTATCACTGAGCTTTCTTTCTGTGCCTGTTTGTCTGTCTGTAAGGTAGAAGGGAGAGACAGATCACACAAGGCTTTTGGGGGCCCTTATGGACCCCACTGAATGGATACACCCCTGTGCCCAGTTTCCACCCCTGCCTGGCCTGTTTCTTTGGCTTGGAGGCAGTCACACTGGCCTGACAAGCTGGTGTCAACCATGTCTTCAAGTCCTGATTAAGCAGAGCGTGACACCAGGCAAGGTCCCAGAATTAAAATTTCATCTGGACATTCTTGTTTGTGGCTGCCAGAAATTGTCCATCCCTGCGTTCATCATCCTGCACTGTCCATCCTCTTTCTGTAAATGGAGGCACATGGAATGATGGTATTTGGGGCACAGAGTCCTGGAACCCAGGTCTTCCTCCAGGAGCCAGAATCATGGTCCTGAAGCTGGGGCAGACATAGACAAGGACTCTTGACTCTGTCACGTGCTTCTGTGACAGAGAAACTGTTATGAGAAAGCTGTCATTCTCAACAAAGGTGACAGAGCTCAATGGCTTCCCAGCATCACTGGGCAATGTCTGAAGATACTTTGTATTGTTACGTCTGGGGGTTTGGTGTATGGTCACCAGGTATCCAGTGAACAGGCACATGGCCAGTGCCACTTTTGCTTCTCTCTGATACAGGGTCTCATGTAGCCCAGGCTTGCCTTGCTGTGTAGCCAGGGATGACCTCCACCTTTCAAGTGCTGAAACTATAGGCGTATACTACCATGCCTGGTTTACAGTGCGTAGAAGCCAAGACTTCATGTGTCCTAGGCAAGGATGCCATGAACTAAGACACATCCCTAGCCCCCAGCAGTGCTTTCCAACTTCCTTCGAGGCCCCCAACAGCCCCCACCATCAATAATAATCCAGCCAAACATGGCCCTGTTGTCTGAGGTGGAGAAACTGATTTAGATAAACATTATTTTTAAAATGAAATTTAATGAACCAGTGTTAAATTGTGCACCTCCAAAGTCAATGTATGAATAGTCAGGACAGTGACACCAACGAATGTCTATAAAAGACACCCACTGCTATCTGTGGGCCTCTGAGGTGGAGACTGTTTCTCTTTAGCAAAAGGAAAACGGCCCATGGAGAGATGAAGATATAACCATGATATGGCATAGCCACAGCCTCACATAAGGCCACATCTAAGAGAGCTTTTCTCCCAAAGTACATTGGTAGGAATAAAGCAGGGTGTAACGGGAGTATGGTGTAGCAAAGCCTGTCTATCATATTCTTAGTACTTAAGGAAGACAGAGACAGGATTGTCACGTTTTTAGGCTAGCCTGGTCTACATAAGCAGTTCCAGGCTAGGCAGGACTGCATGTCTCAAAACAACAAACAACAAAAGAGAATATAACAGGGAAGCTGCTTTTTCCTTTATGATTTTTCCCTGAATCCAGAAGGGGTACGTACCCCTTAGGGGGTATCCCCAGCAAGGGCTCTGGACTCACTGGCCTTTGCCACAGGCTGCAGTAGAAGCCACTAAGTCCCTGCTCCAGGATCTGTTCCCTGCCCTCTGGCTAATCATTAGACACAGGTGGGAACCCATGTTCTCTGTTTTCACAGGTAGTTATAACAATAATAGCCCCCTTTAGGCACAGGCTTTTTCATCTTCAAAGCACTTTATAAAGGTGTGCTAATCTCCCAGTACCCTGGTGAAGTCACACGTCCGGGTGTTTTACTGGATGGAGCCACCAGGGCAGGAGAGCGGAATGAGTCACCCGAAGCCAGCTGGGGCTGGAGTTAGGCTTGGTTGGGATTGGAACTCAAGTTTATGGTGGCTGGACTCCTGGACACGGCCTTCACCAGTCCACCCTTTCTCTTGGCTAGTCCTCTCTTGGTATTTGTGCCAAGCCTCAACCTGGTCTGTCTGGGTGGAGAGGAGGCGGCACTTCTTGTCTCTGTCTCTCTGTAGACTGCTTGTACAGGGACTTCTAAATGCGTAAGAAAAAAGATATGTAACTCTCGCTTTCACTCCTTTCTTCCTCTGTCTGGTTCCTCCTCCCCTCCTCCCCTCCCTCTCTCCATTCTTCCCCTTTCTTCCTTCCCTCTCCTCCCTGTCTCCTTTCTTCTTCCTCTCTCTCACCTTCTCTCTTTCCTTCTCCCTCTTTTCTCTGCACCTTCCCAGTCCCTTTCGTGGTCCTTTCCTCTTCTTTCTCTTATTTTTCTCCCCTCATCCCTCCTTCTCCTCCTCCCCACCCATTCTCTCTCCCTCCCTCCCTGTCTCATTTCCTATCCTTCTTTTCACTCTTTTTCTTCTCCCTTCCCCTCCCTCTCTCCATTTCTTTCCCTCTGCTCCCTCCTCTCCCTTCCTCCCCACCCTCCTATGGCAATGTACACCCGCCCCCCACACCCACATACTCCCCCCCCTCATCAGCCACAGAGTTACATTCAGAAAATATTTTCCTTGTGGGCCATGTCTCCCAGGATGGCAGTAGGAGCAGAATAGTTGCAGTGTACCCCGTCACAAGCTTGTTTGGAGAAGTCTCTGGTTAGCAGAGATGTGGCCATAAAGACCAAGGCTTGCCTGGTCACCAGCTATGACCACTGCCAAGGGACCACCCTGGCATGTGGAACCTTTGGGAGCCTGTGGGTATAGGCAAGACATTTCCTGATGTGATCATCCTTGACCTTGACTGGGAGGAACTACGGTTGGGTGAGGTGTCCAGGAGGACCACGGAGCCTGAAAATGGCTGTGTGGCTTGCTGGAGGTTATTAAAGCTGACCATAATCAAGCAAATGTTCAGATTCAGGTGACGTGTATGCCTGCCCGTGAACTGCTGTGTGTCATTTGGGTTTCATGACTCCATGGACAATGGCTGCATTATAGGTGTGTGGGAGTCCTTTGGTCCCTCGTTCCCTCTGCTGCTTTGGGTAAACCAAGGCAGATAATGCACTGATAATTAGAACCTGGGGGTTTGAGTATTTTTCAGTTGGGATTGCCTACAGGTATGGGCTAAAAGACCTCGGAGCAGAGAGGCTCTCGTGTGCCCAGCCGAAGGTGCTGGCTGATTGGAGCTGCCTTGCGTCTTCTCTGTGATACAGCACGAAGCCTCAGATTGCAGCTATGCCCATATTTAAAGCCTTTCTCTTCTGTCTTTGTCAGCATGGGCTGCTAGAACAAAAGTGCTGTGGACTGAGCCACTTAACATCTGTTTCCCTCGAGGCTGTAGAGAATCTCAGATCAGAGAGTCAGCATGGCTAGATTCCTTCTTGGTTAGAGACACTTGGTCTCTGGCTGACAAGGCTGCAGTGGGACAGGTAAGGGCTCGGGAGAGCTTGCATAGGCACTAATCCCATCATGCAACGCTGTCCTTGTGGAGTCTTTATTTCCCAAAGGCTTAGCTTCCAAACACAGTCCATCTCGCCGAAGCTTAGTCCTTCAAAAGATGAGTTTGGGGGCCCCAATGTACCTTTCTGTAGGATCCTTCTCAATCTTGGTCTGCAACAGTGGGGTTCTGGGTTGGGGGCGGGGAGATGAGTAGCGATTAGCCCCTGAGTGTAAACTAAAGCTCTTTCTCTGCCGATGAATCTGGCCACCTTTTGTTCGCAGGTTGGGTAGCGTGGGTGGGTGGTGCCAGGAGAACCTAGAGTGTGTGCGTTGTAGGAGGGGCCCTAGCTTATTACGCCCCCCCAGGCTCAGTGCTACATTTAGTCTTAAGGGATCAGTATTCCTCCCCCACCCCAACACCTGACCTAGCTGCAGAAAACTCTCTTGTTCCATAAAGGTCAGATCCGCTTGTCAGAAGCATCTGTAGCAGCCCGCCTGTCATTTCACCCTTTGTTACTAAAGGATCCAACTCCCTCAGAAAACAGGAGGTGGCCCCATTGTCGCACCACATCCTCCTCATGTTTCGGTCCCTTCTTTGGGCTTCCTCGGTTACCTGGGTTTCTAGCTAAATGCAGGAAAATGATACCCAGATAGAATGGGGTGAAGACAGAGAAGGGGCATCCCAGAGGGAATGCGAATACTGTCGGGAGATGAGCATCTCCTTCAGGCGTTCTCCATTGTGTGCCCGGCCTCCTGCCCTGCCTGGTCTCTGCCTCTTCCCCCTCATCCCTCCCTAAAATCGTGAATACGGATGGGGCAGCTCAAAAACACAGCCTTTTCTAGCTTGTCTCTGCCCGTCTTAGAGTTTCTATAGCTGCGATGAAACACCACGGCCAAAAGCAAGTTGGGGAGGAAAGGGTTTATCTGGCTCACACTTCCCATATCATAGTTCATTGTGGAGGGAAGGCAGGCCAGGAGCTCAAACAGGGCAGGAACCTGGAGGCAGGAGCTGATGCAGAGGCCATGGTGGGTGCTGCTTACTGGCTTGCTTCCCCTGGCTTGCTCACCCTGCTTTCTTGTAGAACCCGGGGCCACCAGCCCAGGGATGGCACTGGTCATCAAGGGTCCCCCCCCCATCAATCACTAATTGAGAAACTACCTCACAGCTGGCTCTCATGGGAACATTTTCTCAATCGAGTTTCCCTCTATTCAGATGACTCTAGCCTGTGTCAAGGTGACATAAAACCACCCAGCACACTGCTCATCGTCACCTAGGTCTCTTCTAGTCTCTAGAAAGGGAACTTGAGCCTCCTCTTTCCCTCCCATCTCTTCCTTTGTGGCTTTTGCTATGGAGACTACAGTTGACCTGCACCCCCAACTCCTTATTCAGCTTGTAAACTTGTCCACCATCCCCTCCCAGCCCCCCCCCCCCCGTGGACGTCACCCTTGCCCAGTCTCCAGCTGAGCCCAAGGCTTTGCAATGGAGAAAACGAATATGAACCCCTCCCACGTCCACTCTTCCCTCTGACTGCCTCATTGGCCCTTCCTTGTACAGAGAGGGAGGTGCTCCCAGTCCCGTTTCATTTGCATATCCTGTCCATCCCTTTCCCATGGAAACCCAACTCTTGCTTTATGACAGTGAGGTTTGACTTCCTCCAAACCCCTGAGGTCTAGTTGGTCCCCTCACCCGCACTGATCATAGCTACTCAGCTCTCATCCCCCCCCCCCATGAACTCCCTCAAAACTGCCTGCTGTTACATAACAGGAATGAACTTGGGCTCTCTAGTTTTAAGCTCATCCCTTATGCAAACTGCCCCCAACTTACCTCTCCATTCTTGGCACTTCAGATGTCCATAGCCTCCTTGATGCTCATCTCCTAGAGTTCATGACCCCCGGTCAAGGCTTCCTTTTGCCCCCTTGCTCCAAGCTTGGTTTTTCCCTTCATCTCTACATTTCTCAGATCTGAACACCAGCATTAACTTGTGTTTCATTTCCTTTCTCTTTTTGGCGGGGACACAGTTGACTTTCCTAGGACTCCAGTGGCTGCTTCTCCCACTGGCTTCTTGCAAAAGAGGGCGGGGCTTGGGCTTCTGCCTTCCACTCTGCCATCTTTAGCAAATGTCTTCTAAGTGACCTCAAAGCATTGCCCACCCACCTGTAAGGCACTTTTTACCCACCCTGGTTTTATTTTTTCTTCCTCTCCCCTGGAGCTTCTCACCCTCTGGAATGGTGAAGATCCATCTCATAGTACTTTTATCTCTCCACGGACTTCTATTGACTGAGCTCTGTAAATATTTGGTAAATGCAACATGTTTGCATAAGGCATTGCACATTCAGTCTCCTAACAATGCTCCGTGTGTCCGTGGTCTTGTGGGACTCAGATGTTAATTTTGTGGCTTCCCAGGAATGTGTGGCTGACATTTGGTGACCACCCACCTAGACTTGTATAGCGGTTTCCAACTGCACATCTTACTAGTGTGTCCTACATGCTAATAGGTTGTGTAACCCTTTTGTGTGTATCACTTCCTGCTAGAGAGATATGCTCTTGCATCCTGAGAACAAGGCCTGTCATCAGGCAGCTGGATCCTCACAGGCAACCTGGTTTCTTCATCCTTTTGATTGATAGAATTCATTCTGAGGAATCAGGATCCCACCCGCCACCCACAGCTCCCCCAGGAGATACTTGGGTTCTGGTGGCTTGAATTTTAGCTCATTTTTATTATTTTTTTGTCTAGGGTCTTTTTTTTTGATTTCTTCATCTCAGGGCTCATTCCTTTTTTTTTTTTTTTTTTTTTTTTTTTGCTTTTATGAGACAGGGTTTCTCTGTATTGTTTTGGAGGCTGTCGGTCCAGCCTGGCCTCGAACTCACAGAGATCCGCCCGCCTCTGCCTCCCGAGTGCTGGGATTAAAGGCGTGCGCCACCACCGCCCGGCCATCTCAGAGCTCATTCCTCTGAGGGACTTGTCCCACAGGCTTGTTCTTAAAGTATTATTCTATGCTGTTTTATATACCACATGTGTGTGTGTGTGCACACATTTTCAACATCATATGGAAGTTAGTTTAAATATAATAAAAGCAAACACAAAGATTATTCCATAACCTGTCTATCCACATTGATTGATTCGGAACATTTTATCATCCCTTTGGGTATGTTGCTGTACGTTTTATCTCTCTCTCACACACACACTCAAAAATTCTTTTTCCTGGGCCATTTGAAGGTAATTTGCGTGTATCATGTATGTTCCCCTTTAAATATATCAGTATGTAGTGTTCCTGACATCAGGGATGTGTTCTTACACAGCGCAGTTAGTGGCCACCATTATCAGTATGATACTGTAGTCTCCAGGCAAGCCCCAGGTTCGTTAGTCAACCCTTTTAAAACACCACTTCCCTCTAGTCCAGAATCAAGTGTAAGATGAGCTGTAGTTCTGACTGATCCCCTTGCTTTGGCTTCCTTTAACCTGCCAAATTTCTATAGTCTGTCTTTGTTTTTCATGACATGGTCACTTTTGAAGAACTGTTTTTAAGAGGAAAATCCCTCTAAATGTGTTTGGGATTGGGGGAAGGATTAGTTTATGGTCCTGATTTTGTTATTATACTGCGTTGTTGGGATCAGGGCCATGCTATATAGCCCTGGCTGGCCTAGTCCTTGCTATGTAGCCCAGGATGTTCTCCATCTCCTGGCAACTCTTCTACCTCAGCTTCCTGCCTCTGGGATTATAGACGTGGACCACCAGTTTATGAGGCTGACTGTTCTTGACTGTTCTTGACTAAGCACCTGTCGAGTGATGTGACAATCAGCGTGTGACTCCTGCAGTGATCCAGCCTCCTGGAGTGTCAATCATTGATGCTGATCCTCCTATATCTGAGTCTCTTTTGACACAAAGCCATGTTGTGGTTCAGTGTCCATCTTTGACACTTGACACGAGAAAGATGAAATAAGGATCTGTAAGCAGAAGTACTTTTTCACAGGAATTATAAATACGGATGCCTACAGGATCAGGTAGGTGACTCTAGAACATGAAGATTGCTAACACTCTGACAAGGGCGGGCTGCATTAGTCTAGAGAGCATGTGACCTCCCGCAGAGCAGTATCAACCCCCGGGTTCTGACTTGTTGCTTTGCTGGAATACAGCTGTGGGGTGGCCAGATCTTCCTGTTTTCCAGACTTTTAAGTCAAATTTAAAATCTCTCAATCTTTACACCTCGTCGCCTAATTCTGGCAACATTAAAGCCCACATCAGAGCCATGAACTAATAAGCCATCTGTGTGCCTCACAACCCACACCCATCATAGGAAGGCTAGAGACTTAAGGGGTCGCCTTTTGAGACTCTTCTTGAATGGTCTTGTGGTTTCGTTACTGTTATTGTTGTTTTTGTCTAAAAGTGAGGAGCCTTCACATTTCCCTGGGTGTTCCATTCAGAATATGAAACGAGGGATAGAAAGTCTGTACTTTAAAAACCGAATCATTTTCTTCCCATGCACATCTGAGGTTCATAGCCCCCCCTAAGCAGCGGTCCTGATCTGGTCTTCATCCCCCCCCCGCCCAAGCAGCAATTCTGATCTGGCCTTTGTGTAGATGTAGATATGCACAGTATTGTGAATTCTGAGCCTCTCCTCCGGGGCCGAGCAAGACAGACGGAGGTCCACTCTTCTTTGCCAGCACATACGCTTGCTGCAAACCCAGTCCTAAGATCATGTGGGATTAGTAGGGACTCACTATACTGATACCAGGAAAAAAAAACCCTGCTCTGTGAACTGTTTTGTTTTATTGCTTTGCTAAGCAAACACGCTTCGAGAGGACACAGAGTGTTCTGCTGTAGTCAGACGCTGCACCCAGCACATGCATGCTCTCTCAACACCTCCCCCTATGCCTCTGGTCTTCTAACGAAGGGTCCTGTGTAGTGACAGCTTCTAACACATTACACATTTCTCAGATGGCAGGCTTTCTCAGTGCCTCTGTACCCCATTCTGAAAAGCTGTGCTGCACTTCGGGTTTGAAAGTTGCACACATCTTTTGACCTATAAAATCAAATAAGACCTACCGGTTCCTGTTTAGAATAGACTATCGGTTTTCTCTTGACTCTTTGCTTTCCTTCCTGAACAACCTTCTGTCTCCGCTTTCTGTCTTAAATAGACCCAGAAGTGCAGGCCTCCTGATAGGCCGTTTCTAATTCTCTCTGCTTTGGAACAGGATTTGGGGAGTGCACAGTGTCACTTACCGGGCCAGGGGACATTGTGTTATGAGTGGTGTCTAAGTTTCTGCCCTGGATTCTTCATATTTTATTTTTATTTGTTCATTTTTTTCAGGTCAGGGTAACATTTAACCAGTTCAAAATAATAAAATGTCAAAATAGTGTGTGAGCACTGGGCTAGGGGATATCCTGGAGGTAAAATGCATTGGCATATTTACATCTAAATTCATGGTTTTGTTCGTTTTAGCTTATTTTGCTCCTTTCAAACATATCATTAAAAGGAAGTTTGTTTCCTAGTTTTAGTTCCAAATCTAGTTAAGCATCCTTATAAAAATAGATAATAATTCATCTGGAAAATACCCAGCCATTGATATTCAATACAGTCTGATAGTCCCTTAGAAAGTATATCATTCATTGACATAACATTAGTCCATTCAAAGACGAGATACCTACAATGAACATCTGGAATCTGTTTTGTCTTTGTTTGTTTGTTGTTTTTGTCTTTTTTTTTTTTTGTTTTGGTACTGGGGGTGGAAACTTAGCTGTGTCCTAGCCCATCTGTTCCAGGATTTTAATCCTTGGTTTTCCAGACCTGGACAGCTCTTCCTCCTGGCAAACAGCAACCCCTACTTCAGGAAAACTGTCTTCTGGTATGTCCTTGCCAAGGGCAAAGGAGCCTCCTTATGTCCTAGTGTTTTGCAGACTCAGCCTCCCAGAGTGCAGACCTGAAGCACAGGCGCTATGTTTACTTTCATTTCCAGCCACATCTGGAGGCCAAAATTTATAAATTTATTTCCAAACCCTACAGCAGTTTACCGAGTGTGTATGTTGAAGCAAGGGAGGGAGAAATGAGCCCCTGTGAGTTGTCCAGTGTGAAATGGATGGGGGCAGTTCAGTGGGCAGACCATAAACCCCAGTCTTGTTTATTAGCATCTGTGGCCTGCCTGCAGACGGTAACGGCGCGAGCGGACTGTGTTTGTCTTGGAGGTTGAGTCCAGAAAGTTCCATGGAGTGTTCTCCATATATATACAACCAGGCATCTTTTAAACCCACCAGAAGCCAAGGGAGGGAGACAAAGGCTGTTCAGAAGTGGAGGGCCCTATGTCTCATGGGGGAGAGCAGGGATGGGCATCTAATGTGTTTACAGTTGGGGCAGTGCGGTGGGTGGGCCAATTCTTATGACGTACTTGAGGCTTAAAAAATGGTCATAAATCTGATGTCTGTCAAACAGGGCTGGCTTTTTCTTTTCCTTTCACAACCAGGTTTTGTGTGACTAAAATTTTAATTTTTTTTTCCAATAAGAAGTACTCACAGGTAGGGTGGGACCCTCCGTCCCGGTGCATACTCTAGAGTGTTTGGGAGAGTCTGTAGTCTTTCTGCTCTTCTGGAGAAAGGGAGTCTTCCTCTTTACTTCTCAAATTCTTACTTATTGAGGACTGGATCCGCCCCTCAGAATGGATGGACACCCAACGTTCTGCATTCAAGAACTTGGCTTTGGCCAATGGGCATTTGGTCTAATAGAAGTACCCCAGACAAGCCAGGAGCTCCCTCCTGTAGGTTCCCCACTCTGCCCTGAGTACAGCAGGAACCAAGGGGGCAATTCATAGGGTGCCAATTCAGGGGAAGGACATGATGTCTGTGGCTGCTAGCCACCGACCCTCCACTGCAGAGAAATGTGCCGGGGATGTCCTTTGAATGCGTGGTTTGGCTGTATGATGCCTCACGTCTGAGGTGAGTCCGCCAAAGAGAAGGGCACTTTTTTGCGGCGAGAGACTGGGGCTTGGATGCAAGGCTTGGACAGAGGGGAGTGTGTGCCTGGAGAAGGTGTGGCCCACCAAAGAAGAGAAAATCCCCCATCTGCGAGGAGACTGGCTGCCAGGTCTCTCCACTCAGGGAACAGTGAGTAACTGTTGAGAAGCCTGGCTCGTTCCAACAGCATCCAGGTGTGCCCTGGCCAGTCAGGTGTGCCATTTTGTGTCACGTAAAGAAGTGTGAGGGTCTTAGTACACACCTCTGGCTCCGTTGCGGCTCACCTCTGCCCACCCTTGCCAGAACGTCCCCATCCACTGGAAGGACAAGCCTATCAAAATGGGTGTGTGGCCCATGGACCTTCACCCTCTGTTGAGGCACAGGCTAGGTGCATGCTGCACTTCCTGTCCCTGCCTCCAGTTGCTAGGTCTTCATGTTTCATTTTCTGTGTTGACCCAGCCAAGTTTCGAGCCCTTGGATCTGAGGAGATCCTTGCTTTTCGGGGCTTTTTTCCTGGCCGCTGGCCACCCTTGACTGCTTGGCTCTCTGGGCTTGGTTGTCGAAGGGTGTGAAACAAATCGGGCCAGAGAGGGAAGCTGGATCTAAACCCGGCTAGGTGGGATTTCCCTGTGGGCTATGGGTGGGAGGTGGAGATTCGTCCCCCAGCAGAGACCCCCTGGAAGAAACCCAGCCGTTGAGAGGCCAGTACTTTTCCGTTGGTGGGTAGGGTGGGGTGGAGGTGGACTTTGAGCTGGGGACCTAGCGGCCTAGGGATTTTCCAAGGTTGCCTCAGGGAAGTTACCCCAACTCAGGGGCAAGGAACCAGGGAGCCTTCGTTTTATTTATTTTTAAATGCCTCTCGTTGTGATAAAAGGTTGAGTGAGCCTGTCCAGAATGCAGTGCGCCATGACAGGATGAGCATCCAAAAAGGTGACAACTCTAGAGCAGTGGTCCTCCACCTTCCCAACACTGCGACCCCTTCATACAGTTCCTCATGTTGCGGTGACCTCCAGCCACAGAATTATTCTGGTGCTGTTTCATAGCTGTCATTTTTCTACTGTCATGAACTGTAATGTAAACATCTGATATGTGACCAGGGGTCACGAACCACGGATTGGGAACCACTGTTCTAGAACCATTGTTGTATGGCTCAGAGATGGGCAAGGTGTCCATGGGTCTCTGTGTCTCTTTCCTTGCTTACAAAAGAGTCAGTATTTGACAGCCTTGGGTCCTCATGGGTCTTATGCTGTCTCAAGCCTAGTTGTCCCCCCCTCACTTTTCCAGATTTTCTATGTTCTACAGGGTAGCCTTGAAGCTGGGTCCACACCATTGATCTATACATGGAATCCAGCCAGCAGGCAGTTCCCACTGTTAATTTGTATGTGATTGTTAAGTTGGCTGTGTGCTAAGTTAGAGGGGCCATGTTATCACTGCAGCCTTCTTCCCACCTCCGTATCTTTCTTCTTTGCAGAAACTCCAGGACTTAACATTGGATGCTTGTGTTTGTTGAGGACCTGTGTCCCTGCCGGGCACACACATGTGCAGAGACTTGATCACAAGCAAAACCTGGGCCTCTGATATGCAGGATGTGCCCAGTCAGTGCTGAGTTGGTAGCTCTGAGTGAGAGCTGGGTGTGGGGTGTACGGTTGCTGATGGCCAGTGCGCCCTCTGGATTCCAGCGTCCCTGTGGACTCCTAATTGATATTTAGCTACTTCCTGATACACAAGGCATCAATGTGACGACCATATTTAAGCCTGATTATTGATCTCAAAATCTACTGGTAGTCAGAACTGTGGCATCATGGTATGTTGATGGTGGCTGAAGAGAAGGTATGCACATGGGCTTCACAGCCTGTGCATTAGTTGCTGTGTTGGCAGGAGCAGTTCTTAGACAGTTGTGATCTCCTTGCTCTGTGGCAAGTCTTTAGATGTGCTGGGTTGTGATTAGGCACTGGTATAATGATGAAGCCTCAGCCGTCCTACTGTTGACTGTGTGAATGGCTCTGTGACTCTATGGCCTTGTCTTCACAGGCTGCTCATCCCAGGAATGCATCAGCTTGGTTCTTTCTGCAGGAGGGCTTAGAGAGCCCGTGCATTTTGTAGCATTACTTTAACTGCGAGTCTGCCTAGATGTTTGGAATTTTGGAGTATTCCCCAAAGCTTCTGGTTAAATGACCCAATTGCTTTGAATATCTACTGGGATAGAGGAAAAGTATGAATCCTGCAGACATTGAGGTCGCACTGCTAACGCTTGAGGACCTATACTCTAGACCTGTCTCTGTTTCTTATCTGGGGCCTCTATGTCAGAGTTAAGCACCCTGGTTGCATGGACTGTTTGTGACAAGAGAAAAATAATTGACAAGCATCTTGTCTATGGTGTTTAGAAAGACTTAAGTGCGAACACTAAGGGCATGGAGGCAGACTTAGTTGGGAGAGGGATTCTCTAGCATAACCCTGGAATCTATCTCCAACACTGCATAAAAATGAGCATGGTGGCACATGCCTATAATCCCAGCACTCAGAAAGTGGAAGTGCAGTGTCATCTTTGGCTGTATAGCAAGTTCAAAGCCAGCCTGTGCTACATGTAATCCTGTCTCAAAGCCAACCAACCTAAAAACAAACAAAACAAAACAAAAAACCATAAACAAACCAAAAGGTGCAGAAGGTTTTCTGTCTTTCTTTTGTCGTGAATGCCTGCCTCTAAATAAATATTTAAGCAAGTGTGGTCTGTTTTTCCTGTCTGGGAAGAGATTTGGGAATGTAAAATATAGCCAGCACTTCCTCTGATTGTCACCAACTAGCAAGCTAACTTAACCTGTGGTGTGATGACAGCTTACAGGGGTTGATGGACTGAAGGTGCATCTGAGCCAGAATGGCTTAGAAACCACCAGCAGATCCAGGCTCTGTAAGTCTGTGTGATATCAACAATGCTGTCATGTAGACAGCTCCACACATTCCTCCAGCTTTGGGTGGATTTCTGGTGGCCTGTGGCACTTTCTGGAATGGAGATTCATTGCCCCAATGTCTGTCTTCATTGTCATGTAATATTCTCTATGTATGTCTGTGTTCTCATTTCCCCTTTCATGCAGACACTGGCCATATTGAGTTCCAATGCCACCTCACCTTAGTCTCGACTAATGACATTCTCAGGAGCAGAGGGACTTCAACATATAATTTTGTGTGGCTCGATACAGTTCACCCCATAACAAATGATAAATGACCAACCTCCACAACAAAAGTATAGATGGAACTCAGATTTAACTTCTGCAAATTAATACCCCATCAAGGCGAGTTCCATGAGTAAAAATCTATCGTGTGTCCAGGAGGAAGTTAGTAATTTATAGGAGAAGAGCAGACCAGTGTTTCCTAGACCTGTGCCTTAGTGACCTGCACACTACCATCTCAAAACATTTCTGCTGCATGCTTCCACATGGTTTATGTTAACACTGTGCGTGAAGAGGCCTTGCGGTATCAGTCATTAGTGAGCCCAGCATTGCATGACATACAGGATATGATGAAATCATAAAACATTGGAATCTGTGGCTTTTCCAAGACACTAAGCCTGAAAAGTGTTCTCCCTCCCTCCCTCCCTCCCCCCCCCCCGCCCTCTCTCACCCCAAAGTCAGATGGAAGAGTCGTTAAGAACTTCCTGATAGCATATAGAAATGTTTTTACTGATATAACCAGGACTGAAAGAGACTAGAGAAGAAAAGCCTTCTGGTGTGACTCAGTGTCACTTCTAACTATGTTGAATACATATTGCAGGTACCTCTAAGCACCCTTATTTAGGGAAGCAGCAATCCAATACAGCATCCTCATTGGGGAGATGAGATTATAAGGTTTTCTTGAGGTCAAAGTCCCAACAGTTGAGATTCTATTGTCAAGCAGTGGCAGGACTGACTGTATGCCAGTAGGAAGGGGACATTTGCCAGTGGACAACTGTCCTGTCAGTCCTGAGGGATGCTCCTGGCTTCTAGTACCTAGAGGCTGAGGATGTCACTACCATCCTCTCAAGCACAGAACAGTCTCCACCCCATAGAAGGGTTCAACCCCCAATGGTAGCAGACCTGCCCTAGGGAAAGGCCCTTGTTTTCTTGATTCTCTTCTAAAGGATCTGTTCTGAAAAGCCGCACCACAATAGCGTGCTTACTCCATAGAAGCATGGAGAGATGTTCTCTTTTGATCACATAATATTGGATTTTGCCTAACGTTCAGCTTGAGTTCCTGGTTATAAGAAAGGCCTGTAAAAAAAATCAGCAAAAAAAAGTGTCACAAGAAGGGACTTTCTGATTTCAGTTTAGCATTTTAAATACTTGCATGTCCACTCCTGGATAAATTGCTTCTTTCCCTTTAGGGTTTTCTGATAAACTTTGGGCAGCCCATAGCCACGGCTGACCCATGGCTTCCACTGGTAGAAGATCTCTCTGCTGACCTTTCTTCTGGAATCCCAGATCTCCATCCTTACCTCATTACTACCTCCCAACTTGGTTCTCATGTGCCTCTAGATATCCAAGCGGAGACAGAAAGGATGAAGAGCGATGGTCTAGAGCCAGATTATGGAGCTGATCAAGCTGTATGAATGCAGGTGCCCCGTGATGCTGCCCCTGGGCTCCCCCTGGGTACCTGTCCCTCCATTGTCTGGCTCCTCTCCCAGCATCCTTTGAGTCTATATCTGTTAAGTTCCCTCATTCTCTTCTTTGTAGCCAGATGATCATCTGCTACCTGGATGCCTGGTGCCTAAGGTAGTATAGCTAGAAAGTTCTTCCCAACCAGATAGACCCAACAGACAACATAGCCATGGGACAGATGCCCTTGTAACTGTCTCTTCCATACCAGTCAGTCCTCACATTGCCCCCAAGCCACATCTGCACAATGAACATGTTAAATGCTAAGTAATGTTGCATGCAATGCACATACATTTATGTAACCCAGTGTCATCCATGACACATTGGTGAGCATTGCCTATTTCTGTTGATGGAACCCTAGCACAGCACCTGCTAGGAAAATGTTCTACCACTGAGCCGTGCCCTCAGTTCTTAGGTTTATGAGACAAAACCTTACTATGTATCCTAGGCTGGCTTTTAACTGGTGCTGTCTGCCTCAGCTGGGTATGTTAGGATGACGAGGTATGTGTCTTCATGCCAGGCAGACTGGTTGGTTGTTTTTTTGTCACTGTATGCGCATGATTTGGGGGACATGTGTGCCACTGTGCACCTGTGGTGGTCAGAGGACAGCTTTGTGGAGTAGATTCTTTCTTTTTATCTTTATGTGAGTTCTAGGGCTAGAAGTGAGTTGGCCAGCGGTGTGTGGCAAACACCTTTCCCTGCTGAGTCATCTCCCACTCTGTATTCTGGAACCCGGTTTAATACTTGCATAGAATAGGTCAACACCAAAGCATCTTTGTGGTGTAGAGGCGATTTTGGGTAAAGGTTTTGCATGCCCATATCTTGTTTGGTGTCATTTGACATTTTCTTGAAGGCTTTGTGGTTTTTCTCTCCCCTCCGTCCTTCCCCCTTTGCTTCCTTTCCATCCTACCCTACCTCCCTCCGTCCCTCTGTCCTTCCTTCTCAGTGCTGCTGCTAAACTGCACACCTGTTAGGTGGATGACATATACTGAACTGTACCCCAAACCTTTGTGTTCAATTTCTTTAAGAAAATTCCTTCCCACCGAGACATGTGCGGTCTCTGAGAGTTGTGCTAATTGGACCGGTGGGTTGCAGTGTGGTAAGGGTATATACATGCAAACCTCAGGCCTACTTGTGGCTGGCCATTATTATTTTCCATACCCTGGGCACTGGCAGGGACAGAGGGTACCTGGCAAGGAAGCCTGAAATACTCTGATCTTTCAGGTAAGCTCATAGACTCTGAGACATAGACCAGATAGAAAGTGAGTTCAACTTCAGAATAAGCCCCAGCTCTTCGGCTACAGCCCAGTTCCTCTGCAGTGATGGCCCATCACATACTAGATTGAGTATTTTGCAAGCATTGATTGGAACCTCAAGACAGCTATAAACATAGGAGATACTTTCGAGAACATTTTTGATGGGTGGGGAAAAGGGATCACAGAGATGCTAAAGCGCTTACCTCCGGCTTCCAGGCGTCACAAATGGAATTCAGACTCCTAGTGCAGCCAGACACTGATTTTCTCATCTTCGTAATGACTCTGAGAGTTAGGTGTGGTGTCATAAGCCTGTAATCCCAGGCTTGGGATGCTGAAACAGGATGATCATGAGTCCAAGTCCAGCCTGGACTAAATAGTTAGAACTTGTCACAACAAAACCAAGCATGAGTAAGATTGAGAGCCATGGGAGGCTTCTTCTACCTTGACTCCGAATCTTGACTCTAATTGGATTCATTGAGTTCCAGTGAGGATCCAGTGTGGTTCCAGTGTAGAGACTCGCTAGTTGGGCACAATGTATACCTGGAGAAATGTTTGCAAGGTCACTTGGGTCTAGGGAGCCTGGTGGACTGACAGGTAGCAGAAGGACTCTGCCCTAGTCTAGCACTCATCTAGACACGAACTCAGGAACATGGGAGCTATCTCTATCCTCAGTCTCACTATATGTAGCTATTAAGTCAGAATTTGCCAACCAGTAGACCAAGCCACTTGAAACGTGAACCAGGGACCTATGATGGCAGTTCCCCTTCTTTCATTAAAATGAAGCACACAGCATCCTGAAATGTCAGCCTGTCTGTCATTGGGAAAGCTTGCGGCATGGAAAAGGCAGTCACCCAGATGGCTTTATAAAAGCATGAGAATTTGCCTGGCCGAACCTTTTAAAATTAATACTGGGTGTCAGCTGAATAACTACTCATACCTCAGAGAGCTAGGCTTGGGGATCTCGGCTGAGGCAGATGTGGCTCTTGCTTGCTAGGGAGTCTTGGCAGCTGTTGGGGGCTTTGGGGACCCATAGAATATGCTGAGCAGAGGTGGTGGGTTCTAAGATAACATATGTTCCTGTAGCATCCCTAAGATTTTTGAGTTAGCAGAAGGGTTTCTACTGCCAAGGATGTGTTCAGATCATATTGTGTTTTCACTGACCCCATGTAGTAAACAAGTCACTCAGGGATCTCTGTGTGTGTGTGTGTGTGTGTGTGTGTGTGTGTGTGTGTGTGTGTGTGTGTGTTGCTTATGGTCAGACTCTTTAAATATACCTCCCTGATTTTCTGTGATCTCATTTTTCCTTAAAATATCACTGGAAAGTGTTTTCGAGTTGAATGTTTTATTTTCCATTTAAACGTGGTGAAACCCAGACACGGGGGCTCTGTCTTGGCACTAGGCTGGTAGACCTGGACCTTTGGTGCCTTCTGTGGTTCATGGCCTTTAGGGAACTGGGAGCAGCCTGCAACCACAGTGACATCACAGACCTGCCCAGGGATTCTAGCCTCTGGATAGCTGCTGGATGCAGATGCTGTCTTCACTGGATATCCCTAGGGACACAGATGTGGTTTGAAAAGAGAAAACACCGTGGTCTGTAAACATTTGCTGTTTTCAATTTTTACTTTTATTTATCCTTTGTACGGAATTTTGGGTGCTGTCTTTACACCCAAGTTCAAGACTGTTGAAGGAGGAGCAGAGTCAGGTCACATTTTGTGACTGTGGATGGAGACGGGCAGGAAAAGTTCTGAGGGATGCATAGGCCACAAGAAACAGCAAATCCAGCATAGCAGGAGGGAGGGTTCAGCTTTTATGGAGGATGTCTGCTTGCTGCTGGCTGTGGAACATGGTACACTCTTGGTGCTCCCCCTGGCTAATGGTAATGTGCTGGGCTGAACTTTAGGTGTTTGTGCTTGTGAGTTCACGTGAGGTCAACTCCCACTCTGAAAGCATCTAGGTCTCCATAGAGAGAGGGGCGCAGAAAGCCTATCACCATTGTCTTCAGCTCATACCAAATTCAGGGCACATGTTGAAGTTCCAGCAATGGCTGCAAAGTCAGGTAGCTTTCTTGGTTTGTAGGACACGGACTAGGCTTAGCTGGTTAAGTATCAGAGAGACATGACAGAGAGGGCCCTACAAGTTTGGGGAGCAAGGATTTATTAAGGTACTTACAGAGTAGGGCTTCTTAAAGTTCTTCCATTTGTGACCTCATTGTACCTGAGAAATTGGCACCTAGGTATATAAACAAAATGTTTATTGACAATAAATCATAAAGAGATATGTTTTTTAAAAACTTTGATATACGTGTAATTTTACCATTTATTTGTTTGTTTGTTTGTTTTTGAGACAAGGTTTCTCAGTGTAACAGCCCTCGCTGTCCTGGAACTCACTCTATAGACCCTCCTGCCTCTGCCTCCTGAGTGCTGGAATTAAAGGTGTGTGCCAACACCTCAGGCAATTTTACCATTTATTAAAGGATAAAACAAATTTTCATACTAATAAAATGGATTGTTTATGTTTACACAAAGAAGTAAACCTTGACTGAATATTTAATGCTGCAGGGTGTAGAATATCTTCAATATCTTTTAGAATTGATGGATGTTTTGAGTTTATAATTATAAGCCCTGACATTGCTGTGTCATGTAAATCCATAGTGCAAGATATCAGAAGTCTGTTTAGGGCCATTTAAAAGCCAGTGGATGTTCTGACCAGCTCTTAAGTCAACACTCATTAAACACTTGTCTTTCCTTAGTGAAGTGGAAAGGTGTCATCATGGAGGGCCTCCCTGAAGAATGATCCAGGAAGGGAGACTTTGGATGTTAAAAAACAAAACTATTTCAGACTAAGGAAATGGCAAGCACCGTGGTCCTAGGGTAGGAAAGGGCTTGGGGGTTTTCCAGCAGAGAATTAGAGCTAGTAAATGAAAGGGTGATGAGCCAGCCAAGAAACGGCACAAGAAGAGGACAGAGGGTGGGGTGTGTGACCCGCTCGTAGGGTGCTCCCCTAGTGTGTATGGAGACACGAGTTTGATTCCCAGTGCTGCACACATTGGGCTTGGTGGCACACGCCTGTGAACCCAGCACTGTGGATGTAAAGCTTGGAGGATCAAGAGGTCAGGGTCATCCTTGGCTATATAATGGGTTTGAGGGCTAGCCTGGTCTATATGAAAGCCTGTCAGAAATGGGAGGGGGCAAATAGGAGGAGGGGAGAGGAAGAAATGAGTGAATTGTTAGTGGAATTGAATAATATTTGCAAAGGGCTGAGGCATAGTAAACACTCAATGCATGACATCATCATTATTATTATTATTATTATTATGGAAATGCCCCATATTTGAGGTTGACAAGGGCTTATGCTGTTGGGATGGCCATGGGAACGTAAGAGAAGATTCCTCTTGAGAATGGGCAGAGGTTGCCAGAAGCGGTGAGAAGATTAATTTGAAGAGGGCTTCCCATCCGATGATGAGAAAGAACAGGGAAACTCACCTTTGTCAAGAGGGGCATTTGGTGATGAGTTTGGGTGTGGTGAACTTGAGATTATGACAATCACCTCCTCTGCAAGCAGCTGGCAACCTGAGGTTTAGGAAAAAAGCCTAGGAGCGGGAATATAGCGCATCCTGAGGAAGGGGAGAAAGGACCAGTCCCACCTTGTGATGGAGGGGGCAGAGCTTCAGAGTTGGGGTCCCAAGAGAACTCCCCTCATCGTCCCCTGCGTGGCCCTCAGTGACCTGCAGAGTTGGCAGGAGGAGTCAAGACCTTGGCTCTCCATCGCAGACCTGTCTTTTGTGTGTTTGTATGGGTAGCAGGTCTCTCCTTCTTCCTTGGCAGGGTCTAGGCAGCTGTCCTGCGAGTGTGTCCTTTGCTGCCAGTTGGGGCCGTGTGACAGACACAGGGAAGTATGTTTGTTGTAGGTTCTGAACCGAAACACAGGTATCACCAGGACCTTTTGTCACCGCACAGGAATTTAGAAAATGCCACAAAGCAGGTTGGTTCTACCCTGTGGGGTGTCCGCTAGGTTAGAATTCTTAGTCATTCAAGCCAACACAAGTTGATTCACTAGAGATGGCTGCCTCTGTCTCTATAGTCCTAATTGCCTCTGAGGTGTCAGGTGGGATCTGCCACCAGATCAGGTGACTCCTTTTCTCTCTCTGGGACATGCCATAGGCCCAATAGTAAGAAGCCCTTGCCATAACTCACCTCCGACCCAAACCTGAACTCCAGTCTGTTTCTGATTTCCATCAATCTTACAACTTCTATTTTGTACTTTTTTTAAAAAGGTGCATTCACTGTTTTATTTCCAATTTAGAACAGCATATGATTTTTATTATTCTTTAATGCCATTATAGGATTTAGTCTTCTTCACAGAGCAATGCTCACTCACTTTAGACACAAAGAAATGAGAAAAGTCACCCGTCAGTTTAACACCCAGAGACAAACATGGGAACCCTTCACTTTCTCTTTCAACATTTTAATAATTTGTGTATTTCTGAAGTATTTGTAGTAATAGAAACAGATAGCACTTATTGATTACTTACTATGGGCCAGAAAATGTGCAAAAACATTGAATATAGTTAGTTACTACAAATAAAAAGATCCTATTAATTACTACAATAGAGATACAAGCATTATCCTATCTCACATCTTCAAATAGAAGGTAACAAATATGGGGCCTGGAGCTGTAGCTTAGTGGTAGAGCTCTTGCCTAGCATGCATGAGGCCCTACGTTCAATCTCTATTTCTTCCAGGAAAAGAGAAAAGAATGAAGAGCTATGGTTGTGGAGAGCTTATAGGGGCAGGGATGCCTAGAAGATGCCTCCAGGGACTCGGCTACCTAGTGGTCAAGAAAGATTTTGCTTCTGAGTGCTCTGCCTCCAAGACACATGCCTATGTGACTAGACTGATGAGTTGATAACACACAGAGCTTCCCCTGTACCTTCACTGCCTTTCTCTGGTTCTTGTACACCTGCCTGCCCTGCACTCAGACCCTGAAACGACAGACAACACTCTAGAATGGAACTGTGCCACTGACTGGCCACCTCCCTCCCCCTTTCTAAGGCCCCCTCAATCTTGTTGGTTCTAAGCAGGTGTTGTTATCTCTTTTCAAAAGAGTACATGCTTGCCTCCGTTGTTGTGGAATTGGAGTTGTCTAAGATTTTGCTAGAAACTAGAAATATTGTAGTCTGGCTGACACTACCTTTGTATAGTCTTGTCTTTCTTTTTCCTGCTCCTAAATGGGACACTTCTCCTGGCCCAAGCACACGAAAGAACATTTACATTGCTGTAACTCATAACAGGTACACCACAGTACCGATCAATGCATGTTTTAGGTAAGTGATATTGGCCATATACAGTAAACCCTGGTCCAAAGTGGAATGCTTTGTTACTACGCCATTGTGAAGAGCAAATTGCCAACCCCCCCATGCAGACCTGGAAAGGTGTCTTAGTCAGGGTTTCCGTTGCTGTGAAGAGTTGCCATGACCAAGGCAACTCTTATAAGGGAAAAATGTTTAATTGGGGTGGCTGGCTTACGTTTTCAGAGGTCCAGTCCATCATCATCATGGTGGAATATGGTGGCAGGCAGGCAGACGTGGTGCTGGAGAAGGAGCTGAGAGTTCTAGATCTTGTTCCACAGGCAACAGGAAATAAACTGTCTACCACACTGATCGTGGCTTGAGCCAATGGAGACCTCAAAGCCCACCTTCACAGTGACTTGACGAACTTTCTCCAACAAGGCCACACCTACTCCAACATAGCCACACCTCCTAATAATGCCACTCCCTTTGGGGGCCATTTTATTTCAAGCCACCACAACAGGCATCCTGTTCTTTTAGCCAAGTGATTGGCTAAAGGCACGTGGAACCAGTTTCATGGGTAGACTTGTGGGCATTAAAGGTAGAGAAAATTGCCTCAGCCTCTGCTTACACCACAACTTTAGTTTTCTAACAGTCTTCCACAGACAGCCTAATAGAGTGTGGGTGTGAATTCTTTCTCATTGACCAGGGCCTTGTCTTTGAAGCTCTCAACGTCGTTGTCATATCTGGGTTGACTGAAGAGTTTGACTAGGAAATTATCTTCCCTAAGACAGACCCCCAGAAATGCACACACAGCACAATAATGCTTGCTTTTGCAACGCGAAGGATAATCATCCCTTGGGCTCAACATGCCTGGGCATCTGGGTACCAGTTCCTTGGTGATCTAGCTATCTGATAAGATGAGGACTTGGGTACCAGCTCCTATTAATGCCCTATCCTGTGGTGGCAGCAGTGGTAATGTCTAGAGAAGTGTGTATATGTGTTCTCCAAGTAGACTTTCCAGAGTCGGTTGGAATAAATAGGAGGTAGACGGCCGCCCGGGAAGGTCAGTTCGTTAGCTGACCTTGGGCTGTGTTAGTGTATACTGACCCTTTATTTGGGATGCCCCAACTTTTCTCCCCTGTGAAAAAGCCTGCATCTTTCTATCCATCTCTGCTTCCCTCCTGATTGCTGCTCTATTGAGTGTGCCGGACTGGGTAGGTCGTGGGAAAGATCTCCAGGCAGCTGGCTTGTCTGAAAGCCAGGCCTGGCCAGTATAGGGAGGGAGGGCGGGCGAGAGGGAGAGAGAGAGGGAAAGAGAGAGAGAGATGAGAGAGAAGGCCTTTCTACCCTCCCTCAGTAGGAAAATAAAAGAGATAAATGAACCCTAATCCTGACCCAGGGGCAAATCCCAATAAAGATCCAGGTTAATTCTTCCTGCCGATCCAACCCTTGAATTCATTGTGAGAATTAGAGAGTTCTGAACACTAATTTGCCACATCAGATTGTATAATTATCTTTTATAGGCCTGCGTGTGATGTATGCTAGGTGTCTGTGCTCCAGGGGCTGAGTGTCTGCCTGTGTTTGGACTTCGGAAGTCCCTCCTGCCAGGGTTGAGCATCCCACGTACAGGTGGGGGTATGAGCTACCGCGGTCTCTGTCATGTGGTCAGACAGACCCAGCAGTGTTCAAAGCCCACCTCCTGGGGTGGGACACTTTCCCATGATAAAACAGGGGGGTTTTAAGTGGAACTATAGGGGGAAAGGTGAACCCCATGCAAGGTAGGGGCTAGGTGCCTGGCTGGAGTAGGTATCTTCTAGAAAGGTCCCTCTGTAAAGCAACAATGGGACATCCAACAGTTGGGTTCTCAGCAAAGCCCACCAAGTTTAGAGACTGCCATGAAGCGGATCATTTCAGTATCAAATTGTGGTTGTTATGCGCCTATGATTTCATGGTTCGCTTCCACCATAAAAACATTAAAATGAAACTTTTATGGCTGCAGTGGTAAAAGGATGATTAGTGCCCAGGCCGGATCCGTTACCTCAACATTACCGTGACTGTCATTACTATGACCATCACTTGCTCTGCTTTTGAAAGACATGAGAACATCTCTGTGGGCCCGTAAAAGTAATTGTAGCATGGTGGATGTGTTGGCCTAGGGGGAGGTTTAGGAAATGGGACCCAGTGCTGTGGCCTCCAGAGAGCTTCTTGGCTTGTTTTGTAGAAGTCACTCCAATGGGTTATTTCTTATTTATTGTAATAAGGAAAATCACATTCGTGTGACACATGGTTCAGGCACGTGAAGGGATCATGAAGGAACTGATTTGGGGTCAAATGCAAGGGCAGATCTGGTGAGGTGTGTGCTGCCAGGTGACCTGCTTCTGAAGGTGCTCCCCTCAGCCTGTCTACTGTCCTCCCCAGCAAAGGGTAAAAAGGGCCATGCTGAGATGGCAGGAGATCTATTAAAGCCCAACAGAGCTCCAGGACACATTCCAGCTAGTGTGCCAGGGACAGACTTAGTATCCCTGGGGAGTCAAGCTCTTTCTGGGAGGTTCAGGTGGCCATGCCACTTCAGAGAACAGAGTGAAACAAATGTCTGGTGGAATGCAGAGACCTCTTGAGATACACAACTGCCTAGAAACGGGTCTCTCAGGCTGTAAGCCTAAACTTCCTGCATACCTAGTACTCCACGGTAGCCAGAAGGGGATCTGTGGCTGGAGAGAGACTGTAGGTGGCTCGCCTGAGTTCATGGGGGTGTGGGAGAATGCAAGAGGGGTGTCGCCGAGCTCAAGCCACTTACTCATTATGTATAGAGGACTTCCAGTCTTGGGTTTCCCTGGGAACACATTAAACATGCAGATTATAGGCTATGGATATTGTCCAGTGGGTAAAGTACTTGTCACACAAACATGAGGACTTGAATTTAAATTCCCAGAACTTATATAGAAGCCAGGTGCAAGCCCCTGAAATCCCAGCATCTAGTGAGTGGAGAATTCTTGAGAGCTCGTGGGTCAGCTAGCCTGGTGTGCTAGCAGGTGAGCAGTGAGTGTTTCAGACAAGATGGAAGGTGAGCACTCATGCTTGAAGTTGTACTTCAGCCTCTGTAAGCATCCCTTGGCTGGTACATCATGTGCACCGGCACTCACAGACAGACAGACAGATAGGCAGACACACACACACACACACACACACACACACACACAGAGAGAGAGAGAGAGAGAGAGAGAGAGAGAGAGAGAGAGAGAGAGAGAGAGAATTTTAAATGTAGATTTCTCAAGTTGCCACCTACACAACAGGAATTCACTTTTAGCTACATCTCGAGCAGACCCTCAGAAACTAAGGGCATCTTAGGAGGCTTCCTCCTGGTGCCCAGGCCCCACTGGAGACCAGTTAGGACCACTGGCATGGGATTAGATGCAGAAACCTAGGGGAAGGGGATGGTTCCAGAATCCTTCACTCCCCTCTTCATGACACTCCCCAACTCTGTCACTTCAAGATGACCCCAACTCTCTCTCTCTATTCTCCCCCCCCCCATTAAATTGGCTGAAGTGAGACTTCATGGGGCAATGTGAGGACTAATTGTTGCCTCATGTTAAAATTTGCCCCTACCGGAAGGAGGAGCAAAGCTAAAACTGTCTCCATCCATCTGGGGTCTGGCTTGAATGAGTTTGTGGGGTGTGTTCCACCCAGTAATACACCGAGAATAGGTGGGTGTGGGGCCACTATGTAGAACGCAGGGGTGGGGATGTCTTCTAGATGCAGGGTTGGAGGTGGAAGACAGCCTGCCGTGCTGCTTGCTGTCTGGGAATGAGCTTTCTACCCATCAGTTGGCCGGTGAGGTCACAGGTATAACACAGTTCTTCTGGGCGCCAGTGGACAATTTGTTTGCCCTAGTCAGGAACCTACTGCAGGAGGCTGGGACGGTAGCTCAGGTGTAAGCCTGGGGATCTGAGTGCAGTCCCTGGCACTACCACCCATGTACAAAGCATTTGTAAACCCCGTGCTGGGAAGGTAGAGACAGGAGACTCCCTAAGGCTCACTGTTCAACAGCGCCAGTTACTGAAGTCCCAAATCCCAGTGAGAGCCCCTGTCACCCGATGAATGACACCCGAGTTTGATCTCTGACCTCCACACACATGTTCACACATGCATACACATGTGCATCCCCAGGAACTTAAATATGCAGAGACTATATTGCATTGGAGGCCTGAGGCCCATCCTTGGGTGAATTCATGGACTTGATGGTGGGGTGCAGGCCCTGTAAACATGTCACTGGAGAGGCACTGTGGTGCAAGAGGCCCCTTCCCCCATCTGACCTAATGGCTGGTGGGGTTGGCCGCAGAGGACCAGCCCCACCCTGACGTTAGGAACTCAGGGACCCCAGAGTGGTGAGGTGTGAATGTGCGCTCAGCCACCCAAACAATCCTTTCCCTTGTGTGTGAAGGCTACCAGTATCCCGTTTCAAGTCTGATTGTATTCTTCTTCCCCTCTTGTCTGTCTTCTGTCTGTTTTAATTTGCCAACCTAAGGGTCTAGAGTGATTTCTTTGAGCCTAATGATGGGGAGGCTTAGACTGGGGCTATTATCTTTAAACACCGTTTGAAATACTACTCTTCCTGGCGTCTGAATTAGATTGAACAGAGGCCGGATTTAAAGATTAAATATCTGTTTTAGCAGCAACAGTAACAGCAACTCCCACTGATACCTGCACATTTGTTCAGGAATTACCTGCACTAACTCACACCCCAGAAACCCACAAGGGAATGCACAATGCATAGCAGTTAGAGGTATGTAACTGGTGGTTATTGGAACGTGGCGGAGGCCAGGTGTGGAGCCTGATGATACACATGCACTGCCCTGTTGAATGAGTTCAGACAGTTAAGTTCAATGTACAGAAATAACGGAGTAGGAGTCTGGGTAAAAGGACCAATGGAGGACTAGGAAGCTGACTCCTTTGATAAAATGCTTGTCTTGAAAGCATGGGAACCTGAATTCAATTCCCCCGAATCTGTGTAAAGAAAAAAAAAAGTTGAGAGTTGTGAGCAGTGGAGGGGGTCACAGTATACAGCATGCACACACATACAAACACATAAGTGTGCACATGCACATAGCATAAGTGTGCACACATGTGAATGGGCACATGTAAATACACACATAAGCACACACATGAAAGGTCCCACTCAAAATAGAACAGCTCAGTATACAACTGTCCATTATTTCGCTATCAATATCTGTTGTTAATAACTTGAAAAGAAGATCAGCATCCATGGTGATACTGTTTGTATTTAGGTAATTCTGGGTTTAGTTTATTATCTTTTAAAAGCCATATTTCTTTGAAAGAAGCTTTGTGTTTATCATGACCCCAATTGAGTGGGTTTCTTCTGCAACGTAGTTTCATTGCATATTAAATAATGACTGGTAGCTGTCAGTCAGACGAGGTGGCTCATGCTCATACATCAGCGCTTTGGAAGCTCAGGCAAGAGGTGCGTGAGTTCAAGGCCAGTCTGGGCTACATAGTGAAAGCCTGTTTCATGAATGAATAGAAACTGTGACCTTAAGCCTCTGTGTCCCTAAAAGGCCTGGCATTCAGTGTTTACCCTCACCAATGGTGAGTCTGATGATGGTGTGTTCAACGTTGCTGTACTTCCAGATTTAACCCTCCCCTTACTGTTCTAGGTAAAACCAGTGGTTTCTGCGGACCTGGAACAAGGACAAGAGAAAGGTGAGTTGTGAGTAGATGTCTCAGTGTACCTGTGTTTCTTCTGTTTGTTTTTTCCTTGTTGTTGTTGTTTTCAGAGGTGGACTCATGTCTCTTTGTATGCCCCTTGGTATAGACACATCCCTAACACTCTGTGTGCCTATCCAGAGCACAGGCAGGTGCCTTGCTGTTTGCTGGGGGAGTAGAAATATAGCAAGCAGTTAATCCGGGCAAGGCTGTGCTCTGTGCTCCCCTGATTGTCAGGTCAATATAATTGTGCACACCTCCCGTAGTTCTAGCAGATACATTACGGTATGCCCAAAGGTAAGACAAGGAAATTGAGGTATAGTCACATGCCTAAGATGGCATGGGTCATTTGAGAGATAGTCAAGACTCAAAGCCAAGTCCGTATCGTTGCTGTTCTGTACTGTCCTTTTGCATGATGGGGGGACTCCTCCCCCAACAAGTTCTTGCTGCCTATCAGAATTCACTACAGGGGCAGTCTTGCCATGCACAGGGAGAATCACCAGGCAGGTGACTCCTGGCCTGCACACACAGGAGATAGGCAGCAGGTGGACCACACCTGCTTGCCCTTCAGGAGCGCCGAGACTACCCGCAGGCTTAAACAGGATCTCAGAGCTTTCTGGAAAACTGCCGACCCAAGTCTGGTCCTAATAATGCTGGATGTAGAACACATGCTTCCGCCTTTATCCAAGCGCCCGCCCTTAACTGTCTAGATTCCTCCATCCAGCGTGGTTACAGCAGTTCTGTCCACAAATCTCAGTGGTGGGTCCTGAGTGGGAAGCTCAGAATGTGGGCAGGTTTGCCTAGAGCCACCAGATCATCCAGTGTCTCCTACAGAGCTGAGGGTGGAATGGAGACAGGTCGTGAGAGGAGGACAGCGTGGTACTTTTCCTGATCCATCACTTGACAAGTGGCAGTGCTTTTTCTTGTTTTAATATTGGCAGTTACGGATCTGATTGCAAATGGGGTTCTCTGTGAGATGGTAAGGCTAAGTCTTACTCTTTGGGAGACCAGGAATTGAATGGGAACAGAGCCAAGGTCTACTAGTGTCCCAGTGGTGACAGTCCTGGCAGAGTTCATCTCCCAGCCTTTCCTCCCTATGCCCAGTCACCCCTCTAGCACTGGCTTTTGGGGAACCAGCTGGGGTACCCATGACATGCTCTAATCTAGGGGCTCCAGTCTCTCCTAAAATAATTCTGTTTGCATCTTCCCCAAGCCTCTTTCTTAGACCTAATATTCCATGGGTCACTTGATGCCTTTAAGAAACCCATTGTAACTCACCGTTCATTGTCCCAGGGTCTCCTTGGGCATGTTATCTCGTGTCCCATCAGTTCCTAGTCCCCTGCTTTGCGTCTTACCCACAAGACAAGATGCTTCTGCTCTCTGCTTCTCCACATCCTTCCCTCCCTTGCTATCAATGACCATCACATTCATGTGTGCCCCCAAGCACACATGTCCCACCAGCCTGGCTGGCTGCTCCTTCACCTGGCCCTTGGGGATATCACCTGCAAGGCTGCTTCTGAATCCCCTCAGGGCTCTAGGCAGTAGGTGTGGAAGGGCATCTTGTCCCTGGGTCTATGCATTCCATTTTCCAACTTTTCCTGTCTTCACTTTTCATCCGAGGATTCAAGGAGCAGAGAAGGCGACAGTGGGCTCCCTCATGGGAGGGTGACCTTATACTGAATGACTGTTGGTGAGAGATTTTTTTTGTCAGCTGCTGTCTGGGCTTGGGAACTGGAGGGCTATGTGCATATTGGGGTCAGGGATAGTTAATAAGTGTCTTGAGGGGATTTCCAGGCAAACTGGGTACTGCCTTTCTGAAAACAGCAGTCTCAACCTTTATCAGCCCTTAGGCTTCCTCCTCAATCCAAAGGCCAGAATATTCCATAGGATGTAGCTGTTTCCTCAGACCTGGATGGCAGTGGTTCCTTTCTTGGTTCATTCATTCTGCAGATATACACCAGTGTCTACCATCGCTGAGACTAATAGGGTGGGTGTAGGTGATGTGTAATAAAAAGCAGAAAGGCAAACAAGTAAATAGTATACAAGCAGCTCATGGTATTGCAGACTAATAAGGAGCCACAAACATACGGCTCAATGCCGCTGGAGGGAGGAATGGGGGGCAGGTTACGGCTGTCATCAGAGGGAGATGGAGACTTGGGGGAGGCGTGGAGGACTCCCTGCATGCTTTTGGGAAGAGTCTTTGGGACAGAGGGAGCGGTCACATCAACGGATCAAAGCAGGAGCCTGGCAGCACAAGGTGGACTTGCGAAGCGGAGCGGGTGTGGGAGGGAACCAGCGAGGGCTGATGCACGAGAGAACCAGACCAGGAAGAGCCTTGGAGGCTCTAGACCTTGCTGTGGAGAGAGTGTGTCAGTGCTGGTGCGGGTGTGCTGGGGGCTGACTTTCCCTCCTAAGGTCCTTCTGCCGGGGCTGTTATAGAAGCGCAGAAGAGAGCAGGCGGCTGGGAGGAGAGGGTCTAAACTGTGTGGTGTGTGTGTGTGTGTCAGAGAGAGAGAGAGAGAGAGAGAGAGAGAGAGAGAGAGAGAGAGAGAGAGAGAGAGAGAATGTGTCCATCTCCCTCCTACCCTGTCACATACAGAATAATAGTGATGATGTCAGTGATCTGAAAAGCCCTGGTCACATCCCAGGAGCTTCCATAACTGCTAAATTTAGAGTCACCTCTGACATTGGGGTCTGGGCTTGATGTCACTCTCCCCCCCCAACACACACACCCCTGCAGGCCTGTTGGCAAAAGAAATGAGAACATGGGTAAGAGGAGAGGGGCCAAATGCCTGTGTCCTCTTGTTCTGAATATCTTCGGGCATGGGTAGGTGCTAGGGGCATTCAAGGGACACCTGACAGTGACACTATCGGGCCTCGGAGCAGCTAACAGGGCTGAGGGTGCTCCTGTGGGCTCCTCCATCTCTGAGGGCTGCCCTTGTCTTTGTAGCCCCAAGTCTTCCTCTCACCTGACTTTTCCCTCTGAGAACGAGTCACGCTGATTGACAGCTGTAGAGATTACGGGGTCAGGCATCATGCTACAGCAGGCATCGAGGAGAGGCGGGCTCACAGTGCTCAAGTTAACATTGGATACAGAGGGTCTTTCTGAGAATGCGTCCCTGTGCCTCTGGCCTTGGTGGTTGTTAGCAACCGTGTGATGGAAGTTGAACCTGTAAGAGAATGAAGACTGATAAGCCATCTAGGGAGAACTAGATGCATATCTTGGTGAAGCCTTGGAAATGGGTGCTCTGTTGATAACATCTGGAGAAGGAGAGAAGAATCTTGGCCTGTGTGTTCCTGCCAAGGCCAAGGCCAGGTGTGTTTCCGGGCAACTCCTGAGGACGGCTTTTCATCCGGTGCCTTGCCCTGCACCTCAATAATCTTACAGGATTAGAGCGCTGGCTCTGCCCACTTGCTTTTAAAGAGCTGTGACATCACTTCTAGCCCCCAAGGCTCCCGTGTGGTGTCAGAGGGAGGAAGGACTTATAACTGATGAAAAATCTGACACCCTGGGAGGACATGCCTTTTCCTCAGCTCCATCCATCATGTGTGCTTTGGGGCTGGGGGAAAGCTGCCGCTCAGATGACAACTTCCACTAGGCAGGGAGTTGAGAGGGGGGAAGCTGGGAGCTGGAGCAGGTATCATTAATACAGGGTGAGCTCAGCCAGGGACTAGTGTCATCCCACGGATTTGTAGCTGGAACTTCCTTATGGGATCCAACTGTGAGTCACTGTGCTTGGTGTCCCTGCATGGAACTTCCTCTCGAGGTCTCCCACTCTCCCCTGGGACATCATGGTCACAGGTCAGGGCTAGTGACTCACTGGGTACCTGAGCCAACTCCAGGGGTGGAGTCTTTTAGTCTTCACCTCCTGGCATGTGGACCCTCGGCGTAATGGCCACAGTTGGGCTGGCTGCTGTCTCAGAAGCTGTGCACAAAGTGTGTGGACCAGCAGACAGCCCTCTCACCCTGGGGAGGTCAAGCAGAAACCACAGCAGTGGCAGATGTATTTCAGAGGCTATGTGGGAAGTCTAGGGTGCTCTGTGAGACAGCCAGCCGCAGCCTCCCTGGAGAGCTTCTCTGGGGACACCTGGGAGATGGGGAAGTAACTCAGAGCCATGGAGCACAATATAGTTTATGCAAAGGCCCACGCAAGGCTGAGCTGCCAGGGTAACACGATGGCTTGGTGCATACATCGGCAATCACCTCTCGGGCTTGAGTTTCAGTTCTGGGCAAAGGAATAATTTCATGTGTTCTCATTGTCAGCCCACAGATGCCTGGATCACTGGCCCACCTGCGGGCGACCCATCTGTCCCACAAACCAGACAGTACAGGGCGGGGGCGGCTGTAGAAAAAGAGAAAAAACTGGCCCCTTACTTAACATGTTGGAAGCGTTAAAAATGCCCATCTTTTGTTTCCGTTGTCTCCCTCTTAGTGTCTGGTTTGGGAGAAAGACTGTGAAGTTGGGTGGGTAGGGAGCAGGGAGGATCTGGTAGGAGTTGGAGGAAGGGGCAAAATCATGGTTAAAATATGTTGCATGAAGAAAGTCAAACAAACAAACAAAGAAAACTATCCATAGGAACACGTGGAAAGGACTGCCTGAGAAAGTGTGCATTTTCCTCCCCTCCGGGGACCTTATACCTGGCTTATACCGGAGCCACCTCCGGAAGCTGACTGCCTGACACTTTGGCTTCAGTGTCACCTGAGACACAGCAGGGAAGCTGCCTGGGTATGGGACTCGGTTTACTTACTGTCAGTCTGCCTTTTCAGGAGCGATGAAACTGGCTAGTTTGCCTCATAGTTGGCTTGCATCTTTTGGCTCATGAGTTGTGGGCCTTAGATTCCTTGTCTCCTGTATGTGTTCTGTGTGTGCAGGGGTATGCATGTTCATTGTCTCCTGTATGTGTTCTATGTATGTGGGGTACACATGTTCATTGTCTCCTGTGTGTGTGGAGTACACATGTTGTCTCCTGTGTGTGTTGTGTGTGTGGGAGTACACATGTTCATTGTCTTGTGTTGTGTGTGTGGGTGTACATGTTCAAATACGGGTATAGAGGTTGTACATTGACCTCGGGTGTTGGGTCTCAGGTGCCTCCCACCTTTTGAGTTTTGGTTTTGTACATTTTTATATCTTTTGGGGGAATGCATGGAAGTCAGAGGACAACTTGGGATTGGTTCTCTCTACCATGGGGTCCTGCGGACAAGCTCACTTCATTAGGTTTGGTCACAAGCACCTTTGTGAACCCACTGAGACATCTTGCCACTGCCCTTTTCTATTTTATTCATCTTTCATTTTTTTTTTGTTTGAAAGTCGGTCTCTCACGGGTATAGAACTTTGGTTATAGTTTGGGCTTGCTGATCTGTGAGCTCCAGGGATCCACCAGCTTCCATTTCTCATCTCACCATCTCTGGGATTGCAGGAACCCATGCCATACCATACCTGCCTTTTTACATGGGTTCTGGGGATCTGAACTCAGGCCCTCCCATTCGAAAAAGCAAATACTTTATTGACTGAACTGTACCTCAAGCCCCCATTTCCATCCTTATTTCAAGCAGAGGGTAGAGGGGGCTTGAGCGCACTATTTAGAGTCAAGTTCAAATATGAGGCCAGCCCCCTCAGGCCTCAGGCACGGCACCCACGAGTTAGGCAGGCCTGTGTTTCTGAGAAAACCCTGAGACTCCTTGGGACAGTGAACCAGTGTCCCAGATGAGAGAGCAAGGTGGGGGGGGTCATGCAGAGAGCTGGTCACTAGTGAGGACCACAAGGGTCAGCCCTGTGGGGCCCAGCTGACCTACAAGGAGATGGGTCTAAGGTACAGCCATGCATGTGAGTTGGCCAGAGTGAGAGCTCGTGTGAAAGGGTCGGCTTGGGGTGAGTCAGTCAGCTAGCAGACTATAAAAAAGGGAAATGACTCACTTCCAACCCTGAACAAGAACTCCTAAGGCCAGGCCGCCAGCACCTGTCTGGGACGTGGTTAGTTATTAACGCTGCCAGTAAGAGTGTCATGGGAACAGAGTGCAGAGGCTGGGGGGCAGCTTGTCTTTCTACAGCGTGCAGACATTTGCCCTCATGTTCTTGGGGCTCCTCTCCACCTTGTCCCCAAATGTAGCCAAGACCTCGGGTGTGTAGCATCTATCTCTCAAGGTACATAAGCCACAATGGATGGAGAAGGATGATGGATGGTCTGGGAGTGGGGGCCACGGCCCTTTGTTTCAGACCCACTGTGAGATCAGGTGCCAGGATCACCTCGGATCTAGCTTTTCCAGTGTTAGCTGTGCAGGGGCCGACTCAGTCTCCCCGTGCCATGCAGGCACCAAACAACAGAATCCCAGGACTGTCCAGTTGTCAAACTCCAGCATTCTCTGCTTCCAGGAAGGGTTTTGAGTGACATGGGATGTATCAAACTGAAGGCCCCACCCACAAGTATCTAACCCAGCCACCCCCACCTAAGGGTCAAGCATGATGTGGTCCCAGAAGAGAGTAGTGTTTGTCTTGTCTAGAGTCTCCTGCTTGAGTTGACCAAGGGTGGATAGAGAGCAGGCCTTGCCCTGGGCAGAACATCGGTGGAAAGTTGAGCTAGGAGTTCCGATCAGTTCTGCTCAATCCCTTCTTTCTCCATGCCTGGAAAAGTACAGGATGGAATGGCTTCTCCTCTCAGATCCCAAATGACATGCCCGGCCACTCTTGGGGGGCAGCCCAGCCTGGGCATCAGCCATGCCTGTTGCTGCCAGGACCTTGCCCTCCAAGTCCGTATTGCCAGACAGGAGGAGGAAGCCTGGTAGGGGCACTTTTAGCTACTCAGGCTCCCTAAGGTCCATAAAGGAGCCCCCGGGTCAAGAGGGAAGAGATAGATGTATCTCGGTATTCGTGGCTCCCGCTGCTGCTCCCTCAGGAGCTCAAAGCCCTCAGGAGCCGTTTGCCCACCTGCGCTGCTGGAGCAGCACGGGGCCAGGAACTGGGTGCGTGCTTCTGGGTGGCCACGAGCCAGGAGCAACCCATGAACTGCTGTGCTCACTGTAAAGTGGGAGCGATAAGACCTGTACTGGGTATAGGCAGTGTGTGTGTGTGTGTGTGTGTGTGTGTGTGTGTGTGTGTGTGTGTGTAAGCCTGCCGGGATCACCCAGCCTGTGACAAGGCCTGGGAGTGGCTAAGGGCCACCCAGATGGAGGATGCAGCGCTAGGATGCTTAGGGTGATTAGCAGTCAATTTAGCAAGGCCTGAGGTCTGGGCTCCCTGGGAGGGTGGCTTTACCAGCACCCACCTGGGGCTTAAAGGCTTCTTTACTTCCCACAGCTGACAAGGCAGGTGGCTGTGATTTGTCTGAGCCTCCACAGGAGCAGCCGGCCTGCCATTGGAGCAGCCCGCCTGCCACTGGGGGCCTCTCCTTCCCTTCTTCAGGGGCTGGGCAGTAGATCCCTGCTCTCCCGTCTATGAGCGGTTCCTAAGAGACCCTGTAGGTGTCACATGAATGCTAGTGACTCCGTGTCCCTTTCTCGATCTGCGTCATCACTGGGCTGCTGTTTCAAGTTGCTCCTGCCCTGGGAATTGTCCCAGTGTGTCACTGTCTCACCAGCAAAGAAGACACAGAATCCTAGGAGCATCAGATTTTATCCCATGAGCCTAACATACATAGGAGGTGCTCTGTAAATCACCATCAAAGGTAGGAAAGTCAGATTCTCAGCCTTTCCTTTTTTTCTGTTTTATCCTTGTTTTGCAGGGATCCACACAGCTATTGAAGGGGGAGAGCTGGCACCGAAAGGAGTTCCCCTCATAGGGAATAGCCATTTTAGTGCTCACATTGCATAGAGTAGTTTCCATCTCCCATCCAGACCATAGCATCCTTAAAGTCTTCCCAGATAGGTGCTTTATGCATAAACAATTTGATGATGGGGGAATTTTATCTTTTCTGAGGCTACCCACTCAGGTTTCCAACTCCGGTTGAACAAGAAAAATATTCTGGGTGTATAGCTCAAAGGTAAAGTACTTGTCTACCATGCCCTGGTTCCTATCCCTTGCACTGAAAATAGAAGACTCACTAGAGAGAGACAGGAGATTGGTGCCATAGGTCAGCTGTGAGGTTCGCTCACTGCCCGTGCAAATCTGAAGTGTGGGCCAGTGGATAGTTCGTCGGGTGAAGGTCCTGCACATCTGGGTTCTATTCCTGGAGGAGAGAATCAACTCGGGGAAGTCGCTCTCTGACTTTCACGTGTGCATGGACCCCTTCCAAAGATGTAATATGGTTTTTTCAAAACCCACACCCACTTCAAAACTCAGACATGGTCTTCCTTGGAAAAGGAGTCTAAGCAGGTGCAGCCCATTAAAAATGGTGAGATGAGATCATCCTAAGTTTTGGGTGATTCCCATATCCGATGGTCATTCCTGAGAAGAGGACAAGAGAAGCAGGTGGCAGGGAGGCGGAGGCCAAGACTAGACATAAACATCTGTAAGCCGAGGGGGTCAGGGACCACGTGAGAAAGTACGAAGAAAGACGCCAGCCAGGTTCTCCCTTGGAGCACCTGGAACCAGATGTCTTGGGACCTTGACTTTGGATTTCTGACCTTGAGAACTGTCATAGGATGAATCCTGATGTTTGAAGCCATCAGCCTGTGGCAGTTTGTCATAGAGGACCAGACATAGGTATGCCCTGGCTCATCTCTGCTAATCCCCACCCCACCCCCGATTCCTCTTTCTGTGTTATTAGAAAGGGATTCAGCCATCCTTAACTTCCACAACACCCCTCAAAGAAGTTAGCAGCACACAGTGGCAGAAGGAGCTATATTCAAACCATGCCCAGTTTAATATGTCCAGCTTTTGTCACTAGCGATGTAAGATCCTTGTGGTTCATATTTCACTGTAGGATTCCAACAGAGCAATTGTTTCCGTTCTTTGATGTTTCTGACACGTATTCATTTCTTTTGCTGTGGAATAAGACTGTGAAGACAAATCCTTGTGGCAAGGACTTTTTCTTAACTGTATTAATTTCCTGGGCTGATGTAACACATCCCACATACACTTGATGGTTTAAAACAATACGTCTCTTAAGATTACAGAGGCCAGCCATCTGATATGAATCCTCTGGGACTAGGGGTGTGGCTCAGTGGCTCAGTGGTAGACTGTATTGCATGGAAAAGCCCCTAGGTTGGATTCCTCAGCACAGCACCAGATAGAGTCTGAGAGAGCAGGGCTCATGGGGGGAAGGGGAAGATGAAGGAACCTTGAAGGCTAACGTCAAGTTATTGATGGAGCTGCTTTCTCGTGAGTTGTTTGTAGTGCCTAGTGATGGTTGGCATTTTATAACTTGGAGTTACATCACCCATGCTTCTGCTTTTGTGGTCACTTTACTTCTCTCTGTAGTCAAATATCCCTTTGCCTCCCTCTTAGAAGGGCACATAAGATTGCATCTAGGGCCTACCCACATTATCCAGGATAATCTCATCTCTAAACCTTTCACTTAGTTCAGTCTTCCACACCCCTTGTCTGTGTAAGGCACTACTTAGTAGTTCCCGGGGTCAGAACATTGTTTTACAAGGGGTTTTCAGAACTTGTCAAGTGTAGCACCATAACCATGACTGTGTCCACACGAATAATTCCAACTAGTGGGTACGGAGGGTGAATGGTGGTTACCTAGCATGCCTGAAGCCTGTTCTTTTAGAATACATCCTTTTTGTGCTGTCCCTTTAAGAACATTCCCAGCTCTCCTGGGAATGAGATTGGTAGGACCGGGGCTGCCCCAGATTGAAAACCCCATTACAGGAATCATTTAAAGTTCCCCTCTAGGAAGTGCGGGGCTAATGAGATAATTCCTATTAGGAGAGGAAGGAAATGAAGGTGGCCCGACATCCTTTCTGTCTCTAATTTATATGATTCACTGGAACCTGCCCCTCCTCCCTCCTGGGCCTCCCTCCTTCGGTCCCTCCTTTGGCCGCCCCTTTGAATCCTGGCTCCAGTGTCCACCCACTTATGCCAGCCAGGATTCTGGTTGCCAGCGAGTCCTAGCATGCCAGGCAACCTGGGAAGTTCGCTTTCCAGAGGAGACATCTGGGCTCTGTTCTTGGCAGCCTTGCCAAATCATGTCTCCTCAGCCCTCCCTTCCCTCTCCCTTGCGCCTCACCCGGCTTGTCCACCCCAGCCCTGCCCCACAGGGACCAAAGAAGTGAGGAAAGCTGTCAGGAGAAGCCAGACAATTCCAGGAGGATGGAGAAGACTGGGCTGTGCCTGTTTTGTTTGTCTTCCTCTTTCCAGGCCTGGACTTTAAGGGGAGGGGAAGGGTTGGGAGGGAAGAGAAGGGGAGGGGAGGGGAGGGGGCAGTCAGGGGAGAGGTCCTCTTCTTCCTGTTTTGTAAGGCTGCCCACACTTTCCACTCAAGTTCTCTGCAAGCATGAAGACCCAGTTTGATCTTTCCTTGGAGAATTGTGATGTCACCCAAGCTTCGTGGGGTTTGAAGCCCGGATTTTGCCCCGAGTGCACATCTGGAGGCTAGAGAGCTGGGAGAGCCAGATGGGGAGCACCATCTCATCTGCCATGTCACCGCAGACTGCCGCTCATTCTGATTATTTGGTGCACTCCTCTTTGGCTCAGGCATACCAGGGACAAGGGTAACCATCCGCATGTCCCCTTCCCAGTAGGGTGTCGAGCACCCAGAAAGCATGGCTGTTTCTTGCCCCTGGCCCATTCTCTTTCCTGTCATCTTGATCCCCAGGGATGCCATATGGTGGAGTCTTCCGAGTCAAGGCTAAGAGCCAGCATGGCTCCGGCTCTGGGGACAGTCCAGCAGCCCTGATGTGCAGTGTGGGTGGCCTGTTCTGCGAACTTGGGCCTGGCCTTGTCTCTGAGAGCCCAGCTGCAGTCTAGAGGAGCAGTGGTCCCGTCAAGAACAAAGAGTGCATAGGTCCAGCTTCCCTTGTCATCGTGGCACAGGTGCCACATGGCCATGTGGGGCTGGCACTGGACAGAGCAGCAGAACCTTGTGGGTACCATTTCCACTGGTGGGCCCACCCTAACTGCAGTGTTCTAACGGGGGAGGGGGAGTTGGATGCAGAAGAAAGGTAATGAAAGGGAATGATGTAAGAGCTGGGTATCCAGCAGGGGTGTAGCTCAGGGCCTGGAATGCTTACTTGGCATGCAGGCTTGATACCCAGCATGCCGAAAGGAAAACAAAACAAAACAAAAAAACCAAAACCCGGTGAATTTCAATGATCGATAATAACCAAGTTCAAGTTCAGGGTTGACATTAGCCTTAGCTGGGTTAGAATAATGCTTTTTATCAGTCGCCCAGCTTTGTCATTTGCAGTGGGGATTCCTTAAGTCCTATCCCTACTCAGGACCCCTGGCTTTATCACCTCCTCCATGTGTATGGTTCCCAGTCCTCCCATTTTGAGAGTGGCCAAGAGCACGTGGCAGCAGGACAGTGAGACTGGTCTGAATGCTAACAGCAAGTTTAACAATTATAGGCAAGGGGAAAGAATAAAAGCAATGGAGGACAAATCTGGATTTCTTTACGTACCTCTCAGGCGTGATCTGAAAGAGAAAGGACTGTGGAAGGGGCTTCATATCCTTTGTTGGAAAAGTTCTGGGTTCATTTTGAAATAGAATACACCAGGGAAGGGGTGGAAGGGGTCTCAGTCCTTCCTGTGTGGCTGCTCCTATTCTCTTTGGTTTAAGGATGAGTCCAAGAGAAACCAACCTAAGCTGTCCAGGATTCTGTAACCTGTTAGTTATCCCTCCCAAAATTGAGTCCTGATCTGACTGATTAAGCTCAGGTGTCTCCAGTGAGCTAGTCTAAATCTGGAGTATTTTCCTATTGGAAGGAAAGAGGGACCTTGCTCTGAGTCCTTTCCAACCTTGTAGGATAACCACCTCGTGTTGTTGCTAATCTAGTTTGTTCATTCATGCATCCACGTATGCATCATCCACCCATCCATCCATCCATCCACCCATCCATCCATCATGTATATATCCCCTCATCATCCACTCATCATCCACTTATCATCTATCTGTCCACTCGTTTTCTATCCACTCACTCATATAACCATCCACAATCATCTAGTCATCCAAGATCATCTATCATCTACATTTACCCATCCACCCACCAATTACCTACCTATCCACCCATATATCCATTTACCCATCTATCCATCTACCTACCCATCATCTACCCACTTATCTAGTCACCCATCCATCCATCCATCCACCCACCCACCCATATGTCCATCCATCCTTTGATCCATCTACCCATCCATATGCCTTTTCACTGCAGACAATAATCTTGGCACTCTCAGAAGAAAGATGACACGGCTGTCCCTCTAGTCTTCAGCTAGCAGCTGCCAACTGTCAGACCTGACTAGAGAACAGAGTGTTCCAGCCCCAGTAAGAGACATAGTGGATGAAGAGACTCAGGGAGCTTGGGCGTGGGGTACTTATTATCTCCAAAGTCCATCTTTAGGAACAGTCCACCGGAGGATTAACAAGGGACCCAGGTTACGGGTTCGGAAGGGTCTTTGATCTACCTATAAGTTAATGCTCTCCAGCGGTGAACTGCAAAGCAGCCCCACCCGGTCCTGAGATAACAGGCTAGTGCAATCACAAACTAGCCGCCTCTGATAATGCAGGGTTTTATTGAGGTCTGGTTCCTCGCCCAATGGGAACACATCCGGCAAACATCAAAGGGAGCAGGCGTCACCTTGTGCAAAGAATCCTGGGCCCTCAGGTGTGTGCGTGTCAGGAAGGGTACATGTGTGGCTGTGTGTGCACAAGCCAGCCCGTTGGCAATTATCATTCTGTAGGTCAGAGGCCACCAGTCCCAAAGGGACTTTGACAAGCAACCAATTCCATTTCCTCTTCAGACTGGCCCAGCTCCTAAGATTTCCTTTCAGATGGTCAGGTCACATCATGAAGATGAAGGCTACTCTTGTGTCTCTTTGTCCCAAGTGCGTTCGATGGGGTGCTCAGTAAAAATGAAACCAACAAGCTTACTGTTTGTGACTGTGAGATTTGCTTCTGTGCAGGCTTTGGAAGACTTTGGCATGACCTCAAAGATACATGTCTCACCCATGATAATGGAAGAAACTGGTTGGGATGGCAAGAGGCAGAGTGTGTACTTTTGTGGTGGGAGAGTTAATGGGTGAATTGGCTGTGCTGTGGTCCCAGTAGAGGGTTCCTCTGCTCCCCCAGGCAGAGCCTGGTGGCCTGCTGTTTGGGGGTTTTGTTTTGTTTTTCAGGATGCTGTGTGTTATGAATCGATCTCTGGAGACTAGCACAGAGAAACACCACAATACAAACAGAACATCTGGAAGCTTTCTCAGGTTTATTTTTGAACATGTTTTCAGGAGGCAGGACATTTGCACAGACTGGTGGGGCACTAGGAATCTGAGTCAAATGGGAGAGGGATTCTGCTCAGTGTATGAGAGGAAGTAGGTGCATGGAGAGACAACATTGCAGAGCAACAAAGTCCTTGACTCTGAGAGTTCCTGTTGCGCAGAGTGTACCAAGTTCCTAGGAACAGCCAGGACCTGGGCTGGGCTTGGGGTGGGGCTTGGGCTGGGACCCGGACTGGGAACTGGATTCCTAGCCTCTTTGGTTCTGCTGAATCAGAGCAGCTGTGTTTCTTCATTCTTCCCCAAGCAGCTGTAAGAGAGCTGCATGGTAGACGGTTGGACCCTTGGGAAGGGATGGAGTCAGTAGGCAGAGGCAATTCCTCTGCACTTCAGTCTCCTAGAGACACACTGGCTTCCTCTGTACTCCTCATAAGCTTACACCTGGCCCTTCATCGTTTCACCTGGACCTCCAGGTGGGGCTGAAAAAAAATAGGCAAGAAACGGGGAAGTCATTCATTCCAGTCCTGCCCTGATGTGGCACACCTAAGACCATCAGAATCTGGTAGCTGCTGCTCCATCATCATCTTCCTCCTCCTCCTCCTCCTCCTCATCATCATCATTTTGAGCAGTGTCTCACTATATAGAACTGACTGGCCTGGAGCTCACTGTATAGACCAGGCTAGTGTTGAACTCAGAGATCCTCCTGCCTCTGCCTCCTGAGTGCTGGGATTGAAGATGTATGTCATCACCACCCAGCTCCTGTATATGCCTCTCTGCTTCCTCGTTCTCTGGTTCTTCCTGCTCCTTCCGATCCTCCTTTCCTCCCTCTCATCTTCTCCTCATCTCTTCCTCCTCCTCTTCTGCCTCCTCCCTTTCTTCTTCCTCCCTCCTTCACATCCTCCCTTCCCTTTGACATCTCAGACTTCATGACTTGAGCCAAGAGGACTAAAGGGAAAGGCTGGCCTTCCAAGTCAGTGCGTCTGTCTACACCACGCTTGCTCAGGACTTATTTGTGCACCACTTCTAGGAGACTCGGTCTCACGGCAGGTGGCAGACCTGCGGGACTTCTGTCTCGGCAGTCTTCCTTCTTCTGGGGTGTTCCTGCACCTTTGTTGCAGGAGGTGTGTACTTGGGGCTGGACCCTCCAGGGTCTGTTGACCTCCGAACTGTGCCCGCCCAGCTATGGTCTTCTGTAATGGTCTCTACTCGCTCTAAAGAGGGGACTCTTCATGAGGGGTGAGGGCTATACGTCTCGGTGGATATAAGAGAAAATCTCAGAGTCCCACACCTAGGCATGGGCAGCTAATGACTCTTGAGAGAGGAAAAGTTAGCCTCTGATTGGTTAGTCAATATAAAGTGGTAAGCCCCGAAATTATAGGCATACAAACAATAAAAATGACAATGGTCTGATCTCTCTCTCTCTCTCTCTCTCTCTCTCTGTGTGTGTGTGTGTGTGTGTGTGTGTGTGTATGTGTGTAACAGTAATTGAACAAAAGGGAGGTGGGGCAGGGAGTATGGGAAAGGTTGGAGGGAAGAGGGGAATGATGTAATCATATTTTAATTTAAAATATATTAAATAAAAAAAGTTGGCTCAGCCTTCCATGGAGGCAGATTGGGAATGAAGAAGTGAATGGCATCGATGTCTCTCCAGGAGAAAGAGCTGACACCTTTGGACTTAATCTTTCCTCTTAAGGGCTCAGCTTCCTTCATCCCAGTCAGTTATAGACCACCCATGGTCCAGCTCCCCTTCAGGGTACATTAGATGCACACAGACTCTGCCTGCTCGGGTCACATCCTGGATTCCAGGTTAGCCACTGGGAAGGAACTCATCTCCTGCTTCTGAGCAAACCCCACTGCCCTGATGCTGTCTTTAGTCAGTCCCTTCTTTCTGTGGGGCAAGTTCACACGTGTTGATGGTACTGGGACTCTGTGTATTACAGAGGAAGCTGGGGTTTTGCATAATTATTCATATGGGAGACAGAAGGGTGTCCTTATGGGAAATGCTTGACCTAGCTGCCAGGAATTGCACCCCATCTGTCCACAGGGGTGCCTGCTCCTGAGGCTGTCCACCCCACTCTCAGTACAGCTTTGTCCTGGAAGCACCTGCATCTTCCCCATCATCCAGACTCAGCACCTCCATGCAGCCTACAGCAGTCTTTGCTGAGGGCCCATGCCAGTCGCAGCAGTCCTCAGCAGGGCACACACTGGATCCACCTGGGGAACGTTGACTCTAGGTTCCGCCCTCATCCATGTTGACTTCCTGGGAGCTGGGAAAGTCCTGGCCATTGGAATTTCGGAAAGCTTCCCAGTAGGGTTGTAATGTGTTTCTAGGGTCAAGAAACAACTGAGGGCTGTGGAGAGGCTCTGTGGATTAAGCATGTGGAACACATGTGTGAAGACTTGAGTTCTAATCCCCAAACTCACAAATAGCTGGGCAAGGGTCTGTAAAGTACACAAATGTAATTCCACGGCAAAGAGGGAGGTAGCAGCAGGAAGTCACCTGAAAGTTTGCAGGACAGCTATGTGGAATGGTGACAAATACACAAGACCCTGTCTCCACTAAGGTGGAAGGCTGAAACCCCCACAGGCAGCCCTCTGACCTCCACAAGTATGTGATGCTCCCGACAAAGACTGTTTTTTTTTTAAATAAGGGAGTTGGAGAGATGGCTCAGTGCTTAAGAACACACGTTACTCTTGGAGAGGACCAAATTAGGTTCCCAGCACCCACACTGGGTAACTTAAAACCACCTTAGCTCCAGCTCCAGGGGGTCCAACAAAAGCTCTTCTGGCTTTCAAGGGCACATCTATGCACTTGTCATATACACATGCGCACACACACATAAAATAAAATCTTTAGGAAAAATAAAGGAACCTGGAGAACCAGGGCAGAGTCTCTCAACTAGAAGCAATGTTGTGTCCCCACCCTCTATTCTTTTCATATGGCAGTGTCTGAGACACTTCTTATCATCGTCCCTCTGGGGCAAGGGTGCTTGTGTATCCAGGGACACCACCAAATCCCATGGTGCATAGGAAAGTGGTGGGCTTCACATGTTCCTGGTAGATCAGGGTTCACACACTGGAGAGCACATGGGGTGACTGGAAGATATGTGTATAGCAGGGGCCTTGGGTGTGACTTGGTATGTAGAGCACTTGTCTTACTTGTACAAAGCCCTGGGTTCCATCCCTAGATTCTTAACTAGTTCCTGTGTGATCATGAAGCTGTTGGCCCAGGTCTATGGACTGAAAAATTCATCGTGATGATTAGAAAACGCTACAACAGAGAATAAAGACAGAAGAGCCTTTCCCTTGCATAACAGAAATCATAAAGGAAACCATCCATGCCAATCAAGCATCACTAGAGTGGCCAGAATCCAGCCCCGCCTTCTCTTAACCATTATAGGATATGATTGTCTCTAGTAGACCAATATGGCTGCTGTAGGACCAGCCATCGTGACCTTATTAAAACAGGAGGGAATAAAGATGGACTGGCTTGAGGCTCCCTAAGAGCAGCCTGCCCTGAACTCCAGTAGCTTTACTTGCATCTCAGTGGTCAGCTCTTATATAGCTGTCCTTGTCACACAAGAATCTGAACTCCATCACACTAACGTTGTATTAACAAACAGAAAGGGTGGGATAGATATTGGGGCGGGCAAGGAGAAGCCGCTTTGACTGGCATCTGAAAGCCTAAGCTGTCCTAAGCATTATCATTTCATTAGCATCCGCCATTCACCAGATGGTTTCCATGTATTATCTCATTTAATCCCAAGAACTTCGTAAGGTGGATGATAATATTATTTTTATTTTACAAGTGGCAAAATAAGCCCCCCTTTCAGAGATTAAGCCACTGCCCAAGTCCCTGGGAGTAAATGCTGTCATTTAACAGGCTGCTTCATAGCTTGGGCTTCCTTCTTGACTCAGTTGCTCTTAGAAGCCTGCCTTTTTCTTAGTCTGCAGGATCTTGGCTAGTCTCACTGCTAGTGATGAATTTGCCTTTCCCATTGCTTCTTGGAAAATCTTTGGGGATGGAGGTTGGGTCTGGTAAGTTGGCTCAGTGGTACAAGGCTTGCCTGACATATTTGTAGCCCTAGGCTCCATCATTACATGGTGAAAAATGTCTTAGTGGAAGTGTGGGCAGACACAGTACTGTCTGAGGCTAAAGAGAAGGTACCTACAGAACTGATTTCCTCTAGACACTCCGGGGGAGACACGATTGCCTTCACTGTCCCTGGTCCTCAGGACCCCCTCCTGGAGCCTGCCAAGCTCTCTCTTCCATTCCCACACCTCTCCTTCTGTGCTCCACCCCTTGCGTCTTTGATGATGCTGAGGGTGACCCAGAACTCCTGTCTCAGACCGCTGACCTCACACTGTCCACGCATCTCTTTTTTGTCATGCAAGGTTACATGAAGGATAGCATCTTTCAATGTCTCCTTTTTTTCCCCCTTCTACTGGCTGCTGCAAACTACATAGATTGTACGCGTACTTGGGCAGGGAAGCTTTAAAAGCGGACAGAAGGTAGGCCTGGCAATTCATGCTTGTAATCCCAGCACCCAGGAAGTGGAAGCAGGAAGATTGCTTTAAGTTCAGAGCTAGCCTGGACTACATTGGGATTGCCAGGCCATGCTGTACTGCAGAGTGGGAGACCCTGTCTCAAAGATGACAACAAATATAAGAGGCCAGATATGAGGACCAAGGCAAGGCCGTGGGGTGGGTACCTTGTCTACTCTGTCAAAGCAACACATAGGAAGACGGTCCAGCACAGAGGGCAAGGAGAGAGGGTTCCTCCCTGGGTGTGATTGTGTCACCTTGATAGAGTGGCTTCATATGTGGCCCAAGATGTCATCGGGAGGGGAATTCCCAGTAGATACTATAGTTTTCTACACAGCAAGCTTCGTCAACCTTGGCTGCCATCCCTGTGACTTTTTCAGCTCCCAAACTTCTTTTTCAATCCCTGCACCTCTTTCCCTCTTTCCTTCCCTCCGGGATGACAGAGGTAAGGGCTCTAGGAACATTTCGACACGGGCGGGGAGAACTTCCCCATGCCAGAACCCCACTTCCTACCAGAGGTCAACTCCCCACCTCCCCCCCCACACCCTCCCTCTGTCTACTTCTACCCTCTGAGGGCGCCGGTCTGGGGCCTTGAGTGCTTTGCTTTGGATTTTGTTTGGTAAATTCCTCATGGCGGTCTGTCTGTGCTGAATGTCCTGCTGTCAGCTGCGTGGAGTTGCTGAGCAACAAGAAGGAAACCCCATCACTGCCAATTAACTTGCCAGCTGCGTGGCCTGTCTCCTGGGCGAAAAGGCTTGTGGGGATCTAGGAGACAGCCCTGGGGGCTGGTGCAGAAGGAGAAAGGAAACTGGGGGAAAGTTAAAGAACTCTGGGGTTTGGGGGTATGCTTTGGGTCCAAATGTGAAGGAGTATGTGAAGGGGCTGGGGGGGGCTACTCCTGGAATGAGTAGGACCACCGGTCAGAACTCACTTTTTTAGTCTGTGATTTTGAAGTTAAGATTGTCCCCTTCCCCAGCTCTCTTGCAGATATGTCTTCAAGCATCTTCTGCCCCGGGTGTCCCCATCACTCCACTCATCACTTTGGGCCTCATGGTGGCTGCTCTATCCTGCCAAGAAGACATGTCACCCAGACATTTTCACATTGAGCCTCTGGAACCCAACTCCTCAGGGCGCTACTATCAGCTATGGATACCCTGGCTTCTGGCTTGATCATGAGACACAACTCCTTGCCTGCCATGACCTGTGTGGATGATACTTACCTGACTGGCTTAGTTTAGATCTGAGCATCTCTCCCCACAAGGTACCTACAGATGGCCTGCTCACATTTCTCATCCTGGACTGATGGTGGTTGCCGAACCCAAGACCTGTAAAGCAGCTGCCTTCATAGGCCAACACCATCTCCAGTGGCCAGACCCAGTCAGCACTGAAGTGGGGTATTCCCCAGAGGGACTCAGTGATTTGTTGTTCAGCATTGTGGGTGATAAGAAGCGGGAAGGATCTGTGAGGAGTGTGCACCTGCCCTCATCTATTTGCCCTCAGACTGGGAGGGCAAATGTGTTCTGTGGGAGCCCTGTCCATTCTGAGTCAATTATTCTACAGTGGGGACGCATGGAGTCTACTGCAACCATTTTTATGTCATCCTCTGAGGGACCCGTGTGTGTTCTGAGCCAGTGTTTCTACGGTCAGGATGCATGGACTCTGCTGTGACCATTTGTATGGAAAACTGGACCCCATTGTTCTGGGGACACTAGCGTGTGTCTGTGCACACTCATCTATCAGCTCTGAGTGTGGCACTAGGGTGTATGCACCAGGCTTCTTGGGGATGCTCCAGTGAGCAGGGAGTTTTCCGGGGAACAAGACATAAGCCTCGCTTTCTACCAGCCCTTAGCTGGAGCACTGTGTGCTGTGTTCAGATACTGCAGAACTCTGTGGCATAGAGTTGGAAAAGGGAAGTCTTGTGGAAAGAGCAGATGCCACCACCTAACTCGTGCTGTCTTTTGGTCCACAGGCCTAGACGGAGGCTGACCAAGGGCTGTTCCTGCTCACCCATGCTACTCACCAGCAGCTCCCTGGAACCGTGGAAACTATGTCCCTGGCCCTCCTTTTAGGACTTGGCTGAGATCAGGCTACTTCTTGGGAGGCAAGAGGCCTGGATTCAACTGAGGAACATTATTGTGGAAAATAGAGAAACTTCTAGACTGTGAAGATATTTGAGAAGCAATGATCTGTGTTGACTTGAGTGAACAAAGACATACATCTCTGGATGTTCCCCACAGCTGGGGAAGGCTCACTATCCCAACTCATCTACAGTCTCGTAGAAGACAAGTCCCTGATGCCACTACCCGGGATACTCTTCTCCACCCCGCCCTTGTCCCAGGCACCACACCCTTCCCTGCCTGACCCTACCTCGCCTTTGGACCCAGAAATTCTTCTTATTTGCTCTATTATCTTCGAGCCGGATGCAGAGTGAATAGTTAACTATGCTTGAGTTGAATGGGATCTAGATTTTGTTGTTGTTTTTTCTGTCCCTTGTAAAGGGGTCATTCTCTGTGCATGGCATGCAGCCCGGCAAAGGTATGTGACTCCAGAGTGACACGAGCGTCATCATGAAGGTTCCGTGGGCTCTTGGAGGTCAGGGCAAGTGGAGATGACTGAGCAGGGGAGTTGAATATGGCTGGTGCTTGCTGTGGTCTTGCACGGGTTGGATTCCATGCAGGTGTACATTTGGACTGGTAGAGGTGAAGCCGTCTTCCGTGACACGAAAGGGATGCGCTAAAAGACCTTCTTCAAAGGTGGCAGTTGGCAGTCAGTTTACCCAGGTGCTGTGTAACTGAGCCGCCAGCTCCGTTAGTTGTGCCTTCTGAGGACATCCTCCCCCTGGCATGTGCTGCCGGAAGCTGGAGCCTTCTCTGTCTTCTCCTCTGTAGCCTCCACTTGTGCAGCTGGAAATCCTTCCTAATCCTGTCATGATTCCACCTTCTTGACTGCGCACTCGAGAATGTTTGAGATTTTTTTATGCATAAAATGGATTGATAGTTTGTTTATGTAAGGCAGTCCAAGCTTCCTTGCATTGTCATTGGTGGATTTCTATGGCTGTTCAGTGACTTTGCAGTGGGGTATTGACTTTGGCCGCTCAGATTCTCCATGGTGGAATTGAAGAGACCTCCTAAAGATGTTTAATGCTGCTGAAACACAAAGAAGGCTTACAGATTCCCTCCCTCCTCCTTCCCTCCCTAAGCACACAGTGGCATCATCTGTATTGCATGAGCGTCTTCAGGTTTTAAGAAATGGTAACCCATTCTTATCGGCTCTATAGGTCTTTTCTAACAGCGGATAAGGCAATAGAAATGGTTGGAGGGGCTGCCCAGGTGGCCTGCCCCGTAATCCCATAGTTATACCATGTGCTCCAGAGCAACAGGGATGACAAGGACAGTAGCATCCGGACTGTCATGCTCCTCCATATGTAGTAGGAAATTGTGTTCCTAACTCCCACATTCCACTCTGTGTGAGGCTGGGGAGATCCAGTCATCCCAGCCTGCCAAGGACAAGGTATTTCTTGGTACAAAAGATTTGGGGGAGCTAAACCTGGGGGCTGACTTGAGAAAAGTTGGTCATCCTACTGAGTGAACCAGTGACCATATCTCTTCGGCTGTTGCAGCAAGGGAAAACTTCTAGTTGCTTGGCCTTTCAGAGCTGTATGTCTGGTCACTCATTGGACACAAGACAGAGCATATCAGATGCCTCATCCTGGCCAAATCTGTTACTTGTAAAATGGTAAATTTATCTTGCACTGAAGAAAATCTGAAGTATGATGGGTCAGTTAAGACTATGTCCTTCTGAGGACTGTTGTATACTGAGGGCACAGCAGAAATTCAAAATACCAGGGATTGCTCTAGGGCAGTTCTATATAGGTGACACTTACCTTTTATTAAAAATGAAACTGCTCTTGAAGAAGTAAACCCACAGCCACCAGGATAGTACAGGATGCATGGAACCGTGTGTGTGTGTGTGTGTGTGTGTGTGTGCAACACCTGTGCAAACATGTGCTATATAGAATAAACGAAGATCAAAAATTTGCATCTTTGCTAGACAGAGACAAAGAGCTGAAATCTTAGGGACAATGTCTGGAAAGCAAGGAACTTGGCTAGGAGACTTCCTGGAAGTCCTTTGAAGTGTAACTTTTATTTAGACTATCAAGGGCATTTCGGCAGGGGATAAGTGTGTACTTTCTCTCTAGAGTCCTCCCCGATAACCCTGATAACCTGGCTTCAACTCAGAAACCACTAAGTGGGACCTCCCAGCTCCCCTTTCCCTTCTCAGTCACTGGCATCAGGGAGCTGGTGGAACTTTAAGGAGGTAGGGAAGGGCGGAGTCATGCCAATCCAATTTGGGGTGTTCATGACAAGTAAGAACAATTGAAAGGTAAATTACAGGTTCTTTTGCAACTTGGAAAAGCCAGGTTTTCAGGATCACCTGGCATCTGAAGTTGTTGCTGCCTGTCAGGGCTTCCAGCCCCCATCTTTCGGGTGAAAGCTAAGCATGAGGGTCCATGATACTGCAGCATGACCTCCCGCTAATCCTTCTCATCTTGAGTTGCGAGGCCACAGGGGATTAATTGCATACTAGGGTAGTGATGAGCATCCAGGCATCCAGGGCTTTTGGCATTATTCTTTCATTGGGAAGAATGCTAGCCCATATCCTTCTCTTTGGGCACCATCTTTGAAAAGATGACCATGGGTTTGGGGAGATGACTCAATGAAGAAAGTGTGTGAGGACCAGTGTGTGGTGGTGCATTCATTAACCCAGTGCTTGGGAGACAGATTCCTGGGCTTCACTGCTCAGTCAGCCTGGCCTACTTGGCAAGTTCTAGGCCAATGAGAGACCCTGTCTCAAAAAGCAAAGAGGCTAGCGAGATGGCTTGGTGTTTAAGAATGCTTGCTGCTCTTGCAGAGGACCCCAGTACAGTTCCCAATCCCCACACCAGGCAGCTCACAACTGCCTCTAGCTCGAGTTCCAGGAGATCACACACCCTTTCGACCTCCACAGGAACCTGCTCTGAGAGAGAGAGAGAGAGAGAGAGAGAGAGAGAGAGAGAGAGAGAGAGAGAGAGAGAGAGAGAGAGAGAGAGAGAGAGAGAGAATTCAAAATTAATCAAGGTGGGTAACTCTTGAGCAGCAACACTTGAGGTTGTCCTTTGGTCTCTGCTCAAACACACATGTGCGCGCATGCATGCTCACTCTCTCTGTCTCTCTGTCTCCCTGTCTCTGTCTCTCCCCCACAACACACACACACAACATTCACTCAAAGATGATCATGTTTCAGCTGACCCCCTGCTTGTGTACTCCGTCACCCTTTGAAGAAGCTTTTCCATTGAGATAGAAGCAGCTGCTTCCCGCTCTCTTCTCCTCCACAGAGAGTCCCAGGATCACAGCAGCTTAAGTAACCTACCTCATCAGTTTCTTGGGTCGATCTATTCACACAGGAATCTTCTTTTAAATTCTGTTCAGATGCTATCCAGGCCTGGGGAGGCAGCCTTATGTTGAGAGGGAGCTGTGAGGGAGGCTGAACAGTATTCCCTACAACGGTGAGAAGAAGAGACTTTGAAAGAGCAAGTCAGAGGCTGTCACATGGCCATGATTGTCAACTCCTCAACGACATTTTGAGCTAACATATTTTGCCTTCTTCCCTAATCAGTCTCTTATTTTTGGATCCTAATGGTATGTGTATGCTGGTTTAAAATGAAAATCACAGGGCAGGGAAACAGGAGACCTGAGATTTTGATGTCAGAAAGTCCCTCATTTTAGCTCCTTGTATTTAACATGCAGGGCTGGGCACAGGTGCCTAGGACCATCTCCTGATGGCATCCACATTGCTGTTGTATTTGAAGCACAAGCCATCAGTTTTCTAGGAGTTGATGTCTTAAAGATCTACTGTATTTTCCATAGTGGAAGAGACCATTAGCTGATATCCATGGGACAATGGAAATCACCCATCCCCGTGCTGGTCACTGTCAACCTGGTCATTACCCCGTTATCATGATCATGACTATATTTCAAATGTCCACACCCCTGGGATCTTATGGGGGCATTTGAACTTGACTCCAAACCGTAGGAACACTCTGCTCTACAAACAGACTTGGGGACCTTTCTATGGAGATTCGAGTATGGAATTACTAGAGATGGGAAGACGTTTATGGGAATGCTTGGCCTCCTGCTCAGGAGACCACAGGGCAAAGAGTGACTTTGGAAATGACCACCCACGCTGGATGAGAGCCTTAAAGAGTAGACTTGTCATGAGGAGGGGTGCCTAAAGAGATCCTTGAACTTGTGATAGGTTGAGGAGCGGTCTGGATACCTTGGATCTAGTCCTTTGCTTCAGCTAACTCAAGGTCATTTGTCAGTCAGTCCACCCTGCCTCTGTGGCTCAGTTGTTTTTTTTCCGTACATGCAATGGAGCAGGAAAGTAAAGAAGTTGCCTGTGAATAAGGTTTGTCGCCCGGCCTGCCCTGGCTGCTGTCTATTTCCTGATCGGTAGCTCATTGTCCCCTCAGCTGCACAAGTTGGAATTAGGGCTGTCCCATCCCAGGGAAGTCCATTACCAAAGAATACTTCAAAGATGTTTGCACATCTTGTCAGTTGCACTGAGCATGAGTTCGTTGAAGGAAAAGGCAAATAGACACACAGCTTGTGACAGGAGGGGTAGTGGGGGCTGTTTAACCCTGAGTGACTGCAAGTCAAGGGGAAAAAAAACCCAACTCTGCCTGTCATTTTGACCAATAAATAAAAATGGGGAGTGCTGAATGGTTAAAACCATAGGGGATTTATTAGTTTGCCTAGTGAAGGGCAAATATTAAGTCTGAAATTGACCCATCCTAGGACCTGCCTTTTGGCTTTTGTGACCTGCCAGGCGCTGATCTCTGCAGACTCCAAAGTTACTAAGTTCTGTCCGGTTTCTTTTTTAAAATTGTTGTCTGTCTCCCTCTTGCTCTCTCCTTTACCTATCCTTTCCACCTCCCGCCCTTCCCAGAAACTCAAGCGTGGGTTTTGGAGGAGGTGGAAGACTGTCTGATCATAAAGTTTTCTGTTCCAAGGGCTCTGGCTGGCCTGGGGTTGAGCTGCCTGCAATTCGGTGGCCTTGGGGAGTGAGCTTACTAGGTTGTCTTACAGATTCTCCGTCTTCTGACCTGGACTTCAGAGTGCTAATAGGCAAGTGGTAGAAAGACCAGACCATAGCTATTTATAAACCATAGCTTGCTGTCCTAGGAGACCATACCTGCTTATCCATGACAGGCAGCTTCAGCAGGCATGTCGAGAGAGAGGTACTATTTAATGAGGGGTCCATGACTATTAGAACAGAGGGGATGAGCAGTCTACATAGCTTCCAAGAACCAGGCAGCATATGAGCATCCCCAGTAGCAAGCAGTCCACTGCATTTGTGGGGTGCTTGGGTCTCCCTTGGGGTGCAGTACTGCAGGGCACATAGCTCCATATCAGACCCTCAGGGCTCTTATCTAGAGCTGCTCCAGGAGACTTCCTTCCCTGCCCCAGGCTTTACAGACAACTTTCCATCTATCGCTCATGCAGCCCACAGTGGGGAATGTTCTGGAAATGCTTCATGACGAAAGTCCCTCTCGTATTCCAGTAATGAGCTTTTATTGAATGGGGTGTGTTAGCTTTCCATAGCTTTAGCAAATACCAGAGATAATCGGCGTTTAAAGAAGAAGGGTTTATTTTGGCTCGTTGTTTTGGAGGTTCCGGTCAGAGCCATTGCTTGGGGACAGACCTGAGTGGAAACCTACGCCGCTCATTTCATGGCTGCATAGAGAAAGAAGGTCCCGAGCCCCACAGTTTCCCCAAGAGCATTTCCCCAATGGCATGAAGACTTCCCAGGAGACCCAGACCTTAACACAGAAGCCTTTGGGGTGTGTGTGTGTGTGTGTGTGTGTGTGTGTGTGTGTGTGTGTGTGTGTGTGTGTGTTGGGGGGATGTTCCAGATTCAAACTGCAGCCTACCATGTGATTTCAAATGCTTTGTGCCTCTGTATGGAAGAGCCCATGTTTTGAAGGATAGCTGGTAGGCACCAGGGGAAAAGCTTGTCTCCCGCGCACCCTTTTCTAGGAAGCCTTCCTTGATTTTTCCTTCCCTCTAAATCAGTTGGGACAGCCCTCTCATATTTTATGAAGCATGTTGCAGCATGTATGTATGTATATATGTATGTTTGTATGTGTCCCTTCTCCCATGACAGTATGTTAGTATTGAATTAACTACTTTTAGGTTGAATTATTGTGGGTGTCTGCTCTCTGCTTTTCTGTCTCCTCTTACCTCTTCTGTTAGAACAAGAGCCCAATTATTTCCTGTTGATTAGAAGCTGACCCCAAATTGCCCCCATGGTGTCCAGCTCTCACAATGAACACTCTGGTCTGCTGTTCACAGACGCTCTCTGGTCATCAGAAGACAGGCCCAGAGGAGCCCAGTGCCTTGTCCAAGCCTTATACAGGTGAGGGCTGGTTTGCAGCAGCAGCGGGGTCACTGACACGGCAAATGAACAAACAAGATGTGGAGTTGACTTTCCCTGTTTGCAGTCTGTCACCGCGTGTAGTGCCACATCTGCCTGCCTTTTGTTTGCCTTCTAATAATCAATAAAGTGTTATCAGAACAACAGAAAATATGTGAGCCTGACTGTTTGGTTTCCATGAAGAAAGTGGAATGTGACTGGGTTTTCCTGGTCCAACTGCAAAGCTAGGCTCATGTAACTTCAAAGTTTAGATCAAGGAGCCGGGGACTTGGTTCCTTTGGTAGAGTGCTTACCACACAAGCATGAGGATTCTCCCAGTGCAGGGGAGGCAGAGACGGGAGTATCCTCGGAGCTGCCTAGCTAACCAGTGTATCGGAATTGGTAAGCTCTAGGTTCGGTGAGAGCCCTGTCTCAAAAAGTAATGGAACAGATTGAGGAGGACATTTTGGCCACAACATACAGATATCCTCACATACATGTGTGTGACCACAAATATACCATATATACCCATAAGGTTGAAGCCAACGTTCTAGAGAGTTTGACCTTTCTAGTGCTGAAAAATCAAGAAAAACAACAACAAAATCACATCTATGTGCTTCCCTGCTCTCAGGGATTTTCCATGTAAAGAGGCTGAACAATGCTTAGACATTTGAAAATCAGTCATGTTTGTCCAATGAACTTCTAGTCAGTATTCCCAACGTATCTGGGCAGGTGTTCCTTACTCTGTACTCTAATATAGACTTCCCCAGGATAATGCAGCCAGAGACATTGGATACTGTCCAGTGGACCATTTTCAGGGGTGTTGGATGCAGACTCCAGTGCATGCCATCTGTGGTCAAAACAGGGAGCAGGGGTACCACTTAAGGGTCAGCAGCCCCAGAAAGGAAGTGTCAGTGCTGCTTGCTGTCACATCTCTCCCTAGGGGAGGTCGCCACAACAGAGGGGGAGAAGAAATGAGTGTGACAGAAGATTTTTTTTCATTTCTTTGTGGCAAAAGACTCTCCAAAGTTCATCCCTTCTGAATTCTTACAAATATGGCAATAGTCTGGACAAAGGGGGCATCATCTGTAAACCAGAGTCACCAGAGGTGGCCTCAGAGAAGGAAGAAATGTTAGGAAATTCAGAAAGAAAATTGGGCAGTTCAGAAAGAAACGAAGTTTAGAACTTTAGTCTTAGAGCTCTGGGTAAAATGTCTATGTCTCACTTGAATCTCTCTCTCTCTCTCTCTCTCTCTCTCTCTCTCTCTCTCGTGTGTGTGCTCACCTATGTGTGTTCATATAGAGGTCAGGGGTTGACTCTGGGAGGTCTTCCTCAATAATAGCTTTTCTGCATCATCACCACCTTGAGATAGGGTCTCTCATCAAACCTTACCATTTTGGCTAGACCAGTTGACCATCAAACTCTGGAGATGCATCTGTCCCTGTCCTCCAGTGCTAAGATTTTAGGCCTTTAGGTGGGTTCTAGGGAATCCAAACTAAGGTCTTCATGATTTGTCAGCAAACACTTTACCCATTGAGCCCTTCCCCAGTCTTCTGTGTTAATTCCTTGAGGAGAATCCATTGAGAACTATTGTTCTTATAGGTAAGGAAACTAAGACCAAGAGCCAGGGATTTGTCAGAGCACACCACATTAGGCACCCATCTCTGAGCCCAGAGAGGATTCCTCTATATTATAGCCACCATGGTATTAGTCTTTGCTAGCTGCTATAACAAAACACCATCCAATCTCAGTGTCTACCTGAGGTTTTCTTGTCTACACTCTGGTTGAATGCTGAGTTGGCTTCAGTGGATGCAGAGAAAGCTCTTTGTAGCAATGTTGGGACCCAAGGAGCTCTTTTTTGTTTTTGTTTTTGTTTTTGAAGATAGGGTTTCTTTGTGACTTTGGAGGCTACCCTAGAACTCACTCTTGTAGACCAGGCTGGTCTCGAACACACAGAGATTCACCTGCCTCTGCCTCTGCCTCCCGAGTGCTGGGATTAAAGACTTGTGCCACCACTGCCCGGCGACCCAAGGAGTTCTATATAATAAAAAACCAGAGTCAGATATAGAGGGAAACGCTGAGAGATCAGAGAGGAGGAGCAAGCCACAGCACACCTTGCCTCCTAAGCATCTCAGCAGAGAAGAGAGTGATTTCCTGTTTCTCCCTGCTTATATCCTGTTTCTTCCCAGCTATATCACTTTCTGTCTATCTGTACAGACCTCCAGACCTCTATGGCTAGCTAGTGGCAAACTCCGTTCTCTGACCACGAAGCAGGCTTTATTTGTGCAAGAAAGATATAACCACACAGGACACTATTACTCTGATTCCCCTGCTTTTGCCAGTGGACTATGTAAGAATACCCTAGTGTATCACTTCTACAGCCTGGAAGGACCACCTTTCTCTTCTGTCCACATTGCATTGGCAGGAATTGGTCAGTATGTTCCACTTGAATGCAGGAGATCTGAGAAATTCCCAGCCCTGTCACACAAATGCTGGTGAACACCAGTGGTTTCTGCCACACACACCAAATGTCCACTGCGACAGTGTCCTTTGTTGCTTTCATCGTGGTGACCTTTCAGCTGCATAAATTCTGGCCTCTTGAATGTGCTGTTGTCACAGCTGGTATATGTAGGTTCTAAGGTGTAAGGAAAGCAAGACAGAGATGAAGCAAAGCAGAGCCCTGAGTTTCACTCACCTTCAGCGGTGACCTCGTGTGATTCATTCACTCTTTCTGTGCCTTGATTCCGTGTGTGTGTGTGTGTGTGTGTGTGTGTGTGTGTGTGCACATGTTGCATGTATATAAGCAGGCACTGATGCACATGTGTGTATGTGTGTGGAAGCCAGAGGGCAAACTCAGGTGTTATTCATAGGAGCTGTCCACCTTTTCTTATTTTTTTTAAGCAGGGTCTCTCGCTGACCAACCGCCAACTGGCCTGTCTGACTCCGCCTCCTCAATCCTGGGATTACAAATGTGTACATCTGTGCATGGCTTTGTACATGGGCACTGGGGCTGGAACTCCGGTCTCCATGCTTGCCTAACCTCACCAATTCAATCTACCAGCTGAGTCATCTCCCTAGCTCCAGTTTCCTCCTCTGCTCTGCTTCTAAGTGGTTCTGAAGTCTGACTGAGTGTTGGCACTTGGAACAGAACTTGAAGCAACAGCACTCCTTCCGTATGTCATCTTGGCTTTATTTATTCATTCAGGGCAAGTGTTCTTGATATCCATTGCTTGGGAACCAAGCAGGATGATTAATCTTAATTGTCAGCGTCACCAGAGTGACACGCAGCTAGAAGATAGTTCATAAGGCACACCTCGGAGTGTGTCTGCCATGGCTTGTGCAAGGGAGAGTAGATCATGGGCACTCTAACCTAGTCAATGGTTTGATCCTTGCCGGCTTTATAGTTGGTGACATCCCTAAGGAGTGGTGGAAGGTAGGAGGTGGCATCTGGTTTAAGGACACAGGTGCCTGGCTCATGTTTCCCTGATCACTTCCTGAATCTCTCTCTCCACTGCCCGTCTTCTATGGCGGGACACCTCTGCGTTGTGTCCCACCACCATGACACTTTGTGCCAGTATGCCACGGCCCAAGCAAACATGGACTGAACTCTCTGAAACCATGAGCCCAAATAGATGAGACTTTAGTTTTAGATTGTATTGCCATTATTTGGTCACAACACAAGTCTGACTAACATAAGAAGGGTTTGTAGAGCCACTGCCTGATGACTCAGTGAGTGAAGGCATTCACTGCCAGTACCGAGTTCAATCCCTGGAGCCGTGCAACGGAGCTAGAGAACTGACTCCTGCAAACTGACTCACTTGCTTTCGCATTATGTTATGGAATGCATGCATGTGTACATTCACACAATAGGTCAATAAATAAATGTTAAAACGTTTAAAGAAGTGTTTGGGGTTTTGAAATATGTACCTCTAAAACCAAGGTATCTTGGAGATGGGTCCACATCTAAACTCAGAACTATCTTACATTTCAAATGCACCTGACACACACAACCTGAAGTTAAGCTTGTATGGTAGTTTTTAAACATCTGTTTTTAGTGGAGCACATGTCATGAGGTCAGGTGTAGGATTTCCCACCTGCGAAGTCATGCAGTACTCAAGAGCTTTCAGACTGGGTGGTGGGAGGCATTTGGGGATTTGTACTTTTGTACTGAAGAGTCCCAATCTGTGCTCTGAGCAAGGAAGCACCTGGGTCTAGACAGGAACAAGTAGCTTCAGATGTGCAAAACCTCTGCTGTGCACCACGTGGTAGCCAGGCACAGTGGGATTTTGCTCAGTGGTTTTGTCTATGATTGGGAACAGTCGGGACTATGGACGCTGGCCTCAGCAGCCAGTCTCAGCAAGATCTCATAGAATCGGTCCTTGCCATGCCTCATAAATGCAGTCTTGGGCGCATACACTGAACACTCGAGTCAGTCCTTTCTACGGCCTTTCTCTCTGGGGGCCAGATACCTTCCAGCTGCCTCCCTACGTCCACTTGCCAGGTTTACATCCCCGTCTCTACATCGCACTAAGACCCCATCACAGACCTCCACGGGCTGGGCATGGGCTCTCAGAACCGAGACCTCAGTGGTCAGCTCAGCCTGCTCCATCGTCTGCCTCCCCTGGTACCACAAGAGAATGGAAAAAGGTGGTTTGTTTATAGGGCACAGGGCCACGAGAGCATTAAAAAATAAGCAGCAAGGAAAAGATCCTAGACAAATTTCCCTCTAATACAGGAGTGCAGCCGTTCCTGCTGCCCGACACTGACTACTCTTCTGTTTGTATAAACTTTCATCTTTCGCAGTTACCATTCCCAGGGCAGGGCTGCCTATTTCTGCTGTTGATTTATTTTGATTTTGATCATTCCTCTCTACTTGAGCATCACACACCTAATTGTAAAGAAAATGGGTTTCCTGTGGGCACCTAGGGAACAACTCTTCCCTGGTCTCTCTGAAGCCTCCCTTTTCTTCCCATCACCCGTCACCCCCTGACTGGGTTGGAGGTGGTGGAGGCCAGCATGATAGACCTTTGGTGCTGGCTGGAAGCTGTGGCTCTCCAGGGGGGGCTCTGAGCATTGGTTGAGTGAGAACCAAGGAAGGAAGGAAGAAGATGAAGCCTGAGAGGGAGAGAGAGATGTGTTTTCCAAGGAAAACTGGAGCAAGTACAAAGGGCTGTGTGGGGTTGAGCATAACTTCCCAAGAGCACTCAGCCTGAGTTTTGTGGGAGCTGAAATCCAGAGATCTCACATTTCCTGACCCCAGCAGGTAGCTTATTGTAAAACAGTTCATCCAGAGGGAAAGCATTCCTGTTCTCTGCATTTCAATCTTTTCTCACTCTGAACCAGACTTGAGAGAGAGAGAGAGAGAATGGAGGTCGCTGCCTGGGTCCCAGCTCAGAAATACACGTGACTGCAGGATGGAAACCCAAACCACAAAGGCACCTTGGGATAAGTAGTCTACTTATCTCTAAATGCACGGTGGTGTGGCCCAGGACCCCTTTGTGTGCATTTTGAACTATTCCTCCTACCCGATGCTCAGATTCTCCTTGGTCTGTGTTTCCTTCCATGCTGACATGGAGGAGGGCGGGACACCCACGGTGGCAGCAATAAGTGTTGGTAATTCTCACATTCTCTTTTAAATTAGTTTAGCTCTCCCTGCCTTTGCGGGTGCGGTGTGCTGAATTCAGAGAGGCTGTGAAGAGCAGGGGTGGCCCTGACTCATTGACAAGTCATGGAATCTGTTTGGCTTGAGAGCTTACTCAGTGAAGATACCAGGAAGTGGCTTGGGTGGAGGGCGGGGCTGGCTCTCCTGCCACAGCTTCCACAGGAGCTGAGTCCTCAGGCGTCCCTACCCTCCAGCTTGATTGCCCCCACCCCCACCCCAGGTAATCCCCGCCATGTGCTCTGACTGCCATGATATGGACTGGCAGGAGTTGGGGGGAGGGGGAAGTGGGAAGGAAGGACATAGGTAACCATTATCTGCCCTCTCTGAAACTGTGAAAAGAAGTCTGTCTTCCTTGACCCGGACTTGGCACCTAGGTTAGAGTGGCAACCCGGGACCTTGGCATGGCAGAGGGTCTGAGCGCCTAGTAACTTCTGGCTAGCATTCGGTAGACGATTGTTGAGAGGCAAGCGGTTTGCTGGTGGAGTGTTTGCCCGGCCAGCATGTACAGAACCTGGGTTTGAGCCTTAGCATAGCTCAGAACTGGGCGTGGTAGCATACACCTGCAATCCCCAGCCCTGGTAGGTGGAGGCAGGAGGGGCCAAAGTTCAAGATCATTCTTGGCTTAGAAGGTTCTAAATCAGCCAGGCTTAACATGGCATCCTGTCTCCAGAACAAAACCCAAACGAGTAAAATACAAAAAGGCATGCTTCTGCTGTGCCTAGAACTACACAGTACTGTGGGTTCCGCGTTCCTTGGGAATGTGCTTTGGCTAGATTCTCCCAGAGGGAAGCAGGAGACTCTATGGAACCACCCAGATGCAATGCAGGGGCCCCGTTGAGGGCAATGGAAGACTCTAACATAATAGAAAAATCATCCTTCAACATCCTAGCACAGACAAAGATGTCTGCGGCCTCTGCTCCCAGACGTCTATCGTGGGAACACGGAGGTTCTGGTGAGCTCACTGAGGCTGCGAGCACCACTCAGCAGTTAGTAGCTAGGTTCCCTCTGGAGCCAGGCTCCTAGTCCCTCCTGGTAATAGGCTCCCCCAGTTGTCTCCCAGGACAGACACCGGTCCTGGAGACTGGAGAAGGCATCCTCTGCTGATGGGAGGGGAGGAGGATCCGCCCAGGCAAAATGCAGCCCAAGCAAAATCCACTGGTGGGGAAGCTTTGTGCCCACCGTCAGGGTCCGGTGCTCCTGGGTCAAGAGCGCTTTGAGCATGGGGTGCTGGGGGTAGGCCAGCCGCTGTGTGGGGAGCTGAGCTCTCCAGGGAGGGGAAGGCTTCATTGGGCTGCAGCCCCATGCTCAGTTCCGCTCTATTTAGAATCTTTTTTTTTTTTTTGAAAGCAGCTTTGAGGATGAAAACTCAAGGCCAAGGAAGCTGAAGCTGATTGTGCTGAGCTTTCTGAATTGAGGTGGGGGAGGGGGAGGGACCAGCCTGGCAACCTACGGGCTTCTCTGCCCTCAGTTTTCACCTCCTGCCAGCAGCTGTCTCCGTGTGGAATACAGTGGCCGTGAATGTATGCTGGAAACTTCTGAGACTAATGTTACCTGGACCAAGTGAGACAGACGAATAAAGCGTGTGACCCTGCGAACGCACACCTCTCTATGGCATGTAGGATTAGGGACACACAGGTCTTAGGTGGTGTGCCATGAGCCTCTGTGGTGAATGTGACCGTTGTCTTTGACATGGGCTCCCTGCCCATCACAATGGGCTCATCCTTCACCCTCCCCTCCACAGACTGAAGACTCTGCTAAAACAGAGTAGGTCGAGAGGGTTGTGGGTGGGCCAAGGATGTCTCAAAAGTGTCTCCGAAAACTTTTCCAAAACTTTTGCCTTTCTATCTTTGTTTTCCCAAAAGAACTTGGGGGTCTGCGGAGGGGCTCCCACTGACCCTGTGCGGGACTCTCTTTGGAGCCCAGCAGGACAGCTGATTCTATTCTGGATGTTCCTTGGCTGCAGGCTTCCTCCTTGAAGTAGATGGTAGCACACTTGACCCTCCTCGTCAAAGCAACTTTGGAGCAAAGCGCAGATGTTTGGGGAGAGCTTTGGGAGCAGGAGTGGGTTGGTGTGTGTGTGTGTGTGTGTGTGTGTGTGTGTGTGTGTGTGTGTGTGTGTGTGTGCGCGCGCACGCATGAGCGTGTGTAGATCAGAGGTCAACCTTGGGTGTCAACCATTTGGTACCACCACCCACCTTTTTCTCTCAGATAGTCTCTCACTGGCCTGGAAGATTCCAATTTGGCTAAGATAGCTGTCCAGAGAGTCCCAGGAATCCACATATCTTCCCCTCTTCAACACTTAGTACAAGCATGCACCTTTGTGCCTGGCTTTGTGTGTATGTGGTGTGTGTGTGTGGTGGGGGGGTATTCTGAGAATCAGTCAAGGTATCCGTGCTTGTGTGGCAAACACTTTACTGACAGAGCTATCTCCCCAGCCCTCTTTTTATTGCCTTCCAAGCAGCCAAGATCCTGGTTTAATTGGCCAGTGGGACTAGTGGAGCATTTTTATGTAGGCACTGGCAGCCCATGGCCATTAGTGACCTCAAATGCACGAGGCGCTATGTTCCTTCCCAGCTGGCCATCTACTTGTCCCTTTCCAGCCCTTAAGAGGCTATAGGTAAAGCTCCCAGTCAGGTATGGAGAATTCCTGGATGCTTGCTTGCTAGGAAGGGAGGGAGGAACTTCTAGATCTCAGCTGCAAAGCCTAGAAAGAGCACTTGTGTGTGCCACAGCTAGGAAAGTCATGTTGGTATCTAAAGGCAGAAGCTAGAGATGTTGTAGGAACCTTGTAGTGCAGGGGACAGCCACCAAACGGGATGATGTGCCCCTCCCTGTCGGGTGTCCTGGCCTAATGGGTATGCTGCAGACCTCTGCCACAGTTCTGTAGGTGAGTCCCAAGAGGACCTGCTGGAGTGTCCTGGGACTTCTGCTGAAGTATTCAGGTGCTTGTGTCACATAGCAATGAATTGGTTAGAAATAGAAACAGAGACGGTTGCTGAGAAGGGGTCAGTGTTAGTATTCAGGCATCTGCACTGGCTTGTCCTTGGGGTTCAGGTAGGATACGTCCTCAGCTGCAGCCACTAAGGGCACCACCCATGCACATTCACTACCTTCCCTTTTGGACGGGCCCCACCCACCTCCCTTCCTTCTCGCTCTCTGCCTCTCTGCCTGCCTCATTGACTCTCTGCCTGTCTGTCTCTGCCTGTCTGTCTCCCTCTCCCGCCCCACCCCCCCACCCTCCGCCTCTCTCCACCCAAGCTCTGTCATATGGCATCTTTCTCTCATGCACCGCTTTTAAAATTACAACAGTCCATCTCCTGGGAATGGGAATGGCTAGTGAGTGTCGAGAGAAGCATGCGTTCAAAGCTGTAGGCTGTGTGGCTCTTTACAGGCATTCTGCATAGCAACAGCATCTACCCCACCTGTGAGCACACTGTGGAGACTTTGTGAGCATGCTCCGCTACTTATGTGAAGCCCATGTGAGAAAGGGCTTCTTTTCTGTTGGTCTTGATACCCCTTTTTTTCAGTCTATACTTCCCATAACTGTGAGCTCCTCACCTCCGCCTTGCCCTCAGATCTAACACGGAGCCCCTGATTCCTCCTGGACCCTTGGCTCTCTAATAACCTTTCTCCTTGCCCCTCCCCCTAGGCTCTAACCCTGGGCTCCCCACCTCCTCCTTGACCCCTGTTCTAACTCTGGGCTCCCCACCTCCTCCTTGACCCCTGTTCTAGCCCCAGGCTCCTCACTTCCTCCTTGGCCCCCACCTCTAACCCTGGGCTCCCCACCTCCCCTTCATCTCTTTATTTACAATCAGAGCAGGAGAAATCTGTTATTTTTCCAAGTGCATTTCCTTCTATCTTATCAAGAGCCACCAAGTTCAGCACACCCTTGATTAGTCACTTCCATTAACAGTGTTGATTTTGGGGTTTGTGTTTATTTTTGAAACGTGGTCTCCTTTTTCCTCCTTGCTTCCTTATGCACTAGTGAGTCTGGGCAGTCTGCTATTGAAATCTCTCCTTAGCCACCGTAAACCATTAGCCCACCTCTGAAGACACCTGTCCCTGTCTCTGTCCTCACAGGAGCAGCTGTAAAACTTCAAGGGAAAGATCCCTTTTCCCTTATTTATCAAGCGTGCTTTATTTTATTTAGTTTTAAGTTTATTTCATATGTTTATTTTTTTAATTTAAGCTTTTGAGAATTTTATACCTGGTTACGACTGTGTTTCCACTATTGCCACCACTCCCCTTCTGCTTCCCCTTTTCTCTTCTTCCTTCACTCCCTCTTAAATTCCTTTTCTTTAATTATTATCATTGCGCGCGCGCACACACACACACACACACACACACACACGGTAATAGAGAAGATGAATTTAGTGTTGAGCCCATTTAGTGTTGCTCATATGTGTGTGTTTAGGGATTACTGCTTGGCATTTGATGACGTACCCCGGGCTCATTGATTCTTCACCTCTTAGCAGCCATTTGGTTTATGTTTAAGACAGTATCTAGTCTCCAACTCACTGTGCACAGTGAGGATGCCCTTGAACTCCTCACCTTCCTTCTTTCTCTGGGTTTGCACAGTAGAGACTGACCCCCAGTGCATACAAGACCTCTGGGAGCTCAGCTGCAAACCCCAGCCCTCAGAAGGGCTTGAAATCCCCTTTATTACTGACTGTTGCACAGCCCATCTGCTGCAAAGCCTCGCTGTCTGTCTCCGTTGCATGGAGCCTGGTGATTTTCACTGCCTTCTCTACTGACTCAGAAGGCAGGGAGGCTTTTGACTTGGGCTTCCCTCCAGCATCCTCCCCTCTCTGGGTTCCAGTGATGTGTTTCTGACTCACAAAAGCTCGGATAGCTACTTCTATCCACACTCGCTCAGTGACTCCGGACTCTGGGCTCTCCCTCTGGTAGGAGTGTTTAGAGGTTTCTGGCTAAGTGATTTGGGAGAGTCACACAGAATCTCTGCAAGTATCTTACGTTTCATCTTTGCCTGGAAGACACCCAGCGTCGCCTCCTCGTTTTTAAGTTCTGGCTGCCACAGCTTTGTTCCTGTCTCCTGTGCTGCAGCGTCCCTGTGAATGTGGATGGTTCTCACCATAGCCTGTCTCAAGCCAGTGGACCAATACTTACTCAGAAGGTTTGGCTGAGGGTGCTTCACGGCCAGCAAGTGTCAGAGATGGCCCAGGGAACCCCTTTGTCCATTCCTTCTTGGGATTCGGATACCACCATCCCTGGAAAGTGGGTTCTTTTGGGGGTATTTATTTGTTTAAACATGGGTGGTTCCTAGAGAGGGGGGTGTCAGGTTTCAAGGTTGGAGGCCAGGGCAGACAGAAAGTGGGTGGTCTGGACAAGTGAGCAAAGGAAAGAGAGGAAACCCACCCACCTCCATTGCATGCCTTCCAGGATAGACATACTGCAGGGTGACCTCCTGCCAGACCCGGTAAGCTGGAGTGTGTATGTCAAGGGTACCCAGGCTTCCCCTGGGAAAGGATCATTTGGAGATAGGTGAACAATAATGGGATAAATCCATCCCAAGAGATTTGCTGACTATTCCCCAACCTTGGGGAGGGGCAGGTTACAGGCTGGGTGAACCACACTACAGCCCCACCTCAGGGATTCTAGAAAATCCCAAAGGACCTGTCTGCATGGACTGACGTGATGCCTCCCTCAGTCAGTAAAGTGTATCTTGCAAGTTTAAGGACTGGGACTCCATCCCTAATTCCTGTACTAAAAAGCTAGGCTTGGTGGCACATACTTTGTCCTACTTCTGGGAAGGTGGGAGCTCTCTGGTCAGGTAGTCTAGCCTACTTGGCAAGTTTCAGGCCAGAGAAACAAAACCAAACAAAGAACCAGATAACTGATGAGAGTTTCCTGCCTTTGCTCTTTGGGCCCCACATGTATAGATGTGCCTACATGTGTATACACACACACACACACACACACACACACACACACACACACACACACCAGAACCTTTGTCTTTGTGATCTTAGAATAGCATTGACTCTCTCCCTAAAGAACTTTTAATAGTGTGTGTGTGTATGTGTGTCTTAGTCTTACCTAGTATATGGCCCTTCTTGGTGTCCCTAGGGCCAACCTCCTTTCTGAGTAGAACTGGACAGGAAAAGAATCTTCCTAGTCTTGAGTTCACATCAGCAGTAGCTCATGGGGCTTAGAGTTTGACATAAGACACGTAACTACTGAAGATCCCAAAACAGGGGAAATCAGAGATAAAGGGAAAAGAATATCACTGAAGCTATGCCATGCCCTGAAGCCATTGTCATGTAATATATTACCTCTCAGACCACGGTAGAACAGTCACCTGTGATATTCATGGACAGAATACTGAGAGAGAGAGAGAGAGAGAGAGAGAGAGAGAGAGAGAGAGAGAGAGAGAGAGAGAGAGAGAGAGAGAGAGAGAGAGAGAGCACGAGCACCAGGGAAGTTCTGGGAGATATGGCGGAGCAGCCAATGACAAGATTAAATAAATACTGAGGGATACGGTGGACACAGTGATGAGTGACTCTAAAGAGATGGACTGTGGAGCAGTGGGAATTAGGTCAGCCAGCAGACACCATCTCCTGTTACTGACAGCTATAGCACTAAGATAAAATATCTCCCACCCACCCCCGCCCTTTCAAAGGAGCAGAGGTGAAGGAAGGGATGCTTTTCTGCTCAGACTTAAATCCTGTCCTGTCGAAACAGAGAGATGGCCACTGGGTTAATAACTCTTGAGTGTCCGACATAGGGTTCCGAGTTCATAGCACAGGAGTCACCTGGAGAAAGCCTAGTTTAAAAAGATAATAATGACGTGTAGGCCTGGATAATTTCTCAGTGAACTAAAGCACACGCCTTGCAAGTGTAAGGACCCGAGTTCAATCCCTGGAACTCACATTAAAAATAAAAAGAGAGCCGGTGATGGCTGCCCATGTGCGCTTGTACTCCTAGTGCTAGGAGGGCAGAGGAGGAGCCTTGGAGCTCCCTGGGCAGCCTGCCCAATCTGTTTGGTGAGTTCTAGGCCAATGAGAGACTCTGTTTCAAAAACCAAGAAAAGGACTGGAGAGATGGATGTCCCAGTGGCTAAGAACACCCATTGTTTTTTTTTTCAGTTCCCAGCCTTCACATGGCAGCTCACAACTGTCTGTAACTCCAGTTCCAGGGGAATCCAACACCTCATTTTGGCCTCTGTGGGCACTGCTCACACATGGTGCAATTACATCCAGCCAAATGCTCACATAGAAATAAAACAAATGCGTAACGTGTAGTCTTTCCACCAGCCGCTTGGGTCCTGCTGCTGTCTCAGCCCCCAAATAATACACAGGACGCTATATTAATTATGAAGCTGTTGGTCGTTTGCTATGGTTTCTTAATGGCTAGCTCTGACTTAATTAGTAACCCATAATTACTAATATATATTTCTATAAGGACTTTTCTTTCCAAGGATGGCATCCTGACCCGTCCTCTCTCCCCTGGGATCGCATAGCGACGATTCTCTTCACCACATTTCCCAGAATCCTCCTAGACTCCTAGTCCCACCTATCTTGCTTCCCTATTTGCCAACAGTGCTTTATTCATCAACATATACACAGAAGGGCTTCCCCCATCACAAATGAATATTTTAAAAAGAACAAGCCAGGTGGTGGTGTCACAAGCTTTTAATCCCAGCAGAGGTAGGCAGGTCTCTGTGAGTTTGAAGCCAACCTGGTCTACAGAGTACATTCCAGGACAACCAGGCCTATCCACTGAGAAACACTGCCTCAAAAAAAAAGTAAACAAACAAAAATGCATGGCACCTGAGTGATGACACCTCATGTTGTCCTCTCAATGGACACAGACATGCACATGTAGGAACATGTGTGCAGAAGCGTGTGTGCGCATTTTTGTACTCACACATACACACATGATTGTACATATCTATTGGAGCTTTAGAGATGTAGTGTCCTGGTAGCTGCAATTTGCATGGATACAGATTGAGCAAAATGAGCTGGGTGATGGAAAACTGAGCATGTTGGTAGAAGCTATGTGCTGAAGTAAGTGTGGCAAGATCTTGAGAATCGTAGAGTGAGTGATGGGCATGACATTTCTATGTCTTTGAAATTTTTCAAATAAAATGTTGGGGGAAAGTACCAGCCCTTGTCCTTCCCATGATGATATTGATTGAACAAACTGTTGTTAGCATATACAATGAAAAAGTATTTTTTAATTATTTTAGTGAGTGTGTGTGTGTGTGTGTGTGTGTGTGTGTGTGTGTGTGTGTGTGTATGTGTTGGGGGTATATACATGCCATGGCATGTATGTGGTGGTCAGAGGAAAATGTTCAGGAAATTTGTTCTCTCCTTCTGCCACTAGTTCTAGGGGAGCAAACTCAGGTTGCCAGGCTTGCATGACAAATATTTTTACCTGCTGAGTCACCTTACAGGTCCAGTTTACAGTTTTTAAAACTGTTTGGAGCTCTATGTAATGGAGTCTAATTCCTCAAACTTGAATGTGCACATGAATCCCAGCGAGGCTGTGTATAGAAGTGGAGCTAATTCAGCAAGCCTTGACGGGACCTGAGACTCTGCATATCCTACCAGCTCTCAAGTGATGTGCATGCTATTGGCCTATGGACCACACCTTGGTAAGGATGAGAGGGCTCTCCCTGGTCCCTCTTCTCTATATAGTTATGTGGATTTGCACTTGGGCTTCACATTGCGATTGTCTGGAGTGCTTTACAATGCACTAATGTCTGGGGGTGTCCTACTCCCAGGTTTAAGTGCTCTGGGCTGCAGCCTGGGGGAAGAAGTTTGGAAGCTACTCCTCTGATGAGTGTAATGTCCATAATGACTGGTTTAATGTAATAAACAAAGTACATGGTGTGTGTGTGTGTTCTCATGGGTACATGAGAAGGCAACCTTAGGCCTTAGGCCTCCTCCCTCAGGTGTGTCCATCTTTTTCGAGACAGGGTTTCTCACTGGCATGGAGCTCACCAAGTAAGGGAGGCTGGCAGGGCAGTGAGCCCAGGGATCCACTTATGTCTGCTTCTCCGGTGCCAGGATTATAAGTACAAGACACCATGACAGGGTGGGTCTTCCTGGTCTTGTTTTGTTTTGTTTTAACAGGGGTTCTGGGGACAGAGGTCAGGTCCTCATGCCCTCAAGGTAAGCACTTTAACAACTGAGCCATCTCCCCCGCCCTTCCCCAGAGCTATTAAATTATAGGAGAAGCAATTTTGCACAGGACACTGTGTTCCCTCTTCATGCAGGTGTTCACAGACGTCCCCAGTAACAATGGCATTTCCAGTGGTGGTAAAAGGCTCTGTGGTACCTCCCCTCCATTCTACCTGACTTCATTCCTAATGAGAGTGATTAACAGCCAGCATTTTATTGAGTGTGGTGTGCTTTCCATGTATTAGAGCATCTAGCCATTAGGGCAGCCTGGTGAGGCAGGCATTTTTATCTTGGTTTACCATCAAGCTGTCTCTCCACCTGTTATTTTGAGACAGGGTCTCACACCAAAGAGACCTGTCCTGGAAATCACATGCCAGCCCGTGAGCCCCAGGATACCACCCATCTGTCTCCCCAGTGCTGCAATATTTGCATGTCTTCTGGAGTTTGAACTCAGGTCCTCAATCTTGCATGGCAGGTACTTTGCTGAGTGAGCTATTTCCCCAGCTCTCAAAACCCTGATTCTTGAACCATTCTATCATTCTCTCAGCTTCTACGCCAGGGATTGACACACTGCAGTGGGCCAGATCTGTCTCTTTTATGACTTTCATTAGACTATCTCTGCTCTCTATCCATGCCTTGTTGATAGCTACAGTCCCTCTCCAATAGCGGAGGCAGTTGGCACGACTCAAAGGGCATGACCCACAGTGCCTGTGACCTTTACCAGTACCCGAGCTGTGATAGATGCTGGAGGCACTCAAAGAGGACAAGAATGCAATTCTCAGCCAAACCCAGAGCAAAAAGAATAGCCCATGTGAGATGAACTTGAACTCGCGATCCCCACTTGCGTGTTGTAACTCAATCCATGGCCTGCGTTCATTCAGGGTTACTTATTTCCTCTGCGTAGATTTCATTTTGATGCCAGATTTTCTGATCTGTTTTCTTAAGAGCAGAAGGTCTTGATCCTAAAGCCCTGGGGCCACCGCACCGCTCCCTGTGGAGTGGGGTGAGGGAGGCCAGCTGCAGGCCACCTTCCGCTCCAACACTGTGGGAGGCCCGCGTGGAAATCCTCCAGCCCCTGTTTCTCTGGGGAGGTGTCAGCAGCAAGAGGCTTCCGCCCATCCCATCAGCCATCCACCAAGAAGCTCCAGCAAGAGGTCAGGAGGGAAGTGAGGGGAAAGGAAATGCCAATCAACTCATCAAAGCCCCGCCTTCCTGTGGCTTCTAGGCCAGGAGCTTAGCTGGAGCATCCTTGACCCCCCCCAGGGGCCCAAGGAAAGGGCGGGCAGGGAAGTGCATTTGGTAATGATTCTCGATTTCCTGTTTTCCTTCTGTCCATGGGGGCTTTGGGATATGCTAACTCACATTAGATATGTACACATGCATTCTACATTCCTTCTTGTCTCTGCTCCCTGCTTCCTTACCCCCTCCCCCTCTTTTCCTCCTTCTCCTCTGCCTCCTCCTCTTTTGCTAGTTTTCCTCTTCTAGTGCCTTTTTAAGAAAACTGATGTTAATTGGCTTGACAAAGCAGAGGAGGGAGGGCTCAACTCTCCTGCCTCACCCCCTACCCCTTGGAAAATATGTGGAAAAAGAAAGGTGAAGTAGCCAGGAGCAGCCAGCCAGAGGCCCCCACCTGTAGTCCCTGGGTTTGTCTTGTGAGCCAAGGGGACTCAAGGCGCGCACAATGGTAATGGCACTGGAACGTGTATTTGGTGCTTACTGTCTGCACAGCACACAGGAACACACAGAAGGAAGTGCAGTCTTGGGCTACAGGGATGGCTCAGTGGATAAGGAGCTTACCTTATGCTTACCTTATGCTCATGTGAGGACCTGATTCCACAGGAGCCATGTGAAGCCAGACGTGGTAGCATGCATCTGTAAACCAGCACTTCTGAGGCTAAGGAGGGAGGTAGAGGAGAACACCGGGGAGCCTGCGTGTGAGCCAGCTCACCTGCTCTCTGCAGTGGTGACCAGTAAAAGATGTCTCACACATGGTGGAAGGGGAGGACCAGTGCCCGGGGTTGTCCTCTGACCTCCATGTGCGTGCTACGGCGTGCACCCTCTACACACATACATCATACGCATGTGTGCACACATAGTACACATACACACAGAAGGGAAACAGTAAGAAAGACGCCTTGGGAGGGGGAGAGGAGAAAAGAGCAGAGGCCTGGGAAGAAGAGGATGATGGGGAAGGGATGAGGGAGAGGAAACGGCGGGAGGAGGTGAAGGATCAGGGGTCAGGAATCCTTTGGCTCAGGTTTCTCTTCCAAGCAGCATTGGGTTGATTTAAATGTTCAGGACATCTGTCACTAAATAACCCAGTGAATAATAAGCCTGGCCATCACTTCCCAGCCCATTGCATGCTGTCCTGATTCTCCAGTCTTGTTGCCAGGTAGTGCTAGACCCTGGGACAGCCTCTCCTGCTCCTTGGGCTCAAAGGTCTGGCTTGCAAAGGGGTTGGCTTTCTGGGGCTCCAGGCAGGAGGAACCTGGTCCCCACAAGCAGAGAAGTCATCAGGATCCATCTGCCCTCTTCACATTCGGTGGACACTTTGATCCCTTTAAGGGAGAAGAGAGAGCCCTTCCTGGCAACACTTTCCAATGTCCTACCCCTCCCTTGGCCTGGCCCCACTGGCCTTTACTCTGAAGGAGCAGGGTGTTTCCAGTTAGGCCCGTCGTCCTCTTCTAAATTTGGAGTGAGGCACTCTGGGAATGGGGTGGATGGATTGAACCTTGTTGCTCAGTTTTTATCTACAGTATGTGTATCGGGGAGGTAGCCTCAGGATAGACATGAGTGACTTGAATCTGCTGGTCATGGAGCCTGGCTGGGGGTGGGAGTGGGGGTTGTGCTGTTGCAGTGGCAAACCCTGTATCCAGGGCTGCACATGGTCGACCCTACAGACTCCATGGTTTCTGATAGATAGCTCAGACCAAGGCCAAGCTGCCTGCCTCACTCTGCCCATACCCCTGGAGTCTCAAACTGGGTGGAGAGACTAGCAACCCTTTGTTGGCCTCCCTGTCTCCACTCATGCATTGTTCTAAGATCGAAGTACCAAAGCTGCTTCAAGACGACAGTGTAGGGCCAGGCAGTGGTGGCACATGACTTTAATTCCAGCACTCAGGAGGCAGAGGCAGGCAGATCTCTGAGTTCGAGTCCAGCCTGGTCTACAGAGCTAGTTCCAGGACAGCCTCCAAAACAATACGGAGAAACCCTATCTCGAAAAACAAACAAACAAACAAACAAAAAAAAAAGACAACAGTATAGATAAATGCTCTGCTACCAGCCGTGTCCCCAGCTCCCCTTTGACTGTGAATTTTGATGTGGGAGCCTCACAACATCGTCCACACTGATCCTGAACTCAGTGTCACTCATCAATGCTTTGAACTTGTTTTCATGCCTTGGTCTTCTGGTTAGTATTGCAGGCCCATGCCACCAAGGCCCAGTGAGAGAGGTGTTGTCTGTTTGCATGGGAATCCTGCACCTGCAGGATCTTAGGTGCTACCATGTGGAGCCAGGGTAGCCCAGGGCTCTGTGAGCTGAGAGGAAGCAGAAGGCAGTCAGCACTCCTAGGAGGGAAGCGAGATGCTCCGTGGAGTCAGAGCCTGGCCAAGAGCCGACAAACCGAAAGAACTACCCATCAGGTAGGAGCATGACCTGGAGTCCTCTGCCCCTACCACAAGCCCGCCAACATTTCTGCAGACAAATGGCTCCTGGGCAGGTCCCTAGCAGTGCACACTGGAGCTTGCAGCTGGGAGAGGAGCCAAGGTGGGTGGAAGGGTATCTCTTCTGAGCCATGGCTCTCAACCTGGAGGTCATAGCCCTTTGGGGGTCACGTATCAGATATCCTGCCTATCAAACATTTGCATTATGATTCATAACAGTAGCAAAATTACAGTTGAAAATGATTTTATGGTTGGGGTCACCACACATGAGGACTGAATTAAAATGCTTCAGCGTTAGGAAGATTGTGAACCACTACCTAGGCCTTTTCCAGAAATAAAGGGATCTCTATGCTTTCACTAAAAAAATAATGTGAATAATGTGTGTTGCATACATGTGTATATATGTCTGTGTGTATGCGTGGGGGCAGGCATGTGCGCTCACATGTGTACACGTGTGTGTGGTGGCCAGAGGTCAGTGTTGGACATCTTCTTCAACCTTTATTTTTCTGAGACAGGCTCTTGCATGAACGTGGAGTTCGCAGTTTCAGCCAGGATGGCTAGCCAGTGAGCTCTTGGAGTCTCCCTCCCTCTGCCTCCCCAGTGCTGGGATTATAGGCCCATGCCACCACATCACACCTTTTCACCTGAGAGCTGGAGATTCAAACTCAGGTCCTCAAGCTTGTCCTTCACAGACTGAGCATCTCAGCCCCTTCTGCTGCTTTGTAACCTATCCTAGGTCTTCTGAATTTTTCATCTATTCAAAGCCCTGCTCAGTCCCTGCTTCTGCCTTGATTACATCTGATCATTTCTATCCTGCAAAAACGACAGAGTTTATCACCACACACACACACACACACACACACACACACACACACACACACCATGGATGTATTGTGCACATATGTATATACTTTTAGCATATATGTGCATAATGTATAAAGAGTTTTACAGAGGCATGGAGACTTTAGATAAAATATCTGGTTCCCTGCCCCTGCCCCCAAAATGACCAGCTCATTCCAGTTTACCCAGGACCGTCTTCATTTTAAAATAAACCTTGTCCGGCTCAGACCTAAACAATTTGGGAAATCCAATTACCCTGGGGCCAGGCATGGCATCTGTCATCTCACAACCCCATGATGACACTGTAAATCAGGCACTGCTTTTACAGATACAGGAATGGAGATGTTCAGAGAGAGCTGTTGGAGGTGACGCAGTCGGTTGCTCCTGGGCTAAGAGCCATGCCCATGTGTTTTCCACAAGGACACAGTACGTCTTGCAAATTCAAGCAGGGACAGCCCTGTTGATAGCCCCGATAACTAACGGTGGCTACCCTAGGTTGGAAACAATCATCTTCCGAAGGCAAAACAGAAGCTCCGGAGGAGGAGACTGTTCTAGATGGTTCATCCTGGCTAGGTTCGGGCAGCTTCGGATTCTAAGGGGGATCAAGGACTTAACTCCAGTCACCTGGCACCCCCCCCAAGTCTAGAGTCCTAGCTTTCTCCCTACCCCCAGTCACACGAGGGGGAACTGGTGTGGGATTGGGGCAGTAGAAACTGCAGAGTGTCCCTCCAGACTGAGACCAGACTGTCTCCCTCCTGCGGGGTCTCCCACCCCCAGTGCATCTTCTTCTCCCCAGAAGTTCCAAACAGATCCTCCTGGCCTACCTGCCAGGCCTGCTTGGGGCTGCTGAGCCTGGCCAAGAGCCGACAAACCGAAAGAACTAATTGCTGTTTTCTCTTAGGCTGCCCTTTTAGCCCTGCCAAATGAGCTTTCTCATGCTGTAGGGACCCTAATCCCGTGCTGATACCTGGAGGTAACCCAGGCACAGAATCGTCTTGCTCATTATCATGGGCCTGCTTTTCAAACCCCGTCCCCTCCCAGAGCTGTCCTACCCACCTACCCCACCTGCTCCCCTGAGTCTTCCAGTTCAGGTTTCTTGGATGCCACTTAAACAATGGCATGGATGGGGTTTTTACCTGGGGCTGCCAAAGCTGAAGAGATAGGAAACCAGGCCAGGCCATTCCATCCCCAGGGCGCTGGGAGACAGGGCAATCTTTGGGGGGGTGTTTCTCTCTTTCAAAACAGAGACCTGGAGTGTAGACTCCCCTGAGGACAGAGGCCTCTCTCCCCTGGAGCTTCAGGCTGTGAGCTATAAGTGAGTTACTGAGAATCAGAAAGCAGCTGGAGTCAGCTCTGAGGCCGGGTCACAGGGAGGGGAAGGATTCCGAGGAGAAGGCACAGCTTTGCCTGTTTTCTGCGCACGAAGCTTGGCTGCTCAGCACCCTCTCCCAGCCCCACTGTGTCCTCCATCCTGTTCCCATTGAAATAATCACTGGGTAGACCCAGCCTGGTTGTGTTGCCATGACAACTGCTCTAATTTCTTTTAATCCCAGTGTTCCTTCCTAAAGGGACTCCCCCCCCCAACCCCTTGCAATGTGTTTTAATTGTAATGACTCCTGGGTTTTCAATAGGTAATGACCACGTGTGGGGAGCCAGTGTTGGCCTGGCTCCATCCCCAAAGCCGCTTGCCCAGCGGCGCCAGGCAGGGCTCTGCCCCCCAGCGTGAGTCTGGGAGGAACCCTGGGCAGACTGGAGCGGGGTCTGCCCTTGGGGTGTGTGGCCTCAGTGCTAATGAAGACAAGCAGAGGCCTGAGGGGCTGGGCTCTGTGAGGCTCCTGTTCTGCGGCCATTTGATGGTGTGCTGCCCCTGCCTCCTCTTCTCCCTCAGCTTGAAGGGAATCCACGCTTGAGCTGCCCCCAGGCAGCCATGCTACTGCCTCAACTCTGGAGCCCTCCCTCCTGGGCCTCTCACCCTCCTTCCAACCTTCCTGAGACAGATACAGCTCCCCACAATATAGGCAGGCTGGATACAGCCCCCAAGGAAGTCTTTCTGGCGGGGCAGTGTTTGTGACAAAGCTATTTATTAATAAGATAATGCTCGTAGGAAGTTTAAAGAAATAAACCTAGCTGTAGAGATATAGAGGATATAACTGAACAAAAAAAAAAAAAAAACATAGGGAAAGGACCGGGGAGATGGCCCCATGGATAAGGCTCTTGCCTCCCAACAGTGGGAACCAGAGTCTCCAGAATCCAAGTAAACGCCCGTGCGGCACGCACCCCTGTAATTGCAGTGCTGCAAGGTGAGTGGGAAACAGGAGTCAGGTGGCTCCTGGGCCAGTGAACAAGAGACCCCGACTCAAAGTGAAAGCTGGGGCCCGGAGCCCAAGGTTGTCCTATGACCTCTCCGTGTTCATCATGGCGAAGTGCACAGTGGTGCTCACATAGGCATAAGTAGACATGTGGACGGATGGACGGACAGACGGGGAAACACACACACATGCACATACTCACGTACACATGCACACACTCACGTACACACGCATGTATGAATGTGCCACTGTGAAGGGAAGTGAAGAGCAATTGTCCAGAGTCCCCCCACCCACATCCCAGAGATTAACACTCTCTCACAGTTACTTCGGGCAACTGAGATGTACACCCTGAGCTGCCAGCAGGGCACAGCCTTTCAGGTGCCCTGGATCCTCATTCACAGGTCTTACCCCCACGCAGGTTCCAGCTGGCTTGCTTTTCTAACTGATTCCAATGCAATCTGCCTCTCCACCACCCACAGAGCCATCCAAAGCTGCCCTGTCTTGTCCTGTGGAGCTGACCTTGGAGATGGAAAAGTCCCAGTCTGTGCTACCTAGTGGACTATAGAGCCTTTAGCCCCCCAAGGGCTCACTTGCCATAGGAAGGCTATGGAACAGTTGAAATGGGACTAGTGCAACCGAAAAGAGGACGTTCAATGTATTTGATGTTTGTGAAACTCTTAATAGCTGTATTACCTTTGCAGCTACCATACCACACCAGAACACTCCGCTGTGAGCGCAAGCTCAGATTTTGCCAGGCCTCTCACTGGGAAGAGAATGCAGAGTTCAGTGCAGACAGCCCAGGACTCCCTTGCTGGCCCCTCTTCTTCTCTCGGGAGGCTGTACTCTTTACTCTTGATGTGTGGGGTATCTCTCTGGGGGCTGCTCTTCACATGGCCCTGCTGAGGTGCCAGCAGGAGCTCAAGCAGCCATGTCTGGGGGAGACAGTTTAGTCAGAGGGCTTGAGTTCCAACCCAAGAGCCCTCGTGGGAAGGTGGGGAGCACATACTTGTAACCTCGGCATTGGGAAAGTGGGGAGAGGGAGAGCCCTGGGGCTTCCTGATTAGGTAGCCTGGCCCGCTTGTTGCACTTCGAGCAGTGAGAGAGAGAGACGCTGCCTCAAAAAGACAACAAAACAAAACAAACCAGGTGGATGGCGCCTAGGAGGAGTGCCAGCGGAAGTTGTCTTCTGACCTCCGCACGCATGTACAAGCATATGTACATCCACATGTACACACATGACGCATGAGCACCTCCCTGGACAACCCCACACAGAGAGAGAGAGAGACAGAGACAGAGAGAAAGAGAGAGAGAGACCCTGAAAGAATCCCCACAACTCTTAGAGAAGTGAGTTCCAGTGAAAGCCACACTGAACTCCCAAGGCCACCATGAGCCATCAGGTGCTGTCCCAGACTGCTCCTTCCCTCCCAGGGACTCCAGCACACAGGCTGGGGCGATGCTCCAGTGTTGCAGAATCCCTTGGTCCCCGTCTTTCCTAGCACAGCTCTCCCAGGCCACACTTCCTCTTTACACACTGAAATATTAGATGTTCAGTTGGGAGTCCAGCAGCAAAAATATTTCTGAAATTGTGTGTGCTTTTTTTTCTTCTAATTTAATGTGCCAGACAAGCCTCCCTGTAATTAAAACCAGAAAGGGACCAGACTTAGACAGAGATTTGAAGGCTGTAAAATTCTAGGACAGGTTTATGTAAAGCAATTAAAAAGGGAGTTAAAAATTGTTAAAAAATTAAACACTAATTACTTTTTTTCCCCCTCCTCTCATTTCTGCTGAGCTGTTCTGGCACGGAGCTCGAAGAAAGATATAAAAGAGGGGGCAGTTTTGCTTCATTGCTGTAAATCATGTTCAACCCAAGCTTCTCCAAATTTTGCAGCCGAACCCATCTGCTGTCAATTAGCCTACATCATGCCTTTTCAATTAGAGTGGTTTAGGGAAGTCTGGTAGCGAAATGTGCATGGTGTGCCTGTGTGTGTGTGTGTGTGTGTGTGTGTGTGTGTGTGTGTGGTGTCTGTGTCTGTGTGTGCCATGAGGTGGTTTGGGGGACGGGGAGGGAGGTAAAATATGATTTTAAGCTGAGAAGTGGAAATATCTTTTAAAAGGTGTGATTCTAGTTTAGTGTTTTCCATATAAAAATAGGCTACTACTTGCCATGCTGTGGAGAGCAGTGAAGGGTGGAGGTAAAGTTGAGGAGGTGAGCCGTGGAGCTGGAGGGAAATTCTTGTTTGGAGCCCAGTTCCATCTGAGCTAGGTGCATGCCTGATACCCAGGGTACTGTCTGGGGGCTGTCTGGTGGGGGTGTTCTGAGACCACCAGGTTGTAAGAATCCAAGTTGGGCCGGAGTGGTGACTACAGCAGAGGGATCTTGGGGTATCAACATGGGCACACTGTTTCTTGCTTAGAGGCAATGTGGAATAAATATTGGGACCTGTGACTTAGAGAAAGTCTACACTGCGATGAGAAAATAATGCATTGTGGTGAAGGCTGATGAGGAATGAATGAAGTAAAGGTGGGTATTGTCCCTCAAAATGTCCTTCCGACGTCTGAGATGGTCAAGGCATAGTCCCTGCAGGGGTGGAAGTTGGGAGCAGTCTCTGAGGACTGTTGTGGGGGCTGTAGTGTTTAACTCTGTCCCTTGGTCAATGTCAAGTTGAGGGGCGGTTCACCCAGAAGCCCAGGTGGTTTTGCTGAGGATAGGAGTTTCAGTGGTTCTGTCTTTGCTCTGGTTGCGTCAGGTGAGCGTGTGGCATGCTGATTTTCAGGTGAGTGTGTGGCGTGCTGATTTGGTTGGCTTTCAGACAGACTCTAAGTCCCTCTTCCCAAGCCTGCCTCGAGCCACCAGCCTCTTGCCTGTCAGAAACCCTGCTCCTAGGCTGAGGATTTGAGGGAGGACATCAGTGAAGGCGTGTCTGTCTGGTCATAGCATCTGGCTCTTACAGAGTTGGGTGCACATTGATATTAGTGATAGGAATAAAAGCTATGATTTATGGCACTCCAAGCACTGGCCTGAACACTTTACCCAGAATTCCTCTTTTTAGTCACTTGCCCAGGATCACAAGAGCACAGATAGGATCTGAGCTGGGTTTGCAAGCCTGGAACCCCCACACGGAGTTGTGAACCAGTAGTAGGGGGCGGGGTCTTGAAGGAAGTTCATATGTCTGTGGCTACATGTGATTAATCTTCATTTTGAACATGATTGAATTTGGAGTTGCCCAGGAGCCAGACCTCTGGGTGTGTCTGTGGGTTTTCAGAGAGTTTTAATTGAGAAGGGAGGACATGCTGTGAATGAAGCTGTCACCTTCCCCTGAGCCGGGATGCCATGCTCAACAGGAAGGAGCGAGGATGGGAAGAACAGGATGCAAGGTCACCCCAGCTCTCTGACAGGGGATACAGTGTTATTAGCCTTTGTCACACCTCTGCCACTGCCATGCCTTTCCCCGACATGATGGACCACACCCTCTCTTACACCACGAGTAAATAATACACTGTGCTTCTAAGTTGGGCTTTGGAAGAGCTCTTGGTGATAGAGAAGCACCCTCGAAATTGCTTACTGGTGGTTTGGCTGGGTCGATGGTGTGCCGGCTTTGGAGTTGGTCTCTCTTGACATACATCCTTGCTGTGTGATGGTTTGGGCTGGATCGATGGTGTGCCGGCTTTGGAGTTGGTCTCTCTGGACACACATCCTTGCTATGCACCTGCCACACCCATAACTATCACCTTGGCCCATCTGCAGAGTAAGGCTGATGTCTGGTGGCTGATGTCTCCGATGAGCAATGTATACCCGGAGGGAGGGGACACTTGTCAAACACTGGGCTCCAGGCATTCCTTTTGCTGGTGGCCTGGTTCCATGTGGCTTGACCTGCTTTCTTCCTGAATCCATGCAGCTTGTGGCTTTCTTCACGACAAGGTTAAAGGTCTTGTGAAGCAATTCACCCTAAAGAAACCAGGAATGGGATACCTTCCTTGGAGTAGGCCCTCACCACTAAGGGCTGTGTCAATGTCCCTTATCCAGGAACACCAATTACTCTGTCCCACCCGGCTCCCAGGGACAGATCACCTGGGGCCTCTGAAGACAGACTCTCTTGCCTTTTGCAGTGGTTAGCTGGCAAAGTTGAAGTCAGCTCAGCCTGTATTCTCTGTCCATGGCTCCTTCTGGATGTCTGGTGGCCTGCTGGATAGTCTGGACGAAGAAAGGGGCTCTGCCTTGGTGCAGAGCAGGCCTGCCGGTCCCCAAGCAGGACGGCCTCACTCTGAGCCCCTTTAATCCCACAGCTGAGTGCAGTGAGCCAGGACCAAGTTTCTGGGGGGGGGGCGGGGATGCTTTTGTGCCAGGCACTGGTGTTCTCTATACTCCATGGGTGGTAGGGAGGTTGCTGCCTGGCTCCTTGGACTTGGCAGGAGATGGGAAATGGAACGTAGAGGCACAGGCTTCAGTTGGCTGCACAAAGGTGCCTACCCCTTGGCAGGACCTCTGTTGGTCGGAGCCCGCAGTGGAAGGAGAATCTGGTGAAGACAGGCAGAAGAAGCTGGGGCAGCAGGCAGCTGTCAGGTGTCCTGGTTATCTTTTGCTGTTCACCCTCATCTTTCCATGCACCCCAAGCCTGGCATGACCGAGGCCGGCATTTCAAGCCTTGCCTCAGCTCTTGGCACCCCATTTCCCTCCAGCTCCTGGCACTCTGTGTCTCCCTAGCTCTTGGCACCCCGTTTCTCAGCCCTGCCTGTCTGTCCTTAGAATAACTAGAAAAGCTTTTCTTTCCGTAAGGAGGTGGGGTGGAGGGTGGCAGCATTGGGGTCAGATGAACCAGCTGTGGGTCCCTGTGCAGCCACTTGGACAGGGTAGCCTGAGCCTTCTTGGGGCTTCTGTGTCTTCATTTGTAGACTGAGGGTAAATCATTTAGCATGCCCTTGGAGAGCTAACAGAAGGAGTGTGATGCCCTAACCTAGTGCCTAACACTCCAGTCAGTCAAGAGGAAGGACCTAAGTCACCCCATGTCCCTTGATCCACTGCCTCCAGGGTCTTCATTCCTTGGGGCCACCTTGGAACTGACTAACCTGACTGTCTGCCCATTTATTGGAAGAAGCCTGTCTAGGCTCAGCCAATTTATTCTGGGGCCCATGGTGAGTCACGGGATTGGGCTGACAATCAAACTTCTTGCTGCTGACCACTGTTCCTGGCAGCAGCAGGGATCAGAAGGTGACCCACTGTCCTGTGTACAGACACATTGGCTGGAAATAGTTGAGATTTAACATGATCGTGGGAAGAATGACCCAGCCGAAAAGGAATCTCACTCTCCACACCCATGTCTGCCAGGGGTTAACATCTGAGCCCACCCTTCTGGCTTCCACCCTGCCTTCACTGAGGCAAGTGTCCTTGAATGGGACCTTGAAGTGCCAGCCTCCTGGTTCTGGAGAACCCTGCTACCAGCTCAAGGAACGGGACCTGAAGAGCCTGTGGTTTCTCAGGGAGAATACTCCTGCATGAACTTGTGTGAGAGTTTCTGTCTAGTTAGGCACCATCCAATGAAGCTAGTGGAGATGAGAGTTGGGTTTTAGACTCTGCTGCAAGCAATGTCTTCCTTCCAACTTGTGGCTTAGTCTGGCACGGGGTGTTTCATGGATGGGAGAGTGTGCGGGAGTTAAGCATCTGTCTGTCATTCTAGGGTGCCTCATATGCTTCTAAAGATCTCTCTTCTGGGTTTGAAGTTTATGGTATACATTCCCCCCATCAATCTGTTTGAATTTTTAAAGTTTAATTATTTGTATGTATATGCAGATGTATGCATCTGTGCACAGGGGTAAAGGCCAGAGGAAGATGTTGAGTATCCTGATCTACCGTTCTCTGCTCTGAGACAGAGCTAGGCTGATGGCCAGCAGCTACTTCCCACAGCAATGGGGTGATAGGTGCCCATGATTGTGCTTGGGTGTTTATATGGGTTCTGGGGATTTGAACTCAGGTCTTCATGATTGTTCAGCAAGTGCTCTTATCCATGGATCCATCTCTCCAGGACCTCTGTGTGTGTGTGTGTGTGTGTGTGTGTGTGTGTGTGTGTGTGTGTGTGTGTGTGTGTGTTGTGGGGAGATCTAGAATCTCATATAGCACAAGCTGGCCTTAAACTCACTATATAACCAATGATGACTTGGTTATTTGGTGAAATTGTAACCCTCCTACCTCCAACCCCTAAGTGTCAGGACTGCAGTCCTATGCTGTGGTGATAGTTAATGCAGCACTGGGGATTGAACCCAGGGCTTAAAGCATGCTAAACAAGCGCTATACCAAAGAAGCTACATTGCTAGCCCCCAATCCACCTGTTTTCTCTGACTGTCTCGTTCATGAGCCCCAGAAACCCTTGAAGGCACAGGCTGTTTGTCTAAGGTACCTCCAGGGTCCTTGGCAGATGGGAAAGAGTGTCTCTAAATGCCCATCGGATGGATAGGTGGGGGAGACTAAGTGGAGAGATTACTTTGGTGGACACAGCAGGGTTTTAAGAGGTGACCCTGGTCTTCTGAATGTCCTCAAGATGTCCTGGTCTGATGGCACATCCTGAGTTTGCTGAGTGTGTTTTGGGGTGTCTACGAGTTTTGCCTATGTTGGGAGCATGAAGGGGGTGAAACCTCAGCAGTCCCCCTCTGAATGATGCTCCGGGTGCCCCAAACTGTCAGAGTGAGAATTCACATAACAGCCCTATTGGCCACTTTCCAATGTGGAGAAAAAGGGGCTTCATCTAGAAGCTGCCCTGCCTGGGTGGTGGGTAGCTAGCTCAGGAGAAGCTTCAATGGTGATGGGTGGAGGGGTACATGACAGGGTGGCCACACCTGCTCACACAGCCAGCGTGAGAATGAGAAGCATCATTAAAGTCACCATGTTCCATGCACATTAACACTCCTCGGGAGTAAAACACCTGCATTATTCATCATTGGGGACCTTCTAGCAGGGTCACAGCCTCTGGGGTTGTCTATTCCAAAGTGGAAGATCTGAGGTCACTTTGGAGGAACAGCCCGTGGGGCACCAGGGCAATTGTACAAGTCTAACTACTCTCTGGACTTCAACCCTATTCCGCCGCGGGCTTGCCTCAGTCACCCAGACTCTCGGAATCTCTTCTGATGCAGCTGAATCAATCGCCCTTCTCAGACCTTCCAGATTTAGGACAACAGTGAGACCTCAGATGGCGGTTCAAAAGTATCTTCCCCAACACTGGGAAAATGGCAGGTGCTCTTGGTGATCGGTGTGAGCACTCATGTGAGCACCGCCCTGAAACTCCTCACTGCTTCCCTTTAACTAGATTATCTATAACTTTCTTTAGATAAGAAGTTTGCTTTGTTTGTTTGCTTTGGCCTCTGATGGAGACAAGGGGCCTGATGAGGGTGAAGGGTAGGGAGTCTCCTGATGGCCAGGCAAATGCCCAGCACTCTTGGCGTGGACACCACCTCAGAGAAGCTGGGGTTGTGGTGACCGGCACACTCCATGTGACGTCTCTGCAGACAGTGGGTGGACATGAGGTTTGGCAAACTTCCTTTGCCACTGACCCATCCAGCTGCTCTTGGAACAGCCTGGTCCCTGCCCCCAGGGGTGTGCTGGCCCCTTTGAGCTGTGCCAAGTTCTCACTGAACCTGTAACAGGGTCCAGTCCCCAGTCGTTCCTGCCCAGGTTCCAACCATTCTGCAATACAACACAGGCCAATAACACCATCTCCCTAGGGTCTCTGACTTACTCCAAGTCCTTAATTTTAGAGTATTGCTGGCTGTTTTTGAAGAAATATGGGCTTATACCTTCAACTTGAGTATATACTACAAAAGAAGGTAAGGAAGAGATGGATGAGTAAATTGATATAAAAATAACAAGAACAAAAGGCCTATGCGGCACCAGAGGCTCTAAGAATTATCCCCTTGGATCCTATAATATAGAGAAGCAAAGCTCTGAACCAAAGGCTAATGTAGGAAATTAGGAGTCCCTAAGCCTTCTTATTTTTAGGGATCCCTCCCAAGAATATTAAAATGCATACCACACCCATATTAAGTATAATTTTATAGGGGGGAAAGGGGAAATGAGGAGAGAATAGTAACTTTTAGTTAGTTTGAGAGTTGAGGAAAAAGAGAATTTATTCTTGTGATTTCAACTTCTTTTGCATTTGCTATAATTTTGAGAATTGACTAATGATTATAGCTGATGGGGCTATTTTGTAAATAGGTAACTGAACATTTGGAAGGGGAATAAAAGGATTTGCAGTTCTCTGTATTCTAGAGCCAATATGAGAGAGAGAGAGAGAGAGAGAGAGAGAGAGAGAGTTTCAATTGTTTTCATGGGTTCTTGAAGGCTTACAGTCTTTAGCCACTACGTGTATCTTCTCAAAATTCTTGCTAGATTCAAGGTTTACAAGGTTTGTGCTCCATGTGGCTTGTGTGTGTGTGTGTTCTCATGCACATGTGTATGAGGTATGTGAACATGTGTGAATGGATCCAGAAGATAACCCTAGGTGTTATTTCTCAGGCACCAGCCACCCTTTTCTGAGATAGGGTCTCTCCCAGGCCTAGAGTTACCCTGGCTGACCAGCAACCCTTGGGGGACTCCTTCTTTCTCCCACCTCCCCAACCCTGGAAGTATGAGTGTACCCCCACTTGTATAGGATCTGGGCAGCAAACTCAGGCCCTGGTGCTTTTTTATTGAGCTGTTGCTCCAGTCCCCTCCCTTATGGTTTCTTTAAGCCTCACCTTTTCCATCTGTAAATGGGGCTAATTTGCTCCCTCTGTATCTACGTTGTTGGGAAGATAGCTATGATAATAAAGGGAAGTTCATAGCCTGGGGCTTGAGTCCACTTACAGAGTTGTCTGGTTAAACATATTAGCATGAAAAATTCAAATGAAAAAAGACAGGTGATTCTAGAATTTGGAAAGCAAACCATTATTTGAATTCGGATGACTCTCCCATTCTATGGTAAGAGCCAGAAAGCACAAATTTAAATATACACATACCGTAATCACGAAGGATATCCTTCATTCAGGATTCAGCACAATTTCACTATGTTTTAGGTTTTCCTTTGGATGTTTCGTGATGAAAGGATGAAGCAAGAATTAATGAGGTAAACAATATTGGATAGAGGTGGGGGAGGCTTTTGGTCTACTTGAAGTAACAAGTTTTTCCAACCTTTAGAAACATCTACTTACCAGCAAATTAGTGTTAATTAGTGCCGTTCCTTATCAGATTCCCCAGAACCTCTTCTTGGCTGCAGCCACAGAAGGGACCTTGAGCTTCAAAACAACATAGGCATTTATGCTTCTGCAGGGATCTGTGGCAGATGGCTTGCCTTCCTCTGGGCAGTCTTCCTCACTGAGGGCTGACCTCAGAAGCCGTGAGAGGGAGATGGGGTTTGATGGACATTCTGGGACTCTGGGATGGGGGTGGGGGTTCCCCTCAAGCACACGATGAGCACAGACATGCACGTGATATGAGTCATGCCTGAATGACTCCCAGGAGTTTACCCAACATGGCACTTGGCAGTTGTAGTTCTTGTCTTTCTAATTGGAAGGGCAAGACGGATTGATGGATGGGGCGTTGCAAGCTGGGAAATATGGGAGCATTTCAGAGAGAATCTTGCTGGTCACATGGTACCACTCGAGTGCCAGTTTCAATGTTGAGGCCATGTGTCTTGGTACACCAAGTGAACATTACATTTCTGGTTGTGTGGGAAGCCTGAGGGTTCAGGATACCTAAATTCCAACTTGCATTCTGTTAATAATAAGCTGTGGGACGTTAGCTAAGTCACTCTGGCTACGGATTAGCTGGGTTTATAGCATGCTGAATTCAGTAAGAATGATAGATTGGGGAAATTAGATGCTTTCAAAGAGTAAGCACTAAATGAATGAGGTTTGGTTTGACTGCCTGGTTAAAAGAGTGGACATGGGCTGGATAGTGGTCCTGCTCTGCAGCTTCCCAGATGCTTAAACAACCATGCCCGAGATATCAATCAAAGGCTTATTTCAAGTCAAAGTTACACTGTGGGGCCCTGTCCCTGTCTCACTTTGTATCAGTGAACTGACCGAAGACCAAGACCTTCTAAAGAAGACACTGGGCTAAGGAGCGGAGCCAACAGGCATGATGCAAGTGTCAGGGTCCTTGATAATCTCTGCAGACCCCAGCGCCCAGGCAGAAGCCATAAGATGGAAGACTTTTCTGCTCTTGCTGTTCAATTTCATGTGGTTTCAAACTCAGAAGCGTGAGAACTAGATTAGAGGGCCCTGAGTTGGCAGCAGCTCACATGAAAGGGGTCTGGAGGTTTCAGTTGACCACAAGCATGATGTGATCCACCACTTGTGACTGTTGCTAAGAACGGGAAAATACTTGCAGGCTCCCTTAATGGACAGATGGGATGCAGATCCAGGGAGGTGATATTACAGGGTCTTCTGACTGGAGCAGGCCGTGCCTAGAGGAATATGTCCAGCCCTGAGCACCACCTTGATCAAGGGTAACCCTTGGGGACATGCAATGAAGGAATGAATGATGACACGTCAATGGATTCATGGGTCTGCTGGGGACCAACAGGATGCTTACCCCTCTATAGTCTCATCCTAGGGAACCTGGAAGTCAGCACTCCACAGCCCCCCATGTAGTAGTTGGATTATGTGCTAAGTTCCAGCTGATGGACCACGAACAAGGTGGTCAGACTCCATCTCAAGCCTGCCCTGTCAGTGTTCTCGTGATATCACATTATGCTCTTTCCTTCTGTTGTTCTCTGGGTATGACAGAAAGACAAAACTGAAGGAGCTGGATTCTGGGAAGCATTCAGAATCTCACTTGGAGGCTCCTTAAGGAACATCCATCTGGAGCATGAGAAAAATGAACCGTGAATCTTTATTGTATTAAATCAGATGTGGGGGGAGTGTTTGTTACAGCAGCTGGTGCTGATAGCTCTGACTACTCACAGACAGTTGTAGATAGATCAATGGGGTAAAAGAATGGTTGTATATGAGTAATAAGTGGTGTGCTAGATTAACCCCCTGAGATACCACCCTGCTTTCTTGACTGCAGTCCACATTAGTGGATGGAAAATGATTTTATCCTCCTGGAAATTCATTAGGGAAATGGCTACCATCTCTGTCCCTTGCTGGATACACTCTCCAATGATAGCTTTTGCTTTAAGTTTTGTTTGTTTTTATAGTAGTCTAATTAGGTCTCCCTTCCTTGCTATTCATATGACCTTGACCAAGATACCTGACTGCTTTGGACCTCTTTGCCTCTGTTTTATGGAACTGTCATGTTGTTAACCTTCTTAGTAGTACCAGGACCTATTGTAGCTCATCTTCTTTCTGTCTCTCAGGGCTTGGTATGGAAACTAGGACATCCATACTCCAAACAATTCAGTCAGAGGTTAAAGTCTTGTTTCTCCATATATGATGTGGTGGTTGATCTTGATTGGATCTGAAATGGACTAAGAGGTGTTTCTGGGTAAGTCTGTGAGGATCTTTCCAGGACGGATTGGCGGAGAGAAAAAGACCCTCCCTAGAGTGGGCAGCACTTTCCACCTGAGGCCCAGATACTGAGCTGTCCTGGGGGAAAGAAATGTCCCCTTAGCTTCCTGCTTTTGCTCCTTGCTCATGCCTTTGTCAACTTTGTCACAACCACTCCTGCTACCACTTTGTTGACATCAGGACCTAGTTTCTTCCATGTCCCAATGTGACTTAGAGGCTCTCTGGGAATCCTCCAGGCCTTCTGCTCTAGATGGGAGGCATCTAGCCTTTTCAATGTGAAGACAGCTATTGTTGGACTGACTACATAGTCCTAATCATGTAAGCCTATTGAACAAATGTCGCCAGACACACGTGTGTATGAAAAAATATATTCTTTTCATCCTGTTGGTTTTGTTACTCTAAATGACCCTGACTGATATAACCATGAAGTCAAGGTTTGGCCCAGGCCTTAATGCATTTCATTGGCGCTGGGGTGTCTGTGATGTCAAAGTTACCTTCCAGGGTGGTTTGGAGTGGGGGTAGGCTAAAAATGTTCAGGTACAGAGAGGGTTAGCCTCTATTTCTAGGAGAGGACCTAGCAGGAGAAGCTATAATTGACAGTTGGGCAAGGAATTTACCTGGGCTCAAATTGAAGGTGGATGCCAGCTGGGGATGTAGATGGTTACCTGGGTCCCAGCAATTAGATGTTTCAGTGCCCCAGGGACCACATGATCCTGGGGCTTGGGAAGAATTTTTGCAGTGGGTGTAATTAAAAGAGTGAGGAGATTAGTACAAGTTATAGAAAGGCTATATGCTATTCAAGAGCCCCACGCCCCCAGTGACTCTCAGTCATATTGCTGTGTGGCCTTGGGGGTGCCTAACCTTTCCTGGCTTCACTTTTTCCTTCTGGAAACTGGGAATGAGGCTGCCAGCGTCCAAGCCGAGATGACAGGAAAGGCTGTGGAGACCAAAGACGTCCACAGATATTCCTGGCTTGGTTTGCACTAAGGAGTTGGTCTGTACCAACCTCTCACCTAGGCTGCAACTTCTCCATGGGGTAGGGGGCACTGGGAACCAGAAGTATCTATAGCAAGATGCCAAGGGTGCAGGGGAAGTAGTCTCACAGGAGTGGAGATGACGTGGAGCCAATCCCAAAGGGAATACCCTCAAGACACCAGCCCTCAAACATGCTGCCCTTACTTTGCTTGTAGGTGGGAAGTTGGTCCCACCCCCTTCACCAACAGGGTGGGCAGGCGAGCAAGATGATTAGGTAAAGAGAGCACAGACACCAAGGATCTCACGTCATAACTCAAGGCTGGCTGCAGCCAGTGAGGAGTTTCACACTCTGCACAGGCTGGTTGTGAGGCATTCTTCTAAAGTGAGAGAATGCGCCTTCCCTTTGGTTTTTTTTATTTCCTTTTGCCAATAAAATAATTAACCCAGGGTTTCCAAAGGCTGCCATCCCACCCGCCCTTGCTGTTTCTATGGGGTGTGGAGTAGCAGAGTTGGCAAGGGGCTTGGCTGGTGACAGAAGGAGTGGACAGACAGTGACATGCTGAAAAAGGTGTTGAAGTCCCAGAGGGCACTGGGGAGCACCCCCTCCCTGCTGACATCTCGTCACCCCAGGTGACATACGACTTAGCACGTCCCCAGGTCTCCTGAGCCACAGCTGGCTGTGTGTTTCCCACATGTGTTCAGTATTATCGGTGTTTTTGCAATAATAACTGTGGTCTTGAAAAGGACTAAAATTAATTAAAATGCAGCACTCTGCCACATTTTACATTACGATCGTCGGAATGCTTGGCTGGAATGGGCCTCCCTAGGAAGGGGTTGGGTCATCGTATCCATCCCCCTGTCTCTGCCTAGCTTTTGTCTCAGTTGGGTTTGTCAGTCGACCTTAGAAATTACCAGCAAGGGAACATGTATAGTCTTCTGGCTTACAATTTAGTCTGTAAAGAAAATCTTACCTCAACATTCTACTACAGTAAAAGAGGCTGTATTTGTGGCTTGCAGAATGATGAGGATGCCCACGCAGGTTACGTTGTCAAACTCTGCTCATCTGAAGATCATTATTCAGCATCCCTCAGAGAGCCTGGAGAGATGGCTCAGTGGTTAGGAACACATGCTGCCTGCTGCAGATGGACCTGGGGTTCAGTTCCCAGCATCCGAGTCTGTCAGCTCATAATTGCTTTTAATTATAGTCCCGGGGTTCCTACCTTTTCTGGCCCCTGTGGGCACCTGCACACACATGGTGCACACGTATACATGCAGGAGTGCACACATGAACACACATAAAAATAAAATTAATAAAAGAACGCATTCTTTGGGTCAGAGTTGAACAACCTGGCTTTGGTTTAGGGCAGGTTCTCAAACTCATTTTGGCACCATTGATGTTTGGGGCTGGGTTTTCCTGTGCAAGGAGGTTCTCTGTCCTGCTCCTCAGCAGTGTCCCTATCCTGTAGTCACTAAATGCCAGGAGTGAGTCCATCATCCCTTTAGCCCAAATTATACGAATGAAAAATGTCCCTAGACATTGCTAAATAACCCTTCTTGTGAGGCAAAGTCACATCAAGCTGAGAAACATTGACCTAAGAAAAGTCTCTTAGGAATCTTGCCCACCTCCCTGTCACCCTCTAGGACCTCCTATCCTTGCTGCATGGAAGCATCCAACCTGGAATGACACAGGAGTGTGTCATGCTCACTCATGAGCCAAGGAATAGGTGACCAGCTCTGAATAACATCCTGAGGTTTGCAGTTGATTCACTTTTTAAAACAAATTACAGTAGGGACGAACATAGCAACATCCCTTTGCCTGCCCACACTCAGATGTGTTTTCCTCAGGGGCAGGAATTGACCATGGCTCCAAGTTTGCATTTGGTCACAGCCTGTATGAGGTTAGCTACTGCTGCTAGTGGGTTACTAGCAGTATAGGGAATACAAATGATCACTTTCAGTCATTCATGGGGCTGTGATGTGCACTATGCCAGCATACTTTGTGTGTGTATGCAAGTGTGTGTGTGTGTGTGTGTGTGTGTGTGTGTGTGTGTGTGGAGGTGTGTGTTGCTGCAGATGTTGTAATCTATGGCTTCATGCATTCTAGGCAAGTGCTCTACCACTGAGCCACACCCCCAGTCACCTTGAACTTGCACTTTACCTGCAAGAGAATCTGAACTCTAAAGATTCTGTTGGCTCTGCTAGCCTGTCTTAGTTAACTTTCTATTGCTGTGAAGAGACACCTTGACCAAGGTGACATGTAAAGACAAGTATTTAATTAGGGGTGGCTTATAGTTTCAGAGGGTGAGTCTGTGGCCATCATGGTGGAAAACATGGCAGCAGACAGGCAGGCGTGTTTGCAAGTTGAAGGCAGAGGGAGGGAGAGACAGAGAGAGGGAGAGAGAGAGGAAGAGAGGGCAGAAGACACACACACACAGGGAGAGGGAGAGGGAGAGGGAGAGGGAGAGGGAGAGGGAGAGGGAGAGGGAGAGGGAGAGGGAGGAGAGGGAGAGGGAGGAGAGGGAGAGGGAGGAGAGGGAGAGGGAGAGGGAGAGGGAGAGGGAGAGGGAGGAGAGGGAGAGGGAGAGGGAGAGGGAGAGGGAGAGGGAGAGGGAGAGGAAGAGGGAGGAGAGGGAGAGGGAGAGGGAGAGGGAGACTGGGCCTGGCATGGGGTTTTCAAACCTCAGAGCTTACCCCCGGTGACACACCTCCTCCAACAAGGCCACGCCTCCTCCAACAAGGCCACGCCTCCTTCCTAACTGCTCCACCAACTGCGGACCATGCAATCAACTATGTGAGCCCATGGGGCCATTCTCATCCAAACAGCCACGTGGCCTCAGCTTTACTTTTCTTCTCTTGCTGCATGTTCTATGGACATTCCATCATTTTCCATGGCTGTCTCTTCCCCTGCCTCACTCGGCAGTTCTGAGAAAGGGCACGCACGTGCATCTTGCGTGTAGCTCATGCGGTCCCCTCCTACCACAGCAGCCTCCTGTCCTCTGGTCTCTGTATGCAGCCCAAGTCACTTACCTGCAACTGTCTGGATCTTGAATTCACCTTCCCTGGGGCATGTGCTAAGATGGAATTTAGAAAAACCCAGAGGAAAGAGAAGGCGGGTGGGGTGGGGTAGGGTAAGAGGTCATCAGCCTATCAAGTCTTAGAGAATCTAACAGCCCATGGAAGCGTTCTGCTCATTGGAGGGAGGGAAGAGTCTCCCTGAAAAGAAGAGACTTGGTGCCATGGCCCGCTACCTCTCTGGAGGATGGGAGGTGGTCATACTCCTCTCAGTCCAGACGTGAGTCCTTTCTTGAAGACAGAGCTGAGTCCCCCACAAGGCTGGAATATGTTCTGCAGCACAGGGGCCTATGGATCTTACTGTGGCTATCCCATTTCCCTAGATCAGGGCTTGGTGCGTGGGAGGTGCTCAAATAAAACTGTGGAAAGACAAACACTTGTCATGAGGGAGAGGAATCAGAGGGAAAGGCTTTTTGGAAGATACCATACTGTTTCACCCTGCAATGATTCCAAGGTTTGAACAGTTCTGACATTTGAAACCTGTAGCTTGCTTTTTACGGTTGGCTGAGTAGGATCTTTCAAGCCTTCTATGTCAGTCACGTGGGGCATAGGGCCAGGTCACCAAATCCCAAGGAATCCCAGAGGAGCAGGAAAACAGCACCATCAGGTGGGCCTGCCGAACCGGAATGGTTATCTGGTCTGGCAGAGCCAGCATCGTGGGTGGCCAAGCAAACCTCAGATATGGTGTTCCCAGAGACTGGGGGTGGGGATGCTTGCCTTTGCCTTCATTCTGCCAGAGGACCTAGGCAGGAATGGGCTTGTCACTCGAGTGGCTATCCTCTCGGGGCACAGATTGGAGCCCAAGATTCTAAGGAAACGGGCCTGTCCATGCCAAAGCCCCCTTGTGCAGCAAGACAGAGGGCTTTTCTGGGAGGCAGAGGCTCTGTGGGTGGATGCCCGGGAGCCTTGGATGAGGAGGGGCCCGTGTGAACCCTGTGTGTTGTGTGCAGAGGAAGAGGGTGGCAGGGTCTGTTTGGTAGTGATAAATGCAGGTGTGTGCTTCAGTCTATAGATCCAGAAATGTAAGAAATAGAAACTTCATTTTCTGCCCCCTTTGCTTTTGAGATGGAGTTTCTTGTGTTGCACATGTGAGGGTGTCTTTGAACTTCTTGATCTTCCTGCCTCCGCTTCCTGGCGGTTGGGATTGCAGGTGTGCAGAACCACACCCAGGTTATGCGGTGCTAAGGATTGAACCCAGAGCTTAACACATGCTGGGCAAACACTCTAATAGCTAAGCTATATCCCCAGGCCTCTGTGTTTGTTTTGAGACAGTCTCACAGTGAAACCAGTTTAGGTTGGTCTTGAATATGTGGTAATCCTCCCACTCATGCCTCCGAAGTGCTGGGATTATAGTTGTGTACCACAGCTCCGGGATGGCCTTCATTGTCTTCAAGCCCAGTGGCTTCAGAGCATTCCAGCCTCCTCTCCTCCTCTGTCATTGGATACTGGGAAGGAAGGCGTCAGGGTGTGGCGTCCTGTGTTACGACTATCCCAATCAGTCTCCACGCTGGTCTCCTCAGAGGTCATCGCTGACTTGTCATGGCTATCAGTCTCTCCCAGTCTGCTGTGTTGTCACTTGCTTCTCACCAGAGACCTCCAGGGTCAAAGCCACTGTCTCTTTTTTGGGGGGGGGCGCTTTACCAATCCCCCTCTAAGCTCTCAGAATAGCACCTCATTCTCCACCCTGTGTCCTATTCCCCCCATCCTAGCAAATCTCTTTGCCTTTCTCTGGGAATGGCTTCATTCTCCCAAATCTACTGTTTGCTGTCCCTTTCTAAAGTGTACAGTGATATTCACAAATCAGAATTGAGTATGTTTTTGATTTTTACCATACATGTCTGCTCAGTAATGCCCCAAAGTTAACTAGATGAAGAAACACCATTCATGGATGGGAGATGAGGGTTACATGGCTTATCCCTCGTCAACATTCCTCTGCCACCTTTGTTTTGGGGACTTTAACGTCTAGAACTCTTCAACCTCATGAGACACACGTTCTCATTCAGGCTTAGTTGTCCTAGCTGGGAGAACATACAGTTGCCCCCATGCCCCATCCTCAAGGGCCCCAAGAATGCAAACAAGAACCTGTCAGGGAAGATGCATGTCTGTTCTTCCTCTGTTCCATCTTGGTGACAGTCAGAACCCCTCATTATGAATCAGAAGAAGAGGAAGCAGATTCATCTCTGAGAGAAGCATTTGACCCTCATAGACAGATATGGACCCACAGTCCACCATTTTGGAATGGCCCAAGCCACTAAACCCAAAGGAAGAAAGTTATTCAGAGGCCACGCCTAGGCAGTGTCATCAGGATTGTTGGTTCCTCTAGTTACTGCTTCTTAGAAACACATCTTGTCTTTTCTTTAAACAGATGTAACAGACGCTAACATAAAATATATGAACATTCACAACACCCTTAGAACACTGCTTGACCTGTGTTTTCAGCCTTAATCACTGTGAATTTTCTTCCTTTCTCTTAGGAAGTCCACGGAGAAGGTCAGCTCTCATCTTGGGGGTCCTGAATATTGATTTAATTACCAAAGTTCATGCAAATGACCCCCGAGGAAGGAACTCAAGTCACGCAAGCATAGAGGACATACCGCCAGGACCCTCTTCCCTTTGCTTTATTAGCTCTGCCCCAGGCAAGGATGGGTAACCGGGTGTCTCATCTTGGCACCGACCCTCATGTGGTGTGAGTCAATCTCTGGCAATGCCCAGCAAACTTGTTTCATCCTTGAGAGTCTCTCACGGGTAAGAAATGCTTCCTTATTCAGTATCAATTTCTGTAGCTGATTGGCCCTCTTCCCCGACTGATCGCTGTAGCTATTCACCTAATTCAAGCACAGCTGTCAGACTTTAAAAGGAAATGCCCAATAAAATGCCTGCTTCCAGTGAGCTCACCATGCATGGAAACCAAAATTGTGCGGGAAAGATGATGGGGCGGAACTTAAGGCCCGGAGGGATCACCTCTAATCACAACCGTGTGGTGTCTCCTTGGCAGAAAGCTGAGTTTTTGCATCCTCCTAGTCAGTCTGTTTCTCAGGTTTTGGGAACTCTGGGGTTAAGGTCTTCTCCAAGATCCCTTATTCTCAGGAAGCAAGAAGTTCTGGGATTTTAAGGGCAAGGTCAGCTTTAGGAGAAGAAGCGTGTAGGTCCGAGGCTCAAAAAGACAGAGGCCCAAGAACAGCAGAGTTGGGGAATACAGAGCATTCCTTGTATGGGGTGGGGACATCCAGATGGTACAGAAACTGCATCGTGCATTCCTCACAGGTGAGTCTATGGCTGAGGAATGAGCCAGAGATTCCTTGGGAATTGAACTATGATTTATCAGGACTCAGAGGCACTCCTTGGGAATTGAACTATGATTTATCAGGACTCGGAGGCTGGAGCTGACCTGAGCATAGAAGAGAAAGTAAGACGAGCAATGGTGGAGATCTCTGTCATTTCTTTCTACTTCAATGGCTTGCCCCTTGCCAGCAGGTGACTGGCCAGTTTTGCCACTTGTGAACTCAACCATGTAGATTTTGTTTACTGTCCCTGGCCAACCCCAGGAAGGAGCGCAGACAGAGGATAGCCTGAGGTAAGAACAGCCCCTTCCTGTTTGGATTTTGATTTTTCAAAGTTCCTTTACCTTTCTTGTGCCAAGCAGAAGAGGCATCTGTACAAAGCTGCTGGCTGTCACCAGTGGTCACCATTGGTGGAAGCGGCTTAGGCAGTGGCAGGGCTCACAGCAGTTGTCATGAGAGTGGAAGGCCAGAAGGCACCTCAGAAGCCATTAACCCAATACCCTCATCTTTTTAAAGCAATTTTTAATTCATCTACTTTTTATTTATCTTTTCCATATAGTATATTTTGGTCACATTCTTCCCTCCAACTCCTCCTAGATTCTCTCCCTCCCTACCTATTGAACTTTTGTTTTCTCTCCCCCTCTCTCCCTCCCTCCTCCCTTTCTCTCTCTCTCTCTCTCTCTCTCTCTCTCTCAAAAGAAAGATCAATAAAAAGTTAAAATAAGCAAAAATCCAATAAGACAAAAATATGAAAAACAAATAAAACCTGACCTATCTGGTCTCAGATTCTTGGCCACTTTAGCAGCTTCAGGTATGGGTTCCACCTCATGAAGTAGTACTTGCATTCAATCAAAAAGTTGTTGTTTATTGCTATGACATCTGTGTCTCTATTTCACCAGTATCAATCATAGTGTTGGTTTTTAGACTGAGGTCCTTGATACATTTGTAGTCGAGTTTTATGCAAAGCGTTAGATGTACTGTTTCCATTCCAAATGCAGCTAACCAATTTGGCCAGGAAAATTCCCAATACCCTCATCTCACAGGTCACAGAGGTAGTGAGGATACTTCAAGTTACAGAGGTAGCGGGGGTTGGGGTGGAGAGGTGGGGTGGGGGTGGAAGTAGAATGGAAGGCAGACAATAGACAGGTACATATGCAGATGAGATTCAGATCCCAAACCTTATGCTTTTGGAAAGGGGTGTGATGTCACAGCTGAAAGTCTGGTTGTGGTGACATAGCCCCCCCTCTCTTTAGAACAGACCCTGCTTCCCTCTTCCTGTTCTCCATTCCCTTGCTCTGGGCCACAAGAGACTAACCTATGTTAGTTGCATCAAAGCTCTGCCAGTAGCTCTGGCTTCTGGTTGGCTCTGGACAATGATGGGTGAAAGAGGGAGAGAGCAAAGCTGTGGAGGTCACTGCTCCTCCCCTTCTGTTCTTCCATGTTGTCCCTGGCAGCAAGAAGAGCCTTGCTTGAGACCCTGAGAGTGGCGCCATTCCCACACCTTGAAAAGCAATCCATTTACCAACTCACTCCAGACCTACGTATGCTGCATGGACCATCTGTTTCTTGCCAGGACCTTGACTGTCATGGTAACCTCTACAGTGGCTTTTGCCCAACCGCTCTGTGCTGGCATGCCTTAATAGCAATTGCATCTTTGGAGAGCCCACCCAGGGAAGTGTTTATAGATTTCAGAGGGTGGACACCTGGCAAAGGTCTCTCCATTTTCTTCTTTGTTTCCTTACATTTCTCTTTAAAATTATGTAGATGACATGGGGCTGCCTTCTGTCTATAGGCAAAAGCAATGCTGGATATGTATGTTGACAAATTTAATCTCGCCTCCCCTGTCACTAATTGCACTTGTGCCCAGGGATAACTCTCAGAACAAACCAGTATGTTTAATTCTGGTCATTTTCTAGACACTTTTTGTACAAATATCACATGCATGTATATGTACACAAACATAGAGCTTACAAAATGCACATTTGACTCACAGTATGAGATGGCCCGAATAGCTTCTTCTTGCAACATTCATAAGTTGACATTGTAACTCCAAATTGGTAGAAATTAAAAGCATGGTCTTAGGGAGGTGACTAAGTCCTGAGGAGATGGAATCAATGTCTTTTGTACAAAAGAGGGAATAGTTCTTTTGTTCATTTTGCCATGTCAGGGCACTGCAAGAAGTCATTAGTGTCTGCATCCCAGAACGGGACCATCCCCATCTCACTACAGGAGCGCTGCGGTTACAGATGACATGTCCACCTTACAGGTTCTGGGTTTCCAAACCCAGGTCTGTGGTGATGCTTTGTGTTTAAGATCTAACAAATAAAGCTGGCCTGAAGATCAGAGTGCCAAGCTAGTCACACACTAGTCAGCCATACAGGCCAGGCAGGGGTGGCACACGCCGTTAATCCCAATACCCACACTAGTTAGCCATAGAGGCCGGGCAGTGTTGGTATACGCCTTTAATCTCAGCACTAGAGAAGAGTATAAAGTGGGATGAGACAGGCACTCACTCTTGTCAATCTGAAGATTTTGTAGATGTAAGGGCTCTCTCATGGCTGGCTGCTTTGCTTCTTTGAACTTTCATCCTTCCTTCTAAAATCTGACTCTGAGTTTTTATTATTAAGACCGAATAGAATTTGTGCTACGCAGGTCCTCATGCTTGAGTGGTAAGTACTTGACCAACCGAGCGATCTCTCTAGTCCAGTTTTTTAAAATTTCAATTGAATTGCCCTTCCTGGATATGTATATACCCTATCAGTGATGGGGAGTAACTCAGAAATGAATATGGTCTCACCAGAGAGCCAACAAGGATGGGTGGGTGAGACATGTTTACTGTTCTTGGTTGGGAGGATGGCAGAGCCTATGGAACTGCCTTGGAGCCTCTTGTCAGTGATGTTGGGCTGATAGGTTTCCTGTGTCTACTTGGCCAATGTCAATCTAGATATTGCTGTGAAGGTATTTTGTAGCTGTAAAGACTACTGCCTAGATAATGTGGGTGGGCCAGTCCAACCAGCTGAAGGCCTTGGAAGCAAAACCTGAGGTTTCTCAGAGACGAAGAAATTCTGCCTCCAGACTGCAGCTCCAATTCCTGCCAGCCAGGCGGCTTGCCTTATGGATTTCAGACATGCTAGGCCCTGCAATTGCACGAGCCATTTCCTTAGAATAAATCTCCTCATATACACAGTCATCCCTCCGTATCTGTGGGCTTCGCATCTGTGAATTCAATCAATGGTGGATGGAAGATGTATTTTTTTTTAACTCTGGAAAATTCCAAACAATAAAATCTGAGCACACCACACACCGAGTTCCACACTGCCTCCATAGGAACAAAGGGATGCTAAGATGCTGCATCAAATATTGTAAGTAGCCTAGAGATGATCTAACATGCAGAGGGTGTGTGGAGATCACTTGAAAGCACTGTCACTATGCTTAATGGACTTGAGCCTCTGTGGATTTGGGTATATGTGGGGATCCTGGAGCCAGAGCCCTATGGATGCTATGAGATAACTCTGTGAGTCTTCACCTGCACATGCATATGCACACATACATGTACTTATACCACACATACACACATGTGCATGGTCATACACACACACACACACAATTTCTACTGTTCTGTTCTTCTGAGCCCTCAGTCCAGTTAGTGTTGCCCATATGTGCATGGGTTGGGGCTGGCCACCGGGCACTGAGCAGCTCACCAGCAGGTAGGTCCATTTCCCCCAAAGGGAGTGATGCTCCCTCCTTCAGCAGCCATCAGCTGCTAATAGCTTGTCCTACAGGGTGAACCCTCAGAGGCCCCTCCCCTATCCATTCTGCGATGTTGACTGGCTCCATCTTGCCCAGCTGTTGTGGGGCAAACCACATCTGTAGTCAGTTGATGTGTGCAAAATCCTGTCACATCTGCATGTGTGCAAAAGTCGCAGCACGTCTGAAAGTTGGTATTTTGCATGGCTGCTCCCCATTGCTCAGTCTTTATCCTTGTTCACAGTCAATGACCAAGAAGAGACTTCAGAACAGAATCTCACGAAGCTCGTCTGGCCCCATCCCTGTCCGCTTCTTGCTGATACCCGCTGCTCATGACCCTCTGCTCAGCTGTGTTTGATTCCTGGCTTTCCTAAGTGACTAGCGATCAGTTCTCCTCTACCAGTGAGAGCCATCTTCTCCACTGCTTCCTGGGAACATCATCCCTGTGACGAGTCACCTTTGTCACTTGGCAATCCTCGTCTGCATAGACACACACCTTCATGAGGTACTCCTCCTTCCTTCCCAGCTCACTGGCCTCCAGTGCTCGACGGCTGTGTCGATGGAGTCTATTGCTGGCATTCCCTGCTGGCGATGGCTCCTTGCAGGTGGCCGAGGAAGGCAAGACCTTCAGAGGCTGTGGGAGAAGAGGCCACTCCCAATTGTCAGCTCCCATAGACTCATCTCTGTTCCGTTTCCCAGGAGCAGAGTTAGGAGGGCAGGTAAAGGAGTAGCTTGGCAGAGATATGCCCTATCTAAAAAAAAAATCAGTCATAAAAATCAAACCTCTTAGGCTGTGTCACTAGGGGAGGGGGAGGCAAAGGCGAAAACTGGCCAGAGCAAGCTTCCAGTTTCCTGTTTTCAGGCAGGCGGGAAGCAGAGAGCAAACATCCTCCTTCTTGGTTTATGTTCTTTGTTCTTGCTCAGCCAGTGTGTGGTGCAGCAGGGTGGCCTCTCGGGTGCGTGCTCCTGTCTGCGTTATCTTCCTCGGATCAAAAGAGAAAATGCATGAGAACGTGTTCCGGCGGCCGGGAGACAGCACACATGCCAGTTATGATCATGATCAGGAAAGCCAGGGCTGGGACCTGCGGGGAAGCTAGGATTGTGTCCCCGAGACCTGTCCCCTCCTTGGAGACTGCATGTCAACACACCAGGCACTAAGCTGAGCACTGGAGGAGGGGTATGATCAGTCCCCAAGTGGGTCCCTTAATGAGTTGAGTCTGAAGATGGAGAACTAACAATGACTAATGCCGACAACAGGAATCAGACCATTAATTCCTTCACGCGGCCTCCTTGAATGCTCCATTCTCTCATGCTTTGAGTGGCTTCTTCTGTTTTCCTCTCTTAAGGGCTGGACAACCTGCAATCATCCTTCCGCGGTGGCCCAACACAATCCCAGTTTATAGCAGTTTATACCAGTTTCTGCCCTGTGGTTACTGAGAGTCCCCTTCTTACAATGTTCCAGTTTAATCGAATCAGGAATCTCAGTAGATGAGGCAGGAGAATCAGAAATTAGTTCAAGGCCTTCAGGGGCTACAGTGTGAGCACCCGACCAGCTTGGGGAACTTAGCGAGGCTGTATCTCAAAGTACAAAGTGAAAAGGGTTGGGGAATATAGCTCACTGACTTAACATGTGTGAAGCACTAGACTCAATTCCCAGTACCGCAAGAAAACCAAAGTATCGAGGCTAAATTCTGAATGCTAGGTTCTTCCTAGATATGGCTTTCCTGAGCATAGGGCTTGATTCTGGGTAGGACCATTGGGCTATTCAATCATCTAGAACTTGAGGACTCTAAAACCAAGGCTGGGGCCACAGTGCCTGCCTCCCTGTACAGCCTGGGGAATGGTTGAAGAAGGAGGAGGAGGCAGCTAGAATGCATGCTGGCAGAGTCTGCGCGTCTCATCTCTGTACATAGTTAGCCCTGGTTTCTGAAACCTGCCATCAGTGAAGTGCCAAAGAGTCATTCCAGGGCTGCGAGAAAATGGCAGAACTGAGACTCCAAGTGCAAAAAAGAACCAGTCTCAGAGCCTGGTATTTGTGGCAAGATGTTCCCACATGTCTAGTGGGTTGGATAGCTAACAATACATGTCATCTGTTTAGTGTTTGGCACGGACAGGGCATGTTTGCATGTGATCTGGCTTGGGGCTCCCAGCTATGGGAGGTGGGGAGTTACCATCCACACTGTTTTTACTCCTTAGGTTGGTGAAAACTTGTCCCAGACTGCACAGCTCAAGCATGGCAGGATATAGCATCTCCCAGGGCCCCCATACCCCGAGTGTCTTAGTCTTCCACCTCACTTCTAAGGAGACAGCCTCAAAGTTGTTTTGTAGAAGATAGATGCTCCAATGACCCCTGCAAAGGGAGCTTACTCTCTGACGCCAGGGTTTGGGGTTTTGTTCTTGTAATTTGTTCGATCAGGAACAGACCAAGGAAATTCTGATGCCTCAGGAAATGGCGCAAAGCCTCTGTCAGAGAGCCCACGTGCTAAGCGAAGGCATCCCATGGGCTAATTTCTGTGTCTGACTCGCTCTAGTCCAGCCCCTAGCACCAGCCAGGGGAAGGACCCAGCTCTGCAGGCAGCGGCTGTACGCAGAGCCCAGCTGCAGGGCTGCCATCCTCACTACGTGATTGGGGACTTGTGAAGGCAGGGCAATTGAACTGCCGGTGACCCCGAGGAGCAAGGAGGCTAATTAAAGCTCCTCTCCCCACACTTCAGTCAAGCCCCTCCTGCCCTTCCTCCCGATGGAGGGGCTGATAAGGAGGGATTGGATTTATGAAAAGAGATGAAGATGTTTGGATAAGCCGAGGTACCATGGCAAAGCCGGCCAGACGAGTTAGGGCCTGACAAGGCAGCGGGTGGCTGACAGAGCCTTACAGGCAAGACAGGAGATGAGGAAGGGGGAGAACCCAGCACTAACCCTGACACCCCTTGGGCCTGGTCTACTGGCAGTTCAGATGGAAACCGAGGCTTGCAGCCCCCCCACGCTGCCCCATACCAGCGGCTTCTAGATAAGTCCCTTATGATTGGATTCAGCAGCAGGGCGGGAGGCCCAGTAAGTGGGTACCAGGGAAGGGGAACTTTTCCATCTTTCCATTCAGAGGCCAGACTGCCCTCGGGAGCAAACGGCTTTGGCTTGGCATGTGGTTTGTCCTCGCTCGAGCCTTTCCTCTGAGGAGCATGTTTGTTATCAGGCCCGTTGTGTTGGTGTTTTACATGAAGCCCAGCGGGGCTTGGTAACATCCTCAAGGATGCATAGCTAGGGAGTGATAATCTGGAGAGCAAAGCCAAGTAGCAAATCCGCAAATACCTATCAAGCAGTAAGATTCTAGCCTTTAGTCCTAGTGGTGGTGATGCCAGCCATTCCCCTGTGTTATGAAGTAGGACTACAGGAGGATCTACTTCGATCTAGTGTTTGTCCTGGACAGTGCCGACTCACTCCTGCATGGGCAGTCCCTATATGCGCATCCATCAGCCCCTCCGGTGGTTTTGGGGGAGAAGGGGCTAACTGCCGCCAGGGAAGCATTAAGCACTGTCTGGGGATGCTCCCGCTTCCAAACTATCTGGAATGAAATTATCTAACATGTGCTTCATATGGACACCTTGGGGTGCTGCGGCTTCCTGGCCTCTTGGTTTGGTCCCTGTTTCTGGCTGCCTTAGCAGCTTGGCTGTCCATACCTACTTCTCTTCCATGCACCCAGCCAGCCTTACTGAGCCGGTGTGTCATGGGTAGGTAAAGAGGAGGGGGTTTGCCTCTGATGCTGGACCAGGAGAACGGCTGGTGTGAGCGCTGTGTCCTGGGAGGTGCATGTGGACCTCTATAATGCACTTCTAGATTGAAGGTGGAGCCAGAACCCAGTGTGCTGGGGAACCAGGGAAGACAGTGAGATTTTCCAGTTCTAGTCTCAAAGGAGGTCAAGCCAGGATACCACACCCCCAGACTCGTCCCCTCCCCTTTGGCAGAGTCAGAATTTCCTCTTTGCCTTTAGTGCACAGCATAGACATAGGTGCCTATTTCATGGCAGGATCGTCCAGGGGGCTGATACCAAAGTCACATGTGATGTATATCAGCTTGAACAACAGATTTCCTGTGCTTTTTACCATTAGTTGGGAGTTCCTTTTCACCAAGAAAAAGCAAAACGAGGAACCAACTCATTGAGACTGGTCTAGCCTGGTCAGATTCAGTTTTGGCTGGGAGGTCGGTAGTGTGATACTCTAAAGTCAGGGTGGAGTACTACTCCATGCGTTTGAATACCAAGTTATCTGTCCTTCTGGTCAAATGTAAAGCACGGTGCATAAATCAGCCAGTGCTGAAGCCAACAGCTCTGGTCATGGCACCCCCAACTGATTCCATTAGTGTCAGTTTAACAGTTGGCTACGTGGGCCAGGGTTAGTGTTAATGATTACTCGGAAGTTAAGTGGACTCGGAACTCTTACATAAAACGATGCCAGCCTTTGCTGGCTTTTGTGGGCAGCACGCTGTGAGTGGGCCGTGATGGGCAGTGTGGAACTCCTAGGAGAATGTACACTGAGGACCCTGAAACCACAGTAGTCTAGCTGAGCCTCGGCCTGGTGCTTGGCCCAGAAAACCCCTGAGAAGGTGAGCTGCCTCCCCTTTGGGGCCCAGTCATTGTTTGAGCAAAGGCTTTCTCTCCAGAGCCAGAGACCAGTACAGTAGGCAGCTAGCTCCCTAAAGCCCAGAGGTGGAGAGAGCAGGCCCCCAGCTTCCCTCTCTAGGAAGAAGCTGCCGGAGAGGCCTAGGCTGGGTGTTTCCCATGCCAAGAGGGGAATGCCCACCAGTGATTTACACAGACATTTATAGAAAGCATACAGGTTTACTCATTCATAAAATAGAAGAACAGAGTGTTTTCTCCCTGGCTGGGCTCTCGGGTAGTGTGGCTGATCTCAATCATTTCCGGACATGCCCTGATTTGCCCGCAGGGAGAAGGCCAAGGCTGCATGGGAACAGGAGCCACCCCAGTGCAGGCTTCCTGTCCTATGCAGGACTGGAGATAGCAAGGGTCTCCTCCCAGTCCTGAGGCAAACGGGTCCTCCTCTCAGATACGCTGTCCCCCAGAGCTTCCCGACCGGTGTGTAGATCGTGAAGGCTGTGCCTGAGACCTGGTGGAATGAGGCCTTGGGTAAGGGGTGGATGCTGCCTAATCCACCCAGGCTGCCCATTAGTATCAGGCAGATTGAAGTGGACAGCTTGGTGGGAGCCCGTTGGGGCCCTTCCTTCCTCAGCAGCCAGTGTCAGCCACTCACGATGAGTCACTGAGCCCAGCCAGTGTCTCCCAGGCCTGGGCCTGGCAGCCTTTCTGTGGGGCCGGCAAGTGGGTGGGCAGCAAGCGTCAGTTTTGTCAGAAGCCACAGACCCACAAAGAGTGATTTTTTTTCTTTCTCTCCCTGATGCTCTGGGTCCTCTAGTTCGGGATGCCAAAGGCTGTGGCCTGAGCTTTGGTGAACAAGAAGCTAGAGCTAAACACAAAGAGGGCATCAAAGAGGTTGGCGGTCTGGACCAGATGTCTCTTCAGCATGCTGTCTCCTCTAGGAGGGGCTCCAGATAGACTCAGCTGTGGGAATCCTTGAAAGCCCTGGGGAAGCCTGAGCAGGCTACCACAGAGGAAGGGGAGGAGGAGGGGGAGGGGGAGGGGAGGGGGAGGAAGAGGGGGAGGAGGAGGGTGACGGGGACAGGAGAAAGACAGCTCTGTGGAAGGGGAAAGCCATAGCAATTACTGCCCACTGCTCTACCAAACCTCTGCAGACTGCAGGCTAAACAGCAGGCATTTACCTCTTGCAATTCCGAAGGCCGGGATGTTGAGATGAGACGGATGGACGGTCAGCCGGGCTGCTCTCTGCTGAGGTCTCTCTTCTTTCTTCCTTGATGACTGCCACCTGATCACAGTGTCCCCATGTGGTCACCTCTCTGTGCACACGTATCTGTCCTGATCTCTTCTTGTAAGCATAGCAGGCATTTTGGATTGGTCCTGTGACAGCTGCTCCAAGGCTGACCCTTGGCACCCACAGGACCAAGACACAAAAGCAAGGTGTGTTATTTGCTCTGGGGTTCAGCATCCATTCATGAGTCCTCATTGGCGTAAGCGGTTCAGGTGGAGGCGGGACCTTCAAAGGGTGCACTGTTGAATATATCAAATTAACTGATCTGAGGCCAAAGAGACTCCTGGAAGTACGGGCTCATTGTTTTCTGAGGTGGGGTGGTCAATGCTGCCTCTCATGCCTGAATGCATGCATATAAGTGTAAGACCTTAGGTAGGTCTGCTGCCTTCCAGAGCCTTTGGTCCAGCATCTATGAAGTGAAGACGAGAAAACCACCCCCAGTGTGCTTCATGGGGAGATCCGCAGGGGCGTGAGGGAGCATGGCAAAGAGCTGGAGTCTCTGCTGCCAAAAATGAGGGTGGCGATTAGGAGCCCTGTATTGAGGCTGCTAAAAACTGCATAGAAATCCACAAAAATGTTAAGAATGTGGCACTTAGAGCCGTGTGTCTCCAGATCCTCGACTCTCAGTTCTGAGAATATTCTCTGAGAGGCCAAGGAGCACTCACACTCTCTGTGAACCTCTTTCTAGAGGTTCCGATGTTCCTGATGCCCTTATGTTCATGTTTGTGTGTGTGTGTGTGTGTGTTTGTCCTGCAAAGGGCTGATGTCTCCCCTGTGAAGCAGAATCACTTTCCACGTGGTGGAGAGAACCACCTTGGAGATTCCCTCTGCATCCTTCAAATGCTGGTCCTTCCAGATGTGTGGGTTGTCTCATGTTCCCTTGGGGATATTCTTAAGGCCATTTTTATTCGAATTATAAGAGTTACATGGAATTTTTAAAGGTGAATTTTAATACAAGGATCTGACAAAATCAATTTGAAGGTGTTGCCACTGGCCACATCCAACACACGTTTGAACACCAGCGTAACTTAGTATGGCATTAATAATAGGAAGTCAAAGTCCATGGTGATTGGATAAATGAATAGGCAGTTAGATGACAGGTGGGTGGATAGGTGCATAGATAGATGATAGATAGATAGATAGATAATAGATAGATGATACATAGATAGGTGATGGATAGATAGATAGATAGATAGATAGATGATGGATAGATGATAGATAGATAGATAGATAATAGATAGATGATGGATAGATAGATAGATGATGGATAGATAGATAGATAGATGATGGATAGATAGATAATAGATAGATAAATAGATGATGGATAGATAGATAGATAGATGATGGATAGATAGATAATAGATAGATAGATAGATGATAGATAGATAGATAGATGATGGATAGATAGATAATAGATAGATAGATAGATGATAGATAGATAGATGATAGATAGATAGATAGATGATGGATGGATAGATAGATAGATAGATAGATAGATAGATAGATAGATAGATAGATGGGCAGAAAGACAGACGCATAAGGATAAAGGGTTGACACTGTGAGTTGAATATAAAATGTTCCCCGTGGGCTTTATGCGTTTGAATACTTGGTCCCCAGCTGGTGGCACTATTTGGGAAGGAGGTGGAGCCTCACTAGAAGTGGATCACTGGAGGTAGGTGGGCTTTGCAGTCTTAGAGGCTGGTCCCACTTCCTGTTAACGCTCCACTTCCTGCCTGGAGATACAACCCAATGAGCAGCCTCCTGCCTCTTGCCTCCATGTTTCCCCACCATGACGGTTTTTATCTCTTGAACAGTATGCCCAAGCAGACCCTTCCTTCCTTAGGTTGCTTCCTCTCAGGACTTTTCTCACTGCAAAGAGAAGATAACCAACACAGCAGGCTTTTGCTGATTGAACTGTAATGGCTGAAAAGTAGGTATAGGAGGAATCCTAGAGTTGGGAAATCATTTGACGTCATCATATGAAGGTTGAATCAGGTGATGGTCCCCATTGGATATAAATCTAGAATCAAGACATTGGTAGTGAGCAAGAGATTCACAATATCCTTTTTATGTGTCCTCTTGGGCTACTTGTTATTTACAATGGCTGCAATAAACCCTACAAAAGTAGCCATTATTGGTAAGGGCATTCAGAAAATCTTGGGAATCACCAACACCACTGTGGGACAAATGACAGCTTGTGCCTCTAGAGGACTCAGTACCGCCTATGTAGCACCTCCGTAAAGACATACATCTATCTCTAAGGACTTGCCAGGGCAGATATTCCTTCCCCTCAAAAGATTCTATTAAGAGAGGGGGAGGACAGGTGTGGTGGTATACTCTAATCTCATCACTCCAGAGACCAGAGCAGGGACAATCGTGGGTTTGAGGCCTGTCTGACTATGTAGTGAGACACAATTACCAAGGCAAACCTCAATAACTGCTTCCTGCTTCTGCTACCATGCCTCCCCTGTCTACTGCCTTGCCATGTCCCCCATGATGGAATAAGCCCCTTGAGTTTTCATCAGAATAAATATATACCCTAAATGACTTTTTGTAGGGAATTTGGGCATAGCCATTTGGAAGTAACTAATACAAGGGGTAAAGGACCATGTGGCATGTAACTTGTCCTTAAGTAATACAGAGCCACCATGCTCATCCACACAGATAAATGCTATGGAATGTTAATAGTGAGCAGGTCTTGGCCATTGCCTCATCATGTCTCCCTAGATGCTTGCGAATGTCCCAAATGAAAGATATTTTAAAGAGAGCACCACAGAGAATGCATGTGGCATTCAGCCTCACCTGCCACTTCAACACACTGCCTGGATTTTGCTTTATACTGAAGGAATTGCTATCCAGTTGGTAAAATGGTCAAAAGTCTGTCCCTTATGGCTTCCCTTCCTTGCCTAGGTCCAAGGTCTCAACTTAAACTCAGTGTCCCAAGGCAAGAGGATCACAAGTTTGAGGCCAGCCTGGGCTGCATAGAGCAAAACCACAGATCAAGAAGTGGGCCTCTGTTCCTTTGTGTTGTGTTGGGGTTGTTTGTTTTCTCTGTGTAGCTGAATTAGTGTTCTCTGTGTTAAAAGTGCCCTTCACTCCTTCCATTGATAAATTATGCTTATGATTATTATTCAATGTATGTATGTGTGTTTGGTATACATGTATACATGCTCTTTAACATGTTTTGTGTGTGTGTGTGTGTGTGTGTGTAGGGTGTCTTATTCAATTTCTGTCTCATCTTACTTATTGAGACAAAGTCTCTCACTGCACCTAGAGTTCATTTATTGGTCATTGAGCCCCAGGGAACCTATCTTCTCTCCCCAGCACTGGAATTACAGGTATAGTACACTCTGCTGCACCTGACTTTTCTTTATGTGGGTGATGGGGATCCAAACTTGTATCCTCATACCTGTGCCAGGAACTTTGCTGCCTGAGCTATCTTTCTAGTTCCACAAATTATTATTCATCTTCCTGTTGGCCATCCTCTCCTTGCCTTTCCTTAGCTTGGACCTTTGGCTCTCAGCCCTTCTGATTCTTGACCTTGATTCACAGCCCAGTATAGACCCAGCTACTCAATGAAGCCTTCCTGGCCTGCTCTGGTACACAGGGTGGATTCTTCCAGTTGACCGAGGAAGCTTTAGGTTTACTCTTGGGATCATCATTAATGGTCCTACCAAATATTCCCATCTCTTTGCCTACCATGAATGTGTTAAGGATATGCTTCTTTGTCATCGGAGGTTGGGTAGGATCTTGTTACCACTTATGGGGAGAAACTATTGGTAGCTGGGGTGTGTCTTAAGCCAAGTGTGGTAGGACATACCTGTGGTTCCAGCTACTTTGAGGCTGAGTCAAGAGGATCATATTAGCCAAGAAGCTGGGGATCAATCAGCCTATGCAGAATTAATGGAGCCCCATCTCAGCAAGGAATAAGAAAAGGTGGGTGTGTCCTCTGTCCTTTTCATCTCCCTTGTTAGCCAGTGGGACTCCAGTAGTGACCGGATCACAGGATGGCCAGATCATGCAGTGGAGTCACTAGCTAGCTTAGAACAGGACATGTCCAACAACAAGGAGCAAGCTGGGTGTAGTAGCACATGCTTGTTATCACAGCCTTCAGGACACTGAGACAGGAGGATTACAAGTTTGAGGTCAGTCTGGGCACACCAAAAACCAGGAAATAAGCCTTCACTATTTTGTGTCATAGAGATGTTAGGATTGCTTACTATCTTTTTATAATTCTTTTCTATTCTGGTGGGGGGTATGCATGCATATGTGTGCGCATGCCTGTGGAGGTTATAGGCCTGTCAGTCTCAGGGGTGGTTCCTTAGGTGTCATCCACTGTGGCAGTCTGTCTTCTCTGTCTCCATCTCCCTCTGTTTCTGTCTCTGTCTCCCTCTCTGTGTGCTGTGTTTGTGTATGAGTATGGGTGTGTGTGTGCCTGTGTGTAAAGGTGTGTATGTGTGTATGCTGAAACGGAGTATTGGACTTGACTGGGAACTTGTCAAGCAGCTAGCTCCAGTGATCTACCCAGGTTTGACTCCTCAGCGCTGGAACTGTAAGCACATGGTTGTAGATCCTCCTAGCTTTGTAAAAACACAGACACATTAATTTTCATTTTTCAAACCCCTGTGGGCATCCCCTCTTTGCTTACGTTGCCCTCTACGGTTAGAAATGTCCTTCTCAATGCTACTTCTGTGTACTCATTTGATGTAACCTGTCTGTGTGTGTGTGTGTGTATGTTTGTATGTATGTATATATATGTATATGTACATGTATATGTATATATATTTATCCTCAGTTTCCCTCTCTTCACATAAGTGCCATGAGAGCAGACCACAGGCACAACTAGGTGTGTGTTGCCACTTGGCCTAGTAGAACTTGCTTTAAGTATTTGCTAAACTATAGACGCGCTCCCCTTGTCAACACTCCTCTATAACATGCATGCAATGTGCACGCATCTTCACATCTCCTGTTTTGCCTGCTGGTAGCATTTGGGTTTATAATGTCCCCTGACAGGGTCATGCTTTGAATGGGTGGCCCTCCAGTCAGTGGTGCTATTTTAGAAGGTTCTGGAAACTCAGAGTTAGGGCCTAGTTGTCAGAAATGGGCTCCCAGACACGGGTGGTTGAAGGGTTAGCCCAACACCCTTGCCTCATTCTGATTCTGCATAGTGACTTCTGCCCTTGGAATGTGTGTGTGTCAAGGCTAAGATCAAGGGGTGGCTGAGCACATGAACATGTGCATAATGGGTCAATGGTGCTTTTCCCATGTAGGCAATAGGAATATGGAAGGGATGACTATGAACACATCCCACCCATAGAAGATGGTCACCAGAGACTGATAACTTCCCCTCCCTAGGTGCTAGGACTGTGCACTGGGCTTGTCCTGGGTCATAAACAGGACAATCTTGGATCAGGCCTTAGATTTACTGACTGTTTTTTCTTGTTTGTTTGTTTTTTCTTTTTCTTTTTTAATTTTAGAAATAATTTTATTTTTCATATCAATCCCCACATTCCCTCACCCTTCCATCTTTCCATGGCCCCCACCGACCCCCCAACCCATCCCCCATCTACTCCCCAAGGATAGTAAGGTCTTCCATGGGGATCATCAAAATCTGATACATCATTTGGGGGAGGGCCTAGGCAATCTTTCATGTATTTGGGCTGCAGTAGTATCTCTCCATAGGGAATGGGCTCTCAAAGTTCATTTGCACACTAGGGATAAACACTGGCTCTATGTTAGAGATCCCACAGACTGCCCAGGCCTCCTAAATGACACCCACATTCAGAGGGCTTGGTTTGGTCCAATGTTGGTTCCCCAGCTTTACAACTAGGGTCTCTGTGCTCTCACTAGGTCAGCTCAACTGTTTCTGTGGGTTTCTCCAGCACGGTCTTGCCTCCTTTGCTCATCCCTCCTCCTTCTCTACTACTGGATTCCAGGAGTATGGCTCAGTGTTTAGCTGTGGGTGTCTGCTTCTGCTTCCATCAGCTATTGGATGAAGGATCTTGGATGACAACCAAGGTAGTCATCAATCTCAGTATAGGGGAAGGACATCAAAGGCAGCCTCTCCACTACTGCCTAGATTTTTAGTTAGTGTCATCCCTGAACATTTCCCTAGTGTCAGACCTCCCTCTAAACCTATTCTGGCTCCTTCTTAAGGTATCTCTCTTGCTCTCCTCTATTCTTCCCCTGTCTCAGTCTTCCTGAGCCCTCTTGTTCTCCTCCCCCTCCCTTCTCCCTTTCTCTTTTTCCTCTCTCCCTCCCTCCCCTCCCAATTTGCTCAGGGATTCTTGTCACTATCCCCTTCTTTGGGGGACTATGTGTTTTTCTCTTAGGTTCCCCCTTGTTTCCTAGTTTCTCTGGTGGTGTGGATTGTAGGCTAGTAGTCCTTTGCTCTGTGTCTAATATTCATATATGAGTACATACCATGTTTGTCTTTCTGAGATTGGGTTACCTCATTCAGGATGTTTTCTTCCAGTTCCATCCATTTGCCTGTGAATTTCAAGATTTCATTTTTTTCTGGCTGAGCAATGCCCCATTGTGTAAATGTACCACATTTTCTCCATCCACTCTTCAGTTGAGGGGCATCTAGGTTCTGGCTATTACAAATAATGCTGCTATGAACATAGTTGAACATATGTCCTTGTTGTATGAATGTGCATTCTTTGGGTATATGCCCAAGAGTGGAATTGCTGCATATTGAGGTAGACTGATTTCCATTTTCCTGAGAAACCACCATACTGGCATTCCCACCAGCTATGGAGGAGTAAACCTCTTTTTCCACAGCCTCTCCAGCATAGACTGTCATTGGTGTTTTTTATTTTAGCCATTTAGTTATTATAAGATGGTATCTCAGAGTTGTTTTGAGTTGCATTTCCCAGATGGCTAAGGATGTTGAGCACTTTCCCAAGTATCATTCAGGCATTTTAGATTCCTCTATTGAGAATTCTCTATTTAGTTCTGTACCCCTCTTTTTAATTGGATTATTTGGTGTTTTGGTGAGTAGCTTCTTGAGTTCATTGTATATTTTGGAAATCAGCCTTCTGTCAGATGTGGGGTTGGTGAAGATCTTTTCACGCAATATACAGCAAACCAACAGCCAACGTCAAACTAAATGGAGAGAAACTCAATGTGATTCCTCTAAAATCAGGAGCAAGACAGGGCTGTCCACTCTCTCCATATCTCTTCAATATTGTATTCAAAGAAGTTCTAGCTAGAGCAGTAAGACAACAAAAGGATATCAAGGGGATACAAATTGAAAAGGAAGAAGTCAAACTTTCACTATTTGTAGATGATATGATAGTTTACATAAGTGACCTGAAAAACTCTACCAGGGAACTCCTATAGCTAATAAATACCTTCAGCAAAGTGGCAGGATACAAGATTAACTCAAAAAATCAGTAGCCCTAATATATATATATATATATATATATATATATATATATATATATATATTGGCCTGAGAAAGAAATCAGAGAAACATCACCCTTTACAATAGCCACAAACAACATAAAATATCTTGGTATAACACTAACCAAACAAGTGAAAGACCTGTATAGCAAGAACTTTGAGTCTTTAAAGAGAAATTAAAGAAAATACCAGAAAGTGGAAAGATCTCCCATGCTCTTGAATAGGTAGGATCAACATAGTAAAAATGACAATCTTGCCAAAAGCAATCTACAGATTCATTACAATCCCCATCAAAATTCCAGCACAATTCTTCACAGACCTTGAATGAACAATACGCAACTTTATATGGAAAAACAAAAACCCAGGATAGCCAAAACAACCCTGTACAATAAAGGAACTTCCGGAGGCATCACCATCTCTCACTTCAAGCTCTATTATAGAGCTGTAGTCCTGAAAACAGCTTGGTGTTGGCACAAAAACAGACAGGTAGACCAATGAAATTGAATTTAAAAGCCTGATATTAACCTACACACCTACGAACACCTGATTTTTGACAAAGAAGCTAAAATTATACAATGGAAAAAGAAAGCATCTTCAACAAATGGTGCTGGCATAACTGGAGACTGACATGCAGTAGATTGCAGATAGATTCATATCTATCACCATGCACAAAAGTTAAGTCCAAATGGATCAAAGACCTCAACATAAATCCAGTCATGCTTACCTTCTTAGAAGAGTAAGTGAGAGGTACCCTTGAATGAATTGAAGGAGACCGCTTCTTGAACATAACACCAGTAGCACAGACACTGAGAATGACAATTAATAATTGGGATCTCCTGAAACTGAGAAGCTTCTGTAAGGCAAAGGACACAGTCAACAAGACAAAACAGCAGCCCACAGAGTTACTAACTGTTCCGACCCTTCTCTGGGAATTGGTATCCTCAGTATAAAACAGGAGTAGGTATGGGGGACATGGTGATTTTGTTTCTTTGTTTCCTCAAAGGCACAAAGCCCCAGAAAGACCCTATTGGAGGAACCAGATTCTTTTGTAGGGTTCAAGGCCGAAACAGCTCTGGTCTGAGCAGAGCCTTTGGATGCACTAGCCTGTGTCCTAGACTCCTGGGAACATTTTTGGCATTTGGGGGAAAGGCTTTAGTGTGCCAGTTTCTAGCCAGCCTGGCTTCTGAGTCTCAGCAGAGCAAGCTGGCAGAGGAAGGCCACACACCCTCCCCTGTCCTTGCCTGGTGGTAACACTTCAGTAGGCTCTCTAATGAGCTTACACTCCCCCAAAAAGCCAGGCTCGTTTGCTTCTCCTGGGAGCCTGGCACAGATCCCTAGATGCTGTCATTGTCTTGGGGATAGACTCCCCTCCCCCAGGGCCTTAAGTGGCTCACTCTACTAGGCCAGGCAGCTTTGCCCCAGACAGAGCTCCCACCCTAGTGATCCAGGGTCACAATTCTTCATCCTTGTGCCTACTGAGAGGGGCCTGAAGCAGCTTAGTTGGGTGTGTGTGTGTGTCCACGTCTGTCTGTTCCATCTGGAAAGTTCTCTGGCTGGGTTTGGGGGTGGTGGTGATCTCCAGACTCTTCATTCACAACTTGTTGTGGGTTAGTATTTATCTTCCAAGAGGGGCGGGGGTGTGGTTGCAAAATAAATCTTAGTTATGTTTTTTTCTTCTCCCCAAAGAAATCATTGTGATGTTGTGCGGGAAAGGTTGAGCTGATGACATTTTTATGGGGCTGCTGCTAGAGAAGACTGTCGTGTCTGCCTGGGCCATCCAGAGGGTCCATAGATTTCTTTCTCTCTCCCCATTGCCTTCCCCCACCCCCTTTCTCTCTCAGCAATACAATTTCAGTTCAATACTTGTCTAGAATTCCCAGTGGGGCTACCTAGGCACAAGGGGGTGGGCCTGGGGGGGAGATGACATCATATCTTTGCCAGAGGATTGGCTGCTCCCGGGCTTCAGGAATGATATCATCTCTGCTTGGACCTCCCCCCACCTTTACCCCTAGTTCTTTACTGGCTGGGTAAGGGCCCCCACCACAGGATACCCCGTTGCCTTGGAGACCACAAGTTTTCAACCTTGTTGTCTGAAGGGATGGTCATTCATTATATGTGTGACATGGGGGTAAAGGGTGCGGGGAGGGAGCCCCGGGCAGGACGGTTTTGAGGGAAGGCTGTGGACAACAAAATAATGAACAAACATATGTTTCACGCATGAGAAACCGTCAGAGATGGCAGTGAGGGAAAGGTCACGGCAAACGGCACTCAGTACATGGAAAACTGAAGACAGAATTCTAAAGGCAGACAAGCAGTGGCCAAAATATTGTGGAAAGTGGCCACCCCCTCCCTGAGACAGCTCATTAGGAAGGCTGTGGAGAGCGAATCCCAGGAGGTGTGTCGGGAGGGGGTGGTTGAGGCTCTTTGGACAAGAGGCCAGGCTCCTCTGTCCCCTGCTGAATGTGGATACCGAGGCAGCTGTGTCCCGGAACCAGCTTGTCTCAGACGCAACAAGGAGCTTCTCCGAACACTGAGGCAGATGAGGACCTGCTGCCTGTAGCTCCAAGAACTGAGAAGCAGCCCCTCAGTATGTTCCCATGGGTGGAGGAGGGCAGAGCTGCTCAAGGAAGCTGTGTGAAGAGTGTGCCTGTGTCCCCGCTGCCTCACTGACTTGTGCATGCATTGCAAGCACGGATCCTCTTCACTAGGAGGTGTTTCAAACACCACTTCCCGGAGCTCTTTTATTTTCCCTTATATAATTTTGGTCTTTTGAGACTGTCCTGGAACTTGCTATAGAGACCTGGATGACCTGGGACTTGCTATGTAGATGAAGCTAGACATAAGCTTCCTGTGATCCTTTTGTCTCTACCTTCAAAGTCTTGGGATTGCCGATGCGCAGCACCATGTCTGGCTTCCCCTGGGAAGCTGGAAGAGAACAGCACTCAAGTTCCCTTTAGCTCTGCCCTACTCCTCTAAAGTGCCCACTGCTCTTGCTTCTCCTTCTCCACAAAAGCACTTTGACCTCACTCCGTGATGGGTGGGCCTTTAGGTGATCTTGTCACTGAGTGACAACATGGAACCCCATGATCAGAGCTCCGTTGTCTGTCACTCTCTGTGGCCCCTTAAAATGCGATCAGACACAGTAAACCCAGGATCCACCCAGCGATTGCTGATGTTGATAGCAAGCGTCTCTTTAATAAGGAGCACACTATAAGGCAACAAGAGGAATATTGCAGTAAGCGTATGATCACTAACAAAGCTGTTACTTCTCATTATCGGGTGTCAGTACATAGCCGTGCGTGCTATGGTTTTATACTCCTGACAAAGCAGCAAGCTTAGTTGCACCGTTGTCACCACAAGCACATTGCATAAGGACGTGTAGGAACCATGGTGTTGCTTCACGATGGGACATTTTCAGTTCTGTCATCATCTATGGGATTATGGTCATGTGCTCAGTCTGTCATTAGGGGAAACATTGCTATGTGGCACAAACTGCTTATTTATGCATATCCACAAATCTTTGTGCCAGTCACATGCATACACACAGTGTGTCTGCACATATGTGTGGGTCTGTATGTCTGTATGTGTGCATTGTGTGTGTGCGTGTGTGGAGTATATGTGTATGTCTGTGAGTGTATGCAAGAGGTCAGAAGAAATATCTTGTTTTGTAAGTTTCCGTTTTATTTCCCTGCGATGAAGGCTCTCACTAAACCTAGAGGTAGGCTGGTGATCTGCGACCCTCCACACTGGGAGCTGGGGATTTGAACTGAGGTCCTCAAGCTTCTGCAGAAAGTGTCCATCTGCCCAACCCCTTTCATTTAAATACAGATCCGGAGCCATGCCTATGTGGGTCGCGATGTGTCTCTGTGTGGTTGCATTTCCTCGTTTCTGTTGTTTGAAATTTCCAAATGTTTTGCAGGATGTAGGCATTACAAATATACTTGGGGGTGAGGGAGGCTATTTAAGAACCCAGTCATTAGGGAAGACGTTCCAAAGGGCAAATGAAGAAAACTGCAGAGCTGGAGTGACCGGATGTCTGTCATCTCAGAGAAAGCAGGGTGTGCATTTGTTCCCAGTGGGACAGTGACCTGAATACTGCTGGCATCTTGTGGTTCACTCGTGTTCTGCCTTAGTTTGCTTCTTAGATTAGAAAGATTTCCAACATCTCAGAATGGGAGTATTCCTAGGAAGCCTCCAATCTACCCTGTGCCCATCTAAACCAAAAATGGATATTAATTTAAGTTTCACCCAAGCTTTCACCTCAGAAATCACATGCTTAAGGTCAAAGTCATTATTTGTGCCTTCTACTTCCCTCCAAAGTTCCTGTATCTGTCCCCAGGACTGCGATTTTATCCAAGCTAGAAAATTTGTAGTCTTTTTTTCTTTTTCTATATCTGTGTGTGTATGTGTGTGTGTGTGTGTGTGCATGCTTGTATCTGTGTGTTATGTGTGTGTGATGTGCATGCTTGTATCTGTGTGTGTGTGATGTGCATGCTTGCATCTGTGTGTGTGTTATGCATGCTTGTATCTGTGTGTGTGTGATGTGCATGCTTGTATCTGTGTGTGTGTGATGTGCATGCTTGCATCTGTGTGTGTGTGGTGTGCATGCTTGCATCTGTGTGTGTGTGTTATGCATGCTTGCATCTCTGTGTGTGTGATGTGCATGCTTGCATCTGTGTGTGTGTGATGTGCATGCTTGCATCTGTGTGTGTGGTGTGCATGCTTGCATTTGTGTGTGTGTGGTGTGCATGCTTGCATCTGTGTGTGTGTGTGTGTGCATGCATAGATATGCAGTTAATGTTAAGACTCATCTTCCATTACTCTTTTGTTTTATTAGCTGAGCAGGGTCTCTCATTCCCACCCAGAGGACACCAGCATGGATCACCTGGACAGCCAGCTTGCTCTAGGGATCTCGTCTTCCCCTGCTTGGACTGGAATTATGGGTGGTCGCCACTGAACCATTTCCCCATCCCCACAGAGTCTTTTTTCACTGACCCTTGTATAACACTCTGAGAGACTCACCAAGAAGTCCTTTTCTTGTTTTCCTTCGAGCATGCCAGTCTATCCATGCTTCCCACCTTCAAAGTTAAATGCATTGTAGTCAAATAAAATTAGATGTTTAGTTTTTCAGTCGCACCAGTCACTTTGAAAGTGCTCAGTAGCCTTCTATAGCTAGCACCACTATACCGGAAGCTGTAGTCACAGGACATGTCTGCCATTGCATGTGGTCAGCAGCATGGGCCAGATCCAACCTGGATACTCCATTGGTAGATCTACAACTGAGTGTCTGGCTTTCTGGGCGAATTTCCATGTAGTTCCTACCACCTTGAGTTTTGGGGGCCTTAAATGAATGAATTCTGGTAACTCCCTTAGCGCAGTGTTTGGGATAGCATGACCAGTCAGTCATGGCCTGCTGGAAACCTGTTGCTGGCTCCTGATGCATGCCTATGGCCTGACTGTGGTTCTATGCTGCATTGTGTTTTTTTGTTGTTGTTTGTTTGTTTTTTTGGTAATGGGAGTCTTAGCATCTCTGCCAAGGATCCTCTCTGATCTCCAATAGAACACTTATGGAACCCATCATCTTGTCACCCTCTAAATTTTTGAAAAACTAGAGCTCTCTTGTATGAATAAGAGGGGCTTGTGCAGGAGGTAAGAAGGGGCTGTGATGCTAGAACTGAACTGTAGCTGGCGTTTTTCTTGTCCCGCCCGGTCCCACACCTGCTTTTCAGCCCCAAATAAGCACACAGAGACTTACATATAAAACTATTGGCTGATGTCGAGGGCTTCTTACTGGCTAGCTCTGTCTTAATTATTAAGCCATGTCTATAAATCTATGTATTTCCACATGGTCTTGGCTTACCAGAGAATGTTAGCGGCTACATGGCGTCCCCCGCAGTCTCTGCCTACCTTTCCATCTCCTGTGGTCTCTCTCTGCCTACCTTTCCCAGAAGACTCCTGGTCTCCTTAGTCCTGCCTATCTTCCTCTGTTGGTCAAACAGTGTTATAGTCATCAACTAATAAGAGAAAAATATATACAGAAGGGCATCCCCCATCTCTGAACCTTTCTGACTTCTAAGCTGAACCCCTAGCCTCGGTCTACCATGGGACCAAGGAAGTTCTGTCTTCTCCCTTGGATCTGGAGCAGCAAACAGTGACTCTGCAATGAGGCTGAATTAGCCTAGCATTCCTCTCTGGTGACCTAATGAGCCAGCATAACTAAATGACCATTAGACTGAAAGTTTGTGTGAACTGCAATAGAAAAGTTCCTTGGAACTTCCTGAAAAGGGAGATAATATATCTAAATAGCTTCCTGTCTTGCTGCTGCCAAGCAGCAGCAGACTGGATTCTCCTACCGGGGAATAATTTAGCATGCAATGATCTGGACCCTCCCTGCTTGGGGGAGTGAGTGGGGCTATGCAGGGGAAGTGAGTGGGCCATGAGGCTCTCCAGATGCCTGGGGAGTGTGGAGACAATTGTTCCGGCTCTCTTTCTGAACTGGGAGATTAGGAAGACACTGGGAAGGGACCGTGAGGGAGGGGCATGGGGCAGAAAGGGCAGCTTTCAGGCTGTGTCATCAGAGCCCAGGGCAGTTTTTTGCTCTGATTCTTAGAAACCTCAGTTTGTGTTTTAGCAGGAGAGGGAAGCACAGATTGCTTCCTGCTTGCAGGATCGCTTCCTACAAGCCCCTGTGCATGTCTCTTTGGAAGACCTTTTCCTTGCTATTAAAAACATGTTTGGGGGCTTTGCTTTATATGGAAACTGCAATTTAACATAAGCAAACCACAAAATGGAAACCAGAAAGGCCCCGTTTCATTTGCTTGGGGGCCCTCCCCCCCCACCCACCTGGGTCACATGGAGTGTTCCCCACACAAACCTTACTTCCCAGAGGTGTGGGTGGTGGGACAAGGGAGGGGGGGCTAGCAGGAAGCATGAGGTGCCCCTGGGGACCTGCTCTAACAGATTAGGCCAGCTGCCTATGGTTGTCTTAGGTGTGAATGTGGGTGTCTCTCTCAGCAGCTTCTCAAGCATTCTTTGTCCCCTCTACACCTGCCCCATGGCCTCTGTTCTAGGGATGCAGGCCAGAGATAGCCTCTTTCTCCCTCCCTCCCTCCCCCTCTCTCTCTCTCTCTCTCTCTCTCTCTCGTGTGTCCACAAACACACACACACATTCCCTCACACACAAGCACACACTCTCGCACACATGTGCACGCACACTTGTTTTTGCATTGCATTGTACAAACTATTTGAAAAATCTTTCCATGCAACATATTGTGATTGTGTTCTTTCCTTCCTCCAAGCCACCCAGATCCTCTCCACCTCCTCTTTCTCCTCAAAAACAACAAAAAAGAACAAAAAACCCCACCAAAATCCCGAGGTGAGGGCCTAGTCAGGCTGTGTTTCCTCTTCTCCATTTAAATCATCACCAGGGGACCTGAAGTTCATTGCCAAAGCCTTTGTGTAGCCCTGAAGTGTGGCTCTACCCTGATAAAAGAGGAAACTGAGGCTCAAGCAGAGCAAAGCCCAAGTTACAGAAAGCAGAGGGAGTTGCCTTCAAACCTATGCCAGTGTGCTCCCTAAGCTGTCCCTTCCTCTGCCCCTCACAAAAGTCACTGAGATACTCAGACCTTATTGCTGTGTACTCTTAGGGGGGTGTTGGCAGGATATGTGGGTGTCCCCAGCCATATATATGTCCTTTGTGGCTATTCTGATTTCCGTTAATGACAATAACATAGTATGTCCTGTTCGGTGTCAGGAGCTACATGAGAAATGCCTAATGGCTTCATGGGCTTAGTGGCTGCCACACTGGGCGTTACGAGTTGAGAACATTTGCTTTGCCAGAGAGAGCTGCACAGGGCAGGCCCAGTGCTGGCCTACACCACGCCGGGGAGATGCGAGCTCCCCCTTTGTCTGATTCTGACAAGCTTTGAGATAGGGGAAGAAAGCTCAGTTCTTCTCTACACATAGTCTGACTCTTCTTGTGGGAACGTGTCCCCACCTCAGAGCAGTGGAGGCGAGCGGCAGAAGCGAAAAAATGGGCTGAGGCGGGGATCCGTGTTTTCCCCAATATTACTAAGCAACAGAGTCCTAAAATCTTCAGGGCTAGCCACAGAAACGTTGTTTACCAGAAAGAAAACACTTGAAAAGGAGAATATTTGGCGGAAATACGCCTGGGATTAACAGGTTTCACCCACCTCCCACTTTTTTTTTCTTTTTAATGCTGTTTTGTTTTTCTTCTGGGTTGTTCAAGGTACTGACCTAGCATTCGCCCCCTTTGCCAAGAAACTCTTTCCCTGCCTAATTAGCCTGTGGTATTGTTCCAGGCTTCTGGGAAGGGAAGGGAGGGGGAGGGGAAGGCAGAGGGCTGGGCTGGGCCCAGCCAATGGGGAGCTGCAATTAGTTAGAGGGGTTGTGGGGAGCCAGGGCTGGTCATTAGATGTAGAGGTCTTGAAAAATCCCTCTGTAATTAATTTTCTCCTGCATTAATTAGAGCACTGCTGGAATGAAGGGCAGGGAGGGATTTGTTGCCCTGGACTGCTTTGCAGGGCGACTTAAGGGAAAGATAGAAATTGCTTAGAGAACAGGCTGAGGACAGGGCAGGCTTGCTGGGAGAGTTTGGCCTTAGCAGGAGAGCACTGCTGAAACCTGAGAATACAGGGAGGTCCATATTTGATCTTAACGTGGGCAGGGTCATGGTATGTGGCTCATAAGAAACCCAGAGTACATATATGTTTGTCTGTGTGTGTGTGTGTGTGTGTGTGTTTACATGTGTGTTGATATGTACCCACTACACACAGCACAAGGATCCCTGCTTCTATTTGGACACTCCCTACAAAAACTTGAATCTTCTTAAAAAAATACTGTGTGTGTGTGTAACACGTTAAATAAAAGACACAGAGACAGATATTGGGGTTCAAACTTCAAGCTGAAGATCAGAAAAGCAAAGCAGTCAGGCACTGGCTCTTACTCTACCTCAGAATGAAAGGCGATCCTGACTCTACCAAACCTCAGACTGTAACCTCTCCTCAGCGTGACTGGAGAATCCTGAGACTTCAATGTCTTCCTATGTTAAGTGTGGCTGGAGAATTACTGCCTGATACTGACTACTGAAGATCCTGCTCCTTCAGATGGGGCCAATCAGAGCACCTAGCTCCTCAGCTATAATGACCTGCCTTTTATATTCCTCTAGTCCTGGGATTAAAGGCGTGTGATCTCAGGTGCTGAGATCATCTTTGCATGAGCTGCTTCTCTTTCTGGATCAATCTTGTGTAGATCTGGGTGGCCTTAGGCTTATAGAGAGCCATCTACCTCTTAATCCTGAGTCCTAAGAGTAAAGGTGTGTACCACCACCTCCTAGCTTCTAGCTGCTGGGATTAAAGGTGTGTATCACCACTGCCTGACCCTTATAGCTGGAGGCTGGCTTTGCTCTCTGAATCCTCAGGCAAGCTTTAATAAATCATAAATAATATATCACCACATCTGTGTATGAGTGTGTGCATGTTTCTGTCTGTAGAGGCCAGGGGTTAATCTCAGCTGTCTTTTCTAGCTGTTGTACACTTTGTTTTATGATGCAGGGTCTGTTATTGGTCTGGGACTGGCTGATTTGGCTAAATTGGCTGGCCAGTGAGCCTTGGGGATCTAACTCTCCAGTGCTGGAATTAAACGTGAGCACACCACCAGACTCAGGGGGTTCCTGTGTTCTTAGAGATTGAACTCAGTCCCCTGAAAGCATGTTGCCAACTGAGCTGTCTCCCTGGCCCGGTCTCCCTTCTCTCTCCACCTATCTTACAAATACAGTCACAGTTAGTGTAGATTAGAGCATTGCTTGCTCACATCCCCTCAAATACCCCCCATTCGCTCCCCAAGCAGACACAGGTATTTCTCTATATGTTGTCTGTATTATGGAGATTCAGTTACGACTGCTCTCTCACAAGTGAGCTGCTAGCCTTGTAGAAGACGGCCCCAAGAAGATACTTTCATACAGAAGATGTATTTATTCCTGTAATTTATATATTTGAGTGCTCTGTCTACTTGCACACCAGAAGAGAATCAGATCTCATTACAGACGGTTGTGAGCCACCATGTTGTTGATGGGAATTGAACTCCAGTCCTCTCGAAGAGTAGCCAGTGCTCTTAACCACTGAGCCATCTCTCCAGCCCCCAAGAAGAGTCTAATAAAAGCAACCACCAAGTAATGAAGCTCCAGTATGTTGACAATGACATTTGGAGATAGTAAATCAATACACTTCTAGAATTTGACACCCATTCTCTGGTCCGGTTATCCATTTTTATAAAACATTAAAATGAGTCATATTCCTTCAAGGCTTTTGTCTCAGATGGATGTTTGTAGTTTGTTCAGTGGCTTAATTGGTCTGTTATAGTAGCAGATGTCCCATATATAATAGCTGTGTGTCTTCAAGCCTACCTAACACCTTCTATGTGTTTGTTGGGTGGGTTTCCTTCCACAGAGGGAGGGTTGGTCTTTCTATATCTGCTGCTGTTCCACGGCTGTCAGTCAAATTGGTGATTCAGATGCAGGTTTAGGATCTGATTTCCAAATGAAGTATCCTCCTCTGTGTCCTCTGTGGTTGTTCCCCGAAACAGACTGAGCGCTCTAGTAGGGAGACGTGGCATGAGATGGATGAGTGAGTGGCTGATGAAGTAGGAGCCTGTGTTCTGGAATTTTCTACTTGTTCTACATTGGTTTCGTGACTTAGTCCTTTGAGATTAGTGGAGAAGAGACAGTACAGGAGCCCAGGAGTGTAGGTGCACATTCTGCGCAGTGTCGAGAATGCAAATGATAAGAGAGAGATGGAGCTCCTGGAAGCTCTGGAAGCCATCAGTGTTCTGGAAGGCTCCTAGTGCCCTCTTTTCCCCCCAGCCCATCCTTAGCACATTCTTCAGAACAGCTGTTTCAACTCTTCTCCCTCCCTCCCTGGCTTTGCCGTCCACCCCCACCATTCACAGGAGATGAGCTCACCTCCAGCTCGCAAGGGAGAGGCCCTGGCCACCATTCTATGCAGACTCCAAGTGGCCCATGAGCCTGTGTCCCTGGGCACCAATGGCTGGAAATCCTTGTTGAGCAATTTTAGTCTTGTTTGTGGGTCGTTGACGTGTTTCCTTTCAAATTTGATTGTCTTATGTGCATATGGGATGGGGGTTATTGTGAGGATTATTTTAAACACTGTGGGGAACTTGCCTGCAAGCAGGAAGTAATCATCTAGAGCAATATCCCTGTCTTCATCACCACTACCACCATATGGTCGTCACCATTACTGCCGCTGTCACCACCACCATCACCACCATCACCACCATCATCACCATCACCACCATCACCACCATCACCACCATCACCACCATCACTACCATCATCACCACCACCACCATCACCACCATCACCACCATCACCACCATCACCACCATCACCACCATCATCACCATCACCACCATCATCACCACCATCACCACCATCACCACCATCACTACCACTGCCGCAACCACCATCACCACCACCCACACACTCACTCATCTTTCTGTCTGCTCATATCAAGATTTGATTGTATGCTAGCCTTTCTTTCCTATTAGCTTTTGTCTTATGCTAAATGTTGTTCTCTAGAACTTCCTCTTGGTGCTCAGACACACTTGAGTGCCACGTAGCTTTCCAAATGTGGGGCTGGAAAGATGCCCCCGTCAGCAAAGTGTCTACTGTGCAAAGGTGAGGACCCGAGTTTGATCTCTGGCACCCACATAAAAAGCTAAATATAGCAAATACAGCTCCATCGTTTGGGTGAGGAAGGACAGTGATAGGCAGATACCTGGAGCTTGCTGGTCAGCCAGTGTAGCTGGTTGGTGACCTCTAAGTTCAAGGAGTAACACTGTCTCGAAAAGAACAATAGAGAGATACTGATATTGGAAGACACTTGGCATTGACATCATAAACACACACACACACACCCCACATGTTCACAACACATACATGCCACACCCCTTTTTAAATGCTTGTTTTCTTGATTATAGTCTCAGAGCAGCCTCCCTCCCTTCCTTCCTCCACTCAGATTTATGCAGCATCATCTGTGGTAATTGACCCCACTTCCTCCCCTCCCACCCATTCCTCGACCCACCACAGTTGCCTCTGTCCCTACTGTCCTGACGAGATGGGACGTCCAAAAGGTTTCTAATTGCATCTTCCAGCCTACTCAGTCCTTTGGGAGCATCTGGCTTTTCTGACCTAATCAGACGTCCCCCAACCTTCTTCCCAGGCACCCCAATCCTGCTCCCTCAGGCACAGGATTTAATCTCATCCGTCTGTGCCAAGCGTCGTCTCCTCTCCCCTCATCTTGGGTGATCTCCCACTCTTCCTCTGCAGTCTGGTCCTACCCAGGAGCCTGGCAAGTCCACGCCGCCCGTGCTCATCCACGTACCATTCTGGATCCTCAGTGCCAGCTTCTCCTTCTACGCAAGATGTTGTAAGGCAGCATCGTTTCCTGACTCGACAATCCGTGGTCCTTGTGATAACGTGCAATGTTCTCGGCTGTGTCCCTGGCTTCTTAGTGATGCTCCCTTTATTTGTTTACTTCCTGCCTCTCTCATACTCGACACTGTCTTTAGCTGACTGTCCATCTGTCCTGGGCACATCCTGGGAAGCTTTGGCCCTTTCTGTCTTCAGCCCATGCTCTCATTGCCCTCTTTGGATTTTGCTTGTTTACTAACGGCCTGTGTATGAGAGGTGTGGTTGGTCCTTAGCATGGTGATTGATAGGACCTTTAAGAGGTAGGCCTTAGGGAGGTCTTGAAACCATTGGAAGGGAATAATGGTATCAAGAGTGAGTTGTGAGCAAAAGCCTGAGCAGGGCCCCGAACCACTCTTCTGATTTCCTGTGTGCTGATGGAGTGATTTTTTTCCTTCCCACTATGATGCCATGCAGCCTGCTGCTCTGGAGGCTGAGCCAATGAGGCTTCCTGATCTTAAACTTTGAACCTCCTAAACAGTAAGCTAACTAAACCATGTTTTTTTTTTCTCTGTATCTCAGCCATCTCAGGGATTTCCTTAGGCTGATGTCCCCTACTCAGAAGCACTTTCCGCATCTCTGTCCTTGTCTTTCATGCTTTAGATCAAATACTGTCCCCTGCCCCAAGCGTCCCCAGTTTTCACTGTTGGAATGAACACCTTCCTCTGTTTGAATGCAGTGCATTTCGGCCGGCGCTTTACCTACTGAACCACCTCGCTGGCTCCCAAAGCCGGACTTCTATCTGAAACAAAAATGAGTCCAATTAAACTCAGAGTTGAAGAGAGAAAAGAAACCACAGGTGGACAGTTGCGGCTTGGAGGCGGGGTTGAGTGTACATGTCTTCCTTCTTGGTTGTGGTATATGAAGGATTTTATAATGATGTGACTCATTGGGGCTTCTCATTTTTTCAATAACAAAATCTCATTCTTTGTTCTTTTTCCATCACTAGCTGCCAAGATGGTGAGACACCTGAAGCAAGCTGACTTGCTCAGCTTTTGGGTCATCTAATACGAAGATCAAGTCAGTTCAAGGGAATCTAAATAAAGAGCCTGGAGCGAGCCTTGGAAGGGTCCTTAAGCTGCTGGATTTTCTTGCTACACAGGACATTTTAATTGGTAGTTTCCCACTCTTTATTTAATTGGTTATAAGGATAAGTGACAAGGAAGTTGAGGGCCCTCGAATGCCATTGTCATTGTATAGTCTCCTTACTTTTTACCTGTCATGCACATGGCTCTGCACCTCTTTTCTGATCCAGGACAAGTGTTTGGTGACTAAAATGGATCAGACAAGGAGTTGCTATTGGAAATAAACCAAAGAATCTGGGGCGGAGAAGAGATAGGACTAGGTAGCAGGACCTGTGCCTGGTAATGGCTATATATATACCAAGGTGTATGAATGGTCTAGGGCTTCAATCTTAAGGAGAGAAATTTCAAAGGGTTGTGCATGTTAAAGGCATGCATTTATAGGCTGCTGTCAGGATAACACGTATCTCCCTTAATCTACCAAAAAAAATGCCATGTTCCTTTTGAGCATTCCCAAGTGTACAGAAAACTTGCAGTTCATTTTCTTTCTCCCTCCCTACTCTCCTCTGAAACACACTGGCAAGGAGACATGTTGGTAGGACAAGATACCCACTTTCTAGAAACCTCTGTAGCCATGTGGTTCGGAGAGAGAATCTCAACTATATCACCAACATAGTTAAGTGTCAGTAGCCGTCTCTTGGGTCTGGCTGCAAGGTGTCTGGCTGTCTTCCTTCCATACCTTCATTTGCGCTGAGGGGTAAAGAGGGTGGTAGGTCAAGTTACCAAGCTTCTTGGAAGATGGAGTCATAGGCTCCATTTTCAGATTGATAGCTTGATAGAAAGATGGGTACCCAGTTCTTCTCCCTATCCTTCCTAAGCTCTTCCTCCTTAAATTTATTTGATATTATAGCTATTTGGTACTGAGAGGGATTGCATCTTTTCAGCTAGTTGTCAGCAAACTAAAGCCATAGCCTAAAATGGAATAACTATTTGTTTTCATTTTTAAAGGGGAAATATGGATACAGCTATGTAAATTAGTGATGGAGATCTCATGAAAGGCCTTGGTTTTGACCCCTGGTGCAACACGAACACGCATACACACACACATACACAGACAAACACACACACACACAGACATACACACACACACACACTTTATTAGAAAAAAGCCATGACCATTTGCTGACACATTGTCTGTGGCTACTTTTGCATTAGAACAGTGGAGCCGGGTAATTGTAACATGGACTATATGGTTCACAAAGCATGAACTATTCACACTCTCACCACCCAGGAAACTCTGCAATCCCGTTTAGTCCATTGTTTAAATATGGGGCTCTGTGGGTAAAGCAGTGTGGGGAGGGGATGCCATTTGGCAGAATGCTTATTCAGCATTCCTGCATTCCATTCCCAGCACCCCATAAACTGTGTGTGATGGTCCGTACCTGCAATCCCAGCACTTAGTATGCAGAGGCAGGAGGATCAGAATTTTAAGGTCATCCTTGGCTACATAGTGAGTCCCGGGTCAGTCTGGGATACATTAGACCCTGTTTCCCAAAATAATTAATTGTATATGTGTGTGTATCCATTAACATAAGTTCTTAAACTATAAAGTAGAAAATAAAACACCACCCATAACCCTATCATCCTTTGATAAAAACAATATTTACCTATGTTTGCATCTAGCCTCTTCTACATACATGTAAAATTATAAGCAAGTGTAATTACATAATTAAAATAGTACTCTGTTTGACTTCTTATTGTGTGTGCTTATGATTTGAATTTTAGGGTGGTTACTTCACATGTCCTTAGACATACCTTAATCATGTGACACATGTGCTTGTACATGAGTGTGTGTGTGTGTGTATGTGTGTGTTACTGAGGATTAAACCTGGGGCCTCATGCATGTTGGGCAAGTGTTCTACCACTGGGGGATATCCCCAGCACTCATCAGAAGCCTTTAGTAACTTACAGTTATGACACCGCCCAACTGGTAGGCAGTGCTCAATGATTCATTATTCAAAATACCAGGGACTGTCACAAATACCTCTAAACAGAAGTCCTCCTCTGATTCTCGGTTGTTTTCCTGAGACAAATTCCCACAAGTCGAGTTACTGGGTTAAGGGGTGAGGACAGTTTTCAGGGTCTTGATAGCATATTGCTAGATTGCTTTCCTGAGAGAGTGTATCAATTTATGCTCCCACCAGCAATGTACGAAATTGCTGCCTCACCCTCCTCTTGCCAGCCCTGAGGACTATCATTTTAAAAAGTTACAAAATTGATAGACAAAAATTGCATTTTGTTGTTTTGATTTGAATTTCTTTGATTACTGGCGAGGCTAAACATTTTTTTTCATTTGTTAAACACTTCTTCATATGTTTATGGCCAAAGGGAATCTTAATAATGGTCTTCAAGTGTGCAAAGGGGTTATTTAGTAGATTGGGACCAGCTGTTCTCAAGAAGAAAATGGAGATGTTTAAGTTCAGCAAGAACTCAATCAGCTAAGGGTCCTTCCTTAGGATGGGCATTTGAGTGGTCAAACTCCAGTGATGGCTGTGGGGCTGCCTGAGACCTCTTCCTTCCAGGTGCAAGGAGACCCAAGAAAAATAGCTGCAAATTGCCGGTTGCTCATGAGTGCTAGGATTGTCTGGCATTTACATATGTTTGTATTTAAATACTTGCAAATACCCTATAAGAAACATGGATGTGGACATATGTTATTATCAATTATCCCACATAGGCTCAAAAATGCTCATCCTAAGATTGTAGTTTGTAACTGCTCTGAGAGATGTAGTCAGTGAAATTCCCCGCTTTAAATGTCTTTGTAAACTCTCCCTGAGCAAAATGAAGGCAGTGTAAACCTTACCTTTAGTAAACTTCAGCAAGTCAACCCCAGAGCAGCATCCAGCAAGGGCTCTGGTGGATCCCAGGTGCTTCTCCACAGTTCAGCTATTCCTGGCTCTTTGAGTTTAACTTGCTGGAAACCCTGCACCTCCAAGACTCTGACCACCGTGATGCACTTATATGTTCAAGTGCACATGGTTCTTTTGACATGTTTTGTGATTTTCGTTCATAGAATGTGTGATTGTTTGAAACCCAGTGCCTTTCTTTAGAGCTATCATCTTAATGAGAAAACAAGGGATTCTGGCTTGCACTTCAATTTATCTGTCGAGCTCAGCGAGATCTGCTAGTGGAGGTTGGGAACAAACGTCTCTTGCTTGAATAAGACGAATGAAAGAATGAATGAGTGGATATAAGCTCCCTGCTGCTGTCTCTGGGTACTGCGTGCTCTTTGCACTGCCTTCGGCCCTGCCCTGCATTTCTCCTGTGCTTATGTCTCTGTTCTCTCAGAGAGCTTAGCCACTGTTTTCATCCCTTCCCATTGCCAGCGTGTTTTGGCACTCATGAGGATGGGTTGGGGGTTGTAGGGAACTGTGTCTCATCTCTATCACCTAGCTGGGATGAATACGATCCATTCCCTGAGTCATCAATAAGGGATGACTGGTGGCTCCAGATCTTCTAATTTCTTCTTGTAGACCTGTATAGGGGTCATCATGCATGCACCAGTCTCACAGCTGAACGGCTTAGGTGGCTTTATGTAGAGCCTCAGAGTCCAGGTCCTCTACCCTCCTTTTGAAGCTATTTTTATTACATTTTATTTATTATTTATATTTTCTGTTTGTGCCTGTGCATGCTATAATCTGCAGGTGGAGGTTAGAAGGCAGCTTTTGGAAGTCAGTTGTCTCCTTCCACTGTGTGGGTTCCAGGGATAAAATTCGTGTCATCAGACTGGGAAGCACGTGTCTTTGTGCACTAACCCATCCCACTGTCACCTGTGCCCTTGTTTTAAAGACAGGCATCACCAGCTGTCTCACTAACATCAAAGTTCCTCTCTAGAAGTAGGTACGGATTAATTGTAACCTCCCCTACAGAATCTGAACATAGCTTTACACGCTTTGCTTCGAGAAGGACAAGCGAGTGGCCAACATAGAGGATTGGCTCCAGGATGTATTTCTGGCCCTTAGTGCTGAGAATTGCACCGTGGGCCTTGTGCATGCCAGATAAATGCTCTACCACTGAGTGACATCCCCAACGTTTGTTGTTGTGGTCCAACTCAAGCTGAGGCTGGACAGGGATATCCATGGTAACCCAGACTCTTTGAACAGTGCCTGGCAGAGGATGGATAAATGAGATGGGATATCAAACCTTTATAGGAGGAGTGAAAATGTAAGAAGGAAGACTTGGCCTTGAATTCAGGTATATTTTCAATGAGTGGAAGAGATCGTGGTGCCTCTTCATGAAATCCAGATGGCAGAGGACGCAGGGGACAGTAAGGTTAGCTAGGTGTCCCATTTCTGTCTTTTCAACCTCATATTTTTAGTTAGGAGCTCTAGGCACATCCTCAAACTTTTTATCCAGAAATCTCTAATCTCTGGACAGATGTTAGAACCAAGATGGTCCATTGGCCAAGGAAGCAAACTGACTCTTGGGCACTTCCACATCTCTAACCCAAGATTGCCTGATCACCACTCCCTAGTTTGGTTTCTGTTGCTGTGTTAAGGAATGATCAAAAGAAATTTGGAGGGAAAGGGTTTATTTCTGTTTTCAGCTTATAGTTCATCCTTAGGGAAACAGAGACAGGAACCTGGAGGCAGGAACTGAAACTGAGACCATAGAGGAACACACCTTACTGGCTTGTTCAGGTGAGCACCCAGTTACCTTTCTCAGGCATCCACTTGCCCATGGATGGCACTGCGTACAGTGAGATGGGCCTTCCTACATTATTTAGCAACCAAGAAAATGTCCCCCACAGACTCGCCCGTAGACCAATTTGATGACTTCAGTTCCTCAACTGAGATCCCAAGTATGTTGATAACCAAGATCAGCTGTCACAACCACATCCTTAGCACATTGAGAATACCCTATTGAATGACTTCCTTGTGTCTTCAAGGGAGACTCAAAGTCTCTCCCCTGTGCCTTGCTTTGAAGAGGCCCCATTACCTGGCTCACTAATGTTAGAGGTCTTCTCTAGTGGTGTAAGCTAGTTCTGGCATCCATCCCAGCATGCAAACCCAATGGCTCTTGGTCAATTCATAATACATGTATGCAGGTTTTTATTGTTTGATTTGTTTTCCTGTGCAATATATCCATTTTACTGATCAATCCATTGGTCCATCTGCTCACTCAACAATAGGGTTGTGAGGCCATATCAAACTCCAATGACCTTTCTGGGAACTAAGGATCATAAGAAACCAAGTAAGACACCTGTGCATCATTCCAGGATCCCCTGAACACACCCCTATTCTCCAGGAGGCCCGGTTGGATGTATCTTGGAGCAGCAAATAGGAGCTAGACAAGTCTGGTATGTAACCTTGAACCATGAAGCTTAGAAAGTTTTAAAGGAATTATAAAGTGAACTTTCTAGAAATACCTCCTTCCTGGGTGGTAGAGAGGCTTAAAGAGTGCTCTCAGTGTCGTTCATGGCTGGTTACTTCTTTACAGAGCTTAGGGTGTGGAAGAGAAAGTAAATTCTTCAATATCCCAGAGACTGAAGACATCATCAGAACAATGATACGAACAACACTGCCCAGTTCTAAGCTCAAAGCTGTTCCTGAAAGGTTCTATAGCCCTTACAACTCTACCGAGGAGCCACGAGTCCACACTCTAATATTGTAGATGGGGGAGCTGAGTCTAGAGACGTTATAAATGCTTCTCAACCACAGTGAAACATGTAGTATGTGAACTTGGGGTTCCTAGCTCCCAGTAGCACTCTCATGTGGATGCCCTCCCACTGGTTTCCTCCCGCTCACCCCAGGGATGGCAGGCATTATCTTGAGCAAGCAGGATAAACTAAGACCCACCTGTAAATGGTTCCTACTTTCTAGAGTCTAAGTGACTCCATGGTTGGACGGTTGAATGCAAATACCTGCTGTACCTGAGGGAACACTCACATGGAAGTGTTATCTAGCTCTGGAGATGATGGGTCGGGGTTTAAAGTAACCCCACAAAGGCAGCTCTTACCATCACAACTGCTGCTCTCCTCGAACACGGAGGCATGTTGAGGGATAATCTTTTGTGCACTGTGAAGATGTGTTTTTGTCAAGGCACCTTCTGGTTGGTTTAATAGAGAACCAAATGGCAAATAACTAGACAGGAATCGGTTAGGTGGGACTTCTGGGAGAGAGAGGAACTCAGGGGGGATGAATCTAGGCACACGAGAGACACTAGTGAGACACAGAAGTCAGAGGTACAGAATGAAAGAGACGTTAAAAGCCATGTGAGAGAAAGTAGGTCAATGAAAGCTGGTTAAGTTATGAGAGCTAGTTGGGAACAAACCTAAGCTAAAGGCCAAGCTTTCATAATTAATGATAAGTCTCTGTCATTAGAATGGAACAATGGTCCCAAAAGAAGTTGAACGAGAAAGACCGACTACAGAGAACATTTTAAAAACAGCCCTTGCCAGGTTATGGTGGTATACATCTTTCATTCCTGTGCTTGGGAAGCTGAGGCAGGAGAACTATGAGACCCTGCCTCAAAAGGACTAGAGGTATATAACTCAGTAGTAGAATGCTTGTTTAACATGCACAAGACCCTGGGTTCCATGCCCAGCACTGGAGAACAACCAACCAAACACACAAACAAACAACCTAGACTTTCCGTTGTAACCCTTCTGATCGCAGGGTCGTATAGAATTTTGCAGGGTTCTTGGTTCTCACTTCTCTCCTCCCCAAGCCTATCTTTTGCTTATGAGGCAACTACAAATCAAGATAATGTAACTCAAGTGAGCTCTCTTTGTAGGGTACTATTTATGGGCAGGAAATGAGACAGGGACTATTTCCTGTCCCAGGGGGTTCAGGGTCTGTGGTGAACAAATGGAGGACTTGGGGCAGTTCAGAGGGTGGGGATTGGCATGGTGATATGCTCTAGGGTTAAAGGCATAGCCACAAGGTGCTGAGGTCAGCTGGGCTACCTCTGGGCTGTTGCGACCAGGTGTGGGAAACATCAGCTCGTGGGCATTTTGGATGTCTGTCTGCAAGCATCCTGCTGTCACATCCATGCTGGGCTTCCTCCCCTGCTGCTCTCCCACTTGGCATCTGGTTTCCCACAGCATTTCTCTGCTCCCCATTGTCCCGTTGTGGAATTACAGGATGCTACTTTCCAGAGCAGCAATTAGAGAGATTGCTTCACTGGACCAAAACTGGGAAATGCAGATTCTCCCAAGAAACTGGGTGTTTATTATGAGCAGAACACCTGACCTACACAATGTTCAAGGTTGTATCTCATTCCTTCTTGTAAGGAGAGGTGTTGCCAGCATCTTGCATCATTTTTATGGGAAAGGAGACAGAGGGAATTCAGAGAGAGGATCCTGCAGCTGAGCTTAAACTGAGGCATAGGAGCATAGAGACTCTGCTCCATAACCCATGTGTCTTGTCTTATCCATCCATCCACATAAACCTGGTATCTGGTCTGTGCAAAGGATGGGCCAGAACTGAGCACTTTCAGAGGACCTGAGAGCTGAAACCCATCCGCCCGAAATACAGGAGACATCCTCTCTTCATCCTACCTCTGGGCCGAGTGGCAGGACAAGTCCTGAACATAGTCAGTCTGTCCATCAGTAGTCTCAGGTTGCAGACCTGCCCTCTCTGGCATATGTCTGCCTCCTGCATCTTGTTCCTCTGTCTCTCCTTCGTATTGACTTCTTTCTTCTTGGTCATTGTCATCATCATGTTCTAGTTCCCTCATCTGATCACCTTGCTTGACCCTCCCATTATTTGGCATGGGTTGGGGAGACACAGCTGAGCTATGGCCTTGGTAGGTGTGGTAGCTTTGTCCAGTGGCCCCAGAACAATACTGCAGGATGCTCATAGTCACAGGACCTCCTCGAGCTTGGTGCAGATGCAGATTATGGTCCTGATTCTGGGAAGGGCTTAGCATCTCTATCTCTGATGTACTCCCATGGAATGCTGATGCTACTAGTACCCAGAGTACAAGTTAGAACAGCTGAGTCCAGCCTTGCACCAGTCTCCCCTTTTGTCTGATAAATCTCCAAAGAGAGGTCTTTTGCTGCTTTCATGACACATTTAGAGACACACTCAAATTTCATCCCCCAGTTTATGACCTGTGTGGTTTAGAGGCTGGACGGTGCCCAGGGATAGGCCTGGGAACTTGTCAGAACATCAGATTCTCCAGGATAGCTGTGGTAGTTAGTTGCACACTTTCAATCCTAGACTTAAACATACTGGAGGGAGAAGATCCATTGAGAGTTCAAGGCTATCCCCAACTGTATATGGAGTTCAAAAGTAGCCTGAACTTCATGAAACCCCATGCCAAAGAACCAACCCAACAAGACAAACCAACCAACCAACAATCCCAGGGGAGAGAGTTTCTATCTTCTGATGCACTCCAGACCTAAGGGCCAGCCCTTCCACTGTGCTTGAGAACTCCCCTTTGGGTAAATATCTGTCTGGTTGCACATGGGAGCACTTGGGTGCTCTTTAAACGATACAGACCAGTGGGGCTGCTGAGATGGCTCAACAGGTCAGTATGCCTGATATGCTCTCCTGGCAGCATGCGTTTGATTCCCATGAACCACATAAACATAGAACGAAAGAACCTACTCCATAAAGTGGTCCTCTGTCCTCTACCCGGGGGGTTCGGGTGCTCTGTCCAGATGGAACATGCCAGCTTCTCAGAGGTCCTTGATAGTGACAAGGAATAGAGACAGGAAGAAGGCAGGGAAACAAGATCCAGAAGGCAGCAGTGTTCCAAAGACCCTACTTCCTTCGGCTGGCCTGTAGATACTGGCAGGCCAGCTGTTCTCCATAGCTCCTGTCTCTGTTCTGTCTTACTGGTTATTGATTTCTGTCTTTAATGTCCCTGTTGGCTGCAGAGACACATGATATAATGTTTATAAGGTACCTCAAGACACATAGAGCTAGCTGGGAGGATGCTTATATGGTGAAGTGCTTGTTGCTCAAGCATGAGGATGTCAGTTTGGTCCCCAGAGTTCATGTAAAAATAACATTGTATTTAGCATGTGGTTGCAATCTAATTGCTAGGGATTCTTGGGGCTCTCTGGCTGGCTGGCCTAGACCAGTTGGTGAGTTCCAGGTAAGTGAGGAAGCCTGTTCCAAAGGAGATAGGCAGTGTTCCTAAGGATGGCCCTCCAGATTGCCCACCAGCTCCCACCTACACATAAACAAATGGGAAAGCACACATGTGCATGTAAAAACATTTTTATGAGTACACAGAAGTATCAAGGCACATTCTGGCCCTGGACCACATGCCGAGGACCCGCTCTCTGCTCTGAGCTTGTTTCTCTCATCCCGTGGAATGCATGAGCTAGTGGGTCTGTGGTCTCTTAGGCTCGCTACGTTCTTTCCCGTCACTGGCTCTTGCCCTTACCTGCTCGGGATGGATGCCCGCATCAGGTGTGTGCTATGCTTCATCCAATATGTCCTCCTCAGTAGGGCATAGGCCCAGCTCTCCTCTCTCCTCTCTCCATCCCCCACTTGCCCTGATCAGGGAAATGAGAACCCTACATAGCTCTCCTTCCTCTCTCCAGATCTTTTCTCAACTACTCAATGGGAGCTTTGTCATTGTAGTGAATGCTCTGAAATCCATCCTGTCTGCCGGCTCCTGCACCACTTGGATCCTGAACATGTTAGAGGTATTGTCATTTAAACTTCAACCTGCTTATGAGAAACTCAAGTAAACCATCCAATCATATCTTTAAATCTCAGCAGAAGCATAGAGAGTCTCTCTCCTCCCATCCATGCCTCCCATGTTAAATTGGCTCTGAGAATGGGGTTCCAAATTTTGACTAGCCCCAAACATCCATGAGGGATTACCAGTGTCTGGAGATGTTAGGTCCTGGTGAGGTGACCAGGGGACTTTGGCTTGGGAGAGGAATTGTGGATATCATTTCCGAGCCTCCTGCTCGCTTGGATTTTCACTGAGACTTTCAATAGCCTCATCTTGCAGACACTCAAGTTGTTTATCCTGTGTGGTTGGAAATGACTGGTCTTGCTGTAAAAACAATGTGTTTTCACTTCTCCTCCACTTGTCGGTCTATAATCCCCTGTCTCTTTGTAGTGTTGGCTTTTGTGAGCCCTTAGGAATGTGTGCATGTGTGTGTACACTTATGAGTGAACATGTGTATGTACATGCATGTGTATGAATGTGTGTGTGTGTATGTGTGAGAGAGAGAAAGTGTGTGTGTGTGCGTGTGTTGAGGGAATAGCTGTTCTTTCTTAATTTCCATTTCAGTTGACAGTTCAAATATTGCCACTCTTGTAAAGGACTTCAATCTGCCCTCCTGCCTGCGTGATCCCTCAAGGTAACACACTTAAACTCTTGTGGGAAGAACCGGGAAGTTCAGGCCGCCATGATGCTGCCCTGCCTTGCTTTGTGGCTTTGGGAAAGTGCCTTCCACCCTTGGGGTTCACTTCCTTTCCTTTGCTATACAGAGGGCTTTTCCGTTTCACTTTACCCTCATGCTAGAACAGCAAGCACTCCACCTAACATGCCGTCCTATTTATCCTTGAGATGCCTTATAGATATTACATGTCTCTGCAGCTAATGGGGGCTTTAAAGGTAGAAACCAGTAACTAGGAGGACTGGAGCAGAGGTGGGAGCTATGGAGAGAGGCTGGCCTACCCCTATCTGAAGGCCACCTGTTGGAAGAAGGGTCTTCGAGGCACTGATACCGTTCCATCCATTCCTATCCCAACGTCCACAGTCCACGTGAGTGAGACCTTTTCATAGCGGTAGACAAAGCATGTGCTGATGCTCGAGCATCTGGGCTTCTGTGGGTCTCTTTATCTCTCCTCAGGTTCCCCCTTCCTGTAGTTCTTCAATTCACGCCCATAGTGCCTCTGAGAGGGGTAGGGTCTAGGTGTGTGTGTGTGTGTGTGTGTGTGTGTGTGTGTGTGTGTGTGTGTGGTCTCCAAGAATTCTGAACACAGCAATATCTGTATCACTGAGAACTTATGAAAAATGTGAAATTTGGGTCTCACCCCATGTATTGCTGGTCTCTAAAGTCTGACTTTTTAATAAGATCTCTAGGTAAATTAACATCGCCCTCAGTTCCTAAGACCCCTCTCTGGGCTAGATCAGAAGTCAAAGGGAGTCCTCTTGGGCTCACTGGCAAAGACAGGATGATGAGATCCCTTGCAATGGAACCAGCTCTTCCAAATAACCTCTGGTTTATTAGCCGTGTGTGCGCTCCCCCTCTGAGTGTGACAATAGGATTGAATCTATGAAAATCTTTGCGTAAGAGTTGATAGTGCAGTAACTTAGATCCAATGGAGAATATGTGATTTGGGGTTGAGCCACAGATTTGGTCATTAATATTAATTATAATTCTTTATTATCTGGGAAGCCCCAGAATTCAGCAGAGTATGAGAGAATTCAGGTGCAGAAGACATGACCCAGCTCTCCACCTTCAGCCTGGCAATGAAGTGACATATGCCAGGGACTGTCCTTCAGTCCTCTGTAGTTTGAACCACTCTCCCAGGAGCTAAGCTTATAGACAGTGGACTTCTAGTCCCTATTCAGCCGCAGACATCTCAGTATTAAGTAGTGATAGAAATAAGCAAATGGCTTTTAAAACATCTTATGGGTCTTGCACTGACAAGTTCCCCACGCACCTGCCTATCCATCCTCAGAGCCTTTGTTCTGAGAACTCACTTATATGCCCTCTTTTGATAAGCTGTATCAGATGTTTCAACCATGCCTCATGAGCATGGTATAGCTGATTAATGCCTTTGTCCCCTTACCTATAAGAAGGGGGAAGAAATAACAATTATTACTCTTGCAGGACACTAAGGTGAGACTTATTTTTGCAGCTCAGTTGCGCAGACTATGGGGACCCCACACACATGCTGGGTAATCCATTGAGTATAGAAGTGCATCCATGTCCCTGTTTTACTTTTCATTTGGGGACAAGGTCTTGATACACTGCTCTGGCTGCCCTTGGCACCCTCTGGGACATTGCCAAGGCTGGCCTCTACACTCCTTTGGCAGCCCAGTGCCTCTAACTTGTGATATTACTTTCTTAGCCTCCTGAGTATTTGATTACAGGTGCATGTCACGGCATCTCACTTGCCTTGTGTTCTGAGACGAGGTCTCTCGTTGTCCTGAAGGTCACCAAGTAAGCTGGGGTCACTGGCTAGAGAGACCCTGGGACCTGCCTGTCTCTGCCTCCATAGTACTTGGATTGCAAATTTGTACCTGGCTTCTCTAGTGGATTTTGGGGAATCGAACTCAGATTCTAGTGTTACCAAGGCAAGTGTTTTACTGATTGAGGTGTCACCAAGCCCTACTTAAACAAATAAACAAACATGAACATCCTACTTGTATTATTCAAATAAAGACTCACATTGATTACTTCCAATTTGATTGCTGCAATAAAGGCTGATCCAAGCAGGGTTACTTGCTGAGGTCTGGGAGAGTATAATATATCCATTTTTTATTATTTATTTATTTTGGAGGCGGGGTTTCTCTGTGTATCTTTGACTGTCCTGGGACTCATTATGTAGACCAGGCTGGACTCTAACTCTCAGAGATCCGCCTGTCTCGGCCTCCCCTGGGATTAAAGGCGCACGCCACCACACCAAGCTATCTTTTTTGGGAGGAAGTAGGTGGGGGGACAAGTCAATCTATGTAATGAGAAAACAGTGAAGACTGGCTGAACAGAGAGTAGGAACTCATGCTCTGTGATGGATGCCCACTCCTTTTACTCATATTTGTTAGGACCCTACCTGTCATGCTTTTTCTTTTTAATTTTGAAAAGACACCAAACAGACCTCTTCCATCCTTGAAGAACAAAGGTAATGTTTATCAGATGTCTTTGCCCGCCAGCCAACCCCGTCCCCTGTCCACTGGGCGAATAGACTCCACAGCCCCACCCCAGGACCTCTCCCCTGAGGGCTCTTGCTTGTGGCAAGAGACTAGTGCAGGGGATGGTAAGCGTGGACTCACTTTTCACCTAAGAAATGCTTTTATTATATTTTGGGGGGGGATTTCATATGTGGATACTATATTTCTATCACTCTCCCCCCTCCCCCCCCTTTCCAACATCCTCCCGTGTCCCCCTCTCTGCCCCTCTCAAATTCACGACCTCTTCCTCAATTGCTGTTGAATTGTATGTGTGTAACACACTAAGTCCATTTACTCACATGTAAATGTCTTTACGGCTGATCCCTCAGGATTGAATAACCTATTAGGGGCCTTGTTCCAGAAGAAGAAAACTGATTCTCCTCTGCTGGAACAGCCACTGATTGCATGAGGCTCTTCATCTAGAGGTGGGTCCTTGGGAAATGACCCCCCCTCCACATTGGCATGCCAGCTTTTGCTGTCATTGTGCAGGTCTTTGTGTAGGTTAGGATGTTATGGTTGCGGCTTCCCCGGCCTGACGGAAGATACAGTCTTGCAGCAGGCAGCCAGCTCCTCTGGCTCCTATAGTCCTTCCGGCTTTTCACTTGTGAAGGAATCAAAGCCTTACCGGCCACATGCAAATAGTTTTGCACTGAGTGTCATCTGTAGCACTATGGAATATGGCATTTGCTTAGATAGCTTGTGTTTCAAGGCATCCTTTCTGCTTTCACACTTCACCAGGAACCCTCCAGGTTTCCTGCTCTGGGGTGCTTTTGCTGTTCTGTTGCAAATGGAAGAATGGTTTCCTGAGGTTATCACATGCAAATTAAGACAGGGGTTAGGGGAGGGAGGATGGAGAGAGGGTAGAGCCTGCCTGCCTTCCTGGTTCCCTGGTGTCTCTCTTTGCTCAGTAGCTAAGGGGAAGATGTGATAGAGAGGGAGCTGTGATCACAGCACACGCACGCATGGAAGTATCTAACGAAAACGCTTGATGCTAATAATATATATTAGTAAATAACATGAAAATGAATTGCACAAGAGTGACTGTCAGGGAAATCTCCTGGGGTAATGTTTCTGCTGGAGTCCCAGAAGTCAGTGGATGCCGGGAGGCCCTCCTCTTAGATGGGTAATGCCGCTGTCCTGGTCAGCCAATGGGATTCCTTCTGGACATTCCAGTGTCAGGTCACTATCTGTCCCTATAACAAAACAGGTGAAACTGGGCGCTTGGGAGCAAAAGAGATTTCTACAGCTCACACTTCTGGAGTTTCCAGGGTCTGTCTGGTACGGGGCTTGGCCCAGCTCTGGTGAGGGCCTCCTTACATCCTAGCAGCTGTCATCATGGAGGTGTCATAGGTATGCATAAGAATCACTGGGGGTGGTGGCACACACCTTTAACCCCAGCACTCAAGAACAGCAGAGGCAGGCTGAACTCTGAGTTCAAGGCCAGCCTGGTCTGCAAATTAAGTCCCAGGACAGGCTCCAAAGCTACACAGAGAAACTCAGTCTTGAAAAACCAAAAAGAAAAAAGACAAAGAGATCTTGGTTAAGGGCCAGGGGGATGGTTCAACAGCTAACATACTTGCTTTGTATGCGTGAGGACCCGAGTTTGAACTTCAGAACGCATACAAAAAACTAGGTTGATGGTGAACGCTTGCATTTCCAGAACCAAGGAGGCGGGGAGAGGAGGACAGCTGGGTTAGCTGGCCGGCAAGTCTGGCCTATTTGGTGAGTTCCAGGCCAGTGAGAGACCCCTCGTCTCCAAGTCCAGGGTGGGTGGCACCTGAGATTGTCCTCTGACCCCCACACCTGTATACACAGAAGCACACCTTACCCGAGTGTTGGATCTCTACCACCTTGTCTTACGTTTATTGTCTGTGTGTTCCTTGACTGGGCATCTGCCTCACCCATTAGCATTTACTCTTCTTACCTTCTGGAATGTTCTGTCCCTGGAGACCACGTGACTGACTGCTGGTAAGGGGTCTGCTTGGATGTTTTAAAGAGTGTTTCCGTAGTCACAGGCCTGACACAGCATCCCAGGCTCCACCAGCCCCACCCCAGACCTGCAATGCCCTTCTGTATCTTTGCCTCACACGCAGAGTACAGAGCAGAAGTTCAGAGGAGAGTGTCTGTGTGTTTTAAAAAGGGGGGGAGGGGCACAGAAATCAGCTTTCTAACTGGTGGGCAGCTTCCACCCTGAATGCGTCATCCATTTAGTGCAGTGGCCCAGGGAGGTGGGAAAGACAGTAAGGACCACCACGTGGGTGACCAGAAGACAGGGGAGAATCTTCGTCTTAAAGTTCATGTGGGTCTAGATGAATCCTACAGCTGTGCACATTTAAAGTATTCGGCTCACGTGGAAAGCATGGGTACCACTAGTCTGGGTCCCATTCAGTATTGCCTGATTTATACAGTTTTCAAATGTGGCAGAGCTCCATGCCAGTGTCTCATAAGTCTATCAGCGTTAGCTGAGCTCACTGTCATCAATGTAACTGTTTGAGTACTCTCTACGTGTGTGTGTGTGTGTGTGTGTGTGTGTGTGTGTGTGTGTGTGTGTGTGTCCCTGTCTGTCTCTTTTGGTATCTGTCCCTGCCTGTCTCCATCTCTGTGGTATATTCATGTGTGTACACATGTGCTCCCCTGTGTGTGTGTGTGTATGTATGTGTGTGTGTGTGTGTGTGTGTGTGAAGGCCATAGGTTGATGCCATAATGTCTTCAAGCCCTCACTACCGTATTTTATTAGATAGGCTCTCTCACTGAATCTGGAACTCACAGTTTTGGCTAGATTGGAGGATCACTGAGCTTCCGGGATCTGCCTGTTTCGGCCACCCCCTTATCCCCAGCACTGGGGTTACAGGCATGTACTGTCATGCCTGACTTTTATGTGAGTGTCTTATCCAATAGTTTTTAATGGATTCTTAGGGATGTTGTATTATATGATTTGATCCAGTGTGAATGCTCCCCCAAAGATGAGTGTGTATGTGTGTGTGTGTGTGTGTGTGTCTCTGTGTGTGTGTGTGTGTGTGTGTGTGTGTAAGGGAATATGCATTCAAATACAGCAACAAAACTTGCATAAGGGCTGAGTTTGCATGAAACAGCTGGAGTGGTAGTTGAGAAAAAAAAGCCTCAGCAGAAAGCCAATTCCCTGGTGATACCCTCAGGCTTTGACAGCCTTAGATGGAGCTTAGAAATGACCATTTCTCTGGGGCACTGGGTGGAGATAGGCTCAGCACAGGAGATGATGGGGGGGTTTTCTCCTGAGAGAATTCAAGAGTCAGTAAGTCTCAGCCTCTGACCAGAGCAGAGATTTATTTCCCACTGGCTGGAACAGCGAGTTATTTCCAAATCTTCTTCCTTCATTACAAAACTCCCCCCCGGGAGCAGGGCCTGGCTGCAGCCACCACAAACCCGCAATCCTGGTGTGTCTGTCTTTTATGAATCTAGAGTTACATCCTCAAAATGAGGGCTTGGCTTCTTTAGAGGCGCATCTCCTGGGCAGGCTGGGATCTGAGCTGTTCCCCAATGTGGCAGCTCTGCCCCTGGGAATGGAGCTCCCCCTCCTGCCATGCCTCTGGCCCCCATTTCTTGAGCATGTGGGTAGATAGACACTCAACAGAGTATTTCCTGTTTGGTTTGTTTTGCTCTGCAGAAGTCTAGAGAGAATGCTAAATGTTTAGCCACAAGTGACGGTCTCTGAGTCCTAGGAAGTTAGGGGGTCTTGAAGGGAAGGAGCCCAGCCACCCACAAGGATGATATCACTGTGAACTGTGTCTTGCTTTGAACATCCATGAACACTTTTGTTTGTGTTCCCATGGTGTCAGTGGCCCTGTTTATTGCTTTGTGCGGCTTCCCCGTCATCTGAAGGTGACTTCTTCTTATCATTTTCTCACAGCTATCCATGATGGTAAGTCTTACTTATGATCCGCCTCGATTCTGTCTTCTTCCTTCTATTTTCAATGTCTTCTTCTGCTGCTCAATGCTTTATTTCTAGTTGTTTGGTTACCCCCCCCCCAGGAGATGTGAACAAATGCCTACTCAGCGCAGATCAGGCACCAACCACAGGCCAAAAGTAATGATTATACCCAAGTCTGGCTTGCTGAACCACTGAGTTGGCTGGGCTTATTAACAGGAGCATGGTGGCCGCTAGACAGAGCATCATTGGATAGTCTCACACCCGTGTGGGTGACAACTTAGGAATGCCGCATAGATGGAGGTCCCCCCCCTCAGTCACCCTCCTATCTCTTACATGCTCTAACACTTCCCAAGGCTGAGGCCATGTGCATCTAGGGTGAGGGGACAGGAAGGAGAGATGCCTGTAATTTCTGACGGCCCTTCCACCTTTCCTGAGAGAACAGGAGACTCTGTCTTAGGCTGCTGGGGTAATCACAGCTGCTCTGACAAGTGGTTAGGTAACCTGTGACCCGTGTTGGGCATTGTACATGTTGAAAGATATTACTTCCTCCTAACTACTTGCTGTCCCAAGCTGAATGGGAAAGTTCAAGGGTTGAAAAGAGGACATGGCCTGCCCTGGGGCAGAGCAAGGAAAGACAGAATAACAGACCAGGCAAAGAGCCTAGGGGCTTCCAGTGCTGTTGACATTACAGAGGCTTGGATCCCCAACCTAGCCCTCCTGACCCAACCCAGGAGTTCCAATCTCATCTTGCCAGCCACTCCACCTGGCTGACTACCCTTGGCACGAGCCCAGTGATTCATGTCTGAGCAAGACTACACCATGATAGGGATCTTACATACACATGCACATTCACACACAATTGCATGCACACACCTAATTGTGGCTGCACAGTCATTCAAACATACACGCACACACCCTCACACTGTCGTGTTCACACACCAAACAGGCACAGTTCCCACTTACCCACACTTATAGTCAAGCAGGTGTGCACGCACACACCAAAGCATCTACTTATGTACACTTCTCCGAGGCACACATGCACACCTGAGTGTACACATATTCGAGTACACACTTGCCTACATATACACTCTCTACATGCGCATGTGTGTGCACAGTCCTTTATACCTAGATACATCTACATGTTTACTTGCATGTACACATCAATATGTGCTTATGCTCTAACATGTTCGTGTGCCTGTGTACACACAGTCCCTCATATACAGGCACACACTCCTGTGCATACACATAGCACATTTGCCTATCTTTACTTACACTCAAACCCACAAGCTCACAGTGCACACACATTCACACTCAAGTGTGCATACGCATGCACACACATGCATGGCTTTTCTTTCACAATAATTGTGTCATTCTTAAAGTGTTTCTTACAAGTGGGAGCCAAGACAAGGAATTATGATAAGTCACCTTCCAAATGCATATGAAAATGACTACATGACCCCTCTTGACCTGGCTGATTTTCCGAGTCAGGCTGCTGAGGGCCCCTTGATGCTCACTGAAGACAGCTCCTTCCATCTAGGGCAACTGAGCTGAGATGGTACCCAGGGCCTTCATTTCTGCTATACTGTCTCTGGGGATTCTGATGCAATCAGTCTAGGGTCAACGGAATCAGCCAAGGCAGGGCTTCCTAAGGCAGAGCCAGGCTTCAGAATCTAACCCCCTGGGACTGTGTGATCACAGCTCCAGGCAGGTATGGTGAAGTTGTGTACCTGTAATTGTTCTTACCATCTTAAGACAGTCTTCACAAAGATTCTTTGGGGTTCCTTTTCATCAGAGGTGGGGACAGTAGGGCACTATGAATGGTCTCCAAACTTTGTCTAGATCTTAGGGTCATCAAAACCAATCCGTGTCCATCCCACTTGACTTAAGTTGGATGGGCCCTCCTAAGCAAGCTCTCTCTGTCCTGGGTATTTCTGACTCACTTATAGATCATTGGTTGTCTAGTATCCTCTGAAACTGGTCAGGGTTTGAGAGTCATACCAACTCCATTGCAATTCCTCAACTCTATTGTTGGATTGCAAGAGCCCTATGGACCAAGGAGCATGTTCCAATCAATGTTTATTGATGGTCTGATGGGGGGGGTGCTCTGTCTGCCTCATGATAGTAGCTTGCTGGTCCATATTCTAGATAATCCTGGTTCAAATATGTACTCAAAAACTCCTGGAGAGTGTCCATAATGCCAGTTTCTCAGCCCTTTAGCTGACCCTTTTCTAAGTCTGGGTGGAAGCCTAGGAATCCATCTAGAAGCATCCCATAATTTGGGCTCTTCTGATTTAGGATCCCATGGGCTTCCCTTGGGTTGGGGATGTAGCTTACCCAGTATGTACCAATATCCAGCACTAATAAATGGGGGTGTGGGGTGAATGCCTGTAATCTCAGCACTATGGATAGTTGAAGGGTAGCTGGTATAAGACCTCTTGGCCCATGATGTCCAGGGAGAGACATTAGGAGATACAGAGGAGGCAGGCCACCTCACCTTTTGAGACAGAAGAGTGTAGCTTTTTCTGAGACAATGTGCCCTTCCACTTCCTGTAGCCTCCCCAGGCTCAGCCCAGTCTCCCTTGGAGCCCCAGCTCTGCTGCTCCCAGGGTTACTGAGGACTTGTTCCTTGTTTCTTACAGGTAAAGGTGATGATGGGGGGGGGTGACTCTCCCTTCCTTCTGTTGCCACAAGGAGGTCTGTTCTTCCCATATCTTCAGACTGAAGGGTTTCTAGCCCTGCAGAGACCCCAGCTTCTCCTGGCTTGTTCTTAATTAAATTCAAAATCAGCTTCAACAAGGGGACTTGGGGAGTGCAGTGGGCGGTGGGCCAACGGCCTGAGCCACTGCCACAGACTAGCACCACCGCCCGCCACTCTGATCCCTGGGACATGTGGTCAGATTATGAAGAAATCCCTCAGCAATCAGGGGACACTAACCCTTTCTGGCCCGTGTGCTAGGCAGAACACTTGGCTTTTCACTAGAAAAGATCATTACATTGTTTTAGGTTACACAGGACCATTTTCATGCAAATATGTAAGTCTTCTTTGGCCACGTTCTCCGCCATAACCCTCTATCCTCCCCTTCTTACACCCCCCTTCATTCTCCTAGACAATATCTCGTCTACATTCATGGTCTCTGTGCATGTATCTATATGAAATCTAGGACCTGAAAAGGAAGGAAAAGATGTGATGTTTGTCTTTCTGCTACTGGCTTAACTGGCTAAATATGATTCTTAATGGTTGCCCCCACTTCCCTGCACATGCCATAACTTCTAGGTAGAAAAAAAATCCCACTGTATACGTGGAGCACATTTTCTCTCTGTCCCTCTGCTGTTGGTCACTGAGGCAGATTCCACAACTCAGCTGTTGTGAGCAGTGCTGAGGTCCACTTGGATGTGTAAGTATTTGTGGTGTTGACTCGGAGACCCGGGAACCATGTAAGCTGGGCCACATAGTAGATCTAGTTTTAGGTTTTTAAGAAGACTGCATACTGAAGTCATGTGTGACTTCTTTGGGTCCTAGGATCCAAACTCACTAGGGATCCCTTTTGAATACCTGCATGTGCAGAGTCTATTGAATATATCTTCATGTGCAAAGTCTAACGCCTGCTGGGATGAAACACTTCTCTCTGTTGAACACATAAAACGCAGTCGGCTGGAGGTGCCCATTAGTAGAGCAACAGATAAAGCCACAGGTACGCATGAGTAGGACAACAGGTAACCGAATCACTGCAATAGCATCAAAGTTCTATTACCATTGTCTTCACCAAGAAGTCAAGGGGAGAGAGAAGCTAAATAACTCGCCCCGGGCCATGCAGGTGGCAAGTGACAGAACGGGTATGAGATTCCAGGTCAGTGAGACACCAAGATAACTAACTTGTATTACAAGTGACAGGCTACATCCCCTTTTCACAACTTTAAAAAAAAATGGAATAGCCTAAGGGCAGATGCAGTATTGTGCGGTAGGCCTGAGACAGAGTCCAATCTGGCATGGCACACTGTAGGCGGGAAAGAATGAGGCGGGGGAATGGAGTTTACCTCTCTCTCTCCTTCCTGAGTTCTCGCCCACGCAGGGGTGGCCTTTCTGGTGAGGCAGCTGCCTGCAAATCACATATGTTCCTGTGTAAGTAATCCCAATAAATGCCCTAGTGCACCAGGCTTGACTTGGGTGGGATGATCTGTTTAGTTTGTCATTGGTACCCTATCTGGTGCCAATAGGCATTTGCTTGCATCTCCCCAGGAAAATCACACAACCCCCCCCCAAAAAAAAGTTCACCCATTAGAACTCTAACTCCAAGGTGAGATCACTGGAGTGGGTTGGCCTTAGTCTTGCCTGTCTGTTTCTTTACAAAAAAAGGAAAATCTGAACAAAGACATACAGAGGGGAGGCAAAGTGTAGCGCAGGAAAATGACAGCACCCAGAAGCCAGTGAGACGCCTAGACATCCCTTGAAAGGATGGGTTCATCTTCATCCTGATGTCAGACTTCCAGGCCCTGGGATTGTGCAAGAAATGACTTTCTGCCGTGTAAGCCACCTAGTCCATGGTGCACTGGCCCAGCAGCCCTACCTAATGAATGCAGTAAGTCATTTCTCTCCTAGCATGAGTCAGGGCCAAAGTGTTCCAGGACAATTTTCAATTTAAAAGAACAGAGAAAAGGGACATAAGCCAAAGAACTGTCGCTTGCAGGACTGATTCAGGGCTTTCTGAAAATTGGTGGGGAAACGCTGGAGGCTACAGGTTTCCATAGACCCACTCCCTGCCCTTGTGTTAACACAGCAGTGTGCAGTTCCAAGCAGCCAGCCATGTATAGTTTCTCCCATCATCCTTCCTGCTCAGTTCACCATTCTTGTTTAGATTTGGTATCCTGGAGACCTAGCAGGCTGCCCGTTCCCACCCCCAGCAAGCAGAGCTCCCTAGAGCTGAGACTTTTGGAAACAGAATGTTTTTGGTTTCTAGAAGGTAAAAATGTCCCTCGGGTTTCAACCCCCGAGGTGTCCTAGATTCATTTACATGCTACCTCACCCCACGGTGGTCCCACAGTCTGCAATATTCTGCCCCCTAGGGAAGTTCACACACAGAGTGGGAAGGATTTGTGATAATGTCTGTGTCAGCTTTGCTGACACCCATCCTTGTGTCTTCCTGGAATAAACCTTGTTCATTTCTTCAGCCCTAATTTAGTAAGATGTCCTGGGCCAGGCTCCCAGCCAGGCACTCAACAGACAGGAACACATGTGACACTCTGATCTCCAGAGAGCTCATAGTCTATGCTATAGTTAATCTTTCTTGCTAGCCTGTTTGGACTGAGAAATACCTCGTAGATTAGTAAAAGCAGGCCTCTGGGTGTGTCTGACTGAATCAGTAGCTTTCCGGCATGTCTAACCTGTGGCCCATGGGCTGCATTTGCCTTAGGCTAGCTAAGAATACAGCCTAACACAAAATTAGAAATTTACTTCAGACATTATTGATGTGTGTGTGTGTGTGTGTGTGTGTGTGTGTGATGTATGTGCCTGTGTTATGTGCGTTCATGTGGATGGGCACACATGCGGATGTATGTGCTTGTGGATATATGTGTGTGTCTAGGTCCTTATACAACGAAGCAGTCTGTTACTTTAGCCCCAAATTTGCCAATCTGGCCAATCGACTTAGTTAGCTTGTCCTATCTCTGCTCCCCACGTGCTGGGATGGGATTGCAGGAGAGAGTGGGTGCTCCCACAAGCATTTACGCTGGTTCTGGGGTTCCCAGTTCTGGTCCTCACACTTACTCATGGAGCCACCTCCCCAACCTCCAGTATGAGATTTTCTTATAATTCCTTTTTAAGGTCAATTCCCTGGTTCTCAGTGTCAACTTTAGAAGTGCCATCTGTCATAGTGTCAAGAGACGGGGCACGCTTCAATTCCTCAAAGGATTTATGTTTTAAACAGATTGCTGGAAGGTGGAAGGTGGTGGATCTGTGAAAGGTGGGGTCTATTTGAAGGAAGTAGGTGTTTGGAGGTGTGACTTTGAAGAGCTTGTCTTAGCACTGGCCGCTTCGAGTTAATGCTTCCTGCTTCCTGGAGGCAGGATGGAAGCGGCTTCTGTCCTGCCACTGAATCTCGCCACAGAACCTTGCCACCATGAGGCCCTGCCTCACCACAGTTTAGAAAACACAAATTAGCCCACCATGAGCAGAAATCTTGGAGGCTGTGGTTTCAGTTTGTCTGAATTTTATAAGCTTTACATATGCATAATGGGCTGTCTTGGGGATGTACCCCAGTTCTAAATACAAAACACATTATCGCCTATATACCTTACATTTGTAACCTCTACATAATTTTCTACATTTTCAGTAATTTTGTGCATAAAATCAGATTTCATGGCATGGGGTTTTCCACATGGGGTGTGATGTCTGAGCTCAGAAAGTTTCAGATTTTAGAGTTTATTAGATTCCAGATTTTTTTTGAATTAGAGATAGTCAACTTGGAATAAGATTGAGGACTCAGTGACCTTCTGGCTGGGTCTACCTGAGGCGCCCTGACGTTTTTTCCTGTTACGGATGCTTAGGGGCAAATTGGATGCCCTTGTTGAGATGTGGATTCTGTGGGCCAGGAGAAGGACCCAGATGTGTAGTTTTTAACCTGGAATCTCACCAGTACTCTGGTCCAGGCTTTGAGGATGCTAGCCTGGGATCCAGCACCTCTTTACGTTTGTTTGTGTTTTAAAATTGCATTTGGACTCTCACTACTGCCACCCCTTCTTATCCCCCAACCTCCACTACCTCCCCACCCCCTCACAAGTACCTCTCCCACACTCATGCCTCTTTTCTGTTCTGTTCTGTTCCCCCACGAGTTAAACTGGGGCTGTCATTGAGTCCCTGGGTTTGTTACCATTCATTGGAGTGTGGTGAGCTCATCAGCGGGGGTACACACGGAAGATAATGTCCGCCCCTCCCCTAGAACCCATCAGCTCATCATTTAGCAGGTAGGAGTAGGGTCACAGGGGCCCCTCCCTGGTCTGTGATTGACTGTTGACAGGCCCAGTCTTGTGCAGGCCCACTGCAGGCAGCTGCAGGTGCTGAGATCATACTTACAATGGCTTCGTCATGCCCAGAAGACAGCAGCTCATAGTTCTTTTCCTTATCTTCTGGCTCTTACACTCTTCCCTCCTTGGCTTCCGATTTGATCTCTGACCTTAGAGTGGGTGGTATTAATGCCCTGTTCAGGGCTGATCCCTTGAAGATGACTTATTCTCAGTGTCTCCAACATTCATGCCTCTCTGCATTCTCCATCATTTCGAAGGGGAAATTCTCTGATTTAAACAGAATCCAAGGGCTCAGACCATTTTTTTTATCCCTACAAAATAAAATAGCAGAGACAACCTAGAATTGGAAACAGCACAATTATTTCCATAGTTATGAGGTATTATAAGATAATGCTTGGGTAAAAGTAGTACGTTTCTTAAGCATTGAGTTGAGTTGCGTTCTTTCTACTCTAAGCTCCGTGTGCCTTTTTTATGTAGACTATAGAGTCTTGAAATCTGTTGGGCATCCTTTTCCCTTTCACTAAAATAGCCACAGAATCAAAAGCTCTGTAGTACCTGGTAGGTGGCATTTCCAAAGACCAGTGCTTGAAGAATCCCTTGGATTCCTGTGAGTTTCTCAGGATCTGGGGCTTGATCAGAGATCCTGTAGGTTATCCTAGAACCAGGTAAGTGTGGCAAGATTGTCATGGAGTCACTTTATGTCCATCATACCACCTACAGGTGTCCCCAAAGTGCTACTCGGCTCTAAGAAGGGCATTGCACATGGGAGTTGATCTCTGCTGGTTTGTAGACCTACTCCTCTATTGTATCCACACATTGTCCTAGGGAATTGGGGTAAGTGAGGGCTTGCCCCACCTCCTGGGAAGTTTTGACTCTTAGACAAACCCTCTGAGTCTTAGCTGGCTAATCCATCAGCTAGCCAATGGTTTCTAAGAGCTCTTGTAACTCTGACTTGACATTTAGGATAACTGGGGTTATCCTCCATGGGGAGATAGTTCAGTCAAGAGATAGCAAGCAGAAGGAACTGAGTTCAATTCCCAGAAACCACATGGAAAAGACAGGTACAGTGGCTCATACTTGTAATTCTAGAATTGAGGGAGGTGGAAACAGGTGGATCCATAGGCCTGGCTGACCTGCTAGCCTCGTCCACTTGACAAGTTCCAGACCAGTGAGAGATGACCTGAGGAATGACATCCAAGGCCCAGGCACACGTTTGTGCTCTTCTACTTTCATGTCTGTTGCTGTGATAAAATATTTTGACTAAAAGCAGCTCTGGGAAGAAAAGGTTTATATTTGACTTACAATTCTAGGTTATAGTCCATCATTTAGGGGAAATCAAGGCAGGAACCTAAGCAGATAATAAAGTCACAGCCATATCAATAGCAGAGAAATACACACACACACACACATACACACACACACACACACACACACACACACACACAAAACCACCACCACTACCACTACAACTAGCACCACCACCACCACCAAAACCTGGATTATCATCACCATTTAGTTTCTCTGGTCCATGTGTACCATAATATCCAGAGCCAGAGCAGTGCCTGTCCCAGAGGAAGCCCTCATCACCTGTCTACACAGACTTGTCCCCAACTTTCCCGCTCTATGTTTGACATTCATCGGAGATCCCTGAGTGGGCTAGAAAGGAAGCAACTAGAAACAGGACCACTTCCCTTGGGGGCCCTTCTCTTCCCTCAGCCCCATCCCACTGCTGGCTAGCTGAGCCAGATCTTGGAGCCAATTTTCCTCCTATTTCTGACTCATTTCTCCTCGTGTCTCAGGAGCACATCGTCCATCATTCACTTCCCCTAGGGAACCACAGAGCCTTGGGCATGAGCTCAGCCATGACAGCAATCTGCAAAGCGGGAGGTCAGCTGCACATGCGGGGCCTGGTACACTTAGGTGAAGGCAGGATATGTTCTCAGACTTAAACACAGAGTAGAGCGGCCTCTTCCCTTTCCTCTCTCTTGTTTGAGTCATGGTGTTGAAGAAGATATGCGAGGAGTTTGCATTTTCAACTCATGCAGTAGCAGTAGATTCATGGTGAAGGTGGGGTGACCTTGGAAGTAAACCATGGGCGTCTTACTTCCTTCTACTACCCTCCTCCTGTTTCCGTGAGATTTCTGGGAAAATCTAAACAGACTTCTTTCCAGTGAGCAGCAGATAGGAAAGCTTTTCTCCTATTCCCATAATTATAGGGCCATTCCACATGGTTATTATGACAAAGCCAATATAATAGCTGCTATGGAAGTAGCACAGGCTTCGTGTAAGCTGCACCAGCAGAGAGGGAGCGAAGTCAAGGGTTTCCATGGACAGTGAGAGGAAGACATAGTGGGGTCAACCAAAGATGAGTGAGTACTATCCACAGATATAAACCAACTCACAGGTTCTCAGAGAGAGGGAGGAGGGAGAAGGCAAGGAGACAGGGGACAGCAAAGTCTAGGGACCTAGTGGCAGAGAGAGTAGTGATTTTGAATGTGGGTATCGGAGGTCAATTGTGGACTGTATAGACTGTTGGGATACTAGAATGCTCATTTCTCTAAACTCTTACTCACTTCCAAGTGTTTGCACAGCCCAATCGTGTGCCAGGCGCTGTCTCAAGTATTCAACATACATTAACTCATTTAATTAAATTTCCATTGCCTTTCACAGTTTCTAGATTTATGGACTTTTTGCCTGGAGACTTTTACTAAAAATCTGTGACCACTCCACACAAAGAAGCTCTTGGAATGGTGACAGAGCCTTCTAGATTCTAGCCCATGCTTTCCCTGTTAGCACCTGCATCCATGTGGCCTGGCCTCCCTGGGACTGGGTGTTTTTAACCATTTGTTCGCTGGTGGGGACTAGGAACTAGGAAGGGAAGAGGGCAGGAATGGGAAGTGGGGAGGAGAAGGACTTGGGAGAAGCACAAACAAGCTTAGTGGGAGCCACCATCAGATCAGCAGAGGCCATATTTCCTAAGACCTGCCACTGAAGCAAAAGGAATCTGTCTGCACTGGTACAGTGGTTTGGCCTGAGCTCCGCCTGAGCCCTCCCTTCCCCTTAGCTCATTCTTTGGAATCTCACCTGGTGGCAGGGAATGAGGAAGCTGGGATGAGTTCATGCTCTCAGGAACTGTGGGTAGGAGAAGTCATCTTCCCTGCTGGGATATTACTGTACTGGAAGGAAGACTCGAGTCAGAATCCACGCAGCATGAGCAGGACATACAGTGACCTCACTTTGCCACCTTGGCCTTCCTGTGCCCATCTGCAGATTTCATTTCCCTTCCTCTTTTCACTATTGGCACCGCTCACGTGTCTGTGTTGCTGAATGGAAGGTGACAGTCACATCACTGATACGTTGACATTCTTCCCAAAAGCCATTTGTCGTGGTGGCCAGATCCTTCCTTGTTCCTGAATGAGGAGTTTTGAGGTTCTGGAGCAACGTGAGAGAGTCCCTAGGAAAAGACAAATCCGAAGCCTATTGAGAGTCCCTAGGTAAAGACAAATCTGAAGCCTATTGGGGTCTGGGAAGGTGGCTCAGTTAATGAAGTGCTGACCATACAAACATGGAGACTCTGTCTCAAAAAATAAGATGGGGAGCAATTAAAAAAGATACCCACTGTCAACCTCTGACCTTTACATGCATGCACACATGTATACACATGTATACACATACACACCCCATTAAGTGGGGGAGCAACTCAAGAAAGAAACCTAATATTAACCTCTGGCCTCTTATTCACACAAACATAAATTCACACAAACCAGCACCACACAATCTTATAATGAATAAAAACCGGGAGTGGGGTTCTTGCTCTTTCTTTCTTTAATTAATTCATTCACTCATTCATAACAATTTCACGAGTACTCACTGGATTTGGAACATAAGGGCAAAAGAACATGATTTTTGTCTTTGGAGAAAAGACGAGTGGAGAAGACAAATGGCCTAGGCGCAGTGTGAAGCACACTGTAATACATGGTTTGATGGCCAGAGGTACATAAAGAAATGAGAACAAGGACCTTCAGGATTGCCCACCATGGTCAGGGAAGATTTCATAAGAAGAGGTACATAAAGAAATGAGAACAAAGACCTTCAGGATTGCCCACCGTGGTCAGGGAAGATTTCATAAGAAGAGGTACATAAAGAAATGAGAACAAGGACCTTCAGGATTGCCCACCGTGGTCAGGGAAGATTTCATAAGAAGCCAGGTGCTTGATCTGGGACTTTCAAGACAGGACAGCAACAGGATAGAGAGCTACTTCAGACAGAAAGCCACACATGCACACCAAGGTCTAGCACGGATATCCCACAATGGAGAGTACTCATGATTGATGACGCGTTAGGTACAAAAGAAACCAGGAGGAAACTGGACAGGAGGAACAAAGGGACCGATGTCAGGAAAAACCTTTTGTATTATAAAAAGAAAAGGCCATTTTATCCAATTAGTAATAGGGGGCCAGTGTATAATTTTAGGGCCTATGATATTTGCATGTTGGAAAGATATCTTTGGTAGCACGCAGAGGACATTCTGTTGGAATTTGGAGGACCTGTTGAGGAGTGTTTACCTGGCAGGGAAGGTGGGACCAGCAGTGTGCGTGGGGAGAGGAAAGTGGCAGCTGTGGGAGAGAACTTATGCTGAATTTGAGATTAGACTGGATGTGAGAAAAAGGGGAGTGTTTTGGATCTGTATCTTAAGACATGAATAAAGGATGAGTGGAGACTCTAGTATGAGTAAGGGAGATCCAAAAAGCGAATGGTTAGGAAGAGTAAGATAGAATCGCTTTGACGTGTTGAAGCTAAGAGGCTTGCTGGAGGCCCAAGGGTAGGTAGGAAAAGTGTCCTGCTAGTCCTTGGGTCAGTGAATCTGGGACCCAGAAGCAAGTGAAAGGCTCCATTAGCATATGAATGATGTTCCTGTCTGTGCAGGGCTGTTATTGTAGAAGGGAGACCCAAGGATAGGAAAACCTAGCATTGTATGTAAGCATTGGAGAGATGGACACAGTAAGAAGCTAACGAAAGGGCTAAGCAGGAGCATTTTGAAGCGGTGGGATGTGATCAGGAGAGAATAGAACACTTCCCATAAAGAAAGATGAGGGGGATCATACTGGAAACAGCAGAAAAGGATAATTTGGACATCCTTATTGGGGAAATAGGGGATTGTGTGTGGCTTTGGAGAGGGCTGTTTTAGTGTAGAGAGTAGGGGTAAGGGGAGGCACAATGTAAAGTTGTCATTGAAAGGCGTCAAGGTCAATTGCTTAAACGTAAGCTCATTTAAGGGGAGGGAGAATTTATTATTCACAAAAAATGAAAGGTTAATAAGTGTATAAGACAGAAAATCAACACGTGGAAATGTCAAGCCTGGGAGGAGGAAGTCAAAGGAGACAGAGGAAATGTATGGGAGAGTGGGATCCAGTTATATAGGACTCATGGTGTATGATTCCTGGGAAAATGTGAACAAGCATCTACTCATCCTAGAAAAACACCAGGCACAGACCAAAGAAACAATACCAAGTCCAGCTTGGTAGGCCAGTGAGTTTTATTGGGGCTCCTTACAGGAGTTTGGGTGAGGGGTTGCTTATGGAAACAGAGATGGGTCAAAGACAACTGAATCACAGAAAGCCACCGCCAGCGTGGATGACAACTCATGAAAACTGGCATTTTGCAGCTCACTGCATGACCTACAGGCAGCTCAACACGTTGGCACGTGTTTCTTCTAGGCAGCTTGGGGGATCTGGTCTCAGTAGTTCTTTCTGCTTATGTAAGAATGGAGGAGGAAGGGGAGGAAGGGGCCCTGTCGTCTGGTCGGTTTCAGAGACTTCCTGACCTCATAAGAGTTGCTTAATTCCTGAGTCTTAATGAAGCTTTGTTCTAGTTATTTATCTATTTATTTAGTCAACTTGATTCAAGCTAGGGCCATTTGGGAAGAAGTAACCTCAGCTGAACAAATGCCTCTATCAGACTGGTCTGTAGGGAAGCCCATGGGGCCATTTTCTTAGTTTATGATTGATGTGCAAGGGCCCCGCCCACTGTGGGTGGAGCCATCCCTTGGCAGGTGGCCCTGAATGCAGGTCGAGCAAACTAGGAAAAGCAAGCCAGTAAGCACCCTTCTGCCATGTCTCTTCTTTAGTCCCTGCCTCTGGCTTACCCCTACCCTGACCCTTGAGCTCTTGCTTGGCTTCCCTGGATGATGGACTGTAACTTGGAAGCCAAATAAACCCTTTCCTCTACCTGTAACTTCAGCTCCAGAAGGATCTAACACCTCTGGCCTCCAGAAGCACCTGCACTCATGCACACACACACACACTGATATGTAATAATAATAATAATGATAATAATAAATCTTAAAAGACCAAAAAACAAAACAAGACAGACAAACCTAAGACAAAGGTCTAGAGAAATAGCCTTGTTAGTGAAGTGCTTTTCTTCCAAACACAAGGACTCAAGAAAGTTGTAGAAGCATTTCTGCGTCTTCAGGCTGGGTCCCACCATTCTATTCATGTGGTAGCCTGAATATGGCCATTGCCTAGTGGTCCTCAGGCTCCAGTTGGCCTGATCTGTAGATGGAGCTGAAGGAGGAAAGACAGGCAATATTGTAGGAGTTATTGGCATAAGGGTGGCCAGGGCCAAACGGGTTTTGTTGAGAAGAGCATGGCACTGAGGGAGAGACAACACCCTGCAAGAGAAGGGAGGAGTCCGAGTTTGGACGTTGTGATGAGGTGAGAGAATGGGCAAAGGGAGAAAGCTGGAAAGATAGTACAATGTGTCAGAGGCCTTGAGCTTGAAATGCCAGTGGGAGTGGGAGTGCCTTAGATTGGAGGTGGGGCTTAAGAGGGGAATGGTGCCTTCAGAGATAGGGCAAGCCTTCAGGTTATGCCCAAGGAACTGAAAGCGTTAGTGTTCACTGGACTCCTCTGGGACGGTTGCCGTGTTGCAAAAAGCCACAAGGCCAAAGAGATGGCCTGCTCTTAGATGCAAATCCAGACACCTTCAGAGGTGGGACTCGCACTGTGAATGGCCTCCTAAGCCAAGCACAACCAGCAATGATGGTCCATCCCTGATTGTTTCATGACCTTCTCCCAGTAGCCCCAAATCCATGGGACTCCGCTCACCTAACAGCAAAGGGCCAGAGGGAGTGTTTCCAAGATGCCGAGCAATGGAAACATCGACAAGAGCGTGCCGATGGATGACGTGCCCAAAATGACCAGCGAAAGGGCTGCTGACCTCAGCCTGTCACTTCATTTCCCTCTTCTTCCTCTTGGCTGCCTCGCTCATCGTCAACCTATCCATGCTGAGCCAGGTCCTCCACACCTCCTCACTGAGCAGCCTCTGGAGGGCTGGCATCTGCGCCTGATGCAGGATGGAGAGGGGGAATTTTCCGACTTGGCAGAGCGGTGTGAAGTCAGGAGGGAGTGTTTGCCCTGCACAGCAACAAGACATATCAACTCGTTGCTGCCTCTGCCTCCCACCCAAGTCTGTTGCTATTTACAGAGACTCTACATTTCCACAACAATACCCTTTGCTTGGAAAGGGCCTGCTTTTGCTACCAGTCAAGAAAGTCCCCATAGAGAAGCCTGGAAGCTCATGGGCCAGCTAGCCCTGCATGTATGGCAGAGAGCAAGGAGAGGCCCATAGTCGAGAAAAGTGGAAGGCAGGGGACCAACACCTGAGTTTGTCCTCTGACCTCCACATCTATGCCGTGGCTCACGCACACTCACACGCACTGTGGTGTTTTGAATGAGATATCCCCATCTTCTCAGGCCTTTGAGTACAGGTCTCCGGTTGGTGACACTGTTTGGGGAGGCTTACGACGAGTGATCTTGCTGGAGGAAGTGCCTCGCTGGGGGTGGGCTTTGAGGTCTGAAAGCCTCCGCCACCCCCTGTTCACTCTCTCGGTTTCCTGTTTGTGGTTTGAGATGTGAGCTTTCAGATCTTGACTTCCAGCCCCAGTTACCATGGCTGCCTGCTGCCATCCTTCTCCTCGGTCCTGGTGATGGACCCTTATGGCCCTGGAACCGCAAGTCCCATGTCAGTTGGTTTGGTCGTGGTTCAGATGTGAACTGTTTGCTGTTCCTGATGCCGTGTCTGTTGCCTACTACCATGATTCCTTGCTGTGGTGGACATTTATACATCTGTAAGCATAAACTCAAGAAAAACCTTCTATATTTTTCCCTGGTCATTGTGTTTTGTCACAGAAATAAAAAATTGCTAATATACTCACGCAAATGTATACAAACACACACACACACACACACACACACACACACACCACAGTTCATGGGTGGGTTACTTTGCTCGGTGTTCTGCGAATAGAAACAAGGGAAACCATTGCCCTACAGATGGGCATTATCCAGGACCTTGTGTGAATAATAGATGACAGCCTGCAAACAGGCAGGTATCTTGGCTGTTTGACTCATCACACATAGCACTTAATACAGTTGCTTTGTGTAGGATTTGATATTTAGAGCATCACTAGCCATATCGTGACCATAAGCAGAAGTGAAAAAGACATTCAAGGGAGGCGTTTAAATGAACCCACCCTGAGACCACCTATCTTCAGACTTCATCTCCAATGACATAACTAAGTGTTTTTATTTCTAAGTCATTTGCCCTCCTTTGAAAGAGAACTCACCGTCAGGAAACATCGTTCCTGTCTCAATTTAAACACGGGCTTCACGTATAGGCTTTGGTTGCATCATTGCAGCCATGCTGTCTGCAGAGCAATCTCTCAGGAGACGGATGGCAGAGCTTACTTCCTAAGGCTCATGATGGTTAATATTGTTGACTCAGTAAAATCTTGAATCACCCAGGAGACGAATATCTGGGCACGCCTGCGATGGATTCTCTGGGTGACGTTAACTGAGGTTGGAAGACCCACCTTGGATGCCGGCAGCTCCATGCCATGGGCTGGGGAGTCAGACTACACAGAAGCGAGAAAGTGAGCTATGTATCACCATTTGTCTCCTACTGCTCGACTGTGGATACAGGATGACCAGCCACCTAAGGCTCCCGGCACCATGCCTTCCCCTCCATTGGTGGTCCGAAGTCTTGAACTGTGAACCCAGCCCCCCTTTTTACTTTCAAGTTTCACTTTGTCACGTTTCGTCACAGCGGTTTGAAGAATATAATTGATGCGAGGCTAAACTATGAAATTTGCTGAGATCCGGGTTGGTCTCCCTTACTTTTAAACAAACGCAAGCATTCCACGGGAGAGTTGGGATCCCAGAAGTGCAGGTGGCAGCCAACCATCCTGGCGATCTCATGTTTGATTTGTCAGGATGCCATGCGGAGTCAGGTGCCAGGGCCGTGTTATGTGATCTCCAGCACTCTCCCTGACCGACCCATTGCCATGCCTCATGGCAGGCTGGCACTGGAGCTGCATACCTTGCAGTCTTCCCTTTCCTGGGGAGTTTGATGGAGAAGGTCACCTAGATGGGTCCGCAGGGCATGTGCCTCTTCCTTTGTCTATTGGATCAGCCACAATCTGACTTGGAGGTAAGGGGATATTGATGTGTTCTGTGAACATTTCTTTTACATTTACGTATTTAATTATTCTCTGTGTGTGTGTGTGTTTGTGTATGTGTATGTGTGCACATGCGTGCATGCACATAGCCTGTTGGGCATGTGGAGGTCAGAGGACAACTTTTCCCATCCACTGTGTGGGTTTGGGGGATTAATCTCAGGTGGGGCAGACTTGGTAGTCAGTTTCTTTACCCACTGAGCCATCTCAGCAGCCCGTATATTTTAATCATTCATTGGAGGGGAGTGTGATTTGGTGAGAATGCGTTAGGTGAAGTGATTGGAAATGTTCGTGACGTTCAGTGTGTGGTTATCTGGACTTCATGTAGATGCAACATTCCAACTCCCATTTAGATGTTGTTCTGATTTGTCATGTCATGCCTGGCCTTGAACTCATGATCCTTCTTCCCCAGCCTTCCAAGTACTAGGAATACAGTTGTGTGCTACCATGCCCAGCTCCAGGAACACCAATCTCAATGTTTTTATAACTCTTTTAAATGGGCACACATTAGTTGCATTTCTACTGCTGATAAAACACCATGACCCAGACAACTTTTAAAAGAAAGTGTTTAACTGGGCTTAAGGTTTCAGAGGTTGGAATCCATGATGGACATGGTGGCAGAGACAGCTGAGCTCTCACATTGGATCCGCAGGTGGGAGGCAGAGAACACACTGGGAATAGCATCAGTCTTTTAAAACCTCAAAGCCTGCCCCAGTGGCACACCCCTTCCAACAAGACCACACCTCCTAAATCTTCCCAAACAGTTCCACTGAGGACCAAGCATTCTAATATGTGAGCCTATGGGGGCCATTCCCATCCAAACCACCCCAGGACACTTACAGGGCACACACAACTGTGCATATTGTATGGATATAAAGTCTGTCTTATAGAGGCCCATCCTTGCTGGAGTATGCCACAGGAACCCCACATCACACAATTTCCTTTGTGCTTAGAATCAGAAATGTGCCCTCAGAAGCCCATCTGGTTCCCAGCTGGTAAAGCTACCTTGGGAGGTTGGAGAAACTTCAGGAGGTGAGGTACAGGAAGCAGAGATGGATCACCAAGGGCTGGCCCTTTAAGAGTTACAGGCTGGCCCTGCTTCCTTACGGTTCTGTCTCTGTTTTAAGATCCACCAAGAGGGGGAAAGCATCTAGGTCACTACTACAGACTCTGGCAGGATGGAACTGTTCCCTCTATAAACCACGAGCTAAAAGAAGAAGAAACCCCACTTCCCTCCAGTGGTTTCTGTTCAGTAAATTATGACAAGGATGTGAAGAATAGGTAATTCGGCTTGCTCTCATGCGTCACCATGAACACTCGTGTCCCCTCTGCCCACACTCAGGGGCTTCTCGATTTCATTAGCTGCTCACACTGCTCTGGGTGGACAGAGCCTCCTGTGGTGACAGAAGCAGGGAGATGTCCTGGGGTAGCACTTGTTGATCTCTTCTCAGAGGCCACGTCCCTAGCACCTACCGCTCTCCCATGGCCACGGCACAAGCTGAGCCTTCCGACCTACATCTGCTTTTTTTTCCCCTTCGGAAGTCCCGTCTTGTCCCTGTGACAGAAATGCTTGGAAGTGGTGTGAGGTGAGAACCTGCAGCTGGGAAAACCAAAGCATTCCCTGGCCCTGCCTTGATTAATACCAAGGGGCCCTGGCCCTGCATTCTGAAGGCCCTTCTGCAAACTGCTGAGCTCCAGAAAGGCCGTGGAATCCACTGCATTGCTCACTTGTAACGACCCTTTTTGCCACCACCGGGGATGTGGGATTAGCCCATCGCAGTGGGACCATCTCACCCTGCCAGCCGGGCTCCTTCTACCTCGTGACCCTCCTAGAGCTTCCCTACCCTCCTAGAGCTTCCCCACCACCCTCTGACTTGGCTACCAACTCCATCCCTGCCATGCTTTAAACCCAAGCCCATTGCCTATGTTGTTGCTTGGTACATTTGAAGGAAGGGAAGGAGATGGTGCCACCATGGGGGTGGTAAAGGAGACAGAGGAAGCCAGAAGTCCAGAGGAAAGGCCAGTATCTTCACCCCTGGTGTGGCAGATGGAAGACCCACAGGTCAGGTTTGGGGTTCATGTGCCTCCATAGGAGGCTTGGGACGATGAGGACCTTTCTCTGAGCCAAAGGAGAGAGGGAACATGGATTGCTCCCAACGTGCTTCCAAACACCAGAGCCCAAGGCCTCAAAGAAGGGATCTGAGAAGCCTGGGACACCATGTTTCTGCTTCTGCTCCTTGCATCCCTTCTGTGCTTTTGGGGTTCTTGACGGACGCAGATGCAACTCCCCCCATCCCCGCATTGCATCGGCGTGGTCATAACTTGCTAAATACTGTCATTACAATATTTCTCTTATTAACGTCACCATAGCACTTTTTTCCCCCTTCTTCTGAAATTGCATGTTAGTATTTCCTTAATTAGATTCCCCATTCCAGCAACACAGTCATGGGGCTTCATTCAGGGTATGGAGGAGGATGACCCAGCAGGGTTCTCATCTTTTCTGGGGCCAAACAGCCTCTTGTGCTGGAAGAAGGTTGAGAAAGGGCAGAACAGAAAAGTCGATGCCTAACTACGGTAGCCAGGGTTAGCAAATAAATACCAAGGGAAAGATATTTCAGAGAAACAATGGCTATTTTCTCTTTAGAGTAAGTCACCCTGGAGCTGGGGAAAGGGCACAGTGGGTAACAGGCTTGTTGTGTAAGCACGAAGACCTGAGTTTGATTCCCGGCATGTGAAAAGCCAGGTAGGGTGGTGTGTGTTTGTAATTCCAGTGCCGTCCCAGTGCTGGTGATGTGGACACAGGAGGACCCCTGTTCTCAATGGCCAGCCAGACCAGCTAAAAAGACAAGCTTGGGGTCCCAGTGAAGCACTCTGTCTCAAAGCGATAGGATGGGCAGCTCCTGAAGAGCGACACCCCAGGTTCTCTTCTGGCCTCCGTAGACAAGTGCGCAGACATGTGTACACACATCTGTATGCACATGTGTGCGTGCTCACACAAATAAATACATAAGTAAGTAAGTTCTTAAAGAAAGTAAGTATTCCCCAGCAATTACACGGAACATGGTCAATATTAAACACTTATCGGGTTCCTGAAATTCCAGCCATGCAGGACATCTTGAATTTTCTCAGCAACTCTGCAATCCTGCTACAGATCTCCAGGGAAGAGGAGGTGTAACCCAGGAAGAGGGGCATCTGCTGATCTTTGGGTGTAGATGAGTCTTGGTTTCATAAGTTAGCATAGAGGTTTTATTTTTTACCCTCCTTGGTTTAATTTAAATCAGTGAACAATATTTACCATGGGTTGAGCATTATATATAATATTTAGATATATATTTAAAGCTAAAACATTTTAATTTAGTTTTTAAAGAATTTCATACATGAATACTGTATTTATATAATTTCCATTCTCCCCTTTCAACTCCTCCTGTGTTCCCCTACCCTTTCTCAAATTCATGAGCTCTTCTTAATTATTTTTGATAGCGTGTTCACACACACACACATATATGTAGATGTGGTCTTCTGAGTCCTTTTAGTGTCTCACATATGTGTATGTGTTTAGGGCTAACTCCTTGGGATTGGGTAACCTACATGGGGGCTCGCCCCTCAGTAACCATGAGTTGCAGGTAGCTCTTCATCTATGTGTAAGTCCTTGTGAGAGCTTTCTTATGCAAGTTGCCCTATCAACTGGTGGTGTCATTGTGCCAGCCTTGTTTAAGTGACCACACTGAGATTTCAAGGATTTAGCTTCTAAGAATTGATGCATTTTATTGTATTAATCAGCTCCTGATTTTTACAATGACAAAACACTTTGTAGTCATGTATTTTGTGAATGTTGGTATCATGACAAACCTACTTTCATTCATTCATTCATGTGTGTGTGTGTGTGTGTGTGTGTGTGTGTGTGTGTGTTACTCAAACACAGAGCCTGGCATATGCTAGACCTTCTACTGAGCTACAGACCCTGTCACCCTTTCATCTCTAAATCATTTACATAATATCTATGATACACCGAGGTCAAGGGCAACTGGAAGCTGCAGACACAAAAGTTAGTAAGACACAGCTCTTGACTTTGAGGAAGCTGCATCTCAGAGTGGAGCAGGGGTTCTTATAACCCACTATCTGCTTTTGTAAATAAAACTTGATTGGGAAGGGCTATGGTTGTAGCTCAGTGTAGAGCTCTTGCACTGAGTGGCATGCACAGGGCCCTGGACCCCACCTCCAGCAACCCCACAATAAAAATCTTTCTTAGGGTGTAGCCACACCTGCTCATTGACGTGAGTGCGGTTCCTCTGACCTACATCAGTTGAGCAGGGCGATGTGGCTTGAAAGCCTGAAATATTTACTTACCGGCTCTTGACATCAAAGTTTGTTGACCTCTGACCTACAAGAAGAACTTGTTAGCAGTATGAACAATACACGAAGAGAAGTGTAGTGTGTAGGTGCCGAATTCTCTTTCTGTGTCTCTGTAAGTCTGCCAGAGACCACCCTGGATTTGAAGGGGGAATGATTTGTGGTGTTTCATGTCTGAAATTCTAGCACTAGAGATACTGAGGCAGAAGGATTGCTATGAGTCTGAGGCTAATCTTGGCTCTCAGGTGAATTCCAAACCAGACTGGGCTAAACAGTGTGAGACCTTATTTCAAATCGAATAAGTTAATCAATAGTAATAACAAACAAACCAAAACAAGAAAGGAGAGAGGTTCAGATTTCGATTTCAAATGAGTGGTAGCGTATGCAAAGGTAAAAGGGCTCTTTCAAGGATTTGGAGGATCTCAGATCTCAGTATGTCAAGTTTTTTTTTAATCATTAATGTAAAGGGCCAAAACGCTGCAGAGAAACAATATTTTCTTCTCGTGTCATGCATGCCCATAAGACTGAGTTGGACACATTCACACCAAATGCTCATTGGTTATTTTTCTCTGACTCTCTCTTAACAGGATGTCCTGTATTTTTTCTAGTGAACAGGCAGGACAGACAAGGAAAAAGGTAGCTATAGATTCCAAGGAACATTCAGTCATCTCACCCCTAGTGAGACAAGTGGGCACTGTTGTGATTTACTTACTAAAGGTAATGGAAGCATTCATTTTTTGCCCTTCTTTCATGGGGATATTAGTTTGTGTGTGTGTGTGTGTGTGTGTGTTTTGCTGGACATCAAACCCAGGGCTCACGAATGTTAGGAAATTATTCTACTTGACTATGCTACACACTCAGACCCACGACTCTATTGTCTTGAAGTGGGTATTAGAACCCATATTTTATCTGGATCAGTTGAAGGCTCAGAGTTTAATTAAATGTCCCAAGTTCCAAAGGTAAAGAATCAGAATTTTAACTCAGAGCAGGCCCATCTGGCATTGATGTTCTCAGGGTGCTCCTGGATGCCCTGTGCTCTGCATCTGCCCATCAGGTATGATGTCATGTGGGCTCCTAGCATTGCTCACTAAAACAAGGGTCCTCAGTGGGATGAGCACCACTGAGAATGGTTAGAGAACTTTTGTTGTTGTTGTTAAGCTACCTTTGAGGGGAGGTGATATGAACATCTGGTCAACCACTGTTTTTGTTCTTGCTTCTTAAGTTAAAATGTGGTCTCTGCAATTATTTTTAGCTGACATCGACTGACATGTTGCTTTTAATTATTGTGCTGCTGTAACCAGTGTATGTTCTATATGAACTAGTTGATAGATGACCATACTGTCACTGGTGATTAATGTTGTCATCATCGTTGATAGAGGTAAGTATCCTCCAGGAGTACTACAAGACACTTCCAGGGAAGTATGGGTACCTCTACCTGGTGTGAGTGCCACAGACAGGACTTCCTTCAGTTATCTGCCTAGAGTCTTGGCTGGTCCCTTCTGGGCTGTCAGGAAACTTTAGAGTAGGTGGAGGCACCTGGATAATGAGGTAGAGCTGACTTGCCCGCCACCAACTGGTCTAACTGAGGGCATGATTCTTTACCTATAAAAATGGCCATCAAATCAATACCAGTGATTGTCAGAATTAAATAACTCTGCATTTGTCAACTACTTGGACAATGCCTGAGAAAGAGTGTGTTCTATGTAAGTGCTGTTTTCAGATAATTCTTTGAGTGTGTGTGTGTGTGTGTGTGTGTGTGTGTGTGTGTGTGTGTGTGTGTGTGTGTGGTGCTGGGGATCAAACCAGGGCCTTAATGTGTGCTAAGCATACATTCTACCACAGAACTGTTCACACTTCGGTCACTGTGCAAATATATATGTTGTAAAACCCAATATACTATTTCTAACTAGAACATTCCTGTGTAGTCACTCACTTTTCACCTTCTAATGTGAACTGATCTGAGAGAGAGAGGGATTCCCTCTGCCAGGCTGCTGTGTTCCCATCCTGGCGCTGACTGAGTGGTGGGGAAGGTTTTGGCTGAGGTGTGGATCTTCTCTGGAGACATCTCCAAGGCAGGTTCTTTATCCTGGTTGCCTTTTCCTTAAGCACCTAGCACAGTTCTTGGACCACAAACAGTGTCTTGCTAGCGGGACTCCCAGCCGAAGGTAGTGATGCTCCAAAGGTGTTCACTGTATCCTGGGCAGCACTGAGGCCTCCTGAGCACCTGCTCACATTCCTTCTGCAGTATTTGCAGAGTGAACCAGGCTCTGATGATCTTAATAACAGAGGATTCAGGAGAACCCCTTTCAAACATCCAGATGGTCTGAAGATAAATCGACACTCATGACTATATGCTATTCCTTAGTGTGTGTGAGGATTAGTCTACAACCCTGAAGTCTACTCAGGACAGGACCAGAAACTATCAGGTCAAAGACACTAAACTCCTCCAAAGGAAAGGTTATACATGTCTTTACTTACGTATTTTCAAGGTTGGAACTTGGAGGTGCCAGACACTTGGAACCCACTGCAAACTGTGCTCCCGGCTGAGTCATCCTGGAATGGCCTACCCAGTAGGTCCAGTTATTTTACTGACAGCACTTCCCTGCCATATAAGCGATAGTGAGCCTCACCTCATTCACACACCTCAACTTGGGACACCCACCTGCCCATTTCTGCATTTCTGGACTCCCTTCAGTCCTGACCATTGATGTGGTTTCTTTTTAAAACTTTTCATGTCTATTTGTATGTGTGTGTGTGTGTGTGTGTGTGAGAGAGAGAGAGAGAGAGAGAGAGAGAGAGAGAGAGAGAGAGAGAGAGAGAGAGAGAGAGAGAGAGAGAGAGAGAGAGAGAGAGAATATGCCATATGGGTTTGGATGCCCGTGGAGCCCAGAAGAAGACATAGAATCCATTGGAGTTGGAGTTACAGGCAGTTGTGAACTGCCTGAGCCTGATGTGGTACTGGGAACTGAACTTGGGTCCTCTTTAAGAGCAGCAAGTAGTCTTGACTGTTTAGCCATTTCTCCTGCCCCGATGTGATTTCTTGAATCTATTTCCTGTGCCAATCTGATTACAATGACTGTATCAACCCAATGTAACTATAATGTAGATTTAAAAATCAAATCAAAGTTATTGTTCCATTCACATGGCACTGTGACTGATTTCTCTGGTATAGTGATAAGGCAGAAAGGGGGAAGAAGCAGGTGACAATGGCTTACCTCAGCCAAGGTTTCCTAAGCTCTTACCAAGTGCCAAGTGTTTGCTTGCTTTTCCCTTAAGTCCCATAAAGTGACATGAACCTGCCTTTCACTGGGTATTTGATCAAACACCTCACCTTTCCTGGGAACATCACGCTGTGGGCACTTATCTCTATGCTTCCCAAAGGTTCCTAAAGTCAATCCTGGGTTCTGCCTTCTCTTTGGCTTCTAGAAAGATCTTGGAGGCAGAGCTCTGCAAAACTGAGAGCTCTTCATTTCTATCTCCAACACCATGGGGTGTCAAGTCGAGGTAGGAGGCTCCCTTTAAGCCTACAGGCTCCTTGCTGTCTGGCCATCTCTCCTTGCTTCAAATTACGAACAGGACTGGAAGCCAAGAACTAGCCAAACGCATCATGGGTGTCACCAAGGGACACACTGAGCTGTCAGCCAGCAGGGCCTGGGACAAAAGTCCAAGAAGCAGCAAGCTAATTTCCAAAAGTTGGGATTTTCTATTTATTCCTGTAAGAAATCCTTCTTTCTGTGGGCACTCTAGATTTCTTGCAAGTGCTTCTGTTGCTCTGAGATGCGCAGCCTTGTTGGGGATTGCACAGGGGTGTGTGGCTATGCCATGTGACAGGCAACTGGTGATTTAACTAGATTCACTAAAGTAAGGTCACTCTTATTGGTGCATTCTCTCTTAAGTACTAATTCACTTGGCTCTAAGTCGGGCCACAGAACACACTGCTACTCCAAAGGGATAATCTTTCAAAGGAGTCTTCTTGCTCCAAATGGGACTGGGGGGAAACTATTTATGAGGTTATATCCTTATTCTCAAATCTTCAAATGCCTTCTCTGCTCCCCCAGTCCCCAGTTGTCAATCCATTGCATCTATACCCTTGACCCTACAATTTGGTCTGATGCTTATTGATGTGTCTGTGTGGGACAGGGTATCATTCATCATCTTTCTAGACTTGAATGGTTATATGGGACTTAGAAGAAGCTTGGCTCTAGGCTGTGAACTGGGAATGTTGAGATATAATCTTCCATATTGTGACTGTACAGAAATGCAAAAGAAAGATTTGTTCATTTATTCATTCATTTGTTTGTTGGCTCAAGCTCCGGTGCTCTTCCACACAGGGCAGGCAGAATGTCTTCTGTGTGAAGCCTGTCTGCTCCTGATGTGGTCCTGGGAGGAACCCTGGTCTGCAGGACTGCTCTGGTCTGCAAGGTTAAGGTTGAGCTAACTCTCACTCACTCTCTGGGAGACTGTGTACATCAGTTCCCATCCTAGGGTCCTGGTTTCTCCCCCTGTATCTCTGCTGTGAGTTCCTGGCAAGGAGACTCTGACTCCTAGGCCAGGGTAAGCCTTTCTCTGCCTTCTGTCTTGGGCTTAGTCCTGAGAGTGGGCAGAGTAGGCACATGTGCAGCCGGCCTGCAGGCTCTTCTCAGGGCTCTTCATCTTCTTTGTCTTTTCTTCCTCCAAAGCTGAGGAACACACAGAGCAAGAAGAAGGCAGGGGGGAAGAGAGAGAGAGAGAGAGAGAGAGAGAGAGAGAGAGAGAGAGAGAGAGAGAGAGAGAGAGAGAGAGAGAGAGAGAAACAACTCCTCCCCCAAGGCTGAAGAGTTCCCATGAAGAGGAAGGACTATCAGGTTTCCATCTGAACATACTGTACACCAGTGCTCCCTAGCTAGTACCTGACTTTGACCAAATAAGTGTTCGCTGTCAAGTTGAGGATTGTGGTTCTTGGTGAAAACTGACTTATGTGCACATCACCATGGCAATGTTTAGGCAAACTGGCTCAGAGGTCCTGCAGTGGATATTATGGGATACATCCTGTTCTTTCTTCTTTTAACACTTGCCTAGTGCAAAGAATTATTGCCCAGATTAATGGATGTCCCCTTTTAGAGATGTCTTACTTTGGGGGTATAGTTCGTGTCCTGAAATGTGAGAACTTGGCTAAGATGTCAAGACAGAGACATGTATGCTTGGGAGTGTGCGTGTATGTGTGTGTGTGTGTGTGTGTGTGTGTGTGTGTGTGTGCATGCACGCACATGCATATTGTAAACCAGAATGAAGGGAACCGATGGTGACTTTCAATTGGATGTTTACATTCTCCATTCAGATGGCTCCAACTGTGCCCAATTCCCTAGGTGACAATCATAGCCACTGACAGACAAATGTTCTGGATCTGCTTAGCTGGAATTTGAGTCACTGTCCATCTAGTACATCTTGGAAAACCAAAATGAGCCTGCTCTAGAGAAGTGCAGAGCAGGTAGAAGGTAACTTTACTTTCTACACTCTAAGATATGATGATAAAGTCCAAATGCCTGCCATTGGAGCAGAGGGCCTGTTGGAATCTTCTGGCTCTTGTATTCTGCTGCTTTTCTGATTAAGAATTTTTGGGCACCCATCCAACAATGAGAGATGCATTCTCACCCTGGACTCTTGGGGGAGGGTCTAGGCCCTGCCCTGGATGAAATGACAGACTATGGATACTCCCATGGAGGGCCTCACCCTCCCTGGGGAAATGAGGGGATATTGGAGGGGTTGGTGGGAGGGCGTGGGAGGAGGGGAGGGAAAGGGAGAGGGACCTGGAATTGACTTGTGAAGCAACCTTGTTTCTAATTTAAATTTAAATTTAAAAATAAAATATAAAAAAAAGAATTTGAGGAAGACTTTGTTTAAAAAAAAGACTATCTCACTGGGCATTGCAGCGGGCATCTTCAGAGATCATCCATTAATTAATTAATTAATTGCATATGCATTTCCCAGGTTTCATATTTATGTGTGCTTGTGCCTGTGTGCACGTACATAGGTGCCTTCCCTCATAAGCAGTCTATATTACTCTTTGAAGCAAGGTCTCCATTGGTTGACCTGGAGCTTGCCTATTAGATCAGGGTGGCTGGCCAGAGAGCACCAGGGACCTGCCAGTCTCTGCCTCCTGATTGCTGGGATTATAAGAACGCGGTCACCATGTCTGGCTTTTCACATGTATGCTGGTGTCCGAACTTGCGCTTGCGTGGCAAGCTTTTTACTGACTGAACCATCTCCCCAGATTCGAGCTCAATCTTTTTAGACACAGTGGGCAGTGTTTAGGCAAGACTGGCAATCCACTTGTCAGGGTTGGTGGGTCACACACTGGGGATGGGAAGCATAAGTTGTAACTCGTGCCATCTGATGGAGTCAGCTACTCGTCTGTCATTTCTTCCCAGTCTCCCCTACGTGATGCAAGAGTTTATGAACTGGAAATTTAATTCTCATATGGAATGACTCAAACTGGAATGTTTTTTGCCCAGGACAGAATACCTGATAAACAGTAACTTCCATGAACGTGTGCCTTACCCTGACAGCACATATGTGTCTACAGAGTCTTTGAAGTTGATTCATTTTAAATAGTTCAGGGGGAAATGTTGCCGGTACTCCTCCTGCTTCTTTCCCGAAACTCACCATTTCATCAAGTTATTCTATGATTCAGATTCTCCCACCTCAGATCAGTTTGGGAAAAGAGTGTCCCCCACGACACAGGACAATGAAAACAGGCCTGGCTTTGGCAAGAGCTATCGTCAGCACAAAAGGACTTTGGCATCTTCAGTGTTCCCTTTGAGATCCACTTAGCAAATCCGAAATGCGTGGATAACCTTTCTCTCCATCTCCTACCACAACTTTGATTTTATTTCTTATGTCCTTGTGAGAAAGGCTTCTGTTTTTCACCTTCTAGAAGTTTCTGTGGCACTGAGACCTTCTATAATCACCTTTAAAGCATTTTGGGATCCTGTGCTTTGAGGATGCCAACATTTGTTTTATCTTTGCCAACTCTGATGCTAAGCCCCAATTTGGTATTCAGAGTTTGTCAGCAATCTCCTTGGGAGGTAGTCATGGGAGCTGACCGGAAGACCAGTCCAGGGACACTAGGCAATGACACAAGAACTCTGCTTCAGACCCCAGAGGACCTCCTGACTCCATGGTGGAGTCAGTCTGGACTTACTCACAGGGCTCCAGTGGCGTTTCTCCTCCGGACTTTCAGGGGCTCTCACTGATTTAAACGTAACTTTACTCTTGGCATCGTGGAGTCTTTTGACTTCAGTCTCTTGGGAAACTGGAGTCAATTAAGTTGCTTATTAAAAAAAAAGAAAAGAAGAAGAAGGGAGGAAAAAAGCGAGGGTGAGGCTCCCTGCGGTGTGGTGTTGAGGACGGTGCTGGAAGGATTCAGTCCAAGCAAATACTGCAGCGGAAAGCCAGCTGGATGGAGTCCCTGATCGTCTCTCTGGGCAGAGGGTAGATCCACTGTCAGATAAAAAAGCCGTTCAGCACCCTCTGAGAAGCAGCCTGGCAGGTAGCCAGCCCGGGAGAACAATGATTTCTTCGCTTTTATATTTGATTATTAGTTCATATTTATTGAAAGCCCGTGACGCTTTCAGCCTCGTAGCCAGGGTGCAAGAGGAGGCAGCTGCCTGGTGGGATTCAGTTTTTCCTATTAGCTTTTTACCGTTTTTCATCGGCTGAGTCAGCGTCCCACTAGTTAAGGGCCTTGGAGCCAGATCTCATCTGATTATCACAGAACTGTTGAACTGGTACTCAACCACCCTCCCACCCTCTCATCCCAGCCCCTAGCTCACACGGGCCTGCGGGTGGTCCCCCTCTCGACTCCCACCCTTTTCTGCGTCTCCATCAGCGAGTTAAAATGGACCATTTCAGTTAGCATGCCTGCTAGATGGAGGGCTTCCCATCCCTGCCTGTACACAAACCACTTGAGTGTTTATTTGAACTAGTTTTAGGGATAGAGGAAAGAGACAAGTATCAGGGTGATCGTCTGTTTCCTCCCTGTGTGCTTGTTTTTAGTATTTATTGAGGGCTACCATCTGCCACACTCAAAAGTTTATGGATTCTTTCTGACCTCTCGTAGCCTCCTTAGGACACGACCACATCATCAACCTGATTTCACAAGGATGGAAACTGAGTTTAATGACTAACTATTCATGTCAACTTGGCTACAGCCTAGAATCACCTGAGTTCCATTGAGGAATTACCTAGGTCAGGTTAGCCTGTGGGCATGTCTAGGGGTGGTTGTCTTGATTGTTAATTGAATTAGAAAAGTCCAGACCATAATGGGTGATACCATTCCCTAAGCAGAGAGAGTATGTGCAGGCAGACTTCTCTTTCTGGCCCGGTCTGCCAGTTCCCAAATAACTGAAATGGAGACTTAATATTGATTATAATTGCTCAGCCAATAGCTCAGGCTTGTTCTAGCTAACTCTTACATTTTAAAATAACCCATACTTCTTATCTATGTTTTGCCATGTGCCTTGGTACCCACTCTCGATATGGCATATCCATCTTGCTTCTCTCTGCATCTGCTCCCTACTCCTCTCTCTCTCTCTCTCTCTCTCTCTCTGCCCTTCTTCCTAGCCTTCTCTGTTTGGCTCTCCCCCTGACCTTACCCTGTTCATCTACTGGCCAGTCAGCTTCTTTATTAAACCAATCACTGTGACATACATTCACACAATGTAATGGAGTATTCCACGAGCGTGTGTTCTGAGCTACATGAGACAGGAGAAAGCTACATAAAAGCTAACTAGAATGAACTAGCTAGCAAGCAGGAACCATGGCTTCATTGATTCCCCTCTGCTCTTGACAATGGATGTGATGAAATTGCCCTGACTTCCCCTCAGTGATAGACTGCAACCTGGGGTTGTAAGCTAAAGAAACACTTTCCTTCCCTGAGTCACAAGTGAAGCAGAAAAGCATTGAGGCTGTAGGAGATGCAAAGGGAGGAAGGGAGTGTGTCCATTTTCCCAACAAGGTCCTGGGTGGAGCCACTATGTACACTGTTTGTGGCTTCAGGCTGTCATTATCAGAGCAGGGTGTCCTAAGAAGTCAAAAGTTAAAGGAAAAATCCCTGAGCGCCTTCTCTATTGTTCCTCCAGAAAAAGAACTGAGAACTGAATATAAAGCCCCTTTTTGGCAGAAATGTTTATAATTAGAGGCCCGACGCGCAAGGCTTCTTGAAGCTAGAGGTATCCATTTAGGAATGCATGCTTATGCTTGAATCAGCTCTGAGACTAAAGTGTGACTCCCTTGTTTTCAAATTGCACCGTGCAGTAAGGCCTTGAAGAAAAAAAAAAGGTGACTAGGGGTGAGTTGGTTAGCTCTTGTCAGCTTGACACAATCTCGAAACAACTGGAAAGAGGGAAGTCAGTTGAGGAGTTGCCTCCATCAGATTGGCTTATGGGCATGTTGGAGGAGGGGGCATTTTCTTGTTCAGTAATTGATGTGGGAGAGCCCGTTCCACTGCCGGCTGTCATGTGGTCCTGGCTTGTATAAGAAAGGAGGTTGAACAAGCCACAGAGTGTAGGTCAGTAAGCAGTGTTCCCCCAGGGTCTCCGCCTCAGTTCCTGCCCCAAGGTTCCTGTCTTGAGCTCCCTCTTGGCTTCCCTTGATGGTGGGCAGTAGCATGTAAGCCAAACAAACCTGTCCTCCCCCACGTTGCTCTAGGTCAATGTTTTATCAGGACAACACAGAGAGCAAAATAGGACAAGGAGTTAAGCTCCGCCTTGATAGACGAAGGGGTGGAGCTTCTGACCCACACATGGAATATCTGGGCTGTCAGAAGGTAGGGCAGCTCCCTGGGTAGCCCCCAAAGGAGCTCGCGTCACCACCCTCCCTGGCAATGACTTGCTCTGGAGTTACCTGATGTGGACTCTAGCTTCTTTGTTTTTCCCATTAGATGAGTCTTAAATGAAATGATTTGGGTATGAGTAAATGCTACAGGGAATTTGCAAACGAGGCCAAGGTTTTTGCAATGCACTGCTGTTTTCCCTCCTGGAGATACAGTGGGTTGTGGTTTACAGCCAGGTGCAGAGAAGTTTATAGAGAGCCAGTAGTAGTGGAAGCCAGGAGCAAAGGGAGCCAATGTTAACAAACAAGACCCTCTGGGGTATGTCTTGGGTGGCTCGGGAATGACTTTGACAGTGTTGTAAGTGAAATATAATTGAGTCAGGTTTGTAAACAATTTTTTTTCTGGCTCCTAAAGAGGCTTATCAGCTTGGAAGATTAATTAAACCCTTTGCTAGAGCCTGGGTTCGCGCTGGGGATCCATTGGGATCTTATGAGAAGAGCAAATTGGATCAGAGCAGAATGATTTCTTACTCTGTGTAGGGAAGATGAATTCGGGTGTAAGGAGTTGTATGGTCTTCAGGGAGTTAGGAATGCCTAGATCTGTGGCTCCCAACCTTCCTAATGCTGCAACCCTTTAATACAGTTCCTCATGTTGTGGTGACCCCCAACCATAAAATTATTTTCATTAATGCTTCAGAACTGTAAATTTGCTACTGTCATGAATCATAATGTAAGCATCTGTGTTTTCTCATCTTGGGTGACCCCCCATTTGACCTCTAGAGGGGTCATGACCCACAGGTTGAGAACCTCTGGCCAAGAGTGTCATTTCTATGTGAGCCCTTCCAAACACAGCACCCCAAGATGCAAACATCATTGAGTTAAATACAAATACAAGGAAGCCAGGTCCCGGATGCCCTGGGACTCTCATGGACTAGCTAGAAAGTTCTTTCCCCTCAAGAAGAAGTGAAGAGGACTGGTGGACAAAGGGAGAAGTTTGTGGTCAGGTTCTAGAGTGTTCTGTGGGCATTCCTGACCATGCTCTAAGGTCTTCCAGTTCTGGGCTCGTGTGCACACAAAAGTGTTATTTCTCATGGACCATACGGAGAGTTGAATTTCTTCAGATAATGGTGAAACAGACCTGAGGTTTGCAAATATTTGCTCCCCTGAGCTTATGAACTCATTATATCTAGCCTGAATCCCTCATTTATGTGCTAATACTGTGGGCTGCACAGTTTCCTGTTCAGTCCTCCTCTGTACCAAATATGAGAAGCTACTAACAGTGCTGTGATGGTATCTTAGGTTGGCAATTTGCCAGAAGCTGCAGCGAGTGATTCTGTTGACCAGGTAGGTGGCAACCCAGAGAAAGGGAGGTCTGAAAGAAAGGGTTTTCGATTTTGCTTCAATTGCTTCCCCCTCTTTCATATACTGCTGGCATGTTCATCTAACCTGTTGCTGCTGCCACTGCGGCTGTATTTCTTTGTTGATATCTGAACCCAGCTTCCTTGGGCTCCTGACACGGGCTGAACAGTGAGTTCTCCAAGAATCCTCCAGGCTTTCAACACCACGCTGGGACCAGTGAGGCATCCAGTTTCATGGGTTGAGCAAACACTGGGTTCTTTGCCTCCCCTGTGTGCAGACAGCCGTTGTTGGACAGCTCAGACCCTGTCCTGTAAGCTTTTTCCTGCCTATTCATCCCATCGATTCTGCTCCTCTAGGGGAACCCTAATGAATACAGGTGGGTGTGGAGTCAATTTGATTCCTCCAGCCCAGTTTTTTCTTTGCAGGGTGACCTCAAACTGTGTGCACCTGTCCATCTGAGCTCACAGCTGTTCTATAAATGCATCACTCTGCATCTGAGTTCTGTCTCTTCCGTGCTGGGAGGGGGTGGTTCTCCACTGTCTCTAGCCCTGGTGCATGGCACTATCCCCTGCGGCTTCCCTGTACCTGCCAACTAGTTCCTTTATTGAAATCTCCTTAACTAGCCAGTGGAGTGTGCCACCTCCTCCTTCCACAAGCTTGGTGGATGTACAGGTAGTTAGTGATAGGTCGCCAATTACCAGGCAAGAATAGAGAGGTTGAACATCTGGGCCAAAGAGCTATTCCTAATAATAGGATAGGTATACGGTGTGTGGGTGTATCTGTGTGTGTGAGTGTGAACACATGTATGGGAGTGTCTGCTGGTGTATATAGGCCAGAGGACATCCCTGGGTGCTGTTCCTCAGGAAATGTCCATCTTGCTTTAAAAGGTCTCTCAATAGGCTAGAAGTCTCCAAGCAGTCCGTGCCGTCTGGCCAGTGAGCCTTAGAGATCTGCCTGTTTCTGCTTCCCCAATTCTGGGATTGCAAGCATGCACCACCATGCTCTGCTTTTTTCACATGGATTCTGGGAATTAAACTCAGGTCCTCGCGGTTATACAGCGGCAACCACGCCATCAATAGAGTGATATCTTGCCTGAGAACCTGTAACAGTGGCCACGCCTTTTGGGCATGGTTACAGGTGCGGACATGATGGGTTAGAAGGGAGGTTAGGGGACTAGTGCCGCTTGGGTCACAGAGAGCACTGGGCGTGGTTACAGGTGCGGGTTCTCAGACAAGATATCGCTACAAATGGAGTAATCTCTGCAGCCCTAGAACAGGGGTTCTGACCTCAGAGCCTGATCATTAATGTCTGCATTTCAGCATTCCTGAAAAGCTCCTTATTTTGTTGGCAGTGTCTGACAAAGGCCACCAAGAATTTGTCAGCCTCTGGGCATTGATCCTGAGGCCTTCATCGCCCTACCTGCCTCCTAGGAGGTGAAATTGAATTGGTTCACTTACCTCCCCATTAAGTCATCACTGAGAGAAAGGGGCATGAGTCAGGATTATGGGCATTCGAGTTTGGGATGCAGAGCACATAGCATCGTGCTTGAGGAGTGACTGAGACTGGCATCCTTGGCCTTGCGCCTGTCCCTCATCTGAGGACAAGATGTGCAGGAACTGGTTGCTCCATGGGATGGAGGGAACCCTGAACAGCTCATTATGTAGTGGAGGTCTTTCTGAGTCACTTCCAGGAGGCCCAGAGGGTTGGTTGTAACTTTTCCTGCACATCTTCAGAGCCGGTGTGGAGAAAAGCCAGTAGCATATATAAGACAGGACAACACACTTGTTTGGCTCTGTGTACTTTTAATGTGCTCCACCCCTGTGCTGCCACTAACACACACAGATGATCAGCTAACGATGCCTAGGATGCAGGGGGTGATCAATGTATTTCTATGAATGGATGGACTGGAATAAGCAAACGCTGTTTGAGAGCAAGAACGCAGCAAGGCAGGATGCTTATAAAATCGCAACCGCACTCCATCCTCTTATAGATTAAGGTCAAGAAGATTAAGGAGAGAGTGGGTGACAGGAATATGCTGAGAAAAGCCATATGTGATCATCACTATCATGGTTGGGTGTGTAAGATGCACCCAGCATCTTGTTAAGGTGTAGCTGCACCGTCTCATTTCATCTTTGCCACTCTCTGAGGTCAGAGGAATTATTCCCATCACACAGTTGAGGAAGGTGAGGCCCAGTGAGAACATGTTACATCCAAGTATACCTTTCTAGTAAGTACAGTGTTGGAACTGAGAGCCAAATCTACCCTCAGATCTCAGAACTTTGGTTAATTATCGAAAGCCCTGGGTTGGAAGGCTGGCATTTACGGGCTGCGAATCCCACCCCGTGGGTGTGGTCAGATGGCTCTCTGACATCCCACCACACCTATCATCTCACTACCCGAGGAATTTCTTTCCTTGTTTGATTCCTTCTCAGCCCAGGTTCCCCCTTCTTGAGGTTTCTTTCTTGCCAGGTTCCTGGTCTCGTTGTGAAACGGTTTGTTCTGTTGCGGCTTGCCCCAGCCCTTAGGCCCTTTGTGCGGGAGGTAGATTGCCCTGGCCTGTCTGTCGCAGCATCTCGCACCACACCGGGGGATGCTGTGCGTCTCAGCTTTATTAATCACTCCAATTTGACTCTGTGTGTTTTACGGCCTTTACTTCCGACCCACTTTGCCCCATTCAATTATGTTTGCCTTTTAAAGCAAGTCTGAAAGGGAGAAATCTATTTCTCCTTCTAGAAGCTAACAGAAAAGAAAAATACACCCTGCTCACACACATTTCTGCCTCCAGTTTGGTTTGGATCAGACGCATCAACAGGAGACGCGGCCAAGACAGCAGCCCTTCCTTTTAGCAGCATGGATGCTGTCCTGTGGGAGTCAGGGGTCGGGGAGCAAGGGCCTCTACGGCAATATGTCATGTTTTCGTGTTCCTCGGAGATACCTGGGAGTCACAGAGAAATGGTCTGATTCATCAGGTCATTTCACGCCAGGAAGTCACAAGGAGCCACTCACACACATAGGGGTTCCAAAGGTTCCCACCACCCTCTTAAATACCCCAGGTCTCTGTTCTTGAGGCTATTCCTGTTTCATTCAAGGAAATATATCCTTGTCCCCAAAGCTCTTCTGGGCTCATTTTCCATGAAATCTGGGGTATACATGGTGTTGCTACAGTTTGGGGAATTAGGCTTTTCTTTTTCTTTTTTCGGTTTTTTTTTTTTTTTTTTGGTCTAGGTTGGAGTCTGTCTCCTTAAGCCCTTCTGAGGATAACAGTTAGTTGTCACTGGATAGGAGTCAAAAGAAATACATTTTTTTCGAAGCCAGTTTTTCCCCTGGAACACTAATGGTACCTTCACGTCTGGATAATTAGAGCTCCGACTGATGAATGCGTAATTACGTATAAGCCTGGACTACAGGGATTGCCTGGGTCTTTCATCTTTGGCTGACTTCATTTAGAGAGGCAACAGTCTGAGCGAGCACTGTAGAAAAGCTTCTCTGAGGGGCCGGGATTGGGTGGAGTCACTTGGGGTGGAGGTGGGCTGGCTCTCTCCATAATCACTGTGGTATGAAGACTGGAGTCTGTCTCCATGAAGTCGTCACTCCAGTGACCAGAAACCATTGGACAGGACATAGGATGTCAGGTTTTGCCAGACCGTGAGGTCTTGGTCCCACAGGTCTTTGTCCCAATCTCTCCTCTGGATGCTGCTGTGTGAAAGGTCTTTGGCTGGGTTTGTCTTCATCACCAAGGGCACTATCCACCTTTGTGCCCTTGTGTTTTTGTAGAGGATGATAGTTCTTCAGTGTGGACACCATTATTCTGTGACCATCTTGTCTCAGCTCTAAGCTTTTGGCTGAGGACTGTCAGGCTTCTCCCCTCCTGGGTGGGCATCTATAGAAGCAACTCAACACAAGGGAGACTTCCAGGCTTTAAAATAACCAATCAGCAGAAGGCTAAGGACTGGTGGCAGTAGGCCACAGGTTCTAACCACCTACAAGCTCAACCATGGCATAAGTTCTGCAGTGGAAGCCAGCTATGAGCTTTCCAAGATCCTGGTCCTTCACACATGGTGTGAAATGTGTTCCTTCATAGGACAGATGGATGAAAAGAGGTCAGGATTGACTCAGTGATCTTCTGAGAGTTCTCTCCTCCTTCGCCGATGACAGCTCTACAGCATGCTTGTGAGTTCTGAGATCCCGAGAGTCATCAAGGGACTGTGACTTGGCATTATGATGGGACTCTGAGGTGCTCTCATTTGATCTTCCTAAACTAGGGCACTGGCTTGAATGGTGTTAGGTAGAAAAATATAACACACAAATAGGAAAGGCAATCCAAAGGCAACAGAGATAAGTAGACGTGTATTGGGACCCTGCTACCTGCCTTGCTCTGGGTTATGCTGGTCAATGCGTCATAATTTTTCTGTTAATCCTTGTGTTGGTGTTGATGTCTTCATTGGACACCCGAGGATACCAAGGCTTGAGAGTGGCCTCCCCAAGTTTGAACCATCGCTAACTAACAAGTACAGTGCTCTCTGATCCTAATGAAGACCCTGACATTATTCTTCCATATTGATTATCTGGCTCCTTTGTTATGTATGTGCATGCATGTGTTTGTGTGTTTATGTGAAGGCTAGGTGACAACTCAGGTGTCATCCCTCGGTGCCCTCTACCGTGTGTGTGTGTGTGTGTGTGTGTGTGTGTCTGTCTGTCTGCTTGCCACTTCTCTGTCTCTGCTACTTCTTTTCCTTGGTGTTGTTTACAAATTGCATCTTGTTCCTTTATCATATTATTTGAGGCACTCAACCCCGTGTCACAATTTTATCTCTGTTCCTATGCTCTTTGTGGTCTAAACTGGCATCTATTGACTTTGCTTCCCACAAGCTCCAGGGACATACACTTTGGCTGTCACTCTCTAAATATCTGGCTGTGATTGCCCATTCCACAAGGTTACAAGAGAAGACTATGGCTCACGTTTTTATGTCTTTGTTTTTGCTCTTGTACCACTCCTCTGCAAGAAGACATAGTAATCACCTGACTCAGAATCCAACCCTTACAACTTCAAGTCTTGACCACCCAGGCCCGCCCTGCCTGAGAGGCCCTGGTTGTTTAGTATTGCTTTTTCTAATTGTTTTTCACTTTCTTCATTAACTCTCCAGACACTGACAGTCTCCACGGCACAGAATATTCTGGAAATGCTACTCTCATTATATTTGTCTGCTCTGGAAGCCTATGAAATAAATGACACATGCCGTAACTTGACTAGAGAGATTCTCCATGATTTCCATATCCTCCCAATCTGTTTTTCCCACTGATCACCTACAACTCCTGGCTCAAGTCCACTTAGACTATGTGTTAATTAGGATTAGCCTCCATTGCCAGGAACAGTGTAATCCCAAATAACAGTGACTTAAGATACACAGAAGCCTGCTCCTCTCATTTCAAAGACCAAGGACAGATGATCCAGGGCAGGCATGGTGTCTGTGTTCCATCAGGAGTATGGAGACCAGGGCTTCAGCTACCTCGTTGTGTGTTGTGTGGCCTACATTGTCAGTGTCACTCATGACACCCATTGAGTATTTCAGATCAGTTGTCAAATCCTCAGTCCCTTCAGAGGCTAAGAATTGTTCTCATTAAAAGAACAATTTTTGGAAGTTACTAACATGATATAGACCTGATCTGATTGGTCAAAATTGAGTCACAGGATCATAGCCAGGTAGAGAAGATGCTGAGAATTGTATTTTTAATCTCTAAGTTTATGCCTAGATAAGACTTGGGGTTTTGCTATGAAAGGAAAGAGAGTGAAGACATTAAGAGTATCCAGTCATCCTTACTATCTCCTTTTCTTCATTGTCTGAGGATATTTTTGTCTCTTCACTGCTGTACATGTCCCCATTATCTGTCATGCCCCTGCTTATCTATTAATGAATCATCCACAGAGAGAAACAGCATCATGGTATCAACACTGTCATCCTCACCCACTCTTGCTGTGAGAGTTTTAAAGTTCCTAATCATCTCGGAGACCCAGATCCTCCTTTTTAGAATTAGATAGTAAAACTTACCTTGTAGGGTTATATGAAGGAGCAGGCGAAGCAGATTAGGATATATACACAGTACTGTCTGCATAGCATATGCCAGTATTTTCACAAAAGGCTCAACTCTGTCCAGGACTTTCTTATACCTTATAGCTGAAGATCACCATCACCTGGTTTGGATTCTTACACTAATCCAAATTGTGTTTGCGAGACTGCTGAGAAAATTAATAGACACTGCTTGTAGCTCTTGTTTTAAACTTTGGAGCCTTTGGAAGTCATTATTATAGAGGAATGACTTTTCCTCGGCTGTCACTCTAAGTGAATATCTCATCATAAAAATATGCTCAGTTCTTGTGCAGACAACCACAGCCGCTGTGAGCTCATGAGTGCAGAGGGCCTGTCATGTCCAGAAGATACTATTTCTCCCAGGTCCTCCTTGTCCTCCTTCTCTTACAATCTTTCTATCTCCTTTTCCTCCATGGTCCCTGAGCATTGGAGGCAAATATGTGATACAGACATTGATGACACAAGATCAAGCCAGTTAACATTACTGTACAGAGAGGGAGGGGGTTCATGAGCCCAGCCCTGGCTGAGGAGTTACTGATGGTTGTTAGCTTATGGTGGAAGGACAGTCAGCTTTCCTTAAGGGTGAGACCTCTGGTAAGTGGGCCATGTTCCAATGGATAGACCCACACACCATGACTAGTACAAATTGGACTTGGTGAATTATTAAAGAAAAAAGAGGACATGAAGTTAAGAGGGTGAAGAGGGGAGGGGAGGTTGGATTGAGAAGAAGTTAAGGAGGTATGTGTATATCAAATATTCTAATATTTGATATTCTAATATCTAATATCTAAAAGCATGTATATATGTGAATGGATGGAAGTAAGGAAGGAAAGAAGGAAGGAAGGAAGAAAGAAGGAAGGAAGGAAGGAATGGAGGAGTAATATACTCAATTTTCTCAACTGGACTAAATAGCAATGGCTGTAGGCTATGCAGAAAATGTCCTTTGCTTCTCATTTTTTCTTTTTTATTCTCTTACTACCACCAACAATGGCTGATGGAAAGGCTCATTTCCCTTCTACCTGTATTTGATGATATCCAAAAAGTTGAAACAACAAGAGGTGCACAGGGTAAGAGTTTTAGGCTTGTCAAAAACTGTTCATTGTTGCCCTAAGAGTGGTCCCAGGGCAGAAGACATTCTGTTCACTCACTTCATATGGGTGACATCAGGTGTTGCTAAGTAAGTGAATGAGTAAATGAAGGGATGAGTGAACAGGTATAGATGCCCAAGTATGGTGACTGGGAAGTGACTGTTGCTCCCTATTATTGTTTGAATGAACCCATGGGCTCTCATGTCTTTGAGCTGATGGTCCTGCTTAGGGAGGTTGCTGAACCTTTAGCAAGTGGATCTTTGCCAGAGGAAGTGGGTCACTGGGGGGTGGGGCTTGATATTTGTAGCCTGTGCCTAGTCCTATCCCATCTCTGCTCCTTGATCTACTGAGATGTGAGCAAGCAGCCTCATGCTTCTGCTGCCATAGCTGAGGGCTGCTTCTACTACCATGCCTTCCCCACCTTGATGAGCTGTACCCTATCCAAATGTGATTCCAAATCAATGTTTGCTTTATGTTGCTTCTTGTCAGGTATTTGGTCCCAGTGATAAGCCGAGCTGCCAGTATGGCCCCTGAAAGAACTCAAATGTCACCCTTCATGAATCACGAACTTTAAACTGTTTTATCAGTCATGAGCAAAGGGCACCCTGAAGACACTTTGTTCCTATCTCCCCATTTTCTCTTAGGGAGCTATAAGCTAACCCATTTGGATGCCTCATGGAAGAGTCCCCTTGTATTTTTTTTCTATTTCTGTGATAAAACACCTTGATCAAAACAACTTTTAGAAGGAAGAGTTTATTTGGGGTTTATAGGGCTGGAGAATTCGAGTCCGTGATGGCAGCAGTCCACTGGAGCAGCAGCTGAAGGCTCACCTCTCAAACCACAAATAAGAAGCCAAGAGAACTAAATAGAAATAGCTTGAGTCTTTTAAAAACTCAAAGTCCACCCCAAGTGACTCACTTCCTCCAGCAAAGTCACATCTAATCTTTCCCAAACTGCCACCAAGTAGGGACCAAAATATTCAAATGCCCCAGACCTGAATGGGACATCTCATCCAAACCACCCCAGGCTCTTTTTAGAATCAAATTACTAAGATATCTTCTACATTCTTGGACTCTGCTGTATTTTATGAGAATTTAATGTCCTTTCATGGACATTGCAGAGTTTGATGAAAGTCTCCTAAAGACATTCAGAGAGAGGCAGTCTCCTTCAGAACTGTGATTTTTTACAATAGGGAGGAAAGGCTGTCTTAAAAGAAGGGGCAAAATCACTCTCCAGTTGTATCCCTGTGAGTTATAAAGCTACCATGCTACTATGTGCAGGGTGCTGAGTACACTCAGTTCCACTCCTCACAAGACCTACAAGTGTTACTCCATTTCACAAACGAGTTAACTGAGGCCTGGGAGGTTACACACTATTCCAAGGTGACCAGGCAAGATTTGAACCCAGGTTTATCTAACATCAAATCTTTTCCTTGTTCTGGAAAGAAAGCTTCCTTGTGAATTTTTCATTTATTAAGAGTGTGTTTGGATAAGCACATTTGCACTTGCAGGAAGTGAACATGCAGTAATGTATCCTTCTAGAATATTCTGTCATAGTCTTGTCCCATCTCTTTTTCCTGCTGCATGTCTGGAAAATTAAGTTGACTCTTGATGTCTGATCAAGTCTTAGTACTGACATTTGTTCATGTTCTTGAAGCTGGGAACTGACAGCCATTGATTATTCTTTTTAAAAATTGTCTCTATGAGCTGGCTGGGTTGGAATGTGCCTATAATCCCAGCACTGGGGAGGTGGAGGCAGGAGGCTCAGGCATTGAAAGCCATACTCAACTACATACATAGTTGGAAGCCATCCTGGGATAGTGCAACTTTATCTCAAAACCAACAAACTAAACAAGAACAAAAGCAAATGAAGTCTACACCCTGAAAAGGCTTTTTCGAAAGAGTGACTGTCTGGCTTAAGGGGATGGTCACAATGTGGATGCTCAGAGACCAGTTTTCCCAAGACAAAGGCAAGTCTCACTGACTCAGAAAAGCGCACCTTTTTCCCTTCTCTCCCTGGCACTTATTACATGTACTTTATAGTTGGTAATATACACATAGGCCTATGACACACACACATAATAAACTGAACAGATAAAGTGCATTATTATGCCCGGTCTACATCACCAAATAACCTGCCGGCTGAACAAAGGCTTTCTGCAGAAAGATTGCAGAGTGCCTTCTCTTTTGTCTTGCTTTCTTCTTTCTTCTTTACCATCCACCCCACCACCACCCTCCCCTCCTTCCCGAGCCCAGATATCGCAGGGCAAGGCCTCCGGAAGCATCCCATTCCCAGCAGGCTGGATCTCTGCAAGTGGTTAAAGGAAGAGCTGCAGGGAGGGCAGCGTGGAGACACTCCCCAAATCAGAAGCCCTTGCTTGGGATTATCTGTACTTCACTGGTCCCGATCCCACCTGCCCCTCTGCTGAGTTGTTTGTTCTGGAGCCCAGGTGAGGTCATGGCAGGTGCAGCAAAGGTTCAACAGGCCAACTTGGGGGGGGGCAGCTGCATGAGAGTAAAGCCTGGGGGACTCTGATCTGAGGGTGGAGGTGATTGTTGAAATAAGTTCCTTAAGATATAGCCTGGCTTAGTGGAGGGTCTTTAATAGGCCCTGGACACCTCCCCCAATGCTAAAAGGCATAACAGGCAGAAACATTTGTTAGACCTCGAGTTTGGCATTAATATCAGGTCTCCATGTACTGAAAAGGCGGTACCCTGGTTTCAAACCAGAGCGTCACACACAGTACCCCTCCCCCCTCACTACTCTGTTTCTCTACCTGGTTCCTCTAATTATGTCTAATTCATTTCTTGTTCTCCTCCCCAGTTCTTCATGCTGGGGTCCAAATACATGTAGGCATCACTGTGTACACCACTCTGATGTTAAGGCACTTAACACAACAACTGATAATTCTAACTAACGGGAAAGTGAGGAAGTCAGGTTTTTGTAAGAGTTTTATATGCCAATGAACAATTTCCCTGCGAAGACTTGATACTGTGAAGTCACTGTCTTGTGGCAAGCAGGTAGTAGAGACGATGGCTTGTTACCAATGAGAAGATTGAGATGAGGCACCTTGACTTGGATAGCTGCTAAGAGCAAATGGAATTTCCTAGACATGGAGGTAAACTGGGATTATCCAGCAAATTTAATAAAAAGAGCATCCCTACTGCCCACATGGGGATTCTGCCATGGGTTGGAAGAGAGGATGGGAATGAAGGGTTGGGAGTTAGATTGGTGATCCAACCAAAAGGAGTAAGATTGCTTTGATGTCAGTGACAGGTAGAAAGGAACAAAGGGATAATTGAAAAGAAGGGTGGCATGGGTGGTTTTCTCCTGTGAGCGTAGCACTTGGGAGGCTGGAAGCTGAGGCAGGAGGATTAAGCCTCAAGGTTTTTGATAGTCTGGGCTACATGGTGAGTTTTAGGCTAGTGTGAGCCTTGCCTTGTTTCAAACACACACACACACACACACACACACACACACACACACGAGAGAGAGAGAGAGAGAGAGAGAGAGAGAGAGAGAGAGAGAGAGAGAGAGAGAGAGAGAGAACATGGAGACATTTCAGTTACTTGTTTTGCCTGTGGTAACTGGAAGGGAATGGATAAACATCCCATGCTGTGAAAACCAAGAACCTTGCAGGCTGTTGAGATGGCTCAAGTTAAGGCTGCTAACTGCCTTTGACTCCCAGCACCCACATGGAGGCTCACCACCACCTATGACTCCTGTTCCAGGGGGTCCAGTGCCCTCTTCTCATCAACATGGGCTCCTGAACACAATGCACAGGCACTCCCTGGGGGCATGCACACATACCCACACAAAATGAAAACAAGTGTAAGATAAGAAACCAAAGAGCCCCAGAGAATAGCGATGACAGGATTGGGATGGTGGGACATCATTCTATGGGATGAAGTATGGAAACTGGGAGGGATGGTGGCTTGAGTGTAGATATCCCAGATATGTTACCATTCAGAGGAACGTCTAGAGACCAACTAAAATGCACCACTGGAAGCAGGAGGTGTACAGGAAGGAGCATGAGTCAAAGCACAGAACTGGGCTTAGCAATGTGGGGACTGTCTGTTTCTCTACTGGGCTAAAATCCAATCTCTTTCAAAATCTGGAACTTTCTGAGTGTCATTTTGGTACTCAGAAAGTTGACAGGTCATGGAAACATGTTGGAGTTCGGATCTGGGGATGAGAGATGTTGAATTGGTAAAGTCTATGGACATATTCCAAATGCAAGGACATGGAACAGTTCTGGTCCAAGCACTTTGGGTTAGGAACACTCATCCTGAACTGTCTACTTAAGACGGAAGCAACTCTTCACCTACAGCAATGGTGGAAACCACACACTCTCAACACATAAACTGAATCTTGTTGGTGTCCACTGGAGTGAACAGAGCAAGGTTACCTATAAAACTAGGCATGAAGGCTCCCAGAAGAAGCCAAGCCCACTTAAATGTACCTCCTACAGTTTTGTTCCCTGTTGCTACAGAGACCAAGGTGCCTTCTAGCTTTCTCTGCAAAGCAGGATGTCTTTCTCATCGGATTTCCTCTTTGATATCTTTCAAGGAAAACAGGTCATCTTCCTCTCTGTTCCTTCCCTACAAGTCATGTGATTTGACACCCTCACTGAAAGTGCCTTTGGCTTATAACACTGTGTACACACTTGTGTCTAGGCTGCACGGTTACTCCAGGCCATGCTTGCATTCTAAATGAAGAGACTTTAAGGTAGAAAAGGTTAGAAAATACCTTATGTACAGAGACCAGTGGCCTAATTTCTCTCCACCCCAGTTTCCTGATCTAAGTAACAAAGGGGTTCTAAGGAGACCTGGTGACCCACCTGTCACCTGTTGGGTTTCTTCATATCTGGCTTACCTTTGCACCTCCCCTGGCCCACCAGTCCCATAAAGTACCTAGACATATTTGTCCAGGGAATAATTAGGGTACAAAGGCCTTTCCTGCCAGTCTGACTGTACTACCTTCCTTTTCTCCGTGTAGTTTTGCAAAACACAGTCCTCAAGATTCTAGCAAGCTTTGTGGGATCTGATATCACTGTTAAATTAGAAAGTATTAGGATGTCTGGCTGGGAATATACCTGAGAGAGGAAGAGAGGGAGAGAGGGGCCACAGAGAGAGAAAAGAAAGGAGATTGGAGTATTAGAATGTGTTTGCGTATATGCGTCTTCCATAACAAAATCCCATCTTCTACTTGGGAAAATCTTCATTGTAAATAGTGATGAGCTGGACTGTCTCCAGTAGAGTTTCTGAGAGTCTTACATTCACCGTGTATATTGGGAATTGCTGAAATCCACATTGAATTAGACAGCCTTTCCCAAACTTTATACTTTATTTGATTTCAGAAGCCATATTTTGTGCCGTGTTTGTTTGTTTGTGTGTGTGTGTGTGTGTGTGTGTGTGTGTGTGTGTGTGTCTGGGGACTGAACCAAGGACATACTTTATTTTAAAGATGTTCAAAGTGACTAAGTTTCTGCCTATTCCCTTTTCAGAACCATTGGTTATTACAACATTTTTTAAAAAATGGAAGAGGAGGAAGAGAAAGAACACAAGAAAAGAAAAAGAAATATACAAAGTAGAGGTTAAAACCAGTGAAAGCAATACAGAATTTCAAATGAAATATGATTTCCCCTTGCAGAGTGGAACCTTGTGATAAGACACTGAAATAAAAGCCTTCAATCTGTGGCCTTTAGGGATGGGCATTTCTGTACTTCAAAATAGTGTCTGTACTGCAAGCTTGAGGCTCCTGTAAAGAGAGTTAAATCAAATTCTGGCACACCCTGAGTGCTATAAAATTACTCATGGGAAACTTGTTGTCAGTTACCAGAGTAAAATAATAGGGCGTACTTCTTTCTACCTCTCTCTCTTTATTTAAAATACCGACTCTCAGCCAACTAGCCATAAGCACCATCGAGGGCCGGATGTGTTGTTTCCCAGCAGGGTTAGACAGGTTGCTGGGGCTCACCCAGTGGGTGGATTTATGGCTTAGCTGGCATTCTGGATGACACAGGCAAGCCCATGAGGACCTTGGGAGGAGAGAGCTTATGTATGGGATGGTTCCCATCTCCATAAGACAATGCCAGCCTCTAGGGCCTCCAGTGGTTGCCATTGTCCTCTTAAGTCTGTCCTACCTAGTAACCATGGTATATGCTTTATGTGTGCATACTTGTATTCTGACACCATGCTTTCTGTTGCTGTCTTCTCGGTGCTAGAGACACAAGGGCTATTGGGAAGCTTCCATATTGATATCTAAGGAGAAATATCCCTCTTGGGCTTTTCTCAGATGAGTTGGGAAGAAGCAAAAGCTTTGTCAATGACACAGTATAACATCCATAAACACTCCCAAATGACTGTAATTTCAATTAGCATGGAGCCTTCCTATGAAACTCAGGTTTTGGTCTTGATGGTTTAACCACACTATGTTGTTATCCCTGTCTCATTTAGTGGAGAAAATTGGACTCAGGGCATTCCAATGGTTTTCTCTCAGTCCCACAGTGGATGAAAGATACATGACCTCAACCCAAGTATGCAATTTTAAACTCAATGCCCATACTCCTCATCATATTCCAGGAGCATGGCAATGGCAATACCTTCAGTACTGGTCAAGTGTCTTGGCACCCTACCCCTGCTCCCACTGTTACAGCTTACAGCAATTATATTCAATCCACCAGAGCTCAATTGCTCAAGTCATTAGCTCAATAAATGCTATCTATTTCTCATTAAGAATATGGGTGCATAAACTTTAACAGCCCACCCTGACCTTGCCCAAGACTCCCTTTTCTTTTACTTTCCTCATATATGATTTATCTGAAGCTTCTTTCCCTCCACTCTTCAAGATTCCTCAAGTGGAACACTGGTATGGCTATAAAATTGCATTGTTTAGTTATTAATACTCATGTCAGATCTCTGGAGTGTTCATCACATTTTCTGGCTCCCCCAACAGCTTCTATGCTGTCTCATTAACTTTAAACTGTACATGTTTCCTCAATCATTTTCCCTCTTCAGGTGTTGATGTGGATTCTCTTTCTGCCCTCCGACTCCCCCGCCCCCGTGTGTGTGTGTGTGTGTGTGTGTGTGTGTGTGTGTACATATTCATATGTACACATATGTGTGTGTTTGCAGACCCAAGGTAGATGTTGGATGTATCCCTTGGTTATTGTCCTCTATTCTTTCAAACTCACCCATTTGGCTAGGCTGAGCAGCCACTGAGCCTTGGGGATCTGCGTGTCTTCATTCCCCCTCAAGGGTAGCATTCTGAGCACACATTGCCATTTGGCCCTTTTACATGGTTTCTAGGGATTCAAACTCAGATCCTCATGCTTGTGCAGGAGACACTTTACCAACATAGTTGTCTCCCAGACTATGTGATTAAAAGAAAAATGGTAATATTAAGTGTCTGAAATCCTAGGTCTAACCTGAAAGCCTGCCTACTCCTGTTTCTTGGTTTGATGGGGTCTGAAACACGGACGCCACAGAACAGTAGCCATAGCAAATGTGCATAGGACATGGACCTCTCTTTCCCTTTAGTTCTGACCAATGTCTGCCAACATCTATAAGGACATCTTATGGCCAAGGAGGTCAGGACATATTCTGGCTATTACTTCCATACTGTGGGTAGGAAAGGCATTTAATTTCCTTGGAAAAAGAACCACAGAAGATGATGTGAACTAAACAGAACCTGTTCTCTGGGAAGAGAGGACAAACTCAAGCTTCAATGACACAAGTTACAATCTAGATATAACCTCATTTACAGATGAAATTGCCATGAAAGTCTTCTCCATCTACTGTATGACTTTAAATGAAAGGCAGCAAAGCCTTTACCGTGGGCCTCACAGATTGTAGAGTGAGAAACAGTACAGGGTGTGAAAGAGTCATCACATGAGTGAGTGGATGCTTGTAAGTCTTGTAAGTACCACTTTCATTGGTGGAGTTCTTCAATTCCCAAGGCCCCACCCTCACACCTGGCTTGGCCTCTTTGTGGTTGGTTCATTGGGATTTGTGTGGCCTTGTCACACTTGTTTATGGATGACCACACGGTTTGTTGGAATGATCAGACTGGGGAAGCCAGCTTCTCATTTTTCCTCCTCCTTTTGCTCATATAAATTTTTGTTTATCTAATTTTTTATTTTAACTCATTCTTTTTAATAATAATGGCCTTAATGTAAGAACATGGATGGCCTTGACAGATAATAGCAATGATATAAATATTCATGAGAACTGTATTTGGAGTATACTGACACATATGTAATCTTAAGTGCGTATCTGTGAGCTCAATTGAGGAGAGTATTCATCCCTGAGAGAGAAGTCCAATTCTCCCATCAGTTTATATAAGCAGCTGACCTTTGGGTTAAAATCCTCACCTTTTGAGTCTTGTCACTACAGCAGTCAGAAGCTGGGGAAGAATGCCAAGATCTTTCAGTTATTAACGCTCTTGAATCTTTTTCATCATGAGAAGTTCAAAGGAATCTGTATTATATAACAAAGACCCCATAAAGCCGTGTCTCAGTTTATAATGAGATAAGCTGGAAAGAGATGAAGTCACCAGGTCATGGGCCTTGTCTAATTGTCACTGTCACCACTCACCCCTAACAGATACATTTCACTTACTCACAATGAATGCCTTAAATTTTAACCTTTTATTTTATGTGTATGGGTGTTCTGCCTGCATGAATATCTGCTTAATAATGCATGAAGGGAGCCAAAAATGGGAGTTGGGTTCCCTGGTAATAGACAGGCTGCTATGAGCTGCAATAGGTGCGCTAGGAATTGAACTTGGGTCCTCCGGAAGAGCATGTGAACAGGTTGAGCAGCCGTGGGACTGAGGAAGTGCCAGCCTTTCTTCTGGTACATCCCTAGTCAACACAGCTGTGGTGGAAGAACTCCTCAGCGGTGAGGATAGAAGACCAGTACTCTTAACCACTGAACCATCTCTTTAGCCTCTCATAATGTCCTCTTATTAATGTAAAAAAAATACCAGGAACAAGTCAAGAGTCATTATTCTGCAAAGGAACAAAACCAAGGCTAGGTTATGAGGAAGAAGGTATTTTCCTCCTATAAGACCAGATGAGAGGTCTTTAGGTCTTTGAGGAAGTAACAGTGGTGGTGACTTGGATGAGGTCTTGCTTCTTAGGTGCCTTGTAAGTAAATCAGTGACAGCTTTATGTTGCAGAAGAGAGAAAGAGAGCGTTTGTGTGTGTGTGTGTGTGTATGTGTGTGTGCACATTTGTTCATGTGGGGGTGCACATGTTTGTGCATGTGCTTGTGTGTGGAGGCCAGAGGATAACCTGGGTTCTTCATGAACATCTGCCTCAATTTTTTGAACCTGGAATTTGAAGATTCAGCAAGGCTGGCTGGATGGTGAGCCCCAGTCTACCTACCATTCCAGCCCTGGGATTACTCTCAACACCCCACACAGCCTTTTCACCTAGGTTCTGGGATTCAAACTCCAGCCCTCATGTTTGTAAAGCAAACCACTTCCCTATTCCTGAAGAAGCCTTTTTAATATAAGCAGGCTCTCCCACTCTCTTCCCTTTTCTTGGGACACCTTTCCTTCAGGGTGTTCAAACACATGCAGATGATTCTCTGTCTTTTATTGAATATAGTCAATGCTAACTTTGAAAGCAGGGAATGAGGGAAAGGGTGGCTTTCCCAAAGAGGAGGATGTGTGGGATGGTGCGTTTGTGTGCTTTTTATTACCATAACAGAACAGAAAGGCTGAATAACTCACAAAGAAAAGAAGTTTATTTAGGCCACAGTTTGAGAGCTGAAGGTCTAAGCAACATAGTACTACCTCTAGTGAGGTCCCGTCTGACTCTTGCCTGATGGCAGGTGGTACCAAAAGGGTGGGGGCACCCGAAAGAGGGAGAGGCTATGCGAGACAGGAAGGCAGAGGGCAGGGAGGGGTCCATCCTGCTCTTTTTATAAGACTTCTCTCAAGAATACTAACCAGGTTCCCTGGGAACTACATAAGTTCCTCCTCCCGAGAGCATACCCTTACAGACCTCAGAATCTTCTACTGGACCCCACTTCTTAAAGATTTCATCTCTAAGAGGTAAGTTTGAGGTCAGCCTGACCTACGGAGCCAGTTGCAGGACAGTCAGGGCTACAAAGAGAAACCCTGTCTCAAAAAAACAAACAAACAAAAAAACAACAACAAAAGATTTCAAAACTGAAGACTAACACATGACTACTGGGGAACAAACTCAAACCTGATCCAAGCCATAGCAGATGCGTACTGGAATGAATTCGGGAAAGACAAGGAAAATTGGGAATGAGACCAGTCAGAACACGGAAAGTATCCTGCCGGGATCCCTGCGTCTTTGTCTTGGTTGGTAGGACAGAATGAGTATGTTGAATGCCTCTTCATCCTGACTAGACAGTGAAAAAGGTTTGAATGTTTCATAAAACTATTTGAAGAAGACCAGAAAAGCAGAAGATTCCAGAATAAGAAGGGACCCAGATTCCTGTCTTCATGTGAACAGGTTGAGCAGCCGTGGAACTGAGGAAGTGCCAGCCTTTCTTCTGGTACATCCCTAGTCAACGCAGCTGTGGTGGAAGAACTCCTCAGTGGTGAGGATAGAAGACCAGCAGTGGTTTAGATGCTTGCTTGAACATGGACGGGGGGGGGGGATCAAGATTGCTAGCTTTTCCATCTCATTGGTGAGCTGAGACCTCTGAGACAGAACCAAGGCCACACCCCCTGCAGGTTACTTCCACGCTGTGTCCATCTGCAGTCACGTTCCATTCCCACTGCTTCTGCTTGCTGTTTTGTAGCTAAGATGTTATCAAAAGACACACAGTGAGATAGATGGGATCCGGAGGCACTGCGCATGCAAAATGATGCCCATTTGGCTCATCTCTAAATGAAACCTAAGTGCCTCTCTGTACTCTCTGTTTTAGTGTAATTGTGCTCAGATGGATAATTTAGAACAGTCATTCACTCTTCAGGTATGAAAATGATGTGTCTCCTTTGCCCTTCTGTGTGGTTAGCCCTGGTTTACTGAGATATCTGAGGCAGCTGTGACAATGCCCTCTCCCTTTTCCATGGCTCTCTGCACTCTGCTGGAGTCCTTAGCCGGACCTCGGTAGTTTATCCTAGAGTTTCCTGCCTTTGCTGAGAAGGTGGGACAGGTTGAACGGGTTATTACCCACGTCTTGGAAATATTTCAGAAAGGAGTGGATGTCCCAGCCAGGTGTTTGGAGCAGGGTGGGTTTCCAGGGATGGCTTCCTGCTAGGTCTAGTTCTCATGGCTAATTAAAACCTCAAGGTAGTGAGTTATTAATTTGTTGCTTCCTTTTTATCACCTTAATATCTTCTGAGGACTCAAGGGGTAGGGGTAGGGGCAAGGAGGCCATGTTCTTGTTCTTACCTATGTGGGTTGTAGAGATTTGGCAATAGTCTCCCAGCTGTCTCTCCTTAATTCTCCTCTGATCTATAATCGGCAGTAGAGGGTCTCCATCTTAGATACCTGACCATCTAAAACCAAGCTTCCCCAAGCAGAAGCAGAAGCCAGTCACTGCCCATTGGGCAACAATCCCCTTTCCAGAGGGACATTCGTAATTCATTACTATCCACCTTCTCTCCGCAGTTGCCTTTGCATGACGTGGGCCCAGGTGGAAGGAAAATGCTGACTCTTACCCTTTTCAGAACATGTTAGGGTGGAAACTCTGAGTCCTGTGCTTGGCACAGCCAGGTTGGAGTTGGAGCCTGGGCACTGCCATATAAATCTGGGAAAGTCATTTGAATGTTCCAAACCTCGATTTCTTTATCTGTAAAATTGGAGTAATAAAACTTCCCATGGCCAACTTCAGAGAATCATTGTGTGGGGAGGAAAGTTAAAGTGGGATGGTGTTTGTAAAATGACAATAGATGTTGAAAAGCATAAAGCCCAGCAGACAGTTATAACCATGGCCTGAGAAACAAGACTGTTATCACTTAGAAATGTGATCTAAGTTAAAAAAAAAACACATACCCCAATGCCCCCTTACTTCTCACCTGAAGAAGCCTCTTGAGGACTTTTGCAGGAAGTGTTGACTACTGAGCAAGGAGAATTGCAGATTGGCTCTTGGTTTGACAGCCACAATCTCTAGACAGCTATCCATGAAGTGGACAGTCACCTGATGGCCTTTCATTTGGGGTGACTTCATTTAGACTTGCATAGTTATATAACATATGGGGCTCACTCTTTAATTGTTTTGCTGCAGAGTCTTCAAGTACTGGCATCACTGTGAGAGTGGCTTTTGGTTACTCAGCTTCCATGAAGCTCTGTGGCCCCTACAGGGACAGCTGTGGAGATGGGGACAGATCTCAACAGGCTGGTGAGCAGGCAGCGCCAGCACCAACCACAAGAAGAACCTCAGGCCAGCTGCCAAGTTTCAGCCAGGAGACAACATCTCTCCTGGAGTTTATAACCCTGCAAAGGCGGAGCCAATAATGAAAGCTCTCCACACCCTTGACACCACAACATTACTCATGAACACAGTGCTGTTAATTAGCAGCGGTAAATACCACAGTTATTTCATTCTGTCACCACTCTCTCAGGAAACAACTCTGAGACCCCCCCACTCCCCAGTGGTGGGATGGATGGGGAGTATATCCCCACAAGGCATTGAAGTTTTGCTCACAGTGGAGTTCCCGAAATCCCAAGGGGCAGCTCATCAAGGGCAGATGGAAGTCTGCCTTGGCTGTCCATCTTCCTGTAGTGAATGTAGGTATGTGGCCATGACTTTTCTAGAAGTTCAAGTTGGAACCTGCTGATCTTTGAACACTGAATGCAAGTGCTTATTTGATATAAACAAGTCTCCAATCGCCTTTGAGCCTCCCTGCTTCCCAAGAAGGCCTGTTGAGTGATGGGGTAGTTCTCATCCAGTGTTAACATGTGATATCTACTCTCTCTACTGCTTGGAAGGTCTAAGTCAGGCCACTGTAAACTCTCTAGAACAGATGGAACTTTCCCATCTACAGTAGACATGATCCCATTGGATATTCAAATTTGACACAGCATGTTATTTTTATTTACTTATTTTTGAATCCATATCCTGAGGCATTCTGCATGACAGATGCTGTAGAGATAAGGGCCAGTAGGACAATGTCTTGGTCTTCAGAAATTCCAAGTCAAATGGGGTGGATGGGTGGCCATCACAAGACGATGATGATGGAAGTCAAGGCTGCCATGACAGCCCACAGAAGAAATCAATCACTTAATGAGGTGAAAGATATGATGAAAATCAAGTTTTAAAAACTGAAAAAGAATTTCCTGAGAAGAAAAGCTTTTGAGTTTCAGAGAAAGCGAAATGGCCATGCACAGAGGGAGACCATGTTCTATAGAGTCAGAACAAATGAGTGGATAGTCATTGCTTGCCCTCAGTAGGACTTTTCTTTGTGTTTGTACGTAGCTAAGTTTCCTGATGTTGCATCTCTGTAGAACACATATCCCATTAGTCCTGTATATATTTTCTTTATGTGCTGACATGTTCGTGTCAGCATCCAATGCTGATATCCCTGTGGGTAGCCCAGTACAAGACTGTTCTACTATTTTGGATTTTGTTCTCTATTTCTTCCCACCTCAATATATGGGTCTTAGCTTAACCCTTAGAAAACCAGTGCTTTAAGGGATGGATTACATGAACATGAATCAAATGAATTAAAATACCAGTCTTTCAAAATTTTATCTCAATTCTTCTTTTTTCCCCAGTGCCTTCAGTTGGGGATCAGAGGTAAAAGGAGCATGGGGGTCACTGATTGGTGATTACCCTCCACTTTACTGTCCACTTCCTTCATCTCTCATGGGACAGTTGCCTTCTTCTTCCACTGGGCAACATTCCAATCCACACATTTCCATTTTGGTCTCAGCTCCTACTACCACCTCCATTCTCCATGAGCAGTGCGGTAAGCATCACCAGCAAAATCAGCGTCAGAGTACTGGGGGTGGGGAAATTTCTTATCGAGAGAAATATCAAAGTTTTGTGAGGTATCTCTGACTCGTGCGTCTCCCTGGTCTTTCCTTCATTTATTTCCTGGGTATGGGGCACCCTGCTATGTGCTGGTGTTGCTACCAAGTGCAAGATAAATGACACACGCCTCCTCAGACCTTAGAGTCACAGCATCCACATATGAAACACTCTTTTTGTGGCCAACAGAGGCACTCATGGCTGGGCCAACTGGGTTCTTGAGTGTCTTAAGGAGGGAGATAAGAAGAGAGATTGACCTAGCTATCCAGGTTTCCAACAGACATCAAGACAACCTCTAAACAGACACACAGGTTCTGAGGAACAGAGCTAGAGAAGATGACCTGGATGGGTTTCCGTGTTTTAACTCCATCTGAGTTTACTGATGCATATTTTATTTAATAAAGAAAAACAAACCCTGGGAATCTAATCAATTTGAGCATTTTCCCTAAACATGATGTACTTTGTTTCTAAACCTAGACCTTATCATCTACAAACCTTGAAAACAAAGATGTCTAACTCCAGGAGTATTTCGTGGTCTGACCTATACAACACCAACCAACAGTCCTAGAACAGACTGGTCAGTCCAGTCACCAGACCAGAGCTCAGCTTACAGAGGCATAGCTGTCAGCCCCTGCCTATCACTTCTCCAAGCCTTCGGCTTCTCCCCTGTGCTGTCTGCTGTAGTCACTACCCTACCTGTAGCACCTGAGAGAATGCCCATGACATAGCTATTGCTCAGGGCATTTTTGTGAGCTGAGTGGCTGACTGTTCACGTTGACCCAGACACAACCACCCAGCTGCCAACACCTTGTGAAAAGGAAGGCGAGGTACTTCTCCTTCCTTGGCTTTAATAACAGTCTATGGGTACTGTTGTCTTTTATATGGCTGCTTAGCTCATTGTGAAGGTCCAATAAATATTAATGGATGGACAAGAAGCTCTGAGGTTTGGCTCCCGTTGTAGCCAAGTACTATTTTTTTAGGAAGTTTATGTGAGCAGGGGAATTTAGGACATAATGTTGGGAATCCTCAGACTGTCGGGCCCCCTTCCTTCTCCCAAAGCTAGCCTGGGAGAAGTGGGTGGGGACAAATAGAAGGAAAGTACCTAATTATATGCATGGGTTAGATAATTATGCCATTGGGTTCTTACTTGTGGTAGGTTTTTCAGGAAGATTTGCGGACGTTCAATTTTGAAATGCTTTGTTTTCCTGGCCTCTGTTTGATTTCACCCTGATTCATCAGCATGGTACCTGCTGTGGTAGGGGGGGTAGAGGTGGGGGTTGGGAGGGTGAGGGAGTATCTAAGGTCCTGCCTATGGACTTATCATCCATACATGATAACGAGCTTGGCAATGGTTTGGCAACAGGAATCACATCCCCAAATCCAGTCAAGCGCTTCAGCCTACTGAGGAACCTTTCTTGTTAGCATTCAACATCGTGTCCTGGAACCAGCAGCCTCAGCTTCATCTGGGAACTTCCTGGAAAGGCAGAGTCCTGGGTTCCACCCCAAACTCCCAGAAACTCTAGGGTGGATCCTAGCAACCAATTTTTAACAAGCCCTCCAGGGGATTCTGAGGTATGCTCAAGGTTGGAAATCTAGAGTCTGCAACAATCCCTGGCCATTGTGACTGTGGGATGCAGTCCTCATCCCAGACCTGGTAAACGAGAACTTCCAAGAGTGTGGACCGAGCGTCAGGCTTGCTTCTTTGAACCTGTATGCGTATCCTGATGCCGTGTGGCCATGGCTGAACATCACAGCACCAGAGTAACATTGACTCTGCACCCTGTGTATATCAGCATCACCCTCATGAGGAAAGCTCCATAGGCACTTAGCGTAGTCAAAGATATGGACCTCACACACTGCCCAAGAACATCTCTACCATCTGCAATTTGACTTTCCATCCTCCCTGCCCCCATTGCAGGGTCTGACCACAGAATTCACAATACAATTATGAACATGCAGAGGCTATGATTCGGGCGCCTGTGTGGGAGGACACTGTCCCATGGTTTCAAAAGCAACCAGCATGTTTCTTGTGACATCCCAACTTGTCAGTTCAGGAGATGAGCTTATATATGCAGAGAGAAGAGGTCAGCCAGTTTGGGCTCCACTCAAATTCAACGCAAGGCACTGTTTTTTCCCTGATCTTTTCCATTGGATCTCACCCCTGATTTGTTACAGTCACATCTGGCGTGCCCAACAACTCACAGGCTCCAGCTATAGGAGTAGGAGAGGACACCGGATTTCACATTTGAGTCACATTTTGTGGGGATTCTGATAACCCACCACCAATTTTAGGAGTCCTACAATAAGCCAGGTGCCGGTGCATGGTCTGGAAACTGTCAGCTATAGCTACTGTCTTTTAGGCTCTGCAGATCACCTGTTCTCTGTTATAACCAATCAACTTCAGCATTGTAGCAACCATCTCTCACAGATGAATAAGTGAATGAGATAAATGACAATAGTTTTGTTTTAATAAAACTTTATTTAGAAACTCATGGGATGTGTTTGACCATGGGTTATCATTTACTGTCACTGTCTAGGCAACTCATCTCAACCCTGAGTGCATGTTAGGGACACTGGGAGAGGTTTTTACTTTGCTTTTGCTTTGTTGTAAAAATAATGCCAGGGCCTGGGGCCTTAGTTCTAAGGACTTGAATTCAGTTGTCCTGAGGAAGAGACCACGTTTTTAATTTCCCTGTCTTTTCTGACTCTTCATTGATTCCCATGTATAGCCAGGATGGAAACCACAACTTCAGATCTTCATTCAGCAAGTAGCCATTCACTCATCAAGTTCTGGGAACTTTAAAATATGACTCAGGTACATTACACTTCTTCACCCAACACCCTCTGGCACTTTCCACACCGCTCACACTAGAATTGATGGTCTTGTCCTACCCTGAATTATCCACGGAGATCTTGGCTCTAATGATCTCTTAGAGGCCACCTCCTAATCATCTGCCATTTTATTGCAGTTCCATCCCACTGGTCTCTCTGACTCTGGAACACATTGAACCCTACCCTTTGCCAAAGTCTTTGCCTGTATGCCCTTTATTCCATCGTGTTGCTTCCTTTGTAGTATTACTCTGCTAGTCAGCTTTAACCGTCAACTTAGGATACCTCAACGTCATTTGAGAGGGAAGACTTCATTGAGGAGTTGTTTTGCACCAACTGGGCTGTGTGTGTGTCTGTGTGTGTGGAGGAGGAGGAAGTTGTCTTGGTGGTTAATTCAGGCAGGAGAGCTCTGCCCACTTGGGGCAGCATCTTTGTCTAGATGAGTGGTCCTGGAAGTATAAGAAAGCTAAGTAAGCATGAGCTTGCAAGCAAGTTAGCAAGCAGTGGTCCTCCACGGTCTTTGCTTCAAGTTCTTGCCCGAGCTGCCCTGCCTTCCCTCCGTGATAGACTGTGATGTGGAAGTGTAAGCTAAATAAACTCCTCCCCTCAGTTCCTTTTCAACAGAGTGCTTTATCACAGCAACAGAAGGAAACCAGAATGTCCCCTGAATCTGTTTTTTTGACTCTTGACAGTACTTAGTATTATTGGACACATTATATATTCAGTTATGATGGACATTCCAGGAACTGCTTGTACATACTACTTAGCTAACTGGCAGTGGAATGTAAGGCAATGTTTTGACTTCTAGAAGCTTAGCCATCGCTAAGAATAAAAAAAATAATAATAACTCATGAGACAGATAAAGATCTACTTATAAAAATATGAAGCGCGTTCATTTTCAGTTACACACTGACATTAATTGTTCTAGGTGGGAAAAAGGACTGTAACTGCAGAAGCTGAACTACGCTAAATGTTAGTAATAAGAGCACATTGGCAGTTGTACATTTTTGTGGGACTTTTCTTAATGCCAGTGTATAGGGACTTCAAATAAGAATTGACTATTTTTAGTTCTGAGATGTAATTTTGCCTGAACAATGCTACTCATTGGTGCTGGAGAGATGGCACAGCGGTTAAGAGCACTTGCTGCTCTTCTAGAGGACCTGAGTTTGGTTTCTAGCACCTGTAATGGGCAGCTTCCAGCTCTCTGTAAGGGATCTGATATCCACTTATGGCCTCTGCTGGCACCTGTATACACAAACGCATGTAAATAACAGTTGAGATTAAAAGTAAAAGATGCAAATTTTCTTATTTTCCTTTTGTTTGACTTCTTTCTTTCTTTCTTTCTTTCTTTCTTTCTTTCTTTCTTTCTTTCTTTCTTTCTTTCTTTCTTTTTGCTACATTGTATCAGTCAGACCATGCCAAGGACTATTGCCGTGAAGGTTAGATCTTGACCAACCAAGCTGTTGTAACCAATGATGAAATGAAATTTTATTTCTGCTATGACTTGAACACTTTCTAAAGCTTAGGTATGAATTCAATTGAGATCACAATGGTAATGACAGGAAGGGGGCAGTGAGAAGTAGGAGGAGGGTAATGAGGGACCCAAATATGAGCAAGGTTACATGTAAGTACATGCATGAACATGTCATAAGTAACTTCATCACCTTATATATGCTAACTAAAAACAAAATAGAAGAAGTGAAACCTTTAAGAGATCACTGGGTTAAGAGCGCTCCGCCCCCATGGATGGAAGAATGCTCGTATTTCTGTGTCACTTACCTTGAGCCTGGGTTCTAGAGGAAGGGGTATGTTTAACTGGTTTCCCCTCTGTTCCCTTCGTGCTTGCTTACCTCCCATGTTATCATTCCGTGCAGGCACCCACCCAAAAAATCACTGCATGCTTATGGACTCCTCCGCCTTTTAGACCTACGTGCCAAATGACCTTCTGTTCTTTATAAATTAGCCAGTCTATGCTCATTCTGTTATGAAAGTAAGGAACACACCAAGGCGATTTCTCTCTTGCTCTGCAGACTGTAATGTAGTCTTTAATATTCTTTGTGATTTCACAAGATCTGACCATGCGGTTTAGCTCTGCAGCCTGGCTTTCGTGAAGGGATACAACATTTCAAAGCCAAGGACACTCACATCTGTGCTTGTATGACTCTTCTGAGGGAGGCATGACACACATGTCTATTTACTCCAGATAGGGAATTAATGACAGGCTAAAGAGTCCACTGAAGTCCAGTTTGGCAACCCACTGAGTTTATTTGAGGTTACCTATGGGAGTATAGCGGGGGGGGGGGTGCTTATAAGATCAGAGATGACTCAAAGAAGTGGCTTTGCTGCTGAACATCTCACCACAGCATGGGTGACAATTCACAAAAGCTGCAACCCTAGTGCTCCCTATCTTCCTGCCAGACAGCATGACAGATTGGAGAATCTCTTCTAGGCACTTTAGTTCATTGGAGAGTCGTCATAACCCCACCACCACCACCAGGGGAACTCGGCTGGTCAATATTCTTTACTGCTTCTATATTCTTCTGGGGTGGGGGTAGAAGGAATGGGGAGATATCATGGGAACCTTGTATTTTTACTTTCCAAGACCTAAGACATTTATTTATTTCCTAAGTCTTGTGAGCTTCCCTACAGGATGGAATGCTGGAACTTGGAAGAAGTTTCTGAGTAATACCTGTAAAGCAAATCATCAAAGTAATTGTCATCATTGTCATAGTAATTTCTGCCTCCTGGGGTTATTGAGAAGCTTACAGGAAACAATGCAAGTGGAAAGTCTAGCAAGCACTTAACACCAACTATGTCCTCAGTAGCTGCTAAGATCCCTTTTCATTCTAATAAGAAAGTCAGTAACAAATCATCAGCTGTGCAAAATATTCTCATTCTTTCCCAAATATATACAATATTCCAAGGAAGTTTATAATTAATGAATTCAAAGAAAGACCTGTTGTTGATTTCTTATGGTATAACATTTTTTAAATATCCAAACTTTTAAGATTTTAAAATGTGGCTTAGCTTTCTCCTACATATATGAACTCTATGCATCTTCCCTTAGGTCGGAATCTGTACTCTATCCATGACCTTCAGCAGCAGTTTTCATTCCAGTTGATGAAGGCTTCTTTTTACCTGAAAGCTGCAAGGTGCCATTCCCACATTCCAGGTAAGGTAATGGAACACTGCAGAATGTTGGTACAAAGGGTCCTGGTAGTGGGCCGTGTGTGTGTGCAGGCTGAGCCTGCAGAATGTAATGGATTTTGCAAGTAAGCTCTTACTGTTTACTGAGAATGCATCTTTGTTCGGTAGGTGCAATAATCAATGCAACCCTGGAAGGCTTTGTGGGGAGCTGGCGTCTTTGTTGGGTTTCACAGAATGAACAGGAGTAATAGAGATAAACAAGGGAAAACAATTGGGTGTGTGGGGCAGAGATAAGAACAAAAGCACCTGTCAGGAAACACCTTATAGAAGTAAGAAAGTGTGGTGGGTTGACAGAACAGTGGCCGTTTGTCTTGGACAGGGAGAGAGAAGTGTGTGAAGGCCACAAAGATTGGACAAGGGTGGGCTGTGAGGGGGCCCTTACATGTCCTGTTAAAAAGCCTGCTGGGAAAGTTTCACACTGGGGATGGGAATGATGGAGGCACACTTTAGATGCCGTGGTCTAGTCGCAGCTCAGAGAGTGACTTTGAAAGACACCAGGAGGACATGGAGAGGCAAAGGTCAGTAGAAGTCTGCTGCCTGGTCCAGGTATAGAATGATAAAGACGTTAAATGATGGCTACAGGTTTGAGAAGGAAGGGGAAGGTTGGACGCGCAGGAAGTGAAACAAATAGATATTAACTCGTCCAATGTGCAAGCGGGGAGAAGTGGACTTCCAGGTTTTTAATGGCTTGTGTAATACTGGAGGGTCTGCGTACACAGAGGAGGGTCCTGTGTGGGTCCCTGGAGGAAGGAGTTGAGGTACACTCTGCTCCCCTTTTGTTGACTTTGATGCCCTTATGCAGTACCCGGGAAGACAGGCTGGCTGCCACTCAGGTAGATGCTCAGTCTGAGGCTGTCAGCACAGCTCTGGGGTTCATCATCTGAGATGTTGGCTGGGGTGGGGACAGCAGAAGAGACCTTGGGAATGTGGAGTTTTAGAGGCTATCACACAGGCATAAAAACACAAGATCCCATGAACCTGGTCAAGGAGTGGACAGAGAGACACGGGGAGGGGCTGGGGTGGCGCAGCAGCATGATTTGAGGGTAGAGGAGACAAGGATGTCCAGCCTGAGGACACACCACAAGGACAGAGGCATCCACGCAGTGCGTGAGCAGACTGCAAGCTCACTGCTGGGTTTAGTCTCTGCAGAACTAGCAGCCATGTCAGAGCCATCTCTGTGCAGCTGAGGGTCAGAGGGGGTTGCAGCCTCCCCTTCCCATAGCTACTCATATGCCAGGTCTCACTTCAGATGTGAAAGAACCAGCAAACAGCAGGAGAACAATAGACATACTGGTTAAAAGCAAACGTGTTAGAGGCGTTGGGGCTCAGCATTATGGTCTGTGGGGGCTGGAAGGGGTTTTCTCTGCTGCCAAACTCTGAGAAGCTAGAGGCATACAGAGGAGGGAGAAAGACCAGCTTTATCTATCTGTCTGTGTGTGTATGTATGTATGTATGTATGTAAGTATGACCTATCTTTAGCTCTGTATCTATCTACAGCTCTCTATATATCCATCTGTCATCTATCTATAGCTATCTATCTATCTATCAATCATCTATCTATCAATCATCTATCTATATATCCATCATCTATCTATCTGTCTGTCTATCATCTATCAATCATCTATCTATATATCCATCATCTATCTGTCTGTCTATCATCTATCTATCAATCATCTATCTATATATCCATCATCTATCTATCTGTCTATCATCTATCTATCAATCATCTATCTATATATCCATCATCTATCTATCTATCTATCTATCTATCTATCTATCTATCATCTATCCATGTGCTTCAGGTCCTTTGTCCACCAATGGCCTCCATCTTTGAAGACAACAGCTGTAAAAACTGTGACCAGGACCTGGAGAGAAGGCCCAGCTGATCAAGTGCACAGCATCAGAGTAAGGATCTGAGTTGGGATCTCACATAAAAAGTCAGGCTCAGTGTCACATGTCTGTATTCCCAGTGCTGGGAAGAGAAGAGGACTCCTGAGGCCTGCTGGGTAGTCAGTCTGGCAGAATCAGTGGTTTCTAAGTTCAGTGAGAGACCTTGCGACCCTGTCCCACAAAACATGGTAGAAGGCTGTTAAGATGGCTCACAGGTAAAGGCACTTGCCACCAAGCCTGATGGCCTGAGTTGGATCCTGGAAGCTACATGGTGAAAGAAGAGACACAACTCTCACAAATTGCCCTTTTATCCACATACATGTATGGCACATGCATACACACACATACATATAGACAGACACACACATACACACATGACCATGCTCACACAACATATTCACACACATACACACCCACATACACCTTCATACATTGACATACGTACTCACATAGTCCCATACACACTCACACATTCACATTCACTCACCACACACACTCACACACATACATGCATACTCACATACACACATTCACATAGACTCACATTCACACACATACACACACTCACACATTCACATACACTCTCACATTCACATAAACCCTTCACACACATACAAACGATACAGAGCCACAGAGGGGAGCTGATTTATCTTAAGGAAGTATTTAATGTGATTATGGATGGAGGTTTGGTGAGTTTGGGCTCTGCACTTGATCTTAACCAGAAGGCTGGGAAGTGATGAGTTCAGTTTGGAATGTGATTGTGAAGGTCAGGGAGGCAGATAAGCTGGAGTCTTCATAGAAGAGTCCCTTCTTTCTCAGAGGAGGCCGGGCTTTTTTCTAATCAAGCCTTCATTTGATCGGTTGTGGCCTACTCCATTGTAAAGTTTAATGTGTTTTACTTGAAGTCCACCCACACAAATGTTCATCTTAAAACATATATGTATCACGGAAATTTCTAGAATGATCTGTGACTAAGTCTAGCTGCACTGTAGCCCAGCCAAATGGGCACATATGAATAATCATGCCGCTCACATCCCCTTGTTCTGAGGGAGAACAGCTGTCAGGCTGTGATCCATTGCCTTAGAAAGGCCTTCATGACTGGGATTTGATGAGGACCTCAGGCTAATACCTAGTGAGTTCCCCATGAGTGAGCCCGGAAGCCCAGCCCAACCAGAATCTATCTTTCAGAGGCAACAGCAGCCCGTGAGGGACACTAAGACGGGGTCCTCATCAGACTTCAGGCCCATGGGAATGATGAAGCAATCAGCGTTGTGGTTTTAACCTGTTGTTTTGAGTCAGTTGTAAAGAGTTGATGGTAGCTACCCCGGGATTTTCCCTACGTGTTTTTACCTTAAACACAGGGACATCTACCAGGTGCACAGTGCAGGGACCACCCAACATTCTAAAGAGATGACTCAGTAGCTGTTACCAAATTCTCCCTCACTCCTTTCTTATCATCACCTTGGCTGGTTTTTGACTCAGTTTATAGACGGGCAAGCTGAGTTTTGGAGTGATCAGTTCAGACTCGAGGAACCACAGGAGTCCCAGGGCAGAGTTGACCCATGATATCCTTAGTCCCATGGACAGATAGCCCCCATATCAGAAGCGCAGTCATCCTGCAGGCTAGACCCTTCCTTCCACACTGGGTTGCTATCAAATTCCACATTGAGGCAGAAAATGATTGCATCTGGGGAAGGAATTTATTCTGCAAGCCCTCGGTGGCAGCCATTCTCCATGGGCAGTCCATCCATGTTAATAAATGTCTCACCTACCAGACAGCTTCAATAAGGTGAACCGCCATGGGGAGGTCATGCCTGTCAGCTCTGCTTTACCGAGACGCGAAGGCCTGTCTGAGAAGGCTCTGGAATTTAGCTTGTTGTCCTGAAGAAAAGACAGGCCTGCTGTTTCTCCCCAACACTAACCCTTCCCTTCTCAGATACCATTTGCATTCTGAAGGCCTCAAGGGTGACACTGTCTGTGCAGAACTCTAGCTTAAAAACTTGCTTCCATGGTAGCTAGCTAAATTGTTTGTTTGTTTATTCATGCATGTATTATTTTTTAAGACAGATTCTTCTGTAGCCCAGGCTGGCCTTGAACTCCTGCCTCCACCTCTTGAGTACCGGTACTACAGGTGTGTGCCACCTCCCAGCAACTCGTTTACTCCGTGCTGGGAATTGAACCCGAGGCTTTGTGCAAGTGAGGCAAACATTCTAGCAACTGAGTTACATACCCATTCCTTCAGGTCTCTCATTAATTCTTCTGGCAGTCCAGGGTTCCTCCCCCACGTTACAGGTTGGGTAACTGTACCTCACTGCTCTCTGAGGGTTATGCCATGAGTGAGCCTTGGGCTTCCTGAGTACGCATTAACTGAGGGAAACCGAGTGTCCTATTAAATGTTAGCTGTCTTGCATCACTTTCGAAGAAAACCTTAGGCCTAGGAGTTCTGGAGTTTCCAGTTCTCAGTAAAGAAGGTCAGTGGCGGGAGGTCTCAGCCTTGGGCATCGCTTGTGCCTCAAGAGAGGAAAGGAGAAGGCAAAACTGAGCAGGCTAAGGTAGAAACGACAACTGGGGAGAAGCTAAGAGTCACTTGGATTAGTAAATGAAGGAGCATAATTCACTGGTAGAGAACATCCCTAGTATGCCCCAGGCCCTGGGTTCAATTCTCCTCACTGAAAAAGCAGGTCTGTATGGGGAGTAAGTAAAGACAGCGACAGGGGCCTAATGTCCTCTTTCTGTAGGCTAGGGGGCAGTGGCCCTAGGTGGGTTGGGGCTCTCTGTTAGAGGCAAGTCTCTTCCTTCTCCTTGTCCTATCTGCCCCATAAATTATGGAATTTCCCTTTAAACTCACCAAAGCTGGTTTCTCGGTTTAGCCCATGAAGATTTTAGTCTTAGCCTGACTCTCTGGACTTGGCATTTTCCTCTCTGCTCTCACTGTCCCCATCTGTCACCCTGACTTCTCAGGTGCTTCACAGGCCCCATTTGGTCCCTCCCCTTCTCTTTTCACTCTGTCAGGCCATGGTTAACGGACCTCCTTCAAAGAGGAAGCAAGATAGATGGCAGCCAGACAGGCCAGGGAAGATGTCTCCACCTCTCGATCCTCCCAGTGAGTCCTCCACCTTCCTGGGAGGTTATAATGTGGCCAGGACTCCTTTCTCATCATACCTACCTGAGGCTGGCCCACCCTACCGCATGCCGCTAATCCCAGCCCTTGGGAGGCAGAGGCAACCTATCTATGAATGTTCAATCCCAGCCTGTTCTACATAGTGAGCTGCAGGCCAGCCCGGGCTACACAGTGATACCCTGCCTTCAGAGACATCAGTTAATGTCTTAGTTACAAACTTGAATCTAAAAAAAACAAAAACAATTGCAGTCACCAGGGTCCGAACTGTCTGGGAGCGGCACATCTACTTCTTACAAGCTAGAGATCTACTCACAAGCCACTTCTCTGGCAGTCAGTGGAAGGCTCACTGAGGTTAATTTTGATGGGTTTTATGCATATGGCCCTGTTGTGGGATGGGCAGCCCCGTCATTGGATATCCTTATCCCTTCTCTCACTGGCTTTCTGCCCTTTCCTGCCTTCCAAGGGCAAGCCTGCCAAGGCTCTGCACTGACCCACTCTGGACTTTTCCCTGTGTCAGGGCCCAGATGGAGGCAGACAGGGACATGTCTCTTTGCTTGCTGCCTAGTTGGACACTTGGAAACACTGAAGAGGCCACAAATCCCAGGACCTCCTTACTCCCCTCAGGTCTGGTTCCATTTCCCCAGCAGCCAGGCTCGGGCAGCAGAGTGGGTGTTTTTTTTTGGGGGGGGGGAATCTCACGACCTGGGACAGGGACTGAAGTCTGCCTCCTCTGCACACTGCATGGGATCTCAGAAGCATTCCTGTTCAGGGATGCATGGTGATATATTGTCTGTGACCTAATAAGGCCGCAGAAGATCAGAATACAAAGCCAGCCACATTAGTCAGCCATAGAAGCTAAGAGGCAGTGACGCACACCTTTAATCCCAGGACTCAGGAGCAGAGGCAGATGGATCTCTGTGAGTTCAAGCCCAGCCAGAGCTACATGAGAGTGAATCAGTCTAAAAGAGAAACAGACAGGGCTCACACCTTTAATCCCAGCACTAGGGAGGTGTATGAGATAGGAGCAGGGTCTCGTATTCTGGCATTCATTCAGTCTCCAACCATGGTGAGTTCAAGATCACCCTCTCAGTCTTGGTAGAGGGAAGAACTCTCTGGTGACTTGGCTGTGTTACTTCTCTGATCTTCAGCTTGAAGCCCAATATCTGTCTCTGGGTTTTTTTTTTTTTTTTTTTTTTTTTTTTTTGGTTTTTCGAGACAGGGTTTCTCTGTATTGTTTTGGAGGCTGTCCTGGAACTCACTCTGTAGACCAAGCTGGCCTCGAACTCACAGAGATCTGCCTGCCTCTGCCTCCCGAGTGCTGGGATTAAAGGCGTGTGCCACCAATGCCTGTCTCTGGGTTTTTATTATTTGAACTACAGGGAGTTCTCTGATCAGTTTCCTTCCAACATGCCCCCCATCTCTGTTCCCTTCTTACATGTGCCCCAGAAACCTGAAATACTGCAAATGCACTCCCACCTTCTCCCTTTTAAACCTATCCCCATGCTGTGGGCGGGCGCAGTACCGTGCAGACTATAAAGTAAGCACAGCCAGCCCAACTAAACAATAAGCAACCAACAAGTGGGGGGCTGTGACTTCTTCAATAAAATCAAAGGACTGGCAACTCTGAACCAGAGGGATTAGAAAAAAACCAAAGTTCTGATGTTACAAATTAGAACCTGTGTCCTGAAGCCGCCTCCTTCATCTATGCCAGGAGAGGGAAGGCTTGTGACTTTCCCCTCCATCAAGCAGTAAGGGCTGGTGACTACAGCAGGCTTCAGTGGAGGCGCTTCCCCAGCCGCCCTTGGCCCCTCCCTTCCTCACCCTCCCTTGGGCTCCCCCCTCCCTGCTCCACCCTTTCCAAAAGATTTATAGGGCAGAGCAGCTTGGGAACAAATGCACAGACTTTAGGCTGATGTATTCTGAATACTAATGACAAGATACTGCTTTTGCACCTTAGGGGCAAAGCCAGGCCAGGCCTGTTGAACCATAAACCTTATTTATGGCCTTATAACTTCGCAGCTGCGGTAGCTACTCTGCATCTTGGGGCTGAGATCTGTCTGGCTTCATGGATTCATGCAGACCTCTTTAAGGAAAGCGAGGGGTAGGGGCGGGGGAGAGAGGGCTGGGTAGCTTGCTGTCCACATAGCCTTCTGAGCTGTTTTAGGGAGACGGTTAAGCCAAAAGAAAATAGTGAGGTAGAGAAGAAGATAGGAGTGGTTAGCAATCATGACACCTCCCCCTGGGAATAAACGGGAAGTGGGGATAATACTTCTGTTTGTTCAGGACTTACTCTATCTAGTTCTTGTGAATTATTTACACATCCACGCCCACCCCCACCACTGCCTGCACTGTCCCCTCTACCCCTGGGGTCGGGGGCTGAACCCAGGGCCTTGCATCTACGATATGAGCCTTCTACCACGGCTCTCTATACCCTGGCCCCCACCGCATCGCATGTTCACCTTTTATTTTGAGTCAGCATCTTTCTCAGTTGCTCAGGCTGACATTGGACTCTGCCTCTGCAGCCCAGAGGAGCCTTGAAATCCTGTTCCTCCAGCCTCAGTCCCCTGAGTAACGAGGATCACAGGCCTTTGACACCAGGTCCATTTTGACATTTTAAAACTAATCAGTCAATCTTAAATCTCAGCTCACGGAATCCATGTCCTGTCCTGGAATGTCTAGAAACTATTCCTTCCTGCTGAGGGCCTTCTAAGTTGGGCCGTCTCTAAGGCAACAGCGATGTGCTGACTTCAAGTCCAGGTGGGGTGACGCTCGTGAGTTCTGGGCCTGCTCGTTTTCTCTCCTTCAGTCTTCACAGTTTTTTTTTTCTGCTTTTGGTTATGTGTTATGTTGGTCCAAGTTGACACAATACATGAAAGTGCCCAGAATCCTAGATCAAATGTCTACTGAACTAGTTGGTAACAATGGCCTGAATTAAGTTCAAAGATCCAAATAGTGTTGATAGCACCAGCCATTTGATAAAGAGGTACTGGCTATCCACTATACGCCTACAAGTGGCATGCTTCATATCAGAAACACTGTAATAAGCAAGATATAAGAAGTGCCTGAGATGGGCCTGCTTGATGTAGAAAAGTCCTTTCCCGTTGCTGATAACTGGGAAACTTAAGAGCATAATTGAATGTTTGGCTTCTTTCCCCCTTAGGTTATCTTAGTTTCTTTGTCTGTTGCTATAATTAAAATACTCTGACAAAATCAACTTAAGGGAAACCTATTCATTCTGACTCACTGTCCAAGAGTACAGTCTTCCATGGCAGGAAAGTCGAGGGGGCAGGCGTTGGAAGCAGGTAATCATTTCTCATCCACAATTAGGAGGCAGAGAGTGATGCATGCTTGCTCTGGCTCAGTTCCCTCTCTCCACTTACACAGTCCAGGATCCCAGCCAGGGAATGAAGCTGCCCACAGTGGGTAGGATTTCCTATCTTGATTAATGCAATCAAGTTACACCTTCCATCAGAGGTCCATCTCCCAGGTGATTCTAGATTCTGCCAAACTGACAGTTAACACTGATTATCACAGATGTGAACCACAGCAGTCCTTTAAACGGTGAGGTAGAGGATTATGAGTGAGTGAGTGAGTGGCTAAACATCAGCCTCAGCACCCTGGGGACCTGAGTCACCCATGAGATCCGTCCCCTGTAAAACCTCTCTGTCCTTCAGAAGGGATCCATGACATTTGTGAGCGTGACTGTGGCCTGCAACAGAAACCCATAAAGGCAGGGTCACCCCTCAGCTGCTTGTCTTGGTCTCTGGGAGTTTGCCTGTCTCTTCTGTTCCCTCTCAGGTGAAAACTTGGGTAAGGAAGGACACTTTCTGAAGTGAAAGTAGAAACTGTTACTCTCTGTGGAAAGGGCCCACCCTTGTTCATGTTTTCATTACAGCTTGAGTACTCAGGTTCTCAACACTGAAGGGAAGCAGTGGGATTTCTCGTGTATTTCCGTCTTTCTTCTTGACCCCTCTGGGAGTGGTAGGTCCCTTTGTGGTTAGAAGACTCTAAAGGGCCACAGGGGTGTAGAAGTCAGTGAGAGAGATAAGGAGTGCTCATTTGGGTCTGACTCTCTGGGAGAAGAAAACAAGCCTCAGCATCACATTCTCACTGCACTGGGAAATGAAGATTGCACTTGGATAGAGAAAAGATGGGACCCAAGGGCCTTGGGACTCAACACTACCACTAGAACCATCCGCAGGTGTGCAGGCTTTGACTTTCTATCTGTGTGACCATGGAGAAGATGGTTCCTTTACCTGGCCTTGCTGTATAAACCTTTGAAATGGGGATTATGACAACCGCTGCTTTAGTCATCTTGCAAAGTGAGTGCTATGTTTGTGAAGTCCACATAAAATTGCTAGAAAAAATAACACACTACTAAGATAAGTTAGTTTTTCTACTTTAACACGGCTGCTTGTGCAGAAGGACTCCAACCAATACCAGAGGTTTGCAGTCTACAAAGATGGGCAAGCAATCAGAGAACTTGTAGAACCAGAGGGTTTTGTTGTTATAGGTATTTTAATTTGGTCATTCTGGTATATATGCATATATAAATACGTATTTTCATTTTTGTTTCCTATATGACTGGAGAGGTTTCACTAGTTATTGGCTATTTAATTTTTCTTTCTTTCTGAAGTTTATACAAATCTCTTGTCTAGGTATCTACTGCCTTGTCTATCTTATATTTGCTTCTTTTATATTAAAATATGAGTCCTTAGGTTTTATACTTATAACAGTCTCTTATATCATCTGTTGATCATCTATCCATCCATCCATCCATCTGTCTGTCTGTCTATCCATCTATCCACCTTCTATTTAATCTTTCTATGTCACCTAGGGTGGTCTCAATCTCCACCCCACATCTTTTTCATTACACCCAACCAGGCAATGTCTGGGCACATAAATCTGCATAGTGATTATTATCTTCTGTGAGGTTTCAGTGGATTCACAAACTCTTCTGGGGAAGGGAAGTGAATGTACATATTAGGAACTGCAGCCTCCTAAGGAGGTTCCTGTGTGCTAGAGTTAAGACAATGGGCTTTTAAAGTCAGCTATTGAGGGGGCTAGGCTGGGGATATGCCGTTTGAACAATGAACTGATGGATGGATGAGGGACAGAGATTGGCAACCATGGGAAGACGTTTGGTAATGACTGTGGCGTTGCTATGAAGTGCCTGTGAGTGCCATCTATAAACATGTGCTGAGTGAAAGCAGACAGCTTCTGGACCACAGCTTGTACTGTTTTCTAGTGGTTACCTGCATGTGGCTGATGGTGCTCAGGGTCAAGGTTCTTCCTCCCCCATGCAGTGAGAGTTGTCTCTGCTGCTATGAAATAAACTTGGTGAAGATCTTTTTTCCACCTTAGTGAACTGGCCCATAAAACTAGAATACTGAGACCACACGAGTGTAACACAAATAAATAAATGACCCAGAGACTGATATTGGGGTTCAAACTTTAAACTGAGTATCAGAAAAGCAAAGTAGCTGGCCATTAACTCTTACTGCTACCTCAGGCAGAAAGGGCTGATCCATGCAGGAGCTCTTCACTAAGCCTCAAACTGCTGCCCCTCCTCAGTGTGGCTGGAGGACGAATACCTCATGCTGACTCTGTTCCTGTCTTAAATACCTCACATCAGTCCTGGGATTAAAGGCATGAGCTCTGTTGCTCTTTTAGACTGATTCAATCTTGTGTAAGCCTGGGTGGCCTTGAACTCAGAGAGATCCATCTGCCTTTGTCTCCCGAGTCTTGAGATTAAAGGTGTGTGCTACCACTGCCTGACCTCTATAGCTGTGGCTGACTTTGCTTTCTGAATCTTCAGGCAAGCTTTATTAAATCATAAATAATATATCACTACACACAAGGAATATATGGCTTGGGAGGAGTGTGCCTGAAGACCCTTGTAGGGGAGGGGAGGCAATTCAAAACAATGATACTGAATGTTGTGTCTCACATTGCTTTGCACACTAGATTCAAGAGTGCATGTGTCCAGTCAGAAACCAGTTCCTCTCTGGTCTTCCACCTTTCCTGGCATACATTAGAAAATCCTCTGCATACACCTGTTGTCAACTGTGTAGCTCATGATGCCCTGTTGTTCCTAGTTCTGGCACTATGGTTCTTATGATGGCTACTAATGCACTTCAGTAGCCCCAAGTGCGACTGCTTGGTATTCTCTTTTTCTGTCCCCATTATATTAATTACCCTAATAGCCATTACAAAAAAAAAAAAACCTGACGAAGCAGTTGAAGGATGGAAGGGTTTATGTTGGTTCACAGTTGGAGGTATTAGCTATTATGGTGGAGAAGTCCTGGGAGGAAGATCTTAAGGCTGCTGGTCTTGTAGCATTTTCAGTAAGGAATCAGAGAGAGATGAATGGTTTTCAATTTGCCGTTTCCCTTTTATTTAGTTCAGGACCCCAATCTATGGAATGATGTCTCCCACATTCAAGGTGGGTCTTCCTATGTTAACTACCTAAACTAAGTAATCCCTCACAGACATGTCCATAGACTACCCTAACCTGGAAAATTCTTCACAGGCATACCCACAGTCTCCTAGGTAATCCTAGATTCTGTCAAGTTGGCAATTGATATTAACCATCACTCCCTTATTTATTCCTTATTTCAACCAGCAAATATGTAGTTAGTGCTTCCTACAATGGGTCTGATAGATGGCTCAGTGGTTAAGATCATTGGTTACTCTTCTACAGGAACTGTCTTTAATTCCCAGTACCCACATGGCAGCTCAAGGCAGTCTGTAACTCCAGTTCCAGTGGATCTGATCCCTCTTCTGACCTCCCCCAGCACTAGGCACACAGTGGTGCACAGACACACAAGCAGGCAAAACCTTCATAGACATAAATAAAAATTCTCCAAGACCCCACCCCCTAATTGACTGTTTTAAAGGAGGGTTTCCAGCTCCTTGATGAGATCTGGGGAGCTCTCTTTCTGTATGAGAGATATCAACTTCCCCCAAAGAAGGCCAGAAAAGCTGTGGGGAAAATCTCTATAATTCATACTGTCAGAGACCAGCAAACTTTCTACAAAGATCAGAATAATAAGTTAGGGCTTGAGGGTCACACAGTTTCTCTTATAACTAGTCAATCCTGGTATAGTCACGTGTGATGGATCATAAGTAAATGAGTAAGCATGGCTATGAACTCACAAAATCCTGTTATAAAAACAGGCAGGGAAACTACAAGACATTGATTAGATGAAAGTCAAAGGTTCATTTCAGCAGAGCAGCATCCCATGTTCATGGATTGGGCAGTGCAATGTCTTCCTTCCTGGATCTATGCACTCATCACAGTCCCAGTCAAAATTCAGCCATGGATTTTCTTAAGCTGATTCTCATGTTGCCGATGAACTGATTCTGAAGTTTGTGTAAGAAGACAATGGATCTAGGGCATGTGTCCCAACACTGAAGAGTACACTTGGAGGCCTCAGACTGACAAACTTCATGTCTCATGCCATGGCTGCAAAAATCAGTAGTATTTGTAGGAGACTGGACAGTAGACCAACAAAGCAATGGAGAGAGCTCAGAAAAAGATGCACTCCAAAGTGAAGGACCACTCTTTTGCAATGGAGCATCTTGGGTGACAGATATAAGGAGGGGTTTAAAATGATGACAACAGCAGCAGCAACAATAACAATGATAAAGCCACAAGTCCCTACGTTCTTGAAGTATCTTACAGAGGTGTGGAAGCCAACTGAGGAAGTTCCCCAGAGAGAAAACTGATCGAACTAAAACAAATATAGCAATATCCTATATAATATGGGCTCAAAAATATGGCGTGTCATCTGTGTAGACTCTTGAATATTCCCCACGCATTCAGAAAGATATGCACACAGGATTAGATAGCCGGCAAATCTTCCCAGCAGAAGAACTCCTGGTAACGTGTATAGATGGTCTAACCTTGAGAAAGTGAAATAAGAACTCTGCACTCCTTACACGTGAGCTGCACACACGGGCTTCCTTCCCAAGAGTTAGGTGTGGGAAGAGAGGAAAAGGGAGTCATGTTATGGTGTGCAAAACGGTCAGGCAGTCCTTCAACCATGTGGCCCAAGTTAACCTCAACAACGATGAACCCTCCCCACCCCTGTTTAGGAACTGAGGGCTGAACCTAGGGTTTCACATCATCTAGGCAAGAATGGTACAGTATCACTGAGCCCTTTTAGTGCTTTCCTTTTCAGACTTTGAATTCTCTTTGTAGCTCAGGCAAGGCTTGAATGTGTGATTTTTCTGGCTCAGTTTCCCAACAAGCTGTGATTACGGGCCTGTGCCAGCAGGCCCATTTAACAGTGATAAATCTTACTTTATTCATTCACTCTTGAGGTGCTGAGAACGGTACTTTCTAAGTCTAGTTTTCTTCCCCAAAGCACATTATCGCAGTGTCATCATGGGAGAATCAGGCTAATTCCAACTGAGGGACAGTAAACAAAATGCTGGTACTCTATTCCTCAGGGCTGTGAGGATCTGTCGTCAAAAGCAAAGGAAGTGTGGAATTATTACAACCAATAGGAGTCCAAGGAGGCATGATGGGAAACGCAATGTAATGCCTGTCCCAGATGGGATACTGAAGTGGAAGTTGCAGAGATGCAAATCAAATATGGGTTTAGCTACTTAACAACTTACCATTATCTATCTGTTAATGATGGTGAATTCACCCATCGATGAGGGTTGTCCGTAAGAGAGGCTGGGAGGTAGACAGAACGTGTCCGTATTATGTTCTCAGTAAAGTTTGGAAATCTGAAACTGTCTTTGAAAGCTTATTTAAAACAAACAAAAGCAAACATACCAACAAACAAAAAAAACACAGGAAACTGCAGACAGCAAGCATGTTGTTTGGGGCCCCACTCTGCAGTGTGATGGCCTCTACCCTACCCTCGCTATTTGCAAAACCTTGTGGAAACCACAGAAGAAATGTTCCATGGATTTTATTTTCAAAATCTGTAGTGAGCATGTTAGATGATGCTGTCAAATTCTCTGTCCTGTCCCTGTCCAAAAGTGTTCTGTCACTCTTGCTCCGTGATTTCACTACTTGTATTACCTTGAAGTAAATAAAACGTCTACTTTGTTTTCTCCCTACACAAGCAATATCACCCCTTAAGTGCTGTCTGCTTGCTGGTTTTCTTTTCTACAGAGAATTTTTAAGACCGCTAGAGAGGTCCTTCTTACATCCCCAACCCTACTCGCTGCATCCCCCTCTTTGCAGTGCTGGAGATTCAACCCAAGACATCAAATATTGCTGGGCAAGAGGTCTACCCCTGTGCTATACCACCAATATAGTGTATAGACTTTTTAACAGGGGCACAGTATTCTGTGTATGTGTACATATTCACATATACATGTATGTGCGTGAGTGTATACACCAGAGGACGGCCTTGGGTGTCATTTCTAAGGAACACCATCTGCCTTCTGTTGAGGCAGGGTGTTTCACTTACTCATCACTTGGCTAGGCTGGCTGGCCAGGGAGACACAGGGATGTACCTGATCACTTCCCTGGTGCTAGGAATATAAATAAGTACATACCACCACTCTGAGCTTTTTTATGTGGGTTCTAGAAACCAAACTCAGGACCTTGGGCTTACAAAGCAAGCAATTCACCACCCAAGTCTCCTAAGGCAAGGGTGGGCTAGAGTTCATGTAGTCTCATCTCCTGTTGCAGTGTCTCAAATCTTCACTTCTGTCATTCTGCTGCAATGAACTGTCTTGAAGGCTTGGATGCAATACGCTGTTGGGGGGCCATATTTGATAGATACCTGCTCTCGATTTAAAGTGAATTAAATCAGAAAGTCTTAGGGAGGGGTCTTGAACCTTCTGGTGTTGGAAGCATCCTCCAGTGGGGGCAAGAATGGGCAGCACCCTTATATAACAAACACACTCAGAGAAAGAGGCTGTCGAAGTGGCTCATAAGCCAGGAGAGATGCCAGAATCCCTGGAGAGCTGCGTGAGACTCTCCACAGGAAGTTGGACTCAGTAGAGGCAGCATTCCAGGACATCTCTTTCAATATTGTTCAGGTACCTTCAGCGATTCTAATTCACATTAGGGTTAAGAGCCACAGATGTAGCTGATCGGAGCGTTTGCTCCCTATGAATGAAAAGTTTGTGTGGACCCAGGATTGTCCCCATGCCCGATCTCCAGGTCTGGTTTCTGCTTCTCATCTGTGCTCCTCAGTTCTTTACTAGAGAGTCCTTCACAAGCAGGTCCAGGGCAGAAAGTGAAAGCAGGCCGTGGTGAGTGCATCCAGCCCAGGGTGAGGTGGTGGGCTCATCTCTGCCCACAGGTAGTATGGATATGAAGCATGCCTGCTATCAGAGGGTGCGCTCTGCCACCCATCCGTGAACACCAGCTTAATATTTGACCAGCCCTTGAACTCTCATTTCCTTCCGGCAGCCTCTTTCCCATTGCAGAGCTCTGGAACACTCCGGGGACACTGGAGTGTAAATCAAAACTCCTTCCTTGTCTTTGTGAGATTTCATTGACTTGGCTTGGAACCTAAGACATGACACACTTTGGACATTGCTTCCTTATTGTGTCATGGGGAAGGATGAGGGGAATCGGATATTTAAAACAGAAACAAAGCGAGAGCCTGCTTGTGAAACCTCCCTTACAGATAAATACCAGATTTTATCATCCCCATCTGACAAGGGGAAACTGAGGTATAGAAAGGTTCAGGAACTGGCCCAGAGTAACAAAGCCAGATTCTGTCAAAAGACCTGAAAACAAGGGCGTGGGCTGAGGCGGTGACTCAGTTGGTAAAATGCTTACCACACAAGCTTGAGAACCTGACTTTGTTCCCCCTAGAACACATGGAAAAAGCCAGGAGTGGTGCCATGGGCTGTGGAGATGGAGATGGAGACGCAGATGGATGACCCTTCATTCTCATGAATCAACCTTCCCCAGCTTAATTGGCAAGCCTCAGGACCCAGTGAGAGACACTCTCTCAAAGAAAGAGTGAATAGGGCCGGAGCAGTGACATCCAAGGTCTTCTGGCCTTTTCAAACATGTACTCATGTGTGAATACATATGTGTGCATGGGTGCACACACGTGAACATACACATCCCTTCCTATGGGTGCACCCACAAAACAACAATCCTCATCAACAACAAAAAAGGTCTATGTTGCTCTAAAACCCAAACTTTAGTCAAGCTGTCTTCTTCCCATAAGGGCTCAGAATGTTCTCTTGACTTGTGCAGACTCCTGTAAGCCTACTCTGTGTTCTTAAGGATGGACAGTACCAATGAGGTCTAAACATCCTGTCGTCTTCCCAGGGAAAGTGTAGAAGACTTTCTGTCTGCTATCTGCCGGTACTGTAAAGCTTACTCCTGCATAGTCAGAGGAATGGCTTCCTATCTCCATTGACGTCAAGGTAAATTTGTCATACAAGGATTCTTCATAGATTTTACCCAGGAACAGCAGAAATGCCACCTGCTGCTATGACAACCATAGAGACTTTGCTTTCATTGACTCTATTCCACCTAATTAGATAACGAGACTCCAGCTCCAGGAACTTGGGTAAGTCACAGTCAACTCCACTAGGAAGTGGTCAGACCAGATTCAAGCTCACCTCTCTTCACATACCAGGACCAATAACTCCAACACTGCCTAGCCTATTCCATGGTATTTGCTAGCAAAGTTTTCTTTGTCATCCACAGTGGGTCACTCTGCTTTCCTCTCACTATCCATAAAGACATTCCCAGCTTGTAAGTCTCCTTCTCTTTCTTTCCCTTCCAAAGCCAGGAAAAACTAGGCCATGGAGGATGGATTGGTAAGCGGACTTAACCCATGCCTTCCTCAACCATCGTGAGACAAATCCCAGACATTGAGGACCCTGGCTTGAAAGTTGGAGTGAGAACCCAAGGGTTAAAATGGCTCTAGTGTGGAAGTTATCTGCTTTGTTGTAAAACACAGCTTCCCAAGCACTACAGAGGGGCTATTAGCATGCAAATGTGCTCCACCTCATGCTTTTTTAATGTTTTACTTTTCTTAATTGCTGAAACCGGTTGTAATTTGTGGGCACTGCTGGCTTGGGGAAGCAGTTTCCTCTAGCAGCACAGGCCTCTCCTTGCACCTGGAAGGGTCTGAATTCTAAGTTTATTAGCCAACAGAACGAGGTGCTTTCTCTTCATCCAAAGGGAAAAGGAAAAGAAGGGTATTGAGGGAGTTAAGATCCAAATTGCAAACCTCATGTGCCCTTGTGTTTAGCTGGGTTTTCTTTGAATCCTTGGATGTGGGTGGAACTTGGCAGTTTCAGTGATTGATCAAAAAGTGTGGGGCCAAGGAGATGCCTCAGCTGGCAAGTCACTTGCTGTATAAAGACAAGGCTCTGAGCTTGGATCCCCAGCACCCATGGGAAATGCTGAGCATGCGCCTGGAAACCCAGGTCTGGGAAGGACGAGACTGCAGGATTCCTTGGGCTTGAGGGCCAGCTTCATCCAGCCAAATTGGTGAGCCTGAGGTTCAGCGAGGGACTCTGTCTCAAAAAATGAGGTAGAGGGTGATAGAGAAATACATGAAACGGACTTGTGGCCTCCACACATCCATGCATGTGCACACACATGCTAACACACACACACACACACACATGCGTACACTCAGGAGCAGGCATACATACAATTGCATAGATTTGATGACGGTAAGAGGGGGCACTTGAGGATGTTAGATCCAGATCCTGGTTATGAACTCACAGTGCAAGACGCTTCAGGGTTCTTTCTAGATTCAAGCGTAGTCCAGTCTCTCATTCCAGAGATACTCCAAGAGGATACATTTCTGAGATGGTTTCCAGTCCTAAACTCACTTTCTGGGAAGCGATGCCTCCCGGAGAAAAGCAGCCACTGCTCTGCTAAGACAAATGGGTCCCTCTTTGGCCTGTTTAAAGAAATCATTGTTCCCACCTCCCCACCATCTCCACAGAACACTTCCCACTAAATACCTTCCAGCAGGACCCAGGTGTAGCTCCAGAAAACAAGACATCCCCCCTCCCCAGACCTTCCATAGATGCTCAATCCATTTCATTTCCTGAAAGTGCTTTATTATGCAAATTCTGGAGTCAGCCTGGCCTGGCACTGGCTATCTGTCTGGGAAGTTGATGTCAGTAGTCCTGTAGGAACTGAAGCACCCTTAGGCCAGGGCACATGGTAGTGAGAGTAATCAGCAGTGGCATAAACAGGCAGGATGAGGAGGTAGTGGCCACTGCGGCACACCTGATGATGATACAAATTATACCCCTTGGGATTCCTGCTATCAATACCCCCACATTCCACTTACCCCACAGACAGGAATATGGGCATCTTTTATCTGGCAGTGTGCATGTGCCTCTCTCTCTCTCTCTCTCTCTCTCTCTCTCTCTCTCTCTCTCTCTGTGTGTGTGTGTGTGTGTGTGTGTGTGTGTGTGTGCGTGCGCGCGCGCACGCGCACGCGCGTGCTCAGTACAGGTGTGCATGGCCATGTTTGTAGAAGTCAGAGGTCAACCACTGGTGCCGTTTCTCGGGAGCTGTCCACACTGTTTTCTGAGAGGGGGGTCTCTCTCACACTGCACCCCTAGGCTTGTTGATTAAGCGAGGTTGGCTTTCTAGCACTGGGTTTATACAAACATTGAGCCGTCTGTGGGACAGGGGAGGTTGTCAAACTCAACTCTTCGTGCTTGCAGAGTGAGCGCTTTGCAGCCTGGGCCATCTTCCCAGCACCTCATTTGGCAATTATTTGTGCATCACTTTCAGCCCTTCCTCCGTTTGTAGCTGAGTTGTCCGTTGAATTCTGAACTTCTGGAAAGAGAACCGGAGATGAACTCCATTCTCTTGGCTGGACGGAGGAGACAGCTACAGCTACAACAGCAGAGCCCTTTCTCCCACTTCAACAGAAAGCAAACCATGAGGTGGCTTGTTTATTTATGCTCAAGTCTCCTGAGCAAGGGGGACCTGGAAGTGACCTGGGGCTTCTTGTAAAGCCCAGTTTTCCACTGAAGTTGGGGACCTGTTCCCCAGCTGGAGGAAGCGGGAGAACTGAGTGAGCATGGTGACAAGATTCACACCGAAGCCACTGCTCCGCGGTGCCAGCCTCCAGATGCTTTCCCTTTCTGATTTAAATGCTCCTTTTAGTGGGAGCAGTTGGTGGACAGGAGATGGTGGGTTTCCTTTGTTTGTTTGTTAGTTTTGAGGGCCTCATTGGTATCAGCTCCTTGAGGGCAAGAATCCCACAAGGAGGTTCTAACTCCATTTTACACTATAAAGAAACCATTCCTCACCTTGGTCCTTAGGATGCTCCAGGCCATACCACCTGTGACAGAGGATTGGAACCAGGGCTTAATAACTTTCTCTGATTCTAAAACCATTCCCCTTCTCCAAGCTGCCCACCCCCCATAGAAATCAGAATATTTGCCTTGTCTCAGAGGTAGGGCCAGTGGTGGGAAGGCCCTTTGGTAAGGCCAAAGGAGTTACTAGCAGCCTAATTCTGTCTCCAGCCACCCAACACCGGCCCTTCCCCTCCCCAGCGATGTCAGCTTGTTTCCTTCAGAGAAAAACATGACTTTTCCCATTGATGGAATCCACAGGCCAACAATGCGGCCCACTGCACCCCCACCCCGCCAAATTAGACTTTAGCACTGACTGGTCCACCCCCAGTTCCCCACCCCACCTGCCCTGCCCTTGCAACTAAGGGAACTCTCTGCATAACAATGTCTGGTCCTGGCTGCCCAGAGTTGCCCTTTGGCTATTAGCACCTAATGAAAATGTAACTGTGTTTAACCCCCCACCGGCTTCCATAGGCCAGGAGCCCAAGTGGGTTTAAGTCCTTTGTATGATAAGCATCCAATTCTCCTTGTGGATGGTCCACCCCTTTCTCCCTGGAGAGGACTCTGGGAGCTGTGTACGGCTAACTCGGACCTCTCAGCTGTCCAGGGGCACAATGGGGAATGTATCTTTTGTGGTATTAACGGCTCTGGGGAGGGGAGAATGGAGGGTAGGGCTGGTGGGGAGGGGGTGCCGCTGAAGAGGAGGAGAACAATGTGTGAGAAGCTGAGGCTGTGGGTTTCCCACACGGACCGATATGTGCCCCCACCCCCCTCTGGGAGACACGGATCTGCAGCCACCAGCCCACAGCTGATCCCGCCTTGATTGGTTTTTTTTTTCCCCCTTCATTGTGCTCTCAAGGGACGAAAATCCTTTTGTGGCGTGAAAGGAGAGGCGTTTCTGCCATCCCCTCCCTCGAACTGATTGGCTATGTCACAAGATGGCCAAATCCACCGGATTAATGTGCGACTGGCCAGGGCTGGTTGCGGTGGGTGAGGACGGTCCGTGTCTGAGTCCACCCCTTAGGGCCAAGCGTGTCTGCTACCCTGGGAGCAGGGAGGGGGGTATGGAGGGGCAGGCCACCACTTTCTTCATATTTATTATTCTCTCCACCCCTCCAGCCCGGCAGGGATGTTTATTCATGGGCCACATCTGCTGGCTGGCAGGCGACATGTCTCTTGTTAGAAAGAATGCCTGAGAGTCCCCAAGGAGCCAGGAAAGCCGGGCACATTCCTTCAGACTGGCCTTTACCCTTGTTCAGATGGTCCTGTGGCTTTCTCCACCCACCTGTGACCTTAGCCCTCTTTCCTGACAGCCTCTAGCCCCCTGCGGATGGACACACACACACACACACACACACACACACACACACACACACACACACACACACACACTGCCCACCTGGAGATCTCAGGTTCTCCTTACACCCACCCAGAGCTAGTCTCTGTTTCTCTCTGTCTGTCTCTGTCTCTGTCTCTGTCTCTCTCTCCCTGCTCTTTGTGTGGTTAGTGCTTCTACCTGAACTACCCTTGTTGCCTTATAGCTTCTAGCTTCAATACCTTCCTGACATAGCCCGAGTGCATAAAGGCTAATCCTGTAAAACCAACCCCCCCATTTCTCTTTGTGGGAAGAACACTTCTTTCTCCGATGGTTTATGTGGGTTCGCTGTGTTGCATCACACTGACCAGTTGTTACATGACATCATGATGGTTTGAATGAATCTCATCCTTCTCTTCCTAACCTATAAAGTCCCAGAGAGGGTTAGCGTGTGTGGGGGTGGCTGCAGGTGTATCTGTGCATGATTCAACTTTGTCAACTAATCTGTCCTCTGTGCCAACCCTACCTGGGAGCCCTTGGGAGGCATAATCCAGCCATCAGAGGTGAGAGAAATCAGTGAACGCTTTCTCTTGGGTCCCTCATGTTGAAGGGGGTCTCTTAGGGGGTGTTGGGATCACTCTGGATCCCCCATGGGAAGGGTCTTTTGGGACTCGGGGCTCTGAAAAATGGGGAGCAACTCTTTCTTCCATAGTGACACTAGATTTGGTCTAAGATGGCTTTCTCTTCACTGTGGGTGCATTCAGCTTAGACTCCGAGGGAGAAGGACAGAATGACACACCCATACCCACTTGTGGTAGGACAAGATACCACACTGAGTCCTCTCCCAAGTCAATCTGTCTGTAGGCCCAGCTCCATGGCAGTCAGGCTAATTGTGCTAGATGATTGGCGGCTGAGGAGAGTATCACTGTTTTCTAACGCAATTGATACGGACTCTGGGAAAGAACTTAGTATTGAGAATTAGCAGCAAACAAGAGAATGGATGCCACTGTGTTTTATGGATGTGACTGTGGTGTGTGTGTGTGTGTGTGTGTGTGTGTGTGTGTGTGTGTGTGTAGGCCAGAGGTCAACAACGTGTGTCCCACTCAGTCACTATTCACTTCGTGTTTTGAGACAGTGCCTCTTAATTTTACCTGGAGCTCACTGATGGAGCTAGCGTGGCTGGCCAAGGAGCCATAGGGATCCTCCTGTCTCTGCCTCCCCAGCACTGGGATTATAAGCACACCATGAAAACCAGCTTTTTATATTCATGCTGGGGACCAAACCCAGGTCCTCGTGCTTGAGCTCAGAGCCATCCCCAGCCCCTGGGCTTTGTCTGTTGTAGGTGAGGTCACTGCAGACAGACTTAAATTGGTGTGAAGCCATGCTAGCATAACCAAGAATTCACAGTGGATTGCAGTCACTTCTGGTTCTGACAAGGGGCATGTCAGTGAGACTGTGCCAAGAGGTGGGATAGGGTATATGAATGAGACGGCCAACTGCAAAATGGGAAGTAGGGAGGACATCTTCTGTGCATGTGGTGAAGAGTCTGGCAGGCTCTTTGTCCCAGAGGTTAGAAAAAAAATAGATTTATCACAGTGATCCTTTAACCTGCCAGTGTTCTTCAACCATTCTCCACTGAATCAGGCGTTCACACTTTAGCATGGCTGGCTAAATTTAATTGTTTACTCTTAAATCTTAGCTGATATCAGCTGCCCCGGACAATGGCAACTTGAGATCTGGGATTGGAAGGGTCAAGTGAAGACTAGGAAACTCCTAACACTTCAAAGAGAGAGAGACTCCTGGGAGATACAAGTTCAGAAAGGGAGGGCTGTGGTTGACAAGCAAGCTGTTCTCTGTATGTGTGTGTTGCATGTATGTGTATATCTGTGTCTACATGTGTGTGGTCATTAGCACTTGTTTATGTATATGTATGTGTGGAGGTCAGAGGCTGATGTCTGCTTTCTTCCTCTGTTGCTCCCCACCTTATGCATGAAGACCTGAGTTCAGATCTCTGGCACATTAAAAAGTGGAGGATGGCAGATATGTGCTTGCCATCCCAGCATTACTGAAGTAGAGTCGGATCCCTGGGGCTATCAGGCTAGCTGAATTGATAAGGTCCAAGCCACTGAAGAGACCCTGCCTCAAAAAACAAAAGGTGGTGGGCCGCCTAAGGAATACTAGTCAAAGGTAACCTCTGACCTCTCATACTCACCCACCCTGCCGTGCACACCCACATACACACAAGCATCTGCGCATACACAAACACACACACTTACGAGATTATGAAAACCCACTTGTAAAAATAGTTAAGTGCTGGGTGTGAAATTAGAAGTGTCGATGTCTCTTGTGTTACCAGGACTCTAGAGTGTTTTATCTGCCCTTGACCTTGTTCCTCTCGGGAAAGGCCTAGGAGGTCTTGTGGGCTGGGCTCTTCACTCACTCACGGTCTCTCATGTGCTCTCGCACCCGGCTCTTCTCCATTGCACAGCTGCATTCGCTTTTAGGCCTGATCCCCTCCATCACAATATGCACGGCTTGTGGGTCCCACACCAGAACAGCCCTGCTCCTCCTTTCTCACCCTCTTTTTTTGTTTGTTTGTTTTTGTTTTTGTTTTGTTTTTTTTGTTTTATGAGACAGGGTTTCTCTGTATTGTTTTGGAGGCTGTCGTCCAGCCCGGCCTCGAACTCACAGAGATCTGCCTTCCTCTGCCTCCTGAGTGCTGGGATTAAAGGCGTGAGCCACCATCGCCCAGCCCTTTCTCGCCCTCTTATCAGCTGGTTGGAGATATCTTTCTCTCCATTTTCTGATCCCCAAATGCCCAAGGGGTCTGCTTAGTCCAGCTCATGTTTGGTCCAAATGACGAGTGTACTGTATGCTCGTGGGTCAGTGAATGCAATCAGCTATAACGTGAGTGCTGGATCCAGAGGGGCTGCCTATGGGAGGACAGTGGGGGCTGCTGGCGAGGGTTGCCCAAAGAACAGAGGACACAGGTCTGCTCATCTTGAATATGCGGGAAGACTCCCGTGCGTTCCCAACTATGCTTGACTCTTTCAGAAATACTTCATACTTGAGAGAGGAGCTTTATCCTGCTCCCACAATTCTGTGGGAATTTACTCTGAAGCAAAGATGACCTGGACAGGGCGCTAGGAAATGCCAAGTACATACTTTTCTTTTTAAAATACTCTCTCTCTCTCTCTCTCTCTCTCTCTCTCTCTCTCTCTCTCTCTCTCTCTCTCTCTCTCTCGTGTGTGTGTGTGTGTGTGTGTGTGTGTGTGTGTGTGTGTGTGTGTGTGTGTGTACATGAGTGTAGGTGCCTAAGGAGGCCAGAAGAGGGTGACAACTTTTCCTAGAACTGGAGTTATAGGCAATTATGAATCCCCCATTATGAGTACTGGAAATTGAGCCCAGGGCATCTGCAAGAGGAACATGTACTCTTAGCCGCTAAGCCATCTTTCCAAGCTCTCAAGTGCAATCTTTAGTCCACATGAACACAGGACCAGAGAGAAAAAGTCTTCTACCCCGATATTTGCTTCTGTATGTTAGCAATATTAGATTTACAATGTCCAATCAACAGGAAGGGTACACGAGCAAAGTCAGTCAGCACAGCTGAGTTACCTGCATGAGGTAGGATGTGACAGGTTAAGTATTAAGATTTGCATTCTGTAAGACCAAGAACGATGCTTCCATTTCTGTCTTTGGTCTGGGATGAAAATCATCCTCTCCAGAACCCTCTGACACTGACTAGAAACACTTCACAAGCATCCACCACCACCATCATCGACTTGACATTAAGGTTCAGCAGTTCGATTCCTCACTTATGCTTTTGTCTAGATCATTGTTTCTTGACCTGTGGGTGACTACCCCCATGGGGGGGGTGTCACATACCAGATACTTGCATTATTACTCATAACAGCATCAAAATTGCAATTATGAAGTAGCCATGAAATAATTTTATGATTGGGGATTACCACAACATGAGGAACTGTATGAAAAGGTTAAAAATCACTAGTCTACATGAAGCATTTCCTGTAAGTCCCCCTAAGAAACAAAACACAGCCTAAGTACATGTAGGGGCTGAGAGATCCCTCAGTGGCGGGAAGCCAGAAGTGGGCCCCAAGCTCTAGTTAGAACGGCAACCAAGGAAATGAATTAGGGAACAGATCACCCCACTCCCATGGGAGTTCTCCCAGTTCTGAAGCAAAGACTCTGCCCCAAGAATAATACAGTCAGTTGTCCTTACTCTAACTCAGCTGGGTGAAGCCTGTGACTGTGCATGAGGGGAAAAGCCTTGTCATCAAGGGCATGACTTCAGACATTTCTATACTTATTTGTTTGTTTACATGTGTGAGTGAGGGAGGGAGAGGAAGAGCAAGAGGGACAGAGACAGAGACAGAGAGAGACAGAGACAGAGACAGAGGACAGCATTTGTGTGGAAGTCAGAGAACAAGTTGTGGAAGTTGATTATCTCTCTCTCTTCCTTGTGAGTTCCAGGGATCAAACTCAGGTCATCAGACACGGTAGCAGAAACCTTTACCAGCTGCACCATCTTATAATCCCTCAAGGATGCCACTTTATTATTATTCTTCTCTCAGAGTACATGCCTACTACCTCCTTCCCTCCCTCCACTCCTCCTAATCCCCCCATTGTTCCTCAGTTTCCCTTCATAAAAGAGCAGGCTTCTCAGAGATAGCACCAAGCATGACTTAATAAGATGCAACAAGACTGGGCACAAACCTTTTATATCAAGACTGGATGAAGCAACCCAGTAGGAGGAAAAGGGTCCCAAGAGCAGGCAAAAGAGACAGAGATAACCTCACTTCCACTGTTAGGGGAATCTATAGTCTTTAAGATTAAGTTCTGATGCCTACCTTGTTTTTTCAAAAAGCAATATCACACACATGTATACATATGTATGTATTCACATATGCATACACAAATGTATCAGGAGGGTGCCAAAAGCATACAAGCATGTACAAAAGATTTGATAAAAACCTGAAGTAATCATCAGAGCTGATATGACTTGTGTGTTTGAATCCTAGAGTGTGTTAGCTGGAAGAAGTCTCTCTGCTTCTCAAAAGAGAAACAGGGACAGAGAGTGAACATGGCTTCCAGGGTCACACAAGCAAGAACAAGAGTTTGGGTCTCCCATGTCTGGAGCTGGCTGATACTCACCCACACCCTGTCCCACTAGTTGTTAGATGGAGGAGGCTGTTCTCTCTCTCTCTCTCTCTCTCTCTCTCTCTCTCTCTCTCTCTCTCTCTCTCTCTCTCTCTCTCTCTCTCTCTCGTCTGTGTGTACAGGAGACATCCACTGAAAGGCTGAGCTCAGGTCCGTCTTATCCCCTGGAGGAGCAGGTGACTTGGATGACCCAAGATCATGTCCTTAGGCTAAGGATCAGGCATTTCTGATGACTGACCCTGTACTTAAAGACAAGACAACACCTCCAAAGTGTTGCCTGACCACACTTGTCAGACTGACTTTCAAAGGAAACTAACTGTGGTGTAGATTCTTTTATTTATTTCTATAGTGCAAGCCTCCTTTGTGCACATAAGGCAAGCCCTCTTCCGTTAAACTACGCTTAGAGTCCCCAGGGACACAAGCATTACATTGTCTCGCCAACCCCCTCCCCCCTCCCCCGTTCCATGGCACTGTTAAATAATCTTGGTAGAGCAGGTTTTAAGAGGGGAGAGGAAGAAGTGTGAAGTCACTGGGTTCTGGGAGAGAGGAAAAAGTGGTGAGCTGGAGCAAGAAAGCACAGGAAGATGGCAACATTAGAAACTGAAGTCTAGGGCAGCGCAGTTTGCAGATGGACATCCTTTCTGCAGGGTCCGGGGACCATCAGAGGCCCCTCCCAATGGCTGAGTGTGGGCGTCAGAGGCCTCTCCCAATGACAGGCAGCGTGCTGCACAAAGGCTTGACCTTCTCTCTACCCTTCCTGGACACTTACCCCATTCCTATTGCCGCCAGGTTAATCAAGTCTTCTCTTGCCTCCAATGACTTTAAAGTCATAAGTTGTTACTTGGGACCAATTTTTTTTCAGGCTAGTGTTCAGGCATCCTTCTATAGCCCCTGTAACACGTACTGTTGAGCCCTCCCTGGCTGAGTCCAGCACTGACTTGTTGACCCCTTATGTCCATAAACTCTCCATTTTGTCCTGTCCACACAGCCATAGTTCTAGTTATTATGTGATTCTTTTGCCAGGCTCGGCATGTCCATATTTATTCATTGAATTCTCACACTGGCCTTGTGAAAAAGTAGGTCCTTATTTTATAGCTAAAGACACTGGGGTTCCCAATAGGTGCCTGAGATAAAATCCAACTTCTTAAAGTCGCCCATTCTTGGGGCTGAGGAGACAGCTTGTCCAGTAAAGTGTTTGCCATGTCAGTATGAGGACCGGGAGTTAGGCCCCCCAAAGCATGGTGGTACACAGTTCTGCAGAGGCAGAGACAGGTAGATCCCCAGCCAGCCAGCTTAGTGTAAGTAGTAGATTCCAGGTTAATAAGAGAGCATGTCTCAGAGACAAAGTAGATGACATAGGAATGATACCTGACTGATGTTGGCCTCTCTAAATGCACACACACACACACACACACACACACACACACACACACACTGTAGAGACCTAGGCACCTGTCCCTCTGACCACGCCTATTTTGGGTGTGGCTGCAAGTGCATATGGGTATGTGGAATAAAGGGTTGAGGATAGAGGCACTTGCCCTCTTTTTGGGGTTCCAGTCAGGTGTTAAAAGGCTGCAGAGACTAACCTGGGTTTTTGGTTTCTTGTGTAGGTATTTTCTCACAATAAATAACAATACCTTTATTCCGTATACTGTTACTTTTCCATAACAGCTGGTGTCAGGAGTGCTTGCCGGATGAGCACCCAAAAAGCCGCTGCCTTGGCCAGCTGCAAGAAGCTGCCACAAAGTAAGAGGAGATTCTATCAATTGCTTAGGCTACAAAATTGATCTACAAAAAAATTAGACCACAGAAAGTACAGATCAGGGGAGATTGTTACCAGACTCTTAATGATCTTCAAAAACTACTAGGAGAGATTTTTCAATGACAGACAATTATTGAAGTAGAAGGGCATGATTTGAAACATCTAAAAATGGCTCTAAAGGGGGGTAGGGACATAAATAGTCCACGAATATTGTCAGCTGAAGCTGAAAAATAATTAGAATGGGTAGAAAAGAGAATACTAGAAACACATGTGGACTATGTGGATCTAGAACTAGACAGTATTCTGGTTATTTTACCATCTAGAGAATACCCCTCAGGGATTTTGATGCAGAGGGAAGATATCATATTAGAATGGATATTTCTGCCACATAAACATAATAAAAAACTAAAAACATATACAGAAAAGATCTCTGGTTTAATTTTAAAAGGCAAATTAAGACTTCGTCAACTAACTGGAAGGGACCCAACAGAAATTATAGTACCTTTAACTAATGAGAAAATGTCCTCCTTATGGAAGGATAATGAATATTGGCAAAGGGCTTGCAGTAACTTTTTGGGAATTATTAGCAACAATTATCCCAAAAGTGAGAGAATCAAATTCATAAAGAAAACTAGTTGGATCCTTCCACATATTGTAGAAAAACACCAATCTCTGGAGTCCCTACATTCTATACTGATGCAAACAAATCAGGTAAAGCAGAATATAAATCAGGAAATATAAGTAAAGTAGTTCAGAGCCCTTACAATCTGTACAAAAGGCAAAGTTGTACGCCATTCTCATGGTACTTATAGTTTTACAGGGCCTCTCAATATAGTTACTGACTATGCAGATTGAGACCACTGAAATTATTCCTGATGATATGGAACTAACTTCATTGTGTATACAATTACAAGAAACTATGAGGAATAGGACTCATCCTATGTATATAACACATATCAGATCCCATGTAGGTCTGCCAGATCCTCTAGCACAAAGTAATGATGATATTGATCATTTATTAGTAGGAAGTATACTAGAAGCCTCAAAATTTCATAAAAAACACCATATGAATAGCCAAGGTTTAAAGAAGGATTTTTCCATCACTTGGCAATAAGCCAAGGAAATAGTAAGAAACTGCCCTACTTGTTCATTCTATAATCAGGCTCCATTACCAACAGGCAGTAATTCCAAAGGTATACATAAAAACAAAATTTTGCCAATAGATGCATTTCACTTTCCAGAATTTGGAAATTTAAAATATGTGCGCCTTACAATAGACACATTTTCAGGGTTTCAATGGACCACTGCTCTTAGCTCTGAAAAGGCTGATTCTGTTATCACACACCTATTAGAAGTAATGGCCATTATGGGTATACCTGCACAAATAAAAACTGACAGTGATCCAGCATATGTCTCCAGTAAATTGGAACAGTTTTTCAAATATTATAGTATAAAGCACATAATTGTTATACCACACAACCCCACAGGACAAACAGTGGTAGAGAGATCTAACCACACTTTAAAAGAAATGCTCCATAAACAGGCAGGGGAACAAAGACCCCCAAACACAGATTGCATAATGCTTTATTAACATTAAACTTTCTTAATGCAAATGAGAAAGGACAAACAGCTGCAAACAACACTGGACTACAGAGAAAACTTCTAAACTAAAACACTCAGTATATTTCAAGGGTTTAATGACCTCAGTATGGAAACCAGGATATGTGTTACATTGGCGGAGGGGTTTTGCCTTCCTTTCCATAGGAGAAGAAAAGCTTTGGATTCCATCAAAACTGATCAAGATTCTATACAAACAGGAAAAACCTCTGGGTGAGGAAAGATGACAGGTCATCCACAAAGTCATGTCCCACGAGCTTCATGGAGACTTCACAAAAGAAAGGGAAGTATTTTATTCTTGTCCTAACAAGTTAATCCAACTCCAAAAAGCAAGAAGACACTGAATGTGTAGATACCTAAAGAAGAGAGGATAGCTAACCAAAAAGAACCATCAAACAAAGATGGATCTGATATTCGGCACCAATGTCTAATTCTCTTAACCTGTATCTTTACAAAAATCTATTTCCCTTTACTTCCTAATACTCTTTTAGTCCCAATTCACTTAAACCAATGCTGGCTTTGGAGTTGGATCTGGCTCTCCTCCTCTAAACCCAAGCATGCTCTTAAAATGAAATTCAGAGTTTCTGTATTATATCAAGAAGCCAAAAGAAAACAAAATCTAGGGACTGTCATTTGTCTATACTTGGGTCAGTCTCTGAAAGTCTAATTTCCCTCATATTTATTATCATCCTTATTGTTGCCTTTCCTGGTATGCATACCTATAAACGTTGAATTTCCTTGTTGACATAGTGTTTAAGTCCTCCACAGCAAACAAAGAATGTCCTAACAGCAATCTTCAAACTCTCTGGAAAGAAAATGGGGCTCCATTTCATCTATTTCACTTGAACCAACTTGATGCATCTGAACTGACAATTACTACCCTAAAATCGGTTTGGGACTACATCACTCTAGACAACTCCAGACTAGTTAGCTGACATTGTACACCTTCTTATTACATTCTGGCCAGAGCCTCAGTCAAGAACTTCAATCAAGATAAGAACCTCAGTAAGGAACTTCAATCTCCCACCAAACAGAGACTGGGCATAAATGTAGCTTGTCCACTCAAGACTTTTGCTACTCTTAACATTTTCTTCCTACAGGATCCCATGAGGTATTGTTGTCCCATTTCAGCAGGAAGTAATTCTGAGAATACTATGCCCCCTTTCCCTACTGTTGACATTAAAGGATAATTACACCTGTTTGGGGTTAGTTCTCAATTGTTTAGGTTTGGTATTAGAAGGAGGTATTCAGATTTGGGCATCTCTTTCAGATAAGTTTAAGGTTTAGATGGGATAGATATGCTTAGGATGGGATATAGGTAGATTATTGTATCTTCTGGTGATTTATAATTTGTATAACACAATTTGTCATTCTGTGTAAGGTCTTCTTTCTATTCACAATGTTTGATGCATAAATATCCTTATCATCTTCTATATATATATGCTTTATATATGTTTAAGACATTTTGTATATTGACACAATTTAGTTTTGTTTCAAGTCTAAATCTTTTCTTTAGACTAAAAGGGGAATATATGTCTGTGGCTTCCCGGGTCTGACTCGAACTGTAGAAGGGCTGAGGGTGGGTCTTTGTTCTCTGATGACAGATGACTTGGTCACCAGTATCACTACAGCTCCACTGCATGCTTTGTCAGCAGCTGCCTTAACCCTTTGTGACCTATCCCAAGGTTTCTCCATTGGCCTGACCTTCAGTGACAGCTCTTGACATCACCCTTTAGGTCCCTGAAGAAGGAGGCTGGTGATGCTGAGAGAGGAGGAAGGGAGAGGACAGTGACGCTGAGCAAGGTGACACTCTTAACTAAATAGTTCCACTCAGCTAGTGGCCATGGCTATGAGATATTTAAGTCTGGCATTGGCCAGGATGATCAACCATCTATCTATCTGGGACTCAGGTGATTTTATTTCTGATGTGGCAGGAGTGGTAAGAAGTGATTGATGGACAGGGGATTAAATCAGTGTTCACATTCTGAAAGTTTAACCAAGCCTAGAGCCAAAGCAGGTCAGGAGACCTGATGAGAAGGCCTCAAGGAAAATTATCAGGACACGGGGCATGGAGCCTGGTGGATTGGTTCTGTATTCTAGCAAGACTCGACCAACCTCCAGCAAAGTGCCTTGCTCTCCAGGCCTCAGCACCTTCGCCCATCAGTATGGAAGTGGTTTTAACAACAGCATGACCACAACAATTCCTGGGATAACTGAACGCTTGGTCCCAGGTAAGACTAAACATCTGTCTGTTGCTGTGACACCACAGCCTCTTTCCAAAGAGAGGGTGCCATGGTTCCAGGAAGCACAGGAGAGGTAAGAGTTGATGACAGATTTTAAACCAACTGTTTGACATCTGGCCTTAAGCTTGGCAATCCTCCTGCCTCAGCCCATGAAGTAGGTGAGATTACAGGCCTCTGTCACCACTCATGTATTTGGGATGTGAAATTACAGAAGCAGATGGAGAGAGGTGAAATATTGAGGGAAATTTCTATGTTTCCATTTGGAAAACGAGTTTTCTGGCATGGCCTGTTGTAGTTGCCTTAGACTAGATTGTTAGAAAGCCTTACTTACTGCCAAGCCAATTATTCACTCAGCAAACAGAAGGTGCACAATTAAAACCTTGAGTTGCAAACACAGGAACTGGATACTGGTTAATACACATACAAAGGGAACTTGAAAAGAGGGGTATTTGAGGTGTACATAGAGTCCAAGGAGGCACTGACGGTGCATCTGAATGGGGAGGGCATGGCTTCCTCCTGAGACTGAGAACAGAAGCTCGGCTCCAGAGTAACAAGACCCATCTGACTCTACTCTCTGCTTCCGTCTTGCAGCAGGCTCCTGTCCAGCAACAATGATGGACAGTGCACTCAAATGGGAGCCATTACTAGGTTCAACATGGCAGAGAAAGGCATATTGGACCAAATGTGATCAAATGCCCACTCAGGACCAAGACTAGCCATAGGCTGGCTCACATTCCAACGTGGCCATCTTCCTCTGAAGCCCTGTGATTCTGGGGTAATTCTCAGAATGATTACCAAGGAGATAGTTGTGTAGGAAATCATGAAGGGAATTTGGATTTTATCCTAGCCCAAAAGGAACTGTGGAACTATTTAAAGTAAAGTGGCCTGGCCATGGTCATATCTGGATTTCAGCTATAAGATGAATATGAAAAGGGTGATTTTAGAATTAGAGAGACCTATTTGTAGGTTATCATAACAATTCAAGCATTAGATGGTGTCAGCATAGGTTGATGAAAGGAGACAGACATGAGAACTCTCTCTGTGTGTGATATGTATTTCTTTATAGCATCTATCTATATACCTTCTATTATCTATTATTTATCAATCTATTGATCTGTCTTGTCATCTATCTGTGTCTATCATTTATATACCCATTTCTCTGTGGATAGAAGGATTTCCTTGGTTTTCAGCAGAGAACTGTTGAGGTAGGGATGGGTAGCCAAGAGAATGGTGCCTCCCCCCACCCTTAGCCCCAGATTCAGCCTTATTCTCTGAAGGAGAAGCACCTGCCAAATCTCAAAGACCTGCCCTCAACACAAAGTGTGAGTATCTGTGAAAGATGTGAAGGTTGCTAAATCAATTTCAGATCTGAAATAAATAATATTATGTTAGGTAGTCCCAAGGAAGGGAGGGAGGGGGGAGGGAATGGAGGGAGGGAGAGAAGGAGGAAGAAAGGAAAGAAAGAAAGGTAGAAAGAAAGAAAAGGTTTTATATATTCCGTTGGAATTTAAATCATTGTCACTTAGGTTAAAGGAAAGCTTTGACTAGCTCCTCAGTCTACAAAAAGATGCCTGATTATTCTGGCCCACTGTACAGCAAAAGTCTGCCAAGTGGATGGTTAGCATTCTTTTTGGAGATTTTTATAATTTACTAGCTATATTCTGCTGGTCTAGGGATGAACAGGTTTTGTGTTTGACTTTCCAAAGTACAGAATCTAGAAAATAGGAGATATAAAAGTAGAATTCAGTTATGTGGAAGGATGGATGGATGGATGGATGGATGGATGGATGGATGGATGGGTAGATGGGTGGGTAGACGGATTGGATTGCCTGGTGGATGGACTGATGGACTGACATGTAGAGATTTTCATGAAAGAATACTAATCTGTGACTCCCCATCTAACCATACACATTCTTCTTCGAGGCAGGGAGCCTCCAGCTCTAGCCCCCAACACATTCCCTAGCAGCATTTTCTACAGTCTTTCTGGTCACAGAATCCTAGCAGATACCGGGGTAGAAGACTACCTCTAGTGTTTTGACCTTGCATGTCCCATATCTAAGACCTATTCCTTCCCCCTCTGATTTCCCTCCAGTTCACTGAATTATGGACAAAGCCATGGCCTCCTACTGACTCTGTTATCAGACACATAGTTTTCCTTTACCAACGCCCCAGATTAGGAAATCATAATCGAGCCTCACTTCTCATTTGGCTGCCAGTCCCAATCTGTAAACACTAAAGAGCCCACCTCATTGGCACCTTTCTCATCGCTTCCACTACCACCACCTACTTCAGTTCCTTATGAGCCACGATCGACTGCTTCCAAGTCTTGCTCCTTAACCTGAGGCTCCCCCCTACCTCCCACCGCAACGCCTCCGTTTTAACAAAGGACAGTACCATTTCATCAGAACTCGTCCTTTCAAGTAGACATCTTACAAAGGCCAGAAAGAAGCCTGGTTCTTCTTCATGAGCATGGAGGCAGGAGGCACAGGAGGACAGCAGCCTGTGCCGTACCCCTGCGATGGCTCTCGAGGCAGATGGAGCCTCACTCTTGCCATTGTGGTTGATGCCCTAGGTTGACGTGATGGATACCTGAAGCTGAGGACTCTTGAGATGCTGCAGCGTGTACCTTAGTCCTCACTGGGAAGTGGTTGCTCCATGGCTCTGAAGCAATGAGAACAAATTCCTTCCTTCAACTCTAGATAGCAGTGTTATCTGTGCACAGCACACTTCTGACATGGCCCTCCAACAATGACTCTCAGAAGCTGCTGATGACAATATAATACTGTCAGGACAATTGAATGGGCACCTTAACCAGTCCAATTCCAGAGAGGAGATCTCATTTGTCATCTTAATCTCTGGGACCTCACAACTTTCGTTGATCACTGTTAGTAAATACGAATGGCAATTTAAGCACGTGTCTAAGTGCTTATGTTGTTATAGTTAAGAGTCTTTTATTCTTTCAAACAAAAAATTTGTTAGAACTCTTTGTTTAAAAATCAACTAAGGGCTGGCAAGATGGCTTTGGGAGTCTTTTGCTATGCGAGCCTAGAGACCTGACTTTGATCCCTGCATAAAGGCAAAAAATAAAATCAAAACCCACAAATTTATTCCCTGACCTCTGCATGCATCCATGCTGTAGCCCACATACTCCCTGACTCAGTACAGGTATGTTCACACACACAATAATTGTAAATTTAAAAAAATTAATCAATTATAAAAAAGTTAAATGAACAAATTGAGAATCTGCCTCATATCAACGTAAGCACCAGAGGAGAGTTGCTGGCTTAGTCCATTGGAAGAAAAATAGATTGCACGGAATTCAAGGATGGTTTGATCTTAGCAATAACTGTTTAAGTCATCAAGGATCTGCTTTATTTTGTCTCATTGCTATGCTCTCTTTGTCTCCAGTGGCAGCATGGCTTCAGCAATTTATTTTATTCCAATCACAGACAAGGAAGTTGGTTATGCTGATTTTTCCCCCCAACAAATTTTGAAACTCTCTTTCTCACTTTGTCAGAAGCCCCAGAAAACTTCCTTGTGTGAGTCAGATAAGAGATGAGTGTTAATTGATTGGCTTAGATTTAATTTGAGGAAGGAGTGAGGCCTGTGGCCTCTGATTGGTTCAATCTCACAGCTGATTGGAGTCAATCTCCATTTTATTCCATGGCTGCAACACAATGAAAGAAAAGAAAAGGCTTGTTGGGGATTATTTCCTGTTCCCACTATAGTTAGACTTCATATTTCTATGAGCCAGAGAGCATTTTGAGTCCTTTCTAAAAGCTACAAGCTTTGCTGGATTTTTGGCTATTGATTACAAATATTCTGGTCTTGAGTTTCAGAATCACCAAAGTAACCAAGGGGTATCCAGAAGTGTAGAGCAGAAAACTAAACCAGTCTCCAAGTATTTCCAGGCTTGTTATAGAAGTATAGCAGTTGTGGTGAGTAGAATTTGAACCATTCAAATCACAGATTCAAAGCATCTAAAAAGGAACATATTTGCATTAAAAAGTAGGAGTCCCAGGGAAGTGCCTTTCTTTCCGTGTATATGCTTAATGATAGTGATTTTGGGGGAAACTGTGCTCCCTAGGTGTGCTGGGTTATCCCGTACTCCATTAACACTTGGCCCTTGGCTTCCTGCTTCTCAGAGAACTAACAGTAAACTGCACAATATGTTTGCTCCCTTCTCTTTTTCTCTGTCCAGCTTTCTTGACTCAGCCCTTTTCAAGAGAGTCACTTCTGCCTCTCAATTAGGAGGATATGTTCACTGTCTCAAAGAGAGGGAGTCGGGGAAGGCTTCTGATAGTACTTAGGTTCTATTGTCCATTTTCCAAAGTAGTTAAAGAGAACTGATGATGAGCTAGTCTCTGGAATGTTCTTCTGGCTACAAGCCTTCTTGAGCATGTATGTAGCTGCCTATCTTTGAAGTTTGTAGATAGGAAAGAAAATCAGGAGTAGGGACTGGGAGATGGTTTAGCAGCTAAGAACACTTACGACTGTTGCAGAGGACCTGGTTCAGTTCCCAGCATTCACATGGCAGTGTATAACTATCAGGAACTTCAGTTTCAGGGGATCCAGCACCCTCTTCTGGCCTCCACAGGCACCAGGTAAACATGCAGTGCATGTACATACACATAGGTAAAACATTCGAACACCTGAAATAAAAAATAAAAAGATATTTATAGAAAGAAAGTCAGGAATAGAAATGAGAAAAGGGGGCTTAGGTCACAAAGGATCAGAATGACATCATTCCTGGGGGAGAGAGACAAGACACAGTTACAGTCCCAAACAGAAAGCTCATCTCTGCACGTCAGTTCAGATTTCCCATCTCATCCTCAGTGGACTGAAGGATTTCATTGGCATACTGGATCCTAAAGCACCTGTGTCAACCAGACAGCCCTTGATGGATATTTCCTGGTCTCTGAGTTTGGTTGACTGGTGTCTCCATGGTAACAAAAAGTGGGGCGGGGATATGGGGCCAGTTTAGTCCATTTGTCATCAATTGCCACTGTTTTGTTCTGTCTGGTGTACACTCACAATTGTGTCCCAGAACAGGCAAAGCAGAGCTGGGGGACTTGGGGAAAGGTTGCCCCCGCCTTCTGAGGCAGGGGTGGGACACAGCTCAAAGAATAAATTGCCTTAGAAAGAGAAGGGAGGTGTGGACACTGCATTAGAACACCCACCTTCTCTGAGAGAATACTTTTTCTCTAACTCAGGAGTCATGTTCAGGAGGGTGCATTTCCATCATACCAAAGACCTTCACCTTTTGTTGGTGAATTAAGAGGTGAGGTATCAAGTTGCATTGGTGTTTTGCCTACATGTATGTCTGTGTCATACTGGAGTCATAGACAGTTGTGAGCTGCCATGTGGGTGCTTGTTACGAGAAGCTTTTTCTTGAGAGAAGCCTTCCCGCCAGCCTGGTTCCAGAGCCGCTTTCCCCGCCAACCTGGTTCTAGAGCTGCATCAGTCCCAAATAAACACACAGGAGGCTATATTAATTATGAAGCCGTTGGCCTTCCTTGTTTCTTACTAGCTAGCTCTGACTTAAGTAATTACCCCATAATTGTTAATCTAAGTATGTCTCTTACCGGAGAATAGTTCCAGGCTTCCTACCCCCATGGCGTTACATGTTGACTCTCTGTGTTTCTCCTTCCCAGAGTCCTCCTGGACTCCTAGCCCCACCTATCTAGATTCCTATTGGCCAGCAGTAATTTATTGACATATACACAGGACTTCCCCAACAGGTGCTGGGAATTGAACCCCGGTCCCCAGGAAGAACAGTCAGTGCTCTTAACTGCTGAGCCATCTCTCTGACCCCCTGAGGTACCATACACGACATTCCTATGACAGAATATGACATCTTTCTTATTCTGGATTAGAATTTTACTTTAAAAAACATGAAAAGCACTTGGGCTGCCCAGTACCACTCTCTGCAACAGAGAATAAACTGTCCATCTTCTTTTATATTGCTGGGCATTCCTTGCCAACACTCCCAAATGACTGCCTTTCTGGCGGGCACAAGGGGGGCAAAGCAGAAGTTGTTCTGGTTGGCCTGGTTAGCACACACACTTGCCACTGTCTTGGGCCCAGTGAACCCATCCTTTCTAAGTCTGTCCTCGGAAAAAGCTCAGAATGAGCTCCCTTTACCCTCACAGCAGCCTGGAGGATGTCCTCTTTTTATGTCCATGAGGAACATCTTGGTGTGGAGACATCTGTACCATTGACAACATATTGTCCCTATTTGGGTCATTATTTCCCTCTGTTTCTCCTGTCACATGGAATGTTCTGTTGTCTTCGTCTTTCCATTGGCCCCATCTCAGTCATCCTTAGCTGTTTTGATTCCTGACACTCTTCCGTGTGTGTACATGCATGTGTGTAAGTGTGTGCGGATGCATGCGTGAGCATGAGTGCATGCAGGCCAGAGGTCAACCTTGGTATCATCCATCATGCCTCGACCACTTTGGGTTTTTTTTTTTGAGTTTTTGTCCGTTTGTTTTCTTTTAAGGCATGGTCCCTCACCGACCTAGAGTTCTCCAGATAGGCTGGGTTGCTGACTAAAGAACACAAGGGATTTGCCTATTTCTGCCTTTTCAGCTCTGGGATTACGAGTGCAGGCTACCACACCCAGCAATTATTTTATGTGGGCTGTGGGAATCAAACTCAGGTTCTCATGCTTGCAAGGGAAGTCCTTTGCCAGTTTGACCCACCTCTTGAGCCCTCTTGCCCCGAGCCCCAGGGGTGGGGTTGCATTTCAGATACATCATTTGCATCCTGCCCTGTTTGTACATTGCTACTGTCTGAGGATTTCCACCTTTCCCTGATTCTCGTCCCTCCTTCCACACCTCGCATTCATCGGGTCTGAGGCTTTACCTTAAGCCAGCCAGGAGCCCAGACCATCCCTAAGCAAATGATCTGACCGAGAGGGCGCTGAGCAAAGGCAGTCAGGCTATGCAAAACAAGCCAGGCTTTCTCTGAAAATCCCCTCCTGCCAGCTTCTGCAGTCTTACCAACGGATTTAGCCTTCGCATCTTCTCTAGTTACTCCCCCAGAGACTTGAGTGTCCTTTGCCTTGTCTTTCTGGGATCCTCTTTTTTATCCATCCCAGCCCCCTGTCCCCCATCTCCACACTCTGTGCTCTTCCCTCACCTGGCCTGGGTCCCAGTGTCTTCTCTGTTTCTTGCCTCTTGCTCTATCCTTCCTGCTTTCTCTGCCAAGTCATGATTTACTCAGAAACTTTCATGGCCCTTGGAACTCAGTGTGGTCTCTGCTTTAGGCCCCACAAGGTAGCCCCAGATGTGCCCCGCCTTCTGACTAGCTGTACTTTTCTTAAGGTGTACTTATTGGCTAAGACGTTTGAACCCCGCCTGCGGCTGCTGGGAATGTAAGAAGGCACACCCTTCGACAACATGGTGAACAAATTTGGAAGCGCTATTTTCAGTAGGCCATTCTACTTCCAGGAATTTGTCTTAAGGACATAAGCAGACAGCTGCACACAGATCTGTGCAGAAGAAGCAGAAGTATGGTGTCGTTTGCACCGTTGCTTGAATATTGAGGGGAAAGGTGACAACTGACATGGTCATTATGCGGTTCTTGTTCGGGCAACCATATTGCTGAAATTTCCCATTTTCCCTGTCATGCTTAGAGGAACAATGTGTAACAATGGGTGTCTTGGAGCCTTTGGCTCTTGCCCTCTCTTCCATGATTTGCCCTGAGTCCCAGGGGTAGGGTTGCATTTCAGATGCATTTTGACCAGTTGTGGGCCTCTGTAATAGTCTCCATCTGTTGTAAAAAAGATGCCTCTTTGTTGAAGGGTGAGAGCCATGCTATCTGTGGGCATAAGAATCCGTATTTAGAGTACAGTTCGAAATTACATTTAAGGAAATGGCAATAACATGTTCTTCTCTAGAGTCTATGACCTCTCCATGGGTAGTTGGCTAGATTTATAGTACCAGGCATGAGTTCCCTCCTACTGAGCAGTCTACAGGGGAAATTCCATATGATCCAACCTCTAGACAAAGAACTACAGGTGATCAGTTACTGCAGAGAGAGGGGGCTCTTCCTCCAGGGATGGGTTCCCAAAAAGGATTCCAGTCTCGGTACTAAATGGATTCCATAGGTTTCTTTTTTGTTTTTGTTTTGGGTTTGTGTGTGTGTGTGTGTGTGTGTGTGTGTGTGTGTGTGTGTGTGTGTGAGTGTGAGAGAGAGAGAGAGAGAGACAGAGAGAGAGAGACAGAGACAGAGATAGAGAGACAGAGACAGACAGAGACAGAGAGAGATAGAGAGAGACAGAGAGAGACAGAGAGACTGAGAGAGCATCGAGATGGCCAGCTAGGAAAGGTGCCTGCTATTCAAACCTAGTAACCTGAGTCTGAACTCTGAAACTCACAGAAATGTAGATGGGGGGAATTTATTCCACAGAATTGTCCTCTGACCTCCACATGCAGCCACGCACACCAACTTCTTCCCTAAAAGGAAAAAAAAAAAGAATAAAAGGAGGCGCTAGAGAGATTGCTCATCAGTTAGAAGCACTGGCTGCTTGCCCAGAGAGCGCAGGTTCAGTTCCCAGAACCCACATGGTAGCTCACAAACATCTCCAACTCCAGTTTTAGGGGATCTGATGCCTTCTTCTGGTCTCTTCAGGCACAGCATGCAGGTGATGCATAGATATACATGCAAGTAAAACACTCATACACATAAAAATAATTTTAAAAAACAGAAGGAAAATAAGATAAACCCTCCAGTTTCCAATAATATCAGTATGATAAAATGGTAGGAAACCATTTAAAAGCAATAGCTATTTTCTAATGTGAAAACTGCTTCTGGTAGTTTTCTGTGTCCAAAATACAGAGTAATAGGTAATATTTATACTTATATATATTACTCATAGGAATAAAGAGATAGAATAACTCTAGAGGGTATGTGTGTATTCATGTGTGTCTGTATGTGCATGTGTATGTGTGTATGTATATGTATGTATGCCTGTGTGTGTGTATTCATGTGTGTATGTATGCATGTGTGTAGGTGTGTGTGCATGCATGCATATGTATAGCTGTGTATTCATATGTATATATGTGTGTGGATGTGTATGTATGTGTATATATATGCTAATAGCCTGTTGGTTTCATTTTTCCTCCTTTCTGCTAAGTATTTTAAGCATTTCTACCATATAGCAGACTAACTCCACAAAGTAATAAATAGTAAATTTACAGTGTGCTGAGGCAAAGCAATTTAAAATATATTTAAAAATAATAATGTCCTGTCCTCTTCAGCCCCATGGCTTCTGTCAATCTTGTCACTGTGGCTGCGAGTTTCACACCCCCACATGACAGCAAAGCGTTCTCCATCCCTAAGTACATTTAGGTTTCTTCTGCGAGGGAGGACAGGATCAGCAGCCGGAGGCCAGGGCTGGACTCCTCCTCCCTACTAAGCCAGTCTCCTCCTCTGCAACTGAAGCAGGGGTGATATGCTGAGCGCACAGGCATTGAATGAGGGTTGGACAACGATGGGAAAATCACCTTGGGAATGGCAAAGCACTGTGCGGTGTCAGGGACTCTGATTCATAGCCATTATCGGGGACCCCCGAGGTTAACACGATGGACTGTAGCCATGGGAGGACCTGGCTCCCTTTCAGCCTCAGCCTGGTGTGGAAGCCGCTCAGGCTTCCCAGGCTGACTGTGTGGATGAAGGGTCCTTCCCCACCGCCCCAGCACTTCCTGGGCTTCTGAAGCGTTGCTTAACTCTGGAAGTCCCGGGTAAGATGCTGTCCCAAGCAAGCTTATCTGATGGCCACATGGAGAGACTTCAGAGCTGCCTTGCTGTCTCTGACCCACTCTAGCATCTGAGCAGTCCCCAGGAGCTGGATCCCTTGGTAGATGATAATACAGAGGTTGCATTTGCCATTGCTGACTTGCCTGAGGAATGAGAGAGAGAGAGAGAGAGAGAGAGAGAGAGAGAGAGAGAGAGATGTGCGTGTGTGTGTGTGTGTGTGTGTGTGTGTGTGTGTGTTCATAAGCTCTCTGTATACAAACTGGCCTACCCGTGTCTTAAAGTGAGTCAAGACCCAAATCCACCTACTCAGGTTCTGAACAGTTTGAGTGGGAAGAAAAGAGTCTGGGAAGACGCTGAGTGCTCTATGCCTCTCTTTCCCTGGTTTGCTTATTGCCTGTGGCAGAAAGGGCAGTCTGGAGATGGGCTTCTGGGAGTGTTGGAGGTGAATCCAGGAGGCCTTGGATACATGGGGGACAAGAGGGCTGGGGACCATTTGTTGTGGCTTGGTTTGGCCAGCCTGGTGGAACCTGTCAATAGCTAGAATGTGAGGTCAGATGGGGCTGCAGAGCTCATGACTGTCACTGAGGCTTGTATCTCAACCTCTTGAGTCATCCATGATGAAACCCTTTATCAGCCTGGGAGGAGGCAGCCTCAGGGGAACAAGGCTTCAGTGGAGGGCCTCATTTTGAGTAAGGCCACATCCGGAAGGACTGGCCAGGATGACTTAGCCCCAATCCATACTCCAAGATAACCAAACGAGTTGCATGGCTGGAGGGAGTTATTCACTGCTCTCCATCTGGGATCAGGGGAATGGTAGTAAAGCCAAGTTCACTTAACCCTTTGAATACCAGGCTGTTGGCATCCTGGGCATTATCTTCCTCCTTCTGGAGCCTCCACCCCACTCTTGAGAATGAATGCCCACTGAAGGATGAGGTGTTTGACTTTTGTAGAGAGATTAAGAAGACTGTTATAAGGCTGGGAGTGATAACCCTGCGGGGGAATTGGAGCTGTGTCAGAGAGTTTTCTGGAAAAAGAAACATTTGCTGTCCTCCAACAGGACACTGAGGAGATAGAGGGAAGGGAGACTACCCTTTACCTTGTGTCTCCAAAGGCTTCAAGGCCACCAGGAATTGCAAGTGGTGGTGGGGGGGTGTTGGCTGGCCTCTGGAGCCAGCTTGTGAGTGATGGGAAGTTACTAGCCACCCCAGATGGTTATCCCAGGCTTGGAATGATGAGGGAGGCTGGAATTCTGAGTGTATAGCCTTGAAAGGATATTTCAGTCCACCGCAGGCCTGGGGTGGAAATGATGTAGGAGGCTGGTACAAGAAAGAAGAGTCTGTGTGTGTATCCACCGACTGTAAATTGCTACTTGAGTGGCAAAGAGAAAAGATATGCCTGATAGTGCTCCTGGGCTTGTTTTCTGTCTTCTTAACCCCACATCCATTGCTCAAGTGTCCCCAAAGCACCATCTCATGAGGGCTGCAAGAGGAGCCCACCCCCCCACACATGGGAAATGAAGTATTGAGCTGAGGGAGCTCTACACAGGAGCCTGGGGAACTTGTGACCTCCTGTTAGGTTAGCATGCCAATGCTGGGAGACCCTTCACTTGCTGACAATGTTGGGGAGGACTGCACATTTGGATTCACTGCCAAGGTTTCACATAGGCATCTAGGATGTCACTCACTGTAAAAGATATCTCTCATAGGCGATCTTGGCGTTTTGTGCTATTTCATATTTTGTGCTTCAGAAGGAGGTGCAGGGGATGTAGTTCTGTTTGCAGAATGGGTGTCTAGCACATACAAATCAGAGATTTGATCCCCATAGCAGGTGTGGTAGCACATGCCTATAATGCCAGCCCTAAGGAAGTAGAGGCTGGAGATTCAGGGTTCAGTTCAAGCATTAAAGTCACCCTGGGATACGTGAGGTCCTTTCTCAGAAAACAAAGGAGGGACAGGAGAGATGCTCACCAGTTACTCTCTAAGAGTAGAACTCTTAGAGAGGACCCCAGTTTGGTTCCCAGCATCCATGCCAGCTGGCTCACAGTGATGTATAACTCCAGCTCCAGGGGAACCCAATGCCTCTAGGCTCCATGGATACCTGTACTCAAGTGTACACACCCAGGCACATATGCATAATTGAAAGTATATCTTTTTTTTAAAGGGGTCATTCAATTCAAAGATCATGAAAGTTGTTGTGCCCAGACTGTGAACTCCCAAAACCACCAACAGACCAGATCCGATGCAAAAGCAAAGAGTCTTTTTTTTTAATTTATGAATTAACTGGCGTTAACTCGAGTCCACCGTCCATCCGACACAGTGGGTTGAGTAAGAGGGACCCCAAGCAGCAGTGGGGCAGGGAATGGCATATATTGGGGTAGAACAAGGGGGATGTCTGGGGGTCCACTAGTTGCCTATCATCAGTCTCAGGATTGGTGCACCTCTGGGCTTGGGCAACCTGTCCTGAGCTGATTGGTCAGCTGCAGCTACAGGAAGGTTGCTGTACCTAGAGGCCCTCCCAGGGCACTTACTGTGCTCTGCATTCCACTATGATCAGTAAAGTCTATCCAGATTCCGCCAGCTAACTTCTGATTGGCTCCTTGCCATATGGAGGGTATCTGGCTTCCCAGTGATTAGGGCAAGGTCGGGTCTCAGCACAGTTGCTGAGTCAGAGGCCTACATTTTGCTGGGTCTTTTCTGCAGTCTGTCATGGCTTCCAAAGCAGGGGGCGGGGTGAGGGTCTGGGTCCTCCAAAAGTAAGCCACTTGGCAGTTTTGTGAAAATCTGAGTTGTTTTCTTTTGAGTTTTAAGTATGTTCTTTTTCCAATGCCCATCTTATTAAGGAACCAGGGAACTAGCCAGAGTTGGTCCTCCACATCAGCCGGTTGAATCTTGTTCCTCCTCTGAGCCATTGATAATGAAGTCTGTTTGTTGATTTAGAGCTGTCAATGCTGGACCTGATGACCCAGGTGTGCAATCACAGCTACTCCTAAGGTTGAGGCAGGAAAATCACAAATTCAAGTCCTGCTATAGTTACACTCTGGAGTGAATCCAAGGCCAACTTGATCAATTTAGTGATACCCTGTCTCAAAAGAAAAACTCAAAAGCTCCAAGGTAGAGAGGCAGGGCTGGGATGGGGGCTGGGGACTGGCTACACTTGGCCCAGAGTTCTGAAGGACAATGGCTCTCTCTGGCTGACAGTAGAGAGAGAGAAGAATAAAGAGAAGAGGAAACTCCAGAAAGACAAGGTCACCGGTCACTACACAATCTGCTCAGCTCTCCTCTCTCCACCTAGAGAATCAGCTTCCAGTTTTGAAGCCCTGGGGACTCTTGTGTTTTATATGAATAAGGGAAGCTGTTTCCCTAACATCCTTTCAAAAGTAAATAAATAGAAGGCTATTGTATCATTTTACAGATGTTGCTTGCAATGGAAAAGGTTTAGAGCTCTGGGATTTTTTTCTTCTTTAATAATATTTTTATTAATTCTCTGAGAATTTCATATGATGTATTTAGATTATAGTCACCCTTTCCCCCACAACTCCTCCCAAATCCACTGCCACTTCCCTACCCACCCAACTTTGTATTTTCTCTCTCTATCTTTCTTCTTAAACCCATGGGATCCAATTTATGCTGCCCAAATACTCTTGGATATGGGGCCTGTCCTGGAATGTGACCAGAGGTCACACCCCTAAAGAAAACTGCCTCTCCCTCTCCCAGAAGCTATCAATTGCCAGGAACTCCCTCACCCCTTACCTCTTGCCCACCTTACCCCTCCATCCTGGAATTTTGTTTAGCTAGAGATGACACAGATCTTGTGCATGCTGCTGTATTCATTGTGAGTTCATCCGTTCAAATGCCTTGTTGTGTCTAGAAAACACTCTTTCCTTGCCATATGCTACCTTTTACTCTTGCAATCTTCCCATCTCTCATCTGTGAAGACCCCTGAGCTTTGAGAGGAAACAGCTTAATATAGATGTCCCACTAAGGCTGAGCCCTCCACAGTCTCTTGTTATGGGTCTCTGCGTTAATTGCCATCTATTGTAAGACAAAGCTTCTGTGATGCACTGAACTATGAGTATGGAAATTAATAATTTGGTATCACTTCAATACCACATCCATTTAACAGAATCAGAATAGTAGGTTCTCTCCTAGGGCCAATGATATATCTAGCCACAGATTCTTGGCCCTCATAATTATCCCAGGTATGGATCCCATCTCATGGAGCAGGCTTTAAATCCAGTCAGAAGTAAATGGTTATTCCCACAACATGTTTGCCACTATTGGCACCAGTGAGCATATCTTGCCAGGAGAGACGTTATTGTAGCTCACAGGGTCTGCAGTTATGTAGGCCGGGGGGAATTACTTTCCACATCTGATAGTGTATATAAGATCTTCCAGCACTATCAAATCTAGCTAGTGGAAATTAAGCTTATAGCTCATTACTAGTTTGATTTCTTCATGTTCTATGGCTCAAGTTTGTGGTGTCTTCAGCAACAAGATCTTACTGTCAAATCCTGGAGGGCAACCAAGAGCAATCTTAATACCCCACAGTGTTTGAGGGTTTATGGTACCCCAGTGGCCCACAACTTTTTAAAAAAAACATTCTGGGTACTGTTTTGTTTTCCGTTCAAAATCAGATCAGAAGGTGAGAAGTAAGATGCAATGGGGGGGGGTTCAAAAATGGAGAGATTGCACTAACAGGTCTTCATTATTCCTAACACTGCTTCATGTAACAAGAACAAGCTACAATCACCATCTTTACCGCCGTCAGCATCACTGCCACCATGACTACACCATTACCACCAACATCCATCCCCTCTTCCATCACCGTCGTCACTACCACCGACCGACCTTAAGACCCAGCACGCCTACCACCACCACCCCCATCACCATCACCATCGTTACTAATGTCATCATATAGTGAACATCCATACCACCCATCACCTCTGCCTGCCGTCACAATCACCATCACTGTCATCGCCACTACCACCACCATCACTGCGCTGTCACCATCACTATCGTCTCATCACAACAGTACGCAACACCTGTCACCGGCACCATTACTAACACCATCATTGTCACCTCCCCTCCCACGACCATGGCCACCACCTGTAATAGCCAGCACCTCACCATAATTGCCACCGCCACCATCATCTATAACACCCTTCGCTTACCACTATCATCCATAACACCCATCAGTGCCACCATTACCACCAGCACTACCATTGCTGTGAACACGGTCATTTCAACCTCCCAGTCCCTTCCCACCACCACCAGGTAGCCCTTAGAAACTCCAAAGCTTATCCAAACAATGCATTCCAGATTGTTTAACAGATGGGACTGAAGGTGAGTTCTAAGGCAATCTGAAGGATTTGGAAAACATTAATTTGGCATTAATTTTCTGCCCTTGGGCCTGAAAAACATCTATTCTCATCTTCCATTCATTTATCATCATAGTTATCTTGTGAAAGATCCCATCTCTCTGTAGCCTTTCTATCATGTACATAAAACGGGGACAATCAAAATTCAAGAACCTATAGAGCTTGAAGCAGAAAACACTTGCAAAACACCTACCTCTATCTCACTTACAGAAAATGCTAAAACATCCTTCTGTCCCTTTTCCTTCAGTTCCTCCTTCTTTTCTCCTTTGTTCTTCCCATTTCTTGATTCCTCATCCTTTCCAAACTTGCAACTCAGAGAACCATTAGAAGAGGATAATATTAAATATTCATAGCTATCCCCTTAGCTCCTAACGTCTATGTTCATCGAACACTGGCCTTGTTCTCAAAGAACAGAGAAATTAACCCAACTTGAAAAGTGGTGAGGGCAATGACGGAGGCCCAGTGTCAGGCCCCACAGGAGGGGCTGACGTAAAGACTGGGCCTGGGTTTTGTGTCTTGCAGAGGAGCTTGTGTGTAAGCAGGCAGGGGAAGGCTGAATTTTCCTGAAACAGCTAGTCAACTTTGTTCTGCAGCTGCTCGCTGGAGAACCGGCTCCAGGGAGCTGTTTGCTTTGGCCAGATGTACTACACGGAAACAGTAGTAGGACAATGTCAGGGGAGTGGTAGGGACAGAGCAGAAGGGGCCCTGGATGCTTTCAATGGAGAGAAATGTTTGCTTTATAGGTGGCTTCAGTCCCCCCGGGCAGCCTCAAACTGAGTAGAGCTCAAGACACTGAATCAGGGGCAGAGTGTGGTGGGAACAGCAGCCGTCTTGGGTGGTGTGCCTTAGGGAAGTTGAGCAAGGGTCAAGGAGAGCAAGACTTCAGTTTACTTTGCCTGTCTCATTTGGGTTGAATTTTCATGAGATGGTAATGAGCTATGGCTATTGGAAGACTGATCTCAACTCAAGAGATAGGAGACCTTGGACTAAATATAGGAGCAGTAAGGTCAGGAGAAGGGGTGGGGTGAGGTGAGTGAGGTGGGGGTAGGGTGGGGAGTGAGGAAGTGTCTTAGTGGTTGCAGATCCAACAACAGCTACTAGATGACTTGCTTACCATTTTTAACTCTATTGAAGTAATAAAAGAAGTAGGATCTGCTGAGCATTGGGTAGTAATGTATGAACTAGGTGCTGACATCATCACATGCAAACATCAGTCTTTTCCTCCTGATTTTTTGAGGCAGGATCTCGTGGAGCCCAGCCTTGAACTCACTGTGTAGTCAAGGGTTTTTTAGGCGATGTGTCCCTGTGCCTGGTTTATTGGAAGCTGGGGATCAAATTCAGGGCTTCGTGTGTGTTGGGCAAGCATAGTCAACCAATCTACGTACCCAGTTCCAACATATTCAAGTTTCTTTTACCTGGGTCCTCGGGGATCAAACTCAGGGCCTCATGCTCAAGTGGTAAGTACTTTTCTGGCCAAACCATCTCCCTAGTCCCTGTTCTTGGTCTCCTAATCATGGACCTCATTATCCTCTGGAGAAGGGTTTTTCAGCTCACTCCATTATCTATAAGATTCAACAGGGCTTGGAGGGGAGCCAGGGCCATGAGGATGCTATAATTATTTAAGGGCCTTAGGATGTGTGAAGAGGGATCCAGTGTGTCTGTCATTTGAGGAGAAATCCAACTGAATCTATTTCCTCTTGACTTCTGGTAACCCTGCTTGGTACTCCTTGTCCCATCTTGCCACCAACTACAGAAGAGCTCAAAGCCCCCAGGACCTGTCCGGGGAAACAGTCTAGACTTAAAGGCTCTAGCCCAAGACTGACCCCATCCCCTTGCCCTGCTGGAAACCTCTACTCCCCCTCCTCCCTCTGGACAGACTGGTAATGTTTTGGGGTTGGGTCTAGGGAGGGGGCCAAAAGAAGGGTCTATACACTCTTGACAACTACAGGAAGAGGGAACTGTGCCTGACATGCTCTCTGGAGTGAAGAAGGACTCTCAGCGGGATACAATTAACGGTCAGTGAAGCGGAGGGGACTGGAACTGTATGCTTCCTTTTTGTCCCAGTGTTCCTACTTCCTGGACTTCGGTAAGGTTTTTATGGTGGCCAAAGAGGCATTTCAAGAATCCATAGGCAAATGACTGGTGCTCGAGGGCCTCCTGCAGCATTTGCCATCCCACGGTGGTGGTCCAAACACCAGGGGTACAGAAGCGAAGTCACTTGAGGCAGGGAGCTCTCTGAGGCTCGATCTTTGCAGACTCCAGGAATAAAAATTAGAGTGAGAAATGGAGACAAGGCACTGGGGTGTGGTGCACTGACAGAGCACCGAGAGAGAGAGAGAGAGAGAGAGAGAGAGAGAGAGAGAGAGAGAGAGAGAGAGAGAGAGAGGGAGCAGGAGTAACCAAAGGTCTTGAAAATTGTCTGTAGTGAAGATAAACCCAAAGGCGTCTAAGCCAGCTGAGCCTCAGAGGTGGTTAGCATTAGATATGTCCACCCAGTTTAAAAGATGTTTGGTTCCTGGCCCTCTGAAGATTCCCCAAAGCCCAAAGTGCCCCCCACCTTTGAGAAAATCTTTTACTTTAATTTTTGAGGTAATGTTTCACTATGTGGCCCAGATTGGCCTCATTGGTCATCCAACCTCAGCTTCTCAGATTCCGGTTCTGAGAAACCCCTCAATTTTGAGCTGCTGTGTCTCCTTGCTGTAGGTGATGAGGTGTTCTTCGTGGGTCTCTGCCTCTGCATAGGCGCTGGGGTTGTGAAGCCTTCCCGGGGTGGGGCTGCTGTCTATAGGCAGGAAGTTTCCAGAAATCCCCAGTGCCTTTTCTCTCAACTCCTGTGAAAGAAAATGGGAAAGAAAGGGTGAAAAGCAAATCAGTCATAAGGTGCATTAGGAGAGTCCAGACTTGAGGTGACATGATAACTGCATCTGTGGACCAGGATTCTTTAAATCAGACTGGTACCCCTGATCCCCTGAAGCACCTGCTTAGCATCACGTGATGTCTTTTCTTATTCTTGATTAGCTGACAAGGGTAAACCACACTGAATTCTGCTTTTTTTTTTTTTGAGATAAAAGTCTCATGATCTCAAACTCATCAAACTCCCTGCCTCAGTGTCCCTAGGATTGGAACTGCGGGCATGTGCCACTGGATTTGACCAGTAGCACAGAATCAAAAACCCTAATTTCATGTTCCCTTAATTGATAATTTTTATCCCCCTGCCGATGAGTCTTAGTCTATAGCTCAGGCTGGTCAGGAACTTACTATGTAGCCCAGGTTGTCCTCAAACTCACAACCATTCTCCTGAGCACCGGGATTCTAGATTTGATTCACCACACTAGTGTTAAAAAAATCCGAGCTTTGGCGTTGGTGGCGCATGCCTTTAATCCCAGCACTCGGGAGGCAGAGGCAGGCGGATCTCTGTGAGTTCGAGGCCAGGCTGGACCGACAGCCTCCAAAACAGAGAAACCCTGTCTCATAAAACCAAAAACAAACAAACAAAAAAAAACCCCAAAAAACAGAGCTTTATAAAGAATATAAAACAAACAGCTAAGGACTTACTCTGGAGAGTTTAATACTAGAGTAGATTCCGTGCCTTTCAAGGGTTAGAATTGGCTCTAACTAGATCCAGTGCTATGAATTTAGTGATGTGTCATCATGGACCTTTTTTTTTTTATCTCCTTCACCACAATGCCCTGGAACAGGGAAATGACCCAGGTAGTCTGTCTGATGAAGGATCGGCAGGAGTTTCAGCAGACAGCCAGGCCCAAGGGTTGTAGGATCTGACCCCTCCCTTTCTCAAGTCTAGCCTCCTGTCAAGTCAGGACCTCAAAGCTTTTCCTATGAACTATGCCCTGTGCATCCTGGCCACAATCTATTGAGTGGTACACAACCTGTGGATCATGACCCTTTTAGAGGTGAAACATCCCTTTCACAGGAGTCACATATCAGATATCTTGCGTATCAGCCGTTTATATTACGATTCATAACAGTAGCAAAATTGCCGTTAGGAAGTAGCAATGAAAATAATTTTACAGTTGGGAGTCACCATGACATGAGGAACTGTATTAAAGGGTTGCACCCAGCATTAGGAGGGTTGAGAACAACTGCTCACTTGGCTAACAGAAGCCAAGGTGCTAGTCCAGGAATTGAATGGGCAGACATTGCTCTCTCTGCCCAGACCTTCCTCCTATCCCCAAAATGGCCATCACTGCAGTAGAAACACCTTCAGCAAATATTAGCACAAGCTAACTCTGGCTCCTACTGCATCTTGCTTATGTGGCATCATCCCAATATTTGGTGAGGGCCTACCTTTAGGTGCTGGCACCCAGCAGAGATTTATGGAGAATTCCAGTACTGGGAGTGGTCTGAAAATATTTTGTGTCCCACCTCCTCTCCTGGGAGAGAGAATGGGATAGCGGATAGGCTCGCCTCCCTGCCAGGGCTCTGTATCCCGCTTATGTATCCTTTTTTTCTTGGACCAGTATATAAAGAGCTGTTTTATAAAGAGCTATTTTAGGTGTCTGAGCTTCTGAGTAGTAGAGGTTGAACAAAACTACTGCGGGTGGGACAAATCCTCAACCTTAATCTTGGCTCTTGAAGTGAGGGCTGTTTGAATACGATGTGCTGTTTATGCAAATCCTATGCAAATCAGGGCAACTGGATTAACTAAAGTGGGGGGCTTGGGGTGTGCGTGTGGAAACCCCATGCTTCCCAGCACTGGGGCCCAGCTTCAGTAAAGATGAGGGGTTTTGGTTTCCTTTTTTAAATGTCATTTTCTGATTTTGAAACTCCTGCACCAGTAGCCTAGGCCAGGACAAAGTCCTGCCTTGGCTCTTTGCATCTGTGGAGCCTGTGGGTGCAAAGGGAGGTTTGTTGTAAACTCTGTCAACAGGGCCCTCTTTCGAGTCCACCACACCTTAAAGTGGCTGGCCAAGGTTCCTGCAGGGGGTAAGTGTGGGGAGATGGCCAGCGACAGGAAAGGCTCTCTCTAGGGACTCTGGCTTAGGCAAGACCAGGGGGTCTCACCAGAACAAGGACAGAAGCAGCAGCCCCTTTGAGGTGGGAATCCTCTGTGTGTAGGCACTGAATATCCTATTTGAAAACACAGCCAGTTGCCATTTGACATCCTTGGAGACTTGGGCTCAACCACTCAGCTTGCATATTTATGCAAAACAAAATGCAAATGAGCGCATTGAACCCTTTGTCTCTATCCTGCCAAGCTGGAATCCTGGGTTCCTGACAGTATCTTCTATGCCTTTGTCCTCTCCTGAAGAGCTTAAAAAAAAAAAAGTAGGACATGGCATCCCGAAGACTCCTTCATGACATTCAACTCAATCACTGTGTTTACAGAGACCCTACTAAGTGCCAAGTACCACAGTGGGTTGCAAAAGAACTAAAAGGAAAAAGTCAAGTCACAGTCCCTGAAGAGTTCATGAGATCTCATGAGATTTCCAGTTCTGGGTAGTCTCTTAACTATTCATTTAACAAACAGGTATTAGATGCCTACTGTATGCCTATCTAGCAGCTCAGTCCTGGGGACCCAGTAGAAGAAGGGTCTGCCCTTATGAACTCCCATCCTAATGGAAGAGACAGACAGCGAGATGGTGATGTGTACAGGGATGAGGCATTTACAGATAGTGATAATGGCTGGAGAGATGACTCAGCAGTTAAAGGCTAGGCTCACAACCAAAAAATGTAAGAAAAAATAAGTAGGGTGGTGTTTTACTATGGCGGTAACAAGTGCAGGCTGAGGTTGGTAAGAATTAATAATTGTTAGATTCCATTTTTAGATTTATTTAAAGCAGCCACAAAGAGGACACAGGGCAGAAGATATTTTTTGCTTATTATCTCTACCTTGCTGTTTTTCTTAAGTGGTATGATGATGCCATTAGTCAAGGAATCCCATAAACAGTGTGTGTGTGTGTGTGTGTGTGTGTGTGTGTGTGTGTGTGTGTGTGTTGGGAAGGTGTATATGCGTCTTGCATATAGAAGCCAGAGGGTGTTGTTCTTCAGGTTGCCAGGTTGCTGATCTTGTTTTGAGACAGGATCTCTCAGTGCCTTGGGTCCCTCCAATTCAACTAGGTTGGCTGCCCAGGGAGCTACCCATCTCACCTCTATAATTAGAATTATTAGTATACACTGATGCCACCAGTTTTTTGTTTCTTCTTTTTGTGTGTGTATGAACGTGTGTATGCATGTTCACATGGGTTTGTGTGTGTTCCAGCTTGTGGAGACCCAAGGTTGGTATCGGGAATTTTCCATCAATCTTTCACTTTCGTTGAGGCAGAGCTCTGTCAAGCCCAGAGCTCTATGGTACAGATGATCTAACCAACCAGACTGCCACAGAGTTCCCTATCTGCTGCAGTTATAGCAAGGCTGCCACATGCACCTAGCTTTTTTTTTTTTTTTCTAAGACAGGGTTTCTCTGTGTAATAGCCCTAGCTGTCCTGGAACTCCCTCTGTAGAGCAGGCTGGCCTCAAACTCACATTGATCAGCCTGCCCCTGCTGAGGTTAAAGGCACGCACCACCACCACCACAACCACCGGGCTCACTCAGTGGTTTTTCTTATAGGTTCTGGGAATTCAAAGACAGAATTCTCTCACTTGTGCAACGAGTGATTTTGCCCTTGGGCCATCTTCCCGGCTTCACCCCCCCTTTTTTATATGGGCTCTGAAGACTGAACCCCAGACATCAAGATGCTCAAAGGTTGAGATGCGTCTTGGGCACATGATGTGAGCTACTAAGAAGGAAGCTAGTAGAACGCTTGTTTTTCTTGAGCTGGGAGCACATGCTGAGCTTGTACCAGAACACCACACAGCCCTGATTTGCCTCCCCGTGTTTCATGAAGCCATGGGCTCCAGTGAAGTAGGGTCTTACTTGAAACTCCTGGAAGAGGGGGAAGGGACTCTTCTGCCGGCCAGAAACTGTATGCAAACTTGGCAGTTTGGGGACAGCAGCAGGGTATGGCAAACCCTTGAAACCTACTCACTGCCAATGTCCTCACCTTCCACACATCTGTCAGGCTGGTTTTCTGGTGTCAGAGGTGGTTTTCTGGACAGAGTGGGGAAGTATGGTGTTGGTTTTTTTGTTTTTAATGAATTTATTTTTTGTTTATTGTGGTGTGTGCATTTGTGTACAGTTTGTTTAGAGCATATTTTGAGGTCAGAGGATGATTTTCAGGAATCAGCTCTGTCCTTCCACTACACTGAGGCAAGGCCTCTCTTGCTTTTGCACTGTGTGTTTCAGATTAGCAAGCCTGTGAGTTTTCAGATGATTCCACCCACTAGGACCACTAAGGATGTAGGGAATTCCAGGTGTGCGCTGTCACATCTAGGTTCTTATGTGAGTTCTTTGGCTGTCAGGCTTCCATAGCTAATGGTTTTAGCTTCACTGAGCAATCTCTTGGGTCCTATCTAGTTATTTTTATTTATGTTCTGAGACAGGGTCTTATGTAACAGAGGCTGGCATCAAGCTTGCTCTATAGCAGATGGTCATGAACTCTGGATCCTCCTGCCTCCACTTTCCGGGTGTTGGGATGATAGTTGTTGTACCAACCACACCTACTTTATGCGGTACTGGTGAAGTAGTCCCGGGCATGCTGGGTAAGTTCTCTATCCACTGAGCTTCCTTGCCAGCCGACATGAGAGATCGTTATTCTCCTAATCGCACAATTCTTCAGTATAAACAAATACACAACAACCAACCAGCAAATAAAATAACATAAAGAGGGGCAGAACATGAATTTGGTTAAGAGCTTGAGTTCAAGTGCCTTTGGGTAGAAGAGGGGATCTCAACACTGTCCACTCACCGTGCCATATTAATCCAGCTGTTAAATTTGACTCTCCTTGTGTGTACAATAAGTGGACAACAGTGTACTCTTCATGGAAGATGTGAGGCTTCGCTGTTTCTATGCAAGTCAGGTGACTGACAAAATACCCAGGATACAGAAATGCATCTCCAATCATGTCACTTCAAAACTTTTCCCAAGTTTTTACTATTATTATTCCATTGAAATGTATTTATCTTGTGTGATTGCATAGGTATTGGCATGATATAGCATACATACATGTTGAGGTCAGAGGACAACAGGAATTGGTTCTTCCCTTCCAGCATATAAACCATATATAAACCAGGGATTGAACGTAGGTCTTCAGGCTTGGCAGCAAGCCTGGCCACGGAGTCATCTGGCCAGCCCCTCTTGTTACATTTTTTAAAATATATTTATTTATTTATCTATTTATTTATTTATTATTGTATGTATATGAGTGCTTTGCCTGAACGTATGTATGTGTACCAGAACCTGACACAGCCCTGATTTGCCTGGAAATGGAGTTACAATAGTTGTGAACCACTGGTTGGTTGCTGGGAACTGAGCCTGGATCATCTATAAGAGCAGCAAGTGCTCTTAACTATGGATGCATCTCTACATCCCCATCTTGTAACTTCTTACAGACTGACATGTTAAACTCACATCCCTAGCTGCATCTCCCCTCCACAGATCAATCCCTCTACCACAGAGAAGTGAGGACCCTTCTCCATCAAGAGCTGCAGGCGCTCACGTACTGTTCTTCTGAACCTTGGCCTTAACTCACAGCACTTTTTTATTCTCTTTTGCTAAACCACGTGGTCTCATTTGATAGGACCCGAAAGTGTTCCTTCTCTTGGAATTTGGGGTTAAGTCCTGGGAATGAAAACAACTAGAACCCAGAACTGGATTGGAGGGAGAGCCCCCAGGTGAAAAACAGAGAATCTTCTGCCCTGGCCCAGGAGAGCTTGCCATTGCCCTCCCCCTCCCCACGCCCTCTGGGTGGAGGGCAGGTGAACAAGAAGCAGTGAATTCGGATGCTTTATGGTGTATAATAACTGTTGCAGCTGTGCAAGCAGGGATCAAAGATCAAATCAAATTTCAAGCTGTGGGAACCTCAATCTGATCACCTGCAGAGGTCAAGGAAAGGAATTTTCTTCCCCAAGGAGCCCTGGGATTGGCTGAATTCCCAATAGGGGGTTTTGGCACTGCCTTCCAAGATCACATTACCAGCCCCTGCCCAGAAGCAAGGACACATGGCCTCTGGATGAGTTGATGGGACTAGTGGGACCACTCTGGTGCTCCCTGGCTGAGTGTCCGCCAAATAGGCAGGAATCCAGGTACTCCAGGTCCGGGGATGTGAGCATGTGAGTGTTGAAAAGGCTGCTGTGGAGTGCCCACCTTTAAGTTTAGTGTCTAAAGATGACAACCCATTGGGCAGGTTTTACTGCCTTCGCCCATGTCCTCCTTCAAACAGAAGCATGAAGTTGATGAGCTCAGGGTGAGACAGGACCTCTCATGGGAGATCAGCTGGGTGACTTCAGAGCCACCTGGATGGTTTACACCACAAGTCTTCTCCACCCACCCAACAAGTCCCATATATCCACAAGAAGATAGACGAAGCCGGCCCCTTCTAAACCTAGCCCTGTGGGTCCTGACTGAGTGTGCTCTGGTAGAAACAATTCCATCTGCTTCACATGCCAGGGAGAGGCAGGTGGCCCAAATTAGCTCTGAATGGCCCTATGAGACTTAATTTGGTGTGTGTGTATGTGTGTGTGTGTGTGTGTGTGTGCACATGTGTGTTACATGTGTGGTGCAAGAATATGAATATGTGTATATGTGTATATATGTGTGTATACATGCATGTGTCTGCACAGGTATGCACATGCAGAGGCCAGAGTAAGATGGCAGGTGGCCTCCTCCACAGCTCTAAGTTGAGACATAGTCTCTCACTGAATCAGAAACTTTCTGTTTCGACTAGGCTGGCTGACCAGCACGCCCTTGGGATCTGCCTACCCCCAGTGCTGGTGTTATGGGCAAGCACAGCCATGGCTGGCTTTTTTTTCTTACATGGGTACTGAATTCAAACTCAGGTCTTTATGATTGCAGAATAAGTCTCGACCCACTGAGCCACCACCTCAGGGCTCTGTGGAGCTTTCTCCATTTGTGACTTGCCCCTTTCTCTCCCTGCTTGATGACATTCCACACTGTGGGAGCAATTAGGAAGATTTATTACAATGGTAGGAAGAGAGTCTAATAAGTCATTGATAAAAAGAGAATGAAATTCCCTCCTTTAGATTTGCTAGATGATTGCTCTGTAAACATCCTCCCGAATGGTACTTCCCTGGTCTCTAGATTGCTCTGTAAACGTCCTCCCGAATGGTACTTCCCTGGTCTCTAGCACAGCCAAGGGTGGGTAGAATGAAACCCATCACCAAGTGAACCGAGAGGAACCAGTGAGGGTGAGCTTCGCCACTTGGGCTATGGACGTCAATCAAACTAATATGTTGGGGGAAGGCGGGAGGAAGTTTGTCACCCGTTTTAATATCAGAAATTCCTTTATGTGGGTGGTAACTGGGGAACAGCTGCAGGTAGCTGAGTCACAGCCCAAATCCTTGAAAAAAAAAAAAGAAGAAAAGAAAAGAAAGAGGGGAAAAAAGAATAAAGAAAAGAGAAACTGCTGGTGGGACTCGGGCCAGCAACTGAGCAAAGGCTTCTCAGGCTGGAGCTCAGGGAGTCACACTGGGTAAGAGGAGTCGGTGGGGGTGGAGTGGCTAAGGGTTGGAAGAGTGTTTTCTAAAAGCTCAGTTTTGAAGCTGGTACATATTTAATAGGATTAGAACACACCAGTTAGAGGCTGAAAATTCTCAACCTGCCTAGTTAAACAGCTTGTCTTCAGGAAAACCAGTAAGTGCACCACACACACACACACACACACACACACACACACACACACACACACAGAGAGAGAGAGAGAGAGAGAGAGAGAGAGAGAGAGAGAGAGAGAGAGAGAGAGAGAGAGACCCTTGCTTCTTTCTCTTTGGTCCCCCATCTCTTGTCTATCACTCCCCTCCCTGTCCTGTGTGTGGTGTGATATGGTGTGTGTGTGTGTGTGTGTGTGTGTGTGTGTGTGTGTAAGTAGAGAGAGAGAGAGAGAGAGAGAGAGAGAGAGAGAGAGAGAGGGACTGAGGGAGGGAGGGAGGGAAGGAGGGAGGGAGGGAGGGAGGGAGGGAGGGAGGGAGGGAGGGAGGGAGGGAGGGAGGGAGGGAGCAGAGAAACACTAGGACTTCTGCAAGGGGTAGTGAGGCTAGGGTAGAGGGTAGCAACATGGGAGGCTGCACTTAGCTCCTAGCCTCTTCAAGCTTCTCTGCAGCCTGGGGCTCTAACTTGTCCTCTTTGGGCCTTAGCTGAGGCCATTAACACACCCAGTTTGTCAACAGTGCTTTGGTGCTGTGTCCCTGTTTGGTTTGGCCCAGACTGGTCCACCCACTGGCCTGGTCAGTCCTGGGTGGGAGAAGCATTTCTTCTTCACACAGGGAGAGTAGACCCTGCCTGGCCTCAGGGTCTATTTAGGTCCTTGGCTGAAAGTGTCTTCGAGGTCTGAGGTGGAAAGGGGTAGGGCAATCTGGAATATTCTTTTTCCAAATATGGATCCTTATTTGCTTGCCTGGCAACGTCAGCCCAAAGATGAAGGAGGCCGCACGCCTCTGGACAGTCTGCTGGAAGGAAGGCCGGGTGACTAGAGGGAGCCTGGATTGCCCCGGCTTCGGGTTCTGAGCTAAATCACTGAGTGACTGCAGATGGGACCTCTCACCTCCCTGGGCCTCTTGCTTCCTCATTTCCATCTAGAGGCCACAGGTCAGTCCAACCTTTCCTATAACAAACGTCCACACTGAAATGAGAAACCAACCCCAGTGGGTCGGTAACATTTGGCCCAAGGCGCTATGCAAATGAAGGCCAGAGATTACCAAGGCAACTGTGTTACAGGACTGAGAACCTTGCTTGGTTGCCCATCCTTGTCTCATCCCCCGAACCACCTCTTGCTCGGTTCTTCGCCACATCCTACCAAGCACCCCCACCAGGGGAGACGGGTCAAGTGCTCTGAGATCGGCTGCTAAGGTTAAGGCTCACTCTCCCGAGTCATTTACTTCTTCTGTACTCTGTGTGTATGCGTGTTCGCGTGTGCAAATGGAGGGGGTCTATCCACACATGTGTGTTATCATTCACCTTTTTTTTTTTTTTGGACACAAGTTATTCCGTTGGCTTAGAGCTGGGTGGAGAGGCCATTGGGTTCACCAGTGAGTCCAGCTGACCTTACCAGCCAGTGCTGGCCTTTCGTTGTCAGGGTCTTACGTACCCGAGGCTAGCCTTGAACATGTGATCCTCCTGCTGCGCCTCCTGAGTCCTGGAACAGCAGGTGTGTACCATTATTCTTGGTCACACCAACTTTAACTTATTCTTTCAGTGTGGATTCCAGGATTGAATGAGGGTTCTTATGTTCCCTAGACAAGGTCTTCACCAGCATAGTCCTTTCCTCAGCCCCTCCTCACAAAAACCACCCCTTCCTGTTCTAAGTTGAAAGGGAAGTAAGTCAGCATGTTCAGAAGAATGACAGCTCATCCATGACTTTATCCCCCAAAGTTAGGCGGAGAACAGGAACCCACGTTCAAATTCTGGTCATCGTTTATTAGCTGGTGCAGTTGGTGAGAAGTGAGCCTTTTAAACCATCGGCCTTTTCTCTCCAGAAATGTTGTTTGTTTTTTAATGGAGGGGGGATCACGTGGGAAACCCCACCGCATGCCACCTACTTTGTAAGCAGGTACATATGTCCTGTATCTGAAACAGGTTATTAATAGTCTACTGACAGTCCAGTGAACTGTTCCTGTGGTCCAGGCACTGTGGTTTGCATTGTCTGCGATTCACTCCTCAGCCTGGCAGCTTGTGCAGCTGGAGGACCATCCTTCCTGGGTTAGGCAACATGCTCTCAAGTCCTCCTTCCCAAACTGACACCCAGGCCCCAGGCGTGAGCTAGATGTGACCTATTCCAGGCCTCAGGCAGCCTACACTGCACTACACTTGGGGTAGTCTAGGAGGCTTCTTGAAGCCCAGGAGAGGTGGAGCTCCAGCCCCCAAGTATGGGGGCCACACTCAGGGGTGGAGGGGGGAGAAGCCTGGGTGTGGGTTCAGGAATCCAGGGAAGCAGAGTCCATTCCAACAGCTCTGGGGACGCCCAGAGTGAACAGTGTGTGTCCTGCCTGCTGTGTAAACATGGTAACTAAATCCGCTGATGGTTTCCAGGGCCCACCAGATGGCAACAAGGACAGGGTGACGTGGTTTCTGTCACTTCTCCACCCTTCCAGTTTTCATTTGCACCTCATGCCCTGGGTGGGGGGGGCATGCTTGGGGAGGGCAGAAGGACACAATCCGAGCTGCTCAGGAAACTCCCGGACGATCCAAAGGCTGTGTAGATTTGCCTCCGTCCACACAACGCCTGTCAGGGCTTTGCTCAATGTCACCCAGGGCTGTCTCCCCACTGTCCCATCTTCCTACCACAGCACTTAAACACTGCCTGGCATCCATGCGTTTCATCTCTTCCTTCGTGGCTTTGGAATCCCTGAGTCTTTGTCTTCTCTGAGCGGTAAAATGAGCTGTCAGCTTGTAAATATATATATATATATATATATATATATATATATATATATATATTTATCTTGTCAGACAGTACTGTTTCCCAGGACCCACAGCAGAGTGACTGTTTTTATTTTGTTTTTATTAATTTTTTCAGTGTTTATTTTTCTAATTTTTAACTATGTGTAGGTATGTCTGTGTGTCTGCGTGTGAGCATACACGTGTGTGTGTGTTCGCTCAGGTGCCTGAAGAGGCCACAGTCATTGGGTTCCTTGGAGCTGAATTTATAGGTGCTTTCAAGCCACCTGCCATGGGTACTGAGAACCCAAGGTCCCTTGGGAGAGAACAGCTGAGCGATCTCCCCAGCCCCATTCTTTATTACCTTTTAAGATTGGATCTGATGGCCCCAGCGTGTTGGTGGCGCACGCCTTTAGTCCCAGCACTCAGGAAGCAGAGGCAGGCAGATCTCTGTAAGTTTGAGGCCAGCCTCGTCTACAGAGAGAGTTCCAGGACAGCCTCCAAAACAATACAGAGAAACCCTGTCTTGAAAAACAAAACAAAACAAAACAAACAAAAAAAAAGATAGGATCTGATGTAGTAGTCCTGGTTGGCCTCAAACTCTGTGAGTAGCCAAAGATGACCTTGAGCTTCTGATTCTGTTCAACTTCTCTAAGTGCAGGTGAGAACCCTAAGAAACCCGAGTTAGGCAGTGCCGTGGATCACACCCTGAGCTTCGTGTGTGTTAGTCAAGCCCTTCAGTTGGTGAACTGCATCTCCAGGACGTTGGTGTTTTTGAATGAAAGCATGCCGCTTTAGGGCAAGCTGAAGCATTGTGTATTTCCCAGTGTTTGGAGGATATCAATTACTCTATGTGCAGAATTTTCTGGATCTGGACTACACTGTTCACATGACAGCTTTTTGATAGAGAAAGCTTCTTACTTAAGTGCAAATATCCTAGGACCTTTAAGTAAACACAGCCACTGCAGCCTCCCTCTGGGAATCATTTATTGAGAGTCAGTCTTGCCAGGGAGATGTGACATCGGCTGTTTCTGAAAGTGGCGTGGAGTATTTCTCCAGACACATCTGCTCACCTCCCCTCCTCTCTCTCTTACAAGAGACCAGAGCTGCGGACGCCTCTAGCATTGTCCTCCTTTGGACAAGGGTCTGCTGGAAGCCCCTTTCCAGCCTTTTCCCCTTTCGATATTTTCATATTTCCCCATTCTCAGAAGGGGAATGTGCTTTTATAGTTCACTCTATGCATGTAGTTTTTACTACCCTTTGGTGACAATAACAAAGGAAAGCACTGTGGCTAGTGTCCCTGGAGATAGACTTACCATCAGCACCTCTGGCTCTTCTGTCTCCTTGCCATGCATGCGTTTCCCATGGGGAATATCAAGGAGGGTGGGGAAGAAAGGAGAGGGAGACATCAGAACAGGAAAAGGAGGGAAAGGAGAAGAGGGGAGGACAGGACAGAGAGAGAGAGAGAGAGAGAGAGAGAAGAGGGGTCGTCTGACTTGCTTTTATTTTTAACATTTATTTATGTGTTTATCTTACGTGTATGAGCGCTTCACTTTCATCCATACCAGAAGAGGGCACCAGATCTTGTTACAGATGGTTGTGAGCCACCACGTGGTTGCTGGGATTTGAACCCAGGACCTTTAGAAGAGCAGCCAGTGCTCTTAACCACTGAGCTATCTCTCCAGCCTCCCCTCCCCCGCCCATCTAAACAACATGAAGACATCTGGCCATGCTTCTTAAGAGAGTGGACAAGGATGGCCAGCTCTCAGCCTTTATTCTCATCTCTGCCCTGGCTGAAATCTAGTCCGTTGGGGGAAGCCTGAACTCGTTCTGAGCCTTCTCATGGCTGGCATTCAAGTTTCAGTGTCTTTTTCATATGTGGCGTGTGCAGCAGGGAGCTATGACTTGGGACACAGCATACAGGGGCTCTCTGCACCAAAGAATGAAGACTTCACTTCAGCCTGAAGAGCATGCCCTTTGTGGAAGAAACTAGACCCATGTATGACCTTCACAACGGCCTCTAGGGCCTCCTGCCTTCAGGGGCCAGTCTTGCCTAAAACTGATCCAATACTGTCTCTTCCCACGCATGGCATCTCAGCTTGGTCAGTCTCGGAAGTCTGACAATCACCTGTCCCCCTGATGACGTGGTAGTGAGTTCTACTAATCAGGAACCGCTTGATCTGTTCACTCTTTACCTCAGTTTTTTTCTTTTTTAGAGATAGGTTCTTACGTAGCCCAGGCCGACCTTGAACTCGGCTAGCTTAGTTAAGGATAACCATGAACTCTTCTTGCCTCCAGCCTAAAAGTGTACCACCACCACCACGCCCTATTTACACAGTGCTGGGAATCAAGCCCAGGGCTTCAGCTTTGATCCATTCCCACCAGGCTCAGTGAGAGACACACTCCCAACTACTTACTCATCCTTTATATAACAAATGGAAGTGTGAGAGTAAAATGGCTCTCTTAGTTCAGCAATTCGGGGCCATCCGAGCTAGGACTCAAAGAAAGGTCCTCATCCAGCAAACTGTCCGGGATAGAAAGGGTTAGAACCCCTTGTTATACACTATGCTAGCTCCTCCCCCCAAAGGACTTCATCCTGCTTAACCTTGGTGACTGTGAATCTTGCCTGGGTGGCATGGTAGATGTTACTCTGAAGCCTTCCTGATGTGGGGCCGAGCAGAGCTCCCCATGGCCATGGGCCACAAAGGTGTCCCAGGTTGCAAAAGCAAAACATGCATTTCAGAAAGCCTGTCCAGCTCAACACACGCCAGTCACTGAAACAACTAAACAAAACAGGCGGCTCACCTGCCACCAGCTCTGCAAAATGGAAGCTCAGATGAGCGCTTGTCACCGGAGGAGGAGCGTGTTCAATAGTGTATGAATTTTCTCCTACCGAGGGGGCTGCTCTCCTGCAGAGAGGGGCTGAGTCTAGAAAAGCCTGGAAAGACAGTCCAGTGCCTCCAGAGAGAGTCAAGGCCTGGGTTTACAGCCCTGTAAAGCTCTCCTTATCGGCATGCACTTCCTCCCGGCAACTTTCATCTTTTTACATTATTTGCCTTGCAACTTCTTAAGCCTGAAAGGACCTTGGAGTTGAAAATAAATTCTTCTAAAGATAGGATGTGTTTGAATTTGAGCTGGAGAAACAGAGCAAAGGTAACTTGTGGAAGAACCCGGGTCAGCCATGGCCTGTGGGCTGGGAGAGGTCCATCAGAATTTAAGAGATTACTAGAGTTGTTCAATGTTCGGAGTTCAAGCTATCTTGGTGGTGTTGTATTCGCATATGCAGTCTCCCCGAGAATATGTATGCACCAGTGTCTGGGGTCCAGAGGTCAATGCTGGGCTTTTAATGACTCATTATTTTTGAGACAGTCTCTCACTGATTAGACTGGCTAGCCAGTGAACCCCAGGGATCTGCCTGACTCTATCTCCCTAGAAGTGGGGGGATGTACCTTGATGTGCCTGGCTTTTTACATGAGTGCTGGGGATCCAAAGCCGGGCCCTGACCTTGGTGTGGCAGCCCATTTCTGACTGAGGCAAGACCCCAGTCAGCCCTGTTGGCACTATTTTGTGTCAATAGGATCTACTCACTAGAAACGGTCCAGTTGGCATATAAGCACATTGCTACAGGAGTCAGGGCTCCAACTGTGAGTGCTTGCTGAAGTGGTGGGGCCAGACCTGGGGTGGGGGTTTGGGGGACAGGGATGAGCATCTGACAACCATGCTTAGTGGTTGTGGACTGGAGAGCCACCTACACTGGAAGTTCAGCCCATCTCCCACCCCAAGTTCCATCCTTACTTCCCAGAAGTGTTGCCTTCACCTGTGGAGGTGTTTCCTGCGGGGTCTCAGGTTTAGCATCTTTGAAACGGGGACAGCTGGATGGGAGGAAGTATCCCACTCATCCTGAGAGACACCACTGTCTGCGTGCGGTGTTGCTGACCCCATGCCCCGGGCTGTAGAGAGCAGAACACCTCCATTCTTTGGTGTAAGTTGCCTCACATATAAGATCCTTTGTAAAAAAAAAAAAAAAAAGCCCATGTCCCTGTTTACAGAGGTGTGACAATGAAGGTACATGCAAAGGTGTGTGTGTGTGTGTGTGGCCCTCATAAATAGTGTCTGTGCTGTGTATATATAAACGTTAGTCAGAGTCTGCCTTCATGCCCTACTGTATTACTGCATAGCTGTGAGAGTGGCTTTTATGATCTAATTCCAGCAGAGGTTGGAAGGTAGGGCTTTGAGAGTCAGGATCCAAACACACATATTAGGTTTGCATCCCATGACTGAAATACACCAGCTCTGCGCATGGGCTTAAAAGATGGGCACTTAGGCAAAGGGAGGTATGGGTTTGCTGAATGATTAGAACCTTCTTCTCTCTGCTCCTTCCTGAAGTGCCCCTACCCCACCCCCTGCTCCCCACCTTCTTCCTACCTTGGCTTGTCACACTGTGAACCGAGGGCATAGAACATCTGACCTGACCCTTGTTTACTGCCGCTGAACTGCAACTGTGGCCTCCGAGAAGCCAGAAGGCCTGAATTAAAGGCTGTTACTGAAGCCAGAAGGTTGCAATCAGGAGTCGGCTGGTGAGGCTACGGGTCAGCAACAGGGTCACCCCTGACTTATTTCCATGTCCGCCTGTCCTGTCAGGAGGTCTGAGAGTCACTGAAAGCAAACAGAGCCAAGGGTTCCAATCCGAAACAATTTGTGACCTTCTCTGGGGCTAGAGAATTCATGACATCAGCCCCTCCTGCGGTTCCCAGAGGATGCTAAAAGCAGAAGAATCCAGATCCACGTGACTCTGGGCTTCTCTTGCTTTCTGTGTGTCTGCATGTAGATCTGTGCGAAGCATTTGTGTCCTGGTGTGAGCCTGCAACGCTCGAGGGAAGCAAGCTTTCAAAGGATACAAAAGCCTGTAAACGCCTTGGGTGTGGCGCTGGGGACTCGCTCTTCCTGCTCCCGCTCCGTGTCCCTTGCTCTTTTGTTGGGGGGCTTGAAGGAGCCATCTTGAGTAGCGTGGCTAATGTACAAGCAGATCAGCCTGCCTCCCTGTCACTCAGCTGACTTGACCAATCAATCACTATCAGATGTGATCAGGATGGGAGGGCCAGGAAGGAGAACTTGTTTGGAAGCTGCCTTGACAAGGATGAAGGGAACAGCCATTGTCCCCATGTCTATTTTTCTCTCTGCTGCCATCTCACTGCCCCTGCTTGGCTGTTTCATGCTTGGTGGCATTCTTTGACAGTAGAGTCCCTTCTGACTATGGGGTCCCTTTAAGAATGGAAGGTCCCTGCTAGTATTAGGAGCCTCTCCTGGGTCTTTGGAAGCTGTTGCTCTGTAGTTTTAACATGCATGGTACCTCACCTATTGACTTCATAGAATGGGTTGATTTGCATATTCTTTGCATGTGATTTGCATTACATTAGGTCATTCCTCCTTCCAATGAATATTTATCAGCAGTCACATACCATGGAAGATGCTATATAATGTGAACTGCAGAATAGGATGCAAAATCCTCTATGCCAAACCTTTGTTGCTTTTCACTCCCAGCCTCTAGCCTTTTTCCAGTGCACTAATCCATTTCCCCACCTCCTTTTTTGTTTTTTTTTGACAATTTCTCAATAAAAGATGATCTTGAGTTCGTGTTCCAGGACCGATTATCAGCATAGCATAATTGCAAGGAAGACTGGTTACTGTGCATAGGTGTGACCACTAGCCTACATACCTCACTGTGGGCCCCAGAGGAGTCATCTGTGCTCCTATAGCCTTACCTCCTTCTCTGAAAAATGGGGATAATAGCCCACAGCCTGTAGAGTTCCTGTATGATGATTATGGTTCAGCTTCTTGAAGTATATCCCAGCCTGGAGCATGTACCTGAAAAATCAGAAACACTGGTCCTTCAAGTCATTTCCCCAGTAACACTGTGGACTTATTTGGGCTTTTCCTTTTAGGTTCACCAGGAATCCAGTGTCTGGCTTTCACGAGTCTTGGGAACACAGCAGAAAGAACCTGGACTTCATTCCTCCCGTGTTTAAGAAGCAAAAGTGGAGCCATGGCTCTTAGGAAGAATGTTCCAGACATTATTACCATACAGCTCCCTCCCCTACTCTCCACCTCCACCAACTTCAAGCACAACCTGAAGCTACATTCGATTCCATGAAATGTGTATTTTCCAAATTCTGTTTTGTCCAAGGGCCGAGTTGGCTGGAGAAGGAAAAGTGGAAAAGCATGCCCGAGAGAGCTCCTGGTGTGTCTTCTTCATCTACATGCTACCCTCCATTTGAAGGGGCTTCCCCTCCCAGCGGCTGTGTTGGGCCTGTGAGTTTGTGCAATGCCCGTGTCTGGTTGCTTCAGAGAATCCCCTACTGGCTTATCATGGACTCTGGAGGAAATGAGGCCATTGCAGAAATCAGAATGATTTTGATCATTCTTCTACAACAAATCCACTCAAGGTGATGAACTGCATGGTCCAAAAGGATAAATGGCAAACCCTCTTCCAGATAGCAATGCAAAGGTCTGGTTCCTTCCATCTTCTGGCTACTCCACTTTGGAGTCTTTGCCCTCCAGTCACAAGAACAGGAATTTGCAAGATACTTTACCAGTCTAACTGCAAGGTGCTAGATGTCTCTTCAGTTCGTGTTCCAGGACCGATTATCAGCATAGCATAATTGCAAGGAAGACTGGTTACTGTGCATAGGTGTGACCACTAGCCTACATACCTCACTGTGGGCCCCAGAGGAGTCATCTGTGCTCCTATAGCCTTACCTCCTTCTCTGAAAAATGGGGATAATAGCCCACAGCCTGTAGAGTTCCTGTATGATGATTAATATTGTAACCAACTTGACAGACTCTAGAATCTCCAGGATACAAACCTATGGACACGACCATGAGGGAGTTTCTAGACTAGGTAAGTCCAAGTGGAAAAATGCACTCTAAATATGGGTGGTGCCATCCAAAGACTGGAATCCTGTACAGAATAAAAAAGAGAAAGAAGACCAACTGCACATGAGTGTCTATAGCTTCTGCTTCCTGACTGTGTGTATAATGTGACCAGTTGCCTCAAGCTCCTGGTCCTGCTGTGACATGACCCCCAACACCACGGATTGTCTTTCCACAAACTGTGAGCCCAAACGAACCTTCCCCAAGTTGATTTTGTAAGGTACTTTTTCTCCCTCATGAGAAAACCAACTCATGAGTATCTTGATCTTGATACTCAAGAGTATCTTGCTCTTGTAAGGCTCAAAAGCAATCTACTTCTGAAGATACCTATCAGTACAATGCCAGGCACAGAGGGGAGTCATAGGAGTGCTCCCCTACTCCTCCCCCTACTAGTTTCTTCTTAGGCCCATAGGGAAAGGCTAGGCAGCATGGGCCACAGATGGTTTCAATTGGGTAAACCAGGATGTGCTAAGATTCCTTGCTGGTCTTCTCAAGACAAATTAGTACCATGTCACTGTTTGAAAAGAACAGGTCCTCCTAGGCCATTCTGAGTTTTGTACCTGGGTCACAAGAACAAAGGACACTGCCTATGAGTGCTAGGGTACTGAACTGTTTGACTGGGTGTCTATAGCAGTTGACCCAGTATCTCTACTGAGCTGCACACACACACACACACACACACACACACACACACACACAGAGAGGGGGGGAGGCGTGGTCTCCAGATTAGGAACCCAGTGCCAGGAGCTGACTCAGTGAGCCTTTGTTTACTGGGGAAGCTGGAGGTGGGCGGAGGTTGTGTGTACAGATGGGCTCTCTCTGACTCAAGTCTCTAAGGTGTTGACATCCAGGACTTTGGGAAGTGCTGCTTAGAGAGGGTTGCTGATGCCTAGACTGCGCACTTACAGACAGAACATGGCAGAGACATCACCCTGGCCTTCCTTGCCTTCATCTTCTCAGGACCCCATTGCTACCTTTGCTTGCTGGTACCATACACATTTTTCTCTGTGACCCTTTGACATTTTAAGGCTGTTTGTTTGACATGATTTGAGAGCCAATTAAAGCAACTTCCAAACTTAGTATAGGTCCCAAACCTAAGAAATCAAATCACAGTTGTAAATAGTTATTTTAGAAACACTGTGAGTGGGCTGTCTAGATGCCTTAGCAGGTAAAGGTACTTGCTACCAAGGCTGACATCCGGAGTTCTATCCCCAGAACACACTTAGGGGACTGAGAGAACCAACCCCTGAAAGTTCTCCCCTGGGCTCTGCACATGCTCTGTGACACACAGACACACGGACACAAACCCACACCACACACACTACATAAATATAAATAAATAGAAGTAATAAAAATAAAGGCATCCTGTGAGCTACAAATAATACAAATTGAATGGTGGCAGTTTTACAGTTTAGTTGTTAGGGGCTGACTCAGTGGTTAAAGAGCACTGGCTGCTCCTCCAACAGATCCAAGTTAGCCCCTACATCATAAGGGCTTTGAACTGCTGCCAGCTCCAGGTCCAGGAGATCTGATGCCCTCTCTGGCATCTGAGGACACCTGCACGCACATGGGGCACCGCCCAAATGCACATACATAATTACTAAAATAAAAAGAAATCATTAAAAAATTCTCTTGTGAGTGCTGGGCCTGGGGGAACATGCCATAAATTCCAGCACTCAGGAGGCAGAGGCAGGAGGATCTCCGAGTTCAAAGCCAGCCAGCCCAGAATAGCCAGGGCTACACAGAGAAACCCTGTCTCAGAAAAAAAAAAGTCTTACAAGAAAGAAGGCATGTGGTTGTGCGGGGCTGGCTTGGCACAGAGTGATCTTCAAACCTGTGCCCCTCCTACTTTTCTATACCCCTTCCTTAGATACTTGGTGGCTTTTCATCCTCCTGGATACAGAGCAGCTTCAGGCATCACATCAGAACTCCAGACAAGAAGAGTCGAGAGCTGCACAGCACCACCTATATCTGTCCATTTTACCAGGACAGCAAAAGTCCGTTACAAAACAGACTGGGAAACAACCTGCAATAGTCTTCAAGTGAAGCCAATAAAACCTAGCTTTGGTTTCAAATTAGGAGTTTGTTCACCCACTCCCCTGTCTTTGGCATGTCTGAAAGATGGAGGAGAGGTCTACAGACAAGAGAGAAAGCACTATCCCCCCCGATGTACAAGAAGTATGTCGGTCTATGTCAATCTCCTGTCTGGTTACAACCAACAGCTATACATTTATAGTCACCTGCGCTGAGCTTGCCTGATTTCCAATGCAGGTCTTGGGACCTGATCAGATTGTTTCAGAATCAAGGGCTGGGGTAACAGTGCCAAGGGCAGGTGTAGGTGGCTGGAAGATCAGTCTGCCTAATAAATTATTTTAGGGCAACAAAAAAAGTGAAACCAGTGTCCTATGTAGAAATCAAAGTTGACCTCATTGTCTATGACTGGACCCGGTGCTTAGAGAGGGGATTTCCACACCTGCTTTAACAGGTATGCACAACCACAGTGTGGAGGAGGGGAAGTGGGTACAAAGGTTCACCCCTGGACAAGAAGGTACTCGTAACTGATAGCTGGAGGGAAACCAGTCTTCTTCAGTGGAGTGGCTGGGTATATTAATTCCACTGCCTCACATTTAGGAGTACTGGCCAGCATGAATCAGACTTTATTTAGTGGGTAGGGAGGTGGGGAAAGATCTGGAAGGAGTTGGGGGGATATGATCAAAATAAATGTATGGCATTCTCAAAAAATAAACAAAAATGTTTAAAAAAACTATCCTTGAACATCGCTTCATGCATCTACCTCTTAAAGCATTAATTATTTCTTCTCTGTTCTGTATTCTGTGATAATTCCTAAAATAATTATTCAGTGATAGTCCAAACAACGCTAATTTTCTTTTTTTTTAAAGATTTATTTATTTATTATGTATAAAGTATTCTGTCTGCACGTGTACCTACAGGCCAGAAGAGGACACAGATCCCTCTGGATGAGCCTTCAGTGCTCTTAACCTCTGAGCCATCTCTCCAGCCCCACAACTCTAATTTTCAAAACAAGAACTTTTATTTTGTAATGTCCATGGCTTATGGTAGACATTGTTAATCACCGGGACTATTTCACCATTCCTATGGCAGACATTGCTAATCAACCACAGATGATCTTACTCTGGTTTATGACTTCATCATTTACATAAATTGCATTAGGTATCAACCACCAGCCCACTATGGTTACTTGCTGAGTTGCAGTAGAAACTATGTGTTACAAGTTTGTCAGCAAAATCTTCCAGCTTTATTGAAACGGATCTTAATACTAAGACGGGATTTCATTTACTCAATTAAATTCTGCTTACTGCTTTGTAAGACTAGGAACTTCCATTCAAATGTATTTTACCCCTTACATCATCAAAATATGTCTGGGAGGTCATGGATCCACAAACTGTGTGGTACCTTCTTGAGCCATTTCTGCCTGCCTTTGAGATGCACTGTGCTGCAAACGGCATGGCCTAGGGGCTGCCCTCACTAGGGCAACAAGAATGAAGAAATGACAGGCACATATGCAGAAAACTGGATGTTAGAATTGGATGGAGGTCGAGTACTTTGATGGAGACACAACAGTAGCCTGGAAACTCAGTGTGTGGACATGATGGAGGTGGTTGGCTAATCTGGGTAGGGTAGGATGGGGGTCTCTGTAGAGGAGCAGTCTGGGGCTTACACTGTCCCTGCTTACAACATCTGTATTTGAAAAGGGGAAGGCCTTGCCATTCCCATGGGTCCAAGGCATTAGGGGTCCTTGGTATGGCTGTGCACATGTCAATAACACACATTCACAAAGGACTTCATCCACTGTCCCCCACAGCACCCTGATTGCCCATAGAAAAGCATGAAGTTCTATCCAAGGAGTTCCCCAGAATGGAAATAGCTAGTGACAAAGAACATATGTCTTCTCTTTTCAGGGTCATTAACTGTTCTTTCTAAAGCCAGGGTTACCTACTGGTGGGTAGGATGTCTTATATAGAGGAAACTCATCCAAGAAGTAGTGTTGATGTCATCTCTTCTTTCCCTTGGGGTGTAGGTGACTAATGCCTGGTCTGGGGATTTGATCCCCATGAAGCCCAGATATAGGGGCCTAGAAGACTGATCAAATGGAGTTGGGATGGAGAAATCTGAGAATTCCAAGCCTTTAGACTAGGTAATAAGAGTAGAGAAGACCTGAATTGCAGAACTCTGGTCAGAGGGGATGATAGCCTGTTGGTAGTGGTCAAAGGTCACCAGATAATTCAAGAGCAGCCAATGCAGAGCCAATTAAAATGTATGGCCACTAGCAAATGCCACAACCCATTAGAGACCTACCTGTCCCCTCACTGATTAGTTTTAAGTCTCCACCCTTCCTCAGGTGGGTGGCTGAGAGGAAAGCTAGGTCTTCAACAGAGTGACCAAAGGAGTGGATGAAATTTGCATGCCTTTGGTTAGCACGTACTTCATTTGCATGTTACCGTTACTCTCTGCAGACAGACCTTGAGTTCTGCAACGTGAGCACGCAGCTGCTTTCCTTCTTCAGGATGTCTAGTTATCCCTATGGATCAATACTGGAGCAGCAATTGATAATCATAGGCTTCTTATTCTTGCCAGCATTGTGCTAAGAGCATTGCATGAGAATAGTTAAGCCCTTTAAGACAAAGGATGCTGTTAACCCCCCTCTATTTGTAGAGAAAACAAAATCCAGAGACATCAAATGGCCTTCTCCAGGTCACCTGACACAGAGTGGAATCTGGATTTGAACCCAAGTTACATGCTTTCAAAGCCAGTAATCAGAATCCAGTATGTTAGTATCTCTTTTGCCTGTTAAGTACACTCCGTGGCTTTGAGACAGGGTCTCATGTAGCTCAGGCTGACTTTTTACTTGCTGTGTAGCCCAGGAGGACATTGAACTCCTTGAGACTATAAAAGTACATTTGCATATTTTGAATGAGGGTAAAGAGACACCCCACCCACCCACTCACTCAACATCAAGGCTGGTTCTAGGTATCAATCCCTTAGTTTGATGTTTGGTCACTTGGAGACTATTCTGAGTGCTAAAGGCAGCAGTCTCTGGATCATTCTTTTTTTTCCCCAACTCACTTTAAAAACTTTCAGTTTGTGTTGGGGGAGGGGTTCCCTTGGAGGTCAAAAGAGGGTGTTAGAACCTCTTTAGCTAGCTTATGAACTGCTTGATGTGGGTGTTGGGAAACGAACCCGGTCCTCTTCAAGAGCAGCCGGTGCTCTTAACCACTGAGCTATCTCTCCAGCTCCCCTCTGCTCATTTTCATGGAGTTCTTCTTAGTGGTCCTTCTACTTCCTGGCCGTGTCCACTGTGCCAACATTCCAAGGGAGCTAAGACTTTAGCTAGGGAGCCACAGTTGTTGTTTTCAACTTCCTTTGATCCTGTTTTGTGGTTGACTTGGCGAAAGTCCACATCTGTCACCAATGGGCTGTCAGGAGCCTGTGCCTCAGAGCCCAGATCATATTTGACCTCTACACACCCAGGTCTGAAACCTGTTTCTTTTCAGCTCTTGGGAGTTCATTTTGTTCAGCATTTGTCTTCTTGCTCTCTGTTTCTCATCCCTGTGTCCCCCAGTCCCCCTCCCCCAATAATCCTTCAGCCTCAGGAAGGACCCTAGCCTGGTGAAGTGACTGCACCACATATGTTGCCTTCTAATCCTTCCTGTGTTTGCTGTAGGTATGGCGGTTCTCCAAGACAAATTACCAATGTTGTGGAGGAGGTCATGCGGTGTCATTCTGGTGGGGGATGGGAAGGGAGATGGCTCTCAGGACACACTTCTAGGGCCCCGCCTCTGTCTCTCGGCCCGATTGGTGCTTGTCTCAGGCAAGAATGCCCCACCCTGAGCCCCCAAGCTGGGACCTGGCAGAAGGGAGAGGAAGAGAGGGGTTTAACCCAATGGTCCTGTCATTTGGTGAAGGCAAAACTCATATGGGGCAGGCCTCAGGCAACAGATGTTGGTGGAGGACCTGCCAAAACTGTGTGGAGGGCAAGGGAGTGATGCATGTGTTACTTGACACGGGAGGATTAGGGAAACCATGAGGAAGCATGTCTCGTCCCTTCATGCCGTGACACTTCGGAGAAGTGAATTATGAGGGCAGAAGAGCACAGTCCACGCACAGACAGGGTCAGGCAGCTTGAATGAGGCCTTTGCTTTCCTCTTCCCCACCAACCGCAACCCCCACTCCCCTGCTGGGCCGATTGGCAGGCGTGGTGAGAAGCATTGTGTGAGCTGCAAAATCAAAAGCAGGCTTCCTATGATGGAATAGCTGCCTTCGGGTTGTCTTCCCTTGTTCTGCCCAGGGTTAGCCTTCCCCGCCCATCGCTGCATTGATAAGGATTGTGATGTGATGCCCAGTGCTTTTTCCTGGACTTTGCAAATGAAGTCGTATGGAAGTCGGCCAATGGGTCCAACCATCTGTCTTTGTTGATGGCACAAGGGAGTCTTTAGGAAAAATGAACACTATTCAACAGGCTCAGGTCCTCAAAGGGAGCAGGCAATGGGACCATGGAAATCTAAGACCGGGCTCAATGAGAACCAGGCAACAAGTGGGAAAGAAATGGGCTGAATTCCATCTCTCCTTTCTTTCCCTTTGTGTTAGGTCTGTTTGGTCTCTGAACTCTCCTGAGGTTGGAGCTCCAAGCCCTTGTCTGCATTCCTCTGTCTCTAAAATGGTATGGGGGAAGCAGAGGGTGTTGAAGGGAGAAAGGAAAGATAGAAGAAGGCTAGCCTTGGGTACTTTGGGAAACAATCCCAGTAGTCCTCTTTCTTTCTTTCTTTCTTTTGCTTTCATATCTTCCTGGGGAGGAGAAAAGACAAACCAACTGGTGTCCATTGCTAAATCCAGTGAAGTCATGGAAACACTTTAGGCTGGGGGATTCTGGATGGAAAGAGAGGGCAAGACTCACCCAACTAAGTGAACCATGCTTCTTAGATAAATCATGGTTGACTTCCTTAATTCTAACCTATTGCTAGTGGAGATCCTGGTGTGTGTGTGTCGGGGAGTCATTAGCTTTTCCATTGCTATGATAAAACACCTGAGAAAAACAGAGAAAGACATAGTTTGGCTCATTGTGTCAAAGCTTTGAGTCCATGGTGGGCAGTCTCTATGGTTTCTAGGGCGTGAAGGAGGAGATCATGAAAGATGGGCTTGGTAGAGTAAAACTGCTCCCCTCACTAGGGCTAGTGAACAGAGGATGCCCATGGTATTGGGGTTCCCCCTCCATCTTTCATTCCACCGGGCATCCCAGTGTACCGGGGGTGTTGCTACCTCCATTTGAAGCAGATCTACCACCACATCCCAGTCCCTCGTGCCCGTCAACTATGGGAATATGCTCATGGACCCACCCAGCAGTATGCCTTAACAGTCTCCTCAGTGTCTCACAATAGTCTAGTTTGAGGTTGGGATTCCCCACCACAGAGAGGGAGGGAGGAAGGAGGAGAAAGACAAAGAAGAGAAAGAACTGGAAAAAGCAGGCAGCTTGCAGAGAGAGCCTGACTGTGGAAAGAGGCGGAGAAGGGGACAAGACAGGGCAGAGAATAAATGCAGAGGCAGGACACTGCCCCAGTAACATCTTGCCCTCACATTGACCTTCTTACACGGACTCTTAGGCCTACCATTTCCACACTCCAGCTGGAAACAGTTTTTAGACACAGAAGGGAGCATTTCACTCCCATGGAAGGGCCTCTAAGAGTTCAGATATTTTCCCCTACTGTTCCTACTTTCTTAGAAATCTGACCAGTGGTTTGTACTAGATCCTCAGGCTGCATAGGAGATCTTAAACTTGGAAGAATAGCTTCAGACGAACAGTGGCAAAGCCTGCTCAGTTGTGCACGCAACAGGGCTGAGCCAGGGTGGCTATTCCACAGCTTGGCACTATTGCGGGGATCCTCCCAAAAGATTTCACTTCCGTTAGATTGCAAAGGTGTTCCAGAAACTTCTGTGAAACTGTAAAGACAATTCTAGGTGTGTTCATTTTCTATAACAAAACATACCAGGGCTATGCGGTTTAAACAACAGACATTTATTTTTCTTAGTTCCCAAGGCTGGATATGTAAGGTCAAGATTTAGTGCCTTCTGGACTGGCTTATTCTGAGGCCTCTGGCTAACTTCTTCTGTGTTCCTTGTGTTCAGCCTTTGTGTGTATGTATGAGTGTGCAAGTGTGTGTATGCATGTATATGTGTGCGGTATATGTATGTGTGTGTGTGTGTGTGTGTGTGTGTGTGTGCCTATGTGTGTCTTATAAGGACACTAGTCAGGACTTCATGTTGGTAATTTAGTCCCCTCTTTAAAGTCTAAATCTCGAACACAGCTCTGTTCTGAGAGATGGAGGTTAGCATCAACATATAACCTGGAGTGTGTGTTGGGGTCGAGGTGGGGAGGGGGAGTCAGGGGATGACAGCAAAATTAGTAAATAACCTTATAGTCTATCACAGATCTGACAGTGTATAGGGGAAAGGTCTGGGCAGGTTTCCCAGACTCAGAAGAGTTCAGTCACCTACCAATGGACACATAGTTTTTTAAAAGAAAAGATGGAGTAAGCATGCAGGCTGGAGGGCTCACACTGCTTTTCTTCCCTCTCCCCATCACACGGAAAAAGAATAAGGAGAGAAGTAGAAGGGATGGGACTGTGAGGAGCTATCTCAGCTCCTAGATCATCCTTCGCAGACTGACATTGACTTGTCATGATTTAGGGAACTACTCTCATAGCTTGTTACCCTTCAAGAGAATTTTAAGCTTTCAAGGGTGCCATGTAGAGAAGTCCTGAATAATTGTCAGTGTCCCTTTACTAGTTTCTTTGCTAACGTGCTTAATTGTATAAGGCTGGACACTTTATAAAGGAAGGATGATGGATCATTTTGGTTTGTGGTTCTTGGTTCAAAATCCAAGACTGGGTAAACTCTGGTCTTGGCCTCTGGTGATGGTCCTTTTTTTGGGCAGTCTTAAGTTGATGCATGGCATAGGACATGGAATGGTTGTATGTTATAAAGTTCCCGGGATTCAACCATGGGACCCTGTCCTAATGAGTTTTCTGACCCAAATCACTTCCCCAAGGTGCTTCCTCTGGATCCCATAGTCACATTAAGTTTCTAACTTCTTAAGACTTCATGCGAGGGACAAGTTCAACAACATCCAAACTACAATTCTCTATTCAGTCACACACTGTATATGTATACTTATTAAAAATTTTCATGTTAGTTATTTCCAGTTTTGATTTCTATACCTCCCATGCATTTTCTCATATAAGTGTTTCTACAGAGAAATGAGCTGAGGTCTGGGTTTGCTTTAGTGCGAAGGGTTATTGTAGTACCAATTTCTGGGGTCTAAGGGGGGGTAGTCCATGCTGTGGTTTAAAGTAAATGATAACATTATTATTGTTATCACTTTCACTGAACCTGTTATAGGCTGGACACAAAGTCTGTACCTCTTCCTGATCTTAAGCCAATCCATCCTTTCCTGTGGGATATTTCTTCTTAGGCTCATCGCCTCCATGGTATGTGGAAACACTCAGCCCAAAGAGACATGAAGCCACTGTAGCTGCATCATTGATTGGGGTGGGTCTGTGTTATACATGATAGAATGCTAGGAAGCATCTCTGGCCCCTACCCACTGAATTCTAAGGCGGCACCATGATTCCCCACCAAAAAGGACACTAGAAATTGCTAAATGTTCTCTTAAGAGTCCAAATCACCCACAATTGATACCTGGACTCTGTACCCTTGACTGACAGCACTGACCGTGGAGTTAAAGTAACATACTCTCCTTCTAACATATTCTCCATGAGGACTCTTCTGTTCAGCCACCATGTCTTCCCTGAATTTTCATTATCATAAAACTCGAAGGCCTGAGGTCGACAGAGATGGCCTAGCGCTTAAGAGCACTTGGTGCTCTGACAAAAGACCAGGGTTTTGTTCCCAGCACCCACCTGGCATTCCACAACTGCCTATAAATCCAGTTCCAGAAAATTCAATGATGTCATTTTCTGGCCTCCATGGGCTCCTGCATGCACATGGTGCATATGAAGTCACCCAGGCACACACACATACACCTCGATTAAACGTAAACAGATGAACATTTAACAAAGCAAAACGAGAACTAGGATGGACTTAGAATGAAGTTATAAGACTTTGACAGAAATCTTGACTCTATATTACTACTACTATTAAAAATAATAATTGCACTATTAACATATTCATAGTGTTGTTACCAATTAATAGCAGCCAGCACTTATTTGGCATTTTCTTTGTTCTAGAACCCATATTAGGCACTTAGAATTAATTAACTATCTTTCACCAACTCTGAGTATCTTGATCGGCGTTTAGATGAGTAGAGGGCCATAGCATAGCATGATTGACAGCATTAATAGATGTCTCAGTGGCTAAGAACACTTGCTGGTCTTGCAAGGGACCCAGGTTCAACTCCCGGCAGCAACACACTGCTCACAAACACCTGTAATTCTAGTGCCAGGGAATCCACCTGTCTTCTGGCCTCCGTGGGTATCAGGCATGTATGTGGTACATATACATACATGTAGGCAAAACACACATACACATAAAATGAAAGTAAAAAGAAAAGAAATAAGGATTCAGACCGATCATTGTGGGTAAAGGGACTTGTACTCATGTGTTGGAAGGATTAAACCAACTCCTGAATATTGTCCTCTGACTTCCACACATACTCCATGGTACTCCCCCCCACACACACACTTAAAAACAGAAACAGGAAATACACATTAGTTTCTTACCCTGACCCTTTTGTACCTTTCTGTAAATTCACTTCATTCTAGATTCTGAGAACTTGATGAATGCACACTTCAAATGGCAGATACTACCTTATCACTCAGCAAAAGGCCATAGCTAATTGACTTGCCTGCTGATAGTGATAGCGGTACCAGTCTCTCCACACTGGCCTGAACTATACTGGGTAATATCAATCCATTGTATATAGTATAGTTCATTTTTTTTTGTCAGATGGTTAGGCCACTGCTAACTAGCACCAAAACTACCAGCCACATATGATTGTTTAAGTTAATTGGAATAAGAGTAAATACAATTTCATCTCTGCAGTGGTCACTCTCAGAAACCAAGGGTTCTGTTGCTACACTGGGCCTCTAGTGTTTCCATTTTTGACAGTGTGGGTGAAGAGTGGACAGGGCTGCCCTTGGACCTGGGATTTGGGGTATATATATGATCATCTTTTAATAGGATAATTATAGACAACTTTTAGGTACACCTGTTGGATACAGACAGTGTTCTAAATCTACTGCATGGTTTGAATGGTGAAAAGAAGACTCTGAGCATTAAAGGGACTTTGAAGTTGACCCAGAGAGGCTAAGTGCTCCCTGGGGGGAGGAGCCAGACTAATTGACCATTGACTTGTCTTCTCTTGGGGCCTCAGGGAAGGAGGAAGCTGGGTAGGGTATGGGTGAGTCTGAATCTAGTAGGGGTGGCCCTCAGCTTCTGTCTGAAGTTTGAAGAGCGAGCACTTCAAACGGAGAGAATGGAAGAGAAATGTAAGAAGAGCAGTTGGTGTGAGCTAACCCTCCTTGAGAACGGGCCACAAGCTGACAGTACACATGGATGGGCCTCCAGGATAATTTGGGTGCTAGCTGATGTGGGGGACCACGGATTCATAAGGAGAGCATCCTAGTGATAGCATTCTCTTCAGAGCACATGCTGCTGGTGGGGGCTTCATGGGAGGTGGGAGGCATGCTTTCTGAACTCTTTCGCCCTCTGACAATTGTAGAAGAGATTCTCTGTGTCCTGTTCTGTTAGGGCCCAGGAATCTCATCCCTAGAGCCCCAGCACTTGGGAGGCCGAGGCAGGAAGAGGACCAGGAGTTTTAAGGCCAGTTTGAGCTCTAGTGAGCTTCTGAGCAGCCCGGGCTACAGTGAGACGCTATCTCAGAAACAAAATCAAATCAAAACAAAAGAGATGGGGCTGGACAGATGACTCAGTGGTTAAGAGCCCTGGCTGCTCTTCTAGAGGACCTGGGTTCAAGTCCCAGCACATACATGGCAGCTCACAACTGTCTGTAACTCCAGTTCCAGATGATCCGACACCCTCACACGCAAGCAAAACACCAATGCACATAAAATAAAAACAAATCTTTAAAAAGAAACCAAAAAATCAAAAATAATTCTGAGGTCCAAATCCGAATGAGGGAACAGCGTGGCCATGTTCTTTTTTTTTCCTGACCTCTTCTGGTCCCAAGCCCAGCTATGTTCCTTCAAGCATCCTTTCAAATTTGAAAAGAAGTGAAAAGTAGGTTTCTCTACCCAGGCCAGGGACAATACAGCCAAGCTACCCTGGGCCAGCAGCTCCTCCCTCCCCCCAGCTTCCATCCATGTTTATTCTTTCTCAAGGCTAGGGTCAGAGTGGACACAGCCCTGCCTTCCATAGAAGGAATTAGCGACAGGCATTTTCTCCTAAATCTCCTCAGTAGGTGACCTTTGACAAGCAGGTAACACAAACTCCTCCAGACAATTACGCGCACCTTTGAGTCTTCATAATGATTTCCCAACTGACCAATCAGAAAATGAAATGCCTCATGGGAAGTAGAGGAAAGGGAATGTCTCCTCCTGGATTTTCTCCCTGGGTCCAAAGTATTTACATTCAGATTTGCATACTATTTGCATATAATTTGTGTCTGCCTACAAAGCCTGTCTGTTGTTGAGATAATGTGGAAAACTAAAGTTGATTCATAGTATGCCCCTCTACCTCCACCCCTATCTTTCTTGACCCTGTATGCTTAGATGTGAGGTGGAAGTGGCAAGATCCTTGGGGACAGGTTGAACATTTGGGAGTTAGGCCCTAGGTCACATGCCTTATGTAGTAGCCGCACTGTATAACATTATACACTTCATTGTTGCCAAACATTTTGGACAGAAAGAGACCCTGGGGTAGGGCTACCTTTGGGGATTGAAAGCAATAAGTAAGCAGAGGAGAGATCTTGGTTGAACTGGAAAGAGAATGCTTAGCTGGGGAAGCCAGGCAAAAGCTAAGTTTGAGAAAACTTACTAATGACTCCCACTAACATTTATTACAAGTGCCAACAGTGTGCCAGGCCATGGTTCTATATTTAACACGAACAGAGGCCAAGTCACCCCTGTAGCTCTATGTGAACTGAGGACAGTAGCTAGTTCCAAGTTACAGATGTGCACACAGACTTGCACAGTGTAATTAACCTGCCCCGAGCCACACAGACAAAAAGTAGACTGGCAGGATTTGAGCTTGGTCTTCAGGCCTGTCTGCAGCAAGTCTATCACCAAAGAGCAAAGGTTGGGGCTGGACATCAGGGAAAGGGCCACCTCCCCACTCCAGGCCAGTAGACGGGTGGGGAGAAGAGGTCTGGATGTCTAAGGGCTCAGTGGGAGCCGGGAGGGTGCTGAGCTGTGACTGGGCCCTTATTGTCCAGTCTTTCAGCACTAGGGTTAATGCTGTTGGAGAACTCTCTTCATGGCAACAAACTATCCTAAACTGGTGCTCGTGACCTGGTGGCTGAGCTGAAGCTTGCTGGCATAGACACGCATGTCTGTTTAGTTCCTGCCCAAGAGCACACAATGGCTCATCCCCAAGAATTCATCAGAGCAGCCACTGAGTGGTGTCTGGAGAATACTGCTTCAAGGGGAACCCTGGGCGATGCTGCCGGAGATAGAGTGAACCGGAAATTCCAAGGAAAAATTGTCCTCTGAGAGCGGCAAGCCTCTTGGTTTCTTTTTGGTCAGAATCTGCGTGGTCTGAGCCGGGACTGTCTGTCTCTCGGCTTTTATTTACCTTAGGGCATATTTTATTTGGTGGACTAGAGAGGGCATCGGGCTTCCCAGAATGAGGCAGCAGCTGGGACGTGAAGGGGGCCTTGGCTGAGAACAAGCCTTGCAGGAGTGAAGGGCACAGAAGTAATTAATGAAAGATGGCGAGGGCGCTCGTTCCTATTGGCTGACACAGTGTGAGAAACTTTCCAGTGCCGAGGCAGTGTTGTCGAGGAGAGAGTGTTGTCATCTGAATTCATTTGCATGACAATGAGTCAAACTCTTATTATGCATAGGGATGCTAATGGGCACCAGCTACCGTGCCTTTCCATGGGAAAGCTGCTTCCCGGGAGGAGGCAGCCTCTTCCACCTCCCCCGTCCCGCCTCTCCTCCTCCCTTTCCCTTTCCAAATCCACCCACCTACCCGCTGCCGGGTGGAACACTAGATTCCCCCAACCTGTGGAATACTCCCCTGCCCGAAAGGCCTATGTTCTAAATAGATCGAAGGACTGCTTTTCAAAATCTCCCCATACCCACAGTTCTCCCTCCCGCCTTGCACAAAATGACCAGAAGGAGGTGACGGAGAATGGAGAGCAAATAAAGTGAAAACAGTGGATCCTAATAGCGCTAGACCTTCCTGGCCGTAATTGCTGACACTGGTGGGGACGCCAGAGGGAGAGCAGGCGGAAGAGAAGACTGACTCCACAGTGTGGGCCTGGCTGTGGATGGCCAGGGAGAAGGAGACACGGGCTTTTCCATTTCCTCCAGAACCTTGCAATCTGTCAGGCAGCCGGGCTGTTCTCTAGCTTTCCCAACAGGCTTGCCTTGGAAAGAGACTTGAGTTTGGCTGGGTGCAGAGCTCTGTCTAGCTCCCACCGCGGCCTTTGGGGAAGCTGTAGAATCCAGGGCAGGGCTGGAAGCCAGGTTATTTGGATTCAAATCCCATCACCACTGCTGTTTACCAACCACCTGACTTCCGGTCTGTGATCGTTTTGCTCTGTTTTGCTCTGGCTTCTGTACAGGTGAAACAGAAAACAAACGTGGTTTCCTCCCTTGGGCTGTTGCTTGGTACACATGTTGTAAGCATCCAGCGGGGGCTTGGTATCACCTTCTCCCTTTCTTCTCTAACTAACCTCCAGCCCCTTCATCCCATTGGAGGCCGCATGTCAGATATCCCACAAGTCAGTAGTTTATGTTACTATTCATAAAAGTAGCGCAACCACAGACGTAATAGCAAAAATTATTTTATGGCTGGGGTCCCCATAGCAGGAAGAACTATATTAAAGTGTCACAGCATTAGGAAGGTTGAGAACCACTGTCTCAAGTGGTCATTTCAATTAAGGTGACAGATGCCACTGAGAAGCTCCCTTCTCTTCGGCCTTTGTCACCCCTCCTCCTCTGCAAGTGTTGAAAGATGCAAGATCTCATCCCATGGGACTGGATGCTCAAGTCCTTAGTGCCCCAAGGAAGGGATTGCCCTTGTTATGTCACTGATTGCTGTAAGATCCACAGGGCTTGTTTCGTATATGTCTCAGGGTATGGAGCGTTCTTTCTCCCCCAGAACAAGATCCCATTGGCGGGGTGTACAAGTTGCCTCATTAAAAGAACTTTTTAAAGCTTTCTCTCTTTGCTTTGTAGTGACTCTGGAAGACCTCATAAGCAGAGCCCGTGTCCTACCTACAGGCTGGAAGGAAGGGTGCCGTTCACTGCAGCTGCATTGATTTTCACACATTAAGAACAAAGCCAAACAAAATAAAACTCTCTTAGCTGGGCACAGTAGCTCATGCCAGTAATTGCAGCCCTGGGAGCCTGTGCAGAAGACTCAGTACCAGCTCGAAGCCAGACAGGGCTACATGGTAAGCTCCAGGGCACTGTAGCCTATGGGGTGAGAACCGTCTCAAACATGGGAAAGTGAAACAAAACGTAAACAACAAAAGCAAAGCAACACATACACACACACACACACACACACACACACACACACACACGCACGCACACACGCACGCACACACAAACAACCACAATCCTCTTGCTTAATTTGGAGGACTGTAAATACTGCCTTACCCGTACTATCATTTGGCATTTCAGAACAGAAAATTCCCAAGAGCTTCATTAGAAGGGCCGGGGAAAGAATGGCGGCCCAACAGTATTATGGTAGAATACCAACATGGGACACCTTAACACGATCCCTGGGGCAATATGGAGAGGAAAATGGGAACCCCTCCTTGCCCTCCTATTTCAAAGACTCTTCACTCTATTTATTCATCTGTTTGTAGGTATTCACTGGTAGACTGGCATCAGTATTGGGTAGACAGGTTTCCGGGAGAGGATCATTAGGCCTCTACTTGTCTTACTTCAGGGTCTGACCTGCAGTTTGCTATGTGAGGAAGATGACCTTTAACTTTCAGGTCCTCCTGCCTCCACCTCTCCTGTGCTGGGGTTGCAGAAGTGTAGCGTTGCACCCCGGTTCACCTATAGGATGCTTTAAACAAAGCAAACTACTGGAAGTCCTCAAACAAATGCTGATGGAATGTGTTTGCCAGGAACCAAAATGCCAAGTCACCCGAGGTGTTGGTAGACAGGGATCAAAAAGTCAGGCTGGAGAGATGACTCAGTGCCAAGTTTGGACCTGGGGTACCAACGTTGAGAGCTGGATGCGATGGTGCCCCTGGTGCTGGGGAGGCAGAGGCGGGAGGATCCCTGGGGCTTACTAACCAGCCAGTCTTGCTGAATCGCTGGTCCCCTGACCCATTTGAGACAACATCAAAAAACAAGATGGATCTCCCCTCAGGGGTGACACACCATGCTGACCTCTGGCCTCTGTGCGCAAGTACATATGCAGGCATGCAATGACTGGGCATAGCCACAAACTTTGTGAGCGATATATGAGCTTCGACGGTAAAATGTGAAGCCATAGGCATTTCAGTTTTTCAGGTCAGTTCCACCAAGGTGGAAGTGAGCGAGAGCATGGGGTTGGGCTATGACTTTGGCAGGAATCAGGACATTGGCCTTCCATAAGAAACCAGCTCAGAATATTAACTCTAACTTCTATAGCTAATTACTAACTATAGATGTGATGTCTACTTTCAAAATGCATGACTTCCTAAGCCTTTATTCTCCAGCTTGTTGTGTGAAACATGGGATGCATTTTTTTTGACTTCTCAGGGAGCACTGTTATACATTAGCCAGGCTTTGATACAACCTCAGTCAACATCCAGCTAACAGTATAAATAATAACTTTGATTCCAATTTGCAGACAGAAGGCCTAATTGCCTCCAGACTGTACAGCTGTTTGCTCTTTTTAGTCTCCCCAGCCCCTGCCCCTCGCCTCCTTCTGCTCCTTTGCTGCGATGTGGCCATTTGTTTCTGTGCAGCTGGCCTGTGAGTGGGAGGGAAGGTGGTTCCCACAGCAGTCGCGGTGAGGAAAGATCCTGAGAGTGAGGCAACAGAGGTGGCAAAATCCAGATGCACCCCAGGCTCCGTTTTGGTAAAGGCTATGTTAGATCTGCTCACAGAACAGGATTAGGGATAGCAGGGAGAAGGTTAGAATCTGCAGATTCCCCACAGGAGCTTAAGGGCTGCCTGCATCCCATTGTGGTCTGTCAGGACCAAGTGATTTCCCCGGAAATCTATGGGCAGTTTCCAAGCGAAGGAAAAGAAATGGAAGCTTTTGCAGTCTTCCCATGGTTCCTAGTTTTCAGAGAGTTAAATATTCTGTCTTGCTAGATATGCTGGTTCATGCCTGTGATCTCAACACTAGGCAGGAAGGGACATAGGGAAGGAGGGAGAGAGAGAGAGAGAGGGAAGGAGTGAGGGAGGTAGGGAGGTAGGTAGGGAGGGAGCTAAAGAGGGAAGGAAGGAAATATTTCTTAATCAGAGTGAATCCAGCATGGACTGTTTTATTATTTAACTTTTTACTTTCTGGCTTTCCTCACCCATAAATTTTGGATATGGTTAAAATACCACACGTTGGTATTGGGCTAGAGTTGGCTCAGTGGGTTGAGAGTGATTCCTACTCTTCCAGGTGAGCAGAATTTGGTTCCCAGCCCCTACGTGGTAACTCACAGAGGTTTAGAATTCTGGCTCCAGGAGATCTGACCACCTTTTCTGACTGCCAAGGGTACCTGCAAACATACCTGTACGTGCTACTCTTTGCTATGGAAGCAAAGGTGACTGTACCATTACCACGGAAGGCTCCAGTGTGGCCTGCTGGGAGGGAGGGAGGGGCATAAAAGCAGAGCCTGGGATGCAATGCAGTCCTGACCTGTAGAAGTGGCAGCCAAGAGCTACGGGGGAGAAGTTGAGCCGGCTTGGGAGAGAGGCTCCCCGAGACTCACTGGAGTGTGTAGAGCGGGTGGGAGGAGAACCCAGGGGATCAACAGAGAGCACTAACTTACTCCCAGGCAGCCACCGAGGATCAGCAAGGAGTGGCCGGCTTCCTGGTATTGTTTTAATCAAGATACAAAGTTGTTTAGCACAGGCAGAGAAATCACCCCCAAAATCCAAGGCTGAAATAACAAAGATGGGATCCTCCTCAGTGGTGTGTGTGTGTGTGTGGTGTGTGTGTGTGTGTTCACATATGTGTGGGTGCAATTTTGTGCCTATGCATGCATACCTGTAGAGGCCGGAGGATTGAGATCCAGGATCAAGCTGCACACTGCTTCAGCCTTATTCATTGAAACATGGTTTTTCAATCAAACACAGATTTGATTGGCTTCTTAGCCAGCTTGCATTCCCTGTCTCCACATTCAGAAACTGCAATTATAGGTGGGTTGCTATACTCACTCTGCAATAGCGTGCTCTCCTTTTGAGATCTGGCACTCTTTTGGCAAATCCTTTAACCACTGAGCCATCTCTCCAACCCCAAGATTGTATTTTGTTATGTAAATGTTGGCCAGGGTGGCAGGGAGCCTTTGAAACATTTTAGCAGGAGATCAGTGTGATCAGAATTGCTCTTTAGGTAACATTCAAGACACAGCAAAGGAGTGTGAGCTCAGAACCCGGGGGAGGATGTTCCTACAGTAATCCCAGAGGAGGGCTTTCTGACTAGAAAGGACAGGGGTCCACATTAAAGAAATGTGCGAGGGATAAAGTAGGAAGTTACAGTGACTGAGTGAGCAGGAGAGGAATGGAAAGAGAGTTGAGGCTAACTGGAGAAGTGGTGGAACCTTCCACCATAATAAGGAATAAAGACTGGGGAAGAAGGTGATATTGGTCTTGGCTCTGTTGGCGAAGGCTGTGCAAGCAAAGCCAATGTTATCTATTTGCAGGACTGCACAGGCATGTCCTCCTGGGCGGGCTAGCATTTGTGCTGTGGGCTGTGCAGGTTTAAGGTGATGCTCTGTTTAGTCTAAGTCAGGACGAAATGAGCATGGCATATCTTCAGCCAACACATAATCTAATAAACAGAAGAGAGGGGGGCAAAGATTGAAACTCAAAAGAACAGTTCTTAAGGCTGTAAAATAAGGTCAAGAGAGAATAATGGAAGGTTCCCTGTAAGAGGCTGTGGTTAGAATCTAGATGGAGCTGGAATATGTAGACTCTGGGGGCAAGCATCCCAGAGGGAGGGAAAGGCATTAGCAAAAACAGACCCAAGGATTTGGGGAATGAATGGGAAGAAAGGAGAGGAGGGGGAGGGACAAGGAAGAGGGAGACAATGAGGGATTTCGAGGGTTTGGAGAGTAGAGGAAAAGAATGAGTCCTGAGATGTGAGTGAGGCATTAAGTAAGATATCAAGTAAGAAATCAATCAGTAGTGAGAGCTGAGGTAAGATTGTGCAAGGACACTCTGTTAGTCACCCTTGTATGTTACTCCCATCGTCTTGGCTCATAGAGTCTCACTCTGCATACTCACCAGTCTGGCCCCATCCTTCCTTGGGATGATGCGTGTGTTTGCCCCTGGCATTGCTCTCATGATGCTTGGTTGGGATGCTCTTCCTTTGAGTTGACCGCTAAGGATGCTAAGACCAAGTCTGAGAAGTTATCGCTGTGTGCTGATATTTCCTCTGCTTTGTCCCCAAGAGAGATCTGCAGGTTGCCCAGACTGCCACCCACTCTGTTGCCCTCAGGCACCGACAAGCATATCCACTTGGCTGCCTCAGTCTCTACTCCAGGTGGGCACACACTTGCATGCAACTTTGTAGAGGCTTAATACACAGGAAGGAAAAGTGCAGGCTCCTACAGTACAGCTTAGCTCTACTACTGGTCCAATAGAGAGCTTTGGAGTGAAAAAGCTGGTGGCTACCATGCTTTGTAACTTGTGTTTTCATGTGATAGATTCCTAGATGTTTCCCTTTATCTAGCCTGCTCCATCTCTCTATTCAGACTTCCTTCTCTCTCCACAGCCCCTGAGAGTCTAGTCCCAAGAGTCAGGAAGCTTACTAAGTTTCCTTAATGCAAAGGAGTTTGGACATGAACTTGAATGGCTATTGAGCTGATTTTCCAGCTGACAGGAGATGGTTAATGGAATGCAGTCTATGGGGGTCTTAAAAAAATCTGTCTAGCCACATTAATAGCAGCTTGAAATTTATGGTGTGAGACCATTGGGGGTGATAAGGAACTCAGGACCCTGGTGATGCAGGATAATAGCATCTCTGGTGGAAATGAAAGCCCACAAAGGAGGGCTTTGCAGATCCCAGGTCCCTGCACAGAGAGACAGCAAAGCTAAGCAAGGTAGGAATCAGCATATCCGATGGTATATGCCTGTCTCTCTGACATATCATCTGCCTGTTTTGAAGCATTTATGTCCCACTGGGCGCAGGCTTAAAGCTGGGAGTTATGGCATGGTGTGTCTGTATGCCAAAAGGATGCAAATCTTCCCTTACATGTTTTAGTTTGTATGTCTTCTGTCTATAGTAGACACCCACCATCGTGGCTCAGAGAGTCTACCTTTGAATACTCACTAGATAGAAGATATATAGGCTTACATGCTCTGATAGAGCACGTGTAAAATGGTCATTGCAGACATCCACTGAACCTGGAGTGTGATTACTCCTGTTTTCTCGTTTTAGGCAAGCTCTGTCTCTGTAGCTCAGTCTTGCTCAGAACTCATTATGTAGCTTAGGCTAACCCAGAACTCCTGGCAATCTTCCTGACTCAGGAAGTATTGGGGTTAGAGGCACGAATCACCACACCCAGGTAGAAAATTTTCAACAACCTTCAGCAACAAGTGTGCTTACATTCTGCCTCTGCCACTTCCCAGGTTGGCCTTAGGGTCTGCTCTGGAATGTGGTTGATATGCTCAGTGACACGACACTGGAGAAACTGAGTTTCCCTTCCCAGCCGTATCAGTTCAAGTAGATTCTTGGCTAGGGATGGGACTTTGTGTTCTCTTCTCCTTCTCAGTGCTGGGATTTTTATCCACTGAAACCTATGCAGGTCTTATGTGCCTTGCCGCAATCTCTGTGAGTTCCTATGGATATCAGCCCTTTAGGATATCTGTATTGTTTTGTCTGCATATGTGTTTGTTCACTACAGGCATGCCTGGTTACAGACAGTTGTGAAACATCACGTGGCTGCTGGGAATTGAACCCAGGTCCTCTGGAAGAGCAGACAACTCTCTCTATATATCTGTATCTACATCTGTATCATCTATATCTATATCTATGTCTATATCTATATCCAGATCTAGATCTAATCCCAGCTGCAGTTTCCCCTCCAGGCTCTCCTCGTTGAATCTCCTCTCCACCACCCTCACCCCATCCATGACGTGCCTCCGCTTTTTCTGCTCAGAAAAGGGCAGGCCTCCAATGGACATCAACAAAACACGGCATATTGGCTTGCACGGTTGCAGCGAGAACTCGATATGGGTGCAAACCCCGTGGCAGTGAGAGCAATCTGTGGGCAGGGGAATGGTGAAAGGCTAGGTGGGAGTGGGAGATGTGGGCGGGGCTGTTTTTTGTTATGCAAATAACGGAGGACTAGGAAAGCTTTGGCGGTGGGGGTGGGGAGACAGTTGGGGCAGCTCTTCAGAATCTACTTTCCTGGCACCCTGGGAGGCAGTTGGGCAGTAGGGCCTGACTGAGAAGCTGTTAGAACAGCCTGGTAGGGGAATGAGAGGAGCAGGGGAGGCCCCTTCCTTGGCCCCCTTCGGGACTTCAGGCATTCCTTCGTGTGCTTTTCAAGTGACCTTGGCAATTGTTGGGATAGTGGAGTGAAGAGACCACCTCCATTCCCCAGTCTCTGTGACTCCCCTTGGCCCTGCTTCTCGTTTAACAGAGCTGGCGCCTTGGGTAAGTGTGGCCAGTGCTCCTCCCTTCTACTTATGGGTCTGTGTCCTGGGATCTGCAGCCTGGATCTGACTCCCAAGTCCCATCAGGAGGTGGCTTCAGTTCTTCCAAATTTGGGTCCATGGGTCACAAGGTCTGGGCTCTACTTGTAGCAGCGATTAGGTGTGTTCACCAATGGTAAAATAAAAATAAAAAGACAGAAGTCACCCTTTTGGTATCTGCATCTGGGGAGGTTTCCAAACTGGAAATTGCCATTTATCCTACTGGTACCCAGACACATAGTCAGGGTTTTCTGATGACTTCTGGGACTCAGGAAGCAGCTTCCGAAAGCCAGCAAAAACAAACAAACAAAAAAAGCAACTCATATAAAACTCATTCTCTGTAAAGGAAGTCTCTTGACATGCCTGTCCTGTTCCTTCCTTCCATTCCTCCCTTCATTTCTTCAGTCTTCTTCCTGAAGGCTTACCCTGTGCCAGGGACTCCAGGAGGTCAAACACCCTGCTGATCATACTCAGACTGGTGCCATAGGAGAGGAAAAAGAGACTCCTGTGGTTTGTGTTAGGTCTCAAACCTGGGATAAATGGCTAAGTTGCCAAACATATCAAAGTGTATCTGCCACCAAGTTCTCCCAGCATTCCTCAGTCCTTACCTCTTACAGGGTATGGCTAGCATACCCTTCCTTGCCCCTAAACTTCTCCAGCCCAGGGGTTGGGCTGTCTTTCCCCCAGCTGCCCCTCCCTACACAATCCAGCCGTTTTGGTTACCTGGTCTGTTTTGGTCTAACCCTTTAGCTTCCTGGCCTCTTGACCTGACTCCTCTCCTGACCCCACATGGCTCAGGGTTCAGTCTGGACTCTCCCAGACATCCCTGCCTCTGGCTATGCTCTCCCTTTTATCCACAATAAACTTTCTCCTTCAGCATACCAAGGAGCAGTCATGTCCTTTCCTTTTGATTTCTTTCTTTTTTTCATCCAGGCTGGGGTCCGTTAAAAAGGTGCTACCTCACATGGGAGAGCTGTATCAAAGTAAACAATGTTTGTGGATACCCAGGCTTTAGTGGACTAAATAGCATGGGGGAAAGATCTTAGATACAGGAGCTCAGGGGTGACTCACTCAAACTCTTCAGAGCATGACCCAAATCCTCAAAGTTTAAAATAAGCAAAGCTAGTAAAAATGTCCAGATGACCAGGGAAACCGTGATTCTCAACTAGGTAGCTTTGTCCCTCACTTCCACCAACCGGGGACACATGGTGTCCCTAGAGATAGTTTGGGAGGTTAAAGTGGGAGGGGTGTTGGTGTTAAAATACCCTGGCATAAAAACAACTTCAGAGGGAAAGGGTTTATTTCAACTTACAATTCCAGGCTCCAGTCCACTGTCATGGGGATTTCAGAGTACTTGAAGGGGCGAATCACATGATATCCATGGTGAGCAGAGACATGAGCACATGCACACATGCCTACCTGTGTTCAACCCCTTCTCTGAATGACACAGGACCCTAGCAGAGCATTGGGAATTTCTACTCCCAATGATGGTATGAATGGTACCTTACCAGACCCCCTCGACCATGATGTACTGAGCCCTCTGAAGCCGTGAGCTAAATCCTCCTTCCCTTTTTAGCTGCTTGTGTCAGGTATATTGTCATGATATGCCGGTGTGAAAAGTAACTGATGTAGATGGAAGTTTTTTGTCCTGCCCTGTCCTGCAGCCATTTAGTCCCAGATGAACACATAGAGGCTTATACGAACTATAAACTGTTTGGCCTGTTGCTCAGGCTTATTACTAACAAGCTCTTACAACTTGAATTAATCCACAATTCTTATCTATGTTTAACCACGTGGCTTGGTACCTTTTCTCAGTAAGGCATTCTCATTTTGCTTCCCCTGTGTCTGGCTGGTGACTGGGTCTCTGCCTTTTCTCATCCTAGAATCCTCCTAGTCTGGTAGCCTCACCTATATATACCTCCTTCCTGGTTATTGGCCAATCAGCATTTTATTAAGCCAATATGATGACAAACCTTTACAGTGAACAAGAGCATTATCCCACATCAGACTGATGAGAAAGTACCGGGAAAGGAACTAGAGGCTTGCTTGGTGGTCTTTAGGGTTCAGGTTTTAGGTTCTCGGACAAGCCAGAACCATACAAAAGTCAGTGTACCAAACTCTTAGATGGCAGCATAAGCAAGGAAATTGGTTGTGTAGACTTCAGCATGGAGACATCTGCTCTTCCTAGATGGGAGAATCAGGGCAAACACTGAAGAGGGCAGAACGCAGGACTTTTGCTACTGAATGAAGAAAAAAAATATGGGGCAAAACGTCAGGTTTGGGTGCTACATCTAGTGATGTCCTCAAGGGTTTTACTTCTGCTTTGGGGTCTTGGGGATTAGGACAGGCTTTTTATAGTGTGGCTTTGTGTTTGTTTTGTTTTGGCACAAGATGTAGCCTAGGATGACCTTGAACTTATGATCCTCCAGTCTCTACTCCCCAAGTGCTGTGACTATAGGTATGTGCTACCACTCCAGATATATGCAGTACTGAGGTTGGGAAGATAGAACCCAGAGATTTCTGCTTCTAGGCAGTTGTTCTACCAACTGAGCTACCCCCCCCCATACGTTTGTTTTCATTGGAAAGCTTACCCCAAGTCAAAGTGAAGCAGCAATTCCTCTGCGGAGGAGACCCCAGATTTTGAGTGGGAAGGTTTGCTTCCTCATCGGATGCTCTCCTTTGAAAGCTGAGGATGCCATCTTGTCCCAGGCAGCCTCTTCCAGCATCCTGGAATGCCACCGGGGGATGGTGTTCACCTCTGTTCTTGATCTCCATTGCCATCCATCCAAGGAGTTTTGGTGGTCCTCTGTGGAGTGTGTGTGAGCATGAAAATGATGTGCTCCCGGGAACAGAGAAACTGGAAGAGAGGAACAGATGGGTCCCTTGAGCTTCTTCTTGGCCCCAAAAAATGAAAGGCAGAGAAAATTGTTATAAAAAATGGAAGCAGCTGTGGCAAAGCAGCAGCAGCTTTTTGGGATATCCACACTCAAGGGGGTTTGCACTCTATTAGGACTCTGCTTGGAAACGGGTGGGAGGAGGTGTGGGGGTGGGGGGTGGGGGCTGCTGCTCAAACCAGGATCCTTTGCAGGAAGCCACCCATCCCACGGATCCTATCCTGGTCACCACTCTCCTAGGCAGAAGATCTAACGGGGATGGAATGGTCTCCAGTATCCAGAGAAGATTGGCAGGTAGTCCCCAGTCCACGAGCTCTGCCGGTGTTTGGCTGCCTGTGTGGTGCATGGCTCTTTCCTTGAATCTCTCATAAATCCCCCGACTTTGTTGGAACCTGCTTTTTGTTGAGTTCTTGGCATGTAAAGACAGCAGCAGGTTAATACGCCATTTGTCGACGACTGACCGGGAGGATGCCCTGAGTAAGCAGAAAAACCCTGTAGTCATGGTCGCTGGCTGCCATTCAGCAACAACTAGACACTTTTCCAGGGGGACTTTTGGACTAGATAGCACTGAGAAGTCGAGAATGGAAAAGGAGTGACTTGAGGGAAGGAGGGAGTGTAGATAGCCTATCGGGACAGGCAAGGAGTTTCTGGGAAAGTAAAGTATTTGCTATTCTCTAACCTAGTTCCCACTATAAATGCTTGAATGATAATAATAATAATTATAATTTCAATTAACTCTCAGAGGCAGGCACAAGCTATAACCTTGTTAGGGAGAGTCAACTGGATGCTAATTGGATGGTAGGTGCACATCAGAATGTTGAGTTTGCTTCCAATAATCTTGTTTTTGCATCTACGTGTGTGTGCGCGCGCACGTGCCATGTGCTAGTGCGGAAGAACAGAAGGCAACTTTCAGGATTTTGTTTTCTCCTTCCAGTCCATGTTGGTCTGAGAATCAAACTCAGGTCACTCATCAGACTTGGCTGCAAGGGGCTTTTATGCACTGAGTCAGCTCGTTGGTCCTTAAGTAACTTTTTGTTTACTTTAAAAATGCAATCCATGCTTTGGTGATACCCAGGAAACTCTTTTTATATAACATGTCTTTATTTGTATTTTATGGATATGCTTATGTTTTTGTCTGCACGTATGTTTGTGTACCACGTATGTGCAATGCCCAAAGAAGTCAGAAAAAAGGATGCTAAGACCCCCGGAACTGGAGTTACAGACAGTTGTGAGCTGACATGTGGGTGTTGGGAATTGAACCTGTGTTCTCAGGAAGACCAGTCAGTTCTCTTAACCACTGAAGCATTCCTCCAGCCCCAACCTAGGGAATTCTTGATTCTAAGTTCTCTCTGCTCCCTTTACTCCCTTGAGTACTTAATCCAGAAACAGAAATCTCCAGTTTTTGTTAACATACTAGACGTGTTGTCCTATCCCTAGTTCTGGGGTCTTGTTTACCATTGTGCCATGAGCTTCCTGCTTTGAGTTTGTGACATGGGAGACAAGCAGGAAACACATATTGTCATGAGGACTCTTAGGTGATGTGGCTGCACCAGCTAGAGTCTGAGAACAGTTTGATTAATCGCTGATCTCCGTCTGGGTAGCTGAATGTCATTTGTTCCCAGGTCCATTGACTGGCTACTGCTCATGGTTAATTTCAGATCTGGATCTGCTGTTTGTTCAGATTGCTGCATCGCCATCTCCATTCTGGAATCTAACATGAGGTGTAGACTTGATGCTGACCATGGCCCATGCTTAGGTTGAATCCAAATGATCAGAGAGCAGAGATGAAAATCAGAGGCAAAAGAGTCTCGATAGGAAGAGACTGGGGGCATTGCAGGGAGCTTAACAATTCTATGTCATTCTTTGCTGGAATCCCAGAAAACAGCTGCAGGTGGAGAGTAGACTTCAAGAATTCTCCATGGAGGCTGGGGTTCAGGCAAGGGCCAGCTGGGTGATGAAATCACTCAGAGGTCACATGTTCCTTCATGTTTGCTGAAGGTTTCTGAAATTTCTGAGACTTTGAAAACTGGCTGTGGTGGTGGTGGGGTGACACTTGTGTGGTCTGGGGAGACACAGACTCAAGCATGGTCATTCTGAGGTCCATAGACCCAGTGTGAGGGAGAGTGCATTGGGGTACCCTCCTCTACTCTAATCTGGGGAATCAAGGAAAGAAGCATCTGTTCTTGCCTCAGTCTACACAGACTCTTGCCCTTGCTTAAAGTGTTTGAGTCTACAAATGCCTTTCTACCAGACCCCTTATCTGCATAGCTGTAGGTTAGTGGTCCATAGGTCCAAGGATGAAGATCCGTTTGTACAAATGCTACCTCCAAGCTCAGCTGTTTACTTGACTTTACAGTTTCACTGTTTTATCCTTTGGCTTCCTCCACCTCCCAAGTTGTCATAAGTGGTCCCAAGACACAGATTAGGCATTTCTGGAGTCCCTGCTCTATTTGTCTCCAGCTGGACCTGGAAGGACATTGCAATTTACTCCCTCACAGATCTTGGCATGTCCCCATCTAGGGCTAGTTGGACTGAGGCATCATTGAGGCAGCTGCAAAAATGAGAAGTCAGGAGAAAAAATGGATATTTAAAGCCATTTCCCTACAAAGAAAGAGAACAAGTATCTAGGCTCCAAATTAATATGTGTGGCGGAGGAGGGGGTCATCACTTCCGATGTCGCTTGAGTTCTGTAGCACCAGACAGTTGCAAGGGAACATCTTGGGGGTACTGAGGAAGGGAGGGCTGACAATGCTGAAGAAACACATAAAATACTGTAAAGTTTCATGTTGTCAATGTGACAGGATCAACCCTCTGGGCATGACTGAGAACCAGTGTCTAAGGCTGGCTCATTGAAGTGGGAAGACAGATCCTAAAAGAGGTCAGTGTCATCCCTTGCCAAAAGGGAGAGGAGTGGGTGAGCTGAATGCAAGCATTCTGACTGTGGGTGCAACATGACCAGTCACCTCGTACAGAGAGAGAGAGGGGGGGGTTCTCCACTGTGCTGAACTAAACATTAAAACTGTGAACTAAAGCAACCCTTCCTTAAGTGGCTTTTGTCTTTTGTCTCAGCAATGAGAAAAGTAACTAACACAGACACTGTTTCACACTTGCAATATGGAGCATGAAATGTGGAAGATCTGATGGCAAACCTTAGCAAGGATGTGTAGGAGCTAGAATGGTCCTTTGTTGCTGGGGGAGTAGAAATGATCTGAGCGCTTTGGAAAAATGGATTGGCAGTTTCTCATAAAGTTGAACATTTATCTTTCTTGGGACTCAGCAGTCATGGTTCTAAGTTTATCCCAATAGAGATTTTATATGTGTAAAGAGAAGCTTTTTCTTTGCTAGCCGCTTTGGTTTATCCCCCGCCAGCCGCCTGGGCTCTGCCACATTGTAGTCCCCAAATAAACACACAAGATGCTGTATTAATTATGAAGCTGTTGGCCTTGCTTGTTTCTTACTGGCTAGCTCTGACTTAAGTAATTACCCCATAATTGTTAATCTAAGTATGTCTCTTACCGGAGAATAGTTTCGGGCTTCCTACCCCATGGTGTCACATGTCGACTCTCTTGTGTTTCTCCTTCCCAGAATCCTCCTGGACTCCTAGTCCCACCTATCTAGATTCCTATTGGCCAGCAGTGCTTTATTGACAAAGGACTTCCCCAACATATATGGATTTTATTCACAGTAGTCTCAAACTGGATACAGTGTAGACGATAGGAAAATGTACATACAGACACATTCTTACACAGTTATGCAATGAAAAACTACTGACACATTATGGCATTGGTGACTCTTGAAACATTAGGGTGCATGAAAGAAGTCTGGTATAAATGGACTGAGAATGTGTAGTTCCAGTTATGTTAAGAACAGGGTCTACAAACCAAGCCCCCTGCACTTGGGTGTCATTTGTGGGGGTTGGCAATCTATGGGGCTAGTGGCAATGGAACCAGTATTTATCCCTAGTGCATGAATGAGATTTGGGAGACCAACCTCCATGGAGGGATAATCTCTTAGTGTAGATACTTGGCAGAAGTCCTTGGTCCTGCCCAAAACGATGTGACAGACTTTGATGATTCCCCCATGGCAGGCCTCACACTGCCTGGGGAGTGGGTGGTGAGTGGGATAAGGTTTGTAGGGGACAATGGGCGTACAGGAGGGAGAGGAAACTGGTATTGGTTTTTAAAATATGGTTATTTTAATTTAAATAAAATTAATTAAAAATAAAAGTTAGAAGCAGCAAAAAAAGAACAGGGTCTAAACTAGGGATCCTGCATGGGGCTCATCTGGGCCCTCTGCATACATGTTAGTGTTGTGTAGCTTGGTCTTCTTGTGGGAACCCTAACATTGGGAGCAGGGGCTGTCTCTGACTCTTCTGCCTGCTTCTGTGACCCGCACTGCGTTACCTCATTTAGGTGACTAGTCTTATTACCACTTGATATGCCATGTTTGGTTGATGTCCCTGGGAGGGATGCCCTTTTCTGAGGGGAAGTTGAAGGAGACAGGGGAGGTTGGAGGGACGGACTGGGAGGAGACAAGGGAGGGGAAACTGCGGTCAGGATGTAATAGGAGAGAAACATAAAAAAGAACAGGGTCAAATCTATGGTGACCTAATCAGACCAGAGACTAGATATAGGAAGATGGGGCTCGACCAAACGGTGAGGTGAGCAGACTTTGGGGGGGCAGTGGGTGTGCTCTCTAATTAGATGGGATGTTGGGGACGTAGATGTGTACATAGGTCAAGGCCACCACTGAGTTGCAGGAGGAAGTTCCACGTACTTTTACTGTTGGCAATGTTTGTTTTTTACTTATGCCTGTTGTTCTCCTCCGACGGTGAAATAAGGGAGCTGGACTCTGAGGGGAGGAATGTGTTTGCCTACTTTGTGGGGCGTTGTGGCCGTGCAGTTGGACTCACCCCTTCACTGGGTGGCGTTACCTTCATCAGCATTGTGTGGGTGCTGACGCCAGATGGAAGAAACCCTATCACCCACATCCAGCTTGAGGATCCTGTGATTTTGGGGGGCAGGTTATTCACAGGGCTGTGGATGGAGAGGAATGGGTAACTCAAAGACAGGTACACCACCACAAAGCCCACCCTTGCACGAGTGTCAGCATGAAAGCTGCATCCCTGGGACTCCCTGCATGACTTGCAGGAGGCAGGGCCAGGAGAGTCTCCTCTGCCATTGTTACTACTTGTGTAAGCTTGGGAAGAGGCCTTGTGAATCTCTAAGTGTAAGGAGCTTGCTGAAGCTTGAAGTTTTGTATACTTCCTAAGGCTTGATGAATTTCCCTCTAGTAGGGAATGTTTCAATTCAGAGGAAACAGCTACTAAACAGTGGAATGCTGTGACAGGTACTTCACATTTGGACAGTTTCAAAGGAAGAAAGTTTTTAGCTCAGGGTTTCAGAGGTTTCAGTTCAGGGCAGCTGAGTTTGGCTTCAAGGCTTGATGAGTTGGAGCATCATGGGTAAAGCAAAGCTACTCACCTCAAGGAAGCCAGGAAGCAGACAAAGCCAGGGAATCAGAAATAAGAGCACTCCCACAAGGGCACACCTCACAGTGAACTACTTCTTCCAACTCAGTCTTATCCACTCTGAGTTTATAGGGAGTCACAAATGTACTAATCCATTGGTTAGGCCACAAGGCTTATGCCTAACCACCTCCCAGTGCTTGGACCCACCTGCTAGGGACCAAACTTCCATCAGTTTCCCCAGCCTTTGGGAGGAAATTTATTTACAAACTGTAATTCTCATTCACTCCCAAATTGAACAACGGAGACTTTAAAAACAGTGAACAGCAAAGCTTTGAAATGAGTTCCTGCAGCGGAGGAACACAGAGAGCTGGTGCCCAAACTGAATCTAATTACCTAGGTTGACATAGGGCCACTTGTCACCTCTCCTGTTAGTTCCATGTGAAGCCCCTGGGAAAGACAGTGAGATCGCTGTCCGTTTGTGGACTTAGCATGGTTGCCGGCATGATCAGGGAGAAAGAGGCTGCAGGTGTCTGAGCATGCTCAGCAGTGGGGAGACTGAAGACTGCCATCCTAAGAATCATACATCTTACTGAGTACAGACAGGTGCTCATCTGGGGAATACACACAAGAGCCCCAGAAGAGACTGCCAGTTATGATTGAGAGCCTGGAACACCCAGGATCCTGGACCAGGAAGTGTGACACAATCCAGATGAGTGTCCCTGCCCCTGCCTTAGCTTGTCTCCTTCTCTTTGATTCTGTTGGGCAGACTTGTCGTAGAAGCTGGCTTGTGAGAGAGATGGCAGCAGGGAAGAATGAGGCGCACTTCCTTAGCTATCACAAGTTGAGCCATTTCCAATATTTCCTGGGACTGATGTTCTAGCTATTGAAATGTGACTTCAAAGGGCAGCTACAAAAAGAAGGGACTTCTCATTTTCTGAGAATGTCTGCCCTGCTCCCTGCCCCGTGCTGGAATGTCTATCCCAGGAAATATTGTCCAAATGGCATTTTAACACTCAATACTGTTGCCTGTTTAGTCTTTTCTTCTGACCTCTGTTTCCTGTCATTTTTAGAGTCCATAACCAGGCCCACAATGCATAGTTAAGTTACTTGATGTAACTGGCTGATTTATGACACATTGTTTGCTTTTTAACTTCTGTGACTCAATTTCAACTTAGGATAATGGGAATAAAAGTGCCTGGATGTGTCAATGAACACTTCAGGAAGTCCTTCAAGATCTCCTGGTTGGTGTCACATGCTCTTCTGATGCTAGAGGTCAGTTAAGGGACGGGGCAGAGCTCACCGTCTCAACGAGGAGAGTCAGACATGTAGACCAGAAGTTTCTGTCCTGCCTGGTCCCACAGCCATTTAGTTCCCAAATAAACACACAGAGGCTTATATTAATTATAAATGGGTTGATCTATGCACAGGCTTCTTATTGGCTGACTCTCTCTTAGTTATTAACTCCTTTCTATTAATCTGTGTGTCTTCGCTTGGTTTTGACTAACAGTGATGCCCAGGCCTCTTTCTTCCTCAGCAGCTACATTGTGTCACCCTCAAGCCTCACTGGCTGTGCTCCTCTTCCCAGAATCCTTCTAGTCTGTAGCCCCACCTATACTTCCTGCCTGGCTACATCCTGCCTATCCATTGGCCAAAACAGCTTTATTCATCAACCAATAAGAGAAACATACATTCACAGCACACAGAAGGACATCCCCATCAAAAATATATTCATGACAAAGCTTAGTTCACGAGGCAATGGTGTGACAAAAGGAGAGGGTGGGCTAGGGAGCGCCTAGGGTGAGGGCAGCATCTCAGACCGGCAGGCAAGGGTCCTTAGAAGAGAGAATGTAGGGCTAAGATAGGATATGGAAAGGAGGGGACAAGAAAGATTGTGATGAAAGAACTCTTTGGGAACAAGATGGTTGTGTGTGCAAGTGGGTCCTGAGACAGTGAAGGGCTTGAGAAATTTAATAATAAGAAAGAAGGTGGAATGGTGGGAGCCTAGGAAACAGTACAGGAGCTGGACTGTATTCTGTGGAAAGTGCTTGGGCTCTGCAGGCATGAACTCACCGCTCAGTACTGGGATGTGAATGTGAACTGTGACACCCCCATGAAAACTGACCCTCCCTCCCCAACTGGTGGTGCCACTTGGGAAGGATGCAGAACCTTCCAGACAGAGTGCCTCACGGTGTGCCTTGAGCTTGTCTGACAGGGCCTCACTTCCTGTTGACGCTCCTGACTGTGGATGTCACGGTATCGTCTGACTCCTTGTTCCCTGTACCTCCCCCAACACAGTGGACTGTATACCCTGGAACTGTGAGCCAGCATAAAGGAATCTTTCCTTAAACAGCTTCTTGACTGTTGTCACAGCAACAAAAAAGGGACTAATACACTGGAGCTCACTGCTCAACAGCCTGGTCCAGTGTTCAAATTCTAGGTTCAGAGAGAGACTTTGTCTCAAGAATATAAAGTCTAGAGTGATTTAGGAAGACACTGATCCCAACCTTTGATGAACAAAAACACACCCACATGAACACACAGACACACATACACACACAATTGTGCAATAACAGTATGTAAGAAATGGTGGGCTGTAGCATAGCTAGGTGGTTTGCCTACTCTAAGTATTAGTACAATTGTATCTTTTAAAAAAATGCCATCCCCATTTCTGCTTCCTGACCATGGATGTAATGGAACCATCTGGCCTCTTGCTCCTGTCGTATTTCCTGGAGCTGTGGTGAATCTATCCTTAGGCATTTTAAAGAGAGAATGTATCAGCATGAAATAATCTAAGTGGGTTAAGGTCAGTTAAAATCCTGAAAAACTCAAGAGATGTGTCTAGCAGTCATGTCGTCTTTGCGTACATGTCCCACAAGCAAACATGTCTGGCTGGTTAGAATTCATGCAAATTTGAGAGTGTGTCACCATGGTTGTATTTGTTCTAAAAAGAATAGTCCCAGCACTGGGGAGATGTCTCACCATGGTTGAGAACACCGGCTGCTCTTCCAAAGGACTTTGGTTCAATTCCCAGTACCGACACGATAGCTCACAACAATCTGTAACTTCAGGGGATCCTGACTTTCATAGGTGCTGTGCATGCAGGCTACCCATAGGCATTTGCGGACAAGACATCCATACACATAAACTAAAATAAATCAAATTAAAATAAGAATTACTCTCCAGAGATCCAGACTAAAATAGTTCTAAATCAATGAATGGTGGCGTAATACCCTGGTCAGAGCTCTGCAAATAGTCTAACTGTAAGAGTTTATGGGGACCCTCAAAAAATCCAGAAGAGAGGAGATATAAGAAAGGAAAAGAAGAAAGTGGCAGGAAGAGAACAGTATGAAAATGAGGTCAAGGTCACATTTCTCCAAGGCTTTCCCCAACTTAAGCTCCGTGGTGCTCACAGGTAATATTACTGGAGATGGGAACCGTGTGAGTCTTGGAGCAGCAAGCAGTTTGTTTAAGGACCAATAATGAAACGATACTCATTCTCGTTTAGTTTCTGTTCTGTGTGTCTGGATCCACAAGTAGCTTGGGAAGGAGAGGATTTATTTCATCCTGCAGGCTACCATCCATCTTGGTGGGAAGTTAGGGCAGGAACATGAAGCAGGAATCACTGAGGGACGGTGCTTACTAGCTTGCTTCAGGGTTCATGCCCAACTGTCTATCTAATACAGCCCCCCCTTCCTGCCTAGGAATGATGCCACCCATACTGGGCTGACCTCCACTGCATCAATCAGCGGTCAAGAAAATGCCCCCACAGACATGCTACAGCCCAATCTGATGGAGGAAGTTCTTGTTCCCACATGTGTCAAATTTGACAACCAAGATGATGCAGAGAGAGGGGGGTGAGGGAGGGAAGGAGGGAGGGAGGGAAGGAGGAGGGAGGGAGGGAGGGAGGGAGGGGGAGGTTGGCATTAGTTAAAGACATGCTGAATGCCAGACACTACTAAGAATAGACAGAAGTATCAGGTTTACAGTATCCGATGGCAGGGTTTACTGGCCAACAGCTACGGTCATGGTGGCAGGCAGGTCCAGCTTCACCTTCTAGAGAAGGGCTCTTGAAATAAAATAATGTAGAAGAATGTGGAGATGGCTCAGTTGGTAAAGCACAAGCACGAGGACCCGAGTTCAGATCCTCAACACACAGGTAAAATGTCTGATGTGGGGTCTCGCGCTTGACTATCAGTGCTGGGGAGGCAGAGGCAGGAAGACCCCTGTGACTCATTCAATTTAACCTGCTGGTAGAGTTGCAGGTTAGTAAACTCAGGTTTCATCTTCTCCATAGTAAACCTGCCTCTGGCTATAGTGTAAGTTCATCTATCCGTTCAGTATAAAAGGATGCCCCATAAAGATGAGGCTGTGGGAAAGGATAAGAGGATTGGGAGTGACGAAGTCAAAACACAGCCCACATTCCTCCACGCTAAGCGTTTCAGGCTTAACAAAGGACAAAAACACTGATTCTAAATTGTTTGTTTTTATTCCTTTTTGTTGAAAAAAAAAAGTCCTCTCTTTGTTTGTTTGTTAAGATAGTTAGAAAGACTGAAGTTGAACACAAATAAACACATTCCCTTGGGTATAAAATCAAGGCTTTGTTTTGTTTTTGTTAATGTTGTTGTGGAGGGTTCTCCCAGGTTTCCAGCCCATGTTAATGTTGCCGGGGTGATAAGCCCCATGCTTTTGGATTTACCATAAAACTCTCTCTAAAATATTTCATAATCTGGTGACATTGGGCTTTGGCTTGATCTAGTGAGTGTGTGGGTGGGTGGCAGTGAGAGGGACTCTGAAGGACTCTCTTGGGACCCTCTACTGTATTCCTGGGTATTTTATTTACTATATAGTGGAACCACTTGGAGACCTCCGAAGGAATTCTTTGTGAGTCTTGCTTTACAAAATTCTAGTCCAGAGTGACTGCTTTTCAGACTGACAACCAGCTGTAGTTTATGTCTGGAGTAGTTCTGGCTGAGAAGCCCTCCAAAAAACAACCTGGTTGATGGTAAGGTACAGTCGTAAACATTCTCAGAAAAAAGGGGAAACTAAGGCATCAAGTGATTAAATTGCCGTGGGTCACCCTAATAAATGTGTCACAACAGAGCATCCTGACTCTTAAGGAGGTCCAACTAGGGTGCTATAACAAGGAAAAGGCTGGAAAACTGGTGTGAATTTGGACCATGGGATGCTCGGTGTGTGTGTGTGTGTGTGTGTGTGTGTGTGTGTGTGTGTGTGTGTTAGGATGAGTAAGGTGGACAAGACTTGGTGCCCACCACGGACTTTTTCAAACAGGACTTTGTGAGTATTGCCGAGAGCAGGAAAGAAGAGGTTTTGTCAGGGTGGTTGGCAAGCTCTGGACTGTTGCATTAATAAGGACATGAATCTGATGTCTGGAGGAACAGAGAGAGGTCCAGGGAGCCCCCCCACAGGTCCCAGGCCCACAGTCAATGTCTGTGGGAGGAATTTGCAATGGAGGCCTCAGACTAATGCTGCCTCGATTTGATAACTATCATTTTCATGGTTGCCCTGATCCTGGTATGGGAGGCTAGCCAGGAAGGCAGCAGGGCCCAGGCCCTGCACTCTGCCAAGGTGGCTAGGTGACTTTACCTTCTTAGACTCGTGGGCCCCATCAGCTGTGGGGGAGGTGCCTGAAGGAGGTGGGAGGGAGGGAGGGAGTGACTTCATCTGTTTAATGAAAAATGACCTGAACGTCTCTCTGAACCTGGAAACTCCCCATCGAATTGGGGCCAAAGAAAACAGGATTAGGCCATATTTCTTCTAGGATGGCTCCTCTGCATCTCCTTATGATGAGTTAAACTGGAGGAACATGGGGGGGGGGCAGTGATCTCTCTTCATTGTCTCTGCAGAGAAATCAGAAGAGATGGAAATTGTTTCAGGGGTTAATTGGATGGGCTTTCTCCTGTCTCCCCCATGTCTCCTATAGGTAGGTAGACCTTCTTTCCATCTGACTCCATTGCCCAGCAAGTGGTCACCCCATGTCTTTGGTATGTATCCATAATAATATGCAGTTTGCCATATGGTATTCAGATAAAAGAGCGACCCCTCTGGCATTTGGTCTGACAGACCTAATGTTCCCTCTCCCCTCTGACCTCCATAGGGGAACAGTGTCTGTCCCGAAGTAGAGGGTTTTAAAAACCACAACACACATTTTGCCAGAGTGAGCAACACTGATGTGACATTCTCTGTGTGACTTGCTGGGGTGACCCTTTCCAAGAGCTTTGTGCTCAGTTAGGGGCATGGGGACTGTCTTTCACTGCCCAGTTTAAAATTGGCAAGGGAAGTCATCAAATCGAAACCACCTCGAAGATCACCCTTTTACAATCTCTTTAGGGCCCTGGTTCTTTAAGTCACTCTTTTAACAGGAGAATGTAGTAAATAAATCCACGGGGCTGTTTTCACTTTAATGCAATGTATATTTATTGTAAACAACAATATACAAAATGGAAAGGAAGGTGAGTTCCACAGAGAACAGAAAGTTTGGAAGGAGAAACAAACAAAACACAAACACAAACCAAACCTTACCTACAGAGAAAATATGACTTAAATGTCAGGTTTCTTAAGTTACAGAAATACTTTTTAAAAGGCCCGTTTTTATACAGAAATCAAAAGATGCCATATTATAAGAATGCTTTAAGGTTTTATTCTACTGACTTCTAAAACTGTTAATATATCTTTTTTTTTAAATTAAAAAAAAGTCTGCTATTGTTTAAAAACAGCAATCCTCATACTCTCCAGCCACAGCAGTAAGAATTAAGGTCTGTCCGATGGATGTCTCTCTGCAGGAGAGTAGGCAGGGGCTACCCATGACACATGCTTGCAGGGGCTCGCCCTGTTCATTGTCACAACACGTGAACACTTCCACATACAGTCCAGGCAGCCCGAAGGCCTGTGGCAGAAAACACTGCAAATGACTCAGTGACGTACCTACTGCATTTGTAGCCTCTCATTTGTACAAGGCAGAGAGAAACAGGCTTCCAGTTTGTTATCAACAATAAAAACAACAAAGGAAAAAAAAAACACAAGACGGACAAAAAGCATTTGTACAAATCTAGAATGAAGAATTCGAAGAGACTGGTTTTTAATAATAAAAAAGATTAAAGATAAATTAAAAAAATGGTTACAGTTAAGAACATAATTTAACAGATGACCATACCCTTTGAGGAAGGTGCCAACAATCTACCTTAAAGACAGTAAAATGAAAAAAAAAAAAAAAAAGGAAGGAGTTTTTTTTTTCTTAAATGAAAACTCCTCCTTACAAAATAAATAATTTTAGCACGTGGAATGTCTTGAAGGTTAAACGCTGGTGTTCAGGGAGGCACAGGTGACAGTCTGAGCAGGCACGTTCCAGCATCTGCTGTGCACATGGGACCCAGGCAGGCAACCCGGGGCAATGTGCTTGGGCACTTAAGGGCGGCTTGAAAAAAATCTTCCCCAAGAAAAATTGGTCTCCTTCGCTTGCTGTTGGCTTTCCTCCTGAGGCTACAGCCTGCAAGCAAAGGCACAGTGAATGTTCTAGGAACAGCATTTGTATTTTCCCAGCAGCGGGGGTTTTAAGGCTCAAGGTGTTTTTCTCCTTGTTTAAAAAATATATATATGATAAAAGCTCACCAATGATCTCTATACTGTTTATTCTCCTTATTGCAAAATAAGGCTTTCCTTTCTTTCTTTCTCTCTCTCTCTCTTCCTTTCTTTAAGGCAGCTGCTCCTGAAGTCCCAGAGCCTGGAGACTTAACCAAAGTTCACCCCCCCAAAAGAACTGATGATGTAACAAAATTCTGTGTATTTTTTATGTTACTATAACAACACACTTTTTTCTTTTTCTTTTTTCTGTTTTTTTTTGTTTTTTGTTTGTTTAGAGAAAGCAAATCTGTACACAAATATGCTGGTTGCAAGGAAGGCTAGGGGACACTGTTGAACTACGAGTAAGTTAAGCTGTTGGAAAAATAAGAGCATTTAATTTTTTATCTAAAATATGTATAAATCCCCTCAAAATGGTAATGAATCATACACAGTACATACTAAAAGTATTTAAAATAGAGAACATTCCTCACAGAGGACTTTTTTTCTTTAATTACGGCTAAAAAATAATTACAGAGTCCAAACAGGCAGGGAGATTCTCCAATCGTCCACCACGCTGACCCTGAAGGAACCAAGTCCTTCCTCGATGATTCAGGAGGGTCCATCTGGCCACGAGTGGCCTGGCCATTTGCAATAGGTTGGCATGTGCTCAGCAATGTCTTAATGTCTCTCGCCTGAAATCTCAGCACTATTTACCTTCGCTTACATGTCTTTAAGAAATAAGGACAACGACAAAAAAAAAAAAAGTGTCCAAAGGAATTTCAATTGGTTCTTGATTTCTTCGGCTGTTTCTTTTTTAACGATCAGCTCCATCTCCATCCCTCTTCAAGGGCTCCTCAGGGTCTGGTGAGCTGTGTGTAGACCGGTTGTTCCCAATGCTGCGGGCTGTGGGTTTGCGGGATGGAAGGGACTCCGGAGGTGTCAGCGATGGGGGTGTACATGGGGCGCTGCGCCGGGTTCATGTAGGTGAACGTGGAGTAGAGCCCCGAGCCCTGGCCCGCTGCGTGGCTGTAGTAGGAGCCGGAGTTCTGGTGGTCTGTGTAGTCGTACTGCGAGCGCGTGATGGGCGGGTAGGAGGGGCTGTAGTGCGGAAGGTTGAAGGGACTGTAGGCGATCTGCTGCGGGGAGTGCTGCTGCTGCTCGCTGTAGTGGCTGGGGCTCAGCTGCTCCGTCTTGATGTGTGTTCTCTGCGACTGGCCCGGCTCGCTGCTCAGTGTGGTGAGCGTGTGTGCCTGCTGCTGCTGGGGTGCCTGCTGCGGCTGCGGAGGTGCTTGCTGCTGCGGAGGCGCCTGCGGGGCTTGCGGGGCCTGCGGGGGCTGCTGCGGGGGAGGGGGCGGCGCCTGCTGCTTCGACATCCACACGTGGCCCGCGGTCGCGGGGCTGGCTGCGGTGCTGCTTATGCCGTAGCTGCCCGTGTAGGTGACCTGGCCGTGGGTGGCCGGCACCCCTGGGTGGCCGTTGGGTGGCAAGTATTGGTCAAACTCATTGACGTCAAAGGTCTCGATGTTGGAGATGACGTCGCTGCTCAGCTCACCGATGTCCACGTCGCGGAAGTCGATGGGGGGCTGTCTGCCCCCCTCTGCCAGAGGGCGCCCCTCTCGCTTCAGGTCAACTTTGCCAGCTTGCACGTCGGTTTTGGGAGTGGTGGGTGGGGTCGGCGGACCCTGAGATTGCCCTGCAGGCAATAAAAGGGAAAGACAAACCGTGAAAAATCAACAAGGGCTGCGCAAAGCCCCTGGTCTTAGGAGCCCCCCGGGGAACCTCCCTGGTTGCTAAGGTGTCATTAGGACCCGAGCCCGAGCAGAAGGCGGGCTGCACTAACGATAAGTCGCCGAATGATTAACCCGCAGGTACACACTAGACAAGCTCTTTTTATCAGCAGAGTGGTCTGAGGTCCCAAGGGTCCGGAAGGCTAAATTGCTACCTGTAGAAGAGTGTGTGCTTTGGGGGTGAGGCGCTAAGAGAAAAGTAGGCAAGTTTCGTGAAGCCATTAATACATGTTACCTTGCAATAAAGAATCCAGCTCAGGATTCAGGGGTTGAGGTGTGTGTGTGTGTGTGTGTGTGTGTGTGTGTGTGTGTGTGTGTGTGTGTGTGTATGTGTGTCGTGCGCCCGCCTATTTCGGTGGGCCCTGGACAGGGAGGGAGTGCAGGGAATAGTGTTTCCCTACCCCAGGGACCTCAAAGTCCCCACCCAGATCCTGGGGAATGGGGGGGGGGTGTTAAGGGTGTGCCCGGAGGGGCCCAGAGTGGCTAGGCCTAGTAGGTCTCTTTACTCACCGGAGTGCTCTCCCGGGGAGTGCACCTCGCTCATCCCGGAGGAGGAGTGCGGGGAGTCGGCTTGCAGCGCCTTGAAGATGGCGTTAGGAGAGATGTGAGTCTGTTCCGTGGCCTCCTCGGCTTCTGCCTGCCCGTTCTTCACGGACTTCCTCCGCCGTGGCTGGTACTTGTAATCCGGGTGGTCTTTCTTGTGCTGTACGCGCAGCCGCTCCGCCTCCTCCACGAAGGGTCTCTTCTCGCTCTCGTTCAGCAGTCTGGGGAGAGGGGCGGAAGAAAAGAGGGAGAGGGGGTCAGTGAAACCCCAGGAGCGGTCGTGTCCCACCCCTCCTTCGCGCACTTCCCCTCCTCCCTCTATTCTGCTTGCCATCCTCCACCGAGTCTCACAATTTTCCTTTCTTTCTTCTAAGTGTTTGGAGTCGACCTGAACGGTCACTCTTCGCCCCGCCCCCCTCCCCTGGCCTCCTATTTTGGAAACCCTGAAGATGAAAACAGCTCCCTGCCGAGGCTGCTCTAAACGCCTTTGCTACCGGAACGGTCCACCCCCTCCCAACACCCTGTAAAACCTTTCCGAAAACCCACTTAAATCGCAAGAAGCTCACTGAGTCGGTCCACGCCCCTACTGGTTCTCAGTAGCTTTCCCTAACTCCTGCCTGGGTGACCTCCAGCCCATCTTTTCCTTCATCCCTTCTTCCCAGGAAAGAACAGCTTGGTGTGTGTGTGTGTGTGTGTGTGTGTGTGTGTGTGTGTGTGTGTGTGTGTGTGTGTGTGTAGGGGGGTGTTTCTTCTAATTGTTTTTTCGAGGGGACCAGGTTGGCACAACCCCTCATTTCCTCCCCTTCGTTCCTAAAAGCAATCACAATCGTGCCACACAACTCTCCCCCTACCACTCCCCGTCCCCCTCCCCCCGCCCCGCGCGCCATCGTCAAGAGCAATCCCCAGAACTTTCTCAAACTCTGGGCCAACCTCCCCTATCCGCCCCAACCACGCATCCCCGGCTCCTCAGATCCCAGGAGGCAGCTACTTGGCTCAGGGAGGCGGGCCGGGTTGGGTGAGTGCAGCCCCCGTACCGGTAACCACCGAGCCCACCCGACGGTCAGGCGGTGCGCTCACCTCCAGAGTTTGCCCAGTGTCTTGCTGAGCTCCGCGTTGTGCAGATGCGGGTACTGGTCCGCCAGCTTCCTGCGCGCAGCCTGAGCCCACACCATGAAGGCATTCATGGGCCGCTTGACATGTGGCTTGTTCTTGCTGGAGCCGTTGACGCGCACCGGCATGGGCACCAGCGTCCAGTCGTAGCCCTTCAGCACCTGGCTGACCGCCTCGCGGATGCACACGGGAAACTTGTCTTCTTCGCTCTCCTTCTTCAGATCCGGCTCGCCCTTGGGGAACGTATTCTCCTGGGGCCGCGTGTTCTCCGTGTCGGAGCCCGAGCCCGAGGGGCAGGGCGAGCCAGCCGAGTCCTCGGACATGGTGGGGCTGGGGGCTCCGGACAGGCCCTTCTCCTGCTCGTCGGTCATCTTCATGAAGGGGTCCAGGAGATTCATACGCGAGCCCGGGGCAGGGGACGGGAGGCTGGGAAAGGCGAGAAGCCGCGGCGGCTGGGGCTCCTCTTCCTCTGCTGCCCGGACGCGGACGCCGAGCGAGCGGCTCCCGGGGAAGTTGGAGAGTCACCGGGCGGCAGCGGTGGACACTTAGCAGAGGCACTGGCTGGGTGGCCGCTGCTCAGCTGCCCGCTCCAAACCCGGGGAAGGCGAATCGGAGAGGAGGAGAAGGAAGGGAAGACAGAGAACTTAACCGGGGCCACTTGCACCCCGTCTCTCTTGCAAAGAAAAGTTCCTGGACTGAAACTGGTAAAGTTGTCGCCCCACTGAAGTTTCCAGGCAGTTCCGAGCAGCGCTCACGGCTCTCCGACTCCCAGCCCAGGGTCTCTTTAATAAATACCCCCCCCCTTCTCCTTAGAGACCTCCGACCAATCGCAGCTCGGCAGTCATCAGGGTTGGCAAGTCGCTGATTGGACCGGATTTTGGAGAGGGGGGAGGAGGATTGTGGCTCCGGGTTGGGTGACGAGACACGAGGGGTGGGGAAGGGAGGGGAGCGCAGCCTGGGGTGGGGGGGTGGTGGTGGTGGGTGGTGGGGTGAGGGGACTTGGGGGGGCACCGCGGGGCAGGCGGGGGATCCGGGACGTCCGAGTGAGTACGTTCGCTCTCTACTCTAGGAATGTCACAGTTTTGGAACCGTCTCAGTGTGAATCGGTGTGTGTGTGTGTGTGTGTGTGTGTGTGTGTGTGTGTGCACGCGCGCGCGCGTGTCTAGACTAGGACCCCCGCCCCCCCCTCGATCCCACTACTTTTCGAAGCTGTGTCCGCGGTACCCGGGGTTTCGCTGGCGTTTACAGCAGTGGAAATTGCAGCAGCCACGGCTCAACGCGGAGTTCTGCTTCTGCGCCCGGAGCCTGCCGGCTTCCAAAAGTGCTTAGAAATGGTCTTTTGGAAGCAAATGTTTGGGTGACTCAACGCCCGCTGTTCTTCTGTAATAATCCATATAAATAGATTAACGCGCTCTGGTTCTCCGAGGCTGGTGTGGTGGCTGGAGATTTCGCAGCGCTCTCGCAGTGGGAATCAATGAAAACCAAAGCTAAGTGCCAGCGAAGGCTGGCGGCGACCGGGCAGTGCCTGGTTCTCTTGGCGGGTCCCGTGGGCCACGCCGACCTTGGACTGACAAGTCCTTTCCGGGGCCCCCTCCAGCACTCGGACGCCCCTCGGGGTTAGGGTTGTTACTTTAGAGTTTTGCTTCTTGCCTCCTGTTTGAGTCACAAACGTCAGCTTGGTCACCACCGGAGTTTGCAAAACTGCTCCGGCGTTGAGGGTGAAGTTTGCAAAGGTGGCAGCGCCGGGCGGCGAGGCCCAGGAGGCCGGTGACTTGGACTGGAAAACTTCAGACAAAACGGGCCATTGGCGGAGTCCTGCGACTCTCACGCCTGGGCCTTCCTTTACCCGGGAGGGTGAAGCGCTAGGCGTCTGGACTTAGGTCGTGTCCTTTTAGACCTGAGCACAGGTGGGCGTTCTGGAGGAGAACGCGTAGGTGTCTGTTGTACTTTAAGAGTGCTGGGAGCCAGAGCTGGTGTTTTCGAGAACTCTTAGAGCAAGGTTGGGTAAGGGAGGAATTATCTTTTTTGGAACGAATTAAAAATCAACTGCTACCGGGTGACATGCCCTCGGAACAAACAAACGCGCAACGGTGTAAAAAAGAAAAACAACAACAACTTAATTTAAAATCCCCCCTTTCTGATTCTTGCAAAATTTCGCTTGGAACTTATTACATTATTGATAAAGTGAATCGGCCTGCATCATATCAAAGACAGGTTCCCCCCTCTAATTTGCTAAGCATGGACACTTAGATGTAAACGAATCTTTTCTTTGGGATACTTTTGAAATGCTAGTTTCCCCCTCGTTTTCTCCCGAAGTGGGCATTTGTTATACGGAAAAGAAACCCTGTGAGGAGGTAGTAAGCCACAACCCGGTTCAGTCGGGTTTTCTTCTTAAACGAATGCTACTCGACTTGCAAGTCTCTAGTATTCTATAGTCTGTTTACGAGTTTAAGAGACGAGCAAACAATAACCACTTATTCGTAGCTCTCATTATTCCCTCAATCTGTAAGAAAAAAATACCATTTCAGAGTAGGGGTCAAGTTTTGTTAGTGCGGGCATATTTTGTTTCCTAGGGAGGACCCCCTAGACACCCGGCTGAAGAGAGCAGAGACCACGGGCAGATGTATTAAACCAGAGAGTTGTAATTTGTTGTAATTATCACGTTTTTGGCACAAAAGCAATTAAAACGACTGTGGCCTTAAGGCGTTTTGAAATATTTTATTAAACATTTGTTCATGAACACATTCATTTATAAATATGTACAACACAACATTTGGTGAGATGTAATGTGCTGCGACGGTTTAAATCACGAAGCTTCTTACATGTTTCTACCCCTCCACGCAAGCATTTTTATATTCTTGAATCCTCTCGGAAAAATTTTTAAACGGTTGAAAATTAAAATTGCACTGCAATTCTCCGCCACATCCAGAGGGGGCGCCAAAAGCCCAGAAACTGTCTAGAACTTTGAGAAACTGCTGGAAAACTTTCACCGTGGTGGAGGGGCAGGGGCCCGGGTGGGGGAGGTGGCGGTGATGTGTTCCACTCAGTCAATATTGCTTCCGGGATGGGACCTATCTCTGCAGGAATTCCTATTCCTATTCTCTCCTGTGTGCGAGTCCAACTGTGCAGTCTCCTTAGGGGAAGCTGGGAAGTGCTTGTCTTCAGGGAATGGGGCTGGGGAAAGCGGGGCCAATGCCAGTGTTTCTCTTTTGCACGTAACTTGGAGAGTGAGAGTAAAGGAGAAGGCCCCCTATTCCCCAGGTGCCAAGTGTTATCTGGTGTGCCAAGATGGCGCCAAGTCTGGCGGGTAGGCACCATCAGTTTAATAAGAGTGGCTGGGCCTGAATTTCTTCCAGGGCCTGGACAGCCCCCTCCCCACTCACCATTCCAGCCTCCGCCCACTGTGAGTTGCCCTTTTCAGATGCCCAGACCCTCTCCTCTCAGAGCTGGTTATGGAAAGGGCTTGCAGTCCCCAAGTCTGGAGACCTTGGCTTGGAGTGAAAGCATCCTGGTCTAAAGTTTAGATCACAGATTGGGAAACTGAGGCTAGAACTTTTTTGCCCTAGGTGGATGCTCCGGCTCTGCAATTTCCTGGGCTTAGGGATTGGAGGCCAAACTCTAAGACTAAAGGGGTTTCACAAGTTACCCACACAGGTGCTAGTAGAACCCCTTAGAGGGCGTTGGGAAGCCCTAGTCTGAGATTTCCCCACTTTTTCTTCAGTTCAGGGTTCAGTTTTCCGGCTGATGTCCCCTCCTGATGCTAGCTAGCACTAGTGGGGACAGGAGTAGGTGGAGGGCGTGTCAAGTGGACTTAAGGGGTGCTGCGCCGGCAGAGCCAGAGAGTATCCAGCCCCTGGTGGGGGTGAGGGTGTGAAGGCCCACGCACACTTTCCACATGAGGAATTGAGGGCCAAAACCTCCCTACTTCAAAGTCCTTAGCAGCGTGGGGGCCTTGTTTAAAGACTCCCACCTGGGTCCCAGATCCTAGGAAATACCAGCGGCGGGTAACCGATGCATTCCCCCAGTAAGATACCATCCTGGGCCGCGTTCACCGATACGATCCCCTGAAGGGACACCCCTTTCTGCCTTCCAGTGCCCAGGCTGGGTCCACTCGAAGTGATCTCGCACGACCTTGGATTCGCACAGGAGGTCCCAGCACACGGGGCTCGCAGACGCTCTTCCGTGATTTCCATTTTTCGCTGAGGCATGCAGTGTTTGTTCTTTGCTTTTCCAGCCACAGTTTCCTTTGGGAAGGGAGCGCCAGCTTAGCCTGTTCTCCGGACAGGACAGGCGTTGGGCTGGATTGCAATAGCAACACAGCGGGGAGAAAGAGGCAAAGCTGATGGCTTTGTAGGCGAGCAATAAATATCCGAATAGATGCGGCCTTTGGACTGTTTGCTTGTGTGATCACGACAGCCAGACCTCCCGGCAACGCGTTCGCTCGGTAACCGCCTTTACACACTTATGCGTCAGTTTCTCTCTAGACCCGTGAGACCGGTGTTGCTCAAAACGGTAAACCTAAAATGGACATTTTTTACCCTCCCCCTTCTGTATTTGAAGGAGAAGGATGAACCACGGGGAAGGTGTTGGATGAGGGGGTGTGGCCACCTATCTGCCTGTTTCCTGCTACCAGTTAGGTCCTGAGACACCTCCGACCTCCCGGGAGTATGAGGACCAGAGACTGACTATAAACTGGCTGGTTGAGTCTGGAAATGGAAAAGAAGGGGAGTGATGTGGGAGGCGCCTCCCTCTCGAGGGACGGCAACACTCCCCAGAGGAACGCGATCAGCCTTCATCCCCGGTTTTCCAAAAATATCTGTCCTTGGAGGTGGTGCTGGCGAGTCCCTAGAACACCCTGCGGTAAATTTCCTGGGCTATGTCTTAAGCCCCTACTCACCCACCTCCAAAGGCTTTGCCCTGTTGATTTAAAAATAAAAATAAAGTAGGAGCTTAATGTGGAGGTGCGAGCCCCAGGCTTATTCTGCCCCCAGGGCACCTTGGGCAGACACAGATCTGACTCCTCCTCTTGGGACTCCTTGTACCCTTTCTGAGCAAAGGTGTTTAGTCCTCCAAAAGGAGCCCACTGCAGCACCGAATTCCTCATGGCAGCTGTGTGGGGTCTTCTAAGGGAGGGCGGGTCCTGTCACTTTTTTTTTTTTTAATTTCCAACCCTATCAGAGTCTAAGGTGCTTTTGTCTCTACAATGCCCATAATAGGAGGGTGAGTTTTTCAGATATTTATAAAGTTCTCTGTCAAACCATGGAAAGGGAGGGCACACCTTTGTGACACAACCCCCAATCCCAATGGCAGATTGTCAGGGTTAAGGAGACTCCAGTTTGAATCTTCCCTGACACTCCCTACAGCAGAGCTCAGAAAGCCAACCAGCAGCCAGGGCCTCCCTTTCTACCCTAAGTTTATCCTGGGCCAAGCCGAAGGTCCCTCTGGCTGATTTGGGGACCTGCCATGGGTTCAGGGGGAGCAGGAGTGACACCCCAGGCACACAGGCAAAGTTCAGTAGTCTCCTTCTATCCTACGGTATGGCTAAAACCAAGGTCATGAGGTCAACCTGAAATCTGAACTACCTCCCATGTGCGAGAGACTGGGAAGGCACTGGCCACTAGTGGCCACCTGTCACAGAATGGTGCTGCAATCTCGGGGTACGCTGTCTCCTCCCCTTCCTTCTCCCCCCCTCTTCCTTTTCTTCCCCCTCCCTGTGTTGTCCTCCACTTTCTTTTCTTCCTTGTCCCCCCCCCCCTCTGTTTGGGACAGGGTCTTTTGTATCCCAGGCTGGCCTGATGCTCACTAGATACCCAACCCCAACCTTGTGCTGCAGGATTAACCCCCACACGGCGCTAAGTCCTGTCACTCCCTTTGGGACAAAATGTGCTTCCATCCAGTAGAAGAGGCGGTTGTCCTAGAACCGGTAGCTGCTTTAGCTCTCTTTTCTAGTTGCCAGCTTGGGTGAGCCATGTTGGGGGGAGGGACGGCTTCGAGAACACAGTCCTGAAGACAAGGCTTCTCCCTGAGTGCTTGTTAAGCTCTCAGGACTGTCACCTTCACGGAGTCCAAGAAGGCGACTTTCTTAGTCTCACCTTAATGGCCAGTGGCAAAGCAGTTACTGTTGATAGTTGGGTGAAGTCACCAGAGGCCCTGGCTTCTGAACATTTGATCTTACCCTTTAGATCGGCTTTCCTGGAACCCCCAGACCCGCCTGGAATATGTTTCCTCAGTGGCCAGGTGTTAGACGATGCAAGACTGAGGCTTTGCTCTCTGAGGTCGGCACTGAGGTGGGCGGGCGGACTCGCTACTAAGATTTTACCTTACACCTCCAGTGTTCCCCTCTCCACAGGTCTCCTCTGCAGACACTCCGGAGGAAGCCTCCAATAGACAGATACTGAGCTACTAAGAGGTGACCAGGGGGCTTGCAGATTGACAGAGCCCTAGCGAAGCAGCAACTGGGAGAGTAGGGGAATAACTTTGAGTGTTTGACCTGGGGTTCTAGAGAGTAGGATGCAGGTCCCATACCTCCACCCCGTCCATCTTTCTCTGCCATGCTTTCATTTTCCACTCTTCTCCCAGCGAGCACAGAATCAAACCACTCTTTACTTTCCCAACCAGTGATTGGCACTTGTGCTTCCTGTGAATCTGAACATGCAGGGGGCTGCCATCTATTTCCCTGCTATGAAGCCATCCTAAGGTCTCACCTATGCCCAGGGTTACTCTCAGGGTATCCTGAGATCATTTCCCTCCATCATGGACTCAGACACATGGTCATAGAGAAGAATCTGCTGTCTTAGTGCTATCCCTGGCACAAGGAGCAGCTGGCAAAGCTGGTGAGAAGACGCTATTCCCAGTCTCTTGAGCCAGCGGAAGCCCCTTTCCATCTCCTGGTGCCCACCCCCCAGTCCCGGTGACACAGTTTCAATTGCTCTGGGACTGAACCATCTTCTCTGCCTCCCCTTCCTGCCCCCTTCTCTGTCTGAACCCAGAAATGCCTGGGTGTATGGTACCCTCTACTCTCCCTTTGGGGGACATCTGCCAACCAGCACAGTGGTGATGACAGTTTCCAGATAAATTTCTAAAAGCAAAGAAATCTTCCAGGGGATGGAGACGGTGGCACAGACCCAATACTGAGTGGGTTGAATGCTGTGTTTCTGGAAGAGGCCCGGGAGGTGGGCTTTCTGGATAGTTAGATTTTCTTTCTTCTTTCTATTCTACAAAAAAGCAAAATTCCTCAATGGCTTTGTATTTTCCTAGAGTTGGAGAGGATCTTTTGATCCAGATTTGTCTCTGGGAACTTGGGGTTTTCGGACCAAGGACTTTGTAGTGACATCAGCAGGGTGTTTTGCTCTGAGCTCACTATTCTCACTTAGCCCACCCAAGTCAGTCTGACGTCGTCAGACAGAGATGGAGTCAAGTTCTCTTGGCCCCGTTTTCTGTCCTTGGTTTTCGGCACCCTAATCTCACTTCTGCCCGAGGAGCTTTAGACTTGAGCCTAGAGAAGGGTTAGTTTCTCCATTGATTCTGGCATATCCTGGATCCTTGTATTAACTTAACCCTCATCTTTTATAGGGAGGCTTTTTTCCTACTATGTTCTTAACCTTTGGGCTCAAGGAAAATCGTCTCTCCTGTATGAAAGCTCCATCAAGCACTGTTGTCATGGGAAACATGTGAGGCTTAATTGGACTGTGGAGTAAAATAGTCCACAAAGCTCACCAGGTCTCACTCTCAGAGGCAGCCAGACTTTAACACGGGGTGGTGATCTCAGTTCAACCGTTTACCCCATCTATGGAGACTCCCCAGCCATAGATATTTGCTCCCACCTCTGTCCTTGGGACAAACACGCAATGCTATATTTCTTTGTGTTTCTAATGAGTCCAAATAGACTCTAATGACTAAGTGTTCATTGAGGGAACAAATGTCACAATTTAACCAGAGAAGTGAACATCTGACGGTAGGATTTAGGGGACCAAGCACAGAGTGAAAGTCTTCGGTCAGTTAATGGCCTGTCTTGGGGCGCTCCTCTGTATGTGTTCAGTTCTTATTCTGGAACCTTTTGCATTATTTCCTGTCTTCTGACACCTTCCTGTGAGGAGTATAGACTGATTGCCTTTTGTCGGCTGTTTGGGGTTATGGCTATAAGGCTTACTGAGTGCAGTCTTCATCCATTTCTGGCTTGGATTTTACAGGTTTTAGGAAAACAGTCAAACCAAAACTTGCACTCACAATGAACCCATCAGAAGCTCCAACCCTCGCAGACCTTGCTTGCCTGCATACACACTGATGAGAAGCATGCTCTTCCTGGGTTTCTCACTTTTGCCTTAAGCACAGTGCACAGACTATCCCCAGCTGAGCTGAATGGGCAGGAGAGCCGGTGGGAAGCGGCGATGCTGGCAGGGTGACAGTGACTCTCCACAGCCTTCCTATCAGGACAGTGGCTCCTGCTGTCTCCTGCTTATTTCGAGGGGCGGGGCCAGGGGTATTGCATGATTGGGTATCACCCAGCCACGTGTGTGTGTGTGTGTTTGTTTATGCTTGTATGTATGTATGGATGTACTTGCGTATGTTCCTGTGTATCTGTGTGTATGCAGGTATTCGAGTGTATGTGTCTGAAGCTACCTGGGATCTGTAGACTAAGCACTTCCAGATAGCTCCAGGGACTGCAGTCCGGTCCCCAGAGCCCCAGAGTCACTGACCCATCCTTAGCTCTTCCTGGGGGAACTAAGGGGGTGGGACTTAAAGGGAAAGTGAGGCTGAAAGGCTCTGACCTGTGTCTAGGAGCTTTGATAGCTTGCACTGCTTTTCCCCTAGCTTCTTATAGACTGTCCAGGCTGAGGCATGCAAAAACCTAAGGCACCCATCTCCCCACTTTCTGAACGACAATGTCATTGGAAGAAATAAGAGGAAGAAGGCTAACACGCAGGAGTAGAGGAGGGGTTGGCTAGCGTTAGGAACTAGCTTTCCGTTGGTCTGAATGCATGCGGGGGTGGAATGGATGGGAGTGCATTTGAGCAGGGATTTATTTACTTACTAAATGTCAGTATGTTCCTAGCTTTCTGCTGCTTCCGGTAAAATCTACTCAGTTGGGTGGGGTGATACAGTGAGGGTTGGGTTTGGTGTAGCCAGGGGCACCCGAGTCCACAGAGGGAATGTGGGGTGCTTGCTGGGAGGAGAGATGCCCTGGGCTTGGCCTCAGTCTTCTTAGAGCCCTTGGACTCCATGTTTCATCCACTTGTATATATACTATGACCACTATCCCTCTCTAGCCACAACAAACCTTGGTCTGGACCCACACACTGAAGAAATACGTCCCCTGCAAAGGGAATCCTTACAAAGGAGTCCACACCTGCCCACTCCCTGACATGAACTCCACTGAGAAGCACACAGACACCATTGCCCCCTTGCTTTCTCATTTACAGCTGAAAAATAATCCCTCTGACAACCACTATTCCTCTTTTTCTGCTTCTCTCAGCCTCTTGTGAAAATGCCCTTGCGTCCTTTCCTCTCCCTGGGTGTCTCCAGAAGGCTGTGAGGGGAGGAAATGACTCCCTTTGCTTTTCATGTGAAAACAGTAGCTCTGAAAATAGTGTGTCACTTGCTCAAGGTCACGGAGCTAATGGGAGAGGCAGGTCCCTGGCTGACATGTTCTGGGAGCCATGCCTGCCTCCCTCACAGGCACACGTGGAATTGTGCAGGCTACTGTCAGCATGGAGCCAGCAGCCCCAGACCTACTCCCACCATGCCCTTAGTGACTCCCATACCTCTCATTTGGCCATTAGCCAGATGGGTCCCATGGAAAGACAGAGATTCAAGTCTTTTGTGTGCTTCTGATTTTATCTCCTACCTTGTCCCCTAATCAGTGTTTAGCTTCCACTGTCAGAAGGAAGGGAGAAGAAAATGTGTCCAGAGGAACCACATCTAACCTGCCTCCCTTCTCACCATCCCGTTTCCATGGGCACTTCTTTGAGTTTGCATGGCTTTTTCTTTTTGTTTTGAGACAGGGTCTCACTGTGTTGCCTTGGCTGGCCTGGGGCTCACTCTAAAGACCGGGCTGGCCTTGAACTCGCGGGGATCCACCTTAGTCTACTCCCTGAGTGGTGAGATTAAAGGATTTTTACTTCATCACAATCATTGCACGTTGCTTTCTTTATTCATCTTAATTTTAAAAGGTCAGTGCCATTTATCTGTTTGTCTGTGTGTGTGGGCACTCAAGACATGGTGTCATATATGGAGGTCAGAGGACAACGTACGGGCATTCCCCAGGAGACTGGGACTCAGGTTGGCAGACTTGGCAATAAGTGCTTTTACCTGTGAGTCATCTGGCCAGTCTTCTACCTCACTTTTGGGCTGATGTATCCTGAAGGGTTTCATCACGTCCTGACCCAGACTTATCTAGATAGTCAAACTTACTTCACGTTCAGAGTAAAACTAGCACCTGGTTACTCTCTAAACCAACCAAAGCCCTCACCGTTTTAGAAAGGGAGACCTAGCACTCTCATCCTGGCCTTCTGTACTCTTTGGGAGTTTATTAGTTAGGGGGAATGTTTGCAGGGCCCTTGGCAGATTTCTTTCACTTCGTTACCTGTACTTACTGTGCTTCTGAAAATCTTTTGTTGGATTGTTCTTTTCTTCATTTGACAAATGAGAAATCTGGCTAATTCACTTGTCCAAAGTCTCAAAGGCCTTTAGGGATAAAAACCAGTATTAGCAATAACAACCAAGTAAGTAAGCCACGGCTGCCAAGTCTTGCATGCTTACCATGCAGAGACCCAATGGGCAGCATTTCTGGAATGTCTATTTGACAACCTGTGGGCTTGTTTGTTTTCTAGTCTGGCCCTGATTCTTTAGGACTGTGGATTTTGCAGAGCACCCTTTGGGCACATTAGGGATGACCATCCTTAAGGAAAGTTGTCAGTGGAAGAGATTGGGTTGGAGGGAAAGGGCCAGCTGGGATTTCAGAATCCAAACGTCTGTGTTTGGCATGGACCACAGCAGGGGTTTCCTTCCATCTGTGCTCTGTTTCTCCACTGGTGTTGGGTCTGCTTTTGAGTCCTCTTTCCCTATCTTCCTCTACTTCTAACTTGTCCCCCATTTAAAAAAAATTCCATACAGGATTTCTCTTATGTAGTCTTGGCTGTCCTGGAACTGGCTTCCTAGACCAGGCTGGCCTCAAACTCACAGAGATCCTCCTGCCTCTGCCTCTGGAGTGCTGGGATTAAAGGTGTGGGCCACCACTGCCCAACCTTAACTTATTCAGCTTTATTTTATGTACATGAAGGCATAAGAACCCCTGGAACTAGAGTTACAGACAGTTGTGAGCTGCCATGTGGATGCTGGGAATTGAACCTGGGTCCTCTGGGAGAACAGCTAGTGCTCTTAACCAATAAGCTAAGTCTCCAGCCCCAACTTGTCCCTTATTACCGAAGGACCCCGTCAGAGAAGGCCCCATTCTTCTTAGGAGGAATTTTGAGAACTTTCTGTCTCAATCCAGGTCCAGATGATAACACGATTGTTTCGAACCTGACTCCATGCAGCCCGTAGAAGAGGGTGAAGTGATAGTTTACCATTTGCAGAACAGAAGACTGGTCGGGCACAGTCAAGACCATGTTGCAGATGTTTGTATGACCCAAGGGATTTGCAGCTCAGATGCTATGATTATTCTTTTTTTCGTCTAAGGAAGATCCAGTTCAGCATTCACCTGGGGTCTGGAGCTGTAGCTCAGTGGGTAGAGTGCTTGCCTAGCATTTTCGAGGCTCTGGGTTCAGTCCCCTGTACTGCATAAACTGTGCATGATCAATGCCAGAACTCAGGAGGCTGTGGTAAGGGGATCAGAAGTTCAGGGCCATCTGTGGCTACAAAGAGAGCTTGAGGGTAGCCTGAGCTACCGGAAAGGATTGGATGAGGGCTACTGTGAGGGACAGCAAATCTCCAGAGGATACACGCCGGCCTTCTTATTTTCAGGTTCTCTATCAAGCAGCCATGGACTGAAAATTGGAGTTCACACTGGGCAGGCATAGACTTTTCTTTTTTCTTTCTTGTCATTATCCTACAAACAAAACAATATAATCACCACTTGCACAGGATCTCCATCATGTCAGGTGTCATGGGTAACAGATGATTAATATACTCATTGTTAGGATTTAGGCATTGCGTTGGCCTGCCCCCCCCCCATCACCTAGCAGGATGCACTCAGGATTCAGGCAGTACCCTGGCTAGCCCAGGGTCCTATGACCCCTATATCACTCTGAAGTCTGGACACAGGTACAAAGGTCCCTTTAAGAGGAAAACTCCACCCACTTCTGCTCTCTTTCCTTCTCTCCATCCCTCCTTCCCTCCCTTTCTTCCTCCCTCTATTTTCTCTCCTCCCTCCCTTCCCTTTCCCCTAATAAAACTTCCCATTTAAGCTCTGTCTGCTTGGTGTGTTTGTCTCGCCTGCCGTGGGATCCATCAAGATCCCAACTTGTGCCCTCATGGGCAGGTGTGTTAGTTCTGTGCACACTCTACACTACTTTATATGAGGCTTGAGCATCTCTGTAGAGGGTCCTTGATCCAATCCTGGTGGATCCTAAAGAGCAATGGTGTACAGAATGGGGACAGGGGGGTTCAAGAAGACAAGGTCATTGAACTCAGCAGCACACAGTATGGAGTGACCCTGAGCTCAGATTGCCCTCAGGAAGTCAGGAAGGCTGGAAGAGGGATAGGAGTACTCCCACCTCTAGAAGGACCCATGTGCTCTAACAAGGTCAGCAAGGCCTTTAGAAAAGGGCAGTGCACTTCTGCAGTGTGTGTGAACCCTGCCTTGTTGTGAGACTGCCCATGCTCACCAGCCAAAACACAACCACACTCCAATTCATCCTGTCAGTGGCCACCCCCTTCTTACCCACGCTCAGGTCAGTGGGGCCCTTTGCAAAGAAATGGTACTTTGTGACTCCAGTAGAAAGAGAGAAAGTGACACATTCATGCCACGGGACTCGATGTGTGACTTCCAGGCTGCTGACACTTGCTCACAGAGAGAGAGAGAGAGAGAGAGAGAGAGAGAGAGAGAGAGAGAGAGAGAGAGAGAGAGAGAGAGAGAGAGAGAGAGAGAGAGGCCAGCCATCAAGCTCACCCAAACTCTAAACCTCAGACTCTTGGAAAGGGAGTTGGAGAGCATAGTCCACACTGCAAACATAGCCAGATGGTGAAGGAGATGTTCCCTGAGACCCTGGGGCTTCTGCAGGCAAGAGGTCTCTAAGCACACATCTGCATGGGAATCGGGGGGCTCTTGAGTTCTGGGGAGCAAGACCCTTTCTGCTTGCTGCCTCCACCTTACTTTTTCCAATGACCGGGCACTTGTGGTTGACCCTAGGAATACTCAAAATCTATCTCCCTGTAGTTGGTGGCTGCCACCTCTCCTGCCATCCCTTATCTGGGAGAGGAGAGTTACCCCTTTATTAGCCTGGAAGTTTCCAAAGGAAGGTATTGTTATTTTGTGAAAACCCGCCCAGGTTAGGAGCAAAGGGCAATTCTGGATCTTCTTCAGGCTGGGCAGAACTGAACTGACATTCCTTTAATATGACTCTGTATATTGCAGTTAATTTCTGCTAACAGTTATTCAACAACAGAGAAAAGGTATCTGATTCCTTTAGGCGGTGGTGGGGTTTTCATTTTCTCCTTTTCTTCCTGTGGTACTTGAAGGAAACTGGTACACGGTTGGAGTTCAGATTTAGACAGGTCTAGTATAGTGATACCCTATGTTTATGACATATGCAGAAATCTTACTGGACAAATGTAAGATATATTTATATCAGGTGTGATGTGTGTGCTTTCTCAGGGTAAAGAAAACAGGACTATCTCACTATCATTTATAATCAACTCATATGCTCTTGGAGTGGCATCTTAGAAAAAAATGTAAGGATGAACTCCTGAATTTTGGAAGCACATCTATATATAGAGAGTAATCAGGAGGGCTTGTTTCACAGGTGAATTTAGCTTATTATTATTATATTGTTATTATTTGACTTTAGAAAAATGCCTTATAAACAATTAGTCCTCAATGCACACTTGTTAAAAGTAATGACACCTATTATTCTTGAGGAGGAGGAGAAAGCCCAGGATACACTCCATGCCTTCCTCATGTGTTAGAATTGTTTAAATGGGAATAAAACAGTACATTCCCCAGGGAGAAGAAAAAGTTGAAGGCTGTCATGCAATACAGTCTAAGCATATGGTCATAATATTTGTTGAAACCCAGAAGCCCATTTTTGTCAAAGCAATAATTCTCTAAATCTGTTTTGGATCATACCAGTACATTTTTTGAGGGGTGTGTGTGTGTGTGTGTGGTGGTAAGGACATAGCTCTGTTAAGTATGGAGCTGCCTCATATTTGGGAAGCCCTGGGTTCCATCCCCAGGACTTCATAAACCAGGTGTGGTGTGGTAGATTCTCCTGTAACCCCAGCTGTCAGGTGGTGGATGCAGGAGATTAGTAGTTCAAGGTCATCCTTGGCTACATAGTGGGTTTCAGATCCTGTAACAAAATAGTTGTTTTTGTTCAATTGCTTTTTTGAAACATGGTCTCACTCTGTAGCCCAGGCTAGTCTAGAACTCACTATGTAGCTCATCCTGAATTTGAACTCTGGACAAACTTCCTGTGTCAGCCTTCTGAGAGCAGGCATTACAGGTTTGAGCCACTAATCTCAGCTCTGACAATAATCCCAATTCAGAGGCTTCTTAGACAAAAACAGACCTCTGAGAATCTCAAAAAAACATCATGTGGCCATGTATAAAATACTTGGCACCTCAACAACTCAGTCTTCTCATGTCGAAAGCAAGAAGCAGGCTTGTCTCTAGACTTTAGTAGGACAGAATCTCCTGTGCAGGCTAGAGCCTGCAGGGGATTGTGTCCTGTGACCTAAGACAAGGATTTAAAAATGGAATCCAAGCCACACACCTGGTGTTATCAGAATGGATATTCCATTAGATCTGCTGGGTTGATAGACCGACCAGGGGCCAGTCCTCCAGATTTGTCCCCCTTTAGTGACGATGAAGTTACTAGTAGCACTTTCAGAAGGAGCATGTAACAGGAGGGGTCAAGTTAATGCATTCTTCTCTGTGATGTGCGCTATCACCAAATATGCAGAATTGGGTACGTGTCTGTTTGTTTCAACCCAAACCCAGCATTGCCTGCCTCTCCCCACTCTCCTCTGTTCCCATCATCCGGGCTCTCCAGACAAGGCCCACACATTGATTTGAATTTTCAACACTTACACCTGACTCAAAGAACAGGAAAGGTCAGTCTGCCTCACACCTCACCCAGCGTCTTGGGATTAACATCCAAAACAAACAGATCAGAGATGGGATGTGGAGTCCGGAGAGAAGTTCCCACGTGTGAGAAAGCCCAAGAGATGGCGTTTCTCAAGCTCACTGATGTCACCGAGGTTCGCAGTCCAAGACTTTACCTTACTGAGGTCACTGGCGGTTGGAGCCTTCCAGAAGTACTGAAGAGCTAGGCTGATGGATTAAGAAGAGTGGGGGATGGGGAGACAAGGGGGAGGAGTCCTGCCTGCTAATCAAAGAAGAAACCAAATAAAGTCCAAGAAAAATACAACGCTATTGTTTTGGGGGCACGGGATGCTGGTGGCTTGGAGGCTTCATTGAGTAATCCGAGTTACGCCCTTTCTCTGTGGGACTGAAGGAATGTTGGCTGTGTCCCTGGAGGCCAGGTGGGAGGTGGGTAGACAGGTCTACGAAGATGAGAATTTCTGGAGCCTATAACTCTGAATGTCCTCTTGGCCTTGCAGCTGGGAGGCTGGGACACCAAGAAGGAATGTGGACCAGGATAAGGAGCAGTGGCCATGACCCGGATGGGGAAGAGGAGAAAAGGCGTGATGGCAGAAAACTGAGTGAAAAAGAAGGCTGTGACACTTCCGCCCTCTCCTACACAGGGGCTTCTGTGTCCTCAGGAGCTCCGGGTGGCAGCCGCTCTTTCTCATGGGGCCACAGGGTGGATACCCAGGGAGAGGTGGCACGTCTGAGTCTGGGGTGTGACAGGAAGCAGGAAGTACCAGTCATTTCACAAGACACTTTGACACTGGAAAAGAGAGCCAGCAAAAACTGGCAGACCCCCAAGTTGGGGTGGGAAAGTCTGGGCCAGTGTGAGGAACTCTTGGCTTCCCGTCGGGCTGTGGGTTTGTTGAAAAACAGGGCAGTCTACACAGCTGGGATGCCAGCCCACCTCAAAACTCACTTTCTCTTCCCATCCTTGATTGCTTGTATGCCGTGACATGCCTGCCGCTGCTGCTGGTGAACTTCCACAGCCCAAGAAAGGGGTTCTGTGACCAGGTGATGTCTTGACAGGAGTGTCTGTCCCCTAGCAAGCCCTTGCATGTACTTCTTACAAGTGTATGCCAATTCCCTTAATCACTTTTCCTCAGTCTTCCTCATCTTTTGATTTAAAAATGTTTTAAATTTGTGTTTAGCCTGTATGTGTGTCTATGTGAGGGTGTTGGATCCTGTAGTTACAGACAGTCATGACCTACCATGTGGGTGCTGGGAATTGATCCTGGGTCCCTTGGAAGAGCAAGTAGTGCTCTTTTTTTTTTTTTTTTTGGTTTTTTGAGACAGGGTTTCTCTGTAGCTTTGGAAGCTGTCCTGGAGCTCACTCTGTAGACCAGGCTGGCCTCGAACTCACAGAGATCCGCCTGCCTCTGCCTCCCGAGTGCTGGGATTAAAGGCGTGCGCCACCAACGCCCGGCTGCAAGTAGTGCTCTTAACCACTGAGCCATCTCTCTAACCCCTCATCTTTTGATTTTTACCAAGAACATCTTCATGTGGACTCAGCTCTGGATTTTCTTTCTTGTCCCTTTCTTTTGAGATAATTTTCCTGCTGCATCAGCCAGTCCAAGCTGACCTGGGACCTTCATCCCTTCCAGTACTGACTGAGGTCTTGTTTCCCAAACTCTTCCTCAAACTCCAACTTGTCATTGTAAACTACAAAAGATGAAGACTTAGGCTATTCCCCTCCATCCCCACCAGGATATGAAGTATGTCAGTTGTGTACACCGTGTCTGTCTTGGTGTCTTTGAGATTTTATCCCTGTAAGAAAGGCAGAGACAGTAAACTGTGTTTCCAGTTTCCTCTGAAACACTTGTTGGAATCATTCTGGTTCCCAGGACTCAGGACTTGCTGACTCGAAGTGAGTACTGATGCCATACAGAACACTATGCAACATTCAGAATTCCTAGATTCTCTCTTGATCCACTTAGTCTGAGAATCTGAGTCGTATCTCTTGGCTTCAGTTTTCGTCTTATTCAAAGCAACCTCTTCAAGAGTTAGTATTCAGGGACTGGGGAGATAGCTTAGCCAGTGAAACTATTGCTGTATAGGCATGAGCATCTGATTTTTATTCCAGATACTCTCATCAAACACCAGGTGCTGTGGTATGCACCTGCAATCCCATTGGTGGATGGAGGATTCCTGGCTAGCCAGTCTAGCCAAATCATAAACCCCAGGTTCAGTGAGAGACTCAGTCTCACAAAACAAGGTGGAGAGTGATGGAGGAAGGCATCTGGCATTGGCCTCTGACTTCTACATACACACATGGTGCACACATGAACAGGTATATACCGATTACACATAAGTGTACACACGTGACATATACAGATACACACATGAACACATATACACCGTATACCCACCCACCTCAAAATGGATGAGTACTCTTTCTATATTTATTGATCCTTGCATTTACTTAGGCTGGAAGATTTCTCTGGGAGATCTTAAAGATCCCCTGTGGAGAAACCTACTCTGACTGAGGAAGAGTTTTGGATAAAAGAGGGGTTAGACACATTCCAAGTCTTTCTGCGTGGAAAGACAGCCACCCATTGGCCTTGAAGTAAGCCAGTGCTTTACTCTAGCCACATGGAAGAGCTATTCACAGATGGGGCATCAGGCCCAGTCTCCAGGGTTTAGAGTTTGAATGACACCCGGTATGGAAAATATCCTTGAGCTGAAAAAAAGAAAAGGGATGAGCCAGTCTGGAAAGCGTTCCATCATGCCAACTGCTCTGTTTACAGTTGAACATATGGACAGAGTTTAGATTTGATTGATTTCCATCACTTGAAAATAAAAAAAAAGATCCAGCCAGTAAAAGGTATACCTGAGCACATGCCTGTCTGTCTTCTGTTTACATGATAGGACGAAGAACTACTCCACCCCAGAATTTTAACATCTCCTGCGTCCTTATCATAACCAATCTGTGCAGTGTTCTCAATTAGAAGTTGGAGTCTGCCGAGTGATGCTTTGAAGACGATTCTTTGCCAAGTACTGGGAAAATGGTCCTCGACATAAATCCTTAGTTCAGAGAAGAGGACACATCCTGGGTCACATAGCTGCTAAGTAGAGTGGCTGAGAATGAAAGCCAGGTCTGCCTGTTGCTGAAGCCTGGTCTTGCACATCTCTGCAAAGAAAACCTGGGACAGCAATTGGACAAACCTATGGTTCTGATAGTTTATGCCTCAAGTTCCCTAGGACGAATGCCGTGAAAAACGTTACTTGAGCCTGGCAAGAAGGCTAAGTAGGCAAAGATGGACCATCTGAGTTCAGTCCCCAGGGACAACATGGTGGAAAGGGAGCTGACTTCTGAAAGAGTCCCTTGCGTATAAATAAATGCATGTGATTCAAAAAGACATTTTGCTTGGAAGGAAGGACCAGAGTTCAAAAGCCATGCAGGAGAGAGAAATATTTTTTGGGGTTTATCTCAGGATGGTTATTATATAATCCCCCAGGTTTTCTGAATGCTTGAAAATTTCATAACAAATTATCAGAGGAAAAAGGATTGTACAAAATATTGGAAAAAGAAGGATGGTACAATGGAGTGAGATGAAACTTTTCTGAGACCGGGCAGGGTATCACACCCCTGTAAATCCCAGTACTCAGGAGGGTGAAGCTTGGGTTCTATGTTAGCAGGGCTACATAATGAAATGAGATAGATAGATACATACATACATGCATACATACATACATACATACATATATGAAGGGAGGGAGAGAAACAGAGAGGGAGGATGAGATGAGAAGAGGAGAGGACAGAAGAGGGGAGGAGAGGAGAGGAGAAGGAAGGAGAGAGGAGAGGGGAGGAGAGGGGAGGAGAGGAGAGGGCAGCAATCTAAATTCTAAGCTCAGCATTTTCTAGAAGACAAAGATTGATGTAGTGGCCTGACACACTTGGGGGGTGGGGGACCTCCTCAGCCTAATTCAGAGAACTCAGACCTTGAGTATAGGATATGTTTTAAGGACCAAAATGCTCTATTCTGCAGACCTCGCTGCTCTACACATTACATAATGTAGAATTATGTGTCTGCCACAAGGCTGGCAGGAGCCTGAACGTGATATGTTGATAATACATGGAGTCTTGCATGCAAACTTTGTTTATATGTTAGGCTCTCCCTCCGCGCACAAGGGCAGGTAGCTGGCTGCAGGTCTGCATTGAAGCTTGAAAGACTCAGTATTTTATGGCCTCTGGTGTTTATTTTGCTGTCTAACTATGTTATCCATTGTGAGTTTGGCTAAAGCGAAACGCTGTAAAGAAACAGAGAAAGCATCCTTTGATACCACAGCAACATGTTTCCTCATGGGTACACTGTCCACAGAGAAGGGCCACACATGGTCAGAATGGGGACTTTGGTTACCCCCCTGTTTTTATTTTGTTTTTTTGATTTTCCTCTAAGTTCCTTTTTTTTTTTTGATATGAAGGTCCATTTAAATACTCCACCAAGTTTAAGCCAAGGTTAGCTCTGAGAATAGACAGCTCATATCTTATCTTCTAGCTGTGGAAGCCACATTCTGATCTGGAACTTCCAAACCATCAGCTTGGAGTGGGGAAAAGAGACCAGTCCCTTTCAGGAAGCCTCCAGCATCCCAGCCAAGAGGAAGCTCAGACCTCAGGTTGAGGCAGGTTCCTATGAAGCAGCCAAAAGTTTGCAAAACAAGCGCCGAGACCAGATGAGGAGGTTCAGACTTTGGAGACACCGTAAGGTTGCCACAGTCTTGGAAGGTTGAGCTGCTAGAGCAGCCCTGGGGAGCCAGGTCTGTGATACAGCTGCCTGGGTAGAACCAGGGTCCTGCTGTGCTCACTGCCTGGGAGGGACTAACTGGCTGGGATAATAGTCCCGTGTTTATATTTGAAAAAGGATACTGCATTTCCAGGATAATCCCCTCCAACCTCCTCTTAGGCTAAGATTTCTAACTGGTCTAGAATGTTGAAGAGAAATCAGGGCCTGATTACCTGGCCGACAGGGCTGCAATCACACCTTTCAGTATGAATTATGCACTCTTTGAGTTCAATGACATTGAGCATCCAGGCTCTGGCTGGGGCAAAGCCTGTTCAATGGTTTCCATCACTGGCTTAAGACAATGATTTGAATGGACAAAGTCCCCTCACTGTGCTTGATAAGCAGGAAATGAACGCTTGTTTGCAAATAAGATTGAGAAACATGATCAGCTTCTTGTTGGGCATCTGTCTTTGGGTAAGCCGCTCCCGATAAGACTAATGTCGAAATATGTTAGAAGACACCAGTGGTGGTGGGAACCTTCCTTCCCTCTGCTCCTCCATCCCCACCCCTACCCTCTTTGTTTGGTTTGATGGGACAGGGTCTCAGCCTGTAGCTTAGGCTGGCTTCAAATGCACCGCAGCCTTACTGCCTCAGTATCTCAGGTGCTAGGATTACAGATATGAACCATAACACTTACTGGATCTATTTCCAATTTATATGTCTCTGAAGCAGCAAAGGCAGAAGGTGTCTTAGCTTGAAAGTCTGTTTCTTTGAGGGGATTTAAATACAGCAGGGACTGACTTGACATAAAATGTCTTTTCTAGTATGGTTTTTTTCCGTTTAAAAATTGTTTTCATTTTTGGGTCTTGAGACCGAGTCTTGCTACACATATCAGAATGGCCTAGAATTCTCTATGTGGTCCAGGTTGGCTTACAGCTCACGGCAGTCCTCCTGCCTCAGCCTTGCCCTGCTTATACACGACTTTTCTGTTGCTGTTCTCTGCCCTCTCTGGCGCCTCCCCCTAGGAAGATCTCCTTTATTGAATAGAACAGAAAAATTTGCTGTGACTTGGATGAAACCCAGTATGGTGCATTCATTACATGAACAGCTTTGGTATAGCCTCAGTTTGAGGACAAGTTGCTTGGTACCTGGAACACATTGGGTGCTTGTTAGATTGAGAAGGAGGGGCCTGTGGGCTAGGGGAAGGAAGAGATTGTAGGCTAGGATCTGGCTGGGAGTGGCTTGCGTTCACGTATATCTTGATGCAGTACCTTTTGAGAAAAAAATTGGTATCCACAGTCTGTTATTATTATTCTATTATTATTTTTCAAGTTTTGAGTTCCTGATGATGTTTTGTACGTGTGCATATGTTTGTGCAGCGCGGGCACGCATGTGTAGAGTGTCAGAGGACTTTCTCAGGTGTTGTTCCTCAGGCCTGCCAACCCCTTCCTTTTAATTAAAAATGGTTTATTTTGTGAGTATGTGTGTATGCCTGAGTATGCATATGTACATGCACCATGTTAGCGAAGGTGACCACAAAAGCCGGAAGGGGACATTAGAGCTTCCGGAACTGGAGTTATTAGGCAGTTGTGAGTCACCCGATGCAGGGGCTGGGAACTGAAGCTGGGTCTTCTACAAGAGTAAGTTCTCTTAACCACAGAGACATCTCTCTTGGCTCTCCTTTTGAAGCTCTTATTTTATGTTTACTTATTTACTTTTATGTTTGAGTGGTTTTGCCTGCATGTATGTATGTATACCACATGCATGATGAAACACATATAGTATGACCTCAAACAAACAAGCAAACAAACAAACAAACAACAACAAAATAGAGTCTCATCAGTTAGGATGAGGTGATCCTGGAGCAGGATGGTTAGAGCCTCTTGGGGACGGGAGATAATAAGAAGCTGTGTAACCTGAGCCCTGTCTAAGATGGGGGATTGGTGTGGAGGTGCCCACACATCACGGATCCCCTGAGATTACTGGAAACTGGGAGAGGGAAATGTCAGAGATCCTTCTCTAGAACCTTCAGAGAGAGCCATCACCTTTGTTATGGACTTCTAGACACCAGATGGATGATAGACTGCTTTGCATGCTGTTTTAATGCATTCACTGTGTGGTAGCTGTTTGGCAGCCCCAGGATAGGAACACATTTAGCTTCTGTAGGGATTTGGGAAAGAGTAGCAGTTATCAGCTCCCCTGAGCCAAGCAGCACCAGTGGCCTGTGATTTTCCAACATAACCAGTGGGAGGTTCTCAGATCATTAAGCCTTGTATGGCCTTGAGTCCTCTCTTAGCCTAGAGGAGTTTCTGTCACAGAGAATGTGTCAGCTGCATGCTTGCTTTAGGTTGCATTGCTAAGTGGCTAGGATGTCATGGAGGCATCCTTTGGCATGATGACCTTCTACTGTGAATTACTTCCATTTTCTCTTTCCTCATCCTGGAAGGGCCGGGAAAGGAAGAGAGAGCTACTTAGGGACCTACTTCAGAGTCACATGTGGTCAAAGCTATAGACAGTATGATTTTTATTTCCTTTTTGCTGTGACATAGTGACATGGATGAGAGCGTCCCTTTGGCACACCTTTCAAGTTAGCCCCTCAAATATTGCCTGAATCCTGGAGGAAATGGAGGCTCCTTGGGCCGAAAGTAGGTCATGAACTTCATGGTCTTCTTTCTGCTGCCACCAGGAGGACCACAGAGTCCATACGACACTGAGCTGAGGTGACTCTTTGCCCACTTGGCTTCTGCTCCAGGGGAAAGACAGCCAGGGAGAAGGCCTCCTTTGTCTTGGACCTTATCTTTGGATTAAAACCATGGACCATAGCAAGTGTTCTGGGAGCAATACTAAAAGCATCTTCCTTTTTCTTGAGGCTGCTGAGGGGAGACTGAGGCTCAAACCCCCCTTGTCTCACTGGCAGTAGACTTTTGTCTGTACATCACGGCCCTTGCTGTAGCTTCACACTACAGCTCTCTTCCCTCTCCTACTCAAAATGAGCTGGAGGGATGGTTCAGTGGTTAGGAACACTGGCGGTTCTTCCGGGGGACTCTGGTTCCATTCCCAGCACGCACACCGAGGCGTACAACCATGTGTAATTCCAGTTCCAAGGGATCTGGTGTCCACTTCTAGCCACCGGGCACTCATGTGGTTCATATTCGTAGATGCAGGCAAAACACCAAAACCCATAAAACAAAAATTAAAACAAAACCCAAATGCGTCCACGCCTCTGTCATCGAGTCAGCTGGGGTTGTTTTTCCTTTCTCTGTGAAGTGACTACTTTCTGTGGGCCGTGTGTGTGTGTGTGTGTGTGTGTGTGTGTGTGTGTGTGTGTGTGTGTGTGTGTGTGTATGTAGGTGTGGGTGTACATTTAGTGCTTTCACGTAGAAGTCACGGGACAATAGCCTGGGGTGTTGCTACTCAGATGCCATCCAGTTAACATTTTGTTTCAAACAAAGTCTCTCACTGGCTTGGAACTTACCAGTAGGCTAAACTGGTTGGCCTGGTAACAGTAGGCCAGTGAACCAAAGGGTTCCTTCTGTCATGTCCTCTCTAGCTCTGGGGTTACAAGCACTGATACCATGCCTAGCTGTTTTTCATGGGCTCTAGAGAGAGATGCGACGCAGGTCCTCATGCTTGCAAGGTAAGCATTTTGTTAGCTGAACGATCTCCCCAGCCCTCGTGGGGTCGCTTTGTTTTCAGGAAGCAGTGAAGAATGATGCTTATGGAGCACCTGTCTTCACACACACGGTGCTGAGCACTGCCTTGAGTTAACGCGGAGGAGGGTGTGGCTCAGTGAAGTCAAAGTCATGTACAAGATCATGTGGCTGTGAAGCAGAGCTGGCATCCAGGCTTCTCTGGGGAGGCTGGAGAAAGGGGACCACACCCACGGTGAATGCCACTATACTGGGGCATAGTTGCAACCAGCAAAAGGGAGAGGGAAAAATGGCAAGACCATGCTACCTTTTGACTCACTGCCACGTCCTTCCAGCCCAGCTGTTTCTTGTCTCCATGTCAACAGAAGGATTGTTAGTAGCAATGCTTGCTATCTCTAAGAAAAACGTATTGATCTCATCTCCTGCTCTGCACCCCCTAGCAAGGAGAAGACACAATGGAAGAGTACACATAAGACACCCCATCTCCCACTTAAAGGGCCAGTATCAGAATCAAACCTGTCAACAGGATGTGCATATTTAGTGGGAACCCACGATGCCCAGGGGACAGGAGCAGTGTTTGAGTTCCTCTGTTTGGGTTGGTCACTAGTCTTGAAGGAGATGACTCAGGTGCTGCTTGGCAAAGTCAACAGGCCCAAAATAAGGATCCTCTATGAGGGAAGCAGCCACTGGCCACCCTCGGTCCACCTCCAGTCCTTTCTTGTCACGTCTCTGCACTCCTAGTCTTGTCCCATTGCCGTAGCCCCTACCACATCCTGCTCTCTCACTCCCTCAGCTGATGGTTGGCCCCACCTCTTTCTCAAATGACCTGAATTTTGCAGTGGAATGAACAGGAGTCCAGGTATCTCCAGAGCTCTGCTAAAATTAGAGCTCAGATGTCTGGAGTGCCCTACTCACTTTCAGCACTTGTAAATAAGATTTAGACTTAATGACAAAACAAATCCATCTTTCCATTCTAAAACTTTGTTTATTGATTTTGAGGTATTGTAGTCTGGACTGGCCTTGAACTTACTGTATAGCTGATAGTGACCTTGAATTTCTGATTCTTTCTTTTAAAAATCTATCTATCTATCTATCTATCTATCTATCTATCTATCTATCTATCTATCTCTCTATCTATCATGTGTCATTTCTCTGTCATCTGTCTATATCTATCATCTGCCATTTCTCTGTCATCTGTCTATATCTATCATCATATATCTACCTATTGTATTTTGAGACAGGGTCTCACTATCTAGCCCTGGCTGTCCTGCAACTTACTATGTAGACTAGCCTCTAACTCACTAAGATCCACTTTCCTCTGTCTCCTGGGCTCTGGGATTAGAGGTGAGGGTTATGCCCACTATGCCCAGTTTAACTCAGTTTAACTGGGGATCAGACTCAGAGCTTCATGTATGCTAGGCAAGCACTCTGTCAACAGAGTCACATTCTTGACTCTCATTCTAAAACTTTAAAAAGTTGGGTGCTAACCTTTCTCCAGTCCTTCTCTTAAAGGCCTTAGCAAAAAGTCTTGTTTCCTTTTTCCCTCTAACACTGACTCACTTTGACCTCCAAAGCACTTATAAAAGTTAATGGATATTATTTTATGAATTTATAGGTTCCTTGAATTATTTCACAGAGGTTATTTTTTTGTTTTCTGTGCAAGCTGGTGAGCTAGCCATGGTAGAGTCATGTCCTTCATATACTTGTAGAATTTAGTTGTGGATTCCTGTGTATTTAGTTGTCAGTTGTAAGGCTTTTTCCCATCCACTCTGCAGTTTAATTCTTACCTAGCTTAGATATGTTTGCAAATATACACTTAGAAGAGTAGGAGGATTCCAAGCAGATACAGGCATGTGAGATGTCATGGGTATTATGACTTGTGCTGACCCCAAATGACACAACCTGAGTTTTGTGGGGGTCCCTTCTGGCTGCAGATCCTTTGTTTGACCGGCCTTTGGGGCTCTGCATCTTCCCACCACTTTCTGGTCATCTATTAATCACCTAAGCTCAGCTGGAGATATAATTACCAATCGGGTCTATGATTAAGGCTTTTGGTGGCTGTTTTTGATCTCCTCCCTGAACTAATTAAGCCTGGACAAAGCAAGGCCATGAGTTCATTAAAGGGGCAGACACTGATTGAGTCCCAGTCCAATTTTAGGCACCGTGCTGCTATGGCAGTTAGTAACCCCCACATAAGTGACAGAGCAAATGACGAGAAATTGGACTGCCGAGGTGGCTCAGTGAATAGAGAGCTTGTGATGTGAGGAGGAGGAGCTGAGTTCCCTACACTTTCAGAACCCATGGAAAAGCATGTGTGTGTGTGTGCTACGTCTGAAACTTCCACACCAGGGAGGTGGAGACTGGCAGATCCCTGGGGCCCGATAGACAGCCAGTCTAGCTGGCTCAGTAAACTCAGTGTTCATTGAAAGACCCTGTCCCCCAAACATAAGGCAATTGAGGGAGACATCCAACATGGAAGCCTAGCTTCTGTGTGCAAGTGCACACACGTGTGCCCACATATATATCATATCTGAGTACATATATGAATATATACAAGCACACACAACACACGTACATGCACAGGCATGCACATACATGTTAGAGCTATAAGGCACATTTGAAGAAAGTGGGCAAGACAGAGGAAGAGGTGGATGGCCCCTCTCCTTTTGCCAGGAAAGAAAAGATCTCCCTGTAACTTGATGCCTAAACTCTAACATGAAGGATGAGAGTGAGAGTCGGGGAGCAGGACAACGTGTGTGTGTGTGTGTGTGTGTGTTTGTGTGTGTGTGCACATGCATGTGCAGGATAATCCAGGCAGAGACAAAAGTACAGTCCAAGGCACTGAGATATGGAGGAGGTAGACGTTTTAGAAGAACCTACAAGTTGTTGACAGCACAGGCATACCCAGGCACCCGTGTGCTCTACCTGGAGTGTGCCTATTCCAACCATGAATTCAGCCATGCACATATACACACATACACACACATACATACATACATACATACATACATACATACATACATACAGATGTGTGCATGCAAGTGTCATGTGCCTTGGGTGACGGTCAGAGGCCAGCTGTAGAGAATCAGCTGTCTCCTTCCATCGTGGCTGTAAGGAACTTTTACTGGCTGAGCTGATGGCCCTAGCCCCCCGCTGCCGTCATCTTAAGATCCAGGCCTGGCTTTCCTGAGGTTTCAGATGTAGATGGAGCCTGTACCACATAGGCAGAGGATGTACACAGTGTACTTGCAGCACGTGGCGAGCCTAGCTCGGTGCTTCTGTCTGCCCACCAAGCTTCAACTGTCTGCCCACAGTTGGCTCTGGGGTGCATCTCTGAAGGGCAGTCAGGATGGATCAGCTGTCAGGACTGGGGAGCCTGGGGCTCTGCCATCAGGATGTGGGGTATGTGTGTCTTCTGTTTACTCTTGCCGTTTATTTACTTCCCTGAAAACACACGCCTAGCTGCCATGCTCCTCTCCCAAGGAGGCTAGCGCCAGCACTCCATCGCTCATGAGCAATCCTGCAAAAACAAACCCGGGTCCTCAAGGCAGCTGAGGTGCCAGGGAGTCAGGCCTGTGCTGGCTGGGCATCCCAGAGCCTAGGAACAATCTGGGCTTCAGGAAGAGAGGGAAGAAAAACAATTTCAAATTCCAGGCGCCCAGGGCCTCTTACAGATGGCCATTGTCAGGGGAAGGGAAAACTAAACTGTGAGTTAGCACGGTGGCGCCTCTGGGAAACGGGGAGGATATTGAGGTTGGGGCCGCTGCTCAGGGTGTTTGGGCATTGAGGAAGGGGCTGGGTTAGCAGGAGAAAGAACTGAATGGTTCCCTTGTATGAGCTTGGGAAGCATGCTTTTAAATGCCTCAGTTTCCAGTGCTAACATTGTGTGAGGGGGCACGGGTGAAGTGACTCAGCCGGGAGAGTTGCTTGTGCGAGCATGAGGACCTGCGATTAATCCCAAGAACCCAAATGGTGGAAGGAGAGACCTGTCTTCCAAAGTTGTCCTCTGACCTCCATCATGCTCTGTGACACATGACCACCCCCCCCCACATAAAAGATTTAAACCAATTATATACTGAATAACTACATGTGGTGGCAACATACCTGTGGTCCCAGATAT